>NC_064646.1:543232668-545732668 GCF_023864345.2 Schistocerca serialis cubense | reverse complement strand
TCACGGGAATGGTTCAAAACATAGACAGTAAGAAGAGTCAGTATTCTTGTACTTAAGTCGGCATTGTGCCTTTTGTATTTAATTCCGATGCAATTTCTGTCTTTCATCGTCAATAAGTAGGTCCAAGGGATCCATCAAACCTGAAGTGAAGCTCCGGAATCTATAACTAGTGGCACAGGAATGGTCCAAAACTTAGTCAGTAAGAAGAGTCAGTCTTCTAGTACTTAAGTCGCCATTGTGCCAATTGTATTAACTTCCGATGCAATTTCTGTGTTTCATCGTCAATACGAAGGTCCAAGGGATACAGTAAACCTGGAGTGAAGCATCGGAATCTATAACTAGTGTCACAGGAATGGTTCAAATCATAGAAAGTAAGAAGAGTCAGTCTTCTTGTACTTAATTCGGCACTGTGCCTTTTGGATTTAATTCCGATGCAATTTCTGTGTTTCATCGTCAATAGGAAGATCAGAGGGATACAATAAACCTGAAGTGAAGCATCGGAATCTATAACTAGTGTCACAGGAATGGTTCAAAACATAGACAGTAGGAAGAGTCAGTCTTCTTGTGCTTAAGTCGGCATTGTGCCATTTGTATTTAATTCCGATGCAATTTCTGTGTTTCATTGTCAATAAGAAGGTCAGAGGGATACAGTAAACCTGAGGTGAAGCATCGGAATCCATAACTAGTGTCACAGGAATGGTTCAAAACTTAGACAGTTGGAAGAGTCAGTCTTCTTGTACTTAAGTCGGCATTGTGCCTTTTGTATTTAATTCCGATGCAATTTGTGTGTTTCATCGTCAATAAGAAGGTACAAGGTATACAGTAAAAGTGAAGTGAAGCATCGGAATCTATAACTAGTGTCACAGGAATGGTTCAAAACATAGTCAGTAAGAAGAGTTAGTCTTCTTGTACTTAAGTCAGCATGTGCCTTTTCTATTTAATTGCGATGCAATTTCTGTGTTTCATCGTCAATAAGAAGGTCCAAGGGTTACAGTAAATATGGAGTGAAGCATCGGAATCTATAACTAGTGTCACAGGAATGGTTCAAAACATAGACAGTAAGAAGATTCAGTCTCCTTGTACTTAAGTCGACATTGTGCCTTTTCTATTTAATTCCGATGCAATTTCTGTGTTTCATCGTCAATAAGAATGTCCAAGGTATACAGTAAACCTGAGTGAAGCATCGGAATCTATAACTAGTGTCACATGAATGGTTCAAAGCATAGTCACTAAGAAGAGTCAGTCTTCTTGTACCTAAGTCGGCATTGTGCCTTTTGTATTTAATTCCGCTGCAATTACTGTGTTTCATCGTCAATAAGAAGGTCCAAGGGATACAGTTAACCTGGAGTGAGGCATCGGAATCTGTAACTAGTGTCACAGGAATGGTTGAAAACATAGACAGTAAGCAGAGTCAGTCTTCTTGTACTTATGTCGGCATTGTGCCTTTTTTATTTAATTCCTTAGCAATTTCTGTGTCTCAACGTCAATAAGAAGGTTCAAGGGATACATTAAACGTAGAGTGAGGCATCGGAATCTATAACTTGTGTCACAGGAATGGTTCAAAACATAGACAGTAAGAAGAGTCAGTCTTCTTGTACTAAAGTCGGCATTGTGCTTTTGCATTTAATTCCGATGCAATTTCTGTGTATCATCGTCAATAAGAAGGTCCAAGGGATACAGTCAAGCTGGAGTGAAGCATCGGAATCTATAACTAGTGTCACGGGAATGGTTCAAAACATAGACAGTAAGAAGAGTCAGTATTCTTGTACTTAAGTCGGCATTGTGCCTTTTGTATTTAATTCCGATGCAATTTCTGTCTTTCATCGTCAATAAGTAGGTCCAAGGGATCCATCAAACCTGAAGTGAAGCTCCGGAATCTATAACTAGTGGCACAGGAATGGTCCAAAACTTAGTCAGTAAGAAGAGTCAGTCTTCTAGTACTTAAGTCGCCATTGTGCCAATTGTATTAACTTCCGATGCAATTTCTGTGTTTCATCGTCAATACGAAGGTCCAAGGGATACAGTAAACCTGGAGTGAAGCATCGGAATCTATAACTAGTGTCACAGGAATGGTTCAAATCATAGAAAGTAAGAAGAGTCAGTCTTCTTGTACTTAATTCGGCACTGTGCCTTTTGGATTTAATTCCGATGCAATTTCTGTGTTTCATCGTCAATAGGAAGATCAGAGGGATACAATAAACCTGAAGTGAAGCATCGGAATCTATAACTAGTGTCACAGGAATGGTTCAAAACATAGACAGTAGGAAGAGTCAGTCTTCTTGTGCTTAAGTCGGCATTGTGCCATTTGTATTTAATTCCGATGCAATTTCTGTGTTTCATTGTCAATAAGAAGGTCAGAGGGATACAGTAAACCTGAGGTGAAGCATCGGAATCCATAACTAGTGTCACAGGAATGGTTCAAAACTTAGACAGTTGGAAGAGTCAGTCTTCTTGTACTTAAGTCGGCATTGTGCCTTTTGTATTTAATTCCGATGCAATTTGTGTGTTTCATCGTCAATAAGAAGGTACAAGGTATACAGTAAAAGTGAAGTGAAGCATCGGAATCTATAACTAGTGTCACAGGAATGGTTCAAAACACAGTCAGTAAGAAGAGTTAGTCTTCTTGTACTTAAGTCAGCATTGTGCCTTTTCTATTTAATTCCGATGCAATTTCTGTGTTTCATTGGCAATACGGTCAGAGGGATACAGTAAACCTGAAGTGAAGCATCGGAATCTATAACTAGTGTCACAGGAATGGTTCAAAACATAGTCAGTAAGAAGAGCCAGTCTTCTTGTACTTAAGTCAGCATTGTGTCTTTTCTATTTAATTGCGATGCAATTTCTGTGTTTCATCGTCAATAAGAAGGTCCAAGGGTTACAGTTAACCTGGAGTGAAGCATCGGAATCCATAACTAGTGTCACAGGAATGGTTCAAAACATAGAGAGTAAGAAGAGTTAGTCATCTTGTACTTATGTCGACATTGAGCCTTTTCTATTTAATTCCGATGCAATTTCTCTGTTTCATCGTCAATAAGAATGTCCAAGGTATACAGTAAACCTGAAGTGAAGCATCGGAATCTATAACTAGTGTGACAGCAATGGTTCAAACTATAATCACTATGAATAGTCAGTCTTCTTGTACTTAAGTCGGCATTGTGCCTTTTCTATTTAATTCCGATGCAATTTCTGTGTTTCATCGGCAATAAGGTCAGAGGGATACTGTAAACCTGAAGTGAAGCATCGGAATCTATAACTAGTGTCACAGGAATGGTTCAAAACATAGACAGTAGGAAGAGTCAGTCTTCTTGTACTTAAGTCGGCATTGTGCCATTTGTATTTAATTGCGATGCAATTTCTGTGTTTCATTGTCAATAAGAAGGTCAGAGGGATACAGTAATCCTGAGGTGAAGCATCGGAATCCAAAACTAGTGTCACAGGAATGGTTCAAAACATAGACAGTAGGAAGAGTTAGTCTTCTTGTACTTAACTGCGCATTGTGCCGTTTGTATTTAATTTCGATGCAATTTCTGTGTTTCATCGTCAATAAGAAGGTCCAAGAGGTACAGTAAACCTGAAGTGAAGAATCGGAATCTATAACTAGTGTCACAGGAATGGTTCAAAACATAGTCAGTAAGAAGAGTCTGTCTTCTTGTACTTAAGTCAGCATTGTGACTTTTCTATTTATTTCCGATGCAATTTCTGTGTTTCATCGTCAATAAGAATGTCCAAGGTACACAGTAAACCTGAAGTAAAGCATCGGAATCTATAACTAGTGTGACAGCAATGGTTCAAACTATAATCACTAAGAAGCGTCAGTCCTCTTGTACTTAAGTCGGCATTGTGCCTTCTCTATTTAATTCCGATGCAATTTCTGTGTTTCATCGGCAATAAAGTCAGAGGGATACTGTTACCTGAAGTGAAGCATCGGAATCTATAACTAGTGTCACAGGAATGGTTCCAAACATAGTCAGTAAGAAGAGTCTGTCTTCTTGTACTTATGTCAGCATTGTGCCTTTTCTATTTAATTCCGACGCAATTTCTGTGTTTCATCGTCAATAAGAAGGTCCAAGGGTTACAGTAAACCTGGAGTGAAGCATCGGAATCTATAACTAGTGTGACAGCAATGGTTCAAAACATAGACAGTAAGAAGAGTCAGTCTTCTTGTACGTGAGTCGGCATTGTGAGTTTTCTATTTAATTCCGATGCAACTTCGGTGTTTCATCGTCAATAAGAAGGTCAGAGGGATACAGTAAACCTGAAGTGAAGCATCGGAATCTGTACCTAGTGTCACAGGAATGGTTCAAACATAGTCAGTAGGAAGAGTCAGTCTTCTTGTACTTAAGTCGGCATTGTGCCTTTTCTATTTAATTCCGATGCAATTTCTGTGTTTCATCGTCAATAAGAAGGTCCAAGGGTTACAGTAAATGTGGAGTGAAGCATCGGAATCTATAACTAGTGTCTCAGGAATGGTTCAAAACATAGACAGTAATTAGAGTCAGTCTTCTTGTACTTAAGTGGACATTCTGCCTTTTTTATTTAATTCCGATGCAATTTCTGTGTTTCATCGTCAATAAGAATGTCCAAGGTATACAGTAAACATGAAGTAAAGCATCGGAATCTATAACTAGTGTGACAGCAATAGTTCAAACTATAATCACTAAGAAGAGTCAGGCTTCTTGCACTTAAGTCGGCATTGTGCCTTTTCTATTTAATTCCGATGCAATTTCTGTGTTTCATCGGCAATAAGGTCAGAGGGATACAGTAAACCTGAAGTGAAGCATCGGAATCTATAACTAGTGTCAGAGGAATGGTTCAAAACATAGACAGTAGGAAGAGTCAGTCTTCTTGTACTTAAGTCGGCATTGTGCCATGTATTTTTAATTCCGATGCAATTTCTGTGTTTCATTGTCAATAAGAAGGTCAGAGGGATACAGTAAACCTGAGATGAAGCATCGGAATCCAAATCTAGTGTCACAGAAATGGTTCAAAACATAGACAGTAGGAAGAGTCAGTCTTCTTGTACTTAAGTCGGCATTGTGCCTTTTGTATTTAATCCCGATGCAATTTCTCTGTTTCATCGACAATAAGAAGGTACAAGGTATACAGTAAACCTGAAGCGAAGCATCGGAATCTATAACTAGTGTCACAGGAATGGTTCAAAACATAGTCAGTAAGAAGAGTCTGTCTTCTTGTACTTAAGTCTGCATTGTGCCTTTTCTATTTAATTCAGATGCAGTTTCTATGTTTCATCGTCAATAAGAATGTCCAAGGGTTACAATAAACCTGGGGTGAAGCATCGGAATCTATAACTAGTGTCACAGGAATGGTTCAAATCATGGACAGTAAGAAGAGTCAGTCTTCTTGTACTTAAGTCGACATTGAGCCTTTTCTATTTAATTCCGATCCAATTTCTGTGTTTCATTGTCAATAAGAATGTCCAAGGTATACAGTAAACCTGAAGAGAAGCATCGGAATCTATAACTAGTGTCACAGGAATGGTTCAAAGCGTAGTCCCTAAGAAGAGTCAGTCTTCTTGTACCTAAATCGGCAAGGTGCCTTTTGTAATTAATTCCGATGCAATTACTGTGTTTCATCGTCAATAAGAAGGTCCAAGGGATACAGTTAACCTGGAGTGAGGCATCGGAATCTGCAACTAGTGTCACAGGAATGGTTGAAAACATAGACAGTAAGCAGAGTCAGTCTTCTTGTACTTAGGTCGGCATTGTGCCTTTTTTATTTAATTCCTATGCAATTTCTGTGTCTCATCGTCTATAAGAAGGTTCAAGGGATACATTAAACCTAGAGTGAGGCATCAGAATCAATAACTAGTGTCAAAGGAATGGTTCAAAACATAGACAGTAAGAAGAGTCAGTCTTCTTGTACTAAAGTCGGCATTGTGCCTTTTGTATTTAATTCCGATGCAATCTCTGTGTATCATCGTCAATAAGAAGGTCCAAGGGATACAGTCAACCTGGAGTGAAACATCGGAATCTATAACTAGTGTCACGGGGATGGTTCAAAACATAGACAGTAAGAAGAGTCAGTATTCTTGTACTTATGTCGGCATTGTGCCTTTTGTATTTAATTCCGATGCAATTACTGTCTTTCATCGTCAATAAGAAGGTCCAAGTGATCCATTAAACCTGAAGTGAAGCACCGGAATCAATAACTAGTGGCACAGGAATGGTCCAAAACATAGTCAGTAAGAAGAGTCAGTCTTCTAGTACTTAAGTCGCCATTGTGAGAATTGTATTAACTTCCGATGCAATTTCTGTGTTTCATCGTCAATAAGAAGGTCACAGGGATACAGTAAACCTGAAGTGAAGCATCGGAATCTATAACTAGTGTCACGGGAATGGTTCATAACATAGTCAGTAAGAAGAGTCAGCCTACTTGTTCTTAAGTCGGCATTTTGCCTTTTGCATTTAATTCAGATGCAATTTCTGTGTTTTATCGTCAATAAGGAGGTCCAAGGGATACAGTAAACATGAAGTGAAGCATCGAAATCTATAACTAGTGTCACAGGAATGGTTCAAAACATAGACAGAATCACAGTCAGTCTTCTTCTACTTCAGTCGGCATTGTGCCATTTGTATTTAATTCCGTTGCAATTTATGTGTTTCATCATCAATAAGAAGGGCAGAGGGATACAGTAAACCTGAAGCGAATCATCGGAATCAATAACTAGTTTCACAGGAATGGTTCAAAACATAGACAGTAGGAAGTGTCAGTCTTCTTGTACTTAAGTCGGCATTGTGCATTTTCTATTTACTTCCGATGCAATTTCTTTGTGTCATCGTCAATAAGAAGGTCCAAGGGATATAGCAAACCTGGAGTGAAGCATCGGAATCTATACCTAGTGTCACAGGAATGGTTTAAAACATAGACAGTAAGAAGAGTCAGTCATCTTGTACTTAAGTCGGCATTGTGCCTTTTTTATTTTATTCCGATGAATTTCTGTGTTTCATCGTCAATAAGAAGGTCAGAGGGATCCACTAAACCTGAAGTGAAGCACCGGAATCTATAACTAGTGTCACAGGAATGGTTCAAATCATAGACAGTAAGAAGAGTCAGTATTCTTGTATTTAATTCGGCATTGTGCCTTTTGTATTTAATGCCGACGCAATTTCTGTGTTTCATCGTCAATAAGAACGTCAGAGGGATACAGTAAATCTGAAGTGAAGCATCGGAATCTATAACTTGTGTCACAGGAATGGTTCAAAACATAGTCAGTAAGAAGAGTCATTCTTCTTGTACAAAAGTCGGCATTATGCCTTTGGTATTTAATTCCGATCCAATTTCTGTGTTTCATCGTCAATCAGAAGGTCCACGGGATACAGTAAACCTGGAGTGAAGCATCGGAATCTATAACTAGTGTCACAGGGACGGTTCAAATCATAGACAGTAAGAAGAGTCAGTAATCTTGTACTTAAGTCGGCATTGTGCCTTTTGTATTTAATTCCGATGCAATTTCCGTGTTTCATCTTCAATAAGAAGATCCAAGGGATACAGTAAACCTGAAGTGAAGCATCAGAATCTATAACTAGCGTCACAAGAATGGTTCAAAACATACTCAGTAAGAAGAGTCAGTCTTCTTGTACTTAAGTCGGCATTGTGCCTTTTGTATTTAATTACGATGCAATATCTGTGTTTCATCGTCAATAAGAAGGTCCGAGGGATACAGTAAACTTGAAGTGAAGTATCGGAATCTATAACTAGTGTCACAGGAATGGTTCAAAACATAGACAGTAGGAAGAGTCAGTCTTTTTGTTCTTAAGTCGGCATTGTGCATTTTCTATTTAATTCCGATGCAATTTCTGTGTTTCATCGGCAATAAGGTCAGAGGGATACAGTAAACCGCAAGTGAAGCATCGGAATCTATAACTAGATTCACAGGAATTTTTCAAAACATAGTCAGTAAGAAGAATCAGTCTTCTTGTCCTTAAGTCGGATTTGTGAATTTTGTATTTAATTCCGATGCAATTTCTGTGTTTCAGCGGCAACAAGGTCAGAGGGATACAGTAAACCTGAAGTGAAGCATCGGAATCTATAACTAGTGTCACAGGAATGGTTCAAAACATAGACAGTAGGAAGAGTCAATCTTCTTGTACTTAAGTCGGCATTGTGCCTTTTGTATTTAATTCCGATGCAATTTCTGTGTTTCATTGTCAATAAGAAGGTCAGAGGGATACAGTAAACCTGAAGTGAAGCATCGGAATCCAAAACTAGTGTCACAGGAATGGTTCAAAACATAGACAGTAGGAAGAGTCAGTCTTATTGTACTTAAGTCGGCATTGTGCCTTTTGTATTAAATTCCGATGCAATTTCTGTGTTTCATCGACAATAAGAAGGTCCAAGGTATACAGTAAACCTGAAGTGAAGCATCGGAATCTATAACTAGTGTCTCAGGAATGGTTCAAAACATAGTCAGTAAGAAGAGTCAGTCTTCTTGTATTTAAGTCGGTATTGTGCCTTTTCTATTAATTTCCGATGCAATTTCTGTGTTTCATCGTCAATAAGAAGGTCCAAGATTTACAGTAAGCCTGGAGTGAAGCATCGGAATCTATAACTAGTGTCACAGGAATGGTTCAAAACATAGACTGTAAGAAGAGTCAGTCTTCTTGTACTTAAGTCGACATTGAGCCTTTTCTATTTAATTCCGACGCAATTTCTGTGTCTCATCGTCAATAAGAATGTCGAAGGTATCCAGTAAACCTGAAGTAAAGCATCGGAATCTATGACTAGTGTCACAGCAATGGTTCAAACTATAATCACTAAGAAGAGTCAGTCTGCTTATACTTAAGTCGGCATTGTGCCTTTTCTATTCAATTCCGATGCAATTTCTGTGTTTCATCGTCAATAAGATGGTCCAAGGGATACAGTAATCCTGGAGTGAAGCATCGGAATCTATAACTATTGTCACCGGAATGGTTCAAACTATTATCAGTATGAAGAGTCAGTCTTCTTGTACTTAAGTCGGCATTGTGACTTTTCTATTTCATTCCGATGGAGTTTCCGTGTTTCATCGTCAATAAGAAGGTCCAAGAATACAGTAAACCTGGAGTGAAGCATCGGAATCTATACCTAGTGTCACAGGAATGGTTGAAACATAGACAGTAAGAAGAGTCAATCATCTTGTACTTAAGTCGGCATTGTGCCTTTTGTATTTAATTCCGATGCAATTTCTGTGTTTCATCGTCAATAAGAAGGTCAGAGGGATACAGTAAACCTGAAGTGAAGCATCGGAATCTATAACTAGTGTCACAGGAATGGTGCAAAACATAGACAGTAAGAAGAGTCAGTCTTCTTGTCCTTAAGTCGGCATTGTGCATTTTGTATTTAATACCGATGCAATTTCTGTGTTTCATCGTCAACAAGAAGGTACATGGGATACAGTAAACCTGGAGTGAAGCATCGGAATCAATACCTAGTGTCACTGGAATGGTTCAAAATATAGACAGTAAGAAGAGTCAGTCTTCTTGTACTTAAATCGACATTGAGCATTTTTTATTTAATTCCGATGCAATTTCTGTGTTTCATCGTCAATAAGAATGTCGAAGGTATACAGTAAACCTGAAGTAAAGCATCGGAGTCTATAACTAGTGTCACAGGAATGGTTCAAACTATAATCACTAAGAAGAGTCAGTCTTCTTGCACTTAAGTCGGCATTGTGCCTTTTCTATTTAATTCCGATGCAATTTCTGTGTTTCATCGGCAAGAAGAAGGCCCAAGGGTTACAGTAAACCTGGAGTGAAGTATCGGAATCTATAACTAGTGTCACAGGAATGGTTCAAACATAGACAGTAAGAAGAGTCAGTCTTCTTGTACTTTAGTCGACATTGTGCCAATTCTATTTAATTCCGATGCAATTTCTATGTTTCATCGTCAATAAGGATGTCCAAGGTATACAGTAAACCTGAAGTAAAGCATCGGAATCTATAACTAGTCTCACAGGAATGGTTCAAAGCATAGACAGGAAGAAGAGTCAGTCTTCTTGTACTTGAGTCGGCATTGTGAGTTTTCTATTTAATTCCGAAGCAATTTCGGTGTTTCATAGTCAATAACAAGGTCAGAGGGATACAGTAAACCAGAAGTGAAGCATCGGAATCTATAACTAGTGTCACAGGAATGGTTCAAACATAGTCAGTAGGAAGAGTCAGTCTACTTGTACTTAAGTGGGCATTGTGCCTTTTCTATTTAATTCCGATGCAATTTCTGTGTTTCATCGTCAATAAGAAGGTCCAAGGGTTACAGTAAACCTGGAGTGAAGCATCGGAATCTATAACTAGTGTCACAGGAATGGTTCAAAACATAGACAGTAAGAAGAGTCAGTCTTCTTGTACTTAAGTCGACATTGTGCCGTTTCTATTTAATTCCGATGTGAATTTCTGTGTTTCATCGTCAATAAGAATGTCCAAGGTATACAGTAAACCTGAAGTAAAGCATCGGAATCTATAACTAGTGTCACAGCAATGGTTCAAACTATAATCACTTAGAAGAGTCAGTCTTCTTGTACTTAAGTCGGCATTGTGCCTTTTCTATTTAATTCCGATGCAATTTCTGTGTTTCATCGTCAATAAGAAGGTCCAAGGTATACAGTAAACCTGGAGTGAAGCATCGGAATCTATAACTAGTGTCACAGGAATGGTTCAAAACATAGACAGTAAGAAGAGTAAGTCTTCTTGTACTTGAGTCGGCAGTGTGAGTTTTCTATTTAATTCCGATGCAATTTCGGTGTTTCATCGTCAATAAGAAGGTCAGAGGGATACAGTAAACCTGAAGTGAAGCATCGGAATCTATAACTAGTGTCACAGGAATGGTTCAAACATAGTCAGTAAGAAGAGTCAGTCTTCTTGTACTTAAGTCGGCATTGTGCCTTTTCTATTTAATTCCGATGCAATTTCTGTGTTTCATCGTCAATAAGAAGGTCCAAGGGTTACAATAAACCTGGAGTGATTCATCGGAATCTATAACTAGTGTCACAGGAATGGTTCAAAACATAGACAGTAAGAAGAATCAGTCTTCTTGTACTTAAGTCGACATTGTGCCTTTTCTATTTAAATCCGATGCAATATCTGTCTTTCATCGACAATAAGGATCTCCAAGGTATACAGTAAACCTGAAGTAAACCATCGGAATCTATAACTAGTGTCACAGCAATGGTTCAAACCATAATCACTAAGAAGAGTCAGTCTTCTTGTACTATAACGGCATTGTGCCTTTTCTATTTAATTCCGATGCAATTACTGTGTTTCATCGGCATTAAGGTTAGAGGGATACAGTAAACCTGAAGTGAAGCATCGGCATCTATAACTAGAGTCACAGGAGTGTTTCAAATCATAGTCAGTAAGAAGAGTCAGTCTTCTTGTCCTTAAGTCGGCATTGTGCCTTTTATATTTAATTCCGATGCAATTTCTGTGTTTCATCGGCAATAAGGTCAGAGGGATACAGTAAACCTGAAGTTAAGCATCGGAATCTATAACTAGTGTCACAGGAATGGTTCAAATCATAGACAGTAGGAAGAGTCAGTCTTCTTGTACTTAAGTCGGTATTGTGCCATTTGTATTTAATTCCGATGCAATTTCTGTGTTTAATTGTCAATAAGAAGGTCAGAGGGATACAGTAAATCTGAGGTGAAGCATCGGAATCCAAAACTAGTGTCACAGAAATGGTTCAAAACATAGACAGTAGGAAGAGGCAGTCTTCATGTACTTAAGTCGGCATTGTGCCTTTTGTATTTAATTCCGATGCAATTTCTGTGTTTAATCGTCAATAAGAAGGTACAAGGTATACAGTAAACCTGAAGTGAAGCATCGGAATCTATAACTAGTGACACAGCAATGGTTCAAACTATAATCACTAACAACGGTCAGTCTTCTTGTACTTAAGTCGGCATTGTGCCATTTGCATTTAATTCCGATGCAATTTCTGTGTTTCATTGTAAATAAGAAGGTCAGAGGGATACAGTAAACCTAAAGTGATGCATCGGAATCCAAAACTAGTGTCACAGGAATGGTTCAAAAGATAGACAGTAGGAAGAGTCAGTCTTCTTGTACTTAAGTCGGCATTGTGCCTTTTGTATTTAATTCCGATGCAATTTCTGTGTTTCATCGTCAATAAGAAGGTACAAGGTATACAATAAACCTGAAGTGAAGCATCGGAATCTATAACTAGTGTCACAGGAATGGTTCAAAACATAGTCAGTGAGAAGAGTCAGTCTTCTTGTACTTAAGTCGGCATTGTGCCTTTTCTATTTAATTCCGATGCAATTTCTGTGTTCCATCGACACTAAGATGGTCCAAGGTATACAGTAAACATGGAGTGAAGCATCGGAATCTATAACTAGTGTCACAGGAATGGTTCAAAACATAGACAGTAAGAAGAGTCAGTCTTCTTGTACTTGAGTCGGCATTGTGAGTTTTCGATTTCATTCCTATGCAATTTCGGTGTTTCATCGTCAATATGAAAGTCAGAGGGATACAGTAAACCTGAAGTGAAGCATCGGAATCTATAACTAGTGTCACAGCAATAGTTCAAACTATAATCACTAAGAAGAGTCAGTCTCCTTGTACTTAAGTCAGCATTGTGCCTTTTCTATTTAATTCCGATGCAATTTCTGTGTTTCATCGTCAATATGAAGGTCCAAGGGATACAGTAAACCTGGAGTGAAGCATCGGATTCTATAACTAGTGTCACAGGAATGGTTCCAAACATAGATAGTAAGAACAGTCAGTCTTCTTGTTTTTAAGTCGGCATTGTGAGTTTTCTATTTAATTCCGATGCAATTTCTGTGTTTCATCGTCAATAAGATAGTCAGAGGGGTACAGTAAACCTGAAGTGAAGCATCGGAATCTATAACTAGTGTCACAGGAATGGTTCAAAACATAGACAGTAGAAAGAGTCAGTCTTCTTGTACTTAAGTCGGCATTGTGCCTTTTGTATTTAATTCCGATGCCATTTCTGTGTTTCATTGTCAATAAGAAGGTCACAGGGATATAGTAAACACGAAGTGAAGCATCGGAATCCAAAACTAGTGCCACAGGAATGGTTCAAAACATAGACAGTAGGAAGAGTCAGTGTTATTGTACTTAAGTCGGCATTGTGCCTTTTGTATTTAATTCCGATGCAATGTATGTGTTTCATCGTCAATAAGAAGGTCCAAGGTATACAGTAAACCTGAAGTGAAGCATCGGAATGTATAACTAGTGTCACAGGAATGGTTCAAAACATAGTCAGTAAGAAGAGTCAGTCTTCTTGTACTTAAGTCGGCATTGTGCCTTTTCTATTTAATTCCGATGCAATCTCTGTGTTTCATCGTCAATAAGAAGGTCCAAGGGTTACAGTAAACCTGGAGTGAAGCATCGGAATCTATAACTAGTGTCACAGGAATGGTTCAAAGCATACACAGTAAGAAGAGTCAGTCTTCTTGTACGTAAGTCGACATTGAGCCTTTTCTATTTAATTCCGATGCAATTTCTGTGTTTCATCGTCAATAAGAATGTCGAAAGTATACAGTAAACCTGAAGCAAAGCATCGGAATCTATGACTAGTGACACAGCAATGGTTCAAACTATAATCACTAAGAAGAGTCAGTCTTCTTGTACTTAAGTCGGCATTGTGCCTTTTCTATTTCATTCCGATGCAGTCTCTGTGTTTCATCGTCAATAAGAAGGTCCAAGGAATACAGTAAACCTGGAGTGAAGCATCGGAATCTATAACTAGTGTCACAGGAATGTTTGAAACATAGACAGTAAGAAGAGTCAGCCTTCTTGTACTTAAGTCGGCATTGTGCCTTTTGTGTTTAATTCCGATGCAATTTGTGTGTTTCATCGTCAATAAGAAGGTCAGAGGGATACAGTAAACCTGAAGTGAAGCATCGGAATCTATAACTAGTGTCACAGGAATGGTTCAAAACGTAGACAGTAAGAAGAGTCAGTCTGCTTGTCCTTAAGTCGGCATTGTGCCTTTTGTATTTAATTCCGATGCAATTTCTGTGTTTCATCGTCAACAAGAAAGTTCAAGGGATACAGTAAACCTGGAGTGAAGCATCGGAATCTATACCTAGTGTCACAGTAATGGTTCAAAAACATAGACAGTAAGAAGAGTCAGTCTTCTTGTACTTAAGTCGGCATTGTGCCCTTTGTATTTAATTTCGATGCAATTTCTGTGTTTCATTGTCAATAAGAAGGTCCAAGGAATACAGTAAACCTGAAGTGAAGCATCGGAATCTATAACTAGTGTCACTGGAATTGTTCAAAATATAGGCAGTAACAAGAGTCAGTCTTCTTGTACTTAAGTCAGCATTGTGCCTTTTGTGTTTAATTTCGATGCAATTCCTGTGATTCATCGTCAATAAGAAGGTCCAAGGGATACAGTGAACCTGAAGTGAAGCATCGGAATCTATAACTAGAGTCACAGGAATGTTTTAAAACATAGTCAGTAAGAAGAGTCAGTCTTCTTGTCCTTAAGTCAGCATTGTGCCATTTGTATTTAATCCGATGCAATTTCTGTGTTTCATCGGCAATAAGGTCAGAGGGATACCATAAAGCTGAAGTGAACCATCGGAATCTATAACTAGTGTCACAGGAATGGTTCAAAACATAGACAGTGGGAAGAGTCAGTCTTCTTGTACTTAAGTCGGCATTGTGCCTTTTGTATTTAATTCCGATGCAATTTCTGTGTTTCATCGTCAATAAGAAGGTCCAAGGGATACAGTAAACCTGGAGTGAAGCATCGGAATCTATATCTAGTGTCACAGGAATGGTTCAAACATAGACAGTCAGAAGAGTCAGTCTTCTTGTACTTAAGTCGACATTGTGTCTTTTCTATTTAATTCCGATGCAATTTCAGTGTTTCATCGTCAATAAGAATGTCCAAGGTATACAGTAAACGTGAAGTAAAGCATCGGAATCTATAACTAGTGTCACAGCAATGGTTCAAACTATAATCACTAGGAAGAGTCAGTCTTCTTGTATTTAAGTCGGCATTGTGCCTTTTCTATTTAATTCCGATGCAATTTCTGTGTTTCATCGTCAATAAGAAGGTCCAAGGGATACAGTAAACCTGGAGTGAAGCATCGGAATCTATAACTAGTGTCACAGGAATGGTTCAAAACATAGACAGTAAGAAGAGTCAGTCGTCTTGTACTTGAGTCGGCATTGTGAGATTTCTATTTAATTCCGATGCAATTTCGGTGTTTCGTCGTCAATAAGAAGGTGAGAGGGATACAGTAAACCTGAAGTGAAGCATCGGAATCTATAACTAGTGTCACAGGAATGGTTTAAACATAGTCAGTGAGAAGAGTCAGTCTTCTTGTACTTAAGTCGGCATTGTGCCTTTTCTACTTAATTCCAATGCAATTTCTGTGTTTCATCGTCAATAAGAAGGTCCAAGGGTTACAGTAAACCTGGAGTGAAGCATCGGAATCTATAACTAGTGTCACAGGATTGGTTCAAAACATAGACAGTAAGAAAAGTCAGTCTTCTTGTATTTAAGTCGACTTTGTGCCTTTTCTATTTAATTCCGATGCAATTTCTGTGTTTCATCGCCAATAAGAATGTCCAAGGTATACAGTAAACCTGAAGTAAAGCATCGGAATCCATAACTAGTGTCACAGCAATGGTTCAAACTATAATCACTAAGAAGAGTCAGTCTTCTTGTACTTAAGTCGGCATTGTGCCTTTTCTATTTAATTCCGATGCAATTTCTGTGTTTCATCCGCAATAAGGTCAGAGGGATACAGTAAACCTGAAGTGAAAAATCGGAATCTATAACTAGAGTCACAGGAGTGTTTCAAATCATAGTCAGTTAGAAGAGTCAGTCTTCTTGACCTTAAGTCGGCATTGTGCCTTTTGTATTTAATTCCGTTGCAATTTCTGTGTTTCATCGTCAATAAGAATGTCCAAGGTATACAGTGAACCTAAAGTAAAGCATCGGAATCCATAACTAGTGTCACAGCAATGGTTCAAACTATAATCACTAAGAAGAGTCAGTCTTCCTGAACTTAAGTGGGCATTGTGCCTTATCTATTTAATTCCGATGCAATTTCTGTGTTTCATAGTCGATAAGAAGGTCAGAGGGGTACAGTAAACCTGAAGTGAAGCATCGAAATCTATAACTAGTGTCACAGGAATGGTTCAAAACATAGACAGTAAGAAGAGTCAGTCTTCGTGTACTAAAGTTGGCATTTTGCTTTTTGTATTTAATTCCAATGCTATTTCTGTGTGTCACCGTCAATAACAAGGTCCAAGGGATACAGTAAACCTGAAGTGAAGCATCGGAATCTATTATTATTGTCACCGGAATGGTTCAAACTATTATCAGTAAGAAGAGTCAGTTCTCTTGTACTTAAGTCGGCATTGTGCCATTTCTATTTCATTCCGATGCAGTTTCTGTGTTTCATCGTCAATAAGAAGGTCGAAGGGATACAGTAAACCTGGAGTGAAGCATCGGAATCTATAACTAATGTCACAGGAATGGTTCAAACTATAATCACTAAGAAGAGTCAGTCTTCCTGAACTTAAGTCGGCATTGTGCCTTATCTATTTAATTCCGATGCAATATCTGTGTTTCATAGTCGATAAGAAGGTCAGAGGGGTACAGTAAACCTGAAGTGAACCATCGGAATCTATAACTAGTGTCACAGGAATGGTTCAAAACATAGACAGTAAGAAGAGTCAGTCTTCTTGTCCTTAAGTCGGCATTGTGCCTTTTGTATTTAACTCCGATGCAATTTCTGTGTTTCATCGTCAACAAGAAGGTTCAAGGGATACAGTAAACCTGGAGCGAAGCATCGGAATCTATACCTAGTGTCACAGTAATGGTTCAAAACATAGGCAGTAAGAAGAGTCAGTCCTCTTGTACTTAAGTCGGCATTGTGCCTTTTGTATTTAATTTCGATGCAATTTCTGTGTTTCATCGTCAATAAGAAGGTCCAAGGAATACAGTAAACCTGAAGTGAAGCATCGGAATCTATAACTAGTGTCACTGGGATGGTTCAAAATATAGACAGTAAGAAGAGTCAGTCTTCTTGTACTTAAGTCAGCATTGTGCCTTTTGTGTTTAATTCCGATGCAATTCCTGTGATTCATCGTCAATAAGAAGGTCCAAGGGATACAGTGAACCTGAAGTGAAGCATCGGAATCTATAACTAGAGTCACAGGAATGTTTGAAAACATAGTCAGTAAGAAGAGTCAGTTTCTTGTCCTTAAGTCGGCATTGTGCCTTTTGTATTTAATTCCGATGCAATTTCTGTGTTTCATCGGCAATAAGGTCAGAGGGATACCATAAAGCTGAAGTGAAGCATCGGAATCTATAACTAGTGTCACAGGAATGGTTCAAAACATAGACAGTAGGAAGAGTCAGTCTTCTTGTACTTAAGTCGGCATTGTGCCTTTTGTATTTAATTCCGATGCAATTTCTGTGTTTCATTGACAATAAGAAGGTCAGAGGGATACAGTAAACCTGAGGTGAAGCATCGGAATCCAAAACTAGTGTCATAGGAATGTTTCAAAGCATAGACAGTAGGAAGAGTCAGTCTTCTTGTACTTAAATTGGCATTGTGCATTTTGTATTTAATTCCGATACAATTTCTGTGTTTCATCGTCAATAAGAAGGTACAAGGTATACAGTAAACCTGAAGTGAAGCATCGGAATCTATAACTAGTGTCACAGGAATGGTTCAAAACATAGTCAGTAAGAAGAGTCAGTCTTCTTGTACTTAAGTCGGCATTGTGCCTTTTCTATTTAATTCCGATGCAATTTCTGTGTTTCGTCGTCAATAAGAAGGTCCAAGGGTTACAGTAAACCTGGAGTGAAGCATCGGAATCTATAACTAGTGTCACAGGAATGGTTCAAACATAGACAGTCAGAAGAGTCAGTCTTCTTGTACTTAAGTCGACATTGTGCCTTTTCTATTTAATTCCGATGCAATTTCTGTGTTTCATTGTCAATAAGAAGGACCAAGGCATACAGTAAACCTGGAGTGAAGCATCGGAATCTATAACTAGTGTCACAGGAATGCTTCAAAACATAGACAGTGGAAAGGGTCAGTCTTCTTGTACTTAAGTCGGCATTGTGCCTTTTGTTTTTAATTCCGATGCAATTTCTGTGTTTCATTGTCAATAAGAAGGCCAGAGGGATACAGTAAACCTGAAGTGAAGCATCGGAATCCATAACTAGTGTCACAGGAATGGTTTAAACATAGTCAGTGAGAAGAGTCAGTCTTCTTGTACTTAAGTCGGCATTGTGCCTTTTCTATTTAATTCCAATGCAATTTCTGTGTTTCATCGTCAATTAGAAGGTCCATGGGTTACATTAAACCTGGAGTGAAGCATCGGAATCTATAACTAGTGTCACAGGAATGGTTCAAAACATAGACAGTAAGAAAAGTCAGTCTTCTTGTACTTAAGTGGGTTTTGTGCCTTTTCTATTTAATTCCGTTGCAATTTCTGTGTTTCATCACCAATAAGAATGTCCAAGGTATACAGTAAACCTGAAGTAAAGCATCTGAATCCATAACTAGTGTCACAGCAATGGTTCAAACTATAATCACTAAGAAGAGTCAGTCTTCTTGTACTTAAGTCGGCATTGTGCCTTTTCTATTTAATTCCGATGCAATTTCTGTGTTTCATCGGCAATAAGGTCAGAGGGATACAGTAAACCTGAAGTGAAAAATCGGAATCTATAACTAGAGTCACAGGAGTGTTTCAAATCATAGTCACTAAGAAGAGTCTGTCTTCTTGACCTTAAGTCGGCATTGTGCCTTTTGTATTTAATTCCGTTGCAATTTCTGTGTTTCATCGTCAATAAGAATGTCCAAGGTATATAGTAAACCTGAAGTAAAGCATCGGAATCCATAACTAGTGTCACAGCAATGGTTCAAACTATAATCACTAAGAAGAGTCAGTCTTCCTGAACTTAAGTCGGCATTGTGCCTTTTCTATTTAATTCCGATGCAATTTCTGTGTTTCATCGTCGATAAGAAGGTCAGAGGGGTACAGTAAACCTGAAGTGAAGCATCGGAATCTATAACTAGTGTCACAGGAATGGTTCAAAACATAGACAGTAAGAAGAGTTAGTCTTCGTGTACTAAAGTTGGCATTTTGCCTTTTGTATTTAATTCAAATGCTATTTCTGTGTGTCACCGTCAATAACAAGGTCCAAGGGATACAGTAAACCTGAAGTGAAGCATCGGAATCTATAATTATTGTCACCGGAATGGTACGAACTATTATCAGTAAGAAGAGTCAGTCCTCTTGTACTTAAGTCGGCATTGTGCCATTTCTATTTCATTCCGATGCAGTATCTGTGTTTCATCGTCAATAACAAGGTCCGAGGGATACAGTAAACCTGAAGTGAAGTATCGGAATCTATAACTAGTGTCACAGGAATGGTACAAAACATAGACAGTAGGAAGAGTCAGTCTTTTTATTCTTAAGTCGGAATTGTGCATTTTCTATTTAATTCCGATGCAATTTCTGTGTGTCATCGTCAATAAGAAGGTCCAAGGGATATAGTAAACCTGGAGTGAAGAATCGGAATCTATAACTAGTGTCACAGGAATGGTTCAAATCATAGACAGTAAGAAGAGTCAGTCTACTTGTACTTAAATCGGCAGTGTGCCTCTTGTATTATTTCCGATGCAGTTTCTGTGTTTCATCGTCAATAAGAAGGTCCAAGGGATACAGTAAACCTGGAGTGAAGCATCGGAATCTATAACTAGTGTCACAGGAATGGTTCAAAACATAGACAGTAGAAAGAGTCAGTCTTCTTGTCCTTAAGTCGGCATTGTGCCTTTAGTATTTAATTCCGATGCAATTTCTGTGTTTCATCGTCAACAAGAAGGTTCAAGGGATACAGTAAACCTTGAGTGAAGCATCGGAATCTATACCTAGTGTCAGAGTAATGGTTCAAAACATAGACAGTAAGAAGAGTCAGTCTTCTTGTACTTAAGTCGGCATTGTGCCTTTTGTATTTAATTTCGATGCAATTTATGTGTATCATCGTCAATAAGAAGGTCCAAGGAATACAGTAAACCTGAAGTGAAGCATTGGAATCCATAACTAGTGTCACTGGAATGGTTCAAAATATAGACAGTAAGAAGAGTCAGTCTTCTTGTACTTAAGTCAGCATTGTGCCTTTTGTGTTTAATTCCGATGCAATTCCTGTGATTCATCGTCAATAAGAAGGTCCAAGGGATACAGTGAACCTGAAGTGAAGCATCGGAATCTATAACAAGAGTCACAGGAATGTTTCAAAACATAGTCAGTAAGAAGAGTCAGTCTTCTTGTCCTTAAGTCGGCATTGTGCCTTTTGTATTTAATACCGATGCAATTTCTGTGTTTCATCGGCAATAAGGTCAGAGGGATAAAATAAAGCTGAAGTGAAGCGTCGGAATCTATAACTAGTGTCACAGGAATGGTTCAAAACATAGACAGTAGGAAGAGTCAGCCTCCTTGTACTTAAGTCGGCATTGTGCCTTTTGTATTTAATTCCGATGCAATTTCTGTGTTTGATTGTCAATAAGAAGGTCAGAGGGATACAGTAAACCTGAGGTGAAGCATCGGAATCCAAAACTAGTGTCACAGGAATGTTTCAAAGCATAGACAGTAGGAAGAGTCAGTCTTCTTGTACTTAAGTCGGCATTGTGCATTTTGTATTTAATTCCGATACAATTTCTGTGTTTCATCGTCAATAACAAGGTACAAGGTATACAGTAAACCTGAAGTGAAGCAACGGAATCTATAACTAGTGTCACAGAAATGGTTCAAACATAGTCAGAAGAGTCAGTCTTCTTGTACTGAAGTCGACATTGTGCCTTTTCTATTTAATTCCGATGCAATTTCTGTGTTTCATCGTCAATGAGAATGTCCAAGATATACAGTAAACGTGAAGTAAAGCATCGGAATCTATAACTTGTGTCACAGCAATGGTTCAAACTATAATCACTAAGAAGAGTCAGTCTTCTTGTACTTAAGTCGACATTGTGCCTTTTCTATTTAATTCCGATGCAATTTCTGTGTTTCATCGTCAATAAGAAGGTCCAAGGGATACAGTAAACCTGGAGTGAAGCATCGGAATCTATAACTAGTGTCACAGGAATGGTTCAAAACATAGACAGTAAGAAGAGTCAGTCTTCTTGTACTTGAGTCGGCATTGTGGGTTTTCTATTTAATTCCGATGCAATTTCGGTGTTTGATCGTCAATAAGAAGGTCAGAGGGATACAGTAAACCTGAAGTGAAGCATCGGAATCTATAACTAGTGTCACAGGAATGGTTTAAACATAGTCAGTGAGAAGAGTCAGTCTTCTTGTACTTAAGTCGGCATTGTGCTTTTTCTATTTAATTCCAATGCATTTTCTGTGTTTCATCGTCAATAAGAAGGTCCAAGGGTTACAGTAAACCTGGAGTGAAGCATCGGAATCTATAACTAGTGTCACAGGAGTGGTTCAAAACATAGACAGTAAGAAAAGTCAGTCTTCTTGTACTTAAGTCGACTTTGTGCCTTTTCTATTTAATTCCGATGAAATTTCTGTGTTTAATCGCCAATAAGAATGTCCAAGGTATACAGTAAACCTGAAGTAAAGCATCGGAATCCATAACTAGTGTCACAGCAATGGTTTAAACTTTAATCACTAAGAAGAGTCAGTCTTCCTGAACTTAATTCGGCATTGTGCCTTTTCTATTTAATTCCGATGCAATTTCTGTGTTTCATCGGCAATAAGGTCAGAGGGATACAGTAAACCTGAAGTGAAAAATCGGAATCTATAACTAGAGTCACAGGAGTGTTTCAAATCATAGTCAGTAAGAAGAGTCAGTCTTCTTGACCTTAAGTCGGCATTGTGCCTTTTGTATTTAATTCCGTTGCAATTTCTGTGTTTCATCGTCAATAAGAATGTCCAAGGTATACAGTAAACCTGAAGTAAAGGATCGGAATCCATAACTAGTGTCACAGCAATGGTTCAAACTATAATCACTAAGAAGAGTCAGTCTTCCTGAACTTAAGTCGGCATTGTGCCTTTTCTATTTAATTCCGATGCAATATCTGTGTTTCATCGTCAATAAGAAGGTCCAAGGGATACAGTAAACCTGGAGTGAAGCATCGGAATCTATAACTAGTGTCACAGGAATGGTTCAAAACATAGACAGTAACAAGAGTCAGTCTTCATGTTTTTAAGTCGGCATTGTGAGTTTTCTATTTAATTCCGATGCAATTTCTGTGTTTCATCGTCGATAAGAAGGTCAGAGGGGTACAGTAAACCTGAAGTGAAGCATCGGAATCTATAACTAGTGTCACAGGAATGTTTCAAAACATAGACAGTAAGATGAGTCAGTCTTCGTGTACAAAAGTTGGCATTTTGCCTTTTGTATTTAATTCCAATGCTATTTCTGTGTGTAACCGTCAATAACAAGGTCCAAGGGATACAGTAAACCTGAAGTCAAGCATCGGAATCTATAATTATTGTCACCGGAATGGTTCAAACTATTATCAGTAAGAAGAGTCAGTCCTCTTGTACTTATGTCGGCATTGTGCCATTTCTATTTCATTCCGATTCAGTTTCTGTGTTTCATCGTCAATAAGAAGGTCCAAGGGATACAGTAAACCTGGAGTGAAGCATCGGAATCTATAACTAGTGTCACAGGAATGGTTCAAAACATAGACAGTAGAATGAGTCAGTCTTCTTGTACTTAAGTCGGCATTGTGCCTTTTGTTTTTAATTCCGATGCAATTTCTGTGTTACATTGTCAATAAGAAGGTCAGAGGGATACAGTAAACCTGAAGTGAAGCATCAAAATCTATAACTAGTGTCACAGGAATGGTTCAAAACATAGACAGTAAGAAGAGTCAGTCTTCTTGTCCTTAAGTCGGCATTGTGCCTTTTGTATTTAATTCCGATGTAATTTCTGTGTTTCATCGTCAATAAGAAGGTCCAAGGGATACAGTAAACCTGGAGTGAAGCATCGGAATCTATAACTAGTGTCACAGGAATGGTTCAAAACATAGACAGTAAGAAGAGTCAGTCGTCTTGTACTTGAGTCGGCATTGTGAGTTTTCTATTTAATTCCGATGCAATTTCGGTGTTTCGTCGTCAATAAGAAGGTGAGAGGGATACAGTAAACCTGAAGTGAAGCATCGGAATCTATAACTAGTGTCACAGGAATGGTTTAAACATAGTCAGTGAGAAGAGTCAGTCTTCTTGTACTTAAGTCGGCATTGTGCTTTTTCTATTTAATTCCAATGCAATTTCTGTGTTTCATCGTCAATAAGAAGGTCCAAGGGTTACAGTAAACCTGGAGTGAAGCATCGGAATCTATAACTAGTGTCACAGGAATGGTTCAAAACATAGACAGTAAGAAAAGTCAGTCTTCTTGTATTTAAGTCGACTTTGTGCCTTTTCTATTTAATTCCGATGCAATTTCTGTGTTTCATCGCCAATAAGAATGTCCAAGGTATACAGTAAACCTGAAGTAAAGCATCGGAATCCATAACTAGTGTCACACCAATGGTTCAAACTATAATCACTAAGAAGAGTCAGTCTTCTTGTACTTAAGTCGGCATTGTGCCTTTTCTATTTAATTCCGATGCAATTTCTGTGTTTCATCCGCAATAAGGTCAGAGGGATACAGTAAACCTGAAGTGAAAAATCGGAATCTATAACTAGAGTCACAGGAGTGTTTCAAATCATAGTCAGTAAGAAGAGTCAGTCTTCTTGACCTTAAGTCGGCATTGTGCCTTTTGTATTTAATTCCGTTGCAATTTCTGTGTTTCATCGTCAATAAGAATGTCCAAGGTATACAGTGAACCTAAAGTAAAGCATCGGAATCCATATCTAGTGTAACAGCAATGGTTCAAACTATAATCACTAAGAAGAGTCAGTCTTCCTGAACTTAAGTCGGCATTGTGCCTTATCTATTTAATTCCGATGCAATTTCTGTGTTTCATAGTCGATAAGAAGGTCAGAGGGGTACAGTAAACCTGAAGTGAAGCATCGGAATCTATAACTAGTGTCACAGGAATGGTTCAAAACATAGACAGTAAGAAGAGACAGTCTTCGTGTACTAAAGTTGGCATTTTGCCTTTTGTATTTAATTCTAATGCTGTTTCTGTGTGTCACCGTCAATAACAAGGTCCAAGGGATACAGTAAACCTGAAGTGAAGCATCGGAATCTATTATTAATGTCACCGGAATGGTTCAAACTATTATCAGTAAGAAGAGTCAGTCCTCTTGTACTTAAGTCGGCATTGTGCCATTTCTATTTCATTCCGATGCAGTTTCTGTGTTTCATCGTCAATAAGAAGGTCGAAGGGATACAGTAAACCTGGAGTGAAGCATCGGAATCTATAACTAGTGTCACAGGAATGGTTCAAAACATAGACAGTAGAAAGAGTCAGTCTTCTTGTACTTAAGTCGGCATTGTGCCTTTTGTTTTTAATTCCGATGCAATTTCTGTGTTTCATTGTCAATAAGAAGGTCAGAGGGATACAGTAAACCTGAAGTGAAGCTTCGGAATCTATAACTAGTGTCACAGGAATGGTTCAAAACATAGACAGTAAGAAGAGTCAGTCTTCTTGTCCTTAAGTCGGCATTGTGCCTTTTGTATTTAACTCCGATGCAATTTCTGTGTTTCATCGTCAACAAGAAGGTTCAAGGGATACAGTAAACCTGGAGCGAAGCATCGGAATCTATACCTAGTGTCACAGTAATGGTTCAAAATATAGGCAGTAAGAAGAGTCAGTCTTCTTGTACTTAAGTCGGCATTGTGCCTTTTGTATTTAATTTCGATGCAATTTCTGTGTTTCATCGTCAATAAGAAGGTCCAAGGAATACAGTAAACCTGAAGTGAAGCATCGGAATCTATAACTAGAGTCACAGGAATGTTTGAAAACATAGTCAGTAAGAAGAGTCAGTCTTCTTGTCCTTAAGTCGGCATTGTGCCTTTTGTATTTAATTCCGATGCAATTTCTGTGTTTCATCGGCAATAAGGTCAGAGGGATACCATAAAGCAGAAGTGAAGCATCGGAATCTATAACTAGTGTCACAGGAATGGTTCAAAACATAGACAGTAGGAAGAGTCAGTCTTGTTGTACTTAAGTCGGCATTATGCCTTTTGTATTTAATTCCGATGCAATTTCTGTGTTTCATTGACAATAAGAAGGCAAGAGGGATACAGTAAACCTGAGGTGAAGCATCGGAATCGAAAACTAGTGTCATAGGAATGTTTCAAAGCATAGACAGTAGGAAGAGTCAGTCTTCTTGTACTTAAATTGGCATTGTGCATTTTGTATTTAATTCCGATACAATTTCTGTGTTTCATCGTCAATAAGAAGGTACAAGGTATACAGTAAACCTGAAGTGAAGCATCGGAATCTATAACTAGTGTCACAGGAATGGTTCAAAATATAGTCAGTAAGAAGAGTCAGTCTTCTTGTACTTAAGTCGGCATTGTGCCTTTTCTATTTAATTCCGATGCAATTTCTGTGTTTCATCGTCAATAAGAAGGTCCAACGGTTACAGTAAACCTGGAGAAAAGCATCGGAATCTATAACTAGTGTCACAGGAATGGTTCAAACATAGACAGTCAGAAGAGTCAGTCTTCTTGTACTTAAGTCGACATTGTGCCTTTTCTATTTAATTCCGATGCAATTTCTGTGTTTCATTGTCAATAAGAAGGACCAAGGGATACAGTAAACCTGGAGTGAAGCATCGGAATCTATAACTAGTGTCACAGGAATGCTTCAAAACATAGACAGTGAAAAGGGTCAGTCTTCTTGTACTTAAGTCGGCATTTCGCCTTTTGTTTTTAATTCCGATGCAATTTCTGTGTTTCATTGTCAATAAGCAGGCCAGAGGGATACAGTAAACCTGAAGTGAAGCATCGGAATCTATAACTAGTGTCACAGGAATGGGTTAAACATAGTCAGTGAGAAGAGTCAGTCTTCTTGTACTTAAGTCGGCATTGTGCCTTTTCTATTTAATTCTAATGCAATTTCTGTGTTTCATCGACAATAAGAAGGTCCAAGGGTTACATTGAACCTGGAGTGAAGCATCGGAATCTATAACTAGTGTCACAGGAATGGTTCAAAACATAGACAGTAAGAAAAGTCAGTCTTCTTGCACTTAAGTGGACTTTGTGCCTTTTCTATTTAATTCCGTTGCAATTTCTGTGTTTCATCACCAATAAGAATGTCCAAGGTATACAGTAAACCTGAAGTAAAGCATCGGAATCCATAACTAGTGTCACAGCAATGGTTCAAACTATAATCACTAAGAAGAGTCAGTCTTCTTGTACTTAAGTCGGCATTGTGCCTTTTCTATTTAATTCCGATGCAATTTCTGTGTTTCATCGGCAATAAGGTCAGAGGGATACAGTAAACCTGAAGTGAAAAATCGGAATCTATAACTAGAGTCACAGGAGTGTTTCAAATCATAGTCACTAAGAAGAGTCTGTCTTCTTGACCTTAAGTCGGCATTGTGCCTTTTGTATTTAATTCCGTTGCAATTTCTGTGTTTCATCGTCAATAAGAATGTCCAAGGTGTATAGTAAACCTGAAGTAAAGCATCGGAATCCATAACTAGTGTCACAGCAATGGTTCAAACTATAATCACTAAGAAGAGTCAGTCTTCCTGAACTTAAGTCGGCATTGTGCCTATTCTATTTAATTCCGATGCAATTTCTGTGTTTCATCGTCGATAAGAAGGTCAGAGGGGTACAGTAAACCTGAAGTGAAGCATCGGAATCTATAACTAGTGTCACAGGAATGGTTCAAAACATAGACAGTAAGAAGAGTTAGTCTTCGTGTACTAAAGTTGGCATTTTGCCTTTTGTATTTAATTCAAATGCTATTTCTGTGTGTCACCGTCAATAACAAGGTCCAAGGGATACAGTAAACCTGAAGTGAAGCATCGGAATCTATAATTATTGTCACCGGAATGGTTCAAACTATTATCAGTAAGAAGAGTCAGTCCTCTTGTACTTATGTCGGCATTGTGCCATTTCTATTTCATTCCGATTCAGTTTCTGTGTTTCATCGTCAATAAGAAGGTCCAAGGGATACAGTAAACCTGGAGTGAAGCATCGGAATCTATAACTAGTGTCACAGGAATGGTTCAAAACATAGACAGTAGAATGAGTCAGTCTTCTTGTACTTAAGTCGGCATTGTGCCTTTTGTTTTTAATTCCGATGCAATTTCTGTGTTACATTGTCAATAAGAAGGTCAGAGGGATACAGTAAACCTGAAGTGAAGCATCAAAATCTATAACTAGTGTCACAGGAATGGTTCAAATCATAGACAGTAAGAAGAGTCAGTCTTCTTGTCCTTAAGTCGGCATTGTGCTTTTTCTATTTAATTCCAATGCATTTTCTGTGTTTCATCGTCAATAAGAAGGTCCAAGGGTTACAGTAAACCTGGAGTGAAGCATCGGAATCTATAACTAGTGTCACAGGAGTGGTTCAAAACATAGACAGTAAGAAAAGTCAGTCTTCTTGTACTTAAGTCGACTTTGTGCCTTTTCTATTTAATTCCGATGAAATTTCTGTGTTTAATCGCCAATAAGAATGTCCAAGGTATACAGTAAACCTGAAGTAAAGCATCGGAATCCATAACTAGTGTCACAGCAATGGTTTAAACTTTAATCACTAAGAAGAGTCAGTCTTCCTGAACTTAATTCGGCATTGTGCCTTTTCTATTTAATTCCGATGCAATTTCTGTGTTTCATCGGCAATAAGGTCAGAGGGATACAGTAAACCTGAAGTGAAAAATCGGAATCTATAACTAGAGTCACAGGAGTGTTTCAAATCATAGTCAGTAAGAAGAGTCAGTCTTCTTGACCTTAAGTCGGCATTGTGCCTTTTGTATTTAATTCCGTTGGAATTTCTGTGTTTCATCGTCAATAAGAATGTCCAAGGTATACAGTAAACCTGAAGTAAAGGATCGGAATCCATAACTAGTGTCACAGCAATGGTTCAAACTATAATCACTAAGAAGAGTCAGTCTTCCTGAACTTAAGTCGGCATTGTGCCTTTTCTATTTAATTCCGATGCAATATCTGTGTTTCATCGTCAATAAGAAGGTCCAAGGGATACAGTAAACCTGGAGTGAAGCATCGGAATCTATAACTAGTGTCACAGGAATGGTTCAAAACATAGACAGTAACAAGAGTCAGTCTTCATGTTTTTAAGTCGGCATTGTGAGTTTTCTATTTAATTCCGATGCAATTTCTG
Source organism: Schistocerca serialis cubense (assembly GCF_023864345.2). Lineage (NCBI taxonomy): Eukaryota > Metazoa > Arthropoda > Insecta > Orthoptera > Acrididae > Schistocerca > Schistocerca serialis. The sequence goes on along the minus strand of NC_064646.1, from coordinate 545,704,443 downwards.
TGTTTCATCGTCGATAAGAAGGTCAGAGGGGTACAGTAAACCTGAAGTGAAGCATCGGAATCTATAACTAGTGTCACAGGAATGTTTCAAAACATAGACAGTAAGATGAGTCAGTCTTCGTGTACAAAAGTTGGCATTTTGCCTTTTGTATTTAATTCCAATGCTATTTCTGTGTGTAACCGTCAATAACAAGGTCCAAGGGATACAGTAAACCTGAAGTCAAGCATCGGAATCTATAATTATTGTCACCGGAATGGTTCAAACTATTATCAGTAAGAAGAGTCAGTCCTCTTGTACTTATGTCGGCATTGTGCCATTTCTATTTCATTCCGATTCAGTTTCTGTGTTTCATCGTCAATAAGAAGGTCCAAGGGATACAGTAAACCTGGAGTGAAGCATCGGAATCTATAACTAGTGTCACAGGAATGGTTCAAAACATAGACAGTAGAATGAGTCAGTCTTCTTGTACTTAAGTCGGCATTGTGCCTTTTGTTTTTAATTCCGATGCAATTTCTGTGTTTCATTGTCAATAAGAAGGTCAGAGGGATACAGTAAACCTGAAGTGAAGCATCAGAATCTATAACTAGTGTCACAGGAATGGTTCAAAACATAGACAGTAAGAAGAGTCAGTCTTCTTGTCCTTAAGTCGGCATTGTGCCTTTTGTATTTAATTCCGATGCAATTTCTGTGTTTCATCGTCAACAAGAAGGTTCAAGGGATACAGTAAACCTTGAGTGAAGCATCGGAATCTATAAGTATGGGTCACAGTAATGGTTCAAAACATAGACAGTAAGAAGAGTCAGTCTTCTTGTACTTAAGTCGGCATTGTGCCTTTTGTATTTAATTTCGATGCAATTTATGTGTTTCATCGTCAATAAGAAGGTCCAAGGAATACAGTAAACCTGAAGTGAAGCATTGGAATCTATAACTAGTGTCACTGGAATGGTTCAAAATATAGACAGTAAGAAGAGTCAGTCTTCTTGTACTTAAGTCAGCATTGTGCCTTTTGTGTTTAATTCCGATGCAATTCCTGTGATTCATCGTCAATAAGAAAGTCCAAGGGATACAGTGAACCTGAAGTGAAGCATCGGAATCTATAACTAGAGTCACAGGAATGTTTCAAAACATAGTCAGTAAGAAGAGTCAGTCTTCTTGTCCTTAACTCGGCATTGTGCCTTTTGTATTTAATACCGATGCAATTTCTGTGTTTCATCGGCAATAAGGTCAGAGGGATACCATAAAGCTGAAGTGAAGCGTCGGAATCTATAACTAGTGTCACAGGAATGGTTCAAAACATAGACAGTAGGAAGAGTCAGCCTTCTTGTACTTAAGTCGGCATTGTGTCTTTTGTATTTAATTCCGATGCAATTTCTGTGTTTGATTGTCAATAAGAAGGTCAGAGGGATACAGTAAACCTGAGGTGAAGCATCGGAATCCAAAACTAGTGTCACAGGAATGTTTCAAAGCATAGACAGTAGGAAGAGTCAGTCTTCTTGTACTTAAGTCGGCATTGTGCATTTTGTATTTAATTCCGATACAATTTCGGTGTTTCATCGTCAATAACAAGGTACAAGGTATACAGTAAACCTAAAGTGAAGCATCGGAATCTATAACTAGTGTCACAGGAATGGTTCAAACATAGTCAGAAGAGTCAGTCTTCTTGTACATAAGTCGACATTGTGCCTTTTCTATTTAATTCCGATGCAATTTCAGTGTTTCATCGTCAATAAGAATGTCCAAGATATACAGTAAACGTGAAGTAAAGCATCGGAATCTATAACTTGTGTCACAGCAATGGTTCAAACTATAATCACTAAGAAGAGTCAGTCTCCTTGTACATAAGTCGACATTGTGCCTTTTCTATTTAATTCCGATGCAATTTCTGTGTTTCATCGTCAATAAGAATGTCCAAGATATACAGTAAACGTGAAGTAAAGCATCGGAATCCATAACTAGTGTCACAGCAATGGTTTAAACTATAATCACTAAGAAGAGTCAGTCTTCCTGAACTTAATTCGGCATTGTGCCTTTTCTATTTAATTCCGATGCAATTTCTGTGTTTCATCGGCAATAAGGTCAGAGGGATACAGTAAACCTGAAGTGAAAAATCGGAATCTATAACTAGAGTCACAGGAGTGTTTCAAATCATAGTCAGTAAGAAGAGTCAGTCGGCATTGTGCGTTTGTATTTAATTCCGTTGCAATTTCTGTGTTTCATTGTCAATAAGAATGTCCAAGGTATACAGTAAACCTGAAGTAAAGGATCGGAATCCATAACTAGTGTCACAGCAATGGTTCAAACTATAATCACTAAGAAGAGTCAGTCTTCCTGAACTTAAGTCGGCATTGTGCCTTTTCTATTTAATTCCGATGCAATTTCTGTGTTTCATCGTCAATAAGAAGGTCCAAGGGATACTGTAAACCTGGAGTGAAGCATCGGAATCTATAACTAGTGTCACAGGAATGGTTCAAAACATAGACAGTAAGAAGAGTCAGTCTTCATGTTTTTAAGTCGGCATTGTGAGTTTTCTATTTAATTCCGATACAATTTCTGTGTTTCATCGTCGATAAGAAGGTCAGAGGGGTACAGTAAACCTGAAGTGAAGCATCGGAATCTATAACTAGTGTCACAGGAATGGTTCAAAACATAGACAGTAAGAAGAGTCAGTCTTCGTGTACAAAAGTTGTCATTTTGCCTTTTGTATTTAATTCCAATGCTATTTCTGTGTGTAACCGTCAATAACAAGGTCCAAGGGATACAGTAAACCTGAAGTGAAGCATCGGAATATATAATTATTGTCACCGGAATGGTTCAAACTATTATCAGTAAGAAGAGTCAGTCCTCTTGTACTTAAGTCGGCATTGTGCCATTGCTATTTCATTCCGATGCAGTTTGTGTGTTTCATCGTCAATAAGAAGGTCCAAGGGATACAGTAAACCTGGAGTGAAGCATCGGAATCTATAACTAGTGTCACAGGAATGGTTCAAAACATAGACAGTAGAATGAGTCAGTCTTCTTGTACTTAAGTCGGCATTGTGCCTTTTGTTTTTAATTCCGATGCAATTTCTGTGTTTCATTGTCAATAAGAAGGTCAGAGGGATACAGTAAACCTGAATTGAAGCATCGGAATCTACAACTAGTGTCACAGGAATGGTTCAAAACATACACAGTAAGATGAGTCAGTCTTCTTGTCCTTAAGTCGGCATTGTGCCTTTTGTATTTAATTCCGATGCAATATCTGTGTTTCATCGTCAACAAGAAGGTTCAAGGGATACAGTAAACCTGGAGTGAAGCATCGGAATCTATACCTAGTGTCACAGTATTGGTTCAAAACATAGACAGTAAGAAGAGTCAGTCTTCTTGTACTTAAGTCGGCATTGTGCCTTTTGTATTTAATTTCGATGCAATTTCTGTGTTTCATCGTCAATAAGAAGGTCCAAGGAATACAGTAAACCTGAAGTGAAGCATCGGAATCTATAACTAGTGTCACTGGAATGCATCAAAATATAGACAGTAACAAGAGTTAGTCTTCTTGTACTTAAGTCAGCATTGTGCCTTTTGTGTTTAATTCCGATGCAATTCCTGTGATTCATCGTCAATACGAAGGTCCAAGGGATACAGTGAAACTGAAGTGAAGCATCGGAATCTATAACTAGAGTCACAGGAATGTTTCAAAACATAGACAGTAAGAAGAGTCAGTCTTCTTCTCCTTAAGTCGGCATTGTGCCTTTTGTATTTAATTCCGATGCAATTTCTGTGTTTCATCGGCAATAAGGTCAGAGGGATACAGTAAAGCTGAAGTGAAGCATCGGAATCTATAACTAGTGTCACAGGAATGGTTCAAAACATAGACATTAGGAAGAGTCAGTCTTCTTGTACTTAAGTCGGCATTGTGCCGTTTGTATTTAATTCCGATGCAATTTCTGTGTTTGATTGTCAATAAGAAGGTCAGAGGGATACAGTAAACCTGAGGTGAAGCATCGGAATCCAAAACTAGTGTCACAGGAATGTTTCAAAGCATAGACAGTAGGAAGAGTAGGCTTCTTGTACTTAAGTCGGCATTGTCCCTTTTGTATTTAATTCCGATACAATTTCTGTGTTTCATCGTCAATAAGAAGGTACAAGGTATACAGTAAACCTGAAGTGAAGCATCGGAATCTGTAACTAGTGTCACAGGAATGGTTCAAAACATTGTCAGTAAGATGAGTCAGTCTTCTTGTACTTAAGTCGGCATTGTGCCTTTTCTATTTAATTCCGATGCAATTTCTGTGTTTCATCGTCAATAAAAAGGTCCAAAGGTTACAGTAAACCTGGAGTGAAGCATTGGAATCTATAACTAGAGTCACAGGAATGGTTCAAACATAGACAGTCTGAAGAGTCAGTCTTCTTGTACTTAAGTCGACATTGTGCCTTTTCTATTTAATACCGATGCAATTTCTGTGTTTCATCGTCAATAAGAATGTCCAAGGTATACAGTAAACGTGTAGTAAAGCGTCGGAATCTATAACTAGTGTCACAGCAATGGTTCAAACTATAATCACTAAGAAGAGTCATTCTTCTTGTACTTAAGTCGCCATTGTGCCTTTTCTATTTAATTCCGATGCAATTTCTGTGTTTCATCGTCAATAAGAAGGTCCAAGGTATACAGTAAACCTGGAGTGAAGCATCGGAATCTATAACTAGAGTCACAGGAATGGTTCAAAACATAGACAGTAAGAAGAGTCAGTCTTCTTGTTCTTGAGTCGGCATCGTGAGTTTTCTATTTAATTCCGATGCAATTTCGGTGTTTCATCGTCAATAAGAAGGTCAGAGGGATACAGTAAACCTGAAGTGAAGCATCGGAATCTGTAACTAGTGTCACAGGAATGGTTTAAACATAGTCAGTAAGAAGAGTCAGTCTTCTTGTACTTAAGTCGGCATTGTGCCTTTTCTATTTAATTCCGATGCAATTTCTGTGTCTCATTGTCAATAAGAAGGTCCAAGGGTTACAGTAAACCTGGAGTGAAGCATCGGAATCTATAACTAGTGTCACAGGATTGGTTCAAAACATAGACAGTAAGAAGAGTCAGTCTTCTTGTACTTAAGTCGACATTGTGTCTTTTCTATTTAATTCCGATGCAATTTCTGTGTTTCATCGTCAATAAGAATGTCCAAGGTATACAGTAAACCTGAAGTAAAGCATCGGAATCCATAACTAGTGTCTCAGCAATGGTTCAAACTATAATAACTAAGAAGTGTCAGTCTTCTTGTACTTAAGTCGGCATTGTGCCTTTTCTATTTAATTCCGATGCAATTTCTGTGTTTCATCGGCATTAAGATCAGAGGAATACAGCAATCCTGAAGTGAAGCATCGGAATCTATAACTAGAGTCACAGGAGTGTTTCAAATCATAGTCAGTATGAAGAGTGAGTCTTCTTGTCCTTAAGTTGGCATTGTGCCTTTTGTATTTAATTCCGATGCAATTTCTGTGTTTCATCGGCAATAAGGTCAGAGGGATACAGTAAACCTGGAGTGAAGCATCGGAATCTATACCTAGTGTCACAGTAATGGTTCAAAACATAGACAGTAAGAAGAGTCAGTCTTCTTGTACTTAAGTCGACTTTGTGCCTTTTCTATTTAATTCCGATGCAATTTCTGTGTTTCATCGCCAATAAGAATGTCCAAGGTATACAGTAAACCTGAAGTAAAGCATCGGAATCCATAACTAGTGTCACAGCAATGGTTCAAACTATAATCACTAAGAAGAGTCAGTCTTCTTGTACTTAAGTCGGCATTGTGCCTTTTTTACTTAATTCCGATGCAATTTCTGTGTTTCATCGGCAATAAGGTCAGAGGGATACAGTAAACCTGAAGTGAAAAAACAGAATCTATAACTAGAGACACAGGAGTGTTTCAAATCATAGTCAGTAAGAAGAGACAGTCTTCTTGACCTTAAGTCGGCATTGTGCCTTTTGTATTTAATTCCGTTGCAATTTCTGTGTTTCATCGTCAATAAGAATATCCAAGGTATACAGTAAACCTGAAGTAAAGCATCGGAATCCATAACTAGTGTCACAGTATTGGTTCAAACTATAATCACTAAGAAGAGTCAGTCTTCCTGAACTAATGTCGGCATTGTGCCTTTTCTATTTAATTCCGATGCCATTTCTGTGTTTCATCGTCAATGAGAAGGTCCAAGGGATACAGTCAACCTGGAGTGAAGCATCGGAATCTATAACTAGTGTCACAGGAATGGTTCAAAACATAGACAGTAAGCAGAGTCAGTCTTCATGTTTTTAAGTCGGCATTGTGAGTTTTCTATTTAATTCCGATGCAATTTCTGTGTTTCATCGTCGATAAGAAGGTCAGAGGTGTACAGTAAACCTGAAGTGAAGCATCGGAATCTATAACTAGTGTCACAGGGATGGTTCAAAACATAGACAGTAAGAAGAGTCAGTCTTCGTGTACTAAAGTTGGCATTTTGCCTTTTGTATTTAATTCCAATGCTATTTCTGTGTGTCACCGTCAACAACAAGGTCCAAGGGATACAGTAAACCTGAAGTGAAGCATCGGAATCTATAATTATTGTCACCGGAATGGTTCAAACTATTATAAGTAAGAAGAATCAGTCCTCTTGTACTTAAGTCGGCATTGTGCCATTTCTATTTCATTTCGATGCAGTTTCTGTGTTTCATCGTCAATAAGAAGGTCCAAGGGATACAGTAAACCTGGAGTGAAGCATCGGAATCTATAACTAGTGTCACAGGAATGGTTCAAAACATAGACAGTAGAAAGAGTCAGTCTTCTTGTACTTAAGTCGGCATTGTGCCTTTTGTTTTTAATTCCGATGCAATTTCTGTGTTTCATTGTCAATAAGAAGGTCAGAGGGATACAGTAAACCTGAAGTGAAGCATCGGAATCTATAACTAGTGTCACTGGAATGGTTCAAAATATAGACAGTAACAAGGGTCAGTCTTCTTGTACTTAAGTCAGCATTGTGCCTTTTGTGTTTAATTCCGATGCAATTCCTGTGATTCATCGTCAATACGAAGGTCCAAGGGATACAGTGAACCTGAAGTGAAGCAGCGGAATCTATAACTAGAGTCACAGGAATGTTTCAAAACATAGACAGTAAGAAGAGTCAGTCTTCTTCTCCATAAGTCGGCATTGTGCCTTTTGTATTTAATTCCGATGCTATTTCTGTGTTTCATCGGCAACAACGTCAGAGGGATACAGTAAAGCTGAAGTGAAGCATCGGAATCTATAACTAGTGTCACAGGAATGGTTCAAAACATAGACAGTAGGAAGAGTCAGTCTTCTTGTACTTAAGTCGGCATTGTGCCTTTTGTATTTATTTCCGATGCAATTTCTGTGTTTCATTGTCAATAAGAAGGTCAGAGGGATACAGTAAACCTGAGGTGAAGCATCGGAATCCAAAACTAGTGTCACAGGAATGTTTAAAAGCATAGACAGTAGGAGGAGTCAGTCTTCTTGTACTTAAGTCGGCATTTTGCCTTTTGTGTTTAATTCCGAAACAATTTCTGTGTTTCATCGTCAATAAGAAGGTACAAGGTATACAGTAAACCTGAAGTGAAGCATCGGAATCTATAACTAGTGTCACAGGAATGGTTCAAAACATAGTCAGTAAGGAGAGTCACTCTTCTTGTACTTAATTCGGCATTGTGCCTTTTCTATTTAATTCCGATGCAATTTCTGTGTTTCATCGTCAATAAGAAGGTCCAAGGGTTACAGTAAACCTGGAGTGAAGCATCGGAATCTATAACTAGTGTCACAGGAATGGTTCAAACATAGACAGTCAGAAGAGTCAGTCTTCTTGTACTTAAGTCGACATTGTGCCTTTTCTATTTAATTCCGATGCAATTTCTGTGTTTCATCGTCAATAAGAATGTCCAAGGTATACCGTAAACGTGTAGTAAAGCGTCGGAATCTATAACTAGTGTCACAGCAATGGTTCAAACTATAATCACTAAGAAGAGTCAGTCTTCTTGTACTTGAGTCGGCATTGTGAGTTTTCTATTTAATTCCGATGCAATTTCGGTGATTCATCGTCAATAAGAAGGTCAGAGGGATACAGTAAACCTGAAGTGAAGCATCGGAATCTATAACAAGTGTCACAGGAATGGTTTAAACATAGTCAGTAAGAAGAGTCAGTCTTCTTGTACTTAAGTCGGCATTGTGCCTTTTCTATTTAATTCCAATGCAATTTCTGTGTTTCATCGTCAATAAAAAGGTCCAAGGGTTACAGTAAACCTGGAGTGAAGCATCGGAATCTATAACTTGTGTCACAGGAATGGTTCAAAACATAGACAGTAAGAAGAGTCAGTCTTCTTGTACTTAAGTTGACATTGTGCCTTTTCTATTTAAATCCGATGCAATTTCTGTGTTTCATCGTCAATAAGAATGTCCAAGGTATACAGTAAACCTAAAGTAAAGCATCGGAATCCACAACTAGTGTCTCAGCAATGGTTCAAACTATAATCACTAAGAAGTGTCAGTCTTCTTGTACTTAAGTCGGCATTGTGCCTTTTCTATTTAATTCCGATGCAATTTCTGTGTTTCATCGGCATTAAGGTCAGAGGGATACAGTAATCCTGAAGTGAAGCATCGGAATCTATAACTAGGGTCACAGGAGTGTTTCAAATCATAGTCAGTAAGAAGAGTCAGTCTTCTTGTCCTTAAGTCGGCATTGTGCCTTTTGTATTTAATTCCGATGCAATTTCTGTGTTTCATCAGCAATAAGGTCAGAGGGATACAGTAAACCTGAAGTGAAGCATCGGAATCTATAACTAGTGTCACAGGAATGGTTCAAAACATAGACAGCAGGAAGAGTCAGTCATCTTGTACTTAAGTCGGCATTGTGCCATTTGTATTTAATTCCGATGCAATTTCTGTGTTTCATTGTCAATAAGATGGTCAGAGGGATACAGTAAACCTGAGGTGAAGCTTCGGAATCTAAAACTAGTGTCACAGGAATGGTTCAAAACATAGACAGTAGGAAGAGTCAGTCTTCTTGTACTTAAGTCGGCATTGTGCCTTTTGTATTTAATTCCGATGCAATTTCTGTGTTTCATCGTCAATAAGAAGGTCAGAGGGATACAGTAAACCTGAGGTGAAGCATCGGAATCCAAAACTAGTTTCACAGGAATGGTTCAAACATAGACAGTAAGAAGAGTCAGTTTTCTTGTACTTAAGTCGGCATTGTGCCTTTTGTATTTAATTCCGATACAATTTATGTGTTTCATCGTTAATAAGAAGGTACAAGGTATACAGTAAACCTGAAGTGAAGCATCGGAATCTATAACTAGTGTCACAGGAATGGTTCAAAACATAGACAGTTTGAAGAGTCAGTCTTCTTGTACTTAAGTCGACATTGTGTCTTTTCTATTTAATTCCGATGCAATTTCTGTGTTTCATCGTCAATAAGAATGTCCAAGGTATACAGTAAACCTGAAGTAAAGCATCAAAATCCATAACTAGTGTCTCAGCAATGGTTCAAACTATAATAACTAAGAAGTGTCAGTCTTCTTGTACTTAAGTCGGCATTGTGCCTTTTCTATTTAATTCCGATGCAATTTCTGTGTTTCATCGGCATTAAGGTCAGAGGGATACAGTAATCCTGAAGTGAAGCATCGGAATCTATAACTAGAGTCACAGGAGTGTTTCAAACCATAGTCAGTAAGAAGAGTGAGTCTTCTTGTCCTTAAGTCGGCATTGTGCCTTTTGTATTTAATTCCGATGCAATTTCTGTGTTTCATCGGCAATAAGGTCAGAGGGATACAGTAAACCTGGAGTGAAGCATCGGAATCTATACCTAGTGTCACAGTAATGGTTCAAAACATAGACAGTAAGAAGAGTCAGTCTTCTTGTACTTAAGTCGACTTTGTGCCTTTTCTATTTAATTCCGATGCAATTTCTGTGTTTCATCGCCAATAAGAATGTCCAAGGTATACAGTAAACCTGAAGTAAAGCATCGGAATCCATAACTAGTGTCACAGCAATGGTTCAAACTATAATCACTAAGAAGAGTCAGTCTTCTTGTACTTAAGTCGGCGTTGTGCCTTTTCTATTTAATTCCGATGCAATCTCTGTGTTTCATCGGCAATAAGGTCTGAGGGATACGGTTAACCTGAAGTGAAAAAACAGAATCTATAACTTGAGACACTGGAGTGTTTCAAATCATAGTCAGTAAGAAGAGTCAGTCTTCTTGACCTTAAGTCGGCATTGTGCCTTTTGTATTTAATTCCGTTGCAATTTCTGTGTTTCATCGTCAATAAGAATATCCAAGGTATACAGTAAACCTGAAGTAAAGCATCGGAATCCATAACTAGTGTCACAGCATTGGTTCAAACTATAATCACTAAGAAGAGTCAGTCTTCCTGAACTTAAGTCGGCATAGTGCCTTTTCTATTTAATTCCTATGCAATTTCTGTGTTTCATCGTCAATAAGAAGGTCCAAGGGATACAGTAAACCCGGAGTGAAGCATCGGAATCTATAACTAGTGTCACAGGAAAGGTTCAAAACATAGACAGTAAGTAGAGTCAGTCTTCATGTTTTTAAGTCGGCATTGTGAGTTTTCTATTTAATTCCGATGCAATATCTGTGTTTCATCGTCGATAAGAAGGTCAGAGGGGTACAGTAAACCTGAAGTGAAGCATCGGAATCTATAACTAGTGTCACAGGAATGGTTCAAAACATAGACAGTAAGAAGAGTCAGTCTTCGTGTACTAAAGTTGGCATTTTGCCTTTTGTATTTAATTCCAATGCTATTTCTGTGTGTCACCGTCAATAACAAGGTCCAAGGGATACAGTAAACCTGAAGTGAAGCATCGGAATCTATAATTATTGTCACCGGAATGGTTCAAACTATTATCAGTAAGAAGAGTCAGTCCTCTTGTACTTAAGTCGGCATTGTGCCATTTCTATTTCATTTCGATGCAGTTTCTGTGTTTCATCGTCAATAAGAAGGTCCAAGGGATACAGTAAACCTGGAGTGAAGCATCGGAATCAATAACTAGTGTCACAGGAATGGTTCAAAACATAGACAGTAGAAAGAGTCAGTCTTCTGGTACTTAAGTCGGCATTGTGCCTTTTGTTTTTAATTCCGATGCAATTTCTGTGTTTCATTGTCAATAAGAAGGTCAGAGGGATACAGTAAACCTGAACTGAGGCATCGGAATCTATAACTAGTGTCACAGGAATGGTTCAAAACATAGACAGTAAGAAGAGTCAGTCTTCTTGTCCTTAAGTCGGCGTTGTGCCTTTTGTATTTAATTCCAATGCAATTTCTGTGTTTCATCGTTAACAAGAAGGTTCAAGAGATACAGTAAATCTGGAGTGAAGCATCGGAATCTATACCTAGTGTCACAGTATTGGTTCAAAACATAGGCAGTAAGAAGAGTTAGTCTTCTTGTACTTAAGTCGGCATTGTGCCTTTTGTATTTATTTCCGATGCAATATCTGTGTTTCATTGTCAATAAGAAGGTCAGAGGGATCCAGTAAACCTGAACTGAGGCATCGGAATCTATAACTAGTGTCACTGGAATGGTTCAAAATATAGACAGTAACAAGAGTCAGTCTTCTTGTACTTAAGTCAGCATTGTGCCTTTTGTGTTTAATTCCGATGCAATTCCTGTGATTCATCGTCAATACGAAGGTCCAAGGGATACAGTGAACCTGAAGTGAAGCAGCGGAATCTATAACTAGAGTCACAGGAATGTTTCAAAACATAGACAGTAAGAAGAGTCAGTCTTCTTCTCCTTAAGTCGGCATTGTGCCTTTTGTATTTAATTCCGATGCAATTTCTGTGTTTCATCGTCAATAAGAAGGTACAAGGTATACAGTAAACCTGAAGTGAAGCATCGGAATCTATAACTAGTGTCACAGGAATGGTTCAAAACATAGTCAGTAAGGAGAGTCACTCTTCTTGTACTTAAGTCGGCATTGTGCCTTTTGTATTTATTTCCGATGCAATATCTGTGTTTCATTGTCAATAAGAAGGTCAGAGGGATCCAGTAAACCTGAGGTGAAGCATCGGAATCAAAAACTAGTGTCACAGGAATGTTTCAAAGCATAGACAGTAGGAAGAGTCAGTCTTCTTGTACTTAAGTCGGCATTTTGCCTTTTGTATTTAATTCCGAAACAATTTCTGTGTTTCATCGTCAATAAGAAGGTACAAGGTATACAGTAAACCTGAAGTGAAGCATCGGAATCTATAACTAGTGTCACAGGAATGGTTCAAAACATAGTCAGTAAGGAGAGTCACTCTTCTTGTACTTAAGTCGGCATTGTGCCTTTTCTATTTAATTCCGATGCAATTTCTGTGTTTCATCGGCAATAAGAAGATCCAAGGGTTACAGTAAACCTGGAGTGAAGCATCGGAATATATAACTAGTGTCACAGGAATGGTTCAAACATAGACAGTCAGAAGAGTCAGTCTTCTTGTACTTAAGTCGACATTGTGCCTTTTCTATTTAATTCCGATGCAATTTCTGTGTTTCATCGTCAATAAGAATGTCCAAGGTATACAGTAAACGTGTAGTAAAGCGTCGGCATCTATAACTAGTGTCACAGCAATGGTTCAAACTATAATCACTAAGAAGAGTCAGTCTTCTTGTACTTAAGTCGCCATTGTGCTTTTTCTATTTAATTCCGATGCAATTTCTGTGTTTCATCGTCAATAAGAAGGTCCAAGGTATACAGTAAACCTGGAGTGAAGCATCGGAATCTATAACTAGTGTCACAGGAATGGTTCAAAACATAGACAGTAAGAAGAGTCAGTCTTCTTGTACTTAAGTCGACATTGTTCCTTTTCTATTTAATTCCGATGCAATTTCTGTGTTTCATCGTCAATAAGAAGGTCCAAGGGATACAGTAAACCTGGAGTGAAGCATCGGAATCAATAAATAGTGTCACAGGAATGGTTCAAAACATAGACAGTAGAAAGAGTCAGTCTTCTGGTACTTAAGTCGGCATTGTGCCTTTTGTTTTTAATTCCGATGCAATTTCTGTGTTTCATTGTCAATAAGAAGGTCAGAGGGATACAGTAAACCTGAAGTGAAGCATCGGAATCTATAAGTAGTGTCACAGGAATGGTTCAAAACATAGACAGCAGGAAGAGTCAGTCTTCTTGTACTTAAGTCGGAATTGTGCCTTTTGTATTTAATTCCGATGCAATTTCTGTGTTTCATCGTCAATAAGAAGGTCAGAGGGATACAGTAAACCTGAGGTGAAGCATCGTAATCCAAAACTAGTGTCACAGGAATGGTTCAAACATAGACAGTAAGAAGAGTCAGTCTTCTTGTACTTAAGTCGGCATTGTGCCTTTTGTATTAAATTCCGATACAATTTCTGTGTTTCATCGTCAATAAGAAGGTACAAGGTATACAGTAAACCTGAAGTGAAGCATCGGAATCTATATCTAGTGTCACAGGAATGGTTCAAAACATAGTCAGTAAGAAGAGTCAGTCTTCTTGTACTTAAGTCGGCATTGTGCCTTTTCTATTTAATTCCGATGCAATTTCTGTGATTCATCGTCAATAAGAAGGTCCAAGGGTTACAGTAAACATGGAGTGAAGCATCGGAATCTATAACTAGTGTCACAGGAATGGTTCAAACATAGACAGTCAGAAGAGTCAGTCTTCTTGTACTTAAGTCGACATTGTGCCTTTTCAATTTTATTCCGATGCAATTTCTGTGTTTCATCGTCAATAAGAATGTCCAAGGTATACAGTAAACGTGCAGTAAAGCGTCGGAATCTATAACTAGTGTCACAGCAATGGTTCAAACTATAATCACTAAGAAGAGTCAGTCTTCTTGTACCTAAGTTGCCATTGTGCCTTTTCTATTTAATTCCGATGCAATTTCAGTGTTTCATCGTCAATAAGAAGGTCCAAGGTATACAGTAAACCTGGAGTGAAGCATCGGAATCTATAACTTGTGTCACAGGAATGGTTCAAAACATAGACAGTAAGAAGAGACAGTCTTCTTGTACTTGAGTCGGCATTGTGAGTTTTCTATTTAATTCAGATGCAATTTCTGTGTTTCATCGTCAATAAGAATGTCCAAGGTATACAGTAAACCTGAAGTAAAGCATCGGAATCCATAACTAGTGTCTCAGCAATGGTTCAAACTATAATCACTAAGAAGAGTCAGTCTTCTTGTACTTAAGTCGGCATTGTGCCTTTTCTAATTAATTCCGATGCAATATCTGTGTTTCATCGGCATTAAGGTCAGAGGGATACAGTAAACCTGAAGTGAAGCATCGGCATCTATAACTAGAGTCACAGGAGTGTTTCAAATCATAGTCAGTAAGAAGAGTCAGTCTTCTTGTCCTTAAGTCGGCATTGTGCCTTTTGTATTTAATTCGGATGCAATTTCTGTGTTTCATCGGCAATATGGTCAGAGGGATACAGTAATCCTGAAGTGAAGCATTGGAATCTATAACTAGTGTCACAGGAATGGTTCAAAACATAGACAGCAGGAAGAGTCAGTCTTCTTGTACTTAAGTCGGCATTGTGCCATTTGTATTTAATTCCGATGCAATTTCTGTGTTTCATTGTCGATAAGAAGGTCAGAGGGATACAGTAAACATGAGGTGAAGCATCGGAATCAAAAACTAGTTTCACAGGAATGGTTCAAAACATAGACAGTAGGAAGAGTCAGTCTTCTTGTACTTAAGTCGGCATTGTGCCTTTTGTATTTAATTCCGATGCAATTTCTGTGTTTCATCGTCAATAAGAAGGTCAGAGGGATACAGTAAACCTGAGGTGAAGCATCGGAATCCAAAACGAGTGTCACAGGAATGGTTCAAAACATAGGCAGTAGGAAGAGTTCGTCTTCTTGTACTTAAGTCGACATTGTGCCTTTTCTATTTAATTCCGATGCAATTTCTGTGTTTCATCGTCAATAAGAAGGTCAGAGGGATACAGTAAACCTGAGGTGAAGCATCGGAATCCAAAACTAGTGTCACAGGAATGGTTCAAAACATAGGCAGTAGGAAGAGTTCGTCTTCTTGTACTTAAGTCGAAATTGTGCCTTTTCTATTTAATTCCGATGCAATTTCTGTGTTTCATCGTCAATAAGATGGTCCAAGGTATACAGTAAACGTGTAGTAAAGCAACGGAATCTATAACTAGTGTCACAGCAATGGTTCAAACTATAATCACTAAGAAGAGTCAGTCTTCTTGTACTTAAGTCGCCATTGTGCCTTTTCTATTTAATTCCGATGCAATTTCTGTGTTTCATCGTCAATAAGAAGGTCAGAGGGATACAGTCAACCTGAAGTGAAGCATCGTAATCTATAACTAGTGTCACAAGAATGGTTTAAACATAGTCAGTAAGAAGAGTCAGTCGTCTTGTACTTAAGTCGGCATTGTGCCTTTTGTATTTAATTCCAATGCAATTTCTGTGTTTCATCGTCAATAAGAAGGTCCAAGGGTTACAGTAAACCTATAGTGAAGCATCGGAATCTATAACTAGTGTCACAGGAATGGTTCAAAACATAGAAAGTAAGAAGAGTCAGTCTTCTTGTACTTAAGTCGACATTGTGCCTTTTCTATTTAATTCCGATGCAATTTCTGTGTCTCATCGTCAATAAGAATGTCCAAGGTATACAGTAAACCTGAAGTAAAGCATCGGAATCCATAACTAGTGTCTCAGCAATGGTTCAAACTATAATCACTAAGAAGAGTCAGTCTTCTTGTACTTAAGTCGGCATTGTGACTTTTCTATTTAATTCCGATGCAATTTCTGTGTTTCATCGGCAGTAACTTCAGAGGGATACAGTAAACCTGAAGTGAAGCATCGGAATCTATAACTAGAGTCACTGGAGTGTTTCAAATCATAGTCAGTAAGAAGAGTCAGTCTTCTTGTCCTTAAGTCGGCATTGTGCCGTTTGTATTTAATTCCGATGCAATTTCTGTGTTTCATCGGTAATAAGGTCAGAGGGATACAGTAAACCTGAGGTGAAGCATCGGAATCCAAAACTAGTGTCAGAGGAATGGTTCAAAACATAGGCAGTAGGAAGAGTTCGTCTTCTTGTACTTAAGTCGGCATTGTGCCTTTTGTATTTAATTCCGATGCAATTTCTGTGTTTCATCGTCAATAAGAATGTCCAAGGTATACAGTAAACCTGAAGTAAAGCATCGGAATCTGTAACTAGTGTCACAGCAATGGTTCAAACTATAATCACTAAGATGAATCAGTCTTCTTTTACTTAAGTCGGCATTGTGCCTTTTCTATTTAATCCCGATGCAATTTCTGTGTTTCATCGTCAATAAGAAGGTACAAGGTATACAGTAAACCTGGAGCGAAGCATTGGAATCTATAACTAGTGTCACAGGAATGGTTCAAATCATAGTCAGTAAGAAGAGTCAGTCTTCTTGTACTTAAATCAGCATTGTGCCTTTTCTATTTAATTCCGATGCAATTTCTGTGTTTCATCGTCAATAAGAAGGTCCAAGGGTTACAGTAAACCTGGAGTGAAGCATCGGAATCTATAATTAGTGTCACAGGAATGGTTCAAAACATAGACAGTAGGAAGAGTCAGTCTTCATGTACTTAAGTCGGCATTGTGCCATTTGTATTTAATTCCGATGCAATTTCTGTGTTTCATTGTCAATAAGAAGGTCAGAGGGATACAGTAAACCTGAGGAGAAGCATCGGAATCCAAAACTAGTGTCACAGGAATGGTTCAAAGCATAGACAGTAAGAAGAGTCAGTCTTCGTGTACTAAAGTTGGCATTTTGCCTTTTGTATTTAATTCCAATGATATTTCTGTGTGTCACCGTCGATAACTAGGTCCAAGGGATACAGTAAACCTGAAGTGAAGCATCGGAATCTGTAACTATTGTCACCGGAATGGTTCAAACTATTATCAGTTAGAAGAGTCAGTCCTCTTGTACTTAAGTCGGCATTGTGCCTTTTCTATTTCATTCCGATGCAGTTTCTGTGAATCATCGTCAATAAGAAGGTCCAAGGGATCCAGTAAACCTGGTGTGAAGCGTCGGAATCAATAACTAGTATCACAGGAATGGTTGAAACATAGACAGTAAGAAGAGTCAGTCTTCTTGTACTTAAGTCGGCATTGCGCCTTTTGTAATTAATTTCGATGCAATTTCTGTGTTTCATCGGCAATAATGTCAGAGGGATACAGTAAACCTGAAGTGAAGCATCGGAATCTATAACTAGTGTCACAGGAATGGTTCAAAACATAGACAGTAAGAAGAGTCAGTCTTCTTGTACTTAAGTCGACATTGAGCCTTTTGTATTTAATTCCGATGCAATTTCTGTGTTTCATCGTCAATAACAATGTTCAAGGTATACAGTAAACCTGAAGTAAAGCATCGGAATCTATAACTAGTGTCACAGCAATGGTTCAATATATTATCACTAAGAAGAGTCAGTCTTCTTGTACTTAGGTCGGCATTGTGAGTTTTCTTTTTAATTCCGATGCAATTTCTGTGTTTCATCGTCAATAAGAAGGGCAGAGGGATACAGTAAACCTGAAGTGAAGCATTGGAATCTATAACTAGTGTCACAGGAATGGTTCAAAACGTAGACAGTAAGAAGAGTCAGTCTTCGTGTGCTAAAGTTAGCATTTTGCCTTTTGTATTTAATTCCAATGCTATATCTGTGTGTCACCGTCAATAACAAGGTCCAAGGGATACAGTAAACCTTAAGTGAAGCATCGGAATCTATAGCTATTGTCACCGTAATGGTTCAAACTATTATCAGTAAGAAGAGTCAGTCCTCTTGTACTTAACTGGGCATTAAGCCTTTTCTATTTCATTCCGTTGCAGTTTCTGTGTTTCATCGTCAATAAGAAGGTCCAAGGGATACAGTAAACCTGGAGTGAAGCATCGGAATCAATAACTAGTATCACAGGAATGGTTGAAACATAGAGAGTAAGAAGAGTCAGTCTTCTTGTACTTAAGTCGGCATTGCGCCTTTTACATTTAATTCCGATGCAATTTCTGTGTTTCATCGTCAATAAGAAGGTCAGAGGGATACAGTAAACCTGAAGTGAAGCATCGGAATCTATAACTAGTGTCACAGGAATGGTTCAAAACATAGACAGTAAGAAGAGTCAGTGTTCTTGTACTGAAGTCGGCATTGTGCCTTTTGTATTTAAATTCGATGCAATGTCTGTGTTTCATCGTCAATAAGAAAGTCCAAGGATTACAGTAAACCTGAAGTGAAGCATCGGAATCTATAACTAGTGTCACTGGAATGGTTCAAAATATAGACAGTAAGAAGAGTCAGACTTCTTGTACTTAAGTCGGCATTGTGCATTTTGTGTTTAATTCCGATGCAATTCCTGTGATTCATCGTCAATAAGAAGATCCAAGGGATACAGTAAACCTGAAGTGAAGCATCGGAATCTATAACTAGAGTCACAGGAATGTTTCAAAACATAGTCAGTAAGAAGAGTCAGTCTTCATGTCCTTAAGTCGGCATTGTGCCTTTTGTATTTAATTCCGATGCAATTTCTGTGTTTCATTGGCAATAAGGTCAGAGGGATACAGTAAACCTGAAGTGAAGCATCGGAATCTATAACTAGTGTCACAGGAATGGTTCAAAACATAGACAGTTGGAAGAGTCAGTCTTCTTGTACTTATGTCGGCATTGTGCCTTTTGTATTTAATTCCGATGCAATTTCTTTGTTTCATTGTCAATAAGAAGGTCCAAGGGATACAGTAAACCTGGAGGGAAGCTTCGGAATCTATAACTAGTGTCACAGTAATGGTTCAAAACATAGTCAGTAAGAAGAGTCAGTCTTCTTGTACTTAAGTCGGCATTGTGCCTTTTCAATTTCATTCCGATGCAGTTTCTGTGTTCATCGTCAATAAGAAGGTCCAAGGGATACAGTAAACCTGGAGTGAAGCATCGGAATCTATAACTAGTGTCACAGGAATGGTTCAAAGAATAGACAGTAAGAAGAGTCAGTCTTCTTGCCTTAAGTCGGCATTGTGCCTTTTGTATTTAATTCCGATGCAATTTCTGTGTTTCATCGTCAATAAGAAGGTCCAAGGGATGCAGTAAACCTGAAGTGAAGCATCGGAATCTATAACTAGTGTCACAGGAATGGTTCAAAACATAGACAGTTAGAATGTCAGTCTTCTTGTACTTAAGTCGGCATTGTGCCTTTTGTATTTTATTCCGATGCAATTTCTGTGTTTCATCGTCAATAAGAATGTCCAAGGGATACAGTAATCCTGAAGTGAAGCATCGGAATCTATAACTAGTGTCACAGGAATGGTTCAAAACATAGTCAGTAAGAAGAGTCAGTCTTCTTGCCTTAAGTCGGCATTGTGCCTTTTGTATTTAACTCCGATGCAATATCTGTGTGTCATCGTCAACAAGAAGGCCCAAGGGATACAGTAAACCTGGAGTAAAGCATCGGAATCTATAACTAGTGTCATAGTATTGGTTCAAAGCATAGACAGTAAGAAGAGTCAGTCTTCTTGTACTTAAGTCGGCATTGTGCCTTTTGTATTTAATTCCATTGCAATTTCTGTGTTTCATCGTCAATAAGAAGGACGATGGAATACAGTAAAGCTGAAGTGAAGCATCGGAATCTATATCAAATGTCACTGGAATGGTTCAATACTTAGTCAATAAGAAGAGTCAGTCTTCATGTACTTAAGTCGGCATTGTGCCTTTTGTATTTTATTCTGATGCAATTTCTGTGTTTCATCGTCAACAAGAAGGTCAGAGGGATACAGTAGACCTGAAGTGAAGCATCGGAATCTATAACTAGTGTCACAGGATTGGTTCAAAACATAGTCAGTAAGAAGAGTCAGTCTTTTTGTACATAGGTCGGCATTGTGCCTTTTGAATTTAATTCCGATGCAATTTCTGTGTTTCATCGTCAATAAGAAGGTCCAAGGGATGCAGTAAACCTGAAGTGAAGCATTGGAATCTATAACTAGTGTCACAGGAATGGTTCAAAACATAGACAGTTAGAAGAGTCAGTCTTCTTGTACTTAAGTCGGCATTGTGCCTTTTGTATTTAATTCCGATGCAATTTCTGTGTCTCATCGTCAATAAGAATGTCCAAGGGATACAGGATTCCTGAAGTGAAGCATCGGAATCTATAACTAGTGTCACAGGAATGGTACAAAGCATAGACAGTTAGAAGAGTCAGTCTCTTGTACTTAAGTCGGCATTGTGCCTTTTGTATTTAATTCCGATGCAATTTCTGTGTTTCATCGTCCATAAGGAGGTCCATGGGATACAGAAAACCTGGAGTGAAGCATCGGAATCTATAACTAGTGTCAATGGAATGGTTCAAAACATAGACAGTAAGAAGAGTCAGTCTTCTTGTACTTAAGTCGGCATTGTGCCTTTTGTCTTTAATTCCGATGCAATTTCTGGATTTCATCGTCAATAAGGAGGTCCAAGGGATACAGAAAACCTGGAGTGAAGCATCGGAATCTATAACTAGTGTCAATGGAATGGTTCAAAACATAGACAGTAAGAAGAGTCAGTCTTCTTGTACTTAAGTCGGCATTGTGCCTTTTGTATTTTATTCTGATTCAATTTCTGTGTTTCATCGTCAACAAGAAGGTCAGAGGGATACAGTAAACCTGAAGTGAAGCATCGGAATCTATAACTAGTGTCACAGGAATGGTTCAAAACATAGTCAATAAGAAGAGTCAGTCTTCTTGTACTTAAGTAGGCTTTGTGCCTTCTGTATTTAATTCCGATGCAATTTCTGTGTTTCATCGTCAATAAGAAGTTCAGAGGGATACAGTAAACCTGAAGTGAAGCATCGGAATCCATAACTAGTGTCACAGGAATTTTTCAAAACATAGACAGCAGGAAGAGTCAGTCTTCTTGTACTTCAGTCGGCATTGTGCCTTGTGTATTTCATTTCGTTGCAATTTCTGTGTTTCATCGACAATAAGCAGGTCCAAGGGATACAGGAAACCTGGAGTGTAGCATCGAAATCTATAACTAGTGTAACAGAGAATGGTTAAAACATAGACAGTAAGGAGAGTCGGTCTTCATGTACTTATGTCGGTATTGTGCCTTTTGTATTTAATTCCGATGCAATTTCTGTGTTTCATCGTCAATACGAAGGTCCAAGAGATACAGTAAACCTGAAGTGAAGCATCGGAATCCATAACTAGTGTCACAGGAATGGTTAAAGGCATAGTCAGTAAGAAGAGTCAGTCTTCTTGTACTTAAGTCGGCATTGTGCCTTTTCTATTTAATTCCGATGCAATTTCTATGTTTCATCGTCAACAAGAACTTCCAAGGGATACAGAAAACCTGGAGTGAAGCATCGGAATCTATAACTAGAGTCAATGGAATGGGTCAAACGTAGACAGTAGGAAGAGTCAGTCTTCTTGTACTTAAGTTGGCATTGTGCCTTTTGTATTTATTACCGATGCAATTTCTGTGATTCATCGTCAATAAGAAGGTCAGAGGGATACAGTAAACCTGAAGTGAAGCATCGGAATATATAACTAGTATCACAGGAATGGTTCAAAACATAGTCAGTAAGAAGAGTCATTCATCTTGTCCTTAAGTCGGAATTGTGGCTTTTGTATTTAATTCCGATGCAATTTCTGTGTTTCATCGTCAATAAGGAGGTCCAAGGGATACAGAAAACAGGGAGTGAAGCATCGGAATCTATAACTAGTGTCAATGGAATGGTTCAAAACATAGAGAGTAAGAAAAGACAGTCTTCTTGTACTTAAGTCGGCATTGTGCCTTTTGTATTTAGTTCCGATGCAATTTCTGTGTTTCATCGTCAATAAGAATATCCAAAGGATACAGTAAAACCTGAGGTGAAGCATCGGAATCTATAACTAGTGTCACTGGAATGGTTCAAAATATAGACAGTAAGAAGAGTCAGACTTCTTGTACTTAAGTCGCCATTGTGCCTTTTGTATTAAATTCCGATGCAATTTCTGTGTTTCATAGTCATTAAGAAGGTCCAAGGGATACAGTAAACCTGGAGTGTAGCATCGGAATATATAACTAGTGTCAATGGAATGGTTCAAAACATAGAAAGTAATAAGAGTCAGTCTTCTTGTACTTAAGTCGGCATTGTGCCTTTCGAATTTAATTCCGAAGCAATTTCTGAGTTTCATAGCCTATAAGAAGGTCAGAGGGATACAGTAAACCTGAAGTGAAGCATCGGAATCAATAATTAATGTCACAGGAATGGTTCAAAACATAATCAGTAAGAAGAGTCGGTCTTCTTGTCCTAAGTTGGCATTGTGCCTTTTGTATTTAATTCCGATGCAATATCTGTGTTTCATCGTCAATAAGAAGGTCCAAGGGATAAAGTAAACGTGGAGTGAAGCATCGGAATCTATAACTAGTGTCACAGGAATGGTTCAAATCATAGACAGTAAGAAGAGTCAGTCTTCTTGTACTTAAGTCGGCATTGTGCCTTTTGTATTTAATTCCGATGCAATTTCTGTGTTTCATCGTCAATAAGAATGTCCAAGGGATACAGTAAACCTGAAGTGTAGCATCCGAATCTATAACTAGTGTCACAGGAATGGTTCCAAACATAGTCAGTAAGATGAGTCAGTCTTCTTGTACTTAAGTCGGCATTGTGCCTTTCGTATTTAATTCCGATGCAATTTCTGTGTTTCACCGTCAATAAGAAGGTCAGAGGTATACAGTAAACCTGAAGCATCGGAATCTATTACAAGTGTCACAGGAATGGTTCAAACATAGACAGTATGAAGAGTCATTCATCTTGTACTTATGTCGGCATTGTGCCTTTTGTATCTAATTCGGATGCAATTTCTGTGTTTCATCGTGAATAAGAAGGTCAGAGGGAAACAGTAAACCCGAAGTGAAGCATCGGAATCTATAACTAGTGTCACAGGAATGGTTCAAAACATAGTCGGTAAGAAGAGTCAGTCTTCTTGTACTTAAGTCGGCATTGTGCCCTTTCTATTTAATTCGGATGCAATTTCTGTGTTTCATCGTCAATAAGAACGGCAGAGGGATACAGTAACCTGAAGTGAAGCATCGGAATCTATAACTAGTGTCACAGGAATGGTTCAAAACATAGTAAGAAGAGTCAGTCTCTTGTACTTAAGTCGGCATTGTGCGTTTTGTTTTTAATTCTGATGCAATTTCTGTTTTTCATCGTCAATAAGAAGGTCCAAGGGATACAGTAAAACTGAAGTCAAACATCGGAATCTATAACTAGTGTCACAGGAATGGTTCAAAACGTAGACAGTAAGAAGAGTCAGTGTTCTTGCACTTAAGTCGGCATTGTGCCTTTTCTATTTAATTCCGACGCAATTTCAGTGTTTCAGTGTTTCAGTGTTTCAATACGATGGTCAGAGGGATACAGTAAACCTGAAGTGAAGCATCGGAAACTATAACTAGTGTCACAGGAATGGTTCAAAACATAGACAGTAAGAAGAGTCAGTCTTCTTGTACTTAAGTCGGCATTGTGCCTTTTGTATTTAATTCCGATGCAATTTCTGTGTTTCATCGTCTATAAGAAGGTCAGAGGGATACAGTAAACCTGAAGTGAAGCATCGAAATCTATAACTAGTGTCACAGGAATGGTTCAAAACATAGTCAGTAAGAAGAGTCAGTCTTCTTGTCCTTAAGTCGGCATTGTGCATTTTGTATTTAATTCCGATGCAATATCTGTGTTTCATCGTCAACAAGAAGGTCCAGAGGATACAGTAAACCTGGAGTAAAGCATCGGAATCTATAACTAGTGTCACAGTATTGGTTCAAAGCATAGACAGTAAGAAGAGTCAGTCTTCTTGTACTTAAGTCGGCATTGTGCCTTTTGTATTTAATTCCGATGCGATTTTTGTGATTCATCGTCAATAAGAAGCTGCAAGGGATACAGTAAACCTGAAGTGAGGCATCGGACTCTATAACTAGTGTCACAGAAATGGTTCAAAGCATAGTCAGTAAGAAGAGTCAGTCTCTTGTACTTAAGTCGGCATTGTGCGTTTTGTAATTAATTCCGATGCAATTTCTGTTTTTCATCGTCAATAAAAAGGTCCAAGGGATACAGTAAAACTGAAGTCAAACATTGGAATCTATAACTAGTGTCACAGGAATGGTTCAAAACGTAGACAGTAAGAAGAGTCAGTCTCTTGTACTTAAGTCGGCATTGTGCCTTTTGTATTTTATTCCGATGCATTTTTCTGTGTTTCATCGTCAACAAGAAGGTCAGAGGGGTACAGTAAACCTGAAGTGAAGCATCGGAATCTATAACTAGTGTCACAGGAATGTTTCAAACCATAGTCTGTAAGAAGAGTCAGTCTTTTTGTACATAAGTCGGCATTGTGCCTTTTGAATTTCATTCCGATGCAATTTCTGTGTTTCATAGTCAATAAGAAGGTCCAAGGGATGCAGTAAACCTGATGTGAAGCATCGGAATCTATAACTAGTGTCACAGGAATGGTTAACAACATGGACAGTATGAAGAGTCAGTCTTCTAGTACTTAAGTCGGCATTGTCCTTTTGTATTTAATTCCGATGCAATTTCTGTGTTTCATCGTCAATAAGAAGGTAGAAGGAATACAGTAAACCTGAAGTTAAGCATCGGAATCTATAACTAGTGTCACTGGAATGGTTCAAAATATAGACAGTAAGAAGAGTCAGTCTTCTTGTACTTAAGTCGGCATTGTGCCTTTTGTATTTAATTCCGATGCGATTTTTGTGATTCATCGTCAATAAGAAGCTGCAAGGGATACAGTAAACCTGAAGTGAGGCATCGGACTCTATAACTAGTGTCACAGAAATGGTTCAAAACATAGTCAGTAAGAAGAGTCAGTCTCTTGTACTTAAGTCGGCATTGTGCGTTTTGTAATTAATTCCGATGCAATTTCTGTTTTTCATCGTCAATAAAAAGGTCCAAGGGATACAGTAAAACTGAAGTCAAACATCGGAATCTATAACTAGTGTCACAGGAATGGTTCAAAACGTAGACAGTAAGAAGCGTCAGTCTCTTGTACTTAAGTCGGCATTGTGCCTTTTGTATTTTATTCCGATGCATTTTTCTGTGTTTCATCGTCAACAAGAAGGTCAGAGGGGTACAGTAAACCTGAAGTGAAGCATCGGAATCTATAACTAGTGTCACAGGAATGTTTCAAACCATAGTCTGTAAGAAGAGTCAGTCTTTTTGTACATAAGTCGGCATTGTGCCTTTTGAATTTCATTCCGATGCAATTTCTGTGTTTCATAGTCAATAAGAAGGTCCAAGGGATCCAGTAAACCTGATGTGAAGCATCGGAATCTATAACTAGTGTCACAGGAATGGTTAAAAACATGGACAGTATGAAGAGTCAGTCTTCTAGTACTTAAGTCGGCATTGTGCCTTTTGTATTTAATTCCGATGCAATTTCTGTGTTTCATCGTCAATAAGAATGTCCAAGGGATACAGTAATCCTAAAGTGAAGCATCGGAATCTATAACTAGTGTCACAGGAATGGTTCAAAACATAGACTGTAAGAAGAGTCAGTCGCTTGTACTTAAGTCGGCATTGTGCCTTTTGTATTTAATTCCGATGCAATTTCTGTGTTTCATCGCCCATAAGGAGGTCCATGGGATACAGTAAAAATGAAGTCAAGAATCGGAATCTATAACTAGTGTCGCAGGAATGGTTCAAAACATAGACAGTAAGAAGAGTCAGTCTTCTTGTTTTTAAGTCGGCAGTGTGCCTTTTCTATTTAATTCCGATGCAATTTCTGTTTTTCATCGTCAATAAGAAGGTCAGAGGGATACAGTAAATTTGAAGTGAAGCATCGGAATCTATAACTAGTGTCACAGGAATTGTTCAAACATAGGCAATAAGAAGAGTCAGTCTTCTTGTACTTAAGTAGGCGTTGTGCCTTTTGTATTTACTTCCGATGCAATTTCTGTGTTTCATCGTCAATAAGAAGTTCAGAGAGATATAGTAAACCTGAAGTGAAGCATCGGAAACCAAAACTAGTGTCACAGGAATTTTTCAAAACATAGACAGCAGGAAGAGTCCGTCTTCTTGTACTTTAGTCGGCATTGTGCCTTGTGTATTTAATTTCGTTGCAATTTCTGTGTTTCTACGACAATAAGCAGGTCCAAGGGATACAGTAAACCTGGAGTGTAGCATTGGCATCTATAACTAGTGTCACAGAGAATGGTTAAAAATATAGACAGTGAGAAGAGTCGGTCTTCATGTACTTAAGTCTGCATTGTGCCTTTTGTATTTAATTCCGATGCAATTTATGTGTTTCATCGTCAATACGAAGGTCCAAGAGATACAGTAAACCTGAAGTGAAGCATCGGAATCCATAACTAGTGTCACAGGAATGGTTCAAAGCATAGTCAGTAAGAAGAGTCAGTCTTCTTGTACTTAAGTCGGCATTGTGCCTTTTCTATTTAATTCCGATGCAATTTCTGTGTTTCATCGTCAATAAGAGGGTCCAAGGGATACAGAAAACCTGGAGCGAAGCATCGGAATCTATAACTAGTGTCAATGGAATGGTTCAAAACATAGACAGTAAGAAGAGTCAGTCTTCTTGTACTTAAGTCGGCATTGTGCCTTTTGTATTTAATTCCGATGCAGTTTCTGAGTTTCATAATCAATGAAAAGGTCAGAGTGATACAGTAAATTTGAAGTAAGCATCGGAATCTATAACTAGTGTCACAGGATTGGATCAAAACATAGTCAGTAAGAAGAGTCAGTCTTCTTCTCCTTAAGACGGCATTGTGCATTTTCTATTTCATTCCGATCCAATTTCTGTGTTTCATCGGCAATAAGAAGGTCCAAGGAATATACTAAACCTGGAGTGAAGCATCGGAATCTATAACTAGTGTCACTGGAATGGTTTAAAGCATAGAAAGTAAGAACAGTCAGTCTTCTTGTCCATTTGTCGGCATTGTGCCTTTTGTATTTAATTCCGATGCAATTTCTGTGTTTCATCGTCAATAAGAAGGTCCAAGGGATACAGTAAACGTGGCGTGTAGCATCGGAATCTATGACTAGTGTCACAGAGAATGGTTAAAAACATAGAAAGTAAGAAGAGACGGTCTTCATGTACTTAAGTCGACATTGTGCCTTTTGTATTTAATTCCGATGCAATTTCTGTGTTTCATCGTCAATAAAAAGGTACAAGGGATACAGTAAACCTGAAGTGAAGCATCGGAATCTATAACTAGTGTCACATCAATGGTTCAAACATAGACAGTAAGAAGAGTCAACCTTCTTGTACTTAAGTCGGCATTGTGCCTTTTGTATTTATTTCCGATGCAATTTCTGTGTTTC
The DNA here is from genome assembly GCF_023864345.2 of Schistocerca serialis cubense. NCBI lineage: Eukaryota > Metazoa > Arthropoda > Insecta > Orthoptera > Acrididae > Schistocerca > Schistocerca serialis. The sequence goes on along the minus strand of NC_064646.1, from coordinate 545,677,189 downwards.
ATCGTCAATAAGAAGGTCAGAGGGATACAGTAAACCTGAAGTGAAGCATCGGAATCTATAACTAGTGTCACAGGAATGGTTCAAAACATAGTCAGTAAGAAGAGTCAGTCTTCTTGTCCTTAAGTCGGAATTGTGCCTTTTGTATTTAATTACGATACAATTTCTGCTTTTCATCGTCAATAAGGAGGTCCAAGGGATAGAGTAAACCTGGAGTGAAGCATCGGAATCTATAACTAGTGTCACAAAAATGGTTCAAAACATAGACAGTAGGAAGAGTCAGTCTTCTTGTACTTAAGTCGGCATTGTGGCTGTTGTATTTAAATCCGTTGCAATTTCTGTGTTTCATCGTTAATAAGAAGATCCAAGGTAAACAGTAAACCTGAAGTGAAGCATCGGAATCTATAACTAGTGCCACAGGAATGGTTCAAAGTATAGACAGTAAGAAGAGTCAGTCTTCTTGTTCTTAAGTCGGCATTGTGGCTTTTGTATTTAATTCCGATGCAATATCTGTGTTGCATCGTCAATAGGAAGGTCAGAGAGATACAGTAAACCTGAAGTGAAGCACCGGAATCTATAACTGGTTTCACATGAATGGTTCAAAACACAGTCAGTTAGAAGAGTCAGTCTTCTTGTCCTTAAGTCGGCTTTGTGCCTTTTGTATTTAAATCCGATGCAATTTCTGTGTTTCATCGGCAATAAGGTCAGAGCGATACAGTAAACCTGAAGTGAAGCATCGGAATCTATAACTAGTGTCACAGGAATGGTTCAAAACATAGACAGTAAGAAGAGTCTGTCTTCTTGTACTTAAGTCGGCACTGTGCCTTTTGTATTTAATTCCGATGCAATTTCTATGTTTCATCGTCAATTAGTGGGTTTAAGGTATACAGTAAACCTGATGTAAAGCATAGGAATCTATAACTAGTGTCACAGGAATGGTTCAAACTATAATCAGTAAGAACATTCAGTCTCCTTGTACTTAAGTCGGCATTGTGCCTTTTGTATTTAATTCCGATGTAATTTCTGTGTTTCATCGTCAATAAGAAGGTCCAAGGAATACAGTAAACCTGGAGTGAAGCATCGGAATCTATAACTAGTGTCAAAGGAATGGTTCAAAACATAGACAGTAAGAAGAGTCTGTCTTCTTGTACTTAAGTCGGCATTGTGCCTGTTCTGTTTAGTTCCGATGCAATTTCTGTGTTTCATCGTCAATAAGAAGGTCAGAGGGATACAGCAAACCTGAAGTGAAGCATCGGAATCTATAACTAGTGTCACAGGAATGGTTCAAAACATAGTCAGCATGAAGAGTCAGTCTTCTTGTACTTAAGTCGGCATTGTGCCTTTTGTATTAAATTCCGATGTAATTTCTGTGTTTCATCGTGAATAAGAAGGTCCAAGGGATACAGTAAACCTGGAGTGTAGCATCTGAAACTATAACTAGTGTCAATGGAATGGTTCAAATCATAGACAGTAAGAAGAGTCAGTCTTCTTTTACTTAAGTTGGCATTGTGACTTTTGTATTTCATTCCGATGCAATTTCTGAGTTTCATCGCCATTAAGAAGGTCAGAGGGATACAGTAAACCTGAAGTGAAGCATCGGAATCTATAACTAGTGTCACAGGAATTGTTCAAAACATAGTCAGTAAGAAGAGTCAGTCTTCTTGTCCTTACATCGGCATTGTGCCTTTTGTATTTAATTCCGATGCAATTTCTGTGTTTCATCGTCAATAAGAAGGGTCAAGGGATATCGTAAACCTGGAGTGAAGCATCGTAATCTATAACTAGTGTCACAGGAATGGTTCAAAACATAGACAGTAAGAAGAGTCAGTCATCTTGTACTTAAGTCGGCATTGTGCCTTTTGTATTTAATTCCGAAGCAATTTCTGTGTTTCATCGTCAATAAGAATGTCCAAGGGATACAGTAAACCTGAAGTGAAGCATCGGAATCTATAACTAGTGTCACAGGAATGGTTCCAACTCTAAGCAGTAAGAAGAGTCAGTCTTCTTGTACTTAAGTCGGCATTGTGCATTTTCTATTTAATTCCGATGCAATTTCTGTGTTTCATCGTCAATACGAAGGTCCAAGGAATACAGTGAACCTGAAGTGAAGCATCGGAATCCATAACTAGTGTCACAGGAATGGTTCAAAGCATAGTCGGTAAGAAGAGTCAGTCTTCTTGTACTTAAGTCGGCATTGTGCCTTTTGTATTTAATTCCGAAGCAATCTCTGTGTTTCATCGTCGATAAGGTCAGAGGGATACAGTAAACTTCATGTGAAGGATGGAAATCTATAACTAGTGTCACAGGAATGGTTCAAAGCATAGTCAGTAAGAAGAGTCAGTCTTCTTGTCCTTAAGTCGGCATTGTGCTTTTATATTTAATTCCGATGCTATTTCTGTGTTTCATCGTCAATAAGAAAGTCCAAGGGATATAGTAAGCCTGGAGTGAAGCATCGGAATCTATAACTAGTGTCACAGGAATGGTTCAAAACAAAGAAAGTAAGAATACTCATTCTTCCTGTCCATTTATCGGCATTGTGCCTTTTGTATCTAATTCCGATGCAATTTCTGTGTTTCATCGTCAATAAGAAAGTCCAAGGGATACAGTAAACCTGGAGTGTAGCATCGGAATCTATAACTAGTGTCACAGAGAATGGTTAAAGACATTGACTGTAAGAAGAGTCGGTCTTCATGTACTTAAGTCGGCTTTGTGCCCTTCGTATTTAATTCCGATGCATTTTCTGTGTTTCATCGTCAATAAGACGGTACAAGGGATACGGTAAAACTGAAGGGAAGCATCGGAATCTATAACTAGTGTCACAGGAGTGGTTCAATCATAGACAGTAAGAAGAGTCAATCTTCTTGCACTTTAGTCGCAATTGTGCCTTTTGTATTTAATTCTGATGCAATTTCTGTGTTTCATCGTCAATAAGAAGATCAGAGGGTACAGTAAACCTGGAGTGAAGCATCGGTATCGATAACTGGTGTCACAGTAATGGTTCAAAACATAGAAAGTAAGAAGAGTCAGTCTTCTTGTACTTAGGTCGGCATTGTGCCTTTTGTATTTAATTCCGATGCAATTTCTGTGTTTCATCGTTAATAAGAAGGTCCAAAGGATACAGTAAACCTGAAGTGAAGCATCGGAATCTATAACTAGTGTCACCGGAATTGTTCAAAATATAGACAGTAAGATGAGTCAGTCTTCTTGTACTTAAGTCTTCATTGTGCCTTTTGTGTTTAATTCCGATGCAATTTCTGTGATTCATCGTCAATAAGATGGTCCAAGGGATACAGTAAACCTGGAGTGAAGCATCGGACTCTATAACTAGTGTCTCACAAATGGTTCAAAACATAGACAGTAGTAAGGGTCAGTCTTCTTGTACTTAAGTCGGCATTGTGCCTTTTGTATTTAACTCCGATGCAATTTCAGTGTTTCATCGTCAATAAGAAGGTCCAAGGGAAACAGTAAACCTGAAGTGAAGCTTCGGAAACAATAACTAGTGCCACAGGAATGGTTCAAAAATAGACAGTAAGAAGAGTCAGTCTTCTTGTACTTATGTCGGCATTGTGGCTTTTGTATTTAATTCCGATGCAATTTCTGTGTTTCATCGTCAATAAGAAAGTCAGAGGTATACAGTAAACCTGGAGTGAAGCATCGGAATCTATAACTAGTGTCACAGGAATGGTTCAAAACATAGACAGTAGGAAGAGTCAGCCTTCTTGTACTTAAATCGGCATTGTGACTTTTGTATTTATTTCCAATGCAATTTATGTGTTTCATCGTCATTAAGAAGGTCAGAGGGATACAGTAAACCAGAAGTGAAGCATCGGAATCCACAACTAGTGTCACAGGAATGGTTCAATACATAGACAGTAGGAAGAGTGAGTCTTGTTGTACTTAGGGTGGCATTGTGCCTTTTGTATTTAATTCCGATGCAATTTCTGTCTTTCACCGCCAATGAGAGGGTCAGAGGAATACAGTAAACCTGGAGTGAAGCATCGGAATCTATAACTAGTGTCACAGGAATGGTACAAACATAGACAGTAAGAAGAGTCAGTCTTCTTGTACTTAAGTCGGCATTGTGACTTTTGTATTTAATTAACATGCAATTATTGTGTTTCATCGTCAATAAGAAGGGCAGAGGGATACACTAAACCTGAAGTGAAGCATCGGAAACTATGACTAGTGTCACAGGAATGGTTCAAAACATAGTCAGTAAGAAGAGTCAGTCTTCTTGTCCTTAAGTCGGCATTGTGCCTTTTGTGTTTAATTCCGATGCAATTTCTGTGTTTCATCGCCAACAAGAAGGTCCAAGGGATACAGTAAACCTGGATTGAAGCATCGGAACCTATAACTAGTGTCACAGTTTTGGTTCAAAACATAGACAGTAAGAAGAGTCAGTCTTCTTGTACTTATGTAGGCAATGTGCCTTTTGTATTTAATTCCGATGCAATTTCTGTGTTTCATGGTCAATAAGAAGGTCCAAGGAATACAGTAAACCTGAAGTGAAGCATCGGAATCTATAACTAGTGTCACAGTATTGGTTCAAATCATAGACAGTAAGAAGTGTCAGTCTTCTTGCACTTAAGTCGGCATTGAGCCTTTTGTATTTAATTCCGATGCAATTTCTGTGTTTCATCGTCAATAAGAAGGTCAGAGGTATACAGTAAACCTGAAGTGAAGCATCGGAATCTATAAGTAGTTTCACAGGAATGGTTCAAAACACAGTCAGTAAGAAGAGTCAGTCTTCTTTTCTTTAGGTCGGCATTGCGCCTTTTGTATTTAAATCCGATGAAATGTCTGTGTTTCATCGGCAATAAGGTCAGAGGGATACAGTAAACCTGAAGTGTAGCATCGGAATCTATAACTAGTGTCACAGGAATGGTTCAAAACATAGACAGTAGGAAGAGTCAGTCTTCTTGTACTTAAGTCGGCATTGTGTCTTTTGTATTTAATTCCGATGCAATTTATGTGTTTCATCGTAATTAAGAAGGTCAGAGGGATACAGTAAACCTGAAGTGAAGCATCGGAATCCACAACTAGTGTCACAGTAATGGTTCAAAACATAGACAGTCGGAGGAGTCAGTCTGAATGTACTTAGGTCGGCATTGTGCCTTTTGTATTTAATTCCGATGCAATTTCTGTGTTTCACCGTCAATAATAAGGTCAGAGGGATAAAGTAAACCTGAAGCATCGGAATCTATAAGTAGTTTCACAGGAATGGTTCAAAACACAGTCAGTAAGAAGAGTCAGTCTTCTTTTCTTTAGGTCGGCATTGCGCCTTTTGTATTTAAATCCGATGAAATGTCTGTGTTTCATCGGCAATAAGGTCAGAGGGATACAGTAAACCTGAAGTGAAGAATCGGAATCTATAACTAGTGTCACAGGAATGGTTCAAAACATAGACAGTAGGAAGAGTCAGTCTTCTTGTCCTTAAGTCGGCATTGTGCCTTTTGTATTTAAATCCGATTCAATTTCTGTTTTTCATCGGCAATAAGGTCAGTGGTATACACTAAACCTCAAGTGAAACATCGGAATCTATAACTAGTTTGACAGGAATGGTTCAAAACATAGACAGTAGGGAGAGTCAGTCTTCTTGTACTTAAGTCGGCATTGTGCCTTTTGTATTTAATTCCGATGCAATTTCTGTGTTTCATCGTCAATAAGAAGGTCCAAGGAATACAATAAACCTGAAGTGAAGCATCGGAATCTATAACTAGTGTCACAGTATTGGTTCAAAACATAGACAGTAGGGAGAGTCAGTCTTCTTGTACTTAAGTCGGCATTGTGCCTTTTGTATTTAATTCCGATGCAATTTCTGTGTTTCATCTTCAATAAGAAGGTCCAAGTGATACAGTAAACCTGAAGTGAAGCATCGGACTTTATAACTAGTGTCACAGAATTGGTTCAAAACGTAGACAGTAGGAAGAGTCAATATTCTTGTACTTAGGTCGGCATTGTGCCCTTTGTATTTAATTCCGATGCAATTTCTGTGTTTCATCGTCAATAAGAAGGTCCAAGGGAAACAGTAAACCTGAAGTGAAGCATCGGAATCTATAACTAGTGTCAGAGGAATGGTTCAAAGCATAGACAGTAAGAAGAGTCAGTCTTCTTGTACTTAAGTCGGCACTGTGACTTTTGTATTTAATTGCGAAGCAATTTCTGTGTTTCATCGTCAATAAGAAGGTCAGAGGGATACAGTAAACCTGAAGTGAAGCATCGGAAATCAAAACTAGTGTCACAGGATTGGTTCAAAACATAGACAGTAGGAAGAGTCAGTCTTCTTGTAGTTAAGTCGGCATTGTGCCTTTTGTATTTAATTCCGATGCAATTTCTGTGTTTCTTCGTCAATAAGATGGTCCAAGGTATAAAGTAAACCTGAAGTGAAGCATCGGTCTCTATAACTAGTGTCACAGAAATGGTTCAAAACGTAGACAGTAGGAAGAGTCAGTCTTCTTGTACTTATGTCGGCATTCTGCCCTTTGTATATAATTCCGATGCAATTTCTGTGTTTCATCGTCAATAAGAAGGTCCAAGGGATACAGTAAACCTGGAATGAAGCATCGGAATCTATAACTAGTGTCACAGGAATGGTTCAAAACATAGACAGTAAGAAGAGTCAGTCTTCTTGTACTTAATTCGACATTGTGCCTCTTCTATTTAATTCCGATGCAATTTCTGTGTTTCATCGTCAATAAGAAGGTCAGAGGGATACAGTAAACCTGAAGTGAAGCATCGGAATCTATAACTAATGTAACAGGAATGGTTCAAACCATAGTCAGTAAGAAGAGTATGTCTTCTTGTACTTAAGTCGGTTTTGTGGCTTTTGTATTTAATTCTGATGCAATTTCTATGTTTCATCGTCAATAAGAAGGTCCAAGGGATACAGTAAACCTGGAGTGTAGCATCTGAATCTATAACTAGAGTCACAGGAAAGGTTCAAATCATTGACAGTAAGAAGAGTCAGTCTTCTTGTACTTATGTAGGCAATGTGCCTTTTGTATTTTATTCCGATGCTATTTCTGAGTTTCATCGCCAATAAGAAGGTCCAAGAAATACAGTAAACCTGAAGTGAAGCATCGGAATCTATAACTAGTGACACAGTATTGGTTCAAAACATAGAGAGTAAGAGGAGTCAGTCTTCTTGTACTTATGTAGGCAATGTGCCTTTTGTATTTAATTCCGATGCAATTTCTGTGTTTCATCGTCAATAAGAAGGATCAAGGAATACATTGAACCTGAAGTGAAGCATCGGAATCTATAACTAGTGTCACAGTACTGGTTCAAAACATAGACAGTAAGAAGACTCAGTCTTCTTGCACTTAAGTCGGCATTGTGGCTTTTGTATTTAATTCCGATGCAACTTCTGTGTTTCATCGTCAATAAGAAGGTCAGAGGGATACAGTAAACCTGAAGTGAAGCATCGGAATCTATAACTAGAGTCACAGGAATGGTTCAAAACATAGTCAGTAAGAAGAGTCAGTCTTCTTGTCCTTAAGTCGGCGTTGTGCCTTTTGTATTTAATTCCGATGCAATTTCTGTGATTAATCTTCAATAAGAAGGTCCAAGTGATACAGTAAACCTGAAGTGAAGCATCGGAATCTATAACTAATGTAACAGGAATGGTTCAAACCATAGTCAGTAAGAAGAGTATGTCTTCTTGTACTTAAGTCGGTTTTGTGGCTTTTGTATTTAATTCTGATGCAATTTCTATGTTTCATCGTCAATAAGAAGGTCCAAGGGATACAGTAAACCTGGAGTGTAGCATCGGAATCTATAACTAGGGTCACAGGAAAGGTTCAAATCATTGACAGTAAGAAGAGTCAGTCTTCTTGTACTTATGTAGGCAATGTGCCTTTTGTATTTTATTCCGATGCTATTTCTGAGTTTCATCGCCAATAAGAAGGTCCAAGAAATACAGTAAACCTGAAGTGAAGCATCGGAATCTATAACTAGTGTCACAGGAATGGTTCAAAGCATAGACAGTAGGAAGACTCAGTCTTCTTGTACTTAAGTCGGCATTGTGCCTTTTGTATTTAATTCCGATGCAGTTTATGTGTTTCATCGTCATTAAGAAGGTCAGAGGGATACAGTAAACCTGAAGTGAAGAATCGGAATCCACAACTAGTGTCACAGGAATGGTTCAAAACATAGACAGTAGGAAGAGACAGTCTTGTTGTACTTAGGTAGGCATTGTGCCTTTTGTATTTAATTCCGATGCAATTTCTGTGTTTCACCGTCAATTATAAGGTCAGAGGGATACAGTAAACCTGAAGCATCGGAATCTATAACTAGTGTCACAGGAATGGTACAAACATAGGCAGTAAGAAGAGTCAGTCTTCTTGTACTTAAGTCGGCATTGTGCATTTCGTATTTAATTAATATGCAATTTCTGTGTTTCATCGTCAATAAGAAGGTCAGAGGGATACTGTAAACCTGAAGTGAAGCATCGGAATCTATGACTAGTGTCACAGGAATGGTTCAAAACATAGTCAGTAAGAAGATTCAGTCTTCTTGTCCTTAAGTCGGCATTGTGCCTTTTGTATTTAATTCCGATGCAATTTTTGTGTTTCATCGTCAACAAGAAGGTCCAAGGGATACAGTAAACCTGGAGTGAAGCATCGGAACCTATAACTGGTGTCACAGTATTGGTTCAAAACATAGACAGTAAGAAGATTCAGTCTTCTTGTACTTATGTCGGCATTGTGCCTTTTGTATTTAATTCCGATGCAAATTCTGTGATTCATCGACAATAAGAAGGTCCTAGGAATACAGTAAACCTGAAGTGAAGCATCGGAATCTATAACTAGTGTCACAGTATTGGTTCAAAACATAGACAGTAAGAAGAGTCAGTCTTCTTGTACTTAAGTCGGCATTGTGGCTTTTGTATTTAATTCCGATGAAATTTCTGTGTTTCATCGTCAATAAGAAGGTCCAAGGAATACAATAAACCTGAAGTGAAGCATCGGAATCAATAACTAGTGTCACAGTATTGGTTCAAACCATAGACAGTAAGAAGAGTCAGTCTTCTTGTACTTAGGTCGGCATTGTGCCCTTTGTATTTAATTCCGATGCAATTTCTGTCTTTCATCTTCAATAAGAAGGTCCAAGGGAAACAGTAAACCTGAATCTATAACTAGTGTCACAGGAATGGTTCAAAGCATAGACAGTAAGAACAGTCAGTCTTCTTGTACTTAAGTCGGCATTTTGGCTTTTGTATTTAATTCCGATGCAATTTCTGTGTTTCATCGTCAATAAGAAGGTCAGAGGGATACAGTAAACCTGAAGTGAAGCATCGGAATCCAAAACTAGTGTCACAGGAGTGGTTCAAAACATAGACAATAGGAAGAGTCAGTCTTCTTGTACTTAAGTCGGCATTGTGCCTTTTGTATTTAATTCCGATGCAATTTCTGTGTTTCATCCTGAATAAGAAGGTCCAAGGTATAAAGTAAACCTGAAGTGAAGCATCGGACTCTATAACTAGTGTCACAGAATTGGTTCAAAACGTAGACAGTAGGAAGAGTAAGTCTTCTTGTACTTAAGTCGGCATTGTGCCCTTTGTATTTAATTCCGATGCAATCTCTGTGTTTCATCGTCAATAAGAATGTCCAAGGGATACAGTAAACCTGGAATGAAGCATCGGAATCTATAACTAGTGTCACAGGAATGGTTCAAAACATAGACAGTAAGAAGAGTCAGTCTTCTTCTACTTAAGACGACATTGTGCCTTTTCTATTTAATTCCGATGCAATTTCTGTGTTTCATCGTCAATAAGAAGGTCAGAGGGATACAGTAAACCTGAAGTGAAACATCGGAATCTATAACTAGTGTCACAGGAATGGTCCAAAACATAGTCAGTAAGAAGAGTATGTCTTCTTGTACTTATGTCGGCATTTTGCCTTTTGTAATTAATTCCCATGCAATTTCTGTGTTTCATCGTCAATAAAAAGGTCCAAGGGATACAGTAAACCTGGAGTGTAGCACCGGAATCTATAACTAGTGTCACAGGAATGGTTCAAAACATTGACAGTAAGAAGAGTCAGTCTTCGTGTACTTAAGTCTTTATTTTGCCTTTTGTATTTTACTCCAATGCAATTTCTGTGTTTCATCGCCAATAAGAAGGTCCAAGGGATACAGTAAACCTGAAGTGAAGCGTCGGAATCCATAAGTAGTGTCACAGAAATCGTTAAAGTAATTGTCAGTAAGAAGAGTCGGTCTTTAAGTACTGAAGTCGGCATTGTGCCTTTTGTATTTAATTCCGATACAATTTCTGTGATTCATCGTCAATAAGAAGGTCCCAGAGATACAGTAAACCTGAAGTGAAGCATCGGACTCTATAACTAGTGTCACAGGAATGGTTCAAACATTAACAGTAAGAAGATTCAGTCTTCTTGTACTTAAGTCGGCATTGTGCCTTTTGTATTTAATTCCGATGCAATTTCTGTGTTTCATCGTCAATAATAAGGTCAGAGGGATACAGTAAACCTGAAGTGAAGCATCGGAATCTATAACTAGTGTCACAGGAATTGTTCAAAAAATAGACAGTAAGAAGAGTCAGTCTTCTTGAACTTAAGTCGGCATTGTGCCTTTTGTATTTAATTCCGGTGCAATTTCTGTGTTTCATCGTCAATAAGAAGGTCAGAGGGATACAGTAAACCTGGAGTGAAGCATCGGAATCTATAACTAATGTCACAGGGATGGTTCAAAACATAGACAGTAAGATGAGTCAGTCTTCTTGTACTTATGTCGGCATTGTGCCTTTTCTATTTAATTCAGATGCAATTTCTGTGTTTCATCTTCAATAAGAAGGTCAGAGGGATACAGTATACCTGAATTGAAGCATCGGAATCTACAACTAGTGTCACAGGAATGGTTCAAACTTAGACAGTAAGAAGAGACACTCTTCGTGTACTTAAGTCGGCATTGTGCTTTTTGTATTTAATTCCGATGCAATTTCCGTGTTTCATCGTCAATAAGAAGGTCCAAGGGGTACAGTAAACCTGAAGTGAAGCATCGGAATCGATAACTAGTGTCACTGGAATGGTTCAAAATATAGACATTAAGAAGAGTCAGTCTTCTTGTACTTAAGTCGGCATTGTGCCTTTTGTATTTAATTCCGATGCAATTTCTGTGATTCATCGTCAATCAGATGGTCCAAGAGATACAGTAAACCTGAAGTGAAGCATCGGACTCTATTACTAGTGTCACAGAAATGGTTCAAAACATAGACAGTAGGAAGAGTCAGTCTTCTTGTACATCAGTCGGCTTTGTGCCTTTTGTATTTAATTCCGATGCAATTTCTGTGTTTCATCGTCAATAAGAAGGTCCAAGGGATACAGTAAACCTGAAGTGAAGCATCGGAATCTATAACTAGTATCACAGGAATGGTTCAAACTATTATCAGTAATAAGAGTCAGTCTTCTTGTACTTAGGTCGGCATTGTGCCTCTTCTATTTCATTCCGATGCAATTTCTGTGTTTCATCGGCAATAAGAAGGTCCAAGGGATACAGTAAACCAGGAGTGAAGCATCGGAATCTATAACTAGTGTCACAGGAATTGTTCAAAAAATAGACAATAAGAAGAGTCAGTCTTCTTGTTCTTAAGTCGGCATTGATCCTTTTGTATTTAATTCCGATGCAATTTCTGTGTTTCATCGTCAATAAGAAGGTCAGAGGGATACAGTAAACCTGGAGTGAAGAATCGGAATCTATAACTAGTGTCACAGTGATGGTTCACAACATTGACAGTAAGAAGAGTCAGTCTTCTTGTACTTAAGTCGGCATTGTGCTTTCTGTATTTACTTCTGATGCAATATCTGTGATTCATCGTCAATAAGAAGGTCCAATGAGTACAGTAAAACTGAAGTGAAGCATTGGAAACTATAACTAGTGTCACTGGAATGGTTCAAAATATAGACAGTAAGAAGAGTCAGTCTTCTTGTATTTAAGTCGGTATTGTGCCTTTTGTATTTAATACCGATGCAATTTCTGTGATTCATCGTCAATAAGAAGGCCCAAGAGATACAGTAAACCTGAAGTGAAGCATCGGACTCTATAACATGTGTCACAGGAATGGTTCAAACATAGACAGTAAGAAGAGTCATTCTTCTTGTACTTAAGTCGGTATTGTGCCTTTTGTATTTAATTCCGATGCAATTTCTGTGATTCATCGTCAATCAGATGGTCCAAGAGATACAGTAAACCTCAAGTGAAGCATCGGACTCTATTACTAGTGTCACAGAAATGGTTCAAAACATAGACAGTAGGAAGAGTCAGTCTTCTTGTACATAATTCGGCTTTGCGCCTTTTGTATTTAATTCCGATGCAATTTCTGTGTTTCATCGTCAATAAGAAGGTCCAAGGGATACAGTAAACCTGAAGAGAAGCATCGGAATCTATACCTAGTGTCACAGGAAAGGTTCAAACTATTATCAGTAATAAGAGTCAGTCTTCTTGTACTTACGTCGGCATTGTGCCTTTTCTATTTCATTCCGATGCAATTTCTGAGTTTCATCGTCAATGAGAAGTTCCAAGGGATACACTAAAACTGAATCAAGCATCGGAATCTATACCTAGTGTCACAGGATTGGTTCAAAACAAAGTCAGTAAGAAGAGTCAGTCTTCTTGTCCTTAAGTCGGCATTGTGCCTTTTGTATTTAATTCCGATGCAATTTCTGTGTTTCATCGTCAATAAGAAGGTCCAAGAGATACAGTAACCCTGGAGTGAAGCATCGGAATCTATGACTAGTGACACAGGAATTGTTCAAAAAATAGACAGTAAGAAGAGTCAGTCCTCTTGTACTTAAGTCGGCATTGTGCCTTTTCTATTTAGCTCCAATGCTATTTCTGTGTTTCAACGTCAATACCAGGGTACAAGGGATACAGTAAATTTAAAATGAAGCATCGGAATCTATAACTATTGTCACAGGAATGGTTCAAACTACTATCAGTAATAAGAGTCAGTCTTCTTGTACTTAGGTCGGCATTGTGCCTTTTCTATTTCATTCCGATGCAATTTCTGTGTTTCATCGGCAATAAGAAGGTCCAAGGGATACAGTAAACTAGGAGTGAAGCATCGGAATCTATAACTAGAGTCACAGGAATTGTTCAAAAAATAGACAGTAAGAAGAGTCAGTCTTCTTGTACTTAGGTCGGCATTGATCCTTTTGTATTTAATTCCGATGCAATTTCTGTGTTTCATCGTCAATAAGAAGGTCAGAGGGATACAGTAAACCTGGAGTGAAGAATCGGAATCTATAACTAGTGTCACAGTGATGGTTCAAAACATTGACAGTAAGAAGAGTCAGCCTTCTTGTACTTAAGTCGGCATTGAGCTTTTTGTATTTACTTCCGATGCAATTTCTGTGTTTCATCGTCAATAAGAAGGTCCAAGGGGTACAGTAAACCTGAAGTGAAGCATCGGAATCTATAACTAGTGTCTCTGGAATGGTTCAAAGTATAGATAGTTAGAAGAGTCAGTCTTCTTGTATTTAAGTCGGCATTGTGCCTTTTGTAATTAATACCGATGCAATTTCTGTGATTCATCGTCAATAGGAAGGTCCAAGAGATACAGTACACCTGAAGTGAAGCATCGGACTCTATAACATGTGTCACAGGAATGGTTCAAACATAGACAGTAAGAAGAGTCATTCTTCTTGTACTTAAGTCGGCATTGTGCCTTTTGTATTTAATTCCGATGCAATTTCTGTGTTTCATCGTCAATAAGAAGGTCAGAGGGATACAGTAAACCTGAAGTGAAGCATCGGAATCTATAACTAGTGTCACAGGAATTGTTCAAAAAATGGACCGTAAGAAGAATCAGTCTTCGTGTACTTAAGTCGGCATTGTGCCTTTTGTATTTAATTCCGATGCAATTTCTGTGTTTCATCGTCAATAAGAAGGTCAGAGGGATACAGTAAACCTGGAGTGACGCATCGGAATCTATAACTAATGTCACAGGGATGGTTCAAAACATAGACAGTAAGATGAGTCAGTCTTCTTGTACTTATGTCGGCATTGTGCCTTTTCTATTTAATTCCGATGCAATTTCTGTGTTACATCGTCAATAACATGGTCAGAGGGATACAGTTAACATGAAGTGAAGCATCGGAATCTATAACTAGTGTCACAGGAATGGTTCAAACATAGACAGTAAGAAGAGACAGTCTTCTTGAACTTAAGTCGGCATTGTGCCTTTTGTATTTAATTCCGATGCAATTTCCGTGTTTCATCGTCAATAAGAAGGTCAGTGGGATACAGTAAACCTGAAGTGAAGCATCGGAATCTATAACTAGTGTCACAGGAATTGTTCAAAAAATAGACAGTAAGAAGAGTCAGTCTTCTTGTACTTAAGTCGGCATTGTTCCTTTGTATTTAATTCCGATGCAATTTCTGTGTTGCATCATCAATAAGAAGGTCAGAGGGATACAGTAAACCTGAAGTGAAGAATCGGAATCTATAAATAGTGTCACAGTGATGGTTCAAAACATAGACAGTAAGAAGAGTCAGTCTTCTTGTACTTAAGTCGGCATTGTGCTTTTTGTATTTACTTCCGATGCAATTTCTGTGTTTCATCGTCAATAAGAGGGTCCAAGGGGTACAGTAAACCTGAAGTGAAGCATCGGAATCTATAACTAGTGTCACTGGAATGGTTCAAAATATAGACAGTAAGAAGATTCAGTCTTCTTGTACTTAAGTCGGCATTGTGCCTTTTGTATTTAATTCCGATGCAATTTCTGTGATTCATCGTCAATAATAAGGTCCAAGAGATACAGTAAACATGAAGTGAAGCATCGGACTCTATAACTAGTGTCACAGGAATGGTTCAAACATAAACAGTAAGAAGAGTCAGTCTTCTTGTACTTAAGTCGTCATTGTGCCTTTTGTATTTAATTCCGATGCAATTTCTGTGTTTCATCGTCAATAAGAAGGTCAGACGGATACAGTAAACGTGAAGTGAAGCATCGGAATCTATAACTACTGTCACAGGAATTGTTCAAAAAATAGACAGTAAGAAGAGTCAGTCTTCTTGTTCTTAAGTCGGCATTGTGCCTTTTGTATTTAATTCCGATGCAATTTCTGTGTTTCATCGTCAATAAGAAGGTCAGAGGAATACAGTAAACCTGAAGTGAAGCATCGGAATCTATAACTAGTGTCACAGGAATGGTTCAAACATAGACAGTAAGAAGAGACAGTCTTCTTGTACTTAAGTCGGCATTGTGCCTTTTGTATTTAATTCCGATGCAATTTTCGTGTTTCATCGTCAATAAGAAGGTCAGAGGGATACAGTAAACCTGAAGTAATGAATCGGAATCTAAAACTAATGTCACAGGAATGGATCAAAACATAGACAGTAGGAAGAGTCAGTCTTCTTGTACATAAGTCGGCATTGTGCCTTTTGTATTTAATTCCGATGCAATTTCTGTGTTTCATCGTCAATAACAACTTCCAAGGTATACAGTAAACCTGAAGTGAAGCATCGGAATCTATAACTAGTGTCACAGGAATTGTTCAAAAGATAGACAGTAAGAAGAGTCAGTCTTCTTGTACTTAAGTCGGCATTGTGCCTTTTCTATTTAATTTCAATGCTATTTCTGTGTTTCACCGTCAATAATAAGGTCCAAGGGATACAGTAAATTTGAAGTGAAGCATCGGAATCAATAACTATTGTCACAGGAATGGTTCAAACTATTATCAGTAATAAGAGTCAGTCTTCTTGTACTTAAGTCGGCATTGTGCCTTTTCTATTTCATTCCGATGCAATTTCTGTGTTTCATCGACAATAAGAAGGTCCAAGGGATATAGTAAACCTGGAATGAAGCATCGCAATCTATTACTAGTGTCACAGGAATGGTTCCAAAAATAGACAGTAAGAAGAGTAAGACTTCTTGTACTTAAGTCGGCATTGTGCCTTTTGTATTTAATTCCGATGCAATTTCTGTGTTTCATCGTCAATAAGGAGGTCAGAGGGATACAGTAAACCTGAAGTGAAGCATCGGAATCTATAACTAGTGTTACTGCAATGGTTCTAAATATAGACAGTAAGAAGAGTCAGTCTTCTTGTACTTAAGTCGGCATTGTGCCTTTTGTATTTATTTCCGATGCAATTTCTGTGATTCATCGTCAATAAGAATGTCCAAGGGATACAGTAAACCTGAAGTGAACCATCGTACTCTATAAGTAGTGTCACAGAATTGGTTCAAAACATAGACAGTAGGAAGAGTCAGTCTTTTTGTACTTAAGTCGGCATTGAGCCGTTTGTATTTAATCCCGATGCAATTTCTGTGTTTCAGCGTCAATAACAAGGTCCAAGGAATTCAGTAAACCTGAAGCATCGGAATCTATAACTAGTGTCACTGGAATGGTTCAAAACATAATCAGTAAAAAGAGTCAGTCTTCTTGTACTTAAGTCGGCATTGTGCCTTTTCTATTTAATTCCTTTGCAATATCTGTGTTTCATCGTCAATAAGAAGGTCCAAGGAATACAGTAAATCTGGAGTGAAGCATCGGAATCTATAACTAGTGTCACAGGAATGGTTCAAAACATAGACAGTAAGAAGAGTCAGTCTTCTTGTACTTAAGTCGACATTGTGCCTTTTCTATTTAATTCCGATGCAATTTCTGTGTTTCATCGTCAATAAGAATGTCCAAGGTATACAATAAACCTGAAGTAAAGCATCGGAATCTATAACTAGTGTCACAGCAATGGTTCAAACTATAATAACTAAGAAGAGCCAGTCTTCTTGTACTTAAGTCGGCATTGTGCCTTTTCTATTTAATTCCGATGCAATTTCTGTGTTTCACCGTCAATAAGAAGGTCCAAGGGATACAGTAAACCTGGAGTGAAGCATCGGAATCTATAACTAGGGTCTCAGGAATGGTTCAAAACATAGTCAGTAAGAAGAGTCAGTCTTCTTGTACTTATGTCGGTATTGTGACTTTTCTATTTAATTCCGATGCAATTTCTGTGTTTCATCGTCAATAAGAAGGTCCAAGGGAGACAGTAAACCTGGAGTGAAGCATCGGAATCTATAACTAGTTTCACTGGAATGGTTAAAATCATAGACTGTAAGAAGAGTCAGTCTTCTTGTACTTAAGACGACATTGTGCCTTTTCTATTTAATTCCGATGCAATTTCTGTGTTTCATCGTCAATAAGAATGTCCAAGGTATACAATAAACCTGAAGTAAAGCATCGGAGTCTATAACTAGTGTCACAGCAATGGTTCAAACTATAATCACTAAGAAGAGCCAGTCTTCTTGTACTTAAGTCGGCATTGTGCCTTTTCTATTTCATTCCGATGCAATTTCTGTGTTTCATCATCAATAAGAAGGTCCAAGGGATACAGTAAACCTGAAGTAAAGCATCGGAATCTATAACTAGTGTCACAGCAATGGTTCAAACTATAATCACTAAGAAGAGTTAGTCTTCCTGTACTTAAGTCGGCATTTTGCCTTTTCTATTTAATTCCCATGCAATTTCTGTGTTTCATCAGCAATAAGAAGGTCCAAGGGATACAGTAAACCTGGAGTGAAGCATCGGAATCTATAACTAGTGTCACAGGAATGGTTCAAAACATAGACAGTAAGAAGAGTCAGTCTTCTTGTACTTAAGTCGGCATTGTGAGTTTTCTAGTTAATTCCGATGCAATTTCTGTGTTTCATCGTCAATAAGAAGATCAGAGGGATACAGTAAACCTGAAGTGAAGCATCGGAATCTATAACTAGTGTCACAGGAATGGTTCAAAACATAGACAGTAAGAGGAGTCAGTCTTCGTTGACTAAAGTTGGCATTTTGCCTTTTGTATTTAATTCCAATGCTATTTCTGTGTTTCACCGTCAATAACAAGGTCCGAGGGATACAGTAAACCTGAAGTGAAGCATCGGAATCTATAACTATTGTCACTGGAATGGTTCAAACTATTATCAGTAAGAAGAGTCAGTCTTCTTGTACTTAAGTCGGCATTGTGCCTTTTCTATTTCATTCCAGATGCTGTTTCTGTGTTTCATCGTCAATAAGAAGGTCCAAGTGATACAGTAAACCGGGAGTGAAGCTTCGGAATCTATAACTAGTGTCACAGGAATGGTTCAAAAAATAGACAGTAAGAAGAGTCAGTCTTCTTGTACTTAAGTCGGCATTGTGACTTTTGCATTTAATTCCGATGCAATATCTGTGTTTCATCGTCAATAAGAAGGTCAGAGGGATACAGTAAACCTGAAGTGAAGCATCGGAATCTATAACTAGTGTCACAGGAATGGTTGAAACATAGACAGTAAGAAAAGTCAGTCTTCTTCTCCTTAAGTCGGCATTGTGCTTTTGTATTTAATTCCGATGCAATTTCTGTGTTTCATCGTCAATAAGTAGGTCAGAGGGATACAGTTAACCTGAAGTGCGGCATCGGAATCTATAACTAGTGTCACAGGAATTGTTCAAAACATAGTCAGTAAGAAGAGTCAGTCTTCTTGTCCTTAAGTCGGCATTGTGCCTTTTGTATTTAATTCCGATGCAATTTCTGTGTTTCATCGTCAAAAAGAAGGTCCAAGGGATACAGTATACCTGGAGTGAAGCATCGGAATCTATAACTAGTGACACAGTAATGGTTCAAAACATAGACAGTAAGAAGAGTCAGTCTTCTTGTACTTAAGTCGGCATTGTGCCTTTTGTATTTAATTTCGATGCAATTTCTGTGTTTCATCGTCAATACGAAGGTCCAAGGAATACAGTAAACCTGAAGTGAAGCATCGGAATCTATAACTAGTGTCACTGGAATGGTTCAAAATATAGACAGTAAGAAGAGTCAGTCTTCTTGTACTTACGTCGGCATTGTGCCTTTTGTATTTAATTCCGATGCAATTCCTGTGATTCATCGTCAATAAGAAGGTCCAAGGGATACAGTAAACCTGAAGTGAAGCATCGGAATCTATAACTAGTGTCACTGGGATGGTTCAAAATATAGACAGTAACAAGAGTCAGTCTTCTTGTACTTAAGTCGGCATTGTGCCTTTTGTATTTAATTCCGATGCAATTTCTGTGTTTCATCGGCAATAAGGTCAGAGGGATACAGTAAACCTGAAGTGAAGCATCGGAATCTATAACTAGTGTCACAGGAATGGTTCAAAACATAGACAGTAGGAAGAGTCAGTCTTTTTGTACTTAAGTCGGCATTGTGCCTTTTGTATTTAATTCCGATGCAATTTCTATGTTTCATTGTCAATAAGAAGGTCAGAGGGATACAGTAAACCTGAAGTAAAGCATCGGAATCTATAACTAGTGTCACAGGAATGGTTCAAAACATAGTCAGTAAGAAGAGTCAGTCTTCTTGTACTTAAGTCGGCATTGTGCCTTTTCTATTTAATTCCGATCAAATTTCTGTGTTTCATCGTCAATAAGAAGGTCCTAGGGTTACAGTAAACCTAGAGTGAAGCATCGGAATCTATAACTAGTGTCACAGGAATGGTTCAGACCATAGACAGTAAGAAGAGTCAGTCTTCTTGTACTTATGTCGACATTGACCATTTTTTATTTAATTCCGATGCAATTTCTGTGTTTCATCGTCAATAAGAGTGTCGAAGGTATACAGTAAACCTGAAGTAAAGCATCGGAATCTATAACGAGTGTCACAGGAGTGGTTCAAACTCTAATCACTAAGAAGAGTCAGTCTTCTTGTACTTAAGTCGGCATTGTGCCTTTTCTATTTAACTCCGATTCAATTTCTGTGCTTCATCGTCAATAAGAAGGTCCAAGGGATACAGTAAACCTGGAGTGAAGCATCGGAATCTATAACTAGTGTCACAGGAATGGTTCAAAACATAGACAGTATGAAGAGTCAGTCTTCTTGTACTTAAGTCGGCATTGTGAGTTTTCTATTTAATTCCGATGCAATTTCTGTGTTTCATCGTCAATAAGTAGGTCAGAGGGATACAGTAAACCTGAAGTGAAGCATCGGAATCTATAACTAGTGTCACAGGAATGGTTCAAAGCATAGACAGTAAGAAGAGTCATCTTCGTGTACTAAAGTTAGCATTTTGCCTTTTGTATTTAATTGCAATGCTATTTCTGTGTGTCACCGTCAATAACAAGGTTCAAGGGATACAGTAAACCTGAAGTGAAGCATCGGAATCTATAACTATTGTCACCGGAATGGTTCAAACTATTATCAGTAAAAAGAGTCAGTCTTCTTGTACTTAAGTCGGCATTGTGCCTTTTCTATTTCATTCCGATGCAGTTTCTGTGTTTCATCGTCAATAAGAAGGTCAGAGGGATACAGTAAACCTGAAATGAAGCATCGGAATCTATAACTAGTGTCACAGGAATGGTTCAAAGCATAGACAATAGGAAGAGTCAGTCTTCTTGTACTTAAGTCGGCATTGTGCCTTTTGTGTTTAATTCCATGCAATTCCTGTGATTCATCGTCAATAAGAAGGTCCAAGGGATACAGTAAACATGAAGTGAAGCATCGGAATCTATAACTAGAGTCACAGGAATGTTTCAAAACATAGACAGTAAGAAGAGTCAGTCTTCTTGTACTTAAGTCGACACTGTGCCTTTTCTATTTAATTCCGATGCAATTTCTGTGTTTCATCGTCAATTCGAATGTCCAAGGTATACATTAAACCTGAAGTAAAACATCGGAATCTATAACTAGTGTGACAGCAATGGTTCAAACTATAGTCACTAAGAAGAGTCAGTCTTCTTGAACTTAAGTCGGCATTGTGCCTTTTCTATTTAATTCCGATGTAATATCTGTGTTTCATCGGCAATAAGGTCAGAGGGATACAGTAAACCTGAAGTAAAACATCGGAAACTATAACTAGTGTCACAGGAATGGTTTAAAACATAGACAGTAGGAAGAGTCAGTCTTCTTGTACTTAAGTCGGCATTGTGCCATTTGTATTTAATTCCGATGCAATATCTGTGTTTCATTGTCAATAAGAAGGTCAGAGGGATACAGTAAACCTGAGGTGAAGCATCGGAATCCAAATCTAGTGTCACAGGAATGGTTCAAAACATAGACGGTAGGAAGAGTCAGTCTTCTTGTACTTAAGTCGGCATTATGCCTTTTGTATTTAATTCCGATGCAATTTCTGTGTTTCATCATCAATAAGAATATCCAAGGTATACAGTAAACCTGAAGTGAAGCATCGGAATCTGTAACAAGTGTCACAGGAATGGTTCAAAGCATAGTCAGTAAGAAGAGTCATACTTCTTGTACTTAAGTCGGCATTGTGCCTTTTGTATTTAATTCCGATGCAATTTCTGTGTTTCATCGTCAATAAGATGGTCCAAGGGATACAGTAAACCTGGAGTGAGGCATCGGAATCTGTAACTAGTGTCACAGGAATGGTTCAAAACATAGACAGTAAGCAGAGTCAGTCGTCTTGTACTTGAGTCGGCATTGTGAGTTTTCTATTTAACTCCGATGCAATTTCGGTGTTTCATCGTCATTAAGAAGGTCAGAGGGATACAGTGAACCTGAAGTGAAACATCGGAATCTGTAACTAGTGTCACAGGAATGGTTCAAACATAGTCAGTAAGAAAAGTCAGTCTTGTTGTACTTAAGTCGGCATTGTGCCTTTTCTATTTAATTCCGATGCAATTTCTGTGTTTCATCGTCAATAAGAAGGTCCAAGGGATACAGTAAATGTGGAGTGAAGCATCGGAATGTATAACTAGTGTCACAGGAATGGTTCAAAACATAGACAGTAAGAAGAGTCAGTCTTCTTGTACTTAAGTCGACATAGTGCCTTTTCTATTTAATTCCGATGCAATTTCTATGTTTCATCGTCAATAAGAATGTCCAAGGTACACAGAAAACCTGAAGTAAAGCATCGGAATCTATAACTAGAGTGACAGCAATGGTTCAAACTATAATCACTAAGAAGAGTCAGTCTTCTTGTACTTAAGTCGGCATTGTGCCTTTTCTATATAATTCCGATGCAATTTCTGTGTTTCATCGGCAATAAGGTCAGAGGGATACAGTAAACCTGAAGTGAAGCATCGGAATCTATAACTAGTGTCACAGGAATGGTTCAAAACATAGATAGTAGCAGGAGTCAGTCTTCTTGTGCTTATAACGGCATTGTGCCATTTGTAATTAATTCCGATGCAATTTCTGTGTTTCATTGTCAATAAGAAGGTCAGAGGGTTACAGGAAACCTGAGGTGATGCATCGGAATCCATAACTAGTGTCACAGGAATGGTTCAAAACATAGACAGTAGGAAGAGTCAGTCTTCTTGTACTTAAACCTGAAGTGAAGCACCGGAATCTATAACTAGTGGCACAGGAATGGTCAAAACATAGTCAGTTATAAGAGTCAGTCTTCGAGTACTTTAGTCCCCATTGTGCCAATTGTATTAACTTCCGATGCAATTTCTGTGTTTCATCGTCAATACGAAAGTCCAAGGGATACAGAAAACCTGGAGTGAAGCATCGGAATATATAACTAGTGTCACAGGAATGGTTCAAAACATAGACAGTAAGAAGAGTCAGTCTTCTTGTACTTAACTCGGCACTGTACCCTTTGGATTTAATTCCGATGCAATTTCTGTGTTTTATCGTCAATAAGAAGATCAGAGGGATACAGTAAACCTGAAGTGAAGCATCGGAATCTATAACTAGTGTCACAGGAATGGTTCAAAACATAGACAGTTGGAAGAGTCAGTCTTTTTGTGCTTAAGTCGGCATTGTGCCATTTGTATTTAATTCCGATGCAATTTCTGTGTTTCATTGTCAATAAGGAGGTCAGAGGGATACAGTAAACCTGAGGTGAAGCATCGGAATCCATAACTAGTGTCACAGGAATGGTTCAAAACATAGACAGTAGGAAGAGTCAGTCTTCTTGTACTTAAGTCGGCATTGTGCCTTTTGTATTTAATTCCGATGCAATTTCTGTGTTTCATCGTCAATAAGAAGGTACAAGGTATACAGTAAACCTGAAGTGAAGCATCGGAATCTATAACTAGTGTCACAGGAATGGTTCAAAACATAGTCAGTAAGAAGAGTTAGTCATCTTGTACTTAAGCCAGCATTGTGCCTTTTCTATTTAATTGCGATGCAATTTCTGTGTTTCATCGTCAATAAGAAGGTCCAAGGATTACAGTAAACCTGGAGTGAAGCATCGGAATCTATAACTAGTGTCACAGGAATGGTTCAAAACATAGACAGTAAGAAGAGTCAGTCTTCTTGTACTTAAGTAGACATTGAGCCTTTTCTATATAATTCCGACGCAATTTCTCTGTTTCATCGTCAATAAGAATGTCCAAGGTATACAGTAAACCTGATGTGAAGCATCGGAATCGATAACTAGTGTCACAGGAATGGTTTAAAGCATAGTCAGTAAGAAGAGTCAGTCTTCTTGCACTTAAGTCGGCATTGTGCCTTTTGTATTTAATTCCGATGCAATTTATGTGTTTCATTGTCAATAAGATGTTCCAAGAGATACAGTAAACCTGGAGTGAGGCATCGGAATCTGTAACTAGTGTCACAGGAATTCTTCAAAACATAGACAGTAAGCAGAGTCAGTCTTCTTGTACTGAAGTCGGCATTGTGACTTTTTTAATTAATTCCTATGCAATTTCTGTGTTTCATCGTCAATAAGAAGGTTCAAGGGATACATTAAACCTAGAGTGAGGCATCGTAATCTATAACTAGCGTCACAGGAATGGTTCAAAACACAGAGAGTAAGAAGAGTCTGTCTTCTTGTACTAAAGATAGCATTGTGCCTTTTGTATTTAATTCCGATGCAATTTCTGTGTATCATCGTCAATTAGAAGGTCCAAGGGATACAGTCAACCTGGAGTGAAGCATCGGAATCTGTAACTAGTGTCACAGGAATGGTTCAAACATAGTCAGTAAGAAGAGTCAGTCTTCTTGTACTTATGTCGGCATTGTGCCTTTTCTATTTAATTCCGATGGAATTTCTGTGTTTCATCGTCCATAAGAAGGTCCAAGGGTTACAGTAAATGTGGAGTGAAGCATCGGAATCTATAACTAGTGTCACAGGAATGGGTCAAAACATAGACAGTAAGAAGGGTCAGTCTCCTTGTACTTAAGCCGACATTGTGCCTTTTCTATTTAATTCCGATGCAATTTCTGTGTTTCATCGTCAATAAGAATGTCCAAGGTATACAGTAATCCTGAAGTAAAGCATCGAAATCTATAACTAGTGTGACAGCAATGGTTCAAACTATAATCACTAAGTAGAGTCAGTCTTCTTGTACTTAAGTCGGCATTGTGCCTTTTCTATTTAATTCCGATGCAATTTCTGGGTTTCATCGGCAATACGGTCAGAGGGATACAGTAAACCTGAAGTGAAGCATCGGAATCTATAACTAGTGTCACAGGAATGGTTCAAAACATAGTCAGTAAGAAGAGTCAGTCTTCTTGTACTTAAGTCAGCATTGTGTCTTTTCTATTTAATTGCGATGCAATTTCTGTGTTTCATCGTCAATAAGAAGGTCCAAGGTTTACAGTAAACCTGGAGTGAAGCACCGGAATCTATAACTAGTGTCACAGGAATGGTTCAAAACATAGACAGTAAGAAGAGTCAGTCTTCTTGTTATAAAGTCGGCATTGTGCCATTTGTATTTAATTCCGATGCAATTTCTGTGTATCATCGTCAATAAGAAGGTCCAAGGGATACAGTGAACCTGGAGTGAAGCATCGGAATCTATAACTAGTGTCACGGGGATGGTTCAAAACATAGACAGTAAGAAGAGTCAGTATTCTTGTACTTAAGTCGGCATTGTGCCTTTTGTATTTAATTCCTATGCAATTTCTGTGTTTCATCGTCAATAAGAATGTCCAAGGTATACAGTAAACCTGAAGTAAAGCATCGGAATCTATAACTAGTGTCACAGCAATGGTTCAAACTATAATCACTAAGAAGAGTCAGTCTTCTTGTACTTAAGTCGGCATTGTGCCTTTTCTATTTAATTCCGATGCAATTTCTGTGTTTCATCGTCAATAAGAAGGTCCAAGGTATACAGTAAACCTGGAGTGAAGCATCGGATCTATAACTAGTGTCACAGGAATGGTTCAAAACATAGACAGTAGGAAGAGTCAGTCTTCTTGTACTTAAGTCGGCATTGTGCCATTTGTATTTAATTCCGATGCAATTTCTGTGTTTCATTGTCAATAAGAAGGTCAGGGGGATACAGTAAACCTGAGGTGAAGCATCCGAATCCAAAACTAGTGTCACAGGAATGGTTCAAAACATAGACAGTTGGAAGAGTCAGTCTTCTTGTACTTATGTCGGCATTGTGCCTTTTGTATTTAATCCCGATGCAATTTCTGTGTTTCATCGTCAATAAGAAGGTACAAGGTATACAGTAAACTTGAAGTGAAGCATCGGAATCTATAACTAGTGTCACAGGAATGGTTCAAAACATAGTAAGAAGAGTCTGTCTTCTTGTACATAAGTCAGCATTGTGCCTTTTCTATTTAATTCCGATGCAATTTCTATGTTTCATCGTCAATAAGAAGGTCCAAGGGTTACAGTAAACCTGGGGTGAAGCATCGGAATCTATAACTAGTGTCACAGGAATGGTTCAAATCATAGACAGTAAGAAGAGTCAGAATTCTTGTACTTAAGTCGACATTGAGCCTTTTCTATTTAATTCCGATGCAATTTCTGTGTTTCATTGCCAATAAGAATGTCCAAGGTATACAGTAAACCTGAAGTGAAGCATCGGAATCTATAACTAGTTTCACAGGAATGGTTCAAAGCATAGTCACTAAGAAGAGTCAGTCTTCTTGTACCTAAGTCGGCAAGGTGCCTTTTGTATTTAATTCCGATGCAATTAATATGTTTCATCGTCAATAAGAAGGTCCAAGGGATACAGTTAACCTGGAGTGAGGCATCGGAATATGTAACTAGTGTCACAGGAATGTTTGAAAACATAGACAGTAAGCAGAGTCGGTCTTCTTGTACTTAAGTCGGCATTGTGCCTTTTTTATCTAATTCCTATGCAATTTCTGTGTCTCATCGTCAATAAGAAGGTTCAAGGGATACATTAAACCTAGAGTGAGGCATCGGAATCTATAACTAGTGTCACAGGAATGGTTCAAAACATAGACAGTAAGAAGAGTCAGTCTTCTTGTACTAAAGTCGGCATTGTGCCTTTTGTATTTAATTCCGATGCAATTTATGTGTATCATCGTCAATAAGAAGGTCCAAGGGATCCAGTCAAACTGGAGTGAAGCATCGGAATCTATAATTAGTGTCACGGGGATGGTTCAAAACATAGACAGTAAGAAGAGTCAGTATTCTTGTACTTAAGTCGGTATGGTGTCTTTTGTATTTAATTACGATGCAATTTCTGTCTTTCATCGTCAATAAGTAGGTCCAAGGGATCCATTAAACCTGAAGTGAAGCACCGGAATCTATAACTAGTGGCACAGGAATGGTCCTAAACATAGTCAGTAAGAAGAGTCAGTCTTCTTGTACTTAACTCGCCATTGTGCCAATTGTATTAACTTCCGATGCAATTTCTGTGTTTCATCGTCAATACGAAGGTCCAAAGGATACAGTAAACCTGGAGTGAAGCATCGGAATCTATAACTAGTGTCACAGGAATGGTTCAAAAGATAGACAGTAAGAAGAGTCAGTCTTCTTGTACTTAATTCGGCACTGTGCCTTTTGGATTTAATTCCGATGCAATTTCTGTGTTTCATCGTCAATAAGAAGGTCAGAGGGATACAGTAAACCTGAAGTGAAGCATCGGAATCTATAACTAGTGTCACAGGAATGGTTCATAACATAGTCAGTAAGAAGAGTCAGTCTTCTTGTACTTAAGTCGGCATTGTGACATTTGTATTTAATTCCGTTGCAATTTATGTGTTTCATCGTCAATAAGAAGGGCAGAGGGATACAGTAAACCTTAAGTGAATCATCGGAGTCAATAACTAGTTTCACAGGAATGGTTCAAATCATAGACAGTAGGAAGTGTCAGACTTCCTGTACTTAAGTCGGCATTGTGTCTTTTTTATTTAATTCCGATGAATTTCTTTGTTTCATCGTCAATAAGAAGGTCAGAGGGATACAGTAAACCTGTAGTGAAGCATCGGAATCTATAACTAGTGTCACAGGAATGGTTCAAAACAGTCAGTAACAAGTGTCAGTCTTCTTGTACTTAAGTCGGCATTGTGCCTTTTGTATTTAATTCCGATGCAATTTCTGTGTTTCATCGTCAATAAGTAGGTCCAAGGGATCCACTAAACCTGAAGTGAGGCACCGGAATCTATAACTAGTGTCACAGGAATGGTTCAAATCATAGACAGTAAGAAGAGTCAGTATTCTTGTATTTTAGTCGGCATTGTGCCTTTTGTATTTCATTCCGACGCAATATCTGTGTTTCATCGTCAATAAGAACGTCAGAGGGATACAGTAAATCTGAAGTGAAGCATCGGAATCTATAACTAGTGTCACAGGAATGGTTCAAAACATAGTCAGTAAGAAGAGTCATTCTTCTTGTACTAAAGTCGGCATTGTGCCTTTTGTATTTAATTCCGATCCAATTTCTGTGTTTCATCGTCAATAAGAAGGTCCACGGGATACAGTAAACCTGGAGTGAAGCATCGGAATCTATTACTAGTGTCACAGGGATGGTTCAAATGATAGACAGTAAAAAGAGTCAGTATTCTTGTACTTAAGTCGGCATTGTGCCTTTTGTATTTAATTCCGATGCAATTGCCGTGTTTCATCTCATTAAGAAGATCCAAGGGATACAGTAAACCTGAAGTGAAGCATCAGAATCTATAACTAGTGTCACAGGAATGGTTCAAAACATAGTCAGTAAGAAGAGTCAGTCTTCTTGTACTTAAGTCGGCATTGTGCCTTTTGTATTTAATTACGATGCAATATCTGTGTTTCATCGTCAATAAGAAGGTCCGAGGGATACAGTAAACCTGAAGTGAAGTATCGGAATCTATAACTAGTGTCACAGGAATGGTTCAAAACATAGACAGTAGGAAGAGTCAGTCTTTTTATTCTTAAGTCGGCATTGTGCACTTTCTATTTAATTCCGATGCAATTTCTGTGTGTCTTCGTCAATAAGAAGGTCCAAGGGATATAGTAAACCTGGAGTGAAGAATCGGAATCTATAACTAGTGTCACAGGAATGGTTGAAATCATAGACAGTAAGAAGAGTCAGTCTACTTGTACTTAAATCGGCAGTGTGCCTCTTGTATTATTTCCGATGCAATTTCTGTGTTTCATCGTCAATAAGTAGGTCCAAGGGATACAGTAAACCTGAAGTGAAGCATTAGAATCTATAACTAGTGTCACAGGAATGGTTCAAAACATAGTCAGTAAGAAGACTCAGTCCTCTTGTACTTAAGTCGGCATTGTGCCTTTTGTATTTAATTCCGATGCAATTTCTGTGGTTCATCGTCAATAAGAAGGTCCAAGGGATACAGTAAAGCTGAAGTGAAGCACCGGAATCTATAACTAGTGTTACATGAATGGTTCAATACATAGTCAGTAATAAGAGTCAGTCTTCTTGTACTTAAGTCGGCATTGTGCCTTTTGTATTTAATTCCGATGCAATTTCTGTGTTTCATCGGCAATAAGGTCAGAGGGATACAGTAAACCTCAAGTGAAGCATCTGAATCTATAACTAGAGTCACAGGAATTGTTCAAAACATAGTCAGTAAGAAGAATCAGTCTTCTTGTCCTTAAGTCGGCATTGTGAATTTTGTATTTAATTCCGATGCAATTTCTGTGTTTCAGCGGCAATAAGGTCAGAGGGATACAGTAAACCTGAAGTGAAGCATCGGAATCTATAACTAGTGTCACAGGAATGGTTCAAAACATAGACAGTAAGAAGAGTCAGTCAACTTGTACTTAAATCGGCAGTGTGCCTCTTGTATTATTTCCGATGCAATTTCTGTGTTTCATCGTCAATGAGAAGGTCCAAGGGATACAGTAAACCTGAAGTGAAGCATTAGAATCTATAACTAGTGTCACAGGAATGTTTCAAACATAGTCAGTAAGAAGACTCAGTCTTCTTGTACTTAAGTCGGCATTGTGCCTTTTGTATTTAATTCCGATGCAATTTCTGTGGTTCATCGTCAATAAGAAGGTCCAAGGGATACAGTAAACCTGAAGTAAAGCATCGGAATCTATAACTAGTGTCACAGCAATGGTTCAAACTATAATCACTGAGAAGAGTCAGTCTTCTTGTACTTAAGTCGGCATTGTGCCTTTTCTATTTAATTCCGATGCAATTTCTGTGTTTCATCGTCAATAAGAAGGTCCAAGGTATACAGTAAACATGGAGTGAAGCATCGGAATCTATAACTAGTGTCACAGGAATGGTTCAAAACATAGACAGTAAGAAGAGTCAGTCTTCTTGTACTTGAGTCGGCATTGTGAGTTTTCTATTTATTTCCGATGCAATTTCGGTGTTTCATCGTCAATATGAAGGTCAGAGAGATACAGTAAACCTGAAGTGAAGCATCGGAATCTATAACTAGTGTCACAGGAATGGTACAAACATAGTCAGTAAGAAGAGTCAGTCTTCTTGTAACTAAGTCGGCATTGTGCCTTTTGTATTAAATTCCGATGCAATTTCTGTGTTTCATCGTCAATAAGAAGGTCCAAGGTATACAGTAAACCTGAAGTGAAGCATCGGAATCTATAACTAGTGTCACAGGAATGGTTCAAATCATAGTCAGTAAGAGGAGTCAGTCTTCTTGTACTTAAGTCGGCATTGTGCCTTTTCTATTTAATTCCGATGCAATTTCTGTGTTTCATCGTCAATAAGAAGGTCCAAGGGTTACAGTAAGCCTGGAGTGAAGCATCGGAATCTATAACTAGTGTCACAGGAATGGTTCAAAACATAGACTGTAAGAAGAGTCAGTCTTCTTGTACTTAAGTCGACATTGAGCCTTTTATATTTAATTCCGATGCAATTTCTGTGTCTCATCGTCAATAAGAATGTCGAAGGTATCCAGTAAACCTGAAGTAAAGCATCGGAATCTATGACTAGTGTCACAGCAATGGTTCAAACTATAATCACTAAGAAGAGTCAGTCTGCTTGTACTTAAGTCGGCATTGTGCCTTTTCTATTTAACTCCGATGCAATTTCTGTGTTTCATCGTCAATAAGAAGGTCCAAGGGATACAGTAAACCTGGAGTGATGCATCGGAATCTATAACTAGTGTCACAGGAATGGTTCAAAAGATAGACAGTTAGAAGAGTCAGTCTTCTTGTACTTAAGTCGGCATTGTGAGTTTTCTATTTAATTCCGATGCAATTTCTGTGTTTTATCATCAATAAGTAGATCAGAGGAATAGAGTAAACCTGAAGTGAAGCATCGGAATCTATAACTAGTGTCACAGGAATGTTTCAAAACATAGACAGTAAGAAGAGTCAGTCTTCGTGTACTAAAGTTGGCATTTTGCCTTTTATATTTAATTCCAATGCTATTTCTGTGTGTCACCGTCAATAACAAAGGTCGAAGGGATACAGTAAACCGGAAGTGAAGCATCGGAATCTATAACTATTGTCACCGGAATGGTTCAAACTATTATCAGTAAGAAGAGTCAGTCTTCTTGTACTTAAGTCGGCATTGTGCCTTTTGTATTTAATTCCGATGCAATTTCTGTGTTTCATCGTCAATAAGAAGGTCTGAGGGATACAGTAAACCTGAAGTGAAGCATCGGAATCTATAACTAGTGTCACAGGAATAGTTCAAAACATAGACAGTAAGAAGAGTCAGTATTCTTGTCCTTAAGTCGGCATTGTGCATTTTGTATTTAATTCCGATGCAATTTCTGTGTTTCATCGTCAACAAGAAGGTACAAGGGATACAGTAAACCTGGAGTGAAGCATCGGAATCTATAACTAGTGTCACTGGAATGGTTCAAAACATAGACAGTAAGAAGAGTCAGTCTTCTTGTACTTAAGTCGGCATTGTGCCTTTTGTATTTAATTTCGATGCAATTTCTGTGTTTCATCGTCAATAAGAAGGTCCAAGGAATACAGTAAACCTGAAGTGAAGCATCGGAATCTATAACTAGTGTCACTGGAATGGTTCAAAATATAGACAGTAAGAAGAGTCAGTCTTATTGTACTTAAGTCAGCATTGTGCCTTTTGTGTTTAATTCCGATGCAATTCCTGTGATTCATCGTCAATAAGAAGGACCAAGGGATACAGTAAACCTGAAGTGAAGCATCGGAATCTATAACTAGAGTCACAGGAATGTTTCAAAACATTGTCAGTAAGAAGAGTCAGTCTTTTTGTCCTTAAGTCGCCATTGTGCCTTTTGTACTTAATTCCGATGCAATTTCTGTGTTTCATCGGCAATAAGGTCAGAGGGAAACAGTAAAGCTGAAGTGAAGCATCGGAATCCTAAACTAGAGTCACAGGAATGGTTCATAACATAGACAGTAGGAAGAGTCAGTCTTCTTGTACTTAAGTCGGCAGTGTGCCTTTTGTATTTAATTCCGATACAATTTCTGCGTTTCATCGTCAATAAGAAGGTACAAGGTATACAGTAAACCTGAAGTGAAGCATCGGAATCTATAACTAGTGTCACAGGAATGGTTCAAAACATAGTCAGTAAGAAGAGTCAGTCTTCTTGTACTTAAGTCGGCATTGTGCCTTTTCTATTTAATTCCGAAGCAATTTCTGTGTTTCATCGTCAATAAGAAGGTCCAAGGGTTACAGTAAACCTGGAGTGAAGTATCGGAATCTATAACTAGTGTCACAGGATTGGTTCAAACATAGACAATAAGAAGAGTCAGTCTTCTTGTACTTTAGTCGACATTGTGCCTATTCTATTTAATTCCGATGCAATTTCTATGTTTCATCGTCAATAAGAAGGTCCAAGGCATACAGTAAACCTGAAGTGAAGCATCGGAATCTATAACTAGTGTCACTGGAATGGTTCAAAATATAGACAGTAAGAAGAGTCAGTCTTCTTGTACTTAAGTCAGCATTGTGCCTTTTGTGTTTAATTCCGATGCAATTCCTGTGATTCATCGTCAATAAGAAGGTCTAAGAGATACAGTGAACCTGATGTGAAGCATCGGAATCTATAACTAGTGTCACAGGAATGGTTCAAAACATAGTCAGTAAGAAGAGTCAGTCTTCTTGTACTTAAGTCGGCATTGTGCCTTTTCTATTTAATTCCGATGCAATTTCTGTGTTTCATCGTCAATAAGAAGGTCCAAGGGATACAGTAAACCTGGAGTGAAGCATCGGAATCTATAACTAGTGTCACAGGAATGGTTCTAAACATAGACAGTAAGAAGAGTCAGTCTTCTTGTACTTGAGTCGGCATTGTGAGTTTTCTATTTAATTCCGATGCAATTTCGGTGTTTCATCGTCAATAAGAAGGTCAGAGGGATACAGCAAACCTGAAGTGAAGCATCGGAATCTATAACTAGTGTCACAGGAATCATTTAAACATAGTCAGTGAGAAGAGTCAGTCTTCTTATACTTAAGTCGGCATTGTGCCTTTTCTATTTAATTCCAATGCAATTTCCGTGTTTCATCGTCAATAAGAAGGTCCAAGGGTTACAGTAAATCTGGAGTGAAGCATCGGAGTCTATAACTAGTGTCACAGGAATGGTTCAAAACATAGACAGTAAGAAAAGTCAGTCTTCTTGTACTTAAGTCGACTTTGTGCATTTTCTATTTAATTCCGATGCAATTTCTGTGTTTCATCGCCAATAAGAATGTCCAAGGTATCCAGTAAACCTGAAGTAAAGCATCGGAATCCATAACTAGTGTCACAGCAGTGGTTCAAACTATAATCACTAAGAAGAGTCAGTCTTCTTGTACTTAAGTCGGCATTGTGCCTTTTCTATTTAATTCCGATGCAATTTCTGTGTTTCATCGTCAATAAGAAGGTCCAAGGGATACAGTAAACCAGGAGTGAAGCATCGGAATCTATAACTAGTGTCACAGGAATGGTTCAAAACATAGACAGTAAGAAGAGTCAGTCTTGTTGTTTTTAAGTCGGCATTGTGAGTTTTCTATTTAATTCCGATGCCATTTCTGTGTTTCATCGTCAATAAGAAGGTCAGAGGGGTACAGTAAACCTGATGTGAAGCATCGGAATCTATTACTAGTGTCACAGGAATGGTTCAAAACATAGACAGTAAAAAGAGTCAGTCTGCTTGTACTTAAGTCGGCATTGTGCCTTTTCTATTTAATTCCGATGCAATTTCTGTGTTTCATCGTCAATAAGAAGGTCCAAGGGATACAGTAAACCTGGAGTGATGCATCGGAATCTATAACTAGTGTCACAGGAATGGTTCAAAAGATAGACAGTTAGAAGAGTCAGTCTTCTTGTACTTAAGTCGGCATTGTGAGTTTTCTATTTAATTCCGATGCAATTTCTGTGTTTTATCATCAATAAGTAGATCAGAGGAATACAGTAAACCTGAAGTGAAGCATCGGAAACTATAACTAGTGTCACAGGAATGTTTCAAAACATAGACAGTAAGAAGAGTCAGTCTTCGTGTACTAAAGTTGGCATTTTGCCTTTTATATTTAATTCCAATGCTATTTCTGTGTGTCACCGTCAATAACAAAGGTCGAAGGGATACAGTAAACCGGAAGTGAAGCATCGGAATCTATAACTAGTGTATCAGGAATGGTTCTAAACATAGGCAGTAAGAAGAGTCAGTCTTCTTGTACTTGAGTCGGCATTGTGAGTTTTCTACTTAATTCCGATGCAATTTCGGTGTTTCATCGTCAATAAGAAGGTCAGAGGGATACAGCAAACCTGAAGTGAAGCATCGGAATCTATAACTAGTGTCACAGGAATCATTTAAACATAGTCAGTGAGAAGAGTCAGTCTTCTTATACTTAAGTCGGCATTGTGCCTTTTCTATTTAATTCCAATGCAATTTCCGTGTTTCATCGTCAATAAGAAGGTCCAAGGGTTACAGTATATCTGGAGTGAAGCATCGGAGTCTATAACTAGTGTCACAGGAATGGTTCAAAACATAGACAGTAAGAAAAGTCAGTCTTCTTGTACTTAAGTCGACTTTGTGCATTTTCTATTTAATTCCGATGCAATTTCTGTGTTTCATCGCCAATAAGAATGTCCAAGGTATCCTGTAAACCTGAAGTAAAGCATCGGAATCCATAACTAGTGTCACAGCAATGGTTCAAACTATAATCACTAAGAAGAGTCAGTCTTCTTGTACTTAAGTCGTCATTGTGCCTTTTCTATTTAATTCCGATGCAATTTCTGTGTTTCATCGTCAATAAGAAGGTCCAAGGGATACAGTAAACCTGGAGTGAAGCATCGGAATCTATAACTAGTGTCACAGGAATGGTTCAAAACATAGACAGTAAGAAGAGGCAGTCTTGTTGTTTTTAAGTCGGCATTGTGAGTTTTCTGTTTAATTCCGACGCAATTTCTGTGTTTCATCGTCAATAAGAAGGTCAGAGGGGTACAGTAAACCTGAAGTGAAGCATCGGAATCTATAACTAGTGTCACAGGAATGGTTCAAAACATAGACAGTAAAAAGAGTCAGTCTGCTTGTACTTAAGTCGGCATTGTGCCTTTTCTATTTAATTCCGATGCAATTTCTGTGTTTCATCGTCAATAAGAAGGTCCAAGGGATACAGTAAACCTGGAGTGATGCATCGGAATCTATAACTAGTGTCACAGGAATGGTTCAAAAATAGACAGTTAGAAGTGTCAGTCTTCTTGTACTTAAGTCGGCATTGTGAATTTTCTATTTAATTCCGATGCAATTTCTGTGTTTTATCATCAATAATTAGATCAGAGGAATACAGTCAACCTGAAGTGAAGCATCGGAATCTATAACTAGTGTCACAGGAATGTTTCAAAACATAGACAGTAAGAAGAGTCAGTCTTCGTGTACTAAAGTTGGCATTTTGCCTTTTATATTTAATTCCAATGCTATTTCTGTGTGTCACCGTCAATAACAAAGGTCCAAGGGATACAGTAAACCGGAGGTGAAGCATCGGAATCTATAACTATTGTCACCGGAATGGTTCAAACTATTATCAGTAAGAAGAGTCAGTCTTCTTGTACTTAAGTCGGCATTGTGCATTTTCTATTTCATTCCGATGGAGTTTCTGTGTTTCATCGTCAATAAGAAGGTCCAAGGAATACAGTAAACCTGGAGTGAAGCATTGGAATCTGTAACTAGTGTCACAGGAATGGTTCAAAGCATAGTCAGTAAGAAGAGTCAGTCTTCTTGTACTTAAGTCGGCATTGTGCATTTTGTATTTAATTCCGATGCAATTTCTGTGATTCATCGTCAATAAGATGGTCCAAGGGATACAGTAAACCTGGAAAGAGGCATCGGAAACTGTAACTAGTGTCACAGGAATGGTTCAAAACATAGACAGTAAGCAGAGTCAGTCTTCTTGTACTTAAGTCGGCATTGTGCCATTTGTATTTAATTCCGATGCAATTTCTGTGTATCATCGTCAATAAGAAGGTCCACGGGATACAGTGAACCTGGAGTGAAGCATCGGAATCTATAACTAGTGTCACGGGGATGGTTCAAAACATAGACAGTAAGAAGAGTCAGTATTCTTGTACTTAAGTCGTCATTGTGCCTTTTGTATTTAATTCCTATGCAATTTCTGTGTTTCATCGTCAATTAGAATGTCCAAGGTATACAGTAAACCTCAAGTAAAGCATCGGAATCTATAACTAGTGTCACAGCAATGGTTCAAACTATAATCACTAAGAAGAGTCAGTCTTCTTGTACTTAAGTCGGCATTGTGCTTTTTCTATTTAATTCCGATGCAATTTCTGTGTTTCATCGTCAATAAGAAGGTCCAAGGTATACAGTAAACCTGGAGTGAAGCATCGGAATCTATAACTAGTGTCACAGGCATGGTTCAAAACATAGACAGTAAGAAGAGTCAGCCTTCTTGTATTTGAGTCGGCATCGTGAGTTTTCTATTTAATTCCGATGCAATTTCGGTGCTTCATCGTCAATAAGAAGGTCAGAGGGATACAGTAAACCTGAAGTGAAGCATCGGAATCTGTAACTAGTGTCACAGGAATGGTTCAAACATAGTCAGTAGGAAGAGTCAGTCTTCTTGTATTTAAGTCGGCATTGTGCCTTTTCTATTTAATTCCGATGCAATATCTGTGTTTCATCGTCAATAAGAAGGTCGAAGGGTTATAGTAAATGTGGAGTGAAGCATCGGAATCTATAACTAGTGTCACAGGAATGGTTCAAAGCATAGACAGTAAGAAGAGTCAATCTTCTAGTACTTAAGTCGACATTGTGCTTTTCTATTTAATTCCGATGCAATTTCTGTGTTTCATCGTCATAAGAATGTCCAAGGTATACAGTAAACCTGAAGTAAAGCATTGGAATCTATAACTAGTGTGACAGCAATGGTTCAAACTATAATCACTAAGAAGAGTCAGTCTTCTTGTACTTAAGTCGGCATTGTGCCTTGTCTATTTAATTCCGATGCAATTTCTGTGTTTCATCGGCAATAAGGTCAGAGGGATACAGTAAACCTGAAGTGAAGCATCGGAATCTATAACTAGTGTCACAGGAATGGTTCAAAACATAGACAGTAGGAAGAGTCAGTCTTCTTGTACTTAAGTCGGCATTGTGCCATTTGTATTTAATTCCGATGCAATTTCTGTGTTTCATTGTCAATAAGAAGGTCAGGGGGATACAGTAAACCTGAGGTGAAGCATCCGAATCCAAAACTAGTGTCACAGGAATGGTTCAAAACATAGACAGTTGGAAGAGTCAGTCTTCTTGTACTTATGTCGGCATTGTGCCGTTTGTATTTAATTTCGATGCAATTTCTGTGTTTCAACGTCAATAAGAAGGTACATGGTATCCAGTAAACCTGAAGTGAACAATCGGAATCTATAACTAGTGTCACAGGAATGGTTCAAAACATAGTCAGTAAGAAGAGTCAGTCTTCTTGTACTTAAGTCGACATTGTGCCTTTTTTATTTAATTCCGATGCAATTTCTGTGTTTCATAGTCAATAAGAACATCCAAGGTATACAGTAAACATGAAGTAAAGCATCGGAATCTATAACTAGTGTGACAGCAATGGTTCAAACTATAATCACTAAGAAGAGTCAGGCTTCTTGCACTTAAGTCGGCATTGTGCCTTTTCTATTTAATTCCGATGCAATTTCTGTGGTTCATCGGCAATAAGGTCAGAGGGATACAGTAAACCTGAAGTGAAGCATCGGAATCTATAACTAGTGTCACAGGAATGGTTGAAAACATAGACAGTAACCAGAGTCAGTCTTCTTGTACTTAAGTCGGCATTGTGCCTTTTTTATCTAATTCCTATGCAATTTCTGTGTCTCATCGTCAATAAGAAGGTTCAAGGGATACATTAAACCTAGAGTGAGGCATCGGAATCTATAACTAGTGTCACAGGAATGGTTCAAAACATAGACAGTAAGAAGAGTCAGTCTTCTTGTACTAAAGTCGGCATTGTGCCTTTTGTATTTAATTCCGATGCAATTTATGTGTATCATCGTCAATAAGAAGGTCCAAGGGATACAGTCAAAATGGAGTGAAGCATCGGAATCTATAACTAGTGTCACGGGGATGGTTCAAAACATAGACAGTAAGAAGAGGCAGTATTCTTGTACTTAAGTCGGTATGGTGTCTTTTGTATTTAATTACGATGCAATTTCTGTCTTTCATCGTCAATAAGTACGTCCAAGGGATCCATTAAACCTGAAGTGAAGCACCGGAATCTATAACTAGTGGCACAGGAATGGTCCTAAACATAGTCAGTAAGAAGAGTCAGTCTTCTTGTACTTAACTCGCCATTGTGCCAATTGTATTAACTTCCGATGCAATTTCTGTGTTTCATCGTCAATACGAAGGTCCAAAGGATACAGTAAACCTGGAGTGAAGCATCGGAATCTATAACTAGTGTCACAGGAATGGTTCAAAAGATAGACAGTAAGAAGTGTCAGTCTTCTTGTACTTAATTCGGCACTGTGCCTTTTGGATTTAATTCCGATACAATTTCTGTGTTTCATCGTCAATAAGAAGGTCAGAGGGATACAGTAAACCTGAAGTGAAGCATCGGAATCTATAACTAGTGTCACAGGAATGGTTCATAACATAGTCAGTAAGAAGAGTCAATCTTCTTGTTCGTAAGTCGGCATGGTGCCTTTTGTATTTAATTTCGATGCAATTTCTGTGTTTCATCGTCAATAAGAAGGTCCAAGGAATACAGTAAACCTGAAGTGAAGCATCGGAATCTATAACTAGTGTCACTGGAATGGTTCAAAATATAGACAGTAAGAAGAGTCAGTCTTATTGTACTTAAGTCAGCATTGTGCCTTTTGTGTTTAATTCCGATGCAATTCCTGTGATTCATCGTCAATAAGAAGGACCAAGGGATACAGTAAACCTGAAGTGAAGCATCGGAATCTATAACTAGAGTCACAGGAATGTTTCAAAACATTGTCAGTAAGAAGAGTCAGTCTTTTTGTCCTTAAGTCGCCATTGTGCCTTTTGTACTTAATTCCGATGCAATTTCTGTGTTTCATCGGCAATAAGGTCAGAGGGAAACAGTAAAGCTGAAGTGAAGCATCGGAATCCTAAACTAGAGTCACAGGAATGGTTCATAACATAGACAGTAGGAAGAGTCAGTCTTCTTGTACTTAAGTCGGCAGTGTGCCATTTGTATTTAATTCCGATACAATTTCTGCGTTTCATCGTCAATAAGAAGGTACAAGGTATACAGTAAACCTGAAGTGAAGCATCGGAATCTATAACTAGTGTCACAGGAATGGTTCAAAACATAGTCAGTAAGAAGAGTCAGTCTTCTTGTACTTAAGTCGGCATTGTGCCTTTTCTATTTAATTCCGAAGCAATTTCTGTGTTTCATCGTCAATAAGAAGGTCCAAGGGATACAGTAAACCTGGAGTGATGCATCGGAATCTATAACTAGTGTCACAGGAATGGTTCACAAGATAGACAGTTAGAAGAGTCAGTCTTCTTGTACTTAAGTCGGCATTGTGAATTTTCTATTTAATTCCGATGCAATTTCTGTGTTTTATCATCAATAATTAGATCAGAGGAATACAGTCAACCTGAAGTGAAGCATCGGAATCTATAACTAGTGTCACAGGAATGTTTCAAAACATAGACAGTAAGAAGAGTCAGTCTTCGTGTACTAAAGTTGGCATTTTGCCTTTTATATTTAATTCCAATGCTATTTCTGTGTGTCACCGTCAATAACAAAGGTCCAAGGGATACAGTAAACCGGAAGTGAAGCATCGGAATCTATAACTATTGTCACCGGAATGGTTCAAACTATTATCAGTAAGAAGAGTCAGTCTTCTTGTACTTAAGTCGGCATTGTGCATTTTCTATTTCATTCCGATGGAGTTTCTGTGTTTCATCGTCAATAAGAAGGTCCAAGGAATACAGTAAACCTGGAGTGAAGCATTGGAATCTGTAACTAGTGTCACAGGAATGGTTCAAAGCATAGTCAGTAAGAAGAGTCAGTCTTCTTGTACTTAAGTCGGCATTGTGCATTTAGTATTTAATTCCGATGCAATTTCTGTGATTCATCGTCAATAAGATGGTCCAAGGGATACAGTAAACCTGGAAAGAGGCATCGGAATCTGTAACTAGTGTCACAGGAATGGTTCAAAACATAGACAGTAAGCAGAGTCAGTCTTCTTGTACTTAAGTCGGCATTGTGCCTTTTTAAATTAATTCCTATGCAATTTCTGTGTTTCATCGTCAATAAGAAGGTTCAAGGGATACATTAAACCTAGAGTGAGCCATCGGAATCTGTAACTAGTGTCACAGGAATGGTTCAAAACATAGACAGTAAGAAGAGTCAGTCTTCTTGTTATAAAGTCGGCATTGTGCCATTTGTATTTAATTCCGATGCAATTTCTGTGTATCATCGTCAATAAGAAGGTCCAAGGGATACAGTGAACCTGGAGTGAAGCATCGGAATCTATAACTAGTGTCACGGGGATGGTTCAAAACATAGACAGTAAGAAGAGTCAGTATTCTTGTACTTAAGTCGGCATTGTGCCTTTTGTATTTAATTCCTATGCAATTTCTGTGTTTCATCGTCAATTAGAATGTCCAAGGTATACAGTAAACCTGAAGTAAAGCATCGGAATCTATAACTAGTGGCACAGCAATGGTTCAAACTATAATCACTAAGAAGAGTCAGTCTTCTTGTACTTAAGTCGGCATTGTGCCTTTTCTATTTAATTCCGATGCAATTTCTGTGTTTCATCGTCAATAAGAAGGTCCAAGGTATACAGTAAACCTGGAGTGAAGCATCGGAATCTATAACTAGTGTCACAGGCATGGTTCAAAACATAGACAGTAAGAAGAGTCAGCCTTCTTGTATTTGAGTCGGCATCGTGAGTTTTCTATTTAATTCCGATGCAATTTCGGTGCTTCATCGTCAATAAGAAGGTCAGAGGGATACAGTAAACCTGAAGTGAAGCATCGGAATCTGTAACTAGTGTCACAGGAATGGTTCAAACATAGTCAGTAGGAAGAGTCAGTCTTCTTGTACTTAAGTCGGCATTCTGCCTTTTCTATTTAATTCCGATGCAATATCTGTGTTTCATCGTCAATAAGAAGGTCCAAGGGTTATAGTAAATGTGGAGTGAAGCATCGGAATCTATAACTAGTGTCACAGGAATGGTTCAAAGCATAGACAGTAAGAAGAGTCAGTCTTCTAGTACTTAAGTCGACATTGTGCTTTTCTATTTAATTCCGATGCAATTTCTGTGTTTCATCGTCAATAAGAATGTCCAAGGTATACAGTAAACCTGAAGTAAAGCATTGGAATCTATAACTAGTGCGACAGCAATGGTTCAAACTATAATCACTAAGAAGAGTCAGTCTTCTTGTACTTAAGTCGGCATTGTGCCTTGTCTATTTAATTC
Source organism: Schistocerca serialis cubense (assembly GCF_023864345.2). Classification (NCBI taxonomy): domain Eukaryota; kingdom Metazoa; phylum Arthropoda; class Insecta; order Orthoptera; family Acrididae; genus Schistocerca; species Schistocerca serialis. Next base: position 545,636,295 of record NC_064646.1, on the reverse strand, counting down.
CGATGCAATTTCTGTGTTTCATCGGCAATAAGGTCAGAGGGATACAGTAAACCTGAAGTGAAGCATCGGAATCTATAACTAGTGTCACAGGAATGGTTCAAAACATAGACAGTAGGAAGAGTCAGTCTTCTTGTACTTAAGTCGGCATTGTGCCATTTGTATTTAATTCCGATGCAATTTCTGTGTTTCATTGTCAATAAGAAGGTCAGGGGGATACAGTAAACCTGAGGTGAAGCATCCGAATCCAAAACTAGTGTCACAGGAATGGTTCAAAACATAGACAGTTGGAAGAGTCAGTCTTCTTGTACTTATGTCGGCATTGTGCCGTTTGTATTTAATTTCGATGCTATTTCTGTGTTTCAACGTCAATAAGAAGGTACAAGGTATCCAGTAAACCTGAAGTGAACAATCGGAATCTATAACTAGTGTCACAGGAATGGTTCAAAACATAGTCAGTAAGAAGAGTCAGTCTTCTTGTACTTAAGTCGACATTGTGCCTTTTTTATTTAATTCCGATGCAATTTCTGTGTTTCATAGTCAATAAGAACATCCAAGGAATACAGTAAACATGAAGTAAAGCATCGGAATCTATAACTAGTGTGACAGCAATGGTTCAAACTATAATCACTAAGAAGAGTCAGGCCTCTTGCACTTAAGTCGGCATTGTGCCTTTTCTATTTAATTCCGATGCAATTTCTGTGGTTCATCGGCAATAAGGTCAGAGGGATACAGTAAACCTGAAGTGAAGCATCGGAATCTATAACTAGTGTCACAGGAATGGTTGAAAACATAGACAGTAACCAGAGTCAGTCTTCTTGTACTTAAGTCGGCATTGTGCCTTTTTTATCTAATTCCTATGCAATTTCTGTGTCTCATCGTCAATAAGAAGGTTCAAGGGATACATTAAACCTAGAGTGAGGCATCGGAATCTATAACTAGTGTCACAGGAATGGTTCAAAACATAGACAGTAAGAAGAGTCAGTCTTCTTGTACTAAAGTCGGCATTGTGCCTTTTGTATTTAATTCAGATTCAATTTATGTGTATCATCGTCAATAAGAAGGTCCAAGGGATACAGTCAAACTGGAGTGAAGCATCGGAATCTATAACTAGTGTCACGGGGATGGTTCAAAACATAGACAGTAAGAAGAGGCAGTATTCTTGTACTTAAGTCGGTATGGTGTCTTTTGTATTTAATTACGATGCAATTTCTGTCTTTCATCGTCAATAAGTAGGTCCAAGGGATCCATTAAACCTGAAGTGAAGCACCGGAATCTATAACTAGTGGCACAGGAATGGTCCTAAACATAGTCAGTAAGAAGAGTCAGTCTTCTTGTACTTAACTCGCCATTGTGCCAATTGTATTAACTTCCGATGCAATTTCTGTGTTTCATCGTCAATACGAAGGTCCAAAGGATACAGTAAACCTGGAGTGAAGCATCGGAATCTATAACTAGTGTCACAGGAATGGTTCAAAAGATAGACAGTAAGAAGAGTCAGTCTTCTTGTACTTAATTCGGCACTGTGCCTTTTGGATTTAATTCCAATGCAATTTCTGTGTTTCATCGTCAATAAGAAGGTCAGAGGGATACAGTAAACCTGAAGTGAAGCATCGGAATCTATAACTAGTGTCACAGGAATGGTTCATAACATAGTCAGTAAGAAGAGTCAATCTTCTTGTTCGTAAGTCGGCATTGTGCCTTTTGCATTTAATTCAGATGCAATTTCTGTGTTTTATCGTCAATAAGGAGGACCAAGGGATACAGTAAACATGAAGTGAAGCATCGAAATTTATAACTAGTGTCACAGGAATGGTTCAAAACATAGACAGAATAACAGTCAGTCTTCTTGTACTTAAGTCGGCATTGTGACATTTGTATTTAATTCCGTTGCAATTTATGTGTTTCATCGTCAATAAGAAGGGCAGAGGGATACAGTAAACCTTAAGTGAATCATCGGAGTCAATAACTAGTTTCACAGGAATGGTTCAAATCATAGACAGTAGGAAGTGTCAGACTTCTTGTACTCAAGTCGGCATTGTGCCTTTTTTATTTAATTCCGATGAATTTCTGTGTTTCATCGTCAATAAGAAGGTCAGAGGGATACAGTAAACCTGTAGTGAAGCATCGGAATCTATAACTAGTGTCACAGGAATGGTTCAAAACAGTCAGTAACAAGAGTCAGTCTTCTTGTACTTAAGTCGGCATTGTGCCTTTTGTATTTAATTCCGATGCAATTTCTGTGTTTCGTCGTCAATAAGTAGGTCCAAGGGATCCACTAAACCTGAAGTGAGGCACCGGAATCTATAACTAGTGTCACAGGAATGGTTCAAATCATAGACAGTAAGAAGAGTCAGTATTCTTGTATTTAAGTCGGCATTGTGCCTTTTGTATTTTATTCCGACGCAATTTCTGTGTTTCATCGTCAATAAGAACGTCAGAGGGATACAGTAAATCTTAAGTGAAGCATCGGAATCTATAACTAGTGTCACAGGAATGGTTCAAAACATAGTCATAAAGAAGAGTCATTCTTCTTGTACTAAAGTCGGCATAGTGCCTTTTGTATTTAATTCCGATGCAATTTCTGTGTTTCATCGTCAATAAGAAGGTCCACGGGATACAGTAAACCTGGAGTGAAGCATCGAATCTATAACTAGTGTCACAGGGATGGTTCAAATGATAGACAGTAAAAAGAGTCAGTATTCTTGTACTTAAGACGGCATAGTGCCTTTTGTATTTAATTCCGATGCAATTTCCGTGTTTCATCTTCATTAAGAAGATCCAAGGGATACAGTAAACCTGAAGTGAAGCATCAGAATCTATAACTAGTGTCACAGGAATGGTTCAAAACATAGTCAGTAAGAAGAGTCAGTCTTCTTGTACTTAAGTCGGCATTGTGCCTTTGTATTTAATTACGATGCAATATCTGTGTTTCATCGTCAATAAGAAGGTCTGAGGGATACAGTAAACCTGAAGTGAAGTATCGGAATCTATAACTAGTGTCACAGGAATGGTTCAAAACATAGACAGTAGGAAGAGTCAGTCTATTTATTCTTAAGTCGGCATTGTGCATTTTCTATTTAATTCCGATGCAATTTCTGTGTGTCATCGTCAATAAGAAGGTCCAAGGGATATAGTAAACCTGGAGTGAAGAATCGGAATCTATAACTAGTGTCACAGGAATGGTTCAAATCATAGACAGTAAGAAGAGTCAGTCTACTTGTACTTAAATCGGCAGTGGGCCTCTTGTATTATTTCCGATGCAATTTCTGTGTTTCATCGTCAATAAGAAGGTCCAAGGGATACAGTAAACCTGAAGTGAAGCATTAGCATCTATAACTAGTGTCACAGGAATGGTTCAAAACATAGTCAGTAACAAGAGTCAGTCTTCTTGTACTTAAGTCGGCATTGTGCCTTTTCTATTTAATTCCGATGCAATTTCTGTGTTTCATCGTCAATAAGAAGGTCCAAGGGTTACAGTAAGCCTGGAGTGAAGCATCGGAATCTATAACTAGTGTCACAGGAATGGTTCAAAACATAGACTGTAAGAAGAGTCAGTCTTCTTGTACTTAAGTCGACATTGAGCCTTTTATATTTAATTCCGATGCAATTTCTGTGTCTCATCGTCAATAAGAATGTCGAAGGTATCCAGTAAACCTGAAGTAAAGCATCGGATTCTATGACTAGTGTCACAGCAATGGTTCAAACTATAATCACTAAGAAGAGTCAGTCTGCTTGTACTTAAGTCGGCATTGTGCCTTTTCTATTTAATTCCGATGCAATTTCTGTGTTTCATCGTCAATAAGAAGGTCCAAGGGATACAGTAAACCTGGAGTGATGCATCGGAATCTATAACTAGTGTCACAGGAATGGTTCAAAAGATAGACAGTTAGAAGAGTCAGTCTTCTTGTACTTAAGTCGGCATTGTGAGTTTTCTATTTAATTCCGACGATATTTCTGTGTTTTATCATCAATAAGTAGATCAGCGGAATACAGTAAACCTGAAGTGAAGCATCGGAATCAATAACTAGTGTCACAGGAATGTTTCAAAACATAGACAGTAAGAAGAGTCAGTCTTCGTGTACTAAAGTTGGCATTTTGCCTTTTATATTTAATTCCAATGCTATTTCTGTGTGTCACCGTCAATAACAAAGGTCGAAGGGATACAGTAAACCGGAAGTGAAGCATCGGAATCTATAACTATTGTCACCGGAATGGTTCAAACTATTATCAGTAAGAAGAGTCAGTCTTCTTGTACTTAAGTCGCCATTGTGCATTTTCTATTTCATTCCGATGGAGTTTCTGTGTTTCATCGTCAATAAGAAGGTCCAAGGAATACAGTAAACCTGGAGTGAAGCATCGGAATCTATAACTAGTGTCACAGGAATGGTTGAAACATAGACAGTAAGAAGAGTCAGTCTTCTTGTACTTAAGTCGGCATTGTGCCTTTTGTATTTAATTCCGATGCAATTTCTGTGGTTCATCGTCAATAAGAAGGTCTGAGGGATACAGTAAACCTGAAGTGAAGCATCGGAATCTATAACTAGTGTCACAGGAATAGTTCAAAACATAGACAGTAAGAAGAGTCAGTCTTCTTGTCCTTAAGTCGGCATTGTGCATTTTGTATTTAATTCCGATGCAATTTCTGTGTTTCATCGTCCACAAGAAGGTACAAGGGATACAGTAAATCTGGAGTGAAGCATCGGAATCTATCACTAGTGTCACTGGAATGGTTCAAAACATAGACAGTAAGAAGAGTCAGTCTTCTTGTACTTAAGTCGGCATTGTGCCTTTTGTATTTAATTTCGATGCAATTTCTGTGTTTCATCGTCAATAAGAAGGTCCAAGGAATACAGTAAACCTGAGGTGAAGCATCGGAATCTATAACTAGTGTCACTGGAATGGTTCAAAATATAGACAGTAAGAAGAGTCAGTCTTATTGTACTTAAGTCAGCATTGTGCCTTTTGTGTTTAATTCCGATGCAATTCCTGTGATTCATCGTCAATAAGAAGGACCAAGGGATACAGTAAACCTGAAGTGAAGCATCGGAATCTATAACTAGAGTCACAGGAATGTTTCAAAACATAGTCAGTAAGAGGAGTCAGTCTTCTTGTCCTTAAGTCGCCATTGTGCCTTTTGTACTTAATTCCGATGCAATTTCTGTGTTTCATCGGCAATAAGATCAGAGGGAAACAGTAAAGCTGAAGTGAAGCATCGGAATCCTAAACTAGAGTCACAGGAATGGTTAATAACATAGACAGTAGGAAGAGTCAGTCTTCTTGTACTTAAGTCGGCAGTGTGCCTTTTGTATTTAATTCCGATACAATTTCTGTGTTTCATCGTCAATAAGAAGGTACAAGGTATACAGTAAACCTGAAGTGAAGCATCGGAATCTATAACTAGTGTCACAGGAATGGTTGAAAACATAGTCAGTAAGAAGAGTCAGTCTTCTTGTACTTAAGTCGGCATTGTGCCTTTTCTATTTAATTCCGAAGCAATTTCTGTGTTTCATCGTCAATAAGAAGGTCCAAGGGTTACAGTAAACCTGGAGTGAAGTATCGGAATCTATAACTAGTGTCACAGGATTGGTTCAAACATAGACAATAAGAAGAGTCAGTCTTCTTGTACTTTAGTCGACATTGTGCCTATTCTATTTAATTCCGATGCAATTTCTATGTTTCATCGTCAATAAGAAGGTCCAGGGCATACAGTAAACCTGAAGTGAAGCATCGGAATCTATAACTAGTGTCACTGGAATGGTTCAAAATATAGACAGTAAGAAGAGTCAGTCTTCTTGTACTTAAGTCAGCATTGTGCCTTTTGTGTTTAATTCCGATGCAATTCCTGTGATTCATCGTCAATAAGAAGGTCCAAGAGATACAGTGAACCTGATGTGAAGCATCGGAATCTATAACTAGTGTCACAGGAATGGTTCAAAACATAGTCAGTAAGAAGAGTCAGTCTTCTTGTACTTAAGTCGGCATTGTGCCTTTTCTATATAATTCCGATACAATTTCTGTGTTTCATCGTCAATAAGAAGGTCCAAGGGTTACAGTAAACCTGCAGTGAAGCATAGGAATCTATAACTAGTGTCACAGGAATGGTTCAAACATAGACAGTCAGAAGAGTCAGTCTTCTTGTACATAAGTCGACATTGTGCCTTTTCTATTTAATTCCGATGCAATTTCTGTGTTTCATCGTGAATAAGAATGTCCATGGTACACAGTAAACGTGAAGTAAAGCATCGGAATCTATAACTAGTGTCACAGCAATGGTTCAAACTATAATCACTAAGAAGAGTCAGTCTTCTTGTACTTAAGTCGGCATTGTGCCTTTTCTATTTAATTCCGATGCAATTTCTGTGGTTCATCGTCAATAAGAAGGTCCAAGGGATACAGTAAACCTGGAGTGAAGCATCGGAATCTATAACTAGTGTCACAGGAATGGTTCAAACATAGACAGTCAGAAGAGTCAGTCTTCTTGTACATAAGTCGACATTGTGCCTATTATATTTAATTCAGATGCAATTTCTGTGTTTCATCGACAATAAGAATGTCCATGGTATACAGTAAACGTGAAGTAAAGCATCGGAATCTATAACTAGTGTCACAGCAATGGTTCAAACTATAATCACTAAGAAGAGTCAGTCTTCTTGTACTTAAGTCGGCATTGTGCCTTTTCTATTTAATTCCGATGCAATTTCTGTGTTTCATCGTCAATAAGAAGGTCCAAGGGATACAGTAAACCTGGAGTGAAGCATCGGAATCTATAACTAGTGTCACAGGAATGGTTCTAAACATAGACAGGAAGAAGAGTCAGTCTTCTTGTACTTGAGTCGGCGTAGTGAGTTTTCTATTTAATTCCGATGCAATTTCGGTGTTTCATCGTCAATAAGAAGGTCAGAGGGATACAGCAAACCTGAAGTGAAGCATCGTAATCTATAACTAGTGTCACAGGAATCGTTTAAACATAGTCAGTGAGAAGAGTCAGTCTTGTTGTACTTAAGTCGGCATTGTGCCTTTTCTATTTAATTCCAATGCAATTTCCGTGTTTCATCGTCAATAAGAAGGTCCAAGGGTTACAGTAAATCTGGAGTGAAGCATCGGAGTCTATAACTAGTGTCACAGGAATGGTTCAAAACATAGACAGTAAGAAGAGTCAGTCTTGTTGTTTTTAAGTCGGCATTGTGAGTTTTCTCTTTAATTCCGATGCAATTTCTGTGTTTCATCGTCAATAAGAAGGTCAGAGGGGTACAGTAAACCTGAAGTGAAGCATCGGAATCTGTAACTAGTGTCACAGGAATGGTTCAAAACATAGACAGTAAGAAGAGTCAGTCTGCTTGTACTTAAGACGGCATTGTGCCTTTTCTATTTAATTCCGATGCAATTTCTGTGTTTCATCGTCAATAAGAAGGTCCAAGGGATACAGTAAACCTGGAGTGATGCATCGGAATCTATAACTAGTGTCACAGGAATGGTTCAAAAGATAGACAGTTAGAAGAGTCAGTCTTCTTGTACTTAAGTCGGCATTGTGAATTTTCTATTTAATTCCGATGCAATTTCTGTGTTTTATCATCAATAAGTAGATCAGAGGAATACAGTAAACCTGAAGTGAAGCATCGGAATCTATAACTATTGTCACCGGAATGGTTAAAACTATTATCAGTAAGAAGAGTCAGTCTTCTTGTACTTAAGTCGGCATTGTGCATTTTCTATTTCATTCCGATGGAGTTTCTGTGTTTCATCGTCAATAAGAAGGTCCAAGGAATACAGTAAACCTGGAGTGAAGCATCGGAATCTATAACTAGTGTCACAGGAATGGTTGAAACATAGACAGTAAGAAGAGTCAGTCTTCTTGTACTTAAGTCGGCATTGTGCCTTTTGTATTTAATTCCGATGCAATTTCTGTGTTTCATCGTCAATAAGAAGGTCAGAGGGATACAGTAAACCTGAAGTGAAGCATCGGAATCTATAACTAGTGTCACAGGAATAGTTCAAAAATAGACAGTAAGAAAAGTCAGTCTTCTTGTCCTTAAGTCGGCATTGTGCATTTTGTATTTAATTCCGATGCAATTTCTGTGTTTCATCGTCAACAAGAAGGTACAAGGGATACAGTAAACCTGGAGTGAAGCATCGGAATCTATAACTAGTGTCACTGGAATGGTTCAAAACATAGACAGTAAGAAGAGTCAGTCTTCTTGTACTTAAGTCGGCATTGTGCCTTATGTATTTAATTTCGATGCAATTTCTGTGTTTCATCGTCAATAAGAAGGTCCAAGGAATACAGTAAACCTGAAGTGAAGCATCGGAATCTATAACTAGTGTCACTGGAATGGTTCAAAATATAGACAGTAAGAAGAGTCAGTCTTATTGTACTTAAGTCAGCATTGTGCCTTTTGTGTTTAATTCCGATGCAATTCCTGTGATTCATCGTCAATAAGAAGGACCAAGGGATACAGTAAACCTGAACTGAAGCATCGGAATCTATAACTAGAGTCACAGGAATGTTTCAAAACATAGTCAGTAAGAAGAGTCAGTTTTCTTGTCCTTAAGTCGCCATTGTGCCTTTTGTACTTAATTCCGATGCAATTTCTGTGTTTCATCGGCAATAAGGTCAGAGGGAAACAGTAAACCTGAAGTGAAGCATCGGAATCCTAAACTAGAGTCACAGTAATGGTTCATAACATAGACAGTAGGAAGAGTCAGTCTTCTTGTACTTAAGTCGGCAGTGCGCCTTTTGTATTTAATTCCGATACAATTTCTGTGTTTCATCGTCAATAAGAAGGTACAAGGTATACAGTAAACCTGAAGTGAAGCATCGGAATCTATAACTAGTGTCACAGGAATGGTTCAAAACATAGTCAGTAAGAAGAGTCAGTCTTCTTGTACTTAAGTCGGCATTGTGCCTTTTCTATTTCATTCCGAAGCAATTTCTGTGTTTCATCGTCAATAAGAAGGTCCAAGGGTTACAGTAAACCTGGAGTGAAGTATCGGAATCTATAACTAGTGTCACAGGATTGGTTCAAACATAGACAGTAAGAAGAGTCAGTCTTCTTGTACTTTAGTCGACATTGTGCCTATTCTATTTAATTCCGATGCAATTTCTATGTTTCATCGTCAATAAGAAGGTCCAAGGCATACAGTAAACCTGAAGTGAAGCACCGGAATCTATAACTAGTGTCACTGGAATGGTTCAAAATATAGACAGTAAGAAGAGTCAGTCTTCTTGTACTTAAGTCAGCATTGTGCCTTTTGTGTTTAATTCCGATGCAATTCCTGTGATTCATCGTCAATAAGAAGGTCCAAGAGATACAGTGAACCTGAAGTGAAGCATCGGAATCTATAACTAGTGTCACAGGAATGGTTCAAAACATAGTCAGTAAGAAGAGTCAGTCTTCTTGTACTTAAGTCGGCATTGTGCCTTTTCTATATAATTCCGATACAATTTCTGTGTTTCATCGTCAATAAGAAGGTCCAAGGGTTACAGTAAACCTGGAGTGAAGCATAGGAATCTATAACTAGTGTCACAGGAATGGTTCAAACATAGACAGTCAGAAGAGTCAGTCTTCTTGTACATAAGTCGACATTGTGCCTTTTCTATTTAATTCCGATGCAATTTCTGTGTTTCATCGTCAATAAGAATGTCCATGGTATACAGTAAACGTGAAGTAAAGCATCGGAATCTATAACTAGTGTCACAGCAATGGTTCAAACTATAATCACAAAGAAGAGTCAGTCTTCTTGTACTTAAGTCGGCATTGTGCCTTTTCTATTTAATTCCGATGCAATTTCTGTGTTTCATCGTCAATAAGTAGGTCCAAGGGATACAGTAAACCTGGAGTGAAGCATCGGAATCTATAACTAGTGTCACAGGAATGGTTCAAAACATAGACTGTAAGAAGAGTCAGTCTTCTTGTACTTGAGTCGGCATTGTGAGTTTTCTATTTAATTCCGATGCAATTTCGGTGTTTCATCGTCAATAAGAAGGTCAGAGGGATACAGCAAACCTGAAGTGAAGCATCGGAATCTATAACTAGTGTCACAGGAATCGTTTAAACATAGTCAGTGAGAAGAGTCAGTCTTCTTGTACTTAAGTCGGCATTGTGCCTTTTCTATTTAATTCCAATGCAATTTCCATGTTTCGTCGTCAATAAGAAGGTCCAAGGGTTACAGTAAATCTGGAGTGAAGCATCGGAGTCTATAACTAGCGTCACAGGAATGGTTCAAAACATAGACAGTAAGAAAAGTCAGTCTTCTTGTACTTAAGTCGACTTTGTGCATTTTCTATTTAATTCCGATGCAATTTCTGTGTTTCATCGCCAATAAGAATGTCCAAGGTATCCAGTAAACCTGAAGTAAAGCATCGGAATTAATAACTAGTGTCACAGCAATGGTTCAAACTATAATCACTAAGAAGAGTCAGTCTTCTTGTACTTAAGTCGGCATTGTGCCTTTTCTATTTAATTCCGATGCAATTTCTGTGTTGCATCGTCAATAAGAAGGTCCAAGGGATACAGTAAAACTGGAGTGAAGCATCGGAATCTATAACTAGTGTCACAGGAATGGTTCAAAACATAGACAGTAAGAAGAGTCAGTCTTCTTGTATTTAAGTCGGCATTGTGCCTTTCCTATTTAATTCCGATGCAATTTCTGTGTTTCATCGTCAATAAGAAGGTCCAAGGGATACAGTAAACCTTTAGTGAAGCATCAGAATGTATAACTAGTGTCACAGGAATGGTTCAAACATAGACAGAAAGAAGAATCATTCTTCTTGTACTTAAGTCAACATTGTGTCATTGGTATTTAATTCCGATGCAATTTCTGTGTTTCATCATCAGTAAAAAGGTCCAAGGGATTCAGTAAACCTGAAGTGAAGCATCGGAATCTATAACTAGTGTCACAGGAATGGTTCAAAACATAGACAGTAAGAAGAGTCAGTCTGTTGTACTTAAGTTGGCATTGTGCCTTTTGTATTTAGTTCCGATGCAATTTCTGTGTTTCATCGTCAATAAGAAGGTCCAAGGGATACAGTTAACCTGAAGTGAAGCATCAGATTCTAAAACTAGTGTCACAGGAATGGTTCAAACCATAGACAGTAGGAAGAGTCAGTCTTCTTGTACTTAAGTCGGCATTGTGCCTTTTCTATTTAATTCCGATGCAATTTCTGTGTTTCATCGTCAATAAGAAGGTCAGAGGGATACAGTAAACCTGAAGTGAAGCATCGGAATCTTTAACTAGTGTCACAGGAATGGTTCAAAACATAGTCAGTAAGAAGAGTCACTCTTCTTGTACTTTAGTCGGCATTGTGCCTTTTGTAATTAATTCCGATGCAATTTCTGTGTTTCATCGTCAATACGAAGGTCCAAGGGATACAGTTAATCTGAAGTGAAGCATCGGAATCTAAAACTAGTGTCACAGGAATGGTTCAAATCATAGAGAGTAGGAAGAGTCAGTCTTCTCGTACTTAAGTCGGCATTGTGCCTTTTCTATTTAATTCCGAAGCAATTTCTGTGTTTCATCGTCAATACGAAGGTCCAAGGTATACAGTAAACCAGGAGTGAATAATCGGAATCTATAACTAGTGTCACAGGAATGAATCAAAACATAGTCAGTAAGAAGAGTCAGTCTTCTTTTACTTAGGTCGGCATTGTGTCTTTTGTATTTAATTCCGATGCAATATCTGTGTTTCATCGTCAACAAGAAGGTCCAAGGGATACATTAAACCTGAACTGACGCATCGGAATCTATAACTAGTGTCACAGGAATGGTTCAAAATATAGACAGTAGGAGGAGTCAGTCTTCTTGTACTTAATTCGGCATTGTGCCTTTTCTATTTAATTCCGATGCAATTTCTGTGTTTCATCGTCAATACGAAGGTCTGAGGGATACAGTAAACCTGCAGTGAAGCATCGGAATCTTTAACTAGTGTCACAGGAATGGTTCAAAACATAGTCAGTAAGAAGAGTCACTCTTCTTGTACTTTAGTCGGCATTGTGCCTTTTGTAATTAATTCCGATGCAATTTCTGTGTTTCATCGTCAATACGAATGTCCAAGGGATACAGTAAACCTGAAGTGAAGCATCGGAATCTAAAACTAGTGTCACAGGAATGGTTCAAATCATAGAGAGTAGGAAGAGTCAGTCTTCTCGTACTTAAGTCGGCATTGTGCCTTTTCTATTTAATTCCGATGCAATTTCTGTGTTTCATCGTCAATAAGAAGATCCAAGGGATACAGTAAACCTGAAGTGAAGCATCGGAATCTATAACTAGTGTCACAGGAACGGTTCAAAACATAGTCAGTAAGAAGAGTCAGTCTTCTTGTACTTAAGTCGGCATTGTGCCTTTTGTATTTGATTCCGATGCAATTTCTGTGTTTCATCGTCAATAAGAAGGTGCAAGGATTACTGTAAACCTGGAGTGAAGCATCGGAATCTATAACTAGTGTCACAGGAATGGTGCAAAACATAGACAGTAAGAAGAGTCAGTCTTCTTGTACTTAAGTCGGCATTGTGTCTTTTGTATTTAATTCCAATGCAATTTCTGTATTTCATCGTCAATAAGAAGGCCCAATGGATACAGTAAACCTGAAGTGAAGCATCGTAATTTAAAACTGGTCTCACAGGAAACATTCCAAACATAGACAGTAAGAAGAGTCAGTCTTCTTATTCTTAAGTCGGCATTGTTCCTTTTGTATTTAATTTCGAAGCAATTTTTTTGTTTCATCGTCAACAAGAAGGTCCAAGGGATACAGTAAACCTGAAGTGTAGCATCGAAATCTAAAACTGGTCTCACAGGAATGGTTTCAACATAGTCAGTAAGAAGAGTCAGTCTTCTTGTTCATAATTAGGCATTGTGCCATTTGTATTTAATTCCGATGCAATTTCTGTGATTCATCGTCAAAAAGAAGGTCCAAGGGATACAGTAAACCTGGAGTGGAGCATCGGAATCTATAACTAGTGTCACAGGAATGGTTCAAAACACAGACAGTAGGAAGAGTCAGTCTTCTTGTACTTAAGTCGGCATTGTGCCTTTTGTATTTAATTCCGATGCAATTTCTGTGTTTCATCGTCAATAAGAAGGTCGGAGGAATACAGTAAACCTGAAGTGAAGCATCGGAAACTATAACTAGTGTCACATTAATGTTTCAAATCGTAGACAGTAGGAAGAGTCAGTCTGCTTGTACTTAAGTCGGCATTGTGAATTTTCTATTTACTTCCGATGCAATTTCTGTGTTTCATCGTCAATAAGAAGGTCCAAGGGATACAGTAAACCTGGAGTGGAGCATCGGAATCTATAACTAGTGTCACAGGAATGGTTCAAAACACAGACAGTAGGAAGAGTCAGTCTTCTTGTACTTAAGTCGGCATTGTGCCTTTTGTTTTTAATTCCGATGCAATTTCTGTGTTTCATCGTCAATAAGAAGGTCAGAGGACTACAGTAAACCTGAAGTGAAGCATCGGAAACTATAACTAGTGTCACAGGAATGTTTCAAATCGTAGACAGTAGGAAGAATCAGTCTTCTTGTACTGAAGTCAGCATTGTGCCTTTTGTATTTTATTCCGATGCAATTTCTGTGTTTCATCGTCAATAAGAAGGTCCAAGGGATACAGTAACCCTGAAGTGAAGCATTGGAATCTATAACTAGTGTCACAGGAATGGTTCAAATCATAGTCAGTAAGAAGAGTCAGTCTTCTTGTACTTAAGTCGTCATTGTACCTTTTGTATTTAATTCCGATGCAATTTCTGTGTCTCATCGTAAATAAGAATGTCCAAGGGATACAATAAACCTGGAGTGAAGCATCGGAATCTATAACTTGTGTCAAAGGGATGGTTCAAATCATAGACAGTATGAAGAGTCAGTATTCTTGTACTTAATTCAGCATTGTGCCTTTTGTATTTGATTCCGATGCAATTTCTGTGTTTCATCGTCAATAAGAAGATCAGAGGGATACAGTAAACCTGGACTGAAGCATCGTAATCTATAAATAGTGTCACATGAATGGTTCAAAACATAGTCAGTAAGAAGAGTCAGTCTTCTTGTGCTCTAGTCTTCATTGTGCCTTTTATATTTAATTCCGATGCAATTTATGTCTTTCTTCGTCAATAAGAAGGTCCACGTGATACAGTAAACCTGAAGTGAAGCATCGGAAACTATAACTAGTGTCACAGGAATGGTTTAAAACATAGACAGTAGAAAGAGTTAGTCTTCTTGTACTTAAGTCGGCATTGTGCCTTTTGTATTTAATTCCGATGAAATTTCTGTGTTTCATCGTCAATAAGAAGGCCCAAGGGATACAGTAAACGTGGAGTGAAGTATCGGAATCTATAACTAGTGTCTCAGCGATGGTTCAAATCATAGACAGTAAGAAGAGTCAATATTCTTGTACGTAAGTCGGCATTGTGCCTTTTGTATTTCATTCCGATGCAAATTATGTGTTTCATCGTCAATAAGAAGGTCAGAGGAATACAGTAAACCTGAAGTGAAGCATCGGAAACTATAACTAGTGTCACATTAATGTTTCAAATCGTAGACAGTAGGAAGAGTCAGTCTTCTTGTACTTAAGTCGGCATTGTGAATTTTCTATTTACTTCCGATGCAATTTCTGTGTTTCATCGTCAATAAGAAGGTCCAAGGGATACAGTAAACCTGGAGTGAAGTATCAGAATCTATAACTAGTGTCACAGGAATGGTTCAAAACATAGTCAGTAAGAAGAGTCAGTCTTCTTGTACTTATGTCGTCATTGTGCCCTTTCAATTTTATTCCGATGCAATTTCTGTGTTTCATCGTCAATAAGAAGGTCCAATGGATACAGTAAACCTGAGGTGAAGCATCGTAATCTAAAACTGGCCTCACAGGAAACATTCAAATCATAGACAGTAAGAAGAGTCAGTCTTCTTGTTCTTAAGTCGGCATTGTGCCTTTTGAATTTAATTCCGATGCAATTTTTTTGTTTCATCGTTAAGAAGAAGTTCCAAGGCATACAGTAAACCTGAGGTGAAGCATTGGAATCTAAAACTGGTCTCACAGGGTAGCTTCATAACAGACAGTAAGAAGAGTCAATCTTCGTGTACTTATGACAGCATTGTGCAATTCGTATTTAAATCCGATGCAATATCTGTGTTTCATCGTCAACAAGAAGGTCCAAGGGATACAGTAAACCTGTAGCGAAGCATCGGATTCTATAACTAGTGTCACAGGTATGGTTAAAAACATAGTCAGTAAGAAGTGTAAGTCTTCTTGTACTTAAGTTGGCATTGTGCCATTTTTATTTAATTCCGATGCTATTTCTGTGTTTCATCGTCAATAAGAAGGTCAAAGGGATACAGTAAACTGGGAGTGAAGCATCGGAATCTAATACTAGTGTCACGGGAATGGTTTAAACATAGTCAGTAAGAAGAGTCAGTGTTCTTGTACTTGAGTCGGCGTTGTGCCTTTTGTATTTAATTCCGATGCAATTTCTGTGTTTCATCGTCAATAAGAAGGTCCAAGGGATACAGTAAACCTGGAGTGAAGCATCGGATTCTATCATTAGTGTCACAGGAATGAATTAAAACATAGTCAGTAATAAGAGTCAGTATTCTTTTACTTAGGTCGGCATTCTGCCTTTTGTATTTAATTGCGATGCAATATCTGTATTTCATCGTCAACAAGATGGTCCAAGGGATACATTAAACCTGAAGTGAAGCATCGGAATCTATAACTAGTGTCACAGGAATGGTTCAAAACATAGACAGTAGGAAGAGTCAGTCTTCTTGTACTTAAGTCGGCATTGTGCCTTTCATATTTTATTCCGATGCAATTTCTGTGTTTCATCGCCAATACGAAGATCTGAGGGATACAGTAAACCTGAAGTGAAGCATCAGAAACTATAACTAGTGTCACAGGAATGGTTCAAACATAGACAGTAAGAAGAATCAGTCTTCTTGTATTTAAGTCAACATTGTGTCTTTGGTATTTAATTCCGACGCAATTTCTTTGTTTCATCGTCAATAAAAAGGTCCAAGGGATACAGAAAACCTGAAGTGAAGCATCCGAATCTATAAGTAGTGTCGCAGGAATGGTTCAAAACATAGTCAGTCAGAAGAGTCAGTCCTCTTGTACTTAAGTCGGCATTGTGCCTTTTCTATTTAATTCCAATGCAATTTCTGTGTTTCATCGTCATTAATAAGGTCCAAGGGATACAGTAAACATGAAGTGAAGCATCGGAATCTAAAACTTGTGTCACAGGAATGGTTCAAATCATAGACAGTAGGAAGAGTCAGTCTTCTTGTACTTAAGTCGGCATTGTGCTTTTTCTATTTAATTCCGATGCAATTTCTGTGTTTCATCGTCAATAAGAAGGTCCTAGGGATACAGTAAACCTGGAGTGAAGCTTCGGAATCTATAACTAGTGTCACAGGAATGAATCAAAACATAGTCAGTAAGAAGAGTCAGTCTTCTTTTACTTAGGTCGGCATTGTGTCTTTTGTATTTAATTCCGATGCAATATCTGTGTTTCATCGTCAACAAGAAGGTCCAAGGGATACATTAAACCTGAAGTGACGCAACGGAATCTATAACTAGTGTCACAGGAATGGTTCAAAATATAGACAGTAGGAGAAGTCAGTCTTCTTGTACTTAATTCGGCATTGTGCCTTTTCTATTTAATTCCAATGCGATTTCTGTGTTTCATCGTCAATAAGAAGGTCCAAGGGATACAGTAAACCTGGAGTGAAGCATCGGAATCTATAACTAGTGTCACAGGAATGTTTCAAAACATAGACAGTAGGAGGAGTCAGTCTTCTTATACATAAGTCGGCATTGTGCCTTTTGTATTTAATTCCGATGCAATTTCTGTGTTTCATCGTCAATAAGAAGGTCAGAGGAATACAGTAAAATTGTAGTGAAGCATCGAAATCTATAACTAGTGTCACAGGAATGGTTCAAAACATATTCAGTAAGAAGAATCAGTCTTCTTGTACTTAAGTCGGCATTGTGCCTTTTCTATTTAATTCCGATGCAATTTCTGTGTTTCATCGTCAACAAGAATGTCCAAGGGATACAGTAAACCTCAAGTGAAGCATCAGAATCTATAACTAGTGTCACAGGAATGGTTCAAACATAGACAGTAAGAAGAATCGGTGTTCTTGTACTTAAGTCAACATTGTGTCTTTGGTATTTAATTCCGAAGCAATTTCTGTGTTTCATCGTCAATAAAAAGGTCCAAGGGATACAGTAAACCTGAAGTGAAGCATCGGAATCTAAAACTAGTGTCACAGGAATGGTTCAAATCATAGACAGTAGGAAGAGTCAGTCTTCTTGTACTTAAGTCGGCATTGTGCCTTTTGTATTTAATTCCGATGCAATTTCAGTGTTTCATCGTTAATATGAAGGTCCAAGGGATACAGTTAACCTGAAGTGAAACATCGGAATCTAAAACTAGTGTCACAGGAATGGTTCAAACCATAGACAGTAGGAAGAGTCAGTCTTCTTGTACTTAAGTCGGCATTGTGCCTTTTCTATTTAATTCCGATGCAATTTCTGTGTTTCATCGTCAATAAGAAGGTCAGAGGGATACAGTAAACCTGAAGTGAAGCATCGTAATCTATAACTAGTGTCACAGGAACGGTTCAAAACATAGTCAGTAAGAAGAGTCAGACTTCTTGTACTTAAGTCGGCACTGTGACTTTTGTAATTAATTCCGATACAAATTCTGTGTTTCATCGTCAATAAGATGGTCAAAGCGATACCGTAAACCTGGAGTGAAGCATCGGAATCATTAACTAGTATCAGAGGAATGGATCAAAACATAGTCAGTAAGAAGAGTCACTCTTCTTGTACTTTAGTCGGCATTGTGCCTTTTGTATTTAACTCCGATGCAATTTCTGTGTTTCATCGTCAATACGAAGGTCTGAGGGATACAGTAAACCTGCAGTGAAGCATCGGAATCTTTAACTAGTGTCACAGGAATGGTTCAAAACATAGTCAGTAAGAAGAGTCACTCTTCTTGTACTTTAGTCGGCATTGTGCCTTTTGTAATTAATTCCCATGCAATTTCTGTGTTTCATCGTCAATACGAAGGTCCAAGGGATACAGTAAACCTGAAGTGAAGCATCGGAATCTAAAACTAGTGTCACAGGAATGGTTCAAATCATAGAGAGTAGGAAGAGTCAGTCTTCTCGTACTTAAGTCGGCATTGTGCCTTTTCTATTTAATTCCGGTGCAATTTCTGTGTTTCATCGTCAATAAGAAGGTCCAAGGGATACAGTAAACCTGAAGTGAAGCATCGGAATCTATAACTAGTGTCACAGGAACGGTTCAAAACATAGTCAGTAAGAAGAGTCAGTCTTCTTGTACTTAAGTCGGCATTGTGCCTTTTGTATTTGATTCCGATGCAATTTCTGTGTTTCATCGTCAATAAGAAGGTGCAAGGATTACAGTAAACCTGGAGTGAAGCATCGGAATCTATAACTAGTGTCACAGGAATGGTGCAAAACATAGACAGTAAGAAGAGTCAGTCTTCTTATTCTTAAGTCGGCATTGTTCCTTTTGTATGTAATTTCGAAGCAATTTTTTTGTTTCATCGTCAACAAGGTCCAAGGGATACAGTAAACCTGAAGTGAAGCATCGAAATCTAAAACTGGTCTCACAGGAATGGTTTCAACATAGTCAGTAAGAAGAGTCAGTCTTCTTGTTCATAATTAGGCATTGTGCCATTTGTATTTAATTCCGATGCAATTTCTGTGTTTCATCGTCAAAAAGAAGGTCCAAGGGATACAGTAAACCTGGAGTGGAGCATCGGAATCTATAACTAGTGTCACAGGAATGGTTCAAATCACAGACAGTAGGAAGAGTCAGTCTTCTTGTACTTAAGTCGGCATTGTGCCTTTTGTATTTAATTCCGATGCAATTTCTGTGTTTCATCGTCAATAAGAAGGTCAGAGGAATACAGTAAACCTGAAGTGAAGCATCGGAAACTATAACTAGTGTCACATTATTGTTTCAAATCGTAGACAGTAGGAAGAGTCAGTCTGCTTGGACTTAAGTCGGCATTGTGAATTTTCTATTTACTTCCGATGCAATTTCTGTGCTTCATCGTCAATAAGAAGGTCCAAGGGATACAGTAAACCTGGAGTGGAGCATCGGAATCTATAACTAGTGTCACAGGAATGGTTCAAAACACAGACAGTAGGAAGAATCAGTCTTCTTGTACTGAAGTCAGCATTGTGCCTTTTGTATTTTATTCCGATGCAATTTCTGTGTTTCATCGTCAATAAGAAGGTCCACGTGATACAGTAAACCTGAAGTGAAGCATCGGAATCTATAACTAGTGTCACAGGAATGGTTTAAAACATAGACAGTAGAAAGAGTTAGTCTTCTTGTACTTAAGTCGGCATTGTGCCTTTTGTATTTAATTCCGATGCAATTTCTGTGTTTCATCGTCAATAAGAAGGCCCAAGGGATACAGTAAACGTGGAGTGAAGTATCAGAATCTATAACTAGTGTCTCAGCGATGGTTCAAATCATAGACAGTAAGAAGAGTCAATATTCTTGTACGTAAGTCGGCATTGTGCCTTTTGTATTTTATTTCGATGCAAATTATGTGTTTCATCGTCAATAAGAAGGTCAGAGGAATACAGTAAGCCTGAAGTGAAGCATCGGAAACTATAACTAGTGTCACATTAATGTTTCAAATCGTAGACAGTAGGAAGAGTCAGTCTTCTTGTACTTAAGTCGGCATTGTGAATTTTATATTTACTTCCGATGCAATTTCTGTGTTTCATCGTCAATAAGAAGGTCCAAGGGATACAGTAAACCTGGAGTGAAGTATCAGAATCTATAACTAGTGTCACAGGAATGGTTCAAAACATAGTCAGTAAGAAGAGTCAGTCTTCTTGTACTTATGTCGGCATTGTGCCCTTTCAATTTTATTCCGATGCAATTTCTGTGTTTCATCGTCAATAAGAAGGTCCAATGGATACAGTAAACCTGAGGTGAAGCATCGTAATCTAAAACTGGCCTCACAGGAAACATTCAAATCATAGACAGTAAGAAGAGTCAGTCTTCTTGTTCTTAAGTCGGCATTGTGCCTTTTGTATTTAATTCCGATGCAATTTTTTTGTTTCATCGTTAAGAAGAAGTTCCAAGGCATACAGTAAACCTGAGGTGAAGCATTGGAATCTAAAACTGGTCTCACAGGGTAGCTTCATAACAGACAGTAAGAAGAGTCAATCTTCGTGTACTTATGACAGCATTGTGCATTTCGTATTTAAATCCGATGCAATATCTTTGTTTCATCGTCAACAAGAAGGTCCAAGGGATACAGTAAACCTGTAGCGAAGCATCGGATTCTATAACTAGTGGCACAGGTATGGTTAAAAACATAGTCATTAAGAAGTGTAAGTCTTCTTGTAATTAAGTTGGCATTGTGCCATTTTTATTTAATTCCGATGCTATTTCTATGTTTCATCGTCAATAAGAAGGTCAAAGGGATACAGTAAACTGGGAGTGAAGCATCGGAATCTAATACTAGTGTCACGGGAATGGTTTAAAACATAGTCAGTAAGAAGAGTCAGTGTTCTTGTACTTGAGTCGGCGTTGTGCCTTTTGTATTTAATTCCGATGCAATTTCTGTGTTTCATCGTCAATAAGAAGGTCCAAGGGATACAGTAAACCTGGAGTGAAGCATCGGATTCTATCATTAGTGTCACAGAAATGAATTAAAACATAGTCAGTAATAAGAGTCAGTATTCTTTTATTTAGGTCGGCATTCTGCCTTTTGTATTTAATTGCGATGCAATATCTGTATTTCATCGTCAACAAGATGGTCCAAGGGATACATTAAACCTGAAGTGAAGCATCGGAATCTATAACTAGTGTCACAGGAATGGTTCAAAACATACACAGTTGGAAGAGTCAGTCTTCTTGTACTTAAGTCGGCATTGTGCCTTTCATATTTTATTCCGATGCAATTTCTGTGTTTCATCGCCAATACGAAGATCTGAGGGATACAGTAAACCTGAAGTGAAGCATCTGAAACTATAACTAGTGTCACAGGAATGGTTCAAACATAAACAGTAAGAAGAATCAGTCTTCTTGTATTTAAGTCAACATTGTGTCTTTGGTATTTAATTCCGACGCAATTTCTTTGTTTCATCGTCAATAAAAAGGTCCAAGGGATACAGAAAACCTGAAGTGAAGCATCGGAATCTATAAGTAGTGTCGCAGGAATGGTTCAAAACATAGTCAGTCAGAAGAGTCTGTCCTCTTGTACTTAAGTCGGCATTGTGCCTTTTCTATTTAATTCCAATGCAATTTCTGTGTTTCATCGTCATTAATAAGGTCCAAGGGATACAGTAAACATGAAGTGAAGCATCGGAATCTAAAACTTGTGTCACAGGAATGGTTCAAATCATAGACAGTAGGAAGAGTCAGTCTTCTTGTACTTAAGTCGGCATTGTGCCTTTTCTATTTAATTCCGATGCAATTTCTGTGTTTCATCGTCAATAAGAAGGTCCTAGGGATACAGTAAACCTGGAGTGAAGCTTCGGAATCTATAACTAGTGTCACAGGAATGAATCAAAACATAGTCAGTAAGAAGAGTCAGTCTTCTTTTACTTAGGTCGGCATTGTGTCTTTTGTATTTAATTCCGATGCAATATCTGTGTTTCATCGTCAACAAGAAGGTCCAAGGGATACATTAAACCTGAAGTGACGCAACGGAATCTATAACTAGTGTCACAGGAATGGTTCAAAATATAGACAGTAGGAGAAGTCAGTCTTCTTGTACTTAATTCGGCATTGTGCCTTTTCTATTTAATTCCAATGCGATTTCTGTGTTTCATCGTCAATAAGAAGGTCCAAGGGATACAGTAAACCTGGAGTGAAGCATCGGAATCTATAACTAGTGTCACAGGAATGGTTCAAAACATAGACAGTAGGAGGAGTCAGTCTTCTTATACTTAAGTCGGCATTGTGCCTTTTGTATTTAATTCCGATGCAATTTCTGTGTTTCATCGTCAATAAGAAGGTCAGAGGAATACAGTAAAACTGAAGTGAAGCATCGAAATCTATAACTAGTGTCACAGGAATGGTTCAAAACATATTCAGTAAGAAGAATCAGTCTTCTTGTACTTAAGTCGGCATTGTGCCTTTTCTATTTAATTCCGATGCAATTTCTGTGTTTCATCGTCAACAAGAATGTCCAAGGGATACAGTAAACCTCAAGTGAAGCATCAGAATCTATAACTAGTGTCACAGGAATGGTTCAAACATAGACAGTAAGAAGAATCAGTGTTCTTGTACTTAAGTCAACATTGTGTCTTTGGTATTTAATTCCGAAGCAATTTCTGTGTTTCATCGTCAATAAAAAGGTCCAAGGGATACAGTAAACCTGAAGTGAAGCATCGGAATCTAAAACTAGTGTCACAGGAATGGTTCAAATCATAGACAGTAGGAAGAGTCAGTCTTCTTGTACTTAAGTCGGCATTGTGCCTTTTGTATTTAATTCCGATGCAATTTCAGTGTTTCATCGTTAATATGAAGGTCCAAGGGATACAGTTAACCTGAAGTGAAACATCGGAATCTAAAACTAGTGTCACAGGAATGGTTCAAACCATAGACAGTAGGAAGAGTCAGTCTTCTTGTACTTAAGTCGGCATTGTGCCTTTTCTATTTAATTCCGATGCAATTTCTGTGTTTCATCGTCAATAAGAAGGTCAGAGGGATACAGTAAACCTGAAGTGAAGCATCGGAATCTATAACTAGTGTCACAGGAACGGTTCAAAACATAGTCAGTAAGAAGAGTCAGACTTCTTGTACTTAAGTCGGCACTGTGACTTTTGTAATTAATTCCGATACAAATTCTGTGTTTCATCGTCAATAAGAAGGTCCAAGCGATACAGTAAACCTGGAGTGAAGCATCGGAATCTTTAACTAGTATCAGAGGAATGGATCAAAACATAGTCAGTAAGAAGAGTCACTCTTCTTGTACTTTAGTCGGCATTGTGCCTTTTGTATTTAACTCCGATGCAATTTCTGTGTTTCATCGTCAATACGAAGGTCTGAGGGATACAGTAAACCTGCAGTGAAGCATCGGAATCTTTAACTAGTGTCACAGGAATGGTTCAAAACATAGTCAGTAAGAAGAGTCACTCTTCTTGTACTTTAGTCGGCATTGTGCCTTTTGTAATTAATTCCGATGCAATTTCTGTGTTTCATCGTCAATACGAAGGTCCAAGGGATACAGTAAACCTGAAGTGAAGCATCGGAATCTAAAACTAGTGTCACAGGAATGGTTCAAATCATAGAGAGTTGGAAGAGTAAGTCTTCTCGTACTTAAGTCGGCATTGTGCCTTTTCTATTTAATTCCGATGCAATTTCTGTGTTTCATCGTCAATAAGAAGGTCCAAGGGATACAGTAAACCTGAAGTGAAGCATCGGAATCTATAACTAGTGTCACAGGAACGGTTCAAAACATAGTCAGTAAGAAGAGTCAGTCTTCTTGTACTTAAGTCGGCATTGTGCCTTTTGTATTTGATTCCGATGCAATTTCTGTGTTTCATCGTCAATAAGAAGGTGCAAGGATTACAGTAAACCTGGAGTGAAGCATCGGAATCTGTAACTAGTGTCACAGGAATGGTGCAAAACATAGACAGTAAGAAAAGTCAGTCTTCTTGTACTTAAGTCGGCATTGTGTCTTTTGTATTTAATTCCGATGCAATTTCTGTATTTCATCGTCAATAAGAAAGCCCAATGGATACAGTAAACCTGAAGTGAAGCATCGTAATTTAAAACTGGTCTCACAGGAAACATTCCAAACATAGACAGTAAGAAGAGTCAGTCTTCTTATTCTTAAGTCGGCATTGTTCCTTTTGTATTTAATTTCGAAGCAATTTTTTTGTTTCATCGTCAACAAGAAGGTCCAAGGGATACAGTAAACCTGAAGTGAAGCATCGAAATCTAAAACTGGTCTCACAGGAATGGTTTCAACATAGTCAGTAAGAAGAGTCAGTCTTCTTGTTCATAATTAGGCATTGTGCCATTTGTATTTAATTCCGATGCAATTTATGTGTTTCATCGTCAAAAAGAAGGTCCAAGGGATACAGTAAACCTGGAGTGGAGCATCGGAATCTATAACTAGTGTCACAGGAATGGTTCAAAACACAGACAGTAGGAGGAGTCAGTCTTCTTATACTTAAGTCGGCATTGTGCCTTTTGTATTTAATTCCGATGCAATTTCTGTGTTTCATCGTCAATAAGAAGGTCAGAGGAATACAGTAAAATTGTAGTGAAGCATCGAAATCTATAACTAGTGTCACAGGAATGGTTCAAAACATATTCAGTAAGAAGAATCAGTCTTCTTGTACTTAAGTCGGCATTGTGCCTTTTCTATTTAATTCCGATGCAATTTCTGTGTTTCATCGTCAACAAGAATGTCCAAGGGATACAGTAAACCTCAAGTGAAGCATCAGAATCTATAACTAGTGTCACAGGAATGGTTCAAACATAGACAGTAAGAAGAATCGGTGTTCTTGTACTTAAGTCAACATTGTGTCTTTGGTATTTAATTCCGAAGCAATTTCTGTGTTTCATCGTCAATAAAAAGGTCCAAGGGATACAGTAAACCTGAAGTGAAGCATCGGAATCTAAAACTAGTGTCACAGGAATGGTTCAAATCATAGACAGTAGGAAGAGTCAGTCTTCTTGTACTTAAGTCGGCATTGTGCCTTTTGTATTTAATTCCGATGCAATTTCAGTGTTTCATCGTTAATATGAAGGTCCAAGGGATACAGTTAACCTGAAGTGAAACATCGGAATCTAAAACTAGTGTCACAGGAATGGTTCAAACCATAGACAGTAGGAAGAGTCAGTCTTCTTGTACTTAAGTCGGCATTGTGCCTTTTCTATTTAATTCCGATGCAATTTCTGTGTTTCATCGTCAATAAGAAGGTCAGAGGGATACAGTAAACCTGAAGTGAAGCATCGTAATCTATAACTAGTGTCACAGGAACGGTTCAAAACATAGTCAGTAAGAAGAGTCAGACTTCTTGTACTTAAGTCGGCACTGTGACTTTTGTAATTAATTCCGATACAAATTCTGTGTTTCATCGTCAATAAGATGGTCAAAGCGATACCGTAAACCTGGAGTGAAGCATCGGAATCATTAACTAGTATCAGAGGAATGGATCAAAACATAGTCAGTAAGAAGAGTCACTCTTCTTGTACTTTAGTCGGCATTGTGCCTTTTGTATTTAACTCCGATGCAATTTCTGTGTTTCATCGTCAATACGAAGGTCTGAGGGATACAGTAAACCTGCAGTGAAGCATCGGAATCTTTAACTAGTGTCACAGGAATGGTTCAAAACATAGTCAGTAAGAAGAGTCACTCTTCTTGTACTTTAGTCGGCATTGTGCCTTTTGTAATTAATTCCGATGCAATTTCTGTGTTTCATCGTCAATACGAAGGTCCAAGGGATACAGTAAACCTGAAGTGAAGCATCGGAATCTAAAACTAGTGTCACAGGAATGGTTCAAATCATAGAGAGTAGGAAGAGTCAGTCTTCTCGTACTTAAGTCGGCATTGTGCCTTTTCTATTTAATTCCGGTGCAATTTCTGTGTTTCATCGTCAATAAGAAGGTCCAAGGGATACAGTAAACCTGAAGTGAAGCATCGGAATCTATAACTAGTGTCACAGGAACGGTTCAAAACATAGTCAGTAAGAAGAGTCAGTCTTCTTGTACTTAAGTCGGCATTGTGCCTTTTGTATTTGATTCCGATGCAATTTCTGTGTTTCATCGTCAATAAGAAGGTGCAAGGATTACAGTAAACCTGGAGTGAAGCATCGGAATCTATAACTAGTGTCACAGGAATGGTGCAAAACATAGACAGTAAGAAGAGTCAGTCTTCTTATTCTTAAGTCGGCATTGTTCCTTTTGTATGTAATTTCGAAGCAATTTTTTTGTTTCATCGTCAACAAGGTCCAAGGGATACAGTAAACCTGAAGTGAAGCATCGAAATCTAAAACTGGTCTCACAGGAATGGTTTCAACATAGTCAGTAAGAAGAGTCAGTCTTCTTGTTCATAATTAGGCATTGTGCCATTTGTATTTAATTCCGATGCAATTTCTGTGTTTCATCGTCAAAAAGAAGGTCCAAGGGATACAGTAAACCTGGAGTGGAGCATCGGAATCTATAACTAGTGTCACAGGAATGGTTCAAATCACAGACAGTAGGAAGAGTCAGTCTTCTTGTACTTAAGTCGGCATTGTGCCTTTTGTATTTAATTCCGATGCAATTTCTGTGTTTCATCGTCAATAAGAAGGTCAGAGGAATACAGTAAACCTGAAGTGAAGCATCGGAAACTATAACTAGTGTCACATTATTGTTTCAAATCGTAGACAGTAGGAAGAGTCAGTCTGCTTGGACTTAAGTCGGCATTGTGAATTTTCTATTTACTTCCGATGCAATTTCTGTGCTTCATCGTCAATAAGAAGGTCCAAGGGATACAGTAAACCTGGAGTGGAGCATCGGAATCTATAACTAGTGTCACAGGAATGGTTCAAAACACAGACAGTAGGAAGAATCAGTCTTCTTGTACTGAAGTCAGCATTGTGCCTTTTGTATTTTATTCCGATGCAATTTCTGTGTTTCATCGTCAATAAGAAGGTCCACGTGATACAGTAAACCTGAAGTGAAGCATCGGAATCTATAACTAGTGTCACAGGAATGGTTTAAAACATAGACAGTAGAAAGAGTTAGTCTTCTTGTACTTAAGTCGGCATTGTGCCTTTTGTATTTAATTCCGATGCAATTTCTGTGTTTCATCGTCAATAAGAAGGCCCAAGGGATACAGTAAACGTGGAGTGAAGTATCAGAATCTATAACTAGTGTCTCAGCGATGGTTCAAATCATAGACAGTAAGAAGAGTCAATATTCTTGTACGTAAGTCGGCATTGTGCCTTTTGTATTTTATTTCGATGCAAATTATGTGTTTCACCGTCAATAAGAAGGTCAGAGGAATACAGTAAGCCTGAAGTGAAGCATCGGAAACTATAACTAGTGTCACATTAATGTTTCAAATCGTAGACAGTAGGAAGAGTCAGTCTTCTTGTACTTAAGTCGGCATTGTGAATTTTATATTTACTTCCGATGCAATTTCTGTGTTTCATCGTCAATAAGAAGGTCCAAGGGATACAGTAAACCTGGAGTGAAGTATCAGAATCTATAACTAGTGTCACAGGAATGGTTCAAAACATAGTCAGTAAGAAGAGTCAGTCTTCTTGTACTTATGTCGGCATTGTGCCCTTTCAATTTTATTCCGATGCAATTTCTGTGTTTCATCGTCAATAAGAAGGTCCAATGGATACAGTAAACCTGAGGTGAAGCATCGTAATCTAAAACTGGCCTCACAGGAAACATTCAAATCATAGACAGTAAGAAGAGTCAGTCTTCTTGTTCTTAAGTCGGCATTGTGCCTTTTGTATTTAATTCCGATGCAATTTTTTTGTTTCATCGTTAAGAAGAAGTTCCAAGGCATACAGTAAACCTGAGGTGAAGCATTGGAATCTAAAACTGGTCTCACAGGGTAGCTTCATAACAGACAGTAAGAAGAGTCAATCTTCGTGTACTTATGACAGCATTGTGCATTTCGTATTTAAATCCGATGCAATATCTTTGTTTCATCGTCAACAAGAAGGTCCAAGGGATACAGTAAACCTGTAGCGAAGCATCGGATTCTATAACTAGTGGCACAGGTATGGTTAAAAACATAGTCATTAAGAAGTGTAAGTCTTCTTGTAATTAAGTTGGCATTGTGCCATTTTTATTTAATTCCGATGCTATTTCTATGTTTCATCGTCAATAAGAAGGTCAAAGGGATACAGTAAACTGGGAGTGAAGCATCGGAATCTAATACTAGTGTCACGGGAATGGTTTAAAACATAGTCAGTAAGAAGAGTCAGTGTTCTTGTACTTGAGTCGGCGTTGTGCCTTTTGTATTTAATTCCGATGCAATTTCTGTGTTTCATCGTCAATAAGAAGGTCCAAGGGATACAGTAAACCTGGAGTGAAGCATCGGATTCTATCATTAGTGTCACAGGAATGAATTAAAACATAGTCAGTAATAAGAGTCAGTATTCTTTTATTTAGGTCGGCATTCTGCCTTTTGTATTTAATTGCGATGCAATATCTGTATTTCATCGTCAACAAGATGGTCCAAGGGATACATTAAACCTGAAGTGAAGCATCGGAATCTATAACTAGTGTCACAGGAATGGTTCAAAACATACACAGTTGGAAGAGTCAGTCTTCTTGTACTTAAGTCGGCATTGTGCCTTTCATATTTTATTCCGATGCAATTTCTGTGTTTCATCGCCAATACGAAGATCTGAGGGATACAGTAAACCTGAAGTGAAGCATCTGAAACTATAACTAGTGTCACAGGAATGGTTCAAACATAGACAGTAAGAAGAATCAGTCTTCTTGTATTTAAGTCAACATTGTGTCTTTGGTATTTAATTCCGACGCAATTTCTTTGTTTCATCGTCAATAAAAAGGTCCAAGGGATACAGAAAACCTGAAGTGAAGCATCGGAATCTATAAGTAGTGTCGCAGGAATGGTTCAAAACATAGTCAGTCAGAAGAGTCTGTCCTCTTGTACTTAAGTCGGCATTGTGCCTTTTCTATTTAATTCCAATGCAATTTCTGTGTTTCATCGTCATTAATAAGGTCCAAGGGATACAGTAAACATGAAGTGAAGCATCGGAATCTAAAACTTGTGTCACAGGAATGGTTCAAATCATAGACAGTAGGAAGAGTCAGTCTTCTTGTACTTAAGTCGGCATTGTGCCTTTTCTATTTAATTCCGATGCAATTTCTGTGTTTCATCGTCAATAAGAAGGTCCTAGGGATACAGTAAACCTGGAGTGAAGCTTCGGAATCTATAACTAGTGTCACAGGAATGAATCAAAACATAGTCAGTAAGAAGAGTCAGTCTTCTTTTACTTAGGTCGGCATTGTGTCTTTTGTATTTAATTCCGATGCAATATCTGTGTTTCATCGTCAACAAGAAGGTCCAAGGGATACATTAAACCTGAAGTGACGCAACGGAATCTATAACTAGTGTCACAGGAATGGTTCAAAATATAGACAGTAGGAGAAGTCAGTCTTCTTGTACTTAATTCGGCATTGTGCCTTTTCTATTTAATTCCAATGCGATTTCTGTGTTTCATCGTCAATAAGAAGGTCCAAGGGATACAGTAAACCTGGAGTGAAGCATCGGAATCTATAACTAGTGTCACAGGAATGGTTCAAAACATAGACAGTAGGAGGAGTCAGTCTTCTTATACTTAAGTCGGCATTGTGCCTTTTGTATTTAATTCCGATGCAATTTCTGTGTTTCATCGTCAATAAGAAGGTCAGAGGAATACAGTAAAACTGAAGTGAAGCATCGAAATCTATAACTAGTGTCACAGGAATGGTTCAAAACATATTCAGTAAGAAGAATCAGTCTTCTTGTACTTAAGTCGGCATTGTGCCTTTTCTATTTAATTCCGATGCAATTTCTGTGTTTCATCGTCAACAAGAATGTCCAAGGGATACAGTAAACCTCAAGTGAAGCATCAGAATCTATAACTAGTGTCACAGGAATGGTTCAAACATAGACAGTAAGAAGAATCAGTGTTCTTGTACTTAAGTCAACATTGTGTCTTTGGTATTTAATTCCGAAGCAATTTCTGTGTTTCATCGTCAATAAAAAGGTCCAAGGGATACAGTAAACCTGAAGTGAAGCATCGGAATCTAAAACTAGTGTCACAGGAATGGTTCAAATCATAGACAGTAGGAAGAGTCAGTCTTCTTGTACTTAAGTCGGCATTGTGCCTTTTGTATTTAATTCCGATGCAATTTCAGTGTTTCATCGTTAATATGAAGGTCCAAGGGATACAGTTAACCTGAAGTGAAACATCGGAATCTAAAACTAGTGTCACAGGAATGGTTCAAACCATAGACAGTAGGAAGAGTCAGTCTTCTTGTACTTAAGTCGGCATTGTGCCTTTTCTATTTAATTCCGATGCAATTTCTGTGTTTCATCGTCAATAAGAAGGTCAGAGGGATACAGTAAACCTGAAGTGAAGCATCGGAATCTATAACTAGTGTCACAGGAACGGTTCAAAACATAGTCAGTAAGAAGAGTCAGACTTCTTGTACTTAAGTCGGCACTGTGACTTTTGTAATTAATTCCGATACAAATTCTGTGTTTCATCGTCAATAAGAAGGTCCAAGCGATACAGTAAACCTGGAGTGAAGCATCGGAATCTTTAACTAGTATCAGAGGAATGGATCAAAACATAGTCAGTAAGAAGAGTCACTCTTCTTGTACTTTAGTCGGCATTGTGCCTTTTGTATTTAACTCCGATGCAATTTCTGTGTTTCATCGTCAATACGAAGGTCTGAGGGATACAGTAAACCTGCAGTGAAGCATCGGAATCTTTAACTAGTGTCACAGGAATGGTTCAAAACATAGTCAGTAAGAAGAGTCACTCTTCTTGTACTTTAGTCGGCATTGTGCCTTTTGTAATTAATTCCGATGCAATTTCTGTGTTTCATCGTCAATACGAAGGTCCAAGGGATACAGTAAACCTGAAGTGAAGCATCGGAATCTAAAACTAGTGTCAGAGGAATGGTTCAAATCATAGAGAGTTGGAAGAGTAAGTCTTCTCGTACTTAAGTCGGCATTGTGCCTTTTCTATTTAATTCCGATGCAATTTCTGTGTTTCATCGTCAATAAGAAGGTCCAAGGGATACAGTAAACCTGAAGTGAAGCATCGGAATCTATAACTAGTGTCACAGGAACGGTTCAAAACATAGTCAGTAAGAAGAGTCAGTCTTCTTGTACTTAAGTCGGCATTGTGCCTTTTGTATTTGATTCCGATGCAATTTCTGTGTTTCATCGTCAATAAGAAGGTGCAAGGATTACAGTAAACCTGGAGTGAAGCATCGGAATCTGTAACTAGTGTCACAGGAATGGTGCAAAACATAGACAGTAAGAAAAGTCAGTCTTCTTGTACTTAAGTCGGCATTGTGTCTTTTGTATTTAATTCCGATGCAATTTCTGTATTTCATCGTCAATAAGAAAGCCCAATGGATACAGTAAACCTGAAGTGAAGCATCGTAATTTAAAACTGGTCTCACAGGAAACATTCCAAACATAGACAGTAAGAAGAGTCAGTCTTCTTATTCTTAAGTCGGCATTGTTCCTTTTGTATTTAATTTCGAAGCAATTTTTTTGTTTCATCGTCAACAAGAAGGTCCAAGGGATACAGTAAACCTGAAGTGAAGCATCGAAATCTAAAACTGGTCTCACAGGAATGGTTTCAACATAGTCAGTAAGAAGAGTCAGTCTTCTTGTTCATAATTAGGCATTGTGCCATTTGTATTTAATTCCGATGCAATTTATGTGTTTCATCGTCAAAAAGAAGGTCCAAGGGATACAGTAAACCTGGAGTGGAGCATCGGAATCTATAACTAGTGTCACAGGAATGGTTCAAAATATAGACAGTAGGAGAAGTCAGTCTTCTTGTACTTAATTCGGCATTGTGCCTTTTCTATTTAATTCCAATGCGATTTCTGTGTTTCATCGTCAATAAGAAGGTCCAAGGGATACAGTAAACCTGGAGTGAAGCATCGGAATCTATAACTAGTGTCACAGGAATGGTTCAAAACATAGACAGTAGGAGGAGTCAGTCTTCTTATACTTAAGTCGGCATTGTGCCTTTTGTATTTAATTCCGATGCAATTTCTGTGTTTCATCGTCAATAAGAAGGTCAGAGGAATACAGTAAAACTGAAGTGAAGCATCGAAATCTATAACTAGTGTCACAGGAATGGTTCAAAACATATTCAGTAAGAAGAATCAGTCTTCTTGTACTTAAGTCGGCATTGTGCCTTTTCTATTTAATTCCGATGCAATTTCTGTGTTTCATCGTCAACAAGAATGTCCAAGGGATACAGTAAACCTCAAGTGAAGCATCAGAATCTATAACTAGTGTCACAGGAATGGTTCAAACATAGACAGTAAGAAGAATCAGTGTTCTTGTACTTAAGTCAACATTGTGTCTTTGGTATTTAATTCCGAAGCAATTTCTGTGTTTCATCGTCAATAAAAAGGTCCAAGGGATACAGTAAACCTGAAGTGAAGCATCGGAATCTAAAACTAGTGTCACAGGAATGGTTCAAATCATAGACAGTAGGAAGAGTCAGTCTTCTTGTACTTAAGTCGGCATTGTGCCTTTTGTATTTAATTCCGATGCAATTTCAGTGTTTCATCGTTAATATGAAGGTCCAAGGGATACAGTTAACCTGAAGTGAAACATCGGAATCTAAAACTAGTGTCACAGGAATGGTTCAAACCATAGACAGTAGGAAGAGTCAGTCTTCTTGTACTTAAGTCGGCATTGTGCCTTTTCTATTTAATTCCGATGCAATTTCTGTGTTTCATCGTCAATAAGAAGGTCAGAGGGATACAGTAAACCTGAAGTGAAGCATCGGAATCTATAACTAGTGTCACAGGAACGGTTCAAAACATAGTCAGTAAGAAGAGTCAGACTTCTTGTACTTAAGTCGGCACTGTGACTTTTGTAATTAATTCCGATACAAATTCTGTGTTTCATCGTCAATAAGAAGGTCCAAGCGATACAGTAAACCTGGAGTGAAGCATCGGAATCTTTAACTAGTATCAGAGGAATGGATCAAAACATAGTCAGTAAGAAGAGTCACTCTTCTTGTACTTTAGTCGGCATTGTGCCTTTTGTATTTAACTCCGATGCAATTTCTGTGTTTCATCGTCAATACGAAGGTCTGAGGGATACAGTAAACCTGCAGTGAAGCATCGGAATCTTTAACTAGTGTCACAGGAATGGTTCAAAACATAGTCAGTAAGAAGAGTCACTCTTCTTGTACTTTAGTCGGCATTGTGCCTTTTGTAATTAATTCCGATGCAATTTCTGTGTTTCATCGTCAATACGAAGGTCCAAGGGATACAGTAAACCTGAAGTGAAGCATCGGAATCTAAAACTAGTGTCACAGGAATGGTTCAAATCATAGAGAGTTGGAAGAGTAAGTCTTCTCGTACTTAAGTCGGCATTGTGCCTTTTCTATTTAATTCCGATGCAATTTCTGTGTTTCATCGTCAATAAGAAGGTCCAAGGGATACAGTAAACCTGAAGTGAAGCATCGGAATCTATAACTAGTGTCACAGGAACGGTTCAAAACATAGTCAGTAAGAAGAGTCAGTCTTCTTGTACTTAAGTCGGCATTGTGCCTTTTGTATTTGATTCCGATGCAATTTCTGTGTTTCATCGTCAATAAGAAGGTGCAAGGATTACAGTAAACCTGGAGTGAAGCATCGGAATCTGTAACTAGTGTCACAGGAATGGTGCAAAACATAGACAGTAAGAAAAGTCAGTCTTCTTGTACTTAAGTCGGCATTGTGTCTTTTGTATTTAATTCCGATGCAATTTCTGTATTTCATCGTCAATAAGAAAGCCCAATGGATACAGTAAACCTGAAGTGAAGCATCGTAATTTAAAACTGGTCTCACAGGAAACATTCCAAACATAGACAGTAAGAAGAGTCAGTCTTCTTATTCTTAAGTCGGCATTGTTCCTTTTGTATTTAATTTCGAAGCAATTTTTTTGTTTCATCGTCAACAAGAAGGTCCAAGGGATACAGTAAACCTGAAGTGAAGCATCGAAATCTAAAACTGGTCTCACAGGAATGGTTTCAACATAGTCAGTAAGAAGAGTCAGTCTTCTTGTTCATAATTAGGCATTGTGCCATTTGTATTTAATTCCGATGCAATTTATGTGTTTCATCGTCAAAAAGAAGGTCCAAGGGATACAGTAAACCTGGAGTGGAGCATCGGAATCTATAACTAGTGTCACAGGAATGGTTCAAAACACAGACAGTAGGAAGAGTCAGTCTTCTTGTACTTAAGTCGGCATTGTACCTTTTGTATTTAATTCCGATGCAATTTCTGTGTTTCATCGTCAATAAGAAGGTCAGAGGAATACAGTAAACCTGAAGTGAAGCATCGGAAACTATAACTAGTGTCACATTAATGTTTCAAATCGTAGACAGTAGGAAGAGTCAGTCTGCTTGGACTTAAGTCGGCATTGTGAATTTTCTATTTACTTCCGATGCAATTTCTGTGCTTCATCGTCAATAAGAAGGTCCAAGGGATACAGTAAACCTGGAGTGAAGCATCGGAATCTATAACTAGTGTCACAGGAATGGTTCAAAACACAGACAGTAGGAAGAGTCAGTCTTCTTGTACTTAAGTCGGCATTGTGCCTTTTGTATTTAATTCCGATGCAATTTCTGTGTTTCATCGTCAATAAGAAGGTCAGAGGACTACAGTAAACCTGAAGTGAAGCATCGGAAACTATAACTAGTGTCACAGGAATGTTTCAAATCGTAGACAGTAGGAAGAATCAGTCTTCTTGTACTGAAGTCAGCATTGTGCCTTTTGTATTTTATTCCGATGCAATTTCTGTGTTTCATCGTCAATAAGAAGGTCCAAGGGATACAGTAAACCTGGAGTGAAGCATCGGATTCTATCATTAGTGTCACAGGAATGAATCAAAACATAGTCAGTAATAAGAGTCAGTATTCTTTTACTTAGGTCGGCATTCTGCCTTTTGTATTTAATTGCGATGCAATATCTGTATTTCATCGTCAACAAGATGGTCCAAGGGATACATTAAACCTGAAGTGAAGCATCGGAATCTATAACAAGTGTCACAGGAATGGTTCTAAACATAGACAGTGGGAAGAGTCAGTCTTCTTGTACTTAAGTCGGCATTGTGCCTTTCATATTTTATTCCGATGCAATTTCTGTGTTTCATCACAAATACGAAGATCTGAGGGATACAGTAAACCTGAAGTGAAGCGTCAGAAACTATAACTAGTGTCACAGGAATGGTTCAAACATAGACAGTAAGAAGAATCAGTCTTCTTGTATTTAAGTCAACATTGTGTCTTTGGTATTTAATTCCGACGCAATTTCTTTGTTTCATCGTCAATAAAAAGGTCCAAGGGATACAGAAAACCTGAAGTGAAGCATCGGAATCTATAAGTAGTGTCGCAGGAATGGTTCAAAACATAGTCAGTCAGCAGAGTCAGTCCTCTTGTACTTAAGTCGGCATTGTGCCTTTTCTATTTAATTCCAATGCAATTTCTGTGTTTCATCGTCATTAATAAGGTCCAAGGGATACAGTAAACATGAAGTGAAGCATCGGAATCTAAAACTTGTGTCACAGGAATGGTTCAAATCATAGACAGTAGGAAGAGTCAGTCTTCTTGTACTTAAGTCGGCATTGTGCCTTTTCTATTTAATTCCG
The DNA here is from genome assembly GCF_023864345.2 of Schistocerca serialis cubense. NCBI lineage: Eukaryota > Metazoa > Arthropoda > Insecta > Orthoptera > Acrididae > Schistocerca > Schistocerca serialis. The sequence goes on along the minus strand of NC_064646.1, from coordinate 545,600,919 downwards.
ATGCAATTTCTGTGTTTCATCGTCAATAAGAGGGTCCTAGGGATACAGTAAACCTGGAGTGAAGCTTCGGAATCTATAACTAGTGTCACAGGAATGAATCAAAACATAGTCAGTAAGAAGAGTCAGTCTCCTTTTACTTAGGTCGGCATTGTGTCTTTTGTATTTAATTCCGATGCAATATCTGTGTTTCATCGTCAACAAGCAGGTCCAAGGGATACATTAAACCTGAAGTGACGCAACGGAATCTATAACTAGTGTCACAGGAATGGTTCAAAATATAGACAGTAGGAGAAGTCAGTCTTCTTGTACTTAATTCGGCATTGTGCCTTTTCTATTTAATTCCGATGCGATTACTGTGTTTCATCGTCAATAAGAAGGTCCAAGGGATACAGTAAACCTGGAGTGAAGCATCGGAATCTATAACTAGTGTCACAGGAATGATTCAAAACATAGACAGTAGGATGAGTCAGTCTTCTTATACTTAAGTCGGCATTGTGCCTTTTGTATTTAATTCCGATGCAATTTCTGTGTTTCATCGTCAATAAGAAGGTCAGAGGAATACAGTAAAACTGAAGTGAAGCATCGAAATCTATAACTAGTGTCACAGGAATGGTTCAAATCATATTCAGTAAGAAGAATCAGTCTTCTTGTACTTAAGTCGGCATTGTGCCTTTTCTATTTAATTCCGAAGCAATTTCTGTATTTCATCGTCAACAAGAGTGTCCAAGGGATACAGTAAACCTCAAGTGAAGCATCAGAATCTATAACTAGTGTCACAGGAATGGTTCAAACATAGACAGTAAGAAGAATCAGTGTTCTTGTACTTAAGTCAACATTGTGTCTTTGGTATTTAATTCCGAAGCAATTTCTGTGTTTCATCGTCAATAAAAAATTCCAAGGGATACAGTAAACCCGAAGTGAAGCATCGGAATCTAAAACTAGTGTCACAGGAATGGTTCAAATCATAGACAGTAGGAAGAGTCAGTCTTCTTGTACTTAAGTCGGCATTGTGCCAATGGATACAGTAAACCTGAGGTGAAGCATCGTAATCTAAAACTGGCCTCACATGAAACATTCAAATCTTAGACAGTAAGAAGAGTCAGTCTTCTTGTTCTTAAGTCGGCATTGTGCCTTTTGTATTTAATTCCGATGCAATTTTTTTGTTTCATCGTTAAGAAGAAGTTCCAAGGCATACAGTAAACCTGAGGTGAAGCATTGGAATCTAAAACTGGTCTCACAGGGTAGCTTCATAACAGACAGTAAGAAGAGTAATCTTCGTGTACTTATGACAGCATTGTGCATTTCGTATTTAAATCCGATGCAATATCTGTGTTTCATCGTCAACAAGAAGGTCCAAGGGATACAGTAAACCTGTAGCGAAGCATCAGATTCTATAACTAGTGTCACAGGTATGGTTAAATCATAGTCAGTAAGAAGTGTAAGTCTTCTTGTACTTAAGTTGGCATTGTGCCATTTTTATTTAATTCCGATGCTATTTCTGTGTTTCATCGTCAATAAGAAGGTCAAAGGGATACAGTAAACTGGGAGTGAAGCATCGGAATCTATAACTAGTGTCACGGGAATGGTTTAAAACATAGTCAGTAACAAGAGTCAGTGTTCTTGTACTTGAGTCGGCGTTGTGCCTTTTGTATTTAATTCCGATGCAATTTCTGTGTTTCATCGTCAATAAGAAGGTCCAAGGGATACAGTAAACCTGGAGTGAAGCATCGGATTCTATCATTAGTGTCACAGGAATGAATCAAAACATAGTCAGTAATAAGAGTCAGTATTCTTTTACTTAGGTCGGCATTCTGCCTTTTGTATTTAATTGCGATGCAATATCTGTATTTCATCGTCAACAAGATGGTCCAAGGGATACATTAAACCTGAAGTGAAGCATCGGAATCTATAACTAGTGTCACAGGAATGGTTCAAAACATAGACAGTAGGAAGAGTCAGTCTTCTTGTACTTAAGTCGGCATTGTGCCTTTTCTATTTAATTCCGATGCAATTTCTGTGTTTCATCGTCAATAAGAGGGTCCTAGGGATACAGTATACCTGGAGTGAAGCTTCGGAATCTATAACTAGTATCACAGGAATGAATCAAAACATAGTCAGTAAGAAGAGTCAGTCTTCTTTTACTTAGGTCGGCATTGTGTCTTTTGTATTTAATTCCGATGCAATATCTGTGTTTCATCGTCAACAAGAAGGTCCAAGGGATACATTAAACCTGAAGTGACGCAACGGAATCTATAACTAGTGTCACAGGAATGGTTCAAAATATAGACAGTAGGAGAAGTCAGTCTTCTTGTACTTAATTCGGCATTGTGCCTTTTCTATTTAATTCCGATGCGATTACTGTGTTTCATCGTCAATAAGAAGGTCCAAGGGATACAGTAAACCTGGAGTGAAGCATCGGAATCTATAACTAGTGTCACAGGAATGGTTCAAAACATAGACAGTAGGAGGAGTCAGTCTTCTTATACTTAAGTCGGCATTGTGCCTTTTGTATTTAATTCCGATGCAATTTCTGTGTTTCATCGTCAATAAGAAGGTCAGAGGAATACAGTAAAACTGAAGTGAAGCATTGAAATCTATAACTAGTGTCACAGGAATGGTTCAAAACATATTCAGTAAGAAGAATCAGTCTTCTTGTACTTAAGTCGGCATTGTGCCTTTTCTATTTAATTCCGAAGCAATTTCTGTATTTCATCGTCAACAAGAGTGTCCAAGGGATACAGTAAACCTCAAGTGAAGCATCAGAATCTATAACTAGTGTCACAGGAATGGTTCAAACATAGACAGTAAGAAGAATCAGTGTTCTTGTACTTAATTCAACATTGTGTCTTTGGTATTTAATTCCGAAGCAATTTCTGTGTTTCATCGTCAATAAAAAGGTTCAAGGGATACAGTAAACCCGAAGTGAAGCATCGGAATCTAAAACTAGTGTCACAGGAATGGTTCAAATCATAGACAGTAGGAAGAGTCAGTCTTCTTGTACTTAAGTCGGCATTGTGCCTTTTGTATTTAATTCCGATGCAATTTCAGTGTTTCATCGTTAATATGAAGGTCCAAGGGATACAGTTAACCTGAAGTGAAACATAGGAATCTAAAACTAGTGTCACAGGAATGGTTCAAACCATAGACAGTAGGAAGAGTCAGTCTTCTTGTACTTAAGTCGGCATTGTGCCTTTTCTATTTAATTCCGATGCATTTTCTGTGTTTCTTCGTCAATAAGAAGGTCAGAGGGATACAGTAAACCTGAAGTCAAGCATCGGAATCTATAACTAGTGTCACAGGAACGGTTCAAAACATAGTCAGTAAGAAGAGTCAGACTTCTTGTACTTAAGTCGTCATTGTACCTTTTGTATTTAATTCCGATGCAATTTCTGTGTCTCATCGTAAATAAGAATGTCCAAGGGATACAATAAACCTGGAGTGAAGCATCGGAATCTATAACTAGTGTCAAAGGGATGGTTCAAATCATAGACAGTATGAAGAGTCAGTATTCTTGTACTTAATTCAGCATTGTGCCTTTTGTATTTGATTGCGATGCAATTTCTGTGTTTCATCGTCAATAAGAAGATCAGAGGGATACAGTAAACCTGGACTGAAGCATCGTAATCTATAAATAGTGTCACATGAATGGTTCAAAACATAGTCAGTAAGAAGAGTCAGTCTTCTTGTGCTCTAGTCTTCATTGTGCCTTTTATATTTAATTCCGATGCAATTTATGTCTTTCTTCGTCAATAAGAAGGTCCACGTGATACAGTAAACCTGAAGTGAAGCATCGGAATCTATAACTAGTGTCACAGGAATGGTTTAAAACATAGACAGTAGAAAGAGTTAGTCTTCTTGTACTTAAGTCGGCATTGTGCCTTTTGTATTTAATTCCGATGCAATTTCTGTGTCTCATCGTCAATAAGAAGGCCCAAGGGATACAGTAAACGTGGAGTGAAGTATCGGAATCCATAACTAGTGTCTCAGCGATGGTTCAAATCATAGACAGTAAGAAGAGTCAGTATTCTTGTACGTAAGTCGGCATTGTGCCTTTTGTATTTAATTCCGATGCAAATTATGTGTTTCATCGTCAATAAGAAGGTCAGAGGAATACAGTAAACCTGAAGTGAAGCATCGGAAACTATAACTAGTGTCACATTAATGTTTCAAATCGTAGACAGTAGTAAGAGTCAGTCTTCTTGTACTTAAGTCGGCATTGTGAATTTTCTATTTACTTCCGATGCAATTTCTGTGTTTCATCGTCAATAAGAAGGTCCAAGGGATACAGTAAACCTGGAGTGAAGTATCAGAATCTATAACTAGTGTCACAGGAATGGTTCAAAACATAGTCAGTAAGAAGAGTCAGTCTTCTTGTACTTATGTCGGCATTGTGCCCTTTCAATTTTATTCCGATGCAATTTCTGTGTTTCATCGTCAATAAGAAGGTCCAATGGATACAGTAAACCTGAGGTGAAGCATCGTAATCTAAAACTGGCCTCACAGGAAACATTCAAATCATAGACAGTAAGAAGAGTCAGTCTTCTTGTTCTTAAGTCGGCATTGTGCCTTTTGTATTTAATTCCGATGCAATTTTTTTGTTTCATCGTTAAGAAGAAGTTCCAAGGCATACAGTAAACCTGAGGTGAAGAATTGGAATCTAAAACTGGTCTCACAGGGTAGCTTCATAACAGACAGTAAGAAGAGTCAATCTTCGTGTACTTATGACAGCATTGCGCATTTCGTATTTAAATCCGATGCAATATCTGTGTTTCACCGTCAACAAGAAGGTCCAAGGGATACAGTAAACCTGTAGCGAAGCATCGGATTCTATAACTAGTGTCACAGTTATGGTTAAAAACATAGTCAGTAAGAAGTGTAAGTCTTCTTGTACTTAAGTTGGCATTGTGCCATTTTTATATAATTCCGATGCTATTTCTGTGTTTCATCGTCAATAAGAAGGTCAAAGGGATACAGTAAACTGGGAGTGAAGCATCGGAATCTATAACTAGTGTCACGGGAATGGTTTAAAACATAGTCAGTAAGAAGAGTCAGTGTTCTTGTACTTGAGTCGGCGTTGTGCCTTTTGTATTTAATTCCGATGCAATTTCTGTCTTTCATCGTCAATAAGAAGGTGCAAGGATTACAGTAAACCTGGAGTGAAGCATCGGATTCTATCATTAGTGTCACAGGAATGAATCAAAACATAGTCAGTAATAAGAGTCAGTATTCTTTTACTTAGGTCGGCATTCTGCCTTTTGTATTTAATTGCGACGCAATATCTGTATTTCATCGTCAACAAGATGGTCCAAGGGATACATTAAACCTGAAGTGAAGCATCGGAATCTATAACTAGTGTCACAGGAATGGTTCAAAACATAGACAGTAGGAAGAGTCAGTCTTCTTGTACTTAAGTCGGCATTGTGCCTTTCATATTTTATTCCGATGCAATATCTGTGTTTCATCACCAATACGAAGATCTGAGGGATACAGTAAACCTGAAGTGAAGCATCAGAAACTATAACTAGTGTCACAGGAATGGTTCAAACATAGACAGTAAGAAGAATCAGTCTTCTTGTATTTAAGTCAACATTGTGTCTTTGGTATTTAATTCCGACGTAATTTCTTTGTTTCATCGTCAATAAAAAGGTCCAAGGGATACAGAAAACCTGAAGTGAAGCATCGGAATCTATAAGTAGTGTCGCAGGAATGGTTCAAAACATAGTCAGTCAGCAGAGTCAGTCCTCTTGTACTTAAGTCGGCATTGTGCCTTTTCTATTTAATTCCAATGCAATTTCTGTGTTTCATCGTCATTAATAAGGTCCAAGGGATACAGTAAACATGAAGTGAAGCATCGGAATCTAAAACTTGTGTCACAGGAATGGTTCAAATCATAGACAGTAGGAAGAGTCAGTCTTCTTGTACTTAAGTCGGCATTGTGCCTTTTCTATTTAATTCCGATGCAATTTCTGTGTTTCATCGTCAATAAGAAGGTCCTAGGGATACAGTAAACCGGGAGTGAAGCTTCGGAATCTATAACTAGTGTCACAGGAATGAATCAAAACATAGTCAGTAAGAAGAGTCAGTCTTCTTTTACTTAGGTCGGCATTGTGTCTTTTGTATTTAATTCCGATGCAATATCTGTGTTTCATCGTCAACAAGAAGGTCCAAGGGATACATTAAACCTGAAGTGACGCAACGGAATCTATAACTAGTGTCACAGGAATGGTTCAAAATATAGACAGTAGGAGAAGTCAGTCTTCTTGTACTTAATTCGGCATTGTGCCTTTTCTATTTAATTCCGATGCGATTACTGTGTTTCATCGTCAATAAGAAGGTCCAAGGGATACAGTAAACCTGGAGTGAAGCATCGGAATCTATAAGTAGTGTCACAGGAATGGTTCAAAAAATAGACAGTAGGAGGAGTCAGTCTTCTTATACTAAAGTCGGCATTGTGCCTTTTGTATTTAATTCCGATGCAATTTCTGTGTTTCATCGTCAATAAGAAGGTCAGAGGAATACAGTAAAACTGAAGTGAAGCATCGAAATCTATAACTAGTGTCACAGGAATGGTTCAAAACATATTCAGTAAGAAGAATCAGTCCTCTTGTACTTAAGTCGGCATTGTGCCTTTTCTATTTAATTCCGATGCAATTTCTGTGTTTCATCGTCAACAAGAATGTCCAAGGGATACAGTAAACCTCAAGTGAAGCATCAGAATCTATAACTAGTGTCACAGGAATGGTTCAAACATAGACAGTAAGAAGAATCAGTGTTCTTGTACTTAAGTCAACATTGTGTCTTTGGTATTTAATTCCGAAGCAATTTCTGTGTTTCATCGTCAATAAAAAGGTCCAAGGGATACAGTAAACCCGAAGTGAAGCATCGGAATCTAAAACTAGTGTCACAGGAATGGTTCAAATCATAGACAGTAGGAAGAGTCAGTCTTCTTGTACTTAAGTCGGCATTGTGCTTTTTGTATTTAATTCCGATGCAATTTCAGTGTTTCATCGTTAATATGAAGGTCCAAGGGATACAGTTAACCTGAAGTGAAACATCGGAATCTAAAACTAGTGTCACAGGAATGGTTCAAACCATAGACAGTAGGAAGAGTCAGTCTTCTTGTACTTAAGTCGGCATTGTGCCTTTTCTATTTAATTCCGATGCATTTTCTGTGTTTCATCGTCAATAAGAAGATCAGAGGGATACAGTAAACGTGAAGTGAAGCATCGGAATCTATAACTAGTGTCACAGGAATGGTTCAAAACATAGTCAGTAAGAAGAGTCACCCTTCTTGTACTTTAGTCGGCATTGTGCCTTTTGTAATTAATTCCGATGCAATTTCTGTGTTTCATCGTCAATACGAAGGTCCAAGGGATACAGTAAACCTGAAGTGAAGCATCGGAATCTAAAACTAGTGTCACAGGAATGGTTCAAATCATAGAGAATAGGAAGAGTCAGTCTTCTCGTACTTAAGTCGGCATTGTGCCTTTTCTATTTAATTCCGATGCAATTTCTGTGTTTCATCGTCAATACGAAGGTCCAAGGTATACAGTAAACCAGGAGTGAATAATCGGAATCTATAACTAGTGTCACAGGAATGAATCAAAACATAGTCAGTAAGAAGAGTCAGTCTTCTTTTACCTAGGTCGGCATTGTGTCTTTTGTACTTAATTCCGATGCAATATCTGTGTTTCATCGTCAACAAGAAGGTCCAAGGGATACATTAAACCTGATGTGACGCATCGGAATATATAACTAGTGTCACAGGAATGGTTCAAAATATAGACAGTAGGAGGAGTCAGTCTTCTTGTACTTAATTCGGCATTGTGCCTTTTCTATTTAATTCCGATGCAATTTCTGTGTTTCATTGTCAATAAGAAGGTCCAAGGGATACAGTAAACCTGGAGTGAAGCATCGGAATCTATAACTAGTGACACAGGAATGGTTCAAAACATAGACAGTAGGAAGAGTCAGTCTTCTTTTACTTAAGTGGGCATTGTGCCTTTTGTATTTAATTCCAATGCAATTTCTGTGTTTCATTGTCAATAAGAAGGTCAGAGGGATACAGTAAACCTTGAGTGAAGCATCGGAATCTATAACTAGTGTCACAGGAATGGTTCAAAACATAGACAGTAGGAAGAGTCAGTCTTCTTGTACTTAAGTCGGCATTGTGCCTTTTGTATTTTATTCCGATGCAATTTCTGTGTTTCATCGTCAATACGAAGCTCTGAGGGATACAGTAAACCTCCAGTGAAGCATCGGAATCTTTAACTAGTGTCACAGGAATGGTTCAAAACATAGTCAGTAAGAAGAGTCACTCTTCTTGTACTTTAGTCGGCATTGTGCCTTTTGTAATTAATTCCGATGCAATTTCTGTGTTTCATCGTCAATACGAAGGTCCAAGGGATACAGTAAACCTGAAGTGAAGCATCGGAATCTAAAACTAGTGTCACAGGAATGGTTCAAATCATAGAGAGTAGGAAGAGTCAGTCTTCTCGTACTTACGTCGGCAATTTGCCTTTTCTATTTAATTCCGATGCAATTTCTGTGTTTCATCGTCAATAAGAAGGTCCAAGGGATACAGTAAACCTGAAGTGAAGCATCGGAATCTATAACTAGTGTCACAGGAACGGTTCAAAACATAGTCAGTAAGAAGAGTCAGTCTTCTTGTACTTAAGTCGGCATTGTGCCTTTTGTATTTGATTCCGATGCAATTTCTGTGTTTCATCGTCAATAAGAAGGTGCAAGGATTACAGTAAACCTGGAGTGAAGCATCGGAATCTATAGGTAGTGTCACAGGAATGGTGCAAAACATAGACAGTAAGAAGAGTCAGTCTTCTTGTACTTAAGTCGGCATTGTGTCTTTTGTATTTAATTCCGATGCAATTACTGTATTTCATCGTCAATAAGAAGGCCCAATGGATACAGTAAACCTGAAGTGAAGCATCGTAATTTAAAACTGGTCTCACAGGAAACATTCCAAACATAGACAGTAAGAAGAGTCAGTCTTCTTGTTCTTAAGTCGGCATTGTTCCTTTAGTATTTAATTTCGAAGCAATTTTTTTGTTTCATCGTCAACAAGAAGGTCCAAGGGATACAGTAAACCTGAAGTGAAGCATCGAAATCTAAAACTGGTCTCACAGGAATGGTTTCAACATAGTCAGTAAGAAGAGTCAGTCTTCTTGTTCATAATTAGGCATTGTGCCATTTGTATTTAATTCCGATGCAATTTCTGTGTTTCATCGTCAAAAAGAAGGTCCAAGGGATACAGTAAACCTGGAGTGGAGCATCGGAATCTATAACTAGTGTCACAGGAATGGTTCAAAACACAGACAGTAGGAAGAGTCAGTCTTCTTGTACTTAAGTCGGCATTGTGCCTTTTGTATTTAATTCCGATGCAATTTCTGTGTTTCATCGTCAATAAGAAGGTCAGAGGAATACAGTAAACCTGAAGTGAAGCATCGGAAACTATAACTAGTGTCACATTAATGTTTCAAATCGTAGACAGTAGGAAGAGTCAGTCTGCTTGTACTTAAGTCGGCATTGTGAATTTTCTATTTACTTCCGATGCAATTTCTGTGTTTCATCGTCAATAAGAAGGTCCAAGGGATACAGTAAACCTGGAGTGGAGCATCGGAATCTATAACTACTGTCACAGGAATGGTTCAAAACAAAGACAGTAGGAAGAGTCAGTCTTCTTGTAATTAAGTCGGCATTGTGCCACTTGTATTTAATTCCGATGCAATTTCTGTGTTTCATCGTCAATAAGAAGGTCAGAGGAATACAGTAAACCTGAAGTGAAGCATCGGAAACTATAACTAGTGTCACAGGAATGTTTCAAATCGTAGACAGTAGGAAGAATCAATCTTCTTGTACTGAAGTCAGCATTGTGCCTTTTGTATTTTATTCCGATGCAATTTCTGTGTTTCATCGTCAATAAGAAGGTCCAAGGGATACAGTAAACCTGAAGTGAAGCATTGGAATCTATAACTAGTGTCACAGGAATGGTTCAAATCATAGTCAGTAAGAAGAGTCAGTCTTCTTGCACTTAAGTCGGCATTGTGCCTATTGTATTTAATTCCGATTCAATTTCTGTGTTTCATCGTCAAAAAAAGGTCCAAGGGATACAGTAAACCTGGAGTGACGCATCGTAATCTATAACTAGTGTCACAGGAATGGTTTAAACATAGACAATAAGAAGAGTCAGTCTTCTTGTTCATTAATAGGCATTGTGCCATTTGTATTTAATTCCGATGCAATTTCTGTGTTTCATCGTCAATAAGAAGGTCCAAGAGATACAGTAAACCTGAGGTGAAGCATTGGAATCTAAAACTGGTCTCACAGGGTAGGTTCATAACAGACAGTAAGAAGAGTCAGTCTTCGTGTACTTATGCCGGCATTGTGCATTTTGTATTTGATTCCGATGCAATTTCTGTGTTTCATCGTTAATGAGAAGGTCCAAGGGATACAGTAAACCTGAAGTGAAGCATCGATACCTAAAACTAGTCTCACAGGAAAGGTTAAAGCATAGACGGTAAGAAGAGCCCGTCTTCTTGTTCTTAAGTCGGCATTGTGCCTTTTGTATTTAATTCCGATGCAATTTCTGTGTTTCATAGTCAATAAGAAGGTCCAAGGGATTCAGTAAACCTGAGGTGAAGCATTATAATCTATAACTGGTCTCACAGGGTAGGTTCATAACAGACAGTAAGAAGAGTCAGTCTTCTTGTACTTAAGTCGGCATTGCGCCTTTTGTATTTAATTCCGATGCAATTTCTGTGTTTCATCGTCAATAAGAAGGTCGAAGGGATACAGTAAACCTGGAGTGAAACATCGGAATCTATAACTAGTGTCACAGGAATGAATCAAAACATAGTCAGTAAGAAGAATCGGTATCTTGTACTTAAGTAGGCATTGAGACTTTTGTATTTAATTACGAAACAATTTCTGTGTTTCATCGGCAATGAGAAGGTGCAAGGGATACAGTAAACCTGGAGTGAAGCATCGGAATCTATAACTAGTGTCACATGAATGGTTCAAAACATAGACAGTAAAAAGAGTCAGTATTCTTGTACTTATATCGGCATTGTGCCCTTAGCATACAATTCCGATGCAATTTCTGTGTTTCATCGTCAATAAGAAGGCCCAATGGATACAGTAAATCTGAAGTGAAGCATCGTAACTAAAACTGGTCTCACAGCAAACATTCAAAATAGAGACAGTAAGAAGAGTCAGTCTTCTTGTACTTAAGTCGGCATTGTGCCTTTTGTATTTAATTCTGATGCAATTTTTTTGTTTCATCGTCAACAAGAAGGTCGAAGGGATACAGTAAACCTGAAGTGAAGAATCGAAATCTAAAACTGGCCTCACAGGAATGGTTTAGACATAGACAGTAAGAAGAGTCAGTCTTCTTGTTCATAAATAGGCATTGTGCCATTTGTATTTAATTCCGATGCAATTTCTGTGTTTCATCGTCAATAAGAAGGTCCAGGGGATACAGTAAACCTGAGGTGAAGCATTGGAATCTACAACTGGTCTCACAGGGTAGGTTCATAACAGACAGTAAGAAGAGTCAGTCTTCGTGTACTTATGACGGAATTGTGCATTTTGTATTTAATTCCGATGCAATTTCTGTGTTTCATCGTTAATAAGAAGGTCCAAGGGGTACAGTAAACCTGAAGTGAAGCATCGTAATCTAAAACTGGTCTCTCAGGATAGGTTCAAAGCATAGACGGTAAGAGGAGCCCGTCCTCTTGATATTAAGTCGGCATTGTGCCTTTTGTATTTAATTCCGATGCAATTTCTGTGTTTCATCGTCAATAAGAAGGTCCAAGGAATACAGTAAACCTGAAGTGAAGCATCGGAATCTATAACTAGGGTCACAGGAATGGTTCAAAACATAGACAGTAGGAAGAGTCAATCTTCTTGTCCTTAAGTCGGCGTTGAGCTTTCTTATTTAATTCCGATGCAATTTCTGTGTTTCATCGTCAATAAGAAGGTCCAAGGGATATAGTAAACCTGGAGCGAAGCATCGGAATCTATAACTAGTGTCACAGGAATGGTTCAAAGCATAGACAGTAGGAAGAGTCAGTCTTCTTGTACTTATTTCGGCATTGTGCCTTTGTATATTATTCCGATGCCATTTCTGTGTTTCATCGTCAATAAGAAGGTCCAAGGGATACAGTAAACCTGAAGTGTAGCATCGGAATCTATAACTAGTGTCACAGGAATGTTTCAAAACATAGACAGTAAGTAGAGTCAGTCTTCTTGTACTTAAGTCGTCCTTGTGCCTTTTTTATTTAATTCCGATGCAATTTCTGTGTTTCATCGTCAATAAGGAGGTCCAAGGGATACAGTAAACCTGGAGTGAAACATCGGAATCTATAGCTAGTGTCACAGGAATGGTTCAAAGCATAGACAGTAAGAAGAGTCATTCTTCCTGTACTTAAGTCGGCATTGTGCCCTTTGTATTTAATTCCCATGGAATTTCTGTGTTTCATCGTCAATTACAAGGTCTGAGGAATACAGTAAACCTGAAGTGAAGCATCGGAATCTATAACTAGGGTCACAGGAATGGTTGAAAACATAGTCAGTAAGAAGAGTCAGTCTTGTTGTACTTAAGTCGGCATTGTGCCTTTTGTATTTAATTCCGATGAAATTTCTGTGTTTCATCGTCAATAAGAAGGTCAAAGGGATACAGTAAACATAGAGTGAAGCATCGGATTCTATAACTAGTGTCACAGGGATGGTTCAAAACATAGAAAGTAAGAACAGTGAGTACTCTTGTACTGAAGTCGGCATTGTGCCTTTTGTATTTAATTCCGATGCAATTTCAGTGTTTCATCGTCAATAAGAGGGTCCAAGGGATACAGTAAACCTTGAGTGAAGCATCGGAATCTATAACTAGTGTCACAGGAATGGTTGAAAGCATAGGCAGTAAGAAGAGTCAGTCTCCTTGTACTTAAGTCTGCATTGTGCTTTTTGTATTTCATTCCGATGCAATTTCTGTGTTTCATCGTCAATAAGGAGGTCCAAGGTTTACAGTAAACCTGGAGTGAAACATCGGAATCTATAACTAGTGTGACAGGAATGGTTCAAATCATAGTCAGTAAGAAGAGTCAGTCTTCTTGTACTTAAGTCGGCATTGTGCCTTTTGTATTTAATTCCGATGCAATTTATGTCTTTCATCGTCAATCAGAAGGTCCAAGGGATACAGTAAACTGAAGTGAAGCATCGGAATCTATAACTAGTGTCACAGGATGGTTTAAAACATAGACAGTAGGAAGAGTCAGTCTACTCGTACTTAAGTCGGCATTGTGCTTTTTATATTTAATTCCGATGCAATTTCTGTGTTTCATCGTCAATAAGAAGGTCAGAGGGATACAGTAAACCTGAAGTGAAGCATCGGAATCTATAACTAGTGTCACAGGAATGGTTCAAAACATAGACAGTAGGAAGAGTCAGTCTTCTTGTACTTCAGTCGGCATTGTGCCTTTTCTATGTAATTCCGATGCAATATCTGTGTTTCATCGTCAATAAGAAAGTCCAAGGGATACAGTAATCCTGAAGTGAAGCATCGGAATCTAAAACTAGTGTCACAGGAATGGTTCAAAACATAGTCAGTTAGAAGAATCAGTCTTCTTGTTCTTAAGTCGGCATTGTGCCTTTTGTATTTAATTCCGATGAAATTTCTGTGTTTCATCGCCAATGAGAAGGTCCAAGGTATACAGTAAACCTGGAGTGAAGCATCGGAATCTATAACTAGTGTCACATGAATGGTTCAAAACATAGACAGTAAAAAGAGTCAGTCTTCTTGTACTTATGTCGGCATTGTGCCTTTTGTATTTAATTCCGATGCAATTTATTTGTTTCATCGTCAACGAGAAGGTCCAAGGGATACAGTATACCTGAAGTGAAGCATCGAAATCTAAAACTGGTCTCACAGGAATGGTTTAAACATAGACAGTAAGAAGAGTCAGTCTTCTTGTTCATAAATAGGCATTGTGCCATTTGTATTTAATTCCGATGCAATTTCTGTGTTTCATCGTCAATAAGAAGGTCCAAGGGATACAGTAAACCTGAGGTGAAGCATTGGAATCTAAAACTGGTCTCACAGGGTAGGTTCATAACAGACAGTAAGAAGAGTCAGTCTTCGTGTACTTATGTTGGCATTGTGCATTTTGTATTTGATTCCGATGCAATTTCTGTGTTTCATCGTTAATAAGAAGGTCCAAGGGATACAGTAAACCTGAAGTGAAGCATCGTAACCTAAAACTAGTCTCACAGGATAGGTTAAAGCATAGACGGTAAGAAGAGCCCGTCTTCTTGTTCTTAAGTCGGCATTGTGCCTTTTGTATTTAATTCCGATGCATTTTTCTGTGTTTCATCGTCAATAAGAAGGTCCAAGGGATACAGTAAACCTGAGGTGAAGCATTGGAAACTATAACTGGTCCCACAGGGTAGGTTCATAACAGACAGTAAGAAGAGTCAGTCTTCTTGTACTTAAGTCGGCATTGTGCCTTTTGTATTTAATTCCGATGCAATTTCTGTGTTTCATCGTCAATAAGAAGGTCAGAGGAATACAGTAAACCTGAAGTGAAGCATCGGAAACTATAACTAGTGTCACATTAATGTTTCAAATCGTAGACAGTAGGAAGAGTCAGTCTGCTTGTACTTAAGTCGGCATTGTGAATTTTCTATTTACTTCCGATGCAATTTCTGTGTTTCATCGTCAATAAGAAGGTCCAAGGGATACAGTAAACCTGGAGTGGAGCATCGGAATCTATAACTACTGTCACAGGAATGGTTCAAAACAAAGACAGTAGGAAGAGTCAGTCTTCTTGTAATTAAGTCGGCATTGTGCCACTTGTATTTAATTCCGATGCAATTTCTGTGTTTCATCGTCAATAAGAAGGTCAGAGGAATACAGTAAACCTGAAGTGAAGCATCGGAAACTATAACTAGTGTCACAGGAATGTTTCAAATCGTAGACAGTAGGAAGAATCAATCTTCTTGTACTGAAGTCAGCATTGTGCCTTTTGTATTTTATTCCGATGCAATTTCTGTGTTTCATCGTCAATAAGAAGGTCCAAGGGATACAGTAAACCTGAAGTGAAGCATTGGAATCTATAACTAGTGTCACAGGAATGGTTCAAATCATAGTCAGTAAGAAGAGTCAGTCTTCTTGCACTTAAGTCGGCATTGTGCCTATTGTATTTAATTCCGATTCAATTTCTGTGTTTCATCGTCAAAAAAAGGTCCAAGGGATACAGTAAATCTGGAGTGACGCATCGTAATCTATAACTAGTGTCACAGGAATGGTTTAAACATAGACAATAAGAAGAGTCAGTCTTCTTGTTCATTAATAGGCATTGTGCCATTTGTATTTAATTCCGATGCAATTTCTGTGTTTCATCGTCAATAAGAAGGTCCAAGAGATACAGTAAACCTGAGGTGAAGCATTGGAATCTAAAACTGGTCTCACAGGAATGGTTTAAACATAGACAATAAGAAGAGTCAGTCTTCTTGTTCATTGATAGGCATTGTGCCATTTGTATTTAATTCCGATGCAATTTCTGTGTTTCATCGTCAATAAGAAGGTCCAAGGGATACAGTAAACCTGAGGTGAAGCATTGGAATCTAAAACTGGTCTCACAGGGTAGGTTCATAACAGACAGTAAGAAGAGTCAGTCTTCGTGTACTTATGCCGGCATTGTGCATTTTGTATTTGATTCCGATGCAATTTCTGTGTTTCATCGTTAATGAGAAGGTCCAAGGGATACAGTAAACCTGAAGTGAAGCATCGATACCTAAAACTAGTCTCACAGGAAAGGTTAAAGCATAGACGGTAAGAAGAGCCCGTCTTCTTGTTCTTATGTCGGCATTGTGCCTTTTGTATTTAATTCCGATGCAATTTCTGTGTTTCATAGTCAATAAGAAGGTCCAAGGGATTCAGTAAACCTGAGGTGAAGCATTGGAATCTATAACTGGTCTCACAGGGTAGGTTCATAACAGACAGTAAGAAGAGTCAGTCTTCTTGTACTTAAGTCGGCATTGCGCCTTTTGTATTTAATTCCGATGCAATTTCTGTGTTTCATCGTCAATAAGAAGGTCGAAGGGATACAGTAAACCTGGAGTGAAACATCGGAATCTATAACTAGTGTCACAGGAATGAATCAAAACATAGTCAGTAAGAAGAATCGGTATCTTGTACTTAAGTAGGCATTGAGACTTTTGTATTTAATTACGATGCAATTTCTGTGTTTCATCGGCAATGAGAAGGTGCAAGGGATACAGTAAACCTGGAGTGAAGCATCGGAATCTATAACTAGTGTCACATGAATGGTTCAAAACATAGACAGTAAAAAGAGTCAGTATTCTTGTACTTATATCGGCATTGTGCCCTTAGCATACAATTCCGATGCAATTTCTGTGTTTCATCGTCAATAAGAAGGCCCAATGGATACAGTAAATCTGAAGTGAAGCATCGTAACTAAAACTGGTCTCACAGCAAACATTCAAAATAGAGACAGTAAGAAGAGTCAGTCTTCTTGTACTTAAGTCGGCATTGTGCCTTTTGTATTTAATTCTGATGCAATTTTTTTGTTTCATCGTCAACAAGAAGGTCGAAGGGATACAGTAAACCTGAAGTGAAGAATCGAAATCTAAAACTGGCCTCACAGGAATGGTTTAAACATAGACAGTAAGAAGAGTCAGTCTTCTTGTTCATAAATAGGCATTGTGCCATTTGTATTTAATTCCGATGCAATTTCTGTGTTTCATCGTCAATAAGATGGTCCAGGGGATACAGTAAACCTGAGGTGAAGCATTGGAATCTACAACTGGTCTCACAGGGTAGGTTCATAACAGACAGTAAGAAGAGTCAGTCTTCGTGTACTTATGACGGAATTGTGCATTTTGTATTTAATTCCGATGCAATTTCTGTGTTTCATCGTTAATAAGAAGGTCCAAGGGGTACAGTAAACCTGAAGTGAAGCATCGTAATCTAAAACTGGTCTCTCAGGATAGGTTCAAAGCATAGACGGTAAGAGGAGCCCGTCCTCTTGATATTAAGTCGGCATTGTGCCTTTTGTATTTAATTCCGATGCAATTTCTGTGTTTCATCGTCAATAAGAAGGTCCAAGGAATACAGTAAACCTGAAGTGAAGCATCGGAATCTATAACTAGGGTCACAGGAATGGTTCAAAACATAGACAGTAGGAAGAGTCAATCTTCTTGTCCTTAAGTCGGCGTTGAGCTTTCTTATTTAATTCCGATGCAATTTCTGTGTTTCATCGTCAATAAGAAGGTCCAAGGGATATAGTAAACCTGGAGCGAAGCATCGGAATCTATAACTAGTGTCACAGGAATGGTTCAAAGCATAGACAGTAGGAAGAGTCAGTCTTCTTGTACTTATTTCGGCATTGTGCCTTTGTATATTATTCCGATGCCATTTCTGTGTTTCATCGTCAATAAGAAGGTCCAAGGGATACAGTAAACCTGAAGTGAAGCATCGGAATCTATAACTAGTGTCACAGGAATGTTTCAAAACATAGACAGTAAGTAGAGTCAGTCTTCTTGTACTTAAGTCGTCCTTGTGCCTTTTTTATTTAATTCCGATGCAATTTCTGTGTTTCATCGTCAATAAGGAGGTCCAAGGGATACAGTAAACCTGGAGTGAAACATCGGAATCTATAGCTAGTGTCACAGGAATGGTTCAAAGCATAGACAGTAAGAAGAGTCATTCTTCCTGTACTTAAGTCGGCATTGTGCCCTTTGTATTTAATTCCCATGGAATTTCTGTGTTTCATCGTCAATTACAAGGTCTGAGGAATACAGTAAACCTGAAGTGAAGCATCGGAATCTATAACTAGGGTCACAGGAATGGTTGAAAACATAGTCAGTAAGAAGAGTCAGTCTTGTTGTACTTAAGTCGGCATTGTGCCTTTTGTATTTAATTCCGATGAAATTTCTGTGTTTCATCGTCAATAAGAAGGTCAAAGGGATACAGTAAACATAGAGTGAAGCATCGGATTCTATAACTAGTGTCACAGGGATGGTTCAAAACATAGAAAGTAAGAACAGTGAGTACTCTTGTACTGAAGTCGGCATTGTGCCTTTTGTATTTAATTCCGATGCAATTTCAGTGTTTCATCGTCAATAAGAGGGTCCAAGGGATACAGTAAACCTTGAGTGAAGCATCGGAATCTATAACTAGTGTCACAGGAATGGTTGAAAGCATAGGCAGTAAGAAGAGTCAGTCTCCTTGTACTTAAGTCTGCATTGTGCTTTTTGTATTTCATTCCGATGCAATTTCTGTGTTTCATCGTCAATAAGGAGGTCCAAGGTTTACAGTAAACCTGGAGTGAAACATCGGAATCTATAACTAGTGTCACAGGAATGGTTCAAATCATAGTCAGTAAGAAGAGTCAGTCTTCTTGTACTTAAGTCGGCATTGTGCCTTTTGTATTTAATTCCGATGCAATTTATGTCTTTCATCGTCAATCAGAAGGTCCAAGGGATACAGTAAACTGAAGTGAAGCATCGGAATCTATAACTAGTGTCACAGGATGGTTTAAAACATAGACAGTAGGAAGAGTCAGTCTACTCGTACTTAAGTCGGCATTGTGCTTTTTGTATTTAATTCCGATGCAATTTCTGTGTTTCATCGTCAATAAGAAGGTCAGAGGGATACAGTAAACCTGAAGTGAAGCATCGGAATCTATAACTAGTGTCACAGGAATGGTTCAAAACATAGACAGTGGGAAGAGTCAGTCTTCTTGTACTTCAGTCGGCATTGTGCCTTTTCTATGTAATTCCGATGCAATATCTGTGTTTCATCGTCAATAAGAAAGTCCAAGGGATACAGTAATCCTGAAGTGAAGCATCGGAATCTAAAACTAGTGTCACAGGAATGGTTCAAAACATAGTCAGTTAGAAGAATCAGTCTTCTTGTTCTTAAGTCGGCATTGTGCCTTTTGTATTTAATTCCGATGAAATTTCTGTGTTTCATCGCCAATGAGAAGGTCCAAGGTATACAGTAAACCTGGAGTGAAGCATCGGAATCTATAACTAGTGTCACATGAATGGTTCAAAACATAGACAGTAAAAAGAGTCAGTCTTCTTGTACTTATGTCGGCATTGTGCCTTTTGTATTTAATTCCGATGCAATTTATTTGTTTCATCGTCAACGAGAAGGTCCAAGGGATACAGTATACCTGAAGTGAAGCATCGAAATCTAAAACTGGTCTCACAGGAATGGTTTAAACATAGACAGTAAGAAGAGTCAGTCTTCTTGTTCATAAATAGGCATTGTGCCATTTGTATTTAATTCCGATGCAATTTCTGTGTTTCATCGTCAATAAGAAGGTCCAAGGGATACAGTAAACCTGAGGTGAAGCATTGGAATCTAAAACTGGTCTCACAGGGTAGGTTCATAACAGACAGTAAGAAGAGTCAGTCTTCGTGTACTTATGTCGGCATTGTGCATTTTGTATTTGATTCCGATGCAATTTCTGTGTTTCATCGTTAATAAGAAGGTCCAAGGGATACAGTAAACCTGAAGTGAAGCATCGTAACCTAAAACTAGTCTCACAGGATAGGTTAAAGCATAGACGGTAAGAAGAGCCCGTCTTCTTGTTCTTAAGTCGGCATTGTGCCTTTTGTATTTAATTCCGATGCATTTTTCTGTGTTTCATCGTCAATAAGAAGGTCCAAGGGATACAGTAAACCTGAGGTGAAGCATTGGAAACTATAACTGGTCCCACAGGGTAGGTTCATAACAGACAGTAAGAAGAGTCCGTCTTCTTGTACTTAAGTCGGCATTGTGCCTTTTGTATTTAATTCCGATGCAATTTCTGTGTTTCATCGTCAATAAGAAGGTCGAAGGGATACAGTAAACCAGGAGTGAAACATCGGAATCTATAACTAGTTTCACAGGAATGAATCAAAACATAGTCAGTAAGAAGAATCGGTATCTTCTACTTAAGTAGGCATTGAGACTTTTGTATTTAATTCCGATGCAATTTCTGTGTTTCATCGTCAATGAGAAGATGCAAGGGATATAGTAAACCTGGAGTGAAGCATCGGAATCTATAACTAGTTTCACAGGAATGTTTCAAAACATAGACAGTAAGAAGAGTCAGTCTTCTTGTACTTAAGTCGTCCTTGTGCCTTTTTTATTTAATTCCGATGCAATTTCTGTGTTTCATCGTTAATAAGAAGGTCCAAGGGATACAGTAAACCTGAAGTGAAGCATCGTAATCTAAAACTGGTCTCTCAGGAAAGGTTCAAAGCATAGACGGTAAGAGGAGCCCGTCCTCTTGTTCTTAAGTCGGCATTGTGCCTTTTGTATTTAATTCCGATGCAATTTCTGTGTTTCATCGTCAATAAGAAGGTCCAAGGGATACAGTAAAACTGAAGTGAAGCATCGGAATCTATAACTAGGGTCACAGGAATGGTTCAAAACATAGACAGTAGGAAGAGTCAGTCTTCATGTATTTAAGTCGGCGTTGAGCCTTTTTATTTAATTCCGATGCAATTTCTGTGTTTCATCGTCAATAAGAAGGTCCAAGGGATATAGTAAACCTGGAGTGAAGCATCGGAATCTATAACTAGTTTCACAGGAATGTTTCAAAACATAGACAGTAAGAAGAGTCAGTCTTCTTGTACTTAAGTCGTCCTTGTGCCTTTTTTATTTAATTCCGATGCAATTTCTGTGTTTCATCGTCAATAAGGAGTTCCAAGGGATACAGTAAACCTGGAGTGAAACATCGGAATCTATTGCTAGTGTCACAGGAATGGTTCAAAGCATAGACAGTAAGAAGAGTCATTCTTCCTGTACTTAAGTCGGCATTGTGCCTTTTGTATTTAATTCCCATGCAATTTCTGTGTTTCATCGTCAATTACAAGGTCTGAGGAATACAGTAAACCTGAAGTGAAGCATCGGAATCTATAACTAGTGTCACAGGAATGGTTCAAAGCATAGTCAGTAAGAAGAGTCAGTCTTCTTGTACCTAAGTCGGCATTGTGCCTTTTCTATTTAAATCCGATGCAATTTCTGTGCTTCATCGTCAATAAGAAGGTCCAAGGGATACAGTAAACCTGGAGTGAAGCATCGGAATCTATAACTAGTGTCACAGGAATGGTTGAAAGCATAGACAGTAAGAAGAGTCAGTCTTCTTGTACTTAAGTCTGCATTGTGCCGTTTGTATTTCATTCCGATGCAATTTCTGTGTTTCATCGTCAATAAGAAGGTCAAAGGGATACAGTAAACATAGAGTGAAGCATCGGATTCTATAACTAGAGGCACTCGAATGGTTCAAAACATAGACAGTAAGAAGAGTCAGTATTCTTGCACTTAAGTCGGCATTGTGCCTTTTGTATTTAATTCCGATGCAATTTCTGTATTTCATCCTCAATAAGAAGGTCCCCTGGATACAGTATACCTGGAGTGAAGCATCGGAATCTGTAACTAGTGTCACAGGGATGGTTCAAATCATAGTCAGTAAGAAGAGTCAGTCTTCTTGTACTTAAGTCGGCATTGTGCCTTTTGTATTTAATTCCGATGCAATTTATGTCTTTCATCGTCAATCAGAAGGTCCAAGGGATACAGTAAACTGAAGTGAAGCATCGGAATCTATAACTAGTGTCACAGGATGGTTTAAAACATAGACAGTAGGAAGAGTCAGTCTACTCGTACTTAAGTCGGCATTGTGCTTTTTGTATTTAATTCCGATGCAATTTCTGTGTTTCATCGTCAATAAGAAGGTCAGAGGGATACAGTAAACCTGAAGTGAAGCATCGGAATCTATAACTAGTGTCACAGGAATGGTTCAAAACATAGACAGTAGGAAGAGTCAGTCTTCTTGTACTTCAGTCGGCATTGTGCCTTTTCTATGTAATTCCGATGCAATATCTGTGTTTCATCGTCAATAAGAAAGTCCAAGGGATACAGTAATCCTGAAGTGAAGCATCGGAATCTAAAACTAGTGTCACAGGAATGGTTCAAAACATAGTCAGTTAGAAGAATCAGTCTTCTTGTTCTTAAGTCGGCATTGTGCCTTTTGTATTTAATTCCGATGAAATTTCTGTGTTTCATCGCCAATGAGAAGGTCCAAGGTATACAGTAAACCTGGAGTGAAGCATCGGAATCTATAACTAGTGTCACATGAATGGTTCAAAACATAGACAGTAAAAAGAGTCAGTCTTCTTGTACTTATGTCGGCATTGTGCCTTTTGTATTTAATTCCGATGCAATTTATTTGTTTCATCGTCAACGAGAAGGTCCAAGGGATACAGTATACCTGAAGTGAAGCATCGAAATCCAAAACTGGTCTCACAGGAATGGTTTAAACATAGACAGTAAGAAGAGTCAGTCTTCTTGTTCATAAATAGGCATTGTGCCATTTGTATTTAATTCCGATGCAATTTCTGTGTTTCATCGTCAATAAGAAGGTCCAAGGGATACAGTAAACCTGAGGTGAAGCATTGGAATCTAAAACTGGTCTCACAGGGTAGGATCATAACAGACAGTAAGAAGAGTCAGTCTTCGTGTACTTATGTCGGAATTGTGCATTTTGTATTTGATTCCGATGCAATTTCTGTGTTTCATCGTTAATAAGAAGGTCCAAGGGATACAGTAAACCTGAAGTGAAGCATCGTAACCTAAAACTAGTCTCACAGGATAGGTTAAAGCATAGACGGTAAGAAGAGCCCGTCTTCTTGTTCTTAAGTCGGCATTGTGCCTTTTGTATTTAATTCCGATGCATTTTTCTGTGTTTCATCGTCAATAAGAAGGTCCAAGGGATACAGTAAACCTGAGGTGAGGCATTGGAAACTATAACTGGTCCCACAGGGTAGGTTCATAACAGACAGTAAGAAGAGTCAGTCTTCTTGTACTTAAGTCGGCATTATGCCTTTTGTATTTAATTCCGATGCAATTTCTGTGTTTCATCGTCAATAAGAAGGTCGAAGGGATACAGTAAACCAGGAGTGAAACATCGGAATCTATAACTAGTTTCACAGGAATGAATCAAAACATAGTCAGTAAGAAGAATCGGTATCTTCTACTTAAGTAGGCATTGAGACTTTTGTATTTAATTCCGATGCAATTTCTGTGTTTCATCGTCAATGAGAAGATGCAAGGGATATAGTAAACCTGGAGTGAAGCATCGGAATCTATAACTAGTTTCACAGGAATGTTTCAAAACATAGACAGTAAGAAGAGTCAGTCTTCTTGTACTTAAGTCGTCCTTGTGCCTTTTTTATTTAATTCCGATGCAATTTCTGTGTTTCATCGTTAATAAGAAGGTCCAAGGGATACAGTAAACCTGAAGTGAAGCATCGTAATCTAAAACTGGTCTCTCAGGAAAGGTTCAAAGCATAGACGGTAAGAGGAGCCCGTCCTCTTGTTCTTAAGTCGGCATTGTGCCTTTTGTATTTAATTCCGATGCAATTTCTGTGTTTCATCGTCAATAAGAAGGTCCAAGGGATACAGTAAAACTGAAGTGAAGCATCGGAATCTATAACTAGGGTCACAGGAATGGTTCAAAACATAGACAGTAGGAAGAGTCAGTCTTCATGTATTTAAGTCGGCGTTGAGCCTTTTTATTTAATTCCGATGCAATTTCTGTGTTTCATCGTCAATAAGAAGGTCCAAGGGATATAGTAAACCTGGAGTGAAGCATCGGAATCTATAACTAGTTTCACAGGAATGTTTCAAAACATAGACAGTAAGAAGAGTCAGTCTTCTTGTACTTAAGTCGTCCTTGTGCCTTTTTTATTTAATTCCGATGCAATTTCTGTGTTTCATCGTCAATAAGGAGGTCCAAGGGATACAGTAAACCTGGAGTGAAACATCGGAATCTATTGCTAGTGTCACAGGAATGGTTCAAAGCATAGACAGTAAGAAGAGTCATTCTTCCTGTACTTAAGTCGGCATTGTGCCTTTTGTATTTAATTCCCATGCAATTTCTGTGTTTCATCGTCAATTACAAGGTCTGAGGAATACAGTAAACCTGAAGTGAAGCATCGGAATCTATAACTAGTGTCACAGGAATGGTTCAAACATAGTCAGTAAGAAGAGTCAGTCTTCTTGTACCTAAGTCGGCATTGTGCCTTTTCTATTTAAATCCGATGCAATTTCTGTGCTTCATCGTCAATAAGAAGGTCCAAGGGATACAGTAAACCTGGAGTGAAGCATCGGAATCTATAACTAGTGTCACAGGAATGGTTGAAAGCATAGACAGTAAGAAGAGTCAGTCTTCTTGTACTTAAGTCTGCATTGTGCCGTTTGTATTTCATTCCGATGCAATTTCTGTGTTTCATCGTCAATAAGAAGGTCAAAGGGATACAGTAAACATAGAGTGAAGCATCGGATTCTATAACTAGAGGCACTCGAATGGTTCAAAACATAGACAGTAAGAAGAGTCAGTATTCTTGCACTTAAGTCGGCATTGTGCCTTTTGTATTTAATTCCGATGCAATTTCTGTATTTCATCCTCAATAAGAAGGTCCCCTGGATACAGTATACCTGGAGTGAAGCATCGGAATCTGTAACTAGTGTCACAGGGATGATTCAAAACATAGAAAGTAAGAAAAGTGATTACTCTTGTACTGCAGTCGGCATTGTGCCTTTTGTATTTAATTCCGATGAAATTACTGTGTTTCATCGGCAATAAGAAGGTCAGTGGGATACAGTAAAACTCAAGTGAAGCATCGGAATGTATAACTAGTGTCACAGGAATGGTTCAAAACATAGTCAGTAAGAAGAGTCAGTCTTCCTGTACTTAAGTCGTCATTGTGCCTTTTGTATTTAATTCCGATGCAATTTCTGTGTTTCATCGTCAATAAGAGGGTCCAAGGGATACAGTAAACCTGGAGTGAAGCATCGGAATCTATAACTAGTGTCACAGGAATAGTTGAAAGCATAGACAGTAAGAAGAGTCAGTCTTCTTGTACTTAAGTCTGCATTGTGCCTTTTGTATTTCATTCCGATGCAATTTCTGTGTTTCATCGTCAATAAGGAGGTCCAAGGTTTACAGTAAACCTGGAGTGAAACATCGGAATCTATAACTAGTGTCACAGGAATGGTTCAAATCATAGTCAGTAAAAAGAGTCAGTCTTCTTGTACTTAAGTCGGCATAGTGCCTTTTGTATTTAATTCCGATGCAATTTCTGTGTTTTATCGTCAATACGAAGGTCCAAGGGATACAGCAAACTGGGAGTGAAGCATCGGAATCTATAACTAGTGTCACAGGAATGAATCAAAACATAGTCAGTAAGAAGAGTCAGTCTTCTTGCACTTAAGTCGGCATTGTGCCTTTTCTATTTAATTCCGATGCAATTTCTGTGTTTCATCGTCAATAAGAAAGTCCAAGGGATACAGTACACCTAAGGTGTAGCATTGGATTCTAAAACAGGTCTCACAGGGTAGCTTCATAACAGACAATAACTAGAGTCAGTCTTCGTGTACTTATGACAGCATTCTGCAATTCGTATTTATTTCCAATGCAATTTCTGTGTTTCATCGTTAATAAGAAGGTCCAAGGGATACAGTAAACCTGGAGTGAAGTATCGGAATCTATAACTAGTGTCACAGGAATAGATTAAAACATAGTCAGTAAGAAGTGAAAGTCTTCTTGTACTTAAGTCGGCATTGAGGCGTTTGTATTTAATTCCTATACAATTTTTGTGTTTCATCGTCAATAAGAAGGTCCAAGGGATACAGTAAACGGGGAGTAATGCATCGAATATATAACTAGTGTCACAGGAATGAATCAAAACATAGTCAGTAAGAAGAGTCAGTCTTCTTGTACTTAGTTCGGCATTGTGCCTTTTGTAATTAATTCCGATGCATTTTCTGTGTTTCATCGTCAACATGAAGGTCCAAGGGATACATTAAACCTGAAATGAAGCATCGGAATCTATAACTAGCGTCACAGGAATGGTTCAAAACTTAGACAGTAGGAAGAGTCAGTCTTATTGTACTTAAGTCGGCATTGTGCCTTTTGTATTTAATTCCGATGCAATTTCTGTGTTTCATCGTCAATACGAAGGTCAGAGGGATACAGTAAACCTGAAGTGAAGCATCGAAACTATAACTAGTGTCACAGGAATGGTTGAAATCGTAGACAGTGGGAAGAATCAGTCTTCTTGTACTTAAGTCGGCATTGTGCCTTTTGTATTTTATTCCGATGCAATTTCTGTGTTTCATCGTCCATAAGAAGATCCAAGGGATACAGTAAACCTGGAGTGAAGCATCGGAATCTATAACTAGTGTCACAGGAATGGTTCAAAACATAGACAGTAAGAAGAGTCAGTCTTCTTGTACTTAAGCCGACATTGTGACTTTTGTATTATTTCCGATGCAATTTCTGTGTTTCATCGTCAATAAGAAGGTCCAAGGGGTACAGTAAACCTGAAGTGAAGCATCGGAATCTATAACTAGTGTCACAGGAATGGTTCAAATCATAGTCAGTAAGAAGAGTCAGTATTCATGTACTTAAGTCGTTATTGTACCTTTTGTATTTAATTCCGATGCAATTCCTGTGTCTCATCGTAAATAAGAAGGTCCAAGGGATACAGTAAACCTGGAGTGAAGCATCGGAATCTATAACTAGTGTCACAGGGATTGTTCAAATCATAGACAGTAAGAAGAGTCAGTATTCTTGTACTTAAGTCGGCATTGTGCCTTTTGTATTTAATTCCAATGCAATTTCTGTGTTTCATCGTCAATAAGAAGGTCCCAGAGATACAGTGAACCTGGAGTGAAGCATCGGAATCTATAACTAGTGTCTCAGGGATAGTTCAAAACATAGATATTAAGAAGAGTCAGTATTCTTGTACTTAAATCGGCATTGTGCCTTTTGTATTTGATTCCGATGCAATTTCTGTGTTTCATCGTCAATAAAAAGATCAGAGATATACAGTAAACCTAAAGTTAAGCATCGAAATCTGTAACTACTGTCACAGGAACGGTTCAAAACATAGTCAGTAAGAAGAGTCAGTCTTCTTGTGCTCTAGTCTTCATTGTGCCTTTATATTTAATTCCGATGCAATTTATGTCTTTCTTCGTCAATAAGAAGGTCCACGTGATACAGTAAACCTGAAGTGAAGCATCGGAATCTGTAACTAGTGTCACAGCAATGGTTTAAAACATAGACAGTAGAAAGAGTCAGTCTTCTTGTACTTAAGTCGGCATTGTGCCTTTTGTATTTAATTCCGATGCAATTTCTGTGTTTCATCGTCAATAAGAAGGTCAGAGGGATACAGAAAACCTGAAGTTAAGCATCGGAATCTATAACTACTGTCACAGGAATGGTTCAAAACATAGTCAGTAAGAAGAGTCAGTCTTCTTGTGCTCAAGTCGGCATTGTGCCTTTTGTATTTAATTCCGATGCAATTTATGTCTTTCATCGTCAATAAGAAGGTCCAAGGGATACAGTAAACTGAAGTAATGCATCGGAATCTATAACTAGTGTCACAGGAATGGTTTAAAACATAGACAGTAGGAAGAGTCAGTCTTCTTGTACTTAAGTCGGCATTGTGCTTTTTGTATTTAATTCCGGTGCAATTTCTGTGTTTCATCGTCAATAAGAAGGTCAGAGCGATACAGTAAACCTGAAGTGAAGCATCGGAATCTATAACTAGTGTCACAGGAATGGTTCAAAACATAGTCAGTTAGAAGAATCAGTCTTCTTGTACTTAAGTCGGCATTGTGCCTTTTGTATTTAATTCCGATGCAATTTCTGTGTTTCATCGTCAATACGAAGGTCCAAGGGATACAGTAAACCTGGAGTGAAGCATCGGAATCTATAACCAGTGTCACATGAATGGTTCAAAACATAGACAGTAAGAAGAGTCAGTCTTCTTGCTCTTAAGTCGGCATTGTGCCTATTGTATTTAATTGCGATGCAATTTCTGTGTTTCATCGTCAAAAGAAAGGTCCAAGGGATACAGTAAACCTGGAGTGACGCATCGTAATCTATAACTAGTGTCACAGGAATGGTTCAAAACATAGTCAGTAACAAGGGTTAGTGTTCTTGTACCTAAGTCGGCATTGTGCCTTTTGTATTTAATTCCGATGCAATTTCTGTGTTTCATCGCCAATTAGAAGGTCCAAGGGATACAGGAAACCTGGAGTGAAGCTTCGGAATCTATAACTAGTGTCACATGAATGGTTCAAAACATAGACAGTAAAAAGAGTCAGTCTTCTTGTACTTATGTCGGCATTGTGCCCTATGTATTTAATTCCGATGCAATTTCTGCGTTTCATCGTCAATAAGAAGGCCAAATGGATACAGTAAACCTGAAGTGAAATATCGTAATCTAAAACTGGTCTCACAGGAAACATTCAAAACATAGACAGTAAGAAGAGTCAGTCTTCGTGTTCTTAAGTCGGCAATGTTCCTTTTGTATTTAATTCCGATGCAATTTATTTGTTTCATCGTCAACAAGAAGGTCCAAGGGATACAGTAAACCTGAAGTGAAGCATCGAAATCTACAACTGGTCTCACAGAAATGGTTTAAACATAGACAGTAAGAAGAGTCAGTCTTCTTGTTCATAATTAGGCATTGTGCCATTTGTATTTAATTCCGATGCAATTTCTGTGTTTCATCGTCAATAAGAAGGTCCAAGGGATACAGTCAACCTGAGGTGAAACATTGGAATCTAAAACTGGTCTCACAGGGTAGGTTCATAACAGACAGTAAGAAGAGTCAGTCTTCGTGTACTTATGACGGCATTGTGCATTTTGTATTTGATTCCGATGCAATTTCTGTGTTTCATCGTTAATAAGAAGGTCCAAGAGATACAGTAAACCTGAAGTGAAGCATCGTAATCTAAACCTAGTCGCACAGGAAAGGTTAAAAACATAGACGGTAAGAAGAGCCCGTCTTCTTGTTCTTAAGTCGGCATTGTGCCTTTTGTATTAATTCCGATGCAATTTCTGTGTTTCATCGTCAATAAGAAGGTCCAAGGGATATAGTAAACCTGAAGTGAAGCATCGGAATCAATAACTAGTGTCACAGGAATGGTTCAAATCATAGTCAGTAAGAAGAGTCAGTCTTCTTGTACTTAAGTCGTCATTGTACGTTTTGTATTTAATTCCGATGCAATTTCTGTCTCTCATCGTAAATAAGAATGTCCAAGGGATGCAGTAAACCTGGAGTGAAGCATCGGAATCTATAACTAGTTTCTCAGGGATAGTTCAAAACATAGATATTAAGAAGAGTCAGTATTCTTGTACTTAATTCGGCATTGTGCCTTTTGTATTGGATTCCGATGCAATTTCTGTGTTTCATCGTCAATAAGAAGATCAGAGGTATACAGTAAACCTGAAGTTAAGCATCGGAATCTATAACTACTGTCACAGGAACGGTTCAAAACATAGTCAGTAAGAAGAGTCAGTCTTATTGTGCTCTAGTCTTCATTGTGCCTTTTATATTAAATTCCGATGCAATTTATGTCTTTCTTCGTCAATAAGAAGGTCCACGTGATACAGTAAACCTGAAGTGAAGCATCGGCGTCTATAACTAGTGTAACAGGAATGGTTTAAAACATAGACAGTAGAAAGAGTCAGTCTTCTTGTACTTAAGTCGGCATTGTGCATTTTGTATTTAATTCCGATGCAATTTCTGTGTTTCATCGTCAATAAGAAAGCCCAAGGGATACAGTAAACCTGGAGTGAATTATCGGAATCTATAACTAGTGTCTCAGCGATGGTTCAAATCATAGACAATAGGAAGAGACAGTCTTCTTGTACTTAAGTCGGCATTGTGCCTTTTGTATTTAATTCCGATGCAATTTCTGTGTTTCATCGTCAATAAGAAGGTCAGAGGGATACAGAGAACCTGAATTTAAGCATCGGAATCTATAAATACTGTCACAGGAATGGTTGAAAACATAGTCAGTAAGAAGAGTCAGTCTTTTTGTGCTCAAGTCGCCATTGTGCCTTTTGTATTTAATTCCGACGCAATTTATGTCTTTCATTGTCAATTAGAAGGTCCAAGGGATACAGTAAACTGAAGTGAAGCATCGGAATCTATAACTAGTGTCAAGGGATGGTTTAAAACATAGACAGTAGGAAGAGTCAGTCTTCTTGTACTTAAGTCGGCATTGTGCTTTTTGTATTTAATTCCGATGAAATTTCTGTGTTTCATCGTCAATAAGAAGGTCAGAGGGATACAGTAAACCCGAAGTGAAGCATCGGAATCTATAACTAGTGTCTCAGGAATGGTTCAAAACATAGACAGTAGGAAGAGTCAGTCTTCTTGTACTTCAGTCGGCATTGTGCCTTTTCTATGTAATTCCGATGCAATTGCTGTGTTTCATCGTCAATAAGAGAGTCCAAGGTATACAGTAAACCTGAAGTGAAGCATCTGAATCTAAAACTAGTGTCACAGGAATGGTTCAAAACATAGTCAGTTAGAAGAATCAGTCTTCTAGTACTTAAGTCGGCATTGTGCCTTTTGTATTTAATTCCGATGCAATTTCTGTGTTTCATCGTCAATACGAAGGTCCAAGGGATACAATAAATCTGGAGTGAAGCATCGGAATCTATAACTAGTGTCACATGAATGGTTCAAAACATAGACAGTAAGAAGAGTCAGTCTTCTTGCACTTAAGTCGGCATTGTGCCTATTGTATTTAATTCCGATACAATTTCTGTGTTTCATCGTCAAAAGGAAGGTCAAAGGGATACAGTAAACCTGGAGTGACGCATCGTAATCTGTAACTAGTGTCACAGGAATGGTTCAAAACATAGTCAGTAAGAAGAGTCAGTGTTCTTGTACTTAAGTCGGCATTGTGCCTTTTGTATTTAATTCCGATGCAATTTCTATGTTTCATCGTCAATGAGAAGGTCCAAGGGATACAGGAAACCTGGAGTGAAGCATCGGAATCTATAACTAGTGTCACATGAATGGTTCAAAACTTAGACAGTAAAAAGAGTCAGTCTTCTTGTACTTATATCGGCATTGTGCCCTTTGTATTTAATTCCGATGCAATTTCTGCGTTTCATCGTCAATAAGAAGGCCAAATGGATACAGTAAACCTGAAGTGAAATATCGTAATCTAAAACTGCTCTCACAGGAAACATTCAAAACATAGACAGTAAGAAGAGTCAGTCTTGCTGTTCTTAAGTCGGCAATGTTCCTTTTGTATTTAATTCCGTGGCAATTTATTTGTTTCATCGTCAATAAGAAGGTCCAAGGGATACAGTAAACCTGAGGTGAAGCTTTGGAATCTAAAACTGGTCTCACAGGGTAGGTTCATAACAGACAGTAAGAAGAGTCAGTCTTCGTGTACTTATAACGGCATTGTGCATTTTGTATTTGATTCCGATGCAATTTCTGTGTTTCATCGTTAATAAGAAGGTCCAAGGGATACAATAAACCTGAAGTGAAGCACCGTAATCTAAAACTAGTCTCACAGGAAAGGTTAAAAACATAGACGGTAAGAAGAGCCCGTCTTCTTGTTCTTAAGTCGGCATTGTGCCTTTTGTATTTAATTCCGATGCAATTTCTGTGTTTCATCACCAATAAGAAGGTACAAGGGATACAGTAAACCTGGAGTGAAACATCGGAATCTATAACTAGTGTCACAGGAATGGATCAAAACATAGACAGTAAAAAGAGTCAGTATTCTTGTACTTATATGGGCATTGTGCCCTTAGTATATAATTCCGATGCAATTTCTGTGTATCATCGTCAATAAGAAGGTACAAGGGATACAGTAAACCTGGAGTGAAACATCGGAATCTATAACTAGTGTCACAGGAATGAATCAAATCATAGTCAGTAAGAAGAGTCGGTGTTCTTGTACCTAAGTAGGCATTGAGCCTTTTGTATTTAATTCCGATGCAATTTCTGTGTTTCCTCGTCAATGAGAAGGTGCAAGGGATACAGTAAACCGGGAGTGAAGCATCGGAATCTATAACTAGTGTCACATGAATGGATCAAAACATAGACAGTAAAAAGAGTCAGTATTCTTGTACTTATATGGGCATTGTGCCCTTAGTATATAATTCCGATGCAATTTCTGTGTATCATCGTCAATAAGAAGGCCCAATGGATACAGTAAACCTGAAGTGAAGCATCGTAACTAAAAATGGTCTCACAGCAAACATTCAAAATAGAGACAGTAAGAAGAGTCAGTCTTCTTGTACTTAAGTCGGCATTGTGCCTTTTGTATTTAATTCTGATGCAATTTTCTTGTTTCATCGTCAACAAGAAGGTCCAAGGGATACAGTAAACCTGAAGTGAAGCATCGAAATCTAAAACTGGTCTCACAGGAATGGTTTAAACATAGATAGTAAGAAGAGTCAGTCTTATTGTTCATAAATAGGCATTGTGCCATTTGTATTTAATTCCGATGCAATTTCTGTGTTTCATCGTCAATAAGCAGGTCCAAGGGATACAGTAAACCTGAGGTGAAGCATTGGAATCTAAAACTGGTCTCACAGGGTAGGTTCATAACAGACAGTAAGAAGAGTCAGTCTTCGTGTACTTAAGACGGCATTGTGCATTTTGTATTTCATTCCGATGCAATTTTTGTGTTTCATCGTTAATAAGAAGGTCCTAGGGATACAGTAAACCTGAAGTGAAGCTTCGTAATCTAAAACTGGTCTCTCAGGAAAGGTTCAAAGCATAGACGGTAAGAGGAGCCCGTCCTCTTGTTCTTAAGTCGGCATTGTGCCTTTGGTATTTAATTCCGATGCGATTTCTGTGTTTCATCGTCACTAAGAAGGTCCAAGGGATACAGTAAACCTGAAGTGAAGCATCGGAATCTATAACTAGTGTCACAGGAATGGTTCAAAACATAGACAGTAGGAAGAGTCAGTCTTCTTGTCCTTAAGTCGGCATTGAGACTTTTTATTTAATTCCGATGCAATTTCTGTGTTTCATCGTCAATAAGAAGGTCCAAGGGATATAGTAAACCTAGAGTGAAGCATCGGAATCTATAACTAGTGTCACAGGAATGGTTCAAAACATAGACAGTAGGAAGAGTCAGTCTTCTTGTACTTATTTCGGCATTGTGCCTTTTGTATATTATTCCGATGCCATTTCTGTGTTTCATCGTCAATAAGAAGGTCCAAGGTATACAGTAAACCTGACGTGAAGCATGGGAATCTATAACTAGTGTCATAGGAATGTTTCAAAACATAGACAGTAAGAAGAGTCAGTCTTCTTGTACTTAAGTCATCCTTGTGCATTTTTTATTTAATTCCGATGCAATGTCTGTGTTTCATCGTCAATAAGGAGGTCCAAGGGATACAGTAAACCTGGAGTGAGACAGCGGAATCTATAGCTAGTGTCACAGGAATGGTTCAAAGCATAGACAGTAAGAAGAGTCATTCTTCCTGTACTTAAGTCGGCATTGTGCCTTTTGTGTTTAATTCCGATGCAATTTCTGAGTTTCATCGTCAATTACAAGGTCTGAGGAATACAGTAAACCTGAAGTGAAGCATCGGAATCTATAACTAGTGCCACAGGAATGGTTCAAAAGATAGTCAGTAAGAAGAGTCAGTCTTATTGTACCTAATTTGGCATTCTGCCTTTCTATTTAAATCCGATGCAATTTCTGTGTATTCATCGTCAATAAGAAAGTCCAAGGGATACAGTAAACCTGGAGTGAAGCATCGGAATCTATAACTAGTGTCACAGGAATGGTTCAATACATAGTCAGTAAGAAGAGTCAGTCTTGTTGTACTTAAGTCGGCATTGTGCCTTTTGTATTTAATTCCGATGGAATTTCTGTGTTTCATCGTCAATAAGAAGGTCAATGGGATACAGTAAACATAGAGTGAAGCATCGGATTCTATAACTAGAGTCACTGGAATGGTTCAAAACATAGACAGTAAGAAGAATCAGTATTCTTGCACTTAAGTCGCCATTGTGCCTTTTGTATTTAATACCGATGCAATTTCTGTGTTTCATCCTCAATAAGAAGGTCCCATGAATACAGTAATCCTCGAGTGGAACATCGGAATCTATAACTAGTGTCACAGGGATGGTTCAAAACATAGTCAGTAAGAAGAGTCAGTGTTCTTGTACTTAAGTCGGCATTGTGCCTTTTGTATTTAATTCCGATGCAAATTCTATGTTTCATCGCCAATGGCAAGGTCCAAGGGATACAGGAAACCTGGAGTGAAGCATCGGAATCTATAACTAGTGTCACATGAATGGTTCAAAGCTTAGACAGTAAAAAGAGTCAGTCTTCTTGTACTTATGTCGGCATTGTGCCCTTTGTATTTAATTCCGATGCAATTTCTGCGTTTCATCGTCAATAAGAAGGTCAAATGGATACAGTAAACCTGAAGTGAAATATCGTAATCTAAAACTTGTCTCACAGGAAACATTCAAAACATAGACAGTAAGAAGAGTCAGTCTTCCTGTTCTTAAGTCGGCAATGTTCCTTTTGTATTTAATTCCGATGCAATTTATTTGTTTCATCGTCAACAAGAAGGTCCAAGGGATACAGTAAACCTGAAGAGAAGCATCGAAATCTAAAACTGGTCTCACAGGGTAGGTTCATAACAGACAGTAAGAAGAGTCAGTCTTCGTGTACTTATGACGGCATTGTGCATTTTGGATTTGATTCCGATGCAATTTCTGTGTTTCATCGTTAATAAGAAGGTCCAAGGGATACAATAAACCTGAAGTGAAGCATCGTAATCTAAAACTAGTCTCACAGGAAAGGTTAAAAACATAGACGGTAAGAAGAGCCCGTCTTCTTGTTCTTAAGTCGGCATTGTGCCTTTTGTATTTAATTCCGATGCAATTTCTGTGTTTCATCGTCAATAAGAAGGTCCAAGGGATACAGTAAACCTGAGGTGAAGCATTGGAATCTAAAACTGGTCTCACAGGGTAGGTTCATAACAGACAGTAAGATGAGTCGGTCTTCTTGTATTTAAGTCGGCATTGTGCCTTTTGTATTTAATTCCTATGCATTTTCTGTGTTTCATCGTCAATAAGAAGGTCCAAGGGATAGAGTAAACCTGGAGTGAAACATCGGAATCTATAACTAGTGTCACAGGAACGAATCAAATCATAGTCAGTAAGAAGAGTCGGTGTTCTTGTACTTAAGTAGGCATTGTGCCCTTAGTATATAATTCCGATGCAATTTCTGTGTATCATCGTCAATAAGAAGGCCCAATGGATACAGTAAACCTGAAGTGAAGCATCGTAACTAAAACTGGTCTCACAGCAAACATTCAAAATAGAGACAGTAAGAAGAGTCAGTCATCTTGTACTTAAGTCGGCATCGTGCCTTTTGGATTAAATTCTGATGCAATTTTCTTGTTTCATCGTCAACAAGAAGGTCCAAGGGATACAGTAAACCTGGAGTGAAACATCGGAATCTATAGCTAGTGTCACAGGAATGGTTCAAAGCATAGACAGTAAGAAGAGTCATTCTTCCTGTACTTAAGTCGGCATTGTGCCTTTTGTATTTAATTCCGATGCAATTTCTGAGTTTCATCGTCAATTACAAGGTCTGAGGAATACAGTAAACCTGAAGTGAAGCATCGGAATCTATAACTAGGGTCACAGGAATGGTTCAAAACATAGACAGTAAGAAGAGTCAGTCTTCTTGTACCTAAGTTGGCATTCTGCCTTTCTATTTAAATCCGATGCAATTTCTGTGTTTCATCGTCAATAAGAAGGTCCAAGGGATACGGTATACCTGGAGTGAAGCATCGGAATCTATAACTAGTGTCACAGGAATGGTTCAAAACATAGTCAGTAAGAAGAGTCAGTCTTGTTGTACTTAAGTCGGCATTGTGCCTTTTGTATTTAATTCCGATGAAATTTCTGTGTTTCATCGTCAATAAGAAGGTCAGTGGGATACAGTAAACCTGAAGTTAAGCATCGGAATGTATAACTAGTGTCACAGGAATGGTTCAAAACAAAGTCAGTAAGAAGAGTCAGTGTTTTTGTACTTAAGAGGGCATTGTGCCTTTTGTATTTAATTCCGATGCAATTTCTGTGTTTCATCGTCAATAAGGAGGTCCAAGGTTTACAGTAAACCTGGAGTGAAACATCGGAATCTATAACTAGAGTCACAGGAATGGTTCAAAACATAGACAGTAAAAAGAGTCAGTCTTCTTGTACTTATGTCGGCATTGTGCCCTTTGTATTTAATTCCGATGCAATTTCTGTCTTTCATCTTCAATAAGAGGGTCCAAGGGATACAGTAAACCTCAAGTGAAGCATCGTAATCTAAAACTGGGCTCACAGGAAACATTCAAATCATAGACAGTAAGAAGAGTCAGTCTTCTGGTTCTTAAGTCGGCATTGTGCCTTTTGTATTTAATTCCGATGCAATGTAATTGTTTCTTCGTCAACAAGAAGGCCCAAGGGATACAGTAATCCTGATGTGAAGCATCGAAATCTAAAAGTGGTATCACAGGAATGGTTTAAACATAGACAGTAAGATGAGTCAGTCTTCTTGTTCATAAATAGGCATTGTGCCATTTGTATTTAATTCCGATGCAATTTCTGTGTTTCATCGTCAATAAGAAGGTCCAAGGGATACAGTAAACCTGAGGTGAAGCATTGGAATCTAAAACTGGTCTCACAGGGAAGGTTCAAATCATAGACAGTAGCCTTTTTATTTAATTCCGATGCAATTTCTGTGTTTCATTGTCAATAAGAAGGTCCAAGGGATACAGTAAACCTGGAGTGAAGCATCGGTATCTATAACTAGTATCACAGGAATGGTTCAAAACATAGACAGTAGGAAGAGTCAGTCTTCATGTACTTAAGTCGTCATTGTGCCTTTTGTATATTATTCCTATGCAATTACTGTGTTTCATCGTCAATAAGAAGGTGCAAGGGATACAGTAAACCTGAAGTGAAGCATCGGAATCTATAACTAGTGTCACAGGAATGGTTTCAAACATAGACAGTAGGAAGAGTCAGTCTTCTTGTACTTAAGCCGGCATTGTGCCTTTTTATTTAATTCCGATGCAATTTCTGTGTTTCATCGTCAATAAGAAGTTCTGAGGGATACAGTAAACCTGTAGTGAAGCATCTGAATCTATAACTAGTCTCACATGAATTGTTCAATACATAGACAGTAGGTAGAGTCAGTCTTCTTGTACTTAAGTCGGCATTGTGCCTCTTCTATTAAATTCCGATGCAATTTTTGTGCTTCATCGTCAATAAGAAAGACCAAGGGATACAGTAAACGTGAAGTGAAGCACTGGAATCTATAACTAGTGTCACAGGAATGTTTCAAAACATAGTCAGTAAGAAGAGTCTGTCTTCTTGTACTTAAGTCGACATTGTGCCTTTTCTGTTTAATTCCGATGCGATATCTGTGTTTCATCGTCAATAAGAAGGACCAAGGGATACAGTAAACCTGGAGTGAAGCATCGGAATCAATAGCTAGTGTCACAGGAAAAGTTCAAAGCATAACAGTAAGAAAAGTCAGTCAGCTTGTACTTAAGTCGGCATTGTGCCTTTTGTACTTAATTCCGATGCAATATCTGTGTTTCATCGTCAATAAGGAAGTCCAAGGGATACAGTAAACCTGAAGTGAAGCATCGGAATCTATAACTAGTGTCACAGGAATGGTTCAAATCATAGTCAGTTAGAAGAGTCATCCTTCTTGTACTTAAGCCGGCATTGTGCCTTTTGGATTTAATTCCGATGAAATTTCTGTGTTTCATCGTCAATAAGAAGGTCCAAGGGATACAGTAAACCTGAAGTGAAGCATCGGAATCTATAACTAGTGTCACAGGAATGGTTCTAAACATAGTAGGTAAGAAGAGTCAGTCTTCTTGTACTTAAGTCGGCATTGTTCCTTTTGTATTAAATTCCGATGCAATTTCTGTGTTTCATCGTCAATAAGAAGGTCCAAGGGATACAGTAAACCGGAAGTGAAGCATCGGAATCTATAACTAGTGTCACAGGAATGGTTCAAAGCATAGACAGTAGGAAGAGTCAGTCTTCTTGTACTTAAGTCGCCATTGTGCCTTTTTATTTAATTCAGATGCAATTTCTGTGTTTCATCGTCAACAAGAAGGTCCAAGGGATATAGTAAACCTGGAGTGAAGCATCGGAATCTATAAATAGTGTCACATGAATGTTTCAAAACATAGACAGTAGGGAGAGTCAGTCTTCTTGTACTTAAGTCGGCATTGTGCCTTTTGTATTTTATTCCGATGCCATTTCTGTGTTTCATCGTCAATAACAAGGTCCAAGGGATATATTAAACCTGAAGTGAAGCATCGGAATCAATAACTAGTGTCACAGGAATGTTTCAAAACATAGACAGTAAGAAGTGTCAGTCTTCTTGTACTTAAGTCGTCTTTGTGCCTTTTTTCTTTAATTCCGATGCGATTTCTGTGTTTCATCGTCAATAAGAAGGTCCAACGGATACAGTAAACCTTTAGTGAAGCATCGGAATCTATAGCTAGTGTCACAGGAATGGTTCAAAGTGTAGACAGTAAGAAGAGTCAGTCATCTTGTACTTAAATCGACATTGTGCCTTTTGTATTTTATTCCGATGCAATTTCTGTGTTTCATCGACAATAAGGAGGTCCAAGGGATACAGTAAACCTGGAGTGAAGCATCGGAATCTATGTGTCACAGGAATGGTTCAAAACATAGTCAGTAAGAAGACTCATTCTTCTTGTACTTAAGTCGGTATTGAGCCTTTTGTATTTAATTCCGATGCAATTTCTGTGTTTCAACGTTAATAAGAAGGTCCAAGGGATACAGCAAACCAGGAGTCAAGCATCGGTATTGATAACTAGTGTCACAAGAATGGTTCAAATCATAGTCAGTAAGAAGAGTCAGTCTACTTGTACTTAAGTTAGCATTGTGCCTTTTGTATCTAATTCCGATGCAATTTCTGTGTTTCATCGTCAATAAGAAGGTCCAAGGGATACAGTAAACCTGGAGTGAAGCATCGGAATCAATAACTAGTGTCACAGGAATGATACAAATCATAGTCAGTGAGAAGAGTCAGTCTTCTTGTACTTAAATCGGCATTGTGCCTTTTGTATTTAATTCCGATGCAATTTCTGTGTTTCATCGTCAATAAAGAGGTCCAAGGGATACAGTAAACCTGGAGTGAAGCATCGGAATCTATGTGTCACAGGAATGGTTCAAAACATAGTCAGTAAGAAGAGTCATTCTTCTTGTACTTAAGTCGGCATTGTGGCTTTTGTATTTAATTGCGATGCAATTTCTGTGTTTCATCGTCAATTACAAGGTCTGAGGGATACAGTAAACCTGAAGTGAAGCATCGGAATCTATAACTAGTGTCACAGGAATGGTTCAAACATGGACAGTAAGAAGAGTCAGTCTTCTTGTACTTAAGTCGGCATTGTGCCTATTCTATTTCATTCCGATGCAATTTCAGTGTTTCGCCGTCAATAAGAAAGTCCGAGGGATACAGTAAACCTGAAGTGAAGCATCGGAATCTATAACTAGCGTCACAGGAATGGTTCAAAACATAGTCAGTAAGAAGAGTCAGTCTTCTTGTACTTAAGTCGGCATTGTGCCTTCTCTATTTAATTCCGATGCAATTTCTGTGTTTCAATGTCAATAAGAAGGTCCAAGGGATACAGTAAAACTGGAGTGAAGCATCGGAATCTATAACTAGTGTCACAGGAATGGTTCAAAACATCGCCAGTAAGAAAAGTCAGTCTTGTTGAACTTAAGTCGGCATTGTGGCTTTTGTATTTAATTCCTATGAAATTTCTGTGTTTCATCGTCAATAAGAAAGTCAAAGGGAGACAGTAAACATAGAGTGAAGCATCGGATTCTATAACTAGAGTCACAGGAATGGTTCATACATATACAGTAAGAAGAGTCAGTATTCTTGTACTTAAGTCGGCATTGTGCCTTTTGTATTTAATTCCGATGCAATTTCTGTGTTTCATCCTCAATAAGAAGGTGCCTTGGATACAGTAATCCTGGAGTGAAGCATTGGAATCTATAACTAGTGTCACAGGGATGGTTCATAACATAGACAGTAAGAAGAGTGAGTACTCTTGTACTTAAGTCGGCATTGTGCCTTTTGTATTTAATTCCGATGAAATTACTGTGTTTCATCGTCAATAGGAAGGTCAGAGGCATACAGTAAACCACAAGTTAAGCATCGGAATGTATAACTAGTATCACAGGAATGGTTCAACTCATAGTCAGTAAGAAGAGTCAGTCGTTTTGTACTTAAGTCGGCATTGTGCCTTTTGTATTTAATTCTGATGCAATTTCTGTGTTTCATCGTCAATAAGAAGGTCCAAGGGATACAGTAAACCTGGAGTGAAGCATCGGAATCTATAACTAGTGTCACAGGAATGGTTGAAAGCATAGACAGTAAGAAGAGTCAGTCTTCTTGTACTTAAGTCTGCATTGTGCCGTTTGTATTTCATTCCGATGCAATTTCTGTGTTTCATCGTCAATAAGGAGGTCCAAGGTTTACAGTAAACCTGGAGTGAAGCATCGGAATCTATAACTAGTGTCACAGGAATGGTTCATATCATAGTCAGTAAGAAGAGTCAGTCTTCTTGTACTTATGTCGGCATTGTGCATTTTGTATTTAATTCCGATGCAATTTCGGTTTTTCATCGTCAATAAGAATTTCCAAGGGATACAGCAAACCGGGAGTGAAGCATCGGAATCTATAACTAATGTCACAGGAATGAATCAAAACATAGTCAGTAAGAAGAGTCAGTCTTCTTGCACTTAAGTCGGCATTGTGCCTTTTCTATTTCATTCCGATGCAATTTCTGTGTTTCATCGTCAATAAGAAAGTCCAAGGGTTACAGTAAACCTGAAGTGAAGCATCGGAATCAATATCTAGTGTCACAGGAATGGTTCAAACATAGTCAGTAAGAAGAATCAGTCTTATTGTACTTAAGTCGGCATTCTGCCTTTTGTATTTAATTCCGATGCAATTTCTGTGTTTCATCGTCAATGAGAAGGTCCAAGGTATACAGTAAACCTGGACTGAAGCATCGTAATCTATAACTAGTGTCACATGATTGGTTCAAAACATAGACAGTAAAAAGAGTCAGTCTTCTTGTACTTATGTCGGCATTGTGCCCTTTGTATTTCATTCCAATGCAATTTCTGTCTTTCATCGTCAATAAGAAGGCCCAATGGATACAAAAAACCTGAAGTGAAGCATCGTAATCAAAATCTGGTCTCACAGGAAGCATTCAAAACATAGACAGTAAGAAAAGTCAGTCTTCTTGTTCTTAAGTCGGCATTGTGCCTTTTGTATTTAATTCCGATGCATTTTTTTTGTTCATCGTCAACAAGAATGTCCAAGGGATACAGTAAACCTGAAGTGAAGCATCGAAATCTAAAAGTGGTCTCACAGGAATGGTTTATACATAGACAGTAAGAAGAGACAGTCTTCTTGTTCATAAATGGGCATTGTGCCATTTGTATTTAATTCCGATGCAATTTCCGTGTTTCATCGTCAATAAGAAGGTACAAGGGATACAGTAAACCTGAGGTGAAGCATTGGAATCTAAAACTGGTCTCACAGGGAAGGTTCAAACCATAGAGAGTAGGAAGAGTCAGTCTTCTTGTACTTAAGTCGGCATTGTGCCTTTTTATTTAATTCCGATGCAATTTCTGTGTTTCATAGTCAATAAGAAGGTCCAAGGGATACAGTATCGGCATCTATAACTAGTGTCACAGGAATGGTTCAAAACATAGACAGTAGGAAGTGTCAGTCTTCTTGTACTTAAGTCGGCATTGTGCCTTTTGTTTATTATTCCGATGCAATTTCTGTGTTTCATCGTCAATAAGAAGGTCCAAGGGATACAGTAAACCTGAAGTGAAGCATCGGAATCTATAACTAGTGTTACAGGAATGGTTCCAAACATAGTCAGTAAGAAGAGTCAGGCTTGTTGTACTTAAGTCGGCATTGTGCCTTTTGTATTTAATTCCGATGAAGTTTCTGTGGTTCATCGTCAATAAGAAGGTCAAAGGGATACCGTAAATATAGAGTGTAGCATCGGATGCTATAACTAGAGTCACAGAAATGGTTCAAAGCATATACAGTAAGAAGAGTCAGTATTCTTGTACTTAAGTCGGCATTGTGCCTTTTGTATTTAATTCCGATGCAATTTCTGTGTTTCATCCTCAATAAGAAGGTCCCAAGGATACAGTAATCCTGGAGTGAAGCATCGGAATCTATAACTAGTGTCACAGGGATGGTTCATAACATAGACACTAAGAAGAGTGAGTACTCTTGTACTTAAGTCGGCATTGTGCCTTTTGTATTTAATTCCGATGAAATTACTGTGTTTCATCGTCAATAAGAAGGTCAGAGGGATACAGTAAACCTGAAGTTAAGCATCGGAATCTATAACTAGTGTCACAGGAATGGTTCAAATCATAGTCAGTAAGAAGAGTCAGTCTTTTTGTACTTAAGTCGGCATTGTGCCTTTTGTATTTAATTCCGATGCAATTTCTGTGTTTCATCGTGAATAAGAAGGTCCAAGGGATACAGTAAACCTGGAGAGAAGCATCGGAATCTATAACTAGTGCCACAGTTATGGTTGAAAGCATAGACAGTAAGAAGAGTCAGTCTTCTTGTACTTAAGTCTGCATTGTGCCTTTTGTATTTCATTCCGATGCAATTTCTGTGTTTCATCGTCAATACGAAGGTCCAAGGGATACAGTAAACCTGGAGTGAAGCATCGGAATCTATAACTAGTGTCACAGGAATGGTTCAAAACATAGTCAGTAAGAAGGTTCAGTGTGTTGTACTAAAGTCGTCATTGTGCCTTTTGTATTTAATTCCGATGCAATTTCTGTGCTTCATCGTCAATGAGAAGGTCCAAGGGATACAGTAAACCTGGACTGATGCGTCGGAATCTATAACTAGTGTCACATGAATGGCTTAAAACATAGACAGTAGGAAGAGTCAGTATTCTTGTACTTAAGTCGGCATTGTCGCTTTTCTATTTAATTCCGATGCAATTTCTGTGTTTCATTGTCAATAAGAAGGTCCAAGGGATACAGTAAACCTGAAGTGAAGAACCGGGAACTATAACTAGTGTCACAGGAGTGGTTCAAAATATAGACAGTAGGAAGAGTCAGTCATCTGTACTTCAGTCGGCATTGTGCCTTTTTATTTAATTCCGATGCAATTTCTGTGTTTCATCGTCAATAAGAAGGTCAGAGGGATATAGTAAACCTGTAGTAAGCATCGGAATCTATAACTAGTGTCACAGGAATGGTTCAAATCATAGAAAAGAGGAAGAGTCAGTCTTCTTGTACTTAAGTCGTCATTGTACCTTTTCTATTTAATCCCGATGAAATTACTGTGTTTCATCGTCAGTAAGAAGGTCAGTGGGATACAGTAAACCTGAAGTGAAGCATCTGAATGTATAACTAGTGTCAGAGGAATGGTTCAAAACATAGTCAGTAAGAAGAGTCAGTCTTTTTGTACTTAAGTCGGCGTTGTGCCTTTTGTATTTATTTCCGATGCAATTTCTGTGTTTCATCGTCAATAACAAGGTCCAAG
This sequence comes from Schistocerca serialis cubense, assembly GCF_023864345.2. Lineage (NCBI taxonomy): Eukaryota > Metazoa > Arthropoda > Insecta > Orthoptera > Acrididae > Schistocerca > Schistocerca serialis. Next base: position 545,557,415 of record NC_064646.1, on the reverse strand, counting down.
GGATACAGTAAACCTGGAGTGAAGCATCGGTATCTATAACTAGTGTCACAGGACTGGTTGAAAGCATAGACAGTAAGAAGAGTCAGTCTTCTTGTACTTAAGTCTGCGTTGTGCCTTTTGTATTTAATTCTGATGCAATTCCTTGTTTCATCGTCAATGAGAAGGTCCAAGGGATACAGTAAACCTGAACTGAAGCATCGGAATCTATAACTAGTGTCACATGAACGGTTCAAAACATTGACAGTAGGAAGAGTCAGTCTTCTAGTACTTAAGTCGGCATTGTGCCTTTTGTATTTAATTCCGATGCAATTTCTGTGTTTCATCGTCAGTAAGAAGGTCCAAGGGATACAGTCAACCTGGAGTGAAACATCGGAATCTATATCTAGTGTCACAGAAATGAGTCAAATCATAGTCAGTAAGAAGTGGCAGTCTTCTTGTACCTAAGTGGGCATTGTGCATTTTGTATTCAATTCCGATGCAATTTCTGTGTTTCATCGTCAACAAGAAGGTCCAAGGGAAACAGTAAACCTGAAGTGAAGCATCGGAATCTATAACTAGTGTCACAATAATGGTTCAAAACATAGTCAGTAAGAAGAGTCAGTCTTCTTGTCCTTAAGTTGGCATTGTGCCTTTTTATTTAATTCCGATGCAATTTCTGTGTTTCATCGTCAATAAGAAGGTCCAAGGGATACAGCAAACCGGGAGTGAAGCATCGGAATCTATAACTAGTGTCACAGGAATGAATCAAAACATAGTCAGTAAGAAGAGTCAGTCTTCTTGCACTTAAGTCGGCATTGTGCCTTTTCTATTTCATTCCGATGCAATTTCTGTGCTTCATCGTCAATAAGAAAGTCCAAGGGATACAGTAAACCTGGAGTGAGGCATCGGAATCCATAACTAGTGTCACAGGAATGGTTCAAAACATAGTCAGTAAGAAGAGTCATTCGTCTTGTACTTACGTCGGCATTGTGCCTTTTGTATTTAATTCCGATGCAATTTCTGTGTTTCATCGTCTATTAGAAGCTCCAAGGGATACAGCAAACCAGGAGTGAGACATCGGAATCGATAACTAGTGTCACAAGAATGGTTCAAACATAGTCAGTAAGAAGAGTCAGTCTTCTTGTACTTAAGTCGGCATTGTGCCTTTTGTATTTAATTCCGATGCAAATTCTGTGTTTCATCGTCAATAAGAAGGTCCAAGGGATACAGTAAACCTGGAGTGACGCATCGGTATCAATAACTAGTGTCACAGGAATGGTTGAAGGCATAGACAGTAAGAAGAGTCAGTCTTCTTGTACTTAAGTCTGCGTTGTGCCTTTTGTATTTCATTGCGATGCAATTTCTGTGTTTCATCGTCAATAAGGAGGTCCAAGGTTTACAGTAAACCTGGAGTGAAGCATCGGAATCTATAACTAGTGTCACAGGAATGGTTCAAATCATAGTCAGTAAGAAGAGTCAGTCTTCTTGTACTTAAGTCGGCATTGTGCCTTTTGTATTTAATTCCGATGCAATTTCTGCGTTTCATCGTCAATAAGAAGGTCCAAGGGATACAGCAAACCGGGAGTGAAGCATCTGAATCCATAAATAGTGTCACAGGAATGAATTAAAACATAGTCAGTAAGAAGAGTCAGTCTTGGTGCACTTAAGTCGGCATTGTGCCTTTTCTATTTCATTCCAATGCAATTTCTGTGTTTCATCGTCAATAAGAAAGTCCTAGGGATACAGTAAACCTGAAGTGAATCATCGGAATCTATATCCAGTGGCACAGGAATGGTTCAAAACATAGTCAGTAAGAAGAATCAGTCTTCTTGTACTTAAGACGCCATTGTGCCTTTTCGATTTAAATCCGATGCAATTTCTGTGTTTCATCGTCAATACGAAGGTCCAAGGGATACAGTAAACCTGGAGTGAAGCATCGGAATCTATAACTAGTGTCACAGGAATGGTTAAAAACATAGTCAGTAAGAAGAGTCAGTGTTCTTGTACTTAAGTCAGTATTGTGCCTTTTGTATTTAATTCTGATGCAATTTCTTGTTTCATCGTCAATGAGAAGGTCCATGGGATACAGTAAACCTCAACTGAAGCATCGTAATGTATAACTAGTGTCACATGAATGGTTCAAAACATATACAGTAAAAAGAGACAGTCTTCTTGTACTTATGTCGGCATTATGCCCTTTGTATTTAATTCCGATGCAATTTCTGTCTTTCATCGTTAATAAGAAAGACCAATGGATACAGTAAACCTGAAGTGAAGCATCGTAATCTAAAACTGGTCTCACAGGAAACATGCAAAACATAGAGAGTGAGAAGAGTCAGTCTTCTTGTTCTTAAGTCGGCATTGTGCCTTTTGTATTTCATTCCGATGAAATTTTTTTGTTTCATCGTCAACAAGAAGGTCCAAAGGATACAGTAAACCTGAAGTGAAGCATCGAAATCTAAAAGTGGTCTCACAGGAATGGTTTAAACATAGACAGTAAGAAGAGTCAGTCTTCTTGTTCATAAATAGGCATTGTGCCATTTGTATTTAATTCCGATGCAATTTCAATGTTTCATCGTCAATAAGAAGGTCTAAGGTATACAGTAAACCTGGAGTGAAGCATCGGAATCTATAACTAGTGTCACAGGAATGGTTTAAAACATAGACAGTAGGAAGAGTCAGTCTTTTTGTACTTAAGTCGGCATTGTGCCTTTTGTATTTAATTCCGATGCAATTTCAGTGTTTCATCGTCTGTAAGAAGGTCCAAGGGATACAGTCAACCTGGAGTGAAGCATCGGAATCCATATCTAGTGTCACAGAAATGAATCAAAACATAGTCAGTAAGAAGAGGCAGTCTTCTTGTACTTAAGTCGGCATTGTGCATTTTGTATTTATTTCCGATGCAATTTCTGTGTTTCATCGTCAACAAGAAGGTCCAAGGGAAACAGTAAACCTGAAGTGAAGCATCGGAATCTATAACTAGTGTCACAGGAATGGTTCAAAACATAGTCAGTAAGCAGAGTCAGTCTTCTTGTACTTAAGTCGGCATTGTGCCTTTTTATTTAATTCCGATGCAATTTCTGTGTTTCATCGTCAATAAGAAGGTCAGAGGGATACAGTAAACCTGTAGTGATGCATCGGAATCTATAACTAGTCCCACAGGAATTGTGCAATACATAGACAGTAGGAAGAGTCAGTCTTCTTGTACTTAAGTCGGCATTGTGCCTTTTCTATTTAATTCCGATGCAATTTCTGTGCTTCATCGTCAATAAGAAAGTCCAAGGGATGCAGTAAACCTGGAGTGAAGCAACGAAATCCATAACTAGTGTCACAGGAATGGTTCAAAACATAGTCAGTAAGAAGAGTCACTCTTCTTGTACTTACGTCGGCATAGTGCCTTTTGTATTTAATTCCGATGTAATTTCTGTGTTCCATCGTCAATAAGAAGCTCCAAGGGATACAGCAAACCAGGAGTGAGACATCGGAATCGATAACTAGTGTCACAAGAATTGTTCAAAACATAGTCAGTAAGAAGAGTCAGTCTTCTTGTACTTAAGTCGGCATTGTGCCTTTTGTATTTAATTCCGATGCAATTTCTGTGTTTCATCGTCAGTAAGAAGGTCCAAGGGATACAGTCAACCTGGAGTGAAGCATCGGAATCTATAACTAGTGTCACAGGAATGAATCAAAACATAGTCAGTAAGAAGAGGCAGTCTTCTTGTACTTAAGTCGGCATTGTGCATTTTGTATTTAATTCCGATGCAATTTCAGTGTTTCATCGTCAACAAGAAGGTCCAAGGGATACAGTAAACCTGAAGTGAAGCTCAGAATCTATAACTAGTGTCACAAGAATGGTTTAAAATATAGACAGTAGGAAGTGTCAGTCTTCTTGTACTTAAGTCGGCATTGTCCCTTTTCTATTTAATTCCGATGCAATTTCTGTGTTTCATCGTCAATAAGAAGGTCTGAGGGATACAGTAAACCTGAAGTGAAGCATTGGAATCTATAACTAGTGTCACAGGAATGGTTCAAAACATAGTCAGTAAGCAGAGTCAGTCTTCTTGTACTTAAGTCGGCATTGTGCCTTTTCTATTTCATTCCGATGCAATATCTGTGCTTCGTCGTCAATATAAAGGTCAAAGGGATACAGTAAACCTGAAGTTAAGCATCGGAATGTATAACTAGTTTCACAGGAATGGTTCAAAGCATAGTCAGTAAGAAGAGTCAGTCTTCTTGTACTTAAGTCGGTATTGTGCCTGTTGTATTTAATTCCGATGCAATTTCTGTTTTTCATCGTCAATAAGAAGGTCCAAGGGATACAGTAAACCTGGAGTGAACCATCGGAATCTATAGCTAGTGTCACAGGAATGGTTGAAAACATAGACAGTAGGAAGAGTCAGTCTTCTCGTACTTAAGTCGGCATTGTGCATTTTGTATTTAATTCCGATGCAATTTCTGTGTTTCATCGTCAACAAGAAGGTCCAAGGGAAACAGTAAACCTGATGTGAAGCATCGGAATCTATAACTAGTGTCACAGGAATGGTTCAAAACATAGTCAGTAAGAAGAGTCAGTCTTCTTGTACTTAAGTCGGCATTGTGCCTTTTTATTTAATTCCGATGCAATTTCTGTGTTTCATCGTCAATAAGAAGGTCGGAGGGATACAGTAAACCTGTAGTGAAGCATCGGAATCTATAACTAGTCCCACAGGAATTGTGCAATACATAGACAGTAGGAAGAGTCAGTCTTCTTGTACTTAAGTCGGCATTGTGCCTTTTCTATCTAATTCCGATGCAATTTCTGTGCTTCATCGTCAATAAGAAAGTCCAAGGGATACAGTAAACCTGGAGTTAAGCATCGGAATCCATAACTAGTGTCACAGGAATGGTTCAAAACATAATCAATAAGAAGAGTCATTCTTCTTAGACTTACGTCGGCATTGTGCCTTTTGTATTTAATTCCGATGCAATTTCTGTGTTTCATCGTCAATAAGAAGCTCCAAGGGATACAGCAAACCAGGAGTGAGACATCGGAATCGATAACTAGTGTCACAAGAATGGTTCAAAACATAGTCAGTAAGAATAGTCAGTCTTCTTGTACTTAAGTCGGCATTGTGCCTTTTGTATTTAATTCCGATGCAATTTTTGTGTTTCATCGTCAACAAGAAGGTCCAAGGGATACAGTAAACCTGAAGTGAAGCATCAGAATCTATAACTAGTGTCACAGGAATGGTTTAAACATAGACAGTAGGAAGAGTCAGTCTTCTTGTACTTAAGTCGGCATTGTCCCTTTTCTATTTAATTCCGATGCAATTTCTGTGTTTCATCGTCAATAAGAAGGTCTGAGGGATACAGTAAACCTGAAGTGAAGCATCGACATCTATAACTAGTGTCACAGGAATGGTTCAAAGCATAGTCAGTAAGACGAATCAGTCTTCTTGTACTTAAGTCGGCATTGTGCCTTTTCTATTTAATTCCGATGCAATTTCTGTGTTTCATCGTCAATATGAAGGTCCAAGGGATACAGTAAACCTGAAGTGAAGTATCGGAATCTATAACTAGTGTCACAGAAATGGTTCAAAAAATAGTCAGTAAGAAGAGTCAGTTTTGTTGTACTTAAGTCGGCATTGTGCCTTTTGTATTTAATTCCGATGAAATTTCTGTGTTCCATCGACATTAAGAAGGTCCAAGGGATACAGTAAACATAGAGTGAAACATCGGATTCTATAACTAGTGTCACAGGAATGGTTCAAAACATAGACAGTAAGAAGAGTCAGTATTCTTGTACTTAAGTCGGCATTGTGCCTTTTGTATTTAATTCCGATGAAATTACTTTGTTTCATCGTCAATATAAAGGTCAGAGGGATACAGTAAACCTGAAGTTAAGCATCGGAATGTATAACTAGTGTCACAGGAATGGTTCAAAGCATAGTCAGTAAGAAGAGTCAGTCTTCTTGTACTTAAGTCGGTATTGTGCCTGTTGTATTTAATTCCGATGCAATTTCTGTTTTTCATCGTCAATAAGAAGGTCCAAGCGATACAGTAAACCGGGAGTGAACCATCGGAATCTATAGCTAGTGTCACAGGAATGGTTGAAAGCATAGACAGTAAGAAGAGTCAGTTTTCTTGTACGTAAGTCGGCATTGTGCCTTTTTTATTTAATTCCGATGCAATTTCTGAGTTTCATCATCTGTAAGAAGGTCCAAGGGATACAGCAAACCGGGAGTGAAGCATCGGAATCTATAACTAGTGTCACAGGAATAAATCAAAGTATAGTCAGTAAGAAGAGTCAGTCTTCTTGTACTTAAGTCGGCATTGTGCCTTTTGTATTTAATTCCGATGCAATTTCTGTGTTTCATCGTCAATAAGAATGTCCAAGGGATATAGTAAACCTGGAGTGAAACATCGGAATCTATAACTAGTGTCACAGGAATGAATCAAACATAGTCAGTAAGAAGAGGCAGTCTTCTTGTACTTAAGTCGGGATTGTGCCTTTTGTATTAAATTCCGATGCAATTTCTCTGTTTCATCGTCAATAAGAAGGTCCAAGGGATACAGTAAACCTGGAGTGAAGCATCGGAATCTATAACTAGTGTCACAGGAATGGTTAAAAACATAGTCAGTAAGAAGAGTCAGTGTTCTTGTACTTAAGTCAGCATTGTGCCTTTTGTATTTAATTCTGATGCAATTTCTTGTTTCATCTTCAATGAGAAGGTCCAAGGGATACAGTAAATCTGAACTGAAGCATCGGAATCTACAACTAGTGTCACATGAATGGTTCAAAACATAGACAGTAAAAAGAGACAGTCTTCTTGTACTTATGACGGCATTGTGCCCTTTGTATTTAATTCCGATGCAATTTCTGTCTTTCATCGTCAATAAGAAGGTCCAAGGGATACAGTAAACCTGGAGTGAAACATCGGAATCTATAACTAGTGTCACAGGAATGAATCAAACATAGTCAGTAAGAAGAGGCAGTCTTCTTGTTCTTAAGTCGGCATTGTGCCTTTTGTATTTCATTCCGATGCAATTTTTTTGTTTCATCGTCAACAAGAAGGTCCAAAGGATACAGTAAACCTGAAGTGAAGCATCGAAATCTAAGAGTGGTCTCACAGGAATGGTTTAAACATAGACAGTAAGAAGAGTCAGTCTTCTTGTTCATAAATAGGCATTGTGCCATTTGTATTTAATTCCGATGCAATTTCTGTGTTTCATCGTCAATAAGAAGGTCCAAGGTATACAGTAAACCTGGAGTGAAGCATCGGAATCTATAACTAGTGTCAAATGAAAGGTTCAAAGCATAGACAGTAGGAAGAGTCAGTCTTCTCGTACTTAAGTCGGCATTGTGCATTTTGTATTTAATTTCGATGCAATTTCTGTGTTTCATCGTCAACAAGAAGGTCCAAGGGAAACAGTAAACCTGATGTGAAGCATGGGAATCTATAACTAGTCCCACAGGAATTGTGCAATACATAGACAGTAGGAAGGGTCAGTCTTCTTGTACTTACGTCGGCATTGTGCCTTTTGTATTTAATTCCGATGCAATTTCTGTGGTTCATCGTCTATAAGAAGCTCCAAGGGATACAGCAAACCAGGAGTGAGACATCGGAATCGATAACTAGTGTCACAAGAATGGTTCAAAACATAGTCAGTAAGAAGAGTCAGTCTTCTTGTACTTAAGTCGGCATTGTGCCTTTTGTATTTAATTCCGATGCAATTTCTGTGTTTCATCGTCAGTAAGAAGGTCCAAGGGATACAGTCAACCTGGAGTGAAGCATCGGAATCTATAACTAGTGTCACAGGAATGAATCAAAAAATAGTCAGTAAGAAGAGGCTGTCTTTTTGTACTTAAATCGGCTTTGTGCATTTTGTATTTAATTCCGATGCAATTTCAGTGTTTCATCGTCAATAAGAAGGTCTGAGGGATACAGTAAACCCGATGTGAAGCATCGGAATCTATAACTAGTGTCACAGGAATGGTTCAAAGCATGGTCAGTAAGAAGAGTCAGTCCTCTTGTACTTAAGTCAGCATTGTGCCTTTTCTATTTATTTCCGATGCAATTTCTGTGTTTCATCGTCAATAAGAAGGTCCAAGGGATACAGTAAACCTGAAGTGAAGCATCGGAATCTATAACTAGTGTCACAGAAATGGTTCAAAAAATAGTCAGTAAGAAGAGTCAGTTTTGTTGTACTTAAGTCGGCATTGTGCCTTTTGTATTTAATTCCGATGATATTTCTGTGTTCCATCGACAATAAGAAGGTCCAAGGGATACAGTAAACATAGAGTGAAACATCGGATTCTATAACTAGTGTCACAGGAATGGTTCAAAACATAGACAGTAAGAAGAGTCAGTATTCTTGTACTTAAGTCGGCATTGTGCCTTTTGTATTTAATTCCGATGAAATGACTTTGTTTCATCGTCAATATAAAGGTCAGAGGGATACAGTAAACCTGAAGTTAAGCATCGGAATGTATAACTAGTGTCACAGGAATGGTTCAAAGCATAGTCAGTAAGAAGAGTCAGTCTTCTTGTACTTAAGTCGGTATTGTGCCTGTTGTATTTAATTACGATGCAATTTCTGTTTTTCATCGTCAATAAGAAGGTCCAAGGGATACAGTAAACCTGAAGTGAACCATCGGAATCTATAGCTAGTGTCACAGGAATGGTTGAAAGCATAGACAGTAAGAAGAGTCAGTCTTCTTGTACGTAAGTAGGCATTGTGCCTTTTTTATTTAATTCCGATGCAATTTCTGAGTTTCATCATCTGTAAGAAGGTCCAAGGGATACAGCAAGCCGGGAGTGAAGCATCGGAATTTATAACTAGTGTCACAGGAATAAATCAAAATATAGTCAGTAAGAAGTGTCAGTCTTCTTGTACTTAAGTCGGCATTGTGCCTTTTGTATTTAATTCCGATGCAATTTCTGTGTTTCATCGTCAATAAGAATGTCCAAGGGATATAGTGAACCTGGAGTGAAACATCGGAATCTATAACTAGTGTCACAGGAATGAATCAAAACATAGTCAGTAAAAAGAGGCAGTCTTCTTGTACTTAAGTCGGCATTGTGCCTTTTGTATTTAATTCTGATGTAATTTCTTGTTTCATCGTCAATGAGAAGGTCCAAGGGATACAGTAAACCTGAACTGAAGCATCGGAATCTATAACTAGTGTCACATGAATGGTTCAAAACATAGACAGTAAAAAGAGACAGTCTTCTTGTACTTATGTCGGTATTGTGCCCTTTGTATTTAATTCCGATGCAATTTCTGTCTTTCATCGTCAATAAGAAGGCCCAATGGATACAGTAAACCTGAAGTGAAGCATCGTAATCTAAAACTGGTCTCACAGGAAACATGCAAAACATAGAGAGTTAGAAGAGTCAGTCTTCTTGTTCTTAAGTCGGCATTGTGCCTTTTGTATTTCATTCCGATGCAATTTTTTCGTTTCATCGTCAACAAGAAAGTCCAAAGTATACAGTAAACCTGAAGTGAAGCATCGAAATCTAGGAGTGGTCTCACAGGAATGGTTTAAACATAGACAGTAAGAAGAGTCAGTCTTCTTGTTCATAAATAGGCATTGTGCCATTTGTATTTAATTCCTATGCAATTTCTGTGTTTCATCGTTAATAAGAAGGTCCAAGGGATACAGTAAACCTGAGGTGAAGCATTGGAATCTAAAACTGGTCTCACAGGGAAGGTTCAAATCATAGACAGTAGGAAGAGTCAGTCTTCTCGTACTTAAGTCGGCATTGTGCATTTTGTATTTAATTCCGATGCAATTTCTGTGTTTCATCGTCAACAAGAAGGTCCAAGGGAAACAGTAAACCTGATGTGAAGCATCGGAATCTATAACTAGTGTCACAGGAATGGTTCAAAACATAGTAAGTAAGAAGAGTCAGTCTTCTTGTACTTAAGTCGGCATTGTGCCTTTTTACTTAATTCCGATGCAATTTCTGTGTTTCATCGTCAATAAGAAGGTCAGAGGGATACAGTAAACCTGTAGTGAAGCATCGGAATCTATAACTAGTCCCACAGGAATTGTGCAATACATAGACAGTAGGAAGAGTCAGTCTTCTTGTACTTAAGTCGGCATTGTCCCTTTTCTATTTAATTCCGATGCAATTTCTGTGATTCATCGTCAATAAGAAACCTGGAGTGAAGCATCGGAATCCATAACTAGTGTCACAGGACTGATTCAAAACATAGTCAGTAAGAAGAGTCAGTCTTCTTGTACTTATGTCGGCATTGTGCCTTTTGTATTTAATTCCGATGCAATTTCTGTGTTTCATCGTCAGTAAGAAGGTCCAAGGGATAGTCAACCTGGAGTGAAGCATCGTAATCTATAACTAGTGTCACAGGAATGAATCAAACATAGTCAGTAAGAAGAGGCAGTCTTCTTGTACTTAAGTCGGCATTGTGCATTTTGTATTTAATTCCGATGCAATTTCTGTGTTTCATCGTCAACAAGAAGGTCCAAAGGATACAGTAAACCTGAAGTGAAGCATCGGAATCTATAACTAGTGTCACAGGAATGGTTTAAAACATTGACAGTAGGAAGAGTCAGTCTTCTTGTACTTAAGTCGGCATTGTCCCTTTTCTATTTAATTCCGATACAATTTCTGTGTTTCATCGTCAATAAGAAGGTCCAAGGGATAGTCAACCTGGAGTGAAGCATCGGAATCTATAACTAGTGTCACAGGAATGAATCAAACATAGTCAGTAAGAAGAGGCAGTCTTCTTGTACTTAAGTTGGCAGTGTGCCTTTATATTTAATTCCGATGCGATTTCTGTGTTTCATCGTCAATAAGAAGGTCCAAGGGATACAGTAAACCTGGAGTGAAGCATCGGAATCTATAACTAGTGTCACATTAATGGTTCAAAACATAGACAGTAGGAAGAGTCAGTCTTCTTGTACTTAAGTCGGCATTGTGCCTTTTGTATCTAATTCCGATGCAATTTCTGTGTTCCATCGTCAATAAGAAGGTCCAAGGGATACAGTAAACATAGAGTAAAACATCGGAATCTATATCCAGTGTCACAGGAATGGTTCAAAACATAGTCAGTAAAAAGAATCAGTCTTCTTGTACTTAAGACGCCATTGTGCCTTTTCGATTTAATTCCGATGGAATTTCTGTGTTTCATCGACAATACGAAGTTCCAAGGGATACAGTAAACCTGAAGTGATGCATCGGAATCTATAACTAGTGTCACAGGAATGGTTAAAAACATAGTCAGTAAGAAGAGTCAGTGTTCTTGTACGTAAGTCAGCATTGTGCCTTTTGTATTAGTTCCGATGCAATTTCTGTGTTTCATCGTCAATGAGAAGGTACAAGGGATACAGTAAACCTGAACTGAAACATCGGAATCTATAACTAGTGTCACATGAATGGTTCAAAACGTAGACAGTAAAAAGAGACAGTCTTCTTGTACTTATGTCGGCATTGTGCCCTTTGTATTTAATTCCGATGCAATTTCAGTCTTTCATCGTCAATAAGAAGGCCCATTGGATACAGTAAACCTGAAGTGAAGCATCGTAATCTAACACTGGTCTCACAGGAAACATGCAAAACATAGAGAGTGAGAAGAGTCAGTCTTCTTGTTCTTAAGTCGGCATTGTGCCTTTTCCATTTCATTCAGATGCAATATCTTTGTTTCATCGTCAACATGAAGGTCAAGGGATACAGTAAACCTGAAGTGAAGCATCGAAATCTAAAAGTGGTCTCATAGGAATGGTTTAAACATAGACAGTAAGAAGAGTCAGTCTTCTTGTTCATAAATAGGCATTGTGCCATTTGTATTTAATTCCGATGCAATTTCTGTGTTTAATCGTTAATAAGAAGTTCCAAGGGATACAGTAAACCTGTGGTGAAGCATTGGAATCTAAAACTGGTCTCACAGGGAAGGTTCAAATCATAGACAGTAGGAAAAGTCAGTCTTCTTGTACTTAAGTTGGCATTGTGCCTTTATATTTAATTCCGATGCAATTTCTGTGTTTCATCGTCAATAAGAAGGTCCAAGGGATACAGTAAACCTGGAGTGAAGCATCGGAATCTATAACTAGTGTCACAGGAATGGTTCAAAACATAGACAGTAGGAAGAGTCAGTCTTCTTGTACTTAAGTCAGCATTGTGCCTTTTGTATTTAATTCAGATGCAATTTCTGTGTTTCATCGTCAGTAAGAAGGTCCAAGGGATACAGTAAACCTGTGGTGAAGCATTGGAATCTAAAACTGGTCTCACAGGGAAGGTTCAAATCATAGACAGTAGGAAGAGTCAGTATTCTTGTACTTAAGTCGGCATTGTGCCTTTTGTATTTAATTCCGATGAAGTTACTGTGTTTCATCGTCAATATAAAGGTCAGAGGGATACAGTAAACCTGAAGTTAAGCATCGGAATGTATAACTAGTGTCACAGGAATGGTTCAAAGCATAGTCAGTAAGTAGAGTCAGTCTTCTTGTACTTAAGTCGGTATTGTGCCTGTTGTATTTAATTCCGATGCAATTTCTGTGTTTCATCGTCAATAAGAAGTTCCAAGGGATACAGTAAACCTGGAGTGAACCATCGGAATCTATAGCTAGTGTCACAGGAATGGTTGGAAGCATAGACAGTAAGAAGAGTCAGTCTTCTTGTACTTAAGTCGGCATTGTGCCTTTTTTATTTAATTCCGATGCAATTTCTGAGTTTCATCATCTGTAAGAAGGTCCAAGGGATACAGCAAACCGGGAGTGAAGCATGGGAATCTATAACTAGTGTCACAGGAATAAATCAAAGTATAGTCAGTAAGAAGAGACAGTCTTCTTGTACTTAAGTCGGCATTGTGCCTTTTGTATTTAATTCCGATGCAATTTCTGTGTTTCATAGTCAATAAGAATGTCCAAGGGATATAGTAAACCTGGAGTGAAACATCGGAATCTATAACTAGTGTCACAGGAATGAATCAAACATAGTCAGTAAGAAGAGGCAGTCTTCTTGTACTTAAGTCGGCATTGTGCCTTTTGTATTTAATTCCGATGCAATTTCTCTGTTTCATCGTCAATAAGAAGGTCCAAGGGATATAGTAAACCTGGAGTGAAGCATCGGAATCTATAACTAGTGTCACAGGAATGGTTGAAAGCATAGACAGTAAGAAGAGTCAGTCATCTTGTACTTAAGTCTGCGTTGTGCCTTTTGTATTTCATTCCGATGCAATTTCTGTGTTTCATCGTCAATAAGGAGGTCCAAGGTTTCCAGTAAACCTGGAGTGAAGCATCGGAATCTATAACTAGTGTCACAGGAATGGTTTAAATCATAGTCAGTAAGAAGAGTCAGTCTTCTTGTACTTGAGTCGGCATTGTGCCTTTTGTATTTAATTCCGATGCATTTTCTGCGTTTCATCGTCAATAAGAAGGTCAAAGGGATACAGCAAACCGGGAGTGAAGCATCTGAATCTATAACTAGTGTCACAGAAATGAATCAAAACATAGTCAGTAAGAAGAGTCAGTCTTCTTGCACTTAAGTCGGCATTGTGCCTTTTCTATTTCATTCCGATGCAATTTCTGTGTTTCATCGTCAATACGAAAGTCCAAGGGATACAGTAAACCTGAAGTGAAGCATCGGAATCCAAATCCAGTGTCACAGGAATGGTTCAAAACATAGTCAGTAAGAAGAATCAGTCTTCTTGTACTTAAGACGCCATTGTGCCTTTTCGATTTAATCCCGATGGAATTTCTGTGCTTCATCGTCAATACGAAGGTCCAAGGGATACAGTAAACCTGAAGTGAAATATCGGAATCTATAACTAGTGTCAAAGGAATGGTTAAAGCATAGTCAGTAAGAAGAGTCAGTGTTCTTGTACTTAAGTCAGGTTTGTGCCTTTTGTATTTAATTCCGATGCAATTTCTGTGTTTCATCGTCAATGAGAAGGTCAGAGGGATACAGTAATCCTGAAGTGAAGCATCGGAATCTATAACTAGTGTCACAGGAATGTTTCAAATCATAGACAGTAAGAAGAGTCAGTCTTCTTGCACTTAAGTCGGCATTGTGCCTTTTCTATTTAATTCCGATGCAATTTCTGTGTTTCATCGTCAATAAGAAGGTCCAAGGGATACAGTAAACCTCAAGTGAAGCATCGGAATCTATAACTAGTGTCACAGGAATGGTTCAAAGCATAGTCAGTTAGAAGAGTCAGTCTTCTTGTACTTAAGTCGGCATTGTGCCTTTTCTATTTAATTCCGATGCAATTTCTGTGTTTCATCGTCAATAAGAAGGTCCAAGGGATACAGTAAACCTGAAGTGAAGCATCGGAATCTATAACTAGTGTCACAGAAATGGTTCAAAACATAGTCAGTAAGAAGAGTCAGTTTTGTTGTACTTAAGTCGCCATTGTGCCTTTTGTATTTAATTCCAATTAAATTTCTGTGTTTCATCGTCAATAAGAAGGTCCAAGGGATACAATAAAAATAGAGTGAAACATCGGATTCTATTACTAGTGTCACAGGAATGGTTCAAAACATAGACAGTAAGAAGAGTCAGTATTCTTGTACTTAAGTCGGCATTGTGCATTTTGTATTCAATTCCGATGCAATTTCTGTGTTTCATCCTCAATAAGAAGGTCCAATGGATACAGTAATCCTGGAGTGAAGCATCGGAATCTATAACTAGTGTCACAGGGATGGTTCAAAACATAGACAGTAAGAAGAATGAGTACTCTTGTACTTAAGTCGGCATTGTGCCTTTTGTATTTAATTCCACTGAAATTACTCTGTTTCATCGTGAATATAAAGGTCAGAGGGATACAGTAAACCTGAAGTTAAGCATCGGAATGTATAACTAGTGTCCCAGGAATGGTTCAAAACATAGTCAGTAAGAAGAGTCAGTCTTCTTGTACTTAAGTCGGCATTGTGCCTGTTGTATTTAATTCCGATGCAATTTCTGTGTTTCATCGTCAATAAGAAGGTCCAAGGGATACAGTAAACCTGGAGTGAACCTTCGGAATCTATAGCTAGTGTCACAGGATTGGTTGAAAGCATAGACAGTAAGAAGAGTCAGTCTTCTGGTACTTAAGTCGGCATTGTGCCTCTTTTATTTAATTCCGATGCAATTTCTGAGTTTCATCGTCAATAAGAAGGTCCAATGGATACAGCAAACCGGGAGTGAAGCATCGGAATATATAACTAGTGTCACATGAATGGTTCAAAACATAGACAGCAGGAAGAGTCAGTCTTCTGTCGTTAAGTCGGCATTGTGCCTTTTTATTTAATTCCGATGCAATTTCTGTGTTTCATCGTCAATAAGAAAGTCCAAGGGATACAGTAAACCTGAAGTGAAGCATCGGAATCTATAACTACTGTCACAGGAATGGTTCAAAACGTAGACAGTAAAAAGAGTCAGTCTTCTTGTACTTATGTCGGCTTTGTTTCTATTGTATTTAATTCCGATGTAATTTCTGTGTTTCATCGTCAATGAGAAGGTCCAAGGGATACAGTAAACCTGCCGTGAAGCATCGTAATCTAAAACTGGTCTCACAGGAAACATGCAAAACATAGAGAGTGAGAAGAGTCAGTCTTCTTGTTCTTAAGTCGGCATTGTGCCTTTTGCATTTCATTCCGATGCAATATCTTTGTTTCATCGTCAACATGAAGGTCCAAGGGATACAGTAAACCTGAAGTGAAGCATCGAAATCTAAAAGTGGTCTCACAGGAATGGTTTAAACATAGACAGTAAGAAGAGTCAGTCTTCTTGTTCATAAATAGGCATTGTGCCATTTGTATTTAATTCCGATGCAATTTCTGTGTTTAATCGTTAATTAGAAGGTCCAAGGGATACAGTAAACCTGTGGTGAAGCATTGGAATCTAATACAGGTCTCACAGGGAAGGTTCAAATCATAGACAGTAGGAAGAGTCAGTCTTCTTGTACTTAAGTTGGCATTGTGCCTTTATATTTAATTCCGATGCAATTTCTGTGTTTCATCGTCAATAAGAAGGTCCAAGCGATACAGTAAACCTGGAGTGACGCATCGGAATCTATAACTAGTGTCACAGGAATGGTTCAAAACATAGACAGTAGGAAGAGTCAGTCTTCATGTACTTAAGTCGGCATTGTGCCTTTTGTATTTAATTCCGATGCAATTTCTGTGTTTCATCGTCAGAAAGAAGGTCTATGGGATACAGTCAACCTGGAGTGAAGCATCGGAATCTATAACTAGTGTCACAGAAATGAATCAAAACATAGTCAGTAAGAAGAGGCTGTCTTCTTGTACTTAAGTCGGCATTGTGCATTTTGTATTTAATTCCGATGCAATTTCTGTGTTTCATCGTCAACAAGAAGGTCCAAGGGATACAGTAAACATGAAGTGAAGCATCGGAATCTATAACTAGTGTCACATGAATGGTTCAAAACATAGACAGCAGGAAGAGTCAGTGTTCGTGTACTTAAGTCGGCATTTTGCCTTTTGTATTTTATTCCGATGCAATTTCTGTGCTTCATCGTCAATAAGAAAGTCCAAGGGATACAGTAAACCTGGAATGAAGCATCGGAATCTATAACTAGTGTCACAGGAATGGTTCAAAAAATAGTCAGTAAGAAGAGTCATTCTTCTTGTACTTACGTCGGCATTGTGCCTTTAGTATTTAATTCCGATGCAATTTCTGTGTTTCATCGTCAATAGGAATGTCCAAGGGATACAGTAAACATAGAGTAAAACATCGGATTCTATAACTAGTGTCACAGGAATGGTTCAAAACATAGACAGTAGGAAGAGTCAGTATTCTTGTACTTAAGTCGGCATTGTGCCTTTTGTATTTAATTCCGATGAAATTACTGTGTTTCATCGTCAATATAAAGGTCAGAGGGATACAGTAAACCTGAAGTTAAGCATCGGAATGTATAACTAGTGTCACAGGAATGGTTCAAAGCATTGTCAGTAAGAAGAGTCAGTCTTCTTGTACTTAAGTCGGTATTGTGCCTGTTGTATTTAATTCCGATGCAATTTCTGTGTTTCATCGTCAATAAGAAGTTCCAAGGGATACAGTAAACCTGGAGTGAACCATCGGAATCTATAGCTAGTGTCACAGGAATGGTTGGAAGCATAGACAGTAAGAAGAGTCAGTCTTCTTGTACTTAAGTCGGCATTGTGCCTTTTTTATTTAATTCCGATGCAATTTCTGAGTTTCATCATCTGTCAGAAGGTCCAAGGGATACAGCAAACCGGGAGTGAAGCATCGGAATCTATAACTAGCGTCACAGGTATAAATCAAAATATAGTCAGTAAGAAGAGACAGTCTTCTTGTACTTAAGTCGGCATTGTGCCTTTTGTATTTAATTCCGATGCAATTTCTGTGTTTCATAGTCAATAAGAATGTCCGAGGGATATAGTAAACCTGGAGTGAAACATCGAAATCTATAACTAGTGTCACAGGAATGAATCAAACATAGTCAGTAAGAAGAGGCAGTCTTCTTGTACTTAAGTCGGCATTGTGCCTTTTGTATTTAATTCCGATGCAATTTCTCTGTTTCATCGTCAATAAGAAGGTCCAAGGGATATAGTAAACCTGGAGTGAAGCATCGGAATCTATAACTAGTGTCACAGGAATGGTTGAAAACCGAGACAGTAAGAAGAGTCAGTCATCTTGTACTTAAGTCTGCGTTGTGCATTTTGTATTTCATTCCGATGCAATTTCTGTGTTTCATCGTCAATAAGGAGTTCCAAGGTTTCCAGTAAACCTGGAGTGAAGCATCGGAATCTATAACTAGTGTCACAGGAATGGTTCAAATCATAGACAGTAAGAAGAGTCAGTATTCTTGTACTTAAGTCGGCATTGTGCCTTTTGTATTTAATTCCGATGCATTTTCTGCGTTTCATCGTCAATAAGAAGGTCAAAGGGATACAGCAAACCGGGAGTGAAGCTTCTGAATCTATAACTAGTGTCACAGAAATGAATCAAAACATAGTCAGTAAGAAGAGTCAGTCTTCTTGCACTTAAGTCGGCATTGTGCCTTTTCTATTTCATTCCGATGCAATTTCTGTGTTTCATCGTCAATACGAAAGTCCAAGGGATACAGTAAACCTGAAGTGAAGCATCGGAATCCATATCCAGTGTCACAGGAATGGTTCAAAGCATAGTCAGTAAGAAGAATCAGTCTTCTTGTACTGAAGACGCCATTGTGCCTTTTCGATATAATTCCGATGGAATTTCTGTGCTTCATCGTCAAAACGAAGGTCCAAGGGATACAGTAAACCTGTGTCTTCTTGCACTTAAGTCGGCATTGTGCCTTTTCTATTTAATTCCGATGCAATTTCTGTGTTT
Organism: Schistocerca serialis cubense; assembly: GCF_023864345.2. Taxonomy (NCBI): domain Eukaryota; kingdom Metazoa; phylum Arthropoda; class Insecta; order Orthoptera; family Acrididae; genus Schistocerca; species Schistocerca serialis. The sequence continues at coordinate 545,539,155 of NC_064646.1, read as the reverse complement.
CATCGTCAATAAGAAGGTCCAAGGGATACAGGAAACCTCAAGTGAAGCATCGGAATCTGTAACTAGTGTCACAGGAATGGTTCAAAGCATAGTCAGTAAGAAGATCAGTCTTCTTGTACTTAAGTCGGCATTGTGCCTTTTCTATTTAATTCCGATGCAATTTCTGTGTTTCATCGTCAATAAGAAGGTCCAAGGGATACAATAAAAATAGACAGTAAGAAGAGTCAGTCTTCTTGTACTTATGTCGGCTTTGTTTCTATTGTATTCAATTCCGATGCAATTTCTGTGTTTCATCCTCAATAAGAAGGTCCAATGGATACAGTCATCCTGGAGTGAAGCATCGGAATCTATAACTAGTGTCACAGGGATGGTTCAAAACATAGACAGTAAGAAGAATGAGTACTCTTGTACTTAAGTCGGCATTGTGCCTTTTGTATTTATTTTCCGATGAAATTACTCTGTTTCATCGTGAATATAAAGGTCAGAGGGATACAGTAAACCTGAAGTTAAGCATCGGAATCTATAACTAGTGTCACAGGAATGGTTCAAAAAATAGTCAGTAAGAAGAGTCATTCTTCTTGTACTTACGTCGGCATTGTGCCTTTTGTATTTAATTCCGATGCAATTTCTGTGTTTCATTGTCAATAGGAATGTCCAAGGGATACAGTAAACATAGAGTAAAACATCGGATTCTATAACTAGTGTCACAGGAATGGTTCAAAACATAGACAGTAGGAAGAGTCAGTATTCTTGTACTTAAGTCGGCATTGTGCCTTTTGTATTTAATTCCGATGCAATTTCTGTGTTTCATAGTCAATAAGAATGTCCAAGGGATATAGTAAACCTGGAGTGAAACATCGGAATCTATAACTAGTGTCACAGGAATGAATCAAACATAGTCAGTAAGAAGAGGCAGTCTTCTTGTACTTAAGTCGGCATTGCGCCTTTTGTATTTAATTCCGATGCATTTTCTGCGTTTCATCGTCAATAAGAAGGTCAAAGGGATACAGCAAACCGGGAGTGAGCATCTGAATCTATAACTAGTGTCACAGAAATGAATCAAAACATAGTCAGTAAGAAGAGTCAGTCTTCTTGCACTTAAGTCGGTATTGTGCCTTTTCTATTTCATTCCGATGCAATTTCTGTGTTTCATCGTCAATACGAAAGTCCAAGGGATACAGTAAACCTGAAGTGAAGCATCGGAATCCATATCCAGTGTCACAGGATTGGTTCAAAACATAGTCAGTAAGAAGAATCAGTGTTCTTGTACTTAAGACGCCATTGTGCCTTTTCGATTTAATTCCGATGGAATTTCTGTGCTTCATCGTCAATACGAAGGTCCAAGGGATACAGTAAACCTGTGTCTTCTTGCACTTAAGTCGGCATTGTGCCTTTTCTATTTAATTCCGATGCAATTTCTGTGTTTCATCGTCAATAAGAAGGTCCAAGGGATACAGTAAACCTCAAGTGAAGCATCGGAATCTGTAACTAGTGTCACAGGAATGGTTCAAAGCATTGTCAGTAAGAAGAGTCAGTCTTCTTGTACTTAAGTCGGCATTGTGCCTTTTCTATTTAATTCCGATGCAATTTCTGTGTTTCATCGTCAATAAGAAGGTCCAAGGGATACAGTAAACCTGAAGTGAAGCATCGGAATCTATAACTAGTGTCACAGAAATGGTTCAAAACATAGTCAGTAAGAAGAATCAGTTTTGTTGTACTTAAGTCGGCATTGTGCCTTTTGTATTTAATTCCAAGTAAATTTCTGTGTTTCATCGTCAATAAGAAGATCCAAGGGATACAATAAAAATAGACAGTAAGAAGAGTCAGTCTTCTTGTACTTATGTCGGCTTTGTTTCTATTGTATTCAATTCCGATGCAATTTCTGTGTTTCATCCTCAATAAGAAGGTCCAATGGATACAGTCATCCTGGAGTGAAGCATCGGAATCTATAACTAGTGTCACAGGGATGGTTCAAATCATAGACAGTAAGAAGAATGAGTACTCTTGTACTAAACTCGGCATTGTGCCTTTTGTATTTATTTTCCGATGAAATTACTCTGTTTCATCGTGAATATAAAGGTCAGAGGGATACAGTAAACCTGAAGTTAAGCATCGGAATGTATAACTAGTGTCACAGGAATGGTTCAAAACATAGTCAGTAAGAAGAGTCAGTCTTCTTGTACTTAAGTCGGCATTGTGCCTGTTGTATTTAATTCCGATGCAATTTCTGTGTTTCATCGTCAATAAGAAAGTCCAAGGGATACAGTAAAACTGGAGTGAACCATCGGAATCTATAGCTAGTGTCACAGGATTGGTTGAAAGCATACACAGTAAGAAGAGTCAGTCTTCTGGTACTTAAGTCGGCATTGTGCCTTTTTTAATTAATTCCGATGCAATTTCTGAGTTTCATCGTCAATAAGAAGGTCCAAGGGATACAGCAAACCGGGAGTGAAGCATCGGAATATATAACTAGTGTCACATGAATGGTTCAAAACATAGACAGTAGGAAGAGTCAGTCTTCTGTACTTAAGTCGGCATTGTGCCTTTTTATTTAATTCCGATGCAATTTCTGTGTTTCATCGTCAATAAGAAAGTCCAAGGGATACAGTAAACCTGAAGTGAAGCATCGGAATCTATAACTACTGTCACTGGAATGGTTCAAAACATAGACAGTAAGAAGAGTCAGTCTTCTTGTACTTATGTCGGCTTTGTTTCTATTGTATTTAATTCCGAGCAATTTCTGTGTTTCATCGTCAATAAGAAGGTCAGAGGGATACAGTAAACCTGTAGTGAAGCATCGGAATCTATAACTAGTCACACAGGAATTGTGCAATACATTGACAGCAGGAAGAGTCAGTCTTCCTGTACTTAAGTCGGCACTGTGCCTTTTCTGTTTAATTCCGATGCAATTTCTGTGTTTCATCGTCAGTAAGAAGGTCCAAGGGATACAGTCAACCTGGAGTGAAGCATCTGAATCTATAACTAGTGTCACAGGAATGAACCAAAACAGAGTCAGTAAGAAGAGGCAGTCTTCTTGTACTTAAGTCGGCATTGTGCCTTTTGTATTTAATTCCGATGCAATTTCTGTGTTTCATCGTCAGTAAGAAGGTCCAAGGGATACAGTCAACCTGGAGTGAAGCATCTGAATCTATAACTAGTGTCACAGGAATGAATCAAAACAGAGTCAGTAAGAAGAGGCAGTCTTCTTGTACTTAAGTCGGTATTGTGCATTTTGTATTTAATTCCGATGCAATTTCTGTGTTTCATAGTCAACAAGAAGGTCCAAGGGATACAGTAAACCTGAAGTGAACATCGGAATCTGTAACTAGTGTCACAGGAGTGGTTCAAAACATAGACAGTAAGAAGAGTCAGTATTCTTGCACTTAAGTCGGCATTGTGCCTTTTGTATATAATTCCGATGAAATTACTGTGTTTCATCGTCAATATAATGGTCAGAGGGATACAGTAAACCTGAAGTTAAGAATCGAAATGTATAACTAGTGTCACAGGAATGGTTCAAAGCATAGTCAGTAAGAAGAGTCAGTCTTCTTGTACTTAAGTCGGTATTGTGCCTGTTGTATTTAATTCCGATGCAATTTCGGTGTTTCATCGTCAGTAAGAAGATCCAAGGGATACAGTCAACCTGGAGTGAAGCATCGGAATCTATAACTAGTGTCACAGGAATGAATCAAAGCATAGTCAGTAAGAAGAGGCAGTCTTCTTGTACTTAAGTCGGCATTGTGCCTTTTGTATTTAATTCCGATGCAATTTCTGTGTTTCATCGTCAACAAGAAGGTCCAAGGAATACAGTAAGGCTGAAGTGAAGCATCGGAATCTATAACTAATGTCACAGGAATGGTTCAAAACATAGTCAGTAAGAAGAGTCAGTCTTCTTGTACTTAAGTTGGCATTGTGCCTTTTGTATTTAATTCCGATGCAATATCTGTGTTTCATCGTCAATAAGAAGGTCAGAGGGATACAGTAATCCTGAAGTGAAGCATCGGAATCTAAAACTAGTGTCACAGGAATGTTTCTTATCATAGACAGTGGGAAGAGTCAGTCTTCTGGTACTTAAGTCGGCCTTGTGCCTTTTCTATTTAACTCCGATGCAATTTCAGTGTTTCATCGTCAATAAGAAGGTCCAAGGGATACAGTAAACCTGAAGTGAAGCATCGGAATCTATAACTAGTGTCACAGAAATGGTTCAAAGCATAGTCAGTAAGAAGAGTCAGTCGTCTTGTACTTAAGTCGGCATTGTGCCTTTTCTATTTAATTCCAATGAAATTTCTGTGTTTCATCGTCAATAAGAAGGTCCAAGGGATACAGTAAACATAGAGTGAAACATCGGATTGTATAACTAGTGTCACAGGAATGGTTCAAAACATAGACAGTAAGAAGAGTCAGTATTCTTGTACTTAAGTCGGCATTGTGCATTTTGTATTTAATTCCGATGCAATTTCTGTGTTTCATCCTCAATAAGAAGGTCCAATGGATACAGTAATCCTGGAGTGAAGCATCGGAATCTATAACTAGTGTCACAGGAATGTTTCAAATCATAGACAGTAGGAAGAGTCAGTCTTCGTGTACTTAAGTCGGCATTGTGCCTTTTGTATTTAATTCCGATGCAATTTCTGTGTTTCATCTTCAATAAGAAGGTCCAAGAAATACAATAAACCTGAAGTGAAGCATCGGAATCTATAACTAGTGTCACAGTATTGGTTCAAACCATAGAAAGTAAGAAGAGTCAGTCTTCTTGTACTTTAGTCGGCATTGTGCCTTTTGTATTTAATTCCGATGGAATTTCTGTGATTCATCTTCAATAAGAAGGTCCAAGTGATACAGTGAACCTGAAGTGAAGCATCGGACTCTATAACTAGTGTCACAGAATTGGTTCAAAACGTAGACAGTAGGAAGAGTCAGTCTTCTTATACTTAGGTCGGCATTGTGCCCTTTGTATTTAATTCCGATGCAATTCCTGTGTTTCATCGTCAATAAGAAGGTCAGAGGGATACAGTAAACCTGAAGTGAAGCATCGGAATCTATGACTAGTGTCACAGGAATGGTTTCTAAACATAGTCAGTAAGAAGATTCAGTCTTCTTGTCCTTAAGTCGGCATTGTGCCTTTTGTATTTAATTCCGATGCAATTTCTGTGTTTCGCCGTCAACGAGAAGGTCCAAGGGATACAGGAAACCTTGAGTGAAGCATCGGAACCTATAACTGGTGTCACAGTATTGGTTCAAAAATAGACAGTAAGAAGAGTCAGTCTTCTTGTACTTAAGTCGGCATTGTGGCTTTTGTATTTAATTCCGATGCAATTTCTGTGTTTCATCGTCAATAAGAAGGTCAGAGGGATACAGTAAACCTGAAGTGAAGCATCGGAATCTGTAACTAGAGTCACAGCAATGGTTCAAAACATAGTCAGTACGAAGAGTCAGTCTTCTTGTCCTTAAGTCGGCATTGTGCCCTTTGTATTTAATTCCGATTCAATTTCTGTTTTTCATCGGCAATTAGGTCAGTGGTATACACTAAACCTCAAGTGAAACATCGGAATCTATAACTAGTGTCACAGGAATGGTTCATAACATAGACAGTAGGAAGAGTCAGTTTTCTTGTACTTAAGTTGGCATTTTGGCTTTTGTATTTCATTCCGATGTAATTTCTGTGTTTCATCGTCAATAAGAAGGTCAGAGGGATACAGTAAACCTGAAGTGAAGCATCGGAATCCAAAACTAGTGTCACAGGAATGGTTCAAAACATAGACAGTAGGAAGAGTCAGTCTTCTTGTACTTAAGTCGGCATTGTGCCTTTTGTATTTAATTCCGATGCAATTTCTGTGTTTCATCGTCAATAAGATGGTCCAAAGTATAAAGTAAACCTGAAGTGAAGCATCGGACTCTATAACTAGTGTCACAGAATTGGTTCAAAACGTAGACAGTAGAAAGAGTCAGTCTTCTTGTACTTAAGTCGGCATTGTGTCCTTTGTACTTAATTCCGATGCAATTTCTATATTTCATCGTCAATAAGAATGTCCAAGGGATACAGTAAACCTGGAATGAAACATCGGAATCTATAACTAGTGTCACAGGAATGGTTCAAAACTTAGACAGTAAGAAGAGTCAGTCTTCTTGTACTTAAGTCGACATTGTGCCTTTTCTATTTAATTCCGATGCAATTTCTGTGTTTCATCGTCAATAAGAAGGTCAGAGGGATACAGTAAACCTGAAGTGAAGCATCGGAATCTATAACTAGTGTCACAGGAATGGTTCAAAACATAGCCAGTAAGAAGAGTATGTCTTCTTGTACTTAAGTCGGCATTTTGCCTTTTGTATTTAATTCCGATGCAATTTCTGTGTTTCATCGTCAATAAAAAGGTCCAAGGGATACAGTAAACCTGGAGTGTAGCATCGGAATCTATAACTAGTGTCACAGGAATGGTTCAAAACATTGACAGTAAGAAGAGTCAGTCTTCGTGTACTTAAGTCGGCATTTTGCCTTTTCTATTTTATTCCGATGCAATTTCTGTGTTTCATGGCCAATAAGAAGGTCCAAGGGATACAGTAAACCTGAAGTGAAGCATCGGAATCCATAACTAGTGTCACAGGAATGGTTAAAATCATTGTCAGTAAGAAGAGTTGGTCTTTAAGCACTGAAGTCGGCATTGTGCCTTTTTTATTTAATTCCGATGCAATTTCTGTGTTTCATCGTCAATAAGAAGGTCAGAGAGATACAATAAACCTGGAGTGAAGAATCGGAATCTATAACTAATGTCACAGTGATGGTTCAAAACATAGACAGTAAGAAGAGTCAGTCTTCTTGTACTTAAGTCGGCATTGTGCTTTTTGGATTTACTTCCGATGCAATTTCTGTGTTTCATAGTCAATAAGAAGGTCCAAGGAATACAATAAACCTGAAGTGAAGCATCGGAATCTATAACTAGTGTCACAGTATTGGTTCAAAACATAGAGAGTAAGAAGACTCAGTCTTCTTGCTCTTAAGTCGCCATTGTGGCTTTTGTATTTAATTCCGATGCAATTTCTGTGTTTCATCGTCAATAAGAAGGTCAGAGGGATACAGTAAACCTGAAGTGAAGCATCGGAATCTATAACTAGAGTCACAGGAATGGTTCAAAACATAGTCAGTAAGAAGAGTCAGTCTTCTTGTCCTTAAGTCGGCATTGTGCATTTTGTATTTAATTCCGATGCAATTTCTATGATTCATCTTCAATAAGAAGGTCCAAGTGATACAGTAAACCTGAAGTGAAGCATCGGACTCTATAACTAGTGTCACAGAATTGGTTCAAAACGTAGACAGTAGGAAGAGTCAGTCTTCTTGTACTTAGGTCGGCATTGTGCCCTTTGTATTTAATTCCGATGCAATTTCTGTGTTTCATCGTCAATAAGAAGGTCAGAGGTATACAGTAAACCTGAAGCGAAGCATCGATATCTATAAGTCGTTTCACAGGATTGGTTCAAAACACAGTCAGTAAGAAGAGTCAGTCTTCCTTTCTTTAGGTCGGCATTGCGCCTTTTGTATTTAAATCCGATGAAATGTCTGTGTTTCATCGGCAATAAGGTCAAAGGGATACAGTAAACCTGAAGTGAAGCATCGGAATCTATCACTAGTGTCACAGGAATGGTTCAAAACATAGACAGCAGGAAGAGTCAGTCTTCTTGTACTTAAGTCGGCATTGTGCCTTTTGTATTTAATTCCGATGCAGTTTATGTGTTTCAACGTCATTAAGAAGGTCAGAGGGATACAGTAAACCTGAAGTGAAGCATCGGAATCCACAACTAGTGTCACAGGAATGGTTCAAAACATAGACAGTAGGAAGAGTCAGTCTTGTTGTACTTAGGTCGGCATTGTGCCTTTTGTATTTAATACCGATGCAATTTCTGTGTTTCACCGTCAATAATAAGGTCAGAGGGATACAGTAAACCTGAAGCATCGGAATCTATAACTAGTGTCACAGGAATGGTACAAACATAGACAGTAAGAAGAGTCAGTCTTCCTGTACTGAAGTCGGCATTGTGCCTTTCGTATTTAATTAATATGCAATTTCTGTGTTTCATCGTCAATAAGAAGGTCAGAGGGATACGGTAAACCTGAAGTGAAGCGTCGGAATCTATGACTAGTGTCACAGGAATGGTTAAAACATAGTCAGTAAGAAGATTCAGTCTACTTGTCCTTAAGTCGGCATTGTGCCTTTTGTATTTAATTCCGATGCAATTTCTGTGTTTCATCGTCAACAAGAAGGTCCAAGGGATACAGTAAACCTGGAGTGAAGCATCGGAACCTATAACTGGTGTCACAGTATTGGTTCAAAACATAGGCAGTAGGAAGAGTCAGTCTTCTTGTACTTATGTCGGCATTGTGCCTTTTGTACTAATTCCGATGCAATTTCTGTGTTTCATCGACAATAAGAAGGTCCTAGGAATACAGTAAACCTGAAGTGAAGCATCGGAATCTACAACTAGTGTCACAGTATTGGTTCAAAACAGAGACAGTAAGAAGAGTCAGTCTTCTTGTACTTAAGTCGGCATTGTGGCTTTTGTATTTAATTCCGATGCAATTTCTGTGTTTCATCGACAATAAGAAGGTCAGAGGGATACAGTAAACCTGAAGTGAAGCATCGGAATATGTAACTAGAGTCACAGCAATGGTTCAAAACATAGTCAGTAAGAAGAGTCACTCTTCTTATCCTTAAGTCGGCATTGTGCCTTTTGTATTTAATTCCGATTCAATTTCTGCTTTTCATCGGCAATAAGGTCAGTGGTATACACTAAAGCTCAAGTGAAACATCGGAATCTATAACTAGTGTCACAGGAACGGTTCAAAGCATAGACAGTAAGAAGAGTCAGTCTTCTTGTACTTAAGTCGGCATTGTGACTTTTGTATTTAATTCCGATGCAATTTCTGTGTTTCATCGTCAATAAGAAGGTCAGAGGGATACAGTAAACCTGAAGTGAAGCATCGGAATCCAAAACTAGTGTCACAGGAATGGTTCAAAACATAGACATAGGGAGAGTCAGTCTTCTTGTACTTAAGTCGGCATTGTGCCTTTTGTATTTAATTCCGATGCAATTTCTGTGTTTCATCGTCAATAAGATGGTCCAAGGTATAAAGTAAACCTGAAGTGAAGCATCGGACTCTATAACTAGTGTCACAGAATTTTTTCAAAACGTAGACAGTAGGAAGAGTCAGTCTTCTTGTACTTAAGTCGGCATTGTGCCCTTTGTATTTAATTCCGATGCAAGTTCTGTAATTCATCGTCAATAAGAATGTGCAAGGGATACAGTAATCCTGGAATGAAACATCGGAATCTATAACTAGTGTCACAGGAATGGTTCAAAACATAGACAGTAAGAAGAGTCAGTCTTCTTGTACTTAAGTCGACATTGTGCTTTTTCTATTTAATTCCGATGCAATTTCTGTGTTTCATCGTCAATAAGAAGTTCCAAGGGAAACAGTAAACCTGAAGTGAAGCGTCGGAATCCATAACTAGTGTCACAGTATTGGTTCAAAACATAGACAGTAAGAAGACTCAGTCTTCTTGCACTTAAGTCGGCATTGTGCCCTTTGTATTTAATTCCGATGCAATTTCTGTGTTTCATCGTCAATAAGAAGGTCAGAGGTATACAGTAAACCTGAAGTGAAGCATCGGAATCTATAAATCGTTGCACAGGAATTTTTCAATCACAGTCAGTAAGAAGAGTCAGTCTTCTTTTCTTTAGGTCGGCATTGCGCCTTTTGTATTTAAATCCAATGAAATGTCTGTGTTTCATCGACAATAAGGTCAGTGGTATACACTAAACCTCAAGTGAAACATCGGAATCTACAACTAGTGTCACAGGAATGGTTCAAAACAGACAGTAGGAAGAGTCAGTCTTCTTGTACTTATTTAGGCATTGTGCCTTTTGTATTTAATTCCGATACGATTTCTGTGTTTCATCGTCAATAAGAAGGTCCAAGGAATTCAATAAACCTGAAGTGAAGCATCGGAATCTATAACTAGTGTCACAGTATTGGTTCAAACCATAGACACTAAGAAGACTCAGTCTTCTTGTACTTAAGTCGGCATTGTGCCTTTTGTATTTAATTCCGATCGAATTTCTGTGATTCATCTTCAATAAGAAGGTCCAAGGAATACAGTAAACCTGAAGTGAAGCATCGGAATCTATAACTAGTGTCACAGTATTGGTTCAAAACATAGAGAGTAAGAAGACTCAGTCTTCTTGCTCTTAAGTCGCCATTGTGGCTTTTGTATTTAATTCCGATGCAATTTCTGTGTTTCATCGTCAATAAGAAGGTCAGAGGGATACAGTAAACCTGAAGTGAAGCATCGGAATCTATAACTAGAGTCACAGGAATGGTTCAAAACATAGTCAGTAAGAAGAGTCAGTCTTCTTGTCCTTAAGTCGGCATTGTGCATTTTGTATTTAATTCCGATGCAATTTCTATGATTCATCTTCAATAAGAAGGTCCAAGTGATACAGTAAACCTGAAGTGAAGCATCGGACTCTATAACTAGTGTCACAGAATTGGTTCAAAACGTAGACAGTAGGAAGAGTCAGTCTTCTTGTACTTAGGTCGGCATTGTGCCCTTTGTATTTAATTCCGATGCAATTTCTGTGTTTCATCGTCAATAAGAAGGTCAGAGGTATACAGTAAACCTGAAGTGAAGCATCGATATCTATAAGTCGTTTCACAGGATTGGTTCAAAACACAGTCAGTAAGAAGAGTCAGTCTTCCTTTCTTTAGGTCGGCATTGCGCCTTTTGTATTTAAATCCGATGAAATGTCTGTGTTTCATCGGCAATAAGGTCAAAGGGATACAGTAAACCTGAAGTGAAGCATCGGAATCTATCACTAGTGTCACAGGAATGGTTCAAAACATAGACAGCAGGAAGAGTCAGTCTTCTTGTACTTAAGTCGGCATTGTGCCTTTTGTATTTAATTCCGATGCAGTTTATGTGTTTCAACGTCATTAAGAAGGTCAGAGGGATACAGTAAACCTGAAGTGAAGCATCGGAATCCACAACTAGTGTCACAGGAATGGTTCAAAACATAGACAGTAGGAAGAGTCAGTCTTGTTGTACTTAGGTCGGCATTGTGCCTTTTGTATTTAATACCGATGCAATTTCTGTGTTTCACCGTCAATAATAAGGTCAGAGGGATACAGTAAACCTGAAGCATCGGAATCTATAACTAGTGTCACAGGAATGGTACAAACATAGACAGTAAGAAGAGTCAGTCTTCCTGTACTGAAGTCGGCATTGTGCCTTTCGTATTTAATTAATTTGCAATTTCTGTGTTTCATCGTCAATAAGAAGGTCAGAGGGATACGGTAAACCTGAAGTGAAGCGTCGGAATCTATGACTAGTGTCACAGGAATGGTTAAAAACATAGTCAGTAAGAAGATTCAGTCTTCTTGTCCTTAAGTCGGCATTGTGCCTTTTGTATTTAATTCCGATGCAATTTCTGTGTTTCATCGTCAACAAGAAGGTCCAAGGGATACAGTAAACCTGGAGTGAAGCATCGGAACCTATAACTGGTGTCACAGTATTGGTTCAAAACATAGACAGTAGGAAGAGTCAGTCTTCTTGTACTTATGTCGGCATTGTGCCTTTTGTACTAATTCCGATGCAATTTCTGTGTTTCATCGACAATAAGAAGGTCCTAGGAATACAGTAAACCTGAAGTGAAGCATCGGAATCTATAACTAGTGTCACAGTATTGGTTCAAAACAGAGACAGTAAGAAGAGTCAGTCTTCTTGTACTTAAGTCGGCATTGTGGCTTTTGTATTTAATTCCGATGCAATTTCTGTGTTTCATCGACAATAAGAAGGTCAGAGGGATACAGTAAACCTGAAGTGAAGCATCGGAATATGTAACTAGAGTCACAGCATTGGTTCAAAACATAGTCAGTAAGAAGAGTCACTCTTCTTATCCTTAAGTCGGCATTGTGCCTTTTGTATTTAATTCCGATTCAATTTCTGTTTTTCATCGGCAATAAGGTCAGTGGTATACACTAAACCTCAAGTGAAACATCGGAATCTATAACTAGTGTCACAGGAATGGTTCAAAACATAGACAGTAGGAAGAGTCAGTCTTCGTGTACTTAAGTCGGCATTGTGCCTTTTGTATTTAATTCCGATGCAATTTCTGTGTTTCATCTTCAATAAGAAGGTCCAAGAAATACAATAAACCTGAAGTGAAGCATCGGAATCTATAACTAGTGTCACAGTATTGGTTCAAACCATAGACAGTAAGAAGAGTCAGTCTTCTTGTACTTTAGTCGGCATTGTGCCTTTAGTATTTAATTCCGATGGAATTTCTGTGATTCATCTTCAATAAGAAGGTCCAAGTGATACAGTGAACCTGAAGTGAAGCATCGGACTCTATAACTAGTGTCACAGAATTGGTTCAAAACGTAGACAGTAGGAAGAGTCAGTCTTCTTGTACTTAGGTCGGCATTGTGCCCTTTGTATTTAATTCCGATGCAATTTCTGTGTTTCATCGTCAATAAGAAGTTCCAAGGGAAACAGTAAACCTGAAGTGAAGCATCGGAATCTATAACTAGTGTCACAGGAATGGTTCAAAGCATAGACAGTAAGAAGAGTCAGTCTTCTTGTACTTAAGTCGGCATTGTGACTTTTGTATTTAATTCCGATGCAATTTCTGTGTTTCATCGTCAACAAGAAGGTCAGAGGGATACAGTAAACCTGAAGTGAAGCATCGGAATCCAAAACTAGTGTCACAAGAATGGTTCAAAACATAGACATAGGAAGAGTCAGTCTTCTTGTACTTAAGTCGGCATTGTGCCTTTTGTATTTAATTCCGATGCAATTTCTGTGTTTCATCGTCAATAAGATGGTCCAAGGTATGAAGTAAACCTGAAGTGAAGCATCGGACTCTATAACTAGTGTCACAGAATTTTTTCAAAACGTAGACAGTAGGAAGATTCAGTCTTCTTGTACTTAAGTCGGCATTGTGCCCTTTGTATTTAATTCCGATGCAAGTTCTGTAATTCATCGTCAATAAGAATGTGCAAGGGATACAGTAAACCTGGAATGAAACATCGGAATCTATAACTAGTGTCACAGGAATGGTTCAAAACATAGACAGTAAGAAGAGTCAGTCTTCTTGTACTTAAGTCGACATTGTGCTTTTTCTATTTAATTCCGATGCAATTTCTGTGTTTCATCGTCAATAAGAAGTTCCAAGGGAAACAGTAAACCTGAAGTGAAGCGTCGGAATCCATAACTAGTGTCACAGTATTGGTTCAAAACATAGACAGTAAGAAGACTCAGTCTTCTTGCACTTAAGTCGGCATTGTGCCCTTTGTATTTAATTCCGATGCAATTTCTGTGTTTCATCGTCAATAAGAAGGTCAGAGGTATACAGTAAACCTGAAGTGAAGCATCGGAATCTATAAATCGTTTCACAGGAATTTTTCAATCACAGTCAGTAAGAGGAGTCAGTCTTCTTTTCTTTAGGTCGGCATTGCGCCTTTTGTATTTAAATCCAATGAAATGTCTGTGTTTCATCGACAATAAGGTCAGTGGTATACACTAAACCTCAAGTGAAACATCGGAATCTACAACTAGTGTCACAGGAATGGTTCAAAACAGACAGTAAGAAGAGTCAGTCTTCTTGTACTTAAGTCGACATTGTGCTTTTTCTATTTAATTCCGATGCAATTTCTGTGTTTCATCGTCAATAAGAAGTTCCAAGGGAAACAGTAAACCTGAAGTGAAGCGTCGGAATCCATAACTAGTGTCACAGTATTGGTTCAAAACATAGACAGTAAGAAGACTCAGTCTTCTTGCACTTAAGTCGGCATTGTGCCTTTTGTATTTAATTCCGATACGATTTCTGTGTTTCATCGTCAATAAGAAGGTCCAAGGAATTCAATAAACCTGAAGTGAAGCATCGGAATCTATAACTAGTGTCACAGTATTGGTTCAAACCATAGACACTAAGAAGAGTCAGTCTTCTTGTACTTAAGTCGGCATTGTGCCTTTTGTATTTAATTCCGATGGAATTTCTGTGATTCATCTTCAATAAGAAGGTCCAAGTGATACAGTAAACCTGAAGTGAAGCATCGGACTCTATAACTAGTGTCACAGAATTGGTTCAAAACGTAAACAGTAGGAAGAGTCAGTCTTCTTGTACTTAGGTCGGCATTGTGCCCTTTGTATTTAATTCCGATGCAATTCCTGTGTTTCATCGTCAATAAGAAGGTCCAAGGGAAACAGTAAACCTGAAGTGAAGCATCGGAATCTATAACTAGTGTCACAGGAATGGTTCAAAGCATAGACAGTAAGAAGAGTCAGTCTTCTTGTACCTAAGTCGGCATTGTGCCTTTTGTATTTAATTCCGATGCAATTTTTGTGTTTCATCGTCAATAAGATGGTCCAAGGTATAAAGTAAACCTGAAGTGAAGCATCGGACTCTATAACTAGTGTCACAGAATTGGTTCAAAACGTAGACAGTAGGAAGAGTCAGTCTTCTTGTACTTAAGTCGGCATTGTGCCCTTTGTATTTAATTCCGAAGCAATTTCTGTATTTCATCATCAATAAGAATGTCCAAGGGATACAGTAAACCTGGAATGAAACATCGGAATCTATAGCTAGTGTCACAGGAATGGTTCAAAACATAGACAGTAAGAAGAGTCAGTCTTCTTGTACTTAAGTCGACATTGTGCTTTTTCTATTTAATTCCGAAGCAATTTCTGTGTATCATCGTCAATAAGAAGGTCAGAGGGATACAGTAAACCAGAAGTGAAGCATCGGAATCTATAACTAGTGTCACAGGAATGGTTCAAAACATAGCCAGTAAGAAGAGTATGTCTTCTTGTACTTAAGTCGGCATTTTGCCTTTTGTATTTAATTCCGATGCAATTTCTGTGTTTCATCGTCAATAAAAAGGTCCAAGGGATACAGTAAACCTGGAGTGTAGCATCGGAATCTATAACTAGTGTCACAGGAATGGTTCAAAACATTGACAGTAAGAAGAGTCAGTCTTCGTGTACTTAAGTCAGCATTTTGCCTTTTGTATTTTATTCCGATGCAATTTCTGTGTTTCATCGCAAATAAGAAGGTCCAAGGGCTACAGTAAACCTGAAGTGAAGCATCGGAATCCATAACTAGTGTCACAGGAATGGTTAAAATCATTGTCAGTAAGAAGAGTCGGTCTTTAAGCACTGAAGTCGGCATTGTGCATTTTGTATTTTATTCCGATGCAATTTCTGTGTTTCATCGTCAATAAGAAGGTCCAAGGGATACAGTAAACCCGAAGTGAAGCATCGGATTCTACAACTAGTGCCACAGAAATGGTTCAAAACATAGTCAGTAAAAAGAGTCAGTCTTCTTGTACTTAAGTCGGCATTGTGCCTTTTCTATTTAATTCTGATGCAATTTCTGTGTTTCATCGCCAATAAGGAGGTCAGAGGGATACAGTAAACCTGAAGTGAAGCATCGGAATCTGTAACTAGTGTCACAGGAATGGTTCAAAACAGTGACAGTAAGAAGAGTCAGTCTTCTTGTACTTATGTAGGCAATGTGCCTTTTGTATTTAATTCCGATGCAATTTCTGTGTTTCATCGTCAATAAGAAGCTCCATGGAATACAGTATACCTGAAGTGAAGCATCGGAATCCATAACTAGTGTCACAGTATTGGTTCAAAACATAGACAGTAAGAAGACTCAGTCTTCTTGCACTTAAGTCGGCATTGTGGCTTTTGTATTTAATTCCGATGCAATTTCTGTGTTACATCGTCAATAAGAAGGTCCAAGTGATACAGTAAACCTGAAGTGAAGCATCGGACTCTAGAACTAGTGTCACAGAATTGGTTCAAAACGTAGACAGTAGGAAGAGTCAGTCTTCTTGTACTTAGGTCGGCATTGTGCTCTTTGTATTTAATTCCGATGCAATTTCTGTGTTTCATCGTCAATAAGAAGGTCAGAGGTATACAGTAAACATGAAGTGAAGCATCGGAATCTATAAGTCGTTTCACAGGAATGGTTCAATCACAGTCAGTAAGAAGAGTCAGTCTTCTTTTCTTTAGGTCGGCATTGCGCCTTTTGTATTTAAATCCAATGAAATGTCTGTGTTTCATCGGCCATAAGGTCAGTGGTATACACTAAACCTCAAGTGAAACATCGGAATCTACAACTAGTGTCACAGGAATGGTTCAAAACAGACAGTAGGAAGAGTCAGTCTTCTTGTACTTATGTAGGCATTGTGCCTTTTGTATTTAATTCCGATACGATTCCTGTGTTTCATCGTCAATAAGAAGGTCCAAGGAATTCAATAAACCTGAAGTGAAGCATCGGAATCTATAACTAGTGTCACAGAATTGGTTCAAAACGTAGACAGTAGGAAGAGTCAGTCTTCTTGTACTTAGGTCGGCATTGTGCCCTTTGTATTTAATTCCGATGCAATTCCTGTGTTTCATCGTCAATAAGAAGGTCCAAGGGAAACAGTAAACCTGAAGTGAAGCATCGGAATCTATAACTAGTGTCACAGGAATGGTTCAAAGCATAGACAGTAAGAAGAGTCAGTCTTCTTGTACCTAAGTCGGCATTGTGCCTTTTGTATTTAATTCCGATGCAATTTCTGTGTTTCATCGTCAATAAGATGGTCCAAGGTATAAAGTAAACCTGAAGTGAAGCATCGGACTCTATAACTAGTGTCACAGAATTGGTTCCAAACGTAGACAGTAGGAAGAGTCAGTCTTCTTGTACTTAAGTCGGCATTGTGCCCTTTGTATTTAATTCCGATGCATTTCTGTATTTCATCATCAATAAGAATGTCCAAGGGATACAGTAAACCTGGAATGAAACATCGGAATCTATAGCTAGTGTCACAGGAATGGTTCAAAACATAGACAGTAAGAAGAGTCAGTCTTCTTGTACTTAAGTCGACATTGTGAATTTTCTATTTCATTCCGATGCAATTTCTGTGTTTCATCGTCAATAAGAAGGTCAGAGGGATACAGTAAACCTGAAGTGAAGACTCGGAATCTATAACTAGTGTCACAGGAATGGTTCAAAACATAGCCAGTAAGAAGAGTATGTTTTCTTGTACTTAAGTCGGCATTTTGCCTTTTGTATTTAATTCCGATGCAATTTCTGTGTTTCATCGTCAATAAAAAGGTCCAAGGGATACAGTAAACCTGGAGTGTAGCATCGGAATCTATAACTAGTGTCACAGGAATGGTTCAAAACATTGACATTAAGACGAGTCAGTCTTCGTGTACTTAAGTCGGCATTTTGCCTTTTGTATTTTATTCCGATGCAATTTCTGTGTTTCATCGCCAATAAGAAGGTCCAAGGGCTACAGTAAACCAGAAGTGAAGCATCGGAATCCATAACTAGTGTCACAGGAATGGTTAAAATCATTGTCAGTAAGAAGAGTCGGTCTTTAAGCACTGAAGTCGGCATTGTGCATTTTGTATTTAATTCCGATGCAATTTCTGTGTTTCATCGTCAATAAGAAGGTCCAAGGGATACAGTAAACCTGAAGTGAAGCATCGGATTCTACAACTAGTGCCACAGAAATGGTTCAAAACATAGTCAGTAAGAAGAGTCAGTCTTCTTGTACTTAAGTCGGCATTGTGCCTTTTCTATTTAATTCTGATGCAATTTCTGTGTTTCATCGTCAATAAGGAGGTCAGAGAGATACAGTAAACCTGAAGAGAGGTATCGGAATCTATAACTAGTGTCACAGGAATGGTTCAAAACATAGCCAGTAAGAAGAGTCAGTCTTCTTGCACTTATGTCGGCATTGTGCCCTTCGTGTTTAATTCCGATGCAATTTCTGTGTTTCACCGTCAATAAGAAGGTCAGAGGGATACAGTAAACCTGGAGTGAAGTACCCGAATCTATAACAAGTGTCACAGGAATTGTTGAAAAATAGACGGTAAGAAGAGTCAGTCTTCTTGTACTTAAGTCGGCATTGTGCCTTTTCTATTTAATTCCGATGCAATTTCTGTGTTTCATCGTCAATAAGAACGTCAGAGGGATACAGTAAACCTGAAGTGAAGCATCGGAATCTATAACTAGAGTCACAGGAATGGTTCAAAGCATTGTAAGTAAGAAGAGTCAGTCTTCTTGTCCTTAAGTCGGCATTGTGCCTTTTGTATTTAATTCCGATGGAATTTCTGTGATTCATCTTCAATAAGAAGGTCCAAGTGATACAGTAAACCTGAAGTGAAGCATCGGACTCTATAACTAGTGTCACAGAATTGTTTCAAAACGTAGACAGTAGGAAGAGTCAGTCTTCTTGTAGTTAGGTCTGCATTGTGCCCTTTGTATTTAATTCCGATGCAATTTCTGTGTTTCATCGTCAATAAGAAGGTCAGAGGTATATAGTAAACCTGAAGTGAAGCATCGGAATCTATAAGTCGTTTCACAGGAATGATTCAAAACACAGTCAGTAAGAAGAGTCAGTCTTCTTTTCTTTAGGTCGGCATTGCGCCTTTTGTATTTAAATCCGATGAAATGTCTGTGTTTCATCGGCAATAAGGTCAGAGGGATACAGTAAACCTGAAGTGAAGCATCGGAATCTATAACTAGTGTCACAGGAATCGTTAAAATCATTGTCAGTAAGAAGAGTCGGTCTTTAAGCACTGAAGTCGGCATTGTGCCTTTTGTATTTTATTCCGATGCAATTTCTGTGTTTCATCGCCAATAAGAAGGTCCAAGTTCTACAGTAAACCTGAAGTGAAGCATCGGAATCCATAACTAGTGTCACAGGAATGGTTAAAATCATTGTCAGTAAGAAGAGTCGGTCTTTAAGCACTGAAGTCGGCATTGTGCCTTTTGTATTTAATTCCGATGCAATTTCTGTGTTTCATCGTCAATAAGAAGGTCCAAGGGATACAGTAAACCTGAAGTGAAGCATCGGATTCTACAACTAGTGCCACAGAAATGGTTCAAAACATAGTCAGTAAGAAGAGTCAGTCTTCTTGCACTTAAGTCGGCATTGTGCCTTTTGTATTTAATTCCGATGGAATTTCTGTGATTCATCTTCAATAAGAAGGTCCAAGTGATACAGTAAACCTGAAGTGAAGCATTGGACTCTATAACTAGTGTCACAGAATTGGTTCAAAACGTAGACAGTAGGAAGAGTCAGTCTTCTTGTACTTAGGTCGGCATTGTGCCCTTTGTATTTAATTCCGATGCTATTCCTGTGTTTCATCGTCAATAAGAAGGTCCAAGGGAAACAGTAAACCTGAATCCAAAACTAGTGTCACAGGAATGGTTCAAAACATAGAGAGTAGGAAGAGCCAGTCTTCTTGTACTTAAGTCGGCATTGTGCCATTTGTATTTAATTCTGATGCAATTGCTGTGTTTCATCGTCAATAAGATGGTCCAAGGTATAAAGTAAACCTGAAGTGAAACATCGGACTCTATAACTAGTGTCACAGAATTGGTTCAAAACGTAGACAGTAGGAAGAGTCGGTCTTCTTGTACTTAAGTCGGCATTGTGCCCTTTGTATTTAATTCCGATGCAATATCTGTGTTTCATCGTCAATAAGAAGGTCAGAGGGATACAGTAAAGCTGAAGTCAAGAATCGGAATCTATAACTAGTGTAACAGGAATGGTTCAAACCATAGTCAGTAAGAAGAGTATGTCTTCTTGTACTTAAGTCGGCATTGTACCTTTTGTATTTAATTCCGATGCAATTTCTGTGTTTCATCGTCAATAAGAAGGTCCAAGGGATACAATAAACCTGGAGTGTAGCATCGGAATCTATAACTAGTGTCACAGGAATGGTTCAAATCATTGACAAAAGAAGAGTCAGTCTTCTTGTACTTATGTAGGCAATGTGCCTTTTGTATTTTATTCCGATGCAATTTCCGAGTTTCATCGCCAATAAGAAGGTCCAAGGAATACAGTAAACCTGAAGTGAAGCATCGGAATCTATAACTTGTGTCACAGTATTGGTTCAAAACATATCAGTAAGAAGAGTCAGTCTTCTTGTACTTATGTAGGCAATGTGCCTTTTGTATTTAATTCCGATGCAATTTCTGTGTTTCATCGTCAATAAGAAGGTCCAAGGAATACAGTAAACCTGAATTGAAGCATCGGAATCTATAACTAGTGTCACAGTATTGGTTCAAAACATAGAGAGTAAGAAGACTCAGTCTTCTTGCACTTAAGTCGGCATTGTGGCTTTTGTATTCAATTCCGATGCAATTTCTGTGTTTCATTGTCAATAAGAAGGTCAGAGGGATACAGTAAACCTGAAGTGAAGCATCGGAATCTATAACTAGAGTCACAGGAATGGTTCAAAACATAGTCAGTAAGAAGAGTCAGTCTTCTTGTCATTAAGTCGGCATTGTGCCTTTTGTATTTAATTCCGATGCAATTTCTGTGATTCAACTTCAATAAGAAGGTCCAAGTGATACAGTAAAGCTGAAGTGAAGCATCGGACTCTATAACTAGTGTCACAGAATTGGTTCAAAACGTAGACAGTAGGAAGAGTCAGTCTTCTTGTACTTAGGCCGGCATTGTGCCCTTTGTATTTAATTCCGATGCAATTTCTGTGTTTCATCGTCAATAAGAAGGTCAGAGGTATATAGTAAACCTGAAGTGAAGCATCGGAATCTATAAGTCGTTTCACAGGAATGGTTCAAGACACAGTCAGTAAGAAGAGTCAGTCTTCTTTTCTTTAGGTCGGCATTGCGCCTTTTGTATGTAAATCCGATGAAATGTCTGTGTTTCATCGGCAATAAGGTCAGAGGGATACAATAAACCTGATGTGAAGCATCGGAATCTATAACTAGTGACACAGGAATGGTTCAAAACATAGACAGTAGGAAGAGTCAGTCTTCTTGTACTTAATTCGGCATTGTGCCTTTTGTATTTAATTCCGATGCAGTTTATGTGTTTCATCGTCATTAAGAAGGTCAGAGGGATACAGTAAACCTGAAGTGAAGCATCGGAATCCACAACTAGTGTCACAGGAATGGTTCAAAACATAGACAGTAGGAAGAGTCAGTCTTGTTGTACTTAGGTCGGCATTGTGCCTTTTGTATTTAATTCCGATGCAATTTCTGTGTTTCACCGTCAATAATAAGGTCAGAGGGATACAGTAAACCTGAAGCATCGGAATCTATAACTAGTGTCACAGGAATGGTACAAACATAGACAGTAAGAAGAGTCAGTCTTCCTGTACTTAAGTCGGCATTGTGCCTTTCGTATTTAAATAATATGCAATTTCTGTGTTTCATCGTCAATAAGAAGGTCAGAGGGATACAGTAAACCTGAAGTGAAGCATCGGGATCTATGACTAGTGTCACAGGAATGGTTCAAAACATAGTCAGTAAGAAGATTTAGTCTTCTTGTCCTTAAGTCGGTATTGTGCCTTTTGTATTTAATTCCGATGCAATTTCTGTGTTTCATCGTCAATAAGAAGGTCCAAGGGAGACAGTAAACCTGAAGTGAAGCATCGGAATCTATAACTAGTGTCACAGGAATGGTTCAAAGCATAGACAGTAAGAAGAGTCAGTCTTCTTGTACTTAAGTCGGCATTGTGACTTTTGTATTTAATTCCGATGCAATTTCTGTGTTTCATCGCCAATAAGAAGGTCAGAGGGATACAGAAAACCTGAAGTGAAGCATCGGAATCCAAAACTAGTGTCACAGGAATGGTTCAAAACATAGAGAGTAGGAAGAGCCAGTCTTCTTGTACTTAAGTCGGCATTGTGCCATTTGTATTTAATTCCGATGCAATTGCTGTGTTTCATCGTCAATAAGATGGTCCAAGGTATAAAGTAAACCTGAAGTGAAACATCGGACTCTATAACTAGTGTCACAGAATTGGTTCAAAACGTAGACAGTAGGAAGAGTCGGTCTTCTTGTACTTAAGTCGGCATTGTGCCCATTGTATTTAATTCCGATGCAATTTCTGTGTTTCATCGTCAATAAGAAGGTCAGAGGGATACAGTAAAGCTGAAGTCAAGAATCGGAATCTATAACTAGTGTAACAGGAATGGTTCAAACCATAGTCAGTAAGAAGAGTATGTCTTCTTGTACTTAAGTCGGCATTGTACCTTTTGTATTTAATTCCGATGCAATTTCTGTGTTTCATCGTCAATAAGAAGGTCCAAGGGATACAATAAACCTGGAGTGTAGCATCGGAATCTATAACTAGTGTCACAGGAATGGTTCAAATCATTGACAAAAGAAGAGTCAGTCTTCTTGTACTTATGTAGGCAATGTGCCTTTTGTATTTTATTCCGATGCAATTTCCGAGTTTCATCGCCAATAAGAAGGTCCAAGGAATACAGTAAACCTGAAGTGAAGCATCGGAATCTATAACTTGTGTCACAGTATTGGTTCAAAACATATCAGTAACAAGAGTCAGTCTTCTTGTACTTATGTAGGCAATGTGCCTTTTGTATTTAATTCCGATGCAATTTCTGTGTTTCATCGTCAATAAGAAGGTCCAAGGAATACAGTAAACCTGAATTGAAGCATCGGAATCTATAACTAGTGTCACAGTATTGGTTCAAAAGATAGACAGTAAGAAGACTCAGTCTTCTTGCACATAAGTCGGCATTGTGGCTTTTGTATTCAATTCCGATGCAATTTCTGTGTTTCATCGTCAATAAGAAGGTCAGAGGGATACAGTAAACCTGAAGTGAGGCATCGGAATCTATAACTAGAGTCACAGGAATGGTTCAAAACATAGTCAGTAAGAAGAGTCAGTCTTCTTGTCATTAAGTCGGCATTGTGCTTTTTGTATTTAATTCCGATGCAATTTCTGTGACTCATCTTCAATAAGAAGGTCCAAGTGATACAGTAAACCTGAAGTGAAGCACCGGACTCTATAACTAGTGTCACAGAATTGGTTCAAAACGTAGACAGTAGGAAGAGTCAGTCCTCTTGTACTTAGGCCGGCATTGTGCCCTTTGTATTTAATTCCGATGCAATTTCTGTGTTTCATCGTCAATAAGAAGGTCAGAGGTATATAGTAAACCGGAAGTGAAGCATCGGAATCTATAAGTCGTTTCACAGGAATGGTTCAAGACACAGTCAGTAAGAAGAGTCAGTCTTCTTTTCTTTAGGTCGGCATTGCGCCTTTTGTATTTAAATCCGATGAAATGGCTGTGTTTCATCGGCAATAAGGTCAGAGGGATACAGTAAACCTGAAGTGAAGCATCGGAATCTATAACTAGTGTCACAGGAATGGTTCAAAACATAGACAGTAGGAAGAATCAGTCCTCTTGTACTTAAGTCGGCATTGTGCCTTTTGTATTTAATTCCGATGCAGTTTATGTGTTTCATCGTCATTAAGAAGGTCAGAGGGATACAGTAAACCTGAAGTGAAGCATCGGAATCCACAACTAGTGTCACAGGAATGGTTCAAAACATAGACAGTAGGAAGAGTCAGTCTTGTTTTACTTAGGTCGGCATTGTGCCTTTTGTATTTAATTCCGATGCAATTTCTGTGTTTCACCGTCAATAATAAGGTCAGAGGGATACAGTAAACCTGAAGCATCGGAATCTATAACTAGTGTCACAGGAATGGTACAAACATAGACAGTAAGAAGAGTCAGTCTTCCTGTACTTAAGTCGGCATTGTGCCTTTCGTATTTAAATAATATGCTATTTCAGTGTTTCATCGTCAATAAGAAGGTCAGAGGGATACAGTAAACCTGAAGTGAAGCATCGGGATCTATGACTAGTGTCACAGGAATGGTTCAAAACATAGTCAGTAAGAAGATTTAGTCTTCTTGTCCTTAAGTCGGTATTGTGCCTTTTGTATTTAATTCCGATGCAATTTCTGTGTTTCATTGTCAACAAGAAGGTCCAAGGGATACAGTAAACATGGAGTGCAGCATCGGGATCTATGACTAGTGTCACAGGAATGGTTCAATACATAGTCAGTAAGAAGACTCAGTCTTCTTGCACTTAAGTCGGCATTGTGGCTTTTGTATTCAATTCCGATGCAATTTCTGTGTTTCATTGTCAATAAGAAGGTCAGAGGGATACAGTAAACCTGAAGTGAAGCATCGGAATCTATAACTAGAGTCACAGGAATGGTTCAAAACATAGTCAGTAAGAAGAGTCAGTCTTCTTGTCATTAAGTCGGCATTGTGCCTTTTGTATTTAATTCCGATGCAATTTCTGTGATTCAACTTCAATAAGAAGGTCCAAGTGATACAGTAAACCTGAAGTGAAGCATCGGACTCTATAACTAGTGTCACAGAATTGGTTCAAAACGTAGACAGTATGAAGAGTCAGTCTTCTTGTACTTAGGCCGGCATTGTGCCCTTTGTATTTAATTCCGATGCAATTTCTGTGTTTCATCGTCAATAAGAAGGTCAGAGGTATATAGTAAACCTGAAGTGAAGCATCGGAATCTATAAGTCGTTTCACAGGAATGGTTCAAGACACAGTCAGTAAGAAGAGTCAGTCTTCTTTTCTTTAGGTCGGCATTGCGCCTTTTGTATGTAAATCCGATGAAATGTCTGTGTTTCATCGGCAATAAGGTCAGAGGGATACAATAAACCTGATGTGAAGCATCGGAATCTATAACTAGTGACACAGGAATGGTTCAAAACATAGACAGTAGGAAGAGTCAGTCTTCTTGTACTTAATTCGGCATTGTGCCTTTTGTATTTAATTCCGATGCAGTTTATGTGTTTCATCGTCATTAAGAAGGTCGGAGGGATACAGTAAACCTGAAGTGAAGCATCGGAATCCACAACTAGTGTCACAGGAATGGTTCAAAACATAGACAGTAGGAAGAGTCAGTCTTGTTGTACTTAGGTCGGCATTGTGCCTTTTGTATTTAATTCCGATGCAATTTCTGTGTTTCACCGTCAATAATAAGGTCAGAGGGATACAGTAAACCTGAAGCATCGGAATCTATAACTAGTGTCACAGGAATGGTACAAACATAGACAGTAAGAAGAGTCAGTCTTCCTGTACTTAAGTCGGCATTGTGCCTTTCGTATTTAAATAATATGCAATTTCTGTGTTTCATCGTCAATAAGAAGGTCAGAGGGATACAGTAAACCTGAAGTGAAGCATCGGGATCTATGACTAGTGTCACAGGAATGGTTCAAAACATAGTCAGTAAGAAGATTTAGTCTTCTTGTCCTTAAGTCGGTATTGTGCCTTTTGTATTTAATTCCGATGCAATTTCTGTGTTTCATCGTCAATAAGAAGGTCCAAGGGAGACAGTAAACCTGAAGTGAAGCATCGGAATCTATAACTAGTGTCACAGGAATGGTTCAAAGCATAGACAGTAAGAAGAGTCAGTCTTCTTGTACTTAAGTCGGCATTGTGACTTTTGTATTTAATTCCGATGCAATTTCTGTGTTTCATCGCCAATAAGAAGGTCAGAGGGATACAGAAAACCTGAAGTGAAGCATCGGAATCCAAAACTAGTGTCACAGGAATGGTTCAAAACATAGAGAGTAGGAAGAGCCAGTCTTCTTGTACTTAAGTCGGCATTGTGCCATTTGTATTTAATTCCGATGCAATTGCTGTGTTTCATCGTCAATAAGATGGTCCAAGGTATAAAGTAAACCTGAAGTGAAACATCGGACTCTATAACTAGTGTCACAGAATTGGTTCAAAACGTAGACAGTAGGAAGAGTCGGTCTTCTTGTACTTAAGTCGGCATTGTGCCCTTTGTATTTAATTCCGATGCAATTTCTGTGTTTCATCGTCAATAAGAAGGTCAGAGGGATACAGTAAAGCTGAAGTCAAGAATCGGAATCTATAACTAGTGTAACAGGAATGGTTCAAACCATAGTCAGTAAGAAGAGTATGTCTTCTTGTACTTAAGTCGGCATTGTACCTTTTGTATTTAATTCCGATGCAATTTCTGTGTTTCATCGTCAATAAGAAGGTCCAAGGGATACAATAAACCTGGAGTGTAGCATCGGAATCTATAACTAGTGTCACAGGAATGGTTCAAATCATTGACAAAAGGAGAGTCAGTCTTCTTGTACTTATGTAGGCAATGTGCCTTTTGTATTCTATTCCGATGCAATTTCCGAGTTTCATCGCCAATAAGAAGGTCCAAGGAATACAGTAAACCTGAAGTGAAGCATCGGAATCTATAACTTGTGTCACAGTATTGGTTCAAAACATATCAGTAACAAGAGTCAGTCTTCTTGTACTTATGTAGGCAATGTGCCTTTTGTATTTAATTCCGATGCAATTTCTGTGTTTCATCGTCAATAAGAAGGTCCAAGGAATACAGTAAACCTGAATTGAAGCATCGGAATCTATAACTAGTGTCACAGTATTGGTTCAAAAGATAGACAGTAAGAAGACTCAGTCTTCTTGCACATAAGTCGGCATTGTGGCTTTTGTATTCAATTCCGATGCAATTTCTGTGTTTCATCGTCAATAAGAAGGTCAGAGGGATACAGTAAACCTGAAGTGAGGCATCGGAATCTATAACTAGAGTCACAGGAATGGTTCAAAACATAGTCAGTAAGAAGAGTCAGTCTTCTTGTCATTAAGTCGGCATTGTGCCTTTTGTATTTAATTCCGATGCAATTTCTGTGACTCATCTTCAATAAGAAGGTCCAAGTGATACAGTAAACCTGAAGTGAAGCACCGGACTCTATAACTAGTGTCACAGAATTGGTTCAAAACGTAGACAGTAGGAAGAGTCAGTCCTCTTGTACTTAGGCCGGCATTGTGCCCTTTGTATTTAATTCCGATGCAATTTCTGTGTTTCATCGTCAATAAGAAGGTCAGAGGTATATAGTAAACCGGAAGTGAAGCATCGGAATCTATAAGTCGTTTCACAGGAATGGTTCAAGACACAGTCAGTAAGAAGAGTCAGTCTTCTTTTCTTTAGGTCGGCATTGCGCCTTTTGTATTTAAATCCGATGAAATGGCTGTGTTTCATCGGCAATAAGGTCAGAGGGATACAGTAAACCTGAAGTGAAGCATCGGAATCTATAACTAGTGTCACAGGAATGGTTCAAAACATAGACAGTAGGAAGAATCAGTCCTCTTGTACTTAAGTCGGCATTGTGCCTTTTGTATTTAATTCCGATGCAGTTTATGTGTTTCATCGTCATTAAGAAGGTCAGAGGGATACAGTAAACCTGAAGTGAAGCATCGGAATCCACAACTAGTGTCACAGGAATGGTTCAAAACATAGACAGTAGGAAGAGTCAGTCTTGTTTTGCTTCGGTCGGCATTGTGCCTTTTGTATTTAATTCCGATGCAATTTCTGTGTTTCACCGTCAATAATAAGGTCAGAGGGATACAGTAAACCTGAAGCATCGGAATCTATAACTAGTGTCACAGGAATGGTACAAACATAGACAGTAAGAAGAGTCAGTCTTCCTGTACTTAAGTCGGCATTGTGCCTTTCGTATTTAAATAATATGCTATTTCAGTGTTTCATCGTCAATAAGAAGGTCAGAGGGATACAGTAAACCTGAAGTGAAGCATCGGGATCTATGACTAGTGTCACAGGAATGGTTCAAAACATAGTCAGTAAGAAGATTTAGTCTTCTTGTCCTTAAGTCGGTATTGTGCCTTTTGTATTTAATTCCGATGCAATTTCTGTGTTTCATCGTCAACAAGAAGGTCCAAGGGATACAGTAAACATGGAGTGCAGCATCGGGATCTATGACTAGTGTCACAGGAATGGTTCAATACATAGTCAGTAAGAAGACTCAGTCTTCTTGCACTTAAGTCGGCATTGTGGCTTTTGTATTCAATTCCGATGAAATTTCTGTGTTTCATCGTCAATAAGAAGGTCAGAGGGATACAGTAAACCTGAAGTGAAGCATCGGAATCTATAACTAGAGTTACAGGAATGGTTCAAAACATAGTCAGTAAGAAGAGTCAGTCTTCTTGTCCTTAAGTCGGCATTGTGCCTTTTGTATTTAATTCCGATGCAATTTCTGTGATTCATCTTCAATAAGAAGGTCCAAGTGATACAGTAAACCTGAAGTGAAGCATCGGACTCTATAACTAGTGTCACAGAATTGGTTCAAAACGTAGACAGTAGGAAGAGTCAATGTTCTTGTACTTAGGTCGGCATTGTGCCCTTTGTATTTAATTCCGATGCAATTTCTGTGTTTCATCGTCAATAAGAAGGTCAGAGGTATATAGTAAACCTGAAGTGAAGCATCGGAATCTATAAGTCGTTTCACAGGAATGGTTCAAGACACAGTCAGTAAGAAGAGTCAGTCTTCTTTTCTTTAGGTCGGCATTGCGCCTTTTGTATTTAAATCCGATGAAATGGCTGTGTTTCATCGGCAATAAGGTCAGAGGGATACAGTAAACCTGAAGTGAAGCATCGGAATCTATAACTAGTGTCACAGGAATGGTTCAAAACATAGACAGTAGGAAGAGTCAGTCCTCTAGTACTGAAGTCGGCATTGTGCCTTTTGTATTTAATTATGATGCAGTTTAGGTGTTTCATCGTCATTAAGAAGGTCAGAGGGATACAGTAAACCTGAAGTGAAGCATCGGACTCTATAACTAGTGTCACAGAATTGGTTCAAAACGTAGACAGTATGAAGAGTCAGTCTTCTTGTACTTAGGCCGGCATTGTGCCCTTTGTATTTAATTCCGATGCAATTTCTGTGTTTCATCGTCAATAAGAAGGTCAGAGGTATATAGTAAACCTGAAGTGAAGCATCGGAATCTATAAGTCGTTTCACAGGAATGGTTCAAGACACAGTCAGTAAGAAGAGTCAGTCTTCTTTTCTTTAGGTCGGCATTGCGCCTTTTGTATGTAAATCCGATGAAATGTCTGTGTTTCATCGGCAATAAGGTCAGAGGGATACAATAAACCTGATGTGAAGCATCGGAATCTATAACTAGTGACACAGGAATGGTTCAAAACATAGACAGTAGGAAGAGTCAGTCTTCTTGTACTTAATTCGGCATTGTGCCTTTTGTATTTAATTCCGATGCAGTTTATGTGTTTCATCGTCATTAAGAAGGTCAGAGGGATACAGTAAACCTGAAGTGAAGCATCGGAATCCACAACTAGTGTCACAGGAATGGTTCAAAACATAGACAGTAGGAAGAGTCAGTCTTGTTGTACTTAGGTCGGCATTGTGCCTTTTGTATTTAATTCCGATGCAATTTCTGTGTTTCACCGTCAATAATAAGGTCAGAGGGATACAGTAAACCTGAAGCATCGGAATCTATAACTAGTGTCACAGGAATGGTACAAACATAGACAGTAAGAAGAGTCAGTCTTCCTGTACTTAAGTCGGCATTGTGCCTTTCGTATTTAAATAATATGCAATTTCTGTGTTTCATCGTCAATAAGAAGGTCAGAGGGATACAGTAAACCTGAAGTGAAGCATCGGGATCTATGACTAGTGTCACAGGAATGGTTCAAAACATAGTCAGTAAGAAGATTTAGTCTTCTTGTCCTTAAGTCGGTATTGTGCCTTTTGTATTTAATTCCGATGCAATTTCTGTGTTTCATCGTCAATAAGAAGGTCCAAGGGAGACAGTAAACCTGAAGTGAAGCATCGGAATCTATAACTAGTGTCACAGGAATGGTTCAAAGCATAGACAGTAAGAAGAGTCAGTCTTCTTGTACTTAAGTCGGCATTGTGACTTTTGTATTTAATTCCGATGCAATTTCTGTGTTTCATCGCCAATAAGAAGGTCAGAGGGATACAGAAAACCTGAAGTGAAGCATCGGAATCCAAAACTAGTGTCACAGGAATGGTTCAAAACATAGAGAGTAGGAAGAGCCAGTCTTCTTGTACTTAAGTCGGCATTGTGCCATTTGTATTTAATTCCGATGCAATTGCTGTGTTTCATCGTCAATAAGATGGTCCAAGGTATAAAGTAAACCTGAAGTGAAACATCGGACTCTATAACTAGTGTCACAGAATTGGTTCAAAACGTAGACAGTAGGAAGAGTCGGTCTTCTTGTACTTAAGTCGGCATTGTGCCCTTTGTATTTAATTCCGATGCAATTTCTGTGTTTCATCGTCAATAAGAAGGTCAGAGGGATACAGTAAAGCTGAAGTCAAGAATCGGAATCTATAACTAGTGTAACAGGAATGGTTCAAACCATAGTCAGTAAGAAGAGTATGTCTTCTTGTACTTAAGTCGGCATTGTACCTTTTGTATTTAATTCCGATGCAATTTCTGTGTTTCATCGTCAATAAGAAGGTCCAAGGGATACAATAAACCTGGAGTGTAGCATCGGAATCTATAACTAGTGTCACAGGAATGGTTCAAATCATTGACAAAAGGAGAGTCAGTCTTCTTGTACTTATGTAGGCAATGTGCCTTTTGTATTCTATTCCGATGCAATTTCCGAGTTTCATCGCCAATAAGAAGGTCCAAGGAATACAGTAAACCTGAAGTGAAGCATCGGAATCTATAACTTGTGTCACAGTATTGGTTCAAAACATATCAGTAACAAGAGTCAGTCTTCTTGTACTTATGTAGGCAATGTGCCTTTTGTATTTAATTCCGATGCAATTTCTGTGTTTCATCGTCAATAAGAAGGTCCAAGGAATACAGTAAACCTGAATTGAAGCATCGGAATCTATAACTAGTGTCACAGTATTGGTTCAAAAGATAGACAGTAAGAAGACTCAGTCTTCTTGCACATAAGTCGGCATTGTGGCTTTTGTATTCAATTCCGATGCAATTTCTGTGTTTCATCGTCAATAAGAAGGTCAGAGGGATACAGTAAACCTGAAGTGAGGCATCGGAATCTATAACTAGAGTCACAGGAATGGTTCAAAACATAGTCAGTAAGAAGAGTCAGTCTTCTTGTCATTAAGTCGGCATTGTGCCTTTTGTATTTAATTCCGATGCAATTTCTGTGACTCATCTTCAATAAGAAGGTCCAAGTGATACAGTAAACCTGAAGTGAAGCACCGGACTCTATAACTAGTGTCACAGAATTGGTTCAAAACGTAGACAGTAGGAAGAGTCAGTCCTCTTGTACTTAGGCCGGCATTGTGCCCTTTGTATTTAATTCCGATGCAATTTCTGTGTTTCATCGTCAATAAGAAGGTCAGAGGTATATAGTAAACCGGAAGTGAAGCATCGGAATCTATAAGTCGTTTCACAGGAATGGTTCAAGACACAGTCAGTAAGAAGAGTCAGTCTTCTTTTCTTTAGGTCGGCATTGCGCCTTTTGTATTTAAATCCGATGAAATGGCTGTGTTTCATCGGCAATAAGGTCAGAGGGATACAGTAAACCTGAAGTGAAGCATCGGAATCTATAACTAGTGTCACAGGAATGGTTCAAAACATAGACAGTAGGAAGAATCAGTCCTCTTGTACTTAAGTCGGCATTGTGCCTTTTGTATTTAATTCCGATGCAGTTTATGTGTTTCATCGTCATTAAGAAGGTCAGAGGGATACAGTAAACCTGAAGTGAAGCATCGGAATCCACAACTAGTGTCACAGGAATGGTTCAAAACATAGACAGTAGGAAGAGTCAGTCTTGTTTTGCTTAGGTCGGCATTGTGCCTTTTGTATTTAATTCCGATGCAATTTCTGTGTTTCACCGTCAATAATAAGGTCAGAGGGATACAGTAAACCTGAAGCATCGGAATCTATAACTAGTGTCACAGGAATGGTACAAACATAGACAGTAAGAAGAGTCAGTCTTCCTGTACTTAAGTCGGCATTGTGCCTTTCGTATTTAAATAATATGCTATTTCAGTGTTTCATCGTCAATAAGAAGGTCAGAGGGATACAGTAAACCTGAACTGAAGCATCGGGATCTATGACTAGTGTCACAGGAATGGTTCAAAACATAGTCAGTAAGAAGATTTAGTCTTCTTGTCCTTAAGTCGGTATTGTGCCTTTTGTATTTAATTCCGATGCAATTTCTGTGTTTCATCGTCAACAAGAAGGTCCAAGGGATACAGTAAACATGGAGTGCAGCATCGGGATCTATGACTAGTGTCACAGGAATGGTTCAATACATAGTCAGTAAGAAGACTCAGTCTTCTTGCACTTAAGTCGGCATTGTGGCTTTTGTATTCAATTCCGATGAAATTTCTGTGTTTCATCGTCAATAAGAAGGTCAGAGGGATACAGTAAACCTGAAGTGAAGCATCGGAATCTATAACTAGAGTTACAGGAATGGTTCAAAACATAGTCAGTAAGAAGAGTCAGTCTTCTTGTCCTTAAGTCGGCATTGTGCCTTTTGTATTTAATTCCGATGCAATTTCTGTGATTCATCTTCAATAAGAAGGTCCAAGTGATACAGTAAACCTGAAGTGAAGCATCGGACTCTATAACTAGTGTCACAGAATTGGTTCAAAACGTAGACAGTAGGAAGAGTCAATGTTCTTGTACTTAGGTCGGCATTGTGCCCTTTGTATTTAATTCCGATGCAATTTCTGTGTTTCATCGTCAATAAGAAGGTCAGAGGTATATAGTAAACCTGAAGTGAAGCATCGGAATCTATAAGTCGTTTCACAGGAATGGTTCAAGACACAGTCAGTAAGAAGAGTCAGTCTTCTTTTCTTTAGGTCGGCATTGCGCCTTTTGTATTTAAATCCGATGAAATGGCTGTGTTTCATCGGCAATAAGGTCAGAGGGATACAGTAAACCTGAAGTGAAGCATCGGAATCTATAACTAGTGTCACAGGAATGGTTCAAAACATAGACAGTAGGAAGAGTCAGTCCTCTAGTACTGAAGTCGGCATTGTGCCTTTTGTATTTAATTATGATGCAGTTTAGGTGTTTCATCGTCATTAAGAAGGTCAGAGGGATACAGTAAACCTGAAGTGAAGCATCGGAATCCACAACTAGTGTCACACGAATGGTTCAAATCATAGACAGTAGGAAGAGTCAGTCTTGTTGTACTTAGGTCGGCATTGTGCCTTTTGTATCTAATTCCGATGCAATTTCTGTGTTTCACCGTCAATAATAAGGTCAGAGGGATACAGTAAACCTGAAGCATCGGAATCTATAAGTAGTGTAACAGGAATGGTACAAACATAGACAGTAAGAAGAGTCAGTCTTCCTGTACTTAAGTCGGCATTGTGCCTTTCGTATTTAATTCTGATGCAATTTCTGTGTTTCATCGTCAATAAGAAGGTCAGAGGGATACAGTAAACCTGAAGTGAAGCATCGGAATCCAAAACTAGTGTCACAGGAATGGTTCAAAACATAGACAGTAGGAAGAGTCAGTCTTCTTGTACTTAAGTCTTCATTGTGCCTTTTGTATTTAATTCCGATGCAATTTCTGTATTTCATCGTCAATAAGATGGTCAAGGTATAAAGTAAACCTGAAGTGAAGCATCGGACTCTATAACTAGCGTCACAGAATTGGTTCAAAACGTAGACAGTAGGAAGAGTCCGTCTTCTTGTACTTAAGTCGGCATTGTGCCCTTTGTATTTAATTCCGATGCAATTTCTGTATTTCATCGTCAATAAGAATGTGCAAGGGATACAGAAAAACCTAGAATGAAACATCGGAATCTATAACTAGTGTCACAGGAATGGTACAAAACATAGACAGTAAGAAGAGTCAGTCTTCTTGTACTTAAGTCGGCATTGTGCTTATTGTATTTACTTCCGATGCAATTTCTGTGTTTCATCGTCAATAAGAAGGTCAGAGGGGTACAGTAAACAGAAGTGAAGCATCGGAATCTATAACTACTGTCACAGGAATTGTTCAAAAATAGACAGTAAGAGGAGTCAGTCTTCTTGTACTTAAGTCGGCATTGTGCCTTTTGTATTTAATTCCGATGCAATTTCTGTGTTTCATCGTCAATAAGAAGGTCCAATGGGTACAGTAAACCTGAAGTGAAGCATCGGAATCTATAACTAGTGTCACTGGAATGGTTCCAAATATAGACAGTAAGAAGAGTCAGTCTTCTTGTACTTATGTCGGCATTGTGCCTTTTGTATTTAATACCGATGCAATTTCTGTGATTCATCGTCAATAAGAAGGTCCAAGAGATACAGTAAACCTGAGGTGAAGCAACGGACTCTGTAACATGTGTCACAGGAATGGTTCAAACATAGACAGTAAGACGAGTCATTCTTCTTGTACTTAAGTCGGCATTGTGCCTTTTGTATTTAATTCCGATGCAGTTTCTGTGTTTCATCGTCAATAAGAAGGTCAGAGGGATCCAGTAAACCTGAAGTGAAGCATCGGAATCTATAACTAGTTTCACAGGAATTGTTCAAAAAATAGACAGTAAGAAGAGTCAGTCTTCTTGTACTTAAGTCGGCATTGTGCCTTTTATATTTAATTCCGATGCAATTTCTCTGTTCCATCGTCAATAAGAAGGTCAGAGGGATACAGTAAACCTGGAGTGAAGCATCGGAATCTATAACTAATGACACAGGGATGGTTCAAAACATAGACAGTAAGATGAGTCACTCTTCTTGTCCTTACATCGGCATTGTGCCTTTTCTAATTAATTCCGATGCAATTTCTGTGTTTCATCGTCAATAAGAAGGTCAGAGGGATACAGTTAACCTGAATTGAAGCATCGGAATCTATAACTAGTGTCACAGGAATGGTTCAAACATAGACAGTAAGAAGAGACAGTCTTCTTGTACTTAAGTCTGCATTGTGCCTTTTGTATTTAATTCCGATGCTATTTCCGTGTTTCGTCGTCAATTAGATGGTCAGTGGGATACAGTAAACCTGAAGTGAAGCTTCGGAATCTATAACTAGTGTCACAGGAATTGTTCAAAAAATAGACAGTAAGAAGAGTCAGTCTTCTTATACTTAACTCGGCATTGTTTCTTTTGTATTTAATTCCGATGCAATTTCTGTGTTTCATCGTCAATAAGAAGGTCAGAGGGATACAGTAAACCTGTAGTGAAGAATCGGAATCTATAACTAGTGTCACAGTGATGGTTCATAACATAGACAGTAAGAAGAGTCAGTCTTCTTGTACTTAAGTCGGCATTGTGCATTTTGTATTTACTTCCGATGCAATTTCTGTGTTTCATCGTCAATAAGAAGGTCCAAGGGATACAGTAAACCTGAAGTGAAGCATAGGAATCTATAACTAGTGTCACTGG
This sequence comes from Schistocerca serialis cubense, assembly GCF_023864345.2. Lineage (NCBI taxonomy): Eukaryota > Metazoa > Arthropoda > Insecta > Orthoptera > Acrididae > Schistocerca > Schistocerca serialis. The sequence continues at coordinate 545,504,144 of NC_064646.1, read as the reverse complement.
AATGGTTCAAAATATAGACAGTAAGAAGATTCAGTCTTCTTGTACTTAAGTCGACATTGTGCCATTTGTATTTAATTCCGATGCAATTTCTGTGATTCATCGTCAATATTAAGGTCCAAGTGATACAGTAAACCTGAAGTGAAGCATCGGACTCTATAACTAGTGTCACAGGATTGGTTCAAACATAGACAGTAAGAAGAGTCAGTCTTCTTGTACTTAACTCGGCATTGTGCCTTTTGTATTTAATTCCGATGCAATTTCTGTGTTTCATCGTCAATAAAAAGGTCAGAGGGATACAGTAAACCTGAAGTGAAGCATCGGAATCTATAACTAGTGTCACAGGAATTGTTCAAAAAATAGACAGTAAGAAAAGTCAGTCTTCTTGTACTTAAGTCGGCATTGTGCCTTTCGTATTTAATTCCGATGCAATTTCTGTGTTTCATCGTCAATAAGAAGGTCAGGGGGATACAGTAAACCTGGAGTGAAGCATCGGAATCTATAACTAATGTCACAGGGATGGTCAAAACATTGACAGTAAGAAGAGTCAGTCTTATTGTACTTAAGTCTTCATTGTGCTTTGTGTATTTACTTCCGATGCAATTTCTGTGTTTCATCGTCAATAAGAAGGTCCAAGGGGTACAGTAAACCTGAAGTGAAGCATCGGAATCTATAACTAGTGTCACTGGAATGGTTCAAAATATACACCGTAAGAAGAGTCAGTCTTCTTGTACTTAAGTCGGCATTGTGCCTTTTGTATTTAATTCCGATGCAATTTCTGTGTTTCATCGTCAATAAGAAGGTCAGAGGGATACAGTAAACCTGAAGTGAAGCATCGGAATCTATAACTAGTGTCACAGGAATGGTTCAAACATAGACAGTAAGAAGAGTCAGTCTTCTTGTACTTAAGTCGGCATTGTGCCTTTTTATTTAATTCCGACGCAATTTCTGTGTTTCATGGTCAATAAGAAGGTCAGAGGGATACAGTAAACCTGAAGTAAAGAATCGGAATCTAAAACTAGTGTCACAGGAATGGATCAAAACATAGACAGTAGGAAGAGTCAGTCTTCTTGTACATAAGTCGGCATTGTGCATTTTGTATTTAATTCCGATGCAATTTCTGTGATTCATCGTCAATAAGAACTTCCATTGGTATACAGTAAACCTGAAGTGAAGCATCGTAATCTATAACTAGTGTCACAGGAATGGTTCAAAGCATAGTCAGTAAGAAGAGTCAGTCTTCTTGTACATAAGTCGGCATTGTGCCTTTTCTATTTAATTAGGATGCAATTTCTCTGTTTCATCGTCAATAAGAAGGTCCAAGGGATACAGTAATCCTGAAGTGTAGCATCGGAATCTATAACTAGTGTTACAGAAATGGTTCAAATTATAGACAGTAAGAAGAGTCAGTCTTCTTGTACTTAAGTCGTCATTGTGCCTTTTCTATTTAATTCCGATGCAATTTCTGTGTTTCATCGTCAATAAGAAGGTCCAAGGGATACCCTAAAACTGAAGTCAAGCATCGGTATCAATACCTAGTGTCACAGGATTGGTTCAAATTATAGACAGTAAGAAGAGTCAGTCTTCTTGTACTTAAGTCGGCATTGTGCCTTTTCTATTTAATTCCGAAGCAATTTCTGTGTTTCATCGTCAATACGAAGGTCCAAGGGATACAGTAAACCTGAAGTGAAGCATCGGAATCCATAACTAGTGTCACAGGAATGGTTCAAAGCATAGTCAGTAAGAAGAGTCAGTCTTCTTGTACTTAAGTCGGCATAGTGCCTTTTGTATTTAATTCCGATGCAATTTCTGTGTTTCATCGTCAATAAGGTCAGAGGGATACAGTAAACCTGAAGTGAAGCATCGGAATCTATAACTAGTGTCAATGGAATGGTTCAAAACATAGACAGTAAGAAGAGTCAGTCTTCTTGTACTTATTTCGGCATTGTGCCTTTTGTATTTAATTCCAATGCAATTTCTGAGTTTCATCGACAATAAGAAGGTCAGGGGGTTACAGTAAACTTGATGTGAAGGATGGGAATCTATAACTAGTGTCACAGGAATGGTTCAAAGCATAGTCAGTAAGAAGAGTCAGTCTTCTAGCCCTTAAGTCGGCATTGTGCTTTTGTATTTAATTCCGATGCTATTTCTGTGTTTCATCGTCAATAAGAAGGTCCAAGGGATACAGTAAACCTGGAGTGTAGCATCGGAATCTATAACTAGTGTCACAGAGGATGGTTAAAGACATTGACAGTAAGAAGAGTCGGTCTTCATGTACTTAAGTCGGCTTTGTGCCCTTTGTATTTGATTCCGATGCATTTTCTGTGTTTCATCGTCAATAAGACGGTACAAGGGATACGGTAAAACTGAAGTGAAGCATCGGAATCTATAACTAGTGTCACAGGAGTGGTTCAAACATAGACAGTAAGAAGAGTCAGTCTTCTTGTTCTTTAGTAGCAATTGTGCCTTTTGTATTCAATTCTGATGCAATTTCTGTGTTTCATCGTCAATAAGAAGATAAGAGGGTACAGTAAACCTGGAGTGAAGCATCGCAATCTATAACTGGTGTCACAGTAATGGTTCAAAACATAGAGAGTAAGAAGAGTAAGTCTTCTTGTACTTAAGTCGGCATTGTGCCTTTTGTATTTAATTCCGATGCAATTTCTGTGTTTCATCGTCAATAAGAAGGTCCAAATGATACAGTAAACCTGAAGTGAAGCATCGGAATCCATAACTAGTGTCACAGGAATGGTTCAAAGCATAGTCAGTAAGAAGAGTCAGTCTTCTTGTACTTAAGTCGGCATAGTGCCTCTTGTATTTAATTCCGATGCAATTTCTGTGTTTCATCGTCAATAAGGTCAGAGGGATACAGTAAACCTGAAGTGAAGCATCGGAATCTATAACTAGTGTCAATGGAATGGTTCAAAACATAGACAGTAAGAAGAGTCAGTCTTCTTGTACTTATTTCGGCATTGTGCCTTTTGTATTTAATTCCAATGCAATTTCTGAGTTTCATCGACAATAAGAAGGTCAGGGGGATACAGTAAACTTGATGTGAAGGATGGGAATCTATAACTAGTGTCACAGGAATGGTTCAAAGCATAGTCAGTAAGAAGAGTCAGTCTTCTAGCCCTTAAGTCGGCATTGTGCTTTTGTATTTAATTCCGATGCTATTTCTGTGTTTCATCGTCAATAAGAAGGTCCAAGGGATACAGTAAACCTGGAGTGTAGCATCGGAATCTATAACTAGTGTCACAGAGGATGGTTAAAGACATTGACAGTAAGAAGAGTCGGTCTTCATGTACTTAAGTCGGCTTTGTGCCCTTTGTATTTGATTCCGATGCATTTTCTGTGTTTCATCGTCAATAAGACGGTACAAGGGATACGGTAAAACTGAAGTGAAGCATCGGAATCTATAACTAGTGTCACAGGAGTGGTTCAAACATAGACAGTAAGAAGAGTCAGTCTTCTTGTACTTTAGTAGCAATTGTGCCTTTTGTATTCAATTCTGATGCAATTTCTGTGTTTCATCGTCAATAAGAAGGTAAGAGGGTACAGTAAACCTGGAGTGAAGCATCGCAATCTATAACTGGTGTCACAGTAATGGTTCAAAACATAGAGAGTAAGAAGAGTAAGTCTTCTTGTACTTAAGTCGGCATTGTGCCTTTTGTATTTAATTCCGATGCAATTTCTGTGTTTCATCGTCAATAAGAAGGTCCAAATGATACAGTAAACATGAAGTGAAGCATCGGAATCCATAACTAGTGTCACAGGAATGGTTCAAAGCATAGTCAGTAAGAAGAGTAAGTCTTTTTGTACTTAAGTCGGCATAGTGCCTTTTGTATTTAATTACGATGCAATTTCTGTGTTTCATCGTCAATAAGGTCAGAGGGATACAGTAAACCTGAAGTGAAGCATCGGAATCTATAACTAGTGTCAATGGAATGGTTCAAAACATAGACAGTAAGAAGAGTCAGTCTTCTTGTACTTATTTCGGCATTGTGCCTTTTGTATTTAATTCCAATGCAATTTCTGAGTTTCATCGACAATAAGAAGGTCAGGGGGATACAGTAAACTTGATGTGAAGGATGGGAATCTATAACTAGTGTCACAGGAATGGTTCAAAGCATAGTCAGTAAGAAGAGTCAGTCTTCTAGCCCTTAAGTCGGCATTGTGCTTTTGTATTTAATTCCGATGCTATTTCTGTGTTTCATCGTCAATAAGAAGGTCCAAGGGATACAGTAAACCTGGAGTGTAGCATCGGAATCTATAACTAGTGTCACAGAGGATGGTTAAAGACATTGACAGTAAGAAGAGTCGGTCTTCATGTACTTAAGTCGGCTTTGTGCCCTTTGTATTTGATTCCGATGCATTTTCTGTGTTTCATCGTCAATAAGACGGTACAAGGGATACGGTAAAACTGAAGTGAAGCATCGGAATCTATAACTAGTGTCACAGGAGTGGTTCAAACATAGACAGTAAGAAGAGTCAGTCTTCTTGTACTTTAGTAGCAATTGTGCCTTTTGTATTCAATTCTGATGCAATTTCTGTGTTTCATCGTCAATAAGAAGGTAAGAGGGTACAGTAAACCTGGAGTGAAGCATCGCAATCTATAACTGGTGTCACAGTAATGGTTCAAAACATAGAGAGTAAGAAGAGTAAGTCTTCTTGTACTTAAGTCGGCATTGTGCCTTTTGTATTTAATTCCGATGCAATTTCTGTGTTTCATCGTCAATAAGAAGGTCCAAATGATACAGTAACCTGAAGCGAAGCATCGGAATCTATAACTAGTGTCACTGAAATGGTTCAAAATATAGACAGTAAAATGAGTCAGTCTTCTTGTACTTAAGTCGTCATTGTGCCTTTTGTGTTTAATTCCGATGCAATTTCTGTGTTTCATCGTCAATAAGAAGGTCCAAGGGGAACAGTAAACCTGAAGTGAAGCTTCGAAAACTATAACTAGTGCCACAGCAATGGTTCAAAAGATAGACAGTAAGAAGAGTCAGTCTTCTTGTACTTATGTCGGCATTGTGCCTTTTGTATTTAATTCCGATGCAATTTCTGTGTTTCATCGTCAATAAGAAGGTCAGAGGTATACAGTAAACCTGAAGTGAAGCATCGGAATCTATAACTTGTTTCACAGGAATGGTTCAAATCATAGTCAGTGAGAAGAGTCAGTCTTCTTTTCCTTAGGTCGGCATTGCGCCTTTCTGTATTTAAAACCGATGAAATGTCTGTGTTTTATCGGCAATAATGTCAGAGGGATACAGTAAACCTGAAGTGAAGCACTGGAATCTATAACTAGTGTCACAGGAATGGTTCAAAACATAGACAGTAGGAAGAGTCAGCCTTCTTGTACTTATGTCGGCATTGTGCCTTTTGTATTTAATTCCGATGCAATTTATTTTTTTCCACGTCATTAAGAAGGTCAGAGGGATACAGTAAACCTGAAGTGAAGCATCGGAATCCACAACTAGTGTCACAGGAATGGTTCAAAACATATACAGTAGGAAGAGTCAGTCTTGTTGTACTTAGGTCGGCATTGTGCCTTTTGTATTTAATTCCGATGCAATTTCTGTGTTTCACCGTCAATAAGAAGATCAGAGGAATACAGTAAACTTTAAGCATCTGAATCTATAACTAGTGTCACAGGATTGGTACAAGCATAGACAGTAAGAAGAGTCAGTCCTCTTGTACTTAAGTCGGCATTGTGACTTTTGTTTTTAATTAACATGCAATTTCTGTGTTTCATCGTCAATAAGAAGGGCAGAGGGATACACTAAACCTGAAGTGAAGCATCGGAATCTATGACTAGTGTCACAGGAATGGTTCAAAACATAGTCAGTAAGAAGAGTCAGTCTTCTTGTCCTTAAGTCGGCATTGTGCCTTTTGTATGTAATTAAGATGCAATTTCTGTGTTTCATCGTCAACAAGAAGGTCCAAGGGATACATTAAACCTGGAGTGAAGCATCGGAACCTATAACTAGTGTCACAGTTTTGGTTCAAAACATAGACAGTAAGAAGAGTCTGTCTTCTTGTACTTATGTAGGCAATGTGCCTTTTGTATTTAATTCCGATGCAATTTCTGTGTTTCATGGTCAATAAGAAGGTCCAAGGAATACAGTAAACCTGAAGTGAAGCATCGGAATCTATAACCAGTGTCACAGTATTGGTTCAAAACATAGACAGTAAGAAGAGTCAGTCTTCTTGCACTTAAGTCGGCATTGTGGCTTTTGTATTTAATTCCGATGCAATTTCTGTGTTTCGTCGTCAATAAGAAGGTCAGAGGGATACAGTAAACCTGAAGTGAAGCATCGGAATCTATAACTAGAGTCACAGGAATGGTTCAAAACATAGTCAGTAAGAAGAGTCAGTCTTCTTGTCCTTAAGTCGGCATAGTGCTTTTTGTATTTAATTCCGATGCAATTTCTGTGATTCATCTTCAATAAGAAGGTCCAAGTGATACAGTAAACCTGAAGTGAAGCATCGGACTCTATAACTAGTGTCACAGAATTGGTTCTAAACGTAGACAGTGGGAAGAGTCAGTCTTCTTGTACTTAGGTCGGCATTGTGCCCTTTGTATTTAATTCCGATAAAATTTCTGTGTTTCATCGTCAATAAGAAGGTCAGAGGTATACAGTAAACCTGAAGTGAAGCATCGGAATCTATAAGTAGTTTCACAGGAATGGTTCAAAACACAGTCAGTAAGAAGGGTCAGTCTTCTTTTCTTTAGGTCGGCATTGCTCCTTTTGTATTTAAATCCGATGAAATGTCTGTGTTTCATCGGCAATAAGGTCAGAGGGATACAGTAAACATGAAGTGAAGCATCGGAATCTATAACTAGTGTCACAGGAATGGTTCAAAACATAGACAGTAGGAAGAGTCAGTCTTCTTGTGCTTAAGTCGGCATTGTGCCTTTTGTATTTAATTCCGATGCAATTTATGTGTTTCATCGTCATTAAGAAGGTCAGAGGGATACAGTAAACCTGAAGTGAAGCATCGGAATCCACGACTAGTGTCGCAGGAATGGTTCAAAACATAGACAGTAGGAAGAGTCAGTCTTGTTGTACTTATGTCGGCATTGTGCCTTTTGTATTTAATTCCGATGCAATTTCTGTGTTTCACGGTCAATAATAAGGTCAGAGGGATACAGTAAACCTGAAGTATCGGAATCTATAACTAGTGTCACAGGAATGGTACAAACATTGTCAGTAAGAAGAGTCAGTCTTCTTGTACTTATGTCGCCATTGTGCCTATCGTATTTAATTAATACGCAATTTCTGTGTTTCATCGTCAATAAGAAGGTCAGAGGGATACAGTAAACCTGAAGTGAAGCATCGGAATCTATGACTAGTGTCACAGGAATGGTTCAAACCATAGTCAGTCAGAAGATTCAGTCTTCTTGTCCTTAAGTCGGCATTGTGCCTTTTGTATTTAATTCCGATGCAATTTCTGTGTTTCATCGTCAACAAGAAGGTCCAAGGGATACAGTAAACCTGGAGTGAAGCATCGGAACCTATAACTGGTGTCACAGTATTGGTTCAAAACATAGACAGTAAGAAGAGTCAGTCTTCTTGTACTTATGTCGGCATTGTGCCTTTTGTATTTAATTCCGATGCAATTTCTGTGTTTCATCGACAATAAGAAGGTCCTAGGAATACAGTAAACCTGAAGTGAAGCATCGGAATCTATAACTAGTGTCACAGTATTGGTTCAAATCATAGACAGTAAGAAGAGTCAGTCTTCTTGTACATAAGTCGGCATTGTGGCTTTTGTATTTAATTCCGATGCAATTTCTGTGTTTCATCGTCAATAAGAAGGTCAGAGGGATACAGTAAACCTGAAGTGAAGCATCGGAATCTATAACTAGAGTAACAGGAATGGTTCAAAATATAGTCAGTAAGAAGAGTCAGTCTTTTTGTCGTTAAGTCGGCATTGTGCCTTTTGTATTTAATTCCGATTCAATTTCTGCTTTTCATCGGCAATAAGGTCAGTGGTATACACTAAACCTCAAGTGAAACATCGGAATCTATAACTAGTGTCACAGGAATGGTTCAAAACATAGACAGTAGGAAGAGTCAGTCTTCTTGTACTTAAGTCGGCATTGTCCTTTTTTATTTAATTCCGATGCTATTTCTGTGTTTCATCGTCAATAAGAAGGTCCAAGGAATACAATAAACCTGAAGTGAAGCATCGGAATCTATAACTAGTGTCACAATATTGGTTCAAAACATAGACAGCAAGATGATTCAGTCTTCATGTACTTAAGTCGGCATTGTGCCCTTTGTATTTAATTCCGATGCAATTTCTGTGTTTCATCGTCAATAGGAAGGTCCAAGGGAAACAGTAAACATGAAGTGAAGCATCGGAATCTGTAACTCGTGTCACAGGAATGGTTCAAAGCATAGACAGTAAGAAGAGTCAGGCTTCTTGTACTTAAGTCGGCATTGTGACTTTTGTATTTAATTCCGATGCAATTTCTGTCTTTCATCATCAATAAGAAGGTCAGAGGGATACAGTAAACCTGAAGTGAAGCATCGGAATCCAAAACTAGTGTCACAGGAATGGTTCAAAACATAGAGAGTAGGAAGAGTCAGTCTTCTTGTACTTAAGTCGGCATTGTGCCATTTGTATTTAATTCCGATGCAATTTCTGTGTTTCATCGTCAATAAGATGGTCCAAGGTATAAAGTAAACCTGAAGTGATGCACCGGACTCTATAACTAGTGTCACAGAATTGGTTCAAAACGTAGACAGTAGGGAGAGTCGGTCTTCTTGTACTTAAGTCGGCATTGTGCCCTTTATATTTAATTCCGATGCAATTTCTGTGTTTCATCGTCAATAAGAAGGTCCAAGGGATACAGTAAACCTGGAATGAAGCATCGGAATCTATAACTAGTGTCACAGGAATGGTTCAAAACATAGACAGTAAGAAGAGTCAGTCTTCTTGTACTTAAGTCGACATTGTTCCTTTTCTATTTAATTCCGATGCAATTTCTGTGTTTCGTCGTCAATAAGAAGGTCAGAGGGATACAGTAAACCTGAAGTGAAGCATCGGACTCTATAACTAGTGTCACAGAATTGGTTCAAAACGTAGACAGTAGGAAGAGTCAGTCTTCTTGTACTTAGGTCGGCATTGTGCCCTTTGTATTTAATTCCGATGCAATTTCTGTGTTTCATCGTCAATAAGAGGGTCAGAGGTATACAGTAAACCTGAAGTGAAGCATCGGAATCTATAAGTCGTTTCACAGGAATGGTTCAAAACACAGTCAGTAAGAAGAGTCAGTCTTCTTTTCTTTAGGTCGGCATTGCGCCCTTTGTACTTAAATCCGATGAAATGTCTGTGTTTCATCGGCAATAAGGTCAGAGGGATACAGTAAACCTGAAGTGAAGCATCGGAATCTATAACTAGTGTCACAGGAATGGTTCAAAACATAGACAGTAGGAAGAGTCAGTCTTCTTGTACTTAAGTCGGCATTGTGATTTTTGTATTTAATTCCGATGCAGTTTAAGTGTTTCATCGTTATTAGGAAGGTCAGAGGCATACAGTAAACCTGAAGTGAAGCATCGGAATCCACAACTAGTGTCACATTAATGGTTCAAAACATAGACAGTAGGAAGAGTCAGTCTTGTTGTACTTAGGTCGGCATTGTGCCTTTTGTATTTAATTCCGATGCAATTTCTGTGTTTTACCGTCAATAATAAGGTCAGAGGGATACAGTAAACCTGAAGCATCGGAATCTATAACTAGTGTCACAGGAATGGTACAAACATAGACAGTAAGAAGAGTCAGTCTTCCTGTACTTAAGTCGGCATTGTGCCTTTCGTATTTAATTAATATGCAATTTCTGTGTTTCATCGTCAGTAAGAAGGTCAGAGGGATACAGTACACCTGAAGTGAAGCATCGGAATCTATGACTAGTATCACAGGAATGGTTTCTAAACATAGTCAGTAAGAAGATTTAGTCTTCTTGTCCTTAAGTCGGCATTGTGCCTTTTGTATTTAATTCCGATGCAATTTCTGTGTTTCGCCGTCAACGAGAAGGTCCAAGGGATACAGGAAACCTTGAGTGAAGCATCGGAACCTATAACTGGTGTCACAGTATTGGTTCAAAAATAGACAGTAAGAAGAGTCAGTCTTCTTGTACTTAAGTCGGCATTGTGGCTTTTGTATTTAATTCCGATGCAATTTCTGTGTTTCATCGTCAATAAGAAGGTCAGAGGGATACAGTAAACCTGAAGTGAAGCATCGGAATCTGTAACTAGAGTCACAGCAATGGTTCAAAACATAGTCAGTACGAAGAGTCAGTCTTCTTGTCCTTAAGTCGGCATTGTGCCCTTTGTATTTAATTCCGATTCAATTTCTGTTTTTCATCGGCAATAAGGTCAGTGGTATACACTAAACCTCAAGTGAAACATCGGAATCTATAACTAGTGTCACAGGAATGGTTCATAACATAGACAGTAGGAAGAGTCAGTTTTCTTGTACTTAAGTTGGCATTGTGGCTTTTGTATTTAATTCCGATGTAATTTCTGTGTTTCATCGTCAATAAGAAGGTCAGAGGGATACAGTAAACCTGAAGTGACGCATCGGAATCCAAAACTAGTGTCACAGGAATGGTTCAAAACATAGACAGTTGGAAGAGTCAGTCTTCTTGTACTTAAGTCGGCATTGTGCCTTTTGTATTTAATTCCGATGCAATTTCTGTGTTTCATCGTCAATAAGATGGTCCAAAGTATAAAGTAAACCTGAAGTGAAGCATCGGACTCTATGACTAGTGTCACAGAATTGGTTCAAAACGTAGACAGTAGAAAGAGTCAGTCTTCTTGTACTTAGGTCGGCATTGTGTCCTTTGTACTTAATTCCGATGCAATTTCTATATTTCATCGTCAATAAGAATGTCCAAGGGATACAGTAAACCTGGAATGAAACATCGGAATCTATAACTAGTGTCACAGGAATGGTTCAAAACATAGACAGTAAGAAGAGTCAGTCTTCTTGTACTTAAGTCGACATTGTGCCTTTTCTATTTAATTCCGATGCAATTTCTGTGTTTCAACGTCAATAAGAATGTCAGAGGGATACAGTAAACCTGAAGTGAAGCATCGGAATCTATAACTAGTGTCACAGGAATGGTTCAAAACATAGCCAGTAAGAAGAGTATGTCTTCTTGTACTTAAGTCGGCATTTTGCCTTTTGTATTTAATTCCGATGCAATTTCTGTGTTTCATCGTCAATAAAAAGGTCCAAGGGATACAGTAAACCTGGAGTGTAGCATCGGAATCTATAACTAGTGTCACAGGAATGGTTCAAAACATTGACAGTAAGAAGAGTCAGTCTTCGTGTACTTAAGTCGGCATTTTGCCTTTTCTATTTTATTCCGATGCAATTTCTGTGTTTCATGGCCAATAAGAAGGTCCAAGGGATACAGTAAACCTGAAGTGAAGCATCGGAATCCATAACTAGTGTCACAGGAATGGTTAAAATCATTGTCAGTAAGAAGAGTTGGTCTTTAAGCACTGAAGTCGGCATTGTGCCTTTTTTATTTAATTCCGATGCAATTTCTGTGTTTCATCGTCAATAAGAAGGTCAGAGAGATACAATAAACCTGGAGTGAAGAATCGGAATCTATAACTAATGTCACAGTGATGGTTCAAAACATAGACAGTAAGAAGAGTCAGTCTTCTTGTACTTAAGTCGGCATTGTGCTTTTTGGATTTACTTCCGATGCAATTTCTGTGTTTCATCGTCAATAAGAAGGTCCAAGGAATACAATAAACCTGAAGTGAAGCATCGGAATCTATAACTAGTGTCACAGTATTGGTTCAAAACATAGACAGTAAGAAGAGTCAGTCTTCTTGTACTGAAGTCGGCATTGTGCCTTTTGTACTTAATTCCGATGGAATTTCTGTGATTCATCTTCAATAAGAAGGTCCAAGTGATACAGTAAACCTGAAGTGAAGCATCGGAATCTATAACTTGTGTCACAGTATTGGTTCAAAACATAGACAGTAAGAAGAGTCAGTCTTCTTGTACTTATGTAGGCAATGTGCCTTTTGTAATTAATTCCGATGCAATTTCTGTGTTTCATCGTCAATAAGAAGGTCCAAGGAATACAGTAAACCTGAAGTGAAGCATCGGAATCTATAACTAGTGTCACAGTATTGGTTCAAAACATAGAGAGTAAGAAGACTCAGTCTTCTTGCTCTTAAGTCGCCATTGTGGCTTTTGTATTTAATTCCGATGCAATTTCTGTGTTTCATCGTCAATAAGAAGGTCAGAGGGATACAGTAAACCTGAAGTGAAGCATCGGAATCTATAACTAGAGTCACAGGAATGGTTCAAAACATAGTCAGTAAGAAGAGTCAGTCTTCTTGTCCTTAAGTCGGCATTGTGCATTTTGTATTTAATTCCGATGCAATTTCTATGATTCATCTTCAATAAGAAGGTCCAAGTGATACAGTAAACCTGAAGTGAAGCATCGGACTCTATAACTAGTGTCACAGAATTGGTTCAAAACGTAGACAGTAGGAAGAGTCAGTCTTCTTGTACTTAGGTCGGCATTGTGCCCTTTGTAATTAATTCCGATGCAATTTCTGTGTTTCATCGTCAATAAGAAGGTCAGAGGTATACAGTAAACCTGAAGTGAAGCATCGATATCTATAAGTCGTTTCACAGGATTGGTTCAAAACACAGTCAGTAAGAAGAGTCAGTCTTCCTTTCTTTAGGTCGGCATTGCGCCTTTTGTATTTAAATCCGATGAAATGTCTGTGTTTCATCGGCAATAAGGTCAAAGGGATACAGTAAACCTGAAGTGAAGCATCGGAATCTATCACTAGTGTCACAGGAATGGTTCAAAACATAGACAGCAGGAAGAGTCAGTCTTCTTGTACTTAAGTCGGCATTGTGCCTTTTGTATTTAATTCCGATGCAGTTTATGTGTTTCAACGTCATTAAGAAGGTCAGAGGGATACAGTAAACCTGAAGTGAAGCATCGGAATCCACAACTAGTGTCACAGGAATGGTTCAAAACATAGACAGTAGGAAGAGTCAGTCTTGTTGTACTTAGGTCGGCATTGTGCCTTTTGTATTTAATACCGATGCAATTTCTGTGTTTCACCGTCAATAATAAGGTCAGAGGGATACAGTAAACCTGAAGCATCGGAATCTATAACTAGTGTCTCTGGAATGGTACAAGCATAGACAGTAAGAAGAGTCAGTCTTCCTGTACTGAAGTCGGCATTGTGCCTTTCGTATTTAATTAATATGCAATTTCTGTGTTTCATCGTCAATAAGAAGGTCAGAGGGATACGGTAAACCTGAAGTGAAGCGTCGGAATCTATGACTAGTGTCACAGGAATGGTTAAAAACATAGTCAGTAAGAAGATTCAGTCTTCTTGTCCTTAAGTCGGCATTGTGCCTTTTGTATTTAATTCCGATGCAATTTCTGTGTTTCATCGTCAACAAGATGGTCCAAGGGATACAGTAAACCTGGAGTGAAGCATCGGAACCTATAACTGGTGTCACAGTATTGGTTCAAAACATAGACAGTAGGAAGAGTCAGTCTTCTTGTACTTATGTCGGCATTGTGCCTTTTGTACTAATTCCGATGCAATTTCTGTGTTTCATCGACAATAAGAAGGTCCTAGGAATACAGTAAACCTGAAGTGAAGCATCGGAATCTATAACTAGTGTCACAGTATTGGTTCAAAACATAGACAGTAAGAAGAGTCAGTCTTCTTGTACTTAAGTCGGCATTGTGGCTTTTGTATTTAATTCCGATGCAATTTCTGTGTTTCATCGACAATAAGAAGGTCAGAGGGATACAGTAAACCTGAAGTGAAGCATCGGAATATGTAACTAGAGTCACAGCAATGGTTCAAAACATAGTCAGTAAGAAGAGTCACTCTTCTTATCCTTAAGTCGGCATTGTGCCTTTTGTATTTAATTCCGATTCAATTTCTGTTTTTCATCGGCAATAAGGTCAGTGGTATACACTAAACCTCAAGTGAAACATCGGAATCTATAACTAGTGTCACAGGAATGGTTCAAAACATAGACAGTAGGAAGAGTCAGTCTTCGTGTACTTAAGTCGGCATTGTGCCTTTTGTATTTAATTCCGATGCAATTTCTGTGTTTCATCTTCAATAAGAAGGTCCAAGAAATACAATAAACCTGAAGTGAAGCATCGGAATCTATAACTAGTGTCACAGTATTGGTTCAAACCATAGACAGTAAGAAGAGTCAGTCTTCTTGTACTTTAGTCGGCATTGTGCCTTTTGTATTTAATTCCGATGGAATTTCTGTGATTCATCTTCAATAAGAAGGTCCAAGTGATACAGTGAACCTGAAGTGAAGCATCGGACTCTATAACTAGTGTCACAGAATTGGTTCAAAACGTAGACAGTAGGAAGAGTCAGTCTTCTTGTACTTAGGTCGGCATTGTGCCCTTTGTATTTAATTCCGATGCAATTTCTGTGTTTCATCGTCAATAAGAAGTTCCAAGGGAAACAGTAAACCTGAAGTGAAGCATCGGAATCTATAACTAGTGTCACAGGAATGGTTCAAAGCATAGACAGTAAGAAGAGTCAGTCTTCTTGTACTTAAGTCGGCATTGTGACTTTTGTATTTAATTCCGATGCAATTTCTGTGTTTCATCGTCAATAAGAAGGTCAGAGGGATACAGTAAACCTGAAGTGAAGCATCGGAATCCAAAACTAGTGTCACAGGAATGGTTCAAAACATAGACATAGGAAGAGTCAGTCTTCTTGTACTTAAGTCGGCATTGTGCCTTTTGTATTTAATTCCGATGCAATTTCTGTGTTTCATCGACAATAAGATGGTCCAAGGTATAAAGTAAACCTGAAGTGAAGCATCGGACTCTATAACTAGTGTCACAGAATTTTTTCAAAACGTAGACAGTAGGAAGAGTCAGTCTTCTTGTACTTAAGTCGGCATTGTGCCCTTTGTATTTAATTCCGATGCAAGTTCTGTAATTCATCGTCAATAAGAATGTGCAAGGGATACAGTAAACCTGGAATGAAACATCGGAATCTATAACTAGTGTCACAGGAATGGTTCAAAACATAGACAGTAAGAAGAGTCAGTCTTCTTGTACTTAAGTCGACATTGTGCTTTTTCTATTTAATTCCGATGCAATTTCTGTGTTTCATCGTCAATAAGAAGCTCAGAGGGATACAGTAAACCTGAAGTGAAGCATCGGAATCTATAAATAGTGTCACAAGAGTGTTTCAAAACATAGCCAGTAAGAAGAGTATGTCTTCTTGTACTTAAGTCGGCATTTTGCCTTTGGTATTTAATTCCGATGCAATTTCTGTGTTTCATCGTCAATAAAAAGGTCCAAGGGATACAGTAAACCTGGAGTGAAGCATCGTAATCTATAACTAGTGTCACAGGAATGGTTCAAAACATTGACAGTAAGAAGAGTCAGTCTTCGTGTACTTAAGTCGGCATTTTGCCTTTTGTATTTTATTCCGATGCAATTTCTGTGTTTCATCGCCAATAAGAAGGTCCAAGGGATACAGTAAACCTGAAGTGAAGCATCGGAATCCATAACTAGTGTCACAGGAATGGTTAAAATCATTGTCAGTAAGAAGAGTAAGTATTCTTGTACTTAATTCGGCATTGTGCCTTTTGTATTTAATTCCGATGCAATTTCTGTGATTCATCGTCAATTAGAAGGTTCAAGAGATACAGTAAACCTGAAGCGAAGCATCTGACTCTATAACTAGTGTCACAGGAATGGTTCAAACATAGACAGTAAGAAGAGTCAGTCTTCTTGTACTTAAGTCGGCATTGTGCCTTTTGTATTTAATTCCGATGCAATTTCTGTGTTTCATCGTCAATAAGATGGTCCAAGGTATAAAGTAAACCTGAAGTGAAGCATCGGACTCTATAACTAGTGTCACAGAATTGGTTCAAAACGTAGACAGTAGGAAGAGTCGGTCTTCTTGTACTTAAGTCGGCATTGTGCCCTTTGTATTTAATTCCGATGCAATTTCTGTGTTTCATCGTCAATAAGAAGGTCCAAGGGATACAGTAAACCTGAAGTGAAGCATCGGAATCTATAACTAGTGTAACAGGAATGGTTCAAACCATAGTCAGTAAGAAGAGTATGTCTTCTTGTACTTAAGTCGGCATTGTGCCTTTTGTATTTAATTCCGATGCAATTTCTGTGTTTCATCGTCAATAAGAAGGTCCAAGGAATACAGTAAACTTGAAGTGAAGCATCGGAATCTATAACTAGTGTCACAGTATTGGTTCAAAGCATAGAGAGTAAGAAGACTCAGTCTTCTTGCACTTAAGTCGGCATTGTGGCTTTTGTATTTACTTCCGATGCAATTTCTGTGTTTCATCGTCAATAAGAAGGTCAGAGGGATACAGTAAACCTGAAATGAAGCATCGGAATCTATAACTAGAGTCACAGGAATGGTTCAAAACATAGTCAGTAAGAAGAGTCAGTCTTCTTGTCCTTAAGTCGGCATTGTGCCTTTTGTATTTAATTCCGATGCAATTTCTATGATTCATCTTCAATAAGGAGGGCCAAGTGATACAGTAAACCTGAAGTGAAGCATCGGACTCTATAACTAGTGTCACAGAATTGGTTCAAAACGTAGACAGTAGGAAGAGTCAGTCTTCTTGTACTTAGGTCGGCATTGTGCCCTTTGTATTTAATACCGATGCAATTTCTGTGTTTCATCGTCAATAAGAAGGTCAGAGGTATACAGTAAACCTGAAGTGAAGCATCGATATCTATAAGTCGTTTCACAGGAATGGTTCAAAACACAGTCAGTAAGAAGAGTCAGTCTTCCTTTCTTTAGGTCGGCATTGCGCCTTTTGTATTTAAATCCGATGAAATGTCTGTGTTTCATCGGCAATAAGGTCAGAGGGATACAGTAAAGCTGAAGCATCGGAATCTATAACTAGTGTCACAGGAATGGTACAAACATAGACAGTAAGAAGAGTCAGTCTTCCTGTACTTAAGTCGGCATTGTGCCTTTCGTATTTAATTAATATGCAATTTCTGTGTTTCATCGTCAATAAGAAGATCAGAGGGATACGGTAAACCTGAAGTGAAGCATCGGAATCTATGATTCGTGTCACAGGAATGGTTAAAAACATAGTCAATAAGAAGATTCAGTCTTCTTGTCCTTAAGTCGGCATTGTGCCTTTTGTATTTAATTCCGATGCAATTTCTGTGTTTCATCGTCAACAAGAAGGTCCAAGGGATACAGTAAACCTGGAGTGAAGCATCGGAACCTATAACTGGTGTCTCAGTATTGGTTCAAAACAAAGACAGTAAGAAGAGTCAGTCTTCTTGTACTTATGTCGGCATTGTGCCTTTTGTATTTAATTCCGATGCAATTTCTGTGTTTCATCGACAATAAGAAGGTCCTAGGAATACAGTAAACCTGAAGTGAAGCATCGGAATCTATAACTAGTGTCACAGTATTGGTTTAAAATCATAGACAGTAAGAAGAGTCAGTCTTCTTGTACTTAAGTCGGCATTGTGGCTTTTGTATTTAATTCCGATGCAATTTCTGTGTTTCATCGACAATAAGAAGGTCAGAGGGATACAGTAAACCTGAAGTGAAGCATCGGAATATGTAACTAGAGTCACAGCAATGGTTCAAAACATAGTCAGTAAGAAGAGTCACTCTTCTTGTCCTTAAGTCGGCATTGTGCCTTTTGTATTTAATTCCGATTCAATTTCTGTTTTTCATCGGCAATAAGGTCAGTGGTATACACTAAACCTCAAGTGAAACATCGGAATCTATAACTAGTGTCACAGGAATGGTTCAAAACATAGACAGTAGGAAGAGTCAGTCTTCGTGTACTTAAGTCGGCATTGTGCCTTTGTATTTAATTCCGATGCAATTTCTGTGTTTCATCGTCAATAAGAAGGTCCAAGGAATACAATAAACCTGAAGTGAAGCATCGGAATCTATAACTAGTGTCACAGTATTGGTTCAAACCATAGACAGTAAGAAGAGTCAGTCTTCTTGTACTTTAGTCGGCATTGTGCCTTTTGTATTTAATCCCGATGGAATTTCTGTGATTCATCTTCAATAAGAAGGTCCAAGTGATACATTAAACCTGAAGTGAAGCATCGGACTCTATAACTAGTGTCACAGAATTGGTTCAAAACGTAGACAGTAGGAAGAGTCAGTCTTCTTGTACTTAGGTCGGCATTGTGCCCTTTGTATTTAATTCCGATGCAATTTCTGTGTTTCATCGTCAATAAGAAGTTCCAAGGGAAACAGTAAAGCTGAAGTGAAGCATCGGAATCTATAACTAGTGTCACAGGAATGGTTCAAAGCATAGACAGTAAGAAGAGTCAGTCTTCTTGTGCTTAAGTCGGCATTGTGACTTTTGTATTTAATTCCGATGCAATTTCTGTGTTTCATCGTCAATAAGAAGGTCAGAGGGATACAGTAAACCTGAAGTGAAGCATCGGAATCCAAAACTAGTGTCACAGGAATGGTTCAAAACATAGACATAGGAAGAGTCAGTCTTCTTGTACTTAAGTCGGCATTGTGCCTTTTGTATTTAATTCCGATGCAATTTCTGTGTTTCATCGTCAATAAGATGGTCCAAGGTATAAAGTAAACCTGAAGTGAAGCATCGGACTCTATAACTAGTGTCACAGAATTGGTTCAAAACGTAGACAGTAGGAAGAGTCAGTCTTCTTGTACTTAAGTCGGCATTGTGCCCTTTGTATTTTATTCCGATGCAAGTTCTGTAATTCATCGTCAATAAGAATGTGCAAGGGATACAGTAAACCTCGAATGAAACATCGGAATCTATAACTAGTGTCAGAGGAATGGTTCAAAACATAGACAGTAAGAAGAGCCAGTCTTCTTGTACTTAAGTCGACATTGTGCCTTTTCTATTTAATTCCGATGCAATTTCTGTGTTTCATCGTCAATAAGAAGCTCAGAGGGATACAGTAAACCTGAAGTGAAGCATCGGAATCTATAAATAGTGTCACAGGAATGTTTCAAAACATAGCCAGTAAGAAGAGTATGTCTTCTTGTACTTAAGTCGGCATTTTGCCTTTTGTATTTAATTCCAATGCAATTTCTGTGTTTCATCGTCAATAAAAAGGTCCAAGGGAAACAGTAAACCTGGAGTGAAGCATCGGAATCTATAACTAGTGTCACAGGAATGGTTCAAAACATTGACAGTAAGAAGAGTCAGTGTTCGTGTACTTAAGTCGGCATTTTGCCTTTTGCATTTTATTCCGATGCAATTTCTGTGTTTCATCGTCAATAAGAAGGTCCTAGGGGTACAGTAAACCTGAAGTGAAGCATCGGAATCTATAACTAGTGTCACTGGAATGGTCCAAAGTATAGACAGTAAGAAGAGTCAGTCTTCTTGTACTTAAGTCGGCATTGTGCCTTTTGTATTTAATTCCGATGCAATTTCTGTGATTCATCGTCAATAAGAAGGTTCAAGAGATACAGTAAACCTGAAGCGAAGCATCTGACTCTATAACTAGTGTCACAGGAATGGTTCAAACATAGACAGTAAGAAGAGTCAGTCTTCTTGTACTTAAGTCAGCATTGTGCCTTTTGTATTTAATTCCGATGCAATTTCTGTGTTTCATCGTCAATAAGATGGTCCAAGGTATAAAGTAAACCTGAAGTGAAGCATCGGACTCTATAACTAGTGTCACAGAATTGGTTCAAAACGTAGACAGTAGGAAGAGTCGGTCTTCTTGTACTTAAGTCGGCATTGTGCCCTTTGTATTTAATTCCGATGCAATTTCTGTGTTTCATCGTCAATAAGAAGGTCCAAGGGATACAGTAAACCTGGAATGAAGCATCGGAATCTATAACTAGTGTCACAGGAATGGTTCAAATATAGACAGTAAGAAGAGTCAGTCTTCTTGTACTTAAGTCGACAATGTGCCTTTTCTATTTAATTCCGATGCAATTTCTGTGTTTCATCGTCAACAAGATGGTCAGAGGGATACAGTAAACCTGAAGTGAAGCATCGGAATCTATAACTAGTGTAACAGGAATGGTTCAAACCATAGTCAGTAAGAAGAGTACGTCTTCTTGTACTTAAGTCGTCATTGTGCCTTTTGTATTTAATTCCGGTGCAATTTCTGTGTTTCATCGACAATAAGAAGGTCGAAGGGATACAGTAAACCTGGAGTGTAGCATCGGAATCTATAACTAGTGTCACAGGAATGGTTCAAATCATTGACAGTAAGAAGAGTCAGTCTTCTTGTACTTATGTAGGCAATGTGCCTTTTGTATTTTATTCCGATGCAATTTCTGAGCTTCATCGCCAATAAGAAGGTCCAAGGAATACAGTAAACCTGAAGTGAAGCATTGGAATCTATAACTTGTGTCACAGTATTGGTTCAAAACATAGACAGTAAGAAGAGTTAGTCTTCTTGTACTTATGTAGGCAATGTGCCTTTTGTATTCAATTCCGATGCAATTTCTGTGTTTCACCGTCAATAAGAAGGTCCAAGGAATACAGTAAACCTGAATTGAAGCATCGGAATCTATAACTAGTGTCACAGTATTGGTTCAAAACATAGACAGTAAGAAGACTCAGACTTCTTGCACTTAAGTCGCCATTGTGGCTTTTGTATTTAATTCCGATGCAATTTCTGTGTTTCATCGTCAGTAAGAAGGTCAGAGGGATACAGTAAACCTGAAGTGAAGCATCGGAATCCATAACTAGTGTCACAGGAATGGTTCAAAACATAGACAGTAGGAAGAGTCAGTCTTGTTGTACTTAGGTCGGCATTGTGCCTTTTGTATTTAATTCCGATGCAATTTCTGTGTTTCACCGTCAATAATAAGGTCAGAGGGATACAGTAAACCTGAAGCATCGGAATCTACAACTAGTGTCACAGGAATGGTACAAACATAGACAGTAAGAAGAGTCAGTCTTCCTGTACTTAAGTCGGCATTGTGCCTTTCGTATTTAATTAATATGCAATTTCTGTGTTTCATCGTCAATAAGAAGGTCAGAGGGATACAGTAAACCTAAAGTGAAGCATCGGAATCTATAACTAGTGTCACAGGAATGGTTCAAAGCATAGACAGTAAGAAGAGTCAGTCTTCTTGTACTTAAGTCGGCATTGTGACTTTTGTGTTTAATTCCGATGCAATTTCTGTGTTTCATCGTCAATAAGAAGGTCAGAGGGATACAGTAAACCTGAAGTGAAGCATCGGAATCCAAAACTAGTGTCACAGGAATGGTTCAAAACATAGACAGTAGGAAGAGTCAGTCTTCTTGTACTTAAGTCGGCATTGTGCCTTTTGTATTTAATTCCGATGCAATTTCTGTGTTTCATCATCAATAAGATGGTCCAAGGTATAAAGTAAACCTGAAGTGAAGCATCGGACTCTATAACTAGTGTCACAGAATTGGTTCAAAACGTAGACAGTAGGAAGAGTCAGTCTTCTTGTACCTAAGTCGGCATTGTGCTTTTTGTATTTACTTCCGATGAAATTTCTGTGTTTCATCGTAAATAAGAAGGCCCTAGGGGTACAGTAAACCTGAAGTGAAGCATCGGAATGTATAACTAGTGTCACTGGAATGGTTCAAAGTATAGACACTAAGAAGAGTCAGTCTTCTTGTACTTAAGTCGGCATTGTGCCTTTTGTATTTAATTCCGATGCAATTTCTGTGATTCATCGTCAATAAGAAGGTTCAAGAGATACAGTAAACCTGAAGTGAAGCATCGGACTCTATAACTAGTGTCACAGGAATGGTTCAAACATAGACAGTAAGAAGAGTCTGTCTTCTTGTACTTAAGTCGGCATTGTGCCTTTTCAATTTAATTCCGATGCAATTTCTGTGTTTCATCGTCAATAAGAAGGTCAGAGGGATACAGTAAACCTGAAGTGAAGCATCGGAATCTATAACTAGTGTCACAGGAATGGTTCAAACATAGACAGTAAAAAGAGTCAGTCTTCTTTTACTTAAGTCGGCATTGTGCTTTTTGTATTTAATTCCGATGCAATTTCTGTGTTTCATCGTCAATAATAAGGTCAGAGGGATACAGTAACCCTGGAGTGAAGCATCGGAATCTATAACTAGTGTCATAGGAATTGTTCAAAAAATGGACAGTAAGAAGAGTCAGTCCTCTTGTATTTAAGTCGGCATTGTGCCTTTTGTATTTAATTCCAATGCTATCTCTGTGTTTTACCGTCAATACCAATGTCGAAGGGATACAGTAAATTTAAAGTGAAGCATCAGAATCTATTACTATTGTCACAGGAATGGTTCAAACTATTATCAGTAATAAGAATCAGTCTTCTTGTACTTAAGACGGCATTGTGCCTTTTCTATTTCATTCCGATGCAATTTCTTTGTTTCATCGGCAATAAGAAGGTCCAAGGGATACAGTAAACCAGGAGTGAAGCATCGCAATCTATAACTAGTGTCACAGTGAAGGTTCAAAACATAGACAGTAAGAAGAGTCAGTCTTCTTGTACTTAAGTCGGCATTGTGCTTTTTGTATTTACTTCCGATGCAACTTCTGTGTTTCATCGTCAATAAGAAGGTCAGAGGGATACAGTAAACCTGGAGTGAAGCATCGGAATCTATAACTAATGTCACAGGGATGGTTCAAACATAGACAGTAAGAAGAGTCAGTCTTCTTGTACCTAAGTCGGCATTGTGCTTTTTGTATTTACTTCCGATGCAATTTCTGTGTTTCATCGTAAATAAGAAGGCCCTAGGGGTACAGTAAACCTGAAGTGAAGCATCGGAATGTATAACTAGTGTCACAGGAATTGTTCAAACATAGACAGTAAGAAGAGTCAGTCTTCTTGTACTTAAGTCGGCATTGTGCCTTTTCTATTTAATTCCCATGCAATTTCTGTGTTTCATCGTCAGTAAGAAGGTCAGAGGGATACAGTAAACCTGGAGTGAAGCATCGGTATCTATAACTAATGTCACAGAGATGGTTCAAATCATAGACAGTAAGATGAGTCAGTCTTCTTGTACTTATGTCGGCATTGTGACTTTTCTATTTAATTCAGATGCAATTTCTGTGTTTCATCGTCAATAAGAAGGTCAGAGGGATACAGTAGGCCTGAAGTGAAGCATCGGAATCTATAACTAGTGTCACAGGAATGGTTCAAACATAGACAGTAAGAAGAGACAGTCTTCGTGTACTTAAGTCGGCATTTTGCCTTTTGTATTTAATTCCGATGCAATTTCCGTGTTTCATCGTCAATAAGAAGGTCAGAGGGGTACAGTAAACCTGAAGTGAAGCATCGGAATCTATAACTAGTGTCACAGGAATTGTTCAAAAATAGACAGTAAGAAGAGTCAGCCTTCTTGTACTTAAGTCGGCATTGTGCCTTTTGTATTTAATTCCGATGCAATTTCTGTGTTTCATCGTCAATAAGAAGGTCAGAGGGATACAGTAAACCTGGATCGAAGAATCGGAATCTATAACTAGTGTCACAGTGATGGTTCAAAACATAGACAGTAAGAAGAGTCAGTATTCTTGTACTTAAGTCGGCATTGTGCTTTTTGTATTTACTTCCAATGCAATTTCTGTGTTTCATCGTCAATAAGAAGGTCCAAGGGGTACAGTAAACCTGAAGTGAAGC
This sequence comes from Schistocerca serialis cubense, assembly GCF_023864345.2. NCBI lineage: Eukaryota > Metazoa > Arthropoda > Insecta > Orthoptera > Acrididae > Schistocerca > Schistocerca serialis. The sequence goes on along the minus strand of NC_064646.1, from coordinate 545,480,529 downwards.
ATCGGAATCTATAACTAGTGTCACTGGAATGGTTCAAATTATAGACAGTAAGAAGAGTCAGTCTTCTTGTATTTAAGTCGGGATTGTGCCTTTTGTATTTCATTCCGATGCAATTTCTGTGATTCATCGTCAATAAGATGGTCCAAGAGATACAGTAAACCTGAAGTGAAGCATCGGATTTTATGACTAGTGTCACAGAAATGGTTCAAAGCATAGACAGTAGGAAGAGTCAGTCTTCTTGTACATAAGTCGGCTTTGTGCCTTTTGTATTTAATTCCAATGCAATTTCTGTGTTTCATCGTCAATAAGAAGGTCCAAGGGATACAGTAAACCTGAAGTGAAGCATCGGAATCTATAACTAGTGTCACAGGAATGGTTCAAATCATAGACAGTAAGAAGAGTCAGTCTTCTTATACTTAAGTCGACATTGTGCCTTTTCTATTTAATTCCTATGCAATTTCTGTGTTTCATCGTCAATAAGATGGTCCAAGGAATACACTAAAACTGAAGTCAAGCATCGGAATCTATACCTAGTGTCACAGGATTGGTTCAAAACAAAGTCAGTAAGAAGAGTCAGTCTTCTTGCCCTTAAGTCGGCATTGTACCTTTTGTATATAATTCCGATGCAATTTCTGTGTTTCATCGTCTATAAGAAGGTCCAAGGGATACAGTAACCCTGGAGTGAAGCATCGGAATCTATAACTAGTGTCATAGGAATTGTTCAAAAAATGGACAGTAAGAAGAGTCAGTCCTCTTGTATTTAAGTCGGCATTGTGCCTTTTGTATTTAATTCCAATGCTATCTCTGTGTTTTACCGTCAATACCAATGTCGAAGGGATACAGTAAATTTAAAGTGAAGCATCGGAATCTATTACTATTGTCACAGGAATGGTTCAAACTATTATCAGTAATAAGAGTCAGTCTTCTTGTACTTAAGTCGGCATTGTGCCTTTTCTATTTCATTCCGATGCAATTTCTTTGTTTCATCGGCAATAAGAAGGTCCAAGGGATACAGTAAACCAGGAGTGAAGCATCGCAATCTATAACTAGTGTCACAGTGATGGTTCAAAACATAGACAGTAAGAAGAGTCAGTCTTCTTGTACTTAAGTCGGCATTGTGCTTTTTGTATTTACTTCCGATGCAACTTCTGTGTTTCATCGTCAATAAGAAGGTCCAAGGGGTACAGTAAACCTGAAGTGAGGCATCGGAATCTATAACTAGTGTCACTGGAATGGTTCAAAATATAGACAGTAAGAAGAGTCAGACTTCTAGTACTTAATTCGGCATTGTGCCTTTTGTATTTAATACCGATGCAATTTCTGTGATTCATCGTCAATAAGAAGGTCCAAGAGATACAGTAAACCTGAAGTGAAGCATCGGACTCTATAACATGTGTCACAGGAATGGTTCAAATATAGACAGTAAGAAGAGTCATTCTTCTTGTACTTAAGTCGGCATTGTGCCTTTTGTATTTAATTCCGATGCAATTTCTGTGTTTCATCGTCAATAATAACGTCCAAGGGATACAGTAAACCTGAAGTGAAGCATCAGAATCTATAACTAGTGTCACAGGAATGGTTCAAAACATAGTCAGTAAGAAGAGTCAGTATCTTGTACTTAAGTCGGCATTGTGCCTTTTGTATTTAATTCCGATGCAATTTCTGTGTTTCATCGTCAATAAGAAGTTCCAAGGAATACCGTAAACCTGAAGTGAAGCATCGGAATCTATAACTAGTGTCACTGGAATGGTTCAAAATATAGACAGTAAGAAGATTCAGTCTTCTTGTCCTTAAGTCGGCATTGTGCCTTTTGTATTTAATTCCGATGCATTTTCTGTGATTCATCGTCAATAATAAGGTCCAAGAGATACAGTAAACCTGAAGTGAAGCATCGGACTCTATAACTAGTGTCACAGGAATGGTTCAAACATAGATAGTAAGAAGAGTCAGTCTTCTTGTACTTAAGTCGGCATTGTACCTTTTGTATTTAATTCCGATGCAATTTCTGTGTTTCATCGTCAATAAGAAGGTCAGAGGGATACAGTAAACCTGAAGTGAAGCATCGGAATCTATAACTAGTGTCACAGGAATTGTTCAAAAAATAGACAGTAAGAAGAGTCAGTCTTCTTGTACTTAAGTCGGCATTGTGACTTTTGTATTTAATTCCAATGCAATTTCTGTGTTTCATCGTCAATAAGAATGTCAGAGGGATACAGTAAACCTGGAGTGTAGCATCGGAATCTATAACTAATGTCACAGGGATGGTCAAAACATAGACAGTAAGATGAGTCAGTCTTCTTGTACTTATGTAGGCATTGTGCCTTTCTATTTATTTCCGATGCATTTTCTGTGTTTCATCGTCAATAAGAAGGTCAGAGGGATACAGTAAAGCTGAAGTGAAGCATCGGAATACTAAACTAGTGTCACAGGAATGGTCCATAACATAGACAGTAGGAAGAGTCAGTCTTCTTGTACTTAAGTCGGCATTGTGCGTTTTGTATTTAATTCCGATACAATTTCTGTGTTTCATCGTCAATAAGAAGGTACAAGGTATACAGTAGACATGAAGTGAAGCATCGGAATCTGTAACTAGTGTCACAGGAATGGTTCAAAACATAGTCAGTAAGAAGAGTCAGTCTTCTGGTACTTAAGTCGGCATTGTGCCTTTTCTATTTAATTCCGATGCAATTTCTGTGTTTCATCGTCAATAAGAAGGTCCAAGGGGTACACTAACCTGAAGTGAGGCATCGGAATCTATAACTAGTGTCACTGGAATGGTTCAAAATATAGACAGTAAGAAGAGTCAGACTTCTAGTACTTAATTCGGCATTGTGCCTTTTGTATTTAATACCGATGCAATTTCTGTGATTCATCGTCAATAAGAAGGTCCAAGAGATACAGTAAACCTGAAGTGAAGCATCGGACTCTATAACATGTGTCACAGGAATGGTTCAAATATAGACAGTAAGAAGAGTCATTCTTCTTGTACTTAAGTCGGCATTGTGCCTTTTGTATTTAATTCCGATGCAATTTCTGTGTTTCATCGTCAATAATAACGTCCAAGGGATACAGTAAACCTGAAGTGAAGCATCAGAATCTATAACTAGTGTCACAGGAATGGTTCAAAACATAGTCAGTAAGAAGAGTCAGTATCTTGTACTTAAGTCGGCATTGTGCCATTTGTATTTAATTCCGATGCAATTTCTGTGTTTCATCGTCAATAAGAAGTTCCAAGGAATACCGTAAACCTGAAGTGAAGCATCGGAATCTATAACTAGTGTCACTGGAATGGTTCAAAATATAGACAGTAAGAAGATTCAGTCTTCTTGTCCTTAAGTCGGCATTGTGCCTTTTGTATTTAATTCCGATGCATTTTCTGTGATTCATCGTCAATAATAAGGTCCAAGAGATACAGTAAACCTGAAGTGAAGCATCGGACTCTATAACTAGTGTCACAGGAATGGTTCAAACATAGATAGTAAGAAGAGTCAGTCTTCTTGTACTTAAGTCGGCATTGTGCCTTTTGTATTTAATTCCGATGCAATTTCTGTGTTTCATCGTCAATAAGAAGGTCAGAGGGATACAGTAAACCTGAAGTGAAGCATCGGAATCTATAACTAGTGTCACAGGAATTGTTCAAAAAATAGACAGTAAGAAGAGTCAGTCTTCTTGTACTTAAGTCGGCATTGTGACTTTTGTATTTAATTCCAATGCAATTTCTGTGTTTCATCGTCAATAAGAATGTCAGAGGGATACAGTAAACCTGGAGTGAAGCATCGGAATCTATAACTAATGTCACAGGGATGGTCAAAACATAGACAGTAAGATGAGTCAGTCTTCTTGGACTTATGTAGGCATTGTGCCTTTCTATTTATTTCCGATGCATTTTCTGTGTTTCATCGTCAATAAGAAGGTCAGAGGGATACAGTAAACCTGAAGTGAAGCATCGGAATCTATAACTAGTGTCACAGGAATGGTTCAAACATAGACAGTAAGAAGAGACAGTCTTCTTGTACTTAAGTCGGCATTGTGCGTTTTGTATTTAATTCCGATGCAATTTCCGTGTTTCATCGTCAATAAGAAGGTCAGAGGGATACGGTAAACATGAAGTGAAGCATCGGAAACTATAACTAGTGTCACAGGAATTGTTCAAAAAATAGACAGTAAGAAGGGTCAGTCTTCTTGTACATAAGTCGGCATTGTGCCTTTTGTATTTAATTCCGATGCAATTTCCATGTTTCATCGTCAATAAGAAGGTCAGAGGGATACAGTAAACCTGGAGTGAAGAATGGGAATCTATAACTAGTGTCACAGTGATGGTTAAAAACATAGACAGTAAGAAGAGACAGTCTTCTTGTTTTTAAGTCGGCATTGTGCTTTGTGTATTTACTTCCGATGCAATTTCGGTGTTTCATCGTCAATAAGAAGGTCCAAGGGGTACAGTAAACCTGAAGTGAAGCATCGGAATCTATAACTAGTGTCACTGGAATGGTTCAAAATATACACAGTAAGAAGAAGAGTCAGTCTTCTTGTACTTAAGTCGGCATTGTGCCTTTTGTATTTAATTCCGATGCATTTTCTGTGATTCATCGTCAATAAGAAGGTCCAAGAGATACAGTAAACCTGAAGTGAAGCATCGGACTCTATAACTAGTGTCACAGAAATGGTTCAAAACATAGACAGTAGGAAGAGTCAGTCTTCTTGTACTTAAGTCGGCATTGTGCCTTTTGTATTTAATTCCGATGCAATTTCTGTGTTTCATCGTCAATAAGAAGGTCAGAGGGATACAGTAAACCTGAAGTGAATCATCGGAATCTATAACTAGTGTCACTGGAATGGTTCAAAATATAGACAGTAAGAAGAGTCAGTCTTCTTGTACTTAGGTCGGCATTGTGCCTTTTGTATTTTTTTCCGATGCAATTCCTGTGATTCATCGTCAATAAGAAGGTCCAAGGGATACAGTAAACCTGAAGTAAACCACCGGACTCTATAACTAGTGTCACAGAATTGGTTCAAAACATAGACAGTAGGAAGAGTCAGTCTTTTTGTACTTAAGTCGGCATTGTGCCTTTTGTATTTAATTCCGATGCAATTTCTGTGTTTCATCGTCAATAAGAAGGTCAGAGGGATACAGTAAACCTGAAGTGAAGCATCGGAATCTATAACTAGTGTCACAGGAATTGTTCAAAAAATAGACAGTAAGAAGAGTCAGTCTTCTTGTACTTAAGTCGGCATTGTGACTTTTGTATTTAATTCCAATGCAATTTCTGTGTTTCATCGTCAATAAGAATGTCAGAGGGATACAGTAAACCTGGAGTGAAGCATCGGAATCTATAACTAATGTCACAGGGATGGTCAAAACATAGACAGTAAGATGAGTCAGTCTTCTTGGACTTATGTAGGCATTGTGCCTTTCTATTTATTTCCGATGCATTTTCTGTGTTTCATCGTCAATAAGAAGGTCAGAGGGATACAGTAAACCTGAAGTGAAGCATCGGAATCTATAACTAGTGTCACAGGAATGGTTCAAACATAGACAGTAAGAAGAGTCAGTCTTCTTGTACTTAGGTCGGCATTGTGCCTTTTGTATTTAATTCCGATGCAATTTCTGTGTTTCAGCGTCAATAGGAAGGTCCAAGGATTTCAGTAATCCTGAAGCATCGGAATCTATAACTAGTGTCACTGGAATGGTTCAAAATATAGACAGTAAGAAGAGTCAGTCTTCTTGTACTTAAGTCGGCATTGTGCCTTTTCTATTTAATTCCATTGCAATTTCTGTGTTTCATCGTCAATTAGAAGGTCCAAGGGGTACAGTAAATCTGGAGTGAAGCATCGGAATCTATAACTAGTGTCACAGGAATGGTTCAAAACATAGACAGTAAGAAGAGTCAGTCTTCTTGTACTTAAGTCGACATTGTGACTTTTCTATTTAATTCCGATGCAATTTCTGTGTTTCATCGTCAATAAGAATGTCCAAGGTATACAATAAACCTGAAGGAAAGCCTCGGAATCTATAACTAGTGTCACAGCAATGGTTCACACTATAATCACTAAGAAGAGTCAGTCTTCTTGTACTTAAGTCGCCATTGTGCCATTTCTAATTAATTCCGATGCAATTTCTGTGTTTCATCGTCAACAAGAAGGTCCAAGAGATACAGTATACCTGGAGTGAAGCATCGGAATCTATAACTAGTGTCACAGGAATGGTTCAAAACAAAGTCAGTAAGAAGAGTCAGTCTTCTTGTACTAATGTCGGCATTGTGCCTTTTCTATTTAATTCCGATGCAATTTCTGTGTTTCATCGTCAATAAGAAGGTCCAAGGGAGACAGTAAACCTGGAGTGAAGAATCGGAAACTATAACTAGTTACACTGGAATGGTTAAAATCATAGACTGTAAGAAGAGTCAGTCTTCTTGTACTTAAGACGACATTGTGCCTTTTCTATTTAATTACGATGCAATTTCTGTGTTTCATCGTCAATAAGAAGGTCCAAGGAATTCAGTAATCCTGAAGCATCGGAATCTATAACTAGTGTCACAGGAATGGTTCAAAACATAGACAGTAAGAAGAGTCAGTCTTCTTGTACTTAAGTCGGCATTGTGCATTTTGTATTTAATTCCAATGCAATTTCTGTGTTTCATCGTCAATAAGAAGGTCCAAGGGAGACAGTAAACCTGGAGTGAAGCATCGGAATCTATAACTAGTTTCACTGGATTGGTTAAAGTCATAGACTGTAAGAAGAGTCAGTCTTCTTGTACTTAAGTCAGCATTGTGCCTTTTCTATTTAATTCCGATGCAATTTCTGTGTTTCATCGTCAATAAGAAGGTCCAAGGAATTCAGTAATCCTGAAGCATCGGAATCTATAACTAGTGTCACAGGAATGGTTCAAAACATAGACAGTAAGAAGAGTCAGTCTTCTTGTACTTAAGTCGGCATTGTGAGTTTTCTATTTAATTCCGATGCAATTTCTGTGTTTCATCGTCAATAAGAAGGTCAGAGGGATACAGTAAACCTGAAGTGAAGCATCGGAATCTATAACTAGTGTCACAGGAATGGTTCAAAACATAGACAGTAAGAAGAGTCAGTCTTAGTGGACTAAAGTTTGCATTTTGCCTTTTGTATTTAATTCCAATGCTATTTCTGTGTTTCACCGTCAATAACAAGGTCCAAGGGATACAGTAAACCTGAAGTGAAGCATCGGAATCTATAACTATTGTCACTGGAATGGTTTAAACTATTATCAGTAAGAAGAGTCAGTCTTCTTGTACTTAAGTCGGCATTGTGCCTTTTCTATTTAATTCCGATGCAATTTCTGTGTTTCATCGTCAATAAGAAGGTCAGAGGGATACAGTTAACCTGAAGTGAAGCATCGGAATCTATAACTAGTGTCACAGGAATGGTTCAAACATAGACAGTAAGAAGAGACAGTTTTCTTGTACTTAAGTCGGCATTGTGCCTTTTGTATTTAATTCCGATGCAATTTCCGTGTTTCATCGTCAATAAGATGGTCAGTGGGATACATTAAACCTGAAGTGAAGCATCGGAACCTATAACTAGTGTCACAGAAATTGTTCAAAAAATAGACAGTAAGAAGAGTCAGTCTTCTTGTACTTAAGTCGGCATTGTTCCTTTTGTAATTAATTCCGTTGCAATTTCTGTGTTTCATCGTCAATAAGAAGGTCAGAGGGATACATTAACCTAGAGTGAAGAATCGGAATCTATAACTAGTGTCACAGTGATGGTTCAAAACATAGACAGTAAGAAGAGTCAGTTTTCTTGTACTTAAGTCGGCATTGTGCTATTTGTATTTACTTCCGATGCAATTTCTGTGTTTCATTGTCAATAAGAAGGTCCAAGGGGTACAGTAAACCTGAAGTGAAGCATCGGAATCTATAACTAGTGTCACTGGAATGGTTCAAATTATAGACAGTAAGCAGATTCAGTCTTCTTGTACTTAAGTCGGCATTGTGCCTTTTGTATTTAATTCCGATGCAATTTCTGTGATTCATCGTCAATAAGAAGGTCCAAGAGATACAGTAATCCTGAAGTGAAGCATCGGACTCTATAACTAGTGTCACAGGAATATTTCAAACATAGACAGTAAGAAGAGTCAGTCGTCTTGTACTTAAGTCGGCATTGTGCCTTTTGTATTTAATTCCGATGCAATTTCTGTGTTTCATCGTAAATAAGAAGGTCAGAGGGATACAGCAAACCTGAAGTGAAGCATCGGAATCTATAACTAGTGTCACAGGAATTGTTCAAAAAATAAACAGTAAGAAGAGTCAGTCTTCTTGTACTTAAGTCGGCATTGTGCCTTTTGTATTTAATTCCGATGAAATTTCTGTGTTTCATCGTCAATAAGAAGGTCAGAGGGATACAGTAAACCTGGAGTGAAGCATCGGAATCTATAACTAATGTCACAGGGATGGTCAAAACATAGACAGTAAGATGAGTCAGTCTTCTTGTACTTATGTCGGCATTGTGCCTTTTGTATTTAATCCGATGCAATTTCTGTGTTTCATCGTCAATAAGAAGGTCAGAGGGATACAGTAGACCTGAAGTGAAGCATCGGAATCTATAACTAGTGTCACAGGAATGGTTCAAACATAGACAGTAAGAGGAGACAGTCTTCTTGTACTTAAGTCGGCATTGTGCCTTTTGTATTTAATTCCGATGCAATTTCCGTGTTTCATCGTCAATAAGAAGGTCATAGGGATACAGTAAACCTGAAGTGACGCATCGGAAACTATAACTAGTGTCACAGGAATTGTCCAAAAAATAGACAGTAAGTAGAGTCAGTCTTCTTGTACTTAAGTCAGCTTTGTGCCTTTTGTATTTAATTCCGATGCAATTTCCATGTTTCATCGTCAATAAGACGGTCAGAGGGAGACAGTAAACCTGAAGTGAAGCATCTGAATCTATAACTAGTGTCACTGGAATGGTTCAAAATATACACAGTAAGAAGAGTCAGTCTTCTTGTACTTCAGTCGGCATTGTGCCTTTCGTATTTAATTCCGACGCAATTTCTGTGTTTCATGGTCAATAAGAAGGTCAGAGAGATACAGTAAACCTGAAGTAAAGAATCGGAATCTAAAACTAGTGTCACAGGAATGGATTAAAACATAGACAGAAGGAAGAGTCAGTCTTCTTGTACATAAGTCGGCATTGTGCCTTTTGTATTTAATTCCGATGCAATTTCTCTGTTTCATCGTCAATAAGAAGGTCCAAGGGATACAGTAAACCTGAAGTGAAGCATCGGAATCTATAACTAGTGTCACAGGAATGGTTCAAATTATAGACAGTAAGAAGAGTCAGTCTTTTGTACTTAAGTCGACATTGTGCCTTTTCTATTTAATTCCGATGCAATTTCTGTGTTTCATCGTCAATAAGAAGGTCCAAGGGATACCCTAAAACTGAAGTCAAGCATCGGTATCTATACCTAGTGTCACAGGATTGGTTCAAAACAAAGTCAGTAAGAAGACTCAGTCTTCTTGTCCTTTAGTCGGCATTGTGCCTTTTGTATTTAATTCCGATGCAATTTCTGTGTTTCATCGCCAATAAGAAGGTCCAAGGGATACAGTAACCCTGGAGTGAAGCATCGGAATCTATAACTAGTGTCACAGGAATTGTTCAAAAAATAGACAGTAAGGAGAGTCAGTCTTCTTGTACTTAAGTCGGCATTGTGCCTTTTCTATTTAATTATAATGCTATTTCTGTGTTTCACCGTCAATAATAAGGTCCAAGGGATACAGTAAATTTGAAGTGAAGCATCGGAATCAATAACTATTGTCACAGGAATGGTTCAAACTATTATCAGTAATAAGAGTCAGTCTTCTTGTACTTAAGTCGGCTTTGTGCCTTTTCTATTTCATTCCGATGCAATTTCTGTGTTTCATCGGCAATAAGAAGGTCCAAGGGATACAGTAAACCTGGAGTGAAGCATCGCAATCTATTACTAGTGTCACAGGAATGGTTCCAAAAATAGACAGTAAGAAGAGTAAGACTTCTTGTACTTTATTCGGCATTGTGCCTTTTGTATTTAATTCGGATGCAATTTCTGTGTTTCATCGTCAATAAGAAGGTCAGAGGGATACAGTAAACCTGAAGTGAAGCATCGGAATCTATAACTAGTGTCACTGGAATGGTTCAAAATATAGGCAGTAAGAAGAGTCAGTCTTCTTGTACTCAGGTCGGCATTGTGCCTTTTGTATTTATTTCCGTTGCAATTCCTGTGATTCATCGTCAATAAGAAGGTCCAAGGGATACAGTAAACCTGAAGTGAACCATCGGACTCTATAACTAGTGTCACAGAATTGGTTCAAAACATTGACAGTAGGAAGAGTCAGTCTTTTTGTACTTAAGTCGGCATTGTGCCTTTTGTATTTAATTCCGATGCAATTTCTGTGTTTCAGCGTCAATAAGAAGGTCCAAGGAATTCAGTAAACCTGAAGCATCGGAATCTATGCCTAGTGTCACTGGAATGGTTCACAATATAGACAGTAGGAAGAGTCAGTCTTCTTGTACTTAAGTCGGCATTGTGCCTTTTCTATTTCATTCCGATGCAGTTTCTGTGTTTCATCGTCAATAAGAAGGTCCAAGCGATACAGTAAACCTGGAGTGAAGCATCGGAATCTATAACTAGTGTCACAGGAATGGTTCAAAAAATAGACAGTAAGAAGAGTCAGAATTCTTGTACTTAAGTCGGCATTGTGCCTTTCGTATTTAATTCCGATGCAATTTCTGTGTTTCATCGTCAATAAGAAGGTCAGAGGGATACAGTAAACCTGAAGTGAAGCATCGGAATCTATAACTAGTGTCACAGGAATGGTTGAAACATAGACAGTAAGAAAAGTCAGTCTTCTTCTACTTAAGTCGGCATTGTGCCTTTTGTATTTAATTCCGATGCAATTTCTGTGTTTCATCGTCAATAAGAAGGTCAGAGGGATACAGTAAACCTGAAGTGCGGCAGAGGAATCTATAACTAGTGTCACAGGAATTGTTCAAAACATAGTCAGTAAGAAGAGTCAGTCTTCTTGTCCTTAAGCCGGCATTGTGAATTTTGCATTTAATTGCGATGCAATTTCTGTGTTTCATCGGCAATAAGGTCAGAGGGATACAGTAAACCTGAAGTGAAGCATCGGGATCTATAACTAGAGTCACAGGAATGGTTCAAACATATACAGTAGGAAGAGTCAGTCTTCTTGTACTTAAGTCGGCATTGTTCCTTTTGTATTTAATTCCGATGCAATTTCTATGTTTCATTGTCAATAAGAAGGTCAGAGGGATACAGTAAACCTGAAGTGAAGCATCGGAATCCAAAACAAGTGTCACAGGAATGGTTAAAATCATAGACAGTAGGAAGAATCAGTCTTATTCTACTTAAGTCGGCATTATGCCTTTTGTATTTAATTCCGATGCAATTTCTGTGTTTAATCGTCAATAAGAAGGTCCAAGGGTTACAGTAAACCTAGAGTGAAGCATCGGAATCTATAACTAGTGTCACAGGAATGGTTCAAAACATAGACAGTAAGAAGAGTCAGTCTTCTTGTACTTAAGTCGACATTGAGCGTTTTCTATTTAATTCCGACGCAATTTCTGTGTTTCATCGTCAATATGAATGTCGAAGGTATACAGTAAACCTGAAGTAAAGCATCGGTATCTATAACTAGTGTCACAGCAATGGTTCAAACTATAATCACTAAGAAGAGTCAGTCTTCTTCTACTTAAGTCGGCATTGTGCCTTTTGTATTTAATTCCGATGCAATTTCTGTGTTTCATCGTCAATAAGAAGGTCAGAGGGATACAGTAAACCTGAAGTGCGGCTTCGGAATCTATAACTAGTCTCACAGGAATTGTTCAAATCATAGTCAGTAAGAAGAATCTGTCTTCTTGTCCTTAAGTCGGCATTGTGCCTTTTCTATTTAATTCCGATGCAATTTCTGTCTTTCATTGTCAAAAAGAAGGTCCAAGGGATACAGTATACCTGGAGTGAAGCATCGGAATCTATAACTAGTGACACAGTAATGGTTCAAAACATAGACAGTAAGAAGAGTCAGTCTTCTTGTACTTAAGTCGGCATTGTGCCTTTTGTATTGAATTTCGATGCAATTTCAGTGTTTCATCGTCAATACGAAGGTCCAAGGAATACAGTAAACCTGAAGTGAAGCATCGGAATCTATAGCTAGTGTCACTGGAATGGTTCAAAATATAGACTGTAAGAAGAGTCAGTCTTCTTGTACTTAAGTCGGCATTGTGCCTTTTGTATTTAATTCCGATGCAATTCCTGTGATTCATTGTCAACAAGAAGGTCCAAGGGATACAGTAAACCTGATGTGAAGCATCGAAATCTATAACTAGTGTCACTCTAATGGTTCAAAATATAGACAGTAAGAAGAGTCAGTCTTCTTGTACTTAAGTCGGCATTGTGCCTTTTGTATTTAATTCCGATGCAATTTCTGTGTTTCATCGGCAATAAGGTCAGAGGGATACAGTAAACCTGAAGTGAAGCATCGGAATCTATAACTAGAGTCACAGGAATTTTTCAAAACATAGTCAATAAGAAGAATCAGACTTCTTGTCCTTAAGTCGGCATTGTGAATTTTGTATTTAATTCCGATGCAATTTCTGTGTTTAATCGGCAATAAGGTCAGAGGGATACAGTAAACCTGAAGTGAAGCATCGGGATCTATAACTAGTGTCACAGGAATGGTTCAAACATATACAGTAGGAAGAGTCAGTCTTCTTGTACTTAAGTCGGCATTGTGCCTTTTGTATTTAATTCCGATGCAATTTCTATGTTTCATTGTCAATAAGAAGGTCAGAGGGATACAGTAAACCTGAAGTGAAGCATCGGAATCCAAAACTAGTGTCACAGGAATGGTTCAAATCATAGACAGTAGGAAGAGTCAGTCTTATTCTACTTAAGTCGGCATTATGCCTTTTGTATTTAATTCCGATGCAATTTCTGTGTTTAATCGTTAATAAGAAGGTCCATGGTATACAGTAAACCTGAAGTAAAGCATCGGAATCTATAACTAGTGTCACAGCAATGGTTCAAACTATAATCACTAAGAAGAGTCAGTCTTCTTGTACTTAAGTCGGCATTGTGCCTTTTCTATTTAATTCCGATGCAATTTCTGTGCTTCATCGTAAATAAGAAGGTCCAAGGGATACAGTAAACCTGGAGTTAAGCATCGGAATCTGTAACTAGTGTCACTGGAATGGTTCAAAACATAGACAGTAAGAAGAGTCAGCCTTCTTGTACTTAAGTCGTCATTGTGCCTTTTCTATTTCATTCCGATGCAGTTTCTGTGTTTCATCGTCAATAAGAAGGTTACAGGGATACAGTAAACCTGAAATGAAGCATCGGAATCTGTAACTAGTGTCACAGGAATGGTTCAAATCATAGACAGTAGGAAGAGTCAGTCTTCTTGTACTTAAGTCTGCATTGTGCCTTTTGTATTTAATTCCGATGCAATTCCTGTGATTCATCGTCAATAAGAAGGTCCAAGGGATACAGTAAACCTGAAGTGAAGCATCGGAATCTATAACTAGAGTCACAGGAATGTTTCAAAACATAGCCAGTAAGAAGAGTCAGTCTTCTTGTCCTTAAGCCGGCATTGTGCCTATTGTATTTAATTCCGATTCAATTTCTGTGTTTCATCGGCAGTTAGGTCAGAGGGATACAGTAAAGATGAAGTGAAGCATCGGAATCTATAACTAGTGTCACAGGAATGGTTCAAAGCATAGACAGTAGGAAGAGTCAGTCTTCTTGTACTTAAGTCGGCATTGTGCCTTTTGTATTTAATTCCGATGCAATTTCTGTGTTTCATCGTCAATAAGAACTTCCAAGGTATACAGTAAACCTGAAGTGAAGCATCGTAATCTATAACTAGTGTCACAGGAATGGTTCAAAGCATAGTCAGTAAGAAGAGTCAGTCTTCTTGTACATAAGTCGGCATTGTGCCTTTTCTATTTAATTCCGATGCAATTTCTCTGTTTCATCGTCAATAAGAAGGTCCAAGGGATACAGTAAACCTGAAGTGAAGCATCGGAATCTATAACTAGTGTCACAGGAATGGTTCAAATTATAGACAGTAAGAAGAGTCAGTCTTCTTGTACTTAAGTCGACATTGTGCCTTTTCTATTTAATTCCGATGCAATTTCTGTGTTTCATCGTCAATAAGAAGGTCCAAGGGATACCCTAAAAGTGAAGTCAAGCATCGGTATCTATACCTAGTCTCACAGGATTGGTTCAAACAAAGTCAGTAAGAAGACTCAGTCTTCTTGTCCTTTAGTCGGCATTGTGCCTTTTGTATTTAATTCCGGTGCAATTTCTGTGTTTCATCGCCAATAAGAAGGTCCAAGGGATACAGTGACCCTGGAGTGAAGCATCGGAATCTATAACTTGTGTCACAGGAATTGTTCAAAAAATAGACAGTAAGAAGAGTCAGTCTTCTTGTACTTAAGTCGGCATTGTGCCTTTTCTATTTAATTCCAATGCTATTTCTGTGTTTCACCGTCAATAATAAGGTCCAAGGGATACAGTAAATTTGAAGTGAAGCATCGGAATCTATAACTATTGTCACAGGAATGATTCAAACTATTATCAGTAATAAGAGTCAGTCTTCTTGTACTTAAGTCGGCATTGTGCCTTTTCTATTTCATTCCGATGCAATTTCTGTGTTTCATCGTCAATAAGAAAGTCCAAGGTATACAGTAAACCTGGAGTGAAGCATCGCAATCTATTACTAGTGTCACAGGAATGGTTCCAAAAATAGACAGTAAAAAGAGTAATACTTCTTGTACTTTAGTCGGCATTGTGCCTTTTGTTTTTAATTCCGATGCAATTTCTGTGTTTCATCGTCAATAAGAAGGTCAGAGGGATACAGTAAACCTGAAGTGAAGCATCGGAATCTATAACTAGTGTCACTGGAATGGTTCAAAATATAGACAGTAAGAAGAGTCAGTCTTCTTGTACTTAGGTCGGCATTGTGCCTTTTGTATTTATTTCCGATGCAATTTCTGTGTTTCAGCGACAATAAGAAGGTCCAAGGAATTCAGTAAACCTGAAGCATCGGACCCTATAACTAGTGTCACTGGAATGGTTCAAAATACAGACAGTAAGAAGAGTCAGTCTTCTTGTACTTAAGTCGGCATTGTGCATTTTGTATTTAATTCCGATGCAATTTCTGTGTTTCATCGTCAATAAGAAGGTCCAAGGTATACAGTAAACCTGAAGTGAAGCATCGGAATCTATAACTAGTGTCACAGGAATGGTTCAAAACATAGTCAGTAAGAAGAGTCAGTCTTCTTGTACTTAAGTCGGCATTGTGCCTTTTCTATTTAATTCCATTGCAATATCTGTGTTTCAACGTCAATAAGAAGGTCCAAGGGATACAGTAAATCTGGAGTGAAGCATCGGAATCTATAACTAGTGTCACACCAATGGTTCAAACTATAATCACTAAGAAGAGTCAGCCTTCTTGTACTTAAGTCGGCATTGTGCCTTTTGAAGAGTCAGTCTTCTTGTACTTAAGTCGGCATTGTGCCTTTTCTATTTAATTCCATTGCAATTTCTGTGTTTCATCGTCAATAAGAAGGTCCAAGGGATACAGTAAATCTGGAGTGAAGCATCGGAATCTATAACTAGTGTCACAGCAATGGTTCAAACTATAATCACTAAGAAGAGTCAGTCTTCTTGTACTTAAGTCGGCATTGTGCCTTTTCTATTTAATTCCGATGCAATTTCTGTGTTTCATCGGCAATAAGAAGGTCCAAGGGATACAGTAAACCTGGAGTGAAGCATCGGAATCTATAACTAGTGTCACAGGAATGGTTCAAAACATAGACAGTAAGAAGAGACAGTCTTCTTGTACTTAAGTCGGCATTGTGAGTTTTCTATTTAATTCCGATGCAATTTCTGTGTTTCATCGTCAATAAGAAGGTCAGAGGGATACAGTAAACCTGAAGTGAAGCATCGGAATCTATAACTAGTGTCACAGGAATGGTTCAAAACATAGACAGTAAGAAGAGTCAGTCTTCGTGGACTAAAGTTGGCATTTTGCCTTTTGTATTTATTTGCAATGCTATTTCTGTGTTTCACCGTCAATAACAAGGTCCAAGGGATACAGTAAACCTGAAGTGAAGCATCGGAATCTATTACTATTGTCACTGGAATGGTTCAAACTAATATCAGTAAGAAGAGTCAGTCTTCTTGTACTTAAGTCGGCATTGTGCCTTTTCTATTTCATTCCGATGCAGTTTCTGTGTTTCATCGTCAATAAGAAGGTCCAAGCGATACAGTAAACCTGGAGTGAAGCATTGGAATCTATAACTAGTGTCACAGGAATGCTTCAAACAATAGACAGAAAGAAGAGTCAGTCTTCTTGTACTTAAGTCGGCATTGTGCTTTTTGTGTTTAATTCCGATGCAATTTCTGTGTTTCATCGTCAATAAGAAGGTCAGAGGGATACAGTAAACCTGAAGTGAAGCATCGGAATCTATAACTAGTGTCACAGGAATGGTTGAAACATAGACAGTAAGAAAAGTCAGTCTTCTTCTACTTAAGTCGGCATTGTGCCTTTTGTATTTACTTCTGATGCAATTTCTGTGTTTCATCGTCAATAAGAATGTCAGAAGGACACAGTAAACCTGATGTGCGGCATCGGAATCTATAACTAGTGTCACAGGAATTGTTCAAAACATAGTCAGTAAGAAGAGTCAGTCTTCTTGTACTTAAGTCGGCATTGTGCTTTTTGTGTTTAATTCCGATGCAATTTCTGTGTTTCATCGTCAAAAAGAAGGTCCAAGGGATACAGTATACCTGGAGTGAAGCATCGGAATCTATAACTAGTGACACAGTAATGGTTAAAAACATAGACAGTAAGAAGAGTCAGTCTTCTTGTACTTAAGTCGGCATTGTGCCTTTTGTATTTAATTTCGATGCAATTTCTGTGTTTCATCGTCAATACGAAGGTCCAAGGAATACAGTAAACCTGAAATGAAGCATCGGAATCTATAACTAGTGTCACTGGAATGGTTCAAAATATAGACTGTAAGAAGAGTCAGTCTTCTTGTACTTAAGTCGGCATTGTGCCTTTTGTATTTAATTCCGATGCAATTCCTGTGATTCATCGTCAATAAGAAGGTCCAAGGGATACAGTAAACCTGAAGTGAAGCATCGAAATCTATAACTAGTGTCACTGGAATGGTGCAAAATATAGACAGTAAGAAGAGTCAGTCTTCTTGTACTTAAGTCGGCATTGTGCCTTTTGTATTTAATTCCGATGCAATTTCTGTGTTTCATCGGCAATAAGGTCAGAGGGATACAGTAAACCTGAAGTGAAGCATCGGAATCGATAACTAGAGTCACAGGAATTTTTCAAATCATAGTCAGGAATAAGAATCAGTCTTCTTGTCCTTAAGTCGGCATTGTGAATTTTGTATTTAATTCCGATGCAATTTCTGTGTTTCATCGGCAATAAGGTCAGAGGGATACAGTAAAATTGAAGTGAAGCATCGGAATCTATAACTAGTGTCACAGGAATGGTTCAAAACATAGACAGTAGGAAGAGTCAGTCTTCTTGTACTTAAGTCGGCATTGTGCCTTTTGTATTTAATTCCGATGCAATTTCTATGTTTCGTTGTCAATAAGAAGGTCAGAGGGTTCAGTAAACCTGAAGTGAAGCATCGGAATCCAAAACTAGTGTCACAGGAATGGTTCAAATCATAGACAGTAGGAAGAGTCAGTCTTATTGTACTTAAGTCGGCATTGTGCCTTTTGTATTTAATTCCGATGCAATTTCTGTGTTTAATCGTCAATAAGAAGGTCCAAGGTATACAGTAAACCTGAACTGATGCATCGGAATCTATAACTAGGGTCACAGGAATGGTTCCAAATATAGTCAGTAAGAAGAGTCAGTCTTCTTGTACTTAAGTCGGTATTGTGCCTTTTCTATTTAATTCCGATGCAATTTCTGTGTTTCATCGTCAATAAGAAGGTCCAAGGGTTACAGTAAACCTAGAGTGAAGCATCGGAATCTATAACTAGTGTCACAGGAATGGTTCAAAACATAGACAGTAAGAAGAGTCAGTCTTCTTGTACTTAAGTCGACATTGAGCATTTTCTATTTAATTCCGATGCAATTTCTGTGTTTCATCGTCAATAAGAATGTCGAAGGTATACAGTAAACCTGAAGTAAAGCATCGGAATCTATAACTAGTGTCACAGCAATGATTCAAACTATAATCACTAAGAAGAGTCAGTCTTCTTGTACTTAAGTCGGCATTGTGCCTTTTCTATTTAAGTCCGATGCAATTTCTGTGCTTCATCGTCAATAAGAAGGTCCAAGGGATACAGTAAACCTGGAGTGAAGCATCGGAATCTATAACTAGTGTCACAGGAATGGTTCAAAACATAGACAGTATGAAGAATCAGTCATCTTGTACTTAGTCGGCATTGTGAGTTTTCTATTTAATTCCGATGCAATTTCTGTGTTTCATCGTCAATAAGTAGGTCAGAAGGATACAGTAAACCTGTAGTGAAGCATCGGAATCTATAACTAGCGTCACAGGAATGGTTCAAATCATAGACAGTAAGAAGAGTCAATCTTCGTGTACTAAAGTTAGCATTTTGCATTTTGTATTTAATTTCAATGCTATTTCTGTTTGTCACCGTCAATAACATGGTCCAAGAGATACAGTAAACCTGAAGTGAAGCATCGGAATCTATAACTATTGTCACCGGAATGGTTCAAACTATTATCAGTAAGAAGAGTCAGCCTCCTTGTACTTAAGTCGGCATTGTGCCTTTTCTATTTCATTCCGATGCAGTTTATGTGTTTCATCGTCAATAAGAAGGTCAGAGGGATACAGTAAACCTGAAATGAAGCATCGGAATCTGTAACTAGTGTCACAGGAATGGTTCAAAACATAGACAGTAGGAAGAGTCAGTCTTCTTGTACTTAAGTCGGCATTGTGCCTTTTGTATTTAATTCCGATGCAATTTCTGTGTTTCATCGGCAATAAGGTCAGAGGGATACAGTAAAGCTGAAGTGAAGCATCGGAATCATTAACTAGTGTCACAGAAATGGTTCAAAACATAGACAGTAGGAAGAGTCAGTCTTCTTGTACTTAAGTCGGCATTGTGCCTTTTGTATTTAATTCCGATGCAATTTCTGTGTTTCATTGTCAATAAGAAGGTCAGAGGGATACAGTAAACCTGAGGTGAAGCATCGGAATGCAAAACTAGTGTCACAGGAATGGTTCAATACATAGACAGTGGGAAGAGTCTGTCTTCTTGTACTTAAGTCGGCATTGTGCCTTTGGTATTTAATTCCGATGCAATTTCTGTGTTTCATCGTCAATAAGAAGGTACAAGGTATACAGTAAACCTGGAGTGAAGCATCGGAATCTATAACTAGTGTCACAGGAATGGTTCAAAAAGTAGTCAGTAAGAAGAGTCAGTCTTCTTGTACTTAAGTCGGCATTGTGCCTTTTCTATTTAAATCCGATGCAATTTCTGTGTTTCATCGTCAATAAGAAGGTCCAAGGGTTACAGTAAACCTGGAGTGATGCATCGGAATCTATAACTAGTGTCACAGGAATGGTTCAAACATAGACAGTAAGAAGAGTCAGTCTTCTTGTACTTAAGTTGACATTGTGCCTTTTCCATTTAATTCCGAAGCAATTTCTTTGTTTCATCGTCAATAAGAATGTCCTAGGTATACCGTAAACCTGAAGTAAAGAATCGGAATCTATAACTAGTGTCACAGCAATGGTTCAAACTATAATCACTAAGAAGAGTCAGTCTTCTTGTACATAAGTCGGCATTGTGCCTTTTCTATTTAATTCCGATGCAATTTCTGTGTTTCATCGTCAATAAGCAGGTCCAACGTATACAGTAAACCTGGAGTGAAGCATCGGAATCAATAACTAGTGTCACAGGAATGGTTCAAAACATAGACAGTAGGAAGAGTCAGTCTTCTTGTACTTGAGTCGGCATTGTGAGTTTTCTATTAAATTCCGATGCATTTTCAGCGTTTCATCGTCAATAAGAAGGTCCAAAGTTACAGTAAACCTGGAGTGATGCATCGGAATCTATAACTAGTGTCACAGGAATGGTTCAAACATAGACAGTAAGAAGAGTCAGTCTTCTTGTACTTAAGTCGACATTGTGCCTTTTCTATTTAATTCCGATGCAATTTCTGTGTTTCATCGTCAATAAGAATGTCCAACGTATACAGTAAACCTGAAGTAAAGCATCGGGATCTATAACTAGTGTCACAGGAATGGTTCAAAACATAGTCAGTAAGAAGAGTCAATCTTCTTGTACTTAAGTCAGCATTGTGGCTTTTCTAATTAATTGCGATGCAATTTCTGTGTTTCATCGTCAATAAGAGGGTCCAAGGGTTACAGTAAACCAGGAGTGAAGCATCGGAATCTATAACTAGTGTCACAGGAATGGTTCAAAATATAGACTGTAAGAAGAGTCAGTCTTCTTGTACTTAAGTCGGCATTGTGCCTTTTGTATTTAATTCCGATGCAATTCCTGTGATTCATCGTCAATAAGAAGGTCCAAGGGATACAGCAAACCTGAAGTGAAGCATCGAAATCTATAACTAGTGTCACTGGAATGGTGCAAAATATAGACAGTAAGAAGAGTCAGTCTTCTTGTACTTAAGTCGGCATTGTGCCTTTTGTATTTAATTCCGATGCAATTTCTGTGTTTCATCGGCAATAAGGTCAGAGGGATACAGTAAACCTGAAGTGAAGCATCGGAATCTATAACTAGAGTCACAGGAATTTTTCAAATCATAGTCAGTAAGAAGAATCAGTCTTCTTGTCCTTAAGTCGGCATTGTGAATTTTGTATTTAATTCCGATGCAATTTCTGTGTTTCATCGGCAATAAGGTCAGAGGGATACAGTAAACCTGAAGTGAAGCATCGGAATCTATAACTAGTGTCACAGGAATGGTTCAAAACATAGACAGTAGGAAGAGTCAGTCTTGTTGTACATAAGTCGGCATTGTGCCTTTTGTATTTAATTCCGATGCAATTTATATGTTTCATTGTCAATAAGAAGGTCAGAGGGTTCAGTAAACGTGAAGTGAAGCATCGGAATCCAAAACTAGTGTCACAGGAATGGTTCAAATCATAGACAGTAGGAAGAGTCAGTCTTATTGTACTTAAGTCGGCATTGTGCCTTTTGTATTTAATTCCGATGCAATTTCTGTGTTTAATCGTCAATAAGAAGGTCCAAGGTATACAGTAAACCTGAACTGATGCATCGGAATCTATAACTAGGGTCACAGGAATGGTTCAAAACATAGTCAGTAAGAAGAGTCAGTCTTCTTGTACTTAAGTCGGTATTGTGCCTTTTCTATTTAATTCCGATGCAATTTCTGTGTTTCATCGTCAATAAGAAGGTCCAAGGGTTACAGTAAACCTAGAGTGAAGCATCGGAATCTATAACTAGTGTCACAGGAATGGTTCAAAACATAGACAGTAAGAAGAGTCAGTCTTCTTGTACTTAAGTCGACATTGAGCATTTTCTATTTAATTCCGATGCAATTTCTGTGTTTCAACGTCAATAAGAATGTCGAAGGTATACAGTAAACCTGAAGTAAAGCATCGGAATCTATAACTAGTGTCACAGGAATGGTTCAAAACATAGTCAGTAAGAAGAGTCAGTCTTCTTGTACTTAAGTCGGCATTGTGCCTTTTCTATTTAAATCCGATGCAATTTCTGTGTTTCATCGTCAATAAGAAGGTCCAAGGGTTACAGTAAACCTGGAGTGATGCATCAGAATCTATAACTAGTGTCACAGGAATGGTTCAAACATAGACAGTAAGAAGAGTCAGTCTTCTTGTACTTAAGTCGACATTGTGCCTTTTCTATTTAATTCCGATGCAATTTCTTTGTTTCATCGTCAATAAGAATGTCCAAGGTATACCGTAAACCTGAAGTAAAGAATCGGAATCTATAACTAGTGTCACAGCAATGGTTCAAACTATAATCACTAAGAAGAGTCAGTCTTCTTGTACATAAGTTGGCATTGTGCCTTTTCTATTTAATTCCGATGCAATTTCTGTGTTTCATCGTCAATAAGCAGGTCCAACGTATACAGTAAACCTGGAGTGAAGCATCGGAATCAATAACTAGTGTCACAGGAATGGTTCAAAACATAGACAGTAGGAAGAGTCAGTCTTCTTGTACTTGAGTCGGCATTGTGAGTTTTCTATTAAATTCCGATGCATTTTCAGCGTTTCATCGTCAATAAGAAGGTCCAAAGTTACAGTAAACCTGGAGTGATGCATCGGAATCTATAACTAGTGTCACAGGAATGGTTCAAACATAGACAGTAAGAAGAGTCAGTCTTCTTGTACTTAAGTCGACATTGTGCCTTTTCTATTTAATTCCGATGCAATTTCTGTGTTTCATCGTCAATAAGAATGTCCAAGGTATACAGTAAACCTGAAGTAAAGCATCGGAATCTATAACTAGTGTCACAGGAATGGTTCAAAACATAGTCAGTAAGAAGAGTCAGTCTTCTTGTACTTAAGTCAGCATTGTGGCTTTTCTAATTAATTCCGATGCAATTTCTGTGTTTCATCGTCAATAAGAGGGTCCAAGGGTTACAGTAAACCAGGAGTGAAGCATCGGAATCTATAACTAGTGTCACAGGAATGGTTCAAAATATAGACTGTAAGAAGAGTCAGTCTTCTTGTACTTAAGTCGGCATTGTGCCTTTTGTATTTAATTCCGATGCAATTCCTGTGATTCATCGTCAATAAGAAGGTCCAAGGGATACAGCAAACCTGAAGTGAAGCATCGAAATCTATAACTAGTGTCACTCGAATGGTGCAAAATATAGACAGTAAGAAGAGTCAGTCTTCTTGTACTTAAGTCGGCATTGTGCCTTTTGTATTTAATTCCGATGCAATTTCTGTGTTTCATCGGCAATAAGGTCAGAGGGATACAGTAAACCTGAAGTGAAGCATCGGAATCTATAACTAGAGTCACAGGAATTTTTCAAATCATAGTCAGTAAGAAGAATCAGTCTTCTTGTCCTTAAGTCGGCATTGTGAATTTTGTATTTAATTCCGATGCAATTTCTGTGTTTCATCGGCAATAAGGTCAGAGGGATACAGTAAACCTGAAGTGAAGCATCGGAATCTATAACTAGTGTCACAGGAATGGTTCAAAACATAGACAGTAGGAAGAGTCAGTCTTCTTGTACTTAAGTCGGCATTGTGCCTTTTGTATTTAATTCCGATGCAATTTATATGTTTCATTGTCAATAAGAAGGTCAGAGGGTTCAGTATACGTGAAGTGAAGCATCGGAATCCAAAACTAGTGTCACAGGAATGGTTCAAATCATAGACAGTAGGAAGAGTCAGTCTTATTGTACTTAAGTCGGCATTGTGCCTTTTGTATTTAATTCCGATGCAATTTCTGTGTTTAATCGTCAATAAGAAGGTCCAAGGTATACAGTAAACCTGAACTGATGCATCGGAATCTATAACTAGGGTCACAGGAATGGTTCAAAACATAGTCAGTAAGAAGAGTCAGTCTTCTTGTACTTAAGTCGGTAATGTGCCTTTTCTATTTAATTCCGATGCAATTTCTGTGTTTCATCGTCAATAAGAAGGTCCAAGGGTTACAGTAAACCTAGAGTGAAGCATCGGAATCTATAACTAGTGTCACAGGAATGGTTCAAAACATAGACAGTAAGACGAGTCAGTCTTCTTGTACTTAAGTCGACATTGAGCATTTTCTATTTAATTCCGATGCAATTTCTGTGTTTCAACGTCAATAAGAATGTCGAAGGTATACAGTAAACCTGAAGTAAAGCATCGGAATCTATAACTAGTGTCACAGCAATGATTCAAACTATAATCACTAAGAAGAGTCAGTCTTCTTGTACTTAAGTCAGCATTGTGCCTTTTCTATTTAATTCCGATGCAATTTCTGTGCTTCATCGTCAATAAGAAGGTCCAAGGGATACAGTAAACCTGGAGTGAAGCATCGGAATCTATAACTAGTGTCACAGGAATGGTTCAAAACATAGACAGTATGAAGAATCAGTCTTCTTGTACTTAAGTCGGCATTGTGAGTTTTCTATTTAATTCCGATGCAATTTCTGTGTTTCATCGTCAATAAGTAGGTCAGAAGGATACAGTAAACCTGAAGTGAAGCATCGGAATCTATAACTAGTGTCACAGGAATGGTTCAAAACATAGACAGTAAGAAGAGTCAATCTTCGTGTACTAAAGTTAGCATTTTGCCTTTTGTATTTAATTTCAATGCTATTTCTGTGTGTCACCGTCAATAACATGGTCCAAGAGATACAGTAAACCTGAAGTGAAGCATCGGAATCTATAACTATTGTCACCGGAATGGTTCAAACTATTATCAGTAAGAAGAGTCAGCTTTCTTGTACTTAAGTCGGCATTGTGCCTTTTCTATTTCATTCCGATGCACTTTATGTGTTTCATCGTCAATAAGAAGGTCAGAGGGATACAGTAAACCTGAAATGAAGCATCGGAATCTGTAACTAGTGTCACAGGAATGGTTCAAAACATAGACAGTAGGAAGAGTCAGTCTTCTTGTACTTAAGTCGGCATTGTGCCTTTTGTATTTAATTCCGATGCAATTTCTGTGTTTCATCGGCAATAAGGTCAGAGGGATACAGTAAAGCTGAAGTGAAGCATCGGAATCTATAACTAGTGTCACAGAAATGGTTCAAAACATAGACAGTAGGAAGAGTCAGTCTTCTTGTACTTAAGTCGGCATTGTGCCTTTTGTATTTAATTCCGATGCAATTTCTGTGTTTCATTGTCAATAAAAAGGTCAGAGGGATACAGTAAACCTGAGGTGAAGCATCGGAATGCAAAACTAGTGTCACAGGAATGGTTCAATACATAGACAGTGGGAAGAGTCTGTCTTCTTGTACTTAAGTCGGCATTGTGCCTTTTGTATTTAATTCCGATGCAATTTCTGTGTTTCATCGTCAATAAGAAGGTAAAAGGTATACAGTAAACCTGAAGTGAAGCATCGGAATCTATAACTAGTGTCACAGGAATGGTTCAAAGCATAGTCAGTAAGAAGAGTCAGTCTTCTTGTACTTAAGTCGGCATTGTGCCTTTTCTATTTAAATCCGATGCAATTTCTGTGTTTCATCGTCAATAAGAAGGTCCAAGGGTTACAGTAAACCTGGAGTGATGCATCGGAATCTATAACTAGTGTCACAGGAATGGTTCAAACATAGACAGTAAGAAGAGTCAGTCTTCTTGTACTTAAGTCGACATTGTGCCTTTTCTATTTAATTCTGATGCAATTTCTTTGTTTCATCGTCAATAAGAATGTCCAAGGTATACAGTAAACCTAAAGTAAAGAATCGGAATCTATAACTAGTGTCACAGCAATTGTTCAAACTATAATCACTAAGAAGAGTCAGTCTTCTTGTACTTAAGTCGGCATTGTGCCTTTTCTATTTAATTCCGATGCAATTTCTGTGTTTCATCGTCAATAAGCAGGTCCAACGTATACCGTAAACCTGGAGTGAAGCATCGGAATCTATAACTAGTGTCACAGGAATGGTTCAAAACATAGACAGTAAGAAGAGTCAGTCTTCTTGTACTTGAGTCGGCATTGTGAGTTTTCTATTTAATTCCGATGCATTTTCAGTGTTTCATCGTCAATAAGAAGGTCCAAAGTTACAGTAAACCTGGAGTGATGCATCGGAATCTATAACTAGTGTCACAGGAATGGTTCAAACATAGACAGTAAGAAGAGTCAGTCTTCTTGTACTTAAGTCGACATTGTGCCTTTTCTATTTAATTCCGATGCAATTTCTGTGTTTCATCGTCAATAAGAATGTCCAAGGTATACAGTAAACCTGAAGTAAAGCATCGGAATCTATAACTAGTGTCACAGGAATGGTTCAAAACATAGTCAGTAAGAAGAGTCAGTCTTCTTGTACTTAAGTCAGCATTGTGGCTTTTCTAATTAATTCCGATGCAATTTCTGTGTTTCATCGTCAATAAGATGGTTCATGGGATACATTAAACCTAGAGTGAAGCATCGGAATCTATAACTAGGGTCAAAGGAATGGTTCAAAGCATAGACAGTAAGAAGAGACAGTCTTCTTGTACTAAAGACGGCATTGTGCCTTTTGTATTTAATTCCGATGCAATTTCTGTGTATCATCGTCAATAAGAAGGTCTGAGGGATACAGTAAACCTGGAGTGAGGCATCGGAATCTGTAACTAGTGTCACAGGAATGGTTCAAAACATAGTCTGTAAGAAGAGTCAGTCTTCTTGTACTTAAGTCGGCATTGTGCCTTTTTTAATTAATTCCTATGCACTTTCTGTGTTTCATCGTCAATAAGAAGGTTCAAGGGATGCATTAAACCTAGAGAGAGGCATCGGAATCTATACCTAGTGTCACAGTAATGGTTCAAAACATAGACAGTAAGAAGAGTCTGTCTTCTTGTACTAAAGACGGCATTGTGCCTTTTGTATTTAATTCCGATGCAATTTCTGTGTATCATCGTCAATTAGAAGGTCCAAGGGATACAGTCAACCTGGAGTGATGCATCGGAATCTATAACTAGTGTCACGGGGATGGTTCGAAACATAGACAGTAAGAAGAGTCAGTATTCTTGTACTTAAGTCGGCATTGTGCCTTTTGTATTTAATTCCGATGCAATTTCTGTGTTTCATCGTCAAGAAGAATGTCCAAGGTATACAGTAAACCTGAAGTAAAGCATCGGAATCTATAACTAGTGTCACAGCAATGGTTCAAACTATAATCACTAAGAAGAGTCTGTCTTCTTGTACTTAAATCGGCATTGTGCCTTTTCTATTTAATTCCGATGCAATTTCTGTGTTTCATCGTCAATAAGAAGGTCCAAGGTATACAGTAAACCTGGAGTGAAGCATCGGAATCTATAACTAGTGTCACAGGCATGGTTCAAAACACAGACAGTAAGAAGAGTCAGTCTTCTTGTACTTAAGTCGGCATTGTGAGTTTTCTATTTAATTCCGATGCAATTTCGGTGCTTCATCGTCAACAAGAAGGTCAGAGGCATACAGTAAACCTGAAGTGAAGCATCGGAAACTGTAACTAGTGTCACAGGAATGGTTCAAACATAGTAAGTAAGAAGAGTCAGACTCCTTGTACTTAAGTCGGCATTGAGCCTTTTCTATTTGATTCCGAAGCAATTTCTGTGTTTCATCGTCAATAAGAATGTCCAAGGTATACAGTAACCTGAAGTAAAGCATCGGAATCTATAACTAGTGTGACAGCAATGGTTCAAAATATAATCACTAAGAAGAGTCAGTCTTCTTGTACTTAAGTCGGCATTGTGCCTTTTCTATTTAATTCCGATGCAATTTCTGTGTTTCATCGGCAATAAGGTCAGAGGGATACAGTAAACCTGAAGTGAAGCATCGGAATCTATAACTAGTGTCACTGGAGAGGTTCAAAACATAGACAGTAGGAAGAGTCAGTCTTCTTGTACTTAAGTCGGATTTGTGCCATTTGTATTTAATTCCGATGCAATTTCTGTGTTTCATTGTCAATAAGAAGGTCAGAGGGATACAGTAAACCTGAGGTGAAGCATCGGAATCCAAAACTAGTGTTACAGGAATGGTTCAAAACATAGACAGTAGGAAGAGTCAGTCTTCTTGTACTTAAGTCGGCATTGTGCCGTTTGTATTTAATTCCGATGCAATTTCTGTGTTTCATCGTCAATAAGAAGGTCCAAGCGTTACAGTAAACCTGGAGTGAAGCATCGGAAGCTATAACCAGTGTGACAGCAATGGTTCAAAACATAGACAGTAAGAAGAGTCAGTCTTCTTGTACTTGAGTCGGCATTGTGAGTTTTCTATTTAATTCCGATGCCATTTCGGTGTTTCATCGTCAATAAGAAGGTCAGAGGGATACAGTAAACCTGAAGTGAAGCATCGGAATCTGTAACTAGTGTCACAGGAATGGTTCAAACATAGTCAGTAAGAAGAGTCAGTCTTCTTGTACTTAAGTCGGCATTGTGCCTTTTCTATTTAATTCCGATGCAATTTCTGTGTTTCATCGTCAATAAGAAGGTACAAGAGTTACAGTAAATGTGGAGTGAAGCATCGGAATCTATAACTAGTGTCTCAGGAATGGTTCAAAACATAGACAGTAAGAAGAGTCAGTCTTCTTGTACTTAAGTCGACATTGTGCCTTTTTTATTTAATTCCGATGCAATTTCTGTGTTTCATCGTCAATAAGAATGTCCAAGGTATACAGTAAACCTGAAGTAAAGCAACGGAATCTATAACTAGTGTGACAGCAATGGTTCAAACTATAATCACTAAGAAGAGTCAGTCTTCTTGCACTTAAGTCGGCATTGTGCCATTTCTACTTAATTCCGATGCAATTTATGTGTTTCATCGGCAATAAGGTCAGAGGGATACAGTAAACCTGAAGTGAAGCATCGGTATCCAAATCTAGCGTCACAGGAATGGTTCAAATCATAGACAGTAGGAAGAGTCAGTCTTCTTGTACTTAAGTCGGCATTGTGCCTTTTGTATTTAATCCCGATGCAATTTCTGTGTTTCATCGTCAATAAGAAGGTACAAGGTATACACTAAACCTGAAGTGAAGCATCGGAATCTATAACTAGTGTCACAGGAATGGTTCAAAACATCGACAGTAAGAAGAGTCAGTCTTCTTGTACTTAAGTCGACATTGTGCCTTTTCTATTTAATTCCGATGCAATTTCTGTGTTTCATCGTCAATAAGAAAGTCCAAGGTATACAGTAAACCTGAAGTAAAGCATCGGAATCTATAACTAGTGTCACAGCAATGGTTCAAACTATAATCACTAAGAAGAGTCAGTCTTCTTGTACTTAAGTCGGCATTGTGCCTTTGCTATTTAATTCCGATGCAATTTCTGTGTTTCATCGTCAATAAGCGGGTCCAACGTATACAGTAAACCTGGAGTGAAGCATCGGAATCTATAACTAGTGTCCCAGGAATGGTTCAAAACATAGACAGTAAGAAGAGGAAGTCTTCTTGTACTTGAGTCGGCATTGTGAGTTTTCTATTTAATTCCGATGCATTTTCGGTGTTTCATCGTCAATAAGAAGGTCCAAAGTTACAGTAAACCTGGAGTGATGCTTCGGAATCTATAACTAGTGTCACAGGAATGGTTCAAACATAGACAGTAAGAAGAGTCAGTCTTCTTGTACTTAAGTCGACATTGTGCCTTTTCTATTTAATTCCGATGCAATTTCTGTGTTTCATCGTCAATATGAATGTCCAAGGTATACAGTAAACCTGAAGTAAAGCATCGGAATCTATAACTAGTGTCACAGGAATTTTTCAAAACGTAGTCAGTAAGAAGAGTCAGTCTTCTTGTACTTAAGTCAGCATTGTGGCTTTTCTAATTAATTCCGATGCAATTTCTGTGTCTCATCGTCAATACGAGGGTCCAAGGGTTACAGTAAACCTGGAGTGAAGCATCGGAATCCATAACTAGTGTCACAGGAATGGTTCAAAACATAGACAGTAAGAAAAGTCAGTCTTCTTGTACTTAAGTCGACATTAAGCCTTTTCTGTTTAATTCCGATGCAATTTCTGTGTTTCATCGTCAATAAGAATGTCCAAGGCATACAGTAAACCTGAAGTGAAGCAACGGAATCTATAACTAGTGTCACAGGAATGGTTCAAACATAGTCAGTAAGAAGAGTCAGTCTTCTTATACTTAAGTCGGCATTGTGCCTTTTCTATTTAATTCCGTTGCAATTTCTGTGTTTCATCGTCAATAAGAAGGTCCAAGGGTTACAGTAAACCGGGAGTGAAGCATCGGAATCTATAACTAGTGTCACAGGAATGGTTCAAAACATAGACAGTAAGAAGAGTCAGTCTTCTTGCACTTAAGTCGGCATTGTGCCTTTTGTATTTAATTCCGATGCAATCTCTGTGTTTCATTGTCAATAAGAAGGTCCAAGGGATACAGTAAGCCTGGAGTGAGGCATCGGAATCAGTAACTAGTGTCACAGGAATTGTTCAAAACATAGACAGTAAGCAGAGTCAGTCTTCTTGTACTTAAGTCGGCATTGTGCCTTTTTTAATTAATACCTATGCAATTTCTGTGTTTCATCGTCAATAAGATGGTTCAAGGGATACATTAAACCTAGAGTGAGGCATCGGAATCTATAACTAGGGTCACAGGAATGGTTCAAAACATATACAGTAAGAAGAGTCAGTCTTCTTGTACTTAAGTCTACATTGTGCCTTTTCTATTTAATTCCGATGCAATTTCTGTGTTTCATCGTCAATAAGAATGTCCAAGGTATACAGTAAACCTGAAGTAAAGCATTGGAATCTATAACTAGTGTGACAGCAATGGTTCAAACTATAATCACTAAGAAGAGTCAGTCTTCTTGCACTTAAGTCGGCATTGTGCCTTTTCTATTTAATTCCGATGCAATTTCTGTGTTTCATCGGCAATAAGGTCAGAGGGATACAGTAAACCTGAAGTGAAGCATCGGTATCCAAATCTAGCGTCACAGGAATGGTTCAAAACATAGACGGTAGGAAGCGTCAGTCTTCTTGTACTTAAGTCGGCATTGTGCCTTTTGTATTTAATCCCGATGCAATTTCTGTGTTTCATCGTCAATAAGAAGGTACAAGGTATACAGTAAACCTGAAGTGAAGCATCGGAATCTATAACTAGTGTCACAGGAATGGTTCAAAACATAGTCAGTAAGAAGAGTCAGTCTTCTTGTAATTAAGTCGGCATTGTGCCTTTTCTATTTAATTCCGATGCAATTTCTGTGTTTCATCGTCAATAAGGAGGTCCAAGGGTTACAGTAAACCTGGAGTGATGCATCGGAATCTATAACTAGTGTCACAGGAATGGTTCAAACATAGACAGTAAGAAGAGTCAGTCTTCTTGTACTTAAGTCGACATTGTGCCTTTTCTATTTAATTCCGATGCCATTTCTGTGTTTCATCGTCAATAAGAATGTCCAAGGTATACAGTAAACCTGAAGTAAAGCATCGGAATCTATAACTAGTGTCACAGCAATGGTTCAAACTATAATCACTAAGAAGAGTCAGTCTCCTAGTACTTAAGTCGGCATTGTGCCTTTTCTATTTAATGCCGATGCAATTTCTGTGTTTCATCGTCCATAAGGAGGTCCAACGTATACAGTAAACCTGGAGTGAAGCATCGGAATCTATAACTAGTGTCACAGGAATGTTTCAAAACATAGACAGTAAGAAGAGTCAGTCTTCTTGTACTTGAGTCGGCATTGTGAGTTTTCTATTTAATTCCGATGCATTTTCGGTGTTTCATCGTCAATAAAAAGGTCCAAAGTTACAGTAAACCTGGAGTGATGCATCGGAATCTATAACTAGTGTCACAGGAATGGTTCAAACTTAGACAGTAAGAAGAGTCAGTCTTCTTGAACTTAAGTCGACATTGTGCCTTTTCTATTTAATTCCGATGCAATTTCTGTGTTTCATCGTCAATAAGAATGTCCAAGGTATACAGTAAACCTGAAGTAAAGCATCGGAATCTATAACTAGTGTCACAGGAATGGTTCAAAACATAGTCAGTAAGAAGAGTCAGTCTTCTTGTACTTAAGTCAG
Organism: Schistocerca serialis cubense; assembly: GCF_023864345.2. Taxonomy (NCBI): domain Eukaryota; kingdom Metazoa; phylum Arthropoda; class Insecta; order Orthoptera; family Acrididae; genus Schistocerca; species Schistocerca serialis. The sequence goes on along the minus strand of NC_064646.1, from coordinate 545,448,873 downwards.
CATTGTGGCTTTTCTAATTAATTCCGATGCAATATCTGTGTTTCATCGTCAATACGAGGGTCCAAGGGTTACAGTAAACCTGGAGTGAAGCATCGGAATCTATAACTAGTGTCACAGGAATGGTTCAAAACATAGACAGTAAGAAAAGTCAGTCTTCTTGTACTTAAGTCGACATTAAGCCTTTTCTATTTAATTCCGATGCAATTTCTGTGTTTCATCGTCAATAAGAATGTCCAAGGTATACAGTAAACCTGAAGTGAAGCATCGGAATCTTAACTAGTGTCACAGGAATGGTTCAAACATAGTCAGTAAGAAGAGTCAGTCTTCTTGTACTTAAGTCGGCATTGTGCCTTTTCTATTTAATTCCGTTGCAATTTCTGTGTTTCATCGTCAATAAGAAGGTCCAAGGGTTACAGTAAACCGGGAGTGAAGCATCGGAATCTATAACTAGTGTCACAGGAATGGTTCAAAACATAGACAGTAAGAAGAGTCAGTCTTCTTGCACTTAAGTCGGCATTGTGCCTTTTGTATTTAATTCCGATGCAATTTCTGTGTTTCATTGTCAATAAGAAGGTCCAAGGGATACATTAAGCCTGGAGTGAGGCATCGGGATCTGTAACTAGTGTCACAGGAATTGTTCAAAACATAGACAGTAAGCAGAGTCAGTCTTCTTGTACTTAAGTCGGCATTGTGCCTTTTTTAATTAATTCCTATGCAATTTCTGTGTTTCATCGTCAATAAGATGGTTCAAGGGATACATTAAACCTAGAGTGAGGCATCGGAATCTATAACTAGGGTCACAGCAATGGTTCAAAACATAGACAGTAAGAAGAGACAGTCTTCTTGTACTAAAGACGGCATTGTGCCTTTTGTATTTCATTCCGATGCAATGTCTGTGTATCATCGTCAATAAGAAGGTATGAGGGATACAGTAAACCTGGAGTGAGGCATCGGAATCTGTAACTAGTGTCACAGGAATGGTTCAAAACATAGACAGTAAGAAGAGTCAGTCTTCTTGTACTTAAGTCGGCATTGTGCCTTTTTTAATTAATTCCTATGCATTTTCTGTGTTTCATTGTCATTAAGAAGGTTCAAGGGATACATTAAACCTAGAGGGAGGCATCGGAATCTATAACTAGGGTCACAGGAATGTTTCAAAACATAGACAGTAAGAAGAGTCTGTCTTCTTGTACTAAAGATGGCATTGTGCCTTTTGTATTTAATTCCGATGCAATTTCTGTGAATCATCGTCAATTAGAAGGTCCAAGGGATACAGTCAACCTGGAGTGAAGCATCGGAATCTATAACTAGTGTCACGGGGATGGTTCGAAACTTAGACAGTAAGAAGAGTCAGTATTCTTATACTTAAGTCGGCATTGTGCCTTTTGTATTTAATTCCGATGCAATTTCTGTGTTTCATCGTCAAGAAGAATGTCCAAGGTATACAGTAAACCTGAAGTAAAGCATCGGAATCTATAACTAGTGTCACAGCAATGGTTCAAACTATAATCACTAAGAAGAGTCAGTCTTCTTGTACTTAAGTCGGCATTGTGTCTTTTCTATTTAATTCCGATGCAATTTCTGTGTTTCAGCGTCAATAAGAAGGTCCAAGGTATACAGTAAACCTGGAGTGAGGCATCGGATCCTATAACTAGTGTCACAGGCATGGTTCAAAACACAGACAGTAAGAAGAGTCAGTATTCTTGTACTTGAGTCGGCATTGTGAGTTTTCTATTTAATTCCGATGCAATGTCGGTGCTTCATCGTCAGTAAGAAGGTCAGAGGGATACAGTAAACCTGAAGTGAAGCATCGGAATCTGTAACTAGTGTCACAGGAATGGTTCAAACATAGTCAGTAAGAAGAGTCAGTCTCCGTGTACTTAAGTCGGCATTGTGCCTTTTCTATTTAATTCCGATGCAATTTCTGTGTTTCATCGGCAATAAGGTCAGAGGGATACAGTAAACCTGGAGTGAAGCATCGGAATCTATAACCAGTGTGACAGCAATGGTTCAAAACATAGACAGTAAGAAGAGTCAGTCTTCTTGTACTTGAGTCGGCATTGTGGGTTTTCTATTTAATTCCGATGCCATTTCGGTGTTTCATCGTCAATAAGAAGGTCAGAGGGATACAGTAAACCTGAAGTGAAGCATCGGAATCTGTAACTAGTGTCACAGGAATGGTTCAAACATAGTCAGTAAGAAGAGTCAGTGTTCTTGTACTTAAGTCGGCATTGTGCCTTTTCTATTTCATTCCGATGTAATTTCTGTGTTTCATCGTCAATAAGAATGTCCAAGGTATACAGTAAACCTGAAGTAAAGCATCGGAATCTATAACTAGTGTGACAGCAATGGTTCAAACTATAATCACTAAGAAGAGTCAGTCTTCTTGCACTTAAGTCGGCATTGTGCCTTTTCTATTTAATTCCGATGCAATTTCTGTGTTTCATCGGCAATAAGGTCAGAGGGATACAGTAAACCTGAAGTGAAGCATCGGAATCTATAACTAGTGTCACAGGAATGGTTCAAAACATAGACAGCAGGAAGAGTCAGTCTTCTTGTACTTAAGTCGGCATTGTGCCATTTGTATTTAATTCCGATGCAAATTCTGTGTTTCATTGTCAATAAGAAGGTCAGAGTGATACAGTAAACCTGAGGTGAAGCATCGGAATCCAAATCTAGCGTCACAGGAATGGTTCAAAAGATAGACATTAGGAAGAGTCAGTCTTCTTGTACTTAAGTCGGCATTGTGCCTTTTGTATTTAATCCCGATGCAATTTCTGTGTTTCATCGTCAATAAGAAGGTACAAGTTATACAGTAAACCTGAAGTGAAGCATCGGAATCTATAACTAGTGTCACAGGATTGGTTCAAAGCATAGGCAGTAAGAAGAGTCTGTCTTCTTGTACTTAAGTCAGCTTTGTGCCTTTTCTATTTAATTCCGATGCAATTTCTGTCTTTCATCGTCAATAAGAAGGTCCAAGGGTTACAGTAAACCTGGTGTGAAGCATAGGAATCTATAACTAGTGTCACAGGAATGGTTCAAATCATAGACAGTAAGAGGAGTCAGTCTTCTTGTACTTGAGTCGACATTGAGCCTTTTCTATTTAATTCCGATGCAATTTCTGTGTTTCATCGTCAATAAGAATATCCAAGGTATTTAGTAAACCAGAAGTGAAGCATCGGAATCTATAACTAGTGTCACAGGAATGGTTCAAAGCATAGTCGCTAAGAAGAGCCAGTCTTCTTGTACCTAAGTCGGCATTGTGCCTTTTGTATTTAATTCCGATGCAATTACTGTGCTTTATCGTCAATAAGAAGGTCCAAGGGATACAGGTAACCTGGAGTGAAGCATCGGAATCTGTAACTAGTGTCACAGTAATGGTTGAAAACATAGACAGCAAGCAGAGTCAGTCTTCTTGTTCTTAAGTCGGCATTGTGCCTTTTTTATTTAATTCCTATGCAATTTCTGTGTCTCATCGTCAATAAGAAGGTTCAAGGGATACATTAAACCTAGAGTGAGGCATCGGAATCTATAACTAGTGTCACAGGAATGGTTCAAAACATAGACAGTAAGAAGAGTCAGTCTTCTTGTACTAAAGTCGGCATTGTGCCTTTTGTATTTGATTCCGATGCAATTTATGTGTATCATCGTCAATAATAAGGTCCAAGGGATACAGTCAACCTAAAGTGAAGCATCGAAATCTATAACTTGTGTCACGGGGCTGGTTCAAAACATAGACAGTAAGAAGAGTCAGTATTCTTGTACTTGAGTCGGCTTTGTGCCTTTTGTATTTAATTCCCATACAATTTCTGTCTTTCATCGTCAATAAGTAGGTCCAGGGGATCCATTAAACCTGAAGTGAAGCACCGGAATCTATAACTAGTGGCACAGAAATGGTCCAAAACATAGTCAGTAAGAAGAGTCAGTCTTCTATACTTAAGTCGCCATTGTGCCAATTGTATTAACTTCCGATGTAATTTCTGTGTTTCATCGTCAATACGAAGGTCCAAGGGATACAGTAAACCTGGAGTGAAGCATCGGAATCTATAACTAGTGTCACACGAATGGTTCAAAACATAGACAGTAAGAAGAGTCAGTCTTCTTGTACATAATTCGGCACTGTGCTTTTTGGATTTAATTCCGATGCAATTTCTGTGTTTCATTGTCAATAAGAAGGTCAGAGGGATACAGTAAACCTGAAGTGAAGCATCGGAATCTATAACTAGAGTCACAGGAATGGTTCAAAGCATAGACAGTAGGAAGAGTTAGTCTTCTTGTGCTTAAGTCGGCATTGTGCCATTTATATTTAATTCTGATGCAATTTCTCTGTTTCATTGTCAATGAGAAGGTCAGAGGGATACAGTAAACCTGAGGTGAAGCATTGGAATCCATAACTAGTGTCACAGGAATGGTTCAAAACATAGAGAGTAGGAAGAGTCAGTCTTCTTGTACTTAAGTCGGCATTGTGCCTTTTGTATTTAATTGCGATGCAATTTCTGTGTTTCATCGTCAATAAGAAGGTACAAGGTATACAGTAATCCTGAAGTGAAGCATCGGAATCTATAACTAGTGTCACACGAATGGTTCAAAACATAGTCAGTAAGAAGAGTCAGTCTTCTAGTACTTAAGTCCGCATTGTACCTTTTCTATTTAATTGCGATGCAATTTCTGTGTTTCATCGTCAATAAGAAGGTCCAAGGATTACAGTAAAGCTGGAGTGAAGCATCGGAATCTATAACTAGTGTCACAGGAATGGTTCAAAACATAGACAGTAAGAAGAGTCAGTCTTCTCGTACTTAAGTCGACATTGAGCCTTTTCTATGTAATTCCGATGCAATTTCTCTGTTTCATCGTCAATAAGAATGTCCAAGGTATACAGTAAACCTGAAGTGAAGCATCGGAATCTATAACTAGTGTCACAGGAATGGTTCAAACATAGTCAGTAAGAAGAGTCAGTCCTCTTGCACTTAAGTCGGCATTGTGCCTTTTGTATTTAATTCCGATGCCATTTCTGTGTTTCATTGTCAATAAGAAGGTCCAAGGGATAGAGTAAACCTGGAGTGAGGCATCGGAATCTGTAACTAGTGTCACAGGAATTGTTCAAAACATAGACAGTAAGCAGAGTCAGTCTTCTTGTACTTAAGTCGGCATTGTGCCTTTTTTAATTAATTCCTATGCAATTTCTGTGTTTCATCATCAATAAGAAGGTTCAAGGGATACATGAAACCTAGAGTGAGGCATCGGAATCTATAACTACGGTCACAGGAATGGTTCAAAACATAGACAGTAAGAAGAGTCAGTCTTGTTGTACTAAAGACGGCATTGTGCCTTTTGTATTTAATTCCGATGCAATTTCCGTGTATCATTGTCAATTAGAAGGTCCAAGGGATACAGTCAACCTGGAGTGAAGCATCGGAATCTATAACTAGTGTCACGGGGATGGTTCGAAACACAGACAGTAAGAAGAGTCAGTATTCTTGTACTTAAGTCGGCATTGTGCCTTTTGTATTTAATTCCGATGCAATTTCTGTGTTTCATCGTCAATAAGAAGGTCCAAGGGATACAGTAAACCTGAAGTAAAGCATCGGAATCTATAACTAGTGTCACAGCAATGGTTCAAACTATAATCACTAAGAAGAGTCAGTCTTCTTGTACTTAAGTCGGCATTGTGCATTTTCTATTTAATTCCGATGCAATTTCTGTGTTTCATCGTCAATAAGAAGGTCCAAGGTATACAGTGAACCTGGAGTGTAGCATCGGAATCTATAACTAGTGTCACAGGAATGGTTCAAAACATAGACAGTAAGAAGAGTCAGTCTTCTTCTACTTGAGTCGGCATTGTGAGTTTTCTATTTAACTCCGATGCAATTTCGGTGTGTCATCGTCAATAAGAAGGTCAGAGGGATACAGTAAACCTGAAGTGAAGCATCGGAATCTGTAACTAGTGTCACAGGAATGGTTCAAACATAGTCAGTAGGAAGAGTCAGTCTTCTTGTACTTAAGTCGGCATTGTGCCTTTTCTATTTAATTCCGATGCAATTTCTGTGTTTCATCGTCAATAAGAAGGTCCAAGGGTTACAGTAAATGTGGAGTGAAGCATCGGAATCTATAACTAGTGTCACAGGAATGGTTCAAAACATAGACAGTAAGAAGAGTCAGTCTCCATGTACTTAAGTCGACATTGTGCCTTTTCTATTTAATTCCGATGCAATTTCTGTGTTTCATCGTCAATAAGAATGTTCAAGGTATACAGTAAACCTGAAGTAAAGCATCGGAATCTATAACTAGTGCGACAGCAATGGTTCTAACTATAATCACTAAGAAGAGTCAGTATTCTTGTACTTAAGTCGGCATTGTGCCTTTTCTAATTAATTCCGATGCAATTTCTGTGTTTCATCGGCAATACGGTCAGAGGGATACAGTAAACCTGAAGTGAAGCATCGGAATCTATAACTAGTGTCACAGGAATGGTTCAAAACATAGTCAGTAAGAAGAGTCAGTCTTCTTGTACTTAAGTCAGCATTGTGCCTTTTCTATTTAATTGCGATTCAATTTCTGTGTTTCATCGTCAATAAGAAGGTCCAAGGGTTACAGTAAACCTGGAGTGAAGCATCGGAATCTACAACTAGTGTCACAGGAATGGTTCAAAACATAGACAGTGAGAAGAGTCAGTCTTCTTGTACTTAAGTCGACATTGACCCTTTTCTATTTAATTCCGATGCAATTTCTCTGTTTCATCGTCAATAAGAATGTCCAAGGTATACAGTAAACCTGAAGTGAAGCATCGGAATCTATAACTAGTGTCACAGGAATGGTTCAAAGCATAGTCTGTAAGAAGAGTCAGTCTTCTTGTACTAAAGTCGGCATTGTGCATTTTGTATTTAATTCCGATGCAATTTCTGTGTTTCATCGTCAATAAGAAGGTCCAAGGGATACAGTAAACCTGGAATGAGGCATCGGAATCAGTAACTAGTGTCACAGGAATGGTTCAAAACATAGTCAGTAAGAAGAGTCATTCTTCTTGTACTTAAGTCAGCATTGTGCCTTTTCTATTTAATTGCGATTCAATTTCTGTGTTTCATCGTCAATAAGAAGGTCCAAGGGTTACAGTAAACCTGGAGTGAAGCATCGGAATCTATAAGTAGTGTCACAGGAATGGTTCAAAACATAGACAGTAAGAAGAGTCAGTCTTCTTGTACTTAAGTCGACATTGAGCCTTTTCTATTTAATTCCGATGCAATTTCTCTGTTTCATCGTCAATAAGAATGTCCAAGGTATACAGTAAACCTGAAGTGAAGCATCGGAATCTATAACTAGTGTCACAGGAATGGTTCAAAGCATAGTCAGTAAGAAGAGTCAGTCCTCTTGTACTTAAGTCGGCATTGTGCCTTTTGTATTTAATTCCGATGCAATTTCTGTGTTTCATCGTCAATAAGAAGGTCCAAGGGATACAGTAAACCTGGAATGAGGCATCGGAATCTGTAACTAGTGTCACAGGAATGGTTCAAAACATAGACAGTAAGAAGAGTCAGTCTTCTTGTACTTGAGTCGGCACTGTGAGTTTTCTATTTAACTCCGATGCAATTTCGGTGTATCATCGTCAATAAGAAGGTCAGAGGTATACAGTAAACCTGAAGTGAAGCATCGGAATCTGTAACTAGTGTCACAGGAATGGTTCAAACATAGTCAGTAAGAAGAGTCAGTCTTCTTGTACTTAAGTCGGCATTGTGCCTTTTCTATTTAATTCCGATTCAATTTCTGTGTTTCATCGTCAATACCAAGGTCCAAGGGTTACAGTAAATGTGGGGTGAAGCATCGGAATCTAAAACTAGTGTCACAGGAATGGTTCAAAACATAGACAGTAAGAAGAGTCAGTCTTCTTGTACTTAAGTCGACATTGAGCCTTTTCTATTTAAATCCGATGGAATTTCAGTGTTTCATCGTCAATAAGAATGTCCAAGGTACACAGTAAACCTGAAGTGAAGCATCGGAATCTATAACTAGTGTCACAGGAATTGTTCAAAGCATAGTCAGTAAGAAGAGTCAGTCTTCTTGTACTTAAGTAGGCATTGTGCCTTTTCTATTTAATTCCGATGCAATTTCTGTGTTTCATCGTCAATAATAAAGTGCAAGGGATACAGTAAACCTGGAACGAGGCATCGGAATCTGTAACTAGTGTCACAGGAATGGTTCAAAACATAGACAGTAAGCAGAGTCAATCTTCTTGTACTTAAGTCGGCATTGTGCCTTTTTTCATTAATTCCTATGCAATTTCTGTGTTTCATCGTCAATAAGAAGGTTCAAGGGATACATTAAACCTAGAGTGAGGCATCGGAATCTATAACTAGGGTCACAGGAATGGGGCAAAACATAGACAGTAAGAAGAGTCAGTCTTCTTGTACTAAAGACGGCATTGTGCCTTTTGTATTTAATTCCGATGCAATATCTGTGTATCATCGTCCATTAGAAAGTCCAAGGGATACAGTCAACCTGGAGTGAAGCATCGGAATCTATAACTAGTGTCACGGGGATGGTTCGAAACATAGACAGTAAGAAGAGTCAGTATTCTTGTACTTAAGTCGGCATTGTGCCTATTGTATTAAATTCCGATGCAATTTCTGTGTTTCATCGTCAATAAGAATGTCCAAGGTAAACAGTAAACCTGAAGTAATGCATCTTAATCTATAACTAGTGTCACAGCAATGGTTCAAACTATAATCACTAAGAAGAGTCAGTCTTCTTGTACTGAAGTCGGCATTGTGCCTTTTCTATTTAATTCCGATGCAATTTCTGTGTTTCATCGTCAATAAGAAAGTCCAAGGTATACAGTAAACCTGGAGTGAAGCATCGGAATCTGTAACTAGTGTCACAGGAATGGTTCAAACATAGTCAGTAAGAAGATTCAGTCTTCTTGTTCTTAAGTCGGCATTGTGCCTATCCTATTTAATTCCGATGCAATTTCTGTGTTTCATCGTCAATAAGAAGGTCCAAGGGTTACAGTAAATGTGGAGTGAAGCATCGGAATCTACAACTAGTGTGACAGGAATGGTTCAAAATATAGACAGTAAGAAGAGTCAGTCTCCTTGTACTTAAGTCGACATTGTGCCTTTTCTATTTAATTCCGATGCAATTTCTGTGTAACATCGTCAATAAGAAGGTCCAAGGGATACAGTCAACCTGGAGTGAAGCATCGGAATCTATAACTAGTGTCACGGGGATGGTTCAAATCATAGACAGTAAGAAGAGTCAGTATTCTTGTACTTAAGTCGGCATTGTGCCTTTTGTATTTAATTCCGATGCAATTTCTGTGTTTCATCGTCAGTAAGAATGTCCAAGGTATACAGTAAACCTGAAGTAAAGCATCGGAATCTATAACTAGTGTCACAGCAATGGTTCAAACTATAATCACTAAGAAGAGTCAGTCTTCTGTACTTAGGTCGGCATTGTGCCTTTTCTATTTAATTCCGATGCAATTTCTGTGTTTCATAGTCAATAAGAAGGTCCAAGGTATACAGTAAACCTGGAGTGAAGCATCGGAATCTATTACTAGTGTCACAGGCATGGTTCAAAACATAGACAGTAAGAAGAGTCAGTCTTCTTGTACTTAAGTCGGCATTGTGCCTTTTTTAATTAATTCCTATGCAATTTCTGTGTTTCATCGTCAATAAGAAGGTTCAAGGGATACATTAAACCTAGAGTGAGGCATCGGAATCTATAACTAGGGTCACAGGAATGGTTCAAAACATAGACAGTAAGAAGAGTCAGTCTTCTTGTACTAAAGACGGCATTGTGCCTTTTGTATTTCATTCCGATGCAATATCTGTGTATCATCGTCAATTAGAAGGTCCAAGGGATACAGTCAACCTGGAGTGAAGCATCGGAATCTATAACTAGTGTCACGGGGATGGTTCGAAACATAGACAGTAAGAAGAGTCAGTATTCTTGTACTTAAGTCGGCATTGTGCCTTTTGTATTTAATTCCGATGCAATTTCTGTGTTTCATCGTCAATAAGAATGTCCAAGGTATACAGTAAACCTGAAGTAATGCATCTTAATCTATAACTAGTGTCACAGCAATGGTTCAAACTATAATCACTATGAAGAGTCAGTCTTCTTGTACTTATGTCGGCATTGTGCCTTTTCTATTTAATTCCAATGCAATTTCTGTGTTTCATCGTCAATAAGAATGTCCAAGATATACAGTAAACCTGAAGTAAAGCATCGGAATCCATAACTAGTGTGACAGCAATGGTTCAAACTATAATCACCAAGAAGAGTCAGTCTTCTTGTACTTAAGTCGGTATTGTGCCTTTTCTATTTAATTGCGATTCAATTTCTGTGTTTCATCGTCAATAAGAAGGTCCAAGGGTTACAGTAAATGTGGAGTGAAGCATCGGAATCTATAACTAGTGTCACAGGAATGGTTCAAAACATAGACAGTAAGAAGTGTCAGAGTCCTTGTACTTAAGTCGGCATTGTGCCTTTTCTATTTAATTCCGATGCAATTTCTGTGTATCATCGTCAATAAGAAGGTCCAAGGGATACAGTCAACCTGGAGTGATGCATCGGAATCTATAACTAGTGTCACGGGGATGGTTCAAATCATAGACAGTAAGAAGAGTCAGTATTCTTGTACTTAAGTCGGCATTGTGCCTTTTTTATTTAATTCCGATGCAATTTCTGTGTTTCATCGTCAATAAGAATGTCCAAGGTATACAGTAAACCTGAAGTAATGCATCGGAATCTATAACTAGTGTCTCAGCAATGGTTCAAACAATAATCACTATGAAGAGTCAGTCTTCTTGTACTTAAGTCGGCATTGTGCCTTTTCTATTTAATTCCGATGCAATTTCTGTGTTTCATCGTCAATAAGAAGGTCCAAGGTATACAGTAAACCTGGAGTGAAGCATCGGAATCTATAACTAGTGTCACTGGAATGGTTCAAAACATAGACAGTAAGAAGAGTCAGTCTTCTTAGACCTGAGTCGGCATTGTGAGTTTTCTATTTAACTCCGATGCAATTTCGGTGTGTCATCGTCAATAAGAAGGTCAGAGGTATACAGTAAACCTGAAGTGAAGCATCGGAATCTGTAACTAGTGTCACAGGAATGGCTCAAACATAGTCAGTAAGAAGAGTCAGTCTTCTTGTACTTAAGTCGGCATTGTGCCTTTTCTATTTAATTACGATGCAATTTCTGTGTTTCATCGTCAATAAGAAGGTCCAAGGGTTACAGTAAATGTGGAGTGACGCATCGGAATCTAAAACTAGTGTCACAGGAATGGTTCAAAACATAGACAGTAAGAAGAGTCAGTCTCCTTGTACTTAAGTCGACATTGTGCCTTTTCTATTTAATTCCGATGCAATTTCTGTGTTTCATCGTCAATAAGAATGTCCAAGATATACAGTAAACCTGAAGTAAAGCATCGGAATCCATAACTAGTGTGACAGCAATGGTTCAAACTATAATCACTAAGAAGAGTCAGTCTTCTTGTACTTAAGTCGGTATTGTGCCTTTTCTATTTAATTCCGATGCAATTTCTGTGTTTCATCGGCAATACGGTCAGAGGGATACAGTAAACCTGAAGTGAAGCATCGGAATCTATAACTAGTGTCACAGGAATGGTTCAAAACATAGTCATTAAGAAGAGTCAGTCTTCTTGTACTTAAGTCAGCATTGTGCCTTTTCTATTTAATTGCGATTCAATTTCTGTGTTTCATCGTCAATAAGAAGGTCCAAGGGTTACAGTAAACCTGGAGTGAAGCATCGGAATCTATAACTAGTGTCACAGGAATGGTTCAAAACATAGACAGTAAGAAGAGTCAGTCTTCTTGTACTTAAGTCGACATTGAGCCTTTTCTATTTAATTCCGATGCAATTTCTCTGTTTCATCGTCAATAAGAATGTCCAAGGTATACAGTAAACCTGAAGTGAAGCATCGGAATCTATAACTAGTGTCACAGGAATGGTTCAAAGCATAGTCAGTAAGGAGAGTCAGTCTTCTTGTACTTAAGTCGGCATTGTGCCTTTTGTAATTAATTCCGATGCAATTTCTGTGTTTCATCGTCAATAAGAAGGAACAAGGGATACAGTAAACCTTTAATGAGGCATCGGAATCTGTAACTAGTGTCACAGGAATGGTTCAAAACATAGACAGTAAGCAGAGTCAGTCTTCTTGTACTTAAGTCGGCATTGTGCCTTTTTTAATTAATTCCTATGCAATTTCTGTGTTTCATCGTCAACAAGAAGGTTCAAGGGATACATTAAACCTAGAGTGAGGCATCGGAATCTATAACTAGGGTCACAGGAATGGTTCAAAACATAGACAGTAAGAAGAGTCAGTCTTCTTGTACTAAAGACGGCATTGTGCCTTTTCTATTTAATTCCGATGCAATTTCTGTGTATCATCGTCAATAAGAAGGTCCAAGGGATACAGTCAACCTGGAGTGAAGCATCGGAATCTATAACAACTGTCACGGGGATGGATCAAATCATAGACAGTAAGAAGAGTCAGTATTCTTGTACTTAAGTCGGCATTGTGCCTTTTGTATTTAATTCCGATGCAATTTCTGTGTTTCATCGTCAATAAGAATGTCCAAGGTATACAGTAAACCTGAAGTAAAGCATCGGAATCTATAACTAGTGTCACAGCAATGGTTCAAACTATAATCACTAAGAAGAGTCAGTCTTCTTGTACTTAAGTCGGCATTGTGCCTTTTCTATTTAATTGCGATGGAATTTCTGTGTTTCATAGTCAATAAGAAGGTCAAAGGTATACAGTAAACCTGGAGTGAAGCATCGGAATCCAAAACTAGTGTCACAGGAATTTTTCAAAACATAGTCAGTAAGAAGTGTCTGTCTTCTTGTACTTAAGTCAGCATTGTGCCTTTTCCATTTAATTCCGATGCAATTTCTGTGTTTCATCGTCAATAAGAAGGTCCAAGGGGTACAGTAAACCTGGGGTGAAGCATCGGAATCTATAACTAGTGTGACAGCAATGGTTCAAAACATGGACAGTAAGAAGAGTCAGTCTTCTTGTACTTGAGTCGGCATTATGAGTTTTCTATTTAATTCCGATGCAATTTCGCTGTTTCATCGTCAATAAGAAGGTCAGAGGGATACAGTAAACCTGAAGTGAAGCATCGGAATCTTTAACTAGTGTCACAGGAATGGTTCAAACATAGTCAGTAAGAAGAGTCAGTCTTCTTGTACTTAAGTCGGCATTGTGCCTTTTCTATTTAATTAAGATGCAATTTCTGTGTTTCATCGTCAATAAGAAGGTCCAAGGGTTACAGTAAATGTGGAGTGAAGCATCGGAATCTATAACTAGTGTCTCAGGAATGGTTCAAAACATAGACAGTAAGAAGAGTCAGTCTTCTTGTACTTAAGTCGACATTGTGCCTTTTTTATTTAATTCCGATGCAATTTCTGTGTTTCATCGTCAATAAGAATGTCCAAGGTATACAGTAAACCTGAAGTAAAGCATCGGAATATATAACTAGTGTCACAGGAATGGTTCAAAACGTAGACAGTAAGAAGAGTCAGTCTTCTTGTACTTAAGTTGACATTGAGCCTTTTCTATTTAATTCCGATTCAATTTCTCTCTTTCATCGTCAATAAGAATGTCCAAGGTATACAGTAAACCTGAAGTGAAGCATCGGAATCTATAACTAGTGTCACAGGAATGGTTCAAAACATAGACAGTAAGAAGAGTCAGTCTTCTTGTACTTAAGTCAGCATTGTGCCTTTTCTATTTAATTGCGATTCAATTTCTGTGTTTCATCGTCAATAAGAAGGTCCAAGGGTTACAGTAAACCTGGAGTGAAGCATCGGAATCTATAACTATTGTCACAGGAATGGTTCAAAACATAGACAGTAAGAAGAGTCAGTCTTCTTGTACTTAAGTCGACATTGAGCCTTTTCTATTTAATTCCGGAGCAATTTCTCTGTTTCATCGTCAATAAGAAGGTCCAAGGGTTACAGTAGATGTGGAGTGAAGCATCGGTATCTATAACTAGTGTCACAGGGATGGTTCAAAACATAGACAGTAAGAAGAGTCAGTCTCCTTTTACTTAAGTCGACATTGTGCCTTTTCTATTTAATTCCGATGCAATTTCTGTGTATCATCGTCAATAATAAGGTCCAAGGGATACAGTCAACCTGGAGTGAAGTATCGGAATCTATAACTAGTGTCAAGGGGATGGTTCAAAACATAGACAGTAAGAAGAGTCAGTATTCTTGTACTTAAGTCGGCATTGTGCCTTTTGTATTTAATCCCGATGCAATTTCTGTGTTTCATCGTCAATAAGCATGTACAAGGCATACAGTAAACCTGAAGTTAAGCATCGGAATCTATAACTAGTGTCACAGGAATGGTTCAAAGCATAGTCACTAAGAAGAGTCAGTCTTCTTGTACCTAAGTCGGCATTGTGCCTTTTGTATTTAATTCCGATACAATTACTGTGTTTCATCGTCAATAAGAAGGTCCAAGGGATACAGTTAACCTGGAGTGAGGCAGTGGAATCTGTAACTAGTATCACAGGAATGGTTCAAAACATAGACAGTAAGAAGAGTCAGTCTTCTTGTACTTAATTCGGCCCTGTGCCTTTTGGATTTAATTCCGATGCAATTTCTGTGCTTCATCGTCAATAAGAAGGTCAGAGGGATACAGTAAACCTGAAGTGAAGCATCGGAATCTATAACTAGTGTCACAGGAATGGTTCATTACATAGTCAGGAAGAAGAGTCAGTCTTCTTGTTCTTAAGTCGGCATTGTGCCTTTTGCATTTAATTCAGATGCAATTTCTGTGTTTTATCGTCAATAAGGAGGTCCAAGGGATACAGTAAACATGAAGTGAAGCATCAAAATCAATAACTAGTGTCACAGGAATGGTTCAAAACATAGACAAAATAACAGTCAGTCTTCTTGTACTTAAGTCGGCATTGTGCCATTTGTATTTAATTCCGTCGCAATTTATGTGTTTCATCGTCAATAAGAAGGGCAGAGGGATACAGTAAACCTGAAGTGAATCATCGGAATCAATAACTAGTTACACAGGAATGGTTCAAAACATAGACAGTAGGAAGTGTCAGTCTTCTTGTACTTAAGTCGGCATTGTGCATTTTCTATTTACTTCCGATGCAATTTCTTTGTGTCATCGTCAATAAGAAGGTCCAAGGGATATAGCAAACCTGGAGTGAATCATCGGAATCTATAACTAGTGTCACAGGAATGGTTCAAAACATAGACAGTAAGAAGAGTCAGTCATCTTGTACTTAGGTCGGCATTGTGCCTTTTTTATTTAATTCCGATGAATTTCTGTGTTTCATCGTCAATAAGAAGGTCAGAGGGATACAGTAAACCTGTAGTGAAGCATCGGAATCTATAACTAGTGTCACAGGAATGGTTCAAAACAGTCAGTAACAATAGTCAGTCTTCTTGTACTTAAGTCGGCATTGTGCCATTTGTATTTAATTCAGATGCAATTTCTGTGTTTCATCGTCAATAAGAGGGTCTAAGGGATACAGTAAACCTAGGGTGAAGCATCGGAATCTGTAACTAGTGTCACAGGAATGGTTCAAAACACAGACAGTAAGAAGAGTCAGTCTTCTTGTATCTAATTCGGCATTGTGCCTTTTGTATTTAATTCCGACGCAATTTCTGTGTTTCATCGTCAATAAGAACGTCAGAGGGATACAGTAGATCTGAAGTGAAGCATCGGAATCTATAACTAGTGTCACAGGAATGGTTCAAAACATAGACAGTAAGAAGAGTCAGTCTTCTTGTCCTTAAGTCGGCATTGAGCATTTTGTATTTAATTCCGATGCAATTTCTGTGTTTCATCGCCAACAAGAAGGTACAAGGGATACAGTAAACCTGGAGTGAAGCATCGGAATCTATAACTAGTGTCACAGTAATGGTTCAAAACATAGACAGTAAGAAGAGTCAGTCTTCTTGTACTTAAGTCGGCATTGTGCCATTTGTATTTAATTTCGATGCAATTTCTGTGTTTCATCGTCAATAAGAAGGTCCAAGGAATACAGTAAACCTGAAGTGAAGCATCGGAATCTATAACTAGTGTCACTTCAATGGTTCAAATTATAGACAGTAAGAAGAGTCAGTCTTCTTGTACTTAAGTCAGCATTGTGCCTTTTGTGTTTAATTCCGATGCAATTCCTGTGATTCATCGTCAATAAGAATGTCCAAGGGATACAGTAAACCTGAAGTGAAGCATCGGAATCTATAACTAGAGTCACAGGAATGTTTCAAAACATAGTCAGTAAGAAGAGTCGGTCTTCTTGTCCTTAAGTCGGCATTGTGCCTTTTGTACTTAATTCCGATGCAATTTCTGTGTTTCATCGGCAATAAGGTCAGAGGGATACAGTAAAGCTGAAGTGAAGCATCGGAATACTAAACTAGTGTCACAGGAATGATCCATAACATAGACAGTAGGAAGAGTCAGTCTTCTTGTACTTAAGTCGGCATTGTGCCTTTTGTATTTAATTCCGATACAATTTCTGTGTTTCATCGTCAATAAGAAGGTACAAGGTATACAGTAGACATGAAGTGAAGCATCGGAATCTGTAACTAGTGTCACAGGAATGGTTCAAAACATAGTCAGTAAGAAGAGTCAGTCTTCTGGTACTTAAGTCGGCATTGTGCCTTTTCTATTTAATTCCGATGCAATTTCTGTGTTTCATCGTCAATAAGAAGGTCCAAGGGTTACAGTATACCTGGAGTGAAGCATCGGAATCTATAACTAGTGTCACAGGAATGGTTCAAACATAGACAGAAAGAAGAGTCAGTCTTCTTTTACTTTAGTCGACATTGTGCCTTTTCTCTTTAATTCCGATGCAATTTCTGTGTTTCATTGTCAATAAGAATGTCCAAGGTATACAGTAAACCTGAAGTAAAGCATCGGAATCTATAACTAGTGTCACAGGAATGGTTCAAAGCATAGACAGTAAGAAGAGTCAGTCTTCTTGTACTTGAGTCGGCATTGTGAGTTTTCTATTTAATTCCGATGCAATTTCGGTGCTTCATCGTCAATAAGAAGGTCAGAGGGATACAGTAAACCTGAAGTGAATCATCGGAATCTGTAACTAGTGTCACAGGAATGGTTCAAACATAGTCAGTAAGAAGAGTCAGTGTTCTTGTACTTAAGTCGGCATTGTGCCTTTTCTATTTAATTCCGATGCAATTTCTTGTGTTTCATCGTCAATAAGAAGGTCCAAGGGTTACAGTAAATTTGGAGTGAAGCATCGGAATCTATAACTAGTGTCACAGGAATGGTTCAAAACATAGACAGTAAGAAGAGTCAGTCTTCTTGTACTTAAGTCGACATTGTGCCTTTTCTATTTAATTCCGATGCAATTTCTGTGTTTCATCGTCAATACGAATGTCCAAGGTATACAGTAAACCTGAAGTAAAGCATCGGAATCTATAACTAGTGTGACAGCAATGGTTCTAACTATAATCACTAAGAAGAGTCAGTCTTCTTGTACTTAAGTCGGCTAAGTGCCTTTTCTATTTAATTCCGATGCAATTTCTATGTTTCATCGGCAATAAGGTCAGAGGGATACAGTAAACCTTAAGTGAAGCATCGGAATCTATATCTAGTGTCTCAGGAATGGTTCAAAACATAGACAGTAGGAAGAGTCAGTCTTCTTGTACTTAAGTTGGCATTGTGCCATTTGTACTTAATTCCGAAGCAATTTCTGTGTTTCATTGTCAATAAGAAGGTCAGAGGGATACAGTAAACCTGAGGTGAAGCATCGGAATCCAAATCTAGTGTCACAGGAATTTTTCAAAACATAGTCAGTAAGAAGTGTCTGTCTTCTTGTACTTAAGTCGGCATTGTGCCTTTTCCATTTAATTCCGATGCAATATCTGTGTTTCATCGTCAATAAGAAGGTCCAAGGGTTACAGTAAACCTGGGGTGAAGCATCGGAATCTATAACTAGTGTGACAGCAATGGTTCAAAACATGGACAGTAAGAAGAGACAGTCTTCTTGTACTTGAGTCGGCATTATGAGTTTTCTATTTAATTCCGATGCAATTTCGCTGTTTCATCGTCAATAAGAAGGTCAGAGGGATACAGTAAACCTGAAGTGAAGCATCGGAATCTGTAACTAGTGTCACAGGAATGGTTCAAACACAGTCAGTAAGAAGAGTCAGTCTTCATGTACTTAAGTCGGCATTGTGCCTTTTCTATTTAATTCCGATGCAATTTCGCTGTTTCATCGTCAATAAGAAGGTCAGAGGGATACAGTAAACCTGAAGTGAATCATCGGAATCTGTAACTAGTGTCACAGGAATGGTTCAAACATAGTCAGTAAGAAGAGTCAGTGTTCTTGTACTTAAGTCGGCATTGTGCCTTTTCTATTTAATTCCGATGCAATTTCTTGTGTTTCATCGTCAATAAGAAGGTCCAAGGGTTACAGTAAATTTGGAGTGAAGCATCGGAATCTATAACTAGTGTCACAGGAATGGTTCAAAACATAGACAGTAAGAAGAGTCAGTCTTCTTGTACTTAAGTCGACATTGTGCCTTTTCTATTTAATTCCGATGCAATTTCTGTGTTTCATCGTCAATACGAATGTCCAAGGTATACAGTAAACCTGAAGTAAAGCATCGGAATCTATAACTAGTGTGACAGCAATGGTTCTAACTATAATCACTAAGAAGAGTCAGTCTTCTTGTACTTAAGTCGGCTAAGTGCCTTTTCTATTTAATTCCGATGCAATTTCTATGTTTCATCGGCAATAAGGTCAGAGGGATACAGTAAACCTTAAGTGAAGCATCGGAATCTATATCTAGTGTCTCAGGAATGGTTCAAAACATAGACAGTAGGAAGAGTCAGTCTTCTTGTACTTAAGTTGGCATTGTGCCATTTGTACTTAATTCCGAAGCAATTTCTGTGTTTCATTGTCAATAAGAAGGTCAGAGGGATACAGTAAACCTGAGGTGAAGCATCGGAATCCAAATCTAGTGTCACAGGAATTTTTCAAAACATAGTCAGTAAGAAGTGTCTGTCTTCTTGTACTTAAGTCGGCATTGTGCCTTTTCCATTTAATTCCGATGCAATATCTGTGTTTCATCGTCAATAAGAAGGTCCAAGGTTTACAGTAAACCTGGGGTGAAGCATCGGAATCTATAACTAGTGTGACAGCAATGGTTCAAAACATGGACAGTAAGAAGAGACAGTCTTCTTGTACTTGAGTCGGCATTATGAGTTTTCTATTTAATTCCGATGCAATTTCGCTGTTTCATCGTCAATAAGAAGGTCAGAGGGATACAGTAAACCTGAAGTGAAGCATCGGAATCTGTAACTAGTGTCACAGGAATGGTTCAAACACAGTCAGTAAGAAGAGTCAGTCTTCTTGTACTTAAGTCGGCATTGTGCCTTTTCTATTTAATTCCGATGCAATTTCGCTGTTTCATCGTCAATAAGAAGGTCAGAGGGATACAGTAAACCTGAAGTGAAGCATCGGAATCTATAACTAGTGTCACAGGAATGGTTCAAAACATAGACAGTAGGAAGAGTCAGTCTTCTTGTACTTAAGTCGGCATTGTGATATTTGTACTTAATTCCGATGCAATTTCTGTGTTTCATTGTCAATAAGAAGGTCAGAGGGATACAGTAAACCTGAGGTGAAGCATCGGAATCCAAATCAAGTGTCACAGGAATGGTTCAAAACATAGACAGTAGGAAGAGTCAGTCTTCTTGTACTTAAGTCGGCATTGTGCCTTTTGTATTTAATCCCGATGCAATTTCTGTGTTTCATCGTCAATAAGCATGTACAAGATATACATTAAACCTGAAGTTAAGCATCGGAATCTATAACTAGTGTCACAGGAATGGTTCAAAGCATAGTCACTAAGAAGAGTCAGTCTTCTTGTACCTAAGTCGGCATTGTGCCTTTTGTATTTAATTCCGATACAATACTGTGTTTCATCGTCAATAAGAAGGTCCAAGGGATACAGTTAACCTGGAGTGAGGCAGTGGAATCTGTAACTAGTATCACAGGAATGGTTGAAAACATAGACAGTAAGCAGAGTAAGTCTTCTTGTACTTAAGTCGGCATTGTGCCTTTCTTATTCAATTCCTATTCAATGTCTGTGTCTCATCGTCAACAAGAAGGTTCAAGGGATACATTAAACCTAGAGTGAGGCATCGGAATCTATAACTAGTGTCACCGGAATGGTTCAAAACATAGACAGTAAGAAGAGTCATTCTTCTTGTACTAAAGTCGGCATTGTGCCTTTTGTATTTAATTCCGATGCAATTTCTGTGTATCATCGTCAATAAGAAGGTCCAAGGGATACAGTCAACCTGGAGTGAAGCATCGGAATCTATAACTTGTGTCACGGGGATGGTTCAAAACATAGACAGTAAGAAGAGTCAGTCTTCTTGTACTTAATTCGGCCCTGTGCCTTTTGGATTTAATTCCGATGCAATTTCTGTGCTTCATCGTCAATAAGACGGTCAGAGGGATACAGTAAAACTGAAGTGAAGCATCGGAATCTATAACTAGTGTCACAGGAATGGTTCATAACATAGTCAGTAAGAAGAGTCAGTCTTCTTGTTCTTAAGTCGGCATTGTGCCTTTTGCATTTAATTCAGATGCAATTTCTGTGTTTTATCGTCAATAAGGAGGTCCAAGGGATACAGTAAACATGAAGTGAAGCATCGAAATCAATAACTAGTGTCACAGGAATGGTTCAAAACATAGACAAAATAACAGTCAGTCTTCTTGTACTTAAGTCGGCATTGTGCCATTTGTATTTAATTCCGTTGCAATTTATGTGTTTCATCGTCAATAAGAAGGGCAGAGGGAGACAGTAAACCTGAAATGAATCATCGGAATCAATAACTAGTTACACAGGAATGGTTCAAAACATAGACAGTAGGAAGTGTCAGTCTTCTTGTACTTATGTCGGCATTGTGCATTTTCTATTTACTTCCGATGCAATTTCTTTGTGTCATCGTCAATAAGAAGGTCCAAGGGATATAGCAAACCTGGAGTGAATCATCGGAATCTATAACTAGTGTCACATGAATGGTTCAAAACATAGACAGTAAGAAGAGTCAGTCATCTTGTACTTAGGTCGGCATTGTGCCTTTTTTATTTAATTCCGATGAATTTCTGTGTTTCATCGTCAATAAGAAGGTCAGAGGGATACAGTAAACCTGTAGTGAAGCATCGGAATCTATAACTAGTGTCACAGGAATGGTTCAAAACAGTCAGTAACAATAGTCAGTCTTCTTGTACTTAAGTCGGCATTGTGCCATTTGTATTTAATTCAGATGCAATTTCTGTGTCTCATCGTCAATAAGAACGTCAGAGGGATACAGTAAATCTGAAGTGAGCATCGGAATCTATAACTAGTGTCACAGGAATGGTTCAAAACATTGACAGTAAGAAGAGTCAGTCTTCTTGTCCTTAAGTCGGCATTGTGCATTTTGGATTTAATTCCGATGCAATTTCTGTGTTTCATCGTCAACAAGAAGGTACAAGGGATACAGTAAACCTGGAGTGAAGCATCGGAATCTATAACTAGTGTCACAGTAATGGTTCAAAACATAGACAGTAAGAAGAGTCAGTCTTCTTGTACTTAAGTCGGCATTGTGCCATTTGTATTTAATTTCGATGCAATTTCTGTGTTTCATCGTCAATAAGAAGGTCCAAGGAATACAGTAAACCTGAAGTGAAGCATCGGAATCTATAACTAGTGTCACTGGAATGGTTCAAAATATAGACAGTAAGAAGAGTCAGTCTTCTTGTACTTAAGTCAGCATTGTGCCTTTTCTGTTTAATTCCGATGCAATTCCTGTGATTCATCGTCAATAAGAATGTCCAAGGGATACAGGAAACCTGAAGTGAAGCATCGGAATCTATAACTAGAGTCACAGGAATGTTTCAAAACATAGTCAGTAAGAAGAGTCGGTCTTCTTGTCCTTAAGTCGGTATTGTGCCTTTTGTACTTAATTCCGATACAATTTCTGTGTTTCATCGGCAATAAGGTCAGAGGGATACAGGAAAGCTGAAGTGAAGCATCGGAATACTGAACTAGTGTCACAGGAATGGTCCATAACATAGACAGTAGGAAGAGTCAGTCTTCTTGTACTTATGTCGGCATTGTGCCTTTTGTATTTAATTCCGATACAATTTCTGTGTTTCATCGTCAATAAGAAGGTACAAGGTATACAGTAAACCTGAAGTGAAGCATCGGAATCTATAACTAGTGTCACAGGAATGGTTCAAAACATAGTCAGTAAGAAGAGTCAGTCTTCTGGTACTTAAGTCGGCATTGTGCCTTTTCTATTTAATTCCGATGCAATTTCTGTGTTTCATCGTCAATAAGAAGGTCCAAGGGTTACAGTAAACCTGGAGTGAAGCATCGGAATCTATAACTAGTGTCACAAGAATGGTTCAAACATAGACAGAAAGAAGAGTCAGTCTTCTTTTACTTTAGTCGACATTGTGCCTTTTCTATTTAATTCCGATGCAATTTCTGTGTTTCATTGTCAATAAGATTGTCCAAGGTATACAGTAAACCTGAAGTAAAGCATCGGAATCTATAACTAGTGTCACAGGAATGGTTCAAAGCATTGACAGTAAGAAGAGTCAGTCTTCTTGTACTTGAGTCGGCATTGTGAGTTTTCTATTTAATTCCGATGCAATTTCGGTGTTTCATAGTCAATAACAAGGTCAGAGGGAAACAGTAAACCAGAAGTGAAGCATCGGAATCTATAATTAGTGTCACAGGAATGGTTCAAACATAGTCAGTAAGAAGAGTCAGTCTTCTTGTACTTAAGTGGGCATTGTGCCTTTTCTATTTAATTCCGATGCAATTTCTGTGTTTCATCGTCAATAAGAAGGTCCAAGGGTTACAGTAAACCTGGAGTGAAGCATTGGAATCTATAACTAGTGTCACAGGAATGGTTCAAAACATAGACAGTAAGAAGAGTCAGTCTTCTTGTACTTAAGTCGACATTGTGCTTTTTCTATTTAATTCCGATGCAATTTCTGTGTTTCATCGACAATAAGAATGTCCAAGGTATACAGTAAACCTGAAGTAATGCATCGGAATCTAAAACTAGTGTCACAGCAATGGTTCAAACTATAACCACTAAGAAGAGTCAGTCTTCTTGTACTTAAGTCGGCATTGTGCCTTTTCTATTTAATTCCGATGCAATTTCTGTGTTTCATCGGCAATAAGGTCAGAGGGATACAGTAAACCTGAAGTGAAGCATCGGAATCTATAACTAGAGTCACAGGAGTGTTTCAAATCATTGTCAGTAAGAAGAGTCAGTCTTCTTGTACTTAAGTCGGCATTGTGCCTTTTGTATTTAATTCCGTTGCAATTTCTGTGTTTCATTGTCAGTAAGAAGGTCAGAGGGATACAGTAAACCTGAAGTGAAGCATCGGAATCCAAAACCAGTGTCACAGGAATGGTTCAAAACATAGACAGTAGGAAAAGTCAGTCTTATTGTACTTAAGTCGGCATTGTGCCTTTTGTATTAAATTCCGATGCAATTTCTGTGTTTCATCGTCAATAAGAAGGTCCAAGGTATACAGTAAACCTGAAGTGAAGCATCGGAATCTATAGCTAGTGTCACAGGAATGGTTCAAACATAGTCAGTAGGAAGAGTCAGTCTTCTTGTACTTAAGTCGGCATTGTGCCTTTTCTATTTAATTCCGATGCAATTTCTGTATTTCATCGTCAATAAGAAGGTCCAAGGGTTACAGTAAACCTGGAGTGAAGCATCGGAATCTATAACTAGTGTCACAGGAATGGTTCAAGACATAGACTGTAAGAAGAGTCAGTCTTCTTGTACTTAAGTCGACATTGAGCCTTTTCTATTTAATTCCGAAGCAATTTCTGTGTTTCATCGTCAATAAGAATGTCGAAGGTATCCAGTAAACCTGAAGTAAAGCATCGGAATCTATGACTAGTGTCACAGCAATGGTTCAAACTATAATCACTAAGAAGAGTCAGTCTGCTTGTACTTAAGTCGGCATTGTGCCTTTTCTATTTAATTCCGATGCAATTTCTGTGTTTCATCGTCAATAAGAAGGTCCAAGGGATACAGTAAACCTGGGGTGAAGCATCGGAATCTATAACTAGTGTCACAGGAATGGTTCAAAACATAGACAGTTAGAAGAGTCAGTCTTCTTGTACTTAAGTCGGCATTGTGAGTTTTCTATTTAATTCCGATGCAATTTCTGTGTTTCATCGTCAATAAGTGGATCAGAGGGATACAGTAAACCTGAAGTGAAGCATCGGAATCTATAACTAGTGTCACAGGAATGGTTCAAACATAGACAGTAAGAAGAGTTAGTCTTCGTGTACTAAAGTTGGCATTTTGCCTTTTGTATTTAATTCCGATGCTATTTCTGTGTGTCACCGTCAATAACAAGGTCCAAGGGATACAGTAAACCTGAAGTGAAGCATCGGAATCTATAACTGTTGTCACCGGAATGGTTCAAACTATTATCAGTAAGAAGTGTCAGTCTTCTTGTAGTTAAGTCGGCATTGTGCTTTTTCTATTTCATTCCGATGGAGTTTCTGTGTTTATTCGTCAATACGTAGGTGCAAGGAATACAGTAAACCTGGAGTGAAGCATCGGAATCTATAACTAGTGTCACAGGAATGGTTGAAACATAGACAGTAAGAAGAGTCAGTCTTCTTGTACTTAAGTCGGCATTGTGCCATTTGTATTTAACTCCGATGCAATTTCTGTGTTTCATCGTCAATAAGAAGGTCAGAGGGATACAGTAAACCTGAAGTGAAGCATCGGAAACTATAACTAGTGTCACAGGAATGGTTCAAAACATAGACAGTAAGAAGAGTCAGTCTACTTGTACTTAAGTCGGCATTGTGCCTCTTGTATTATTTCCGATGCAATTTCTGTGTTTCATCGTCAATAAGAAGGTCCAAGGGATACAGTAAACCTGAAGTGAAGCATTAGAATCTATAACTAGTGTCACAGGAATGGTTCAAAACATAGACAGTTAGAAGAGTCAGTCTACTTGTACTTAAGTCGGCATTGTGCCTCTTGTATTATTTCCGATGCAATTTCTGTGTTTCATCGTCAATAAGAAGGTCCAAGGGATACAGTAAACCTGAAGTGAAGCATTAGAATCTATAACTAATGTCACAGGAATGGTTCAAAACATAGACAGTTAGAAGAGTCAGTCTTCTTGTACTTAGGTCGGCATTGTGAGTTTTCTATTTAATTCCGATGCAATTTCTGTGTTTCATCGTCAATAAGTAGATCAGAGGGATACAGTAAACCTGAAGTGAAGCATCGGAATCTATAACTAGTGTCACAGGAATGGTTCAAACATAGACAGTAAGAAGAGTCAGTCTTCGTGTACTAAAGTTGGCATTTTGCCTTTAGTATTTAATTCCGATGCTATTTCTGTGTGTCACCGTCAATAACAAGGTCCAAGGGATATAGTAAACCTGAAGTGAAGCATCGGAATCTATAACTATTGTCACCGGAATGGTTCAAACTATTATCAGTAAGAAGAGTCAGTCTTCTTGTACTTAAGTCGGCATTGTGCATTTTCTATTTCATTCCGATGGAGTTTCTGTGTTTCATCGTCAATAAGTAGGTCCAAGGAATACAGTAAACATGGAGCGAAGCATCGGAATCTATAACTAGTGTCACAGGAATGGTTGAAACATAGACAGTAAGAAGAGTCAGTCTTCTTGTACTTAAGTCGGCATTGTGCCATTTGTATTTAATTTCGATGCAATTTCTGTGTTTCATCGTCAATAAGAAGGTCCAAGGAATACAGTAAACCTGAAGTGAAGCATCGGAATCTATAACTAGTGTCACTGGAATGGTTCAAAATATAGACAGTAAGAAGAGTCAGTCTTCTTGTACTTAAGTCAGCATTGTGCCTTTTCTGTTTAATTCCGATGCAATTCCTGTGATTCATCGTCAATAAGAATGTCCAAGGGATACAGTAAACCTGAAGTGAAGCATCGGAATCTATAACTAGTGTCACAGGAATGGTTCAAAGCATTGACAGTAAGAAGAGTCAGTCTTCTTGTACTTGAGTCGGCATTGTGAGTTTTCTATTTAATTCCGATGCAATTTCGGTGTTTCATAGTCAATAACAAGGTCAGAGGGAAACAGTAAACCAGAAGTGAAGCATCGGAATCTATAATTAGTGTCACAGGAATGGTTCAAACATAGTCAGTAAGAAGAGTCAGTCTTCTTGTACTTAAGTGGGCATTGTGCCTTTTCTATTTAATTGCGATGCAATTTCTGTGTTTCATCGTCAATAAGAAGGTCCAAGGGTTACAGTAAACCTGGAGTGAAGCATTGGAATCTATAACTAGTGTCACAGGAATGGTTCAAAACATAGACAGTAAGAAGAGTCAGTCTTCTTGTACTTAAGTCGACATTGTGCTTTTTCTATTTAATTCCGATGCAATTTCTGTGTTTCATCGACAATAAGAATGTCCAAGGTATACAGTAAACCTGAAGTAATGCATCGGAATCTAAAACTAGTGTCACAGCAATGGTTCAAACTATAACCACTAAGAAGAGTCAGTCTTCTTGTACTTAAGTCGGCATTGTGCCTTTTCTATTTAATTCCGATGCAATTTCTGTGTTTCATCGGCAATAAGGTCAGAGGGATACAGTAAACCTGAAGTGAAGCATCGGAATCTATAACTAGAGTCACAGGAGTGTTTCAAATCATTGTCAGTAAGAAGAGTCAGTCTTCTTGTACTTAAGTCGGCATTGTGCCTTTTGTATTTAATTCCGTTGCAATTTCTGTGTTTCATTGTCAATAAGAAGGTCAGAGGGATACAGTAAACCTGAAGTGAAGCATCGGAATCCAAAACCAGTGTCACAGGAATGGTTCAAAACATAGACAGTAGGAAAAGTCAGTCTTATTGTACTTAAGTCGGCATTGTGCCTTTTGTATTAAATTCCGATGCAATTTCTGTGTTTCATCGTCAATAAGAAGGTCCAAGGTATACAGTAAACCTGAAGTGAAGCATCGGAATCTATAGCTAGTGTCACAGGAATGGTTCAAACATAGTCAGTAGGAAGAGTCAGTCTTCTTGTACTTAAGTCGGCATTGTGCCTTTTCTATTTAATTCCGATGCAATTTCTGTATTTCATCGTCAATAAGAAGGTCCAAGGGTTACAGTAAACCTGGAGTGAAGCATCGGAATCTATAACTAGTGTCACAGGAATGGTTCAAGACATAGACTGTAAGAAGAGTCAGTCTTCTTGTACTTAAGTCGACATTGAGCCTTTTCTATTTAATTCCGAAGTAATTTCTGTGTTTCATCGTCAATAAGAATGTCGAAGGTATCCAGTAAACCTGAAGTAAAGCATCGGAATCTATGACTAGTGTCACAGCAATGGTTCAAACTATAATCACTAAGAAGAGTCAGTCTGCTTGTACTTAAGTCGGCATTGTGCCTTTTCTATTAAATTCCGATGCAATTTCTGTGTTTCATCGTCAATAAGAAGGTCCAAGGGATACAGTAAACCTGGGGTGAAGCATCGGAATCTATAACTAGTGTCACAGGAATGGTTCAAAACATAGACAGTTAGAAGAGTCAGTCTACTTGTACTTAAGTCGGCATTGTGCCTCTTGTATTATTTCCGATGCAATTTCTG
This sequence comes from Schistocerca serialis cubense, assembly GCF_023864345.2. NCBI lineage: Eukaryota > Metazoa > Arthropoda > Insecta > Orthoptera > Acrididae > Schistocerca > Schistocerca serialis. The sequence goes on along the minus strand of NC_064646.1, from coordinate 545,421,210 downwards.
TGTTTCATCGTCAATAAGAAGGTCCAAGGGATACAGTAAACCTGAAGTGAAGCATTAGAATCTATAACTAGTGTCACAGGAATGGTTCAAAACATAGACAGTTAGAAGAGTCAGTCTACTTGTACTTAAGTCGGCATTGTGCCTCTTGTATTATTTCCGATGCAATTTCTGTGTTTCATCGTCAATAAGTAGGTCCAAGGGATACAGTAAACCTGAAGTGAAGCATTAGAATCTATAACTAATGTCACAGGAATGGTTCAAAACATAGACAGTTAGAAGAGTCAGTCTTCTTGTACTTAGGTCGGCATTGTGAGTTTTCTATTTAATTCCGTTGCAATTTCTGTGTTTCATCGTCAATAAGTAGATCAGAGGGATACAGTAAACCTGAAGTGAAGCATCGGAATCTATAACTAGTGTCACAGGAATGGTTCAAACATAGACAGTAAGAAGAGTCAGTCTTCGTGTACTAAAGTTGGCATTTTGCCTTTAGTATTTAATTCCGATGCTATTTCTGTGTGTCACCGTCAATAACAAGGTCCAAGGGATATAGTAAACCTGAAGTGAAGCATCGGAATCTATAACTATTGTCACCGGAATGGTTCAAACTATTATCAGTAAGAAGAGTCAGTCTTCTTGTACTTAAGTCGGCATTGTGCATTTTCTATTTTATTCCGATGGAGTTTCTGTGTTTCATCGTCAATAAGTAGGTCCAAGGAATACAGTAAACATGAAGCGAAGCATCGGAATCTATAACTAGTGTCACAGGAATGGTTGAAACATAGACAGTAAGAAGAGTCAGTCTTCTTGTACTTAAGTCGGCATTGTGCCTTTTGTATTTAATTCCGATGCAATTTCTGTGTTTCATCGTCAACAAGAAGGTCAGAGGGATACAGTAAACCTGAAGTGAAGCATCGGAATCTATAACTAGTGTCACAGGAATGGTTCAAATCATAGACAGTAAGAAGAGTCAGTCTTCTTGTCCTTAAGTCGGCATTGTGCATTTTGTATTTAATTCCGATGCAATTTCTGTGTTTCATCGTCAACAAGAAGGTACAAGGGATACAGTAAAGCTGGAGTGAAGCATCGGAATCTATAACTAGTGTCACAGTAATAGTTCAAAACATAGACAGTAAGAAGAGTCAGTCTTCTTGTACTTAAGTCGGCATTGTGCCATTTGTATTTAATTTCGATGCAATTTCTGTGTTTCATCGTCAATAAGAAGGTCCAAAGAATACAGTAAACCTGAAGTGAAGCATCGGAATCTATAAATAGAGTCACAGGAATGTTTCAAAACATACTCAGTAAGAAGAGTCGGTCTTCTTGTACTTAAGTCAGCATTGTGCCTTTTGTGTTTAACTCCGATGCAATTCCTGTGATTCATCGTCAATAAGAATGTCCCAGGGATACAGTAAACCTGAAGTGAAGCATCGGAATCTATAAATAGAGTCACAGGAATGTTTCAAAACATAGTCAGTAAGAAGAGTCGGTCTTCTTGTCCTTAAGTCGGCATTGTGCCTTTTGTACTTAATTCCGATGCAATTTCTGTGTTTCATCGGCAATAAGGTCAGAGGGATACAGTAAAGCTGAAGTGAAGCATCGGAATCCTAAACTAGTGTCACAGGAATGGTCCATTACATAGACAGTAGGAAGAGTCAGTCTTCTTGTACTTAAGTCGGCATTGTGCCTTTTGTATTTAATTCCGATACAATTTCTGTGTATCATCGTCAATAAGAAGGTACAAGGTATACAGTAAACCTGAAGTGAAGCATCGGAATCTATAACTAGTGTCACAGGAATGGTTCAAAACATAGTCAGTAAGAAGAGTCAGTCTTCTGGTACTTAAGTCGGCATTGTGCCTTTTCTATTTAATTCCGATGCAATTTCTGTGTTTCATGGTCAATAAGAAGGTCCAAGGGTTACAGTAAACCTGGAGTGAAGCATCGGAATCTATAACTAGTGTCACAGGAATGGTTCAAACATAGACAGAAAGAAGAGTCAGTCTTCTTTTACTTTAGTCGACATTGTGCCTTTTCTATTTAATTCCGATGCAATTTCTGTGTTTCATTGTCAATAAGAATGTCCAAGGCATACAGTAAACCTGAAGTAAAGCATCGGAATCTATAACTAGTGTCACAGGAATGATTCAAAGCATAGACAGTAAGAAGAGTCAGTCTTCTTGTACTTGAGTCGGAATTGTGAGTTTTTTATTTAATTCCGATGCAATTTCGGTGTTTCATAGTCAATAACAAGGTCAGAGGGAAACAGTAAACCAGAAGTGAAGCATCGGAATCTATAACTAGTGTCACAGGAATGGTTCAAACATAGTCAGTAAGAAGAGTCAGTCTTCTTGTACTTAAGTGGGCATTGTGCCTTTTCTATTTAATTCCGATGCAATTTCTGTGTTTCATCGTCAATAAGAAGGTCCAAGGGTTACAGTAAACCTGGAGTGAAGCATCGGAATCTATAACTAGTGTCACAGGAATGGTTGAAACATAGACAGTAAGAAGAGTCAGTCTTCTTGTACTTAAGTCGGCATTGTGCCTTTTCTATTTAATTCCGATGCAATTTCTGTGTTTCATCGGCAATAAGGTCAGAGGGATACAGTAAACCTGAAGTGAAGCATCGGAATCTATAACTAGAGTCACAGGAGTGTTTCAAATCATTGTCAGTAAGAAGAGTCAGTCTTCTTGTACTTAAGTCGGCATTGTGCCTTTTGTATTTAATTCCGTTGCAATTTCTGTGTTTCATTGTCAATAAGAAGGTCAGAGGGATACAGTAAACCTGAAGTGAAGCATCGGAATCCAAAACTAGTGTCACAGGAATGGTTCAAAACATAGACAGTAGGAAAAGTCAGTCTTATTGTACTTAAGTCGGCATTGTGTCTTTTGTATTAAATTCCGATGCAATTTCTGTGTTTCATCGTCAATAAGAAGGTCCAAGGTATACAGTAAACCTGAAGTGAAGCATCGGAATCTATAGCTAGTGTCACAGGAATGGTTCAAACATAGTCAGTGGGAAGAGTCAGTCTTCTTGTACTTAAGTCGGCATTGTGCCTTTTCTATTTAATTCCGATGCAATTTCTGTATTTCATCGTCAATAAGAAGGTCCAAGGGTTACAGTAAACCTGGAGTGAAGCATCGGAATCTATAACTAGTGTCACAGGAATGGTTCAAGACATAGACTGTAAGAAGAGTCAGTCTTCTTGTACTTAAGTCGACATTGAGCCATTTCTATTTAATTCCGAAGCAATTTCTGTGTTTCATCGTCAATAAGAATGTCGAAGGTATCCAGTAAACCTGAAGTAAAGCATCGGAATCTATGACTAGAGTCACAGCAATGGTTCAAACTATAATCACTAAGAAGAGTCAGTCTGCTTGTACTTATGTCGGCATTGTGCCTTTTCTATTTAATTCCGATGCAATTTCTGTGTTTCATCGTCAATAAGAAGGTCCAAGGGATACAGTAAACCTGGGGTGAAGCATCGGAATCTATAACTAGTGTCACAGGAATGGTTCAAAACATAGACAGTTAGAAGAGTCAGTCTTCTTGTACTTAAGTCGGCATTGTGAGTTTTCTATTTAATTCCGATGCAATTTCTGTGTTTCATCGTCAATAAGTGGATCAGAGGGATACAGTAAACCTGAAGTGAAGCATCGGAATCTATAACTAGTGTCACAGGAATGGTTCAAACATAGACAGTAAGAAGAGTCAGTCTTCGTGTACTAAAGTTGGCATTTTGCCTTTTGTATTTAATTCCGATGCTATTTCTGTGTGTCACCGTCAATAACAAGGTCCAAGGGATACAGTAAACCTGAAGTGAAGCATCGGAATCTATAACTATTGTCACCGGAATGGTTCAAACTATTATCAGTAAGAAGTGTCAGTCTTCTTGTACTTAAGTCGGCATTGTGCCTTTTCTATTTCATTCCGATGGAGTTTCTGTGTTTCTTCGTCAATAAGTAGGTGCAAGGAATACAGTAAACCTGGAGTGAAGCATCGGAATCTATAACTAGTGTCACAGGAATGGTTGAAACATAGACAGTAAGAAGAGTCAGTCTTCTTGTACTTAAGTCGGCGTTGTGCCTCTTGTATTATTTCCGATGCAATTTCTGTGTTTCATCGTCAATAAGAAGGTCCAAGGGATACAGTAAACCTGAAGTGAAGCATTAGAATCTATAACTAGTGTCACAGGAATGGTTCAAAACATAGACAGTTAGAAGAGTCAGTCTACTTGTACTTAAGTCGGCATTGAGCCTCTTGTATTATTTCCGATGCAATTTCTGTGTTTCATCGTCAATAAGAAGGTCCAAGGGATACAGTAAACCTGAAGTGAAGCATTAGAATCTATAACTAGTGTCACAGGAATGGTTCAAAACATAGACAGTTAGAAGAGTCAGTCTTCTTGTACTTAAGTCGGCATTGTGAGTTTTCTATTTAATTCCGATGCAATTTCTGTGTTTCATCGTCAATAAGTAGATCAGAGGGATACAGTAAACCTGAAGTGAAGCATCGGAATCTATAACTAGTGTCACAGGAATGGTTCAAACATAGACAGTAAGAAGAGTCAGTCTTCGTGTACTAAAGTTGGCATTTTGCCTTTTGTATTTAATTCCGATGCTATTTCTGTGTGTCACCGTCAATAACAAGGTCCAAGGGATATAGTAAACCTGAAGAGAAGCATCGGAATCTATAACTATTGTCACCGGAATGGTTCAAACTATTATCAGTAAGAAGAGTCAGTCTTCTTGTACTTAAGTCGGCATTGTGCCTTTTGTATTTAATTCCGATGCAATTTCTGTGTTTCATCGTCAATACGAAGGTCAGAGGGATACAGTAAACCTGAAGTGAAGCATCGGAATCTATAACTAGTGTCACAGGAATGGTTCAAATCATAGACAGTAAGAAGAGTCAGTCTTCTTGTCCTTAAGTCGGCATTGTGCATTTTGTATTTAATTCCGATGCAATTTCTGTGTTTCATCGTCAACAAGAAGGCACAAGGGATACAGTAAAGCTGGAGTGAAGCATCGGAATCTATAACTAGTGTCACAGTAATGGTTCAAAACATAGACAGTACGAAGAGTCAGTCTTCTTGTACTTAAGTCGGCATTGTGCCATTTGTATTTAATTTCGATGCAATTTCTGTGTTTCATCGTCAATAAGAAGGTCCAAAGAATACAGTAAACCTGAAGTGAAGCATCGGAATCTATAAATAGAGTCACAGGAATGTTTCAAAACATAGTCAGTAAGAAGAGTCGGTCTTCTTGTACTTAAGTCAGCATTGTGCCTTTTGTGTTTAATTCCGATGCAATTCCTGTGATTCATCGTCAATAAGAATGTCCCAGGGATACAGTAAACCTGAAGTGAAGCATCGGAATCTATAATTAGAGTCACAGGAATGTTTCAAAACATAGTCAGTAAGAAGAGTCGGTCTTCTTGTCCTTAAGTCGGCATTGTGCCTTTTGTACTTAATTCCGATGCAATTTCTGTGTTTCATCGGCAATAAGGTCAGAGGGATACAGTAAAGCTGAAGTGAAGCATCGGAATCCTAAACTAGTGTCACAGGAATGGTCCATTACATAGACAGTAGGAAGAGTCAGTCTTCTTGTACTTAAGTCGGCATTGTGCCTTTTGTATTTAATTCCGATACAATTTCTGTGTTTCATCGTCAATAAGAAGGTACAAGGTATACAGTAAACCTGAAGTGAAGCATCGGAATCTATAACTAGTGTCACAGGAATGGTTCAAAACATAGTCAGTAAGAAGAGTCAGCCTTCTGGTACTTAAGTCGGCATTGTGCCTTTTCTATTTAATTCCGATGCAATTTCTGTGTTTCATCGTCAATAAGAAGGTCCAAGGGTTACAGTAAACCTGGAGTGAAGCATCGGAACCTATAACTAGTGTCACAGGAATGGTTCAAACATAGACAGAAAGAAGAGTCAGTCTTCTTTTACTTTAGTCGACCTTGTGCCTTTTCTATTTAATTCCGATGCAATTTCTGTGTTTCATTGTCAATAAGAATGTCCAAGGTATACAGTAAACCTGAAGTAAAGCATCGGAATCTATAACTAGTGTCACAGGAATGGTTCAAAGCATAGACAGTAAGAAGAGTCAGTCTTCTTGTACTTGAGTCGGCATTGTGAGTTTTCTATTTAATTCCGATGCAATTTCGGTGTTTCATAGTCAATAACAAGGTCAGAGGGAAACAGTAAACCAGAAGTGAAGCATCGGAATCTATAACTAGTGTCACAGGAATGGTTCAAACATAGTCAGTAAGAAGAGTCAGTCTTCTTGTACTTAAGTGGGCATTGTGCCTTTTCTATTTAATTCCGATGCAATTTCTGTGTTTCATCGTCAATAAGAAGGTCCAAGGGTTACAGTAAACCTGGAGTGAAGCATCGGAATCTATAACTAGTGTCACAGGAATGGTTGAAACATAGACAGTAAGAAGAGTCAGTCTTCTTGTACTTAAGTCGGCATTGTGCCTTTTCTATTTAATTCCGATGCAATTTCTGTGTTTCATCGGCAGTAAGGTCAGAGGGATACAGTAAACCTGAAGTGAATCATCGGAATCTATAACTAGACTCACAGGAGTGTTTCAAATCATTGTCAGTAAGAAGAGTCAGTCTTCTTGTACTTAAGTTGGCATTGTGCCTTTTGTATTTAATTCCGTTGCAATTTCTGTGTTTCATTGTCAATAAGAAGGTCAGAGGGATACAGAAAACCTGAAGTGAAGCATCGGAATCCAAAACTAGTGTCACAGGAATGGTTCAAAACATAGACAGTAGGAAAAGTCAGTCTTATTGTACTTAAGTCGGCATTGTGCCTTTTGTATTAAATTCCGATGCAATTTCTGTGTTTCATCGTCAATAAGAAGGTCCAAGGTATACAGTAAACCTGACATGAAGCATCGGAATCTATAACTAGTGTCACAGGAATGGTTCAAATATAGTCAGTAAGAAGAGTCAGTCTTCTTGTACTTAAGTCGGCATTGTGCCTTTTCTATTTAATTCCGATGCAATTTCTGTGTTTCATCGTCAATAAGAAGGTCCAAGGGTTACAGTAAACCTGGAGTGAAGCATCGGAATCTATAACTAGTGTCACAGGAATGGTTCAAAACATAGACTGTAAGAAGAGTCAGTCTTCTTGTACTTAAGTCGACATTGAGCCTTTTCTATTTATTCCGAAGCAATTTCTGTGTTTCATCGTCAATAAGAATGTCGAAGGTATCCAGTAAACCTGAAGTAAAACATCGGACTCTATGACTAGTGTCACAGCAATGGTTCAAACTATAATCACTAAGAAGAGTCAGTCTGCTTGTACTTAAGTCGGCATTGTGACTTTTCTAGTTAATTCCGATGCAATTTCTGTGTTTCATCGTCAATAAGTAGATCAGAGGGATACAGTAAGCCTGAAGTGAAGCATCGGAATCTATAACTAGTGTCACAGGAATGGTTCAAACATAGACAGTAAGAAGAGTCAGTCTTCGTGTACTAAAGTTGGCATTTTGCCTTTTGTATTTAATTCCGATGCTATTTCTGTGTGTCACCGTAATTAAGAAGGTCCAAGGGATACAGTAAACCTGAAGTGAAGCATCGGAATCTATAACTATTGTCACCGGAATGGTTCAAACTATTATCAGTAAGAAGAGTCAGTCTTCTTGTACTTAAGTCGTCATTGTGCCTTTTCTATTTCATTCCGATGGCGTTTCTGTGTTTCATCGTCAATTAGTAGGTCCAAGGAATACTTTAAACATGGAGTGAAGCATCGGAATCTATAACTAGTGTCACAGGAATGGTTGAAACATAGACAGTAAGAAGAGTCAGTCTTCTTGTACTTACGTCGGCATTGTGCCTTTTGTATTTAATTCCGATGCAATTTCTGTGTTTCATCGTCAATAAGAAGGTCAGAGGGATACAGTAAACCTGAAGTGAAGCATCGGAATCTACAACTAGTGTCACAGGAATGGTTCAAAACATAGACAGTAAGAAGAGTCAGTCTTCTTGTCCTTAAGCCGGCATTGTGCATTTTGTATTTAATTCCGATGCAATTTCTGTGTTTCATCGTCAACAACAAGGTACAAGGGATACAGTAAACCTGGAGTGAAGCATCGGAATCTATAACTAGTGTCACAGTAATGGTTCAAAACATAGACAGTAAGAAGAGTCAGTCTTCTTGTACTTAAGTCGGCATTGTGCCATTTGTATTTAATTTCGATGCATTTTCTGTGTTTCATCGTCAATAAGAAGGTCCAAGGAATACAGTAAACCTGAAGTGAAGCATCGGAATCTATAACTAGAGTCACAGGAATGTTTCAAAACATAGTCAGTAAGAAGAGTCGGTCTTCTTGTCCTTAAGTCGGCATTGTGCCTTTTGTACTAAATTCCGATGCAATTTCTGTGTTTCATCGGCAATAAGGTCAGAGGGATACAGTAAAGCTGAAGTGAAGCATCGGAATCCTAAACTAGTGTCACAGGAATGGTCCATAACATAGACAGTAGGAAGAGTCAGTCTTCTTGTACTTAAGTCGGCATTGTGCCTTTTGTATTTAATTCCGATACAATTTCTGTGTTTCATCGTCAATAAGAAGGTACAAGGTATACAGTAAACCTGAAGTGAAGCATCGGAATCTATAACTAGTGTCACAGGAATGGTTCAAAACATAGTCAGTAAGAAGAGTCAGTCTTCTGGTACTTAAGTCGGCATTGTGCCTTTTCTATTTAATTCCGTTGCAATTTCTGTGTTTCATCGTCAATAAGAAGGTCCAAGGGTTACAGTAAACCTGGAGTGAAGCATCGGAATCTATAACTAGTGTCACAGGAATGGTTCAAACATAGACAGAAAGAAGAGTCAGTCTTCTTTTACTTTAGTCGACATTGTGCCTTTTCTATTTAATTCCGATGCAATTTCTGTGTTTCATTGTCAATAAGAATGTCCAAGGTATACAGTAAACCTGAAGTAAAGCATCGGAATCTATAACTAGTGTCACAGGAATGGTTCAAAGCATAGACAGTAAGAAGAGTCAGTCTTCTTGTACTTGAGTCGGCATTGTGAGTTTTCTATTTAATTCCGATGCAATTTCGGTGTTTCATAGTCAATAACAAGGTCAGAGGGAAACAGTAAACCAGAAGTGAAGCATCGGAATCTATAACTAGTGTCACAGGAATGGTTCAAACATAGTCAGTAAGAAGAGTCAGTCTTCTTGTACTTAAGTGGGCATTGTGCCTTTTCTAATTAATTCCGAGGCAATTTCTGTGTTTCATCGTCAATAAGAAGGTCCAAGGTTTACAGTAAACCTGGAGTGAAGCATCGGAATCTATAACTAGTGTCACAGGAATGGTTCAAAACATAGACAGTAAGAAGAGTCAGTCTTCTTGTACTTAAGTCGACATTGTGCTTTTTTTTTTTAATTCCGATGCAATTTCTGTGTTTCATCGACAATAAGAATGTCCACGGTATACAGTAAACCTGAAGTAATGCATCGGAATCTATAACTAGTGTCACAGCAATGGTTCAAACTATAATCACTAAGAAGAGTCAGTCTTCTTGTACTTAAGTCGGCATTGTGCCTTTTCTATTTAATTCCGATGCAATTTCTGTGTTTCATCGGCAATAAGGTCAGAGGGATACAGTAAACCTGAAGTGAAGCATCTGAATCTATAACTAGAGTCACAGGAGTGTTTCAAATCATTGTCAGTAAGAAGAGTCAGTCTTCTTGTACTTAAGTCGGCATTGTGCCTTTTGTATCTAATTCCGTTGCAATTTCTGTGTTTCATTGTCAATAATAAGGTCAGAGGGATACAGTAAACGTGAAGTGAAGCATCGGAATCCAAAACTAGTGTCACAGGAATGGTTCAAAACATAGACAGTAGGAAAAGTCAGGCTTATTGTACTTAAGTCGGCATTGTGCCTTTTGTATTAAATTCCGATGCAATTTCTGTGTTTCATCGTCAATACGAAGGTCCAAGGTATACAGTAAACCTGAAGTGAAGCATCGGAATCTATAACTAGTGTCACAGGAATGGTTCAAACATAGTCAGTAAGAAGAGTCAGTCTTCTTGTACTTAAGTCGGCATTGTGCCTTTTCTATTTAATTCCGATGCAATTTCTGTGTTTCATCGTCAATAAGAAGGTCCAAGGGTTACAGTAAACCTGGAGTGAAGCATCGGAATCTATAACTAGTGTCACAGGAATGGTTCAAAACATAGACTGTAAGAAGAGTCAGTCTTCTTGTACTTAAGTCGACATTGAGCCTTTTCTATTTAATTCCGAAGCAATTTCTGTGTTTCATCGTCAATAAGAATGTCGAAGGTATCCAGTAAACCTGAAGTAAAGCATCGGAATCTATGACTAGTGTCACAGCAATGGTTCAAACTATAATCACAAAGAAGAGTCAGTCTGCTTGTACTTAAGTCGGCATTGTGCCTTTTCTATTTAATTCCGATGCAATTTCTGAGTTTCACCGTCAATAAGAAGGTCCAAGGGATACAGTAAACCTGGGGTGAAGCATCGGAATCTATAACTAGTGTCACAGGAATGGTTCAAAACATAGACAGTTAGAAGAGTCAGTCTTCTTGTACTTAAGTCGGCATTGAGAGTTTTCTATTTAATTCCGATGCAATTTCTGTGTTTCATCGTCAATAAGTGGATCAGAGGGATACAGTAAACCTGAAGTGAAGCATCGGAATCTATAACTAGTGTCACAGGAATGGTTCAAACATAGACAGTAAGAAGAGTCAGTCTTCGTGTACTAAAGTTGGCATTTTGCCTTTTGTATTTAATTCCGATGCTATTTCTGTGTGTCACCGTCAATAACAAGGTCCAAGGGATACAGTAAACCTGAAGTGAAGCATCGGAATCTATAACTATTGTCACCGGAATGGTTCAAACTATTATCAGTAAGAAGAGTCAGTCTTCTTGTACTTAAGTCGGCATTGTGCCTTTTCTATTTCATTCCGATGGAGTTTCTGTGTTTCATCGTCAATAAGTAGGTCCAAGGAATACAGTAAACCTGGAGTGAAGCATCGGAATCTATAACTAGTGTCACAGGAATGGTTGAAACATAGACAGTAAGAAGAGTCAGTCCTCTTGTACTTAAGTCGGCATTGTGCCTTTTGTATTTAATTCCGATGCAATTTCTGTGTTTCATCGTCAATAAGAAGGTCAGAGGGATACAGTAAACCTGAAGTGAAGCATCGGAATCTATAACTAGTGTCACAGGAATGGTTCAAATAATAGACAGTAAGAAGAGTCAGTCTTCTTGTCCTTAAGTCGGCATTGTGCATTTTGTATTTAATTCCGATGCAATTTCTGTGTTTCATCGTCAACAAGAAGGTACAAGGTATACAGTAAACCTGAAGTGAAGCATCGGAATCAATAACTAGTGTCACAGGAATGGTTCAAAACATAGTCAGTAAGAAGAGTCAGTCTTCTGGTCCTTAAGTCGGCATTGTGCCTTTTCTATTTAATTCCGATGCAATTTCTGTGTTTCATCGTCAATAAGAAGGTCCAAGGGTTACAGTAAATCTGGAGTGAAGCATCGGAATCTATAACTAGTGTCACAGGAATGGTTCAAACATAGACGGTAAGAAGAGTCAGTCATCTTTTACTTTAGTCGACATTGTGCCTTTTCTATTTAATTCCGATGCAACTTCTGTGTTTCATTGTCAATAAGAATGTCCAAGGTATACAGTAAACCTGAAGTAAAGCATCGGAATCTATAACTAGTGTCACAGGAATGGTTCAAAGCATAGACAGTAAGAAGAGTCAGTCTGTTTGTACTTGAGTCGGCATTGTGAGTTTTCTATTTAATTCCGATGCAATTTCGGTGTTTCATAGTCAATAACAAGGTCAGACGGATACAGTAAACCAGAAGTGAAGCATCGGAATCTATAACTAGTGTCACAGGAATGGTTCAAACATAGTCAGTAAGAAGAGTCAGTCTTCTTGTACTTAAGTGGGCATTGTGCCTTTTCAATTTAATTCCGATGCAATTTCTATGTTTCATCGTCAATAAGAAGGTCCAAGGGTTACAGTAAACCTGGAGTGAAGCATCGGAATCTATAACTAGTGTCACAGGAATGGTTCAAAACCTAGACAGTAAGAAGAGTCAGTCTTCTTGTACTTAAGTCGACATTGTGCTTTTTCTATTTAATTCCGATGCAATTTCTGTGTTTCATCGACGATAAGAATGTCCAAGGTATACAGTAAACCTGAAGTAAAGCATCGGAATCTATAACTAGTGTCACAGCAATGGTTCAAACTATAATCACTAAGAAGAGTCAGTCTTCTTGTACTTAAGTCGGCATTGTGCCTTTTCTATTTAATTCCGATGCAATTTCTGTGTTTCATCGGCAATAAGGTCAGAGGGATACAGTAAACCTAAAGTGAAGCATCGGAATCTATAACTAGAGTCACAGGAGTGTTTCAAATCATTGTCAGTAAGAAGAGTCAGTCTTCTTGTCCTTAAGTCGGCATTGTGCCTTTTGTATTTAATTCCGATGCAATTTCTGTGTTTTATCGGCAATAAGGTCAGAGGGATACAGTAAACCTGAAGTGAAGCATCGGGACTATAACTAGTGTCACAGGAATGGTTCAAAACATAGACAGTAGGAAGACTCAGTCTTCTTGTACTTAAGTCGGCAATGTGCCATTTGTATTTAATTCCGATGCAATATCTGTGATTCATTGTCATTAAGAAGATCAGAGGGATACAGTAAACCTGAGGTGAAGCATCGGAATCCAACACTAGTGTCACAGGAATGGTTCAAAACATAGACAGTAAGAAGAGTCAGTCTTCTTGTACTTAAGTGGGCATTGTGCCTTTTGTATTTAATTCCGATGCAATTTCTGTGTTTCATCGTCAATAAGAAGGTAAAAGGTATACAGTAAACCAGAAGCGAAGCATCGGAATCTATAACTAGTGTCACAGCAATGGTTCAAACTATAATCACTAAGAAGATTTAGTCTTCTTGTACTTAAGTCGAAATTGAGCCTTTTCTATTTAATTCCGATGCAATTTCTGTGTTTCATCGGCAATAAGGTCAGAGGGATACAGTAAACCTGAAGTGAAGCATCGGAATCTATAACTAGTGTCACAGGAATGGTTCAAACATAGACAGTAGGAAGAGTCAATCGTCTTGTACTTAAGTCGGCATTGTGCCATTTGTATTTAATTCCGATGCAATTTCTATGTTTCGTTGTCAATAAGAAGGTCAGAGGGATACAGTAAACCTAAAGTGAAGCATCGGAATCCAAAACTAGTGTCACAGGAATGGTTCAAAAGATAGACAGTAGGAAGAGTCAGTCTTCTTGTACTTAAGTCGGCATTGTGCCTTTTGTATTTATTTCCGATGCAATTTCTGTGTTTCATCGTCAATAAGAAGGTACAAGGTATACAGTAAACCTGAAGTGAAGCATCGGAATCTATTACTAGTGTCACAGGAATGGTTCAAAACATAGTCATTAAGAAGAGTCAGTCTTCTTGTACTTAAGTCGGCATTGCGACTTTTCTATTTAATTCCGATGCAATTTCTGTGTTTCATCGTCAATAAGAAGGTCAGAGGGATTCAGTAAACCTGAAGTGAAGCATCGGAATCTATAACTAGTGTCACAGGATAGGTTCAAAACATAGACAGTAAGAAGAGTCAGTCTTCTTGTCCTTAAGTCGGCATTGTGCATTTTGTATTTAATTCCGATGCAATTTCTGTGTTTCATCGTCAACAAGAAGGTACAAGGGATACAGTAAACCTGGAGTGAAGCATCGGAATCTATAACTAGTGTCACAGTAATGGTTCAAAACATAGACAGTAAGAAGGGTCAGTCTTCTTGTACTTATGTCGGCATTGTGCCATTTGTATTTAATTTCGATGCAATTCCTGTGATTCAACGTCAATAAGAAGGTCCAAGGGATACAGTAAACCTGAAGTGAAGCATCGGAATCTATAACTAGAGTCACAGGAATGTTTCAAAACATAGTAAATAAGAAGAGTCGGTCTTCTTGTCCTTAAGTCGGCATTGTGCCTTTTGTACTTAATTCCGATGCAATTTCTGTGTTTCATCTACAATAAGGTCAGAGGGATTCAGTAAAGCTGAAGTGAAGCATCGGAATCCTAAACTAGTGTCACAGGAATGGTTCATAACATAGACAGTAGGTAGAGTCAGTCTTCTTGCACTTAAGTCGGCATTGTGCCTTTTGTATTTAATTCCGATACAGTTTCTGTGTTTCATCGTCAATAAGAAGGTACAAGGTATACAGTAAACCTGAAGTGAAGCATCGGAATCTATAACTAGTGTCACAGGAATGGTTCAAAACAAAGTCAGTAAGAAGAGTCAGTCTTCTGGTACTTAAGTCGGCATTGTGCCTTTTCTATTTAATTCCGATGCAATTTCTGTGTTTCATCGTCAATAAGAAGGTCCAAGGGTTACAGTAAATCTGGAGTGAAGCATCGGAATCTATAACTAGTGTCACAGGAATGGTTCAAACATAGACAGTAAGAAGAGTCAGTCTTCTTTTACTTTAGTAGACATTGTGCCTTTTCTATTTAATTGCGATGCAATTTCTGTGTTTCATCGTCAATAAGAAGGTCCAAGGGATACAGTAAACCTGGAGTGGAGCATCGGAATCTATAACTAGTGTCACAGGAATGGTTCAAAACATAGACAGTAAGAAGAGTCAGTCTTCTTGTTTATAAGTCGGCATTGTGCCTTTTGTATTTAATTCCGATGCAATTTCTAAGTTTCATCGTCAACAAGAAGGTTCAAGGGATACAGCAAACCTGGAGTGAAGCATCGGAATCTATACCTAGTGTCACAGTAATGGTTCAAAACATAGACAGTAAGAAGAGTCAGTCCTCTTGTACTTAAGTCGGCATTGTGCCTTTTGTATTTAATTTCGATGCAATTTATGTGTTTCATCGTCAATAAGAAGGTCCAAGGAATACAGTAAACCTGAAGTGAAGCATCGGAATCTATAACTAGTGTCACAGGAATGGTTCAAACATAGTCAGTAAGAAGAGTCAGTCTTCTTGTACTTAAGTGGGCATTGTGCCTTTTCTAATTAATTCCGAGGCAATTTCTGTGTTTCATCGTCAATAAGAAGGTCCAAGGTTTACAGTAAACCTGGAGTGAAGCATCGGAATCTATAACTAGTGTCACAGGAATGGTTCAAAACATAGACAGTAAGAAGAGTCAGTCTTCTTGTACTTAAGTCGACATTGTGCTTTTTTTTTTTAATTCCGATGCAATTTCTGTGTTTCATCGACAATAAGAATGTCCACGGTATACAGTAAACCTGAAGTAATGCATCGGAATCTATAACTAGTGTCACAGCAATGGTTCAAACTATAATCACTAAGAAGAGTCAGTCTTCTTGTACTTAAGTCGGCATTGTGCCTTTTCTATTTAATTCCGATGCAATTTCTGTGTTTCATCGGCAATAAGGTCAGAGGGATACAGTAAACCTGAAGTGAAGCATCTGAATCTATAACTAGAGTCACAGGAGTGTTTCAAATCATTGTCAGTAAGAAGAGTCAGTCTTCTTGTACTTAAGTCGGCATTGTGCCTTTTGTATCTAATTCCGTTGCAATTTCTGTGTTTCATTGTCAATAATAAGGTCAGAGGGATACAGTAAACGTGAAGTGAAGCATCGGAATCCAAAACTAGTGTCACAGGAATGGTTCAAAACATAGACAGTAGGAAAAGTCAGGCTTATTGTACTTAAGTCGGCATTGTGCCTTTTGTATTAAATTCCGATGCAATTTCTGTGTTTCATCGTCAATAAGAAGGTCCAAGGTATACAGTAAACCTGAAGTGAAGCATCGGAATCTATAACTAGTGTCACAGGAATGGTTCAAACATAGTCAGTAAGAAGAGTCAGTCTTCTTGTACTTAAGTCGGCATTGTGCCTTTTCTATTTAATTCCGATGCAATTTCTGTGTTTCATCGTCAATAAGAAGGTCCAAGGGTTACAGTAAACCTGGAGTGAAGCATCGGAATCTATAACTAGTGTCACAGGAATGGTTCAAAACATAGACTGTAAGAAGAGTCAGTCTTCTTGTACTTAAGTCGACATTGAGCCTTTTCTATTTAATTCCGAAGCAATTTCTGTGTTTCATCGTCAATAAGAATGTCGAAGGTATCCAGTAAACCTGAAGTAAAGCATCGGAATCTATGACTAGTGTCACAGCAATGGTTCAAACTATAATCACAAAGAAGAGTCAGTCTGCTTGTACTTAAGTCGGCATTGTGCCTTTTCTATTTAATTCCGATGCAATTTCTGAGTTTCACCGTCAATAAGAAGGTCCAAGGGATACAGTAAACCTGGGGTGAAGCATCGGAATCTATAACTAGTGTCACAGGAATGGTTCAAAACATAGACAGTTAGAAGAGTCAGTCTTCTTGTACTTAAGTCGGCATTGAGAGTTTTCTATTTAATTCCGATGCAATTTCTGTGTTTCATCGTCAATAAGTGGATCAGAGGGATACAGTAAACCTGAAGTGAAGCATCGGAATCTATAACTAGTGTCACAGGAATGGTTCAAACATAGACAGTAAGAAGAGTCAGTCTTCGTGTACTAAAGTTGGCATTTTGCCTTTTGTATTTAATTCCGATGCTATTTCTGTGTGTCACCGTCAATAACAAGGTCCAAGGGATACAGTAAACCTGAAGTGAAGCATCGGAATCTATAACTATTGTCACCGGAATGGTTCAAACTATTATCAGTAAGAAGAGTCAGTCTTCTTGTACTTAAGTCGGCATTGTGCCTTTTCTATTTCATTCCGATGGAGTTTCTGTGTTTCATCGTCAATAAGTAGGTCCAAGGAATACAGTAAACCTGGAGTGAAGCATCGGAATCTATAACTAGTGTCACAGGAATGGTTGAAACATAGACAGTAAGAAGAGTCAGTCCTCTTGTACTTAAGTCGGCATTGTGCCTTTTGTATTTAATTCCGATGCAATTTCTGTGTTTCATCGTCAATAAGAAGGTCAGAGGGATACAGTAAACCTGAAGTGAAGCATCGGAATCTATAACTAGTGTCACAGGAATGGTTCAAAACATAGACAGTAAGAAGAGTCAGTCTTCTTGTCCTTAAGTCGGCATTGTGCATTTTGTATTTAATTCCGATGCAATTTCTGTGTTTCATCGTCAACAAGAAGGTACAAGGTATACAGTAAACCTGAAGTGAAGCATCGGAATCAATAACTAGTGTCACAGGAATGGTTCAAAACATAGTCAGTAAGAAGAGTCAGTCTTCTGGTCCTTAAGTCGGCATTGTGCCTTTTCTATTTAATTCCGATGCAATTTCTGTGTTTCATCGTCAATAAGAAGGTCCTAGGGTTACAGTAAATCTGGAGTGAAGCATCGGAATCTATAACTAGTGTCACAGGAATGGTTCAAACATAGACGGTAAGAAGAGTCAGTCATCTTTTACTTTAGTCGACATTGTGCCTTTTCTATTTAATTCCGATGCAACTTCTGTGTTTCATTGTCAATAAGAATGTCCAAGGTATACAGTAAACCTGAAGTAAAGCATCGGAATCTATAACTAGTGTCACAGGAATGGTTCAAAGCATAGACAGTAAGAAGAGTCAGTCTGTTTGTACTTGAGTCGGCATTGTGAGTTTTCTATTTAATTCCGATGCAATTTCGGTGTTTCATAGTCAATAACAAGGTCAGACGGATACAGTAAACCAGAAGTGAAGCATCGGAATCTATAACTAGTGTCACAGGAATGGTTCAAACATAGTCAGTAAGAAGAGTCAGTCTTCTTGTACTTAAGTGGGCATTGTGCCTTTTCAATTTAATTCCGATGCAATTTCTATGTTTCATCGTCAATAAGAAGGTCCAAGGGTTACAGTAAACCTGGAGTGAAGCATCGGAATCTATAACTAGTGTCACAGGAATGGTTCAAAACCTAGACAGTAAGAAGAGTCAGTCTTCTTGTACTTAAGTCGACATTGTGCTTTTTCTATTTAATTCCGATGCAATTTCTGTGTTTCATCGACGATAAGAATGTCCAAGGTATACAGTAAACCTGAAGTAAAGCATCGGAATCTATAACTAGTGTCACAGCAATGGTTCAAACTATAATCACTAAGAAGAGTCAGTCTTCTTGTACTTAAGTCGGCATTGTGCCTTTTCTATTTAATTCCGATGCAATTTCTGTGTTTCATCGGCAATAAGGTCAGAGGGATACAGTAAACCTAAAGTGAAGCATCGGAATCTATAACTAGAGTCACAGGAGTGTTTCAAATCATTGTCAGTAAGAAGAGTCAGTCTTCTTGTCCTTAAGTCGGCATTGTGCCTTTTGTATTTAATTCCGATGCAATTTCTGTGTTTTATCGGCAATAAGGTCAGAGGGATACAGTAAACCTGAAGTGAAGCATCGGAAACTATAACTAGTGTCACAGGAATGGTTCAAAACATAGACAGTAGGAAGACTCAGTCTTCTTGTACTTAAGTCGGCAATGTGCCATTTGTATTTAATTCCGATGCAATATCTGTGATTCATTGTCATTAAGAAGATCAGAGGGATACAGTAAACCTGAGGTGAAGCATCGGAATCCAACACTAGTGTCACAGGAATGGTTCAAAACATAGACAGTAAGAAGAGTCAGTCTTCTTGTACTTAAGTGGGCATTGTGCCTTTTGTATTTAATTCCGATGCAATTTCTGTGTTTCATCGTCAATAAGAAGGTAAAAGGTATACAGTAAACCAGAAGCGAAGCATCGGAATCTATAACTAGTGTCACAGCAATGGTTCAAACTATAATCACTAAGAAGATTTAGTCTTCTTGTACTTAAGTCGAAATTGAGCCTTTTCTATTTAATTCCGATGCAATTTCTGTGTTTCATCGGCAATAAGGTCAGAGGGATACAGTAAACCTGAAGTGAAGCATCGGAATCTATAACTAGTGTCACAGGAATGGTTCAAACATAGACAGTAGGAAGAGTCAATCGTCTTGTACTTAAGTCGGCATTGTGCCATTTGTATTTAATTCCGATGCAATTTCTATGTTTCGTTGTCAATAAGAAGGTCAGAGGGATACAGTAAACCTAAAGTGAAGCATCGGAATCCAAAACTAGTGTCACAGGAATGGTTCAAAAGATAGACAGTAGGAAGAGTCAGTCTTCTTGTACTTAAGTCGGCATTGTGCCTTTTGTATTTATTTCCGATGCAATTTCTGTGTTTCATCGTCAATAAGAAGGTACAAGGTATACAGTAAACCTGAAGTGAAGCATCGGAATCTATTACTAGTGTCACAGGAATGGTTCAAAACATAGTCATTAAGAAGAGTCAGTCTTCTTGTACTTAAGTCGGCATTGCGACTTTTCTATTTAATTCCGATGCAATTTCTGTGTTTCATCGTCAATAAGAAGGTCAGAGGGATTCAGTAAACCTGAAGTGAAGCATCGGAATCTATAACTAGTGTCACAGGATAGGTTCAAAACATAGACAGTAAGAAGAGTCAGTCTTCTTGTCCTTAAGTCGGCATTGTGCATTTTGTATTTAATTCCGATGCAATTTCTGTGTTTCATCGTCAACAAGAAGGTACAAGGGATACAGTAAACCTGGAGTGAAGCATCGGAATCTATAACTAGTGTCACAGTAATGGTTCAAAACATAGACAGTAAGAAGGGTCAGTCTTCTTGTACTTATGTCGGCATTGTGCCATTTGTATTTAATTTCGATGCAATTCCTGTGATTCAACGTCAATAAGAAGGTCCAAGGGATACAGTAAACCTGAAGTGAAGCATCGGAATCTATAACTAGAGTCACAGGAATGTTTCAAAACATAGTAAATAAGAAGAGTCGGTCTTCTTGTCCTTAAGTCGGCATTGTGCCTTTTGTACTTAATTCCGATGCAATTTCTGTGTTTCATCTACAATAAGGTCAGAGGGATTCAGTAAAGCTGAAGTGAAGCATCGGAATCCTAAACTAGTGTCACAGGAATGGTTCATAACATAGACAGTAGGTAGAGTCAGTCTTCTTGCACTTAAGTCGGCATTGTGCCTTTTGTATTTAATTCCGATACAGTTTCTGTGTTTCATCGTCAATAAGAAGGTACAAGGTATACAGTAAACCTGAAGTGAAGCATCGGAATCTATAACTAGTGTCACAGGAATGGTTCAAAACAAAGTCAGTAAGAAGAGTCAGTCTTCTGGTACTTAAGTCGGCATTGTGCCTTTTCTATTTAATTCCGATGCAATTTCTGTGTTTCATCGTCAATAAGAAGGTCCAAGGGTTACAGTAAATCTGGAGTGAAGCATCGGAATCTATAACTAGTGTCACAGGAATGGTTCAAACATAGACAGTAAGAAGAGTCAGTCTTCTTTTACTTTAGTAGACATTGTGCCTTTTCTATTTAATTGCGATGCAATTTCTGTGTTTCATCGTCAATAAGAAGGTCCAAGGGATACAGTAAACCTGGAGTGGAGCATCGGAATCTATAACTAGTGTCACAGGAATGGTTCAAAACATAGACAGTAAGAAGAGTCAGTCTTCTTGTTTATAAGTCGGCGTTGTGCCTTTTGTATTTAATTCCGATGCAATTTCTAAGTTTCATCGTCAACAAGAAGGTTCAAGGGATACAGCAAACCTGGAGTGAAGCATCGGAATCTATACCTAGTGTCACAGTAATGGTTCAAAACATAGACAGTAAGAAGAGTCAGTCCTCTTGTACTTAAGTCGGCATTGTGCCTTTTGTATTTAATTTCGATGCAATTTATGTGTTTCATCGTCAATAAGAAGGTCCAAGGAATACAGTAAACCTGAAGTGAAGCATCGGAATCTTAACTAGTGTCACTGGAATGGTTCAAAATATAGACAGTAAGAAGAGTCAGTCTTCTTGTACTTAAGTCGGCATTGTGCCTTTTGTATTTAATTCCAATGCAATTTCTGTGTGTCATCGTCAATAAGAAGGTCCAAGGGATATAGCAAACCTGGAGTGAAGCATCGGAATCTACAACTAGTGTCACAGGAATGGTTCAAAACATAGACAGTAAGAAGAGTCAGTATTCTTGAACTTAAGTCGGCATTGTGCCTTTTGTATTTAATTCCGATGCAATTTCTGTGTTTCATTGGCAATAAGAAGGTCAGAGGGATACAGTAAACCTGAGGTGAAGCATCGGAATCCAAAACTAGTGTCACAGGAATGTTTCAAAGCATAGACAGTAGGAAGAGTCAGTCTTCTTGTACTTAACTCGGCATTGTGCCTTTTGTATTTAATTCCGATACAGTTTCTGTGTTTCATCGTCAATAAGAAGGTACAAGGTATACAGTAAACCTGAAGTGAAGCATCGGAATCTATAACTAGTGTCACAGGAATGGTTCAAAACATAGTCAGTAAGAAGAGTCAGTCTTCTTGTACTTAAGTCGGCAATGTGCCATTTGTATTTAATTCCGATGCAATTTCTGTGATTCATTGTCATTAAGAAGATCAGAGGGATACAGTAAACCTGAGGTGAAGCATCGGAATCCAACACTAGTGTCACAGGAATGTTTCAAAACATAGACAGTAAGAAGAGTCAGTCTTCTTGTACTTAAGTCGGCATTGTGCCTTTTGTATTTAATTCCGATGCAATTTCTGTGTTTCATCGTCAATAAGAACGTACAAGGTATACAGTAACCCTGAAGTGAAGCATCGGAATCTATAACTAGTGTCACAGCAATGGTTCAAACTATAATCACTTAGAAGAGTCAGTCTTCTTGTACTTAAGTCGAAATTGTGCCTTTTCTATTTAATTCCGATGCAATTTCTGTGTTTCATCGGCAATAAGGTCAGAGGGATACTGTAAACCTGAAGTGAAGCATCGGAATCTATAACTAGTGTCACAGAAATGGTTCAAACATAGACAGTAGGAAGAGTCAATCTTCTTGTACTTAAGTCGGCATTGTGCCATTTGTATTTAATTCCGATGCAATTTCTGTGTTTCGTTGTCAATAAGAAGGTCAGAGGGATACAGAAAACCTAAAGTGAAGCATCGGAATCCAAAACTAGTGTCACAGGAATGGTTCAAAAGATAGACAGTAGGAAGAGTCAGTCTTCTGGTACTTAAGTCGGCATTGTGCCTTTTGTTTTTAATTCCGATGCAATTTCTGTGTTTCATCGTCAATAAGAAGGTACAAGGTATAGAGTTAACCTGAAGTGAAGCATCGGAATCTATAACTAGTTTCACAGGAATGGTTCAAAACATAGTCATTAAGAAGAGTCAGTCTTCTTGTACTTAAGTCGGCATTGAGACTTTTCTATTTAATTCCGAAGCAATTTCTGTGTTTCATCGTCAATAAGAAGGTCCAAGGTATACAGTAAACATGGAGTGAAGCATCGGAATCTATAACTAGTGTCACAGGAATGGTTCAAAACATAGACAGTAAGAAGAGTCAGTCTTCTTGTACTTGAGTCGGCATTGTGAGTTTTCTATTTAATTCCGATGCAATTTCGGTGTTTCATCGTCAATAAGAAGGTCAGAGGGGTACAGTAAACCTGAAGTGAAGCATCGGAATCTATAACTAGTTTCACAGGAATGGTTCAAACATAGTCAGTAAGAAGAGTCAGTCTTCTTGTACTTAAGTCGGCATTGTGCCTTTTCTATTTAATTCCGATGCAATTTCTGTGTTTCATCGTCAATAAGAAGGTCCAAGGGTTACAGTAAACCTGAAGTGAAGCATCGGAATCTATAACTAGTGTCACAGGAATGGTTCAAAACATAGACAGTAAGAAGAGTCAGTCTTCTTGTACTTAAGTCGGCATTGTGCCTTATGTATTTAATTCCGATGCAATTACTGTGTTTCATCGGCAATAAGGTCAGAGGGATACAGTAAACCTGAAGTGAAGCATCGGAATCTATAACTAGTGTCACAGGAATGGTCAAAACATAGACAGTAGGAAGAGTCAGTCTTCTTGTACTTAAGTCGGCATTGTGCCTTTTCTATTTAATTCCGATGCAATTTCTGTGTTTCATCGTCAATAAGAAGGTCCAAGGGTTACAGTAAACCTGGAGTGAAGCATCGGAATCTATAACTAGTGTCACAGGAATGGTTCAAAGCATAGACAGTAAGAAGAGTCAGTCTTCTTGTACGTAAGTCGACATTGAGCCTTTTCTATTTAATTCCGATGAAATTTCTGTGTTCCATCGTCAATAAGAATGTCGAAGGTATACAGTAAACCTGAAGTAAAGCTTCGGAATCTATGACTAGTGTCACAGCAATGGTTCAAACTATAATCACTAAGAAGAGTCAGTCTTCTTGTACTTAAGTCGGCATTGTGCCTTTTCTACTTAATTCCGATGCAATTTCTGTGTTTCATCGTCAATAAGAAGGTTCAAGGGATACAGTAAACCTGGAGTGAAGCATCGGAATCTATAAGTATTGTTACCGGAATGGTTCAAACTATTATCAGTAAGAAGAGTCAGTCTTCTTGTACTTAAGTCGGCATTGTGCCTTTTGTATTTAATTCCGATGCAATTTCTGTGTTTCATCGGCAATAAGGTCAGAGGGATACAGTAAACCTGAAGTGAAGCATCGGAATCTATAACTAGAGTCACAGGAGTGTTTCAAATCATTGTCAGTAAGAAGAGTCAGTCTTCTTGTCCTTAAGTCGGCATTGTGCCTTTTGTATTTAATTCCGATGCAATTTCTGTGTTTTATCGGCAATAAGGTCAGAGGGATACAGTAAACCTGAAGTGAAGCATCGGAAACTATAACTAGTGTCACAGGAATGGTTCAAAACATAGACAGTAGGAAGAGTCAGTCTTCTTGTACTTAAGTCGGCAATGTGCCATTTGTATTTAATTCCGATGCAATTTCTGTGATTCATTGTCATTAAGAAGATCAGAGGGATACAGTAAACCTGAGGTGAAGCATCGGAATCCAACACTAGTGTCACAGGAATGTTTCAAAACATAGACAGTAAGAAGAGTCAGTCTTCTTGTACTTAAGTCGGCATTGTGCCTTTTGTATTTAATTCCGATGCAATTTCTGTGATTCATCGTCAATAAGAACGTACAAGGTATACAGTAACCCTGAAGTGAAGCATCGGAATCTATAACTAGTGTCACAGCAATGGTTCAAACTATAATCACTTAGAAGAGTCAGTCTTCTTGTACTTAAGTCGAAATTGTGCCTTTTCTATTTAATTCCGATGCAATTTCTGTGTTTCATCGGCAATAAGGTCAGAGGGATACTGTAAACCTGAAGTGAAGCATCGGAATCTATAACTAGTGTCACAGAAATGGTTCAAACATAGACAGTAGGAAGAGTCAATCTTCTTGTACTTAAGTCGGCATTGTGCCATTTGTATTTAATTCCGATGCAATTTCTGTGTTTCGTTGTCAATAAGAAGGTCAGAGGGATACAGAAAACCTAAAGTGAAGCATCGGAATCCAAAACTAGTGTCACAGGAATGGTTCAAAAGATAGACAGTAGGAAGAGTCAGTCTTCTGGTACTTAAGACGGCATTGTGCCTTTTGTTTTTAATTCCGATGCAATTTCTGTGTTTCATCGTCAATAAGAAGGTACAAGGTATAGAGTAAACCTGAAGTGAAGCATCGGAATCTATAACTAGTTTCACAGGAATGGTTCAAAACATAGTCATTAAGAAGAGTCAGTCTTCTTGTTCTTAAGTCGGCATTGAGACTTTTCTATTTAATTCCGAAGCAATTTCTGTGTTTCATCGTCAATAAGAAGGTCCAAGGTATACAGTAAACATGGAGTGAAGCATCGGAATCTATAACTAGTGTCACAGGAATGGTTCAAAACATAGACAGTAAGAAGAGTCAGTCTTCTTGTACTTGAGTCGGCATTGTGAGTTTTCTATTTAATTCCGATGCAATTTCGGTGTTTCATCGTCAATAAGAAGGTCAGAGGGGTACAGTAAACCTGAAGTGAAGCATCGGAATCTATAACTAGTTTCACAGGAATGGTTCAAACATAGTCAGTAAGAAGAGTCAGTCTTCTTGTACTTAAGTCGGCATTGTGCCTTTTCTATTTAATTCCGATGCAATTTCTGTGTTTCATCGTCAATAAGAAGGTCCAAGGGTTACAGTAAACCTGAAGTGAAGCATCGGAATCTATAACTAGTGTCACAGGAATGGTACAAAACATAGACAGTAAGAAGAGTCAGTCTTCTTGTACTTAAGTCGGCATTGTGCCTTATGTATTTAATTCCGATGCAATTTCTGTGTTTCATCGGCAATAAGGTCAGCGGGATACAGTAAACCTGAAGTGAAGCATCGGAATCTATAACTAGTGTCACAGGAATGGTCAAAACATAGACAGTAGGAAGAGTCAGTCTTCTTGTACTTAAGTCGGCATTGTGCCTTTTCTATTTAATTCCGATGCAATTTCTGTGTTTCATCGTCAATAAGAAGGTCCAAGGGTTACAGTAAACCTGGAGTGAAGCATCGGAATCTATAACTAGTGTCACAGGAATGGTTCAAAGCATAGACAGTAAGAAGAGTCAGTCTTCTTGTACGTAAGTCGACATTGAGCCTTTTCTATTTAATTCCGATGAAATTTCTGTGTTCCATCGTCAATAAGAATGTGGAAGGTATACAGTAAACCTGATGTAAAGCTTCGGAATCTATGACTAGTGTCACAGCAATGGTTCAAACTATAATCACTAAGAAGAGTCAGTCTTCTTGTACTTAAGTCGGCATTGTGCCTTTTCTACTAAATTCCGATGCAATTTCTGTGTTTCATCGTCAATAAAAAGGTTCAAGGGATACAGTAATCCTGGAGTGAAGCATCGGAATCTATAAGTATTGTCACCGGAATGGTTCAAACTATTATCAGTAAGAAGAGTCAGTCTTCTTGTACTTAAGTCGGCATTGTGCCTTTTCTATTTCATTCCGATGCAGTTTCTGTGTTTCATGGTCAATAAGAAGGTCCAAGGAATACAATAAACCTGGAGTGAAGCATCGGAATCTATAACTAGTGTCACAGGAATGGTTGAATCATAGACAGTAAGAAGAGTCAGCCTCCTTGTACTTAAGTCGGCATTGTGCCTTTTTTATTTAATTCCGATGCAATTTCTGTGTTTCATCGTCCACAAGAAGGTCAGAGGGATACAGTAAACCTGAAGTGAAGCATCGGAATCTATAACTAGTGTCACAGGAATGGTTCAAAACATAGAGAGTAAGAAGAGTCATTCTTCTTGTCCTTAAGTCGGCATTGTGCCTTTTTTATTTAATTCCGATTCAATTTCTGTGTTTCATCGTCAACAAGAAGGTTCAAGGGATACAGTAAACCTGGAGTGAAGCATCGGAATCCAAAACTAGTGTCACAGGAATGGTTCAAAAGATAGACAGTAGGAAGAGTCAGTCTTCTGGTACTTAAGTCGGCATTGTGCCTTTTGTTTTTAATTCCGATGCAATTTCTGTGTTTCATCGTCAATAAGAAGGTACAAGGTATAGAGTAAACCTGAAGTGAAGCATCGGAATCTATAACTAGTGTCACTGGAATGGTTCAAAATATAGGCATTAAGAAGAGTCAGTCTTCTTGTACTTAAGTCAGCATTGTGCCTTTTGTGTTTAATTCCGTAGCAATTCCTGTGATTCATCGTCAATAAGAAGGTCCAAGGGATACAGTGAACCTGAAGTGAAGCATCGGAATCTATAACTAGAGTCACAGGAATGTTTCAAAACATAGTCAGTATGAAGAGTCAGTCTTCTTGTCCTTAATTCGGCAATGTGCCTTTTGTATTTAATTCCGATGCAATTTCTGTGTTTCAACGCCAATAAGGTCAGAAGGATACAGTAAACCTGAAGTGAAGCATCGGAATCTATAACTAGAGTCACAGGAGTGTTTCAAATCATAGTCAGTAAGAAGAGTCAGTCTTCTTGTCCTTAAGTCGGCATTGTGCCTTTTGTATTTAATTCCGTTGCAATTTCTGTGTTTCATCGTCAATAAGAATGTCCAAGGTATACAGTAAACCTGAAGTAAAGCATCGGAATCCATAACTAGTGTCACAGCAATGGTTCAAACTATAATCACTAAGAAGAGTCAGTCTTCCTGATCTTAAGTTGGCATTGTCCCTTTTCTATTTAATTCCGATGCAATTTCGGTGTTTCATCGTCAATAAGAAGGTCCAAGGGATACAGTAAACCTGGAGTGGAGCATCGGAATCTATAACTAGTGTCACAGGAATGGTTCAAAACATAGACAGTAAGAAGAGTCAGTCTTCTTGTCCTTAAGTCGGCATTGTGCCTTTTGTATTTAATTCCGATGCAATTTCTAAGTTTCATCGTCAACAAGAAGGTTCAAGGGATACAGCAAACCTGGAGTGAAGCATCGGAATCTATACCTAGTGTCACAGTAATGGTTCAAAACATAGACAGTAAGAAGAGTCAGTCCTCTTGTACTTAAGTCGGCATTGTGCCTTTTGTATTTAATTTCGATGCAATTTCTGTGTTTCATCGTCAATAAGAAGGTCCAAGGAATACAGTAAACCTGAAGTGAAGCATCGGAATCTATAACTAGTGTCACTGGAATGGTTCAAAATATAGACAGTAAGAAGAGTCAGTCTTCTTGTACTTAAATCAGCATTGTGCCTTTTGTGTTTAATTCCGATGCAATTCCTGTGATTCATCGTCAATAAGAAGGTCCAAGGGATACAGTGAACTTGAAGTGAAGCATCGGAATCTATAACTAGAGTCACAGGAATGTTTCAAAACATAGTCAGTAAGAAGAGTCAGTCTTCTTGTCCTTAAGTCGGCATTGTGCCTTTCGTATTTAGTTCCGATGCAATTTCTGTGTTTCATCGGCAATAAGGTCAGAGGGATACAGTAAAGCTGAAGTGAAGCATCGGAATCTATAACTAGTGTCACAGGAATGGTTCAAAACATAGACAGTAGGAAGAGTCAGTCTTCTTGTAATTAAGTCGGCATTGTGCCTTTTGTATTTAATTCCGATGCTATTTCTGTGTTTCATTGGCAATAAGAAGGTCAGAGGGATACAGTAAACCTGAGGTGAAGCATCGGAATCCAAAACTAGTGTCACAGGAATGTTTCAAAGCATAGACAGTAGGAAGAGTCAGTCTTCTTGTACTTAATTCGGCATTGTGCCTTTTGTATTTAATTCCGATACAATTTCTGTGTTTCATCGTCAATAAGAAGGTACAAGGTATACAGTAAACCTGAAGTGAAGAATCGGAATCTATAACTAGTGTCACAGGAATGATTCAAAACATAGTCAGTAAGAAGAGTCAGTCTTCTTGTACTTAAGTCGGCATTGTGCCTTTTCTATTTAATTCCGATGAAATTTCTGTGTTTCATCGTCAATAAGAAGGTCCAAGGGTTACAGTAAACCTGGAGTGAAGCATCGGAATCTATAACTAGTGTCACAGGAATGGTTCAAACATAGACAGTCAGAAGAGTCATTCTTCTTGTACTTAAGTCGACATTGTGCATTTTCTATTTAATTCGGATGCAATTTCTGTGTTTCATCGTCAATAAGAATGTCCAAGGTATACAGTAAACGTGCAGTAAAGCATCGGAATCTATAACTAGTGTCACAGCAATGGTTCAAACTATAATCACTAAGAAGAGTCAGTCTTCTTGTACTTAAGTCGCCATTGTGCCTTTTCTATTTAATTCCGATGCAATTTCTGTGCTTCATCGTCAATAAGAAGGTGCAAGGTATACAGTAAACCTGGAGAAAAGCATCGGAATCTATAACTAGTGTCACAGGAATGGTTCAAAACATAGACAGTAAGAAGAGTCAGTCTTCTTGTACTTGAGTCGGCATTGTGAGTTTTCTATTTAATTCCGATGCAATTTCGGTGTTTCATCGTCAATAAGAAGGTCAGAGGGATACAGTGAACCTGAAGTGAAGCATCCGAATCTATAACTAGTGTCACAGGAATGGTTTAAACATAGTCAGTAAGAAGAGTCAGTCTTCTTGTACTTAATTCGGCATTGTGCCTTTTCTATTTAATTCCGATGCAATTTCTGTGTTTCATCGGCAATAAGGTCAGAGGGATACAGTAAACCTGAAGTGAAGCATCGGAATCTATAACTAGAGTCACAGGAGTGTTTCAAATCATAGTCAGTAAGAAGAGTCAGTCTTCTTGTCCTTAAGTCGGCATTGTGCCTTTTGTATTTAATTCCGATGCAATTTCTGTGTTTCATCGGCAATAAGGTCAGAGGGATACAGTAAACCTGAAGTGAAGCATCATAATCAATAACTAGTGTCACAGGAATGGTTCAAAACATAGACAGCAGGAAGAGTCTGTCTTCTTGAACTTAAGTCGGCATTGTGCCATTTGTAGTTAATTCCGATGCAATTTCTGTGTTTCATTGTCAATAAGAAGCTCAGAGTGATACAGTAAACGTGAGGTGAAGCATCGGAATCCAAAACTAGTGTTACAGGAATGGTTCAAAACATAGACAGTAGGAAGAGTCAGTCTTCTTGTAGTTATGTCGGCATTGTGCCTTTTGTATTTAATTCCGATGCAATATCTGTGTTTCATCGGCAATAAGGTCAGAGGGATACAGTAAACCTGAAGTGAAGCATCGGAATCTATAACTAGTGTCTCAGGAATGGTTCAAAACATAGACAGCAGGAAGAGTCAGTCTTCTTGTACTTAAGTCGGCATTGTGCCATTTGTATTTGATTCCGATGCAATTTCTGGGTTTCATTGTCAATAAGAAGGTTAGAGTGATACAGTAAAGCTGAGGTGAAGCATCGGAATCCAAAACTAGTGTCACAGGAATGGTTCAAAAGATAGACAGTAGGAAGAGTCAGTCTTCTTGTAGTTATGTCGGCATTGTGCCTTTTGTATTTAATTCCGATGCAATTTCTGTGTTTCATCGTCAATAAGAAGGTCCAAGGGTTACAGTAAACCTGGAGGGAATCATCGGAATCTATAACTAGTGTCACAGGAATGGTTCAAACATAGACAGTGAGAAGAGTCAGTCCTCTTGTACTTAAGTCGACATTGTGCCTTTTCTATTTAATTCCGATGCAATTTCTGTGTTTCATCGTCAATAAGAAGGTCCAAGGTATACAGTAAACCTGGAGTGAAGCATCGGAATCTATAACTAGTGTCACAGGAATGGATCAAATCATAGACAGTAAGGAGAGTCAGTCTTCTTGTACTTGAGTCGGCATTGTGAGTTTTCTATTTAATTCCGATGCAATTACTGTGTTTCATCGTCAATAAGAAGGTCCAAGGGATACAGTTAACCTGGAGTGAGGCATCGGAATCTGTAACTAGTGTCACAGGAATGGTTGAAAACATAGACAGTAAGCAGAGTCAGTCTTCTTGTACTTAAGTCGGCATTGTGCCTTTCTTATTTAATTCCTATTCAATATCTGTGTCTCATCGTCAATAAGAAGGTTCAAGGGATACATTAAACCTAGAGTGAGGCATCGGAATCTATAACTAGTGTCACAGGAATGGTTCAAACATAGACAGTCAGAAGAGTCATTCTTCTTGTACTTAAGTCGACATTGTGCATTTTCTATTTAATTCCGATGCAATTTCTGTGTTTCATCGTCAATAAGAATGTCCAAGGTATCCAGTAAACGTGTAGTAAAGCATCGGAATCTATAACTAGTGTCTCAGCAATGGTTCAAACTATAATCACTAAGAAGAGTCAGTCTTCTTGTACTTAAGTCGCCATTGTGCCTTTTCTATTTAATTCCGATGCAATTTCTGTGTTTCATCGTCAATAAGAAGGTGCAAGGTATACAGTAAACCTGGAGAAAAGCATCGGAATCTATAACTAGTGTTACAGGAATGGTTCAAAACATAGACAGTGAGAAGAGTCAGTCTTCTTGTACTTGAGTCGGCATTGTGAGTTTTCTATTTAATTCCGATGCAATTTCGGTGTTTCATCGTCAATAAGAAGGTCAGAGGGATACAGTGAACATGAAGTGAAGCATCGGAATCTATAACTAGTGTCACAGGAATGGTTCAAAACATAGACAGCAGGAAGAGTCAGTCTTCTTGTACTTAAGTCGGCATTGTGCCATTTGTATTTAATTCCGATGCAATTTCTGTGTTTCATTGTCAATAAGAAGGTCAGAGTGATACAGTAAACCTGAGGTGAAGCATCGGAATCCAAAACTAGTGTCACAGGAATGGTTCAAAACATAGACAGTAGGAATAGACAGTCTTCTTGTAGTTATGTCGGCATTGTGCCTTTTGTATTTAATTCCGATGCAATTTCTGTTTTTCATCGGCAATAAGGGCAGAGGGATACAGTAAACCTGAAGTGAAGCATCGGAATCTATAACTAGTATCACAGGAATGGTTCATAACATAGTCAGTAAGAAGAGTCAGTCTTCTTGTTCTTAAGTCGGCATTGTGCCTTTTGCATTTAATTCAGATTCAATTTCTGTGTTTTATCGTCAATAAGGAGGTCCAAGGGATACAGTAAACATGAAGTGAAGCATCGAAATCAATAACTAGTGTCACAGGAATGGTTCAAAACATAGACAGAATAACAGTCAGTCTTCTTGTACTTAAGTCGGCATTCTGCCATTTGTATTTAATTCCGTTGCAATTTATGTGTTTCATCGTCAATAAGTAGGGCAGAGGGATACAGTAAACCTGAAGTGAATCATCGGAATCAATAACTAGTTTCAAAGGAATGATTCAAAACATAGACAGTAGGAAGTGTTAGTCTTCTTGTACTTAAGTCTGCATTGTGCATTTTCTATTTACTTCCGATGCAATTTCTATGTGTCATCGTCAATAAGAAGGTCCAAGGGATATAGCAAACCTGGAGTGAAGAATCGGAATCTATAACTAGTGTCACAGGAATGGTTCAAAACATAGACAGTAAGAAGAGTCAGTCTTCTTGTACTTAAGTCGGCATTGTGCCTTTTGTATTCAATTCCGATGCAATATCTGTGTTTCATCGTCAATAAGTAGGTCCAAGGGATCCACTAAACCTGAAGTGAAGCACCGGAATCTATAACTAGTGTCACAGGAATGGTTCAAAACATAGTCAGTAAGAAAAGTCAGTCTTCTTGTACTTAAGTCGGCATTGTGCCTTTTTTATTTAATTCCGATGAATTTCTGTGTTTCATCGTCAATAAGAACGTCAGAGGGATACAGTAAATCTGAAGTGAAGCATCGGAATCTATAACTAGTGTCACAGGAATGGTTCAAAACACAGACAGTAAGAAGAGCCAGTCTTCTTGTATTTAATTCGGCATTGTGCCTTTTGTATTTAATTCCGACGCAATTTCTGTGTTTCATCGTCAATAAGAACGTCAGAGGGATACAGTAAATCTGAAGTGAAGCATCGGAATCTATAACTAGTGTCACAGGAATGGTTCAAAACATAGTCAGTAAGAAGAGTCATTCATCTTGTACTAAAGTCGGCATTGTGCCTTTTGTATTTAATTCCGATGCAATTTCTGTGTTTCATCGTCAATAAGAAGGTCCACGGGATACAGTAAACCTGGAGTGAAGTATCGGAATCTATAACTAGTGTCACAGGGATGGTTCAAATCATAGACAGTAAGAAGAGTCAGTATTCATGTACTTAAGTCGGCATTGTGCCTTTTGAATTTAATTCCGATGCAATTTCCGTGTTTCATCTTCAATAAGAAGATCCAAGGGATACAGTAAACCTGAAGTGAAGCATCAGAATCTATAACTAGTGTCACAGGAATGGTTCAAAACATAGTCAGTAAGAAGAGTCAGTCTTCTTGTACTTAAGTCGGCATTGCGCCTTTTGTATTTAATTCCGATGCAATATCTGTGTTTCATCGTCAATAAGAAGGTCCGAGGGATACAGTAAATCTGAAGTGAAGTATCGGAATCTATAACTAGTGTCACAGGAATGGTTCAAAACATAGACAGTAGGAAGAGTCAGTCTTTTTGTACTTAAGTCGGCATTGTGCATTTTCTATTTAATTCCGATGCAATTTCTGTGTGTCATCGTCAATAAGAAGGTCCAAGGGATATAGCAGACCTGGAGTGAAGCATCGGAATCTATAACTAGTGTCACAGGAATGGTTCAAAACATAGACAGTAAGAAGAGTCAGTCATCTTGTACTTAAGTCGGCATTGTGCCTTTTTTATTTAATTCCGATGAATTTCTGTGTTTCATCGTCAATAAGAAGGTCAGAGGGATACAGTAAACCTGTAGTGAAGCATCGGAATCTATAACTAGTGTCACAGGAATGGTTCAAAACAGTCAGTAACAAGAGTCAGTCTTCTTGTACTTAAGTCGGCATTGTGCCTTTTGTATTTAATTCCGATGCAATTTCTGTGTTTCGTCGTCAATAAGTAGGTCCAAGGGATCCACTAAACCTGAAGTGAAGCACCGGAATCTACAACTAGTGTCACAGGAATGGTTCAAAACATAGTCAGTAAGAAAAGTCAGTCTTCTTGTACTTAAGTCGGCATTGTGCCATTTGTATTTAATTCAGATGCAATTTCTGTGTTTCATCGTCAATAAGAGGGTCTAAGGGATACAGTAAACCTAGGGTGAAGCATCGGAATCTATAACTAGTGTCACAGGAATGGTTCAAAACACAGACAGTAAGAAGAGTCAGTCTTCTTGTATTTAATTCGGCATTGTGCCTTTTGTATTTAATTCCGACGCAATTTCTGTGTTTCATCGTCAATAAGAACGTCAGAGGGATACAGTAAATCTGAAGTGAAGCATCGGAATCTATAACTAGTGTCACAGGAATGGTTCAAAACATAGTCAGTAAGAAGAGTCATTCTTCTTGTACTAAAGTCGGCATTGTGCCCTTTGTATTTAATTCCGATGCAATTTCTGTGTTTCATCGTCAATAAGAAGGTCCACGGGATACAGTAAACCTGGAGTGAAGCATCGGAATCTATAACTAGTGTCACAGGGATGGTTCAAATCATAGACAGTAAGAAGAGTCAGTATTCTTGTACTTAAGTCGACATTGTGCCTTTTGTATTTAATTCCGATGCAATTTCCGTGTTTCATCTTCAATAAGAAGATCCAAGGGATACAGTAAACCTGAAGTGAAGCATCAGAATCTATAACTAGTGTCACAGGAATGGTTCAAAACATAGTCAGTAAGAATAGTCAGTCTTCTTGTACTTAAGTCGGCATTGTGCCTTTTGTATTTAATTCCGATGCAATATCTGTGTTTCATCGTCAATAAGAAGGTCCGAGGGATACAGTACACCTGAAGTGAAGTATCGGAATCCATAACTAGTGTCACAGGAATGGTTCAAAACATAGACAGTAGGAAGAGTCAGTCTTTTTGTACTTAAGTCGGCATTGTGCATTTTTCATTTAAATCCGATGCAATTTCTGTGTGT
Source organism: Schistocerca serialis cubense (assembly GCF_023864345.2). Taxonomy (NCBI): domain Eukaryota; kingdom Metazoa; phylum Arthropoda; class Insecta; order Orthoptera; family Acrididae; genus Schistocerca; species Schistocerca serialis. The sequence continues at coordinate 545,386,940 of NC_064646.1, read as the reverse complement.
CATCGTCAATAAGAAGGTCCAAGGCATATAGTAAACCTGGAGTGAAGAATCGGAATCTATAACTAGTGTCACAGGAATGGTTCAAATCATAGACAGTAAGATGAGTCAGTCTACTTGTACTTAAGTCGGCATTGTGCCTCTTGTATTATTTCCGATGCAATTTCTGTGTTTCATCGTCAATAAGAAGGTCCAAGGGATACAGTAAACCTGAAGTGAAGCATTATAATCTATAACTAGTGTCACAGGAATGGTCCAAAGCATAGTCAGTAAGAAGACTCAGTCTTCCTGTACTTAAGTCGGCATTGTGCCTTTTGTATTTAATTCCGATGCAATTTCTGTGTGTCATCGTCAATAAGAAGGTCCAAGGGATATAGCAAACCTGGAGTGAAGCATCGGAATCTACAACTAGTGTCACAGGAATGGTTCAAATCATAGACAGTAAGAAGAGTCAGTCTTCTTGAACTTAAGTCGCCATTGTGCCTTTTGTATTTAATTAAGATGCAATTTCTGTGTTTCATCGTCAATAAGAATGTCCAAGGGATACAGTATACCTGGAGTGAAGCATCGGAATCTATAACTAGTGTCATAGTAATGGTTCAAAACATAGACAGTAAGAAGAGTCAGTCTTCTTGTACTTAAGTTGGCATTGTGCCTTTTGTATTTAATTCCGATGCAATTCCTGTGATTCATCGTCAATAAGAAGGTCCAAGGGATACAGTAAACCTGAAGTGAATCATCGGAATCTATAACTAGTGTCACTGGAATGGTTCAAAATATAGACAGTAAGAATAGTCAGTCTTATTGCACTTAAGTCCGCATTGTGCCTTTTGTATTTAATTCCGATGCAATTTCTGTGTTTCATCGGCAATAAGGTCAGAGGGATACAGTAAACCTCAAGTGAAGCATCGGAATCTATAACTAGAGTCACAGGAATTTTTCAAATCATAGTCAGTAAGAAGAATCTGTCTTCTTGTCCTTAAGTCGGCATTGTGAATTTTGTATTTAATTCCGATGCAATTTCTGTGTTTCGGCGGCAATAAGGTCAGAGGGATACAGTAAACCTGAAGTGAAGCATCGGAATCTATAACTAGTGTCACAGGCATGGTTCAAGACATAGACAGTAGGAAGAGTCAGTCTTCTTGTACTTAAGTCGGCATTGTGCCTTTTGTATTTCATTCCGATGCAATTTCTGTGTTTCATTGTCAATAAGAAGGTCAGAGGGATACAGTAAACCTGAAGTGAAGCATCGGAATCCAAAATTAGTGTCACAGGAATGGTTCAAAGCATAGACAGTAGGAAAAGTCAGTCTTATTGTACTTAAGTCGGCATTGTGCCTTTTGTATTAAATTCATATGCAATTTCTGTGTTTCATCGTCAATAAGAAGGTCCAAGGTATACAGTAAACCTGAAGTGAAGCATCGGAATCTATAACTAGTGTCACAGGAATGGTTCAAACATAGTCAGTAAGAAGAGTCAGTCTTCTTGTACTTAAGTCGGCATTGTGCCTTTTCTATTTAATTCCGATGAAATTTCTGTGTTTCATCGTCAATAAGAAGGTCCAAGGGTTACAGTAAACCTGGAGTGAAGCATCGGAATCTATAACTAGTGTCACAGGAATGGTTCAAAACATAGACTGTATGAAGAGTCGGTCTTCTTGTACTTAAGTCGACATTGAGCCATTTCTATTTAATTCCGAAGCAATTATCTGTGTTTCATCGTCAATAAGAATGTCGAAGGTATCCAGTAAACCTGAAGTAAAGCATCGGAATCTATCACTAGTGTCACAGCAATGGTTCAAACTATAATCACTAAGAAGAGTCAGTCTGCTTGTACTTAAGTCGGCATTGTGCCTTTTCTATTTAATTCCGATGCAATTTCTGGGTTTTATCGTCAATAAGAAGGTCCAAGGGATACAGTAAACCTGGGGTGAAGCATCGGAATCTATAACTAGTGTCACAGGAATGGTTCAAAACAAAGACAGTTAGAAGAGTCAGTCTTCTTGTACTTGAGTCGGCATTGTGAGTTTTCTATTTAATTCCGATGCAATTTCTGTGTTTCATCGTCAATAAGTAGATCAGAGGGATACAGTAAACCTGAAGTGAAGCATCGGAATCTATAACTAGTGTCACAGGAATGGTTCAAACATAGACAGTAAGAAGAGTCAGTCTTCGTGTACTAAAGTTGGCATTTTGCCTTTTGTATTTAATTCCGATGCTATTTCTGTGTGTCACCGTCAATAACAAGGTCCAAGGGATACAGTAAACCTGAAGAGAAGCATCGGAATCTATAACTAGTGTCACAGGAATGGTTCAAAACACAGACAGTAAGACGAGTCATTCTTCTTGTCCTTAAGTCGGCATTGTGCATTTTGTATTTAATTCCGATGCAATTTCTGTGTTTCATCTTCAACAAGAAGGTACAAGGGATACAGTAAACCTGGAGTGAAGCATCGGAATCTATAACTAGTGTCACGGTAATGGTTCAAAACATAGACAGTAAGAAGAGTCAGTCTTCTTGTACTTAAGTCGGCATTGTGCCGTTTGTATTTAATTTCGATGCAATTTCTGTGTTTCATCGTCAATAAGAAGGTCCAAGGAATACAGTAAACCTGAAGTGAAGCATCGGAATCTATAACTAGTGTCACTGGAATGGTTCAAAATATAGACAGTAAGAAGAGTCAGTCTTCTTGTACTTAAGTCGGCATTGTGCCTTTTCTATTTAATTCCGATGCAATTTCTGTGTTTCATCGTCAATAAGAAGGTCCAAGGTTGACAGTAAACCTGGAGTGAAGCATCGGAATCTATAACTAGTGTCACAGGAATGGTTGAAAACATAGTCAGTAAGAAGAGTCATTCATCTTGTACTAAAGTCGGCATTGTGCCTTTTGTATTTAATTCCGATGCAATTTCTGTGTTTCATCGTCAATAAGAAGGTCCACGGGTTACAGTAAACCTGGAGTGAAGTATCGGAATCTATAACTAGTGTCACAGGGATGGTTCAAATCATAGACAGTAAGAAGAGTCAGTATTCATGTACTTAAGTCGGCATTGTGCCTTTTGAATTTAATTCCGATGCAATTTCCGTGTTTCATCTTCAATAAGAAGATCCAAGGGATACAGTAAACCTGAAGTGAAGCATCAGAATCTATAACTAGTGTCACAGGAATGGTTCAAAACATAGTCAGTAAGAAGAGTCAGTCTTCTTGTACTTAAGTCGGCATTGCGCCTTTTGTATTTAATTCCGATGCAATATCTGTGTTTCATCGTCAATAAGAAGGTCCGAGGGATACAGTAAATCTGAAGTGAAGTATCGGAATCTATAACTAGTGTCACAGGAATGGTTCAAAACATAGACAGTAGGAAGAGTCAGTCTTTTTGTACTTAAGTCGGCATTGTGCATTTTCTATTTAATTCCGATGCAATTTCTGTGTGTCATCGTCAATAAGAAGGTCCAAGGGATATAGCAGACCTGGAGTGAAGCATCGGAATCTATAACTAGTGTCACAGGAATGGTTCAAAACATAGACAGTAAGAAGAGTCAGTCATCTTGTACTTAAGTCGGCATTGTGCCTTTTTTATTTAATTCCGATGAATTTCTGTGTTTCATCGTCAATAAGAAGGTCAGAGGGATACAGTAAACCTGTAGTGAAGCATCGGAATCTATAACTAGTGTCACAGGAATGGTTCAAAACAGTCAGTAACAAGAGTCAGTCTTCTTGTACTTAAGTCGGCATTGTGCCTTTTGTATTTAATTCCGATGCAATTTCTGTGTTTCGTCGTCAATAAGTAGGTCCAAGGGATCCACTAAACCTGAAGTGATGCACCGGAATCTACAACTAGTGTCACAGGAATGGTTCAAAACATAGTCAGTAAGAAAAGTCAGTCTTCTTGTACTTAAGTCGGCATTGTGCCATTTGTATTTAATTCAGATGCAATTTCTGTGTTTCATCGTCAATAAGAGGGTCTAAGGGATACAGTAAACCTAGGGTGAAGCATCGGAATCTATAACTAGTGTCACAGGAATGGTTCAAAGCACAGACAGTAAGAAGAGTCAGTCTTCTTGTATTTAATTCGGCATTGTGCCTTTTGTATTTAATTCCGACGCAATTTCTGTGTTTCATCGTCAATAAGAACGTCAGAGGGATACAGTAAATCTGAAGTGAAGCATCGGAATCTATAACTAGTGTCACAGGAATGGTTCAAAACATAGTCAGTAAGAAGAGTCATTCTTCTTGTACTAAAGTCGGCATTGTGCCCTTTGTATTTAATTCCGATGCAATTTCTGTGTTTCATCGTCAATAAGAAGGTCCACGGGATACAGTAAACCTGGAGTGAAGCATCGGAATCTATAACTAGTGTCACAGGGATGGTTCAAATCATAGACAGTAAGAAGAGTCAGTATTCTTGTACTTAAGTCGACATTGTGCCTTTTGTATTTAATTCCGATGCAATTTCCGTGTTTCATCTTCAATAAGAAGATCCAAGGGATACAGTAAACCTGAAGTGAAGCATCAGAATCTATAACTAGTGTCACAGGAATGGTTCAAAACATAGTCAGTAAGAATAGTCAGTCTTCTTGTACTTAAGTCGGCATTGTGCCTTTTGTATTTAATTCCGATGCAATATCTGTGTTTCATCGTCAATAAGAAGGTCCGAGGGATACAGTACACCTGAAGTGAAGTATCGGAATCCATAACTAGTGTCACAGGAATGGTTCAAAACATAGACAGTAGGAAGAGTCAGTCTTTTTGTACTTAAGTCGGCATTGTGCATTTTTCATTTAAATCCGATGCAATTTCTGTGTGTCATCGTCAATAAGAAGGTCCAAGGCATATAGTAAACCTGGAGTGAAGAATCGGAATCTATAACTAGTGTCACAGGAATGGTTCAAATCATAGACAGTAAGATGAGTCAGTCTACTTGTACTTAAGTCGGCATTGTGCCTCTTGTATTATTTCCGATGCAATTTCTGTGTTTCATCGTCAATAAGAAGGTCCAAGGGATACAGTAAACCTGAAGTGAAGCATTATAATCTATAACTAGTGTCACAGGAATGGTCCAAAGCATAGTCAGTAAGAAGACTCAGTCTTCTTGTACTTAAGTCGGCATTGTGCCTTTTGTATTTAATTCCGATGCAATTTCTGTGTGTCATCGTCAATAAGAAGGTCCAAGGGATATAGCAAACCTGGAGTGAAGATCGGAATCTACAACTAGTGTCACAGGAATGGTTCAAAACATAGACAGTAAGAAGAGTCAGTCTTCTTGAACTTAAGTCGCCATTGTGCCATTTGTATTTAATTAAGATGCAATTTCTGTGTTTCATCGTCAATAAGAATGTCCAAGGGATACAGTATACCTGGAGTGAAGCATCGGAATCTATAACTAGTGTCATAGTAATGGTTCAAAACATAGACAGTAAGAAGAGTCAGTCTTCTTGTACTTAAGTTGGCATTGTGCCTTTTGTATTTAATTCCGATGCAATTCCTGTGATTCATCGTCAATAAGAAGGTCCAAGGGATACAGTAAACCTGAAGTGAATAATCGGAATCTATAACTAGTGTCACTGGAATGGTTCAAAATATAGACAGTAAGAATAGTCAGTCTTATTGCACTTAAGTCCGCATTGTGCCTTTTGTATTTAATTCCGATGCAATTTCTGTGTTTCATCGGCAATAAGGTCAGAGGGATACAGTAAACCTGAAGTGAAGCATCGGAATCTATAACTAGTGTCACAGGCATGGTTCAAGACATAGACAGTAGGAAGAGTCAGTCTTCTTCTACTTAAGTCGGCATTGTGCCTTTTGTATTTCATTCCGATGCAATTTCTGTGTTTCATTGTCAATAAGAAGGTCAGAGGGATACAGTAAACCTGAAGTGAAGCATCGGAATCCAAAATTAGTGTCACAGGAATGGTTCAAAGCATAGACAGTAGGAAAAGTCAGTCTTATTGTACTTAAGTCGGCATTGTGCCTTTTGTATTAAATTCCGATGCAATTTCTGTGTTTCATCGTCAATAAGAAGGTCCAAGGTATACAGTAAACCTGAAGTGAAGCATCGGAATCTATAACTAGTGTCACAGGAACGGTTCAAACATAGTCAGTAAGAAGAGTCAGTCTTCTTGTACTTAAGTCGGCATTGTGCCTTTTCTATTTAATTCCGATGAAATTTCTGTGTTTCATCGTCAATAAGAAGGTCCAAGGGTTACAGTAAACCTGGAGTGAAGCATCGGAATCTATAACTAGTGTCACAGGAATGGTTCAAAACATAGACTGTATGAAGAGTCGGTCTTCTTGTACTTAAGTCGACATTGAGCCATTTCTATTTAATTCCGAAGCAATTATCTGTGTTTCATCGTCAATAAGAATGTCGAAGGTATCCAGTAAACCTGAAGTAAAGCATCGGAATCTATCACTAGTGTCACAGCAATGGTTCAAACTATAATCACTAAGAAGAGTCAGTCTGCTTGTACTTAAGTCGGCATTGTGCCTTTTCTATTTAATTCCGATGCAATTTCTGGGTTTTATCGTCAATAAGAAGGTCCAAGGGATACAGTAAACCTGGGGTGAAGCATTGGAATCTATAACTAGTGTCACAGGAATGGTTCAAAACAAAAACAGTTAGAAGAGTCAGTCTTCTTGTACTTGAGTCGGCATTGTGAGTTTTCTATTTAATTCCGATGCAATTTCTGTGTTTCATCGTCAATAAGTAGATCAGAGGGATACAGTAAACCTGAAGTGAAGCATCGGAATCTATAACTAGTGTCACAGGAATGGTTCAAACATAGACAGTAAGAAGAGTCAGTCTTCGTGTACTAAAGTTGGCATTTTGCCTTTTGTATTTAATTCCGATGCTATTTCTGTGTGTCACCGTCAATAACAAGGTCCAAGGGATACAGTAAACCTGAAGAGAAGCATCGGAATCTATAACTAGTGTCACAGGAATGGTTCAAAACACAGACAGTAAGACGAGTCATTCTTCTTGTCCTTAAGTCGGCATTGTGCATTTTGTATTTAATTCCGATGCAATTTCTGTGTTTCATCTTCAACAAGAAGGTACAAGGGATACAGTAAACCTGGAGTGAAGCATCGGAATCTATAACTAGTGTCACGGTAATGGTTCAAAACATAGACAGTAAGAAGAGTCAGTCTTCTTGTACTTAAGTCGGCATTGTGCCGTTTGTATTTAATTTCGATGCAATTTCTGTGTTTCATCGTCAATAAGAAGGTCCAAGGAATACAGTAAACCTGAAGTGAAGCATCGGAATCTATAACTAGTGTCACTGGAATGGTTCAAAATATAGACAGTAAGAAGAGTCAGTCTTCTTGTACTTAAGTCGGCATTGTGCCTTTTCTATTTAATTCCGATGCAATTTCTGTGTTTCATCGTCAATAAGAAGGTCCAAGGGTTACAGTAAACCTGGAGTGAAGCATCGGAATCTATAACTAGAGACACAGGAATGGTTCAAAATATAGAAAGTAAGAAGAGTCAGTCTTCTTGTACTTAAGTCGACATTGTGCTTTTTCTATCTAATTCCGATGCAATTTCTGTGTTTCATCGACAATAAGAATGTCCAAGGTATATGGTAAACCTGAAGTAAAGCATCGGAATCTATAACTAGTCTCACAGCAATGGTTCAAACTATAATCACTAAGAAGAGTCAGTCTTCTTGTACTTAAGTCGGCATTGTGCCTTTTCTATTTAATTCCGATGCAATTTCTGTGTTTCATCGGCAATAAGGTCAGAGGGATACAGTAAACCTGAAGTGAAGCATCGGAAACTATAACTAGTGTCACAGGAATGGTTCAATACATAGACAGTAGGAAGAGTCAGTCTCCTTGTACTTAAGTTGGCTATGTGCCATTTGTATTTAATTCCGATGCAATTTCTGTGATTCATTGTCATTAAGAAGATCAGAGGGATACAGTAAACCTGAGGTGAAGCATCGGAATCTATAACTAGTGTCACAGGAATGGTTCAAAACAGTCAGTAACAAGAGTCAGTCTTCTTGTACTTAAGTCGGCATTGTGCCTTTTGTATTTAATTCCGATGCAATTTCTGTGTTTCATCGTCAATAAGTAGGTCCAAGGGATCGACTAAACATGAAGTGAAGCACCGGAATCTATAACTAGTGTCACAGGAATGGTTCAAAACATAGTCAGAAAGAAAAGTCAGTCTTCTTGTACTTAAGTCGGCACTGTGCCATTTGTATTTAATTCAGATGAAATTTCTGTGTTTCATCGTCAATAAGAGGGTCTAAGGGATACAGTAAACCTAGGGGGAAGCATCGGAATCTATAACTAGTGTCACAGGAATGGTTCAAAACACAGACAGTAAGAAGAGTCAGTCTTCTTGTATTTAATTCGGCATTGTGCCTTTTGTATTTAATTCCGACGCAATTTCTGTGTTTCATCGTCAATAAGAACGTCAGGGGGATACAGTAAATCTGAAGTGAAGCATCGGAATCTATAACTAGTGTCACAGGAATGGTTCAAAACATAGTCAGTAAGAATAGTCAGTCTTCTCGTACTTAAGTCGGCATTGTGCCTTTTGTATTTAATTCCGATGCAATATCTGTGTTTCATCGTCAATAAGAAGGTCCGAGGGATACAGTAAACCTGAAGTGAAGTATCGGAATCCATAACTAGTGTCACAGGAATGGTTCAAATCATAGACAGTAAGAAGAGTCAGTATTCTTGTACTTAAGTCGACATTGTGCCTTTTGTATTTAATTCCGATGCAATTTCCGTGTTTCATCTTCAATAAGAAGATCCAAGGGATCCACTAAACATGAAGTGAAGCACCGGAATCTATAACTAGTGTCACAGGAATGGTTCAAAACATAGTCAGTAAGAAAAGTCATTCTTCTTGTACTAAAGTCGGCATTGTGCCTTTTGTATTTAAATCCGATGCAATTTCTGTGTTTCATCGTCAATAAGAAGGTCCACGGGATACAGTAAACCTGGAGTGAAGCATCGGAATCTATAACTAGTGTCACAGGGATGGTTCAAATCATAGACAGTAAGAAGAGTCAGTATTCTTGTACTTAAGTCAACATTGTGCCTTTTGTATTTAATTCCGATGCAATTTCCGTGTTTGATCTTCAATAAGAAGATCCAAGGGATACAGTGAACCTGAAGTGAAGCATCAGAATCTATAACTAGTGTCACAGGAATGGTTCAAAACATAGTCAGTAAGAATAGTCAGTCTTCTCGTACTTAAGTCGGCATTGTGCCTTTTGTATTTAATTCCGATGCAATATCTGTGTTTCATCGTCAATAAGAAGGTCCGAGGGATACAGTAAACCTGAAGTGAAGTATCGGAATCCATAACTAGTGTCACAGGAATGGTTCAAAACATAGACAGTAGGAAGAGTCAGTCTTTTTGTACTTAAGTCGGCATTGTGCATTTTTCATTTAAATCCGATGCAATTTCTGTGTGTCATCGTCGATAAGAAGGTGCAAGGCATATAGTAAACCTGGAGTGAAGAATCGGAATCTATAACTAGTGTCACAGGAATGGTTCAAATCATAGACAGTAAGAAGAGTCAGTCTACTTGTACTTAAGTCGGCATTGTGCCTCTTGTATTATTTCCGATGCAATTTCTGTGTTTCATCGTCAATAAGAAGGTCCAAGGGATACAGTTAAGCTGAAGTGAAGCATTATAATCTATAACTAGTGTCACAGGAATGGTCCAAAGCATAGTCAGTAAGAAGACTCAGTCTTCTTGTACTTAAGTCGGCATTGTGCCTTTTGTATTTAATTCCGATGCAATTTCTGTGTGTCATCGTCAATAAGAAGGTCCAAGGGATATAGCAAACCTGGAGTGAAGCATCGGAATCTACAACTAGTGTCACAGGAATGGTTCAAAACATAGACAGTAAGAAGAGTCAGTCTTCTTGTACTTAAGTCGCCATTGTGCCTTTTGTATTTAATTCCGATGCAATTTCTGTGTTTCATCGTCAATAAGAAGGTCCAAGGGATACAGTATACCTGGAGTGAAGCATCGTAATCTATAACTAGTGTCATAGTAATAGTTCAAAACGTAGACAGTAAGAAGAGTCAGTCTTCTTGTACTTAAGTTGGCATTGTGCCTTTTGTATTTAATTCCGATGCAATTCCTGTGATTCTTCGTCAATAAGAAGGTCCAAGGGATACAGTAAACCTGAAGTGAAGCATCGGAATCTATAACTAGTGTCACTGGAATGGTTCAAAATATAGACAGTAAGAATAGTCAGTCTTATTGTACTTAAGTCGGCATTGTGCCTTTTGTATTTAATTCCGATGCATTTTCTGTGTTTCATCGGCAATAAGGTCAGAGGGATACAGTAAACCTCAAGTGAAGCATCGGAATCTATAACTAGAGTCACAGGAATTTTTCAAATCATAGTCAGTAAGAAGAATCAGTCTCCTTGTCCATAAGTCGGCATTGTGAATTTTGTATTTAATTCCGATGCAATTTCTGTGTTTCAGCGGCAATAAGGTCAGAGGGATACAGTAAACCTGAAGTGAAGCATCGGAATCTATAACTAGTGTCACAGGCATGGTTCAAGACATTGACAGTAGGAAGAGTCAGTCTTCTTGTACTTAAGTCGGCATTGTGCCTTTTGTATTTAATTCCGATGCAATTTCTGTGTTTCATTGTCAACAAGAAGGTCAGAGGGATACAGTAAACCTGAAGTGAAGCATCGGAATCCAAAATTAGTGTCACAGGAATGGTTCAAAACATAGACAGTAGGAGAAGTCAGTCTTATTGTACTTATGTCGGCATTGTGCCTTTTGTATTAAATTCCGATGCAATTTCTGTGTTTCATCGTCAATAAGAAGGTCCAAGGTATACAGTAAACCTGAAGTGAAGCATTGGAATCTATAACTAGTGTCACAGGAATGGTTCAAACATAGTCAGTAAGAAGAGTCTGTCTTCTTGTACTTAAGTCGGCATTGTGCCTTTTCTATTTAATTCCGATGAAATTTCTGTGTTTCATTGTCAATAAGAAGGTCCAAGGGTTACAGTAAACCTGGAGTGAAGCATCGGAATCTATAACTAGTGTCCCAGGAATGGTTCAAAACATAGACTGTAAGAAGAGTCGGTCTTCTTGTACTTAAGTCGACATTGAGCCTTTTCTATTTCATTCCGAAGCAATTTCTGTGTTTCATCGTCAATAAGAATGTCGAAGGTATCCAGTAAACCTGAAGTAAAGCATCGGAATCTATGACTAGTGTCTCAGCAATGGTTCAAACTATAATCACTAAGAAGAGTCAGTCTGCTTGTACTTAAGTCGGCATTGTGCCTTTTGTATTTAATTCCGATGCAATATCTGTGTTTCATCGTCAATAAGAAGGTCCGAGGGATACAGTAAACCTGAAGTGAAGTATCGGAATCCATAACTAGTGTCACAGGAATGGTTCAAATCATAGACAGTAAGAAGAGTCAGTATTCTTGTACTTAAGTCGACATTGTGCCTTTTGTATTTAATTCCGATGCAATTTCCGTGTTTCATCTTCAATAAGAAGATCCAAGGGATCCACTAAACATGAAGTGAAGCACCGGAATCTATAACTAGTGTCACAGGAATGGTTCAAAACATAGTCAGTAAGAAAAGTCATTCTTCTTGTACTAAAGTCGGCATTGTGCCTTTTGTATTTAAATCCGATGCAATTTCTGTGTTTCATCGTCAATAAGAAGGTCCACGGGATACAGTAAACCTGGAGTGAAGCATCGGAATCTATAACTAGTGTCACAGGGATGGTTCAAATCATAGACAGTAAGAAGAGTCAGTATTCTTGTACTTAAGTCAACATTGTGCCTTTTGTATTTAATTCCGATGCAATTTCCGTGTTTGATCTTCAATAAGAAGATCCAAGGGATACAGTGAACCTGAAGTGAAGCATCAGAATCTATAACTAGTGTCACAGGAATGGTTCAAAACATAGTCAGTAAGAATAGTCAGTCTTCTCGTACTTAAGTCGGCATTGTGCCTTTTGTATTTAATTCCGATGCAATATCTGTGTTTCATCGTCAATAAGAAGGTCCGAGGGATACAGTAAACCTGAAGTGAAGTATCGGAATCCATAACTAGTGTCACAGGAATGGTTCAAAACATAGACAGTAGGAAGAGTCAGTCTTTTTGTACTTAAGTCGGCATTGTGCATTTTTCATTTAAATCCGATGCAATTTCTGTGTGTCATCGTCGATAAGAAGGTGCAAGGCATATAGTAAACCTGGAGTGAAGAATCGGAATCTATAACTAGTGTCACAGGAATGGTTCAAATCATAGACAGTAAGAAGAGTCAGTCTACTTGTACTTAAGTCGGCATTGTGCCTCTTGTATTATTTCCGATGCAATTTCTGTGTTTCATCGTCAATAAGAAGGTCCAAGGGATACAGTTAAGCTGAAGTGAAGCATTATAATCTATAACTAGTGTCACAGGAATGGTCCAAAGCATAGTCAGTAAGAAGACTCAGTCTTCTTGTACTTAAGTCGGCATTGTGCCTTTTGTATTTAATTCCGATGCAATTTCTGTGTGTCATCGTCAATAAGAAGGTCCAAGGGATATAGCAAACCTGGAGTGAAGCATCGGAATCTACAACTAGTGTCACAGGAATGGTTCAAAACATAGACAGTAAGAAGAGTCAGTCTTCTTGTACTTAAGTCGCCATTGTGCCTTTTGTATTTAATTCCGATGCAATTTCTGTGTTTCATCGTCAATAAGAAGGTCCAAGGGATACAGTATACCTGGAGTGAAGCATCGTAATCTATAACTAGTGTCATAGTAATAGTTCAAAACGTAGACAGTAAGAAGAGTCAGTCTTCTTGTACTTAAGTTGGCATTGTGCCTTTTGTATTTAATTCCGATGCAATTCCTGTGATTCTTCGTCAATAAGAAGGTCCAAGGGATACAGTAAACCTGAAGTGAAGCATCGGAATCTATAACTAGTGTCACTGGAATGGTTCAAAATATAGACAGTAAGAATAGTCAGTCTTATTGTACTTAAGTCGGCATTGTGCCTTTTGTATTTAATTCCGTTGCATTTTCTGTGTTTCATCGGCAATAAGGTCAGAGGGATACAGTAAACCTCAAGTGAAGCATCGGAATCTATAACTAGAGTCACAGGAATTTTTCAAATCATAGTCAGTAAGAAGAATCAGTCTCCTTGTCCATAAGTCGGCATTGTGAATTTTGTATTTAATTCCGATGCAATTTCTGTGTTTCAGCGGCAATAAGGTCAGAGGGATACAGTAAACCTGAAGTGAAGCATCGGAATCTATAACTAGTGTCACAGGCATGGTTCAAGACATTGACAGTAGGAAGAGTCAGTCTTCTTGTACTTAAGTCGGCATTGTGCCTTTTGTATTTAATTCCGATGCAATTTCTGTGTTTCATTGTCAATAAGAAGGTCAGAGGGATACAGTAAACCTGAAGTGAAGCATCGGAATCCAAAATTAGTGTCACAGGAATGGTTCAAAACATAGACAGTAGGAGAAGTCAGTCTTATTGTACTTATGTCGGCATTGTGCCTTTTGTATTACATTCCGATGCAATTTCTGTGTTTCATCGTCAATAAGAAGGTCCAAGGTATACAGTAAACCTGAAGTGAAGCATTGGAATCTATAACTAGTGTCACAGGAATGGTTCAAACATAGTCAGTAAGAAGAGTCTGTCTTCTTGTACTTAAGTCGGCATTGTGCCTTTTCTATTTAATTCCGATGAAATTTCTGTGTTTCATCGTCAATAAGAAGGTCCAAGGGTTACAGTAAACCTGGAGTGAAGCATCGGAATCTATAACTAGTGTCCCAGGAATGGTTCAAAACATAGACTGTAAGAAGAGTCGGTCTTCTTGTACTTAAGTCGACATTGAGCCTTTTCTATTTCATTCCGAAGCAATTTCTGTGTTTCATCGTCAATAAGAATGTCGAAGGTATCCAGTAAACCTGAAGTAAAGCATCGGAATCTATGACTAGTGTCTCAGCAATGGTTCAAACTATAATCACTAAGAAGAGTCAGTCTGCTTGTACTTAAGTCGGCATTGTGCCTTTTCTATTTAATTCCGATGCAATTTCTGTGTTTCATCGTCAATAAGAAGGTCCAAGGGATACAGTAAACCTGGGGTGAAGCATCGGAATCTATAACTAGTTTCACAGGAATGGTTCAAAACATAGACAGTTAGAAGAGTCAGTCTTCTTGTACTTAAGTCGGCATTGTGAGTTTTCTATTTAATTCCGATGCAATTTCTGTGTTTCATCGTCAATAAGTAGATCAGAGGGATACAGTAAACCTGAAGTGAAGCATCGGAATCTATAACTAGTGTCACAGGAATGGTTCAAACATAGACAGTAAGAAGAGTCAGTCTTCGTGTACTAAAGTTGGCATTTTGCCTTTTGTATTTAATTCCGATGCTATTTCTGTGTGTCACCGTCAATAACAAGGTCCAAGGGATACAGTAAACCTGAAGTGAAGCATCGGAATCTATAACTATTGTCACCGGAATGGTTCAAACTATTATCAGTAAGAAGAGTCAGTCTTCTTGTACTTAAGTCGGCATTGTGCCTTTTCTATTTCATTCCGATGGAGTTTCTGTGTTTCATCGTCAATAAGTAGGTCCAAGGAATACAGTAAACCTGGAGTGAAGCATCGGAAACTATAACTAGTGTCACAGGAATGGTTGAAACATAGGCAGTAAGAAGGGTCAGTCTTCTTGTACTTAAGTCGGCATTGTGCCTTTTGTATTTAATTCCGATGCAATTTCTGTGTTTCATCGTCAATAAGAAGGTCAGAGGGATACAGTAAACCTGAAGTGAAGCATCGGAATCTATAACTAGTGTCACAGGAATGGTTCAAAACATAGACAGTAAGAAGAGTCATTCTTCTTGTCCTTAAGTCGGCATTGTGCATTTTGTATTTAATTCCGATGCAATTTCTGTGTTTCATCGTCAACAAGAAGGTACAAGGGATATAGTAAACCTGGAGTGAAGCATCGGAATCTATAACTAGTGTCACAGTAATGGTTCAAAACATAGACAGTAAGAAGAGTCAGTCTACTTGTACTTAAGTCGGCTTTGTGCCTTTTGTATTTAATTTCGATGCAATTTCTGTGTTTCATCGTCAATAAGAAGGTCCAAGGAATACAGTAAACCTGAACTGAAGCATCGGAATCTATAACTAGTGTCACAGGAATGGTTCAAAACATAGACAGTAAGAAGAGTCAGTCTTCTTGTACTTAAGTCGACATTGTGCCTTTTCTATTTAATTCCGATGCAATTTCTGTGATTCATCGTCAATAAGAATGTCCAAGGTATACAGTAAACCTGAACTAAAGCATCGGAATCTATAACTAGTGTCACAGCAATGGTTCAAACTATAGTCACTAAGAAGAGTCAGTCTTCTTGTACTTAATTCGGCATTGTGCCTTTTCTATTTAATTCCGATGCAATTTCTGTATTTCATCGGCAATAAGGTCAGAGGCATACAGTAAACCTGAAGTGAAGCATCGGAATCTATAACTAGTGTCACAGGAGTGTTTCAAATCATAGTCAGTAAGAAGAGTCAGTCTCCTTGTACTTAAGTCGGCAATGTGCCATTTTTATTTAATTCCGATGCAATTTCTGTGATTCATTGTCATTAAGAAGATCAGAGGGATACAGTAAACCTGAGGTGAAGCATCGGAATCCAACACTAGTGTCACAGGAATGGTTCAAAACATAGACAGTAAGAAGAGTCAGTCTTCTTGTACTTAAGTCGGCATTGTGCCTCTTGTATTTAATTCCGATGCAATTCCTGTGATTCTTCGTCAATAAGAAGGTCCAAGGGATACAGTAAACCTGAAGTGAAGCATCGGAATCTATAACTAGTGTCACTGGAATGGTTCAAAATATAGACAGTAAGAACAGTCAGTCTTATTGTACTTAAGTCGGCATTGTGCCTTTTGTATTTAATTCCGATGCATTTTCTGTGTTTCATCGGCAATAAGGTCAGAGGGATACAGTAAACCTCAAGTGAAGCATCGGAATCTATAACTAGAGTCACAGGAATTTTTCAAATCATATTCAGTAAGAAGAATCAGTCTTCTTGTCCTTAAGTCGGCATTGTGAATTTTGTATTTAATTCCGATGCAATTTCTGTGTTTCAGCGGCAATAAGGTCAGAGGGATACAGAAAACCTGAAGTGAAGCATCGGAATCTATAACTAGTGTCACAGGCATGGTTCAAGACATAGACAGTAGGAAGAGTCAGTCTTCTTGTACTTATGTCGGCATTGTGCCTTTTGTATTTAATTCCGATGCAATTTCTGTGTTTCATTGTCAATAAGAAGGTCAGAGGGATACAGTAAACCTGAAGTGAAGCATCGGAATCCAAAATTAGTGTCACAGGAATGGTTCAAAACATAGACAGTAGGAGAAGTCAGTCTTATTGTACTTAAGTCGGCATTGTGCCTTTTGTATTAAATTCCGATGCAATTTCTGTGTTTCATCGTCAATAAGAGGTTCCAAGGTATACAGTAAACCTGAAGTGAAGCATTGGAATCTATAACTAGTGTCACAGGAATGGTTCAAACATAGTCAGTAAGAAGAGTCTGTCTTCTTGTACTTAAGTCGGCATTGTGCCTTTTCTATTTAATTCCGATGAAATTTCTGTGTTTCATCGTCAATAAGAAGGTCCAAGGGTTACAGTAAAATTGGAGTGAAGCATCGGAATCTATAACTAGTGTCACAGGAATAGTTCAAAACATAGACTGTAAGAAGAGTCGGTCTTCTTGTACTTAAGTCGACATTGAGCCTTTTCTATTTAATTCCGAAGCAATTTCTGTGTTTCATCGTCAATAAGAATGTCGAAGGTATCCAGTAAACCTGAAGTAAAGCATCGGAATCTATGACTAGTGTCACAGCAATGGTTCAAACTATAATCACTAAGAAGAGTCAGTCTGCTTGTACTTAAGTCGGCATTGTGCCTTTTCTATTTAATTCCGATGCAATTTCTGTGTTTCATCGTCAATAAGAAGGTCCAAGGGATACAGTAAACCTGGGGTGAAGCATCGGAATCTATAACTAGTTTCACAGGAATGGTTCAAAACATAGACAGTTAGAAGAGTCAGTCTTCTTGTACTTAAGTCGGCATTGTGAGTTTTCTATTTAATTCCGATGCAATTTCTGTGTTTCATCGTCAATAAGTAGATCAGAGGGATACAGTAAACCTGAAGTGAAGCATCGGAATCTATAACTAGTGTCACAGGAATGGTTCAAACATAGACAGTAAGAAGAGTCAGTCTTCGTGTACTAAAGTTGGCATTTTGCCTTTTGTATTTAATTCCGATGCTATTTCTGTGTGTCACCGTCAATAACAAGGTCCAAGGGATACAGTAAACCTGAGGTGAAGCATTGGAATCTATAACTATTGTCACCGGAATGGTTCAAACTATTATCAGTAAGAAGAGTCAGTCTTCTTGTACTTAAGTCGGCATTGTGCCTTTTCTATTTCATTTTGATGGAGTTTCTGTGTTTCATCGTCAATAAGTAGGTCTAAGGAATACAGTAAACCTGGAGTGAAGCATCGGAATCTATAACTAGTGTCACAGGAATGGTTGAAACATAGGCAGTAAGAAGAGTCAGTCTTCTTGTACTTAAGTCGGCATTGTGCCTTTTGTATTTAATTCCGATGCAATTTCTGTGTTTCATCGTCAATAAGAAGGTCAGAGGGATACAGTAAACCTGAAGTGAAGCATCGGAATCTATAACTAGTGTCACAGGAATGGTTCAAAACATAGACAGTAAGAAGAGTCAGTCTTCTTGTACTTAAGTCGGCTTTGTGCCTTTTGTATTTAATTTCGATGCAATTTCTGTGTTTCATCGTCAATAAGAAGGTCCAAGGAATACAGTAAACCTGAACTGAAGCATCGGAATCTATAACTAGTGTCACTGGAATGGTTCAAAATATAGACAGTAAGAAGAGTCAGTCTTCTTGTACTTAAGTCAGCATTGTGCCTTTTGTGTTTAATTCCGATGCAATTCCTGTGATTCATCGTCAATAAGAAGGTCCAAGGGATACAGTAAACCTGAAGTGAAGAAACGGAATCTATAACTAGAGTCACAGGAATGTTTCAAAGCATAGTCAGTAAGAAGAGTCGGTCTTCTTGTCCTTAAGTCGGCATTGTGCCTTTTGTACTTAATTCCGATGCAATTTCTGTGTTTCATCGGCAATAAGGTCAGAGGGATACAGTAAAGCTGAAGTGAAGCATCGGAATCCTAAACTAGTGTCACAGGAATGGTTCAAACATAGTCAGTAAGAAGAGTCAGTCTTCTTGTACTTAAGTGGGCATTGTGCCTTTTCTATTTAATTCCGATGCAATTTCTGTGTTTCATCGTCAATAAGAAGGTCCAGGGGTTACAGTAAACCTGGAGTGAAGCATCGGAATCTATAACTAGTGTCACAGGAATGGTTCAAAACATAGACAGTAAGAAGAGTCAGTCTTCTTGTACTTAAGTCGACATTGTGCCTTTTCTATTTAATTCCGATGCAATTTCTGTGATTCATCGTCAATAAGAATGTCCAAGGTATACAGTAAACCTGAACTAAAGCATCGGAATCTATAACTAGTGTCACAGCAATGGTTCAAACTATAATCACTAAGAAGAGTCAGTTTTCTTGTACTAAAGTCGGCATTGTGCCTTTTCTATTTAATTCCGATGCAATTTCTGTATTTCATCGGCAATAAGGTCAGAGGCATACAGTAAACCTGAAGTGAAGCATCGGAATCTATAACTAGAGTCACAGGAGTGTTACAAATCATAGTCAGTAAGAAGAGTCAGTCTTCTTGTTCTTAAGTCGGCATTGTGCCTTTTGTATTTAATTCCGATGCAATTTCTGTGTTTCAACGGCAATAAGGTCAGAGGGATACAGTAAACCTGAAGTGAAGCATCGGAAACTATAACTAGTGTCACAGGAATGGTTCAAAACATAGACAGTAGGAAGAGTCAGTCTCCTTGTACTTAAGTCGGCAATGTGCCATTTGTATTTAATTCCAATGCAATTTCTGTGATTCATTGTCATTAAGAAGATCAGAGGGATACAGTAATCCTGAGGTGAAGCATCGGAATCCAACACTAGTGTCACAGGAATGGTTCAAAACATAGACAGTAAGAAGAGTCAGTCTTCTTGTACTTAAGTCGGCATTGTGCCTTTTGTATTTAATTCCGATGCAAATTCTGTGTTTCATCGTCAATAAGAAGGTACAAGGTACACAGTAAACCTGAATTGAAGCATGGGAATCCATAACTAGTGTCACAGCAATGGTTCAAACTATAATCACTAAGAAGAGTCAGTCTTCTTGTACTTAAATCGGCATTGTGCCTTTTGTATTTAATTCCGATGCAATTTCTGTGTTTCATCGGCAATAAGGTCAGAGGGATACAGTAAACCTGAAGTGAAGCATCGGAATCTATAACTAGTGTCACAGGAATGGTTCAAACATAGACAGTAGGAAGAGTCAATCTTCTTGTACTTAAGTCGGCATTGTGCCATTTGTATTTAATTCCGATGCAATTTCTGTGTTTCGTTGTCAATAAGAAGGTCAGAGGGATACAGTAAACCTAAAGTGAAGCATCGGAATCCAATACTAGTGTCACAGGAATGGTTCAAAAGATAGACAGTAGGAAGAGTCAGTCTTCTTGTACTTAAGTCGGCATTGTGCCTTTTGTATTTAATTCTGATGCAATTTCTTTGTTTCATCGTCAAGAAGAAGGTACAAGGTATACAGTAAACATGGAGTGAAGCATCGGAATCTATAACTAGTGTCACAGGAATGGTTCAAAACATAGACAGTAAGAAGAGTCTGTCTTCTTGTACTTGAGTCGGCATTGTGAGGTTTCTATTTAATTCCGATGCAATTTCGGTGTTTCATCGTCAATAAGAAGGTCAGAGGGATACAGTAAACCTGAAGTGAAGCATCGGAATCTATAACTAGTGTCACAGGAATGGTTCAAACATAGTCAGTAAGAAGAGTCAGTCTTCTTGTACTTAAGTCGGCATTGTGCCTTTTCTATTTAATTCCGATGCAATTTCTGTGTTTCATCGTCAATAAGAAGGTCCAAGGGTTACAGTACACCTGGAGTGAAGCATCGGAATCTAATACTAGTGTCACAGGAATGGTTCAAAACATAGACAGTAAGAAGAGTCAGTCTTCTTGTACTTAAGTCGGCATTGTGCCTTTTGTATTTAATTCCGATGCAATTTCTGTGTTTCATCGGCAATAAGGTCAGAGGGATACAGTAAACCTGAAGTGAAGCATCGGAATCTATAACTAGTGTCACAGGAATGGTTCAAAACGTAGACAGTAGGAAGAGTCAGTCTTCTTGTACTTAAGTCGGCATTGTGCCATTTGTATTTAATTCCGATGCAGTTTCTGTCAATAAGAAGGTCAGAGGGATACAGTATACCTGAGGTGAAGAATCGGAATCCAAAACTAGTGTCACAGGAATGGTTCAAAGCATAGACAGTAGGAAGAGTCAGTCTTCTTGTACTTAAGTCGGCATTGTGCCTTTTGTATTTAATTCCGATGCAATTTCTGTGTTTGATCGTCATTAAGAAGGTACAAGGTATACAGTAATCCTGAAGTGAAGCATCGGAATCTATAACTAGTGTCACAGGAATGGTTCAAAACATAGTCAGTAACAAGAGTCAGTCTTCTTGTACTTAAGTCGACAAATTGCCTTTTCTATCTAATTCCGATGCAATTTCTGTGTTTCATCGTCAATAAGAAGGTCCAAGGGTTACAGTAAACCTGGAGTGAAGCATCGGAATCTATAACTAGTGTCACAGGAATGGTTCAAAGCATAGACAGTAAGAAGAGTCAGTCTTCTTGTACGTAAGTCGACATTGAGCCTTTTCTATTTAATTCCGATGCAATTTCTGTGTTCCATCGTCAATAAGAATGTCGAAGGTATATAGTAAACCTGAAGTAAAGCTTCGGAATCTATGACTAGTGTCACAGCAATGGTTCAAACTATAATCACTAAGAAGAGTCAGTCTTCTTGTACTATAGTCGGCATTGTGCCTTTTCTATTTAATTCCGATGCAATTTCTGTGTTTCATTGTCAATAAGAAGGTTCAAGGGATACAGTAAACCTGGAGTGAAGCATCGGAATCTATAACTAGTATCACAGGAATGGTTCAAAACATAGACAGTAAGAAGAGTCAGTCTTCTTGTACATACGTCGGCATTGTGAGTTTTCTATTTAATTCCGATGCGATTTCTGTGTTTCATCGTCAATAAGTAGATCAGAGGGATACAGTAAACCTGAAGTGAAGCATCGGAATCTATAACTAGTGTCACAGGAATGGTTCAAAACATAGACAGTATGAAGAGTCAGTCTTCGTGTACTAAAGTTGGCATTTTGCCTTTTGTATTTAAAACCAATGCTATTTCTGTGTGTCACCGTCAATAACAAGGTCCAAGGGATACAGTAAACCTGAAGTGAAGCATCGGAATCTATAACTATTGTCACCGGAATGGTTCAAACTATTATCAGTAAGAAGTGTCAGTCTTCTTGTACTTAAGTCGGCATTGTGCCTTTTCTATTTCATTCCGATGCAGTTTCTGTGTTTCATCGTCAATAAGAAGGTCCAAGGAATACAGTAAACCTGGAGTGAAGCATCGGAATCTATAACTAGTGTCACAGGAATGGTTCAAAGCATAGACAGTAAGAAGAGTCAGTCTTCTTGTACGTAAGTCGACATTGAGCCTTTTCTATTTAATTCCGATGCAATTTCTCTGTTCAATCGTCAATAAGAATGTCGAAGGTATACAGTAAACCTGAAGTAAAGCTTCGGAATCTATGACTAGTGTCACAGCAATGGTTCAAACTATAATCACTAAGAAGAGTCAGTCTTCTTGTACTTAAGTCGGCATTGTGCCTTTTCTATTTTATTCCGATGCAATTTCTGTGTTTCATCGTCAATAAGAATGTCCAAGGGTTACAGTACACCTGGAGTGAAGCATCGGAATCTATAACTAGTGTCACAGGAATGGTTCAAAACATAGACAGTAAGAAGAGTCAGTCTTCTTGTACTTAAGTCGGCATTGTGCCTTTTGTATTTAATTCCGATGCAATTTCTGTGTTTCATCGGCAATAAGAAGGTCCAAGGAATACAGTATACCTGAAGTGAAGCATCGGAATCTATAACTAGTGTCACTGGAATGGTTCAAAATATAGACAGTAAGAAGAGTCAGTCTTCTTGTACTTAAGTCAGCATTGTGCCTTTTGTGTTTAATTCCGATGCAATTCCTGTGATTCATCGTCAATAAGGTCAGAGGGATACAGTGAACCTGAAGTGAAGCATCGGAATCTATAACTAGTGTCACAGGAATGGTTTAAACATAGTCAGTAAGAAGAGTCAGTCTTCTTGTACTTAATTCGGCATTGTGCCTTTTCTATTTAATTCCGATGCAATTTCTGTGTTTCATCGGCAATAAGGTCAGAGGGATAGAATAAACCTGAAGTGAAGCATCGGAATCTATAACTAGAGTCACAGGAGTGTTTCAAATCATAGTCAGTAAGAAGAGTCAGTCTTCTTGTCCTTAAGTCGGCATTGTGCCTTTTGTATTTAATTCCGATGCAATTTCTGTGTTTCATCGGCAATAAGGTCAGAGGGATACAGTAAACCTGAAGTGAAGCATCGGAATCTATAACTAGTGTCATAGGAATGGTTCAAAACATAGACAGCAGGAAGTGTCAGTCTTCTTGTACTTAAGTCGGCATTGTGCCATTTGTATTTAATTCCGATGCAATTTCTGTGTTTCATTGTCAATAAGAAGGTCAGAGTGATACAGTAAACCTGAGGTGAAGCATCGGAATCCAAAACTAGTGTCACAGGAATGGTTCAAAACATAGACAGTAGGAAGAGTCAGTCTTCTTGTAGTTAAGTCGGCATTGTACCTTTTGTATTTAATTCCGATGCAATTTCTGTGTTTCATCGTCAATAAGAAGGTCCAAGGGTTACAGTTAACCTGGAGTGAAGCATCGGAATCTATAACTAGTGTCACAGGAATGGTTCAAACATAGACAGTAAGAAGAGTCAGTCTTCTTGTACTTAAGTCGACATTGTGCCTTTTCTATTTAATTCCGATGCAATTTCTGTGTTTCATCGTCAATAAGGATGTCCAAGGTATACAGTAATCCTGAAGTAAAGCATCGGAATCTATAACTAGTGTCACAGCAATGGTTCAAACTATAATCACTAAGAAGAGTCAGTCTTCTTGTACTTAAGTCGCCATTGTGCCTTTTCTATTTAATTCCGATGCAATTTCTGTGTTTCATCGTCAATAAGAAGGTCCAAGGTATACAGTAAACCTGGAGTGAAGCATCGGAGTCTATAACTAGTGTCACAGGAATGGTTCAAAACATAGCAGAAAGAAGAGTCAGTCTTCTTGTACTTGAGTCGGCATTGTGAGTTTTCTATTTAATTCCGATGCAATTTCGGTGTTTCATCGTCAATAAGAAGGTCAGAGGGATACAGTAAACCTGAAGTGAAGCATCGGAATCTATAACTAGTGTCACAGGAATGGTTTAAACATAGTCAGTGAGAAGAGTCAGTCTTCTTGTACTTAAGTCGGCATTGTGCCTTTTCTATTTAATTCCAATGCAATTTCTGTGTTTCATCGTCAATAAGAAGGTCCAAGCGTTACCGTAAACCTGGAGTGAAGCATCGGAATCTATAACTAGTGTCACAGGAATGGTTCAAAACATAGACAGTAAGAAGAGTCAGTCTTCTTGTACTTAAGTCGACATTGTGCCTTTTCTATTTAATTCCGATGCAATTTCTGTGTTTCATCGTCAATATGAATGTCCAAGGTATACAGAAAATCTGAAGTAAAGCATCGGAATCCATAACTAGTGTCACAGCAATGGTTCTAACTATAATCACTAAGAAGAGTCAGTCTTCTTGTACTTAAGTCGGCATTGTGCCTTTTGTTTTTAATTCCGATGCAATTTCTGTGTTTCATTGTCAATAAGAAGGTCAGAGGGATACAATAAACCTGAAGTGAAGCATCGGAATCTATAACTAGTGTCACAGGAATGGTTCAAAACATAGACAGTAAGAAGAGTCAGTCTTCTTGTCCTTAAGTCGGCATTGTGCCTTTTGTATTTAATTCCGATGCTATTTCTGTGTTTCATCGTCAACAAGAAGGTTCAAGGGATACAGTAAACCTGGAGTGAAGCATCGGAATCTATACCTAGTGTCACAGTAATGGTTCAAAACATCGACAGTAAGAGGAGTCTGTCTTCTTGTACTTAAGTCGGCATTTTGCCTTTTGTATTTAATTTCGATGCAATTTCTGTGTTTCATCGTCAATACCAAGGTCCAAGGAATACAGTAAACCTGAAGTGAAGCATCGGAATCTATAACTAGTGTCACTGGAATGGTTCAAAATATAGACAGTAAGAAGAGTCAGTCTTCTTGTACTTAAGTCAGCATTGTGCCTTTTGTGTTTAATTCCGATGCAATTCCTGTGATTCATCGTCAATAAGAAGGTCCAAGGGATACAGTGACCTGAAGTGAAGCATCGGAAAATATAACTAGAGTCACAGGAATGTTTCAAAACATAGTCAGTAAGAAGAGTCAGTCTTCTTGTCCTTAAGTCGGCATTGTGCCTTTTGTATTTAATTCCGATGCAATTTCTGTGTTTCATCGGCAATAAGGTCAGAGGGATACAGTAAAGCTGAAGTGAAGCATCGGAATTTATAACTTGTGTCACAGGAATGTTTCAAAACATAGACAGCAGGAAGAGTCAGTCTTCTTGTATTTAAGTCGGCATTGGGAATTTTGTATTTAATTCCGATACAATTTCTGTGTTTCATCGTCAATAAGAAGGTACAAGATATACAGTAAACCTGAAGTGAAGCATCGGAATCTGTAACTAGTGTCACAGGAATGGTTCAAAACCTAGTCAGTAAGAAGAGTCAGTCTTCTTGTACATAAGTCGGCATTGTGCCTTTTCTATTTATTTCCGATGCAATTTCTGTGTTTCATCGTCAATAAGAAGGTCCAAGGGTAACAGTAAACCTGGAGTGAAGCATCGGAATCTATAACTAGTGTCACAGGAATGGTTCAAACATAGACAGTCAGAAGAGTCAGACTTCTTGTACTTAAGTCGACATTGTGCCTTTCCTATTTAATTCCGATGCAATTTCTGTGTTTCATCGTCAATAAGAATGTCCAAGGTATACAGTAAACGTGTAGTAAAGCATCGGAATCTAAAACTAGTGTCACAGCAATGGTTCAAACTATAATCACTAAGAAGAGTCAGTCTTCTTGTACTTAAGTCGCCACTGTGCCTTTTCTATTTAATTCCGATGCAATTTCTGTGTTTCATCGTCAATAAGAAGGTCCAAGGTATACAGTAATCCTGGAGTGAAGCATCGGAATCTATAACTAGTGTCACAGGAATGGTTCAAAACATAGACAGTAAGAAGAGCCAGTCTTCTTCTACTTGAGTCGGCATTGTGAGTTTTCTATTTAATTCCGATGCTATTTCGGTGTTTCATCGTCAATAAGAATGTCCAAGGTATACAGTAAACGTGTAGTAAAGCATCGGAATCTAAAACTAGTGTCACAGCAATGGTTCAAACTATAATCACTAAGAAGAGTCAGTCTTCTTGTACTTAAGTCGCCATTGTGCCTTTTCTATTTAATTCCGATGCAATTTCTGTGTTTCATCGTCAATAAGAATGTCCAAGGTATACAGTAAACGTGTAGTAAAGCATCGGAATCTAAAACTTGTGTCACAGCAATGGTTCAAACGATAATCACTAAGAAGAGTCAGTCTTCTTGTACTTAAGTCGCCATTGTGCCTTTTCTATTTAATTCCGATGCAATTTCTGTGTTTCATCGTCAATAAGAATGTCCAAGGTATACAGTAAACCTGAAGTAAAGCATCGGAATCCATAACTAGTGTCTCAGCAATGGTTCAAACTATAATCACTAAGAAGAGTCAGTCTTCTTGTACTTAAGTCGGCATTGTGCCTTTTCTATTTAATCCCGATGCAATTTCTGTGCTTCATCGGCAATAAGGTCAGAGGGATACAGTAAACCTGAAGTGAAGCATCGGAATCTATAACTAGAGTCACAGGAGTGTTTCAAATCATAGTCAGTAAGAAGAGTCAGTCTTCTTGTCCTTAAGTCGGCATTGTGCCGTTTGTATTTAATTCCGTTGCAATTTCTGTGTTTCATCGTCAATAAGAATGTCCAAGGTATACAGTAAACCTGAAGTAAAGCATCGGAATCCATAACTAGTGTCACAGCAATGGTTCAAACTATAGTCACTAAGAAGAGTCAGTCTTCCTGAACTTAAGTCGGCATTGTGCTTTTTCGATTTAATTCCGATGCAATTTCTGTGTTTCATCGTCAATAAGAAGGTCCAAGGGATACAGTAAACCTGGAGTGAAGCATCGACATCTATAACTAGTGTCACAGGCATGGTTCAAAACATAGACAGTAAGAAGAGTCAGTCTTCTTGTTTTTAAGTCGGCATTGTGAGTTTTCTATTTAATTCCGATGCAATTTCTGTGTTTCATCGTCAACAAGAAGGTCAGAGGGGTACAGTAAACCTGGAGTGAAGCATCGGAATCTATAACTAGTGTCACAGGAATGGTTCAAAACATAGACAGTAAGAAGAGTCTGTCTTCTTGTACTTAAGTCGGCATTGTGCCTTTTGTATTTAATTTCGATGCAATTTCTGTGTTTCAACGTCAATAACAAGGTCCAAGGAATACAGTAAACCTGAAGTGAAGCATCGGAATCTATAACTAGTGTCACTGGAATGGTTCAAAATATAGACAGTAAGAAGAGTCAGTCTTCTTGTACTTAATTCAGCATTGTGCCTTTTGTGTTTAATTCCGATGCAATTCCTGTGATTCATCGTCAATAAGAAGGTCCAAGGGATACACTGACCTGAAGTGAAGCATCGGAAAATATAACTAGAGTCACAGGAATGTTTCAAAACATAGTCAGTAAGAAGAGTCAGTCTTCTTGTCCTTAAGTCGGCATTGTGCCTTTTGTATTTAATTCCGATGCAATTTCTGTGTTTCATCGGCAGAGAGATACAGTAAACCTGAGGTGAAGCATCGGAATCCAAAACTAGTGTCACAGGAATGTTTCAAAGCATAGACAGTAGGAAGAGTCAGTCTCCTTGTACTTAAGTCGGCATTGTGCCCTTTGTATTTAATTCCGATACAATTTCTGTGTTTCATCGTCAATAAGAAGGTACAAGGTATACAGTAAACCTGAAGTGAAGCATCGGAATCTACTACTAGTGTCACAGGAATGGTTCAAAACCTAGTCAGTAAGAAGGGTCAGTCTTCTTGTACATAAGTCGGCATTGTGCCTTTTCTATTTATTTCCGATGCAATTTCTGTGTTTCATCGTCAATAAGAATGTCCAAGGTATACAGTAAACGTGTAGTAAAGCATCGGAATCTAAAACTAGTGTCACAGCAATGGTTCAAACTATAATCACTAAGAAGAGTCAGTCTTCTTGTACTTAAGTCGCCATTGTGCCTTTTCTATTTAATTCCGATGCAATTTCTGTGTTTCATCGTCAATAAGAATGTCCAAGGTATACAGTAAACGTGTAGTAAAGCATCGGAATCTAAAACTAGTGTCACAGCAATGGTTCAAACTATAATCACTAAGAAGAGTCAGTCTTCTTGTACTTAAGTCGCCATTGTGCCTTTTCTATTTAATTCCGATGCAATTTCTGTGTTTCATCGTCAATAAGAATGTCCAAGGTATACAGTAAACCTGAAGTAAAGCATCGGAATCCATAACTAGTGTCTCAACAATGGTTCAAACTATAATCACTCAGAAGAGTCAGTCTTCTTGTACTTAAGTCGGCATTGTGCCTTTTCTATTTAATCCCGATGCAATTTCTGTGCTTCATCGGCAATAAGGTCAGAGGGATACAGTAAACCTGAAGTGAAGCATCGGAAACTATAACTAGAGTCACAGGAGTGTTTCAAATCATAGTCAGTAAGAAGAGTCAGTCTTCTTGTCCTTAAGTCGGCATTGTGCCTTTTGTATTTAATTCCGATGCAATTTCTGTGTTTCATCGGCAATGAGGTCAGAGGGATACAGTTAACCTGAAGTGAAGCATCGGAATCTATAACTAGTGTCACAGGAATGGTTCAAAACATAGACAGTAGGAAGAGTGAGTCTTCTTGTACTTAAGTCGGCATTGTGCCTTTTGTATTTAATTCCGATGCAATTTCTGTGTTTCATCGTCAATAAGAAGGTCCAAGGGCTACAGTAAACCTGGAGTGAAGCATCGGAATCTATAAGTAGTGTCACAGGAATGGTTCAAACATAGACAGTAAGAAGAGTCCGTCTTGTTGTACTTAAGTCGACATTGTGCCTTTTCTACTTAATTCCGATGCAATTTCTGTGTTTCATCGTCAATAAGAATGTCCAAGGTATACAGTAAACCTGAAGTAAAGCATCGGAATCTATAACTAGTGTCACAGCATTGGTTCAAACTATAATCACTAAGATGAGTCAGTCTTCTTTTACTTAAGTCGGCATTGTGCCTTTTCTATTTAATTCCGATGCAATTTCTGTGTTTCATCGTCAATAAGAAAGTCCAAGGTATACAGTAAACCTGGAGTGAAGCATCGGAATCTATAACTAGTGTCACAGGAATGGTTCAAAACATAGACAGTAAGGAGAGTCAGGCTTCTTGTACTTGAGTCGGCATTGTGAGTTTTCTATTTAATTCCGATGCAATTTCGGTGTTTCATCGTCAATAAGAAGGTCAGAGGGATACAGTAAACCTGAAGTGAAGCATCGGAATCTATAACTAGTGTCACAGGAATGGTTGAAACATAGTCAGTAAGAAGAGTCAGTCTTCTTGTACTTAAGTCGGCATTGTGCCTTTTCTATTTAATTCCGATGCAATTACTGTGTTTCATTGTCAATAAGAAGGTCCAAGGGTTACAGTATACCTGGAGTGAAGCATCGGAATCTATAACTAGTGTCACAGGAATGGTTCAAAACATAGACAGTAAGAAGAGTCAGTCTTCTTGTACTTAAGTCGACATTGTGCCTTTTGTATTTAATTCCGATGCAATTTCTGTGTTTCATCGTCAATAAGAAGGTCCAAGGTATACAGTAAACCTGGAGTGAAGCATCGGAATCTATAACTAGTGTCACAGGAATGGTTCAAAACATAGACAGTAAGAAGAGCCAGTCTTCTTCTACTTGAGTCGGCATTGTGAGTTTTCTATTTAATTCCGATGCAATTTCGGTGTTTCATCGTCAATAAGAAGGTCAGAGGGATAAAGTAAACCTGAAGTGAAGCATCGTAATCTATAACTAGTGTCACAGGAATGGTTTAAACATAGTCAGTAAGAAGAGTCAGTCTTCTTGTACTTAAGTCGGCATTGTGCCTTTTGTATTTAATTCCGATGCAATTTCTGTGTTTCACCGTCAATAAGAAGGTCCAAGGGTTACAGTAAACCTGGAGTGAAGCATCGGAATCTATAACTTGTGTCACAGGTATGTTTCAAAACATAGACAGTAGGAAGAGTCAGTCTTCTTGTATTTAAGTCGGCATTGGGCCTTTTGTATTTAATTCCGATGCAATTTCTGTGTTTCATTGTCAATAAGAATGTCAGAGAGTTACAGTAAACCTGAGGTGAAGCATCGGAATCCAAAACTAGTGTCACAGGAATGTTTCAAAGCTTAGACAGTAGGAAGAGTCAGTCTCCTTGTACTTAAGTCGGCATTGTGCCCTTTGTATTTAATTCCGATACAATTTCTGTGTTTCATCGTCAATAAGAAGGTACAAGGTATACAGTAAACCTGAAGTGAAGCATCGGAATCTATAATTAGTGTCACAGGAATGGTTCAAAACCTAGTCAGTAAGAAGAGTCAGTCTTCTTGTACATAAGTCGGCATTGTGCCTTTTCTATTTATTTCCGATGCAATTTCTGTGTTTCATCGTCAATAAGAAGGTCCAAGGGTTACAGTAAACCTGGAGTGAAGCATCGGAATCTATAACTAGTGTCACAGGAATGGTTCAAACATAGACAGTCAGAAGAGTCAGTCTTCTTGTACTTAAGTCGACATTGTGCCTTTTCTATTTAATTCCGATGCAATTTCTGTGTTTCATCGTCAATAAGAATGTCCAAGGTATACTGTAAACGTGTAGTAAAGCATCGGAATCTAAAACTAGTGTCACAGCAATGGTTCAAACTATAATCACTAAGAAGAGTCAGTCTTCTTGTACTTAAGTCGCCATTGTGCCTTTTCTATTTAATTCCGATGCAATTTCTGTGTTTCATCGTCAATAAGAATGTCCAAGGTATACAGTAAACGTGTAGTAAAGCTTCGGAATCGAAAACTAGTGTCACAGCAATGGTTCAAACTATAATCACTAAGAAGAGTCAGTCTTCTTGTACTTAAGACGCCATTGTGCCTTTTCTATTTAATTCCGATGCAATTTCTGTGTTTCATCGTCAATAAGAATGTCCAAGGTATACAGTAAACCTGAAGTAAAGCATCGGAATCCGTAACTAGTGTCTCAACAATGTTTCAAACTATAATCACTAAGAAGAGTCAGTCTTCTTGTACTTAAGTCGGCATTGTGCCTTTTCTATTTAATCCCGATGCAATTTCTGTGCTATATCGGCAATAAGGTCAGAGGGATACAGTAAACCTGAAGTGAAGCAACGGAAACTATAACTAGAGTCACAGGAGTGTTTCAAATCATAGTCAGTAAGAAGAGTCAGTCTTCTTGTCCTTAAGTCGGCATTGTGCCTTTTGTATTTAATTCCGATGCAATTTCTGTGTTTCATCGGCAATGAGGTCAGAGGGATACAGTAAACCTGAAGTGAAGCATCGGAATCTATAACTAGTGTCACAGCATTGGTTCAAACTATAATCACTAAGATGAGTCAGTCTTCTTTTACTTAAGTCGGCATTGTGCCTTTTCTATTTAATTCCGATGCAATTTCTGTGTTTCATCGTCAATAAGAAGGTCCAAGGTATACAGTAAACCTGGAGTGAAGCATCGGAATCTATAACTAGTGTCACAGGAATGGTTCAAAACATAGACAGTAAGGAGAGTCAGGCTTCTTGTACTTGAGTCGGCATTGTGAGTTTTCTATTTAATTCCGATGCACTTTCGGTGTTTCATCGTCAATAAGAAGGTCAGAGGGATACAGTAAACCTGAAGTGAAGCATCGGAATCTATAACTAGTGTCACAGGAATGGTTGAAACATAGTCAGTAAGAGGAGTCAGTCTTCTTGTACTTCAGTCAGCATTGTGCCTTTTCTATTTAATTCCGATGCAATTTCTGTGTTTCATTGTCAATAAGAAGGTCCAAGGGTTACAGTATACCTGGAGTGAAGCATCGGAATCTATAACTAGTGTCACAGGAATGGTTCAAAACATAGACAGTAAGAAGAGTCGGCCTTCTTGTACTTAAGTCGACATTGTGCCTTTTGTATTTAATTCCGATGCAATTTCTGTGTTTCATCGTCAATAAGAAGGTCCAAGGTATACAGTAAACCTGGAGTGAAGCATCGGAATCTATAACTAGTGTCACAGGAATGGTTCAAAACATAGACAGTAAGAAGAGCCAGTCTTCTTCTACTTGAGTCGGCATTGTGAGTTTTCTATTTAATTCCGATGCAATTTCGGTGTTTCATCGTCAATAAGAAGGTCAGAGGGATACAGTAAACCTGAAGTGAAGCATCGTAATCTATAACTAGTGTCACAGGAATGGTTTAAACATAGTCAGTAAGAAGAGTCAGTCTTCTTGTACTTAAGTCGGCATTGTGCCT
This sequence comes from Schistocerca serialis cubense, assembly GCF_023864345.2. NCBI lineage: Eukaryota > Metazoa > Arthropoda > Insecta > Orthoptera > Acrididae > Schistocerca > Schistocerca serialis. The sequence continues at coordinate 545,355,113 of NC_064646.1, read as the reverse complement.
TTTCTATTTAATTCCAATGCAATTTCTGTGTTTCATCGTCAATAAGAAGGTCCAAGGGTTACAGTAAACCTGGAGTGAAGCATCGGAATCTATAACTAGTGTCACAGGAATGGTTCAAAACATAGACAGTTAGAAGAGTCAGTCTTCTTGTACTTAAGTCGACATTGTGCCTTTTCTACTTAATTCCGATGCAATTTCTGTGTTTCATCGTCAATAAGAATGTCCAAGGTATACAGTAAACCTGAAGTAAAGCATCGGAATCCATAACTAGTGTCTCAGCAATGGTTCAAACTATAATCACTAAGAAGAGTCAGTCTTCTTGTACTTAAGTCGGCATTGTGCCTTTTCTATTTAATCCCGATGCAATTTCTGTGCTTCATCGGCAATAAGGTCAGAGGGATACAGTAAACCTGAAGTGAAGCATCGGAATCTATAACTAGAGTCGCAGGAGTGTTTCAAATCATAGTCAGTAAGAAGAGTCAGTCTTCTTGTCCTTAAGTCGGCATTGTGCCTTTTGTATTTAATTCCGATGCAATTTCTGTGTTTCATCGGCAATGAGGACAGAGGGATACAGTAAACCTGAAGTGAAGCATCGGAATCTATAACTAGTGTCACAGGAATGGTTCAAAACATAGACAGCAGGAAGAGTCAGTCTTCTTGTACTTATGTCGGCATTGTGCCATTTGTATTTAAGTCCGATGCAATTTCTGTGTTTCATAGTCAATAAGAAGGTCAGAGGCATACAGTAAACCTGAGGTGAAGCATCGGAATCCAAAACTAGTGTCACAGGAATGGTTCAAAACATAGACAGTAGGAAGAGTCAGTCTTCTTGTACTTAAGTCGGCATTGTGCCTTTTGTATTTAATTCCGATGCAATTTCTGTGTTTCATCGTCAATAAGAAGGTCCAAGGGTTACAGTAAACCTGGAGTGAAGCATCGGAATCTATAACTAGTGTCACAGGAATGGTTCAAATCATAGACAGTAAGAAGTGTCAGTCTTGTTGTACTTAAGTCGACATTGTGCCTTTTCTACTTAATTCCGATGCAATTTCTGTGTTTCATCGTCAATAAGAATGTCCAAGGTATACAGTAAACCTGAAGTAAAGCATCGGAATCCATAACTAGTGTCTCAGCAATGGTTCAAACTATAATCACTAAGAAGAGTCAGTCTTCTTGTACTTAAGTCGGCATTGTGCCTTTTCTATTTAATCCCGATGCAATTTCTGTGCTTCATCGGCAATAAGGTCAGAGGGATACAGTAAACCTGAAGTGAAGCATCGGAATCTATAACTAGAGTCACAGGAGTGTTTCAAATCATAGTCAGTAAGAAGAGTCAGTCTTCTTGTCCTTAAGTCGGCATTGTGCCTTTTGTATTTAATTCCGATGCAATTTCTGTGTTTCATCGGCAATGAGGTCAGAGGGATACAGTAAACCTGAAGTGAAGCATCGGAATCTATAACTAGTGTCACAGGAATGGTTCAAAACATAGACAGTAGGAAGAGTCAGTCTTCTTGTACTTAAGTCGGCATTGTGACTTTTGGATTTAATTCCGATGCAATTTCTGTGTTTCATCGTCAATAAGAAGGTCCAAGGGTTACAGTTAACCTGGAGTGAAGCATCGGAATCTATAACTAGTGTCACAGGAATGGTTCAAACATAGACAGTAAGAAGAGTCAGTCTTCTTGTACTTAAGTCTACATTGTGTCTTTTCTATTTAATTCCGATGCAATTTCTGTGTTTCATCATCAATAAGAATGTCCAAGGTATACAGTAAACCTGAAGTAAAGCATCGGAGTCTATAACTAGTGTCACAGCATTGGTTCAAACTATAATCACTAAGATGAGTCAGTCTTCTTTTACTTAAGTCGGCATTGTGCCTTTTCTATTTAATTCCGATGCAATTTCTGTGTTTCATCGTCAATAAGAAGGTCCAAGGTATACAGTAAACCTGGAGTGAAGCATCGGAATCTATAACTAGTGTCACAGGAATGGTTCAAAACATAGACAGTAAGGAGAGTCAGGCTTCTTGTACTTGAGTCGGCATTGTGAGTTTTCTATTTAATTCCGATGCAATTTCGGTGTTTCATCGTCAATAAGAAGGTCAGAGGGATACAGTAAACCTGAAGTGAAGCATCGGAATCTATAACTAGTGTCACAGGAATGGTTGAAACATAGTCAGTAAGAAGAGTCAGTCTTCTTGTACTTAAGTCGGCATTGTGCCTTTTCTATTTAATTCCGATGCAATTTCTGTGTTTCATTGTCAATAAGAAGGTCCAAGGGTTACAATAAACCTGGAGTGAAGCATCGGAATCTATAACTAGTGTCACAGGAATGGTTCAAAACACAGATAGTAAGAAGAGTCAGTCTTCTTGTACTTAAGTCGACATTGTGCCTTTTGTATTTAATTCCGATGCAATATCTGTGTTTCATCGTCAATAAGAAAGTCCAAGGTATACAGTAAACCTGAAGTAAAGCATCGGAATCTATAACTAGTGTCACAGCAATGGTTCAAACTATAATCACTAAGAAGAGTCAGTCTTCTTGTACTTAAGTCGGCATTGTGCCTTTTCTATTTAATTCCGATGCAATTTCTGTGTTTCATCGTCAATAAGAAGGTCCAAGGGTTACAGTAAACCTGGAGGGAAGCATCGGAATCTATAACTAGTGTCACAGGAATGGTTCAAACATAGACAGTCAGAAGAGTCAGTCTTCTTGTACTTAAGTCGACATTGTGCCTTTTCTATTTAATTCCGATGCAATTTCTGTGTTTCATCGTCAATAAGAATGTCCAAGGTATACAGTAAACGTGTAGTAAAGCATCGGAATCTAAAACTAGTGTGACAGCAATGGTTCAAACTATAATCACTAAGAAGAGTCAGTCTTCTTGTACTTAAGTCGCCATTGTGCCTTTTCTATTTAATTCCGATTCAATTTCTGTGTTTCATCGTCAATAAGAAGGTCCAAGGTATACAGTAAACCTGGAGTGAAGCATCGGAATCTATAACTAGTGTCACAGGAATGGTTCAAAACATAGACAGTAAGAAGAGCCAGTCTTCTTCTACTTGAGTCGGCATTGTGAGTTTACTATTTAATTCCGATGCAATTTCGGTGTTTCATCGTCAATAAGAAGGTCAGAGGGATACAGTAAACCTGAAGTGAAGCATTGAAATCTATAACTAGTGTCACAGGAATGGTTTAAACATAGGCAGTAAGAAGAGTCAGTCTTCTTGTACTTAAGTCGGCATTGTGCCTTTTCTATTTAATTCCAATGCAATTTCTGTGTTTCATCGTCAATAAGAAGGTCCAAGGGTTACAGTAAACCTGGAGTGAAGCATCGGAATCTATAACTAGTGTCACAGGAATGGTTCAAAACATAGACAGTAAGAAGAGTCAGTCTTCTTGTACTTAGGTAGACATTGTGCCTTTTCTACTTAATTCCGATGCAATTTCTGTGTTTCATCGTCAATAAGAATGTCCAAGGTATACAGTAAACCTGAAGTAAAGCATCGGAATCCATAACTAGTGTCTCAGCAATGGTTCAAACTATAATCACTAAGAAGAGTCAGTCTTCTTGTACTTAAGTCGGCATTGTACCTTTGCTATTTAATCCCGATGCAATTTCTGTGCTTCATCGGCAATAAGGTCAGAGGGATACAGTAAACCTGAAGTGAAGGATCGGAATCTGTAACTAGAGTCACAGGAGTGTTTCAAATCATAGTCAGTAAGAAGAGTCAGTCTTCTTGTCCTTAAGTCGGCATTGTGCCTTTTGTATTTAATTCCGATGCAATTTCTGTGTTTCATCGGCAATGAGGTCAGAGGGATACAGTAAACCTGAAGTGAAGCATCGGAATCTATAACTAGTGTCACAGGAATGGTTCAAAACATAGACAGCAGGAGGAGTCAGTCTTCTTGTACTTAAGTCGGCATTGTGCCATTTGTATTTAAGTCCGATGCAATTTCTGTGTTTCATTGTCAATAAGAAGGTCAGAGGGATACAGTAAAACTGAGGTGAAGCACCGGAATGCAAAAGTAGTGTCACAGGAATGGTTCAAAACATAGACAGTAGGAAGAGTCAGTCTTCTTGTACTTAAGTCGGCATTGTGCCTTTTGTATTTAATTCCGATGCAATTCCTGTGTTTCATCGTCAATAAGAAGGTCCAAGGGTTACAGTAAACCTGGAGTGAAGCATCGGAATCTATAACTAGTGTCACAGGAATGGTTCAAACATAGACAGTAAGAAGAGTCAGTCTTCTAGTACTTAAGTCGACATTGTGTCTTTTCTATTTAATTCCGATGCAATTTCTGTGTTTCATCGTCAATAAGAATGTCCAAGGTATACAGTAAACCTGAAGTAAAGCATCGGAATCTATAACTAGTGTCACAGCTTTGGTTCAAACTATAAGTACTAAGATGAGTCAGTCTTCTTTTACTTAAGTCGGCATTGTGCCTTTTCTATTTAATTCCGATGCAATTTCTGTGTTTCATCGTCAATAAGAAGGTCCAAGGTATACAGTAAACCTGGAGTGAAGCATCGGAATCTATAACTAGTGTCACAGGAATGGTTCAAATCATAGACAGTAAGAAGAGTCAGTCTTCTTGTACTTAAGTCGACATTGTGCCTTTTCTACTTAATTCCGATGCAATTTCTGTGTTTCATCGTCAATAAGAATGTCCAAGGTATACAGTAAACCTGAAGTAAAGCATCGGAATCCATAACTAGTGTCTCAGCAATGGTTCTAGCTATAATCACTAAGAAGAGTCAGTCTTCTTGTACTTAAGTCGGCATTGTGCCTTTTCTATTTAATCCCGATGCAATTTCTGTGCTTCATCGGCAATAAGGTCAGAGGGATACAGTAAACCTGAAGTGAAGCATCGGAATCTATAACTAGAGTCACAGGAGTGTTTCAAATCATAGTCAGTAAGAAGAGTCAGTCTTCTTGTCCTTAAGTCGGCATTGTGCCTTTTGTATTTAATTTCGATGCAATTTCTGTGTTTCATCGGCAATGAGGTCAGAGGGATACAGTAAACCTGAAGTGAAGCATCGGAATCTAAAACTAGTGTCACAGGAATGCTTCAAAACATAGACTGCAGGAAGAGTCAGTCTTCTTGTACTTAAGTCGGCATTGTGCCATTTGTATTTAAGTCCGATGCAATTTCTGTGTTTCATTGTCAATAAGAAGGTCAGAGGGATACAGTAAACCAGAGGTGAAGCACCGGAATCCAAAACTAGTGTCACAGGAATGGTTCAAAACATAGACAGTAGGAAGAGTCAGTCTTCTTGTACTTAAGTCGGCATTGTGCCTTTTGTATTTAATTCCTATGCAATTTCTGTGTTTCATCGTCAATAAGAAGGTCCAAGGGTTACAGTAAACCTGGAGTGAAGCATCGGAATCTATAACTAGTGTCACAGGAATGGTTCAAACATAGACAGTAAGAAGAGTCAGTCTTCTTGTACTTAAGTCGACATTGTGTCTTTTGTATTTATTTCCGATGCAATATCTGTGTATCATCGTCAATAAGAATGTCCAAGGTATACAGTAAACCTGAAGTAAAGCATCGGAATCTATAACTAGTGTCACAGCAATGGTTCAAACTATAATCACTAAGAAGAGTCAGTCTTCTTGTACTTAAGTCGGCATTGTGCCTTTTCTATTTAATTCCGATGCAATTTCTGTGTTTCATCGGCAATAAGGTCAGAGGGATACAGTAAACCTGAAGTGAAGCATCGGAATCTATAACTAGAGTCACAGGAGTGTTTCAAATCATAGTCAGTAAGAAGAGTCAGTCTTCTTGTCCTTAAGTCGGCATTGTGCCTTTTGTATTAAATTCTGATGCAATTTCTGTGTTTCATCGGCATTAAGGTCAGAGGGATACAGTAAACCTGAAGTGAAGCATCGGAATCTATAACTAGAGTCACAGGAATGTTTCAAAACATAGTCAGTAAGAAGAGTCAGTCTTCATGTCCTTAAGTCGGCATTGTGCCTTTTGTATTTAATTCCGATGCAATTTCTGTGTTTCATCGGCAATAAGGTCAGAGGGATACAGTAAACCTGAAGTGATGCATCGGAATCTATAACTAGTGTCACAGGAATGGTTCAAAACATAGACAGTAAGAAGAGTCAGTCTTCTTGTACTTAAGTCGACAATGAGCCTTTTCTATTTAATTCCGATGCAATTTCTGTGTTTCATCGTCAATAAGAATGTCCAAGGTATACAGTAAACCTGAAGTAAATCATCGGAATCTATAACTAGTGTCACAGCAATGGTTCAATATATAATCACTAAGAAGAGTCGGTCTTCTTGTACTTAAGTCGGCATTGTGCCTTTTCTATTTAATTCCGATGCAATTTCTGTGTTTCATCGTCAATAAGAAGGTCCAAGGGATACAGTAAACCTGGAGTGAAGCATCGGAGTCTATAACTAGTGTCACAGGAATGGTTCAAAACATATACAGTAAGAAGAGTCAGTCTTTTTGTACTTAAGTCGGCATTGAGAGTTTTCTTTTTAATTCCGATGCAATTTCTGTGTTTCATCGTCAATAAGAAGGTCAGAGGGATACAGTAAACCTGAAGTGAAGCATCGGAATCTATAACTAGTGTCACAGGAATGGTTCAAAACATAGACAGTAAGAAGAGTCAGTCTTCGTGTACTAAAGTTGGCATTTTGCTTTTTGTATTTAATTCCACTGCTATATCTGTGTGTCACCGTCAATAACAAGGTCCAAGGGATACAGTAAACCTGAAGTGAAGCATCGGAATCTATAACTATTGTCACCGGATTGGTTCAAACTATTATCAGTAGGAAGAGTCAGTCCTCTTGTACTTAAGTCGGCATTGTGTCTTTTCTATTTCATTCCGATGCAGTTTCTGTGTTTCATCGTCAATAAGAAGGTCCAAGGGATACAGTAAACCTGGAGTGAAGCATCGGAATCAATAACTAGTATCACAGGAATGGTTTAAACTTAGACAGTAAGAAGAGTCAGTCTTCTTGTACTTAAGTCGTCATTGCGCATTTTGTATTTAATTCCGATGCAATTTCTGTGTTTCAACCTCAATAAGAAGGTCAGAGGGATACAGTAAACCTGGAGTGAAGCATCGGAATCTATAACTAGTTTCACAGGAATGGTTCAAAACATAGACAGTAAGAAGAGTCAGCCTTCTTGTCCTGAAGTCGGTATTGTGCCTTTTGTATTAAATTCCAATGCAATTTCTGTGTTTCATCGTCAACAAGACGCTACAAGGGATACAGTAAACCTGGAGTGAAGCATCGGAATCTATAACTAGTGTCACAGAATTGGTTCAAAACATAGACAGTAAGAAGAGTCAGTCTTCTTGTACTTAAGTCGGCATTGTGCCTTTTCTACTTAATTCCGATGCAATTTCTGTGTTTCATCGTCAATAAGAAAGTCCAAGGAATACAGTAAACCTGAAGTGAAGCATCGGAATTTATAACTAGTGTCACTGGAATGGTTCAAAATATAGACAGTAAGAAGAGTCAGACTTCTTGTACTTAAGTCGGCATTGTGCATTTTGTGTTAAATTCCGATGCAATTCCTGTGATTCATCGTCAATAAGAAGGTCCAAGGGATACAGTAAACCTGAAGTTAAGCATCGGAATCTATAACTAGAGTCACAGGAATGTTTCAAAACATAGTCAGTAAGAAGAGTCAGTGTTCATGTCCTTAAGTCGGCATTGTGTCTTTTGTATTTAATTCCGATGCAATTTCTGTGTTTCATCGGCAATAAGGTCAGAGGGATACAGTAAACCTGAAGTGAAGCATCGGAATCTATAACTAGTGTCACAGGAATGGTTCGAAACATAGACAGCAGGAAGAGTCAGTCTTCTTGTACTTAAGTCGGCATTGTGTCATTTGTATTTAAGTCCGATGCAATTTCTGTGTTTCATTGTCAATAAGAAGGTCAGAGGGATACAGTAAACCTGAGGTGAAGCATCGGAATCCAAAACTAGTGTCACAGGAATGGTTCAAACATGGACAGTAAGAAGAGTCAGTCTTCTTGTACTTAAGTCGACATTGTGTCTTTTCTATTTAATTCCGATGCAATTTCTGTGTTTCATCGTCAATAAGAATGTCCAAGGTATACAGTAAACCTGAAGTAAAGCATCGGAATCTGTAACTAGTGTCACAGCATTGGTTCAAACTATAATCACTAAGATGAGTCAGTCTTTTTTTACTTAAGTCGGCATTGTGCCTTTTCTATTTAATTCCGATGCAATTTCTCTGTTTCATCGTCAATAAGAAGGTCCAAGGTATACAGTAAATCTGGAGTGAAGCATCGGATTCTATAACTAGTGTCACAGGAATGGTTCAAAACATAGACAGTAAGAAGAGTCAGTCTTCTTGTACTTAAGTCGACATTGCGCCTTTTCTACTTAATTCCGATGCAATTTCTGTGTTTCATCGTCAATAAGAATGTCCAAGGTATACAGTAAACCTGAAGTAAAGCATCGGAATCTATAACTAGTGTCTCAGCAATGGTTCAAGCTATAATCACTAAGAAGAGTCAGTCTTCTTGTACTTAAGTCGGCATTGTGCCTTTTCTATTTAATCCCGATGCAATTTCTGTGCTTCATCGGCAATAAGGTCAGAGGGATACAGTAAACCTGAAGTGAAGCATCGGAATCTATAACTAGAGTCACAGGAGTGTTTCAAATCATAGTCAGTAAGAAGAGTCAGTCTTCTTGTCCTTAAGTTGGCATTGTGCCTTTGGTATTTAATTCCGATGCAATTTCTGTGTTTCATCGGCAATGAGGTCAGAGGGATACAGTAAACCTGAAGTGAAGCATCGGAATCTATAACTAGTGTCACAGGAATGGTTCAAAACATAGACAGCAGGAAGAGTCAGTCTTCTTGTACTTAAGTCGGCATTGTGCCATTTGTATTTAAGTCCGATGCAATTTCTGTGTTTCATTGTCAATAAGAAGGTCAGAGGGATACAGTAAACCAGAGGTGAAGCACCGGAATCCAAAACTAGTGTCACAGGAATGGTTCAAAACATAGACAGTAGGAAGAGTCAGTCTTCTTGTACTTAAGTCGGCATTGTGCCTTTTGTATTTAATTCCGATGCAATTTCTGTGTTTCATCGTCAATAAGAAGGTCCAAGGTATACAGTAAACCTGAAGTAAAGCATCGGAATCTATAACTAGTGTCACAGCATTGGTTCAAACTATGATCACTAAGATGAGTCAGTCTTCTTTTACTTAAGTCGGCATTGTGCCTTTTCTATTTAATTCCGATGCAATTTCTGTGTTTCATCGTCAATAAGAAGGTCCAAGGTATACAGTAAACCTGGAGTGAAGCATCGGAATCTATAACTAGTGTCACAGGAATGGTTCAAACATAGACAGTAAGAAGAGTCAGTCTTCTTGTACTTAAGTCGACATTGTGACTTTTCTATTTAATTCCGATGCAATTTCTGTGTTTCATCGTCAGTAAGAATGCCCAAGGTATACAGTAAACCTGAAGTAAAGCATCGGAATCTATAACTAGTGTCACAGCATTGGTTCAAACTATAATCACTAAGATGAGTCAGTCTTCTTTTACTTAAGTCGGCATTGTGCTTTTCCTATTTAATTCCGATGCAATTTCTGTGTTTCATCGTCAATAAGAAGGTCCAAGGTATACAGTAAACCTGGAGTGAAGCATCGGAATCTATAACTAGTTTCACAGGAATGGTTCAAAACATAGACAGTGAGGAGAGTCAGGCTTCTTGTACTTGAGTCGGCATTGTGAGTTTTCTATTTAACTCCGATGCAATTTCGGTGTTTCATCGTCAATAAGAAGGTCAGAGGGATACAGTAAACCTGGAGTGAAGCATCGGAGTCTATAACTAGTGTCACAGGAATGGTTCAAAACATAGACAGTAAGAAGAGTCAGTCTTCTTGTACTTAAGTCGGCATTGAGAGTTTTCTTTTTAATTCCGATGCAATTTCTGTGTTTCATCGTCAATAAGAAGGTCAGAGGGATACAGTAAACCTGAAGTGAAGCATCGGAATCTATAACTAGTGTCACAGGAATGGTTCAAATCATAGACAGTAAGAAGAGTCAGTCTTCGTGTACTAAAGTTGGCATTTTGCTTTTTGTATTTAATTCCAATGCTATATCTGTGTGTCACCGTCAATAACAAGGTCCAAGGGATACAGTAAACCTGAAGTGAAGCATCGGAATCTATAACTATTGTCACCGGAATGGTTCAAACTATTATCAGTAGGAAGAGTCAGTCCTCTTGTACTTAAGTCGGCATTGTGTCTTTTCTATTTCATTCCGATGCAGTTTCTGTGTTTCATCGTCAATAAGAAGGTCCAAGGGATACAGTAAACCTGGAGTGAAGCATCGGAATCAATAACTAGTATCACAGGAATGTTTTAAACTTAGACAGTAAGAAGAGTCAGTCTTCTTGCACTTAAGTCGGCATTGCGCATTTTGTATTTAATTCCGATGCAATTTCTGTGTTTCAACCTCAATAAGAAGGTCAGAGGGATACAGTAAACCTGAAGTGAAGCATCGGAATCTATAACTAGTTTCACAGGAATGGTTCAAAACATAGACAGTAAGAAGAGTCAGCCTTCTTGTCCTGAAGTCGGTATTGTGCCTTTTGTATTAAATTCCAATGCAATTTCTGTGTTTCATCGTCAACAAGAAGCTACAAGGGATACAGTAAACCTGGAGTGAAGCATCGGAATCTATAACTAGTGTCACAGAATTGGTTCAAAACATAGACAGTAAGAAGAGTCAGTCTTCTTGTACTTAAGTCGGCATTGTGCCTTTTGTATATAATTTCGATGCAATTTCTGTGTTTCATCGTCAATAAGAAAGTCCAAGGAATACAGTAAACCTGAAGTGAAGCATCGGAATCTATAACTAGTGTCACTGGAATGGTTCAAAATATAGACAGTAAGAAGAGTCAGACTTCTCGTACTTAAGTCGGCATTGTTCATTTTGTGTGTAATTCCGATGCAATTCCTGTGATTCATCGTCAATAAGAAGGACCAAGGGATACAGTAAACCTGAAGTTAAGCATCGGAATCTATAACTAGAGTCACAGGAATGTTTCAAAACATAGTCAGTAAGAAGAGTCAGTGTTCATGTCCTTAAGTCGGCATTGTGTCTTTTGTATTTAATTCCGATGCAATTTCTGTGTTTCATCGGCAATAAGGTCAGAGGGATACAGTAAACCTGAAGTGAAGCATCGGAATCTATAACTAGTGTCACAGGAATGGTTCAAAACATAGACAGCAGGAAGAGTCAGTCTTCTTGTACTTAAGTCGGCATTGTGTCATTTGTATTTAAGTCCGATGCATTTTCTGTGCTTCATTGTCAATAAGAAGGTCAGAGGGATACAGTAAACCTGAGGTGAAGCATCGGATTCCAAAACTAGTGTCACAGGAATGGTTCAAAACATAGACAGTAGGAAGAGTCAGTCTTCTTGTACTTAAGTCGGCATTGTGCCTTTTGTATTTAATTCCGATGCAATTTCTGTGTTTCATCGTCAATAAGAAGGTCCAAGGGTTACAGTAAACCTGGAGTGAAGCATCGGAATCTATAACTAGTGTCACAGGAATGTTTCAAAACATAGTCAGTAAGAAGAGTCAGCGTTCATGTCCTTAAGTCGGCATTGTGACTTTTGTATTTAATTCTGATGCAATTTCTGTGTTTCATCGGCTATAAGGTCAGAGGGATACAGTAAACCTGAAGTGAAGCATCGGAATCTATAACTAGAGTCACAGGAATGTTTCAAAACATAGTCAGTAAGAAGAGTCAGTCTTCATATCCTTAAGTTGGCATTGTGCCTTTTGTATTTAATTCCGATGCAATTTCTGTGTTTCATCGGCAATAAGGTCAGAGGGATACAGTAAACCTGAAGTGATGCATCGGAATCTATAACTAGTGTCACAGGAATGGTTCAAAACATAGACAGTAAGAAGAGTCAGTCTTCTTGTACTTAAGTCGACAATGAGCCTTTTCTATTTAATTCCGATGCAATTTCTGTGTTTCATCGTCAATAAGAATGTCCAAGGTATACAGTAAACATGAAGTAAAGCATCGGAATCTATAACTAGTGTCACAGGAATGGTTCAATATATAATCACTAAGAAGAGTCAGTCTTCTTGTACTTAAGTCGGCATTGTGCCTTTTCTATTTAATTCCGATGCAATTTCTGTGTTTCATCGTCAATAAGAAGGTCCAAGGGATACAGTAAACCTGGAGTGAAGCATCGGAATCAATAACTAGTATCACAGGAATGGTTGCAACATAGGCAGTAAGAAGAGTCAGTCAGTAAACATGAAGTAAAGCATCGGAATCTATAACTAGTGTCACAGGAATGGTTCAATATATAATCACTAAGAAGAGTCAGTCTTCTTGTACTTAAGTCGGCATTGTGCCTTTTCTATTTAATTCCGATGCAATTTCTGTGTTTCATCGTCAATAAGAAGGTCCAAGGGATACAGTAAACCTGGAGTGAAGCATCGGAATCAATAACTAGTATCACAGGAATGGTTGCAACATAGGCAGTAAGAAGAGTCAGTCTTCTTGTACTTATGTCGGCATTGCGCCTTTTGTATTTAATTCCGATGCAATTTCTGTGTTTCAACCTCAATAAGAAGGTCAGAGGGATACAGTAAAACTGAAGTGAAGCATCGGAATCTATAACTAGTTTCACAGGAATGGTTCAAAACATAGACAGTAAGAAGAGTCAGTCTTCTTGTCCTGAAGTCGGCATTGTGCCTTTTGTATTAAATTCCAATGCAATTTCTGTGTTTCATCGTAAACAAGAAGGTACAATGGATACAGTAAACCTGGAGTGAAGCATCGGAATCTATAACTAGTGTCACAGAATTGGTTCAAAACATAGACAGAAAGAAGAGTCAGTCTTCTTGTACTTACGTCGGCATTGTGCCTTTTGTATTTAATTTCGATGCAATTTCTGTGTTTCATCGTCAATAAGAAGGTCCAAGGTATACAGTAAACCTGGAGTGAAGCATCGGAATCTATAACTAGTTTCACAGGAATGGTTCAAAACATAGACAGTGAGGAGAGTCAGGCTTCTTGTACTTGAGTCGGCATTGTGAGTTTTCTATTTAACTCCGATGCAATTTCGGTGTTTCATCGTCAATAAGAAGGTCAGAGGGATACAGTAAACCTGGAGTGAAGCATCGGAGTCTATAACTAGTGTCACAGGAATGGTTCAAAACATAGACAGTAAGAAGAGTCAGTCTTCTTGTACTTAAGTCGGCATTGAGAGTTTTCTTTTTAATTCCGATGCAATTTCTGTGTTTCATCGTCAATAAGAAGGTCAGAGGGATACAGTAAACCTGAAGTGAAGCATCGGAATCTATAACTAGTGTCACAGGAATGGTTCAAATCATAGACAGTAAGAAGAGTCAGTCTTCGTGTACTAAAGTTGGCATTTTGCTTTTTGTATTTAATTCCAATGCTATATCTGTGTGTCACCGTCAATAACAAGGTCCAAGGGATACAGTAAACCTGAAGTGAAGCATCGGAATCTATAACTATTGTCACCGGAATGGTTCAAACTATTATCAGTAGGAAGAGTCAGTCCTCTTGTACTTAAGTCGGCATTGTGTCTTTTCTATTTCATTCCGATGCAGTTTCTGTGTTTCATCGTCAATAAGAAGGTCCAAGGGATACAGTAAACCTGGAGTGAAGCATCGGAATCAATAACTAGTATCACAGGAATGGTTTAAACTTAGACAGTAAGAAGAGTCAGTCTTCTTGCACTTAAGTCGGCATTGCGCATTTTGTATTTAATTCCGATGCAATTTCTGTGTTTCAACCTCAATAAGAAGGTCAGAGGGATACAGTAAACCTGAAGTGAAGCATCGGAATCTATAACTAGTTTCACAGGAATGGTTCAAAACATAGACAGTAAGAAGAGTCAGCCTTCTTGTCCTGAAGTCGGTATTGTGCCTTTTGTATTAAATTCCAATGCAATTTCTGTGTTTCATCGTCAACAAGAAGCTACAAGGGATACAGTAAACCTGGAGTGAAGCATCGGAATCTATAACTAGTGTCACAGAATTGGTTCAAAACATAGACAGTAAGAAGAGTCAGTCTTCTTGTACTTAAGTCGGCATTGTGCCTTTTGTATATAATTTCGATGCAATTTCTGTGTTTCATCGTCAATAAGAAAGTCCAAGGAATACAGTAAACCTGAAGTGAAGCATCGGAATCTATAACTAGTGTCACTGGAATGGTTCAAAATATAGACAGTAAGAAGAGTCAGACTTCTCGTACTTAAGTCGGCATTGTTCATTTTGTGTGTAATTCCGATGCAATTCCTGTGATTCATCGTCAATAAGAAGGACCAAGGGATACAGTAAACCTGAAGTTAAGCATCGGAATCTATAACTAGAGTCACAGGAATGTTTCAAAACATAGTCAGTAAGAAGAGTCAGTGTTCATGTCCTTAAGTCGGCATTGTGTCTTTTGTATTTAATTCCGATGCAATTTCTGTGTTTCATCGGCAATAAGGTCAGAGGGATACAGTAAACCTGAAGTGAAGCATCGGAATCTATAACTAGTGTCACAGGAATGGTTCAAAACATAGACAGCAGGAAGAGTCAGTCTTCTTGTACTTAAGTCGGCATTGTGTCATTTGTATTTAAGTCCGATGCATTTTCTGTGCTTCATTGTCAATAAGAAGGTCAGAGGGATACAGTAAACCTGAGGTGAAGCATCGGATTCCAAAACTAGTGTCACAGGAATGGTTCAAAACATAGACAGTAGGAAGAGTCAGTCTTCTTGTACTTAAGTCGGCATTGTGCCTTTTGTATTTAATTCCGATGCAATTTCTGTGTTTCATCGTCAATAAGAAGGTCCAAGGGTTACAGTAAACCTGGAGTGAAGCATCGGAATCTATAACTAGTGTCACAGGAATGTTTCAAAACATAGTCAGTAAGAAGAGTCAGCGTTCATGTCCTTAAGTCGGCATTGTGACTTTTGTATTTAATTCTGATGCAATTTCTGTGTTTCATCGGCTATAAGGTCAGAGGGATACAGTAAACCTGAAGTGAAGCATCGGAATCTATAACTAGAGTCACAGGAATGTTTCAAAACATAGTCAGTAAGAAGAGTCAGTCTTCATATCCTTAAGTTGGCATTGTGCCTTTTGTATTTAATTCCGATGCAATTTCTGTGTTTCATCGGCAATAAGGTCAGAGGGATACAGTAAACCTGAAGTGATGCATCGGAATCTATAACTAGTGTCACAGGAATGGTTCAAAACATAGACAGTAAGAAGAGTCAGTCTTCTTGTACTTAAGTCGACAATGAGCCTTTTCTATTTAATTCCGATGCAATTTCTGTGTTTCATCGTCAATAAGAATGTCCAAGGTATACAGTAAACATGAAGTAAAGCATCGGAATCTATAACTAGTGTCACAGGAATGGTTCAATATATAATCACTAAGAAGAGTCAGTCTTCTTGTACTTAAGTCGGCATTGTGCCTTTTCTATTTAATTCCGATGCAATTTCTGTGTTTCATCGTCAATAAGAAGGTCCAAGGGATACAGTAAACCTGGAGTGAAGCATCGGAATCAATAACTAGTATCACAGGAATGGTTGCAACATAGGCAGTAAGAAGAGTCAGTCAGTAAACATGAAGTAAAGCATCGGAATCTATAACTAGTGTCACAGGAATGGTTCAATATATAATCACTAAGAAGAGTCAGTCTTCTTGTACTTAAGTCGGCATTGTGCCTTTTCTATTTAATTCCGATGCAATTTCTGTGTTTCATCGTCAATAAGAAGGTCCAAGGGATACAGTAAACCTGGAGTGAAGCATCGGAATCAATAACTAGTATCACAGGAATGGTTGCAACATAGGCAGTAAGAAGAGTCAGTCTTCTTGTACTTATGTCGGCATTGCGCCTTTTGTATTTAATTCCGATGCAATTTCTGTGTTTCAACCTCAATAAGAAGGTCAGAGGGATACAGTAAAACTGAAGTGAAGCATCGGAATCTATAACTAGTTTCACAGGAATGGTTCAAAACATAGACAGTAAGAAGAGTCAGTCTTCTTGTCCTGAAGTCGGCATTGTGCCTTTTGTATTAAATTCCAATGCAATTTCTGTGTTTCATCGTAAACAAGAAGGTACAATGGATACAGTAAACCTGGAGTGAAGCATCGGAATCTATAACTAGTGTCACAGAATTGGTTCAAAACATAGACAGAAAGAAGAGTCAGTCTTCTTGTACTTACGTCGGCATTGTGCCTTTTGTATTTAATTTCGATGCAATTTCTGTGTTTCATCGTCAATAAGAAAGTCCAAGGAATACAGTAAACCTGAAGTGAAGCATCGGAATCTATAACTAGTGTCACTGGAATGGTTCAAAATATAGACAGTAAGAAGAGTCAGACTTCTTGTACTTAAGTCGGCATTGTGCATTTTGTGTTTAATTCCGATGCAATTCCTGTGATTCATCGTCAATAAGAAGATCCAAGGGATACAGTAAACCTGAAGTGAAGCATCGGAATCTATAACTAGAGTCACAGGAATGTTTCAAATCATAGTCAGTAAGAAGAGTCAGTCTTCATGTCCTTAAGTCGGCATTGTGCCTTTTGTATTTAATTCCACTGCAATTTCTGTGTGTCATCGGCAATAAGGTCAGAGGGATACAGTAAACCTGAAGTGAAGCATTGGAATCTGTAACTAGTGTCACAGGAATGGTTCAAAACATAGACAGTAGGAAGAGTCAGTATTCTTGTACTTAAGTCGGCATTGCGCCTTTTGTATTTAATTTCGATGCAATTTCTGTGTTTCATCGTCAATAAGAAAGTCCAAGGAATACAGTAAACCTGAAGTGAAGCATCGGAATCTATAACTAGTGTCACTGGAATGGTTCAAAATATAGACAGTAAGAAGATTCAGACTTCTTGTACTTAAGTCGGCATTGTGCATTTTGTGTTTAATTCCGATGCAATTCCTGTGATTTATCGTCAATAAGAAGGTCCAAGGGATACAGTAAACCTGAAGTGATGCATCGGAATCTATAACTAGAGTCACAGGAATGTTTCAAATCATAGTCAGTAAGAAGAGTCAATCTTCATGTCCTTAAGTCGGCATTGAGCCTTTTGTATTTAATTCCGATGCAATTTCTGTGTTTCATCGGCAATAAGGTCAGAGGGATACAGTAAACCTGAAGTGAAGCATCGGAATCTATAACTAGTGTCACAGGAATGGTTCAAAACATAGACAGTAAGAAGAGTCAGTCTTCTTGTACTTAAGTCGACATTGAGCCTTTTCTATTTAATTCCGATGCAATATCTGTGTTTCATCGTCAATAAGAATGTCCAAGGTATACAGTAAACCTGAAGTAAAGCATCGGAATCTATAACTAGTGTCACAGCAATGGTTCAATATATAACCACTAAGAAGAGTCAGTCTTCTTTTACTTAAGTCGGCATTGTGCCTTTTGTATTTAATTCCGATGCAATTTCTGTGTTTCATCGTCAATAAGAAGGTCCAAGGGATACAGTAAACGTGGAGTGAAGCATCGGAATCTATAACTAGTGTCACAGGAATGGTTCAAAACATAGACAGTAAGAAGAGTCAGACTTCTTGTACTTAAGTCGGCATTGTGCATTTTGTGTTTAATTCCGATGCAATTCCTGTGATTCATCGTCAATAACAAGATCCAAGGGATACAGTAAACCTGAAGTGAAGCATCGGAATCCTATAACTATTGTCACTGGAATGGTTCAAAGTATTATCAGTAAGAAGAGTCAGTCCTCTTGTACTTAAATCGGCATTGTGCCTTTCCTATTTCATTCCGATGCAGTTTCTGTGTTTAATTGTCAATAAGAAAGTCCAAGGAATACAGTAAACCTGAGGTGAAGCATCGGAATCTATAACTAGTGTCACTGGAATGGTTCAAAATATAGACAGTAAGAAGAGTCAGACTTCTTGTACTTAAGTCGGCATTGTGCCTTTTGTATTTAATTCCGATGCAATTTCTGTGTTTCATCGTCAATAAGAAGGTCCAAGGGTTACAGTAAACCTGGAGTGAAGCATCGGAATCTATAACTAGTGTCACAGGAATGTTTCAAAACATAGTCAGTAAGAAGAGTCAGCGTTCATGTCCTTAAGTCGGCATTGTGACTTTTGTATTTAATTCTGATGCAATTTCTGTGTTTCATCGGCTATAAGGTCAGAGGGATACAGTAAACCTGAAGTGAAGCATCGGAATCTATAACTAGAGTCACAGGAATGTTTCAAAACATAGTCAGTAAGAAGAGTCAACCTTCATATCCTTAAGTTGGCATTGTGCCTTTTGTATTTAATTCCGATGCAATTTCTGTGTTTCATCGGCAATAAGGTCAGAGGGATACAGTAAACCTGAAGTGATGCATCGGAATCTATAACTAGTGTCACAGGAATGGTTCAAAACATAGACAGTAAGAAGAGTCAGTCTTCTTGTACTTAAGTCGACAATGAGCCTTTTCTATTTAATTCCGATGCAATTTCTGTGTTTCATCGTCAATAAGAATGTCCAAGGTATACAGTAAACATGAAGTAAAGCATCGGAATCTATAACTAGTGTCACAGGAATGGTTCAATATATAATCACTAAGAAGAGTCAGTCTTCTTGTACTTAAGTCGGCATTGTGCCTTTTCTATTTAATTCCGATGCAATTTCTGTGTTTCATCGTCAATAAGAAGGTCCAAGGGATACAGTAAACCTGGAGTGAAGCATCGGAATCAATAACTAGTATCACAGGAATGGTTGCAACATAGGCAGTAAGAAGAGTCGGTCTTCTTGTACTTATGTCGGCATTGCGCCTTTTGTATTTAATTCCGATGCAATTTCTGTGTTTCAACCTCAATAAGAAGGTCGGAGGGATACAGTAAAACTGAAGTGAAGCATCGGAATCTATAACTAGTTTCACAGGAATGGTTCAAAACATAGACAGTAAGAAGAGTCAGTCTTCTTGTCCTGAAGTCGGCATTGTGCCTTTTGTATTAAATTCCAATGCAATTTCTGTGTTTCATCGTAAACAAGAAGGTACAATGGATACAGTAAACCTGGAGTGAAGCATCGGAATCTATAACTAGTGTCACAGAATTGGTTCAAAACATAGACAGAAAGAAGAGTCAGTCTTCTTGTACTTAAGTCGGCATTGTGCCTTTTGTATTTAATTTCGATGCAATTTCTGTGTTTCATCGTCAATAAGAAAGTCCAAGGAATACAGTAAACCTGAAGTGAAGCATCGGAATCTATAACTAGTGTCACTGGAATGGTTCAAAATATAGACAGTAAGAAGAGTCAGACTTCTTGTACTTAAGTCGGCATTGTGCATTTTGTGTTTAATTCCGATGCAATTCCTGTGATTCATCGTCAATAAGAAGATCCAAGGGATACAGTAAACCTGAAGTGAAGCATCGGAATCTATAACTAGAGTCACAGGAATGTTTCAAATCATAGTCAGTAAGAAGAGTCAGTCTTCATGTCCTTAAGTCGGCATTGTGCCTTTTGTATTTAATTCCACTGCAATTTCTGTGTGTCATCGGCAATAAGGTCAGAGGGATACAGTAAACCTGAAGTGAAGCATTGGAATCTGTAACTAGTGTCACAGGAATGGTTCAAAACATAGACAGTAGGAAGAGTCAGTATTCTTGTACTTAAGTCGGCATTGCGCTTTTTGTATTTAATTTCGATGCAATTTCTGTGTTTCATCGTCAATAAGAAAGTCCAAGGAATACAGTAAACCTGAAGTGAAGCATCGGAATCTATAACTAGTGTCACTGGAATGGTTCAAAATATAGACAGTAAGAAGATTCAGACTTCTTGTACTTAAGTCGGCATTGTGCATTTTGTGTTTAATTCCGATGCAATTCCTGTGATTTATCGTCAATAAGAAGGTCCAAGGGATACAGTAAACCTGAAGTGATGCATCGGAATCTATAACTAGAGTCACAGGAATGTTTCAAATCATAGTCAGTAAGAAGAGTCAATCTTCATGTCCTTAAGTCGGCATTGAGCCTTTTGTATTTAATTCCGATGCAATTTCTGTGTTTCATCGGCAATAAGGTCAGAGGGATACAGTAAACCTGAAGTGAAGCATCGGAATCTATAACTAGTGTCACAGGAATGGTTCAAAACATAGACAGTAAGAAGAGTCAGTCTTCTTGTACTTAAGTCGACATTGAGCCTTTTCTATTTAATTCCGATGCAATATCTGTGTTTCATCGTCAATAAGAATGTCCAAGGTATACAGTAAACCTGAAGTAAAGCATCGGAATCTATAACTAGTGTCACAGCAATGGTTCAATATATAACCACTAAGAAGAGTCAGTCTTCTTTTACTTAAGTCGGCATTGTGCCTTTTGTATTTAATTCCGATGCAATTTCTGTGTTTCATCGTCAATAAGAAGGTCCAAGGGATACAGTAAACGTGGAGTGAAGCATCGGAATCTATAACTAGTGTCACAGGAATGGTTCAAAACATAGACAGTAAGAAGAGTCAGACTTCTTGTACTTAAGTCGGCATTGTGCATTTTGTGTTTAATTCCGATGCAATTCCTGTGATTCATCGTCAATAACAAGATCCAAGGGATACAGTAAACCTGAAGTGAAGCATCGGAATCCTATAACTATTGTCACTGGAATGGTTCAAAGTATTATCAGTAAGAAGAGTCAGTCCTCTTGTACTTAAATCGGCATTGTGCCTTTCCTATTTCATTCCGATGCAGTTTCTGTGTTTAATTGTCAATAAGAAAGTCCAAGGAATACAGTAAACCTGAGGTGAAGCATCGGAATCTATAACTAGTGTCACTGGAATGGTTCAAAATATAGACAGTAAGAAGAGTCAGACTTCTTGTACTTAAGTCGGCATTGTGCATTTTGTGTTTAATTCCGATGCAATTCCTGTGATTCATCGTCAATAAGAAGGTCCAAGGGATACAGTAATCCTGAAGTTAAGCATCGGAATCTATAACTAGAGTCACAGGAATGTTTCAAAACATAGTCAGTAAGAAGAGCCAGTTTTCATGTCCTTAAGTCGGCATTGTGTCTTTTGTATTTAATTCCGATGCAATTTCTGTGTTTCATCGGCAATAAGGTCAGAGGGATACAGTAAACCTGAAGTGAAGCATCGTAATCTACAACTAGTGTCACAGGAATGGTTCAAAACATAGACAGTAAGAAGAGTCAGTCTTCTTGTCCTTAAGTCGGCATTGTGCCTTTTGTATTTAATTCCAATGCAATTTCTGTGTTTCATCGTCAACAAGAAGGTACAAGGGATACAGTAAACCTGGAGTGAAGCATTGGAATCTATAACTAGTGTCACAGTAATGGTTCAAAACATAGACAGTAAGAAGAGTCAGCCTTCTTGTACTTAAGTCGGTTTTGTGCCTTTTGTATTTAATTTCGATGCAATTTCTGTGTTTCATCATCAATAAGAAAGTCCAAGGAATACAGTAAACCTGAAGTGAAGCATCGGAATCTATAACTAGTGTCACTGGAATGGTTCAAAATATAGACAGTAAGAAGAGTCAGACTTCTTGTACTTAAGTCGGCATTGTGCATTTTGTGTTTAATTCCGAAGCAATTCCTGTGATTCATCGTCAATAAGAAGATCCATGGGATACAGTAAACCTGGAGTGAAGCATCGGAATCTATAACTAGTGTCACAGGAATGGTTCAAAACATAGACAGCAAGAAGAGTCAGTCTTCTTGTACCTAAGTCGACATTGAGCCTTTTCTATTTAATTCCGATGCAATTTCTGTGTTTCATCGTCAATAAGAAGGTCAGAGGGATACAGTAAACCTGAAGGGAAGCATCGGAATCTGTAACTACTGTCACAGGAATGGTTCAAAACATAGACAGTAAGAAGAGTCAGTCTTCTTGTCCTGAAGTCGGCATTGTGCCTTTGGTATTTAATTCCAATGCAGTTTCTGTGTTTCATCGTCAACAAGAAGGTCCAAGGGATACAGTAAACGTGGAGTGAAGCATCGGAATCTATAACTAGTGTCACAGTAATGGTTCAAAACATAGACAGTAAGAAGAGTCAGTCTTCTTGTACTTAAGTCGGCATTGTGCCTTTTGTATTTAATTTCGATGCAATTTCTGTGTTTCATCGTCAATGAGAAAGTCCAAGGAATACAGTAAACCTGAAGTGAAGCATCGGAATCTATAACTAGAGTCACAGGAATGTTTCAAAACATAGTCAGTAAGAAGAGTCAGTCTTCATGTCCTTAAGTCAGCATTGTGCCTTTTGTATTTAATTCCGATGCAATTTCTGTGTTTCATCGGCAATAAGGTCAGAGGGATACAGTAAACCTGAAGTGAAGCATCGGAATCTGAAACTAGTGTCACAGGAATGGTTCAAAACATAGACAGTAGGAAGAGTCAGTATTCTAGTAACTTAAGTCGGCATTGCGCATTTTGTATTTAATTTCGATGCAATTTCTGTGTTTCATCGTCAATAAGAAAGTCCAAGGAATATAGTAAACCTGAAGTGAAGCATCGGAATCTATAACTAGTGTCACTGGAATGGTTCAAAATATAGACAGTAAGAAGAGTCAGACTTCTTGTACTTAAGTCGGCATTGTGCATTTTGTGTTTAATTCCGATGCAATTCCTGTGATTTATCGTCAATAAGAAGGTCCAAGGGATACAGTAAACCTGAAGTGAAGCATCGGAATCTATAACTAGAGTCACAGGAATGTTTCAAAACATAGTCAGTAAGAAGAGTCAGTCTTCATGTCCTTAAGTCGGCATTGTGCCTTTTGTATTTAATTCCGATGCAATTTCTGTGTTTCATCGGCAATAAGGTCAGAGGGATACAGTAAACCTGAAGTGAAGCATCGGAATCTATAACTAGTGTCACAGGAATGGTTCAAAACATAGACAGTAAGAAGAGTCAGTCTTCTTGTACTTAAGTCGACATTGGGCCTTTTCTATTTAATTCCGATGCAATTTCTGTGTTTCATCGTCAATAAGAATGTCCAAGGTATAAAGTAAACCTGAAGTAAAGCATCGGAATCTATAACTAGTGTCACAGCAATGGTTCAATATATAATCACTAAGAAGAGTCAGTCTTCTTTTACTTAAGTCGGCATTGTGCCTTTTAAATTTAATTCCGATGCAATTTCTGTGTTTCATCGTCAATAAGAAGGTCCAAGGGATACAGTAAACGTGGAGTGAAGCATCGGAATCTATAACTAGTGTCACAGGAATGGTTCAAAACATAGACAGTAAGAAGAGTCAGACTTCTTGTACTTAAGTCGGCATTGTGCATTTTGTGTTTAATTCCGATGCAATTCCTGTGATTCATCGTCAATAAGAAGATCCAAGGGATACAGTAAACCTGAAGTGAAGCATCGGAATCTATAACTATTGTCACCGGAATGGTTCAAACTATTATCAGTAAGAAGAGTCAGTCCTCTTGTACTTAAGTCGGCATTGTGCCTTTCCTATTTCATTCCGATGCAGTTTCTGTGTTTCATCGTCAATAAGAAGGTCCAAGGGATACAGTAAACCCGGAGTGAAGCATCAGAATCAATAACTAGTATCACAGGAATGGTTGAAACATAGACAGTAAGAAGAGTCAGTCTTCTTGTACTTAAGTCGGCATTGCGCCTTTTGTATTTAATTTCGATGCAATTTCTGTGTTTCATCGTCAATAAGAAAGTCCAAGGAATACAGTAAACCTGAAGTGAAGCATCGGAATCTATAACTAGTGTCACTGGAATGGTTCAAAATATAGACAGTAAGAAGAGTCAGACTTCTTGTACTTAAGTCGGCATCATGCATTTTGTGTTTAATTCCGATGCAATTCCTGTGATTCATCGTCAATAAGAAGGTCCAAGGGATACAGTTAACCTGAAGTTAAGCATCGGAATCTATAACTAGAGTCACAGGAATGTTTCAAAACATAGTCAGTAAGAAGAGTCAGTCTTCTTGTACTTAAGTCGGCATTGTGCCTTTTGTATTTAATTCCGATGCAATTTCTGTGTTTCATCGTCAATAAGAAGGTCCAAGGGTCACAGTAAACCTGGAGTGAAGCATCGGAATCTATAACTAGTGTCACAGGAATGTTTCAAAACATAGTAAGAAGAGTCAGTCTTCAAGTCCTTAAGTCGGCATTGTGTCTTTTGTATTTAATTCCGATGCAATTTCTGTGTTTCATCAGCAATAAGGTCAGAGGGATACAGTAAACCTGAAGTGAAGCATCGGAATCTATAACTAGTGTCACAGGAATGGTTCAAAACATAGACAGCAAGAAGAGTCAGTCTTCTTGTACTTAAGTCGACATTGAGCCTTTTCTATTTCATTCCGATGCAATTTCTGTGTTTCATCGTCAATAAGAATGTCCAAGGTATACAGTAAACCTCAAGTAAAGCACGGAATCTATAACTAGTGTCACAGCAATGGTTCAAACTATAATCTCTAAGAAGAGTCAATCATCTTGTACTTAAGTCTGCATTGTGCCTTTTGTATTTAATTCCGATGCAATTTCTGTGTTTCATCGTCAATAAGAAGGTCAGAGGGATACAGTAAACATGAAGTGAAGCATCGGAATCTATAACTAGTGTCACTGGAATGGTTCAAAATATAGACAGTAAGAAGAGTCAGACTTCTTGTACTTAAGTCGGCATTGTGCATTTTGTGTTTAATTCCGATGCAATTCCTGTGATTCATCGTCAATAAGGAGATCCAAGGGATACAGTAAACCTGAAGTGAAGCATCGGAATCTATAACTAGAGTCACAGGAATGTTTCAAAACATAGTCAGTAAGAAGAGTCAGTCTTCATGTCCTTAAGTCGGCATTGTGCCTTTTGTATTTAATTCCGATGCAATTTCTGTGTTTCATCGGCAATAAGGTCAGAGGTATACAGTAAACCTGAAGTGAAGCATCGGAATCTATAACTAGTGTCACAGGAATGGTTCAAAACATAGACAGTAAGAAGAGTCAGACTTCTTGTACTTAAGTCGGCATTGTGCATTTTGTGTTTAATTCCGATGCAATTCCTGTGATTCATCGTCAATAAGAAGATCCAAGGGATACAGTAAACCTGAAGTGAAGCATCGGAATCTATAACTATTGTCACCGGAATGGTTCAAACTATTATCAGTAAGAAGAGTCAGTCCTCTTGTACTTAAGTCGGCATTGTGACTTTCCTATTTCATTCCGATGCAGTTTCTGTGTTTCATAGTCAATAAGAAGGTCCAAGGGATACAGTAAACCTGGAGTGAAGCATCGGAATCAATAACTGGTATCACAGGAATGGTTGAAACATAGACAGTAAGAAGAGTCAGTCTTCTTGTACTTAAGTCGGCACTGCGCATTTTGTATTTACTTTCGATGCAATTTCTGTGTTTCATCGTCAATAAGAAAGTCCAAGGAATACAGTAAACCTGAAGTGAAGCATCGGAATCTATAACTAGTGTCACTGGAATGGTTCAAAATATAGACAGTAAGAAGTGTCAGACTTCTTGTACTTAAGTCGGCATTGTGCATTTTGTGTTTAATTCCGATGCAATTCCTGTGATTCATCGTCAATAAGAAGGTCCGAGGGATACAGTAAACCTGAAGTGAAGCATCGGAATCTATTACTAGAGTCACAGGAATGTTTCAAAACATAGTCAGTAAGAAGAGTCAGTCATCATGTCCTTAAGTCGGCATTGTGTCTTTTGTATTTAATTCCGATGCAATTTCTGTGTTTCATCGGCAATAAGGTCAGAGGCATACAGTAAACCTGAAGTGAAGCATCGGAATCTATAACTAGTGTCACAGGAATGGTTCAAAACATAGACAGTAAGAAGAATCAGTCTTCTTGTCCTTAAGTCGGCATTGTGCCTTTTGTATTTATTTCCAATGCAATTTCTGTGTTTCATCGTTAACAAGAAGGTACAAGGGATACAGTAAACCTGGAGTGAAGCATTGGAATCTATAACTAGTGTCAGAGTAATGGTTCAAAACATAGACAGTAAGAAGAGTCAGTCTTCTTGTACTTAAGTCGGCATTGTGCCTTTTGTATTTAATTTCGATGCAATTTCTGTGTCTCATCGTCAATAAGAAAGTCCAAGGAATACAGTAAACCTGAAGTGAAGCATCGGAATCTATAACTAGTGTCCCTTGAATGGTTCCAAATATAGACAGTAAGAAGAGTCAGACTTCTTGTACTTAAGTCGGTATTGTGCATTTTGTGTTAAATTCCGATGCAATTCCTGTGATTGATCGTCAATAAGAAGATCCAAGGGATACAATAAACCTGAAGTGAAGCATCGGAATCTATAACTAGAGTCACAGGAATGTTTCAAAACATAGTCAGTAAGAAGAGTCAGTCTTCATGTCCTTAAGTCGGCATTGTGTCTTTTGTATTTAATTCCGATGCAATTTCTGTGTTTCATCGGCAATAAGGTCAGAGGAATACAGTAAACCTGAAGTGAAGCATCGGAATCTATAACTAGTGTCACAGGAATGGTTCAAAACATAGACAGTAGGAAGAGTCAGTCTTCTTGTACTTAAGTCGGCATTGTGCCTTTTGTATTTAATTCCGATGCAATTTCTGTGTTTCATCGACAATAAGAAGGTCCAAGGGTTACAGTAAACCTGGAGTGAAGCATCGGAATCTATAACTAGTGTCACAGGAATGGTTCAAAACATAGACAGCAAGAAGAGTCAGTCGTCTTGTACTTAAGTCGACATTGAACCTTTTCTATTTATTTCCGATGCAATTTCTGTGTTTCATCGTCAATAAGAATGTCCAAGGTATACAGTAAGCCTGAAGTAAAGCATCGGAATCTATAACTAGTGTCACAGCAATGGTTCAAACTATAATCTCTAAGAAGAGTCAGTCTTCTTTTACTTAAGTCGGCATTGTGCCTTTTCTATTTAATTCCGATGCAATTTCTGTGTTTCATCGTCAATAAGAAGGTCCAAGGTATACAGTAAACCTGGAGTGAAGCATCGGAATCTATAACTAGTGTCACACGAATGGTTCAAATCATAGACAGTAAGAAGAGTCAGTCTTCTTGTACTTAAGTCGGCATTGTTCCTTTTCTATTTCATTCCGATGCAGTTTCTGTGTTTCATCGTCAATAAGAAGGTCCAAGGGATACAGTAAACCTGGAGTGAAGCATCGGAATCTATAACTAGTGTCACAGGAATGGTTCAAAAAGTAGACAGTAATAAGTGTCAGTCTTCTTGTACTTAAGTCGGCATTGTACCTTTTGTATTTAATTGCGATGCAATTTCTGTGTTTCATCGTCAATAAGAAGGTCAGAGGGATGCAGTAACGCTGAAGTGAAGCATCGGAATATATAACTAGTGTCACAGGAATGGTTGATACATAGACAGTAAGAAGAGTCAGTCTTCTTGTACTTAAGTCGGCATTGTGCCTTTTGTATTTAATTCCGATGCAATTTCTGTGTTTCATCGTCAACAAGAAGGTCCAAAGGATACAATAAACCTGGAGTGAAGCATCGGAATCTATAACTAGTGTCACAGTAATGGTTCAAAACATAGAAAGTAAGAAGAGTCAGTCTTCTTGTACTTCAGTCGGCATTGTGCCTTTTGTATTTAATTTCGATGGAATTTCTGTGTTTCATCGTCAATAAGAAGGTCCAAGGAATACAGCAAACCTGAAGTGAAGCATCGGAATCTATAACTAGTGTCACTGGAATGGTTCAAAATATAGACAGTAAGAGGAGTCAGTTTTCTTGTACTTAAGTCGGCATTGTGCCTTATGTATTTAATTCCGATGCAATTCCTGTGATTCATCGTCAATAAGAAGGTCCAAGGGATACAGTAAACCTGAAGTGAAGCATCGGACTCTATAACTAGTGTCACAGAATTGGTTCAAAACATAGACAGTAGGAAGAGTCAGTCTTCTTGTACTTAAGTCGGCATTGTGCCTTTTGTATTTAATTCCGATGCAATTTCTGTGTTTCATCGTCAATAAGAAGGTACAAGGTATACAGTAAACCTGAAGTGAAGCATCGGAATCTATAACTAGTGTCACAGGAATGGTACAAAACATAGTCAGTAAGAAGAGTCAGTTTTCTTGTACTTAAGTCGGCATTGTGCCTTTTCTATTTAATTCCGATGCAATTTCTGTGTTTCATCGTCAATAAGAAGGTCCAAGGGTTACAGTAAACCTGGAGTGAAGCATCGGAATCAATAACTAGTATCACACTAATGGTTCAAAACATAGACAGCAAGAAGAGTCAGTCTTCTTGTACTACAGTCGACATTGAGCCTTTTCTATTTAATTCCGATGCAATTTCTGTGTTTCATCGTCAATAAGAATGTCCAAGGTATACAGTAAACCTCAAGTAAAGCACGGAATCTATAACTAGTGTCACAGCAATGGTTCAAACTATAATCTTTAAGAAGAGTCAGTCATCTTGTACTTAAGTCGGCATTGTGCCTTTTGTATTTAATTCCGATGCAATTTCTGTGTTTCATCGTCAACAAGAAGGTCAGAGGGATACAGTAAACATGAAGTGAAGCATCGGAATCTATAACTAGTGTCACAGGAATGGTTCAAAACATAGACAGTAAGAAGAGTCAGTCTTCTTGTCCTGAAGTCGGCATTGTGCCTTTTGTATTTAATTCCAATGCAGTTTCTGTGTTTCATCGTCAATAAGAAAGTCCAAGGAATACAGTAAACCTGAAGTGAAGCATCGGAATCTATAACTAGTGTCACTGGAATGGTTCAAAATATAAACAGTAAGAAGAATCAGACTTCTTGTACTTAAGTCGGCATTGTGCATTTTGTGTTTAATTCCGATGCAATTCCTGTGATTCATCGTCAATAAGAAGATCCAAGGGATACAGTAAACCTGAAGTGAAGCATCGGAATCCATAACTAGAGTCACAGGAATGTTTCAAAACATAGTCAGTAAGAAGAGTCAGTCTTCATGTCCTTAAGTCGGCATTGTGCCTTTTGTATTTAATTCCGATGCAATTTCTGTGTTTCATCGGCAATAAGGTCAGAGGGATACAGTAAACCTGAAGTGAAGCATCGGAAACTATAACTAGTGTCACAGGAATGGTTCAAAACATAGACAGTACGAAGAGTCAGTCTTCTTGTACTTAAGTCGGCATTGCGCATTTTGTATTTAATTTCGATGCAATTTCTGTGTTTCATCGTCAATAAGAAAGTCCAAGGAATACAGTAAACCTGAAGTGAAGCATCGGAATCTATAACTAGTGTCACTGGAATGGTTCAAAATATAGACAGTAAGAAGAGTCAGACTTCTTGTACTTAAGTCGGCATTGTGCATTTTGTGTTTAATTCCGATGCAATTCCTGTGATTCATCGTCAATAAGAAGGTCCAAGGAATACAGTAAACCTGAAGTGAAGCATCGGAATCTATAACTAGAGTCACAGGAATGTTTCAAAACATAGTCAGTAAGAAGAGTCAGTCTTCCTGTCCTTAAGTCGGCATTGTGCCTTTTGTATTTTATTCCGATGCAATTTCTGTGTTTCATCGGCAATAAGGTCAGAGGGATACAGTAAACCTGAAGTGAAGCATCGGAATCTATAACTAGTGTCACAGGAATGGTTCAAAACATAGACAGTAAGATGAGTCAGACTTCTTGTACTTAAGTCGGCATTGTGCATTTTGTGTTTAATTCCGATGCAATTCCTGTGATTCATCGTCAATAAGAAGGTCCAAGGGATACAGTAAACCTGAGGTGAAGCATCGGAATCTATAACTAGTGTCACTGGAATGGTTCAAAATATAGACAGTAAGAAGAGTCAGACTTCTTGTACTTAAGTCGGCATTGTGCATTTTGTGTTTAATTCCGATGCAATTCCTGTGATTCATCGTCAATAAGAAGGTCCAAGGGATACAGTAAACCTGAAGTGATGCATCGGAATCTATAACTAGAGTTACAGGAATGTTTCAAAACATAGTCAGTAAGAAGAGTCAGTCATCATGTCCTTAAGACGGCATTGTGCCTTTTGTATTTAATTCCGATGCAATTTCTGTGTTTCATCGTCAATAAGAAGGTCAGAGGGATACAGTAAACCTGAAGTGAAGCATCGGAATCTATAACTAGTGTCACAGGAATGGTTCAAAACATAGACAGTGGGAAGAGTCAGTCTTCTTGTACTTCAGTCGGCATTGTGCCTTTTCTATGTAATTCCGATGCAATATCTGTGTTTCATCGTCAATAAGAAAGTCCAAGGGATACAGTAATCCTGAAGTGAAGCATCGGAATCTAAAACTAGTGTCACAGGAATGGTTCAAAACATAGTCAGTTAGAAGAATCAGTCTTCTTGTTCTTAAGTCGGCATTGTGCCTTTTGTATTTAATTCCGATGAAATTTCTGTGTTTCATCGCCAATGAGAAGGTCCAAGGTATACAGTAAACCTGGAGTGAAGCATCGGAATCTATAACTAGTGTCACATGAATGGTTCAAAACATAGACAGTAAAAAGAGTCAGTCTTCTTGTACTTATGTCGGCATTGTGCCTTTTGTATTTAATTCCGATGCAATTTATTTGTTTCATCGTCAACGAGAAGGTCCAAGGGATACAGTATACCTGAAGTGAAGCATCGAAATCTAAAACTGGTCTCACAGGAATGGTTTAAACATAGACAGTAAGAAGAGTCAGTCTTCTTGTTCATAAATAGGCATTGTGCCATTTGTATTTAATTCCGATGCAATTTCTGTGTTTCATCGTCAATAAGAAGGTCCAAGGGATACAGTAAACCTGAGGTGAAGCATTGGAATCTAAAACTGGTCTCACAGGGTAGGTTCATAACAGACAGTAAGAAGAGTCAGTCTTTGTGTACTTATGTCGGCATTGTGCATTTTGTATTTGATTCCGATGCAATTTCTGTGTTTCATCGTTAATAAGAAGGTCCAAGGGATACAGTAAACCTGAAGTGAAGCATCGTAACCTAAAACTAGTCTCACAGGATAGGTTAAAGCATAGACGGTAAGAAGAGCCCGTCTTCTTGTTCTTAAGTCGGCATTGTGCCTTTTGTATTTAATTCCGATGCATTTTTCTGTGTTTCATCGTCAATAAGAAGGTCCAAGGGATACAGTAAACCTGAGGTGAAGCATTGGAAACTATAACTGGTCCCACAGGGTAGGTTCATAACAGACAGTAAGAAGAGTCCGTCTTCTTGTACTTAAGTCGGCATTGTGCCTTTTGTATTTAATTCCGATGCAATTTCTGTGTTTCATCGTCAATAAGAAGGTCGAAGGGATACAGTAAACCAGGAGTGAAACATCGGAATCTATAACTAGTTTCACAGGAATGAATCAAAACATAGTCAGTAAGAAGAATCGGTATCTTCTACTTAAGTAGGCATTGAGACTTTTGTATTTAATTCCGATGCAATTTCTGTGTTTCATCGTCAATGAGAAGATGCAAGGGATATAGTAAACCTGGAGTGAAGCATCGGAATCTATAACTAGTTTCACAGGAATGTTTCAAAACATAGACAGTAAGAAGAGTCAGTCTTCTTGTACTTAAGTCGTCCTTGTGCCTTTTTTATTTAATTCCGATGCAATTTCTGTGTTTCATCGTTAATAAGAAGGTCCAAGGGATACAGTAAACCTGAAGTGAAGCATCGTAATCTAAAACTGGTCTCTCAGGAAAGGTTCAAAGCATAGACGGTAAGAGGAGCCCGTCCTCTTGTTCTTAAGTCGGCATTGTGCCTTTTGTATTTAATTCCGATGCAATTTCTGTGTTTCATCGTCAATAAGAAGGTCCAAGGGATACAGTAAAACTGAAGTGAAGCATCGGAATCTATAACTAGGGTCACAGGAATGGTTCAAAACATAGACAGTAGGAAGAGTCAGTCTTCATGTATTTAAGTCGGCGTTGAGCCTTTTTATTTAATTCCGATGCAATTTCTGTGTTTCATCGTCAATAAGAAGGTCCAAGGGATATAGTAAACCTGGAGTGAAGCATCGGAATCTATAACTAGTTTCACAGGAATGTTTCAAAACATAGACAGTAAGAAGAGTCAGTCTTCTTGTACTTAAGTCGTCCTTGTGCCTTTTTTATTTAATTCCGATGCAATTTCTGTGTTTCATCGTCAATAAGGAGGTCCAAGGGATACAGTAAACCTGGAGTGAAACATCGGAATCTATTGCTAGTGTCACAGGAATGGTTCAAAGCATAGACAGTAAGAAGAGTCATTCTTCCTGTACTTAAGTCGGCATTGTGCCTTTTGTATTTAATTCCCATGCAATTTCTGTGTTTCATCGTCAATTACAAGGTCTGAGGAATACAGTAAACCTGAAGTGAAGCATCGGAATCTATAACTAGTGTCACAGGAATGGTTCAAAGCATAGTCAGTAAGAAGAGTCAGTCTTCTTGTACCTAAGTCGGCATTGTGCCTTTTCTATTTAAATCCGATGCAATTTCTGTGCTTCATCGTCAATAAGAAGGTCCAAGGGATACAGTAAACCTGGAGTGAAGCATCGGAATCTATAACTAGTGTCACAGGAATGGTTGAAAGCATAGACAGTAAGAAGAGTCAGACTTCTTGTACTTAAGTCTGCATTGTGCCGTTTGTATTTCATTCCGATGCAATTTCTGTGTTTCATCGTCAATAAGAAGGTCAAAGGGATACAGTAAACATAGAGTGAAGCATCGGATTCTATAACTAGAGGCACTCGAATGGTTCAAAACATAGACAGTAAGAAGAGTCAGTATTCTTGCACTTAAGTCGGCATTGTGCCTTTTGTATTTAATTCCGATGCAATTTCTGTATTTCATCCTCAATAAGAAGGTCCCCTGGATACAGTATACCTGGAGTGAAGCATCGGAATCTGTAACTAGTGTCACAGGGATGGTTCAAATCATAGTCAGTAAGAAGAGTCAGTCTTCTTGTACTTAAGTCGGCATTGTGCCTTTTGTATTTAATTCCGATGCAATTTATGTCTTTCATCGTCAATCAGAAGGTCCAAGGGATACAGTAAACTGAAGTGAAGCATCGGAATCTATAACTAGTGTCACAGGATGGTTTAAAACATAGACAGTAGGAAGAGTCAGTCTACTCGTACTTAAGTCGGCATTGTGCTTTTTGTATTTAATTCCGATGCAATTTCTGTGTTTCATCGTCAATAAGAAGGTCAGAGGGATACAGTAAACCTGAAGTGAAGCATCGGAATCTATAACTAGTGTCACAGGAATGGTTCAAAACATAGACAGTAGGAAGAGTCAGTCTTCTTGTACTTCAGTCGGCATTGTGCCTTTTCTATGTAATTCCGATGCAATATCTGTGTTTCATCGTCAATAAGAAAGTCCAAGGGATACAGTAATCCTGAAGTGAAGCATCGGAATCTAAAACTAGTGTCACAGGAATGGTTCAAAACATAGTCAGTTAGAAGAATCAGTCTTCTTGTTCTTAAGTCGGCATTGTGCCTTTTGTATTTAATTCCGATGAAATTTCTGTGTTTCATCGCCAATGAGAAGGTCCAAGGTATACAGTAAACCTGGAGTGAAGCATCGGAATCTATAACTAGTGTCACATGAATGGTTCAAAACATAGACAGTAAAAAGAGTCAGTCTTCTTGTACTTATGTCGGCATTGTGCCTTTTGTATTTAATTCCGATGCAATTTATTTGTTTCATCGTCAACGAGAAGGTCCAAGGGATACAGTATACCTGAAGTGAAGCATCGAAATCCAAAACTGGTCTCACAGGAATGGTTTAAACATAGACAGTAAGAAGAGTCAGTCTTCTTGTTCATAAATAGGCATTGTGCCATTTGTATTTAATTCCGATGCAATTTCTGTGTTTCATCGTCAATAAGAAGGTCCAAGGGATACAGTAAACCTGAGGTGAAGCATTGGAATCTAAAACTGGTCTCACAGGGTAGGATCATAACAGACAGTAAGAAGAGTCAGTCTTCGTGTACTTATGTCGGAATTGTGCATTTTGTATTTGATTCCGATGCAATTTCTGTGTTTCATCGTTAATAAGAAGGTCCAAGGGATACAGTAAACCTGAAGTGAAGCATCGTAACCTAAAACTAGTCTCACAGGATAGGTTAAAGCATAGACGGTAAGAAGAGCCCGTCTTCTTGTTCTTAAGTCGGCATTGTGCCTTTTGTATTTAATTCCGATGCATTTTTCTGTGTTTCATCGTCAATAAGAAGGTCCAAGGGATACAGTAAACCTGAGGTGAGGCATTGGAAACTATAACTGGTCCCACAGGGTAGGTTCATAACAGACAGTAAGAAGAGTCAGTCTTCTTGTACTTAAGTCGGCATTGTGCCTTTTGTATTTAATTCCGATGCAATTTCTGTGTTTCATCGTCAATAAGAAGGTCGAAGGGATACAGTAAACCAGGAGTGAAACATCGGAATCTATAACTAGTTTCACAGGAATGAATCAAAACATAGTCAGTAAGAAGAATCGGTATCTTCTACTTAAGTAGGCATTGAGACTTTTGTATTTAATTCCGATGCAATTTCTGTGTTTCATCGTCAATGAGAAGATGCAAGGGATATAGTAAACCTGGAGTGAAGCATCGGAATCTATAACTAGTTTCACAGGAATGTTTCAAAACATAGACAGTAAGAAGAGTCAGTCTTCTTGTACTTAAGTCGTCCTTGTGCCTTTTTTATTTAATTCCGATGCAATTTCTGTGTTTCATCGTTAATAAGAAGGTCCAAGGGATACAGTAAACCTGAAGTGAAGCATCGTAATCTAAAACTGGTCTCTCAGGAAAGGTTCAAAGCATAGACGGTAAGAGGAGCCCGTCCTCTTGTTCTTAAGTCGGCATTGTGCCTTTTGTATTTAATTCCGATGCAATTTCTGTGTTTCATCGTCAATAAGAAGGTCCAAGGGATACAGTAAAACTGAAGTGAAGCATCGGAATCTATAACTAGGGTCACAGGAATGGTTCAAAACATAGACAGTAGGAAGAGTCAGTCTTCATGTATTTAAGTCGGCGTTGAGCCTTTTTATTTAATTCCGATGCAATTTCTGTGTTTCATCGTCAATAAGAAGGTCCAAGGGATATAGTAAACCTGGAGTGAAGCATCGGAATCTATAACTAGTTTCACAGGAATGTTTCAAAACATAGACAGTAAGAAGAGTCAGTCTTCTTGTACTTCAGTCGGCATTGTGCCTTTTGTATTTAATTTCGATGGAATTTCTGTGTTTCATCGTCAATAAGAAGGTCCAAGGAATACAGCAAACCTGAAGTGAAGCATCGGAATCTATAACTAGTGTCACTGGAATGGTTCAAAATATAGACAGTAAGAGGAGTCAGTTTTCTTGTACTTAAGTCGGCATTGTGCCTTATGTATTTAATTCCGATGCAATTCCTGTGATTCATCGTCAATAAGAAGGTCCAAGGGATACAGTAAACCTGAAGTGAAGCATCGGACTCTATAACTAGTGTCACAGAATTGGTTCAAAACATAGACAGTAGGAAGAGTCAGTCTTCTTGTACTTAAGTCGGCATTGTGCCTTTTGTATTTAATTCCGATGCAATTTCTGTGTTTCATCGTCAATAAGAAGGTACAAGGTATACAGTAAACCTGAAGTGAAGCATCGGAATCTATAACTAGTGTCACAGGAATGGTACAAAACATAGTCAGTAAGAAGAGTCAGTTTTCTTGTACTTAAGTCGGCATTGTGCCTTTTCTATTTAATTCCGATGCAATTTCTGTGTTTCATCGTCAATAAGAAGGTCCAAGGGTTACAGTAAACCTGGAGTGAAGCATCGGAATCAATAACTAGTATCACACTAATGGTTCAAAACATAGACAGCAAGAAGAGTCAGTCTTCTTGTACTACAGTCGACATTGAGCCTTTTCTATTTAATTCCGATGCAATTTCTGTGTTTCATCGTCAATAAGAATGTCCAAGGTATACAGTAAACCTCAAGTAAAGCACGGAATCTATAACTAGTGTCACAGCAATGGTTCAAACTATAATCTTTAAGAAGAGTCAGTCATCTTGTACTTAAGTCGGCATTGTGCCTTTTGTATTTAATTCCGATGCAATTTCTGTGTTTCATCGTCAACAAGAAGGTCAGAGGGATACAGTAAACATGAAGTGAAGCATCGGAATCTATAACTAGTGTCACAGGAATGGTTCAAAACATAGACAGTAAGAAGAGTCAGTCTTCTTGTCCTGAAGTCGGCATTGTGCCTTTTGTATTTAATTCCAATGCAGTTTCTGTGTTTCATCGTCAATAAGAAAGTCCAAGGAATACAGTAAACCTGAAGTGAAGCATCGGAATCTATAACTAGTGTCACTGGAATGGTTCAAAATATAAACAGTAAGAAGAATCAGACTTCTTGTACTTAAGTCGGCATTGTGCATTTTGTGTTTAATTCCGATGCAATTCCTGTGATTCATCGTCAATAAGAAGATCCAAGGGATACAGTAAACCTGAAGTGAAGCATCGGAATCCATAACTAGAGTCACAGGAATGTTTCAAAACATAGTCAGTAAGAAGAGTCAGTCTTCATGTCCTTAAGTCGGCATTGTGCCTTTTGTATTTAATTCCGATGCAATTTCTGTGTTTCATCGGCAATAAGGTCAGAGGGATACAGTAAACCTGAAGTGAAGCATCGGAAACTATAACTAGTGTCACAGGAATGGTTCAAAACATAGACAGTACGAAGAGTCAGTCTTCTTGTACTTAAGTCGGCATTGCGCATTTTGTATTTAATTTCGATGCAATTTCTGTGTTTCATCGTCAATAAGAAAGTCCAAGGAATACAGTAAACCTGAAGTGAAGCATCGGAATCTATAACTAGTGTCACTGGAATGGTTCAAAATATAGACAGTAAGAAGAGTCAGACTTCTTGTACTTAAGTCGGCATTGTGCATTTTGTGTTTAATTCCGATGCAATTCCTGTGATTCATCGTCAATAAGAAGGTCCAAGGAATACAGTAAACCTGAAGTGAAGCATCGGAATCTATAACTAGAGTCACAGGAATGTTTCAAAACATAGTCAGTAAGAAGAGTCAGTCTTCCTGTCCTTAAGTCGGCATTGTGCCTTTTGTATTTTATTCCGATGCAATTTCTGTGTTTCATCGGCAATAAGGTCAGAGGGATACAGTAAACCTGAAGTGAAGCATCGGAATCTATAACTAGTGTCACAGGAATGGTTCAAAACATAGACAGTAAGATGAGTCAGACTTCTTGTACTTAAGTCGGCATTGTGCATTTTGTGTTTAATTCCGATGCAATTCCTGTGATTCATCGTCAATAAGAAGGTCCAAGGGATACAGTAAACCTGAAGTGAAGCATCGGAATCTATAACTAGTGTCACTGGAATGGTTCAAAATATAGACAGTAAGAAGAGTCAGACTTCTTGTACTTAAGTCGGCATTGTGCATTTTGTGTTTAATTCCGATGCAATTCCTGTGATTCATCGTCAATAAGAAGGTCCAAGGGATACAGTAAACCTGAAGTGATGCATCGGAATCTATAACTAGAGTTACAGGAATGTTTCAAAACATAGTCAGTAAGAAGAGTCAGTCATCATGTCCTTAAGACGGCATTGTGCCTTTTGTATTTAATTCCAATGCCATTTCTGTGTTTCATCGGCAATAAGGTCAGAGGGATACAGTAAACCTGAAGTGAAGCATCGGAATCTATAACTAGTGTCACAGGAATGGTTCAAAACATAGACAGTAAGAAGAGTCAGTCTTCTTGTACTTAAGTCGACATTGAGCCTTTTCTATTTAATTCCGATGCAATTTCTGTTTTTCATCGTCAATAAGAATGTCCAAGGTATACAGTAAACCTGAAGTAAAGCATCGGAATCTATAACTAGTGTCACAGCAATGGTTCAATATATAATCACTAAGAAGAGTCAGTCTTTTTGTACTTAAGTCGGCATTGTGCCTTTTCTATTTAATTCCGATGCAATTTCTGTGTTTCATCGTCAATATGAAGGTCCAAGGGATACAGTAAACGTGGAGTGAAGCATCGGAATCTATTACTAGTGTCACAGGAATGGTTCAAAACATAGACAGTAAGAACAGTCAGACTTCTTGTACTTAAGTCGGCATTGTGCATTTTGTGTTTAATTCCGATGCAATTCATGTGATTCATCGTCAATAAGAAGATCCAAGGGATACAGTAAACCTGAAGTGAAGCATCGGAATCTATAACTATTGTCACCGGAATGGTTCAAACTATTGTCAGTAAGAAGAGTCAGTCCTCTTGTACTTAAGTCGGCATTGTGACTTTCCTATTTCATTCCGATGCAGTTTCTGTGTTTCATCGTCAATAAGAAGGTCCAAGGGATACACTAAACCTGGAGTGAAGCATCGGAATCAATAACTGGTATCACAGGAATGGTTGAAACATAGACAGTAAGAAGAGTCAGTCTTCTTGTACTTAAGTCGGCATTGCGCCTTTTGTATTTAATTTCGATACAATTTCTGTGTTTCATCGTCAATAAGAAAGTCGAAGGAATACAGTAAACCTGAAGTGAAGCATCGGAATCTATAACTAGTGTCACTGGAATGGTTCAAAATATAGACAGTAAGAAGAGTCAGACTAATTGTACTTAAGTCGGCATTGTGCATTTCGTGTTTAATTCCGATGCAATTCCTGTGATTCATCGTCAATAAGATAGTCCGAGGGATACAGTAAACCTGAAGTGAAGCATCGGAATCTATAACTAGAGTCACAGGAATGTTTCAAAACATAGTCAGTAAGAAGAGTCAGTCTTCATGTCCTTAAGTCGGCATTGTGTCTTTTGTATTTAAATCCGATGCAATTTCTGTATTTCATCGGCAATAAGGTCAGAGGCATACAGTAAACCTGAAGTGAAGCATCGGAATCTATAACTAGTGTCACAGGAATGGTTCAAAACATAGACAGTAAGAAGAATCAGTCTTCTTGTTCTTAAGTCGGCATTGTGCCTTTTGTATTTATTTCCAATGCAATTTCTGTGTTTCATCGTTAACAAGAAGGTACAAGGGATACAGTAAACCTGGAGTGAAGCATTGGAATCTATAACTAGTGTCAGAGTAATGGTTCAAAACATAGACAGTAAGAAGAGTCAGTCTTCTTGTACTTAAGTCGGCATTGTGCCTTTTGTATTTAATTTCGATGCAATTTCTGTGTTTCATCGTCAATAAGAAAGTCCAAGGAATACAGTAAACCTGAAGTGAAGCATCGGAATCTATAACTAGTGTCACTGGAATGGTTCAAAATATAGACAGTAAGAAGAGTCAGACTTCTTGTACTTAAGTCGGCTTTGTGCATTTTGTGTTAAATTCCGATGCAATTCCTGTGATTCATCGTCTATAAGAAGATCCAAGGGATACAATTAACCTGAAGTGAAGCATCTGAATCTATAACTAGAGTCACAGGAATGTTTCAAAACATAGTCAGTAAGAAGAGTCAGTCTTCATGTCCTTAAGTCGGCATTGTGCCTTTTGTATTTAATTCCGATGCAATTTCTGTGTTTCATCGGCAATAAGGTCAGAGGGATACAGTAAACCTGAAGTGAAGCATCGGAATCTATGACTAGTGTCACAGGAATGGTTCAAAACATAGTCAGTAAGAAGAGTCAGTCATCTTGTACTTAAGTCGGCATTGTGCCTTTTCTATGTAATTCCGATGCAATTTCTGTGTTTCATCGTCAATAAGAAGGTCCAAGGGTCACAGTAAACCTGGAGTGAAGCATCGGAATCTATAACTAGTATCACAGGAATGGTACAAAACATAGACAGTAGGAAGAGTCAGTCTTCTTCTACTTAAGTCGGCATTGTGCCTTTTGTATTTAATTCCGATGCAATTTCTGTTTTTCATCGACAATAAGAAGGTCCAAGGGTTACAGTAAACCTGGAGTGAAGCATCGGAATCTATAACTAGTGTCACAGGAATGGTTCAAAACATAGACAGCAAGAAGAGTCAGTCGTTTTGTACTTAAGTCGACATTGAGCCTTTTCTATTTAATTCCGATGCAATTTCTGTGTTTCATCGTCAATAAGAATGTGCAAGGTATACAGTAAGCCTGAAGTAAAGCATCGGAATCTATAACTAGTGTCACAGCAATGGTTCAAACTATAATCTCTAAGAAGAGTCAGTCTTCTTTTACTTAAGTCGGCATTGTGCCTTTTCTATTTAATTCCGATGCAATTTCTGGGTTTCATCGTCAATAAGAAGGTCCAAGGTATACAGTAAACCTGGAGTGAAGCATCGGAATCTATAACTAGTGTCACACATATGGTTCAAATCATAGACAGTAAGAAGAGTCAGTCTTCTTGTACTTAAGTCGGCATTGTGCCCTTTCTATTTCATTCCGATGCAGTTTCTGTGTTTCATCGTCAATAAGAAGGTCCAAGGGATACAGTAAACCTGGAGTGAAGCATCGGAATCTATAACTAGTGTCACAGGAATGGTTCAAAAAATAGACAGTAATAAGTGTCAATCTTCTTGTACTTAAGTCGGCATTGTGCCTTTTGTATTTAATTGCGATGCAATTTCTGTGTTTCATCGTCAATAAGAAGGTCAGAGGGATGCAGTAACCCTGAAGTGAAGCATCGGAATATATAACTAGTGTCACAGGAATGGTTGGTACATAGACAGTAAGAAGCGTCAGTCTTCTTGTACTTAAGTCGGCATTGTGCCTTTTGTATTTTTTTCCGATGCAATTCCTGTGATTCATCGTCAATAAGAAGGTCCAAGGGATACAGTAAACCTGAAGTGAAGCATCGGAATCTATAACTAGTGTCACAGAATTGGTTCAAAACTTAGACAGTAGGAAGAGTCAGTCTTCTTGTACTTAAGTCGGCATTGTGCCTTTTGTATTTAATTCCGATGCAATTTCTGTGTTTCATCGTCAATAAGAAGGTACAAGGTATACAGTAAACCTGAAGTGAAGCATCGGAATCTATAACTAGTGTCACAGGAATGGAACAAAACATAGTCAGTAAGAAGAGTCAGTCTTCTTGTACTTAAGTCGGCATTGTGCCTTTTCTATTTAATTCCGATGCAATTTCTGTGTTTCATCGTCAATAAGAAGGTCCAAGGGTTACAGGATACCTGGAGTGAAGCATCGGAATCTATAACTAGTGTCACAGGAATGGTTCAAAACATAGACAGTAAGAAGGATCAGTCTTCTTGTACTTAAGTCGACATTGTGCCTTTTTAATTTAATTCCGATGCAATTTCTGTGCTTCATCGTCAATAAGAATGTCCTAGGTATACAGTAAACCTGAAGTAAAGCATCGGAATCTATAACTAGTGTCACAGCAATGGTTCAAACTATAATCACAAAGAAGAGTATGTCTTCTTGTACTTAAGTCGGCATTGTGCCTTTTCTATTTAATTCCGGTGCAATTTCTGTGTTTCATCGTCAATAAGAAGGTCCAAGGTATACAGTAAACCTGGAGTGAAGCATCGGAATCTATAACTAGTGTCACAGCAATGGTTCAAAACATAGACAGTAAGAAGAGTCTTGTACTTAAGTCAGCATTGTGTGTTTTCTATTTAATTCCGATGCAATTTCGGTGTTTCATCGTCTATAAGAAGGTCAGAGAGATACAGTAAACCTGAAGTGAAGCGTCGGAATCTATAACTAGTGTCACAGGAATGGTTCAAAACATAGACAATAAGAAGAGTCAGTCGTCGTGCACTAAAGTTGGCATTTTGCCTTTTGTATTTAATTCCAATGCTATTTCTGAGTGTCACCGTCAATAACAAGGTCCAAGGGATACAGTAAACCTGAAGTGAAGCATCGGAATCTATAACTATTATCACAGGAATGGTTCAAACTATTATCAGTAAGAAGAGTCAATCTTCTTGTACTTAAGTCGGCATTGTGCCTTTTGTATTT
Organism: Schistocerca serialis cubense; assembly: GCF_023864345.2. Classification (NCBI taxonomy): domain Eukaryota; kingdom Metazoa; phylum Arthropoda; class Insecta; order Orthoptera; family Acrididae; genus Schistocerca; species Schistocerca serialis. The sequence continues at coordinate 545,313,312 of NC_064646.1, read as the reverse complement.
AATTCCGATGCAATTTCTGTGTTTCATCGACAATAAGAAGGTCCAAGGGTTACAGTAAACCTGGAGTGAAGCATCGGAATCTATAACTAGTGTCACAGGAATGGTTCAAAACATAGACAGCAAGAAGAGTCAGTCGTCTTGTACTTAAGTCGACATTGAGCCTTTTCTATTTAATTCCGATGCAATTTCTGTGTTTCATCGTCAATAAGAATGTCCAAGGTATACAGTAAGCCTGAAGTAAAGCATCGGAATCTATAACTAGTGTTACAGCAATGGTTCAAACTATAATCTCTAAGAAGAGTCAGTCTTCTTTTACTTAAGTCGGCATTGTGCCTTTTCTATTTAATTCCGATGCAATTTCTGTGTTTCATCGTCAATAAGAAGGTCCAAGGTATACAGTAAACCTGGAGTGATGCATCGGAATCTATAACTAGTGTCACACGAATGGTTCAAATCATAGACAGTAAGAAGAGTCAGTCTTCTTGTACTTAAGTCGGCATTGTGCCCTTTCTATTTCATTCCGATACAGTTTCTGTGTTTCATCGTCAATAAGAAGGTCCAAGGGATACAGTAAACCTGGAGTGAAGCATCGGAATCTATAAATAGTGTCACAGGAATGGTTCAAAGAATAGACAGTAATAAGTGTCAGTCTTCTTGTACTTAAGTCGGCATTGTGCCTTTTGTATTTAATTGCGATGCAATTTCTGTGTTTCATCGTCAATAAGAAGGTCAGAGGGATGCAGTAACCCTGAAGTGAAGCATCGGAATATATAACTAGTGTCACAGGAATGGTTGGTACATAGACAGTAAGAAGAGTCAGTCTTCTTGTACTTAAGTCGGCATTGTGCCTTTTGTATTTAATTCCGATGCAATGTCTGTGTTTCATCGTCAACAAGAAGGTCCAAAGGATACAATAAACCTTGAGTGAAGCATCGGAATCTATAACTAGTGTCACAGGAATGGTTCAAAAATTAGACAGTAATAAGTGTCAGTCTTCTTGTACTTAAGTCGGCATTGTGCCTTTTGTATTTAATTCCGATGCAATTCCTGTGATTCATCGTCAATAAGAAGGTCCAAGGGATACAGTAAACCTGAAGTGAAGCATCGGCCTCTATAACAAGTGTCACAGAATTGGTTCAAAACATAGACAGTATGAAGAGACAGTCTTCTTGTACTTAAGTCGGCATAGTGCCTTTTGTATTTAATTCCGATGCAATTTCTGTGCTTCATCGTCAATAAGAAGGTACAAGGTATACGGTAAACCTGAAGTGAAGCATCGGAATCTATAACTAGTGTCACAGGAATGGTACAAAACATAGTCAGTAAGAAGAGTCAGTCTTCTTGTACTTAAGTCGGCATTGTGCCTTTTGTATTTAATTCCGATGCAATTTCTGTGTTTCATCGTCAATAAGAAGGTCCAAGGGTTACAGTAAACCTGGAGTGAAGCATCGGAATCTATAACTAGTGTCACAGGAATGGTTCAAAACATAGACAGTAAGAAGGATCAGTCTTCTTGTACTTAAGTCGACATTCTGCCTTTTTTATTTAATTCCGATGCAATTTCTGTGCTTCGTCGTCAATAAGAATGTCCTAGGTATACAGTAAACCTGAAGTAAAGCATCGGAATCTATAACTAGTGTCACAGCAATGGTTCAAACTATAATCACAAAGAAGAGTCTGTCTTCTTGTTCTTAAGTCGGCATTGTGCGTTTTCTATTTATTTCCGATGCAATTTCTGTGTTTCATCGTCAATAAAAAGGTCCAAGGTATACAGTTAACATGGAGTGAAGCATCGGAATCTATAACTAGTGTCACAGCAATGGTTCAAAGCATAGACAGTAAGAAGAGTCTTGTACTTAAGTCAGCACTGTGTGTTTTCTATTTAATTCCGATGCAATTTCGGTGTTTCATCGTCTATAAGAAGGTCAGAGAGATACAGTAAACCAGAAGTGAAGCGTCGGAATCTATAACTAGTGTCACAGGAATGGTTCAAAACATAGACAATAAGAAGAGTCAGTCGTCGTGCACTAAAGTTGGACTTTTGCCTTTTGTATTTAATTCCAATGCTATTTCTATGTGTCACCGTCAATAACAAGGTCCAAGGGATACAGTAAACCTGAAGTGAAGCATCGGAATCTATAACTATTGTCACAGGAATGGTTCAAACTATTATCAGTAAGAAGAGTCAATCTTCTTGTACTTAAGTCGGCATTGTGCCTTTTCAATTTCATTCCGATGCAGTTTCTGTGTTTCATCGTCAATAAGAAGGTCCAAGGGATACAGTAAACCTGGAGTGAAGCATCGGAATCTATAACTAGTGTCATAGGAATGGTTCAAAGAATAGACAGTAAGAAGAGTCAGTCTTCTTGTACTTAAGTCGGCATTGTGCATTTTGTATTTAATTCCGATGCAATTTCTGTGTTTCATCGTCAATAATAAGGTCAGAAGGATACAGTAAACCTGAAGTGAAGCATCAGAATCTATAACTAGTGTCACAGGAATGGTTCAAAACGTAGTCAGCTAGAAGAGTCAGTCTTCTTGTCCTTAAGTCGGCATTGTGCCTTTTTTATTTTATTCCGATGCAATTTCTGTGTTTTCGTCAACAAGAAGGTCCAAGGGATACAGTAAACCTGGAGTGAAGCATCGGAATCTATAACTAGTGTCACAGTAGTGGTTCAAAACATTGACAGTAAGAAGAGTCAGTCTTCTTGTACTTAAGTCGGCATTGTGCCTTTTGTATTTAATTCCGATGCAATTCCTGTGATTCATCGTCAATAAGAAGGTCCAAGGGATACAGTAAACCTGAAGTGAAGCATCGGAATTTATAACTAGAGTCACAGGAATGGTTCAAAACATAGTCAGTAAGAAGAGTCAGTCTTCTTGTACTTAAGTCGGCATTGTGCCTTTTGTATTTACATCCGATGGAATTTCTGTGTTTCATCGGCAATAAAGTCAGAGGGATACAGTATACCAGAAGTGAAGCATCGGAATCTATAACTAGTGTCACAGGAATGATTCAAAACATAGACAGTAGGAAGAGTCAGTCTTCTTGTACTTAAGTCGGCATTGTGCCTTTTGTATTTAATTCCGATGCAATTTCTGTGTTTCATTTTCAATAAGAAGGTCAGAGGGATACAGTAAGTTTGAAGTGAAGCATCGGAATACAAATCTAGTGTCACAGAATTGGTTCAAAACATAGACAGTGGGAAGAGTCAGTCTTCTTGTACTTAAGTCGGCATTGTGCCTTTTGTATTTAATTCTGATGCAATTTCTGTGTTTCATCGTCAATAAGAAGGTCCAAGGTATACAGTAAACCTGAAGTAAAGCATCGGAATCTATAACTAGTGTCACAGCAATGGTTCAAACTATAATCACTAAGAAGAGTCAGTGTTCTTGTACTTAAGTCGGCATTGTGCCTTTTCTATTTAATTCCAATGCAATTTCTGTGTTTCATCGTCATTAAGAAGGTCCAAGGGATACAGTAAACCTGGAGTGAAGCATCAGAATCTACAACTAGTGTCACAGGAATGGTTCAAAACATAGACAGTAAGAAGAGTCAGTCTTCTTGTACTTAAGTCGGCATTGTGAGTTTTCTTTTTAATTCCGATGCAATTTCTGTGTTTCATCGTTAATAAGGTCAGAGGGATACAGAAAACCTGAAGTGAAGCATCGGAATCTATAACTAGTGTCACAGGAATGGTTCAAAACATAGGCAGTAAGAAGAGTCAGTCTTTGTGCACTAAAGTTGGCATTTAGCCTTTTGTATTTAATTCCAATGCTATTTCTGTGTGTCACCGTCAATAACAAGGTCCAAGGGATACAGTAAAAATGAAGTGAAGCATCGGAATCTATAACTATTGTCACCGGAATGGGTCAAACTATTATCAGTAAGAAAGTCAGTCCTCTTGTACTTAATTCGGCATTGTGCCTTTTCTATTTCATTCCGATGCAGTTTCTGTGTTTCATCGTCAATAAGAAGGTCCAAGGGATACAGTAAACCTGGAGTGAAGCATCGGAATCAATAACTAGTATCACAGGAATGGTTGAAACATAGACAGTAAGAAGAGTCAGTCTGCTTGTACTTAAGTCAAAATTGCGCCTTTTGTATTTAATTCCGATGCAATTTCTGTGTTTCATCGTCAATAAGAAGGTCAGAGGGATACAGTAAACCTGAAGTGAAGCATCGGAATCTATAACTAGTGTCACAGGAATGGTTCAAAACATAGACAGTAAGAAGAGTCAGTCTTCTTGTCCTTAAGTCGGCATTGTGCCTTTTGTATTTAATTCCGATGCAATTTCTGTGTTTCATCGTCAACAAGAAAGTCCAAGGAATACAGTAAACCTGAAGTGAAGCATCGGAATCTATAACTAGTGTCACTGGAATGGTTCAAAACATGGACAGTAAGAAGAGTCAGTCTTCTTGTACTTAAGTCGGCATTGTGCATTTTGTGTTTAATTCCGATGCAATTCCTGTGATTCATCGTCAATAAGAAGATCCAAGGGATACAGTAAACCTGAAGTGAAGCATCGGAATCTATAACTAGAGTCACAGGAATGTTTCAAAACATAGTCAGTAAGAAGAGTCAGTTTACATGTCCTTAAGTCGGCATTGTGCCTTTTGTATTTAATTCCGATGCAATTTCTGTGTTTCATCCGCAATAACGTCAGAGGGATACAGTAAACCTGAAGTGAAGCATCGGAATCTATAACTAGTGTCACAGGAATGGTACAAATCATAGACAGTAGGAAGAGTCAGTCTTCTTGTACTTAAGTCGGCATTGTGCCTTTTGTATTTAATTCCGATGCAATTTCTGTGTTTCATTGTCAATAAGAAGGTCCAAGGTATACAGTAAATCTGGAGTGAAGCATCGAATCTATAACTAGTGTAACAGGAATGGTTCAAAACATAGACTGTAAGAAGATTCAGTCTTCTTGTACTTAAGTCGGCATTGTGAGTTTTCTATTTAATTCCGATGCAATTTAGGTGTTTCATCGTCAATAAGAAGGTCAGAGGGATACAGTAAACCTGAAGTGAAGCATCGGAATCTATAACTAGTGTCACAGGAATGGTTCAAAACATAGTCAGTAAGAAGAGTCAGTCATCTTGTACTTAAGTAGGCATTGTGCGTTTTCTTTTTAATTCCGATGCAATTTCTGTGTTTCATCGTCAATAAGAAGGTCCAAGGGTCACAGTAAACCTGGAGTGAAGCATCGGAATCTGTAACTAGTGTCACAGGAATGGTTCAAAACATAAACAGTAGGAAGAGTCTTCCTTCTTGTACTTAAGTCGGCATTGTGCCTTTTGTATTTAATTGCGATGCAATTTCTGTGTTTCATCGTCAATAAGAAGGTCCAAGGGTTACAGTAAACCTGGAGTGAGCATCGGAATCTATAACTAGTGTCACAGGAATGGTTCAAAGCATAGACAGCAAGAAGAGTCATTCTTCTTGTACTTAAGTCGACATTGAGCCTTTTCTATTTAATTGCGATGCAATTTCTGTGTTTCATCGTCAATAAGAATGTCCAAGGTATACAGTAAACCTGAAGTGAAGCATCGGAATCTATAACTAGTGTCACAGCAATGGTTCAAACTATAATCTCTAAGAAGAGTCAGTCTTCTTGTACGTAAATCGTCATTGTGCCTTTTCTATTTAATTCCGATGCAATTTCTGTGTTTCATCGTCAATAAGAAGGTCCAAGGTATACAGTAAACCTGGAGTGAAGCATCGGAATCTATAACTAGTGTCACAGGAATGGTTCAAAACATAGACAGTAAGAAGAGTCAGTCTCCTTGTACTTAAGTCGGCATTGTGCCTTTTGTATTTAATTCCGATGCAATTTCTGTGTTTCATCGTCAATAAGAAGGTCAGAGGGATACAGTAACCCTGAAGTGAAGCATCGGAAACTATAACTAGTGTCAAAGCATTGGTTGATACCTAGACAGTAAGAAGAGTCAGTCTTCTTGTACTTAAGTCGGCATTGTGCATTTTGTATATAATTCCGATGCAATTTCTGTGTTTCATCGTCAATAAGACGGTCAGAGGGATACAGTAAACCTGAAGTGAACCATCGGAATCTATAACTAGGTTCACAGGAATGGTTCAAATCATAGTCAGTAAGAAGAGTCAGTCTTCTTGTCCTTAAGTCGGCATTGTGCCTTTTGCATTTAATTCCGATGCAATATCTGTGTTTCATCGTCAACGAGAAGGTCCAAAGGATACAATAAACCTGGAGTGAAGCTTAGGAATCTATAACTAGTGTCACAGTAATGGTTCAAAACATAGACAGTCAGAAGAGTCAGTCTTCTTGTACTTAAGTCGGCATTGTGCCTTTTGAATTTAATTTCGATGCAATTTCTGTGTTTCATCGTCAATAAGAAGGTTCAAGGAATACAGCAAACCTGAAGTGAAGCATCGCAATCTATAACTAGTGTCACTGGAATGGTTCAAAATATAGACAGTAAGAAGTGTCAGTCTTCTCGTACTTAAGTCGGCATTGTGCCTTTTCTATTTAATTCCGATGCTATTCCTGTGATTCATCGTCAATGAGAAGGTCCAAGGGATACAGTAAACCTGAAGTGAAGCATCAGACTCTATAACTAGTGTCACAGGAATGGTACAGCGCATAATCAGTAAGAAGAGTCAGTCTTCTTGTACTTAAATCGGCATTGTGCCTTTTCTATTTAATTCCGATGCAATTTCTGTGTTTCATCGTCAATAAGAAGGTCCAATGGTTACAGTAAACCTGGAGTGAAGCATCGGAATCTATAACTAGTGTCACAGGAATGGTTGAAAACATAGACAGTAAGAAGAGTCAGTCTTCTTGTACTTAAGTCGACATTGTGCCTTTTTTATTTAATTCCGGTGCAATTTCTGTGTTTCATCGTCAATAAGAATGTCCAAGGTATACAGTAAACCTGAAGTAAAGCATCGGAATCTATAACTAGTGTCACAGCATTGGTTCAAACTATAATCACAAAGAAGAGTCTGTCTTCTTGTACTTAAGTCGGCATTGTGCCTTTTCTATTTAATTCCGATGCAATTTCTGTGTTTCATCGTCAATAAGAAGGTGCAAAGTATACAGTAAACCTGGAGTAAAGCATCGGAATCTATAACTAGTGTCACAGCAATGGTTCAAAACATAGATAGTAAGAATAGTCAGTCTTCTTGTACTTAAGTCAGCATTGTGAGTTATCTATTTAATTCCGATGCAATTTCGGTGTTTCATCGTCTATAAGAAGGTCAGAGGGATACGGTAGACCTGAAGTGAAGCATCGGAATGTATAACTAGTGTCACAGGAATGGTTCAAAACATAGACAATAAGGAGAGTCAGTCGTCGTGTACTAAAATTGGCATTTTGCATTTTGTATTTAATTCCAATGCTATTTCTGTGTGTCACCGTCAATAACAAGGTCCAAGGGATACAGTAAACCTGAAGTGAAGAATCGGAATCTATAACTATTGTCACAGGAATGGTTCAAACTATTATCAGTAAGAAGAGTCAGTCTTCTCGTACTTAAGTCGGCATTGTGTCTTTTCAATTTCATTCCGATGCAGTTTCTGTGTTTCATCGTCAATAAGAAGTTCCAAGGGATACAGTAAACCTGAAGTGAAGCATCGGACTCTATAACTAGTGTCACAGAATTGTTTCAAAACATAGACAGTAGGAAGAGTCAGTCTTCTTGTACTTAAGTCGGCATTGTGGCTTTTGTATTTAATTACGATGCAATTTCTGTGTTTCATCGTCAATAAGAAGGTCAGTGGGATACAGTAAACCTGAAGTGAAGCATCGGAATCTATAACTAGAGTCACAGGAATGGTTCAAAACATAGTCAGTAAGAAGAGTCAGTCTTCTTGTCCTTAAGTCGGCATTGTGCCTTTTGTATTTACTTCCGATGCATTTTCTGTGTTTCAACGGCAATTAAGTCAGAGGGATACAGTAAACCTGAAGTGAAGCATCGGAATCTATAACTAGTGTCATAGGAATGGTTCAAAACAAAGACAGTAGGAAGAGTCAGTCTTCTTGTACTTAAGTCAACATTGTGCTTTTTCTATTTCATTCCGATGCAATTTCTGTGTTTCATCGTCAATAAGAAGGTCCAAGGAATACAGCAAACCTGAAGTGAAGCATCGGAATTTATAACTAGTGTCACTGGAATGGTTCAAAATATAGACAGTAAGAAGGGTCAGTCGTCTTGTACTTAAGTCGGCATTGTGCCTTTTGTATTTAATTCCGATGCAATTCCTGTGATTCATCGTCAATGAGAAGGTCCAAGGGATACAGTAAACCTGAAGTGAAGCATCGGACTCTATAACTAGTGTCACAGAATTGGTTCAAAACATAGACAGTAGGAAGAGTTAGTCTTCTAGTACTTAAGTCGGCATTGTGCCTTTTGTATTTAATTCCGATGCAGTTTCTGTGTTTCATCGTCAATGAGAAGGTACAAGGTATACTGTAAACCTGCAGTGAAGCATCGCAATCTATAACTAGTGTCACAGGAATGGTACAAAACATAGTCAGTAAGAAGAGTTAGTCTTCTTGTACTTATGTCGGCATTGTACCTTTTCTATTTAATTCCGATGCAATTTCTGTGTTTCATCGTCAATAAGAAGGTCCAAGGGTTACAGTAAACCATGAGTGAAGCATCGGAATCTATAACTAGTGTCACAGGAATGGTTCAAAACATAGACAGTAAGAAGAGTCAGTCTTCTTGTACTTAAGTCGACATTGTGCCTTTTTTATTTAATTCCGATGCAATTTCTGTGTTTCATCGTCAATAAGAATGTCCAAGGTATACAGTAAACCTGAAGAAAAACATCGGAATCTATAACTAGTGTCACAGCAATGGTTCAAACTATAATCACAAAGAAGAGTCTGTCTTCTTGTACTTAAGTCGGCATTGTGCGTTTTCTATTTAATTCCGATGCAATTTCGGTGTTTCATCGTCTATAAGACGGTCAGAGGGATACAGTAAACCTGAAGTGAAGCATCGGAATCTATAACTAGTGTCACAGGAAAGAATCAAAACATAGACAATAAGAAGAGTCAGTCGTCGTGTACTTAAGTCGGCATTGTGCCTTTTGTATTTAATTCCAATGCTATTTCTGTGTGTCACCGTCAATAAGAAGGTCCAAGGGAACAGTAAACCTGAAGTGAAGCATCGGAATCTATAACTAGTGTCACAGGAATGGTTCAAATCATAGACAGTAAGAAGAGTCAGTCTTCTTGTACTTAAGTCGGCATTGTGGCTTTTGTATTTAATTACGATGTAATTTCTGTGTTTCATCGTCAATAAGAAGGTCAGAGGGATACAGTAAACCTGAAGTAAAGCATCGGAATCTATAACTAGAGTCACAGGAATGGTTCAAAACATAGTCAGTAAGAAGAGTCAGTCTTCTTGTCCTTAAGTCGGCATTGTGCCTTTTGTATTTACTTCCGATGCAATTTCTGTGTTTCATCGGCAATAAAGTCAGAGGGATACAGTAAACCTGAAGTGAAGCATCGGAATCCAAAACTAGTGTCACAGGAATGGTTCAAAACATAGACATTGGGAAGAGTCAGTCTTCTTGTACTTAAGTCGACATTGTGCCTTTTCTATTTAATTCTGATGCAATTTCTGTGTTTCATCGTCAATAAGAATGTCCAAGGTATACAGTAAACCTGAAGTAAAGCGTCGGAATCTATAACTAGTGTCACAGCAATAGTTCAAACTATAGTCCCTAAATAGAGTCAGTCTTCTTGTACTTAAATCGGCATTGTGCTTTTTCTATTTAATTCCGATGCATTTTCTGTGTTTCATCGTCAATAAGATGGTCCATGTGATACAGTAAACCTGGAGTGAAGCGTCGGAATCTATAACTAGTGTCACAGGAATGGTTCAAAACATAGGCAGAAAGAAGAGTCAGTCTTCTTGTACTTAAGTCGGCATTGTGCCTTTTCTATTTAATTCCGATGCAATTTCTGTGTTTCATCGTCAATAAGAAGGTCAGAGGGATACAGTAACCCTGAAGTGAAGCATCGGAATCTATAACTTGTGTCAAAGGAATGGTTGATACATATACAGTAAGTAGAGTCAGTCTTCTTGTACTTAAGTCGGCATTGTGCCTTTTGTATTTAATTCCGATGGAATTTCTGTGTTTCTTCGTCAATAAGAAGGTCAGAGGGATACAGTAAACCTGAAGTGAACCATCGGAATCTATAACTAGTGTCACAGGAATGGTTCAAAACATAGTCAGTAAGAAGCGTCAGTCTTCTTGTACTTTAGTCGGCATTGTGCCTTTTGTATTTAATTCCGATGCAATTTCTGTGTTTCATCGTCAACAAGAAGATCCAAAGGATACAATAAACCTGGAGTGAAGCTTCGGAATCTATAACTACTGTCACAGTAATGGTTCAAAACATAGACAGTAAGAAGAGTCAGTCTTCTTGTACTTAAGTCGGCATTGTGCCTTTTGTATTTAATTTCGATGCAATTTCTGTGTTTCATCGACAATAAGAAGGTCCAAGGAATACAGCAAACCTGAAGTGAAGCATCGGAATCTATAACTAGTGTCACTGGAATGGTTCAAAGTATAGACAGTAAGAAGGGTCAGTCTTCTTGTACTTAAGTCGGCATTGTGCCATTTGTACTTAATTCCGATGCAATTCCTGTGATTCATCGTCAATGAGAAGGTCCAAGAGATACAGTAAATCTGAAGTGAAGCATCGGACTCTATAACTAGTGGCACAGAATTGGTTCAAAACATAGACAGTAGGAAGATTCCGTCTTCTTGTACTTAAGTCGGCATTGTGGCTTTTGTATTTAATTACGATGCAATTTCTGTGTTTCATCGTCAATAACAAGGTCCAAGGGATACAGTAAACCTGAAGTGAAGCCTCGGAATCAATAACTATTGTCACTGGAATGGTTCAAACCATTATCAGTAAGAAGAGTCAGTCTTCTTGTACTTAAGTCGGCATTGTGCTTTTTCTATTTCATTCCGATGCAGTTTCTGTGTTTCATCGTCAATAAGAAGGTCCAAGCGATACAGTAAACCTGGAGTGAAACATCGGAATCTATAACTAGTGTCACAGGAATGGTTCAAAAATAGACAGTGAGAAGAGTCAGTCTTCTTGTACTTAAGTCGGCATTGTGCCTTTTGTATTTAATTCCGATGCAAATTCTGTGTTTCATCGTCAATAAGAAGGTCAGAGGGATACAGTAAACCTGAAGTGAAGCATCGGAATCTATAACTAGTGTCACAGGAATGGTTGAAACATAGACAGTAAGAAAAGTCAGTCTTCTTCTACTTAAGTCGGCATTGAGCCTTTTGTATTTAATTCCGATGCAATTTCTGTGTTTCATCGTCAATAAGAAGGTCAGAGGGATACAGTAAACCTAAAGTGCGGCATCGAAATCTATAACTAGTGTCACAGGAATTTTTCAAAACATAGTCAGTAAGAAGAGACAGTCTTCTTGTCCTTACGTCGGCATTGTGCCTTTTGTATTTAATTCCGATGCAATTTCTGTGTTTCATCGTCAAAAAAAGGTCCAAGGGATACAGTAAACTTGAAGTGAAGCATCGGAATCTACAACTAGTGTCACTGGAATGGTTCAAAATATAGACTGTAACAAGAGTCAGTCTTCTTGTACTTAAGTCGGCATTGTGCCTTTTGTATTTACTTCCGATACAATTCCTGTGATTCATCGTCAATAAGAATGTCCAAGGGATACAGTAAACTTGAAGTGAAGCATCGGAATCTATAACTAGTGTCACTGGAAAGGTTCAAAATATAGACAGTAAGAAGAGTCAGTCTTCTTGTACTTAAGTCGGCATTGTGCCTTTTGTATTTAATTCCGATGCAATTTCTGTGTTTCATCGGCAATAAGGTCAGAGGGATACAGTAAACCTGAAGTGAAGCATCGGAATCTATAACTAGAGTCACAGGAATTTTTCAAAACATGGTCAGTAAGAAGAATCAGTCTTCTTGTCCTTAAGTCGGCATTGTGAGTTTTCTATTTAATTCCGATACAATTTCTGTGTTTCATCGTCAATAAGTAGGTCAGAAGGATACAGTAAACCTGAAGTGAAGCATCGGAATCTATAACTAGTGTCACAGGAATGGATCAAAACATAGACAGTAAGAAGAGTCAATCTTCGTGTACTAAAGTTAGCATTTTGCCTTTTGTATTTAATTTCAATGCTATTTCTGTGTGTCACCGTCAATAACAAGGTCCAAGGGGTACAGTGAACCTGAAGTGAAGCATCGGAATCTATGACTATTGTCAACGGAATGGTTGAAACTATTATCAGTAAGGAGAGTCAGTCTTCTTGTACTTAAGTCGGCATTCTGCCTTTTCTATTTCATTCCGATGCAGTTTCTGTCTTACATCGTCAATAAGAAGGTCAGAGGGATACAGTAAACCAGAAATGAAGCATCGGAATCTATAACTAGTGTCACAGGAATGGTTCAAAACATAGACAGTAGGAAGAGTCAGTCTTCTTGTACTTAAGTCGGCATTGTGCCTTTTGTGTTTAATTCCGATGCAATTCCTGTGATTCATCGTCAATAAGAAGGTCCAAGGGATACAGTAAACCTGAAGTGAAGCATCGGAATCTATAACTAGAGTCACAGGAATGTTTCAAATCATAGTCAATAAGGAGAGTCAGTCTTCTTGTCCTTAAGCCGGCATTGTGCCTTTTGTATTTGATTCCGATGCAATTTCTGTGTTTCATCGGCAATAAGGACAGAGGGATACAGTAAAGCTGAAGTGAAGCATCGGAATCTATAACTAGTGTCACAGGAATGGTTCAAAACATAGACAGTAGGAAGAGTCAGTCTTCTTGTACTTAAGTCGGCATTGTGCCTTTTGTATTCCGATGCAATTTCTGTGTTTCATTGTCAATAAGAAGGTCAGAGGGATACAGTAAATTTGAGGTGAAGCATCGGAATCCAAAACTAGTGTCAGAGGAATGGTTCAATACATAGACAGTAGGAAGAGTCTGTCTTCTTTTACTGAAGTCGGCATTGTGCCTTTTGTATTTAATTCCGATGCAATTTCTGTGTTTCATCGTCAATAAGAAGGTCAGAGGGATACAGTAAACCTAAAGTGCGGCATCGGAATCTATAACTAGTGTCACTGGAATGGTTCAAAATATAGACTGTAAGAAGAGTCAGTCTTCTTGTACTTAAGTCGGCATTGTGCCTTTTGTATTTACTTCCGATGCAATTCCTGTGTTTCATCGTCAATAAGAATGTCCAAGATATACAGTAAACCTGAAGTAAAGCATCGGAATCGATAACTAGTGTCACAGCAATGGTTCAAACTATAATCACTAAGAAGAGTCAGTCTTCTTGTACTTAAGTCGGCATTGTGCCTTTTCTATTTAATTCCGATGCAATTTCTGTGTTTCATCGTCAATAAGCAGGTCCAACGTATACAGTAAACCTGGAGTGAAGCATCGGAATCTATAACTAGTGTCACAGGAATGGTTCAAATCATAGACAGTAAGAAGAGTCAGTCTTCTTGTACTTAAGTCGACATTGTGCCTTATCTATTTAATTCCGATGCAATTTCTGTGTTTCATCGTCAATAAGAAGGTCCAAGGGTTACAGTAAACCGGGAGTGAAGCATCGGAATCTATAACTAGTGTCACAGGAATGGTTCAAATCATAGACAGTAAGAAGAGTCAGTCTTCTTGTACTTAAGTCGACATTGTGCCTTTTCTATTTAATTCCGATGCAATTTCTGTGTTTCATCGTCAATAAGAATGTCCAAGGTATACAGTAAACCTGAAGTAAAGCATCGGAATCTATAACTAGTGTCACAGGAATGGTTCAAAACATAGTCAGTAAGAAGAGTCAGTCTTCTTGTACTTAAGTCAGCATTGTGGCTTTTCTATTTAATTCCGATCCAATTTCTGTGTTTCATCGTCAATAAGAAGGTCCAAGGGTTCAGTAAACCTGGAGTGAAGCATCGGAATCTATAACTAATGTCACAGGAATGGTTCAAAACATAGACAGTAAGAAAAGTCAGTCTTCTTGTACTTAACTCGACAATAAGCCTTTTCTATTTAATTCCGATGCAATTTCTGTGTTTCATCGTCAATAAGAACGTCCAAGGTATACAGTAAACCTGAAGTGAACCATCGGAATCTATAACTAGTGTCACAGGAATGGTTCAAAGCATAGTCAGTAAGAAGCGTCAGTCTTCTTGTACTTAAGTCGGCATTGTGCCTTTTGTATTTAATTCCGATACAATTTCTGTGTTTCATCGTCAATAAGTAGGTCAGAAGGATACAGTAAACCTGAAGTGAAGCATCGGAATCTATAACTAGTGTCACAGGAATGGATCAAAACATAGACAGTATGAAGAGTCAGTCTTCTTGTACTTAAGTCGGCATTGTGAGTTTTCTATTTAATTCCGATACAATTTCTGTGTTTCATTGTCAATAAGTAGGTCAGAAGGATACAGTAAACCTGAAGTGAAGCATCGGAATCTATAACTAGTGTCACAGGAATGGATCAAATCATAGACAGTAAGAAGAGTCAATCTTCGTGTACTAAAGTTAGCATTTTGCCTTTTGTATTTAATTTCAATGCTATTTCTGTGTGTCACCGTCAATAACAAGGTCCAAGGGATACAGTGAACCTGAAGTGAAGCATCGGAATCTATAACTATTGTCAACGGAATGGTTCAAACTATTATCAGTAAGGAGAGTCAGTCTTCTTGTACTTAAGTCGGCATTCTGCCTTTTCTATTTCATTCCGATGCAGTTTCTGTGTTACATCGTCAATAAGAAGGTCAGAGGGATACAGTAAACCAGAAATGAAGCATCGGAATCTATAACTAGTGTCACAGGAATGGTTCAAAACATAGACAGTAGGAAGAGTCAGTCTTCTTGTACTTAAGTCGGCATTGTGCCTTTTGTGTTTAATTCCGATGCAATTCCTGTGATTCATCGTCAATAAGAAGGTCCAAGGGATACAGTCAACCTGAAGTGAAGCATCGGAATCTATAACTAGAGTCACAGGAATGTTTCAAATCATAGTCAGTAAGGAGAGTCAGTCTTCTTGTCCTTAAGCCGGCAATGTGCCTTTTGTATTTAATTCCGATGCAATTTCTGTGTTTCATCGGCAATAAGGTCAGAGGGATACAGTAAAGCTGAAGTGAAGCATCGGAATCTATAACCAGTGTCACAGGAATGGTTCAAAACATAGACAGTAGGAAGAGTCAGTCTTCTTGTACTTAAGTCGGCATTGTGCCTTTTGTATTCCGATGCAATTTCTGTGTTTCATTGTCAATAAGAAGGTCAGAGGGATACAGTAAATTTGAGGTGAAGCATCGGAATCCAAAACTAGTGTCACAGGAATGGTTCAATACATAGACAGTAGGAAGAGTCTCTCTTCTTTTACTGAAGTCGGCATTGTGCCGTTTGTATTTAATTCCGATGCAATTTCTGTGTTTCTTCGTCAATAAGATGGTACAAGGTATACAGTAAACCTGAAGTGAAGCATCGGAATCTATAACTAGTGTCACAGGAATGGTTCAAAACATAGTCAGTAAGAAGAGTCAGTCTTCTTGTACTTAAGTCGGCATTGTGCCTTTTCTATTTAATTCCGATGCAATTTCTGTGTTTCATCGTCAATAAGAAGGTCCAAGGGTTACAGTAAACCTGGAGTGAAGCATCGGAATCTATAACTAGTGTCACAGGAATGGTTGAAACATAGACAGTAAGAAGAGTCAGTCTTCTTGTACTTAAGTCGACATTGTGCCTTTTCTATTTAATTCCGATGCAATTTCTGTGTTTCATCGTCAATAAGAATGTCCAAGATATACAGTAAACCTGAAGTAAAGCATCGGAATCGATAACTAGTGTCACAGCAATGGTTCAAACTATAATCACTAAGAAGAGTCAGTCTTCTTGTACTTAAGTCGGCATTGTGCCTTTTCTATTTAATTCCGATGCAATTTCTGTGTTTCATCGTCAATAAGCAGGTCCAACGTATACAGTAAACCTGGAGTGAAGCATCGGAATCTATAACTAGTGTCACAGGAATGGCTCAAATCATAGACAGTAAGAAGAGACAGTCTTCTTGTTCTTGGGTCGGCATTGTGAGTTTTCTATTTAATTCCGATGCATTTTCGGTGTTTCATCGTCAATAAGAAGGTCAGAGGCATACAGTAAACCTGAAGTGAAGCATCGGAATCTGTAACTAGTGTCACAGGAATGGTTGAAACATAATCAGTGAGAAGAGTCAGTCTTCTTGTACTTAAGTCGACATTGTGCCTTTTCTATTTAATTCCGATGCAATTTCTGTGTTTCATCGTCAATAAGAAGGTCCAAGGGTTACAGTAAACCGGGAGTGAAGCATCGGAATCTATAACTAGTGTCACAGGAATGGTTCAAAACATAGACAGTAAGAAGAGTCAGCCTTCTTGTACTTAAGTCGACATTGTGCCTTTTCTATTTAATTCCGATGCAATTTCTGTGTTTCATCGTCAATAAGAATGTCCAAGGTATACAGTAAACCTGAAGTAAAGCATCGGAATCTATAACTAGTGTCACAGGAATGGTTCAAAACATAGTCAGTAAGAAGAGTCAGTCTTCTTGTACTTAAGTCAGCATTGTGGCTTTTCTATTTAATTCCGATCCAATTTCTGTGTTTCATCGTCAATAAGAAGGTCCAAGGGATCAGTAAACCTGGAGTGAAGCATCGGAATCTATAACTAATGTCACAGGAATGGTTCAAAACATAGACAGTAAGAAAAGTCAGTCTTCTTGTACTTAACTCGACAATAAGCCTTTTCTATTTAATTCCGATGCAATTTCTGTGTTTCATCGTCAATAAGAACGTCCAAGGTATACAGTAAACCTGAAGTGAAGCATCGGAATCTATAACTAGTGTCACAGGAATGGTTCAAAGCATAGTCAGTAAGAAGCGTCAGTCTTCTTGTACTTAAGTCGGCATTGTGCCTTTTGTATTTAATTCCGATGCAATTTCTGTGTTTCATCGTCAATAAAAAGGTCCAAGGGATACAGTAAACCTGGAGTGAGGCATCGGAATCTGTAACTAGTGTCACAGGAATGGTTCAAAACATAGACAGTAAGGAGAGTCAGTCTTCTTGAACTTAAGTCGGCATTGTGCATTTTTTATTTAATTCCTATGCAATTTCTGTGTTTCATCGTCAATAAGAAGGTTCAAGGGATACATTAAACTTAGAGTGAGGCATCGGAATCTATAACTAGTGTCACAGGAATGGTTCAAACACAGTCAGTAAGAAGAGTCAGTCTTCTTGTACTGAAGTCGGCATTGTGCCTTTTGTATTTAATTCCGATGCAATTTCTGTGTATCATCGTCAATTAGAAGGTCCAAGGGATACAGTCAAACTGGAGTGAAGCATCGGAATCTATAACTAGTGTCACGGGGATGGTTCGAAACATAGGCAGTAAGAAGAGTCAGTATTCTTGTACTTAAGTCGGCATTGTGCCTTTTGTATTTAATTCCGATGCAATTTCTGTGTTTCATCGTCAATAAGAATGTCCAAGGTATACAGTGAACCTGAAGTAAAGCATCGGAATCTATAACTAGTGTCACAGCAATGGTTCAAACTATAATCACTAAGAAGAGTCAGTCTTCTTTTACTTAAGTCGGCATTGTGCCTTTTCTATTTAATTCCGATGCAATTTCTGTGTTTCATCTTTAATAAGAAGGTCCAAGGTATACAGTAAACCTGGAGTGAAGCATCGGAATCTATAACTAGTGTCACAGGAATGGTTCAAAACATAGACAGTAAGAAGAGTCAGTCTTCTTGTACTTGAGTCGGCATTGTGAGTTATCTATTTAACTCCGATGCAATTTCGATGTTTCATCGTCAATAAGAAGGTCAGAGGGATACAGTAAACCTGAAGTGAAGCATCGGAATCTGTAACTAGTGTCACAGGAATGGTTCAAACATAGTCAGTAAGAAGAGTCAGTCTCCTTGTACTTAAGTCGGCATTGTGCCTCTTCTATTGAATTCCGATGCAATTTCTGTGTTTCATCGTCAATAAGAAGGTCCAAGGGTTACAGTAAATGTGGAGTGAAGCATCGGAATCTATAACTAGAGTCACAGGAATGGTTCAAAACATAGACAGTAAGAAGAGTCAGTCTTCTTGTACTTAAGTCGACATGGTGCCTTTTCTATTTAATTCCGATGCAATTTCTATGTTTCATCGTCAATAAGAATGTCCAAGGTATACAGTAAACCTGAAGTAAAGCATCGGAATCTATAACTAGTGTGCCAATGGTTCAAACTATAATCACTAAGAAGAGTCAGTCTTCTTGTACTTAAGTCGGCATTGTGCCTTTTTTATTTAATTCCGATGCATTTTCTGTGTTTCATCGGCAATAAGGTCAGAGGGATACAGTAAACCTGAAGTGAAGCATCGGAATCTATAACTAGTGTCGCAGGAATGGTTCAAAACATAGACAGTAGGAAGAGTCAGTCTTCTTGTGCTTAAGTTGGCATTGTGCCATTGGTATTTAATTCCGATGCAATTTCTGTGTTTCGTTGTCAATAAGAAGGTCAGAGGGATACAGTAAACCTGAGGTGATGCATCGGAATCCATAACTAGTGTCACAGGAATGGTTCAAAACATAGACAGTAGGAAGAGTCAGTCTTCTTGTACTTAAGTCGGCATTGTGATTTTTGTATTTAATTCCGATGCAATTTCTGTGTTTCATCGTCAATAAGAAGGTACAAGGTATACAGTAAACCTGAAGTGAAGCATCGGAATCTATTACTAGTGTCACAGGAATGGTTCCAAACATAGTCAGTAAGAAGAGTCAGTCTTCTTGTACTTAAGTCGACATTGAGCCTTTTCTATCTAATTCCGATGCAATTTCTCTGTTTCATCGTCAATAAGAATGTCCAAGGTATACAGTAAACCTGAAATGAAGCATCGGAATCTATAACTAGTGTCACAGGAATGGTTCAAAGCATAGTCAGTAAGAAGAGTCAGTCTTCTTGCACTTAAGTCGGCATTGTGCCTTTTGTATTAAAATTCCGATGCAATTTCTGTGTTTTATTGTCAATAAGAAGGTCCAAGGGATACAGTAAGCCTGGAGTGAGGCATCGGAATCTGTATCTAGTGTCACAGGAATTGTTCAAAACTTAGACAGTAAGCAGAGTCAGTCTTCTTGTACTTGAGTCGGCATTGTGAGTTTTCTATTTAACTCCGATGCAATTTCGGTATTTCATCGTCAATAAGAAGGTCTGAGGGATACAGTAAACCTGAAGTGAAGCATCGGAATCTGTAACTAGTGTCACAGGAATGGTTCAAACATAGTCAGTAAGCAGAGTCAGTCTTCATGTACTTAAGTCGGCATTGTGCCTTTTCTATTTAATTCCGATGCAATTTCTGTGTTTCATCGTCAATACGAAGGTCCAAGGGTTACAGTAAATGTGGAGTGAAGCATCGGAATCTATAACTAGAGTCGCAGGAATGGCTCAAAACATAGACAGTAGGAAGACTCAGTCTTCTTGTACTTAAGTCGACATTGAGCATTTTCTATTTAATTCCGATGCAATTTCTGTGTTTCATCGTCAATAAGAATGTCGAAGGTATAAAGTAAACCTGAAGTGAAGCATCGGAATCTATAACTAGTGTCACAGGAATGGTTCAAACATAGTCAGTAAGAAGACTCAGTCTTCTTGTACTTAAGTCGGTATTGTGGCTTTTCTATTTAATTCCGATGCAATTTCTGTGTTTCATCGGCAATAAGAAGGTCCAAGGGTTACAGTAAACCTAGAGTGAAGCATCGGAATCTATAACTAGTGTCACAGGAATGGTTCAAAACTTAGACAGTAAGAAGACTCAGTCTTCTTGTACTTAAGTCGACATTGAGCATTTTCTATTTAATTCCGATGCAATTTCTGTGTTTCATCGTCAATAAGAATGTCGAAGGTATACAGTAAACCTGAAGTAAAGCATCGGAATCTATAATTAGTGTCACAGCAATGGTTCAAACTATAATCACTAAGAAGAGTCAGTCTTCTTGTACTTAAGTCGGCATTGTGCCTTTTCTATTTAATTCCGATGCAATTTCTGTGCTTCATCGTCAATAAGAAGGTCCAAGCGATACAGTAAACCTGGAGTGAAGCATCGGAATCTATAACTAGTGTCACAGGAAAGGTTCAAAACATAGACAGTATGAAGAGTCAGTCTTCTTGTACTTAAGTCGGCATTGTGAGTTTTCTATTTAATTCCGATGCAATTTCTGTGTTTCATCGTCAATAAGTTGGTCAGAAGGATATAGTAAACCTGAAGTGAAACGTCGGAATCTATAACTAGTGTCACAGGAATGGTTCAAAACATAGACAGTAAGAAGAGTCAATCCTCGTGTACTAAAGTTAGCATTTTGCCTTTTGTATTTAATTTCAATGCTATTTCTGTGTGTCACCGTCAATAACAAGGTCCAAGGGATACAGTAAACCTTAAGTGAAGCATCGGAATCTATAACTATTGTCACCGGAATGGTTCAAACTATAATCACTAAGAAGAGTCAGTCTTCTTGTACTTAAGTCGGCATTGTGCCTTCTCTATTTAATTCCGATGCAATTTCTGTGCTTCATCGTCAATAAGAAGGTCCAAGCGATACAGTAAACCTGAAGTGAAGCATCGGAATCTATAACTACAGGAATGTTTCAAAACATAGTCAGTAAGAAGAGTCAGTCTTCTTGTCCTTAAGCCGGCATTGGGCCTTTTGTATTTAATTTCGATGCAATTTCTGTGTTTCATCGGCAATAAGGCCAGAGGGATACAGTAAAGCTGAAGTGAAGCATCGGAATCTATAACTAGTGTCACAGGAATGGTTCAAAACATAGACAGTAGGAAGAGTCAGTTCTCTTGTACTTAAGTCGGCATTGTGCCTTTTGTATTTAATTCCGATGCAATTTCTGTGTTTCATTGTCAATAAGAAGGTCAGAGGGATACAGTAAACCTGAGGTGAAGCATCGGAATCCAAAACTAGTGTCACAGGAATGGTTCAATACATAGACAGTAGGAAGAGTCTGTCTACTTGTACTTAAATCGGCATTGTGCATTTTGTATTTAATTCCGATGCAATTTCTGCGTTTCATCGTCAATAAGATGGTACAAGGTATACAGTAAACCTGAAGTAAAGCATCGGAATCGATAACTAGTGTCACAGCAATGGTTCAAACTATTATCACTAAGAAGAGTCAGTCTTCTTGTACTTAAGTCGGCATTGTGCCTTTTCTATTTAATTCCGATGCAATTTCTGTGTTTCATCGTCAATAAGAATGTCCAAGGTATACAGTAAACCTGAAGTGAAGCATCGGGATCTATAACTAGTGTCACAGGATTGGTTCAAAACATAGTCAGTAAGAAGAGTCAGTCTTCTTGTACTTAAGTCTGCATTGTGCCTTTTCTATTTAATTCCGATGCAATTTCTGTGTTTCATCGTCAATAAGAAGGTCCAAGGGTTACAGGAAACCTGGAGTGAAGCATCGGAATCTATAACTAGTGTCACAGGAATGGTTCAAACATAGACAGGAAGAAGAGTCAGTCTTCTTGTACTTAAGTCGACATTGTGCCTTTTCTATTTAATTCCGATGCAATTTCTGTGTTTCATCGTCAATAGGAATGTCCAAGGTATACAGTAAACCTGAAGTAAAGCATCGGAATCGATAACTAGTGTCACAGCAATGGTTCAAACTATAATCACTAAGAAGAGTCAGTCTTCTTGTACTTAAGTCGGCATTGTGCCTTTTCTATTTAATTCCGATGCAATTTCTGTGTTTCATCGTCAATAAGAATGTCCAAGGTATACAGTAAACCTGAAGTAAAGCATCGGAATCTATAACTAGTGTCACAGGACTGGTTCAAAACATAGTCAGTAAGAAGAGTCAGTCTTCTTGTACTTGAGTCAGCATTGTGGCTTTTCTATTTAATTCCGATGCAATTTCTGTGTTTCATCGTCAATAATAAGGTCCAAGGGTTACAGTAAACCTGGAGTGAAGCATCGGAATCTATAACTAGTGTCACAGGAATGGTTCAAACATAGACAGTAAGAAGAGTCAGTCTTCTTGTACTTGAGTCGACATTAAGCCTTTTCTATTTAATTCCGATGCAATTTCTGTGTTTCATCGTCAATAAGAATGTCCAAGGTATACAGTAAACCTGAAATGAAGCATCGGAATCTATAACTAGTGTCACCGGAATGGTTCAAAGCATAGTCAGTAAGAAGAGTCAGTCTTCTTGTACTTAAGTCGGCATTGTGCCTTTTGTATTTAATTCCGATGAAATTTCTGTGTTTCATCGTCAATAAGAAGGTCCAAGGGATACAGTAAACCTGGAGTGAGGCATCGGAATCTGTAACTAGTGTCACAGGAATGGTTCAAAACATAGGCAGTAAGCAGAGTCAGTCTTCTTGTACTTAAGTCGCCATTGTGCCTTTTTTATTTAATTCCTATGCAATTTCTGTGTTTCATCGTCAATAAGAAGGTTCAAGGGATACATTAAACCTAGAGTGAGGCATTGGAATCTATAACTAGTGTCACAGGAATGGTTCAAATCATAGACAGTAAGAAGAGTCAGTCTTCTTGTACTGAAGTCGGCATTGTGCCTTTTGTATTTAATTGCGATGCAATTTCTGTGTATCATCGTCAATTAGAAGGTCCAAGGGATACAGTCAACCTGGAGTGAAGCATCGGAATCTATAACTAGTGTCACGGGGATGGTTCGAAACATAGGCAGTAAGAAGAGTCAGTATTCTTGTACTTAAGTCGGCATTGTGCCTTTTGAATTTAATTCCGATGCAATTTCTGTGTTTCATTGACAATAAGAATGTCCAAGGTATACAGTAAACCTGAAGTAAAGCATCGGAATCTATAACTAGTGTCACAGCAATGGTTCAAACTACAATCACTAAGAAGAGTCAGTCTTCTTTTACTTAAGTCGGCATTGTGCCTTTTCTATTTAATTCCGATGCAATTTCTGTGTTTCATCGTCAATAAGAAGGTCCAAGGGTTACAGTAAACCTGGAGTGAAGCATCGGAATCTATAACTAGTGTCACAGGAATGGTTCAATCATAGACAGTAAGAAGAGTCAGTCTTCTTGTACTTAAGTCGACATTGTGCCGTTCCTATTTAATTCCGATGCAATCTCTGTGTTTCATCGTCAATAAGAATGTCCAAGGTATACAGTAAACCTGAAGTAAAGCATCGGAATCGATAACTAGTGTCACAGCAATGGTTCAAACTATAATCACTAAGAAGAGTCAGTCTTCTTGTACTTAAGTCGGCATTGTGCCTTTTCTATTTAATTCCGATGCAATTTCTGTGTTTCATCGTCAATAAGCAGGTCCAACGTATACAGTAAACCTGGAGTGAAGCATCGGAATCTATAACTAGTGTCACAGGAATGGTTCAAAACATAGACAGTAAGAAGAGTCAGTCTTCTTGTACTTGAGTCGGCATTGTGAGTTTTCTATTTAATTCCGATGCATTTTCGGTGTTTCATCGTCAATAAGAAGGTCAGAGGGATACAGTAAACCTGAAGTGAAGCATCGGAATCTGTAACTAGTGTCACAGGAATCGTTCAAACATAGTCAGTAAGAAGAGTCAGTATTCTTGTACTTAAGTCGGCATTGTGCCTTTTCTATTTAATTCCGATGCAATTTCTGTGTTTCATCGTCAATAAGAAGGTCCAAGGGTTACAGTAAACCGGGAGTGAAGCATCGGAATCTATAACTAGTGTCACAGGAATGGTTCAAAACATAGACAGTAAGAAGAGTCAGTCTTCTTGTACTTAAGTCGACATTGTGCCTATTCTATTTAATTCCGATGCAATTTCTGTGTTTCATCGTCAATAAGAATGTCCAAGGTATACAGTAAAACTGAAGTAAAGCATCGGAATCTATAACTACTGTCACAGGAATGGTTCAAAACATAGTCAGTAAGAAGAGTCAGTCTTCTTGTACTTAAGTCAGCATTGTGGCTTTTCTATTTAATTCCGATGCAATTTCTGTGTTTCATCGTCAATAAGAAGCTCCAAGGGTTACAGTAAACCTGGAGTGAAGCATCGGAATCTATAACTGGTGTCACAGGAATGGTTCAAAACATAGACAGTAAGAAAAGTCAGTCTTCTTGTACTTAAGTCGACATTAAGCTTTTTCTATTTAATTCCGATGCAATTTCTGTGTTTCATCGTCAATAATAATGTCCAAGGTATACAGTAAACCTGAAGTGAAGCATCGAAATCTATAACTAGTGTCACAGGAATGGATCAAAGCATAGTCAGTAAGAAGAGTCAGTCTTCTTGTACTTAAGTCGGCATTGTGCCGTTTGTATTTAATTCCGATGAAATTTCTGTGTTTCATCGTCAATAAGAAGGTCCAAGGGATAGAGTAAACCTGGAGTGGGGCATCGGAATCTGTAACTAGTGTCACAGGAATGGTTCAAAACATAGACAGTAAGCAGAGTCAGTCTTCTTGTACTTAAGTCGGCATTGTGCCTTTTTTATTTAATTCCTATGCAATTTCTGTGTTTCATCGTCAATAAGAAGGTTCAAAGGATACATTAAACCTAGAGTGAGGCATCGGAATCTATAACTAGTGTCACAGGAATGGTTCAAAACATAGACAGTAAGAAGAGTCAGTCTTCTTGTACTGAAGTCGGCATTGTGCCTTTTGTATTTAATTCCGATGCAATTTCTGTGTATCATCGTCAATTAGAAGGTCCAAGGGATACAGTCAACCTGGAGTGAAGCATCGGAATCTATAACTAGTGACACGGTGATGGTTCGAAACATAGGCAGTAAGAGGAGTCAGTATTCTTGTACTTAAGTCGCATTGTGCCTTTTGTATTTAATTCCGATGCAATTTCTGTGTTTCATCGTCAATAAGAATGTCCAAGGTATACAGTAAACCTGAAGTAAAGCATCGGAATCTATAACTAGTGTCACAGCAATGGTTCAAACTATAATCACTAAAAAGAGTCACTATTCTTTTACTTAAGTCGGCATTGTGCCTTTTCTATTAAATTACGATGCAATTTCTGTGTTTCATCGTCAATAAGAAGGTCCAAGGTATACAGTAAACCTAGAGTGATGCTTCGGAATCTATAACTAGTGTCACAGGAATGGTTCAAAACATAGACAGTAAGAAGAATCAGTCCTCTTGTACTTGAGTCGGCATTGTGAGTTTTCTATTTAACTCCGATGTAATTTCGGTGTTTCATCGTCAATAAGAAGGTCAGAGGGATACAGTAAACCTGAAGTGTTGCATCGGAATCTGTAACTAGTGTCACAGGAATGGTTCAAACATAGTCAGTAAGAAGAGTCAGTCTTCTTGTACTTAGGTCGGCATTGTGCCCTTTCTATTTAATTCCGATGCAATTTCTGTGTTTCATCGTCAATAAGAAGGTCCAAGGGTTACAGTAAATGTGGAGTGAAGCATCGGAATCTATAACTAGTGTCACAGGAATGGTTCAAAACATAGGCAGTAAGAAGAGTCAGTCTTCTTGTACTTATGTCGACATTGTGCCTTTTCTATTTAATTCCGATGCAATTTCTATGTTTCATCGTCAATAAGAATGTGCAAGGTATACAGTAAACCTGAAGTAAAGCATCGGAATCTATAACTAGTGTGACAGCAATGGTTCAAACTATAATCACTAACAAGAGTCAGTCTTCTTGTACTTAAGTCGGCATTGTGCCTTTTCTATTTAATTCCGATGCAATTTTTGTGTTTCATCGGCAATAAGGTCAGAGGGATACAGTAAACCTGAAGTGAAGCATCGGAATCTATAACTAGTGTCACAGGAATGGTTCAAAACATAGACAGTAGGAAGAGTCAGTCTTCTTGTGCTTAAGTCGGCATTGTGCCATTTGTATTTCATTCCGATGCAATTTCTGTGTTTCATTGTCAATAAGAAGGTCAGAGGGATACAGTAAACCTGAGGCGATGCATCGGAATCCATAACTAGTGTCACAGGAATGGTTCAAAACATAGACAGTAGGAAGAGTCAGTCTTCTTGTACTTAAGTCGGCATTGTGCCTTTTGTATTTAATTCCGATGCAATTTCTGTGTTTCATCGTCAATAAGAAGGTACAAGGTATACAGTAAACCTGAAGTGAAGCATCGGAATCTATAACTAGTGTCACAGGAATGGTTCAAAACATAGTCAGTAAGAAGAGTCAGTTTTCTTGTATATAAGTCAGCATTGTGCCTTTTCTATTTAATTGCGATGCAATTTCTGTGTTTCATCGTCAATAGGAAGGTCCAAGGATTACAGTAAACCTGGAGTGAAGCATCGGAATCTATAACTAGTGTCACAGGAATGGTTCAAAACATAGACAATAAGAAGAATCAGTCTTCTTGTACTTAAGTCGACATTGAGCCTTTTCTATCTAATTCCGATGCAATTTCTCTGTTTCATCGTCAATAAGAATGTCCAAGGTATACAGTAAACCTGAAGTGAAGCATCGGATTCTATAACTAGTGTCACAGGAATGGTTCAAAGCATAGTCAGTAAGAAGAGTCAGTCTTCTTGCACTTAAGTCGGCATTGTGCCTTTTGTATTTAATTCCGATGCAATTTCTGTGTTTCATTGTCAATAAGAAGGTCCAAGGGATACAGTAAGCCTGGAGTGAGGCATCGGAATCTGTAACTAGTGTCACAAGAATTGTTCAAAACATAGACAGTAAGCAGAGTCAGTCTTCTTGCACTTAAGTCGGCATTGTGCCTTTTTTAATTAATTCCTATGCAATTTCTGTGTTTCATCGTCAATAAGAAGGTTCAAGGGATACATTAAACCTAGAGTGAGGCATCGGAATCTATAACTAGGGTCACAGGAATGGTTCAAAACATAGACAGTAAGAAGAGTCAGTCTTCTTGTACTAAAGACGGCATTGTGCCTTTTGTATTTAATTCCGATGCAATATCTGTGTATCATCGTCAATTAGAAGGTCCAAGGGATACAGTCAACCTGGAGTGAAGCATCGGAATCTATATCTAGTGTCACGGGGATGGTTCGAAACATAGACAGTAAGAAGAGTCAGTATTCTTGTACTTAAGTCGGCATTGTGCCTTTTGTATTTAATCCCGATGCAATTTCTGTGTTTCATAGTCAATAAGAAGGTACAAAGTATACAGTAAACCTGAAGTGAAGCATCGGAATCCACAACTAGTGTCACAGGAATGGTTCAAAGCATAGTCAGTAAGAAGAGTCTGTCTTCTTGTACTTAAGTCAGTATTGTGCCTTTTCTATTTAATTCCGATGCAATTTCTGTGTTTCATCGTCAATAAGAAGGTCCAAGGGTTACAGTAAACCTGGGGTGAAGCATCGGAATCTATAACTAGTGTCACAGGAATGGTTCAAATCATAGACAGTAAGAAGAGTCAGTCTTCTTGCACTTAAGTCGACATTGAGCCTTTTCTATTTAATTCCGATGCATTTTCTGTGTTTCATCGTCAATAAGAAAGTCCAAGGTATACAGTAATCCTGAAGTGAAGCCTCGGAATCTATAACTAGTGTCACAGGAATGGTTCAAAGCATAGTCACTAAGAAGAGTCAGTCTTCTTGTACCTAAGTCGGCATTGTGCCTTTTGTATTTAATTCCGAAGCAATTACTGTGTTTCTCGTCAATAAGAAGGTCCACGGGATGCAGTTAACCTGGAGTGAGGCATCAGAATCTGTAACTAGTGTCACAGGAATGGTTGACAACATAGACAGTAAGCACAGTCAGTCTTCTTGTTCTTAAGTCGGCATTGTGCCTTTTTTATTTAATTCCTATGCAATTTCTGTGTCTCATCGTCAATAAGAAGGTTCAAGGGATACATTAAACCTAGAGTGAGGCATCGGAATCTATAACTAGTGTCACAGGAATGGTTCAAAACATAGATAGTAAGAAGAGTCAATCTTCTTGTACTAAAGTCGGCATTGTGCCTTTTGCATTTAATTCCGATGCAATTTCTGTGTATCATCATCAATAAGAAGGTCCAAGGGATACAGTCAACCTGGAGTGAAGCATCGGAATCTTTAACTAGTGTCACGGGGCTGGTTCAAAACATAGACAGTAAGAAGAGTCAGTATTCTTGTACTTAAGTCGGCATTGTGCCTTTTGTATTTAATTCCGATGCAATTTCTGTCTTTCATCGTCAATAAGTAGGTCCAAGGGATCCATTAAACCTGAAGTGAAGCACCGGAATCTATAACTAGTGGCACAGGAATGGTCCGCAAGATAGTCAGTAGTAAGAGTCATTCTTCTATACTTAAGTCGCCATTTTGCCAATTGTATTAACTTCCGATGCATTTCTGTGTTTCATCGTCAATACGAAGGTCCAAGGGATACAGTAAACCTGGAGAGAAGCATCGGAATCTATAACTAGTGTCACAGGAATGGTTCAAAACATAGACAGTAGGAAGAGTCAGTCTTCTTGTACTTAAGTCGGCATTGTGCCATTTGTATTTAATTCCGATGCAATTTCTGTGTTTCATAGTCAATAAGAAGGTCAGAGGGATACAGTAAACCTGAGGTGAAGCATCGGAATCCAAAACTAGTGTCACAGGAATGGTTCAAAACATAGACAGTAGGAAGTGTCAGTCTTCTTGTACTTAAGTCGGCATTGTGCCTTTTGTATTTAATTCCGATGCAATTTCTGTGTTTCATCGTCAATAAGAAGGTACAAGGTATACAGTAAACCTGAAGTGAAGCCACGGAATCTATAACTAGTGTCACAGGAATGGTTCAAAGCATAGTCACTAAGAAGAGTCAGTCTTCTTGTACTTAAGTCGGCATTGTGCCTTT
The DNA here is from genome assembly GCF_023864345.2 of Schistocerca serialis cubense. NCBI lineage: Eukaryota > Metazoa > Arthropoda > Insecta > Orthoptera > Acrididae > Schistocerca > Schistocerca serialis. The sequence continues at coordinate 545,284,511 of NC_064646.1, read as the reverse complement.
TGTATTTAATTCCGATGCAATTTCTGTGTTTCATCGTCAATAAGAAGGTCCAAGAGTTACAGTAAATGTGGAGTGAAGCATCGGAATCTATAACTAGTGTCACAGGAATGGTTCAAACATAGTCAGTAAGAAGAGTCAGTGTCCTTGTACTTAAGTCGACATTGTGCCTTTTTTATTTAATTCCGATGCAATTTCTGTGTTTCATCGTCAATAAGAATGTCCAAGGTATACAGTAAACCTGAAGTAAAGCATCGGAATCTATAACTAGTGTGACAGCAATGGTTCAAACTATAATCACTAAGAAGAGTCAGTCTTCTTGCACTTAAGTCGGCATTGTGCCATTTCTATTGAATTCCGATGCAATTTCTGTGTTTCATCGGCAATAAGGTCAGAGGGATACAGTAAACCGGAAGTGAAGCATCGGAATCCAAATCTAGCGACACAGGAATGGTTCAAACCATAGACAGTAGGAAGAGTCAGTCTTCTTGTACTTAAGTCGCATTGTGCATTTTGTATTTAATCCCGATGCAATTTCTGTGTTTCATCGTTAATAAGAAGGTACAAGGTATACAGTAAACCTGAAGTGAAGCATCGGAATCCACAACTAGTGTCACAGGAATGGTTCAAAGCATAGTCAGTAAGAAGAGTCTATCTTCTTGTACTTAAGTCAGTATTGTGCCTTTTCTATTTAATTCCGATGCAATTTCCGTGTTTCATCGTCAATAAGAAGGTCCAAGGGTTACAGTAAACCTGGGGTGAAGCTTTGGAACCTATAACTAGTGTCACAGGAATGGTTCAAATCATAGACAGTAAGAAGAGTCAGTCTTCTTGCACTTAGGTCGACATTGAGCCTTTTCTATTTAATTCCGATGCAATTTCTGTGTTTCATCGTCAATAAGAATGTCCAAGGTATACAGTATACCTGAAGTGAAGCCTCGGAATCTATAACTAGTGTCACAGGAATGGTTCAAAGCATAGTCACTAAGAAGAGTCAGTCTTCTTGTACCTAAGTCGGCTTTGTGCCTTTTGTATTTAATTCCGATGCAATTACTGTGTTTCATCGTCAATAAGAAGGTCCAAGGGATACAGTTAACCTGGAGTGAGGCATCAGAATCTGTAACTAGTGTCACAGGAATGGTTGACAACATAGACAGTAAGCAGAGCCAGTCTTCTTGTTCTTAAGTCGGCATTGTGCCTTTTTTATTTAATTCCTATGCAATTTCTGTGTCTCATCGTCAATAAGAAGGTTCAAGGGATACATTAAACCTAGAGTGAGGCATCGGAATCTATAACTAGTGTCACAGGAATGGTTCAAAACATAGACAGTAAGAAGAGTCAGTCAACTTGCACTTAAGTTGGCATTGTGCCTTTTGTATTTAATTCCGATGCAATTTCTGTGTTTCATTGTCAATAAGAAGGTCCAAGGGATACAGTAAACCTGGAGTGAGGCATCGGAATTTGTAACTAGTGTCACAGGAATTGTTCAAACATAGACAGTAAGCAGAGTCAGTCTTCTTGTACTTAAGTCGGCATTGTGCCTTTTTTAATTAATTCCAAAGCAATTTCTGTGTTTCATCGTCAATAAGAAGGTTCAAGGGATACATTAAACCTAGAGTGAGGCATCGGAATCTATAACTAGTGTCACAGGTATGGTTCAAAACATAGACAGTAAGAAGAGTCAGTGTTCTTGTACTAAAGACGGCATTGTGCCTTTTGTATTTAATTCCGAAGCAATTTCTGTGTATCATCGTCAATTAGAAGGTCCAAGGGATACAGTCAACCTGGAGTGAAGCATCGGAATCTATAACTAGTGTCACGGGGATGGTTCGAATCACAGACAGTAAGAAGAGTCAGTAATCTTGTACTTAAGTCGGCATTGTGCCTTTTGTATTTAATCCTGATGCAATTTCTGTGTTTCATCGTCAATAAGAATGTTCAAGGTATACAGTAAACCTGAAGTAAAGCATCGGAATCTATAACTAGTGTCACAGCAATGGTTCAAACTATAATCACTAAGAAGCGTCAGTTTTCTTGTACTTAAGTCGGCATTGTGCCTTTTCTATTTAATTCCGATGCAATTTCTGTGTTTCATCGGCAATAAAGTCAGAGGGATACAGTAAACCTGAAGTGAAGCATCGGAATCTATAACTAGTGTCACAGGAATGATTCAAAACATAGACAGTAGGAAGAGTCAGTCTTCTTGTTCTTAAGTCGGCATTGTGCCATTTGTATTTAATTCCGATGCAATTTCTGTGTTTCATTGTCAATAAGAAGGTCAGAGGGATACAGTAAACCTGAGGTGAAGCATCGGAATCCAAAACTAGTGTCACAGGAATGGTTCAAAACATAGACAGTAGTAAGATTCAGTCTTCTTGTACTTAAGTCGGCATTGTGCCTTTTGTATTTAATTCTGATGCAATTTCTGTGTTTCATCGTCAATAAGAAGGTAGAAGGTATACAGTAAACCTGAAGTGAAGCATCGGAATCTATAACTAGTGTCACAGGAATGGTTCAAAACATAGTCAGTAAGAAGAGTCTGTCTTCTTTTACTTAAGTCAGCATTGTGCCTTTTCTATTTAATTCCGATGCAATTTCTGTGTTTCATCGTCAATAAGAAGGTCCAAGGGTTACAGTAAACCTGGAGTGAAGCATCGGAATCTATAACTAGTGTGACAGCATTATTTCAAAACATAGACAGTAAGAAGAGTCAGACTTCTTGTACTTGAGTCGGCATTGTGAGTTTTCTATTTAATTCCGATGCAATTTCGGTGTTTCATCGTCAATAAGAAGGTCAGAGGGATACAGTAAACCTGAAGTGAAGCATCGGAATCTGTAACTAGTGTCACAGGAATGGTTCAAACATCGTCAGTAAGAAGAGTCAGTCTTCTTGTACTTAAGTCGGCATTGTGCCTTTTTTATTTAATTCCGATGCAATTTCTGTGTTTCATCGTCAATAAGAAGGTCCAAGAGTTACAGTAAATGTGGAGTGAAGCATCGGAATCTAGAACTAGTGTCTGAGGAATGGTTCAAAACATAGACAGTAAGAAGAGTCAGTCTTCTTGTACTTAAGTCGACATTGTGCCTTTTTTATTTAATTCCGATGCAGTTTCTGTGTTTCATCGTCAATAAGAATGTCCAAGGTATACAGTAAACCTGAAGTAAAGCATCGGAATCTATAACAAGTGTGACAGCAATGGTACAAACTATAATCACTAAGAAGTGTCAGTCTTCTTGCACTTAAGTCGGCATTGTGCCATTTCTATTGAATTCCGATGCAATTTCTGTGTTTCATCGGCAATAAGGTTAGAGGGATACAGTAAACCTGAAGTGAAGCATCGGATTCCAAATCTAGCGTCACAGGAATGGTTCAAACCATAGACAGTAGGAAGAGTCAGTCATCTTGTACTTAAGTCGGCATTGTGTCTTTGCTATTTAATTCCGATGCAGTTTCTGTGTTTCATCGTCAATAAGAGGGTCCAAGGGTTACAGTAAGCCTGGGGTGAAGCATCGGAATCTATAACTAGTGTCACAGGAATGGTTCAAATCATAGACAGTAACAAGTGTCAGTCTTCTTGCACTTAAGTCGACATTGAGCCTTTTCTATATAATTCCGATGCAATTTCTGTGTTTCATCGTCAATAAGAATGTCCAAGGTATACACTAAACCTGAAGTGAAGCATCGGAATCTATAACTAGTGTCACAGGAATGGTTAAAGCATAGTCACTAATAAGAGTCAGTCTTCTTGTACCTAAGTCGGCATTGTGCCTTTTGTATTTCATTCCGATGCAATTACTGTGTTTCATCGTCAATAAGAAGGTCCAAGGGATACAGTTAACCTGGAGTGAGGCATCAGAATCTGTAACTAGTGTCACAGGAATGGTTGAAAACATAGACAGTAAGCAGAGTCAGTCTTCTTGTACTTAAGTCGGCATTGTGCCTTCTTTATTTAATTCCTATGCAATTTCTGGGTCTCATCGTCAATAAGAAGGTTCAAGGGATACATTAAACCTAGAGTGAGGCATCGGAATCTATAACTAGTGTCACAGGAATGGTTCAAAACATAGACACTAAGAAGAGTCAGTCTTCTTCTACTAAAGTCGGCATTGTGCCTTTTGTATTTAATTCCGATGCAGTTTCAGTGTATCATCGTCAATAAGAAAGTCCAAGGGATACAGTCAACCTGGAGTGAAGCATCGGAATCTATAACTAGTGTCACGGGGCTGGTTCAAAACATAGACAGTAAGAAGAGTCAGTATTCTTCTACTTAAGTCGGCATTGTGCCTTTTGTATTTAATTCCGATGATATTTCTGTCTTTCATCGTCAATAAGTAGGTCCAAGGGTTCCATTAAACCTGAAGTGAAGCACCGGAATCTATAACTAGTGGCACAGGAATGGTACAAAAGATAGTCAGTAATAAGAGTTAGTCTTCTATACTTAAGTCGCCATTGTGCCAATTGTATTAACTTCCGATGCATTTCTGTGTTTCATCGTCAATACGAAGGTCCAATGGATACAGTAAACCTGGAGTGAAGCATCGGAATCTATAATTAGTGTCACATGAATGGTTCAAAACATAGACAGTAAGAAGAGTCAGTCTTCTTGTACTTAATTCGGCACTGTGCCTTTTGGATTTAATTGCGATGCAATTTCTGTGTTTCATCGTCAATTAGAAGGTCAGAGGGATACAGTAAACCTGAAGTGAAGCATCGGAATCTATAACTAGTGTCACAGGAATGGTTCAAAACATAGACAGTAGGAAGAGTCAGTCTTCTTGTGCTTAAGTCGGCATTGTGCCATTTGTATTTAATTCCGATGCAATTTCTGTGTTTCATTGTCAATAAGAAGGTCAGAGGGATACAGTAAACCTGAGGTGAAGCATTGGAATCTATAACTAGTGTCACAGGAATGGTTAAAAACATAGTCAGTAAGATGAGTCAGTCTTCTTGTACTTAAGTCAGCATTGTGCCTTTTCTATTTAATTGCGATGCAATTTCTGTGTTTCATCGTCAATAAGAAGGTCCAAGGATTACAGTAAACCTGGAGTGAAGCATCGGAATCTATAACTAGTGTCACAGGAATGGTTCAAAACATAGAAAGTAAGAAGAGTCAGTCTACTTGTACTTAAGTCGACATTGAGCCATTTCTATGTAATTCCGATGCAATTTCTCTGTTTCATCGTCAATAAGAATGTCTAAGGTATACAGTAAACCTGAAGTGAAGCATCCGAATCTATAACTAGTGTCACAGGAATGGTTCAAAACATAGTCAGTAAGAAGAGTCTGTCTTCTTGTACTTAAGTCAGCATTGTGCCTTTTCTATTTAATTCCGATGCAATTTCTGTGTTTCATCGTCAATAAGAAGGTCCAAGGGTTACAGTAAACCTGGAGTGAAGCATCGGAATCTATAACTAGTGTGACAGCATTGGTTCAAAACATAGACAGTAAGAGGAGTCAGTCTTCTTGTACTTGAGTCGGCATTGTGAGTTTTCTATTTAATTCCGATGCAATTTCGGTGATTCATCGTCAATAAGAAGGTCAGAGGGATACAGTAAACCTGAAGTGAAGCATCGGAATCTGTAACTAGTGTCACAGGAATGGTTCAAACATAGTCAGTAAGAAGAGTCAGTCTTCTTGTACTTAAGTCGGCATTGTGCCTTTTCTATTTAATTCCGATGCAATTTCTGTGTTTCATCGTCAATAAGAAGGTCCAAGAGTTACAGTAAATGTGGAATGAAGCATCGGAATCTATAACTAGTGTCTGAGGAATGGTTCAAAACATAGACAGTAGGAAGAGTCAGTCTTCTTGTACTTAAGTCGGCATTGTGCCTTTTGTATTTAATCCCGATGCAATTTCTGTGTTCATCGTCAATAAGAAGGTACAAGGTATACCATAAACCTGAAGTGAAGCATCGGAATCCACAACTAGTGTCACAGGAATGGTTCAAAGCATAGTCAGTAAGAAGAGTCTGTCTTCTTGTACCTAAGTCAGCATTGTGTCTTTGCTATTTAATTCCGATGCAATTTCTGTGTTTCATCGTCAATAAGAGGGTCCAAGGGTTACAGTAAGCCTGGGGTGAAGCATCGGAACCTATAACTAGTGTCACAGGAATGGTTCAAATCATAGACAGTAACAAGAGTCAGTCTTCTTGCACTTAAGTCGACATTGAGCCTTTTCTATTTAATTCCGATGCAATTTCTGGGTTTCATCGTCAATAAGAATGTCCAAGGTATACAGTAAACCTGAAGTGAATCATCGGAATCTATAACTAGTGTCACAGGAATGGTTCAAAGCATAGTCACTAAGAAGATTCAGTCTTCTTGTACCTAAGTCGGCATTGTGCCTTTTGTATTTAATTCCGATGCAATTACTGTGTTTCATCGTCAATAAGAAGGTCCAAGGGATACAGTTAACCTGGAGTGAGGCATCAGAATCTGTAACTAGTGTCACAGGAATGGTTGAAAACATAGACAGTAAGCAGAGTCAGTCTTCTTGTACTTAAGTCGGCATTGTGCCTTCCTTATTTAATTCCTATGCAATTTCTAGGCCGCATGGTCAATAAGAAGGTTCAAGGGATACATTAAACCTAGAGTGAGGCATCGGAATCTATAACTAGTGTCACAGGAATGGTTCAAAACATAGACAGTAAGAAGAGTCAGTCTTCTTGTACTAAAGTCGGCATTGTGCCTTTTGTATTTAATTCCGATGCAATTTCTGTGTATCATCGTCAATAAGAAAGTCCAAGGGATACAGTCAACCTGGAGTGAAGCATCGGAATCTATAACTAGTGTCACGGGGCTGGTTCAAAACATAGACAGTAAGAAGAGTCAGTATTCTTGTACTTAAGTCGGCATTGTGCCTTTTGTATTTAATTCCGATGCAATTTCTGTCTTTCATCGTCAATAAGTAGGTCCAAGGGTTCCATTAAACCTGAAGTGAAGCACCGGAATCTATAACTAGTGGCACAGGAATGGTCCAAAAGATAGTCAGTAATAAGAGTCAGTCTTCTATACTTAAGTCGCCATTGTGCCAATTGTATTAACTTCCGATGCATTTCTGTGTTTCATCGTCAATACGAAGGTCCAATGGATACAGTAAACCTGGAGTGAAGCATCGGAATCTATAACTAGTGTCACAGGAATGGTTCAAAACATAGACAGTAAGAAGAGTCAGTCTTCTTGTACTTAATTCGGCACTGTGCCTTTTGGATTTAATTCCGATGCAATTTCTGTGTTTCATCGTCAGTAAGAAGGTCAGAGGGATACAGTAAACCTGAAGTGAAGCATCGGAGTCTATAACTAGTTTCACAGGAATGGTTCAAAACATAGACAGTAGGAAGAGTCAGTCTTCTTGTGCTTAAGTCGGCATTGTGCCATTTGTATTTAATTCCGATGCAATTTCTGTGTTTCATTGTCAATAAGAAGGTCAGAGGGATACTGTAAACCTGAGGTGAAGCATTGGAATCTATAACTAGTGTCACAGGAATGGTTAAAAGCATAGTCAGTAAGATGAGTCAGTCTTCTTGTACTTAAGTCAGCATTGTGCCTTTTCTTTTAAATTGCGATGCAATTTCTGTGTTTCATCGTCAATAAGAAGGTCCAAGGGATACAGTAAACCTGGAGTGAGGCATGGGAATTTGTGACTAGTGTCACAGGAATTGTTCAAAACATAGACAGTAAGCAGAGTCAGTCTTCTTGTACTTAAGTCGGCATTGTGCCTTTTTTAATTAATTCCAATGCAATTTCTGTGGTCCATCGTCAATAAGAAGGTTCAAGGGATACATTAAACCTAGAGTGAGGCATCGGAATCTATAACTAGTGTCACAGGTATGGTTCAAAACATAGACAGTAAGAAGAATCAGTCTTGTACTAAAGACGGCATTGTGCCTTTTGTATTTAATTCCGATGCAATTTCTGTGTTTCATTGTCAATAAGAATGTCCAAGGTATACAGTAAACCTGAAGTAAAGCATCGGAATCTATAACTAGTGTGACAGCAATGGTTCAAACTATAATCACTAAGAAGAGTCAGTCTTCTTGTACTTAAGGCGGCATTGTGCTTTTTCTATTTAATTCCGATGCAATTTCTGTGTTTCATCGGCAATACGGTCAGAGGGATACAGTAAACCTGAAGTGAAGCATCGGAATCTATAACTAGTGTCACAGGAATGGTTCAAATCATAGTCAGTAAGAAGAGTCAGTCTTCTTGTACTTAAGTCAGCATTGTGCCTTTTCTATTTAATTGCGATTCAATTTCTGTGTTTCATCGTCAATAAGAAGGTCCAAGGGTTACAGTAAACCTGGAGTGAAGCATCGGAATCTATAACTAGTGTCACAGGAATGGTTCAAAACATAGACAGTAAGAAGAGTCAGTCTTCTTGTACTTAAGTCGACATTGAGACTTTTCTATTTAATTCCGATGCAATTTCTCTGTTTCATCGTCAATAAGAATGTCCAAGGTATACAGTAAACCTGAAGTGAAGCATCGGAATCTATAACTAGTGTCACAGGAATGGTTCAAAGCATAGTCAGTAAGAAGAGTCAGTCTTCTTGTACTTCAGTCGGCATTGTGCCTTTTGTATTTAATTCCGATGCAATTTCTGTGTTTCATCGTCAATAAGAAGGTCCAAGGGATACAGTATACATGGAATGAGGCATCGGAATCCGTAACTAGTGCCACAGGAATGGTTCAAAACATAGACAGTAAGCTGAGTCAGTCTTCTTGTACTTAAGTCGGTATTGTGCCTTTTTTAATTAATTCCTATGCAATTTCTGTGTTTCATCGTCAATAAGAAGGTTCAAGGGATACATTAAACCTAGAGTGAGGCATCGGAATCAATAACTAGGGTCACAGGAATGGTTCAAACATAGACAGTAAGCAGAGTCAGTCTTCTTGTACTTAAGTCGGCATTGTGCCTTTTTTAATTAATTCCTATGCAATTTCTGTGTTACATCGTCAATAAGAAGGTTCAAGGGATACATTAAACCTAGAGTGAGGCATCGGAATCTATAACTAGGGTCACAGGAATGGTTCAAAACATAGACAGTCAGAAGAGTCAGTCTTCTTGTACTAAAGACGGCATTGTGCCTTTTGTATTCAATTCCGATGCATTTTCTGTGTATCATCGTCAATTAGAAGGTCCAAGGTATACAGTAAACCTGGAGTGCAGCATCGGAATCTGTAACTAGTGCCACAGGAATGGTTCAAACATAGTCAGTAAGAAGAGTCAGTCTTCTTGTACTTAAGTCGGCATTGTGCCTTTTCTATTTAATCCCGATGCAATTTCTGTGTTTCATTGTCAATAAGAAGGTCCAAGGTATACAGTAAACCTGGAGTGAAGCAGCGGAATCTGTAACTAGTGTCACAGGAATGGTTCAAACATAGTCAGTAAGAAGAGTCAGTCTCCTTGTACTTAAGTCGGCATTGTGCCTTTTCTATTTAATTCCGATGCAATTTCTGTGTTTCATCGTCAATAAGAATGTCCAAGGTATCCAGTAAACCTGAAGTGAAGCATCGGAATCTGTAACTAGTGTCACAGGAATGGTTCAAACATAGTCAGTAAGAAGAGTCAGTCTTCTTGTACTTAAGTCGGCATTGTGCTTTTTCTATTTAATTCCGATGCAATTTCTGTGTTTCATCGTCAATAAGAAGGTCCAAGGGTTACAGTAAATGTGGAGTGAAGCATCGGAATCTATAACTAGTGTCACAGGAATGGTTCAAAACATAGACAGTAAGAAGAGTCAGTCTCCTTGTACTTAAGTCGACATTCTGCCTTTTCTATTTAATTCCGATGCAATTTCTGTGTTTCATTGTCAATAAGAATGTTCAAGGTATACAGTAAACCTGAAGTAAAGCATCGGAATCTATAACTAGTGTGACAGCAATGGTTCAAACTATAATCACTAAGAGGAGTCAGTCTTCTTGTACTTAAGTCGGCATTGTGCCTTTTCTATTTAATTCCGATGCAATTTCTGTGTTTCATCGGCAATACGGTCAGAGGGATACAGTAAACCTGAAGTGAAGCATCGGAATCTATAACTAGTGTCACAGGAATGGTTCAAATCATAGTCAGTAAGAAGAGTCAGTCTTCTTGTACTTAAGTCAGCATTGTGCCTTTTCTATTTAATTGCGATTCAATTTCTGTGTTTCATCGTCAATAAGAAGGTCCAAGGGTTACAGTAAACCTGGAGTAAGCATCGGAATCTATAACTAGTGTCACAGGAATGGTTCAAAACATAGACAGTAAGAAGAGTCAGTCTTCTTGTACTTAAGTCGACATTGAGCCTTTTCTATTTAATTCCGATGCAATTTCTCTGTTTCATCGTCAATAAGAATGTCCAAGGTATACAGTAAACCTGAAGTGAAGCATCGGAATCTATAACTAGTGTCACAGGAATGGTTCAAAGCATAGTCAGTAAGAAGAGTCAGTCTTCTTGTATTTCAGTCGGCATTGTGCCTTTTGTATTTAATTCCGATGCAATTTCTGTGTTTCATCGTCAATAAGAAGGTCCAAGGGATACAGTAAACCTGGAATGAGGCATCGGAATCTGTAACTAGTGTCACAGGAATGGTTCAAAACATAGACAGTAAGCAGAGTCAGTCTTCTTGTACTTAAGTCGGCATTGTGCCTTTTTTAATTAATTCCTATGCAATTTCTGTGTTTCATCGTCAATAAGAAGGTTCAAGGGATACATTAAACCTAGAGTGAGGCATCGGAATCAATAACTAGGGTCACAGGAATGGTTCAAAACATAGACAGTAAGCAGAGTCAGTCTTCTTGTACTTAAGTCGGCATTGTGTTTTTTTTAATTAATTCCTATGCAATTTCTGTGTTTCATCGTCAATAAGAAGGTTCAAGGGATACATTAAACCTAGAGTGAGGCATCGGAATCTATAAGTAGGGTCACAGGAATGGTTCAAAACATAGACAGTAAGAAGGGTCAGTCTCCTTGTACTTAAGTCGACATTCTGCCTTTTCTATTTAAATCCGATGCAATTTCTGTGTATCATCGTCAATAAGAAGGTCCAAGGGATACAGTCAACCTGGAGTGAAGCATCGGAATCTATAACTAGTGTCACGGGGATGGTTCAAAACATAGACAGTAAGAAGAGTCAGTATTCTTGTACTTAAGTCGACATTGAGCCTTTTCTATTTAATTCCGATGCAATTTCTCTGTTTCATCGTCAATAAGAATGTCCAAGGTATACAGTAAACCTGAAGTGAAGCATCGGAATCTATAACTAGTGTCACAGGAATGGTTCAAAGCATAGTCAGTAAGAAGAGTCAGTCTTCTTGTATTTCAGTCGGCATTGTGCCGTTTGTATTTAATTCCGATGCAATTTCTGTGTTTCATCGTCAATAAGAATGTCCAAGGTATACAGTAAACCTGAAGTAAAGCATCGGAATCTATAACTAGTGTCACAGCAATGGTTCAAACTATAATCACTAAGGAGAGTCAGTCTCCTTGTACTTAAGTCGGCATTGTGCCTTTTCTATTTAATTCCGATGCAATTTCTGTGATTCATCGTCAATAAGAAGGTCCAAGGGTTACAGTAAATGTGGAGTGAAGCATCGGAATCTATAACTAGTGTCACAGGAATGGTTCAAAACATAGACAGTAAGAAGAGTCAGTCTCCTTGTACTTAAGTCGACATTGTGCCTTTTCTATTTAATTCCGATGCAATTTCTGTGTTTCATCGTCAATAAGAATGTCCAAGGTATACAGTAAACCTGAAGTAAAGCATCGGAATCTATAACTAGTGTGACAGCAATGGTTCAATCTATAATCACTAAGAAGAGTCAGCCTTCTTGTACTTAAGTCGGCATTGTGCCTTTTCTATTTAATTCCGATGCAATTTCTGTGTTTCATCGGCAATACGGTCAGAGGGATACAGGAAACCTGAAGTGAAGCATCGGAATCTATAACTAGTGTCACAGGAATGGTTCAAACATAGTCAGTAAGAAGAGTCAGTCTTCTTGTACTTAAGTCAGCATTGTGCCTTTTCTATTTAATTGCGATTCAATTTCTGTGTTTCATCGTCAATAATAAGGTCCAAGGGTTACAGTAAACCTGAAGTGAAGCTTCGGAATCTATAACTAGTGTCACAGGAATGGTTCAAAGCATAGTCAGTAAGAAGAGTCAGCCTTCTTGTACTTAAGTCGGCATTGTGCCTTTTTAAATTAATTCCTATGCAATTTCTCTGTTTCATCGTCAATAAGAAGGTTCAAGAGATACATTAAACCTAGAGTGAGGCATCGGAATCTATAACTAGGGTCACAGTAATGGTTCAAAACATAGACATTAAGCAGAGTCAATCTTCTTGTACTTATGTCGGCATTGTGCCTTTTTTAATTAATTCCTATGCAATTTCTGTGTTTCATCGTCAATAAGAAGGTTCAAGGGATACATTAAACCTAGAGAGAGGCATCGGAATCTATAACTAGTTTCACAGGAATGGTTCAAAACATAGACAGTAAGAAGAGTCAGTCTTCTTGTACTAAAGACGGCATTGTGCCTTTTGTATTTAATTCCGATGCAATTTCTGTGTATCATCGTCAATTAGAAGGTCCAAGGGATACAGTCAACCTAGAGTGAAGCATCGGAATCTATAACTAGTGTCACGGGGATGGTTCGAAACATAGACAGTAAGAAGAGTCAGTATTCTTGTACTTAAGTCGGCATTGTGCCTTTTGTATTTAATTCCGATGCTATTTCTGTGTTTCATCGTCAATAAGAATGTCCAAGGTATACAGTAAACCTGAAGTAAAGCATCGGAATCTATAACTAGTTTCACAGCAATGGTTCAAACTATAATCACTAAGGAGAGTCTGTCTTCTTGTACTTAAGTCGGCATTGTGCCGTTTCTATTTAATTCCGATGCAATTTCTGTGTTTCATAGTAAATAACAAGGTCCAAGGTATACAGTAAACCTGAAGTAAAGCATCGGAATCTATAACTAGTTTCACAGCAATGGTTCAAACTATAATCACTAAGGAGAGTCTGTCTTCTTGTACTTAAGTGGGCATTGTGCCTTTTCTATTTATTTCCGATGCAATTTCTGTGTTTCATCGTCAATAAGAAGGTTCAAGCGTTACAGTAAACCTGGAGTGAAGCATCGGAATCTATAACTAGTGTCACAGGAATGGTTCAAAACATAGACAATAATAAGAGTCAGTGTTCTTGTACTTAAGTCGGCATTGTGCCTTTTCTATTTAATTCCGATGCAATTTCTGTGTTTCATCGGCAATACGGTCAGAGGGATACAGTAAACCTGAAGTGAAGCATCGGAATCTATAACTAGTGTCACAGGAATGGTTCAAATCATAGTCAGTAAGAAGAGTTAGTCTTCTTGTACTTAAATCAGCATTGTGCCTTTTCTATTTAATTGCGATTCAATTTCTGTGTTTCATCGTCAATAAGAAGGTCCAAGGGTTACAGTTAACCTGGAGTGAAGCATCGGAATCTATAACTAGTGTCACAGGAATGGTTCAAAACATAGACAATAAGAAGAGTCAGTCTTCTTGTACTTAAGTCGACATTGTGCCTTTTCTATTTAAATCCGATGCAATTTCTGTGTACCATCGTCAATAAGAAGGTCCAAGGGATACAATCAACCTGGAGTGAAGCATCGGAATCTATAACTAGTGTTACGGGGATGGATCAAATCATAGACAGTAAGAAGAGTCAGTATTCTTGTACTTAAGTCGGCATTGTGCCTTTTGTATTTAATTCCGATGCAATTTCTGTGTTTCATCGTCAATAATAATGTCCAAGGTATACAGTAAACATGAAGTAAAGCATCGGAATCCATAACTAGTGTCACAGCAATGCTTCAAACTATAATCACTAAGAAGAGTCAGTCTTCTTGTACTTAAGTCGGCCTTGTGCCTTTTCTATTTAATTCCGATGCAATTTCTGTGTTTCATAGTCAATAAGAAGGTCCAAGGTATACAGTAAACCTGGAGTGAAGCATCGGAATCTATAACTAGCGTCACAGGCATGGTTCAAAACATAGACAGTAAGAAGGGTCTGTCTTCTTGTACTTGAGTCGGCATTGTGAGTTTTCTATTTAACTCCGATGCCATTTCGGTGTGTCATCGTCAATAAGATGGTCAGAGGGATACAGCAAACCTGAAGTGAAGCATCGGAATCTGTAACTAGTGTCACAGGAATGGTTCAAACATAGTCAGTAAGAAGAGTCAGTCTTCTTGTACTTAAGTCGGCATTGTGCCTTTTCTATTTAATTCCGATGCAATTTCTGTGTTTCATCGTCAATAAGAAGGTCCAAGGGTTACAGTAAATGTGGAGTGAAGCATCGAAATCTATAACTAGTGTCACAGGAATGGTTAAAAACATAGACAGTAAGAAGAGTCAGTCTCCTTGTACTTAAGTCGACATTGTGCCTTTTCTATTTAATTCCGATGCAATTTCTGTGTATCATCGTCAATAAGAAGGTCCAAGGGATACAGTCAACATGGAGTGAAGCATCGGAATCTATAACTAGTGTCACGGGGATGGTTCAAAACATAGACAGTAAGAAGAGTCAGTATTCTTGTACTTAAGTCGGCATTGTGCCTTTTGTATTTAATTCCGATGCTATTTCTGTGTTTCATCGTCAATAAGAATGTCCAAGGTATACAGTAAACCTGAAGTAAAGCATCGGAATCTATAACTAGTTTCACAGCAATGGTTCAAACTATAATCACTAAGGAGAGTCTGTCTTCTTGTACTTAAGTCGGCATTGTGCCGTTTCTATTTAATTCCGATGCAATTTCTGTGTTTCATAGTAAATAACAAGGTCCAAGGTATACAGTAAACCTGGAGTGAAGCATCGGAATCTATAAGTAGTGTCACAGGCATGGTTCAAAACATAGACAGTAAGAAGAGTCAGTCTTCTTGTACTTGAGTCGGCATTGTGAGTTTTCTATTTAATTCCGATGCAATTTCGGTGCTTCATCGTCAATAAGAAGGTCAGAGGGATACAGTAAACCTGATGTGAAGCATCGGAATCTGTAACTAGTGTCACAGGAATGGTTCAAACATAGTCAGTAAGAAAAGTCAGTCTTCTTGTACTTAAGTCGGCATTGTGCATTTTACTATTTAATTCCGATGAAATTTCTGTGTTTCATCGTCAATAAGAAGGTCCAAGGGATACAGTAATTGTGGAGTGAAGCATCGGATTCTATAACTAGTGTCACAGGAATGGTTCAAAACATAGACAGTAAGAAGAGTCAGTCTCCTTGTACTTAAGTCGACATTGTGCCTTTTCTATTTAATTCCGATGCAATTTCTGTGTTTCATCGGCAATACGGTCAGAGGGATACAGGAAACCTGAAGTGAAGCATCGGAATCTATGACTAGTGTCACAGGAATGGTTCAAAACATAGTCAGTAAGAAGAGTCAGTCTTCTTGTACTTAAGTCAGCATTGTGCTTTTCTATTTAATTGCGATTCAATTTCTGTGTTTCATCGTCAATAAGAAGGTCCAAGGGTTACAGTAAACCTGGAGTGAAGCATCGGAATCTATAACTAGTGTCACAGGAATGGTTCAAAACATAGACAGTAAGAAGAGTCAGTCTTCTTGTACTTAAGCCGACATTGAGCCTTTTCTATTTCATTCCGATGCAATTTCTGTGTTTCATCGTCAATAAGAATGTCCAAGGTATACAGTAAACCTGAAGTGAAGCATCGGAATCTATAACTAGTGTCACAGGAATTGTTCAAAGCATAGTCAGTAAGAAGAGTCAGTCTTCTTGTACTTCAGTCGGCATTGTGCCTTTTGTATTTAATTCCGATGCAATTTTTGTGTTTCATCGTCAATAAGAAGGTCCAAGAGATACAGTAAACCTGGAATGAGGCATCGGAATCTGTAACTAGTGTCACAGGAATGGTTCAAAACATAGACAGTAAGCAGAGTCAGTCTTCTTGTACTTAAGTCGGCATTGTGCCTTTTTTAATTAATTCCTATTCAATTTCTGTGTTTCATCGTCAATAAGAAGGTTCAAGGGATACATTAAACCTAGAGTGAGGCATCGGAATCTATAACTAGGGTCACAGGAATGGTTCAAAACATAGACAGTAAGCAGAGTCAGTCTACTTGTACTTAAGTCGGCATTGTGCCTTTTTTAATTAATTCCTATGCAATTTCTGTGTTTCATCGTCAATAAGAAGGTTCAAGGGATACATTAAACCTAGAGTGAGGCATCGGAATCTATAACTAGGGTCACAGGAATGGTTCACAACATAGACAGTAAGTAGAGTCAGTTTTCTTGTACTAAAGACGGCATTGTGGCCTTTGTATTTAATTCCGATGCAATTTCTGTGTATCATCGTCAATTAGAAGGTCCAAGGTATACAGTAAACCTGGAGTGAAGCATCGGAATCTATAACTAGTGTCACAGGCATGGTTCAAAACATAGACAGTAATATGAGTCAGTCTTCTTGTACTTGAGTCGGCATTGTGAGTTTTCTATTTAATTCCGATGCAATTTCGGTGCTTCATCGTCAGTAAGAAGGTCAGAGGGATACAGTAAACCTGAAGTGAAGCATCGGAATCTGTAACTAGTGTCACAGGAATGGTTCAAACATAGTCAGTAAGAAGAGTCAGTCTTCTTGTACTTAAGTCGGCATTGTGCCTTTTCTATTTAATTCCGATGCAATTTCTGTGTTTCATCGTCAATAAGAAGGTCCATGGGTTACAGTAAATGTGGAGTGAAGCATCGGAATCTATAACTAGTGTCACAGGAATGGTTCAAAACATGGACAGTAAGAAGAGTCAGTCTCCTTGTACTTAAGTCGATATTGTGCCTTCTCTATTTAATTCCGATGCAATTTCTGTGTTTCATCGTCAATAAGAATGTCCAAGGTATACAGTAAACATGAAGTAAAGCATCGGAATCTATAACTAGTGTGACAGCAATGGTTCAATCTGTAATCACTAAGAAGAGTCAGCCTTCTTGTACTTAAGTCGGCATTGTGCCTTTTCTATTTAATTCCGATGCAATTTCTGTGTTTCATCGGCAATACGGTCAGAGGGATACAGGAAACCTGAAGTGAAGCATCGGAATCTATGACTAGTGTCACAGGAATGGTTCAAAACATAGTCAGTAAGAAGAGTCAGTCTTCTTGTACTTAAGTCAGCATTGTGCCTTTTCTATTTAATTGCGATTCAGTTTCTGTGTTTCATCGTCAATAAGAAGGTCCAAGGGTTACAGTAAACCTGGAGTGAAGCATCGGAATCTATAACTAGTGTCACAGGAATGGTTCAAAACATAGACAGTAAGAAGAGTCAGTCTTCTTGTACTTAAGTCGAAATTGAGCCTTTTCTATTTAATTCCGATGCAATTTCTCTGTTTCATCGTCAATAAGAATGTCCAAGGTATACAGTAAACCTGAAGTGAAGCATCGGAATCTATAACTAGTGTCACAGGAATGGTTCAAAGCATTGTCAGTAAGAAGAGTCAGTCTTCTTGTACTTCAGTCGGCATTTTGCCTTTTGTATTTAATTCCGATGCAATTTCTGTGTTTCATCGTCAATAAGAAGGTCCAAGGGATACAGTAAACCTGGAATGAGGCATCGGAATCTGTAACTAGTGTCACAGGAACGGTTCAAAACATAGACAGTAAGCAGAGTCAGTCTTCTTGTACTTAAGTCGGCATTGTGCCTTTTTTAATTAATTCCTATGCAATTTCTGTGTTTCATCGTCAATAAGAAGGTTCAAGGGATACATTAAACCTAGAGTGAGGCATCGGAATCTATAACTAGGGTCACAGGAATGGTTCAAAACATAGACAGTAAGAAGAGTCAGTCTTCTTGTACTAAAGACGGCATTGTGCCTTTTGTATTTAATTCCGATGCAATTTCTGTGTAACATCGTCAATTAGAAGGTCCAAGGGATACAGTCAACCTGGAGTGAAGCATCGGAATCTATAACTAGTGTCACGGGGATGGTTCGAAACATAGACAGTAAGAAGAGTCAGTATTCTTGTACTTAAGTCGGCATTGTGCCTTTTGTATTTAATTCAGATGCAATTTCTGTGTTTCATCGTCAATAAGAATGTCCAAGGAATACAGTAAACCTGAAGTAAAGCATCGGAATCTATAACTAGTGTCACAGCAATGGTTCAAACTATAATCACTAAGATGAGTCAGTCTTCTTGTACTTAAGTCGGCATTGTGCCTTTTCTATTTAATTCCGATGCAATTTCTGTGTTTCATCGTCAATAAGAAGGTCCAAGGTATACAGTAAACCTGGATTGAAGCATCGGAATCTGTAACTAGTGTCACAGGAGTGGTTCAAACATAGTCAGTAAGAAGAGTCAGTCTTCTTGTACTTAAGTCGGCATTGTGCCTTTTCTATTTAATTCCGATGCAATTTCTGTGTTTCACCGTCAATAAGAAGGTCCAAGGGTTACAGTAAATGTGGAGTGAAGCATCGGAATCTATAACTAGTGTCACAGGAATGGTTCAAAGCATAGACAGTAAGAAGAGTCAGTCTCCTTGTACTTATGTCGACATTGTGCCTTTTGTATTTAATTCCGATGCAATTTCTGTGTTTCATCGTCAATAAGAAGGTCCAAGGTATACAGTAAACCTGGAGTGAAGCATCGGAATCTATAACTAGTGTCACAGGCATGGTTCAAAACATAGACAGTAAGAAGAGTCAGTCTTCTTGTACTTGAGTCGGCATTGTGAGTTTTCTATTTAATTCCGATGCAATTTCGGTGCTTAATCGTCAATAAGAAGGTCAGAGGGATACAGTAAACCTGAAGTGAAGCATCGGAATCTGTAACTAGTGTCACAGGAATGGTTCAAACATACTCAGTAAGAAGAGTCAGTCTTCTTGTACTTAAGTCGGCATTGTGCCTTTTCTATTTAATTCCGATGCAATTTCTGTGTTCATCGTCAATAAGAAGGCCCAAGGGTTACAGTGAATGTGGAGTGAAGCATCGTAATCTATAACTAGTGTCACAGGAATGGTTCAAAACATAGACAGTAAGAAGAGTCAGTCTTCTTGTACTTAAGTCGACATTGTGCCTTTTCTATATAATTCCGATGCAATTTCTGTGTTTCATCGTCAATAAGAATTTCCAAGGTATACAGTAAACCTGAATTAAAGCATCGGAATCTATAACTAGTTTGACAGCAATGGTTCAAACTATAATCACTAAGAAGAGTCAGTCTTCTTGCACTTAAGTCGGCATTGTGCCTTTTCTATTTAATTCCGATGCAATTTCTGTGTTTCATCAGCAATAAGGTCAGACGGATACAGCAAACCTGAAGTGAAGCATTGGAATCTATAACTAGTGTCACAGGAATGGTTCAAAACATAGACAGTAGGAAGAGTCAGTCTTCTTGTACTTAAGTCGGCATTGTGCCATTTGAATTTAATTCCGATGCAATTTATGTGTTTCATTGTCAATAAGAAGGTCAGAGGGATACAGTAAACCTGAGGTGAAGCATCGGAATCCAAATCTAGTGTCACAGAAATGGTTCAAAACTTAGACAGTAGGAAGAGTCAGTCTTCTTGTACTTAAGTCGGCATTGTGCCTTTTGTATTTAATCCCGATTCAATTTCTGTGTTTCATCGTCAATAAGAAGGTACAAGGTATACAGTAAACCTGAAGTGAAGCATCGGAATCTATAACTAGTGTCACAGCAATGGTTCAAACTATAATCACTATGAAGAGTCAGTCTTCTTGTACTTAAGTCGGCATTGTGCCTTTTCTATTTAATTCCGATGCAATTTCTGTGTTTCATAGTCAATAAGAAGGTCCAAGGTATACAGTAAACCTGGATTGAAGCATCGGAATCTGTAACTAGTGTCACAGGAATGGTTCAAACATAGTCAGTAAGAAGAGTCAGTCTTCTTGTACTTAAGTCGGCATTGTGCCTTTTCTATTTAATTCCGATGCAATTTCTGTGTTTCACCGTCAATAAGAAGGTCCAAGGGTTACAGTAAATGTGGAGTGAAGCATCGGAATCTATAACTAGTGTCACAGGAATGGTTCAAAACATAGACAGTAAGAAGAGTCAGTCTCCTTGTACTTATGTCGACATTGTGCCTTTTGTATTTAATTCCGATACAATTTCTGTGTTTCATCGTCAATAAGAACGTCCAAGGTATACAGTAAACCTGGAGTGCAGCATCGGAATCTATAACTAGTGTCACAGGCATGGTTCAAAACATAGACAGTAAGAAGAGTCAGTCTTCTTGTACTTGAGTCGGCATTGTGAGTTTTCTATTTAATTCCGATGCAATTTCGGTGCTTCATCGTCAATAACAAGGTCAGAGGGATACAGTAAACCTGAAGTGAAGCATCGGAATCTGTAACTAGTGTCACAGGAATGGTTCAAACATAGTCAGTAAGAAGAGTCAGTCTTCTTGTACCTAAGTCGGCATTGTGCCTTTTCTATTTAATTCCGATGCAATTTCTGTGTTCATCGTCAATAAGAAGGCCCAAGGGTTACAGTAAATGTGGAGTGAGGCATCGGAATCTATAACTAGTGTCACAGGAATGGTTCAAAACATAGACAATAAGAAGAGTCAGTCTTCTTGTACTTAAGTCGACATTGTGCCTTTTCTATTAAATTCCGATGCAATTTCTGTGATTCATCGTCAATAAGAATTTCCAAGGTATACAGTAAACCTGAATTAAAGCATCGGAATCTATAACTAGTGTGACAGCAATGGTTCAAACTATAATCACTAAGAAGAGTCAGTCTTCTTGCACTTAAGTCGGCATTGTGCCTTTTCTATTTAATTCCGATGCAATTTCTGTGTTTAATCAGCAATAAGGTCAGAGGGATACAGCAAACCTGAAGTGAAGCATCGGAATCTATAACTAGTGTCACAGGAATGGTTCAAAACATAGACAGTAGGAAGAGTCAGTCTTCTTGTACTTAAGTCGGCATTGTGCCATTTGTATTTAATTCCGATGCAATTTATGTGTTTCATTGTCAATAAGAAGGTCAGAGGGATACAGTAAACCTGAGGTGAAGCATCGGAATCCAAATCTAGTGTCACAGAAATGGTTCAAAACTTAGACAGTAGGAAGAATCAGTCTTCTTGTACTTAAGTCGGCATTGTGCCTTTTGTATTTAATCCCGATGCAATTTCTGTGTTTCATCGTCAATATGAAGGTACAAGGTATACATTAAACCTGAAGTGAAGCATCGGAATCTATAACTAGTGTCACAGGAATGGTTCAAAACATAGTCAGTAAGAAGAGTCTGTCTTTTTGTACTTATGTCAGCATTGTGCCTTTTCTATTTAATTCCGATGCAATTTCTGTGTTTCATCGTCAATAAGAAGGTCCAATGGGTTACAGTAAATCTGGGGTGAAGCATCGGAATCTATAACTAGTGTCACAGGAATGGTTCAAATCATAGACAGTAAGAAGAGTCAGTCTTCTTGTACTTAAGTCGACATTGAGCCTTTTCTATTTAATTCCGATGCAATTTCTGTGTTTCATCGTCAATAAGAATGTCCAAGGTATACAGTAAACCTGAAGTGAAGCGTCGGAATCTATAACTAGTGTCACAGGAATGGTTCAAAGCATAGTCACTAACAAGAGTCAGTCTTCTTGTACCTAAGTCGGCATTGTGCCTTTTGTATTTAATTCCGATGCAATTACTGTGTTTCATCGTCAATAAGAAGGTCCAAGGGATACGGTAATCCTGGAGTGAAGCATCGGAATCTGTAACTAGTGTCACAGGAATGGTTGAAAGATAGACAGTAAGCAGAGTCAGTCTTCTTGTACTTAAGTCGGCATTGTGCCTTTCTTATTTAATTCCTATGCAATTTCTGTGTCTCATCGTCAATAAGAAGGTTCAAGGGATACATTAAACCTAGAGTGAGGCATCGGAATCTATAACTAGTGTCACAGGAATGGTTCAAAACATAGACAGTAAGAAGACTCAGTCTTCTTGTACTAAAGTCGGCATTGTGCCTTTTGTATTTAATTCCGATGCAATTTCTGTGTATCATCGTCAATAAGAAGGTCCAAGGGATACAGTCAACATGGAGTGAAGCATCGGAATCTATAACTAGTGTCACGGGGATGGTTCAAAACATAGACAGTAACAAGAGTCAGTATTCTTGTACTTAAGACGGCATTGTGCCTTTTGTATGTAATTCCGATGCAATTACTGTCTTTCATCGACAATAAGTAGGTCCAAGGGATCCATTAAACCAGAAGTGAAGCACCGGAATCTATAACTAGTGGCACAGGAATGGACCAAAACATAGTCAGTAAGAAGAGTCAGTCTTCTAGTACTTAAGTCGGCATTGTGCCTTTTGTATTTAATCCCGATGCAATTTCTGTGTTTCATCGTCAATATGAAGGTACAAGGTATACATTAAACCTGAAGTGAAGCATCGGAATCTATAACTAGTGTCACAGGAATGGTTCAAAACATAGTCAGTAAGAAGAGTCTGTCTTTTTGTACTTATGTCAGCATTGTGCCTTTTCTATTTAATTCCGATGCAATTTCTGTGTTTCATCGTCAATAAGAAGGTCCAATGGGTTACAGTAAATCTGGGGTGAAGCATCGGAATCTATAACTAGTGTCACAGGAATGGTTCAAATCATAGACAGTAAGAAGAGTCAGTCTTCTTGTACTTAAGTCGACATTGAGCCTTTTCTATTTAATTCCGATGCAATTTCTGTGTTTCATCGTCAATAAGAATGTCCAAGGTATACAGTAAACCTGAAGTGAAGCGTCGGAATCTATAACTAGTGTCACAGGAATGGTTCAAAGCATAGTCACTAACAAGAGTCAGTCTTCTTGTACCTAAGTCGGCATTGTGCCTTTTGTATTTAATTCCGATGCAATTACTGTGTTTCATTGTCAATAAGAAGGTCCAAGGGATACAGTAATCCTGGAGTGAAGCATCGGAATCTGTAACTAGTGTCACAGGAATGGTTGAAAGATAGACAGTAAGCAGAGTCAGTCTTCTTGTACTTAAGACGGCATTGTGCCTTTCTTATTTAATTCCTATGCAATTTCTGTGTCTCATCGTCAATAAGAAGGTTCAAGGGATACATTAAACCTAGAGTGAGGCATCGGAATCCATAACTAGTGTCACAGGAATGGTTCAAAACATAGACAGTAAGAAGACTCAGTCTTCTTGTACTAAAGTCGGCATTGTGCCTTTTGTATTTAATTCCGATGCAATTTCTGTGTATCATCGTCAATAAGAAGGTCCAAGGGATACAGTCAACATGGAGTGAAGCATCGGAATCTATAACTAGTGTCACGGGGATGGTTCAAAACATAGACAGTAACAAGAGTCAGTATTCTTGTACTTAAGACGGCATTGTGCCTTTTGTATGTAATTCCGATGCAATTACTGTCTTTCATCGACAATAAGTAGGTCCAAGGGATCCATTAAACCTGAAGTGAAGCACCGGAATCTATAACTAGTGGCACAGGAATGGACCAAAACATAGTCAGTAAGAAGAGTCAGTCTTCTAGTACTTAAGTCGCCATTGTGCCAATTGTATTAACTTCCGATGCAATTTCTGTGTTTCATCGTCAATCAGAAGGTACAAGGTATACAGTAAACCTGAAGTGAAGCATCGGAATCTATAACTAGTGTCACAGCAATGGTTCAAACTATAATCACTAAGAAGAGTCAGTCTTCTTGTACTTAAGTCGGCATTGTGCCTTTTCTATTTAATTCCGATGCAATTTCTGTGTTTCATCGTCAATAAGAAGGTCCAAGGTATACAGTAAACCTGGATTGAAGCATCGGAATCTGTAACTAGTGTCACAGGAATGGTTCAAACATAGTCAGTAAGAAGAGTCAGTCTTCTTGTACTTAAGTCGGCATTGTGCCTTTTCTATTTAATTCCGATGCAATTTCTGTGTTTCACCGTCAATAAGAAGGTCCAAGGGTTACAGTAAATGTGGAGTGAAGCATCGGAATCTATAACTAGTGTCACAGGAATGGTTCAAAACATAGACAGTAAGAAGAGTCAGTCTCCTTGTACTTATGTCGACATTGTGCCTTTTGTATTTAATTCCGATGCAATTTCTGTGTTTCATCGTCAATAAGAACGTCCAAGGTATACAGTAAACCTGGAGTGAAGCATCGGAATCTATAACTAGTGTCACAGGCATGGTTCAAAACATAGACAGTAAGAAGAGTCAGTCTTCTTGTACTTGAGTCGGCATTGTGAGTTTTCTATTTAATTCCGATGCAATTTCGGTGCTTCATCGTCAATAAGAAGGTCAGAGGGATACAGTAAACCTGAAGTGAAGCATCGGAATCTGTAACTAGTGTCACAGGAATGGTTCAAACATACTCAGTAAGAAGAGTCAGTCTTCTTGTACTTAAGTCGGCATTGTGCCTTTTCTATTTAATTCCGATGCAATTTCTGTGTTCATCGTCAATAAGAAGGCCCAAGGGTTACAGTGAATGTGGAGTGAAGCATCGTAATCTATAACTAGTGTCACAGGAATGGTTCAAAACATAGACAGTAAGAAGAGTCAGTCTTCTTGTACTTAAGTCGACATTGTGCCTTTTCTATATAATTCCGATGCAATTTCTGTGTTTCATCGTCAATAAGAATTTCCAAGGTATACAGTAAACCTGAATTAAAGCATCGGAATCTATAACTAGTGTGACAGCAATGGTTCAAACTATAATCACTAAGAAGAGTCAGTCTTCTTGCACTTAAGTCGGCATTGTGCCTTTTCTATTTAATTCCGATGCAATTTCTGTGTTTCATCAGCAATAAGGTCAGACGGATACAGCAAACCTGAAGTGAAGCATCGGAATCTATAACTAGTGTCACAGGAATGGTTCAAAACATAGACAGTAGGAAGAGTCAGTCTTCTTGCACTTAAGTCGGCATTGTGCCATTTGAATTTAATTCCGATGCAATTTATGTGTTTCATTGTCAATAAGAAGGTCAGAGGGATACAGTAAACCTGTGGTGAAGCATCGGAATCCAAATCTAGTGTCACAGATATGGTTCAAAACTTAGACAGTAGGAAGAGTCAGTCTTCTTGTACTTAAGTCGGCATTGTGCCTTTTGTATTTAATCCCGATTCAATTTCTGTGTTTCATCGTCAATAAGAAGGTACAAGGTATACAGTAAACCTGAAGTGAAGCATCGGAATCTATAACTAGTGTCACAGCAATGGTTCAAACTATAATCACTATGAAGAGTCAGTCTTCTTGTACTTAAGTCGGCATTGTGCCTTTTCTATTTAATTCCGATGCAATTTCTGTGTTTCATAGTCAATAAGAAGGTCCAAGGTATACAGTAAACCTGGATTGAAGCATCGGAATCTGTAACTAGTGTCACAGGAATGGTTCAAACATAGTCAGTAAGAAGAGTCAGTCTTCTTGTACTTAAGTCGGCATTGTGCCTTTTCTATTTAATTCCGATGCAATTTCTGTGTTTCACCGTCAATAAGAAGGTCCAAGGGTTACAGTAAATGTGGAGTGAAGCACGGAATCTATAACTAGTGTCACAGGAATGGTTCAAAACATAGACAGTAAGAAGAGTCAGTCTCCTTGTACTTATGTCGACATTGTGCCTTTTGTATTTAATTCCGATACAATTTCTGTGTTTCATCGTCAATAAGAACGTCCAAGGTATACAGTAAACCTGGAGTGAAGCATCGGAATCTATAACTAGTGTCACAGGCATGGTTCAAAACATAGACAGTAAGAAGAGTCAGTCTTCTTGTACTTGAGTCGGCATTGTGAGTTTTCTATTTAATTCCGATGCAATTTCGGTGCTTCATCGTCAATAACAAGGTCAGAGGGATACAGTAAACCTGAAGTGAAGCATCGGAATCTGTAACTAGTGTCACAGGAATGGTTCAAACATAGTCAGTAAGAAGAGTCAGTCTTCTTGTACCTAAGTCGGCATTGTGCCTTTTCTATTTAATTTCGATGCAATTTCTGTGTTCATCGTCAATAAGAAGGCCCAAGGGTTACAGTAAATGTGGAGTGAAGCATCGGAATCTATAACTAGTGTCACAGGAATGGTTCAAAACATAGACAGTAAGAAGAGTCAGTCTTCTTGTACTTAAGTCGACATTGTGCCTTTTCTATTAAATTCCGATGCAATTTCTGTGATTCATCGTCAATAAGAATTTCCAAGGTATACAGTAAACCTGAATTAAAGCATCGGAATCTATAACTAGTGTGACAGCAATGGTTCAAACTATAATCACTAAGAAGAGTCAGTCTTCTTGCACTTATGTCGGCATTGTGCCTTTTCTATTTAATTCCGATGCAATTTCTGTGTTTCATCAGCAATAAGGTCAGAGGGATACAGCAAACCTGAAGTGAAGCATCGGAATCTATAACTAGTGTCACAGGAATGGTTCAAAACATAGACAGTAGGAAGAGTCAGTCTTCTTGTACTTAAGTCGGCATTGTGCCATTTGTATTTAATTCCGATGCAATTTATGTGTTTCATTGTCAATAAGAAGGTCAGAGGGATACAGTAAACCTGAGGTGAAGCATCGGAATCCAAATCTAGTGTCACAGAAATGGTTCAAAACTTAGACAGTAGGAAGAATCAGTCTTCTTGTACTTAAGTCGGCATTGTGCCTTTTGTATTTAATCCCGATGCAATTTCTGTGTTTCATCGTCAATATGAAGGTACAAGGTATACATTAAACCTGAAGTGAAGCATCGGAATCTATAACTAGTGTCACAGGAATGGTTCAAAACATAGTCAGTAAGAAGAGTCTGTCTTTTTGTACTTATGTCAGCATTGTGCTTTTTCTATTTAATTCCGATGCAATTTCTGTGTTTCATCGTCAATAAGAAGGTCCAATGGGTTACAGTAAATCTGGGGTGAAGCATCGGAATCTATAACTAGTGTCACAGGAATGGTTCAAATCATAGACAGTAAGAAGAGTCAGTCTTCTTGTACTTAAGTCGACACTGAGCCTTTTCTATTTAATTCCGATGCAATTTCTGTGTTTCATCGTCAATAAGAATGTCCAAGGTATACAGTAAACCTGAAGTGAAGCGTCGGAATCTATAACTAGTGTCACAGGAATGGTTCAAAGCATAGTCACTAACAAGAGTCAGTCTTCTTGTACCTAAGTCGGCATTGTGCCTTTTGTATTTAATTCCGATGCAATTACTGTGTTTCATCGTCAATAAGAAGGTCCAAGGGATACAGTAATCCTGGAGTGAAGCATCGGAATCTGTAACTAGTGTCACAGGAATGGTTGAAAGATAGACAGTAAGCAGAGTCAGTCTTCTTGTACTTAAGTCGGCATTGTGCCTTTCTTATTTAATTCCTATGCAATTTCTGTGTCTCATCGTCAATAAGAAGGTTCAAGGGATACATTAAACCTAGAGTGAGGCATCGGAATCTATAACTAGTGTCACAGGAATGGTTCAAAACATAGACAGTAAGAAGACTCAGTCTTCTTGTACTAAAGTCGGCATTGTGCCTTTTGTATTTAATTCCGATGCAATTTCTGTGTATCATCGTCAATAAGAAGGTCCAAGGGATACAGTCAACATGGAGTGAAGCATCGGAATCTATAACTAGTGTCACGGGGATGGTTCAAAACATAGACAGTAACAAGAGTCAGTATTCTTGTACTTAAGACGGCATTGTGCCTTTTGTATGTAATTCCGATGCAATTACTGTCTTTCATCGACAATAAGTAGGTCCAAGGGATCCATTAAACCTGAAGTGAAGCACCGGAATCTATAACTAGTGGCACAGGAATGGACCAAAACATAGTCAGTAAGAAGAGTCAGTCTTCTAGTACTTAAGTCGCCATTGTGCCAATTGTATTAACTTCCGATGCAATTTCTGTGTTTCATCGTCAATAAGAAGGTACAAGGTATACAGTAAACCTGAAGTGAAGCATCGGAATCTATAACTAGTGTCACAGCAATGGTTCAAACTATAATCACTAAGAAGAGTCAGTCTTCTTGTACTTAAGTCGGCATTGTGCCTTTTCTATTTAATTCCGATGCAATTTCTGTGTTTCATTGTCAATAAGAAGGTCCAAGGTATACAGTAAACCTGGATTGAAGCATCGGAATCTGTAACTAGTGTCACAGGAATGGTTCAAACATAGTCAGTAAGAAGAGTCAGTCTTCTTGTACTTAAGTCGGCATTGTGCCTTTTCTATTTAATTCCGATGCAATTTCTGTGTTTCACCGTCAATAAGAATGTCCAAGGGTTACAGTAAATGTGGAGTGAAGCATTGGAATCTATAACTAGTGTCACAGGAATGGTTCAAAACATAGACAGTAAGAAGAGTCAGTCTTCTTGTACTTAAGTCGACATTGTGCCTTTTCTATTAAATTCCGATGCAATTTCTGTGATTCATCGTCAATAAGAATTTCCAAGGTATACAGTAAACCTGAATTAAAGCATCGGAATCTATAACTAGTGTGACAGCAATGGTTCAAACTATAATCACTAAGTAGAGTCAGTCTTCTTGCACTTAAGTCGGCATTGTGCCTTTTCTATTTAATTCCGATGCAATTTCTGTGTTTCATCAGCAATAAGGTCAGAGGGATACAGCAAACCTGAAGTGAAGCATCGGAATCTATAACTAGTGTCACAGGAATGGTTCAAAACATAGACAGTAGGAAGAGTCAGTCTTCTTGTACTTAAGTCGGCATTGTGCCATTTGTATTTAATTCCGATGCAATTTATGTGTTTCATTGTCAATAAGAAGGTCAGAGGGATACAGTAAACGTGAGGTGAAGCATCGGAATCCAAATCTAGTGTCACAGAAATGGTTCAAAACTTAGACAGTAGGAAGAATCAGTCTACTTGTACTTAAGTCGGCATTGTGCCTTTTGTATTTAATCCCGATGCAATTTCTGTGTTTCATCGTCAATAAGAAGGTACAAGGTATACAATAAACCTGAAGTGAAGCATCGGAATCTATAACTAGTGTCACAGGAATGGTTCAAAACATAGTCAGTAAGAAGAGTCTGTCTTTTTGTACTTATGTCAGCATTGTGCCTTTTCTATTTAATTCCGATGCAATTTCTGTGTTTCATCGTCAATAAGAAGGTCCAATGGGTTACAGTAAATCTGGGGTGAAGCATCGGAATCTATAACTAGTGTCACAGGAATGGTTCAAATCATAGACAGTAAGAATTGTCAGTCTTCTTGTACTTAAGTCGACATTGAGTCTTTTCTAATTAATTCCGATGCAATTTCTGTGTTTCATCGTCAATAAGAATGTCCAAGGTATTCAGTAAACCTGAAGTGAAGCATCGGAATCTATAACTAGTGTCACAGGAATGGTTCAAAGCATAGTCACTAACAAGAGTCAGTCTTCTTGTACCTAAGTCGGCATTGTGCCTTTTGTATTTAATTCCGATGCAATTACTGTGTTTCATCGTCAATAAGAAGGTCCAAGGGATACAGTAAACCTGGAGTGAAGCATCGGAATCTGTAACTAGTGTCACAGGAATGGTTGAAAGATAGACAGTAAGCAGAGTCAGTCTTCTGGTACTTAAGTCGGCATTGTGCCTTTCTTATTTAATTCCTATGCAATTTCTGTGTCTCATCGTCAATAAGAAGGTTCAAGGGATACATTAAACCTAGAGTGAGGCATCGGAATCTATAACTAGTGTCACAGGAATGGTTCAAAACATAGACAGTAAGAAGACTCAGTCTTCTTGTACTAAAGTCGGCATTGTGCCTTTTGTATTTAATTCCGATGCAATTTCTGTGTATCATCGTCAATAAGAAGGTCCAAGGGATACAGTCAACATGGAGTGAAGCATCGGAATCTATAACTAGTGTCACGGGGATGGTTCAAAACATAGACAGTAACAAGAGTCAGTATTCTTGTACTTAAGACGGCATTGTGCCTTTTGTATGTAATTCCGATGCAATTACTGTCTTTCATCGACAATAAGTAGGTCCAAGGGATCCATTAAACCTGAAGTGAAGCACCGGAATCTATAACTAGTGGCACAGGAATGGACCAAAACATAGTCAGTAAGAAGAGTCAGTCTTCTAGTACTTAAGTCGCCATTGTGCCAATTGTATTAACTTCCGATGCAATTTCTGTGTTTCATCGTCAATAAGAAGGTACAAGGTATACAGTAAACATGAAGTGAAGCATCGGAATCTATAACTAGTGTCACAGCAATGGTTCAAACTATAATCACTATGAAGAGTCAGTCTTCTTGTACTTAAGTCGGCATTGTGCCTTTTCTATTTAATTCCGATGCAATTTCTGTGTTTCATCGTCAATAAGAAGGTCCAAGGTATACAGTAAACCTGGATTGAAGCATCGGACTCTGTAACTAGTGTCACAGGACTGGTTCAAACATAGTCAGTAAGAAGAGTCAGTCTTCTTGTACTTAAATCGGCATTGTGCCTTTTCTATTTAATTCCGATGCAATTTCTGTGTTTCACCGTCAATAAGAAGGTCCAAGGATTACAGTAAATGTGGAGTGAAGCATCGTAATCTATAACTAGTGTCACAGGAATGGTTCAAAACATAGACAGTAAGAAGAGTCAGTTTCCTTGTACTTATGTCGACATTGTGCCTTTTGTATTTAATTCCGATGCAATTTCTGTGTTTCATCGTCAATAAGAACGTCCAAGGTATACAGTAAACCTGGAGTGAAGCATCGGAATCTATAACTAGTGTCACAGGCATGGTTCAAAACATAGACAGTAAGAAGAGTCAGTCTTCTTGTACTTGAGTCAGCATTGTGAGTTTTCTATTTAATTCCGATGCAATTTCGGTGCTTCATCGTCAATAAGAAGGTCAGAGGGATACAGTAAACCTGAAGTGAAGCATCGGAATCTGTAACTAGTGTCACAGGAATGGTTCAAACATAGTCAGTAAGAAGAGTCAGTCTTCTTGTACTTAAGTCGGCATTGTGCCTTTTCTATTTAATTCCGATGCAATTTCTGTGTTCATCGTCAATAAGAAGACCCAAGGGTTACAGTAAATGTGGAGTGAAGCATCGGAATCTATAACTAGTGTCACAGGAATGGTTCAAAACATAGACAGTAAGAAGAGTCAGTCTTCTTGTACTTAAGTCGACATTGTGCCTTTTCTATTTAATTCCGATGCAATTTCTGTGTTTCATCGTCAATAAGAATTTCCAAGGTATACAGTAAACCTGAATTAAAGCATCGGAATCTATAACTAGTGTGACAGCAATGGTTCAAACTATAATCACTAAGAAGAGTCAGTCTTCTTGCACTTAAGTCGGCATTGTGCCTTTTCTATTTAATTCCGATGCAATTTCTGTGTTTCATCAGCAATAAGGTCAGAGGGATACAGCAAACCTGAAGTGAAGCATCGGAATCTATAACTAGTGTCACAGGAATGGTTCAAAACATAGACAGTAGGAAGAGTCAGTCTTCTTGTACTTAAGTCGGCATTGTGCCATTTGTATTTAATTCCGATGCAATTTATGTGTTTCATTGTCAATAAGAAGGTCAGAGGGATACAGTAAACCTGAGGTGAGGCATCGGAATCCAAATCTAGTGTCACAGAAATGGTTCAAAACTTAGACAGTTGGAAGAGTCAGTCTTCTTGTACTTAAGTCGGCATTGTGCCTTTTGTATTTAATCCCGATGCAATTTCTGTGTTTCATCGTCAATAAGAAGGTACAAGGTATACAGTAAACCCGAAGTGAAGCATCGAAATCTATAACTAGTGTCACAGGAATGGTTCAAAACATAGTCAGTAAGAAGAGTCTGTCTTCTTGTACTTATGTCAGCATTGTGCCTTTTCTATTTAATTCCGATGCAATTTCTGTGTTTCATCGTCAATAAGAAGGTCCAATGGGTTACAGTAAATCTGGGGTGAAGCATCGGAATCTATAACTAGTGTCACAGGAATGGTTCAAATCATAGACAGTAAGATGAGTCAGTCTTCTTGTACTTAAGTCGACATTGAGCCTTTTCTATTTAATTCCTATGCAATTTCTGTGTTTCATCGTCAATAAGAATGTCCAAGGTATACAGTAAACCTGAAGTGAAGCATCGGAATCTATAACTAGTGTCACAGGAATGGTTCAAAGCATAGTCACTAACAAGAGTCAGTCTTCTTGTACCTAAGTCGGCATTGTGCCTTTTGTATTTAATTCCGATGCAATTACTGTGTTTCATCGTCAATAAGAAGTTCCAAGGGATACAGTAAACCTGGAGTGAAGCATCAGAATCTGTAACTAGTGTCACAGGAATGGTTGAAAGATAGACAGTAAGCAGGGTCAGTCTTCTTGTACTTAAGTCGGCATTGTGCCTTTCTTATTTAATTCCTATGCAATTTCTGTGTCTCATCGTCAATAAGAAGGTTCAAGGGATACATTATACCTAGAGTGAGGCATCGGAATCTATAACTAGTGTCACAGGAATGGTTCAAAACATAGACAGTAAGAAGTCTCAGTCTTCTTGTACTAAAGTCGGCATTCTGCCTTTTGTATTTAATTCCGATGCAATTTCTGTGTCTCATCGTCAATAAGAAGGTCCAAGGGATACAGTCAACATGGAGTGAAGCATCGGAATCTATAACTAGTGTCACGGGGATGGTTCAAAACATAGACAGTAACAAGAGTTAGTATTCTTGTACTTAAGACGGCATTGTGCCTTTTGTATGTAATTCCGATGCAATTACTGTCTTTCATCGACAATAAGTAGGTCCAAGGGATCCATTAAACCTGAAGTGAAGCACCGGAATCTATAACTAGTGGCACAGGAATGGACCAAAACATAGTCAGTAGGAAGAGTCGGTCTTCTAGTACTTAAGTCGCCATTGTGCCAATTGTATTAACTTCCGATGCAATTTCTGTGTTTCATCGTCAATAAGAAGGTACAAGGTATACAGTAAAAATGAAGTGAAGCATCGGAATCTATAACTAGTGTCACAGCAATGGTTCAAACTATAATCACTAAGAAGAGTCAGTCTTCTTGTACTTAAGTCGGCATTGTGCCTTTTCTATTTAATTCCGATGCAATTTCTGTGTTTCATCGTCAATAAGAAGGTCCAAGGTATACAGTAAACCTGGATTGAAGCATCGTAATCTGTAACTAGTGTCACAGGAATGGTTCAAACATAGTCAGTAAGAAGAGTCAGTCTTCTTGTACTTAATTCGGCATTGTGCCTTTTCTATTTAATTCCGATGCAATTTCTGTGTTTCACCGTCAATAACAAGGTCCAAGGGTTACAGTAAATGTGGAGTGAAGCATCGGAATCTATAACTAGTGTCACAGGAATGGTTCAAAACATAGACAGTAAGAAGAGTCAGTCTCCTTGTACTTATGTCGACATTGTGCCTTTTGTATTTAATTCCTATGCAATTTCTGTGTTTCATCGTCAATAAGAACGTCCAAGGTATACAGTAAACCTGGAGTGAAGCATCGGAATCTATAACTAGTGTCACAGGCATGGTTCAAAACATAGACAGTAAGAAGAGTCAGTCTTCTTGTACTTGAGTCGGCATTGTGAGTTTTCTATTTAATTCCGATGCAATTTCGGTGCTTCATCGTCAATAAGAAGGTCAGAGGGATACAGTAAACCTGAAGTGAAGCATCGGAATCTGTAACTAGTGTCACAGGAATGGTTCAAACATAGTCAGTAAGAAGAGTCAGTCTTCTTGTACTTAAGTCGGCATTGTGCCTTTTCTATTTAATTCCGATGCAATTTCTGTGTTCATCGTCAATAAGAGGACCCAAGGGTTACAGTAAATGTGGAGTGAAGCATCGGAATCCATAACTAGTGTCACAGGAATGGTTCAAAACATAGACAGTAAGAAGAGTCAGTCTTCTTGTACTTAAGTCGACATAGTGCCTTTTCTATTTAATTCCGATGCAATTTCTGTGTTTCATCGTCAATAAGAATTTCCAAGGTATACAGTAAACTTGAATTAAAGCATCGGAATCTATAACTAGTGTGACAGCAATGGTTCAAACTATAATCACTAAGAAGAGTCAGTCTTCTTGCACTTAAGTCGGCATTGTGCCTTTTCTATTTAATTCCGATGCAATTTCTGTGTTTCATCAGCAATAAGGTCAGAGGGATACAGCAAACCCGAAGTGAAGCATCGGAATCTATAACTAGTGTCACAGGAATGGTTCAAAACATAGACAGTAGGAAGAGTCAGTCTTCTTGTACTTAAGTCGGCATTGTGCCATTTGTATTTAATTCCGATGCAATTTATGTGTTTCATTGTCAATAAGAAGGTCAGAGGGATACAGTAAACCTGAGGTGAGGCATCGGAATCCAAGTCTAGTGTCACAGAAATGGTTCAAACTTAGACAGTTGGAAGAGTCAGTCTTCTTGTACTTAAGTCGGCATTGTGCCTTTTGTATTTAATCCCGATGCAATTTCTGTGTTTCATCGTCAATAAGAAGGTACAAGGTATACAGTAATCCCGAAGTGAAGCATCGGAATCTACAACTAGTGTCACAGGAATGGTTCAAAACATAGTCAGTAAGAAGAGTCTGTCTTCTTGTACTTATGTCAGCATTGTGCCTTTTCTATTTAATTCCGATGCAATTTCTGTGTTTCATCGTCAATAAGAAGGTCCAATGGGTTACAGTAAATCTGGGGTGAAGCATCGGAATCTATAACTAGTGTCACAGGAATGGTTCAAATCATAGACAGTAAGAAGAGTCAGTCTTCTTGTACTTAAGTCGACATTGAGCCTTTTCTATTTAATTCCTATGCAATTTCTGTGTTTCATCGTCAATAAGAATGTCCAAGGTATACAGTAAACCTGAAGTGAAGCATCGGAATCTATAACTAGTGTCACAGGAATGGTTCAAAGCAAATTCACTAACAAGAGTCAGTCTTCTTGTACCTAAGTCGGCATTGTGCCTTTTGTATTTAATTCCGATGCAATTACTGTGTTTCATCGTCAATAAGAAGGTCCAAGGGATACAGTAAACCTGGAGTGAAGCATCGGAATCTGTAACTAGTGTCACAGGAATGGTTAAAACATAGACAGTAAGCAGAGTCAGTCTTCTTGTACTTAAGTCGGCATTGTGCCTTTCTTATTTAATTCCTATGCAATTTCTGTGTCTCATCGTCAATAAGAAGGTTCAAGGGATCCACTAGACCTGAAGTGAAGCACCGGAATCTATAACTAGTGTCACAGGAATGGTTCAAAACATAGACAGTAAGAAGAGTCAGTATTCTTGTACTTAAGTCGGCATTGTGCCTTTTGTATGTAATTCCGATGCAATTACTGTCTTTCAGCGTCAATAAGAAGGTCCGAGGGATCCATTAAACCTGAAGTGAAGCACCGGAATCTATAACTAGTGGCACAGGAATGGTCCAAAACATAGTCAGTAAGAAGAATCAGTCTTCTAGTACTTAAGTCGCCATTGTGCCAATTGTATTAACTTCCGATGCAATTTCTGTGTTTCATCGTCAATAAGTAGGTCCAAGGGATCCACTAAACCTGAAGTGAAGCACCGGAATCTATAACTAGTGTCACAGGAATGGTTCAAAACATATTCAGTACGAAAAGTCAGACTTCTTGTACTTAAGTCGGCATTATGCAATTTGTATTTAATTCAGATGCAATTTCAGTGTTTCATCGTCAGTAAGAGGGTCTAAGGATACAGTAAACCTAGGGTGAAGCATCGGAATCTATAACTAGTGTCACAGGAATGGTTCAAAACACAGACAGCAAGAAGAGCCAGTCTTCTTGTATTTAATTCGGCATTGTGCCTTTTGTATTTAATTCCGACGCAATTTCTGTGTTTCATCGTCAATAAGAACGTCAGAGGGATACAGTAAATCTGAAGTGAAGCATCGGAATCTATAACTAGTGTCACAGGAATGGTTCAAAACATAGTCAGTAAGAAGAGTCATTCTTCTTGTACTTAAGTTGGCATTGTGCCTTTTGTATTTAATTCCGATGCAATTTCTGTGTTTCATCGTCAATAAGAAGGTCCAAGGTATAGAGTAAACCTGAAGTGAAGCATCGGAATCTATAACTAGTGTCACAGGAATGGTTCAAAACATAGTCAGTAAGAAGAGTCAGTCTTCTTGTACTTAAGTCGGCATTGTGCCCCTTGTATTATTTCCGATGCAGTTTCTGTGTTTCATCGTCAATAAGAAGGTCCAAGGGATACAGTAAACCTGAAGTGAAGAACCGGAATCTATAACTAGTGTTACATGAATGGTTCAAAACATAGTCAGTAAGAAGAGTCAGTCTTCTTGTACTTAAGTCGCCATTGTGAATTTTGTATTTAATTCCGATGCAATCTCTGTGTTTCATCGTCAATAAGAAGGTCCATGGGATACAGTATACCTGGAGTGAAGCATCGGAAACTATAACTAGTGTCATAGTAATGGTTCAAAACATAGACAGTAAGAAGAGTCAGTCTTCTTGTACTTAAGTTGGCATTGTGCCTTTTGTATTTAATTCCGATGCAATTCCTGGGATTCATCGTCAATAAGAAGGTCCAAGGGATACAGTAATCCTGAAGTGAAGCATCGGAATCTATAACTAGTTTCACTGGAATGGTTCAAAATATAGACAGTAAGAATAGTCAGTCTTATTGTACTTAAGTCGGCATTGTGCCTTTTGTTATTAATTCCGATGCAATTTATGTGTTTCATCGGCAATAAGGTCAGAGGGATACAGTAAACCTCAAGTGAAGCTTCGAAATCTATAACTAGAGTCACAGGAATTTTTCAAAACATAGTCAGTAAGAAGAATCGGTCTTCTTGTCCTTAAGTCGGCATTGTGAATTTTGTATTTAATTATGATGCAATTTCTGTGTTTCAGCGGCAATAAGGTCAGAGGGATACAGTAAACCTGAAGTGAAGCATCGGAATCTATAACTAGTGTCACAGGCATGGTTCAAAACATAGACAGTAGGAGGAGTCAGTCTTCTTGTACTTAAGTCGGCAATGTGCCTTTTGTATTTAATTCCGATGCAATTTCTGTGTTTCATTGTCAATAAGATGGTAAGAGGGATACAGTAAACCTGAAGTGAAGCATCGGAATCCAAAACCAGTGTCACAGGAATGGTTCAAAACATAGACAGTAGGAAGAGTCAGTCTTATTGTACTTAAGTCGGCATTGTGCCTTTTGTATTAAATTCCGATGCAATTTCTGTGTTTCATCGTCAATAAGAAGGTCCAATGTATAGAGTAAACATGAAGTGAAGCATCGGAATCTATAACTAGTGTCACAGGAATGGTTCAAAACATAGTCCATAAGAAGAGTCAGTCTTCTTGTACTTAAGTCGGCATTGTGCATTTTCTATTTAATTCCTATGCAATTTCTGTGTTTCATCGTCAATAAGAAGGTCCAAGGGTTACAGTAAACCTGGAGTGAAGCATCGGAATCTATAACTAGTGTCACAGGCATGGTTCAAAACATAGACAGTAGGAAGAGTCAGTCTTCTTGTACTTAAGACGGCAATGTGCCTTTTGTATTTAATTCCGATGCAATTTCTGTATTACATTGTCAATAAGAAGGTCAGAGGGATACAGTAAACCTGAAGTGAAGCATCGGAATACAAAGCTAATGTCACAGGAATGGTTCAAAACATAGACAGTAGGAAGAGTCAGTCTTATTGTACTTAAGTCGACATTGAGCCTTTTCTATTTAATACCGATGCAATTTCTGTGTTTCATCGTCAATAAGAATGTCGAAGGTATCCAGTAAACCTGAAGTAAAGCATCGGAATCTATGACTAGTGTCACAGCAATGGTTCAAACTATAATCACTAAGAAGAGTCAGTCTGCTTGTACTTAAGTCGGCATTGTGCCTTTTCTATTTAATTCCGATGCAATTTCTGTGTTTCATCGTCAATAAGAAGGTCCAAGGGATACAGTAAACCTGGAGTGAAGCATCGGAATCTATAACTAGTGTCACAGGAATGGTTCAAAACATAGACAGTTAGAAGAGTCAGTCTTCTTGTACTAAAGTTGGCATTGTGAGTTTTCTATTTAATTCCGATGCAATTTCTGTGTTTCATCGTCAATAAGTAGATGAGAGGGAAACAGTAAACCTGAAGTGAAGCATCGGAATCTATAACTAGTGTCACAGGAATGGTTCAAAACATAGACAGTAAGAAGAGTCAGTCTTCGATGACTAAAGTTGGCATTTTGCCTTTTGTATTTAATTCCGATGCAATTTCTGTGTGTCACCGTCAATAACAAGGTCCAAGGGATACAGTAAACCTGAAATGAAGCATCGGAATCTATAACTATTGTCACCGGAATGGTTCAAACTATTATCAGTAAGAAGAGTCAGTCTTCTTGTACTTAAGTCGGCATTGTGCCTTTTCTATTTCATTCCGATGTAGTTTCTGTGTTTCATCGTCAATAAGAAGGTCCAAGGAATACAGTAAACCTGGAGTGAAGCATCGGAATGTATAACTAGTGTCACAGGAATGGTTGAAACATAGACAGTAAGAAGAGTCAGTCTTCTTGTACTTAAGTCGACATTGTGCCTTTTGTATTTAATTCCGATGCAATTTCTGTGTTTCATCGTCAATAAGAAGGTCAGAGGGATACAGTAAACCTGAAGTGAAGCATCGGAATCTATAACTAGTGTCACAGGAATGGTTCAAAACATAGACAGTAAGAGGAGTCAGTCTTCTTGTCCATAAGTCGGCATTGTGCCTTTTGTATTTAATTCCGATGCAATTTCTGTGTTTCATCGTCAACAAGAAGGTACAAGGTATACAGTAAAGCTGGAGTGAAGCATCGGAATCTATAACTAGTGTCACAGTAATGGTTCAAAACATAGAGAGTAAGAAGAGTCAGTCATCTTGTACTTAAGGCGGCATTGTGCCTTTTGTATTTAATTTCGATGCAATTTCTGTGTTTCATCGTCAATAAGAAGGTCCAAGGAATACAGTAAACCTGAAGTGAAGCATCGGAATCCTAAACTAGTGTCACAGGAATGGTTCAAACATAGACAGTAAGAAGAGTCAGTCTTCTTGTACTTTAGTCGACATTGTGCTTTTTCTATTTAATTCCGATGCAATTTCTGTGTTTCATCGTCAATAAGAAGGTCCAAGGAATACAGTAAACCTGAAGTGAAGCATCGGAATCCTAAACTAGTGTCACAGGAATGGTTCAAAGCATAGACAGTAAGAAGAGTCAGTCTTCTTGTACTTGAGTCGGCATTGTGAGTTTTCTATTTAATTCCGAAGCAATTTCGGTGTTTCATAGTCAATGACAAGGTCAGAGGGATACAGTAATCCAGAAGTGAAGTATCGGAATCTATAACTAGTGTCACAGGAATGGTTGAAACATGGTCAGTACGAAGAGTCAGTCTTCTTGTACTTAAGTGGGCATTGTGCCTTTTCTATTTATTTCCGATGCAATTTCTGTGTTTCATCGTCAATAAGAAGGTTCAAGCGTTACAGTAAACCTGGAGTGAAGCATCGGAATCTATAACTAGTGTCACAGGAATGGTTCAAAACATAGACAATAAGAAGAGTCAGTCTTCTTGTACTTAAGTCGACATTGTGCCTTTTCTATTTAATTCCGATGCAATTTCTGTGTTTCATCGTCAATTAGAATGTCCAAGGTATACTGTAAACCTGAAGTAAAGCATCGGAATCTATAACTAGTGTCACAGCAATGGTTCAAACTATAATCACTAAGAAGAGTCAGTCTTCTTGTACTTAAGTCGGCATTGTGCCTTTTCTATTTAATTCCGATGCAATTTCTGTGTTTCATCGTCAATAAGAAGGTCCAAGGTATACAGTAAACCTGGAGTGAAACATCGGAATCTATAACTAGTGTCACAGGAATGGTTCAAAACATAGACAGTAAGAAGAGTCAGTCTTCTTGTATTTGAGTCGGCTTTGTGAGTTTTCTTATTTAATTCCGATGCAATTTCGGAGTTTCATCGTCAATAAGAAGGTCAGAGGGATACAGTAAACCTGAAGTGAAGCATCGGAAACTATAACTAGTGTCACAGGAATGGTTCAAAACATAGACAGTAGGAAGAGTCAGTCTTCTTGTACTTAAGTCGGCATTGTGCCATTTGTATTTAATTCAGATGCAATTTCTGTGTTTCATTGTCAATAAGAAGGTCAGAGGGATACAGTAAACCTGAGGTGAAGCATCGGAATCCAACCCTAGTGTCACAGGAATGGTTCAAAACATAGACAGTAAGAAGAGTCAGTCTTCTTGTACTTAAGTCGGCATTGTGACTTTTGTATTTAATTCCGATGCAATTTCTGTGTTTCATCGTCAATAAGAAGGTACAAGGTATACAGTAAACCTGAAGTGAAGCATCGGAATCTACAACTAGTGTCACAGCAATGGTTCAAACTATAATCACTAAGAAGAGTCAGTCTTCTTGTACTAAAGTCGGCATTGTGCCTTTTCTATTTCATTCCGATGCAATTTCTCTGTTTCATCGGCAATAAGGTCAGAGGGATACAGTAAACCTGAAGTGAAGTATCGGAATCTATAACTAGTGTCACAGGAATGGTTCAAACATAGACAGTAGGAAGAGTCAGTCTTCTTGTACCTAAGTCAGCATTGTGCAATTTGTATTTAATTCTGATGCAATTTCTGTGTTTCATTGTCAATAAGAAGGTCAGAGGGATACAGTAAACATAAAGTGAAGTTTGGGAATCCAAAACTAGTGTCACAGGAATGGTTCAAAAGATAGACAGTAGGAAGAGTCAGTCTTCTTGTACTTAAGTCGGCATTGTGCCTTTTGTATTTAATTCCGATGCAATTTCTGTGTTCCATCGTCAATAAGAAGGTACAAGGTATACAGTAAACCTGAAGTGAAGCATCGGAATCAATAACTAGTGTCACAGCAATGGTTCCAAACATAGTCTGTAAGAAGAGTCAGTCTTCTTGTACTTAAGTCGGCATTGTGCATTTTCTATTTAATTCCGATGCAATTTCTGTGTTTCATCGTCAATAAGAAGGTCCAAGGTATACAGTAAACATGGAGTGAAGCATCGGAATCTATAACTAGTGTCACAGGAATGGTTCAAAACATAGACAGTAAGAAGAATCAGTCTTCTTGTACTTGAGTCGGCATTGTGAGTTTTCTATTTCATTCCGATGCAATTTCGGTGTTTCATCGTCAATAAGAATGTCGAAGGTATACAGTAAACCTGAAGTAAAGCTTCGGAATCTATGACTAGTGTCACAGCAATGGTTCAAACTATAGTCACTAAGAAGAGTCATTCTTCTTGTACTTAGGTCGGCATTGTGCCTTTTCTATTTAATTCCGATGCCATTTCTGTGTTTCATCGTCAATAAGAAGGTTCAAGGGATACAGTAAACCTGGAGTTAAGCATCGGAATCTATAACTAGTGTCACAGGAATGGTTCAAAACATAGACAGTAAGAAGAGTCAGTCTTCTTGTACTTGAGTCGGCATTGTGAGTTTTCTATTTAATTTTGATGCGATTTCTGTGTTTCATCGTCAATAAGTAGATCAGAGGGATACAGTAAACCTGAAGTGAAGCATCGGAATCTATAACAAGTGTCACAGGAATGGTTCAAAACATAGACAGTAAGAAGAGTCAGTCTTTGTGTACTAAAGTTGGCATTTTGCCTTTTGTATTTATTCCAATGCTATTTCTGTGTGTCACCGTCAATAACAAGGTCCAAGGGATACAGTAAACCTGAAGTGAAGCATCGGAATCTATAACTATTGTCACCGGAATGGTTCAAACTATTATCAGTAAGAAGAGTCAGCCTTCTTGTACTTAAGTCGGCATTGTGCCGTCTCTATTTCATTCCGATGGAGTTTCTGTGTTTCATCGTCAATAAGAAGGTCCAAGGAATACACTAAACCTGGAGTGAAGAATCGGAATCTATAACTAGTGTCACAGGAATGGATCAAAACATAGACAGTAAGAAGAGTGAGTCTTCTTGTACTTAAGTCGGCATTGTGCCTTTTGTATTTAATTTCGATGCAATTTCTGTGTTTCATCGTCAATAAGAAGGTCCAAGGAATACAGTAAACCTGAAGTGAAGCATCGGAATCTATAACTAGTTCCACTGGAATGGTTCAAAGTATAGACATTAAGAAGAGTCAGTCTTCTTGTACTTAAGTCAGCATTGTGCCTTTTGTGTTTAATTCCGATGCAACTCCTGTGATTCATCGTGAATAAGAAGGTCCAAGGGATACAGTGAACCTGAAGTGAAGACTCGGAATCTATAACTAGAGTCACAGGAATGTTTCAAAACATAGTCAGTAAGAAGAGTCAGTCTTCTTGTCCTTAAGTCGGCATTGTGCCTTTTGTATTTAATTCCGATGCAATTTCTGTGTTTCATCGGCAATAAGGTCAGCGGGATACCATAAAGCTGAAGTGAAGCATCGGAATCTATAACTAGTGTCATAGGAATGGTTGAAAACATAGACAGTAAGAAGAGTCAGTCTTTTTGTACTTAAGCCGGCATTGTGCCTTTTGTATTTAATTCCGATGCAAATTCTGTGTTTCATCATCAATAAGGTCAGAGGGATACAGTAAACCTGAAGTGAAGCATCGGAATCTATAACTAGTGTCACAGGAATGGTTCAAAACATAGACAGTAGGAAGAGTCAGTCTTCTTGTACTTAAGTCTGCATTGTGACATTTGTATTTAATTCCGATGCCGTTTCTGTGTTTCATTGTCAATAAGATGGTTAGAGGGATACAGTAAACCTGAGGTGAAGCATCGGAATCCAAAACTAGTGTCACAGGAATGGTTCAAAGCATAGACAGTAGGAAGAGTCAGTCTTCTTGTACTTAAGTCGGCATTGCGCCTTTTGTATTTCATTCCGATGCAATTTCTGTGTTTCATCGTCAATAAGAAGGTACAAGGTATACAGAAATCCTGAAGTGAAGCATCGGAATCTATAACTAGTGTCACAGCAATGGTTCAAAACATAGTCTGTAAGAAGAGTCAGTCTTCTTGTACTTAAGTCGGCATTGTGCCTTTTCTATTTAATTCCGATGCAATTTCTGTGTTTCATCGTCAATAAGAAGGTCCAAGGTATATAGTAAACATGGAGTGAAGCATCGGAATCTATAACTAGTGTCACAGGAATGGTTCAAAACATAGACAGTAAGAAGAATCAGTCTTCTTGTACTTGAGTCGGCATTGTGAGTTTTCTATTTCATTCCGATGCTATTTTGGTGTTTCATCGTCAATAAGAAGGTCAGAGGGATACAGTAAACCTGAAGTGAAGCATCGGAATCTATAACTAGTGTCACAGGAATGTTTCAAAACATAGTCAGTAAGTAGAGTCAGTCTTCTTGTACTTAAGTCGGCATTGTGCCTTTTCTATTTAATTCCGATGCAATTTCTGTGTTTCATCGTCAATAAGAAGGTTCAAGGGATACAGTAAACCTGGAGTGAAGCATCGGAATCTATAACTAGTGTCACAGGAATGGTTCAAAACATAGACAATAAGAAGAGTCAGTCTTCTTGTACTTAAGTCGGCATTGTGAGTTTTCTACTTAATTTTGATGCGATTTCTGTGTTTCATCGTCAATAAGTAGATCAGAGGGATACAGTAAACCTGAAGTGAAGCATCGGAATCTATAACTAGTGTCACAGGAATGGTTCAAAACATAGACAGTAAGAAGAGTCAGTCTTTGTGTACTAAAGTTGGCATTTTGCCTTTTGTATTTACTTCCAATGCTATTTCTGTGTGTCACCGTCAATAACAAGGTCCAAGGGATACAGTAAACCTGAAGTGAAGCATCGGAATCTATAACTATTGTCACCGGAATGGTTCAAACTATTATCAGTAAGAAGAGTCAGCCTTCTTGTACTTAAGTCGGCATTGTGCCGTTTCTATTTCATTCCGATGGAGTTTCTGTGTTTCATCGTCAATAAGAAGGTCCAAGGAATACACTAAACCTGGAGTGAAGCATCGGAATGTATAACTAGTGTCACAGGAATGGTTGAAACATAGACAGTATGAAGAGTCAGCCTTCTTGTACTTAAGTCGGCATTGTGCCTTTTGTATTTAATTCCGATGCAATTTCTGTGTTTCATCGTCAATAAGAAGGTCAGAGGGATACAGTAAACCTGAAGTGAAGCATCGGAATCTATAACTAGTGTCACAGGAATGGTTCAAAACATAGACAGTAAGA
Source organism: Schistocerca serialis cubense (assembly GCF_023864345.2). Taxonomy (NCBI): domain Eukaryota; kingdom Metazoa; phylum Arthropoda; class Insecta; order Orthoptera; family Acrididae; genus Schistocerca; species Schistocerca serialis. The sequence goes on along the minus strand of NC_064646.1, from coordinate 545,240,461 downwards.
AGAGTCAGTATTCTTGTCCTTAAGTCGGCATTGTGCCTTTTGTATTTAATTCCGATGCAATTTCTGTGTTTCATCGTCAACAAGAAGGTTCAAGGGATTCAGTAAACCTGGAGTGAAGCATCGGAATCTATACCTAGTGTCACAGTAATGGTTCAAAACATAGACAGTAAGAAGAGTGAGTCTTCTTATACTTAAGTCGGCATTGTGCCTTTTGTATTTAATTTCGATGCAATTTCTGTGTTTCATCGTCAATAAGAAGGTCCAAGGAATACAGTAAACCTGAAGTGAAGCATCGGAATCTATAACTAGTTCCACTGGAATGGTTCAAAGTATAGACATTAAGAAGAGTCGGTCTTCTTGTACTTAAGTCGGCATTGTGCCTTTTGTATTTAATTCCGATGCAAATTCTGTGTTTCATCATCAATAAGGTCAGAGGGATACAGTAAACCTGAAGTGAAGCATCGGAATCTATAACTAGTGTCACAGGAATGGGTCAAAACATAGACAGTAGGATGAGTCAGTCTTCTTGTACTTAAGTCTGCATTGTGCCATTTGTATTTAATTCCGATGCCGTTTCTGTGTTTCATTGTCAATAAGATGGTCAGAGGGATACAGTAAACGTGAGGTGAAGCATCGGAATCCAAAACTAGTGTCACAGGAATGGTTCAAAGCATAGACAGTAGGAAGAGTCAGTCTTCTTGTACTTAAGTCGGCATTGCGCCTTTTGTATTTCATTCCGATGCAATTTCTGTGTTTCATCATCAATAAGAAGGTACAAGGTATACAGAAATCCTGAAGTGAAGCATCGGAATCTATAACTAGTGTCACAGGAATGGTTCAAACATAGTCAGTAAGAAGAGTCAGTCTTCTTGTACTTAAGTCGGCATTGTGCCTTTTCTATTTAATTCGGATGCAATTTCTGTGTTTCATCGTCAATAAGAAGGTCCAAGGGTTACAGTAAACCTGGAGTGAAGCATCGGAATCTATAACTAGTGTCACAGGAATGGTTCAAAGCATAGACAGTAAGAAGAGTCAGTCTTCTTGTACGTAAGTCGACATTGAGAATTTTCTATTTAATTCCGATGTAATTTCTGTGTTTCATCGTCAATAAGAATGTAGAAGGTATACAGTTAACCTGAAGTAAAGCTTCGGAATCTATGACTAGTGTCACAGCAATGGTTCAAACTATAGTCACTAACAAGAGTCAGTCTTCTTGTACTTAAGTCGGCATTGTGCCTTTTCTATATAATTCCGATGCAATTTCTGTGTTTCATCGTCAATAAGAAGGTTCAAGGGATACAGTAAACGTGGAGTGAAGCATCGGAATCTATAACTAGTGTCACAGGAATGGTTCAAAACATAGACAGTAAGAAGAGTCAGTCTTCTTGTACTTAAGTCGGCATTGTGAGTTTTCTATTTAATTCCGATGCGATTTCTGTGTTTCATCGTCAATAAGTAGATCAGAGGGATACAGTAAACCTGAAGTGAAGCATCGGAATCTATAACTAGTGTCACAGGAATGGTTCAAAACATAGACAGTAAGAAGAGTCAGTCTTCGTGTACTAAAGTTGGCATTTTGCCTTTTGTATTTACTTCCAATGCTATTTCTGTGTGTCACCGTCAATACCAAGGTCCAAGGGATACAGTAAACCTGAAGTGAAGCATCGGAATCTATAACAATTGTCACCGGAATGGTTCAAACTATTATCAGTAAGAAGAGTCAGTCTTCTTGTACTTAAGTCGGCATTGTGCCTTTTCTATTTCATTCCGATGCAGTTTCTGTGTTTCATCGTCAATAAGAAGGTTCAAGGGATACAGTAAACGTGGAGTGAAGCATCGGAATCTATAACTAGTGTCACAGGAATGGTTCAAAACATAGACAGTAAGAAGAGTCAGTCTTCTTGTACTTAAGTCGGCATTGTGAGTTTTCTATTTAATTCCGATGCGATTTCTGTGTTTCATCGTCAATAAGTAGATCAGAGGGATACAGTAAACCTGAAGTGAAGCATCGGAATCTATAACTAGTGTCACAGGAATGGTTCAAAACATAGACAGTAAGAAGAGTCAGTCTTCGTGTACTAAAGTTGGCATTTTGCCTTTTGTATTTACTTCCAATGCTATTTCTGTGTGTCACCGTCAATACCAAGGTCCAAGGGATACAGTAAACCTGAAGTGAAGCATCGGAATCTATAACAATTGTCACCGGAATGGTTCAAACTATTATCAGTAAGAAGAGTCAGTCTTCTTGTACTTAAGTCGGCATTGTGCCTTTTCTATTTCATTCCGATGCAGTTTCTGTGTTTCATCGTCAATAAGAAGGTCCAAGGAATACAGTAAACCTGAAGTGAAGCATCGGAATCCTAAACTATTGTCACCGGAATGGTTCAAACTATTATCAGTAAGAAGAGTCAGCCTTCTTGTACTTAAGTCGGCATTGTGCCGTTTCTATTTCATTCCGATGGAGTTTCTGTGTTTCATCGTCAATAAGAAGGTCCAAGGAATACACTAAACCTGGAGTGAAGCATCGGAATGTATAACTAGTGTCACAGGAATGGTTGAAACATAGACAGTATGAAGAGTCAGCCTTCTTGTACTTAAGTCGGCATTGTGCCTTTTGTATTTAATTCCGATGCAATTTCTGTGTTTCATCGTCAATAAGAAGGTCAGAGGGATACAGTAAACCTGAAGTGAAGCATCGGAATCTATAACTAGTGTCACAGGAATGGTTCAAAACATAGACAGTAAGAAGAGTCAGTATTCTTGTCCTTAAGTCGGCATTGTGCCTTTTGTATTTAATTCCGATGCAATTTCTGTGTTTCATCGTCAACAAGAAGGTTCAAGGGATTCAGTAAACCTGGAGTGAAGCATCGGAATCTATACCTAGTGTCACAGTAATGGTTCAAAACATAGACAGTAAGAAGAGTGAGTCTTCTTATACTTAAGTCGGCATTGTGCCTTTTGTATTTAATTTCGATGCAATTTCTGTGTTTCATCGTCAATAAGAAGGTCCAAGGAATACAGTAAACCTGAAGTGAAGCATCGGAATCTATAACTAGTTCCACTGGAATGGTTCAAAGTATAGACATTAAGAAGAGTCGGTCTTCTTGTACTTAAGTCAGCATTGTGCCTTTTGTGTTTAATTCCGATGCAACTCCTGTGATTCATCGTGAATAAGAAGGTCCAAGGGATACAGTGAACCTGAAGTGAAGAATCGGAATCTATAACTAGAGTCACAGGAATGTTTCAAAACATTGTCAGTAAGAAGAGTCAGTCTTCTTGTCCTTAAGTCGGCATTGAGCCTTTTGTATTTAATTCCGATGCAATTTCTGTGTTTCATCGGCAATAAGGTCAGAGGGATACCATAAAGCTGAAGTGAAGCATCAGAATCTATAACTAGTGTCACAGGAATGGTTGAAAAAATAGACAGTAGGAAGAGTCAGTCTTTTTGTACTTAAGTCGGCATTGTGCCTTTTGTATTTAATTCCGATGCAAATTCTGTGTTTCATCATCAATAAGGTCAGAGGGATACAGTAAACCTGAAGTGAAGCATCGGAATCTATAACTAGTGTCACAGGAATGGGTCAAAACATAGACAGTAGGATGAGTCAGTCTTCTTGTACTTAAGTCTGCATTGTGCCATTTGTATTTAATTCCGATGCCGTTTCTGTGTTTCATTGTCAATAAGATGGTCAGAGGGATACAGTAAACGTGAGGTGAAGCATCGGAATCCAAAACTAGTGTCACAGGAATGGTTCAAAGCATAGACAGTAGGAAGAGTCAGTCTTCTTGTACTTAAGTCGGCATTGCGCCTTTTGTATTTCATTCCGATGCAATTTCTGTGTTTCATCATCAATAAGAAGGTACAAGGTATACAGAAATCCTGAAGTGAAGCATCGGAATCTATAACTAGTGTCACAGGAATGGTTCAAACATAGTCAGTAAGAAGAGTCAGTCTTCTTGTACTTAAGTCGGCATTGTGCCTTTTCTATTTAATTCGGATGCAATTTCTGTGTTTCATCGTCAATAAGAAAGTCCAAGGGTTACAGTAAACCTGGAGTGAAGCATCGGAATCTATAACTAGTGTCACAGGAATGGTTCAAAGCATAGACAGTAAGAAGAGTCAGTCTTCTTGTACGTAAGTCGACATTGAGAATTTTCTATTTAATTCCGATGTAATTTCTGTGTTTCATCGTCAATAAGAATGTCGAAGGTATACAGTAAACCTGAAGTAAAGCTTCGGAATCTATGACTAGTGTCACAGCAATGGTTCAAACTATAGTCACTAAGAAGAGTCAGTCTTCTTGTACTTAAGTCGGCATTGTGCCTTTTCTATATAATTCCGATGCAATTTCTGTGTTTCATCGTCAATAAGAAGGTTCAAGGGATACAGTAAACGTGGAGTGAAGCATCGGAATCTATAACTAGTGTCACAGGAATGGTTCAAAACATAGACAGTAAGAAGAGTCAGTCTTCTTGTACTTAAGTCGGCATTGTGAGTTTTCTATTTAATTCCGATGCGATTTCTGTGTTTCATCGTCAATAAGTAGATCAGAGGGATACAGTAAACCTGAAGTGAAGCATCGGAATCTATAACTAGTGTCACAGGAATGGTTCAAAACATAGACAGTAAGAAGAGTCAGTCTTCGAGTACTAAAGTTGGCATTTTGCCTTTTGTATTTACTTCCAATGCTATTTCTGTGTGTCACCGTCAATACCAAGGTCCAAGGGATACAGTAAACCTGAAGTGAAGCATCGGAATCTATAACAATTGTCACCGGAATGGTTCAAACTATTATCAGTAAGAAGAGTCAGTCTTCTTGTACTTAAGTCGGCATTGTGCCTTTTCTATTTCATTCCGATGCCTTTTCTGTGTTTCATCGTCAATAAGAAGGTCAGAGGGATACAGTAAACCTGAAGTGAGGCATCGGAATCTATAACTAGTGTCACAGGAATGGTTCAAAACACAGACAGTAAGAAGAATCAGTCTTCTTGTCCTTAAGTCGGCATTGTGCCTTTTGTATATAATTCCGATGCAATTTCTGTGTTTCATCGTCAACAAGAAGGTTCAAGGGATACAGTAAACCTGGAATGAAGCATCGGAATCTATACCTAGTATTACAGTAATGGTTCAAAACATAGACAATAAGAAGAGTCAGTCTTCTTGTACTTAAGTCGACATTGTGCCCTTTGTATTTAATTTCGATGCAATTTCTGTGTTTCATCGTCAATAAGAAGGTCCAAGGAATACAGTAAACCTGAAGTGAAGCATCGGAATCTATAACTAGTGTCACTGGAATGGTTCAAATATAGACATTAAGAAGAGTCAGTCTTCTTGTACTTAAGTATGCATTGTGCCTTTTGTGTTTAATTCCGATGCAACTCCTGTGATTCATTGTCAATAAGAAGGTCCAAGGGATACAGTGAACCTGAAGTGAAGCATCGGAATCTATAACTAGTGTCACAGGAATGGTTCAAAACATAGACAGTAAGAAGAGTCAGTCTTCTTGTCCTTATGTCGGCATTGTGCCTTTTGTATTTAATTCCGATGCAATTTCTGTGTTTCATCGTCAACTAGAAGGTTCAAGGGATACAGTAAACCTGGAATGAAGCATCGGAATCTATACCTAGTGTTACAGTAATGGTTCAAAACATAGACAGTAAGATGAGTCAGTCTTCTTGTACTTAAGTCGGCATTGTGCCTTTTGTATTTAATTTCGATGCAATTTCTGTGTTTCATCGTCAATAAGAAGGTCCAAGGAATACAGTAAACCTGAAGTGAAGCATCGGAATCTATAACTTCTGTCACTGGAATGGTTCAAAATATAGACATTAAGAAGAGTCAGTCTTCTTGTACTTAAGCCAGCATTGTGCCTTTTGTGTTTAATTCCGATGCAACTCCTGTGATTCATCGTCAATTAGAAGGTCCAAGGGATACAGTGAACCTGAAGTGAAGCATCGGAATCTATAACTAGAGTCACAGGAATGTTTCAAAACATAGTCAGTAAGAAGAGTCAGTCTTCTTGTCCTTATGTCGGCATTGTGCCTTTTGTGTTTAATTCCGATGCAACTCCTGTGATTCATCGTCAATTAGAAGGTCCAAGGGATACAGTGAACCTGAAGTGAAGCATCGGAATCTATAACTAGAGTCACAGGAATGTTTCAAAACATAGTCAGTAAGAAGAGTCAGTCTTCTTGTCCTTAAGTCGGCATTGAGCCTTTTGTATTTAATTCCGATGCAATTTCTGTGTTTCATCGGCAATAAGGTCAGAGGGATACCATTAAGCTGAAGTGAAGCATCGGAATCTATAACTAGTGTCACAGGAATGGTTGAAAACATAGACTGTAGGAAGAGTCAGTCTTTTTGTTCTTAAGTCGGCATTGTGCCTTTTGTATTTAATTCCGATGCAAATTCTGTGTTTCATCATCAATAAGGTCAGAGGGATACAGTAAGCCTGAAGTGAAGCATCGGAATCTATAACTAGTGTCACAGGAATGGTTCAAAACATAGACAGTAGGAAGAGTCAGTCTTCTTGTACTTAAGTCTGCATTGTGCCATTTGTATTTAATTCCGATGCCGTTTCTGTGTTTCATTGTCAATAAGATTGTCAGAGGGATACAGTAAACGTGAGGTGAAGCATCGGAATCCAAAACTAGTGTCACAGGAATGGTTCAAAGCATAGACAGTAGGAAGAGTCAGTCTTCTTGTACTTAAGTAGGCATTGCGCCTTTTGTATTTCATTCCGATGCAATTTCTGTGTTTCATCGTCAATAAGAAGATACAAGGTATACAGAAATCCTGAAGTGAAGCATCGGAATCTATAACTAGTGTCACAGGAATGGTTCAAACATAGTCAGTAAGAAGAGTCAGTCTTCTTGTACTTAAGTCGGCATTGTGCCTTTTCTATTTAATTCCGATGCAATTTCTGTGTTTCATCGTCAATAAGAAGGTCCAAGGGTTACAGTAAACCTGGAGTGAAGCATCGGAATCTATAACTAGTGTCACAGGAATGGTTCAAAACATAGACAGTAAGAAGAGTCAGTATTCTTGTCCTTAAGTCGGCATTGTGCCTTTTGTATTTAATTCCGATGCAATTTCTGTGTTTCATCGTCAACAAGAAGGTTCAAGGGATTCAGTAAACCTGGAGTGAAGCATCGGAATCTATACCTAGTGTCACAGTAATGGTTCAAAACATAGACAGTAAGAAGAGTGAGTCTTCTTATACTTAAGTCGGCATTGTGCCTTTTGTATTTAATTTCGATGCAATTTCTGTGTTTCATCGTCAATAAGAAGGTCCAAGGAATACAGTAAACCTGAAGTGAAGCATCGGAATCTATAACTAGTTCCACTGGAATGGTTCAAAGTATAGACATTAAGAAGAGTCGGTCTTCTTGTACTTAAGTCAGCATTGTGCCTTTTGTGTTTAATTCCGATGCAACTCCTGTGATTCATCGTGAATAAGAAGGTCCAAGGGATACAGTGAACCTGAAGTGAAGAATCGGAATCTATAACTAGAGTCACAGGAATGTTTCAAAACATTGTCAGTAAGAAGAGTCAGTCTTCTTGTCCTTAAGTCGGCATTGAGCCTTTTGTATTTAATTCCGATGCAATTTCTGTGTTTCATCGGCAATAAGGTCAGAGGGATACCATAAAGCTGAAGTGAAGCATCGGAATCTATAACTAGTGTCACAGGAATGGTTGAAAAAATAGACAGTAGGAAGAGTCAGTCTTTTTGTACTTAAGTCGGCATTGTGCCTTTTGTATTTAATTCCGATGCAAATTCTGTGTTTCATCATCAATAAGGTCAGAGGGATACAGTAAACCTGAAGTGAAGCATCGGAATCTATAACTAGTGTCACAGGAATGGGTCAAAACATAGACAGTAGGATGAGTCAGTCTTCTTGTACTTAAGTCTGCATTGTGCCATTTGTATTTAATTCCGATGCCGTTTCTGTGTTTCATTGTCAATAAGATGGTCAGAGGGATACAGTAAACGTGAGGTGAAGCATCGGAATCCAAAACTAGTGTCACAGGAATGGTTCAAAGCATAGACAGTAGGAAGAGTCAGTCTTCTTGTACTTAAGTCGGCATTGCGCCTTTTGTATTTCATTCCGATGCAATTTCTGTGTTTCATCATCAATAAAAAGGTACAAGGTATACAGAAATCCTGAAGTGAAGCATCGGAATCTATAACTAGTGTCACAGGAATGGTTCAAACATAGTCAGTAAGAAGAGTCAGTCTTCTTGTACTTAAGTCGGCATTGTGCCTTTTCTATTTAATTCGGATGCAATTTCTGTGTTTCATCGTCAATAAGAAGGTCCAAGGGTTACAGTAAACCTGGAGTGAAGCATCGGAATCTATAACTAGTGTCACAGGAATGGTTCAAAGCATAGACAGTAAGAAGAGTCAGTCTTCTTGTACGTAAGTCGACATTGAGAATTTTCTATTTAATTCCGATGTAATTTCTGTGTTTCATCGTCAATAAGAATGTCGAAGGTATACAGTAAACCTGAAGTAAAGCTTCGGAATCTATGACTAGTGTCACAGCAATGGTTCAAACTATAGTCACTAAGAAGAGTCAGTCTTCTTGTACTTAAGTCGGCATTGTGCCTTTTCTATATAATTCCGATGCAATTTCTGTGTTTCATCGTCAATAAGAAGGTTCCAGGGATACAGTAAACGTGGAGTGAAGCATCGGAATCTATAACTAGTGTCACAGGAATGGTTCAAAACATAGACAGTAAGAAGAGTCAGTCTTCTTGTACTTAAGTCGGCATTGTGAGTTTTCTATTTAATTCCGATGCGATTTCTGTGTTTCATCGTCAATAAGTAGATCAGAGGGATACAGTAAACCTGAAGTGAAGCATCGGAATCTATAACTAGTGTCACAGGAATGGTTCAAAACATAGACAGTAAGAAGAGTCAGTCTTCGAGTACTAAAGTTGGCATTTTGCCTTTTGTATTTACTTCCAATGCTATTTCTGTGTGTCACCGTCAATACCAAGGTCCAAGGGATACAGTAAACCTGAAGTGAAGCATCGGAATCTATAACAATTGTCACCGGAATGGTTCAAACTATTATCAGTAAGAAGAGTCAGTCTTCTTGTACTTAAGTCGGCATTGTGCCTTTTCTATTTCATTCCGATGCCTTTTCTGTGTTTCATCGTCAATAAGAAGGTCAGAGGGATACAGTAAACCTGAAGTGAGGCATCGGAATCTATAACTAGTGTCACAGGAATGGTTCAAAACACAGACAGTAAGAAGAATCAGTCTTCTTGTCCTTAAGTCGGCATTGTGCCTTTTGTATTTAATTCCGATGCAATTTCTGTGTTTCATCGTCAACAAGAAGGTTCAAGGGATACAGTAAACCTGGAATGAAGCATCGGAATCTATACCTAGTATTACAGTAATGGTTCAAAACATAGACAATAAGAAGAGTCAGTCTTCTTGTACTTAAGTCGACATTGTGCCCTTTGTATTTAATTTCGATGCAATTTCTGTGTTTCATCGTCAATAAGAAGGTCCAAGGAATACAGTAAACCTGAAGTGAAGCATCGGAATCTATAACTAGTGTCACTGGAATGGTTCAAAATATAGACATTAAGAAGAGTCAGTCTTCTTGTACTTAAGTATGCATTGTGCCTTTTGTGTTTAATTCCGATGCAACTCCTGTGATTCATTGTCAATAAGAAGGTCCAAGGGATACAGTGAACCTGAAGTGAAGCATCGGAATCTATAACTAGTGTCACAGGAATGGTTCAAAACATAGACAGTAAGAAGAGTCAGTCTTCTTGTCCTTATGTCGGCATTGTGCCTTTTGTATTTAATTCCGATGAAATTTCTGTGTTTCATCGTCAACTGGAAAGGTTCAAGGGATACAGTAAACCTGGAATGAAGCATCGGAATCTATACCTAGTGTTACAGTAATGGTTCAAAACATAGACAGTAAGATGAGTCAGTCTTCTTGTACTTAAGTCGGCATTGTGCCTTTTGTAATTAATTTCGATGCAATTTCTGTGTTTCATCGTCAATAAGAAGGTCCAAGGAATACAGTAAACCTGAAGTGAAGCATCGGAATCTATAACTTGTGTCACTGGAATGGTTCAAAATATAGACATTAAGAAGAGTCAGTCTTCTTGTACTTTAGCCAGCATTGTGCCTTTTGTGTTTAATTCCGATGCAACTCCTGTGATTCATCGTCAATTAGAAGGTCCAAGGGATACAGTGAACCTGAAGTGAAGCATCGGAATCTATAACTAGAGTCACAGGAATGTTTCAAAACATAGTCAGTAAGAAGAGTCAGTCTTCTTGTCCTTATGTCGGCATTGTGCCTTTTGTGTTTAATTCCGATGCAACTCCTGTGATTCATCGTGAATAAGAAGGTCCAAGGGATACAGTGAACCTGAAGTGAAGAATCGGAATCTATAACTAGAGTCACAGGAATGTTTCAAAACATAGTCAGTAAGAAGAGTCAGTCTTCTTGTCCTTAAGTCGGCATTGAGCCTTTTGTATTTAATTCCGATGCAATTTCTGTGTTTCATCGGCAATAAGGTCAGAGGGATACCATTAAGCTGAAGTGAAGCATCGGAATCTATAACTAGTGTCACAGGAATGGTTGAAAACATAGACTGTAGGAAGAGTCAGTCTTTTTGTTCTTAAGTCGGCATTGTGCCTTTTGTATTTAATTCCGATGCAAATTCTGTGTTTCATCATCAATAAGGTCAGAGGGATACAGTAAGCCTGAAGTGAAGCATCGGAATCTATAACTAGTGTCACAGGAATGGTTCAAAACATAGACAGTAGGAAGAGTCAGTCTTCTTGTACTTAAGTCTGCATTGTGCCATTTGTATTTAATTCCGATGCCGTTTCTGTGTTTCATTGTCAATAAGATTGTCAGAGGGATACAGTAAACGTGAGGTGAAGCATCGGAATCCAAAACTAGTGTCACAGGAATGGTTCAAAGCATAGACAGTAGGAAGAGTCAGTCTTCTTGTACTTAAGTAGGCATTGCGCCTTTTGTATTTCATTCCGATGCAATTTCTGTGTTTCATCGTCAATAAGAAGATACAAGGTATACAGAAATCCTGAAGTGAAGCATCGGAATCTATAACTAGTGTCACAGGAATGGTTCAAACATAGTCAGTAAGAAGAGTCAGTCTTCTTGTACTTAAGTCGGCATTGTGCCTTTTCTATTTAATTCCGATGCAATTTCTGTGTTTCATCGTCAATAAGAAGGTCCAAGGGTTACAGTAAACCTGGAGTGAAGCATCGGAATCTATAACTAGTGTCACAGGAATGGTTCAAAGCATAGACAGTAAGAAGAGTCAGTCTTCTTGTACGTAAGTCGACATTGAGAATTTTCTATTTAATTCCGATGTAATTTCTGTGTTTCATCGTCAATAAGAATGTCGAAGGTATACAGTAAACCTGAAGTAAAGCTTCGGAATCTATGACTAGTGTCACAGCAATGGTTCAAACTATAGTCACTAAGAAGAGTCAGTCTTCTTGTACTTAAGTCGGCATTGTGCCTTTTCTATATAATTCCGATGCAATTTCTGTGTTTCATCGTCAATAAGAAGGTTCAAGGGATACAGTAAACGTGGAGTGAAGCATCGGAATCTATAACTAGTGTCACAGGAATGGTTCAAAACATAGACAGTAAGAAGAGTCAGTCTTCTTGTACTTAAGTCGGCATTGTGAGTTTTCTATTTAATTCCGATGCGATTTCTGTGTTTCACCGTCAATAAGTAGATCAGAGGGATACAGTAAACCTGAAGTGAAGCATCGGAATCTATAACTAGTGTCACAGGAATGGTTCAAAACATAGACAGTAAGAAGAGTCAGTCTTCGTGTACTAAAGTTGGCATTTTGCCTTTTGTATTTACTTCCAATGCTATTTCTGTGTGTCTCCGTCAATACCAAGGTCCAAGGGATACAGTAAACCTGAAGTGAAGCATCGGAATCTATAACAATTGTCACCGGAATGGTTCAAACTATTATCAGTAAGAAGAGTCAGTCTTCTTGTACTTAAGTCGGCATTGTGCCTTTTCTATTTCATTCCGATGCAGTTTCTGTGTTTCATCGTCAATAAGAAGGTCCAAGGAATACAGTAAACCGGGAGTGAGGCATCGGAATCTATAACTAGTGTCACAGGAATGGTTGAAACATAGTCAGTAAGAAGAGTCAGTCTTCTTGTCCTTAAGTCGGCATTGTGCCTTTTGTATTTAATTCCGATGCAATTTCTGTGTTTCATCGTCAACAAGAAGGTTCAAGGGATACAGTAAACCTGGAATGAAGCATCGGAATCTATACCTAGTGTTACAGTAATGGTTCAAAACATAGACAGTAAGAAGAGTCAGTCTTCTTGTACTTAAGTCGGCATTGTGCCTTTTGTATTTAATTTCGATGCAATTTCTGTGTTTCATCGTCAATAAGAAGGTCCAAGGAATACAGTAAACCTGAAGTGAAGCATCGGAATCTATAACTAGTGTCACTGGAATGGTTCAAAATATAGACATTAAGAAGAGTCAGTCTTCTTGTACTTAAGTCTGCATTGTGCCTTTTGTGTTTAATTCCGATGCAACTCCAGTGATTCTTCGTCAATAAGAAGGTCCAAGGGAAACAGTGAACCTGAAGTGAAGCATCGGAATCTATAACTTGAGTCACAGGAATGTTTCAAAACATAGTCAGTAAGAAGAGTCAGTCTTCTTGTCCTTAAGTCGGCATTGTGCCTTTTGTATTTAATTCCGATGCAATTACTGTGTTTCATCGGCAATAAGGTCAGAGGGATACCATAAAGCTGAAGTGAAGCATCGGAATCTATAACTAGTGTCACAGGAATGGTTCAAAACATAGACAGTAGGAAGAGTCAGTCTTCTTGTACCTAAGTCGGCATTGTGCCTTTTGTATTTATTTCCGATGCAATTTCGGTGTATCATCGTCAATAAGAAGGTCAGAGGGATACAGTAAACCTGAAGTGAAGCATCGGAATCTATAACTAGTGTCACAGGAAGGGTTTAAAAATAGTCAGTGAGAAGAGTCAGTCTCCTTGTACTTAAGTCGGCATTGTGCGTTTTCTATTTAATTCCAATGTAATTTCTGTGTTTCATCGTCAATAAGAAGGTTCAAGGGATACAGTAAACCTGGAATGAAGCATCGGAATCTATAACTAGTGTCACAGGAATGGTTCAAAGCATAGACAGTAAGAAGAGTCAGTCTTCTTGTACGTAAGTCGACATTGAGCCTTTTCTATTTAATTCCGATATAATTTCTGTGTTTCATCGTCAATAAGAATGTCGAAGGTATACAGTAAACCTGAAGTAAAGCTTCGGAATCTATGACTAGTGTCACAGCAATGGTTCAAACTATAGTCACTAAGAAGAGTCAGTCTTCTTGTACTTAAGTCGGCATTGTGCTTTTCTATTAAATTCCGATGCAATTTGTGTGTTTCATCGTCAATAAGAAGGTTCAAGGGATACAGTAAACCTGGAGTGAAGCATCGGAATCTATAACTAGTGTCACAGGAATGGTTCAAAACATAGACAGTAAGAAGAGTCAGTCTTCTTGTACTTAAGTCTGCATTGTGAGTTTTCTATTTAATTCCGATGCGATTTCTGTGTTTCATCGTCAATAAGTAGATCAGAGGGATACAGTAAACGTGAAGTGAAGCATCGGAATCTATAACTAGTGTCACAGGATTGGTTCAAAACATAGACAGTAAGAAGAGTCAGTCTTCGTGTACTAAAGTTGGCATTTTGCCTTTTGTATTTACTTCCAATGCTATTTCTGTGTGTCACCGTCAATACCAAGGTCCAAGGGATACAGTAAACCTGAAGTGAAGCATCGGAATCTATAACAATTGTCACCGTAATGGTTCAAACTATTATCAGTAAGAAGAGTCAGTCTTCTTGTACTTAAGTCGGCATTGTGCTTTTTCTATTTCATTCCGATGCAGTTTCTGTGTTTCATCGTCAATAAGAAGGTCCAAGGAATACAGTAAACCTGGAGTGAAGCATCGGAATCTGTAACTAGTGTCACAGGAATGGTTGAAACATAGTCAGTAAGAGGAGTCAGCCTTCTTGTACTTAAGTCGGCATTGTGCCTTTTGTATTTAATTCCGATGCAATTTCTGAGTTTCATCGTCAATAAGAAGGTCAGAGGGATACAGTAAACCTGAAGTGAAGCATCGGAATCTATAACTAGTGTCACAGGAATGGTTCGAAAAATAGACAGTAAGAAGAGTCAGTCTTCATGTCCTTAAGTCGGCATTGTGCCTTTTGTATATAATTCCGATGCAATTTCTGTGTTTCATCATCAACAAGAAAGTTCAAGGGATACAGTAAACCTGGAATGAAGCATCGGAATCTATACCTAGTGTTACAGTAATGGTTCAAAACATATACAGTAAGAAGAGTCAGTCTTCTTGTACTTAAGTCGGCATTGTGCCTTTTGTATTTAATTTCGATGCAATTTATGTGTTTCATCGTCAATAAGACGGTCCAAGGAATACAGTAAACCTGAAGTGAAGCATCGGAATGTATAACTAGTGTCACTGGAATGGTTCAAAATATAGTCATTAAGAAGAGTCAGTCTTCTTGTACTTAAGTCAGCATTGTGCCTTTTGTGTTTAATTCCGATGCAACTCCTGTGATTCTTCGTCAATAAAAAGGTCCAAGGGATACAGTGAACCTGAAGTGAAGCATCGGAATCTATAACTAGTGTCACAGGAATGGTTCAAAACATAGACAGTAAGAAGAGTCAGTCTTCTTGCCCTTCAGTCGGCATTGTGCCTTTTGTATTTAATTCCGATGCAATTTCTGTGTTTCATCGTCAACAAGAAGGTTCAAGGGATACAGTAAACCTGGAATGAAGCATCGGAATCTATACCTAGTGTTACAGTAATGGTTCAAAACATAGACAGTAAGAAGAGTCAGTGTTCTTGTACTTAAGTCGGCATTGCGCCTTTTGTATTTAATTTCGATGCAATTTCTGTGTTTCATCGTCAATAAGAAGGTCCAAGGAATACAGTAAACCTGAAGTGAAGCATCGGAATCTATAACTAGAGTCACAGGAATGTTTCAAACATAGTCAGTAAGAAGAGTCAGTCTTCTTGTCCTTAAGTCGGCATTGCGCCTTTTGTATTTAATTCCGATGCAATTTCTGTGTTTCATCGGCAATAAGGTCAGAGGGATACCATAAAGCTGAAGTGAAGCATCGGAATCTATAACTAGTGTCACAGGAATGGTTCAAAACATAGACAGTAAGAAGAGTCAGTCTTCTTGTACTTAAGTCGGCATTGTGAGTTATCTATATAATTCCGATGCAATTTCTGTGTTTCATCGTCAATAAGAAGGTCAGAGGGATACAGTAAACCTGAAGTGAAGCATCGGAATCTATAACTAGTGTCACAGGAATGGTTCAAAACATAGACAGTAAGAAGAGTCAGTCTTCTTGTCCTTAAGTCGGCATTGTGCCTTTTGTATTTAATTCCGATGCAATTTCTGTGTTTCATCGTCAACAAGAAGGTTCAAGGGATACAGTAAACCTGGAATGAAGCATCGGAATCTATACCTAGTGTTACAGTAATGGTTCAAAACATAGACAGTAAGAAGAGTCAGTCTTCTTGTACTTAAGTCGGCATTGTGCCTTTTGTATTTAATTTCGATGCAATTTCTGTGTTTCATCGTCAATAAGAAGGTCCAAGGAATACAGTAAACCTGGAGTGAAGCATCGGAATCTATAACTAGTGTCACAGGAATGGTTGAAACATAGTCAGTAAGAAGAGTCAGCCTTCTTGTACTTAAGTCGGCATTGTGCCTTTTGTATTTAATTCCGATGCAATTTCTGTGTTTCATCGTCAATAAGAAGGTCAGAGGGATACAGTAAACCTAAAGTGAAGCATCGGAATCTATAACTAGTGTCACTGGAATGGTTCAAAACATAGACAGTAAGAAGAGTCAGTCTTCTTGTCCTTAAGTCGGCATTGTGCCTTTTGTATTTAATTCCGATGCAATTTCTGTGTTTCATCGTCAACAAGAAGGTTCAAGGGATACAGTAAACCTGGAATGAAGCATCGGAATCTATACTTAGTGTTACAGTAATGGTTCAAAACATAGACAGTAAGAAGAGTCAGTCTTCTTGTACTTAAGTCGGCATTGTGCCTTTTGTATTTAATTTCGATGCAATTTCTGTGTTTCATCGTCAATAAGAAGGTCCAAGGAATACAGTAAACCTGAAGTGAAGCATCGGAATCTATAACTTGTGTCACTGGAATGGTTCAAAATATAGACATTAAGAAGAGTCAGTCTTCTTGTACTTAAGCCAGCATTGTGCCTTTTGTGTTTAATTCCGATGCAACTCCTGTGATTCATCGTCAATAAGAAGGTCAGAGGGATACAGTAAACCTGAAGTGAAGCATCGGAATCTATAACTAGTGTCACTGGAATGGTTCAAAACATAGACAGTAAGAAGAGTCAGTCTTCTTGTCCTTAAGTCGGCATTGTGCCTTTTGTATTTAATTCCGATGCAATTTCTGTGTTTCATCGGCAATAAGGTCAGAGGGATACCATAAAGCTGAAGTGAAGCATCGGAATCTATAACTAGTGTCACAGGAATGGTTCAAAACATAGACAGTAGGAAGAGTCAGTCTTCTTGTACCTAAGTCGGCATTGTGCCTTTTGTATTTATTTCCGATGCAATTTCGGTGTTTCATCGTCAATAAGAAGGTCAGAGGGATACAGTAAACCTGAAGTGAAGCATCGGAATCTATAACTAGTGTCACAGGAACGGTTTAAAAATAGTCAGTGAGAAGAGTCAGTCTCCTTGTACTTAAGTCGGCATTGTGCGTTTTCTATTTAATTCCAATGCAATTTCTGTGTTTCATCGTCAATAAGAAGGTTCAAGGGATACAGTAAACCTGAAATGAAGCATCGGAATCTATAACTAGTGTCACAGGAATGGTTCAAAGCATAGACAGTAAGAAGAGTCAGTCTTCTTGTACGTAAGTCGACATTGAGCCTTTTCTATTTAATTCCGATGTAATTTCTGTGTTTCGTCGTCAATAAGAATGTCGAAGGTATACAGTAAACCTGAAGTAAAGCTTCGAAATCTATGACTAGTGTCACAGCAATGGTTCAAACTATAGTCACTAAGAAGAGTCAGTCTTCTTGTACTTAAGTCGGCATTGTGCCTTTTCTATTAAATTCCGATGCAATTTGTGTGTTTCATCGTCAATAAGAAGGTTCAAGGGATACAGTAAACCTGGAGTGAAGCATCGGAATCTATAACTAGTGTCACAGGAATGGTTCAAAACATAGACAGTAAGAAGAGTCAGTCTTCTTGTACTTAAGTCTGCATTGTGAGTTTTCTATTTAATTCCGATGCGATTTCTGTGTTTCATCGTCAATAAGTAGATCAGAGGGATACAGTAAACCTGAAGTGAAGCATCGGAATCTATAACTAGTGTCACAGGAATGGTTCAAAACATAGACAGTAAGAGGAGTCAGTATTCGTGTACTAAAGTTGGCATTTTGACTTTTGTATTTACTTCCAATGCTATTTCTGTGTGTAACCGTCAATACCAAGGTCCAAGGGATACAGTAAACCTGAAGTGAAGCATCGGAATCTATAACAATTGTCACCGTAATGGTTCAAACTATTATCAGTAAGAAGAGTCAGTCTTCTTGTACTTAAGTCGGCATTGTGCCTTTTCTATTTCATTCCGATGCAGTTTCTGTGTTTCATCGTCAATAAGAAGGTCCAAGGAATACAGTAAACCTGGAGTGAAACATCGGAATCTGTAACTAGTGTCACAGGAATGGTTGAAACATAGTCAGTAAGAAGAGTCAGCCTTCTTGTACTTAAGTCGGCATTGTGCCTTTTGTATTTAATTCCGATGCAATTTCTGTGATTCATCGTCAATAAGAAGGTCAGAGGGATACAGTAAACCTGAAGTGAAGCATCAGAATCTATAACTAGTGTCACAGGAATGGTTCGAAAAATAGACAGTAAGAAGAGTCAGTCTTCTTGTCCTTAAGTCGGCATTGTGCCTTTTGTATATAAGTCCGATGCAATTTCTGTGTTTCATCATCAACAAGAAGGTTCAAGGGATACAGTAAACCTGGAATGAAGCATCGGAATCTATACCTAGTGTTACAGTAATGGTTCAAAACATAGACAGTAAGAAGAGTCAGTCTTCTTGTACTTAAGTCGGCATTGTGCCTTTTGTATTTAATTTCGATGCAATTTATGTGTTTCATCGTCAATAAGACGGTCCAAGGAATACAGTAAACCTGAAGTGAAGCATCGGAATGTATAACTAGTGTCACTGGAATGGTTCAAAATATAGTCATTAAGAAGAGTCAGTCTTCTTGTACTTAAGTCAGCATTGTGCCTTTTGTGTTTAATTCCGATGCAACTCCTGTGATTCTTCGTCAATAAAAAGGTCCAAGGGATACAGTGAACCTGAAGTGAAGCATCGGAATCTATAACTAGTGTCACAGGAATGGTTCAAAACATAGACAGTAAGAAGAGTCAGTCTTCTTGTCCTTCAGTCGGCATTGTGCCTTTTGTATTTAATTCCGATGCAATATCTGTGTTTCATCGTCAACAAGAAGGTTCAAGGGATACAGTAAACCTGGAATGAAGCATCGGAATCTATACCTAGTGTTACAGTAATGGTTCAAAACATAGACAGTAAGAAGAGTCAGTGTTCTTGTACTTAAGTCGGCATTGCGCATTTTGTATTTAATTTCAATGCAATTTCTGTGTTTCATCGTCAATAAGAAGGTCCAAGGAATACAGTAAACCTGAAGTGAAGCATCGGAATCAATGACTAGAGTCACAGGAATGTTTCAAAACATACTCAGTAAGAAGAGTCAGTCTTCTTGTCCTTAAGTCGGCATTGCGCCTTTTGTATTTAATTCCGATGCAATTTCTGTGTTTCATCGGCAATAAGGTCAGAGGGATACCATAAAGCTGAAGTGAAGCATCGGAATCTATAACTAGTGTCACAGGAATGATTCAAAACATAGACAGTAAGAAGAGTCAGTCTTCTTGTACTTAAGTCGGCATTGTGAGATTTCTATTTAATTCCGATGCGATTTCTGTGTTTCATCGTCAATAAGTAGATCAGAGGGATACAGTAAACCTGAAGTGAAGCATCGGAATCTATTACTAGTGTCACAGGAATGGTTCAAAACATAGACAGTAAGAAGAGTCAGTCTTTGTGTACTAAAGTTGGCATTTTGCCTTTTGTATTTACTTCCAATGCTATTTCTTTGTGTCACCGTCAATACCAAGGTCCAAGGGATACAGTAAACCTGAAGTGAAGCATCGGAATCTATAACAATTGTCGCCGGAATGGTTCAAACTATTATCAGTAAGAAGAGTCAGTCTTCTTGTACTTAAGTCGGCATTGTGCCTTTTCTATATCATTCCGATGCAGTTTCTGTGTTTCATCGTCAATAAGAAGGTCCAAGGAATACAGTAAACCTGGAGTGAAGCATCGGAATCTATAACTAGTGTCACAGGAATGGTTGAAACATAGTCAGTAAGAAGAGTCAGCCTTCTTGTACTTAAGTCGGCATTGTGCCTTTTGTATTTAATTCCGATGCAATTTCTGTGTTTCATCGTCAATAAGAAGGTCAGAGGGATACAGTAAACCTGAAGTGAAGCATCGGAATCTATAACTAGTGTCACAGGAATGGTTCAAAACATAGACAGTAAGAAGAGTCAGTCTTCTTGTCCTTAAGTCGGCATTGTGCCTTTTGTATTTAATTCCGATGCAATTTCTGTGTTTCATCGTCAACAAGAAGGTTCAAGGGATACAGTAAACCTGGAATGAAGCATCGGAATCTATACCTAGTGTTACAGTAATGGTTCAAAACATAGACAGTAAGAAGAGTCAGTCTTCTTGTACTTAAGTCGGCATTGTGCCTTTTGTATTTAATTTCGATGCAATTTCTGTGTTTCATCGTCAATAAGAAGGTCCAAGGAATACAGTAAACCTGAAGTGAAGCATCGGAATCTATAACTAGTGTCACTGGAATGGTTCAAAATATAGACATTAAGAAGAGTCAGTCTTCTTGTACTTAAGTCTGCATTGTGCCTTTTGTGTTTAATTCCGATGCAACTCCAGTGATTCTTCGTCAATAAGAAGGTCCAAGGGAAACAGTGAACCTGAAGTGAAGCATCGGAATCTATAACTTGAGTCACAGGAATGTTTCAAAACATAGTCAGTAAGAAGAGTCAGTCTTCTTGTCCTTAAGTCGGCATTGTGCCTTTTGTATTAAATTCCGAAGCAATTTCTGTGTTTCATCGGCAATGAGGTCAGAGGGATACCATGAAGCTGAAGTGAAGCATCGGAATCTATAACTAGTGTCATAGGAATGGTTCAAAACATAGACAGTAGGAAGAGTCAGTCTTCTTGTACCTAAGTCGGCATTGTGCCTTTTGTATTTCATTCCGATGCAATTTCGGTGTTTCATCGTCAATAAGAAGGTCAGAGGGATACAGTAAACCTGAAGTGAAGCATCGGAATCTATAACTAGTGTCACAGGAATGGTTTAAACATAGTCAGTGAGAAGAGTCAGGCTCCTTGTACTTAAGTCGGCATTGTGCCTTTTCTATTTAATTCCTATGCAATTTCTGTGTTTCATCGTCAATAAGAAGGTCCAAGGGTTACAGTAAACCTGGAGTGAAGCATCGGAATCTATAACTAGTGTCACAGGAATGGTTCAAAACATAGACAGTAAGAAGAGTCAGTCTTCTTGTACTTAAGTCAGCATTGTGCCTTTTGTGTTTAATTCCGATGCAACTCCTGTGATTCATCGTCAATAAGAAGGTCCAAGGGATACAGTGAACTTGAAGTGAAGCATCGGAATCTATAACTAGAGTCACAGGAATGTTTCAAAACATAGTCAGTAAGAAGAGTCAGTCTTCTTGTCCTTAAGTCGGCATTGTGCCTTTTGTATTTAATTCCGATGCAATTTCTGTGTTTCATCGGCAATAAGGTCAGAGGGATACAGTAAACCTGAAGTGAAGCATCGGTATCTATAACTAGAGTCACAGGAATGTTTCAAAACATAGTCAGTAAGAAGAGTCAGTCTTCTTGTCCTTAAGTCGGCATTGTGCCTTTTGTATTTAATTCCGATGCAATTTCTGTGTTTCATCGTCAACAAGAAGGTTCAAGGGATACAGTAAACCTGGAATGAAGCATCGGAATCTATACCTAGTGTTACAGTAATGGTTCAAAACATAGACAGTAAGAAGAGTCAGTCTTCTTGTACTTAAGTCGGCATTGTGCCTTTTGTATTTAATTTCGATGCAATTTCTGTGTTTCATCGTCAATAAGAAGGTCCAAGGAATACAGTAAACCTGAAGTGAAGCATCGGAATCTATAACTTGTGTCACTGGAATGGTTCAAAATATAGACATTAAGAAGTGTCAGTCTTCTTGTACTTAAGCCAGCATTGTGCCTTTTGTGTTTAATTCCGATGCAACTCCTGTGATTCATCGTCAATAAGAAGGTCCAAGGGATACAGTGAACCTGAAGTGAAGCATCGGAATCTATAACTAGAGTCACAGGAATGTTTCAAAACATAGTCAGTAAGAAGAGTCAGTCTTCTTGTCCTTAAGTCGGCATTGTGCTTTTTGTATTTAATTCCGATGCAATTTCTGTGTTTCATCGGCAATAAGGTCAGAGGGATACCATAAAGCTGAAGTGAAGCATCGGAATCTATAACTAGTGTCACAGGAATGGTTCAAAACATAGACAGTAAGAAGAGTCAGTCTTCTTGTACTTAAGTCGCCATTGTGAGTTTTCTATTTAATTCCGATGCGATTTCTGTGTTTCATCGTCAATAAGTAGATCAGAGGGATACAGTAAACCTGAAGTGAAGCATCGGAATCTATAACTAGTGTCACAGGAATGGTTCAAATCATAGACAGTAAGAAGAGTCAGTCTTCGTGTACTAAAGTTGGCATTTTGCCTTTTGTATTTACTTCCAATGCTATTTCTGTGTGTCTCCGTCAATACCAAGGTCCAAGGGATACAGTAAACCTGAAGTGAAGCATCGGAATCTATAACAATTGTCACCGGAATGGTTCAAACTATTATCAGTAAGAAGAGTCAGTCTTCTTGTACTTAAGTCGGCAATGTGCCTTTTCTATTTCATTCCGATGCAGTGTCTGTGTTTCATCGTCAATAAGAAGGTCCAAGGAATACAGTAAACCGGGAGTGAGGCATCGGAATCCATAACTTGTGTCACAGGAATGGTTGAAACATAGTCAGTAAGAAGAGTCAGCCCTCTTGTACTTAAGTCGGCATTGTGCCTTTTGTATTTAATTCCGATGCAATTTCTGTGTTTCATCGTCAATAAGAAGGTCAGAGGGATACAGTAAACCTGAAGTGAAGCATCGGAATCTATAACTAGTGTCACAGGAATGGTTCAAAACATAGACAGTAAGAAGAGTCAGTCTTCTTGTCCTTAAGTCGGCATTGTGCCTTTTGTATTTAATTCCGATGCAATTTCTGTGTTTCATCGTCAACAAGAAGGTTCAAGGGATACAGTAAACCTGGAATGAAGCATCGGAATCTATACCTAGTGTTACAGTAATGGTTCAAAACATAGACAGTAAGAAGAGTCAGTCTTCTTGTACTTAAGTCGGCATTGTGCCTTTTGTATTTAATTTCGATGCAATTTCTGTGTTTCATCGTCAATAAGAAGGTCCAAGGAATACAGTAAACCTGAAGTGAAGCATCGGAATCTATAACTAGAGTCACAGGAATGTTTCAAAACATAGTCAGTAAGAAGAGTCAGTCTTCTTGTCCTTAAGTCGGCATTGTGCCTTTTGTATTTAATTCCGATGCAATTTCTGTGTTTCATCGGCAATAAGGTCAGAGGGATACCATAAAGCTGAAGTGAAGCATCGGAATCTATAACTAGTGTCACAGGAATGGTTCAAAACATAGACAGTAGGAAGAGTCAGTCTTCTTGTACCTAAGTCGGCATTGTGCCTTTTGTATTTATTTCCGATGCAATTTCGGTGTTTCATCGTCAATAAGAAGGTCAGAGGGATACAGTAAACCTGAAGTGAAGCATCGGAATCTATAACTAGTGTCACAGGAATGGTTCAAAACATAGTCAGTAAGAAGAGTCAGTTTTCTTGTACTTAAGTCGGCATTGTGCCTTTTCTATTTAATTCCGATGAAATTTCTGTGTTTCATCGTCAATAAGAAGGTTCAAGGGATACAGTAAACCTGGAATGAAGCATCGGAATCTATAACTAGTGTCACAGGAATGGTTCAAAGCATAGACAGTAAGAAGAGTCAGTCTTCTTGTACGTAAGTCGACATTGAGCCTTTTCTATTTAATTCCGATGTAATTTCTGTGTTTCATCGTCAATAAGAATGTCGAAGGTATACAGTAAACCTGAAGTAAAACTTCGGAATCTATGACTAGTGTCACAGCAATGGTTCAAACTATACTCACTAAGAAGAGTCAGTCTTCTTGTACTTAAGTCGGCATTGTGCCTTTTCTATTAAATTCCGATGCAATTAGTGTGTTTCATCGTCAATAAGAAGGTTCAAGGGATACAGTAAACCTGGAGTGAAGCATCGGAATCTATAACTAGTGTCACAGGAATGGTTCAAAACATAGACAGTAAGAAGAGTCAGTCTTCTTGTACTTAAGTCAGCATTGTGTCTTTTGTATTTAATTCCGATGCAACTCCAGTGATTCTTCGTCAATAAGTAGATGAGAGGGATACAGTAAACCTGAAGTGAAGCATCGGAATCTATAACTAGTGTCACAGGAATGGTTCAAAACATAGACAGTAAGAAGAGTCAGTCTTCGTGTACTAAAGTTGGCATTTTGCCTTTTGTATTTACTTCCAATGCTATTTCTGTGTGTCACCGTCAATACCAAGGTCCAAGGGATACAGTAAACCTGAAGTGAAGCATCGGAATCTATAACAATTGTCACCGTAATGGTTCAAACTATTATCAGTAAGAAGAGTCAGTCTTCTTGTACTTAAGTCGGCATTGTGCCTTTTCTATTTCATTCCGATAGAGTTTCTGTGTTTCATCGTCAATAAGAAGGTCCAAGGAATACAGTAAACCTGGAGTGAAGCATCGGAATCTGTAACTAGTGTCACAGGAATGGTTGAAACATAGTCAGTAAGAAGAGTCAGCCTTCTTGTACTTAAGTCGGCATTGTGCCTTTTGTAATTAATTCCGATGCAATTTCTGTGTTTCATCGTCAATAAGAAGGTCAGAGGGATACAGTAAACCTGAAGTGAAGCATCGGAATCTATAACTAGTGTCACAGGAATGGTTCGAAAAATAGACAGTAAGAAGAGTCAGTCTTCTTGTCCTTAAGTCGGCATTGTGCCTTTTGTATATAATTCCGATGCAATTTCTGTGTTTCATCATCAACAAGAAGGTTCAAGGGATACAGTAAACCTGAAGTGAAGCATCGGAATCTATAACTAGTGTCACAGGAATGGTTCAAAACATAGACAGTAAGAAGAGTCAGTCTTCTTGTCCTTCAGTCGGCATTGTGCCTTTTGTATTTAATTCCGATGCAATTTCTGTGTTTCATCGTCAACAAGAAGGTTCAAGGGATACAGTAAACCCGGAATGAAGCATCGGAATCTATACCTAGTGTTACAGTAATGGTTCAAAACATAGACAGTAAGAAGAGTCAGTGTTCTTGTACTTAAGTCGGAATTGCGCATTTTGTATTTAATTTCGATGCAATTTCTGTGTTTCATCGTCAATAAGAAGGTTCAAGGGATACAGTAAACCTGGAATGAAGCATCGAAATCTATACCTAGTGTTACAGTAATGGTTCAAAACATAGACAGTAAGAAGAGTCAGTGTTCTTGTACTTGAGTCGGCATTGCGCATTTTGTATTTAATTTCGATGCAATTTCTGTGTTTCATCGTCAATAAGAAGGTCCAAGGAATACAGTAAACCTGAAGTGAAGCATCGGAATCTATAACTAGAGTCACAGGAATGTTTCAAAACATAGTCAGTAAGAAGAGTCAGTCTTCTTGTCCTTAAGTCGGCATTGCGCCTTTTGTATTTAATTCCGATGCAATATCTGTGTTTCATCGGCAATAAGGTCAGAGGGATACCATAAAGCTGAAGTGAAGCATCGGAATCTATAACTAGTGTCACAGGAATGGTTCAAAACATAGACAGTAAGAAGAGTCAGTCTTCTTGTACTTAAGTCGGCATTGTGAGTTTTCTATTTAATTCCGATGCGATTTCTGTGTTTCATCGTCAATAAGTAGATCAGAGGGATACAGTAAACCTGAAGTGAAGCATCGGAATCTATAACTAGTGTCACAGGAATGGTTCAAAACATAGACAGTAAGAAGAGTCAGTCTTTGTGTACTAAAGTTGGCATTTTGCCTTTTGTATTTACTTCCAATGCTATTTCTTTGTGTCACCGTCAATACCAAGGTCCAAGGGATACAGTAAACCTGAAGTGAAGCATCGGAATCTATAACAATTGTCACCGGAATGGTTCAAACTATTATCAGTAAGAAGAGTCAGTCTTCTTGTACTTAAGTCGGCATTGTGCCTTTTCTATATCATTCCGATGCAGTTTCTGTGTTTCATCGTCAATAAGAAGGTCCAAGGAATACAGTAAACCTGGAGTGAAGCATCGGAATCTATAACTAGTGTCACAGGAATGGTTGAAACATAGTCAGTAAGAAGAGTCAGCCTTCTTGTACTTAAGTCGGCATTGTGCCTTTTGTATTTAATTCCGATGCAATTTCAGTGTTTCATCGTCAATAAGAAGGTCAGAGGGATACAGTAAACCTGAAGTGAAGCATCGGAATCTATAACTAGTGTCACAGGAATGGTTCAAAACATAGACAGTATGAAGAGTCAGTCTTCTTGTCCTTAAGTCGGCATTGTGCCTTTTGTATTTAATTCCGATGCAATTTCTGTGTTTCATCGTCAACAAGGAGGTTCAAGGGATACAGTAAACCTGGAATGAAGCATCGGAATCTATACCTAGTGTTACAGTAATGGTTCAAAACATAGACAGTAAGAAGAGTCAGTCTTCTTGTACTTAAGTCGGCATTGTGCCTTTTGTATTTAATTTCGATGCAATTTCTGTGTTTCATCGTCAATAAGAAGGTCCAAGGAATACAGTAAACCTGAAGTGAAGCATCGGAATCTATAACTAGTGTCACTGGAATGGTTCAAAATATAGACATTAAGAAGAGTCAGTCTTCTTGTACTTAAGTCAGCATTGTGCCTTTTGTGTTTAATTCCGATGCAACTCCAGTGATTCTTCGTCAATAAGAAGGTCCAAGGGATACAGTGAACCTGAAGTGAAGCATCGGAATCTATAACTAGAGTCACAGGAATGTTTCAAAACATAGTCAGTAAGAAGAGTCAGTCTTCTTGTCCTTAAGTCGGCATTGTGCCTTTTGTATTAAATTCCGATGCAATTTCTGTGTTTCATCGGCAATAAAGTCAGAGGGATACAGTAAACCTGAAGTGAAGCATCGGAATCTATAACAATTGTCACCGTAATGGTTCAAACTATTATCAGTAAGAAGAGTCAGTCTTCTTGTACTTAAGTCGGCATTGTGCCTTTTCTATTTCATTCCGATAGAGTTTCTGTGTTTCATCGTCAATAAGAAGGTCCAAGGAATACAGTAAACCTGGAGTGAAGCATCGGAATCTGTAACTAGTGTCACAGGAATGGTTGAAACATAGTCAGTAAGAAGAGTCAGCCTTCTTGTACTTAAGTCGGCATTGTGCCTTTTGTAATTAATTCCGATGCAATTTCTGTGTTTCATCGTCAATAAGAAGGTCAGAGGGATACAGTAAACCTGAAGTGAAGCATCGGAATCTATAACTAGTGTCACAGGAATGGTTCGAAAAATAGACAGTAAGAAGAGTCAGTCTTCTTGTCCTTAAGTCGGCATTGTGCCTTTTGTATATAATTCCGATGCAATTTCTGTGTTTCATCATCAACAAGAAGGTTCAAGGGATACAGTAAACCTGAAGTGAAGCATCGGAATCTATAACTAGTGTCACAGGAATGGTTCAAAACATAGACAGTAAGAAGAGTCAGTCTTCTTGTCCTTCAGTCGGCATTGTGCCTTTTGTATTTAATTCCGATGCAATTTCTGTGTTTCATCGTCAACAAGAAGGTTCAAGGGATACAGTAAACCCGGAATGAAGCATCGGAATCTATACCTAGTGTTACAGTAATGGTTCAAAACATAGACAGTAAGAAGAGTCAGTGTTCTTGTACTTAAGTCGGCATTGCGCATTTTGTATTTAATTTCGATGCAATTTCTGTGTTTCATCGTCAATAAGAAGGTTCAAGGGATACAGTAAACCTGGAATGAAGCATCGAAATCTATACCTAGTGTTACAGTAATGGTTCAAAACATAGACAGTAAGAAGAGTCAGTGTTCTTGTACTTGAGTCGGCATTGCGCATTTTGTATTTAATTTCGATGCAATTTCTGTGTTTCATCGTCAATAAGAAGGTCCAAGGAATACAGTAAACCTGAAGTGAAGCATCGGAATCTATAACTAGAGTCACAGGAATGTTTCAAAACATAGTCAGTAAGAAGAGTCAGTCTTCTTGTCCTTAAGTCGGCATTGCGCCTTTTGTATTTAATTCCGATGCAATATCTGTGTTTCATCGGCAATAAGGTCAGAGGGATACCATAAAGCTGAAGTGAAGCATCGGAATCTATAACTAGTGTCACAGGAATGGTTCAAAACATAGACAGTAAGAAGAGTCAGTCTTCTTGTACTTAAGTCGGCATTGTGAGTTTTCTATTTAATTCCGATGCGATTTCTGTGTTTCATCGTCAATAAGTAGATCAGAGGGATACAGTAAACCTGAGGTGAAGCATCGGAATCTATAACTAGTGTCACAGGAATGGTTCAAAACATAGACAGTAAGAAGAGTCAGTCTTTGTGTACTAAAGTTGGCATTTTGCCTTTTGTATTTACTTCCAATGCTATTTCTTTGTGTCACCGTCAATACCAAGGTCCAAGGGATACAGTAAACCTGAAGTGAAGCATCGGAATCTATAACAATTGTCACCGGAATGGTTCAAACTATTATCAGTAAGAAGAGTCAGTCTTCTTGTACTTAAGTCGGCATTGTGCCTTTTCTATATCATTCCGATGCAGTTTCTGTGTTTCATCGTCAATAAGAAGGTCCAAGGAATACAGTAAACCTGGAGTGAAGCATCGGAATCTATAACTAGTGTCACAGGAATGGTTGAAACATAGTCAGTAAGAAGAGTCAGCCTTCTTGTACTTAAGTCGGCATTGTGCCTTTTGTATTTAATTCCGATGCAATTTCAGTGTTTCATCGTCAATAAGAAGGTCAGAGGGATACAGTAAACTTGAAGTGAAGCATCGGAATCTATAACTAGTGTCACAGGAATGGTTCAAAACATAGACAGTATGAAGAGTCAGTCTTCTTGTCCTTAAGTCGGCATTGTGCCTTTTGTATTTAATTCCGATGCAATTTCTGTGTTTCATCGTCAACAAGAAGGTTCAAGGGATACAGTAAACCTGGAATGAAGCATCGGAATCTATACCTAGTGTTACAGTAATGGTTCAAAACATAGACAGTAAGAAGAGTCAGTCTTCTTGTACTTAAGTCGGCATTGTGCCTTTTGTATTTAATTTCGATGCAATTTCTGTGTTTCATCGTCAATAAGAAGGTCCAAGGAATACAGTAAACCTGAAGTGAAGCATCGGAATCTATAACTAGTGTCACTGGAATGGTTCAAAATATAGACATTAAGAAGAGTCAGTCTTCTTGTACTTAAGTCAGCATTGTGCCTTTTGTGTTTAATTCCGATGCAACTCCAGTGATTCTTCGTCAATAAGAAGGTCCAAGGGATACAGTGAACCTGAAGTGAAGCATCGGAATCTATAACTAGAGTCACAGGAATGTTTCAAAACATAGTCAGTAAGAAGAGTCAGTCTTCTTGTCCTTAAGTCGGCATTGTGCCTTTTGTATTAAATTCCGATGCAATTTCTGTGTTTCATCGGCAATAAGGTCAGAGGGATACCATGAAGCTGAAGTGAAGCATCGGAATCTATAACTAGTGTCATAGGAATGGTTCAAAACATAGACAGTAGGAAGAGTCAGTCTTCTTGTACCTAAGTCGGCATTGTGCCTTTTGTATTTCATTCCGATGCAATTTCGGTGTTTCATCGTCAATAAGAAGGTCAGTGGGATACAGTAAACCTGAAGTGAAGCATCGGAATCTATAACTAGTGTCACAGGAATGGTTTAAACATAGTCAGTGAGAAGAGTCAGGCTCCTTGTACTTAAGTCGGCATTGTGCCTTTTCTATTTAATTCCAATGCAATTTCTGTGTTTCATCGTCAATAAGAAGGTCCAAGGGTTACAGTAAACCTGGAGTGAAGCATCGGAATCTATAACTAGTGTCACAGGAATGGTTCAAAACATAGACAGTAAGAAGAGTCAGTCTTCTTGTACTTAAGTCAGCATTGTGCCTTTTGTGTTTAATTCCGATGCAACTCCTGTGATTCATCGTCAATAAGAAGGTCCAAGGGATACAGTGAACTTGAAGTGAAGCATCGGAATCTATAACTAGAGTCACAGGAATGTTTCAAAACATAGTCAGTAAGAAGAGTCAGTCTTCTTGTCCTTAAGTCGGCATTGTGCCTTTTGTATTTAATTCCGATGCAATTTCTGTGTTTCATCGTCAACAAGAAGATTCAAGGGATACAGTAAACCTGGAGTGAAGCATCGGAATCTATACCTAGTGTCACAGTAATGGTTCAAAATATAGACAGTAAGAAGAGTCAGTCTTCTTGTACTTAAGTCGGCATTGTGCCTTTTGTATTTAATTTCGATGCAATTTCTGTGTTTCATCGTCAATAAGAAGGTCCAAGGAATACAGTAAACCTGAAGTGAAGCATCGGAATCTATAACTAGTGTCACTGGAATGGTTCAAAATATAGACAGTAAGAAGAGTCAGTCTTCTTGTACTTAAGTCAGCATTGTGCCTTTTGTGTTTAATTCCGATGCAATTCCTGTGAATCATCGTCAATAAGAAGGTCCAAGGGATACAGTGAACCTGAAGTGAAGCATCGGAATCTATAACTAGAGTCACAGGAATGTTTCAAAACATAGTCAGTAAGAAGAGTCAGTCTTCTTGTCCTTAAGTCGGCATTGTGCCTTTTGTATTTCATTCCGATGCAATTTCTGTGTTTCATCGGCAATAAGGTCAGAGGGATACAGTAAAGCTGAAGTGAAGCATTGGAATCTATAACTAGTGTCACAGGAATGGTTCAAAACATAGACAGTAGGAAGAGTCAGTCTTCTTGTACTTAAGTCGGCATTGTGCGTTTTGTATTTTATTCCGATGCAATTTCTGTGTTTCATTGTCAATAAGAAGGTCAGAGAGATACAGTAAACCTGAGGTGAAGCATCGGAATCCAAAACTAGTGTCACAGGAATGTTTCAAAGCATAGACAGTAGGAAGAGTCAGTCTTCTTGTACTTAAGTCGGCATTGTGCATTTTGTATTTAATTCCGATACAATTTCTGTGTTTTATCGTCAATAAGAAGGTACAAGGTATACAGTAAACCTGAAGTGAAGCATCGGAATCTATAACTAGTGTCACAGGATGGTTCAAAACATAGTCAGTAAGAAGAGTCAGTCTTCTTGTACTTAAGTCGGCATTGTGCCTTTTCTATTTAGTTCCGATGCAATTTCTGTGTTTCATCGTCAATAAGAAGGTCCAAGGGTTACAGTAAACCTGGAGTGAAGCATCGGAATCTATAACTAGTGTCACAGGAATGGTTCAATCATAGACAGTCAGAAGAGTCAGTCTTCTTGTACTTAAGTCGGCATTGTGCGTTTTGTATTGTATTCCGATGCAATTTCTGTGTTTCATTGTCAATAAGAAGGTCTGAGAGATACTGTAAACCTGAGGTGAAGCATCGGAATCCAAAACTAGTGTCACAGGAATGTTTCAAAGCATAGACAGTAGTAAGAGTCAGTCTTCTTGTACTTAAGTCGACATTGTGCCTTTTCTATTTAATTCCGATGCAATTTCTGTGATTCATTGTCAATAAGAAGGTCCAAGGTATACAGTAAACCTGCAGTAAAGTATCGGAATCCATAACTAGTGTCTCAGCAAAGGTTCAAACTATAATCACTAAGAAGAGTCAGTCTTCTTGTACTTAAGTCGGCATTGTGCCTTTTCTATTTAATCCCGATGCTATTTCTGTGTTTCATCGGCAATAAGGTCAGAAGGATACAGTAAACCTGAAGTCAAGCATCGGAATCTATAACTAGAGTCACAGGAGTGTTTCAAATCATAGTCAGTGAGAAGAGTCAGTCTTCTTGTCCTTAAGTCGGCATTGTGCCTTTTGTATTTAATTCCGATGCAATTTCTGTGTTTCATCGGCAATAAGATCAGAGGGATACAGTAAACCTGAAGTGAAGCATCGGAATCTATAACTAGTGTCACAGGAATGGTTCAAAACATAGACAGCAGGAAGAGTCAGTTTTTTGTACTTAAGTCGGCATTGTGCCATTTGTATTTAAGTCCGATGCAATTTCTGTGTTTCATTGTCAATAAGAAGGTCAGAGGGATTCAGTAAACCTGAGGTGAAGCATCGGAATCCAAAACTAGTGTCACAGGAATGGTTCA
Organism: Schistocerca serialis cubense; assembly: GCF_023864345.2. NCBI lineage: Eukaryota > Metazoa > Arthropoda > Insecta > Orthoptera > Acrididae > Schistocerca > Schistocerca serialis. The sequence continues at coordinate 545,208,755 of NC_064646.1, read as the reverse complement.
AAACATAGACAGTAGGAAGAGTCATTCTTCTTGTACTTAAGTCGGCATTGTGCCTTTTGTATTTAATTTCGATGCAATTTCTGTGTTTCATCGTCAATAAGAGGGTCGAAGGGTTACAGTCAACCTGGAGTGAAGCATCGGAATCTATAACTAGTGTCACAGGAATTGTTCTAACATAGACAGTAAGAAGAGTCAGTCTTCTTGTACTTAAGTCGACATTGTTCCTTTTCTATTTAATTCCGATGCAATATCTGTGTTTCATCGTCAATAAGAATGTCAAAGGTATACAGTAAACCTGAAGTAAAGCATCGGAATCTATAACTAGTGTCACAGAATTGGTTCAAACTATAATCACTAAGATGAGTCAGTCTTCTTTTACTTAAGTCGGCATTGTGCCTTTTCTATTTAATTCCGATGCAATTTCTGTGTTTCATCGTCAATAAGAAGGTCCAAGGTATACAGTAAACCTGGAGTGAAGCATCGGAATCTATAACTAGTGTCACAGGAATGGTTTAAACATAGTCAGTAAGAAGAGTCAGTCTTCTTGTACTTAAGTCGGCATTGTGCCTTTTTTTATTTAATTCCAATGGAATTTATGTGTTTCATCGTCAACAAGAAGGTCCAAGGGTTACAGTAAACCTGGAGTGAAGCATCGGAATCTATAACTAGTGTCACAGGAATGGTTCAAAACATAGACAGTAAGAAGAATCAGTCTTCTTGTACTTAAGTCGACATTGTGCCCTTTCTATATAATTCCGATGCAATTTCTGTGTTTCATCGTCAATAAGAAGGTCCAAGGTATACAGTAAACCTGAAGTAATGCATCGGAATCCATAACTAGTGTCTCAGCAATGGTTCAAACTATAATCACTAAGAAGAGTCAGTCTTCCTGTACTTAAGTCGGCATTGTGCCTTTTCTATTTAATCCCGATGCTATTTCTGTGTTTCATCGGCAATAAGGTCAGAGGGATACAGTAAACCTGAAGTGAAGCATCGGATTCTATAACTATTGTCACCGGAATGGTTCAAACTATTATCAGTAAGAAGAGTCAGTCCTCTTGTACTAATTCGGCATTGTGCCTTTTCTATTTCATTCCGATGCAGTTTCTGTGTTTCATCGTCAATAAGAAGGTCCAAGGGATACAGTAAACCTGGAGTGAAGCATCGGAATCAATAACTAGTATCACAGGAATGGTTGAAACATAGACAGTAAGAAGAGTCGGTCTTCTTGTACTTAAGTCGGCATTGCGCCTTTTGTATTTAATTTCTATGCAATTTCTGTGTTTCATCGTCAATAAGAAAGTCCAGGGAATACAGTAAACCTGAAGTGAAGCAACGGAATCTATAACTAGAGTCACAGGAATGTTTCAAAACATAGTCAGTAAGAAGAGCCAGTCTTCATGTCCTTAAGTCGGCATTGTGCCTTTTGTATTTAATTCCGATGCAATTTCTGTGTTTCATCGGCAATAAGGTCAGAGCGATACAGTAATCCTGAAGTGAAGCATCGGAATCTATAACTAGTGTCACAGGAATGGTTCAAAACATAGACAGTAAGAAGAGTCAGTCTTCTTGTAGTTAAGTCGACATTGAGCCTTTTCTATTTAATTCCGATGCAATTTCTGTGTTTCATCGTCAATAAGATTGTCCAAGGTATACAGTAAACCTGAAGTAAAGCATCGGAATCTATAACTAGTGTCACACCAATGGTTCAATATATAATCACTAAGAAGAGTCAGTCTTTTTGTACTTAAGTCGGCATTGTGCCTTTTCTATTTAATTCCGATGCAATTTCTGTGTTTCATCGTCAATACGATGGTCCAAGGGATTCAGTAAACCTGGAGTGAAGCATCGGAATCTATAACTAGTGTCACGGGAGTGGTTCAAACATAGACAGTAAGAAGAGTCAGTCTTCTTGTACTTAAGTCGGCATTGTGAGTTTTCTTTTTAATTCCGATGCAATTTCTGTGTTTCATCGTCAATAAGATGGTCAGAGGGATACAGTAAACCTGAAGTGAAGCATCGGAATCTATAACTAGTGTCACAGGAATGGTTCAAAACATAGACAGTAAGAAGAGTCAGTCTTCGTGTACTGAAGTTGGCATTTTCCTTTTGTATTTAATTCCAATGCTATATCTGTGTGTCACCGTCAATAACAAGGTCCAAGGGATACAGTAAACCTGAAGTGAAGCATCGGAATCTATAACTATTGTCACCGGAATGGTTCAAACTATTATCAGTAAGAAGGGTCAGTCCTCTTGTACTTAAGTCGGCATTGTGCATTTTCTATTTCATTCCGATGCAGTTTCTGTGTTTCATCGTCAATAAGAAGGTCCAAGGGATACAGTAAACCTGGAGTGAAGCATCGGAATCAATAACTAGTATCACAGGAATGGTTGAAACATAGACAGTAAGAAGAGTCAGTCTTCTTGTACTTAAGTCGGCATTGCGCCTTTTGTATTTAATTACGATGCAATTTCTGTGATTCATCGTCAATAAGAAGGTCAGAGGGATACAGTAACCTGATGTGAAGCATCGGAATCTATAACTAGTATCACAGGAATGGTTCAAAACATAGACAGTAAGAAGAGTCAGTCTTCTTGTCCTTAAGTCGGCATTGTGCCTTTTGTATTTAATTCCAATGCAATTTCTGTGTTTCATCGTCAATAAGAAGGTCCAAGGGTCACAGTAAACCAGGAGTGAAGCATCGGAATCTATAACTAGTGTCACAGGAATGGTTCAAAACATAGACACTAGGAAGAGTCAGTCTTCTTGTACTTAAGTCGGCATTGTGCCTTTTGTATTTAATTCCGATGCAATTTCTGTGTTTCATCGTCAATAAGAAGGTCCAAGGGTTACAGTAAACCTGGAGTGAAGCATCGGAATATATAACTAGTGTCACAGGAATGGTTCAAAACATAGACAGCAAGAAGAGTCAGTCTTCTTGTACTTAAGTCGACATTGAGCCTTTTCTATTTAATTCCGATGCAATTTCTGTGTTTCATCGTCAATAAGAATGTCCAAGGTATACAGTTAACCTGAAGTAAAGCATCGGAATCTATAACTAGTGTCACAGCAATGGTTCAAACTATAATCTCTAAGATGAGTCAGTCTTCTTGTACTTAAGTTGGCATTGTGCCTTTTCTATTTAATTACGATGCAATTTCTGTGTTTCATCGTCAATAAGAAGGTCCAAGGTATACAGTAAACCTGGAGTGAAGCACGGGAATCTATAACTAGTGTCACACGAAAGGTTCAAATCATAGACAGTAAGAAGAGTGAGTCTTCTTGTACTTATGTCGGCATTGTGCCTTTTCTATTTCATTCCGATGCAGTTTCTGTGTTTCATCGTCAATAAGAAGGTCCAAGGGATACAGTAAACCTGGAGTGAAGCATCGGAATCTATAACTAGTGTCACAGGAATGGTTCAAAAAATAGACAGTAAGAAGAGTCAGTCTTCTTGTACTTATGTCGGCATTGTGCCGTTTGTATTTAATTCCGATGCAATTTCTGTGATTCATCGTCAATAAGAAGGTCAGAGGGATGCAGTAACCCTGAAGTGAAGCATCGGAATATATAACTAGTGTCACAGGAATGGTTGATACATAGACAGTAAGAAGAGTCAGTCTTCTTGTACTTAAGTCGGCATTGTGACATCTGTATTTAATTCCGATGCAATTTCTGTGTTTCATCGTCAACAAGAAGGTCCAAAGGATACAATAAACCTGGAGTGAAGCTTCGGAATCTATAACTAGTGTCACAGTAATGGTTCAAAACATAGACAGTAACAAGAGTCAGTCTTCTTGTACTTCAGTCGGCATTGTGCCTTTTGTATTTAATTTCGATGCAATTTCTGTGTTTCATCGTCAATAAGAAGGTCCAAGGAATACAGCAAACCTGAAGTGAAGCATCAGAATCTATAACTAGTGTCACTGGAATGGTTCAAAATATAGACAGTAAGAAGAGTCAGTCTTCTTGTACTTAAGTCGGCATTGTGCCTTTTGTATTTAATTCCGATGCAATTTCTGTGATTCATCGTCAATAAGAAGGTCCAAGGGATACAGTAAACCTGAAGTGAAGCATCGGACTCTATAACTAGTGTCACAGAATTGGTTCAAAACATAGACAGTAGGAAGAGTCAGTCTTCTTGAACTTAAGTCGGCATTGTGCCTTTTGTATTTAATTCCGATGCAATTTCTGTGTTTCATCGTCAATAAGAAGGTCCAAGGGATACAGTAATCCTGAAGTGAAGCATCGGAATCTATAACTAGTGTCACGGGAATGGTACAAAACATAGTCAGTAAGAAGAGTCAGTCTTCTTGTACTTAAGTCGGCATTGTGAATTATCTATTTAATTCCAATGCAATTTCTGTGTTTCATCGTCAATAAGAAGGTTCAAGGGTTACAGTAAACCTGGAGTGAAGCATCGGAATCTATAACTAGTGTCACAGGAATGGTTCAAAACATAGACAGTAAAAAGAGTCAGTCTTCTTGTCCTTAAGTCGGCATTGTGCCTTTTTTATTTAATTCCGATGCAATTTCTGTGTTATCGTCAACAAGAAGGTCCAAGGGATACAGGAAACCTGGAGTGAAGCATCGGAATCTATAACTAGTGTCACAGTAGTGGTTCAAAACATTGACAGTAAGATGAGTCAGTCTTCTTGTACTTAAGTCGGCATTGCGACTTTTGTATTTAATTCCGATGCAATTTCTGTGTTTCATCGTCAATAAGAAGGTCCAAGGGTCACAGTAAACCTGGAGTGAAGCATCGGAATCTATAACTAGTGTCACAGGAATGGATCAAAACATAGACAGTAGGAAGAGTCAGTCTTCTTGTACTTAAGTCGGCAATGTGCCTTTTGTATTTAATTCCGATGCAATTTCTGTGTTTCATCGTCAATAAGAAGGTCCAAGGGTTACAGTAAACCTGGAGTGAAGCATCGGAATATATAACTATTGTCACAGGATTGGTTCAAAACATAGACAGCAAGAAGAGTCAGTCTTCTTGTACTTAAGTCGACATTGAGCCTTTTCTATTTAATTACGATGCAATTTCTGTGTTTCATCGTCAATAAGAATGTCCAAGGTATACAGTAAACCTGAAGTAAAGCATCGGAATCTATAACTAGTGTCACAGCAATGGTTCAAACTATAATGTCTAAGATGAGTCAGTCTTCTTGTACTTAAGTTGGCATTGTGCCTTTTCTATTTAATTACGATGCAATTTCTGTGTTTCATCGTCAATAAGAAGGTCCAAGGTATACAGTAAACCTGGAGTGAAGCATCGGAATCTATAACTAGTGTCACACGAATGGTTCAAATCATAGCCAGTAAGAAGAGTGAGTCTTCTTGTACTTAAGTCGGCATTGTGCCTTTTCTATTTCATTCCGATGCAGTTTCTGTGTTTCATCGTCAATAAGAAGGTCCAAGGGATACAGTAAACATGGAGTGAAGCATCGGAATCTATAACTAGTGTCACAGGAATGGTTCAAAAAATAGACAGTAAGAAGAGTCAGTCTTCTTGTACTTATGTCGGCATTGTGCCGTTTGTATTTAATTCCGATGCAATTTCTGTGTTTCATCGTCAATAAGAAGGTCAGAGGGATGCAGTAACCCTGAAGTGAAGCATCGGAATATATAACTAGTGTCACAGGAATGGTTGATACATAGACAGTAAGAAGAGTCAGTCTTCTTGTACTTAAGTCGGCATTGTGACATCTGTATTTAATTCCGATGCAATTTCTGTGTTTCATCGTCAACAAGAAGGTCCAAAGGATACAATAAACCTGGAGTGAAGCTTCGGAATCTATAACTAGTGTCACAGTAATGGTTCAAAACATAGACAGTAACAAGAGTCAGTCTTCTTGTACTTCAGTCGGCATTGTGCCTTTTGTATTTAATTTCGATGCAATTTCTGTGTTTCATCGTCAATAAGAAGGTCCAAGGAATACAGCAAACCTGAAGTGAAGCATCAGAATCTATAACTAGTGTCACTGGAATGGTTCAAAATATAGACAGTAAGAAGAGTCAGTCTTCTTGTACTTAAGTCGGCATTGCGCCTTTTGTATTTAATTACGATGCAATTTCTGTGTTTCATCGTCAATAAGAAGGTCTGAGGGATACAGTAACCTGAAGTGAAGCATCGGAATCTATAACTAGTATCACAGAAATGGTTCAAAACATAGACAGTAAGAAGAGTCAGTCTTCTTGTCCTTAAGTCGGCATTGTGCCTTTTGTATTTAATTCCAATGCAATTTCTGTGTTTCATCGTCAATAAGAAGGTCCAAGGGTCACAGTAAACCTGGAGTGAAGCATCGGAATCTATAACTAGTGTCACAGGAATGGTTCAAAACATAGACAGTAGGAAGAGTCAGTCTTCTTGTACTTAAGTCGGCATTGTGCCTTTTGTATTTAATTCCGATGCAATTTCTGTGTTTCATCGTCAATAAGAAGGTCCAAGGGTTACAGTAAACCTGGAGTGAAGCATCGGAATATATAACTAGTGTCACAGGAATGGTTCAAAACATAGACAGCAAGAAGAGTCAGTCTTCTTGTACTTAAGTCGACATTGAGCCTTTTCTATTTAATTCCGATGCAATTTCTGTGTTTCATCGTCAATAAGAATGTCCAAGGTATAGAGTTAACCTGAAGTAAAGCATCGGAATCTATAACTAGTGTCACAGCAATGGTTCAAACTATAATCTCTAAGATGAGTCAGTCTTCTTGTACTTAAGTTGGCATTGTGCCTTTTCTATTTAATTACGATGCAATTTCTGAGTTTCATCGTCAATAAGAAGGTCCAAGGTATACAGTAAACCTGGAGTGAAGCATCGGAATCTATAACTAGTGTCACACGAATGGTTCAAATCATAGACAGTAAGAAGAGTGAGTCTTCTTGTACTTAAGTTGGCATTGTGCATTTTCTATTTCATTCCGATGCAGTTTCTGTGTTTCATCGTCAATAAGAAGGTCCAAGGGATACAGTAAACCTGGAGCGAAGCATCGGAATCTATAACTAGTGTCACAGGAATGGTTCAAAAATAGACAGTAAGAAGAGTCAGTCTTCTTGTACTTATGTCGGCATTGTGCCGTTTGTATTTAATTCCGATGCAATTTCTGTGTTTCATCGTCAATAAGAAGGTCAGAGGGATGCAGTAACCCTGAAGTGAAGCATCGGAATATATAACTAGTGTCACAGGAATGGTTGATACATAGACAGTAAGAAGAGTCAGTCTTCTTGTACTTAAGTCGGCATTGTGACTTCTGGATTTAATTGCGATGCAATTTCTGTGTTTCATCGTCAACAAGAAGGTCCAAAGGATACAATAAACCTGGAGTGAAGCTTCGGAATCTATAACTAGTGTCACAGTAATGGTTCAAAACATAGACAGTAACAAGAGTCAGTCTTCTTGTACTTCAGTCGGCATTGTGCCTTTTGTATTTAATTTCGATGCAATTTCTGTGTTTCATCGTCAATAAGAAGGTCCAAGGAATACAGCAAACCTGAAGTGAAGCATCTTAATCTATAACTAGTGTCACTGGAATGGTTCAATATATAGACAGTAAGAAGAGTCAGTCTTCTTGTACTTAAGTCGACATTGAGCCTTTTCTATTTAATTCCGATGCAATTTCTGTGTTTCATCGTCAATAAGAATGTCCAAGGTATAGAGTTAACCTGAAGTAAAGCATCGGAATCTATAACTAGTGTCACAGCAATGGTTCAAACTATAATCTCTAAGATGAGTCAGTCTTCTTGTACTTAAGTTGGCATTGTGCCTTTTCTATTTAATTACGATGCAATTTCTGAGTTTCATCGTCAATAAGAAGGTCCAAGGTATACAGTAAACCTGGAGTGAAGCATCGGAATCTATAACTAGTGTCACACGAATGGTTCAAATCATAGACAGTAAGAAGAGTGAGTCTTCTTGTACTTAAGTTGGCATTGTGCATTTTCTATTTCATTCCGATGCAGTTTCTGTGTTTCATCGTCAATAAGAAGGTCCAAGGGATACAGTAAACCTGGAGTGAAGCATCGGAATCTATAACTAGTGTCACAGGAATGGTTCAAAAATAGACAGTAAGAAGAGTCAGTCTTCTTGTACTTATGTCGGCATTGTGCCGTTTGTATTTAATTCCGATGCAATTTCTGTGATTCATCGTCAATAAGAAGGTCAGAGGGATACAGTAACCTGATGTGAAGCATCGGAATCTATAACTAGTATCACAGGAATGGTTCAAAACATAGACAGTAAGAAGAGTCAGTCTTCTTGTCCTTAAGTCGGCATTGTGCCTTTTGTATTTAATTCCAATGCAATTTCTGTGTTTCATCGTCAATAAGAAGGTCCAAGGGTCACAGTAAACCAGGAGTGAAGCATCGGAATCTATAACTAGTGTCACAGGAATGGTTCAAAACATAGACACTAGGAAGAGTCAGTCTTCTTGTACTTAAGTCGGCATTGTGCCTTTTGTATTTAATTCCGATGCAATTTCTGTGTTTCATCGTCAATAAGAAGGTCCAAGGGTTACAGTAAACCTGGAGTGAAGCATCGGAATATATAACTAGTGTCACAGGAATGGTTCAAAACATAGACAGCAAGAAGAGTCAGTCTTCTTGTACTTAAGTCGACATTGAGCCTTTTCTATTTAATTCCGATGCAATTTCTGTGTTTCATCGTCAATAAGAATGTCCAAGGTATACAGTTAACCTGAAGTAAAGCATCGGAATCTATAACTAGTGTCACAGCAATGGTTCAAACTATAATCTCTAAGATGAGTCAGTCTTCTTGTACTTAAGTTGGCATTGTGCCTTTTCTATTTAATTACGATGCAATTTCTGTGTTTCATCGTCAATAAGAAGGTCCAAGGTATACAGTAAACCTGGAGTGAAGCATCGGAATCTATAACTAGTGTCACACGAAAGGTTCAAATCATAGACAGTAAGAAGAGTGAGTCTTCTTGTACTTATGTCGGCATTGTGCCTTTTCTATTTCATTCCGATGCAGTTTCTGTGTTTCATCGTCAATAAGAAGGTCCAAGGGATACAGTAAACCTGGAGTGAAGCATCGGAATCTATAACTAGTGTCACAGGAATGGTTCAAAAAATAGACAGTAAGAAGAGTCAGTCTTCTTGTACTTATGTCGGCATTGTGCCGTTTGTATTTAATTCCGATGCAATTTCTGTGATTCATCGTCAATAAGAAGGTCAGAGGGATGCAGTAACCCTGAAGTGAAGCATCGGAATATATAACTAGTGTCACAGGAATGGTTGATACATAGACAGTAAGAAGAGTCAGTCTTCTTGTACTTAAGTCGGCATTGTGACATCTGTATTTAATTCCGATGCAATTTCTGTGTTTCATCGTCAACAAGAAGGTCCAAAGGATACAATAAACCTGGAGTGAAGCTTCGGAATCTATAACTAGTGTCACAGTAATGGTTCAAAACATAGACAGTAACAAGAGTCAGTCTTCTTGTACTTCAGTCGGCATTGTGCCTTTTGTATTTAATTTCGATGCAATTTCTGTGTTTCATCGTCAATAAGAAGGTCCAAGGAATACAGCAAACCTGAAGTGAAGCATCAGAATCTATAACTAGTGTCACTGGAATGGTTCAAAATATAGACAGTAAGAAGAGTCAGTCTTCTTGTACTTAAGTCGGCATTGTGCCTTTTGTATTTAATTCCGATGCAATTTCTGTGATTCATCGTCAATAAGAAGGTCCAAGGGATACAGTAAACCTGAAGTGAAGCATCGGACTCTATAACTAGTGTCACAGAATTGGTTCAAAACATAGACAGTAGGAAGAGTCAGTCTTCTTGAACTTAAGTCGGCATTGTGCCTTTTGTATTTAATTCCGATGCAATTTCTGTGTTTCATCGTCAATAAGAAGGTCCAAGGGATACAGTAATCCTGAAGTGAAGCATCGGAATCTATAACTAGTGTCACGGGAATGGTACAAAACATAGTCAGTAAGAAGAGTCAGTCTTCTTGTACTTAAGTCGGCATTGTGAATTATCTATTTAATTCCAATGCAATTTCTGTGTTTCATCGTCAATAAGAAGGTTCAAGGGTTACAGTAAACCTGGAGTGAAGCATCGGAATCTATAACTAGTGTCACAGGAATGGTTCAAAACATAGACAGTAAAAAGAGTCAGTCTTCTTGTCCTTAAGTCGGCATTGTGCCTTTTTTATTTAATTCCGATGCAATTTCTGTGTTATCGTCAACAAGAAGGTCCAAGGGATACAGGAAACCTGGAGTGAAGCATCGGAATCTATAACTAGTGTCACAGTAGTGGTTCAAAACATTGACAGTAAGATGAGTCAGTCTTCTTGTACTTAAGTCGGCATTGCGACTTTTGTATTTAATTCCGATGCAATTTCTGTGTTTCATCGTCAATAAGAAGGTCCAAGGGTCACAGTAAACCTGGAGTGAAGCATCGGAATCTATAACTAGTGTCACAGGAATGGATCAAAACATAGACAGTAGGAAGAGTCAGTCTTCTTGTACTTAAGTCGGCAATGTGCCTTTTGTATTTAATTCCGATGCAATTTCTGTGTTTCATCGTCAATAAGAAGGTCCAAGGGTTACAGTAAACCTGGAGTGAAGCATCGGAATATATAACTATTGTCACAGGATTGGTTCAAAACATAGACAGCAAGAAGAGTCAGTCTTCTTGTACTTAAGTCGACATTGAGCCTTTTCTATTTAATTACGATGCAATTTCTGTGTTTCATCGTCAATAAGAATGTCCAAGGTATACAGTAAACCTGAAGTAAAGCATCGGAATCTATAACTAGTGTCACAGCAATGGTTCAAACTATAATGTCTAAGATGAGTCAGTCTTCTTGTACTTAAGTTGGCATTGTGCCTTTTCTATTTAATTACGATGCAATTTCTGTGTTTCATCGTCAATAAGAAGGTCCAAGGTATACAGTAAACCTGGAGTGAAGCATCGGAATCTATAACTAGTGTCACACGAATGGTTCAAATCATAGCCAGTAAGAAGAGTGAGTCTTCTTGTACTTAAGTCGGCATTGTGCCTTTTCTATTTCATTCCGATGCAGTTTCTGTGTTTCATCGTCAATAAGAAGGTCCAAGGGATACAGTAAACATGGAGTGAAGCATCGGAATCTATAACTAGTGTCACAGGAATGGTTCAAAAAATAGACAGTAAGAAGAGTCAGTCTTCTTGTACTTATGTCGGCATTGTGCCGTTTGTATTTAATTCCGATGCAATTTCTGTGTTTCATCGTCAATAAGAAGGTCAGAGGGATGCAGTAACCCTGAAGTGAAGCATCGGAATATATAACTAGTGTCACAGGAATGGTTGATACATAGACAGTAAGAAGAGTCAGTCTTCTTGTACTTAAGTCGGCATTGTGACATCTGTATTTAATTCCGATGCAATTTCTGTGTTTCATCGTCAACAAGAAGGTCCAAAGGATACAATAAACCTGGAGTGAAGCTTCGGAATCTATAACTAGTGTCACAGTAATGGTTCAAAACATAGACAGTAACAAGAGTCAGTCTTCTTGTACTTCAGTCGGCATTGTGCCTTTTGTATTTAATTTCGATGCAATTTCTGTGTTTCATCGTCAATAAGAAGGTCCAAGGAATACAGCAAACCTGAAGTGAAGCATCAGAATCTATAACTAGTGTCACTGGAATGGTTCAAAATATAGACAGTAAGAAGAGTCAGTCTTCTTGTACTTAAGTCGGCATTGCGCCTTTTGTATTTAATTACGATGCAATTTCTGTGTTTCATCGTCAATAAGAAGGTCTGAGGGATACAGTAACCTGAAGTGAAGCATCGGAATCTATAACTAGTATCACAGAAATGGTTCAAAACATAGACAGTAAGAAGAGTCAGTCTTCTTGTCCTTAAGTCGGCATTGTGCCTTTTGTATTTAATTCCAATGCAATTTCTGTGTTTCATCGTCAATAAGAAGGTCCAAGGGTCACAGTAAACCTGGAGTGAAGCATCGGAATCTATAACTAGTGTCACAGGAATGGTTCAAAACATAGACAGTAGGAAGAGTCAGTCTTCTTGTACTTAAGTCGGCATTGTGCCTTTTGTATTTAATTCCGATGCAATTTCTGTGTTTCATCGTCAATAAGAAGGTCCAAGGGTTACAGTAAACCTGGAGTGAAGCATCGGAATATATAACTAGTGTCACAGGAATGGTTCAAAACATAGACAGCAAGAAGAGTCAGTCTTCTTGTACTTAAGTCGACATTGAGCCTTTTCTATTTAATTCCGATGCAATTTCTGTGTTTCATCGTCAATAAGAATGTCCAAGGTATAGAGTTAACCTGAAGTAAAGCATCGGAATCTATAACTAGTGTCACAGCAATGGTTCAAACTATAATCTCTAAGATGAGTCAGTCTTCTTGTACTTAAGTTGGCATTGTGCCTTTTCTATTTAATTACGATGCAATTTCTGAGTTTCATCGTCAATAAGAAGGTCCAAGGTATACAGTAAACCTGGAGTGAAGCATCGGAATCTATAACTAGTGTCACACGAATGGTTCAAATCATAGACAGTAAGAAGAGTGAGTCTTCTTGTACTTAAGTTGGCATTGTGCATTTTCTATTTCATTCCGATGCAGTTTCTGTGTTTCATCGTCAATAAGAAGGTCCAAGGGATACAGTAAACCTGGAGTGAAGCATCGGAATCTATAACTAGTGTCACAGGAATGGTTCAAAAATAGACAGTAAGAAGAGTCAGTCTTCTTGTACTTATGTCGGCATTGTGCCGTTTGTATTTAATTCCGATGCAATTTCTGTGTTTCATCGTCAATAAGAAGGTCAGAGGGATGCAGTAACCCTGAAGTGAAGCATCGGAATATATAACTAGTGTCACAGGAATGGTTGATACATAGACAGTAAGAAGAGTCAGTCTTCTTGTACTTAAGTCGGCATTGTGACTTCTGTATTTAATTGCGATGCAATTTCTGTGTTTCATCGTCAACAAGAAGGTCCAAAGGATACAATAAACCTGGAGTGAAGCTTCGGAATCTATAACTAGTGTCACAGTAATGGTTCAAAACATAGACAGTAACAAGAGTCAGTCTTCTTGTACTTCAGTCGGCATTGTGCCTTTTGTATTTAATTTCGATGCAATTTCTGTGTTTCATCGTCAATAAGAAGGTCCAAGGAATACAGCAAACCTGAAGTGAAGCATCTTAATCTATAACTAGTGTCACTGGAATGGTTCAATATATAGACAGTAAGAAGAGTCAGTCTTCTTGTACTTAAGTCGACATTGAGCCTTTTCTATTTAATTCCGATGCAATTTCTGTGTTTCATCGTCAATAAGAATGTCCAAGGTATAGAGTTAACCTGAAGTAAAGCATCGGAATCTATAACTAGTGTCACAGCAATGGTTCAAACTATAATCTCTAAGATGAGTCAGTCTTCTTGTACTTAAGTTGGCATTGTGCCTTTTCTATTTAATTACGATGCAATTTCTGAGTTTCATCGTCAATAAGAAGGTCCAAGGTATACAGTAAACCTGGAGTGAAGCATCGGAATCTATAACTAGTGTCACACGAATGGTTCAAATCATAGACAGTAAGAAGAGTGAGTCTTCTTGTACTTAAGTTGGCATTGTGCATTTTCTATTTCATTCCGATGCAGTTTCTGTGTTTCATCGTCAATAAGAAGGTCCAAGGGATACAGTAAACCTGGAGTGAAGCATCGGAATCTATAACTAGTGTCACAGGAATGGTTCAAAAATAGACAGTAAGAAGAGTCAGTCTTCTTGTACTTATGTCGGCATTGTGCCGTTTGTATTTAATTCCGATGCAATTCCTGTGTTTCATCGTCAATAAGAAGGTCAGAGGGATGCAGTAAACCTGAAGTGAAGCATCGGAATATATAACTAGTGTCACAGGAATGGTTGATACATAGACAGTAAGAAGAGTCAGTCTTCTTGTACTTAAGTCGGCATTGTGACTTCTGTATTTAATTGCGATGCAATTTCTGTGTTTCATCGTCAACAAGAAGGTCCAAAGGATACAATAAACCTGGAGTGAAGCATCGGAATCTATAACTAGTGTCACACGAATGGTTCAAATCATAGCCAGTAAGAAGAGTGAGTCTTCTTGTACTTAAGTCGGCATTGTGCCTTTTCTATTTCATTCCGATGCAGTTTCTGTGTTTCATCGTCAATAAGAAGGTCCAAGGGATACAGTAAACATGGAGTGAAGCATCGGAATCTATAACTAGTGTCACAGGAATGGTTCAAAAAATAGACAGTAAGAAGAGTCAGTCTTCTTGTACTTATGTCGGCATTGTGCCGTTTGTATTTAATTCCGATGCAATTTCTGTGTTTCATCGTCAATAAGAAGGTCAGAGGGATGCAGTAACCCTGAAGTGAAGCATCGGAATATATAACTAGTGTCACAGGAATGGTTGATACATAGACAGTAAGAAGAGTCAGTCTTCTTGTACTTAAGTCGGCATTGTGACATCTGTATTTAATTCCGATGCAATTTCTGTGTTTCATCGTCACAAGAAGGTCCAAAGGATACAATAAATCTGGAGTGAAGCTTCGGAATCTATAACTAGTGTCACAGTAATGGTTCAAAACATAGACAGTAACAAGAGTCAGTCTTCTTGTACTTCAGTCGGCATTGTGCCTTTTGTATTTAATTTCGATGCAATTTCTGTGTTTCATCGTCAATAAGAAGGTCCAAGGAATACAGCAAACCTGAAGTGAAGCATCAGAATCTATAACTAGTGTCACTGGAATGGTTCAAAATATAGACAGTAAGAAGAGTCAGTCTTCTTGTACTTAAGTCGGCATTGCGCCTTTTGTATTTAATTACGATGCAATTTCTGTGTTTCATCGTCAATAAGAAGGTCTGAGGGATACAGTAACCTGAAGTGAAGCATCGGAATCTATAACTAGTATCACAGAAATGGTTCAAAACATAGACAGTAAGAAGAGTCAGTCTTCTTGTCCTTAAGTCGGCATTGTGCCTTTTGTATTTAATTCCAATGCAATTTCTGTGTTTCATCGTCAATAAGAAGGTCCAAGGGTCACAGTAAACCTGGAGTGAAGCATCGGAATCTATAACTAGTGTCACAGGAATGGTTCAAAACATAGACAGTAGGAAGAGTCAGTCTTCTTGTACTTAAGTCGGCATTGTGCCTTTTGTATTTAATTCCGATGCAATTTCTGTGTTTCATCGTCAATAAGAAGGTCCAAGGGTTACAGTAAACATGGAGTGAAGCATCGGAATATATAACTAGTGTCACAGGAATGGTTCAAAACATAGACAGCAAGAAGAGTCAGTCTTCTTGTACTTAAGTCGACATTGAGCCTTTTCTATTTAATTCCGATGCAATTTCTGTGTTTCATCGTCAATAAGAATGTCCAAGGTATAGAGTTAACCTGAAGTAAAGCATCGGAATCTATAACTAGTGTCACAGCAATGGTTCAAACTATAATCTCTAAGATGAGTCAGTCTTCTTGTACTTAAGTTGGCATTGTGCCTTTTCTATTTAATTACGATGCAATTTCTGAGTTTCATCGTCAATAAGAAGGTCCAAGGTATACAGTAAACCTGGAGTGAAGCATCGGAATCTATAACTAGTGTCACACGAATGGTTCAAATCATAGACAGTAAGAAGAGTGAGTCTTCTTGTACTTAAGTTGGCATTGTGCATTTTCTATTTCATTCCGATGCAGTTTCTGTGTTTCATCGTCAATAAGAAGGTCCAAGGGATACAGTAAACCTGGAGTGAAGCATCGGAATCTATAACTAGTGTCACAGGAATGGTTCAAAGATAGACAGTAAGAAGAGTCAGTCTTCTTGTACTTATGTCGGCATTGTGCCGTTTGTATTTAATTCCGATGCAATTTCTGTGTTTCATCGTCAATAAGAAGGTCAGAGGGATGCAGTAACCCTGAAGTGAAGCATCGGAATATATAACTAGTGTCACGGGAATGGTACAAAACATTGACAGTAAGAAGAGTCAGTCTTCTTGTACTTAAGTCGGCATTGTGCCTTTTGTATTTAATTTCGATGCAATTTCAGTGTTCATCGTCAATAAGATGGTCCAAGGAATACAGTAAACCTGAAATGAAGCATCGGAATCTATAACTAGTGTCACTGGAATGGTTCAAAGTATAGACAGTAAGAAGGGTCAGTCTTCTTGTACTTAATTCGGCATTGTGCCTTTCGTATTTAATTCCGATGCAATTCCTGTGATTCATCGTCAATAAGAAGGTCCAGGGGATACAGTAAACCTGAAGTGAAGCATCGGACTCTACTACTAGTGTCACAGAACTGGTTCAAAGCATAGACAGTAGGAATAGTCAGTCTTCTTGTACTTATGTCGGCATTGTGCCTTTTGTATTTAATTCCGATGCAATTTCTGTGTTTCATCGTCAATAAGAAGGTCCAAGGGAAACAGTAAACCTGAAGTGAAGCATCGGAATCTATAACTAGTGTCACAGAAATGGTTCAAATCATAGACAGTAAGAAGAGTCAGTCTTCTTGTCCTTAAGTCGGCATTGTGGCTTTTGTATTTAATTACGATACAATTTCTGTGTTTCATCTTCAATAAGAAGGTCAGAGGGATACAGTAAACCTGAAGTGAAGCATCGGAATCTATAACTAGAGTCACAGGAATGGTTCAAACATAGTCAGTAAGAAGAGTCAGTCTTCTTGTTCTTAAGTCGGCATTGTGCCTTTTGTATTTACTTCCGATGAAATTTCTGTGTTTCATCGGCAATAAAGTCAGAGGGATACAGTAAACCTGAAGTGAAGCTTCGGAATCTATAACTAGTGTCACAGAATTGGTTCAAAACATAGACAGTAGGAAGAGTCAGTCTTCTTGAACTTAAGTCGGCATTGTGCCTTTTGTATTTAATTCCGATGCAATTTCTGTGTTTCATCGTCAATAAGGTCCAAGGGATACAGTAATCCTGAAGTGAAGCATCGGAATCTATAACTAGTGTCACGGGAATGGTACAAAACATAGTCAGTAAGAAGAGTCAGTCTTCTTGTACTTAAGTCGGCATTGTGCCTTTTCTATTTAATTCCGATGCAATTTCTGTGTTTCATCGTCAATAAGAAGGTTCAAGGGTTACAGTAAACCTGGAGTGGAGCATCGGAATCTATAACTAGTGTCACAGGAATGGTTCAAAACATAGACAGTAAGAAGAGTCAGTCTTCTTGTCCTTAAGTCGGCATTGTGCCTTTTTTATTTAATTCCGATGCAATTTCTGTGTTATCGTCAACAAGAAGGTCCAAGGGATACAGTAAACCTGGAGTGAAGCATCGGAATCTATAACTAGTGTCACAGTAATGGTTCAAAACATAGACAGTAAGAAGCGTCAGTCTTCTTGTACTTAAGTCGGCATTGTGCCTTTTGTATTTAATTCCGATGCAATTTCTGTGTTTCATCGTCAATAAGAAGGTCCAAGGGTTACAGTAAACCTGGAGTGAAGCATCGGAATATATAACTATTGTCACAGGATTGGTTCAAAACATAGACAGCAAGAAGAGTCAGTCTTCTTGTACTTAAGTCGACATTGAGCCTTTTCTATTTAATTACGATGCAATTTCTGTGTTTCATCGTCAATAAGAATGTCCAAGGTATACAGTAATCCTGAAGTAAAGCATCGGAGTCTATAACTAGTGTCACAGCATTGGTTCAAACAATAATCTCTAAGATGAGTCAGTCTTCTTGTACTTAAGTTGGCATTGTGCCTTTTCTATTTAATTACGATGCAATTTCTGTGTTTCATCGTCAATAAGAAGGTCCAAGGTATACAGTAAACCTGGAGTGAAGCATCGGAATCTATAACTAGTGTCACACGAATGGTTCAAATCATAGACAGTAAGAAGAGTGAGTCTTCTTGTACTTAAGTCGGCATTGTGCCTTTTCTATTTCATTCCGATGCAGTTTCCGTGTTTCATCGTCAATAAGAAGGTCCACGGGATACAGTAAACCTGGAGTGAAGCATCGGAATCTATAACTAGTGTCACAGGAATGGTTCAAAAAATAGACAGTAAGAAGAGTCAGTCTTCTTGTACTTATGTCGGCATTCTGCCGTTTGTATATAATTCCGATGCAATTTCTGTGTTTCATCGTCAATAAGAAGGTCAGAGGGATGCAGTAACCCTGAAGTGAAGCATCGGAATATATAACTAGTGTCACAGGAATGGTTGATACATAGACAGTAAGGAGAGTCAGTCTTCTTGTACTTAAATCGGCATTGTGCCTTTTGTATTTAATTCCGATGCAATTTCTGTGTTTCATCGTCAACAAGAAGGTCCAAAGGATACAATAAACCTGGAGTGAAGCTTCGGAATCTATAACTAGTGTCACAGTAATGGTTCAAAACATAGACAGTAACAAGAGTCAGTCTTCTTGTACTTCAGTCGGCATTGTGCCTTATGTATTTAATTTCGATGCAATTTCTGTGTTTCATCGTCAATAAGAAGGTCCAAGGAATACAGCAAACCTAAAGTGAAGCATCAGAATCTATAACTAGTGTCACTGGAATGGTTCAAAATATAGACAGTAAGAAGAGTCTGTCTTCTTGTACTTAAGTCGGCATTGTGCCTTTTGTATTTAATTCCGATGCAATTCCTGTGATTCATCGTCAATAAGAAGGTCCAAGGGATACAGTAAACATGAAGTGAAGCATCGGACTCTATAACTAGTGTCACAGAATTGGTTCAAAACATAGACAGTAGGAAGAGTCAGTCTTCTTGAACTTAAGTCGGCATTGTGCCTTTTGTATTTAATTCCGATGCACTTTCTGTGTTTCATCGTCAATAAGAAGGTCCAAGGGATACAGTAATCCTGAAGTGAAGCATCGGAATCTATAACTAGTGTCACGGGAATGGTACAAAACATTGACAGAAAGAAGAGTCAGTCTTCTTGTACTTAAGTCGGCATTGTGCCTTTTGTATTTAATTTCGATGCAATTTCAGTGTTCATCGTCAATAAGATGGTCCAAGGAATACAGTAAACCTGAAATGAAGCATCGGAATCTATAACTAGTGTCACTGGAATGGTTCAAAGTATAGACAGTAAGAAGAGTCAGTCTTCTTGTACTTAATTCGGCATTGTGCCTTTCGTATTTAATTCCGATGCAATTCCTGTGATTCATCGTCAATAAGAAGGTCCAGGGGATACAGTAAACCTGAAGTGAAGCATCGGACTCAATTACTAGTGTCACAGAACTGGTTCAAAGCATAGACAGTAGGAATAGTCAGTCTTCTTGTACTTATGTCGGCATTGTGCCTTTTGTATTTAATTCCGATGCAATTTCTGTGTTTCATCGTCAATAAGAAGGTCCAAGGGAAACAGTAAACCTGAAGTGAAGCATCGGAATCTATAACTAGTGTCACAGAAATGGTTCAAATCATAGACAGTAAGAAGAGTCAGTCTTCTTGTCCTTAAGTCGGCATTGTGGCTTTTGTATTTAATTACGATACAATTTCTGTGTTTCATCTTCAATAAGAAGGTCAGAGGGATACAGTAAACCTGAAGTGAAGCATCGGAATCTATAACTAGAGTCACAGGAATGGTTCAAACATAGTCAGTAAGAAGAGTCAGTCTTCTTGTTCTTAAGTCGGCATTGTGCCTTTTGTATTTACTTCCGATGAAATTTCTGTGTTTCATCGGCAATAAAGTCAGAGGGATACAGTAAACCTGAAGTGAAGCATCAGAATCTATAAATAGTGTCACAGGAATGGTTCAAAACATAGACAGTAGGAAGAGTCAGTCTTCTTGAACTTAAGTCGGCATTGTGCCTTTTGTATTTAATTCCGATGCAATTTCTGTGTTTCATCGACAATAAGAAGGTCCAAGGGATACAGTAATCCTGAAGTGAAGCATCGGAATCTATAACTAGTGTCACGGGAATGGTACAAAACATAGTCAGTAAGAAGAGTCAGTCTTCTTGTACTTAAGTCGGCATTGTGCCTTTTCTATTTAATTCCGATGCAATTTCTGTGTTTCATCGTCAATAAGAAGGTTCAAGGGTTACAGTAAACCTGGAGTGGAGCATCGGAATCTATAACTAGTGTCACAGGAATGGTTCAAACCATAGACAGTAAGAAGAGTCAGTCTTCTTGTCCTTAAGTCGGCATTGTGCCTTTTTTATTTAATTCCGATGCAATTTCTGTGTTATCGTCAACAAGAAGGTCCAAGGGATACAGTAAACCTGGAGTGAAGCATCGGAATCTATAACTAGTGTCACAGTAGTGGTTCAAAACATTGACAGTAAGAAGAGTCAGTCTTCTTGTCCTTAAGTCGGCATTGTGCCTTTTGTATTTAATTCCAATGCAATTTCTGTGTTTCATCGTCAACAAGAAGGTACAACGGATACAGTAAACCTGGAGTGAAGCATCGGAATCTATAACTAGTGTCACAGTAATGGTTCAAAACATAGACAGTAAGAAGAGTCAGTCTTCTTGTACTTAAGTCGGCATTGTGCCTTTTGTATTTAATTCCGATGCAATTTCTGTGTTTCATCGTCAATAAGAAGGTCCAAGGGTCACAGTAAACCTGGAGTGAAGCATCGGAATCTATAACTAGTGTCACAGGAATGGTTCAAAACATAGACAGTAGGAAGAGTCAGTCTTCTTGTACTTAAGTCGGCATTCTGCCTTTTGTATTTAATTCCGATGCAATTTCTGTGTTTCATCGTCAATAAGAAGGTCCAAGGTATACAGTAAACCTGGAGTGAAGCATCGGAATCTATAACTAGTGTCACACGAATGGTTCAAATCATAGACAGTAAGAAGAGTGAGTCTTCTTGTACTTAAGTCGGCATTGTGCCTTTTCTATTTCATTCCGATGCAGTTTCTGTGTTTCATCGTCAATAAGAAGGTCCAAGGGATACAGTAAACCTGGAGTGAAGCATCGGAATCTATAACTAGTGTCACAGGAATGGTTCAAAAAATAGACAGTAAGAAGAGTCAGTCTTCTTGTACTTATGTCGGCATTGTGCCGTTTGTATTTAATTCCGATGCAATTTCTGTGTTTCATCGTCAATAAGAAGGTCAGAGGGATGCAGTAACCCTGAAGTGAAGCATCGGAATATATAACTAGTGTCACAGGAATGGTTGATACATAGACAGTAAGGAGAGTCAGTCTTCTTGTACTTAAGTCGGCATTGTGCCTTTTGTATTTAATTCCGATGCAATTTCTGTGTTTCATCGTCAACAAGAAGGTCCAAAGGATACAATAAACCTGGAGTGAAGCTTCGGAATCTATAACTAATGTCACAGTAATGGTTCAAAACATAGACAGTAACAAGAGTCAGTCTTCTTGTACTTCAATCGGCATTGTGCCTTTTGTATTTAATTTCGATGCAATTTCTGTGTTTCATCGTCAATAAGAAGGTCCAAGGAATACAGCAAACCTGAAGTGAAGCATCAGAATCTATAACAAGTGTCACTGGAATGGTTCAAAATATAGACAGTAAGAAGAGTCAGTCTTCTTGTACTTAAGTCGGCATTGTGCCTTTTGTATTTAATTCCGATGCAATTCCTGTGATTCATCGTCAATAAGAAGGTCCAAGGGATACAGTAAACCTGAAGTGAAGCATCGGACTCTATAACTAGTGTCACAGAATTGGTTCAAAACTTAGACAGTAGGAAGAGTCAGTCTTCTTGTACTTAAGTCGGCATTGTGCCTTTTGTATTTAATTCCGATGCAATTTCTGTGTTTCATCGTCAATAAGAAGGTCCAAGGGATACAGTAATCCTGAAGTGAAGCATCGGAATCTATAACTAGTGTCACGGGAATGGTACAAAACATAGTCAGTAAGAAGAGTCAGTCTTCTTGTACTAAAGTCGGCATTGTGCCTTTTCTATTTAATTCCGATACAATTTCTGTGTTTCATAGTCAATAAGAAGGTTCAAGGGTTACAGTAAACCTGGAGTGGAGCATCGGAATCTATAACTAGTGTCACAGCAATGGTTCAAAACATAGACAGTAAGAAGAGTCAGTCTTCTTGTCCTTAAGTCGGCATTGTGCCTTTTTTATTTAATTCCGATGCAATTTCTGTGTTATCGTCAACAAGAAGGTCCAAGGGATACAGTAAACCTGGAGTGAAGCATCGGAATCTATAACTAGTGTCACAGTAGTGGTTCAAAACATTGACAGTAAGAAGAGTCAGTCTTCTTGTACTTAAGTCGGCATTGTGCCTTTTGTATTTAATTTCGATGCAATTTCAGTGTTCATCGTCAATAAGATGGTCCAAGGAAAACAGTAAACCTGAAATGAAGCATCGGAATCTATAACTAGTGTCACTGGAATGGTTCAAAGTATAGACAGTAAATAGAGTCAGTCTTCTTGTACTTAATTCGGCATTGTGCCTTTTGTATTTAATTCCGATACAATTCCTGTGATTCATCGTCAATAAGAAGGTCCAAGGGATACAGTAAACCTGAAGTGAAGCATCGGACTCTATTACTAGTGTCACAGAATTGGTTCAATACATAGACAGTAGGAAGAGTCAGTCTTCTTGTACTTAAGTCGGCATTGTGCCTTTTGTATTTAATTCCGATGAAATTTCTGCGTTTCATCGTCAATAAGAAGGTCAAAGGAATTCAATAAACCAGAAGTGAAGCATCGGAATATATAACTAGTGTCACTGGAATGGTTCAAAATATAGACAGTAAGAAAAGTCAGTCTTCTTGTCCTTAAGTCGGCTTTGTGTCTTTTTTATTTAATTCCGATGCAATTTCTGTGTTATCGTCAACAAGAAGGTCCAAGGGATACAGTAAAACTGAAGTGAAGCATCGGAATCTATAACTAGTGTCACAGTAGTGGTTCAAAACATTCGCAGTAAGAAGAGTCAGTCTTCTTGTACTTAAGTCGGCATTGTGCCTTTTGTATTTAATTTCGATGCAATTTCAGTGTTCATCGTCAATAAGATGGTCCAAGGAATACAGTAAACCTGAAATGAAGCATCGGAATCTATAACTAGTGTCACTGGAATGGTTCAAAGTATAGACAGTAAGAAGAGTCAGTCTTCTTGTACTTAATTCGGCATTGTGCCTTTTGTATTTAATTCCGATGCAATTCCTGTGATTCATCGTCAATAAGAAGTTCCAAGGGATACAGTAAACCTGAAGTGAAGCATCGGACTCTATAACTAGTGTCACAGAAATGGTTCAAATCATAGACAGTAAGAAGAGTAAGTTTTCTGGTACTTAAGTCGGCATTGTGGCTTTTGTATTTAATTACGATACAATTTCTGTGTTTCACCTTCAATAAGAAGGTCCAAGGTATACAGTAAACCTGAAGTAAAGCATCGGAATCTATAACTAGTGACACAGCAATGGTTCAAATTATAATCACTAAGATGAGTCAGTCTTCTTGCACTTAAGTCGGCATTGTGCCTTTTCTATTTAATTCCGATGCAATTTCTGTGTTTCATCGTTAATAAGAAGGTCAGAGGGATACAGTAAACCTGAAGTGAAGCATCGGAATATATAACTAGTGTCACAGGAATGGTTCAAAACATAGACAGTAAGAAGAGTCAGTCTTCGTGTACTAAAGTTGGCATTTTGCCTTTTGTATTTAATCCCAATGCTATTTCTGTGTGTCACCGTCAATAACAAGGTCCAAGGGATACAGTAAACCTGAAGTGAAGCATCGGAATCTATAACAAGTGTCACAGGAATGGTTCAAAACATAGACAGTAAGAAGAGTCAGTCTTCTTGTACTTAAGTCGGCATTGTGCCTTTTGTATTTAATTCCGATGCAATTTCTGTGTTTCATCGTCAATAAGAAGGTCAGAGGGATGCAGTAACCCTGAAGTGAAGCATCGGAATATATAACTAAAGTCACAGGAATGGTTGATACATAGACTGTAAGAAGAGTCAGTCTTCTTGTACTTAGGTCGGCATTTTGCCTTTTGTATTTAATTCCGATGCAGTTTCTGTGTTTCATCGTCAACAAGAAGGTCCAAAGGATACAATAAACGTGGAGTGAAGCTTCGGAATCTATAACTAGTGTCACAGTAATGGTTCAAAACATAGACAGTAAGAAGAGTCAGTCTTCTTGTGCTTCAGTCGGCATTGTGCCTTTGGATTTAATTTCGATGCAATTTCTGTGTTTCATCGTCAATAAGAAGGTCCAAGGTATACAGCAAACCTGAAGTGAAGCATCAGAATCTATAACTAGTGTCACTGGAATGGTTCAAAACATAGACAGTAAGAAGAGTCAGTCTTCTTGTACTTAAGTCGGCATTGTGCCTTTTGTAATTAATTCCGATGCAATTCCTGTGATTCATCGTCAATAAGAAGGACCAAGGGATACAGTAAACCTGATGTGAAGCATCGGACTCTATAACTAGTGTCACAGAATTGGTTCAAAACATAGACAGTAGGAAGAGTCAGTCTTCTTGTGCTTAAGTCGGCATTGTGCCTTTTGTATTTCATTCCGATGCAATTTCTGTGTTTCATCGTCAATAAGAAGGTACAAGGTATACAGTAAACCTGAAGTGAAGCATCGGAATCTATAACTAGTGTCACGGGAATGGTACAAAACATAGTCAGTAAGAAGAGTCAGTCTTCTTGTACTTAGGTCGGCATTGTGCCTTTTCTATTTAATTCCGATGCAATTTCGGTGTTTCGTCGTCAATAAGAAGGTCCAAGGGTTACAGTAAACCTGGAGTGAAGCATCGGAATCTATAACTAGTGTCACAGGAATGGTTCAAAACATAGACAGTAAGAAGAGTCATTCTTCTTGTACTTAATTCGGCATTGTGCCTTTTGTATTTAATTCCGATGCAATTTCTGTGATTCATCGTCAGTAAGAAGTTCCAAGGGATACAGTAAACCTGAAGTGAAACATCGGACTCTATAACTAGTGTCACAGAATTGGTTCAAAGCATAGACAGTAGGAATAGTCAGTCTTCTTGTACTTAAGTCGGCATTGTGCCTTTTGTATTTAATTCCGATGCAATTTCTGTGTTTCATCGTCAATAAGAAGGTCCAAGGGAAACAGTAAACCTGAAGTGAAGCATCGGAATCTATAACTAGTGTCACAGGAATGGTTCAAATCATAGACAGTAAGAAGAGTCAGTCTTCTTGCACTTAAGTCGGCATTGTGGCTTTTGTTTTTAATTACGATGCAATTTCTGTGTTTCATCGTCAATAAGAAGGTCAGAGGGATACAGTAAACCTGAAGTGAAGCATCGGAATCTATAACTAGAGTCACAGGAATGGTTCAAAACATAGTCAGTAAGAAGAGTCAGTCTTCTTGTCCTTAAGTCGGCATTGTGCCTTTTGTATTTACTTCCTATGAAATCTCTGTGTTTCATCGGCAATAAAGTCAGAGGGATACAGTAAACCTGAAGTGAAGCATCGGAATCTATAACTAGTGTCACAGGAATGGTTCAAAACATAGACAGAAGAAAGAGTCAGTCTTCTTGTTCTTAAGTCGGAATTGTGCCTTTTGTGTTTAATTCCGATGCAATTTCTGTGTTTCATTGTCAATAAGAAGGTCAGAGGGATACAGTAAGCCTGAAGTGAAGCATCGGAATCCAAAACTAGTGTCACAGGAATGGTTCAAAACATAGACAGTGGGAAGAGTCAGTCTTCTTGTACTTAAGTCGGCATTGTGCCTTTTGTATTTAATTCCGATGCAATTTCTGTGTTTCATCGTCAATAAGAAGGTCCAAGGTATACAGTAAACCTGAAGTAAAGCATCGGAATCTATAACTAGTGTCACAGCAATGGATCAAACTATAATCACTAAGAAGAGTCAGTCTTCTTGTACTTAAGTCGGCATTGTGCCTTTTCTATTTAATTCCGATGCAATTTCTGTGTTTCATCGTCAATAAGAAGGTCCAAGGGATACAGTAAACCTGGAGTGAAGCATCGGAATCTATAACTAGTGTCACAGGAATGGTTCAAAACATAGACAGTAAGAAGCGTCAGTCTTCTTGTACTTAAGTCGGCATTGTGGCTTTTGTATTTAATTACGATGCAATTTCTGTGTTTCATCGTCAATAAGAAGGTCAGAGGGATACAGTAAACCTGAAGTGAAGCATCGGAATCTATAACTAGAGTCACAGGAATGGTTCAAAACATAGACAGTAAGAAGAGTCAGTCTTCTTGTCCTTAAGTCGGCATTGTGCCTTTTGTATTTACTTCCGATGAAATTTCTGTGTTTCATCGGCAATAAAGTCAGAGGGATACAGTAAACCTGAAGTGAAGCATCAGAATCTATTACTAGTGTCACAGGAATGGTTCAAAACATAGACAGAAGGAAGAGTCAGTCTTCTTGTACTTAAGTCGCATTGTGCCTTTTGTATTTAATTCCGATGCAATTTCTGTGTTTCATCGTCAATAAGAAGGTCCAAGGGAAACAGTAAACCTGAAGTGAAGCATCAGAATCTATAACTAGTGTCACAGGAATGGTTCAAATCATAGACAGTAAGAAGAGTCAGTCTTCTTGTACTTAAGTCGGCATTGTGGCTTTTGTATTTAATTACGATGCAATTTCTGTGTTTCATCGTCAATAAGAAGGTCAGAGGGATACAGTAAACCTGAAGTGAAGCATCGGAATCTATAACTAGAGTCACAGGAATGGTTCAAAACATAGACAGTAAGAAGAGTCAGTCTTCTTGTCCTTAAGTCGGCATTGTGTCTTTTGTATTTAATTACGATGCAATTTCTGTGTTTCATCGTCAATAAGAAGGTCCAAGGGTCACAGTAAACCTGGAGTGAAGCATCGGAATCTATAACGAGTGTCACAGGAATGGTTCAAAACATAGACAGTAGGAAGAGTCAGTCTTCTTGTACTTAAGTCGGCATTGTGCCATTTGTATTTAATTCCGATGCAATTTCTGTGTTTCAACGTCAATAAGAAGGTCCAAGGGTTACAGTAAACCTGGGGTGAAGCATCGGAATCTATAACTAGTGTCACAGGAATGGTTCAAATCATAGACAGCAAGAAGAGTCAGTCTTCTTGTACTTAAGTCGACATTGAGCCTTTTCTATTTAATTCCGATGCAATTTCTGTGTTTCATCGTCAATAAGAATGTCCAAGGTATACAGTATACCTGAAGTAAAGCATCGGAATCTATAACTAGTGTCACAGCAATGGTTCAAACTATAATCTCTAAGAAGAGTCAGTCTTCTTGTACTTAAGTTGGCATTGTGCCTTTTCTATTTAATTACGATGCATTTTCTGTGTTTCATCGTCAATAAGAAGGTCCAAGGTATACAGTAAACCTGGAGTGAAGCATCGGAATCTATAACTAGTGTCACACGAATGGTTCAAATCATAGACAGTAAGAAGAGTGAGTCTTCTTGTACTTAAGTCGGCATTGTGCCTTTTCTATTTCATTCCGATGCAGTTTCTGTGTTTCATCGTCAATAAGAAGGTCCAAGGGATACAGTAAACCTGGAGTGAAGCATCGGAATCTATAACTAGTGTCACAGGAATGGTTGATACATAGACAGTAAGAAGAGTCAGTCTTCTTGTACTTAAGTCGGCATTGTG
Source organism: Schistocerca serialis cubense (assembly GCF_023864345.2). Taxonomy (NCBI): domain Eukaryota; kingdom Metazoa; phylum Arthropoda; class Insecta; order Orthoptera; family Acrididae; genus Schistocerca; species Schistocerca serialis. The sequence goes on along the minus strand of NC_064646.1, from coordinate 545,181,253 downwards.
CCTTTTGTATTTAATTCCGATGCAATCTCTGTGTTTCATCGTCAACAAGAAGGTCCAAAGGATACAATAAACCTGGAGTGAAGCTTCGGAATCTATAACTAGTGTCACAGTAATGGTTCAAAACATAGACAGTAAGAAGAGTCAGTCTTCTTGTCCTTAAGTCGGCATTGTGCCTTTTTTATTTAATTCCGATGCAATTTCTGTGTTATCGTCAACCAGAAGGTCCAAGGGATTCAGTAAACCTGGAGTGAAGCATCGGAATCTATAACTAGTGTCACAGTAGTGGTTCAACACATTGACAGTAAGAAGAGTCAGTCTTCTTGTACTTAAGTCGGCATTGTGCCTTTTGTATTTAATTTCGATGCAATTTCAGTGTTCATCGTCAATAAGATGGTCCAAGGAATACAGTAAACCTGAAATGAAGCATCGGAATCTATAACTAGTGTCACTGAAATGGTTCAAAGTACAGACAGTAAGAAGAGTCAGTCTTCTTGTACTTAATTCGGCATTGTGCCTTTTGTATTTAATTCCGATGCAATTCCTGTGATTCATCGTCAATAAGAAGGTCCAAGGGATACAGTAAACCTGAAGTGAAGCATCGGACTCTATTACTAGTGTCACAGAATTGGTTCAAAACATAGACAGTAGGAAGAGTCAGTCTTCTTGTACTTAAGTCGGCATTGTGCCTTTTGTATTTAATTCCGATGAAATTTCTGCGTTTCATCGTCAATAAGAAGGTCAAAGGAATTCAATAAACCTGAAGTGAAGCATCGCAATATATAACTAGTGTCACTGGAATGGTTCAAAATATAGACAGTAAGAAGAGTCAGTCTTCTTGTCCATAAGACGGCTTTGTGCATTTTGTATTTAATTCCGATGCAATTTCTGTGATTCATCGTCAATAAGAAGTTCCAAGGGATACAGTAAACCTGAAGTGAAGCATCGGACTCTATAACTAGTGTCACAGAATTGGTTCAAATCATAGACAGTAGGAATAGTCAGTCTTCTTGAACTTATGTCGGCATTGTGCCTTTTGTATGTAATTCCGATGCAATTTCTGTGTTTCATCGTCAATAAGAAGGTCCAAGGGAAACAGTAAACCTGAAGTGAAGCATCGGAATCCAAAACTAGTGTCTCAGGAATGGTTCAAAACATAGACAGTAAGAAGAGTCAGTCTTCTTGTACTTAAGTCGGCATTGTGAGTTTTCTTTTTAATTCCGATGCAATTTCTGTGTTTCATCGTTTATAAGAAGGTCAGAGGGATACAGTAAACCTGAAGTGAAGCATCGGAATATATAACTAGTGTCACAGGAATGGTTCAAAACATAGTCAGTAAGAAGAGTCAGTCTTCTTGTCCTTAAGTCGGCATTGTGCCTTTTGTATTTACTTCCGATGAAATTTCTGTGTTTCATCGGCAATAAAGTCAGAGGGATACAGTAAACCTGAAGTGAAGCATCAGAATCTATAACTAGTGTCACAGGAATGGTTCAAAACATAGACAGAAGGAAGAGTCAGTCTTCTTGTACTTAAGTCGCATTGTGCCTTTTGTATTTAATTCCGATGCAATTCCTGTGATTCATCGTCAATAAGAAGGTCCAAGGTATACAGTAAACCTGAAGTAAAGCATCGGAATCGATAACTAGTGTCACTGCAATGGTTCAAACTATAATCACTAAGAAGAGTCAGTCTTCTTGCACTTAAGTCGGCATTGTGCCTTTTCTATTTAATTCCGATGCAATTTCTGTGTTTCATCGACAATAAGAAGGTCCAAGGGATACAGTAAACCTGGAGTGAAGCATCGGAATCTATAACTAGTGTCACAGGAATGGTTCAAATCATAGACAGTAAGAAGCGTCAGTCTTCTTGTACTTAAGTCGGCATTGTGAGTTTTGTTTTTAATTCCGATGCAATTTCTGTGTTTCATTGTTAATAAGAAGGTCAGAGGGATACAGTAAACCTGAAGTGAAGCATCGGAATATATAACTAGTGTCACAGGAATGGTTCAAAACATAGACAGTAAGAAGAGTCAGTCTTCGTGTACTAAAGTTGGCATTTTGCCTTTTGTATTTAATCCCAATGCTATTTCTGTGTGTCACCGTCAATAACAAGGTCCAAGGTATACAGTAAACCTGAAGTGAAGCTTCGGAATCTATAACAAGTGTCACAGGAATGGTTCAAAACATAGACAGTAAGAAGAGTCAGTCTTCTTGTACTTAAGTCGGCATTGTGCCTTTTGTATTTAATTCCGATGCAATTTCTGTGTTTCATCGTCAATATGAAGGTCAGAGGGATGCAGTAACCCTGAAGTGAAGCATCGGAATATATAACTAGTTTCACAGGAATGGTTGATACATAGACTGTAAGAAGAGTCAATCTTCTTGTACTTAGGTCGGCATTTTGCCTTTTGTATTTAATTCCGATGCAGTTTCTGTGTTTCATCGTCAACAAGAAGGTCCAAAGGATACAATAATCGTGGAGTGAAGCTTCGGAATCTATAACTAGTGTCACAGTAATGGTTCAAAACATAGACAGTAGGAAGAGTCAGTCTTCTTGTGCTTCAGTCGGCATTGCGCCTTTTGTATTTAATTTCGATGCAATTTCTGTGTTTCATCGTAAATAAGAAGGTCCAAGGTATACAGCAAACCTGAAGTGAAGCATCAGAATCTATAACTAGTGTCACTGGAATGGTTCAAAATATAGACAGTAAGAAGAGTCAGTCTTCTTGTACTTAAGTCGGCATTGTGCCTTTTGTATTTAATTCCGATGCAATTCCTGTGATTCATCGTCAATACGAAGGTCCAAGGGATACAGTAAACCTGAAGTGAAGCATCGGACTCTATAACTAGTGTCACAGAATTGGTTCAAAACATAGACAGTAGGAAGAGTCAGTCTTCTTGTACTTAAGTCGGCATTGTGCCTTTTGTATTTCATTCCGATGCAATTTCTGTGATTCATCGTCAATAAGAAGGTACAAGGTATACAGTAAACCTGAAGTGAAGCATCGGAATCTATAACTAGTGTCACGGGAATGGTACAAAGCATAGTCAGTAAGAAGAGTCAGTCTTCTTGTACTTAGGTCGGCATTGTTCCTTTTCTATTTAATTCCGATACAATTTCGGTGTTTCGACGTCAATAAGAAGGTCCAAGGGTTACAGTTAACCTGGAGTGAAGCATCGGAATCTATAACTAGTGTCACAGGAATGGTTCAAAACATAGACAGTAAGAAGAGTCAGTCTTCTTGTACTTAATTCGGCATTGTGCCTTTTGTATTTAATTCCGATGCAATTTCTGTGATTCATCGTCAAGAAGAAGTTCCAAGGGATACAGTAAACCTGAAGTGAAACATCGGACTCTATAACTAGTGTCACAGAATTGGTTCAAAGCATAGACAGTAGGAATAGTCAGTCTTCTTGTACTTAAGTCGGCATTGTGCCTTTTGTATTTAATTCCGATGCAATTTCTGTGTTTCATCGTCAATAAGAAGGTCCAAGGGAAACAGTAAACCTGAAGTGAAGCATCGGAATCTATAACTAGTGTCACAGGAATGGTTCAAATCATAGACAGTAAGAAGAGTCAGTCTTCTTGCACTTAAGTCGGCATTGTGCCTTTTGTATTTAATTCCGATTCAATTTCTGTGTTTCATCGTCAATAAGAAGGTCCAAGGTATACAGTAAACCTGAAGTAAAGCATCGGAATCTATAACTAGTGTCACAGCAATGGTTCAAACTATAATCACTAAGAAGAGTCAGTTTTCTTGTACTTAAGTCGGCATTGTGCCTTTTCTATTTAATTCCGATGCAATTTCTGTGTTTCATCGTCAATAAGAAGGTCCAAGGGATAGAGTAAACCTGGAGTGAAGCATCGGAATCTATAACTATTGTCACAGGAATGGTTCAAAACATAGACAGTAAGAAGAGTCAGTCTTCTTTTACTTAAGTCGGCATTGTGGCTTTTGTATTTAATTACGATGCAATTTCTGTGTTTCATCGTCAATAAGAAGGTCAGAGGGATACAGTAAACCTGAAGTGAAGCATCGGAATCTATAACTAGAGTCACAAGAATGGTTCAAATCATAGACAGTAAGAAGAGTCAGTCTTCTTGTCCTTAAGTCGGCATTGTGCCTTTTGTATTTACTTCCGATCAAATTTCTGTGTTACATCGGCAATAAAGTCAGAGGGATACAGTAAACCTGAAGTGAAGCATCAGATTCTATAACTAGTGTCACAGGAATGGTTCAAAACATAGACAGATGAAAGAGTCAGTCTTCTTGTACTTAAGTCGCATTGTGCCTTTTGTATTTAATTCCGATGCAATTTCTGTGTTTCATCGTCAATAAGAAGGTCCAAGGGAAACAGTAAACCAGAAGTGAAGCATCGGAATCTATAACTAGTGTCACAGGAATGGTTCAGATCATAGACAGTAAGAAGAGTCAGTCTTCTTGTACTTAAGTCGGCATTGTGGCTTTTGTATTTAATTACGATGCAATTTCTGTGTTTCATCGTCAATAAGAAGGTCAGAGGGATACAGTAAACCTGAAGTGAAGCATCGGAATCTATAACTAGAGTCACAGGAATGGTTCAAAACATAGACAGTAAGAAGAGTCAGTCTTCTTGTCCTTAAGTCGGCATTGTGCCTTTTGTATTTAATTCCAATGCAATTTCTGTGTTTCATCGTCAACAAGAAGGTACATGGAATACAGTAAACCTGGAGTGAAGCATCGGAATCTATAACTAGTGTCACAGTAATGGTTCAAATCATAGACAGTAAGAAGAGTCAGTCTTCTTGTACTTAAATCGGCATTGTGCCTTTTGTATTTAATTCCGATGCAATTTCTGTGTTTCATCGTCAATAAGAAGGTCGAAGGGTCACAGTAAACATGGAGTGAAGCATCGGAATCTATAACTAGTGTCACAGCAATGGTTCAAAACATAGACAGTAGGAAGAGTCAGTCTTCTTGTACTTAAGTCGGCATTGTGCCTTTTGTAATTAATTCCGATGCAATTTCTGTGTTTCATCGTCAATAAGAAGGTCCAAGGGTTACAGTAAACCTGGAGTGAAGCTTCGGAATCTATAACTAGTGTCACAGGAATGGTTCAAAACATAGACAGCAAGAAGAGTCAGTCTTCTTGTACTTAAGTCGACATTGAGCCTTTTCTATTTAATTCCGATGCAATTTCTGTGTTTCATCGTCAATAAGAATCTCCAAGGTATACAGTAAACCTGAAGTAAAGCATCGGAATCTATAACTAGTGTCACAGCAATGGTTCAAACTAAAATCTCTAAGAAGAGTCAGTCTTCTTGAACTTAAGTTGGCATTGTGCCTTTTCTATTTAATTACGATGCAATTTCTGTGTTTCATCGTCAATGAGAAGGTCCAAGGTATACAGTAAACCTGGAGTGAAGCATCGGAATCTATAACTAGTGTCACACGAATGGTTCAAATCATAGACAGTAAGAAGAGTGAGTCTTCTTGTACTTAAGTCGGCATTGTGCCTTTTCTATTTCATTCCGATGCAGTTTCTGTGTTTCATCGTCAATAAGAAGGTCCAAGGGATACAGTAAACCTGGAGTGAAGCATCGGAATCTATAACTAGTGTCACAGGAATGGTTGATACATAGACAGTAAGAAGAGTCAGTCTTCTTGTACTTAAGTCGGCATTGTGCCTTTTGTATTTAATTCCGATGCAATTTCTGTGTTTCATCGTCAACAAGAAGGTCCAAAGGATACAATAAACCTGGAGTGAAGCTTCGGAATCTATAACTAGTGTCACAGTAATGGTTCAAAGCATAGACAGTAAGAAGAGTCAGTCTTCTTGTCCTTAAGTCGGCATTGTGCCTTTTTTATTTAATTCCGATGCAATTTCTGTGTTATCGTCAACAAGAATGTCCAAGGGATTCAGTAAACCTGGAGTGAAGCATCGGAATCTATAACTAGTGTCACTGGAATGGTTCAAAGTACAGACAGTAAGAAGAGTCAGCCTTCTTGTACTTAATTCGGCATTGTGCCTTTTGTATTTAATTCCGATGCAATTCCTGTGATTCATCGTCAATAAGAAGGTCCTAGGGATACAGTAAACCTGAAGTGAAGCATCGGACTCTATTACTAGTGTCACAGAATTGGTTCAATACATAGACAGTAGGAAGAGTCAGTCTTCTTGTACTAAAGTCGGCATTGTGCCTTTTCTATTTAATTCCGATGCAATTTCTGTGTTTCATAGTCAATAAGAAGGTTCAAGGGTTACAGTAAACCTGGAGTGGAGCATCGGAATCTATAACTAGTGTCACAGGAATGGTTCAAAACATAGACAGAAAGAAGAGTCAGTCTTCTTGTCCTTAAGTCGGCATTGTGCCTTTTTTATATAATTCCGATGCAATTTCTGTGTTATCGTCAACAAGAAGGTCCAAGGGATACAGTAAACCTGGAGTGAAGCATCGGAATCTATAACTAGTGTCACAGTAGTGGTTCAAAACATTGACAGTAAGAAGAGTCAGTCTTCTTGTACTTAAGTCGGCATTGTGCCTTTTGTATTTAATTTCGATGCAATTTCAGTGTTCATCGTCAATAAGATGGTCCAAGGAAAACAGTAAACCTGAAATGAAGCATCGGAATCTATAACTAGTGTCACTGGAATGGTTCAAAGTATAGACAGTAAATAGAGTCAGTCTTCTTGTACTTAATTCGGCATTGTGCCTTTTGTATTTAATTCCGATGCAATTCCTGTGATTCATCGTCAATAAGAAGGTCCAAGGGATACAGTACACCTGAAGTGAAGCATCGGACTCTATTACTAGTGTCACAGAATTGGTTCAATACATAGACAGTAGGAAGAGTCAGTCTTCTTGTACTTAAGTCGGCATTGTGCCTTTTGTATTTAATTCCGATGAAATTTCTGCGTTTCATCGTCAATAAGAAGGTCAAAGGAATTCAATAAACCAGAAGTGAAGCATCGGAATATATAACTAGTGTCACTGGAATGGTTCAAAATATAGACAGTAAGAAAAGTCAGTCTTCTTGTCCTTAAGTCGGCTTTGTGTCTTTTTTATTTAATTCCGATGCAATTTCTGTGTTATCGTCAACAAGAAGGTCCAAGGGATACAGTAAACCTGAAGTGAAGCATCGGAATCTATAACTAGTGTCACAGTAGTGGTTCAAAACATTGACAGTAAGAAGAGTCAGTCTTCTTGTTTTAAGTCGGCATTGTGCCTTTTGTATTTAATTTCGATGCAATTTCAGTGTTCATCGTCAATAAGATGGTCCAAGGAATACAGTAAACCTGAAATGAAGCATTGGAATCTATAACTAGTGTCACTGGAATGGTTCAAAGTATAGACAGTAAGAAGAGTCAGTCTTCTTGTACTTAATTCGGCATTGTGCCTTTTGTATTTAATTCCGATGCAATTCCTGTGATTCATCGTCAATAAGAAGTTCCAAGGGATACAGTAAACCTGAAGTGAAGCATCGGACTCTATAACTAGTGTCACAGAAATGGTTCAAATCATAGACAGTAAGAAGAGTCAGTTTTCTGGTACTTAAGTCGGCATTGTGGCTTTTGTATTTAATTACGATACAATTTCTGTGTTTCATCTTCAATAAGAAGGTCAGAGGGATACAGTGAACCTGTAGTGAAGCATCGGAATCTATAACTAGAGTCACAGGAATGGTTCAAAACATAGTCAGTAAGAAGAGTCAGTTTTCTTGTCCTTAAGTCGGCATTGTGCCTTTTGTATTTACTTCCGATGAAATTTCTGTGTTTCATCGGCAATAAAGTCAGAGGGATACAGTAAACCTGAAGTGAAGCATCAGAATCTATAACTAGTGTCACAGGAATGGTTCAAAACATAGACAGAAGGAAGAGTCAGTCTTCTTGTACTTAAGTCGCATTGTGCCTTTTGTATTTAATTCCGATGCAATTCCTGTGATTCATCGTCAATAAGAAGGTCCAAGGTATACAGTAAACCTGAAGTAAAGCATCGGAATCTATAACTAGTGTCACAGCAATGGTTCAAATTATAATCACTAAGATGAGTCAGTCTTCTTGCACTTAAGTCGGCATTGTGCCTTTTCTATTTAATTCCGATGCAATTTCTGTGTTTCATCGTCAATAAGAAGGTCCAAGGGATACAGTAAACCTGGAGTGAAGCATCGGAATCTATAACTAGTGTCACAGGAATGGTTCAAAACATAGACAGTAAGAAGCGTCAGTCTTCTTGTACTTAAGTCGGCATTGTGAGTTTTCTTCTTAATTCCGATGCAATTTCTGTGTTTCATCGTTAATAAGAAGGTCAGAGGGATACAGTAAACCTGAAGTGAAGCTTCGGAATATATAACTAGTGTCACAGGAATGGTTCAAAACATAGACAGTAAGAAGAGTCAGTCTTCGTGTACTAAAGTTGGCATTTTGCCTTTTGTATTTAATCCCAATGCTATTTCTGTGTGTCACCGTCAATAACAAGGTCCAAGGGATACAGTAAACCTGAAGTGAAGCATCGGAATCTATAACAAGTGTCACAGGAATGGTTCAAAACATAGACAGTAAGAAGAGTCAGTCTTCTTGTACTTAAGTCGGCATTGTGCCTTTTGTATTTAATTCCGATGCAATTTCTGTGTTTCATCGTCAATAAGAAGGTCAGACGGGATGCAGTAACCCTGAAGTGAAGCATCGGAATATATAACTAGTGTCACAGGAATGGTTGATACATAGACTGTAAGAAGAGTCAGTCTTCTTGTACTTAGGTCGGCATTTTGCCTTTTGTATTTAATTCCGATGCAGTTTCTGTGTTTCATCGTCAACAAGAAGGTCCAAAGGATACAATAAACGTGGAGTGAAGCTTCGGAATCTATAACTAGTGTCACAGTAATGGTTCAAAACATAGACAGTAAGAAGAGTCAGTCTTTTTGTGCTTCAGTCGGCATTGTGCCTTTGGATTTAATTTCGATGCAATTTCTGTGTTTCATCGTCAATAAGAAGGTCCAAGGTATACAGCAAACCTGAAGTGAAGCATCAGAATCTATAACTAGTGTCACTGGAATGGTTCAAAATATAGACAGTAAGAAGAGTCAGTCTTCTTGTACTTAAGTCGGCATTGTGCCTTTTGTATTTAATTCCGATGCAATTCCTGTGATTCATCGTCAATAAGAAGGACCAAGGGATACAGTAAACCTGATGTGAAGCATCGGACTCTATAACTAGTGTCACAGAATTGATTCAAAACATAGACAGTAGGAAGAGTCAGTCTTCTTGTACTTAAGTCGGCATTGTGCCTTTTGTATTTCATTCCGATGCAATTTCTGTGTTTCATCGTCAATAAGAAGGTACAAGGTATACAGTAAACCTGAAGTGAAGCATCGGAATCTATAACTAGTTTCACGGGAATGGTACAAAACATAGTCAGTAAGAAGAGTCAGTCTTCTTGTACTTAGGTCGGCATTGTGCCTTTTCTATTTAATTCCGATGCAATTTCGGTGTTTCGTCGTCAATAAGAAGGTCCAAGGGTTACAGTAAACCTGGAGTGAAGCATCGGAATCTATAACTAGTGTCACAGGAATGGTTCAAAACATAGACAGTAAGAAGAGTCATTCTTCTTGTACTTAATTCGGCATTGTGCCTTTTGTATTTAATTCCGATGCAATTTCTGTGATTCATCGTCAGTAAGAAGTTCCAAGGGATACAGTAAACCTGAAGTGAAACATCGGACTCTATAACTAGTGTCACAGAATTGGTTCAAAGCATAGACAGTAGGAATAGTCAGTCTTCTTGTACTTAAGTCAGCATTGTGCCTTTTGTATTTAATTCCGATGCAATTTCTGTGTTTCATCGTCAATAAGAAGGTCCAAGGGAAACAGTAAACCTGAAGTGAAGCATCGGAATCTATAACTAGTGTCACAGGAATGGTTCAAATCATAGACAGTAAGAAGAGTCAGTCTTCTTGCACTTAAGTCGGCATTGTGGCTTTTGTTTTTAATTACGATGCAATTTCTGTGTTTCATCGTCAATAAGAAGGTCAGAGGGATACAGTAAACCTGAAGTGAAGCATCGGAATCTATAACTAGAGTCACAGGAATGGTTCAAAACATAGTCAGTAAGAAGAGTCAGTCTTCTTGTCCTTAAGTCGGCATTGTGCCTTTTGTAATTACTTCCTATGAAATTTCTGTGTTTCATCGGCAATAAAGTCAGAGGGATACAGTAAACCTGAAGTGAAGCATCGGAATCTATAACTAGTGTCACAGGAATGGTTCAAAACATAGACAGAAGAAAGAGTCAGTCTTCTTGTTCTTAAGTCGGAATTGTGCCTTTTGTGTTTAATTCCGATGCAATTTCTGTGTTTCATTGTCAATAAGAAGGTCAGAGGGATACAGTAAGCCTGAAGTGAAGCATCGGAATCCAAAACTAGTGTCACAGGAATGGTTCAAAACATAGACAGTGGGAAGAGTCAGTCTTCTTGTACTTAAGTCGGCATTGTGCCTTTTGTATTTAATTCCGATGCAATTTCTGTGTTTCATCGTCAATAAGAAGGTCCAAGGTATACAGTAAACCTGAAGTAAAGCATCGGAATCTATAACTAGTGTCACAGCAATGGATCAAACTATAATCACTAAGAAGAGTCAGTCTTCTTGTACTTAAGTCGGCATTGTGCCTTTTCTATTTAATTCCGATGCAATTTCTGTGTTTCATCGTCAATAAGAAGGTCCAAGGGAAACAGTAAACCTGGAGTGAAGCATCGGAATCTATAACTAGTGTCACAGGAATGGTTCAAATCATAGACAGTAAGAAGAGTCAGTCTTCTTGTACTTAAGTCGGCATTGTGGCTTTTGTATTTAATTACGATGCAATTTCTGTGTTTCATCGTCAATAAGAAGTTCAGAGGGATACAGTAAACCTGAAGTGAAGCATCGGAATCTATAACTAGAGTCACAGGAATGGTTCAAAACATAGACAGTAAGAAGAGTCAGTCTTCTTGTCCTTAAGTCGGCATTGTGCCTTTTGTATTTACTTCCGATGAAATTTCTGTGTTTCATCGGCAATAAAGTCAGAGGGATACAGTAAACCTGAAGTGAAGCATCAGAATCTATTACTAGTGTCACAGGAATGGTTCAAAACATAGACAGAAGGAAGAGTCAGTCTTCTTGTACTTAAGTCGCATTGTGCCTTTTGTATTTAATTCCGATGCAATTTCTGTGTTTCATCGTCAATAAGAAGGTCCAAGGGAAACAGTAAACCTGAAGTGAAGCATCAGAATCTATAACTAGTGTCTCAGGAATGGTTCAAATCATAGACAGTAAGAAGAGTCAGTCTTCTTGTACTTAAGTCGGCATTGTGGCTTTTGTATTTAATTACGATGCAATTTCTGTGTTTCATCGTCAATAAGAAGGTCAGAGGGATACAGTAAACCTGAAGTGAAGCATCGGAATCTATAACTAGAGTCACAGGAATGGTTCAAAACATAGACAGTAAGAAGAGTCAGTCTTCTTGTCCTTAAGTCGGCATTGTGCCTTTTGTATTTAATTCCAATGCAATTTCTGTGTTTCATCGTCAACAAGAAGGTACATGGGATACAGTAAACCTGGAGTGAAGCATCGGAATCTATAACTAGTGTCACAGTAATGGTTCAAAACATAGACAGTAAGAACAGTCAGTCTTCTTGTACTTAAGTCGGCATTGTGCCTTTTCTATTTAATTCCGATGCAATTTCTGTGTTTCATCGTCAATAAGAAGGTCCAAGGGTCACAGTAAACCTGGAGTGAAGCATCGGAATCTATAACGAGTGTCACAGGAATGGTTCAAAACATAGACAGTAGGAAGAGTCAGTCTTCTTGTACTTAAGTCGGCATTGTGCCATTTGTATTTAATTCCGATGCAATTTCTGTGTTTCAACGTCAATAAGAAGGTCCAAGGGTTACAGTAAACCTGGAGTGAAGCATCGGAATCTATAACTAGTGTCACAGGAATGGTTCAAAACATAGACAGCAAGAAGAGTCAGTCTTCTTGTACTTAAGTCGACATTGAGCCTTTTCTATTTAATTCCGATGCAATTTCTGTGTTTCATCGTCAATAAGAATGTCCAAGGTATACAGTAAACCTGAAGTAAAGCATCGGAATCTATAACTAGTGTCACAGCAATGGTTCAAACTATAATCTCTAAGAAGAGTCAGTCTTCTTGTACTTAAGTTGGCATTGTGCCTTTTCTATTTAATTACGATGCATTTTCTGTGTTTCATCGTCAATAAGAAGGTCCAAGGTATACAGTAAACCTGGAGTGAAGCATCGGAATCTATAACTACTGTCACACGAATGGTTCAAATCATAGACAGTAAGAACAGTGAGTCTTCTTGTACTTAAGTCGGCATTGTGCCTTTTCTATTTCATTCCGATGCAGTTTCTGTGTTTCATCGTCAAAAAGAAGGTCCAAGGGATACAGTAAACCTGGAGTGAAGCATCGGAATCTATAACTAGTGTCACAGGAATGGTTGATACATAGACGGTAAGAAGAGTCAGTCTTCTTGTACTTAAGTCGGCATTGTGCCTTTTGTATTTAATTTCGATGCAATTTCAGTGTTCATCGTCAATAAGATGGTCCAAGGAATACAGTAAACCTGAAATGAAGCATCGGAATCTATAACTAGTGTCACTGAAATGGTTCAAAGTACAGACAGTAAGAAGAGTCAGTCTTCTTGTACTTAATTCGGCATTGTGCCTTTTGTATTTAATTCCGATGCAATTCCTGTGATTCATCGTCAATAAGAAGGTCCAAGGGATACAGTAAACCTGAAGTGAAGCATCGGACTCTATTACTAGTGTCACAGAATTGGTTCAAAACATAGACAGTAGGAAGAGTCAGTCTTCTTGTACTTAAGTCGGCATTGTGCCTTTTGTATTTAATTCCAATGAAATTTCTGCGTTTCATCGTCAATAAGAAGGTCAAAGGAATTCAATAAACCTGAAGTGAAGCATCGCAATATATAACTAGTGTCACTGGAATGGTTCAAAATATAGACAGTAAGAAGAGTCAGTCTTCTTGTCCATAAGACGGCTTTGTGCATTTTGTATTTAATTCCGATGCAATTTCTGTGATTCATCGTCAATAAGAAGTTCCAAGGGATACAGTAAACCTGAAGTGAAGCATCGGACTCTATAACTAGTGTCACAGAATTGGTTCAAATCATAGACAGTAGGAATAGTCAGTCTTCTTGAACTTATGTCGGCATTGTGCCTTTTGTATTTAATTCCGATGCAATTTCTGTGTTTCATCGTCAATAAGAAGGTCCAAGGGAAACAGTAAACCTGAAGTGAAGCATCGGAATCCAAAACTAGTGTCTCAGGAATGGTTCAAAACATAGACAGTAAGAAGAGTCAGTCTTTTTGTACTTAAGTCGGCATTGTGAGTTTTCTTTTTAATTCCGATGCAATTTCTGTGTTTCATCGTTTATAAGAAGGTCAGAGGGATACAGTAAACCTGAAGTGAAGCATCGGAATATATAACTAGTGTCACAGGAATGGTTCAAAACATAGTCAGTAAGAAGAGTCAGTCTTCTTGTCCTTAAGTCGGCATTGTGCCTTTTGTATTTACTTCCGATGAAATTTCTGTGTTTCATCGGCAATAAAGTCAGAGGGATACAGTAAACCTGAAGTGAAGCATCAGAATCTATAACTAGTGTCACAGGAATGGTTCAAAACATAGACAGAAGGAAGAGTCAGTCTTCTTGTACTTAAGTCGCATTGTGCCTTTTGTATTTAATTCCGATGCAATTCCTGTGATTCATCGTCAATAAGAAGGTCCAAGGTATACAGTAAACCTGAAGTAAAGCATCGGAATCGATAACTAGTGTCACTGCAATGGTTCAAACTATAATCACTAAGAAGAGTCAGTCTTCTTGCACTTAAGTCGGCATTGTGCCTTTTCTATTTAATTCCGATGCAATTTCTGTGTTTCATCGACAATAAGAAGGTCCAAGGGATACAGTAAACCTGGAGTGAAGCATCGGAATCTATAACTAGTGTCACAGGAATGGTTCAAATCATAGACAGTAAGAAGCGTCAGTCTTCTTGTACTTAAGTCGGCATTGTGAGTTTTGTTTTTAATTCCGATGCAATTTCTGTGTTTCATCGTTAATAAGAAGGTCAGAGGGATACAGTAAACCTGAAGTGAAGCATCGGAATATATAACTAGTGTCACAGGAATGGTTCAAAACATAGACAGTAAGAAGAGTCAGTCTTCGTGTACTAAAGTTGGCATTTTGCCTTTTGTATTTAATCCCAATGCTATTTCTGTGTGTCACCGTCAATAACAAGGTCCAAGGTATACAGTAAACCTGAAGTGAAGCATCGGAATCTATAACAAGTGTCACAGGAATGGTTCAAAACATAGACAGTAAGAAGAGTCAGTCTTCTTGTACTTAAGTCGGCATTGTGCCTTTTGTATTTAATTCCGATGCAATTTCTGTGTTTCATCGTCAATAAGAAGGTCAGAGGGATGCAGTAACCCTGAAGTGAAGCATCGGAATATATAACTAGTGTCACAGGAATGGTTGATACATAGACTGTAAGAAGAGTCAATCTTCTTGTACTTAGGTCGGCATTTTGCCTTTTGTATTTAATTCCGATGCAGTTTCTGTGTTTCATCGTCAACAAGAAGGTCCAAAGGATACAATAATCGTGGAGTGAAGCTTCGGAATCTATAACTAGTGTCACAGTAATGGTTCAAAACATAGACAGTAGGAAGAGTCAGTCTTCTTGTGCTTCAGTCGGCATTGCGCCTTTTGTATTTAATTTCGATGCAATTTCTGTGTTTCGTCGTAAATAAGAAGGTCCAAGGTATACAGCAAACCTTAAGTGAAGCATCAGAATCTATAACTAGTGTCACTGGAATGGTTCAAAATATAGACAGTAAGAAGAGTCAGTCTTCTTGTACTTAAGTCGGCATTGTGCCTTTTGTATTTAATTCCGATGCAATTCCTGTGATTCATCGTCAATACGAAGGTCCAAGGGATACAGTAAACCTGAAGTGAAGCATCGGACTCTATAACTAGTGTCACAGAATTGGTTCAAAGCATAGACAGTAGGAAGAGTCAGTCTTCTTGTACTTAAGTCGGCATTGTGCCTTTTGTATTTCATTCCGATGCAATTTCTGTGATTCATCGTCAATAAGAAGGTACAAGGTATACAGTAAACCTGAAGTGAAGCATCGGAATCTATAACTAGTGTCACGGGAATGGTACAAAGCATAGTCAGTAAGAAGAGTCAGTCTTCTTGTACTAAGGTCGGCATTGTTCCTTTTCTATTTAATTCCGATACAATTTCGGTGTTTCGTCGTCAATAAGAAGGTCCATGGGTTACAGTTAACCTGGAGTGAAGCATCGGAATCTATAACTAGTGTCACAGGAATGGTTCAAAACATAGACAGTAAGAAGAGTCAGTCTTCTTGTACTTAATTCGGCATTGTGCCTTTTGTATTTAATTCCGATGCAATTTCTGTGATTCATCGTCAAGAAGAAGTTCCAAGGGATACAGTAAACCTGAAGTGAAACATCGGACTCTATAACTAGTGTCACAGAATTGGTTCAAAGCATAGACAGTAGGAATAGTCAGTCTTCTTGTACTTAAGTCGGCATTGTGCCTTTTGTATTTAATTCCGATGCAATTTCTGTGTTTCATCGTCAATAAGAAGGTCCAAGGGAAACAGTAAACCTGAAGTGAAGCATCGGAATCTATAACTAGTGTCACAGGAATGGTTCAAATCATAGACAGTAAGAAGAGTCAGTCTTCTTGCACTTAAGTCGGCATTGTGCCTTTTGTATTTAATTCCGATTCAATTTCTGTGTTTCATCGTCAATAAGAAGGTCCAAGGTATACAGTAAACCTGAAGTAAAGCATCGGAATCTATAACTAGTGTCACAGCAATGGTTCAAACTATAATCACTAAGAAGAGTCAGTTTTCTTGTACTTAAGTCGGCATTGTGCCTTTTCTATTTAATTCCGATGCAATTTCTGTGTTTCATCGTCAATAAGAAGGTCCAAGGGATAGAGTAAACCTGGAGTGAAGCATCGGAATCTATAACTATTGTCGCAGGAATGGTTCAAAACATAGACAGTAAGAAGAGTCAGTCTTCTTGTACTTAAGTCGGCATTGTGGCTTTTGTATTTAATTACGATCCAATTTCTGTGTTTCATCGTCAATAAGAAGGTCAGAGGGATACAGTAAACCTGAAGTGAAGCATCGGAATCTATAACTATAGTCACAAGAATGGTTCAAATCATAGACAGTAAGAAGAGTCAGTCTTCTTGTCCTTAAGTCGGCATTGTGCCTTTTGTATTTACTTCCGATCAAATTTCTGTGTTACATCGGCAATAATGTCAGAGGGATACAGTAAACCTGAAGTGAAGCATCAGATTCTATAACTAGTGTCACAGGAATGGTTCAAAACATAGACAGATGGAAGAGTCAGTCTTCTTGTACTTAAGTCGCATTGTGCCTTTTGTATTTAATTCCGATGCAATTTCTGTGTTTCATCGTCAATAAGAAGGTCCAAGGGAAACAGTAAACCTGAAGTGAAGCATCGGAATCTATAACTAGTGTCACAGGAATGGTTCAGATCATAGACAGTAAGAAGAGTCAGTCTTCTTGTACTTAAGTCGGCATTGTGGCTTTTGTATTTGATTACGATGCAATTTCTGTGTTTCATCGTCAATAAGAAGGTCAGAGGGATACAGTAAACCTGAAGTGAAGCATCGGAATCTATAACTAGAGTCACAGGAAAGGTTCAAAACATAGACAGTAAGAAGAGTCAGTCTTCTTGTCCTTAAGTCGGCATTGTGCCTTTTGTATTTAATACCAATGCAATTTCTGTGTTTCATCGTCAACAAGAAGGTACATGGAATACAGTAAACCTGGAGTGAAGCATCGGAATCTATAACTAGTGTCACAGTAATGGTTCAAATCATAGACAGTAAGAAGAGTCAGTCTTCTTGTACTTAAATCGGCATTGTGCCTTTTGTATTTAATTCCGATGCAATTTCTGTGTTTCATCGTCAATAAGAAGGTCGAAGGGTCACAGTAAACATGGAGTGAAGCATCGGAATCTATAACTAGTGTCACAGCAATGGTTCAAATCATAGACAGTAGGAAGAGTCAGTCTTCTTGTACTTAAGTCGGCATTGTGCCTTTTGTATTTAATTCCGATGCAATTTCTGTGTTTCATCGTCAATAAGAAGGTCCTAGGGTTACAGTAAACCTGGAGTGAAGCATCGGAATCTATAACTAGTGTCACAGGAATGGTTCAAAACATAGACAGCAAGAAGAGTCAGTCTTATTGTACTTAAGTCGACATTGAGCCTTTTCTATTTAATTCCGATGCAATTTCTGTGTTTCATCGTCAATAAGAATGTCCAAGGTATACAGTAAACCTGAAGTAAAGCATCGGAATCTATAACTAGTGTCACAGCAATGGTTCAAACTAAAATCTCTAAGAAGAGTCAGTCTTCTTGAACTTAAGTTGGCATTGTGCCTTTTCTATTTAATTACGATGCAATTTCTGTGTTTCATCGTCAATAAGAAGGTCCAAGGTATACAGTAAACCTGGAGTGAAGCATCGGAATCTATAACTAGTGTCACACGAATGGTTCAAATCATAGACAGTAAGAAGAGTGAGTCTTCTTGTACTTAAGTCGGCATTGTGCCTTTTCTATTTCATTCCGATGCAGTTTCTGTGTTTCATCGTCAATAAGAAGGTCCAAGGGATACAGTAAACCTGGAGTGAAGCATCGGAATCTATAACTAGTGTCACAGGAATGGTTGATACATAGACAGTAAGAAGAGTCAGTCTTCTTGTACTTAAGTCGGCATTGTGGCTTTTGTATTTAATTCCGATGCAATTTCTGTGTTTCATCGTCAACAAGAAGGCCCAAAGGATACAATAAACCTGGAGTGAAGCTTCGGAATCTATAACTAGTGTCACAGTAATGGTTCAAAATATAGACAGTAAGAAGAGTCAGTCTTCTTGTCCTTAAGTCGGCATTGTGCCTTTTTTATTTAATTCCGATGCAATTTCTGTGTTATCGTCAACAAGAATGTCCAAGGGATTCAGTAAACCTGGAGTGAAGCATCGGAATCTATAAGTAGTGTCACTGGAATGGTTCAAAATACAGACAGTAAGAAGAGTCAGTGTTCTTGTACTTAATTCGGCATTGTGCCTTTTGTATTTAATTCCGATGCAATTCCTGTGATTCATCGTCAATAAGAAGGTCCAAGGGATACAGTAAACCTGAAGTGAAGCATCGGACTCTATTACTAGTGTCACAGAATTGGTTCAAAACATAGACAGTAGGAAGAGTCAGTGTTCTTGTACTTAAGTCGGCATTGTGCCTTTTGTATTTAATTCCGATGTAATTTCTGCGTTTCATCGTCAATAAGAAGGTCAAAGGAATTCAATAAACCTGAAGTGAAGCATCGGAATATATAACTAGTGTCACTGGAATGGTTCAAAATATAGACAGTACGAAGAGTCAGTCTTCTTGTCCATAAGACGGCTTTGTGCCTTTTGTATTTAATTCCGATGCAATTTCTGTGATTCATCCTCAATAAGAAGTTCCAAGGGATACAGTAAACCTGAAGTGAAGCATCGGACTCTATAACTAGTGTCACAGAATTGGTTCAAATCATAGACAGTAGGAATAGTCAGTCTTCTTGTACTTATGTCGGCATTGTGCCTTTTGTATTTAATTCCGATGCAATTTCTGTGTTTCATCGTCAATAAGAAGGTCCAAGGGAAACAGTAAACCTGAAGTGAAGCATCGGAATTCAAAACTAGTGTCACAGGAATGGTTCAAAACATAGACAGTGGGAAGAGTCAGTCTTCTTGTACTTAAGTCGGCATTGTGCCTTTTGTATTTAATTCCGATGCAATTTCTGTGTTTCATCGTCAATAAGAAAGTCCAAGGTATACAGTAAACCTGAAGTAAAGCATCGGAATCTATAACTAGTGTCACAGCAATGGTTCAAACTATAATCACTAAGAAGAGCCAGTCTTCTTGCACTTAAGTCGGCATTGTGCCTTTTGTATTT
The DNA here is from genome assembly GCF_023864345.2 of Schistocerca serialis cubense. Lineage (NCBI taxonomy): Eukaryota > Metazoa > Arthropoda > Insecta > Orthoptera > Acrididae > Schistocerca > Schistocerca serialis. The sequence continues at coordinate 545,162,197 of NC_064646.1, read as the reverse complement.
AATTCCGATGCAATTTCTGTGTTTCATCGTCAATAAGAAGGTCCAAGGGATACAGTAAACCTGGAGTGAAGCATCGGAATCAATAACTAGTGTCACAGGAATGGTTCAAAACATAGACAGTAAGAAGAGTCAGTCTTCTTGTACTTAAGTCGGCATTGTGAGTTTTCTTTTTAATTCCGATGCAATTTCTGTGTTTCATCGTTAATAAGAAGGTCTGAGGCATACAGTAAACCTGAAGTGAAGCATCGGAATCTATAACTAGTGTCACAGGAATGATTCAAAACATAGACAGTAAGAAGAGTCAGTCTTCGTGTACTAAAGTTGGCAATTGCCTTTTGTATTTAATTCCAATGCTATTTCTGTGTGTCACCGTCAATAACAAGGTAAAAGGGATACAGTAAACCTGAAGTGAAGCATCGGAATCTATAACTAGTGTCACAGGAATGGTTCAAAACATAGACAGTAAGAAGAGTCAGTCTTCTTGTACTTCAGTCGGCATTGTGAGTTTTCTTTTTAATTCCGATGCAATTTCTGTGTTTCATCGTCAATAAGAAGGTCCAAGGTATACAGCAAACCTGAAGTGAAGCATCAGAATCTATAACTAGTGTCACTGGAATGGTTCAAAATATAGACAGTAAGAAGAGTCAGTCTTCTTGTACTTAAGTCTTATTGTGCCTTTTGTATTTAATTCCGATGCAATTCCTGTGATTCATCGTCAATAAGAAGGTCCCAGGGATACAGTAAACCTGAAGTGAAGCATCGGACTCTATAACTAGTGACACAGAATTGGTTCAAAACATAGACAGTAGGAAGAGTCAGACTTCTTGTACTTAAGTCGGCATTGTGCCTTTTGTATTTCATTCCGATGCAATTTCTGTGTTTCATCGTCAATAAGAAGGTACAAGGTATACAGTAAACCTGAAGTGAAGCATCGGACTCTATAACTAGTGTCACAGAATTGGTTCAAAGCATAGACAGTAGGAATAGTCAGTCTTCTTGTACTTAAGTCGGCATTGTGCCTTTTGTATTTAATTCCGATGCAATTTCTGTGTTTCATCGTCAATAAGAAGGTCCAAGGGAAACAGTAAACCTGAAGTGAAGCATCGGAATCTATAACTAGTGTCACAGGAATGGTTCAAATCATAGACAGTAAGAAGGGTCAGTCTTCTTGTACTTCAGTCGGCATTGTGGCTTTTGTATTTAATTACGATGCAATTTCTGTGTTTCATCGTCAATAAGAAGGTCAGAGGGATACAGTAAACCTGAAGTGAAGCATCGAAATCTATAACTAGTGTCACAGGAATGGTTCAAAACATAGACCGAAGGAAGAGTCAGTCTTCTTGTACTTAAGTCGGAATTGTGCCTTTTGTATTTAATTCCGATGCAATTTCTGTGTTTCATTGTCAATAAGAAGGTCAGAGGGATACAGTAAGCCTGAAGTGAAGCATCGGAATCCAAAACTAGTGTCACAGGAATGGTTCAAATCATAGACAGTGGGAAGTGTCAGTCTTCTTGTACTTAAGTCGGCATTGTGCCTTTTGTATTTATTTCCGATGCAATTTCTGTGTTTCATCGTCAATCAGAAGGTCCAAGGTATACAGTAAACCTGAAGTAAAGCATCGGAATCTATAACTAGTGTCACAGCAATGGTTCAAACTATAATCACTAAGAAGAGTCAGTCTTCTTGTACTTAAGTCGGCATTGTGCCTTTTCTATTTCATTCCGATGCAATTTCTGTGTTTCATCGTCAATAAGAAGGTCCAAGGGATACAGTAAACCTGGAGTGAAGCATCGGAATCTATAACAAGTGTCACAGGAATGGTTCAAAGCATAGACAGTATGAAGAGTCAGTCTTCTTGTACTTAAGTCGGCATTGTGAGTTTTCTTTTTAATTCCGATGCAATTTCTGTGTTTCATCGTTAATAAGAAGGTCAGAGGGATACAGTAAACCTGAAGTGATGCATCGGAATCTATAACTAGTGTCACAGGAATGGTTCAAAACATAGACAGTAGGAAGAGTCAGTCTTCTTGTACTTAAGTCGGCATTGTGCCTTTTGTATTTAATACCGATGCAATTTCTGTGTTTCATTGTCAATAAGGAGGTCCAAGGTATACAATAAACCTGGAGTGAAGCATCGGAATCTATAACTAGTGTCACAGGAATGGTTCAAAACATAGACAGTAAGAAGAGTCAGTCTTCTTGTACTTAAGTCGGCATTCTGAGTTTTCTATTTAATTCCGATGCAATTTCGGTGTTTCATCGTCAATAAGAAGGTCAGAGGGATACAGTAAACCTGAAGTGAAGCATCGGAATGTATAACTAGTGTCACAGGAATGGTTCCAAACATAGTCAGTAAGAAGAGTCAGTCATCTTGTACTTAAGTCGGCATTGTGCCTTTTCTATTTAATTCCGATGCAATTTCTGAGTTTCATCGTCAATAAGAAGGTCCAAGGTATACAGTAAACCTGGAGTGAAGCATCGGAATCTATAACTAGTGTCACAGGAATGGTTCAAAACATAGACAGTAAGAAGGGTCAGTCTTCTTGTACGTAAGTCGGCATTGTGCCTTTTCTATTTCATTCCGATGCAGTTTCTGTGTTTCATCGTCAATAAGAAGGTCCAAGGGATTCAGTAAACCTGGAGTGAACCATCGGAATCTATAACAGGTGTCACAGGAATGGTTCAAAAAATAGACAGTAAGAAGAGTCAGTCTCCTTGTACTTAAGTCGGCATTGTGCCTTTTGTATTTAATTCCGATGCAATTTCTGTGTTTCATCGACAATAAGAAGGTCAAAGGGGTACAGTAAACCTGGAGTGAAGCATCGGAATCTATAACTAGTGTCACAGGAATGGTTCAAAACATAGACAGTAAGAAGAGTCAGTCTTCTTGTACTTAAGTCGACATTGTGCCTTTTTTATTTAATTCCGATGCAATTTCTGTGTTTCATCGTCAATAAGAATGTCCAACGTATACAGTAAACCTGAAGTAAAGCATCGGAATCTATAACTAGTGTCACAGCAATGGTTCAAACTATAATCACAAAGAAGAGTCTGTCTTCTTGTACTTAAGTCGGCATTGTGCCTTTTCTATTTAATTCCGATGCAATTTCTGTGTTTCATCGTCAATTAGAAGGTCCAAGGTATACAGTAAACCTGGAGTAAAGCATCGGAATCTATAACTACCGTCACAGCAATGGTTCAAAACACAGATAGTAAGAAGAGTCAGTCTTCTTGTACTTAAGTCAGCATTGTGAGTTTTCTATTTAATTCCGATGCAATTTCGGTGTTTCATCGTCTATAAGAAGGTCAGAGGGATACGGTAAACCTGAAGTGAAGCATCGGAATCTATAACTAGTGTCACAGGAATGGTTCAAAGAATAGACAGTAAGAAGAGTCAGTCTTCTTGTACTTAAGTCGGCATTGTGCTTTTCTATTTATTCCGATGCAATTTCTGTGTTTCATCGTCAATAAGAATGTCAGAAGGATACAGTTAACCTGAAGTGAAGCATCGGAATCTGTAACTAGTGTCACAGGAATGGTTCAAAACATAGTCAGTAAGAAGAGTCAGTCTTCTTGTCCTTAAGTCGGCATTGTGCCTTTTGTATTTAATTCCGATGCAATTCCTGTGATTCATCGTCAATAAGAAGGTCCAAGGGATACAGTAAAACTGAAGTGAAGTATCGAACTCTATTACTAGTGTCACAGAATTGGTTCAAAACATAGACAGTAGGATGAGTCAGTCTTCTTGTACTTAAGTCGGCATTGTGACTTTTGTATTTAATTCCGATGAAATTTCTGCGTTTCATCGTCAATAAGAAGGTCCAAGGATTTCAATAAACCTGAAGTGAAGCATCGGAATATATAACTTGTGTCACTGGAATGGTTCAATATATAGACAGTAAGAAGAGTCAGTGTTCTTGTCCTTAAGTCGGCATTGTGCCTTTTGTATTTAATTCCGATGCAATTCCTGTGATTCATCGTCAATAAGAAGGTCCAAGGGATACAGTAAACCAGAAGTGAACCATCGAACTCTATTACTAGTGTCACAGAATTGGTTCAAAACATAGACAGTAGGATGAGTCAGTCTTCTTGTCCTTAAGTCGGCATTGTGCCTTTTGTATTTAATTCCGATGCAATTTCTGTGATTCATAGTCAATAAGAAGTTCCAAGGGATACAGTAAACCTGAAGTGAAGCATCGGACTCTATAACTAGTGTCACAGAATTGGTTCAAAACATAGACAGTAGGAAGAGTCAGTCTTCTTGTACTTAAGTCGGCATTGTGGCTTTTGTATTTAATTACGATGCAATTTCTGTGTTTCATCGTCAATAAGGTCAGAGGGATACAGTAAACCTGAAGTGAAGCATCGGAATCTATAACTAGAGTCACAGGAATGGTTCAAAACATAGTCAGTAAGACGAGTCAGTCTTCTTGTCCTTAAGTCGGCATTGTGCCTTTTGTATTTACTTCCGATGCAATTTCTGTGTTTCATCGGCAATAAAGTCACAGGGATACAGTAAACCTGAAGTGAAGCATCGGAATCTATAACTAGTGTCACAGGAATGGTTCAAAACATAGACAGTAGGAAGAGTCAGTCTTCTTGTACTTAAGTCGGCATTGTGCCTTTTGTATTTAATTCCGTTGCAATTTCTGTGTTTCATTGTCAATAAGAAGGTCAGAGGGATACAGTAAACCTGAAGTGAAGCATCGGAATCCAAAACTAGTATCACAGGAATGGTTCAAACATAGACATTGGGAAGAGTCAGTCATCTTGTACTTAAGCCGGCATTGTGCCTTTTGTATTTAATTCCGATGCAATTTCTGTGTTTCATCGTCAATAAGAAGGTCCAAGGTATACAGTAAACCTGAAGTGAAGCATCGGAATCTATAACTAGTGTCACAGGAATGGTTCAAAACATAGACAGTAAGAAGAGTCAGTCTTCTTGTACTTAAGTCGACATTGTGCCTTTTCTATTAATTCTGAGGCAATTTCTGTGTTTCATCGTCAATAAGAATGTCCAAGGTATACAGTAAACCTGAAGTAAAGCGTCGGAATCTATAACTAGTGTCACAGCAATGGTTCAAACTATAGTCCCTAAAAAGAGTCAGTCTTCTTGTACTTAAGTCGGCATTGTGCTTTTTCTATTTAATTCCGATGCAATTTCTGTGTTTCATCGTCAATAAGAAGGTCCAAGGGATACAGTAAACCTGGAGTGAAGCATCGGAATCTATAACTAGTGTCACAGGAATGGTTCAAAACATAGACAGTGAGAAGAGTCAGTCTTCTTGAACTTAAGTCGGCATTGTGCCTTTTCTATTTAATTCCGATGCAATATCTGTGTTTCATCGTCAATAAGAAGGTCAGAGGGATACAGTAACCCTGAAGTGAAGCATCGGAATCTATAACTAGTGTCAATGGAATGGTTGATACATAGACAGTAAGAAGAGTCAGTCTTCTTGTACTTAAGTCGGCATTGTGCCTTTTGTATTTAATTCCGATGCAATTTCTGTGTTTCATCGTCAATAAGAAGGTCAGAGGGATACAGTAACCCTGAAGTGAAGCATCGGAATCTATAACTAGTGTCAAAGGAATGGTTCAAAACATAGACAGTAAGAAGAGTCAGTCTTCTTGTACTTAAGTCGGCATTGTGCCTTTTGTATTTAATTCCCATGCAATTTCTGTATTTCATCGTCAATAAGAAGGTCCAAAGGAATACAATAAACCTGGAGTGAAACTTCGGAATCTATAACTAGTGTCACAGTAATGGTTCAAAACATAGACAATAAGAAGAGTAAGTCTTCTTGTACTTAAGTCGGCATTGTGCCTTTTGTATTTAATTTCGATGCAATTTCTGTGTTTCATCGTCAGTAAGAAGGTCCAAGGAATACAGCAAACCTGAAGTGAAGCATTGGAATCTATAACTAGTGTCACTGGAATGGTTCAAAATATAGACAGTAAGAAGGGTCAGTCGTCTTGTACTTAAGTCGGCATTGTGCCTTTTGTATTTAATTCCGATGCAATTCCTCTGATTCATCGTCAATGAGAAGGTCCAAGGGATACAGTAAACCTGAAGTGAAGCATCGGACTCTATATCTAGTGTCACAAAATTGGTTCAAAACATAGACAGTAGGAAGAGTCAGTCTTCTAGTACTTAAGTCGGCATTGTGCCTTTTGTATTTAATTCCGATGCAATTTCTGTGTTTCATCGTCTATAAGAAGGTCAGAGGGATACAATAAACCTGAAGTGAAGCATTGGAATCTATAACTAGTGTCACATGAACGGTTCAAAACATAGACAATAAGAAGAGTCAGTCGTCGTGTACTTAAGTCGGCATTGTGCCTTTTGTATTTAATTCCAAATCTATTTCTGTGTGTCACCGTCAATAAGAAGGTCCAAGGGAACAGTAAACCTGAAGTGAAGCACCGGAATCTATAACTAGTGTCACAGGAATGGTTCAAATCATAGACAGTAAGAAGAGTCAGTCTTCTTGTACTTAAGTCGCCATTGTGCCTTTTCTATTTCATTATGATGCAAATTCTGTGTTTCATCGTCAATAAGAATGTCCAAGGTATACAGTAAACCTGAAGTAAAGCGTCGGAATCTATAACTAGTGTCACAGCAATAGTTCAAACTATAGTCACTAAAAAGAGTCAGTCTTCTTGTACTTAAGTCGACATTGTGCCTTTTCTATTTAATTCCGATGCAATTTCTGTGTTTCATCGTCAATAAGAAGGTCAGAGGGATACAGTAACCCTGAAGTGAAGCATCGGAATCTATAACTAGTGTCAAAGGAATGGTTGATAGATATACAGTAAGAAGAGACAGTCTTCTTGTACTTAAGTCGGCATTGTGCCTTTTGTATTTAATTCCGATGCCATTTCTGTGTTTCATCGTCAATAAGAAGGTCAGAGGGATACAGTAAACCTGAAGTGAACCATCGGAATCTATAACTAGTGTCACAGGAATGGTTCAAAACATAGTCAGTAAGAAGGGTCAGTCTTCTTGTCCTTAAGTCGGCATTGTGCCTTTTGTATTTAATTCCGATGCAATTTCTGTGTTTCATCGTCAATAAGAAGGTCAGAGGGATACAGTAAACCTGAAGTGAACCATCGGAATCTATAACTAGTGTCACAGGAATGGTTCAAAACATAGTCAGTAAGAAGGGTCAGTCTTCTTGTCCTTAAGTCGGCATTGTGCCTTTTGTATTTAATTCCGATGCAATTTCTGTGTTTCATCGTCAACAAGAAGATCCAAAGGATACAATAAACCTGGAGTGAAGCTTCGGAATCAATAACTAGTGTCACAGTAATGGTTCAAAACATAGACAGTAAGAAGAATCAGTCTCCTTGTACCTAAGTCGGCATTGTGCCTTTTGTATTTAATTTCGATGCAATTTCTGTGTTTCATCGACAATAAGAAGGTCCAAGGAATACAGCAAACCTGAAGTGAAGCATCGGAATTCATAACTAGTGTCACTGGAATGGTTCAAAATATAGACAGTAAGGAGGGTCAGTCTCCTTGTACTTAAGTCGGCATTGTGCCTTTTGTATTTAATTCCGATGCAATTCCTGTGATTCATCGTCAATGACAAGGTCCAAGGGATACAGTAAACCTGAAGTGAAGCATCGGACTCTATAACTAGTGTCACAGAATTGGTTCAAAACATTGACAGTAGGAAGAGTCAGTCTTCTTGTACTTATGTCGGCATTGTGCCTTTTGTATATAATTCCGATGCAATTTCTGTGTTTCATCGTCAATAAGAAGGTACAAGGTATACTGTAAATTGAAGTGAAGCATCGGAATCTATAACTAGTGTCACAGGAATGGTACAAAACATAGTCAGTAAGAAGAGTCAGTCTTCTTGTACTTAAGTCAGCATTGTGAGTTTTCTATTTAATTCCGATGCAATTTCGGTATTTCATCGTCTATAAGAAGGTCAGAGGGATACAGTAAACCTGAAGTGAAGCATCGGAATCTATAACTAGTGTCACAGGAAAGGTTCAAAACACAGACAATAAGAAGAGTCAGTCGTCGTGTACTAAAGTTGGCATTTTGCCTTTTGTATTTAATTCCAATGCTATTTCTGTGTGTCACCGTCAATAACAAGTTCCAAGGGATACAGTAAACCTGAAATGAAGCATCGGAATCTATAACTATTGTCACAGGAATGGTTCAAACAATTATCAGTAAGAAGAGTCAGTCTTCTTGTACTTAAGTCGGCATTGTGCCTTTTCAATTTCATTCCGATGCAGTTTCTGTGTTTCATCGTCAATAAGAAGGTACAAGGGATACAGTAAACCTGGTGTGAAGCATCGGATTCTATAACTAGTGTCACAGGAATGGTTCAAAGAATAGACAGTAAGAAGAGTCAGTCTTCTTGTACTTAAGTCGGAATTGTGCCTTTTGTATTTAATTCCGATGCAATATCTGTGTTTCATCGACAATAAGAAGGTCAGAGGGATACAGTAAACCTGAAGTGAAGCATCGGAATCTATAACTAGTGTCACAGGAATGGGTGAAACGTAGACAGTAAGAAGAGTCAGTCTTCTTGTACTTAAGTCGGCATTGTGCTTTTGTATTTAATTCCGATGCAATTTCTGTGTTTCATCGTCAATAAGAAGGTCAGAAGGATACAGTAAACCTGAAGTGAAGCATCGGAATCTATAAGTAGTGTCACAGGAATGGTTCAAACATAGTCAGTAAGAAGAGTCAGTCTTCTTGCCCTTAAGTCGGCATTGTGCCTTTTGTATTTAATTCCGATGCAATTCCTGTGCTTCATCGTCAATAAGAAGGTCCAAGCGATACAGTAAACCTGAAGTGAAGCATCGGACTCTATTACTAGTGTCACAGAATTGGTTCAAAACATAGACAGTGGGAAGAGTCAGTCTTCTTGTACTTAAGTCGCCATTGTGCCTTTTGTATTTAATTCCGATGAAATTTCTGCGTTTCATCGTCAATAAGAAGGTCCAAGGGTTTCAATAAACCTGAAGTGAAGCATCGGAATATATAACTAATGTCACTGGAATGGTTCAAAATATAGACAGTAAGAAGAGTCAGTCTTCTTGTCCTTAAGTCGGCATTGTGGCTTTTGTATTTAATTCCGATGCAATTTCTGTGTTTCATCGTAAATAAGAAGGTCCAAGGGACAGTAAACCTGAAGTGAAGCATCGGAATCTATAACTAGTGTCACAGGAATGGTTCAAACCATAGACAGTAAGAAGAGTCAGTCTTCTTGTACTTAAGGCGGCATTGTGGCTTTTGTATTTAATTACGATGCAATTTCTGTGTTTCATCGTTAATAAGAAGGTCAGAGGGATACAGTAAACCTGAAGTGAAGCATCGGAATCTATAACTAGAGTCACAGGAATGGTTCAAAACATAGTCAGTAAGAAGAGTCAGTCTTCTTGTCCTTAAGTCGGCTTGTGCCTTTTGTATTTACTTCCGATGCAATTTCTGTGTTTCATCGGCTATAAAGTCAGAGGGATACAGTAACCCTGAAGTGAAGCATCGGAAACTATAACTAGTGTCACAGGGATGGTTCAAAACATAGTCAGTAAGAAGAGTCAGTCTTCTTGCACTTAAGTCGGCATTGTGCCTTTCGTATTTAATTGCGATGCAATTTCTGTGTTTCATGGTCAATAAGAAGGTCCAAGGGATACAGTAAACCTGAAGTGCAGCATCGGACTCTATAACTAGTGTCACAGAAATGGCTCAACACATAGTCAGTATGAACAGTCAGTCTTCTTGTCCTTAAGTCGGCATTGTGCTTTTGTATTTAATTCCGGTGCAATTTCTGTGTTTCATCGTCAATAAGAAGGTCAGAAGGATACAGTAAACCTGAAGTGAAGCATCGGAATCTATAAGTAGTGTCACAGGAATGGTTCAAACATAGTCAGTAAGAAGAGTCAGTCTTCTTGCCCTTAAGTCGGCATTGTGCCTTTTGTATTTAATTCCGATGCAATTCCTGTGCTTCATCGTCAATAAGAAGGTCCAAGCGATACAGTAAACCTGAAGTGAAGCATCGGACTCTATTACTAGTGTCACAGAATTGGTTCAAAACATAGACAGTAGGAAGAGTCAGTCTTCTTGTACTTAAGTCGCCATTGTGCCTTTTGTATTTAATTCCGATGAAATTTCTGCGTTTCATCGTCAATAAGAAGGTCCAAGGGTTTCAATAAACCTGAAGTGAAGCATCGGAATATATAACTAGTGTCACTGGAATGGTTCAAAATATAGACAGTAAGAAGAGTCAGTCTTCTTGTCCTTAAGTCGGCATTGTGGCATTTGTATTTAATTCCGATGCAATTTCTGTGTTTCATCGTCAATAAGAAGGTCCAAGGGAACAGTAAACCTGAAGTGAAGCATCGGAATCTATAACTAGTGTCACAGGAATGGTTCAAACCATAGACAGTAAGAAGAGTCAGTCTTCTTGTACTTAAGGCGGCATTGTGGCTTTTGTATTTAATTACGATGCAATTTCTGTGTTTCATCGTCAATAAGAAGGTCAGAGGGATACAGTAAACCTGAAGTGAAGCATCGGAATCTATAACTAGAGTCACAGGAATGGTTCAAAACATAGTCAGTAAGAAGAGTCTGTCTTCTTGTCCTTAAGTCGGCTTGTGCCTTTTGTATTTACTTCCAATGCAATTTCTGTGTTTCATCGGCTATAAAGTCAGAGGGATACAGTAAACCTGAAGTGAAGCATCGGAAACTATAACTAGTGTCACAGGGATGGTTCAAAACATAGTCAGTAAGATGAGTCAGTCTTCTTGCACTTAAGTCGGCATTGTGCCTTTCGTATTTAATTCCGATGCAATTTCTGTGTTTCATGGTCAATAAGAAGGTCCAAGGGATACAGTAAACCTGAAGTGCAGCATCGGACTCTATAACTAGTGTCACAGAAATGGCTCAACACATAGTCAGTATGAACAGTCAGTCTTCTTGTCCTTAAGTCGGCATTGTGCCTTTTGTATTTAATTTCGATGCAATTTCTGTGTTTCATCGTCAATAAGAAGGTCCAAGGGGTACAGTAAACCTGAAGTGCAGCATCGGACTCTATAACTAGTGTCACAGAAATGGTTCAAAACGTAGACAGTAGGAAGAGTCAGTCTTCTTGTAGTTAAGTCGGCATTGTGCATTTTGTATTTAATTCCGATGCAATTTCTGTGTTTCATCGTCAATAAGAAGGTCCAAGGGGTACAGTAAACCTGAAGTGCAGCATCGGACTCTATAACTAGTGTCACAGGAATGGTTCAAAACATAGACAGTAGGATGAGTCAGTTTTCTTGTACTTAAGTCGGCATTGTGCCTTTTGTATTTAATTCCCATGCAATTTCTGTGTTTCACCGTCAATAAGAAGGACAGTGGGATACAGTAAACCTGAAGTGAAGCATCGGAATCTACAACTAGTGCCACAGGCATGGTTCAAAACATAGACAGTAAGAAGAGTCAATCTTCTTGTACTTATGTCGGCATTGTGCCTTTTCTACTTAATTCCGATGCAATTTCTGTGTTTCATCGTCAATAAGAAGGTCACAGGGATACAGTAAACCTGAAGTGAAGCATCGGAATCTATAACTAGTGTCACAGGATGGTTCAACACATAGTCAGTATGAACAGTCAGTCTTCTTGTCCTTAAGTCGGCATTGTGGCTTTTGTATTTAATTGCGATGCAATTTCTGTGTTTCATCGTCAATAAGAATGTCCAAGGTATACAGTAAACCTGAAGTAAAACATCGGAATCTATAACTAGTGTCACAGCAATGGTTCAAACTATAATCACAAAGAAGAGTCAGTCTTCTTGTACTTAAGTCGGCATTGTGCCTTTTCTATTTAATTCCGATGCAATTTCTGTGTTTCATCGTCAATAAGAAGGTCCAAGGTATACAGTAAACCTGGAGTGAAGCATCGGAATCTATAACTAGTGTCACAGCAATGGTTCAAAACATAGACAGTAAGAAGAATCAGTCTTCTTTTACTTAAGTCAGCATTGTGAGTTTTCTATTTAATTCCGATGCAATTTCGGTGTTTCATCGTCTATAAGAAGGTCAGAGGGATACAATAATCCTGAAGTGAAGCATTGGAATCTATAACTAGTGTCACAGGAACGGTTCAAAACATAGACAATAAGATGAGTCAGTCGTCGTGTAGTTAAGTCGGCATTGTGCCTTTTGTATTTAATTCCAATGCTATTTCTGTGTGTCACCGTCAATAAGAAGGTCCAAGGGAACAGTAAACCTGAAGTGAAGCACCGGAATCTATAACTAGTGTCACAGGAATGGTTCAAAACATAAACAGTAAGAAGAGTCAGTCTTCTTGTACTTAAGTCGGTATTGTGGCTTTTGTATTTAATTACGATGCAATTTGTGTGTTTCATCGTCAATAAGAAGGTCAGAGGAATACAGTAAACCTGAAGTGAACCATCGGAATCTATAACTAGAGTCACAGGAATGATTCAAAACATAGTCAGTAAGAAGAGTCAGTCATCTTGTCCTTAAGTCGGCATTGTGCCTTTTGTATTTACTTCCGATGCAATATCTGTGTTTCATCGGCAATAAAGTCAGACTGATACAGTAAACCTGAAGTGAAGCATCGGAATCCAAAACTAGTGTCACAGGAATGGTTCAAAACATAGACATTGGGAAGAGTCAGTCTTCTTGTACTTAAGTCGCCATTGTGCCTTTTCTATTTAATTATGATGCAATTTCTGTGTTTCATCGTCAATAAGAATGTCCAAGGTATACAGTAAACCTGAAGTAAAGCGTCGGAATCTATAACTAGTGTCACAGCAATAGTTCAATCTATAGTCACTAAAAAGAGTCAGTCTTCTTGTACTTAAGTCGGCATTGTGCCTTTTCTATTTAATTCCGATGCAATTTCTGTGTTTCATCGACAATAAGAATGTCAGAGGGTGACAGTAACCCTGAAGTGAAGCATCGGAATCTATAACTAGTGTCAAAGGAATGGTTGATAGATATACAGTAAGAAGAGACAGTCTTCTTGTACTTAAGTCGGCATTGTGCCTTTTGTATTTAATTCCGATGCAATTTCTGTGTTTCATCGTCAATAAGAAGGTCAGAGGGATACAGTAAACCTGAAGTGAACCATCGGAATCTATAACTAGTGTCACAGGAATGGTTCAAAACATAGTCAGTAAGAAGGGTCAGTCTTCTTGTCCTTAAGTCGGCATTGTGCCTTTTGTATTTAATTCCGATGCAATTTCTATGTTTCATCGTCAACAAGAAGATCCAAAGTATACAATGAACCTGAAGTGAACCTTCGGAATCTATAACTAGTGTCACAGTAATGGTTCAAATCATAGACAGTAAGAAGAGTCAGTCTTCTTGAACTTAAGTCGGCATTGTGCCTTTTCTATTTAATTTCGATTCAATTTCTGTGTTTCATCGACAATAAGAAGGTCCAAGGAATACAGCAAACCTGAAGTGAAGCATCGGACTCTATAACTAGTGTCACAGAATTGGTTCAAAACATAGACAGTAGGAAGAGTCAGTCTTCTTGTACTTTAGTCGGCATTGTGCCTTTTGTATTTAATTACGATGCAATTTCTGTGTTTCATCGTCAATAAGAAGGTACAAGGTATACTGTAAACCTGAAGTGAAGCATCGGAATTCATAACTAGTGTCACAGGAATGGTACAAAACATAGTCAGTAAGAAGAGTCAGTCTTCTTGTACTTAAGTCGGCGTTGTGCCTTTTCTATTTAATTCCGATGCAATTTCTGTGTTTCATCGTCAATAAGAAGGTCCAAGGGTTACAGTAAACCTGGAGTGAAGCATCGGAATCTATAACTAGTGTCACAGGAATGGTTCAAAACATAGACAGTAAGAAGAGTCAGTCTTCTTGTACTTAAGTCGACATTGTGCCTTTTTTCTTTAATTCCGATGCAATTTCTGTGTTTCATCGTCAATAAGAATGTCCAAGGTATACAGTAAACCTGAAGTAAAGCATCGGAATCTATAACTAGTGTCACAGCAATGGTTCAAACTATAATCACAAAGAAGAGTCTGTCTTCTTGTACTTCAGTCGGCATTGTGCCTTTTCTATTTAATTCCGATGCAATTTCTGTGTTTCATCGTCAATAAGATGGTCCAAGGTATACAGTAAACCTGAAGTGAAGCATCGGAATCTATAACTAGTGTCACAGCAATGGTTCAAAACATAGACAGTAAGAAGAGTCAGTCTTCTTGTACTTAAGTCAGCAATGTGAGTTTTCTATTTAATTCCGATGCAATTTCGGTATTTCATCGTCTATAAGAATGTCAGAGGGATACAGTAAACCTGAAGTGAAGCATCGGAATCTATAACTAGTGTCACAGGAAAGGTTCAAAACATAGACAATAAGAAGAGTCAGTCGTCGTGTACTAAGGTTGGCATTTTGCCTTTTGTATTTAATTCAAAATGCTATTTCTGTGTGTCACCGTCAATAACAAGGTCTATGGGATACAGTAAACCTGAAGTGAAGCATCGGAATCTATAACTAGTGTCACAGGAATGGTTCAAACAATTATCAGTAAAAAGAGTCAGTCTTCTTGTACTTAAGTCGGCATTGTGCCTTTTCAATTTCATTCCGATGCAGTTTCTGTGTTTCATCGTCAATAAGAATGTCCAAGGGATTCAGTAAAACTGGAGTGAAGCATCGGAATCTATAACTAGTGTCACAGGAATGGTTCAAAGAATAGACAGTAAGAAGAGTCAGTCTTCTTGTACTTAAGTCGGCATTGTGCCTTTTGTATTTAATTCCGATGCAATTTCTGTGTTTCTTCGTCAATAAGAAGGTCAGAGGGATACAGTAAACCTGAATGGAAGCATCGGAATCTATAACTAGTGTCACAGGAATGGGTGAAACATAGACAGTAAGAAGAGTCAGTCTTCTTGCCCTTAAGTCGGCATTGTGCATTTTGTATTTAATTCCGATGCAATTCCTGTGCTTCATCGTCAATAAGAAGGTCCAAGGGATACAGTAAACCTGAAGTGAAGCATCGGACTCTATTACTAGTGTCACAGAATTGGTTCAAAGCATAGACAGTAGGAAGAGTCAGTCTTCTTGTACTTAAGTCGCCATTGTGCATTTTGTATTTAATTCCGATGAAATTTCTGCGATTCATCGTCAATAAGAAGGTCCAAGGATTTCAATAAACCTGAAGTGAAGCATCGGAATATATAACAAGTGTCACTGGAATGGTTCAAAATATAGACAGGAAGAAGAGTCAGTCTTCTTGTCCTTAAGTCGGCATTGTGGCTTTTGTATTTAATTCCGATGCAATTTCTGTGTTTCATCGTCAATAAGAAGGTCCAAGGGAACAGTAATCCTGAAGTGAAGCATCGGAATCTATAACTAGGGTCACAGGAATGGTTCAAATCATAGACAGTAAGAAGAGTCAGTCTTCTTGTACTTAAGGCGGCATTGTGGCTTTTGTATTTAATTACGATGCAATTTCTGTGTTTCATCGTCAATAAGAAGGTCAGAGGGATACAGTAAACCTGAAGTGAAGCATCGGAATCTATAACTAGAGTCACAGGAATGGTTCAAAACATAGTCAGTAAGAAGAGTCAGTTCTCTTGTCCTTAAGTCGGCGTTGTGCCTTTTGTATTTACTTCCGATGCAATTTCTGTGTTTCATCGGCAATAAAGTCAGAGGGATACAGTAAACCTGAAGTGAAGCATCGGAATATATAACTAGTGTCACAGGAATGGTTCAAAACATAGACAGTAGGAAGAGTCAGCCTTCTTGTACTTAAGTCGGCATTGTGCCTTTTATAATTAATTCCGATGCATTTTCTGTGTTTCATTGTCAATAAGAAGGTCAGAGGGATACAGTAAAAATGAAGTGAAGCATCGGAATCCAAAACTAGTGTCACAGGAATGGTTCAAAACATAGACATTGGG
The DNA here is from genome assembly GCF_023864345.2 of Schistocerca serialis cubense. Classification (NCBI taxonomy): domain Eukaryota; kingdom Metazoa; phylum Arthropoda; class Insecta; order Orthoptera; family Acrididae; genus Schistocerca; species Schistocerca serialis. The sequence goes on along the minus strand of NC_064646.1, from coordinate 545,146,290 downwards.
AAGAGTCAGTCTTCTTGTACTTAAGTCGGCATTGTGCCTTTTGTATTTAATTCCGATGCAATTTCTGTGTTTCATCGTCAATAAGAAGGTCCAAGGTATACAGTAAACCTGAAGTGAAGCATCGGAATCTATAACTAGTGTCACAGGAATGGTTCAAAACATAGACAGTAAGAAGAGTCAGTCTTCTTGTACTTAAGTCGACATTGTGCCTTTTCTATTTAATTCTGATGCAATTTCTGTGTTTCATCGTCAATAAGAAGGTCCAAGGTATACAGTAAACCTGAAGTGAAGCATCGGAATCTATAACTAGCGTCACAGGAATCTTTCAAAACATAGACAGTAAGAAGAGTCAGTCTTCTTGTACTTAAGTCGACATTGTGCCTTTTCTATTTAATTCTGATGCAATTTCTGTGTTACATCGTCAATAAGAATGTCCAAGGTATACAGTAAACCTGAAGTAAAGCGTCGGAATCTATAACTAGTGTCACAGCAATGGTTCAAACTATAGTCACTAAAAAGAGTCAGTCTTCTTGTACTTAAGTCGGCATTGTGCCTTTTCTATTTAATTCCGATGCAATTTCTGTGTTTCATCGTCAATAAGAAGGTCCAAGGGATACAGCAAACCTGGAGTGAAGCATCGGAATCTATAACTAGTGTCACAGGAATGTTTCAAAACATAGACAGTAAGAAGAGTCAGTCTTCTTGTACTTAAGTCGGCATTGTGCCTTTTCTATTTAATTCCGATGCATTTTCTGTGTTTCATCGTCAATAAGAAGGTCAGAGGGATACAGTAAACCTGAAGAGAAGCATCGTAATATATAACTAGTGTCACAGGAATGGTTCAAAACATAGTCAGTAAGAAGAGTCAGTCTTCTTGTACTTAAGTCGGCATTGTGCCTTTTCTATTTAATTCCGATGCAATTTCTGTGTTTCATCGTCTATAACAAGGTCCAAGGGATACAGTAGAACTGGAGTAAGGCATCGGAATCTATAACTAACGTCAATGGAATGGTTCAATTCATAGACAGTAAGAAGAGTCAGTCTTCTTGTACTTAAGTCGGCATTGTGCCTTTTGTATTTAATTCCGATGCAATTTCTGAGTTTCATCGTCAATAAGAAGGTCAGAGGGATACAGTAACCCTGAAGGGAAGCATCGGAATCTATAACTAGTGTCACAGGAATGGTTAAAACATAGTCAGTAAGAAGTCAGTCTTCTTGTACTTAAGTGGGCATTGTGCATTTTCAATTTAATTCCGATGCAATTTCTGTGTTTCATCGTCAATAAGAAGGCCCAAGGGATACAGTAAACCTGGAGTGAAGCATCAGAATCTATAACTAGTGTCAATGGAATGGTTCAATACATAGACAGTAAGAAGAGTCAGTCTTCTTGTACTTAAGTCGGCATTGTGCCTTTTGTATTTAATTGCGATGCAATTTCTGAGTTTCATCGTCAATAAGAAGGTCAGAGGGATACAGTAAACCTGAAGTGAAGCATCGGAATCTATAACTAGTGTTACAGGAATGGTTCAAAACATAGTCAGTAATAGAGTCAGTCTTCTTGTCCTTAAGTCGGCATTGTGCCTTTTATATTTAATTCCGATGCACTTTCTGTGTTTCATCGTCAATAAGAAGGTGCAAGGGATATAGTAAACCTGGAGTGAAGCATCGGAATCTATAACTAGTGTCACAGGAATGGTTCATAACATAGACTTTAAGAAGAGTCAGTCTTCTTGTACTTAAGTCGGCATGGTGCCTTTTTTTTTTAATTCCGATGCAATTTCTGTGTTTCATCGACAATAAGAATGTCCAAGGGATACAGTAAAAATGAAGTGAAGCATCGGAATCTATAACTAGTGTCACAAGAATGGTTCAAATCATTGTCAGTAAGAAGAGTCGGTCTTCATGTACTTAAGTCGGCATTGTGCCTTTTGTATATAATTCCGATGCAATTTCTGTGTTTCATCGTCTATAAGAAGGTCCAAGGGATACTGTAAACCTGAAGTGAAGCATCGGAATCTACAACTAGTGCCACAGGAATGGTTCAAAACATAGACAGTAATAAGAGTCAGTCTTCTTGTACTTAAGTCGGCATTGTGCCTTTTCTATTTAATTCCGATGCAATCTCTGTGTTTCATCGTCAATAAGAAGGTCACAGGGAAACAGTAAACGTGAAGTGAAGGATCGAAATCTATAACTAGTGTCACAGGGATGGTTCGAAACATAGTCAGTAAGAAGAGTCAGTCTTCTTGCACTTAAGTCGGCATTGTGCCTTTCGTATTTAATTCCGATGCTATTTCTGTGTTTCATGGTCAACAAGAAGGTCCAAAGGATACAGTAAACCTGAAGTGCAGCATCGGACTCTATAACTAGTGTCACAGAAATGGCTCAACACATAGTCAGTATGAACAGTCAGTCTTCTTGTCCTTAAGTCGGCATTGTGCCTTTTGTATTTAATTCCGATGCAATTTCTGTGTTTCATCGTCAATTAGAAGGTCCAAGGGGTACAGTAAACCTGAAGTGCAGCATCGGACTCTATAACTAGTGTCACAGATATGGTTCAAAACGTAGACAGTAGGAAGAGTCAGTCTTCTTGTAGTTAAGTCGGCATTGTGCCATTTGTTTTTAATTCCGATCCAATTTCTGTGTTTCATTCGCAATAAGATGGTCCAAGGGAAACTGTAAACCTGAAGTGAAGCATCGCAATCTATGACTAGTGTCACAGGAATGGTTCAAAACATAGTCAGTAAGGAGAGACAGTCTTCTTGTCCTTAAGTCGCCATTGTGCCTTTTGTATTTAATTCCGAAGCAATTTCTGTTTTTCATCGGCAATAAGGTCAGATGGATACAGTAAACCTGAAGTGAAGCATCGGAATCTATAACTAGTGTCACAGGAATGGTTCAAAACATAGACAGTAGGATGAGTCAGTTTTCTTGTACTTAAGTCGGCATTGTGCCTTTTGTATTTAATTCCCATGCAATTTCTGTGTTTCATCGTCAATAAGAAGGTCCAAGGGGTACAGTAAACCTGAAGTGCAGCATCGGACTCTATAACTAGTGTCACAGAAATGGTTCAAAACGTAGACAGTAAGAAGAGTCAATCTTCTTGTACTTATGTCGGCATTGTGGCTTTTCTATTTAATTCCGATGCAATCTCTGTGTTTCATCGTCAATAAGAAGGTCACAGGGATACAGTAAACCTGAAGTGAAGCATCGGAATCTATAACTAGTGTCACAGGATGGTTCAACACATAGTCAGTATGAACAGTCAGTCTTCTTGTCCTTAAGTCGGCATTGTGCCTTTTGTATTTAATTCCGACTCAATTTCTGTGTTTCTTCGTCAATAAAAAGGTCCAAGGGATACAGTAAACCTGAAGTGCAGCATCGGACTCTATAACTAGTGTCACAGAAATGGTTAAACACGTAGACAGTAGGAAGAGTCAGTCTTCTTGTACTTAAGTCGGCATTGTGCCTTTTGGTTTTAATCCCGATGCAATTTCTGTGTTTCATTCGCAATAAGAAGGTCTAAGGGAAACAGTAAACCTGAAGTGAAGCATCGCAATCTATAACTAGTGTCACAGGAATGGTTCAAAACATAGTCATTATGAAGAGACAGTCTTCTTGTCCTTAAGTCGCCATTGTGCCTTTTGTATTTAATTCCGAAGCAATTTCTGTGTTTCATCGGCAATAAGGTCAGAGGGATACAGTAAACCTGAAGTGAAGCATCGGAATCTTTAACTAGTGTCACAGGAATGGTTCAAAACATAGACAGTAGGATGAGTCAGTTTTCTTGTACTTAAGTCGGCATTGTGCCTTTTGTATTTAATTCCCATGCAATTTCTGTGTTTCATTGTCAATAAGAAGGTCAGAGGGATACAGTAAACCTGAAGTGAAGCATCGGAATCCAAAACTAGTGTCACAGGAATGGTTCAAAACATAGACAGTAGGAAGAGTCAGCCTTCTTGTACTTAAGTCGTCATTTTGCCTTTTGTATTTAATTCCGATGCAATTTCTGTCTTTCATCGTCAATAAAAAGGTCCAGGGGATACAGTAAACCTGGAGTGTAGCATCTGGATCCATAACTAGTGTCACAGGAATGGTTCAAAACATAGACAGTAAGAAGAGTCAGCCTTCGTGTACTAAAGTTGGCAATTTGCCTTTTGTATTTAATTCCGATGCAATTTCTGTGTTTCATCGTCAATAAAAAGGTCCAAGAGATACTGTAAACATGAAGTGAAGCATCGGAATCTATAACTAGTGTCACAGGAATGGTTCAAAACATAGACAGTAGGATGAGTCAGTTTTCTTGTACTTAAGTCGGCATTGTGCCTTTTGTCTTTAATTCCCATGCAATTTCTGTGTTTCACCGACAATAAGAAGGACAGTGGAATACAGTAAACCTGAAGTGAAGCATCGGAATCTATAACTAGTGTCACAGGAATGGGTCAAACATAGACAGTAAGAAGAGTCAGTCTTCTTGTCCTTAAGTCGGCATTCTGCCTTTTCTATTTAATTCCGATGCAATTTCTGTGTTTCATCGTCTATATGAATGTCCAAGGGATACAGTAGAACTGGAGTGAGGCATCGGAATCTTTAAATAGTGTCAATGGAATGGTTCAATTCTTAGACAGTAAGAAGAGTCAGTCTTCTTGTACTTAAGTCGGCATTGTGCCTTTTGTATTTAATTCCGATGCAATTTCTGAGTTTCATCGTCAATAAGAAGGTCAGAGGGATACAGTAATCCTGAAGTGAAGCATCGGAATCTATAACTAGTGTCACAGGTATGGTTAAAAACATAGTCAGTAAGAAGTCAGTCTTCTTGTACTTAAGTCGGCATTGGGCATTTTCAATTTAATTCCGATGCAATTTCTGTGTTTCATCGTCAGTAAGAAGGCCCAAGGGATACAGTAAACATGGAGTGAAGCATCGGAATCTATAACTAGTGTCAATGTAATGGTTCAATACATAGACAGTAAGAAGAGTCAGTCCTCTTGTACTTAAGTCGGCATTGTGCCTTTTGTATTTAATTGCGATGCAATTTCTGAGTTTCATCGTCAATAAGAAGGTCAGAGGGATACAGTAAACCTGAAGTGAAGCATCGGAATCTATAACTAGTGTCAAAGGAATGGTTCAAAACATAGTCAGTAAAAGAGTCAGTCTTCTTGTCCTTAAGTCCGCATTGTACCTTTTGTAATTAATTCCGATGCAATTTCTGTGTTTCATCGTCAATAAGAAGAACCAAGGGATATAGTACACCTGGAGTGAAGCATCGGAATCTATAACTAGTGTCACAGGAATGGTTCATAACATAGACTGTAAGAAGAGTCAGTCTTCTTGTACTTAAGTCGGCATTGTGCCTTTTGTATATAATTCCGATGCAATTTCTGTGTTTCATCGTCTATAAGAAGGTCCAAGGGATACAGTAAACCTGAAGTGAAGCATCGGAATCTACAACTAGTGCCATAGGAAGTGTTCAAAACATAGACGGTAAGAAGAGTCAGTCTTCTTGTACTTAAGTCGGCATTGTGCCTTTTCTATTTAATCCCGATGCAATCTCTGTGTTTCATCGTCAATAAGAAGGTCACAGGGAAACAGTAAACGTGAAGTGAAGCATCGAAATCTATAACTAGTGTCACAGGGATGGTTCAAAACATAGTCAGTAAGAAGAGTCAGTCTTCTTGCACTTAAGTCGGCATTGTGCCTTTCGTATTTAATTCCCATGCAATTTCTGTGTTTCATGGTCAATAAGAAGGTCCAAGGGATACAGTAAACCTGAAGTGCAGCATCGGACTCTATAACTAGTTTCACAGAAATGGCTCAAAACGTAGACAGTAGGAAGAGTCAGTCTTCTTCTACTTAAGTCGGCATTGTGCCTTTTGTTTTTAATTCCGATGCAATCTCTGTGTTTCATGAGTCAATATGAAGGTCACAGGGCTACAGTAAACCTGAAGTGAAGCATCGGAATCTATAACTAGTGTCACAGGAATGGTTCAACACATAGTCAGTATGAACAGTCAGTCTTCTTGTCCTTAAGTCGGCATTGTGCCTTTTGTATTTAATTCCGATGCAATTTCTGTGTTTCATCGTCAATAAGAAAGTCCTAGGGGTACAGTAAACCTAAAGTGCAGCATCGGACTCTATAACTAGTGTCACAGAAATGGTTCAAAACGTAGACAGTAGGAAGGGTCAGTCTTCTTGTACTTAAGTCGGCATTGTGCCATTTGTTTTTAATTCCGATGCAATTTCTGTGTTTCATTCGCAATAAGAAGGTACATGGGAAAATGTAAACCTGAAGTGAAGCATCGCAATCTATAACTAGTGTCACAGGAATGGTTCAAAACATAGTCAGTAAGAAGAGACAGTCTTCTTATCCTTAAGTCGCCATTGTGCCTTTTGTATTTAATTCCGAAGCAATTTCTGTGTTTCATCGGCAATAAGGTCAGAGGGATACAGTAAACCGGAAGGGAAGCATCGGAATCTATTACTAGTGTCACAGGAATGGTTCAAAACATAGACAGTAGGATGAGTCAGTTTTCTTGTACTTAAGTCGGCATTGTGCCTTTTGTATTTAATTCCCATGCAATTTCTGTGTTTCACCGTCAATAAGAAGGACAGTGGGATACAGTAAACCTGAAGTGAAGCATACTAATCTATAACTAGTGTCACACGAATGGTTCAAACATAGACAGTAAGAAGAGTCAGTCTTCTTGTACTTAAGTCGGCATTGTGCCTTTTGTATTTAATTCCGATGCAATTTCTGTGTTTCATCGTCAATAAGAAGGTCCAAGGGATACAGTAAACCTAAAGTGAAGCATCGGAATCTATAACTAGTGTCACAGGAATGGTTCAAACATAGACAGTAAGAAGAGTCAGTCTTCTTGTACTTAAGTCGGCATTGTGCCTTTTGTATTTAATTCCGATGCAATTTCTGTGTTTCATCGTCAATAAGAAGGTCCAAGGGATACAGAAAACCTGAAGTGAAGCTTCGGAATCTACAACTAGTGCCACAGGAATGGTTCAACACAAAGTCAGTATGAACAGTCAGTCTTCTTGTCCTTAAGTCGGCAATGTGTCTTTTGTATTTAATTCCGATGCAATTTCTGTGTTTCATCGTCAACAAGAAGGTTCAAGGGATACAGTAAACCTGGAATGAAGCATCGGAATCTATACCTGGTGTTACAGTAATGGTTCAAAACATAGACAGTAAGTTGAGTCAGTCTTCTTGTACTTAAGTCGGCGTTGTGCTTTTGTATTTCATTTCGATGCAATTTCTGTGTTTCATCGTCAATAAGAAGGTCCAAGGAATACAGTAAACCTGAAGTGAAGCATCGGAATCTATAACTAGTGTCACTGGAATGGTTCAAAATATAGACATTAAGAAGAGTCAGTCTTCTTGTACTTAAGTCAGCATTGTGCCTTGTGTGTTTAATTCCGATGCAACTCCTGTGATTCATCGTCAATAAGAAGGTCCAAGGGATACAGTGAACCTGAAGTGAAGCATCGGAAGCTATTACTAGAGTCACAGGAATGTTTCAAAACATAGTCAGTAAGAAGAGTCAGTCTTCTTGTCCTTAAGTCGGCATTGTGCCTTTTGTATTTAATTTCGATGCAATTTCTGTGTTTCATCATCGATTAGAAGGTCCAGAGGATACAGTAAACCTGGAGTGTAGCATTGGGATCCATAACTAGTGTCACAGGAATGGTTCAAAACATAGACAGTAAGAAGAGTCAGTCTTCGTGTACTAAAGTAGGCAATTGGCTTTTTGTATTTAATTCCGATGCAATTTCTGTGTTTCATCGTCAATAAATGGTCCAAGGGATACTGTAAACATGAAGTGAAGCATCGGAATCTATAACTAGTGTCACAGGAATGGTTCAAAACATAGTTAGTAAGAAGAGTCGGTCTTCTTGTACTTAAGTCGGCATTGTGCCTTTTCTACTTAATTCCGATGCAATTTCTGTGTTTCATCGTCAATAACAAGGTCCAAGGGATACAGTCAACCTGGAGTGAAGCATCGGAATCCATAACTAGTGTCAATGGAATGGTTCAACACATAGTCAGTATGAACAGTCAGTCTTCTTGTCCTTAAGTCGGTATTGTGCCTTTTGTATTTAAGTCCGATGCAATTTCTGTGTTTCATCGTCAATAAGAAGGTCCAAGGGATACAGTAAACCTGAAGTGAAGCATCTGAATCTATAACTAGTGTCACAGGAATGGTTCAAAACATAGACAGTAAGAAGAGTCAGTCTTCGTGTACTAAAGTTGGCATTTTGCCTTTTGTATTTACTTCCAATGCTATTTCTGTGTGTCACCGTCAATACCAAGGTCCAAGGGATACAGTAAACCTGAAGTGAAGCATCGGAATCTATAAAAATGTCACCGGAATGGTTCAAACTATTATCAGTAAGAAGAGTCAGTCTTCTTGTACTTAAGTCGGCAATGTGCATTTTCTATTACATTCCGATGAAGTTTCTGTGTTTCATCGTCAATAAGAAGGTCCAAGGAATACAGTTAGCCTGGAGTGAAGCATCGGAATCTATAACTAGTGTCACAGGAATGGTTCAAAACATAGACAGTAAGAAGAGTCAGCCTTCTTGTACTTAAGTCGGCATTGTGCCTTTTGTATTTAATTCCGATGCAATTTCTGTGTTTCATCGTCAATAAGAAGGCCAGAGGGATACAGTAAACCTGAAGTGAAGCATCGGAATCTATAACTAGTGTCACAGGAATGGTTCAAAACATAGACAGTAAGAAGAGTCAGTCTTCTTGTCCTTAAGTCGGCATTGTGCCTTTTGTATTTAATTCCGATGCAATTTCTGTGTTTCATCGTTAACAAGAAGGTTCAAGGGATACAGTAAACCTGGAATGAAGCATCGGAATCTATACCTAGTGTTACAGTAATGGTTCAAAACATAGACAGTAAGACGAGTCAGCCTTCTTGTACTTAAGTCGGCATTGTGCCTTTTGTATTTAATTCCGATGCAATTTCTGTGTTTCATCGTCAATAAGAAGGTCCAAGGAATACAGTAAACCTGAAGCGAAGCATCGGAATCTATAACTAGAGTCACAGGAATGTTTCAAAACATAGTCAGTAAGAAGAGTCAGTCTTCTTGTCCTTAAGTCGGCATTGTGCCTTTTGTATTTAATTTCGATGCAATTTCTGTGTTTCTTCATCAATTAGAAGGTCCAGAGGATACAGTAAACCTGGAGTGTAGCATTGGGATCCATAACTAGTGTCACAGGAATGGTTCAAAACATAGACAGTAAGAAGAGTCAGTCTTCGTGTACTAAAGTTGGCAATTGGCCTTTTGTATTTAATTCCGATGCAATTACTGTGTTTCATCGTCAATAAAAAGGTCCAAGGGATACTGTAAACATGATGTGAAGCATCGGAATCTATAACTAGTGTCACAGGAATGGTTCAAAACATAGTTTGTAAGAAGAGTCGATCTTCCTGTACTTATGTCGGCATTGTGCCTTTTGTATTTATTTCCGATGCAATTTCTGTGTTTCTTCGTCAATAAGAAGGTCAGAAGGATACAGTTAACCTGAAGTGAAGCATCGGAATCTGTAACTAGTGTCACAGGAATGGTTCAAAACATAGTCAGTAAGAAGAGTCAGTCTTCTTGTCCTTAAGTCGGCATTGTGCCTTTTGTATTTAATTCCGATGCAATTCCTGTGATTCATCGTCAATAAGAAGGTCCTAGAGATACAGTAAACCTGAAGTGAACTATCGAACTCTATTACTAGTGTCACAGAATTGGTTCAAAACATAGACCGTAGGATGAGTCAGTCTTCTTGTACTTAAGTCGGCATTGTGCCTTTTGTATTTAATTCCCATGCAATTTCTGTGTTTCATTGTCAATAAGAAGGTCAGAGGGATACAGTAAACCTGAAGTGAAGCATCGGAATCCAAAACTAGTGTCACAGGAATGGTTCAAAACATAGACAGTAGGAAGAGTCAGTCTTCTTGTACCTAAGTCGGCATTGTGCCTTTTGTATTTAATTCCGATGCAATTTCTGTGTTTCATCGTCAATAAGTACTTCCAAGGTATACAGTAAACCGGAAGTGTAGCATCGGAATCTATAACTAGTGTCACAGGAATGGTTCCAAGCTAAGTCAGTAAGACGAGTCAGTCTTCTTGTCCTTAAGTCGGCATTGTGCCTTTAGTATTTAATTTCGATGCAATTTCTGTGTTTCATCATCAATTAGAAGGTCCAGAGGATACAGTAAACCTGGAGTGTAGCATTGGGCACCATAACTAGTGTCACAGGAATGGTTCAACACATAGACAGTAAGAAGAGTCAGTCTTCGTGTACTAAAGTTGGCAATTGGCCTTTTGTATTTAATTCCGATGCAATTTCTGTGTTTCATCGTCAATAAAAAGGTCCAAGGGATACTGTAAACATGAAGTGAAGCATCGGAATCTATAACTAGTGTCACAGGAATGGTTCAAACATAGTTAGTAAGAAGAGTCGGTCTTCTTGTACTTAAGTCGGCATTGTGCCTTTTCTACATAATTCCGATGCAATTTCTGTGTTTCATCGTCAATAACAAGGTCCAAGGGATACAGTCAACCGGGAGTGAAGCATCGGAATCCATAACAAGTGTCAATGGAATGGGTGAAAACATAGACAGTAAGAAGAGTCAATCTTCTTGTACGTAAGTCGGCTTTATACCTTTTGTATTTAATTCCGATGCAATTTCTGTGTATCACCGTCAGTAAGAAGGTCAGAGGGATACAGTAAACCTGAAGTGAAGCATCGGAATCTATTGCTAGTGTCACAGGAATGGATCAAAGCATAGACAGTAAGAAGAGTCAGTTTTCTTGTACTTTAGTCGGCATTGTGCCTTTTGTATTTAATTCCGATGAAATTTCTGTGTTTAATCGTCAATAAGAAGGTCCAAGGGATACAGTAAACCTGAAGTGCAGCATCGGACTCTATAACTAGTGTCACAGAAATGGTTCAAAACGTAGACAGTAGGAAGAGTCAGTCTTCTTGTACTTAAGTCGGCATTGTGTCTTTTGTTTTTAATTCCGATGCAATTTCTGTGTTTCATTCGCAATAAGAAGGTCCAAGGGAAACAGTAAACCTGATGTGAAGCATCGCAATCTATAACTAGTGTCACAGGAATGGTTCAAAACATAGTCAGTAAGAAGAGAGAGACTTCTTGTCCTTAAGTCGCCATTGTGCCTTTTGTATTTAATTCCGAAGCAATTTCTGTGTTTCATCGGCAATAAGATCAGAGGATGCAGTAAACCTGAAGTGAAGCATAGGAATCTATAACTAGTGTCACACGAATGGTTCAAAACATAGACAGTAGGATGAGTCAGTTTTCTTGTACTTAAGTCGGCATTGTGCCTTTTGTATTTAATTCCCATGCAATTTCTGTGTTTCACCGTCAATAAGAAGGACAGTGGGATACAGTAAACCTGAAGTGAAGCATCGGAATCTATAACTAGTGTCACAGGAATGGTTCAAACATAGACAGTAAGAAGAGTCAGTTCTCTTGTACTTAAGTCGGCATTGTGCCTTTTGTATTTAATTCCGATGCAATTCCAGTGTTTCATCGTCAATAAGAAGGTAAAAGGGATACAGTAAACCTGGAGTGAAGCATCGGAATCTACAACTAGTGCCACAGGAATGGTTCAAAACATAGACAGTAAGTAGAGTCAGTCTTCTTGTACTTATGTCGGCATTGTGCCTTTTCTATTTAATTCCGATGCAATCTCTGTGTTTCATCGTCAATAAGAAGGTCACAGGGATACAGTAAACCTGAAGTGAAGCATCGGAATCTATAACTAGTGTCACAGGATTGGTTCAACACATAGTCAGTATGAACAGTCAGTCTTCTTGTCCTTAAGTCGGCATTGTGCCTTTTGTATTTAATTCCGATGCAATTTCTGTGTGTCATCGTCAATAAGAAGGTCCAAGGGATACAGTAAACCTGAAGTGCAGCATCGGACTCTATAACTAGTGTCACAGAAATGGTTCAAACCGTAGACAGTAGGAAGAGTCAGTCTTCTTGTCCTTAAGTCGGCATTGTACCTTTTGTTTTTAATTGCGATGCAATTTCAGTGTTTCATTCGCAATAAGAAGGTCCAAGGGAAACAGTAAACCTGAAGTGAAGCATCGCAGTCTATAACTAGTGTCACAGGAATGGTTCAAAACATAGTCAGTAAGAAGAGACAGTCTTCTTGTCCTTAAGTCGCCATTGTGCCTTTTGTATTTAATTCCGAAGCAATTTCTGTGTTTCATCGGCAATAAGGTCAGAGGGATACAGTAAACCTGAAGTGAAGCATCGGATTCTATAACTAGTGTCAAAGGAATGGTTCAAGGCATAGTCAGTAAGAACAGTCAGTCTTCGGGTACTTAAGTCGGCATTGTCCCTTTTGTATTTAATTCCGATGCAATTTCTGTGTTTCATCGTCAATAAGAAGTTCCAAGGGATACAGTAAACCTGAAGTGAAGCATCGGACTCTATAACTAGTGTCATAGAATTGGTTCAAAACATAGACAGTAGGAAGAGTCAGTCTTCTTGTACTTAAGTCGGCATTGTGCCTTTTGTATTTAATTCCGATGCAATTTCTGTGTTTCATCGTCAATAAGAAGGTCCAATGGATACAGTAAACCTGGAATGAAGCATCGGAATCCATAACTAGTGTCACAGGAATGGTTCAAAACATAGACAGTAAGAAGAGTCAGTCTTCTTGTACTTAAGTCGGCATTGTGCCTTTTCTATTTAATTCCGATGCAATTTCTGTGTTTCATAGTCAATAAGAAGGTCTGAGGGATACAGTAAACCTGAAGTGAAGCATCGGAATCTATAACTAGTGTCACAGGAATGGTTGAAACATAGACAGTAAGAAGAGTCTGTCTTCGGGTACTTAAGTCGGCATTGTGCCTTTTGTATTTAATTCCGATGCTATTTCTGTGTTTCATCGTCAATAAGAAGGTCCAAGGTATACAGTGAACCTGAAGTGAAGCATCGGAATCTATAACTAGTGTCACAGGAATGGTTCAAAACATAGTCAGTAAGAAGAGTCAGTCTTCTTGTACTTAAGTCGGCATTGTGCCTTTTCTATTTAATTCCGATGCAATTTCTGTGTTTCATCGTAAATAAGAATGTCCAAGGTATACAGTAAACCTGAAGTAAAGCGTCGGAATCTATAACTAGTGTCACAGGAATGGTTCAAAACATAGTCAGTAAGAAGAGTCAGTCTTCTTGTACTTAAGTCGGCATTGTGCCTTTTGTATTTAATTCCGATCCAATTTCTGTGTTTCATCGTCAATAAGAAGGTCAGAGGGATACAGTAAACCTGAAGTGAAGCATCGGAATCTATAACTAGTGTCACAGGAATGGTTCGAATCATAGACAGTACGAAGAGTCAGTCTTCTTGTACTTAAGTCGGCACTGTGGCTTTTGTATTTAATTACGATGCAATTTATGTGTTTCGTCGTCAATAAGAAGGTCAGAGGGATACAGTAAACTTGAAGTGAAGCATCGGAATCTATAACTAGTGTCACCGGAATGGTTCAAAACATAGACAGTAAGAAGAGTCAGTCTTCTTGTACTTATGTCGGCTTGTGCCTTTTCTATTTAATTCCGATGCAATCTCTGTGTTTCATCGTCAATAAGAAGGTCACAGGGATACAGTAAACCTGATGTGAAGCATCGGAATCTATAACTGGTGTCACAGGAATGGTTCAACACATAGTCAGTATGAACAGTCAGTCCTCTTGTCCTTAAGTCGGCATTGTGCCTTTTGTATTTAATTCCGATGCAATTTCTGTGTTTCATCGTCAATAAGAAGGTCCAGGGGATACAGTAAACCTGGAGTGTAGCATCGGGATCCCTAACTAGTGTCACAGGCATGGTTCAAAACATAGACAGTAAGAAGAGTCAGTCTTCGTGTACTAAAGTTGGCAATAGGCCTTTTGTATTTAATTCCGATGCAATTTCTGTGTTTCATCGTCAATAAAAAGGTCCAAGGGATACTGTAAACATGAAGTGAAGCATCGGAATCTGTAACTAGTGTCACAGGAATGGTTCAAAACATACTTAGTAAGAAGAGTCGGTCTTCTTGTACTTAAGTCGGCATTGTGCCTTTTCTACTTAATTCCGTTGCAATTTCTGTGTTTCATCGTCAATAACAAGGTCCTAGGGATACAGTGAACCCGGAGTGAAGCATCGGAATCCATAACTAGTGTCAATGGAATGGGTCAAAACATAGACAGTAAGAAGAGTCAGTCTTCTTGTACTTAAGTCGGCATTATACCTTTTGTATTTAATTCCGACGCAATTTCTGTGTTTCTCCGTCAATAAGAAGGTGAGAGGGATACAGTAAACCTGGAGTGAAGCATCGGAATCTACAACTAGTGCCACAGGAATGGTTCAAATCATAGACAGTAAGAAGAGTCAGGCTTCTTGTACTTATGTCGGCATTGTGCCTTTTCTATTTAATTCCGATGCAATCTCTGTGTTTCATCGTCAATAAGAAGGTCACAGGGATACAGTAAACCTGAAGTGAAGCATCGGAATCTATAACTAGTGTAACAGGAATGGTTCAACACATAGTCAGTATGAACAGTCAGTCTTCTTGTCCTTAAGTCGGCATTGTGCCTTTTTTATTTAATTCCGATGCAATTTCTGTGTTTCATCGCCAACAAGAAGGTCCAAGGGATACAGTAAACCTGCAGTGGAGCATCGGAATCTATAACTAGTGTCACAGTAATGGTTCAAAACATTGACAGTAAGAAGAGTCAGTCTTCTTGTATTTAAGTCGGCATTGTGCCTTTTCTTATTGACGATGAAACACAGAGATTGCATCGAAACTAAATAGAAAAGGCACAATGCCGACTTGAGTACAAGAAGACAGACTCTTCTTACTGTCTATGTTTCAACCATTCCTGTGACACTAGTTATAGGTTCCGATGCTTCACTTCAGGTTTACTGTATCCCTCTGACCTTCTTATTGACGATGAAACACAGAAATTGCATCGGAATTAAATACAAAAGGCACAATGCCGACTTAAGTACAAGAAGACTGACTCTTCTTACTGACTATGTTTTGAACCATTCCTGTGACACTAGTTATAGATTCCGATGCTTCACTTCAGGTTTACTGTATCCCTCTGACCTTCTTATTGACGAAGAACCACAGAAATTGCATCGGAAATAAATAGAAAAGGCACAATGCCGACTTAAGTACAAGAATACTGACTCTTCTTACTGACTATGTTTTGAACCATTCCTGTGACACTAGTTATAGATTCCGATGCTTCACTCCAGGTTTACTGTATCCCTTGGACCTTCATATTGACGATGAAACACAGAAATTGCATCGGAAATAAATAGAAAAGGCACAATGCCGAATTAAGTACAAGAAGACTGACTCTTCTTACTAACTGTGTTTTGAACCATTCCTGTGATACTAGTTATAGATTCCGATGCTTCACTTCAGGTCCACTGTATACCTTGGACCTTCTTATTGACGATGAAACACAGAAATAGCATCGGAATTAAATACACAAGGCACAATGCCGACTTAAGTACCCGAAGACAGACTCTTCTTACTGTCTATGTTTCAACCATTCCTCTGACACTAGTTATAGATTCCGATGCTTCACTTCAGGTTTACTGTATCCCTCTGACCTTCTTATTGACTATGAAACACAGAAATTGCACCGGAATTAAATAGAAAAGGCACAATGCCGACTTAAGTACAAGAAGACTGACTCTTCCTACTGTCTATGTTTTGAACCAATTCTCTGACACTAGTTATAGAGTCCGATGCATCACTTCAGGTTTACTGTATCCCTCTGACCTTCTTATTGACGATGAAACACAGAAATTGCATCGGAATTAAATACAAAAGGCACAATGCCGACTTAAGTACAAGAAGACTGACTCTTCCTACTCTCTATGTTTTGAACCAATTCTCTGACACTAGTTATAGAGTCCGATGCATCACTTCAGGTTTACTGTATCCCTCTGACCTTCTTATTGACGATGAAACACAGAAATTGCATCGGAAATAAATACAAAAGGCACAATGCCGACTTAAGTACAAGAAGACTGACTCTTCTTACTGACTATGATTTGAACCATTCCTGTGACACTAGTTATAGATTCCGATGCTTCACTTCAGGTTTACTGTATCCCTCTGACCTTCTTATTGACGAAGAAACACAGAAATTGCATCGGAAATAAATAGAAAAGGCACAATGCCGACTTAAGTACAAGAAGACTGACTCTTCTTACTGACTATGTTTTGAACCATTCCTGTGACACTAGTTATTGATTCCGATGCTTCACTTCAGGTTTACTGTATCCCTCTGACCTTCTTATTGACTATGAAACACAGAAATTGCATCGGAATTAAATAGAAAAGGCACAATGCCGACTTAAGTACAAGACGACTGACTCTTCTTACTGTCTATGTTTTGAACCATTCCTGTGCCACTAGTTATAGATTCCGATGCTTCACTCCAGGTTTACTGTATCCATTGGACCTTCTTATTGACGATGAAACACAGAAATTGCATCGGAATCAAATAGAAAGGGCACAATGCCGACTTAAGTACAAGATGACTGACTCCTCTTAGTGATTATAGTTTGAACCATTGCTGTGACACTAGTTATAGATTCCGACGCTTTACTTCAGGTTTACTGTATACCTTGGACATTCTTATTTACGATGAAACACAGAAATTGCATCGGAATTAAATAGAAAAGGCACAATGTCGACTTAAGTACAAGAAGACTGACTCTTCTTACTGTCTATGGTTTGAACTATTCCTGTGACACTAGTTATAGATTCCGATGCTTCACTCCAGGTTTACTGTATCCCTTGGACCTTCATATTGACGATGAAACACAGAAATAGCATCGGAATTAAATAGAAAAGGCACAATGCCGACTTAAGTACCCGAAGACAGACTCTTCTTACTGTCTATGTTTCAACCATTCCTGTGACACTAGTTATAGATTCCGATGCTCCACTTCAGGTTTACTGTATCCCTCTGACCTTCTTATTGACTATGAAACACAGAAATTGCACCGGAATTAAATAGAAAAGGCACAATGCCGACTTAAGTACAAGAAGACTGACTCTTCTTACTGTCTATGTTTTGAACCTTTCCTGTGACACTAGTTATAGGTTCAGATGCTTCACTCCAGGTTTCCTGTATCCACTGGACCTTCTTATTGACGATGAAACACAGAAATTGCATCGGAATTAAATACAAAAGGCACAATGCCGACTTAAGTACAAGAAGACTGACTCTTCCTACTGTCTATGTTTTGAACCAATTCTCTGACGCTAGTTATAGAGTCCGATGCATCACTTCAGGTTTACTGTATCCCTTGGAACTTCTTATTGACGATGAAACACAGAAATTGCATCGGAATTAAATACAAAAGGGACAATGCCGTCTTAAGTACTCGAAGACTGACTCTTCTTACTGACTATGCCTTGAACCATTCCTGTGACACTAGTTATAGATTCCGATGCTTCACTTCAGGTTTACTGTATCCCTTTTACTTTCTTATTGACGATGAAACACGGAAATTGCATCGGAATTAAATACAAATGGGACAATGCCGACTTAAGTACCCGAAGACTGACTCTTCTTACTGTCAATGTTTGAACCATTCCTGTGACACTGGTTATAGATTCCGATGCTTCACTTCAGGATTACTGTATCCCTCTGACCTTCTTATTGACGGTAAAACGCAGAAATTGCATCGGAATTAAATACGAAAGGCACAATGCCGACTTAAGTACAAGAAGACTGACTCTTCTTACTGACTATGTTTGAAGAATTCCTGTGACACTAGTTATAGATTCCGATGCTTTACTTCAGGTTTACTGTATACCTTGGACCTTCTTATCGACGATGAAACACAGAATATGCATCGGAATTAAATACAAAAGGCACAATGCCGACATAAGTACAAGAAGGCTGATTCTTCCTACTGTCTATGTTTTGAACCATTCCTGTGACACTAGTTATAGATTCCGATGCTTCACTTTATGTTTACAGTATCCCTTGGACCTTTTTATTGACGATGAAACACAGAAATTGCATCGGAATTAAATACAAAAGGCAAAATGCCAACTTTAGTACACGAAGACTGACTCTTCTTACTGTCTATGTTTTGAACCATTCCTGTGACACTAGTTATAGATTCCGATGCTACACTTCTGGTTTACTGTATACCTTGGATGTTCTTTTTGACGATGAAACACAGATATTGCATCGGAATTAAATACAAAAGGCACAATGGCGACTTAAGGACAAGAAGACTGACTCTTCCAACTATCTACGTTTTGAACCATTTCTGTGACACTAGTTATAGAGTCCGATGCTGCACATCAGGTTTACTGTATCCCTTGGACCTTCTTATTGACGATGAAACACAGAAATAGCATCGGAATTAAAAACAAAATGCACAATGCCGACTTAAGTACAAGAAGACTGACTCTTCCAACTATCTACGTTTTGAACCATTTCTGTGACACTAGTTATAGAGTCCGATGCTACACATCAGGTTTACTGTATCCCTTGGACCTTCTTATTGACGATGAAACACAGAAATAGCATCGGAATTAAATACAAAAGGCACAATGCCGACTTAAGTATCCGAAGACAGACTCTTCTTACTGTCTATGTTTCAACCATTCCTGTGACACTAGTTATAGATTCCGATGCTTCACTTCAGGTTTACTGTATCCCTGAGACCTTCTTATTGACGATGAAACACAGAGATTGCATCGGAATTAAATAGAAAAAGATCAATGCCGACATAAGTACAAGAAGACTGACTCTTCTTACTGTCTATGTTTTGAACCATTCCTGTGGCACTAGTTGTAGATTCCGATGCTTCACTCCAGGTTTACTGTATCTCTTTTACCTTCTTATTGACGATGAAACACAGAAATTGCATCGGAATTAAATACAAAAGGCACAATGCCGACTTAAGTACAAGAAAACTGACTCTTCCTACTGTCTATGTTTGAACCATTCCTGTGACACTAGTTATAGATTCCGATGCTTCACTTCATGTTTACTGTATCCCTTGGACCTTTTTATTGACGATGAAACACAGAAATTGCATCGGAATTAAATACAAAAGGCCAATTGCCAACTTTAGTACACGAAGACTGACTCTTCTTACTGTCTATGTTTTGAACCATTCCTGTGACACTAGTTATGGATCCCGATGCTACACTCCAGGTTTACTGTATCCCCTGGACCTTCTTATTGACGATGAAACACAGAAATTGCATCGAAATTAAATACAAAAGGCACAATGCCGACTTAAGGACAAGAAGACTGACTCGTCTTACTGTCTTAGTTTTGAACCATTCCTGTGACACTAGTTATAGATTCCGATGCTACACTTCAGGTTTACTGTATACCTTGGAAGTTCTTATTGACGATGAAACACAGAAATTGCATGGGAATTAAATACAAAAGGCACAATGCCGACGTAAGGACAAGATGACTGACTGTTCATACTGACTATGTTTTGAACCATTCCGGTGACACTAGTTATAGATTCCGATGCTTCACTTCAGGTTTACTGTATCCCTCTGACCTTCTTATTGACGATGAAACACATAAATTGTATCGTAATTAAATACAAAAGCCACAATGCCGACTTAAGTACAAGAAGACTGACTCTTCTTACAGTCTATGTTTTGAACCATTCCTGTGACACTAGTTATAGATTCCGATGCTTCACTCCAGGTTTACTGTAACCATTGGACCTTCTTATTGACGATAAAACACAGAAATTGCATCGGAATTAAATAGAAAAGGCACAATGCCGACTTAAGTACAAGAAGACTGACTCTTCTTACTGACTACGTTTTGAACCATTCCGGTGACACTAGTTATAGATTCCGATGCTTCACTTCAGGTTTACTGTATCCCTCTGACCTTCTTATTGACGATGAAACACATAAATTGCATCGTAATTAAATACAAAAGCCACAATGCCGACTTAAGTACAAGAAGACTGACTCTTCGTACTGTCTATGATTCGAACCATTCCTGTGACACTAGTTATAGATTCCGATGCTTCACTTCAGGTTTACTGTATCCCTTGGACCTTCTTGTTGGCGATGAAACACAGAAATTGCATCGGAATTAAATAAAAAAGGCACAATGCCGACTTAAGGACAAGAAGACTGACTATTCTTACTGACTATGTTTTGAACCATTCCTGTGACACTAGTTATAGATTCCGATGCTTCACTTCATGTTTACTGTATCCCTTGGACCTTCTTATTGACGATGAAACACGGAAATTGCATCGGAATTAAATACAAAAGCACAATGCCGACTTAAGTACAAGAAGACAGACTCTTCTTACTGTCTATGTTTCAACCATTCCTGTGACACTAGTTATAGATTCCGATGCTTCACTTCAGGTTTACTGTATCCCTCTGACCTTCTTATTGACGATGAAACACAGAAATTACATCGGAATTAAATACAAAAGGCACAATGCCGACTTAAGTACAAGAAGACTGACTCTTCTTACTGACTGTTTTGAACCATTCCTGTGACACTAGTTATAGATTCCGATGCTTCACTTCAGGTTTACTGTATCCCTCTGACCTTCTTATTGACGATGAAACACAGAAATTGCATCGGAAATAAATAGAAAAGGCACAATGCCGACTTAAGTACAAGAAGACTGACTCTTCTTACTGAGTATGTTTTGAACCATTCCTGTGACACTAGTTATAGATTCCGATGCTTCACTTCAGGATTACTGTATCCCTCTCACCTTCTTATTGACTATGAAACACAGAAATTGCATCGGAATTAAATTGAAAAGGCACAATGCCGACTTAAGTACAAGAAGACTGACTCTTCTTACTGTCTATGTTTTGAACCATTCCTGTGACACTAGTTATAGATTCCGATGCTTCACTCCAGGTTTACTGTATCCATTGGACCTTCTTATTGACGATGAAACACAGAAATTGCAACGGAATTAAATAGATAAGGCACAATGCCGACTTAAGTACAAGAAGACTGACTCCTCTTAGTGATTATAGTTTGAACCATTGCTGTGACACTAGTTATAGATTCCGACGCTTTACTTCAGGTTTACTGTATACCTTGGACATTCTTATTTACGATGAAACACAGAAATTGCTTCGGAATTAAATAGAAAAGGCACAATATCGACTTAAGTACAAGAACACTGACTCTTCTTACTGTCTATGGTTTGAACTATTCCTGTGACACTAGTTATAGATTCCGATGCTTCACTCCAGGTTTACTGTATCCCTTGGACCTTCATATTGACGATGAAACACAGAAATTGCATCGGAATTAAATAGAAAAGGCACAATGCCGACTTAAGTACAAGAAGACTGACTCTTCTTACTGACTATGTTTTGAACCATTCCGTTGACACTAGTTATAGATTCCGATGCTTCACTTCAGTTCACTGTATACCTTGGACCTTCTTATTGACGATGAAACACAGAAATAGCATCGGAATTAAATACAAAAGGCACAATGCCGACTTAAGTACCCGAAGACAGACTCTTCTTACTGTCTATGTTTCAACCTTTCCTGTGACACTAGTTATAGATTCCGATGCTTCACTTCAGGTTTACTGTATCCCTCTGACCTTCTTATTGACTATGAAACACAGAAATTGCATCGGAATTAAATAGAAAAGGCACAATGCCGACTTAAGTACAAGAAGACTGACTCTTCTTACTGTCTATGATTTGAACCATTCCTGTGACACTAGATATAGATTCCGATGGTTCACTCCAGGTTTACTGTATCAATTGGACCTTCTTATTGACGATGAAACACAGAAATTGCATCGGATTTAAATACAAAAGTCACAATGCCGACTTAAGTACAAGAAGACTGACTCTTCCTACTGTCTATGTTTTGAACCAATTCTGTGACACTAGTTATAGAGTCCGATGCTTCACTTCAGGTTTACTGTATCCCTTGGAACTTCTTATTGACGATGAAACACAGAAATTGCATCGGAATTAAATACAAAAGGGACAATGCCGACTTAAGTACCCGAAGACTGACTGTTCTTACTGACTATGCCTTGAACCATTCCTGTGACACTAGTTATAGATTCCGATGCTTCAGTTCAGGTTTACTGTATCCCTCTGACCTTCTTATTAACGATGAAACACGGAAATTGCATCGGAATTAAATACAAATGGGACAATGCCGACTTAAGTACACAAAGACTGACTCTTCTTACTGTCTATGTTTGAACCATTCCTGTGACACAAGTTATAGATTCCGATGCTACACTTCAGGTTTACTGTATATCTTGGAAGTTCTTTTTGACGATGAAACACAGAAATTGCATCGGAATTAAATACAAAAGGCGCAGTGCCGACTTAAGTACAAGAAGACTGACTCTTCCTACAGTCTATGTTTTGAACCATTCCTGTGACACTAGTTTTGGATTCCGATGCTTCACTTCAGTTTTACTGTATCCCTCTGACCTTCTTATTGACAATGAAACACAGAAATTGCATCGGAATTAAATACAAAAGGGACAATGCCCACTTAAGTACACGAAGACTGACTCTTCTTACTGTCTATGTTTTGAACCATTCCTGTGGCACTAGTTGTAGATTACGATGCTTCACTCCAAGTTTATCGTATCCCTCTTACCTTCTTTTTGACGATGAAACACAGAAATTGCATCGGAATTAAATACAAAAGGCACAATGCCGACTTAAGGACAAGCAGACTGACTGTTCAAACTGACTATGTGTTGAACCATTCCTGTGACACTAGTTATAGATTCCGATGTTTCACTTCAGGTTTACTGTATTTCTGTGACCTTCTTATTGACGATGAAACACAGAGATTGCATCGGAAATAAATAGAAAGGGCACAGTGCCGACATAAGTACAAGAAGACTGACTCTTCTTACTGTCTATGTTTTGAACCATTCCTGTGGCACTAGTTGTAGATTCCGATGCTTCACTCCAGGTTTACTGTATCCCTTTTACCTTCTTTTTGACGATGAAACACAGAAATTGCATCGGAATTAAATACAAAAGGCACAATGACGACTTAAGTACAAGAGAACTGACTCTTCTTACTGTCTATGTTTGAACCATTCCTGTGACACTAGTTATAGATTCCGATGCTTCACTTCAGGTTTACTGTATCCCACTGTCCTTCTTATTGACGGTGAAACACAGAAATTGCATGGGAATTAAATACAAAAGGCACAATGCCGACTTAGTACAAGAAAACTGACTCATCCTACTGTCTATGTTTTGAACCATTCCTGTGACACTAGTTATAGATTCCGATGCTTCACTTCAGGTTTGCTGCATCCCTCTGACCTTATTGCCGATGAAAGACAGAAATTGCTTCGGAATTAAATACAAAAGGCACAATGGCGACTTAAGGACAAGAAGACTGTCTCTTCTTACTGACTATGTTTTGAACCATTCCTGTGACACTAGTTATAGATTGCGATGCTTCACATCAGGTTTACTGTTTCCCTTGGACCTTCTTATTGCGAATGAAACACAGAAATTGCATCGGAATCAAAAACAAAAGGCACAATGCCGTCTTAAGTTCAAGAAGACTGACTCTTCCTACTGTCTACGTTTTGAACCATTTCTGTGACACTAGTTATAGAGTCCGATGCTGCACTTCAGGTTTACTGTATCCCTTGGACCTTCTTATTGACGATGAAACACAGAAATTTCATCGGAATTAAATACCAAAGGCACAATGCCGACTTAAGTACAAGAAAACTGACTCTTCTTACTGTCTATGTTTTGAACCATTCCTGTGACACTAGCAATAGATTCCGATGCTTCACTTCAGGTTTACTGTATCCCTCTGACCTTCTTACTGACGGTGAAACACAGAAATTGCATCGGAATTAAATACAGAAGGTATAATGCCGACTTAAGTACAAGAAGACTGACTCTTCTTACTGTCTATGTTTTCACCCATTCCATTGACACTTGTTATGGATTCCGATGCTTCACTCCAGGTTGACTGTATCCCTTGGACCTTGTTATTGACGATGAAACACAGAAATTGCATCGGAATTAACTAGAAAAGGCACAATGCCGACTTAAGTACAAGAAAACTGACTCTTCTTACTGTCTATGTTTTGAACCATTCCTGTGACACTAGCAATAGATTCCGATGCTTCACTTCAGGTTTACTGTATCCCACTGTCCTTCTTATTGACGGTGAAACACAGAAATTGCATGGGAATTAAATACAAAAGGCACAATGCCGACTTAAGTACAAGAAAACTGACTCTTCCTACTGTCTATGTTTTGAACCATTCCTGTGACACTAGTTTTGGATTCCGATGCTTCACTTCAGGTTTACTGTATCCCTCTGACCTTCTTATTGACAATGAAACACAGAAATTGCATGGGAATTAAATACAAAAGGCACAATGCCGACTTAAGTACAAGAAAACTGACTCATCCTACTGTCTATGTTTTGAACCATTCCTGCGACACTAGTTATAGATTCCGATGCTTCACTTCAGGTTTACTGTATCCCTCTGACCTTATTGCCGATGACACACAGAAATTGCTTCGGAATTAGATACAAAAGGCACAATGGCGACTTAAGGACAAGAAGACTGTCTCTTCTTAGTAACTATGTTTTGAACCATTCCTGTGACACTAGTTATAGATTCCGATGCTTCACTTCATGTTTACAGTATCCCTTGGACCTTTTTATTGACTATGAAACACAGAAATTGCATCGGAATTAAATACAAAAGGCCAATTGCCAACTTTAGTACACGAAGACTGACTCTTCTTACTGTCTATGTTTTGAACCATTCCTGTGACACTAGTTATGGATCCCAATGCTACACTCCACGTTTACTGTATCCTCTGGACCTTCTAATTGATGATGAAACACAGAAATTGCATCGAAATTAAATACAAAAGACACAATGCCGACTTAAGGACAAGAAGACTGACTCTTCTTACTGACTATGGTTTGAAACATTTCTGTGACACTAGTTATAGAGTCCGATGCTGCACTTCAGGTTTACTGTATCCCTTGGACCTTCTTATTGACGATGAAACACAGAAATTTCATCGGAATTAAATACAAAAGGCACAATGCCGACTTAAGTACAAGAAAACTGACTCTTCCTACTGTCTATGTTTTGAACCATTCCTGTGACACTAGCAATAGATTCCGATGCTTCACTTCAGGTTTACTGTATCCCTCTGACCTTCTTACTGACGGTGAAACACAGAAATTGCATCGGAATTAAATACAGAAGGTATAATGCCGACTTAAGTACAAGAAGACTGACTCTTCTTACTGTCTATGTTTTCACCCATTCCATTGACACTTGTTATGGATTCCGATGCTTCACTCCAGGTTGACTGTATCCCTTGGACCTTGTTATTGACGATGAAACACAGAAGTTGCATCGGAATTAAGTAGAAAAGGCACAACGCCGACTTAAGTACAAGAAAACTGACTCTTCTTACTGTCTATGTTTTGAACCATTCCTGTGACACTAGCAATAGATTCCGATGCTTCACTTCAGGTTTACTGTATCCCACTTTCCTTCTTATTGACGGTGAAACACAGAAATTGCATGGGAATTAAATACAAAAGGCACAATGCCGACTTAAGTACAAGAAAACTGACTCTTCCTACTGTCTATGTTTTGAACCATTCCTGTGACACTAGTTTTGGATTCCGATGCTTCACTTCAGGTTTACTGTATCCCTCTGACCTTCTTATTGACAATGAAACACAGAAATTGCATGGGAATTAAATACAAAAGGCACAATGCCGACTTAAGTACAAGAAAACTGACTCATCCTACTGTCTATGTTTTGAACCATTCCTGTGACACTAGTTATAGATTCCGATGCTTCACTTCAGGTTTACTGTATCCCTCTGACCTTATTGCCGATGACACACAGAAATTGCTTCGGAATTAGATACAAAAGGCACAATGGCGACTTAAGGACAAGAAGACTGTCTCTTCTTACTAACTATGTTTTGAACCATTCCTGTGACACTAGTTATAGATTCCGATGCTTCACTTCATGTTTACAGTATCCCTTGGACCTTTTTATTGACTATGAAACACAGAAATTGCATCGAAATTAAATACAAAAGGCCAATTGCCAACTTCAGTACACGAAGACTGACTCTTCTTACTGTCTATGTTTTGAACCATTCCTGTGACACTAGTTATGGATCCCAATGCTACACTCCAGGTTTACTGTATCCTCTGGACCTTCTAATTGATGATGAAACACAGAAATTGCATCGAAATTAAATACAAAAAGCACAATGCCGACTTAAGGACAAGAAGACTGACTCTTCTTACTGACTATGGTTTGAAACATTCCTGTGACTCTAGTTATAGATTCCGATGCTTCACTTCAGGTTCACTGTATCCCTTGGACCTTCTTATTGACGATGAATCACAGGAGTTGCATCGGAATTAAACACAAAAGGCACAATGCTGACTTAAGTACAAGAAGACTGACTCTTCTTAATGTCTATATTTTGAACCATTCCAGTGACACTAGTTATAGATTCCGATGCTTCACTTCAGGATTACTGTATTCCTTGGACCTTCTTATTGACGATGAAACACAGAAATTGCATCGAAATTAAATACAAAAGGCACAATGCCGACTTAAGTACAAGAAGACTGACTCTTCTTACTGTCTATGTTTTGAACCATTACTGTAACACTAGGTATAGATTCCGATGCTTCATTCCAGGTTTACTGTATCCCTTGAACCTTCTTGTTGACGATGAAACACAGAAATTGCATCGGAATTAAATACAAAAGGCACAATGCCGACTTAAGGACAAGAAGACTGACTCTTCTTATTGTCTATGTTTTGAACCATTCCTGTGACACTAGTTATAGATTCCGATGCTTCACTTCAGGTTTACTGTATCCCTCTGACCTTCTTATTGACGATGAAACACAGAAATTGCATCGGAATTAAATACAAAAGGCACAATGGCGACTTAAGTACAAGAAGGCTGACTCTTCTTACTGACTATGTTTCAACCATTCCTGTGACACTAGTTATAGATTCCGATGCTTCACTCCAGGTTTACTGTATTCCTTGGACCTTCTAATTGACGATGAAACACAGAAACTGCATCGGAATGAAATAGAAAAGGCACAATGCCGACTTAAGTACAAGAAGACTGACTCTTCTTACTGATAATAGTTTGAACCATTCCGGTGACAATTGTTATAGATTCCGATGCTTCACTTCAGGTTTACTGTATCTCTCGGACCTTGGTATTGACGGTGACACACAGAAATAGCATTGGAAGTAAATACAAAAGGCAAAATGGCAACTTTAGTACACGAAGACTGACTCTTCTTACTGTCTCTGTTTTGAACCATTCCTGTGACACTAGTTATAGATTCCGATGCTTCACTTCAGGTTTATTGTATCCCTAGGACCTTCTTATTGACGATGAAACACAGAAATTGCATCGGAATTTAATACAAAAGGCACAATGCCGACTTAAGGACAAGAAGACTGACTGTTCATACTGACTATGTGTTGAACCATTCCATTGACACTAGTTATGGATTCCGATGCTTCACTCCAGGTTGACGGTATCCCTTGGACCTTGTTATTGACGATGAAACACAGAAATTGCATCGGAACTAAGTAGAAAATGCGCAATGCCGACTTAAGTACAAGAAGATCGACTCTTCTTACTAACTATGTTTTGAACCATTCCTGTGACACTAGTTATAGATTCCGATGCTTCACTTCATGTTTACAGTATCCCTTGGACCTTTTTATTGACGATGAAATACAGAAATTGCATCGGAATTAAATACAAAAGGCCAATTGCCAACTTTAGTACAGGAAGACTGACTCTTCTTACTGTCTATGTTTTGAACCATTCCTGTGACACTAGTTATGGATCCCAATGCTACACTCCAGGTTTACTGTATCCTCTGGACCTTCTAATTGATGATGAAACACAGAAATTGCATCGAAATTAAATACAAAAGGCACAATGCCGACTTAAGGACAAGAAGACTGACTCTTCTTACTGACTATGATTTGAAACATTCCTGTGACTCTAGTTATAGATACCGATGCTTCACTTCAGGTTCACTGTATCCCTGGACCTTCTTATTGAGGATGAATCACAGGAGTTGCATCGGAATTAAACACAAAAGGCACAATGCTGACTTAAGTACAAGAAGACTGACTCTTCTTAATTTCTATATTTTGAACCATTCCAGTGACACTAGTTATAGATTCCGATGCTTCACTTCAGGTTTACTGTATTCCTTGGACCTTCTTATTGACGATGAAACACAGAAATTGCATCGAAATTAAATACAAAAGGCACAATGCCGGCTTAAGTACAAGAAGACTGACTCTTCTTACTGTCTATGTTTGAACCCTTACTGTAACACTAGGTATAGATTCCGATGCTTCATTCCAGGTTTACTGTATCCCTTGAACCTTCTTGGTGACGATGAAACACAGAAATCGCATCGGAATTAATTACAAAAGGCACAATGCCGACTTAAGGACAAGAAGACTGACTCTTCTTACTGTCTATGTTTTGAACCATTCCTGTGACACTAGTTATAGATTCCGATGCTTCACTTCAGGTTTAATGTATCCCTCTGACCTTCTTATTGACGATGAAACACAGAAATTGCATCGGAATTAAATACAAAAGGCACAATGCCGACTTAAGTACAAGAAGGCTGACTCTTCTTACTGACTATGTTTTGAACCATTCCTGTGACACTAGTTATAGATTCCGATGCTTCACTCCAGGTTTACTGTATTCCTTGGACCTTCTTATTGACGATGAAACACAGAAACTGCATCGGAATGAAATAGAAAAGGCACAATGCCGACTTAAGTACAAGAAGACTGACTCTTCTTACTGATAATAGTTTGAACCATTCCGGTGACAATTGTTATAGATTCCGATGCTTCACTTCAGGTTTACTGTATCCCTTGGACCTTGGTATTGACGGTGACACACAGAAATAGCATTGGAAGTAAATACAAAAGGCAAAATGCCAACTTTAGTACACGAAGACTGACTCTTCTTACTGTCTATGTTTTGAACCATTCCTGTGACACTAGTTATAGATTCCGATGCTTCACTTCAGGTTTACTGTATCCCTTGGACCTTCTTATTGACGATGAAACGCAGAAATTGCATCGGAATTAAATACAAAAGGCACAATGCCGACTTAAGGAAAAGAAGGCTGACTGTTCATACTGACTATGTGTTGAACCATTCCTGTGACACTGGTTATAGATTCCGATGCTTCACTTCAGGTTTACTGTATCCCTGTGACCTTCTTATTGACGATGAAACACAGAGATTGCATCGGAATTAAATAGAAAAGGCACAATGCCGACATAAGTACAAGAAGACTGACTCTTCTTACTGTCTATGTTTTGAACCATTCCTGTGGCACTAGTTGTAGATTCCGAAGCTTCACTTCAGGTTTACTGTATCCCTTGGACCTTCTTATTGACGATGAAACACAGAAATTGCATCGGAATTAAATACAAAAGGCACAATGCCGACTTAAGTAAAAGAAAACTGACTCTTCTTACTGTCTATGTTTGAACCATTCCTGTGACACTAGTTATAGATTCCGATGCTTCACTTCAGGTTTACTGTATCCCACTGTCCTTCTTATTGACGGTGAAACACAGAAATTGCATGGGAATTAAATACAAAAGGCACAATGCCGACTTAAGTACAAGAAAACTGACTCATCCTACTGTCTATGTTTTGAACCATTCCTGTGACACTAGTTATAGATTCCGATGCTTCCCTTCCGGTTTACTGTATCCCTCTGACCTTATTGCCGATGAAACACAGAAATTGCTTCGGAATTAAATACAAAAGGCACAATGGCGACTTAAGGACAAGAAGACTGTCTCTTCTTACTGACTATATTTTGAACCATTCCTGTGACACTAGTTATAGATTGCGATGCTTCACTTCAGGTTTACAGTTTCCCATGTACCTTCTTATTGCGAATGAAACACAGAAATTGCATCGGAATTAAAAACAAATGGCACATTGCCGACTTAAGTACAAGAAGACTGACTCTTCCTACTGTCTACGTTTTGATCCATTTCTGTGACACTAGTTATAGAGTTCGATGCTGCACTTCAGGTTTACTGTACCCCTAGGACTTTCTTATTGACGATGAAACACAGAAATTGCATCGGAATTAAATACAAAAGGCACAATGCCGACTTAAGGACAAGAAGACTGACTGTTCATACTGACTATGTGTTGAACCATTCCTGTAACACTAGTTATAGATTCAGATGCTTCACTTCAGGTTTACTGTATCCCTGTGACCTTCTTATTGACTCATGAAACACAGAGATTGCATCGGAATTAAAAACAAAAGGCACAATGCCGACTTAAGTAGAAGAAGACTGACTCTTCCTACTGTCTACGTTTTGAGCCATTTCTGTGACACTAGTTATAGAGTCCGATGCTGCACTTCAGGTTTACTGTATCCCTTGGACCTTCTTATTGACCATGAAACACAGAAATTGCATGGGAATTAAATACGAAAGGCACAATGCCGACTTAAGTGCAAGAAGACTGACTCTTCTTACTGACTATGTTTTGTACCATCCCTGTGACACTAGTTATAGATTTCGATGCTTCACTTCACGTTTACTGTTTCCCTGTGACCTTCTTATTGACGATGAAACACAGAGATTGCATCGGGATTAAATAGAAAAGGCACAATGCCGACTTAAGTACAAGAAGACTGACTCTTCTTACTGTCTATGTTTGACCCATTCCTGTGACACTAGTTATAGATTCCGATGCTTCACTTCAGGTTTACTGTATCCCTCTGACCTTCTTATTGACGATGAAACTCAGAAATTGCATCGCAATTAAATACAAAAGGCACAATGCCGACTTCAGTACAAGAAGACTGACTCTTCTTACTGTCTATGTATTGAAACATTCCATTGACACTAGTTATAGATTCCGATGCTTCACTCCAGGTTTACTGTATCCCTTGGGCCTTCTTATTGACGATGAAACACAGAAATTGCATCGGAATTAAATAGAAAAGGCAGAATGCCGACTTAAGGACAAGAAAACTGACTCTTCTTACTGTCTATGTTTGACCCATTCCTGTGACACTAGTTATAGATTCCGATTCTTCACTTCAGGTTTACTGTATTCCACTGTCCTTCTTATTGTCGGTGAAACACAGAAATTGCATGGGAATTAAATACAAAAGGCACAATGCCGACTTAAGTACAAGAAAACTGTCTCATCCTACTGTCTATGTTTTGAACCATTCCTGTGACAATAGTTATAGATTCCGATGCTTCACTTCAGGTTTACTGTATCCCTCTGACCTTATTGCCGATGAAACACAGAAATTGCTTCGGAATTAAATACAAAAGGCACAATGGCGACTTAAGGACAAGAAGACTGTCTCTTCTTAGTGACTATGTTTTGAACCATTCCTGTGACACTAGTTATAGATTGCGATGCTTTACATCAGGTTTACATTTTCCCTTGGACCTTCTTATTGCGAATGAAACACAGAAATTGCATCGGAATTAAAAACAAAAGGCACAATGCCGACTTAAGTACAAGAAGACTGACTCTTCTTACTGTCTATGTTTTGACCCATTCCATTGACACTAGTTATGGATTCCGATGCTTCACTCCAGGTTCACTGTATCCCTTGGACATTGTTATTGACGATGAAACACAGAAATTGCATCGGAATTAAGTAGAAAAGGCACAATGCCGACTTAAGTACAAGAAGACCGACTCTTCTTACTGACTATGTTTTGAACCACTCCTGTGACACTAGTTATAGATTGCGATGCTTCACTTCAGATTTACTGTCTCCCTTAGACCTTCTTATTGCGAATGAAACACAGAAATTGCATCGGAATTAAAAACAAAAGGCACCTTGCCGACTTAAGTACAAGAAGACTGACTCTTCCTACTGTCTACGTTTTTAACCATTTCTGTGACACTAGTTATAGAGTCCGATGCTGCACTTCAGGTTTACTGTATCCCTCTGACCTTCTTATTGACAATGAAACACAGATATTGCATGGGAATTTAATACAAAAGGCACAATGCCGACTTAAGTACAAGAAAACTGACTCATCCTACTGTCTATGTTTTGAATCATTCCTGTGACACTAGTTAAAGATTCCGATGCTTCACTTCAGGTTTACTGTATCCCCCTGACCTTATTGCCGATGAAACACAGAAATTGCTTCGGAATTAAATACAAAAGGCACAATGGCGACTTAAGGACAAGAAGACTGTCTCTTCATACTGACTATGTTTTGAACCATTCCTGTGACACTAGTTATAGATTGCGATGCTTCACTTCAGGTTTACTGTTTCCCTTAGACCTTCTTATTGCGAATGAAACACAGAAATTGCATCGGAATTAAAAACAAAAGGCACAATGCCGACTTAAGTACAAGAAGACTGACTCTTCCTACTGTCTACGTTTTTAACCATTTCTGTGACACTAGTTATAGAGTCCGATGCTGCACTTCAGGTTACTGTATCCCGTGGACCTTTTTATTGACGATGAAACACAGAAATTGCATCGGAATTAAATACAAAAGGCACAATGCCGACTTAAGGACAAGAAGACTGACTGTTCATACTGACTATGTGTTGAAGCATCCTGTGACACTAGTTATAGATTCCGATGCTTCACTTCAGGTTTACTGTATCCCTGTGACCTTCTTATTGACGATGAAACACAGAGATTGCATCGGAATTAAATAGAAAAGGCACAATGCCGACATAAGTACAAGAAGATTGGCTCTTCTTACTGTCTATGTTTTGAACCATTCCTGTGGCACTAGTTGTAGATTCCGATGCTTCACTTCAGGTTTACTGTATCCCACTGTCCTTCTTATTGACGGTGAAACACAGAAATTGCATGGGAATTAAATACAAAAGGCACAATGCCGACTTAAGTACAAGAAAACTGACTCATCCTACTGTCTATGTTTTGAACCATTCCTGTGACACTAGTTATAGATTCCGATGCATAACTTCAGGTTTACTGTATCCATCTGACCTTATTGCCGATGAAAAACAGAAATTGCTTCGGAATTAAATACAAAAGGCACAATGGCGACTTAAGGACAAGAAGACTGTCTCTTCTTACTGACTATGTTTTGAACCATTCCTGTGACACTAGTTATAGATTGCGATGCTTCACTTCAGGTTTACAGTTTCCCTTGGACCTTCTTATTGCGAATGAAACACAGAAATTGGATCGGAATTAAAAACAAATGGCACAATGCCGACTTAACTACAAGAAGACTGACTCTTCCTACTGTCTACGTTTTGAACCATTTCTGTGACACTAGTTATAGAGTCCGATGCTGCACTTCAGGTTTACTGTACCCCTTGGATCTTCTTATTGACGATGAAACTCAGAAATTGCATCGGAATTAAATACAAAAGGCACAATGCCGACTTAAGGAAAAGGAGACTGATTGTTCATACTGACTATGTGTTGAGCCATTTCTGTGACACCAGTTATAGAGTCCTATGCTGCACTTCAGGTTTACTGTATCCCTTGGACCTTCTAATTGACCATGAAACACAGAAATTGCATCGGAATTAAATACGAAAGGCACAATGCCGACTTAAGTGCAAGAAGACTGACTCTTCTTACTGACTATGTTTTGAACCATCCCTGTGACACTAGTTATAGATTTCGATGCTTCACTTCACGTTTACTGTTTCCCTGTGACCTTCTTATTGACGATGAAACACAGAGATTGCATCGGAATTAAATAGAAAAGGCACAATGCCGACTTAAGTACAAGAATACTGACTCTTATTACTGTCTATGTTTTGAACCATTCCTGTGGCACTAGTTGTAGATTCCGATGCTTCACTTCAGGTTTACAGTATCCGTTGGACCTTCTTATAGACGATGAAACACAGAAATTGCATCGGAATTATATACAAAAGGCACAATGCCGACTTAAGTACATGAAGACCGACTCTTCTTACTGACAATGATTTGAACCATTCTTGTGACACTAGTTATAGATTCCGATGCTTCACTTCATTTTTACTGTATCCCTTGGACATTCTTATTGACGATGAAACACAGAGATTGCATCGGAATTTAAAAAAAAGGCACAATGCCGACTTAGGTACAAGAAGACTGACTCTTCTTACAGTCTATGTTATGAACCATTCCTGAGACACTAGTTATAGATTCCGATGCTTCACTCCAGGTTTACTATATCCCTTGGACCTTCTTATTGACGATGAAACACAGAAATTGCATCGGAATTAAATATAAAAGGCACAATGCCGACTTAAGGACAAGAAGACTGACTCTATTACTGACTATGTTTTGAACCATTCCTGTAACACTAGTTATAGATTCCGATGCTTCACTTCAGGTTTACTGTATCCCTCTGACCTTCTTATTGACGATGAAACTCAGAAATTGCATCGCAATTAAATACAAAAGGCACAATGCCAACTTAAGTATAAGAAGACTGACTCTTCTTACTGTCTATGTATTGAACCGTTCCATTGACACTAGTTATAGATTCCGATGCTTCACTCCAGGTTTACTGTATCCCTTGGGCCTTCTCATTGACGATGAAACACAGAAATTGCTTCGGACTTAAATTGAAAATGCACAATGCCCACTTAAGTACAAGAAGACTGACTTCTTACTGACTATGTTTTTAACCATTCCTGTGACACTAGTTATAGATTCCGATGCTTCACTTCAGGGTTACTGTATCCCTCTGACATTCTTATTGACGACGAAACTCAGAAATTGCATCGGAATTAAATACGAAAGGCACAATGCCGAGTTAAGTACAAGAAGACTGACTCTTCTTACTGTCTATGAATTGAACCATTCCATTGACACTAGTTATAGATTCCGATGCTTTACTCCATTTCTACTGTATCCCTTGGACCTTCTTATAGACGATGTAACACAGAAATTGCATCGGAATTAAATAGAAAAGGCACAATGCCGACTTAAGTACAAGAAGACTGACTCTTCTTACTGACTATGTTTTGAACCATTCCTGTGACACTAGTTATATATTCCGATGCTTCACTTCAGGTTTACTGTATCCCTCTGACCTTCTTATTGACGATGAAACACAGAAAATGCATCGGAATTAAATAGAAAAGGCACAATGCCGACTTAAGTACAAGAAGACTGACTCTTCTTACTGTCTATGTTTTGAACCATTCCTGTGACACTAGTTATAGATTCCGATGCTTCACTCCAGGTTTACTGTATCCCTTGGACCTTCTTATTGACGATGAAACACAGATATTGCATCGGAATTAAATAGAAAAGGCGCAATGCCGACTTAAGTACAAGAAGACTGACTCATTTTAGTGACTATAGTTTGAACCATTGCTGTGACACTAGTTATAGATTCCGACGCTTTACTTCAGGTTTACTGTATACCTTGGACATTCTTATTGACGATGAAACACAGAAATTGCATCAGAATTAAATAGAAAAGGCACAATGTCGACTTAAGTACAAGAAGACTGACTCTTCTTACTGTCTACGTTTTGAACCATTCCTGTGACACTAGTTATAGATTCCGATGCTTCACTTCAGGTTTACTGTATACCTTGGACCTTCTTATTGACGATGAAACACAGAAATTGCATCGGAATTAAATACAAAAGGCACAATGCCGACTTAAGTACAAGAAGACTGACTCTTCCCAATGTCTATGTTTTGAACCATTCCTGTGACACTAGTTTTGGATTCCGATGCTTCACTTCAGGTTTACTGTATCCCTCTGACCTTCTTATTGACAATGAAACACAGAAATTGCATCGGAATTAAATACAAAAGGCACAATGCCGACTTAAATACAAGAAGACTGACTCTTCCTACTGTCTATGTTTTGAACCATTCCTGTGACACTAGTTATAGATTCCGATGCTTCACTTCTGGTTTACTGTATCCCTCTGACTTTATTGCCGATGAAACACAGAAATTGCATCGGAAGTAAATACAAAAGGCACAATGCCGACTTAAGGACAAGAAGACTGACTCTTCTTACTGACTATGATTTGAACCATTCCTGTGACTCTAGTTATAGATTCCGATGCTTCACTTCAGGTTTACTGTATCCCTCTGACCTTCTTATTGACGATGAAACACAGAAATTGCATCGTAATTAAATACAAAAGCCACAATGCCGCCTTAAGTACAAGAAGACTGACTCTTCTTACTGTCTATGATTTGAACCATTCCTGTGACACTAGTTATAGATTCCGATGCTTCATTTCAGGTTTACTGTTCCCTTGGACATTCTTATTGACGATGAAACACAGAAATTGCATCGGAATTAAATACAAAAGCCACAATGCCGACTTAAGGACAAGAAGACTGACTCTTCTTACCGTCTATATTTTGAACCATTCCAGTAACACCAGTTATATATTCCGATGCTTCACTTCAGGTTTATTGAAATCCTTGGACCTTCTTATTGACAATGAAACGCAGAAATTTCATCGGAATTAAATACAAAAGGCACAATGGCGACATAAGTACAAGAAGACTGACTCTTCCTACTGTCTAATTTTTGAACCAATTCTGTGACACTAGCAATAGAGTCCGATGCTTCACTTCAGGTTTACTGTTTCCCTTGGACCTTCTTATTGACGATGAAGCACAGGAATTGCATCGGAATTAAATACAAAAGGCACAATGCCGACTTAAGGGCAAGAAGACTGACTCTTCTTACTGACTATGTTTTGAACCATTCCTGTGACACTACTTATAGATTCCGATGCTTCACTTCAGGTTTACTGTATCCTTCTGACCTTCTTATTGACGATGAAACACAGAAATTGCATCGGAATTAAATACAAAAGCACAATGCCGACTTAAGTACAAGAAGACTGACTCTTCTTACTGTCTATGTTTCACCCATTCCTGTGACACTAGTTATAGATTCCGATGCTTCACTTCAGGTTTACTGTATCCCTCTGACCTTCTTATTGACGATGAAACACAGAAATTGCATCGGAATTAAATACAAAAGGCACAATGCCGACTTAAGTACAAGAAGACTGACTCTTCTTACTGTCTATTCTTTGAACCATTCCTGTGACACTAGTTATAGATTCCGATGCTTCACTCCAGGTTTACTGTATCCCTTGGACCTTCTTATTGACGATGAAACACAGAAACTGGATCGGAATGAAATTGAACAGGCACAATGCCGACTTAAGTACAAGAAGACTGACTCTTCTTACTGATAATTGTTTGAACCATTCCTGTGACAATAGTTATAGATTCCGATGCTTCACTTCAGGGTTACTGTATCCCTTGGACCTTGTTATTGACGGTGACACACAGAAATAGCATTGGAATTAAATACAAAAGGCAAAATGCCAAATTTAGTACGCGACGACTGACTCTTCTTATTGTCTATGTTTTGAACCTTTCCTGTGACACTAGTTATAGATTCCGATGCTGCACTTCAGGTTTACTGTACCCCTTGGACCTTCTTATTGACGATGAAACACAGAAATTGCATCGGAATTAAATACAAAAGGCACAATGCCGACTTAACTACAAGAAGACTGACTCATCCTACTGTCTATGATTTGAACCATTCCTGTGACACTAGTTATAGAGTCCGATGCTGCACTTCAGGTTTACTGTACCTCTTGGACCTTCTTATTGACGATGAAACACAGAAATTGCATCGAAATTAAATACAAAAGGCACAATGCCGACTTAACTACAAGAAGACTGACTCATCCTACTGTCTACGTTTTGAACCATTTCTGTGACACTAGTTATAGAGTCCGATGCTGCACTTCAGGTTTACTGTACCCCTTGGACCTTCTTATTGACGATGAAACACAGAAATTGCATCGGAATTAAATACAGAAGTCACAATGCCGACTTAAGGGCAAGAAGACCTACTGTTCATACTGACTATGTGTTGAGCCAATTCTGTGACACTAGTTATAGACTCCGATGCTGCACTTCAGGTTTACTGTATCCCTTGGACCTTCTTATTGACCATGAAACACAGAAATTGCATCGGAATTAAATACGAAAGGCACAATGCCGACTTAAGTGCAAGAAGACTGACTCTTCTTACTGACTATGTTTTGAACCATCCCTGTGACACTAGTTATAGATTCCGATGCTTCACTTCAGGTTTACTGTATCCCTCTGACTTTATTGCCGATGAATCACAGAAATTGCATCGGAAGTAAATACAAAAGGCACAATGCCGACTTAAGGACAAGAAGACCGACTCTTCTTACTGACTATGTTTTGAACCATTCCTGTGACTCTAGTTGTAGATTCCGATGCTTCACTTCAGGTTTACTGTATCCCTCTGACCTTCTTATTGACGATGAAACACAGAAATTGCATCGTAATTAAATACAAAAGCCACAATGCCGCCTTAAGTACAAGAAGACTCACTCTTCTTACTGTCTATTGTTTGAACCATTCCTGTGACACTAGTTATAGATTCCGATGCTTCACTTCAGGGTTACTGTTCCTTTGGACCTTCTTATTGACGATGAAACACAGAAATTGCATCGGAATTAAATACAAAAGCCACAATGCCGACTTAAGGACAAGAAGACTGACTCTTCTTACTGTCTATATTTTGAACCATTCCAGTCACACTAGTTATATATTCCGATGCTTCACTTCAGGTTTATTGAAATCCTTGGACCTTCTTATTGACGATGAAACGCAGAAATTTCATCGGAATTAAATACAAAAGGCACAATGGCGACGTAAGTACAAGAAGACTGACTCTTCCTACTGCCTATGTTTTGAACCAATTCTGTGACACTAGTAATAGAGTCCGATGCTTCACTTCAGGTTTACTGTATCCCTTGGACCTTCTTATTGACGATGTAGCACAGGAATTGCATCGGAATTAAATACAAAAGGCACAATGCCGACTTAAGGGCAAGAAGACTGACTCTTCTTACTGACTATGTTTTGAACCATTCCTGTGACACTAGTTATAGATTCCGATGGTTCACTTCAGGTTTACTGTATCCCTCTTACCTTCTAATTGACGATGAAACACAGAAATTGCATCGGAATAAAATACAAAAGGCACAATGAAGACTTAAGTAGAAGAAGACTGTCTCTTCTTACTGTATATCTATGAACCATTCCTTTGACACTAGTTATAGATTCCGATGCTTCACTTCAGGGTTACTGTATCCCTCTGAACTTCTTATTGACGATGAAACACAGAAATTGCATCGGAATTAAATAGAAAAGGCACAATGCCGACTTAAGTACAAGAAGACTGACTCTTTTTAGTGACTATAGTTTGAACTATTGCTGTGACACTAGTTATAGATTCCGACGCTTTACTTCAGGTTTACTGTATACCTTGGACATTCTTATTGACGATGAAACACAGAAATTGCATCATAATTAAATAGAAAATGCACAATGGCGACTTAAGTGCAAGAAGACTGACTCTTCCCAATGTCTATGTTTTGAACCATTCCTGTGACACTAGTTTTGGATTCCGATTCTTCACTTCAGGTTTACTGTATCAGTCTGACTTTATTGCCGATGAAACACAGAAATTGCATCTGAAGTAAATACAAAAGGCACAATGCCGACTTACGGACAAGAAGATTGACTCTTCCTACTGACTATGTTTTGAATCATTCCTGTGACTCTAGTTATAGATTCCGATGCATCACTTCAGGTTTACTGTATCCCTCTGACCTTCTTATTGACGATGAAACACACAAATTGCATCGTAATTAAATACAAAAGCCACAATGCCGACTTAAGTACAAGAAGACTGACTCTTCTTACTGTCTATGATTTGAACCATTCCTGTGACACTAGTTATAGATTCCAATGCTTCACTTCAGGTTTGCTGTATTCCTTGGACCTTCTTACTGACGATGAAACACAGAAATTGCATCGAAATTAAATACAAAAGGCACAATGCCGACTTAAGTACAAGAAGACTGACTCTTCTTACTGTCTATGTTTTGAACCATTGCTGTGACACTAGTTATAGATTCCGATGTTTTACTTCAGGTTTACTGTATACCTTGGACATTCTTATTGACGATGAAACACAGAAATTGCATCGGAATTAAATAAAAAAGGCACAATGTCGACTTAAGTACAAGAAGACTGACTCTTCTTACTGACTATGTTTTGTACCATTCCTGTGACACTAGTTATAGATTCCGATACTTCACTTCAGGTTTACAGTATACCTTGTACCTTCTTATTGACGATGAAACACAGAAATTGCATCGGAATTAAATACAAAAGGCACAATGCCGAATTAAGTACTAGAAGACTGACTTTTCCTACTGTCTTTGTTTTGAACCAATTTTGTGACACTAGTTATAGAGTCCGATGCTTCACTTCAGGTTTACTGTATCCCTTGGACCTTCTCATTGACGATGAATCAGAGGAATTGCATCGGAATTAAATACAAAAGGCACAATGCCGACTTAAGTACAAGACGACTGACCCTTCTTACTATCTATATTTTGAACCATTCCAGTGACACTAGTTATAGATTCCAATGCTTCACTTCAGGTTTGCTGTATTCCTTGGACCTCCTTACTGACGATGAAACACAGAAATTGCATCGAAATTAAATACAAAAGGCACAATGCCGACTTAAGTACGAGAAGACTGACTCTTCTTACTGTCTATGATTTGAACCATTACTGTGACACTAGTTATAGATTCCGAAGTTTCACTCCAGGTTTATTGTATCCCTTGGACCTTCTTATTGACGATGAAATACAGAAATTGCATCGGAATTAAATACAAAAGGCACAATGCCGACATAAGTACAAGAAGACTGACTCTTCTTACTGTCTAGGTATAAACCATTGCTTTGACACTAGTTATAGATTCCGATGCTTAACTTCAGGGTTACTGTATCCCTCTGACCTTCTTATTGACGATGAAACACAGAAATTGCATCGGAATTAAATACAAAAGGCACAATGCCGACTTAAGGACAAGAAGACTGACTCTTCTTACTGTCTATGTATCAACCATTCCATTGACACTAGTTATAGATTCCGATGCTTAACTTCAGGGTTACTGTATCCCTCTGACCTTATTATTGACGATGAAACACAGAAATTGCATCGGAATTAAATAGAAAAGGCACAATGCCGACTTAAGTACAAGAAGACTGACTCTTCTTACTGTCTATGTTTTGAACCATTCCTGTGACACTAGTTATAGATTCCGATGCTTCACTTCAGGTTTACTGTATCCCTCTGACCTTCTTATTGACGATGAAACACAGAAATT
This sequence comes from Schistocerca serialis cubense, assembly GCF_023864345.2. NCBI lineage: Eukaryota > Metazoa > Arthropoda > Insecta > Orthoptera > Acrididae > Schistocerca > Schistocerca serialis. The sequence continues at coordinate 545,104,867 of NC_064646.1, read as the reverse complement.
GCATCGGAATTAAATACAAAAGGCACAATGCCGACTTAAGTACAAGAAGACTGACTCTTCCCAATGTCTATGTTTTGAACCATTCCTGTGACACTAGTTTTGGATTCCGATGCTTCACTTCAGGTTTAGTGTATCCCTCTGACCTTCTTATTGACAATGAAACACAGAAATTGCATCGGAATTAAATACAAAAGGCACAATGCCGACTTAAGTACAAGAAGACTGACTCTTCCTACTGTCTATGTTTTGAACCATTCCTATGACACTAGTTATAGATTCCGATGCTTCACTTCAGGTTTACTGTATCCCTCTGACTTTATTGCCGATGAAACACAGAAATTGCATCGGAAGTAAATACAAAAGGCACAATGCCGACTTAAGGACAAGAAGACTGACTCTTCTTACTGACTATGTTTTGAACCATTCCTGTGACTCTAGTTATAGATTCCGATGCTTCACTTCAGGTTTACTGTATCCCTCTGACCTTCTTATTGACGATGAAACACAGAAATTGCATCGTAATTAAATACAAAAGCCACAATGCCGAATTAAGTACAAGAAGACTGACTCTTCCTACTGTCTATGTTTTGAACCAATTCTGTGACACTAGTTATAGAGTCCGATGCTTCACTTCAGGTTTACTGTATCCCTTGGATCTTCTTATTGACGATGAATCACAGAAATTGCATCGGAATTAATTACAAAAGGCACAATGCCGACTTAAGGACAAGAAGACTGACTCATCCTACTGTCTATGTTTTGAACCAATTCTGTGACACTAGTAATAGAGTTTGATGCTTCACTTCAGGTTTACTGTATCCGTTGGACCTTCTTATTGACGATGAATCACAGGAATTGCATCGGAATTAAATACAAAAGGCACAATGCCGACTTAAGAACAAGAAGACTGACTCTTCTTACTGTCTATATTTTGAACCATTCCAGTGACACTAGTTATATATTCCGATGCTTCACTTCAGGTTTATTGAAATCCTTGGACCTTCTTATTGACGATGAAACGCAGATATTTCATCGGAATTAAATACAAAAGGCACAATGCCGACTTAAGTACAAGAAGACTGACTCATCCTACTGTCTATGTTTTGAACCAATTCTGTGACACTAGTAATAGAGTTCGATAGTTCACTTCAGGTTTACTGTATCCCTTGGACCTTCTTATTGACGATGAATCACAGGAATTGCATCGGAATTAAATACAAAAGGCACAATGCCGACTTAAGCACAAGAAGACTGACTCTTCTTACTGACTATGTTTTGAACCATCCCTGTGACACTAGTTATAGATTCCGATGCTTCACTTCAGGTTTACTGTATCCCTCTGACTTTATTGCCGATGAATCACAGAAATTGCATCGGAAGTAAATACAAAAGGCACAATGCCGACTTAAGGACAAGAAGACCGACTCTTCTTACTGACTATGTTTTGAACCATTCCTGTGACTCTAGTTGTAGATTCCGATGCTTCACTTCAGGTTTACTGTATCCCTCTGACCTTCTTATTGACGATGAAACACAGAAATTGCATCGTAATTAAATACAAAAGCCACAATGCCGCCTTAAGTACAAGAAGACTCACTCTTCTTACTGTCTATTGTTTGAACCATTCCTGTGACACTAGTTATAGATTCCGATGCTTCACTTCAGGGTTACTGTTCCTTTGGACCTTCTTATTGACGATGAAACACAGAAATTGCATCGGAATTAAATACAAAAGCCACAATGCCGACTTAAGGACAAGAAGACTGACTCTTCTTACTGTCTATATTTTGAACCATTCCAGTCACACTAGTTATATATTCCGATGCTTCACTTCAGGTTTATTGAAATCCTTGGACCTTCTTATTGACGATGAAACGCAGAAATGTCATCGGAATTAAATACAAAAGGCACAATGGCGACGTAAGTACAAGAAGACTGACTCTTTCTACTGCCTATGTTTTGAACCAATTCTGTGACACTAGTAATAGAGTCCGATGCTTCACTTCAGGTTTACTGTATCCCTTGGACCTTCTTATTGACGATGTAGCACAGGAATTGCATCGGAATTAAATACAAAAGGCACAATGCCGACTTAAGGGCAAGAAGACTGACTCTTCTTACTGACTATGTTTTGAACCATTCCTGTGACACTAGTTATAGATTCCGATGGTTCACTTCAGGTTTACTGTATCCCTCTTACCTTCTAATTGACGATGAAACACAGAAATTGCATCGGAATAAAATACAAAAGGCACAATGAAGACTTAAGTAGAAGAAGACTGTCTCTTCTTACTGTATATCTATGAACCATTCCTTTGACACTAGTTATAGATTCCGATGCTTCACTTCAGGGTTACTGTATCCCTCTGAACTTCTTATTGACGATGAAACACAGAAATTGCATCGGAATTAAATAGAAAAGGCACAATGCCGACTTAAGTACAAGAAGACTGACTCTTTTTAGTGACTATAGTTTGAACTATTGCTGTGACACTAGTTATAGATTCCGACGCTTTACTTCAGGTTTACTGTATACCTTGGACATTCTTATTGACGATGAAACACAGAAATTGCATCATAATTAAATAGAAAATGCACAATGGCGACTTAAGTACAAGAAGACTGACTCTTCCCAATGTCTATGTTTTGAACCATTCCTGTGACACTAGTTTTGGATTCCGATTCTTCACTTCAGGTTTACTGTATCAGTCTGACTTTATTGCCGATGAAACACAGAAATTGCATCTGAAGTAAATACAAAAGGCACAATGCCGACTTACGGACAAGAAGATTGACTCTTCCTACTGACTATGTTTTGAATCATTCCTGTGACTCTAGTTATAGATTCCGATGCATCACTTCAGGTTTACTGTATCCCTCTGACCTTCTTATTGACGATGAAACACACAAATTGCATCGTAATTAAATACAAAAGCCACAATGCCGACTTAAGTACAAGAAGACTGACTCTTCTTACTGTCTATGATTTGAACCATTCCTGTGACACTAGTTATAGATTCCAATGCTTCACTTCAGGTTTGCTGTATTCCTTGGACCTTCTTACTGACGATGAAACACAGAAATTGCATCGAAATTAAATACAAAAGGCACAATGCCGACTTAAGTACAAGAAGACTGACTCTTCTTACTGTCTATGTTTTGAACCATTGCTGTGACACTAGTTATAGATTCCGATGTTTTACTTCAGGTTTACTGTATACCTTGGACATTCTTATTGACGATGAAACACAGAAATTGCATCGGAATTAAATAAAAAAGGCACAATGTCGACTTAAGTACAAGAAGACTGACTCTTCTTACTGACTATGTTTTGTACCATTCCTGTGACACTAGTTATAGATTCCGATACTTCACTTCAGGTTTACAGTATACCTTGTACCTTCTTATTGACGATGAAACACAGAAATTGCATCGGAATTAAATACAAAAGGCACAATGCCGAATTAAGTACTAGAAGACTGACTTTTCCTACTGTCTTTGTTTTGAACCAATTTTGTGACACTAGTTATAGAGTCCGATGCTTCACTTCAGGTTTACTGTATCCCTTGGACCTTCTCATTGACGATGAATCAGAGGAATTGCATCGGAATTAAATACAAAAGGCACAATGCCGACTTAAGTACAAGACGACTGACCCTTCTTACTATCTATATTTTGAACCATTCCAGTGACACTAGTTATAGATTCCAATGCTTCACTTCAGGTTTGCTGTATTCCTTGGACCTCCTTACTGACGATGAAACACAGAAATTGCATCGAAATTAAATACAAAAGGCACAATGCCGACTTAAGTACGAGAAGACTGACTCTTCTTACTGTCTATGATTTGAACCATTACTGTGACACTAGTTATAGATTCCGAAGTTTCACTCCAGGTTTATTGTATCCCTTGGACCTTCTTATTGACGATGAAATACAGAAATTGCATCGGAATTAAATACAAAAGGCACAATGCCGACATAAGTACAAGAAGACTGACTCTTCTTACTGTCTAGGTATAAACCATTGCTTTGACACTAGTTATAGATTCCGATGCTTAACTTCAGGGTTACTGTATCCCTCTGACCTTCTTATTGACGATGAAACACAGAAATTGCATCGGAATTAAATACAAAAGGCACAATGCCGACTTAAGGACAAGAAGACTGACTCTTCTTACTGTCTATGTATCAACCATTCCATTGACACTAGTTATAGATTCCGATGCTTAACTTCAGGGTTACTGTATCCCTCTGACCTTATTATTGACGATGAAACACAGAAATTGCATCGGAATTAAATAGAAAAGGCACAATGCCGACTTAAGTACAAGAAGACTGACTCTTCTTACTGTCTATGTTTTGAACCATTCCTGTGACACTAGTTATAGATTCCGATGCTTCACTTCAGGTTTACTGTATCCCTCTGACCTTCTTATTGACGATGAAACACAGAAATTGCATCGGAATTAAATACAAAAGGCACAATGCCGACTTAAGTACAAGAAGACTGACTCTTCCCAATGTCTATGTTTTGAACCATTCCTGTGACACTAGTTTTGGATTCCGATGCTTCACTTCAGGTTTAGTGTATCCCTCTGACCTTCTTATTGACAATGAAACACAGAAATTGCATCGGAATTAAATACAAAAGGCACAATGCCGACTTAAGTACAAGAAGACTGACTCTTCCTACTGTCTATGTTTTGAACCATTCCTATGACACTAGTTATAGATTCCGATGCTTCACTTCAGGTTTACTGTATCCCTCTGACTTTATTGCCGATGAAACACAGAAATTGCATCGGAAGTAAATACAAAAGGCACAATGCCGACTTAAGGACAAGAAGACTGACTCTTCTTACTGACTATGTTTTGAACCATTCCTGTGACTCTAGTTATAGATTCCGATGCTTCACTTCAGGTTTACTGTATCCCTCTGACCTTCTTATTGACGATGAAACACAGAAATTGCATCGTAATTAAATACAAAAGCCACAATGCCGAATTAAGTACAAGAAGACTGACTCTTCCTACTGTCTATGTTTTGAACCAATTCTGTGACACTAGTTATAGAGTCCGATGCTTCACTTCAGGTTTACTGTATCCCTTGGATCTTCTTATTGACGATGAATCACAGAAATTGCATCGGAATTAATTACAAAAGGCACAATGCCGACTTAAGGACAAGAAGACTGACTCATCCTACTGTCTATGTTTTGAACCAATTCTGTGACACTAGTAATAGAGTTTGATGCTTCACTTCAGGTTTACTGTATCCGTTGGACCTTCTTATTGACGATGAATCACAGGAATTGCATCGGAATTAAATACAAAAGGCACAATGCCGACTTAAGAACAAGAAGACTGACTCTTCTTACTGTCTATATTTTGAACCATTCCAGTGACACTAGTTATATATTCCGATGCTTCACTTCAGGTTTATTGAAATCCTTGGACCTTCTTATTGACGATGAAACGCAGAAATTTCATCGGAATTAAATACAAAAGGCACAATGCCGACTTAAGTACAAGAAGACTGACTCTTCTTACTGTCTAGGTATCAACCATTGCTTTGACACTAGTTATAAATTCCGATGCTTCACTTCAGGGTTACTGTATCCCTCTTACCTTCTTATTGACGATGAAACACAGAAATTGCATCGGAATTAAATACAAAAGGCTCAATGCCGACTTAAGTACAAGGAGACTGACTCTTGTTACTGTCTATTTTTTAACCATTCCTGTGACACCTGTTATAGATTCCGATGGTTCACTCCAGGTTTACTGAATCCCTTGGACCTTCTTATTGACGATGAGACACAGAAACTGCATCGGAATGAAATAGAAAAGGCACAATGCCGACTTAAGTACAAGAAGACTGACTCTTCTTACTGTCTATGTTTTGAACCATTCCTGTGACACTAGTTATAGATTCCGATGCTTCACTCCAGGTTTACTGTATACCTTGGACCTTCTTATTGACGATGAAACACAGAAATTGCATCGGAATTAAATAGAAAAGGCACAATGCCGACTTAAGTACAAGAAGACTGACTCTTCTTAGAGATTATAGTTTGAACAATTGCTGTGACACTAGTTATAGATTCCGATGCTTTACTCCAGGTTTACTGTATACCTTGGACCTTCTTATTGACGATGAAACACAGAAATTGCATCGGAATTAAATACAAAAGGCACAATGCCGACATAAGTACAAGAAGACTGACTCTTCCCAATGTCTATGATTTGAACCATTCCTGTGACACTAGTTTTGGATTCCGATGCTTCACTTCAGGTTTACTGTATCCCTCTGACCTTCTTATTGACAATGAAACACAGAAATTGCATCGGAATTAAATGCAAAAGGCACAATGCCGACTTAAGTACAAGAAGACTGACTCTTTCTACTGTCTATGTTTTGAACCATTCCTGTGACACTAGTTATAGATTCCGATGCTTCACTTCAGGTTTACTGTATCCCTCTGACTTTATTGCCGATGAAACACAGAAATTGCATCGGAAGTAAATACAAAAGGCACAATGCCGACTTAAGGACAAGAGGACTGACTCTTCTTACTGACTATGTTTTGAACCATTCCTGTGACTCTAGTTATAGATTCCGATGCTTCACTTCAGGTTTACTGTATCCCTCTGACCTTCTTATTGACGATGAAACACAGAAATTGCATCGTAATTAAATACAAAAGCCACAATGCCGAATTAAGTACAAGAAGACTGACACTTCCTACTGTCTATGTTTTGAACCAATTCTGTGACACTAGTTATAGAGTCCGATGCTTCACTTCAGGTTTACTGTATCCCTTGGATCTTCTTATTGACGATGAATCACAGAAATTGCATCGGAATTAAATACAAAAGGCACAATGCCGACTTAAGGACAAGAAGACAGACTCATCCTACTGTCTATGTTTTGAACCAATTCTGTGACACTAGTAATAGAGTTCGATGCTTTACTTCAGGTTTACTGTATCCCTTGGACCTTCTTATTGACGATGAATCACAGGAATTGCATCGGAATTAAATACAAAAGGCACATTGCCGACTTAAGGACAAGAAGACTGACTCTTCTTACTGACTATGTTTTGAACCATTCCTATGACACTAGTTACAGATTCCGATGCTTCACTTCAGGTTAACTGTATCCTTCTGACCTTCTTATTGACGATGAAACACAGAAATAGCATCGGAATTAAATACAAAAGCACAATGCCGACTTAAGTACAAGAAGACTGACTCTTCTTACTGTCTATTCTTTGAACCATTCCTGTGACTCTAGTTATAGATTCCGATGCTTCACTTCAGGTTTACCGTATCCCTCTGACCTTCTTATAGACGATGAAACACCGAAATTGCATCGGAATTAAATAGAAAACTCACAATGCTGACTTAAGTACAAGAAGACTGACTCTTCTTACTATCGATGATTTGAACCATTGCTGTGACACTAGTAATAGATTCCGATGCTTTACTCCAGGTTTACTGTATACCTTGGACCTTCTTATTGACGATGAAACACAGAAATTGCATCGGAATTAAATAGAAAAGGCACAATGCCGACTTAAGTACAAGAAGACAGACTCTTCTTTGTGATTATAGTTTGAACCATTGCTGTGACACTAGTTGTAGATTCCGATGCTTTACTTCAGGTTTCATGTATACCTGGGACATTCTTATTGACGATGAAACACAGAAATTGCATCGGAATTAAATAAAAAAGGCACAATGTCGACTTAACTACAAGAAGACTGACTCTTCTTACTGTCTATGTTTTGAACCATTCCTGTGACACTAGTTATAGATTCCGATGCTTCACTCAAGGTTCACTGTAACCCTTGGACCTTCTTATTGACGATGAAACACAGAAATTGCATCGGAATTAAATAGAAAAGGCACAATGCCGACTTAAGTACAAGAAGACGGACTCTTCTTACTGATTATGTTTTGTACCATTCCTGTGACTCTAGTTATAGAGTCTGATGCTTCACTTCAGGTTTACTGTATCCCTTGGACCTTCTCATTGACGATGAATCACAGGAATTGCATCGGTATTAAATACAAAAGGCACAATGCCGACTTAAGTACAAGAAGACTGACTCTTCTTACTGACTATGTTTTGAACCATTCCTGTGACACTAGTTATAGATTCCGATGGTTCACTTCAGGTTTACTGTATCCCTCTGACCATCTTATTGACGATGAAACACAGAATTTGCATCGGAATTAAATACAAAAGGCACAATGCTGACTTAAGTACAAGAAGACTGACTCTTCTTACTGTCTAGGTATCAACCATTGCTTTGACACTAGTTATAAATTCCGATGCTTCACTTCAGGGTTACTGTATCCCTCTTACCTTCTTATTGACGATGAAACACAGATATTGCATCGGAATTAAATACAAAAGGCTCAATGCCGACTTAAGTACAAGGATACTGACTCTTGTTTCTTGTTACTGTCTATTTTTTGAACCAATCCTGTGACACCTGTTATAGATTCCGATGGTTCACTCCAGGTTTACTGAATCCCTTGGACCTTCTTATTGACGATGAAACACAGAAACTGCATCGGAATGAAATAGAAAAGGCACAATGCCGACTTAAGTACAAGAAGACTGACCCTTCTTACTGTCTATGTTTTGAACCATTCCTGTGACACTAGTTATAGATTCCGATGCTTCACTTCAGGTTTACTGTATCCCTCTGACCTTCTTATTGACGATGAAAGACCGAAATTGCATCGGAATTAAATAGAAAACTCAGAATGCCGACTTAAGCACAAGAAGACTGACTCTTCTTACTGTCTATGTTTTGAACCATTCCTGTGACACTAGTTATAGATTCCGATGCTTCACTCCAGGTTTACTGTATACCTTGGACCTCCTTATTGACAATGAAACACAGAAATTGCATCGGTATTAAGTACAAAAGGCACAATGCCAACTTAAGTACAAGAAGACTGACTCTTCCTACTGTCTATGTTTTGAACCATTCCTGTGACACTAGTCATAGATTCCGATGCTTCACTTCAGGGTTACTGTATTCCTCTGACGTTATTGCCGATGAAACACAGATATTGCATCGGAATTAAATACAAAAGGCACAATGCCGACTTAAGGACATGAAGACTGACTCTTCTTACTGACTATGGTTTGAAACATTCCTGTGACTCTAGTTATAGATTGCGATGCTTCACTTCAGGTTTACTGTATCCCTTGGATCTTCTTATTGACGATGAGTCACAGGAATTGCATCGGAATTAAACACAAAATGCACAATGCCGACTTAAGTACAAGAAGTCTGACTCTTCTTACTATCTATACTTTGAACCATTCCAGTGACACTAGTTATAGATTCCGATGCTTCACTTCAGGTTTACTGTATTCCTTGGACTTTCTTATTGACGATGAAACACAGAAATTGCATCGAAATTAAATACAAACGGCACAATGCCGACTTAAGGACAAGAAGACTGACTCTTCTTACTGTCTATAATTTGAACCATTCCTGGGACACTAGTTACAGATTTAGATGCTTCACTTCAGGTTTACTGTATCCCTCTGACCTTCTTATTGACGATGAAACACAGAAATTGCATCGGAATTAAATACAAAAGTCGCAATGCCGACTTAAGTACAAGAAGACTGACTCTTCTTACTGTCTATGTTTCAACCATTCCTGTGATACTAGTTATTGATTCCGATGCTTCACTCCAGGTTTACTGTATCCCTTGGACCTTCTTATTGACGAAGAAACACAGAAACTGCATCGGAATTAAATACAAAAGGCACAATGCCGAATTAAGTACAAGAGGACTGATTTTCTTACTGATAATAGTTTGAACCATTCCAGTGACAATAGTTATAGATTCCGATGCTTCACTTCAGGTTTACTGTATCCCTTGGACCTTGTTATTGACGGTGACACACAGAAATAGCATTGGAATTAAATACAAAAGGCAAAATGCCAACTTTAGTACACGAAGACTGACTCTTCATACTGTCTATGTTTTGAACCATTCCTGTGACACTAGTTATAGATTCCGATGCTTCACTTCAGGTTTACTGTATCCCTCTGACCTTCTTATTAACGATGAAACACAGAAATTGCATCGGAATTAAAAAGAAAACTCACAATGCCGACTTAAGTAAAAGAAGACTAACTCTTCTTACTGTCTATGTTTTGTACCATTCCTGTGACACTAGTTATAGATTCCGATGTTTCACTCCAGGTTTACTGTATCCCTTGGACCTTCTTAGTGACGATGAAACACAGAGATTGCATCGGAATTAAATAGAAAAGGCACAATGCCGACTTAAGTACAAGAAGACTGACTCTTCCTAGTGATTATAGTTTGAACCATTGCTGTGACACTAGTTATAGATTCCGATGCTTTACTTCAGGTGTACTGTATACCTTGGACCTTCTTATTGACGATGAAACACAGAAATTACATCGGAATTAAATACAAAAGGCACAATGCCGACTTAAGTACAAGAAGACTGACTCTTCCAACTATCTATGTTTTGAACCATTCCTGTGACACTACTTTTGGATTCCGATGCTTCACTTCAGGCTTACTGTATCCCACTGACCTTCATATTGACAATGAAACACAGAAATTGCATCGGAATTAAATACAAAAGGCACAATTCCGACATAAGTACAAGAAGACTGACTCTTCCTTCTGTCTATGGTTTGAACCATTCCTGTGACACTAGTTATAGATTCCGATGCTTCACTTCAGGTTTACTGTATCCCTCTGACTTTATTGCCGATGACACAGAAATTTCATCGGAAGTAAATACAAAAGGCACAATGCCGACTTAAGGACAAGAAGACTGACTCTTGTTACTGACTATGTTTTGAACCATTCCTGTGACTCTAGTTATAGATTCCGATGCTTCACTTCAGGTTTACTGTATCCCTCTGACTTTATTGACGATGACACAGAAATTGCATCGGAATTAAATAGAAAAGGCACAATGCCGACTTAAGTACAAGGAGACTGACTCTTCCTAGTGATTATAGTTTGAACCATTGCTGTGACACTAGTTATAGATTCCGATGCTTTACTTCAGGTGTACTGTATACCTTGGACCTTCTTATTGACGATGAAACACAGAAATTACATCGGAATTAAATACAAAAGGCACAATGCCGACTTAAGTACAAGAAGACTGACTCTTCCAACTATCTATGTTTTGAACCATTCCTGTGACACTACTTTTGGATTCCGATGCTTCACTTCAGGCTTACTGTATCCCACTGACCTTCTTATTGACGATGAAACACAGAAATTGCATCGTAATTAAATCCAAAAGCCACAATGCCGACTTAAGTACAAGAAGACTGACCCTTCTTACTGTCTATGATTTGAACCATTCCTGTGACACTAGTTATAGATTCCGATGCTTCACTTCAGGTTTACTGTTTCCCTTGGACCTTCTTATTAACGATGAAACACAGAAATTGCATCGGAATTAAATACAAAAGGCACAATGCCGACTTAAGTACAAGAATACTGACTATTCCTACTGTCTATGCTTTGAACCAATTCTGTGACACTAGTTATAGAGTCCGATGTTCACTTCAGGTTTACTGTATCCCTTGGAACTTCTCATTGACGATGAATCACAGAAATTGCATCGGAATTCAATACAAAAGGCACAATGCCGAATTAAGTACAAGAAGACTGACTCTTCTTACTCTCTATGTTTTGAACCATTCCTGTGACACTAGTTATAGATTCCGATGCTTCACTCCAGGTTTACTGTAACCCTTGGACCTTCTTATTGACGATGAAACACCGAAATTGCATCGGAATTAAATAGAAAAGGCACAATGCCGACCTAAGTACAAGAAGACTGACTCTTCTTACTGACTATGTTTTGTACCATTCCCGTGACACTAGTTATAGATTCCGATGCTTCACTTCAGGTTTACTGTATACCTTAGACCTTCTTATTTACGATGAAACACAGAAATTGCATCGAAATTAAATACAAAAGACACAATGCCGATTGAAGTACAAGAAGACTGACTCTTCTTACTGTCTATGTTTTGAACCATTACTGTGACACTAGTTATAGATTCGGAAGCTTCACTCCACGTTTATTGTATCCTTTGGACCTTCTTGTTGACGATGAAACACAGAAATTGCATCGGAATTAAATAGAAAAGGCACAATGCCGACTTAAGTACAAGAAGACAGACTCTTCTTTGTGATTATAGTTTGAACCATTGCTGTGACACTAGTTGTAGATTCCGATGCTTTACTTCAGGTTTAATGTATACCTGGGACATTCTTATTGACGATGAAACACAGAAATTGCATCGGAATTAAATAAAAAAGGTACAATGTCGACTTAAGTACAAGAAGACTGACTCTTCTTACTGTCTATGTTTTGAACCATTCCTGTGACACTAGTTATAGATTCCGATGCTTCACTCCAGGTTCACTGTAACCCTTGGACCTTCTTATTGACGATGAAACACAGAAATTGCATCGGAATTAAATAGAAAAGGCACAATGCCGACTTAAGTACAAGAAGACGGACTCTTCTTACTGATTATGTTTTGTACCATTCCTGTGACACTAGTTATAGAGTCTGATGCTTCACTTCAGGTGTACTGTATCCCTTGGACCTTCTCATTGACGATGAATCACAGGAATTGCATCGGAATTAAATACAAAAGGCACAATGCCGACTTAAGTACAAGAAGACTGACTCTTCTTACTGACTATGTTTTGAACCATTCCTGTTACACTAGTTATAGATTCCGATGGTTCACTTCAGGTTTACTGTATCCCTCTGACCTTCTTATTGACGATGAAACACAGAAATTGCATCGGAACTAAATACCAAATGCACAATGCCGACTTAAGTACAAGAAGACTGACTCTTCTTACTGTCTAGGTATCAACCATTGCTTTGACACTAGTTATAAATTCCGATGCTTCACTTCAGGGTTACTGTATCCCTCTTACCTTCTTATTGACGATGAAACACAGAAATTGCATCGGAATTAAATACAAAAGGCACAATGCCGACTTAAGTACAAGGAGACTGACTCTTGTTACTGTCTATTTTTTGAACCATTCCTGTGACAGCTGTTATAGATTCCGATGGTTCACTCCAGGTTTACTGAATCCCTTGGACCTTCTTATTGACGATGAAACACAGAAACTGCATCGGAATGAAATAGAAAAGGCACAACGCCGACTTAAGTACAAGAAGACTGACTCTTCTTACTGTCTATGTGTTGAACCATTCCTGTGACACTAGTTATAGATTCCGATGCTTCACTCCAGGTTTACTGTATACCTTGGACCTTCTTATTGACGATGAAACACAGAAATTGCATCGGAATTAAATAGAAAAGGCACAATGCCGACTTAAGTACAAGAAGACTGACTCTTCTTAGAGATTATAGTTTGAACAATTGCTGTGACTCTAGTTATAGATTCCGATGCTTTACTTCAGGTTTACTGTATACCGTGGACATTCTTATTGACGATGAAACACAGAAATTGCAACGGAATTAAATAGAAAGGGCTCAATGTCGACTAACGTACAAGAAGACTGACTCTTCTTGCTGTCTATGTTTTGAACCATTCCTGTGACACAAGTTATAGATTCCGATGCTTCACTCGAGGTTTACTGTAACCCTTGGCCCTTCTTATTGACGATGAAACACAGAAATTGCATCGCAATTAAATACAAAAGGCACAATGCCGACTTAAGTACAAGAAGACTGACTCTTCCTACTGTTTATGTTTTGAACCATTCCTGTGACACTAGTTATAGATTCCGATGCTTCACTCCAGGTTTACTGTGACCCTTGGACCTTCTTATTGACGATGAAGCACAGAAATTGCATCGGAATTAAATAGAAAAGGCACAATGCCGACTTAAGTACAAGATGACTGACTCTTCTTACTGACTATTTTTTGAACCATTCCTGTGACACTAGTTATAGATTCCGATGCTTCACTTCAGGTTTACTGTATCCCTCTGACCTTATTGACGATGAAACACCGAAATTGCATCGGAATTAAATAGAAAACTCAGAATGCCGACTCAAGTACAAGAAGACTGTATCTTCTTACTGTCTATGTTTTGAACCATTCCTGTGACACTAGTTATAGATTCCGATGCTTCACTCCAGGTTCACTGTAACCCTTGGACCTTCTTATTGACGATGAAACACAGAAATTGCATCGGAATTAAATAGAAAAGGCACAATGCCGACTTAAGTACAAGAAGACGGACTCTTCTTACTGATTATCTTTTGTACCATTCCTGTGACACTAGTTATAGAGTCTGATGCTTCACTTCAGGTGTACTGTATCCCTTGGACCTTCTCATTGACGATGAATAACAGGAATTGCATCGGAATTAAATACAAAAGGCACAATGCCGACTTAAGTACAAGAAGACTGACTCTTCTTACTGACTATGTTTTGAACCATTCCTGTGACACTAGTTATAGATTCCGATGGTTCACTTCAGGTTTACTGTATCCCTCTGACCTTCTTATTGACGATGAAACACCGAAATTGCATCGGAATTAAATAGAAAACTCAGAATGCCGACTCAAGTACAAGAAGACTGTATCTTCTTACTGTCTATGTTTTGAACCATTCCTGTGACACTAGTTATAGATTCCGATGCTTCACTTCAGGTTTACTGTATACCTCTGACGTTATTGCCGATGAAACACAGATATTGCATCGGAATTAAATACAAATGGCACAATGCCGACTTAAGGACATGAAGACTGACTCTTCTTACTGACTATGTTTTGAAACATTCCTGTGACTCAAGTTATAGATTGCGATGCTTCACTTCAGGTTTACTGTATCCCTTGGATCTTCTTATTGACGATGAGTCACAGGAATTGCATCGGAATTAAACACAAAATGCACAATGCCGACTTAAGTACAAGAAGTCTGACTCTTCTTACTAACTATACTTTGAACCATTCCAGTGACACTAGTTATAGATTCCGATGCTTCACTTCAGGTTTACTGTATTCCTTGGACTTTCTTATTGACGATGAAACAGAGAAATTGCATCGAAATTAAATACAAATGGCACAATGCCGACTTTAGGACAAGAAGACTGACTCTTCTTACTGTCTATGATTTGAACCATTCCTGTGACACTAGTTATAGATTCCGATGCTTCACTTCAGGTTTACTGTATCCCTCTGACCTTCTTATTGACGATGAAACACAGAAATTGCATCGGAATTAAATACAAAAGTCGCAATGCCGACTTAAGTACAAGAAGACTGACTCTTCTTACTGTCTATGTTTCAACCATTCCTGTGATACTAGTTATTGATTCCGATGCTTCACTCCAGGTTTACTGTATCCCTTTGACCTTCTTATTGACGAAGAAACACAGAAACTGCATCGGAATTAAATACAAAAGGCACAATGCCGAATTAAGTACAAGAGGACTGATTTTCTTACTGATAATAGTTTGAACCATTCCGGTGACAATAGTTATAGATTCCGATGCTTCACTTCAGGTTTACTGTATCCCTTGGACCTTGTTATTGACGGTGACACACAGAAATAGCATTGGAATTAAATACAAAAGGCAAAATGCCAACTTTAGTACACGATGACTGACTCTTCATACTGTCTATGTTTTGAACCATTCCTGTGACACTAGTTATAGATTCCGATGCTTCACTCCAGGTTTACTGTATCCCTCTGACCTTCTTATTAACGATGAAACACAGAAATTGCATCGGAATTAAAAAGAAAACTCACAATGCCGACTTAAGTACAAGAAGACTAACTCTTCTTACTGTCTATGTTTTGAACCATTCCTGTGACACTAGTTATAGATTCCTATGCTTCACTCCAGGTTTACTGTATCCCTTGGACCTTCTTAGTGACGATGAAACACAGAAATTGCATCGGAATTAAATAGAAAACGCACAATGCCGACTTAAGTACAAGAAGACTGACTCTTCCTAGTGATTATAGTTTGAACCATTGCTGTGACGCTAGTTATAGATTCCGATGCTTTACTTCAGGTTTACTGTATACCTTGGACCTTCTTATTGACGATGAAACACAAAAATTACATCGGAATTAAATACAAAAGGCACAATGCCGACTTAAGTACAAGAAGACTGACTCTTCCCACTATCTATGTTTTGAACCATTCCTGTGACACTACTTTTGGATTCCGATGCTTCACTTCAGGCTTACTGTATCCCTCTGACCTTCTTATTGACAATGAAACACAGAAATTGCATCGGAATTAAATACAAAAGGCACAATTCCGACATAAGTACAAGAAGACTGACTCTTCCTTCTGTCTATGTTTTGAACCATTCCTGTGACACTAGTTATAGATTCCGATGCTTCACTTCAGGTTTACTGTATCCCTCTGACTTTATTGCCGATGACACAGAAATTTCATCGGAAGTAAATACAAAAGGCACAATGCCTACTTAAGGACAAGAAGACTGACTCTTCTTACTGACTATGTTTTGAACCATTCCTGTGACTCTAGTTATAGATTCCGATGCTTCACTTAGGGTTTACTGTATCCCTCTGACCTTCTTATTGACGATGAAACACAGAAATTGCATCGTAATTAAATACAAAAGCCACAATGCCGACTTAAGTACAAGAAGACTGACTCTTCTTACTGTCTATGATTTGAACCATTCCTGTGACACTAGTTATAGATTCCGATGCTTCACTTCAGGTTTACTGTTTCCCTTGGACCTTCTTATTAACGATGAAACACAGAAATTGCATCGGGATTAAATACAAAAGGCACAATGCCGACTTAAGTACAAGAAGACTGACTATTCCTACTGTCTATGCTTTGAACCAATTCTGTGACACTAGTTATATAGTCCGATGCTTCACTTCAGGTTTACTGTATCCCTAGGAACTTATTATTGACGATGATTCACAGAAATTGCATCGGAATTAAAAACAAAAGGCACATTGCCGAATTAAGTACAAGAAGACTGACTCTTCTTACTGTCTATGTTTTGAGCCATTCCTGTGACACTAGTTATAGATTCCGATTCTTCACTCCAGGTTTACTGTAACCCTTGGACCTTCTTATTGACGATGAAACACCGAAATTACATCGGAATTAAATACAAAAGGCACAATGCCGACTTAAGTACAAGAAGACTGACTCTTCCCACTATCTATGTTTTGAACCATTCCTGTGACACTACTTTTGGATTCCGATGCTTCACTTCAGGCTAACTGTATCCCTCTGACCTTCTTATTGACAATGAAACACAGAAATTGCATCGGAATTAAATACAAAAGGCACAATTCCGACATAAGTACAAGAAGACTGACTCTTCTTACTGTCTATGTTTTGAACCATTACTGTGACACTAGTTATAGATTCCGAAGCTTCACTCCACGTTTATTGTATCCTTTGGACCTTCTTGTTGACGATGAAACACAGAAATTGCATCGGAATTAAATACAAAAGGCACAATGCCGACCTAAGTACAAGAAGACTGACTCTTCTTACAGTCTATGTATCAACCATTCCTGTGACACTAGTTACATATTCCGATGCATCACTTCAGGGTTACTGCATCCCTCTGACCTTCTCATTGACGATGAAACACAGAAATTGCATCGGAATTAAATACAAAAGGCACAATGCCGACTTAAGTACAAGAGACTGACTCTTCTTACTGTCTATGGTTTGAACCATTCCTGTGACACTAGTTATAGATTCCGATGCTTCACTTCAGGTTTACTGTATCCCTTGGACCTTGTTATTGACGGTGACACACAGAAATAGCTTTGGAATTAAACCCAAAAGGCAAAATGCCAACTTTAGTACACGAAGACTGACTCTTCTTACTGTCTATGTTTTGAACCATTCCTGTGACACTAGTTATAGATTCCGATGCTTCACTTCAGGTTTACTGTATCCCTCTGACCTTCTTATTAACGATGAAACACAGAAATTGCATCGGAATTAAAAAGAAAACTCACAATGCCGACTTAAGTACAAGGAGACTGACTCTTCTTACTGTCTATGTTTTGAACCATTCCTGTGACACTAGTTATAGATTCCGATGCTTCACTCCAGGTTTACTGTATCCCTTGGACCTTCTTATTGACGATGAAACACAGAAATTGCATCGGAATTAAATAGAAAAGGCACAATGCCGACTTACGTGCAAGAAGACTGACTCTTCTTAGTGATTATAGTTTGAACCATTGCTGTGACACTAGTTATTGATTCCGATGCTTTACTTCAGGTTTACTGTATACCTTTGACCTTCTTATTGACGATGAAACACAGAAATTGCATCGGAATTAAAAACAAAAGGCACAATGCCGACTTAAGTACAAGAAGACTGACTCTTCCCACTGTCTATGTTTTGAACCATTCCTGAGACACTAGTTTTGGATTCCGATGCTTCACTTCAGGCTTACTGTATCCCTCTGACCTTCTTATTGACAATGAAACACAGAAATTGCATCGGAATTAAATACAAAAGGCACAATGCGACTTAAGTACAAGAAGACTGACTCTTCCTTCTGTCTATGTTTTGAACCATTCCTGTGACACTAGTTATAGATTCCGATGCTTCACTTCAGGTTTACTGTATCCCTCTGACTTTATTGCCGATGAAACACAGAAATTTCATCGGAAGTAAATACAAAAGGCACAATGCCGACTTAAGGACAAGATGACTGACTCTTCTTACTGACTATGTTTTGAACCATTCCTGTGACTCTAGTTATAGATTCCGATGCTTCACTTCTGGTTTACTGTATCTCTCTGACCTTCTTATTAGAGATGAAAAACAGAAATTGTATCGTAATTAAATACAAAAGCCACAATGCCGACTTAAGTACAAGAAGACTGACTCTTCTTACTGTCTATGATTTGAACCATTTCTGTGACACTAGTTATAGATTCCGATGCTTCACTTCAGGTTTACTGTTTCCCTTGGACCTTCTTATTGACGATGAAACACAGAAATTGCATCGGAATTAAATGCAAAAGGCACAATGCCGACATAAGTACAGGAAGACTGACTATTCCTACTGTCTATGCTTTGAACCAATTCTGTGACACTAGTAATAGAGTCCGATGCTTCACTTCAGGTTTACTGTATCCCTTGGAACTTCTTATTGACGATGAATCACAGAAATTGCATCGGAATTAAATACAAAAGGCACAAGGCCGACTTAAGGACAAGAAGACTGACTCTTCTTACTGTCTTTATTTGAACCATTCCAGTGACACTAGTTATATATTCTGATGTTTCACTTCAGGTTTATTGAATTCCTTTGACCTTCTTATTGACGATGAAACGCAGAAATTTCATCGGAATTAAATACAAAAGGCACAATGCCAACTTAAGTACAAGAAGACTGACTCTTCCTACTGTCTATGTTTTGAACCAATTCTGTGACACTAGTAATAGAGTCCGATGCTTCACTTCAGGTTTACTGTATCCCTTGGACCTTCTAACTGACGATGAATCACAGGAATTGCATCGGAATTAAATACAAAAGGCACAATGCCGAATTAAGTACAAGAAGACTGACTCTTCTTACTGTCAATACTTTGAACCATTCCAGTGACACTAGTTATAGATTCCGATGCTTCATTTCAGGTTTACTGTATTCCTTGTACCATCTAATTGACGATGAACACTGAAATTGCATCGAAATTAAATCAAAAGGCACAATGCCGACTTAAGTACAAGAAGACTGACTCTTCTTACTGTCAATCTTTTGAACCACTACTGTGACACTAGTTATAGATTCCGATGCTTCACTCCAGGTTTACTGTATCCCTTGGACCTTCTTGTTGACGATAACACAGAAATTGCATCGGAATTAAATAAAAAAGGCACAATGCCGACTTAAGGACAAGAAGAATGACTCTTCTTACTGTCTATGTTTTGAACCATTCCTGTGACACGAGTTATAGATTCCGATGCTCCACTCCAGGTTTACTGTAACCCTTGAACCTTCTTATTGACGATGAAACACAGAAATTGCATCGGAATTAAATAGAAAAGGCACAATGCCGACTTAAGTACAAGAAGACTGACTCTTATTACTGACTATGATTTGTACCATTCGGGTGACACTAGTTATAGATTCCGATGCTTCACTTCAGGTTTACTGTATCCCTTGGACCTTCTTATTGACGATGAAACACAGAAATTGCATCGGAATTAAATACAAAAGGCACAATGCCGACTTAAGTACAAGAAGACTGACTCTTCCTACTGTCTATGTTTTGAACCAATTCTGTGACACTAGTTATAGAGTCCGATGCTTCACTTCAGGTTTACTGTATCCCTTGGACCTTCTTATTGACGATGAATCACAGGAATTGCATCGGAATTAAATACAAAAGGCACAATGCCGACTGAAGTACAAGAAGACTGACTCTTGTTACTGTCTATGTTTTGAACCATTACTGTGACACTAGTTATAGATTCCGAAGCTTCACTCCAGCTTTA
The DNA here is from genome assembly GCF_023864345.2 of Schistocerca serialis cubense. Lineage (NCBI taxonomy): Eukaryota > Metazoa > Arthropoda > Insecta > Orthoptera > Acrididae > Schistocerca > Schistocerca serialis. The sequence continues at coordinate 545,084,328 of NC_064646.1, read as the reverse complement.
TTGTATCCTGTGGACCTTCTTGTTGACGATGAAACACAGAAATTGCATCGGAATTAAATACAAAAGGCACAATGCCGACTTAAGTACAAGAATACTGACTCTTCTTACTGTCTATGTATCAACCATTCCTGTGACTCTAGTTATATATTCCGATGCTTCACTTCAGGGTTACTGCATCCCTCTGACCTTCTTATTGACGATGAAACACAGAAATTGCATAGGAATTAAATACAAACGGCACAATGCCGACATAAGTACAGGAAGACTGACTCTTCTTACTGTCTATTTTTTGAACCATTCCTGTGACACTAGTTATAGATTCCGATGCTTCACTCCAGGTTTACTGTATCCCTTGGACCTTCTTATTGACGATGAAACACAGAAACTGCATCGGAATGAAATAGAAAAGGCACAATGCCGACTTAAGTACAAGAAGACTCACTCTTCTTACTGTCAATGATTTGAACCATTCGTGTGACACTAGTTATAGATTCCGATGCTTCACTCCAGGTTTACTGTATACCTTGGACCTTCTTATTGACGATGAAACACAGAAATTGCATCGTAATTAAATAGAAAAGGCACAATGCCAACTTAAGTACAAGAAGACTGACTCTTCTTAGAGATTATAGTTTGAACCATTGCTGTCACACTAGTTATAGATTCCGATGCTTTACTTCAGGTTTACTGTATACCTTGGACATTCTTATTGACGATGAAACTCAGAAATTGCATCGGAATTAAATAGAAAAGGCTCAATGTCGACTTAAGTACAAGAAGACTGACTCTTCTTGCTGTCTATGTTTTGAACCATACCTGTGACACTAGTTATGGATTCCGCTGCTTCACTCCAGGTTTACTGTAACCCTTGGACCTTCTTATTGACGATGAAACACAGAAATTGCATCGGAATTAAATACAAAAGGCACAATGCCGACTTAAGAACAAGAAGACCGACTCTTCCTACTGTCTATGTTTTGAACCATTCCTGTGACACTAGTTATAGATTCCGATGCTTCACTCCAGGTTTACTGTGACCCTTGGACCTTCTTATTGACGATGAAACACAGAAATTGCATCGGAATTAAATGCAAAAGGCACAATGCCGACTTAAGTACAAGAAGACTGACTCTTCTTACTGTCTATGTTTTGAACCATTACTGTGACACTAGTTATAGATTCCGATGCTTCACTCCAGGTTTACTTTATCCCTTGTACCTTCTTGTTGACGATGAAACACAGAAATTGCATTCTAATTAAATACAAAAGGCACAATGCGCCTTAAGGGCAATAAGACTGACTCTTCTTACTGTCTATGTTTTGAACCATTCCTGTGACACTAGTTATAGATTCCGATGCTTCACTTCAGGTTACTGTATCCCTCTGACCTTCTTATTGACGATGAAACACAGAAATTGCATCGTAGTTAAATACAAAAGGCGCAATGCCGACTTAAGTACAAGAAGATTGAGTCTTCTTACTGTCTATGTTTCAACCATTCCTGTGATACTAGTTATTGATTCCGATGCTTCACTCCAGGTTTACTGTATCCCTTGGACCTTCTTATTGACGATGAAACACAGAAACTGCATCGGAATGAAAAAGAAAAGGCACAATGCCGACTTAAGTACAAGAGGACTGACTCTTCTTACTGATAATAGTTTGAACCATTCCGGTGACAATAGTTATAGATTCCGATGCTTCACTTCAGGTTTACTGTATCCCTTGGACCTTGTTATTGACGGTGACACACAGATATAGCATTGGAATTAAATTCTAAAGGCAAAATGCCAACTTTAGTACACGAAGACTGACTCTTCTTACTGTCTATGTTTTGAACCATTCCTGTGACACTAGTTATAGATTCCGATGCTTCACTTCAGGTTTACTGTATCCCTCTGACCTTCTTATTGACGATGAAACACAGAAATTGCATCGGAATTTAAAAGAAAACTCACAATGCCGACTTAAGTACAAGAAGACTGACTCTTCTTACTGTCTATGTTTGATCCATTCCCGTGACACTAGTTATAGATTCCGATGCTTCACTCCAGGTTTACTGAATCCCTTGGACCTTCGTATTGACGATGAAACACAGAAATTGCATCGGAATTAAATAGAAAAGGCACAATGATGACTGATGTACAAGAAGACTGACTCTTCTTAGTGATTATATATTGAACCATTGCTGTGACACTAGTTAAAGATTCCGATGCTTTACTTCAGGTTTACTGTATACCTTGGACATTCTTATTGACGATGAAACACAGAAATTGCATCGGAATTAAATAGAAAACGCTCAATGTCGACTTAAGTACAAGAAGACTAACTCTTCTTACTGTCTATGTTTTGAACCATTCCTGTGACACTAGTTATAGATTCCGATGCTTCACTTCAGGTTTACTGTATCCCTCTGACCTTATTGCCGATGAAACACAGAAATTGCATCGGAATTAAATACAAAAGCACAATGCCGACTTAAGGACATGAAGACTGACTCTTCTTACTGACTATGTTTTGAAAGATTCCTGTGACTCTAGTTATAGATTCCGATGCTTCACTTCTGGTTTACTGTATTCTCTGGACTTTCTTATTGACGATGAAACACAGAAATTGCATAGAAATTAAATACAAAAGGCGCAATGCCGACTTAAGTACAAGAAGACTGACTCTTCTTACTGTCTATGTTTCAACCATTCCTGTGATACTAGTTATTGATTCCGATGCTTCACCTCAGGTTTACTGTATCCCTCTGACCTTCTTATTGACAATGAAACACAGACATTGCATCGGACTTAAATACAAATGGCAAAATGCCGACTTAAGTACAAGAAGACTGACTCTTCCTGCTGTCTATGTTTTGAACCATTCCTGTGAAACTAGTTATAGATTCCGATGCTTCACTTCAGGTTTACTGTATCCCACTGATCTTTTTGCCGATGAAACACAGAAATTGCATCGGAATTAAATACAAAAGGCACAATGCCGACTTAAGGACAAGAAGACTGACTCTTCTTACTGACTATGATTTGAAACACTCCTGTGACTCTAGTTATAGATTCCGATGCTTCACTTCAGGTTTACTGTATCCCTCTGACCTTATTGCCGATGAAACACAGAAATAGCATCGGGATTAAATAGAAATGGCACAATATTGACTTAAGTACAAGAAGACTGACTCTTCTTAGTGATTATAGTTTGAACCATTGCTGAGACACTAGTTATGGATTCCGATGCTTTACTTCAGGTTTACTGTATACCTTGGACCTTCTTATTGACGATGACACACAGAAATTGCATCGTAATTAAATAGAAAAGGCACAATGTCGACTTAAGTACAAGAAGACTGACTCTTCTTACTGTCTATGTTTTGAACCATTCCTGTGTCACTAGTTATAGATTCCGATGCTTCACTCCAGGTTTACTGTAACCCTTGGACCTTCTTATTGACGATGAAACACAGAAATTCCATTGGCATTAAATAAAAAAAGGCACAATGCCGACTTAAGTACAAGAAGACTGACTCTTCTTACTGACTATGTTCAAACCATTCCTGTGACACTATTTATAGATTCCGATGCTTCACTCCAGGTTTACTGTATACCTTGGACTTCTTATTGACGATGAAACACAGAAATTGCATCGGAATTAAATAGAAAAGGCACAATGTCGACTTAAGTACAAGAAGACTGACTCTTCTTACTGTCTATGTTTGAACAATTCCTGTGACACTAGTTATAGATACCGAGGCTTCACTCCAGGTTGACTGTAACCCTTCGACCTTCTTATTGACGATGAAACACAGAAATTGCATCGGAATTAAATACAAAAGGCACAATGCCGACTTAAGTACAAGAAGACTGACTCTTCCTACTGTCTATGTTTTGAACCATTCCTGTGACACTAGTTTTGGATTCCGATGCTTCACCTCAGGTTTACTGAATCCCTCTGACCTTCTTATTGACAATGAAACACAGAAATTGCATCGGACTTAAATACAAATGGCACAATGCCGACTTAAGTACAAGAAGACTGACTCTTCCTGCTGTCTATGTTTTGAACTATTCCTTTGACACTAGTTATAGATTCCGATGCTTCACTTCAGGTTTACTGTATCCCTCTGATCTTATTGCCGATGAAACACAGAAATTGCATCGGAATTAACTACAAAAGGCACAATGCCGACTTAAGGACAAGAAGACTGACTCTTCTTACTGACTATGATTTGAAACACTCCTGTGACTCTAGTTATAGATTCCGATGCTTCACTTCAGGTTTACTGTATCCCTCTGACCTTATTGCCGATGAAACACAGAAATAGCATCGGGATTAAATAGAAAAGGCACAATGCCAAATTAAGTACAAGGAGACTGACTCTTCTTAGTGATTATAGTTTGAACCATTGCTGAGACACTAGTTATGGATTCCGATGCTTTACTTCAGGTTTACTTTATCCCTCTGACCTTCTTATTGACGATGAAACACCGAAATTGCATCGGAATTAAGTAGAAAAGTCACAATGCCGACTCAAGTAGAAGCAGACTGACTCTTCTTACTGTCTATGTTTTGAACCATTCCTGAGACACTAGTTATAGATTCCGATGCTTCACTCGAGGTTTACTGTATACCTTGGACCTTCTTATTGACGATGAAACACAGAAATTGCATCGGAATTAAATAGAAAAGGCACAATGGCGACATAAGTACAAGAAGACTGACTCTTCTTAGTGATTATAGTTTGAACCATTGCTGTGACACTAGTTTTAGTTTCCGATGCTTTACTACACGTTTACTGTATACCTTGGACATTCTTATTGACGATGAAACACAGAAATTGCATCGGAATTAAATAGAAAAGGCACAATGTCGACTTAAGTACAAGAAGACTGACTCTTCTGACTGTCTATGATTGAACCATTCCTGTGACACTAGTTATAGATTCCGATGCTTCACTCCAGGTTTACTGTAACCCTTGGACCTTCTAATTGACGATGAAACACAGAAATTGCATCGGAACTAAACAGAAAAGGCACAATGCCGACTTAAGTACAAGAAGACTGACTCTTCTTACTGACTATGTTTTGAACCATTCCTGTGACACTAGTTATAGATTCCGATGCTTCACTTCAGGTTTACTGTATACCTTGTACCTTCTTATTGACGATGAAACACAGAAATTGTATCGGAATTAAATACAAAGGGCACAATGCCGACTTAAGTACAAGAAGACTGACTCTTCCTACTGTCTATGCTTTGAAACATTCCTGTGACACTAGTTTTGGATTCCGATGCTTCACCTCAGGTTTACTGTATCTCTCTGACCGTCTTATTGACAATGAAACACAGAAATTGCATCGGAATTAAATACAATACGCACAATGCCGACTTAAGTACAAGAAGACTGACTCTTCCTACTGTCTATGTTTTGAACCATTCCTGTGACACTAGTTATAGATTCCGATGCTTCACTTCAGCTTTACTGTATCCCTCTGACCTTATTGCCGATGAAACAGAAATTGCATCGGAATGAAATACAAAAGGCACAATGCCGACTTAAGGACAAGAAGACTGACTCTTCTTACTGACTATGTTTTGAAACATTGCTGTGACTCTAGTTATAGATTCCGATGCTTCACTTCAGGTTCACTGTATCCCTTGGACCTTCTTATTGACGATGAATCACAGGAATTGCATCGGAATTAAACACAAAAGGCACAATGCTGACTTGAGTACAAGAAGACTGACTCTTCTTACTGTCTATATTTTGAACCATTCCAGTGACACTAGTTATAGATTCCGAAGCTTCACTTCAGGTTTACTGTATTCCTTGGACCTTCTTATTGACGATGAAACACAGAAATTGCATCGAAATTAAATACAAAAGGCACAAAGCCGACTTAAGTACAAGAAGACTGACTCTTCTTACTGTCTATGTTTTGAACCATTACTGTGACACTAGGTATAGATTCCGATGCTTCACTCCCGGTTTACTGTATCCCTTGAACCTTCTTGTTGACGATGAAACACAGAAATTGCATCGGAATTAAATACAAAAGGCACAATGCCGACTTAAGGACAAGAAGACTGACTCTTCTTACTGTCTATGTTTTGAACCATTCCTGTGACACTAGTTATAGATTCCGATGCTTCACTTCAGGTTTACTGTATCCCTCTGACCTTCTTATTGACAATGAAACACAGAAATTGCATCGGAATTAAAAACAAAAGGCACAATGCCGACTTAAGTACAAGAAGACTGGCTCTTTCTACTGTCTATGTTTTGAACCATTCCTGTGACACTAGTTATAGATTCCGATGCTTCACTCCAGGTTTACTGTATCCCTTGGACCTTCTTATTGACGATGAAACACAGAAACTGCATCGGAATGAAATAGAAATGGCACAATGCCGACTTAAGTACCATAGGATTGACTCTTCTTACTGATAATAGTTTGAACCATTCCGGTGACAATAGTTATAGATTCCGGTGCTTCACTTCAGGTTTACTGTATCCCTTGAACCTTGTTATTGATGGTGACACACTGAAATTGCATCGGAATTAAATAGAAAAGGCACAAAGCCGACTTAAGTACAAGAAGACTGACTCTTCATACTGATTATGTTTCAACCATTCCTGTGACACTAGTTATAGATTCCGATGCTTCACTTCAGGTTTACTGTATCCCTCTGACCTTCTTATTGACGATGAAACACCGAAATTGCATCGGAATTATATAGAAAACTCACAATGCCGACTCAAGTACAAGAAGACTGACTCTTCTAACTGTCTATGTTTTGGTCCATTCCTGTGACACTAGTTATAGATACCGATGCTTCACTCCTGGTTTACTGTATACCTTGGAACATCTTATTGACGATGAAACACAGAAATTGCATCGGAATTAAATACAAAATGCACAATGCCGACTTAAGTACAAGAAGACTGACTCTTCTTAGTGATTATAGTTTGAACCATTGCTGTGACACTAGTTATAGATTCCGATGCTTTACTACACGTTTACTGTACACCTTGGACATTCTTATTGACGATGAAACACAGAAATTGCATCGGAATTATATAGAAAAGGCACAATGTCGACTTAAGTACAAGAAGACTGACTCTTCTGACTGTCTATGTTTGAACCATTCCTGTGACACTAGTTATAGATTCCGATGCTTCACTCCAGGTTTACTGTAACCCTTGGACCGTCTTATTGACGATGAAACACAGAAATTTCATCGGAATTAAATAGTAAAGGCACAATGCCGACTTGAGTACAAGAAAACTGACTCTTCTTACTGCCTATGTTTTGAACCATTCCTGTGACACTAGTTATAGATTCCGATGCTTCACTTCAGCTTTACTGTATCCCTCGGACCTTATTGCCGATGAAACACAGAAATTGCATCGGAATTAAATACGAAAGGCACAATGCCGACTTAAGGACAAGAAGACTGACTCTTCTTACTGACTATGTTTTGAAACATTCCTGTGACTCTAGTTATAGATTCCGATGCTTCACTTCAGGTTCACTGTATCCCTTGGACCTTCTTATTGACAAAGAATCACAGGAATTGCATCGGAATTAAACACAAAAGGCACAATGCTGACTTAAGTACAAGAAGACTGACTATTCTTACTGTCTATATTTTGAATCATTCCAGTGACACTAGTTATAGATTCCAATGCTTCAGTTCAAGTTTACTGTATTCCTTGGACCTTCTTATTGACGATGAAACACAGAAATTGCATCGAAATTAAATACAAAAGGCACAATGCCGACTTAAGTACAAGAAGACTGACTCTTCTTACTGTCTATGTTTTGAACCATTACTGTGACACTAGGTATAGATTCCGATGCTTCACTCCAGGTTTGCTGTATCCCTTTAACCTTCTTGTTGACGATGAAACACAGAAATTGCATCGGAATTAAATACAAAAGGCACAATGCCGACTTAGGGACAAGAAGACTGACTCTTCTTACTGTCTATGTTTTGATCCATTCCTGTGACACTAGTTATAGATTCCGATGCTTCACTTCAGGTTAACTGTATCCCTCTGACCTTCTTATTGACAATGAAACACAGAAATTGCATCGGAATTAAAAACAAAAGGCACAATGCCGACTTAAGTACAAGAAGACTGACTCTTTCTACTGTCTATGTTTTGAACCATTCCTGTGACACTAGTTATAGATTCCGATGCTTCACTCCAGGATTACTGTATCCCTTGGACCTTCTTATTGACGATGAAACACAGAAACTGCATCGGAATGAAATAGAAATGGCACAATGCCGACTTAAGTACGAGACGACTGACTCTTCTTATTGATAATAGTTTGAACCATTCCGGTGACAATAGTTATAGATTCCGATGCTTCACTTCAGGTTTACTGTATCCCTTGGAATTTGTTATTGACGGTGACACACAGAAATAGCATTGGAATTAAATACAAAAGGCAAAATGCCAACTTTAGTACACGAAGACTGACTCTTCTTACTGTCTATGTTTTGAACCATTCCTGTGACACTAGTTATAGATTCCGATGCTTCACTTCAGGTTTACTGTACCCCTCTGACCTTCTTATTGACGATGAAACACAGAAATTGCATCGGAATTAAATAGAAACCTCACAATGCCGACTTATAAATAAGAAGACTCACTCTTCTTACTGTCTATGTTTTGAACCATTCCTGTGACACTAGTTATAGATTCCGATGCTTCACTCCAGGTTTATTGTATCCCTTGGACCCTCTTATTGACGATGAAACACAGAAATTGCATCGGAAAAGGCACAATGCCGACTTAAGTTCATGAAGACTGACTCTTCTTAGTGATTATAGTTTGAACCATTGTTGTGACAATAGTTATGGTTTCCGATGCTTTACTTCAGGTTTACTGTATACCTTGGTCATTCTTATTGACGATGAAACACAGAAATTGCAACGGAATTAAATACAAAAGGCACAATGCCGACTTAAGGACAAGAAGACTGACTCTTCTCACTGACTATGATTTGAAACACTCCTACGACTCTAGTTATAGATTCCGATGCTTCACTTCAGGTTTACTGTATCCCTCTGACCTTATTGCCGATGAAACACAGAAATTGCATCGGAATTAAATAGAAAAGGCATAATGGCGACTTAAGTACAAGAAGACTGACTCATCTTAGTGATTATAGTTTGAACCATTGCTGTGAAACTAGTTATGGATTCCGATGCTTTACTTCAGGTTTACTGTATACCTTGGACATTCTTATTGACGATGAAACACAGAAATTGCATCGGAATTAAATAGATGAGGCACAATGTTGACTTAAGTACAAGAAGACTGACTCTTCTTACTGTCTATGTTTTGAACCATTCCTGTGACACTAGTTATAGATTCCGATGCTTCACTCCAGGTTTACTGTAACCCTTGGACCTTATTATTGACGATGAAACACAGAAATTGCATTGGAATTAAATAGAAAAGGCACAATGCCGACTTAAGTACAAGGAGACTGACTCTTCTCACTGACTATGTTTAAACCATTCCTGTGACACTAGTTATAGATTCCGATGCTTCACTTCAGGTTTACTGTATCCCTCTGACCTTCTAATTGACGATGAAATACCGAAATTGCATCGGAATTAAATACAAAAGGCACAATGCCGACTTAGGTACAAGAAGACTGACTCTTCCCACTGTCTATGTTTTGAACCATTCCTGTGACACTAGTTATAGATTCCGATGCTTCACTTCAGCTTTATGGTATCCCTCTGACCTTATTGCCGATGAAACACAGAAATTGCATCGGAATTAAATACAAAAGGCACAATACCGACTTAAGGACAAGAAGACTGACTCATCTTACTGTCTATGTTTTGAACCATTCCTGTGACACTAGTTATAGATTCCGATGCTTCACTCCAGGTTTACTGTAACCCTTGGACCTTCTTATTGACGATGAAACACAGAAATTGCATCGGAATTAAATTGAAGAGGCACAATGTTGACTTAAGTACAAGAAGACTGACTCTTCTTACTGTCAATGTTTTGAACCATTCCTGTGACACTAGTTATAGATTCCGATGCTTCACTCCAGGTTTACTGTAACCCTTGGACCTTCTTATTGACGATGAAACACAGAAATTGCATTGGAATTAAATAGAAAAGGCACAATGCCGACTTAGGTACAAGAAGACTGACTCTTCCCACTGACTATGTTTTGAACCATTCCTGTGACACTAGTTATAGATTCCGATGCTTCACTTCAGCTTTATGGTATCCCTCTGACCTTATTGCCGATGAAACACAGAAATTGCATCGGAATTAAATACAAAAGGCACAATGCCGACTTAAGGACAAGAAGACTGACTCTTCTTACTGACTATGAATTGAAACATTCCTGTGACTCTAGTTATAGATTCCGATGCTTCACTTCAGGTTCACTGTATCCCTTGGACCTTCTTATTGACGATGAATCACAGGGGTTGCATCGGAATTAAACACAAAAGGCACAATGCTGACTTAAGTACAAGGAGACTGACTCTTCTTAATGTCTATATTTTGAACCATTCCAGTGACACTAGTTATAGATTCCGATGCTTCACTTCAGGTTTACTGTATTCCTTGGACCTTCTTATTGACGATGAAACACAGAAATTGCATCGAAATTAAATACAAAAGGCACAATGCCGACTTAAGTACAAGAAGACTGACTCTTCCTACTGTCTATGTTTTGAACCATTCCTGTGACACTAGTTTTGGATTCCGATGCTTCACCTCAGGTTTACTGAATCCCTCTAACCTTCTTATTGACAATGAAACACAGAAATTGCATCGGACTTAAATACAAATGGCACAATGCCGACTTAAGTACAAGAAGACTGACCCTTCCTGCTGTCTATGTTTTGAACCATTCCTGTGACACTAGTTATAGATTCCGATGCTTCACTTCAGGTTTACAGTATCCCTCTGATCTTATTGCCGATGAAACACAGAAATTGCATCGGAATTAAATACAAAAGGCACAATGCCGACTTAAGGACAAGAAGACTGATTCTTCTTACTGACTATGATTTGAAACACTCCTGTGACTCTAGTTATAGATTCCGATGCTTCACTTCAGGTGTACTGTATCCCTCTGACCTTATTGCCGATGAAACACAGAAATAGCATCGGGATTAAATAGAAAAGGCACAATGCCGACTGAAGTACAAGAAGACTGACTCTTCTTAGTGATTATAGTTTGAACCATTGCTGAGACACTAGTTATGGATTCCGATGCTTTACTTCAGGTTTACTGTATACCTTGGACCTTCTTATTGACGATGAAACTCAGAAATTGCATCGGAATTAAATAGAAAAGGCACAATGTCGACTTAAGTACAAGAAGACTGACTCTTCTTACTGTCTATGTTTTGAATCATTCCTGTGACACTGGTTATAGATTCCGATGCTTCACTCCAGGTTTACTGTAACCCTTGGACCTTCTTATTGACGATGAAACACAGAAATTGCATTGGAATTAAATAAAAAAAGGCACAATGCCGACTTAAGTACAAGAAGACTGACTCTTCTTACTGACTATGTTTAAACAATTCCTGTGACACTAGTTATAGATTCCGATGCTTCACTTCAGGTTTTACTGTATCCCTCTGACCTTCTTATTGACGATGAAACACCGAAATTGCATCGGAATTATATAGAAAACCCACAATGCCGACTCAAGTACAAGAAGACTGACTCTTCTAACTGTCTATGTTTTGGAACATTCCTGTGACACTAGTTATAGATTCCGATGCTTCACTCCTGGTTTACTGTATACCTGGGACCATCTTATTGACGATGAAACACAGAAATTGCATCGGAATTTAATAGAAAAGGCACAATGGCGACTTAAGTACAAGAAGATTGACTCTTCTTAGTGATTATAGTTTGAACCATTGCTGTGACACTAGTTATAGATTCCGATGCTTTACTACACGTTTACTGTATACCTTGGACATTCTTATTGACGATGAAACACAGAAATTGCATCGGAATTAAATAGAAAAGGCAAAATGTCGACTTAAGTACAAGAAGCCTGACTCTTCTGACTGTCTATGTTTGAACCATTCCTGTGACACTAGTTATAGATTCCGATGCTTCACTCCAGGTTTACTGTAACCCTTGGACCTTCTTATTGACGTTGAAACACAGAAATTTCATCGGAATTAAATAGAAAAGGCACAATGCCGACTTAAGTACAAGAAAAGTGACTCTTCTTACTGACTATGTTTTGAACCATTCCTGTGACACTAGTTATAGATTCCGATGCTTCACTTCAGGTTTACTGTATACCTTGTACCTTCTTATTGACGATGAAACACAGAAATTGTATCGGAATTAAATAGAGAAGGCACAATGCCGACTTAAGTACAAGAAGACTGAGTCTTCCTACTGTCTATGCTTTGAAACATTCCTGTGACACTAGTTTTGGATTCCGATGCTTCACATCAGGTTTAATGTATCCCTCTGACCTTCTTATTGCCTATGAAACACAGAAATTGCATCGGAATTAAATACAAAAGGCACAATGCCGACTTAAGAACAAGAAGACTGACTCTTCCTACTGTCTATGTTTTGAACCATTCCTGTGACACTAGTTATAGATTCCGATGCTTCACTTCAGCTTTACTGTATCCCTCTGACCTTATTGCCGATGAAACACAGAAATTGCATCGGAATTAAATACGAAAGGCACAATGCCGACTTAAGGACAAGAAGACTGACTCTTCTTATTGACGATGTTTTGAAACATTCCTGTGACTCTAGTTATAGATTCCGATGCTTCCCTTAAGGTTCACTGTATCCCTTGGACCTTCTTATTGACGATGAATCACAGGAATTGCATCGGAATTAAACACAAAAGGCACAATGCTGACTTAAGTACAAGAAGACTGACTCTTCTTACTGTCTATATTTTGAACCATTCCAGTGACACTAGTTATAGATTCCGATGCTTCACTTCAGGTTTACTGTATTCCTTGGACCTTCCTATTGACGATAAAACACAGAAATTGCATTGAAATTAAATACAAAAGGCACAATGCCGACTTAAGTACAAGAAGACTGACTCTTCTTACTGTCTATGTTTTGAACCATGACTGTGACACTAGGTATAGATTCCGATGCTTCAATCCAGGTTTGCTGTATCCCTTGAACCTTCTTGTTGACGATGAAACACAGAAATTGCATCGGAATTAAATACAAAAGGCACAATGCCGACTTAGGGACAAGAAGACTGACTCTTCTTACTGTCTATGTTTTGATCCATTCCTGTGACACTAGTTATAGATTCCGATGCTTCACTTCAGGTTTACTGTATCCCTCTGACCTTCTTATTGACAATGAAACACAGAAATTGCATCGGAATTAAAAACAAAAGGCACAATGCCGACTTAAGTACAAGAAGACTGACTCTTTCTACTGTCTATGTTTTGAACCATTCCTGTGACACTAGTTATAGATTCCGATGCTTCACTCCAGGATTACTGTATCCCTTGGACCTTCTTATTGACGATGAAACACAGAAACTGCATCGGAATGAAAGAGAAATGGCACAATGCCGACTTAAGTACAAGACGACTGACCCTTCTTATTGATAATAGTTTGAACCATTCCGGTGACAATAGTTATAGATTCCGATGCTTCACTTCAGGTTTACTGTATCCCTTGGACCTTGTTATTGACGGTGACACACAGAAATAGCATTGGAATTAAATACAAAAAGCAAAATGCCAACTTTAGTACACGAAGACTGACTCTTCTTACTGTCTATGTTTTGAACCATTCCTGTGACACTAGTTATAGATTCCGATGCTTCACTTCAGGTTTACTGTACCCCTCTGACCTTCTTATTGACGATGAAACACAGAAATTGCATCGGAATTAAATAGAAACCTCACAATGCCGACTTATAAATAAGAAGACTCACTCTTCTTACTGTCTATGTTTTGAACCGTTCCTGTGACACTAGTTATAGATTCCGATGCTTCACTCCAGGTTTATTGTATCCCTTGGACCTTCTTATTGACGATGAAACACAGAAATTGCATCGGAATTAAATAGAAATGGCACAATGCCGACCTAAGTTCAGGAAGACTGAATCTTCTTAGTGATTATAGTTTGAACCATTGCTGTGACAATAGTTATGGATTCCGATTCTTTACTTCAGGTTTACTGTATACCTTGGTCATTCTTATTGACGATGAAACACAGAAATTGCAACGGAATTAAATACAAAAGGCACAATGCCGACTTAAGGACAAGAAGACTGACTCTTCTTACTGACTATGATTTGAAACACTCCTGTGACTCTAGTTATAGATTCCGATGCTTCACTTCAGGTTTACTGTATCCCACTGACCTTATTGCCGATGAAACACAGAAATTGCATCGGAATTAAATAGAAAAGGCATAATGCCGACTTAAGTACAAGAAGACTGACTCTTCTTAGTGATTATAGTTTGAACCATTGGTGTGACACTAGTTATGGATTCCGATGCTTTACTTCAGGTTTACTGTATACCTTGGACATTCTTATTGACGATGAAACACAGAAATTGCATCGGAATTAAATAGAAAAGGCACAATGTTGACTTCAGTACAAGAAGACTGACTCTTCTTACTGTCTATGATTTGAACCATTCCTGTGACACTAGTTATAGATTCCGATGCTTCACTCCAGGTTTACTGTAACCCTTGGAACTTCTTATTGACGATGAAACACAGAAATTGCATTGGAATTAAATAGAAAAGGCACAATGCCGACTTAAGTACAAGGAGACTGACTCTTCTCACTGACTATGTTTAAACCATTCCTGTGACACTAGTTATAGATTCCGATGCTTCACTTCAGGTTTACTGTATCCCTCTGACCTTCTTATTGACGATGAAACACAGAAATTGCATCGAAATTAAATACAAAAGGCACAATGCCGACTTAAGTACAAGAAGACTGACTCTTCTTACTGTCTATGATTTGAACCATTCCTGTGACACTAGTTATAGATTCCGATGCTTCACTTCAGGTTTACTGTATCCCTCTGACCTTCTTATTGACGATGAAACACAGAAATTGCATCGGAATTAAATACAAAAGGCACAATGCCGACTTAAGTACAAGAAGGCTGACTCTTCTTACTGACTATGTTTCAACCATTCCTGTGACACTAGTTATAGATTCCGATGCTTCACTCCAGGTTTACTGTATTCCTTGGACCTTCTTATTGACGATGAAACACAGAAACTGCATCGGAATAAAATAGAAAAGGCACAATGCCGACTTAAGTACAAGAAGACTGACTCTTCTTACTGATAATAGTTTGAACCATTCCGGTGACAATTGTTATACATTCCGATGCTTCACTTCAGGTTTACTGTATCCCTTGGACCTTGGTATTGACGGTGACACACAGAAATAGCATTGGAAGTAAATACAAAAGGCAAAATGCCAACTTTAGTACATGAAGACTGACTCTTCTTACTGTCTATGTTTTGAACCATTCCTGTGACACTAGTTATAGATTCCGATGCTTCACTTCAGGTTTACTGTATCCCTCTGATCTACTTAATGACGATGAAACACAGAAGTCGCAGCGGAATTAAATAGAAAACTCACAATGCCGACTTAAGTACAAGAAGACTGACTCTTCTTACTGTCTATGTTTTGAACCATTCCTGTGACACTAGTTATTGATTCCGATGCTTCACTCCAGGTTTACTGTATCCCTTGAACCTTCTTATTGACGATGAAACACAGAAATTGCATCGGAATTAAATAGAAATGGCACAATGCCGACTTAAGTACAAGAAGACTGACTCTTCTTAGTGACTATAGTTTGAACCATTGCTGTGACACTAGTCATAGATTCCGAAGCTTTACTTCAGGTTTACTCTATACCTTCGACATTCTTATTGACGATGAAACACAGAAATTACATCGGAATTAAATAGAAAAGGCTCAATGTCGACCTACGTACAAGAAGACTGACTCTTCTTACTGTCTATGCTTTGAACCATTCCTGTGACACTAGTTATAGATTCCGATGCTTCACTCCAGGTTTACTGTAACCCTAGGACCTTCTTATTGACGAATAAAGCGCAGAAATTGCATCGGAATTAAATAGAAAAGGCACAATGGCTACTTAAGTACAAGAAGACGGACTCTTCTTACTGACTATGATTTGAACCATTCCTGTGACACTAGTTATAGATTCCGATGCTTCACTTCAGGTTCACTGTATCCCTTGGACCTTCTTATTGACGATGAATCACAGGAGTTGCATCGGAATTAAACACAAAAGGCACAATGCTGACTTAAGTACAAGAAGACTGACTCTTCTTAATGTCTATATTTTGAACCATTCCAGTGACACTAGTTATAGATTCCGATGCTTCACTTCAGGTTTACTGTTTTCCTTGGACCTTCTTATTGACGATGAAACATTGAAATTGCATCGAAATTAAATACAAAAGGCACAATGCCGACTTAAGTACATGAAGACTGACTCTTCTTACTGTCTATGTTTTGAACCTTTACTGTAACACTAGGTATAGATTCCGATGCTTCATTCCAGGTGTACTGTATCCCTTGAACTTTCTTGTTGACGATGAAACACAGAAATTGCATCGGAATTAAATACGAAAGGCACAATGCCGACTTAAGGACAAGAAGACTGACTCTTCTTACTGTCTATGTTTTGAATCATTCCTGTGACACAAGTTATAGATTCCGATGCTTCACTTCAGGTTTACTGTATCCCTCTGACCTTCTTATTGACGATGAAACACAGAAATTGCATCGGAATTAAATACAAAAGGCACAATGCCGACTTAAGTAAAAGAAGGCTGATCTTCTTACTGACTATGTTTCAACCATTCCTGTGACACTAGTTATAGATTCCGATGCTTCACTCCAGGTTTACTGTATTCCTTGGACCTTCTTATTGTCGATGAAACACAGAAACTGCATCGGAATGTAATAGAAAAGGCACAATGCCGACTTAAGTACAAGAAGACTGACTCTTCTTACTGATAATAGTTTGAACCATTCCGGTGACAATTGTTATAGATTCCGATCCTTCACTTCAGGTTTACTGTATCCCTTGGACCTTCGTATTGACGGTGACACACAGAAATAGCATTGGAAGTAAATACAAAAGGCAAAATGCCAACTTTAGTACACGAAGACTGACTCTTCTTACTGTCTATGTTTTGAACCATTCCTGTGACACTAGTTATAGATTCCGATGCTTCACTTCAGGTTTACTGTATCCCTCTGATCTACTTATTGACGAAGAAACACAGAAATCGCAGCGGAATTAAATAGAAAATTCACAATGCCGACTTAAGTACAAGAAGACTGACTCTTCTTACTGTCTATGTATTGAACCATTCCTGTGACACTAGTTATAGATTCCGATGCTTCACTTCAGCTTTATGGTATCCCTCTGACCTTATTGCCGATGAAACACAGAAATTGCATCGGAATTAAATACAAAAGGCTCAATGCCGACTTAAGTACAAGATGACTGACTCTTCCTACTGTCTATGCTTTGAACCATTCCTGTGACACTAGTTTTGGATTCCGATGCTTCACCTCAGGTTTACTGTATCCCTCTGACCATCTTATTGACAATGAAACACAGAAACGGCATCGGAATTAAATACAAATGGCACAATGCCGACTTAAGTACAAGAAGACTGACTCTTCTTACTGACTATGTTTTGAAACATTCCTGTGACTCTAGTTATAGAATCCGATGCTTCACTTCAGGTTTACTGTATCCCTCTGACCTTATTGATGATGAAACACAGAAATTGCATCGGAATTAAATACAAAAGGAACAATGCCGACTTAAGTACAAGAAGACTGACTCTTCCTACTGTCTATGTTTTCAACCATTCCTGTGACACTAGTTATAGATTCCGATGCTTCACTTCAGCTTTAGGGTATCCCTCTGACCTTATTGCCGATGAAACACAGAAATTGCATCGGAATTAAATACAAAAGGCACAATGCCGACTTAAGGACAAGAAGACTGACTCTTCTTACTGACTATGTTTTGAAACATTTCTGTGACTCTAGTTATAGATTCCGATGCTTCACTTCAGGTTCACTGTATCCCTTGGACCTTCTTATTGACGATGAATCACAGGAGTTGCATCGGAATTAAACACAAAAGGCACAATGCTGACTTAAGTACTAGAAGACTGACTCTTCTTAATGTCTATATTTTGAACCATTCCAGTGGAACTAGTTATAGATTCCGATGCTTCACTTCAGGTTTACTGTATTCCTTGGACCTTCTTATTGACGATGAAACACAGAAATTGCATCGAAATAAAATACAAAAGGCACAATGCCGACTTAAGTACAAGAAGACTGACTCTTCTTACTGTCTATGATTTGAACCATTCCTGTGACACTAGTTATAGATTCCGATGCTTCACTCCAGGTTTACTGTATCCCTTGAAAATTCTTGTTGACGATGAAACACAGAAATTGCATCGGAATTAAATACAAAAGGCACAATGCCGACTTAAGGACAAGAAGACTGACTCTTCTTACTGTCTATGTTTTGAACCATTCCTGTGACACTAGTTATAGATTCCGATGCTTCACTTCAGGTTTACTGTATCCCTCTGACCTTCTTATGGACGATGAAACACAGAAATTGCATCGGAATTAAATACAAAAGGCACAATGCCGACTTAAGTACATGAAGGCTGACTCTTCTTACTGTCTATGTATCAACCATTCCTGTGACACTAGTTATAGATTCCGATGCTTCACTCCTGGTTTACTGTATTCCTTGAACCTTCTTATTGACGATGAAACACAGAAATTGCATCGGAATTAAATAGAAAAGGCTCAATGTCGACTTACGTACAAGAAGACTGACTCTTCTTACTGTCTATGCTTTGAACCATTCCTGTGACACTAGTTATAGATTCCGATGCTTCACTCCAGGTTTACTGTAACCCTTGGACCTTCTTATTGACGATGAAACATAGAAATTGCATCGGAATTAAATAGAAAACGCACAATGCCGACTTAAGTACAAGATGACTGACTCTTCTTACTGACTATGTTTTGAACCATTCCTGTGACACTAGTTATAGATTCCGAAGCTTCACTTCAGGATTACTGTATACCTTGTACCTTCTTATTGACGATGAAACACAGAAATTGCATCGCAATTAAATACAAAAGGCACAATGCCGTCTTAAGTATAAGAAGACTGACTCTTCCTACTGTCTATGCTTTGAACCATTCCTGTGACACTAGTTTTGGATTCCGATGCTTCACCTCAGGTTTACTGTATCCCTCTGACCTTCTTATTGACAATGAAACACAGAAACGGCATCGGAATTAAATACAAATGGCACAATGCCGACTTAAGTACATGAAGACTGACTCTTCTTACTGTCTATGTTTTGAACCATTCCTGTGACACTAGTTATAGATTCCGATGCTTCACTTCAGGTTTACTGTATCCCTCTGACCTTATTGATGATGAAACACAGAAATTGCATCGGAATTAGATACAAAAGGCACAATGCCGACTTAAGTACAAGAAGACTGACTCTTCTCACTGTCTATGTTTCGAACCATTCCTGTGACACTAGTTATTGATTCCGATGCTTCACTTCAGGTTTACTGTATACCTAGTACCTTCTTATTGACGATGAAACACAGAAATTGCATCGGAATCAAATACAAAAGGCACAATGCCGACTTAAGTACAAGAAGACTGACTCTTCCTACTGTCTATCTTTTGAACCATTCCAGTGACACTAGTTTTGGATTCCCAAACTTCACTTTAGGTTTACTGTATCCCTCTGACCTTCTTATTGACAATGAAACACAGAAATTGCATCGGAATTAAATACAAATTGCACAATGCCGACTTAAGTACAAGAAGACTGACTCTTCCTACTGTCTATGTTTGAACCATTCCTGTGACGCTAGTTATAGATTCCGATGCTTCACTTCAGGTTTACTGTATCCCTCTGACCTTATTGCCGATGAAACATAGAAATTGCATCGGAATTAAATAGAAAAGGCACAATGCCGACTTTAGTACAAGAAGACTGACTCTTCTTAGTGATTATAGTTTGAACCATTGCTGTGACACTAGTTATAGATTCCGATGCTTCACTTCAGATTTACTGTATACCTTGTACCTTCTTATTGACGATGAAACACAGAAATTGCATCGGAATTAAATACAAAAGGCACAATGCCGACTTAAGTACAAGAAGACTGACTCTTCTTACTGTCTATGTTTTGAACCATTCCTGTGACACTAGGGTTGGATTCCGATGCTTCACCTCAGGTTTACTGTATCCCTCTGATCTTCTTATTGACAATGAAACACAGAAATTGCATCTGAATTAAATACAAATGGCACAATGCCGACTTAAGTACAAGAAGACTGACTCTTCCTACTGTCTATGTTTTGAACCATTCCTGTGACACTAGTTTTAGTTTCCGATGCTTCACTTCAGGTTTACTGCATCCCTCTGACCTTATTGCCGATGAAACACAGAAATTGCATCGGAATTAAATACAAAAGGCACAATGCCGACATAAGGACATGAATACTGACTCTTCTTACTGACTATGATTTGAAACACTCCTGTGACTCTAGTTATAGATTCCGATGCTTCACTTCAGGTTTACTGTATCCCTCTGACCTTATTGCCGATGAAACACAGAAATTGCATCAGAATTAAATAGAAAAGGCACAATTACGACTTAAGTACAAGAAGACTGACTCTTCTTAGTGATTATAGTTTGAACTATTGCTGTGACACTAGTTATAGATTCCGATGCTTTATTTCAGGTTTACTGTATACCCTGGATATTCTTATTGTCGATGAAACACAGAAATTGCATCGGAATTAAATAGAAAAAGCACAATGTCGACTTAAGTACAAGAAGACTGACTCTTCTTACTGTCTATATTTTGAACCATTCCTGTGACACTAGTTATAGATTCCGATGCTTCACTCCAGGTTTACTGTAACCCTTGGACCTTGTTATTGACGATGAAACACAGAAATTGCATCGGAATTAAATAGAAAAGGCACAATGCCGACTTAAGTACAAGAAGTCTGACTCTTCTTACTGACTATGTTTGAACCATTCCTGTGACACTAGTTATAGATTCCGATGCTTCACTTCAGGTTAACTGTATCCCTCTGACCTTCTTATTGACGATGAAACTCCGAAATTGCATCGGAATTAAATAAGAATACTCACAATGCCGACTCAAGTACAAGAAGACTGACTCTTCTTACTGTCTATGTTTTGAACCATTCCTGTGACACTAGTTATAGATTCCGATGTTTCACTCCAGGTTTACTGTATACCTTGGACCTTCTTATTGACGATGAAACACAGAAATTGCATCGGAATTAAATAGAAAATGCACAATGCCGACTTAAGTACAAGAAGACTGACTCTTCTTAGTGATTATAGTTTGAACCATTGCTGTGACACTAGTTATAGATTCCGATGCTTTACTTCAGGTTTACAGTATACCTTGGACATTCTTATTGACGATGAAACACAGAAATTGCATCGGAATTAAATAGAAAAGGCACAATATCGACTTATGTACAAGAAGACTGACTCTTCTTACTGTCTATGTTTTGAACCATTCCTGTGACACTAGTTATAGATTCCGATGCTTCACTCCAGGTTTACTGTAACCCATGAACCTTATTATTGACGATGAAACACAGAAATTGCATCGGAAATAAATAGAAATGGCACAATGCCCACTTAAGTACAAGAAGACTGACTCTTCTTACTGAATATGTTTGAACCATTCCTGTGACACTAGTTATAGATTCCGATGCTTCACTCCAGGTTTACTGTAACCCTTGGACCTTGTTATTGACGATGAAACACAGAAATTGCATCGGAATTAAATAGAAAAGGCACAATGCCGACTTATGTACAAGAAGACTGACTCTTCTTACTGACTATGTTTGAACCATTCCTGTGACACTAGTTATAGATTCCGATGCTTCACTTCAGGTTAACTGGATCCCTCTGACCTTCTTATTGACGATGAAACTCCGGAATTGCATCGGAATTAAATAAGAAAACTCACAATGCCGACTCAAGTACAAGAAGACTGACTCTTCTTACTGTCTATGTTTTGAACCATTCCTGTGACACTAGTTATAGATTCCGATGTTTCACTCCAGGTTTACTGTATACCTTGGACCTTCTTATTGACGATGAAACACAGAAATTGCATCGGAAATAAATAGAAAAGGCACAATGCCCACTTAAGTACAAGAAGACTCACTCTTCTTACTGACTATGTTTGAACCATTCCTGTGACACTAGTTATAGATTCCGATGCCTTACTTCAGGTTTACTGTATACCTTGGACATTCTTATTGACGATGAAACACAGATATTGCATCGGAATTAAATAGAAAATGCACAATGTCGACTAAAGTACAAGAATACTGACTCTTCTTACTGTCTATGTTTGAACCATTCCTGTGACACTAGTTTATGATTCCGATGCTACACTTCAGGTTTACTATATTCCTTTGAACTTCTTATTGACGATGAAACACAGAAATTGCATCGAAATTAAATACAAAAGGCACAAAGCCGACTTAAGTACAAGAAGACTGACTCTTCTTACTGTCCATGTTTTGAACCATTACTGTGACACTAGTTATAGATTCCGATGCTTCACTCCAGGTTTACTGTATACCTTGTACCTTCTTGTTGACGATGAAACACAGAAATTGCATCGGAATTAAATACAAAAGGCACAATGCCGACTTAAAGACAAGAAGACTGACTCCTCTTACTGTCTATGTTTTGAACCATTCCTGTGACACTAGTTATTGATTCCGATGCTTGACTTCAGGTTTACTGTATCCCTCTGACCTTCTTATTGACGATGAAACACAGAAATTGCATCGGAATTAAATACAAAAAGCACAATGCCGACTTAAGTACAAGAAGACTGACTCTTCTTACTGTCTATGTTTCAACCATTCCTGTGTCACTAGTTATAGATTCCGATGCTTCACTCCAGGTTTACTGTATTCCTTGGACCTTCTTATTGACGATGAAACACAGAAACTCCATCGGAATGAAATAGAAAAGGCACAATGCCGACTTAAGTACAAGAAGACTGACTCTTCTTACTGATAATAGTTTGAACCATTCCGGTGACAATAGTTATAGATTCCGATGCTTCATTTCAGGTTTACTGTATCCCTTGGACCTTCTTATTGACGATGAAACACAGAAATTGCATCGGAATTAAATACAAAAGGCACAATGCGACTTAAGTACAAGAATACTGACTCTTCTTACTGCCTATGTTTCGAACCATCACCGTGTCACTAGTTATAGATTCCGATGCTTCACTCCAGGTTGACTGTATCCCTTGGACCTTCTAATTGACGATGATACACAGAAATTGCATCGGAATTAAATACAAAAGGCACAATGCCGACTTCAGTACAAGAAGACTGACTCTTCTAACTGTCTATGTTTTGAACCATTCCTGTGACACTAGTTATAGATTCCGATGCTTCACTTCAGGTTTACTGTATCCCTCTCATCTACTTATTGACGATGAAACACAGAAATTGCATCGGAATTAAATAGAAAACTCACAATGCCAACTTAAGTACAAGAAGACTGACTCTTCTAACTGTCTATGTTTTGAACCATTCCTGTGACACTAGTTATAGATTCCGATGCTTCACTCCAGGTTTACTGTATCCCTTGGACCTTCTTATTGACGATGAAACACAGAAATTGCATCGGAATTAAATAGAAAAGGCACAATGCCGACTTAAGTACAAGCAGACTGACTCTTCTTAGTGATTATTGTTTGAACCATTGCTGTGACACTAGTCATAGATTCCGATGCTTTACTTCAGGTTTACTGGATACCTTCGACATTCTTATTGATGATGAAACACAGAAATTGCATCGGTATTAAATAGAAAAGGCTCAATGTCGCCTTGAGTACAAGAAGACTGACTCTACTTACAGTCTATGTTTTGAACCATTCCTGTGACACTAGTTATACATTCCGATGCTTCACTCCAGGGTTACTGTAACCCTTGGACCTTCTAATTGACGATGAAACACAGAAATTGCATCGGAATTAAATAGAAAAGGCACAATGCCGACTTAAGTACAAGAAGACTGACTCTTCTTACTGTCTATGTTTTGAACCATTCCTTTGACACTAGTTATAGATTCCGATGCTTCACTTCATGTTTACTCTATACCTTGGACCTTCTTATTGACGATGAAACACAGAAATTGCATCGGAGTTTAATACAAAAGGCACAATGCCGACTTAAGTACAATAAGACTGACTCTTCCTACTGTCTATGATTTGAACCATTCCTGTGACACTAGTTTTGGATTCCGATGCCTCACTTCAGGTTTACTGTATCCCTCTGACCTTCTTATTGACAATGAAACACAGATATTGCATCGGAATTAAATACAAATGGCACATTGCCGACTTAAGTACAAGAAGACTGACTCTTCCTACTGCCATGTTTTGAACCATGCCTGTGACACTAGTTATAGATTCCGATGCTTCGCTTCAGGTTTACTGTATCCCTCGGACCTTATTGCCGCTGAAACACAGAAATTGCATCGGAATTAAATACAAAATTCACAATGCCGACTTAAGGACAAGAAGACCGATTCTTCTTACTGACTATGTTTTGAAAAATTCCTGTAACTCTAGTTATAGATTTCGATGCTTCACTTGAGGTTTACTGTATCCCTCTGACCTTATTGCCGATGAAACACAGAAATTGCATCGGAATTAAATACAAAAGGCACAATGCCGACTTAAGTACAATAGGACTGACTATTCTTACTGTCAATATTTTGAACCATTCCAGTGAAACTAGTCATACATTCCGATGCTTCACTTCAGGTTTACTGTATCCCTTGGAC
Source organism: Schistocerca serialis cubense (assembly GCF_023864345.2). Classification (NCBI taxonomy): domain Eukaryota; kingdom Metazoa; phylum Arthropoda; class Insecta; order Orthoptera; family Acrididae; genus Schistocerca; species Schistocerca serialis. The sequence goes on along the minus strand of NC_064646.1, from coordinate 545,059,306 downwards.
CTTGTTATTGACGATGAATCCCAGGAATAGCATCGGAATTAAATACAAAAGGCACAATGCGAACTTAAGTACAAGAAGACTGACTCTTCTTACTGTCTGTGTTTTGAACCATTACTATGACACTAGTTACAGTTTCCGATGCTTCACTCCAGGTATACTGTATCCCCTGGACCTTCTTATTGACGATGAAACACAGAGATTGCATCGGAATTAAATACAAAAGGCACAATGGCGACTTAAATACAAGAACACTGACTCTACTTACTGACTATGTTTTGAACCATTCATGTAACACTAGTTATAGATTCCGGTGCTTCACTTCAGGTTTACAGTTTCCCTTGGACCTTCTTATTGACGATGAAACACAGAAACTGCATCGGAAATAATACAAGAGGCACAATGCCGACTTAAGTACAAGAAGACTGACTCTTCTTACTGACTATGTTTTTGAACCATTCCTGTGACACTAGTTATAGATTCCGATGCTTTACTTCAGGTTTACTCTATACCTTGGACCTTCTTATTGACGATGAAACACAGAAATTGCATCGGAATTAAATACAAAAGGCACAATGCCAACTTCAGTACAAGAAGAATGACTCTTCTTACTGACTATGTTTTGAACCATTCCTGTGACACTAGTTATAGATTCCGATGCTTCACTTCAGATTTACTGTATCCCTCTGACGTTCTTATTGACGATGAAACACAGAAATTGCGTCGGAATTAAATACAAAAGGCACAAAGCCGAATTAAATACAAGAAGACTGGCTCTTCTTACTGTCTGTGTTTTGAACCATTCCTGTGACACTAGTTAAAGATTCCGATGCTTCACCCTAGGTTTACTGTATCCCTTAGACCCTCTTATTGACGATGAAACACTGAAATTGCATCTGAATTAAATACAAATTGCACAATGCCGACTTAAGTACAAGAAGACTGACTTTTCTTACTGAATATGTTTTGAACCATTCCTGTGACACTAGTTATAGATTCCGGTGCTTCACTTCAGGTTTAGTGGATCCCTTGGACCTACTTATTGACGATGAAACACAGAAATTGCATCGGAAGTTAATACAATGGGCACAATGGCGACTTAAGTACTAGAAGACTGACTCTTCTTACTGACTATGTTTTGGACCATTCCTGTGCCACTAGTTATAGATTCCGGTGCTTCACTTCAGGTTTAATGGATCCCTTGGACCTACTTATTGACGATGAAACACAGAAATTGCATAGGAATTAGATAAGAAAGGCACAATGCCGACTTAAGTACAAGAAGACTGACTCTGCTTACTGTCTATGTTTTCAACCATTCCTGTGACACTAGTTACGGATTCCGATGCTTCACTCCAGGTTTACTGTATCCCTTGGACCTTCTTATTGACGATGAAACACAGTAATTGCATCGGAATTAAATACAAAAGGCACAATGCCGACTTCGGTACAAGAAGACTGACTCTTGTTAGTGACTATGCTTTGAACCATTCCTGTGACACTAGTTACAGATTACGATGCTTCACTTCAGGTTTACTGTATACCTTGGACATTCTTATTGACGATGAAACACAGAAATTGCATCGGAATTAAATAGAAAAGGCTCAATGTCGACTTAAGTACAAGAAGACTGACTCTTCTTACTGTCTATGATTTGAACCATTCCTGTGACACTAGTTATAGATTCCGATGCTTCACCCCAGGTTTACTGTAACCCATTGGACCTTCTTATTGACGATGAAACACAGAAATTGCATCGCAATTAAATAGAAAAGGCACAATGCTGACATAAGTACAAGAAGACAGACTCTTCTTACTGACTATGTTTTGAACCATTCCTGTGACACTAGTTATAGATTCCGATGCTTCACTTCAGGTTTACTGTATACCTTGTACCTTCTTATTGACGATGAAACACAGAAATTGCATCGTGATTAAATACAAAAGGCACAATGCCGACTTAAGTACAAGAAGACTGACTCTTCCTACTGTCTAAGTTTTGAACCATTTCTGTGACACTAGATTTGGATTCCGATGCTTCACCTCAGGTTTACTGTATCCCTCTGACCTTCTTATTGACAATGAATCACATAAATTGCATCGGAATTAAATACAAATGGCACAATGCCCACTTAAGTACAAGAAGACTGACTCTTCCTACTGTCTATGTTTTGAACCATTCCTGTGACACTAGTTATAGATTCCGATGCTTCACTTCAGGTTTGCTGTATCCCTCTGACCTTATTGCTGATGAAACACAGAAATTGCATCGGAATTAAATAGAAAAGGCACAATGCCGACTTAAGTGCAAGAAGACTGACTCTTCTTAGTGATTATAGTTTGAACCATTGCTGTCACACTAGTTATAGATTCCGATGCTTTAATTCAGGTTTACTGTATACCTTGGAAATTCTTATTGACGATGAAACACAGAAATTGCATCGGAATTAAATAGAAACGGCACAATGTCGAATTAAGTACAAGAAGACTGACTCTTCTTACTGTCTATGTTTTGAACCATTCCTGTGACACTAGTTATAGATTCATATGCTTCACTCCACATTTACTGTAACCCTTGGACCTTCTTATTGACGATGAACACAGAAATTGCATCGGAATTAAATAGAAAAGGCACAATGCCGACTTAAGTACAAGAAGACTGACTCTTCTTACTGACTATGTTTGAACCATTCCTGTGACACTAGTTACAGATTCCGATGCTTCACTTCGGGTTTACTGTATCCCTCTGACCTTCTTATTGACGATGAAGCACCGAAATTGCATCGGAATTAAATAGAAAACTCACAATGCCGACTCAAGTACAAGAAGACTGACTCTTCTTACTGTCTATGTTTTGAACCATGCCTGTGACACTAGTTATAGATTCCGAAGCTTCACTCCAGGTTTACTGTATACCTTGGACGTTCTTATTGACTATGAAACACAGAAATTGCATCGGAATTAAATACAAAAGGCATAATGCCGACTTAAGTACAAGAATACTGACTCTTCTTACTGTCTATGATTTGAACCATCCCCGTGAAACTAGTTATAGATTCCGATGCTTCACTCCAGGTTGACTGTATCCCTTGGACCTTCTTATTGACGATGATACACAGAAAGTGCATCGGAATTAAATAGAAAAGGCACAATGTCGACTTAAGTACAAGGAGACAGACTCTTCTTACTGTCTATGTTTTGAACCATTCCTGTGACACTAGTTATAGATTCCGATGCTTCACTCCACATTTACTGTAACCCTTGGACCTTCTTATTGACGATGAAACACAGAAATTGCATCGGAATTAAATAGAAAAGGCACAATGCCGACTTAAGTACAAGAAGACTGACTCTTCTTACTGACTATGTTTGAACCATTCCTGTGACACTAGTTACAGATTCCGATGCTTCACTTCAGGTTTGCTGTATCCCTCTGACCTTCTTATTGACGATGACACACCGAAATTGCATTGGAGTTAAATAGAAAACTCACAATGCCGCCTCAAGTACAAGAAGACAGACTCTTCTTACTGTCTATGTTTTGAACCATGCCTGTGACACTAGTTATAGATTCCGATGCTTCACTCCAGGTTTACTGTATACCTTGGACCTTCTTATTGACTATGAAACACAGAAATTGCATCGGAATTAAATAGAAAAGGCACAACGCCGTCTTAAGTACATGAAGACTGACTCTTCTTAGTGATTATAGTTTGAACCATTGCTGTGACACTTATTATAGATTCAGATGCTTTACTTCAGGTTTACTGTATACCTTGGACATTCTTATTGACGATGAAACACAGATATTGAATCGGAATTAAATACAAAAGGCACAATGCCGACTTAAGTACAAGAATACTGACTTTTCTTAATGTCTATGATTTGATCCATCCCCGTGACACTAGTTATAGATTCCGATGCTTCACTCCAGGTTGACTGTATCCCTTGGACCTTCTTATTGACGATGGTACACAGAAATTGCATCGGAATTAAATAGAAAAGGCACAATGTCGACATAAGTACAAGGAGACTGACTCTTCTTACTGTCTATGTTTTGAACCATTCCTGTGACACTAGTTATAGATTCCGATGCTTCACTCCACATTTACTGTAACCCTTGGACCTTCTTATTGACGATGAAACACAGAAACTGCATCGGAATTAAATACAAAAGGCACAATGCCGACTTAAGTACAAGAAGACTGACTCTTCTTACTGACTATGTTTGAACCATTCCTGTGACACTAGTTACAGATTCCGATGCTTCACTCCAGGTTTACTGTATACCTTGGACGTTCTTATTGACGATGAAACACAGAAATTGCATCGGAATTAAATAGAAAAGGCACAATGCCGACTTAAGTACAAGAAGACTGACTCTTCTTAGTGATTATAGTTTGAACCATTGCTGTGACACTAGTTATAGATTCCGATGCTTTACTTCAGGTTTACAGTATACCTTGGACATTCTTGTTGACGTTGAAACACAGAAATTGCATCGGAATTAAATACAAAAGGCACAATGCCGACTTAAGTACAAGAATACTGACTCTTCTTACTGTCTATGTTTTGAACCATTCCTGTGACCCTAGTTATAGATTCCGATGCCTCACTCTAGGTTTAATGTATCCCTTGAACCTTCTTATTGACTATGAAACACAGAAATTGCATAGGAATTAATTAAAAAAGGCACAATGCCGACTTAAGTACAAGAAGACTGACTCTGCTTACTGTCTATGTTTTGAACCGTTCCTGTGACACTAGTTACAGATTCCGATGCCTCATTCCAGATTTACTGTATCCCTTGGACCTTCTTATTGACGATGAAACACAGAAATTGCATCGGAATTAAATACAAAAGGCACAATGCCGACTGAAGTACAACAAGACTGACTCTTCTTACTGACTATGCTTTGAACCATTCCTGTGACACTAGTTATAGATTCCGATGCTTCACTTCAGGTTTACTGGATACCTTGGACATTCTTATTGACGATGAAACAGAGAAATTGCATCGGAATTAAATAGAAAAGGCTCAATTTCGACTTAAGTACAAGAAGACTGAGTGTTCTTACTGTCTATGTTTTGAACCTTTCCTGTGACACTAGTTATAGATTCCGATGCTTCACTCCAGGTTTACTGTAACCCTTGGACCTTCTTATTGACGATGAAACACAGACATTGAATCGCAATTAAATAGAAAAGGCACAATGCTGACTTAAGTACAAGAAGACTGACTCTTCTTACTGACTATGTTTTGAACCATTCCTGTGACACTAGTTATAGATTACGATGCTTCACTTCAGGTTTCCTGTATCCCTCTGACCGTATTGCCGATGAAACACAGAAATTGCATCGGAATTAAATAGAAAAGGCACAATGCCGACTTAAGTACAAGAAGGCTGACTCTTCTTAGTGATTATAAATTGAACCATTGCTGTCAGACTAGTTATAGATTCCGATGCTTTACTTCAGGTTTACTGTATACCTTGGACATTCTTATTGACGATGAAACACAGAAATTGCATCGGAATTAAATAGAAAAGGCACAATGTCGACTTAAGTACAAGGAGACTGACTCTTCTTACTGTCTATGTTTTGAACCATTAGTGTGACACTAGTTATAGATTCCGATGTTTCACTCCACATTTACTGTAACCCTTGGACCTTCTTACTGACGATGAAACACAGAAATTGCATCGGAATTAAATAGAAAAGGCACAATGCCGACTTAAGTACGAGAAGACTGACTCTTCTTACTGACTAAGTTTGAACCATTCCTGTGACACTAGTTACAGATTCCGATGCTTCACTTCAGGTTTACTGTATCCCTCTGACCTTCTTCTTGACGATGAAGCACCGAAATTGCATCGGAATTAAATAGAAAACTCACAATGCCGACTCCGGTACAAGAAGACTGAATCTTCTTACTGTCTATGTTTTGAACCATGCCTGTGACACTAGTTATAGATTCCGATGCTTCACTCCCGGTTTACTGTATACCTTGGACCTTCTTATTGACTATGAAACACAGAAATTGCATCGGAATTAAATAGAAAAGGCACAATGCCGACATAAGTAAAAGAAGACTGACTCTCCTTAGTGATTATAGTTTGAACCATTGCTGTGACACTAGTTATAGATTCCGATGCTTTACTTCAGGTTTACTGTATACCTTGGACATTCTTATTGACAATGAAAGACAGAAATTGCATCGGAATTAAATACAAAAGGCACAATGCCGACTAAAGTACAAGAATACTGACTCTTCTTACTGTCTATGATTTGATCCATCCCCGTGACACTAGTTATAGATTCCGATGCTTCACTCCAGGTTGACTGTATCCCTTGGACCTTCTTATTGACGATGGTACACAGAAATTGCATCGGAATTAAATAGAAAAGGCACAATGTCGACATAAGTACAAGGAGACTGACTCTTCTTACTGTCTATGTTTTGAACCTATCCTGTGACACTAGTTATAGATTCCGATGCTTCACTCCACATTTACTGTAACACTTGGACCTTCTTATTGACGATGAAACACAGAAATTGCATCGGAATTAAATAGAAAAGGCACAATGCCGACTTAAGTACAAAAAGACTGACTCTTCTTACTGACGATGTTTGAACCATTCCTGTGACACTAGTTACAGATTCCGATGCTTCAATCTAGGTTTACTGTATACCTTGGACATTCTTATTGACGATGAAACACAGAAATTGCATCGGCAATTAAATACAAAAGGCACAATGCCGACTTAAGTACAAGAATACTGACTCTTCTTACTGACTATGTTTCGAACCATCCCCGTGACACTAGTTATAGATTCCGATGCTTCACTCCAGGTTGACTGTATCCCTTGGACCTTCTAATTGACGATGATACACAGAAATTGCATCGGAATTAAATACAAAAGCCACAATGCCGTCTTTAGTACAAGAAGACTGACTCTTCTTACTGTCTATGTTTTGAACCATTCCTGTGACCCTAGTTATAGATTCCGATGCCTCACTCTAGGTTTAATGTATCCCTTGAACCTTCTTATTGACGATGAAACACAGAAATTGCATAGGAATTAATTAAAAAAGGCACAATGCCGACTTAAGTACAAGTAGACTGACTCTGCTTACTGTCTATGTTTGAACCATTCCTGTGACCCTAGTTATAGATTCCGATGCCTCACTCTAGGTTTAATGTATCCCTTGAACCTTCTTATTGACGATGAAATACAGAAATTGAATAGGAATTAATTAAAAAAGGCACAATGCCGACTTAAGTACAAGAAGACTGACTCCGCTTACTGTCTATGTTTTGAACCATTCCTGTGACACTAGTTATAGATTCCGATGCTTCACTTCAGGTTAACTGTATCACTCTGACCGCATTGGCGATGAAACACAGAAATTGCATCGGAATTAAATAGAAAAGGCACAATGCCGACTTAAGTACAAGAAGGCTGACTCTTCTTAGTGATTATAGTTTGAACCATTGCTGTCACACTAGTTATAGATTCCGATGCTTTACTTCAGGTTTACTGTATACCTTGGACATTCTTATTGACGATGAAACACAGAAATTGCATCGGAATTAAATAGAAAAGGCACAATGTCGACTTAAGTACAAGGAGACTGACTCTTCTTACTGTCTATGTTTTGAACCATTCCTGTGACACTAGTTATAGATTCCGATGCTTCACTCCACAATTACTGTATCCCTTGGACCTTCTTATTGACGATGAAACACAGAAATTCCATCGGAATTAAATAGTAAAAGGCACAATGCCGACTTAAGTACAAGAAGACTGACTTTTCTTACTGACTATGTATGAACCATTCCTGTGACACTAGTTACAGATTCCGATGCTTCACTTCAGGTTTACTGTATCCCTCTGACCTTCTTATTGACGATGAAGCACCGAAATTGCATCGGAATTAAAAAGAAAACTCACAATGCCGACTCAAGTACAAGAAGACTGACTCTTCTTACTGTCTATGTTTTAACCATGCCTGTGACACTAGTTATAGATTCCGATGCTTCACTCCAGGTTTACTGTATACCTTGGACCTTGTTATTGACTATGAAACACAGAAATTGCATCGGAATTAAATAGAAAAGGCACAATGCCGACTTAAGTACAAGAAGACAGACTCTCCTTAGTGATTATAGTTTGAACCATTGCTGTGACACTAGTTACAGATTACGATGCTTTACTTCAGGTTTACTGTATACCTTGGACATTCTTATTGACGATGAAACACAGAAATTGCATCGGAATTAAATACAAAAGGCACAATGCCGACTTAAGTACAAGAATACTGACTCTTCTTACTGTCTATGTTTTGAACCATCCCCGTGACACTAGTTATAGATTCCGATGCTTCACTCCAGGTTGACTGTATACCTTGGACGTTCTTATTGACTATGAAACACAGAAATTGCATCGGAATTAAATAGAAAAGGCACAATGCCGACTTAAGTACAAGAAGACTGACTCTTCTTACTGACTATGTTTGAACCATTCCTGTGACACTAGTTACAGATTCGGATGCTTCACTTCAGGTTTGCTGTATCCCTCTGACCTTCTTATTGACGATGACACACCGAAATTGCATCGGAGTTAAATAGAAAACTCACAATGCCGACTCAAGGACAAGAAGACTGATTCTTCTTACTGTCTATGTTTTGAACCATGCCTGTGACACTAGTTATAGATTCCGATGCTTCACTCCAGGTTTACTGTATACCTTGGACGTTCTTATTGACTATGAAACACAGAAATTGCATCGGAATTAAATACAAAAGGCACAATGCCGACTTAAGTACAAGGATACTGACTCTTCTTACTGTCTATGATTTGATCCATCCCCGTGACACTAGTTATAGATTCCGATGCTTCACTCCAGGTTGACTGTATCCCTTGGACCTTCTTATTGACGATGGTACACAGAAATTGCATCGGAATTAAATAGAAAAGGCACAATGTCGACTTAAGTACAAAGAGACTGGCTCTTCTTAGTGATTATAGTTTGAACCATTGCTGTGACACTAGTTATAGATTCCGATGCTTTACTTCAGGTTTACTGTATACCTTGGACATTATTATTGACGATGAAACACAGAAATTGCATCGGAATTAAATACAAAAGGCACAATGCCGACTTAAGTACAAGGATACTGACTCTTCTTACTGTCTATGATTTGATCCATCCCCGTGACACTAGTTATAGATTCCGATGCTTCACTCCAGGTTGACTGTATCCCTTGTACCTTCTTATTGACGATGGTACACAGAAATTGCATCGGAATTAAATAGAAAAGGCACAATGTCGACTTAAGTACAAGGAGACTGGCTCTTCTTACTGTCTATGTTTTGAACCATTCCTGTGACACTAGTTATAGATTCCGATGCTTCACTCCACATTTACTGTAACCCTTGGACCTTCTTATTGACGATGAAACACAGAAATTGCATCGGAATTAAATAGAAAAGGCACAATGCCGACTTAAGTACAAGAAGACTGACTCTTCTTACTGACTATGTTTGAACCATTCCTGTGACACTAGTTACAGATTCCGATGCTTCACTCCAGGTTTACTGTATACCTTGGACCTTCTAATTGACGATGATACACAGAAATTGCATCGGAATTAAATACAAAAGGCACAATGCCGTCTTTAGTACAAGTAGACTGACTCTTCTTACTGTCTATGTTTTGAACTATTCCTGTGACCCTAGTTATAGATTCCGATGCCTCACTCTATGTTTAATGTATCCCTTGAACCTTCTTATTGACGATGAAACACAGAAATTGCATAGGAACTAATTAAAAAAGGCACAATGCCGACTTAAGTACAAGAAGACTGACTCTGCTTACTGTCTATGTTTTGAACCATTCCTGTGACGCTAGTTATAGATTCCGATGCCTCACTCTAGGTTTAATGTATCCCTTGAACTTTCTTATTGACGATGAAACACAGAAATTGCATAGGAATTAATTAAAAAAGGCACAATGCCGACTGAAGTACAAGAAGACTGACTCTGCTTACTGTCTATGTTTTGAACCATTCCTGTGACACTAGTTACAGATTCCGATGCCTCAGTCCAGGTTTACTGTATCCCTTGGACCTTCTTATTGACGATGAAACACAGAAATTGCATCGGAATTAAATACTAAAGGCACAATGCCGACTGAAGTACAAGAAGACTGACTCTTCTTACTGACTATGCTTTGAACCATTCCTGTGACACTAGTTATAGATTCCGATGCTTTACTTCAGGTTTACTGTATACCTTGGACATTATTATTGACGATGAAACACAGAAATTGCATCGGAATTAAATACAAAAGGCACAATGCCGTCTTAAGTACAAGAAGACTGACTCTTCTTACTGTCTATGTTTTGAACCATTCCTGTGACCCTAGTTATAGATTCCGATGCCTCACTCTAGGTTTAATGTATCCCTTGAACCTTCTTATTGACGATGAAACACAGAAATTGCATAGGAATTAATTAAAAAAGGCACAATGCCGACTTAAGTACAAGAAGACTGACTCTGCTTACTGTCTATGTTTTGAACCATTCCTGTGACCCTAGTTATAGATTCCGATGCCTCACTATAGGTTTAATGTATCTCTTGAACCTTCTTATTGACGATGAAACACAGAAATTGCATAGGAATTAATTAAAAAAGGCACAATGCCGACTTAAGTACAAGAAGACTGACACTGCTTACTGTCTATGTTTTGAACCATTCCTGTGACACTAGTTACAGTTTCTGATGCCTCATTCCATGTTTACTGTATCCCTTGGACCTTCTTATTGACGATGAAACAAAGAAATTGCATTGGAATTAAATACAAAAGGCACAATGCCGACTGAAGGTCAAAAAGACTGACTCTTCTTACTGACTATGCTTTGACCATTCCTGTGACACTAGTTATAGACTCCGATGCTTCACTTCAGGTTTACTGTATACCTTGGATATTCTTATTGACGATGGAACAGAGAAATTGTATCGGAATTAAATAGAAAAGGCTCAATGTCGACTTAAGTACAAGAAGACTGACTCTGCTTACTGTCTATGTTTTGAACCATTCCTGTGACCCTAGTTATAGATTCCGATGCCTCACTCTAGGTTTAATGTATCTCTTGAACCTTCTTATTGACGATGAAACACAGAAATTGCATAGGAATTAATTAAAAAAGGCACAATGCCGACTTAAGTACAAGAAGACAGACTCTGCTTACTGTCTATGTTTTGAACCATTCCTGTGACACTAGTTACAGATTCTGATGCCTCATTCCATGTTTACTGTATCCCTTGGACCTTCTTATTGACGATGAAACACAGAAATTGCATCGGAATTAAATACAAAAGGCACAATGCCGACTGAAGTACAAGAAGACTGACTCTTCTTACTGACTATGCTTTGACCATTCCTGTGACACTAGTTATAGATTCCGATGCTTCACTTCAGGTTTACTGTATACCTTGGACATTCTTATTGACGATGAAACAGAGAAATTGCATCGGAATTAAATAGAAAAGGCTCAATGTCGACTAAAGTACAAGAAGACTGACTCTTCTTACTGTCAATGTTTTGAACCATTCCTGTGACACTAGTTATAGATTCCGATGCTTCACTCCAGGTTAACTGTAACCCATGGACCTTCCTATTGACGATGAAACACAGAAATTGAATCGCAATTAAATAGAAAAGGCACAATGCTGACTTAAGTACAAGAAGACTGACTCTTCTTACTGACTATGTTTTGAACCTTTCCTGTGACACTAGTTATAGATTCCGATGCTTCACTTCAGGTTTCCTGTATCCCTCTGACCGTATTGCCGATGAAACACAGAAATTGCATCGGAATTAAATAGAAAAGGCACAATGCCGACTTAAGTACAAGAAGGCTGACTCTTCTTAGTGATTATAGATTGAACCATTGCTGTGACACTAGTTATAGATTCCGATGCTTTACTTCAGGTTTACTGTATACCTTGGACATTCTTATTGACGATGAAACACAGAAATTGCATCGTAATTAAATACAAAAGGCACAATGCCGACTAAAGTACAAGAATACTGACTCTTCTTACTGTCAATGATTTGATCCATCCCCGTGACACTAGTTATAGATTCCGATGCTTCACTCCAGGTTGACTGTATCCCTTGGACCTTCTTATTGACGATGGTACACAGAAATTGCATCGGAATTAAATAGAAAAGGCACAATGTCGACATAAGTACAAGGAGACTGACTCTTCTTACTGTCTATGTTTTGAACCTTTCCTGTGACACTAGTTATAGACCGATGCTTCACTCCAGGTTTACTGTATACCTTGGACATTCATATTGACGATGAAACACAGAAATTGCGTCGGAATTAAATACAAAAGGCACAATGCCGACGTAAGTACAAGAAGACTGACTCTGCTTACTGTCTATGTTTCGAACCATCCCCGTGACACTAGTTATAGATTCCGATGTTTCACTCCAGGTTGACTGTATCCCTTGGACCTTCTAATTGACGATGATACACTGAAATTGCATCGGAATTAAATACAAAAGCCACAATGCCGTCTTTAGTACAAGAAGACTTACTCTTCTTACTGTCTATGTTTTGAACCATTCCTGTGACCCTAGTTATGGATTCCGATGCCTCACTCTAGGTTTAATGGATCCCTTGAACCTTCTTATTGACGATGAAACACAGAAATTGCGTAGGAATTAATTAAAAAAGGCACAATGCCCACTTAAGTACAAGAAGTCTGACTCTGCTAACTGTCTATGTTTTGAACCATTCCTGTGACACTAGTTACAGATTCCGATGCCTCATTCCAGGTTTACTGTATCCCTTGGACCTTCTTATTGACGATGAAACACAGAAATTGCATCGGAATTAAATACAAAAGGCACAATGCCGACTGAAGTACAAGAAGACTGACTCTTCTTACTGACTATGCTTTGAACCATTCCTGTGACACTAGTTATAGATTCCGATGCTTCACTTCAGGTTTACTGTATACCTTGGACATTCTTATTGACGATGAAACAGAAAAATTGCATCGGAATTAAATAGAAAAGGCTCAATGTCGACTTAAGTACAAGAAGACTGACTCTTCTTACTGTCTATGCTTTGAACCATTCCTGTGACACTAGTTATAGATTCCGATGCTTCACTCCAGGTTTACTGTAACCCTTGGACCTTCTTATTGACGATGAAACACAGAAATTAAATCGCAATTAAATAGAAAAGGCACAATGCTGACTTAAGTACAAGAAGACTGACTCTTCTTACTGACTATGTTTTGAACCATTCCTGTGACACTAGTTATAGATTCCGATGCTTCACTTCAGGTTTACTGTATCCCTCTGACCGTATTGCCGATGAAACACAGAAATTGCATCGGAATTAAATAGAAAAGGCACAATGCCGACTTAAGTACAAGAAGGCTGACTCTTCTTAGTGATTATAGTTTGAACCATTGCTGTCACACTAGTTATAGATTCCGATGCTTTACTTCAGGTTTACTGTATACCTTGGACATTCTTATTGACAATGAAACACAGAAATTGCATCGGAATTAAATAGAAAAGGCACAATGTCGACTTAAGTACAAGGAGACTGACTCTTCTTACTGTCTATGTTTTGAACCATTCCTGTGTCACTAGTTATAGATTCCGATGCTTCACTCCACATTTACTGTATCCCTTGGACCTTCTTATTGACGATGAAACACAGAAATTGCATCGGAATTAAATAGAAAAGGCACAATGCCGACTTAAGTACAAGAAGACTGACTCTTCTTACTGACTATGTTTGAACCATTCCTGTGACACTAGTTACAGAATCCGATGCTTCACTTCAGGTTTACTGTATCCCTCTGACCTTCTTATTGACGATGAAGCACCGAAATTGCATCGGAATTAAATAGAAAACTCAGAATGCCGACTCAAGTACAAGAAGACTGACTCTTCTTACTGTCTATGTTTTGAACCATGCCTGTGACACTAGTTATAGATTCCGATGCTTCACTCCAGGTTTACTGTATACCATGGACCTTCTTATTGACTATGAAACACAGAAATTGCATCGGAATTAAATAGAAAAGGCACAATGCCGACTTAAGTACAAGAAGACAGACTCTCCTTAGTGATTATAGTTTGAACCATTGCTGTGACACTAGTTATAGATTCCGATGCTTTACTGCAGGTTTACTGTTTACCTTGGACATTCTTGTTGACGATGAAACACAGAAATTGCATCGGAATTAAATACAAAAGGCACAATGCCGACTTAAGTACAAGAATACTGACTATTCTTACTGTCTATGTTTTGAACCATCCCCGTGACACTAGTTATAGATTCCGATGCTTCACTCCAGGTTGACTGTATCCCTTGGACCTTCTTATTGACGATGATACACAGAAATTGCATCGGAATTAAATAGAAAAGGCACAATGTCGACTTAAGTACAAGGAGACTGACTCTTCTTACTGTCTATGATTTGAACCATTCCTGTGACACTAGTTATAGATTCCGATGCTTCACTCCATATTTACTGTAACCCTTGGACCTTCTTACTGACGATGAAACACAGAAATTGCATCGGAATTAAATAGAAAAGGCACAATGCCTACTTAAGTACAAGAAGACTGACTCTTGTTACTGACTATGTTTGAACCATTCCTGTGACACTAGTTACAGATTCCGATGCTTCACTTCAGGTTTGCTGTATCCCTCTGACCTTCTTATTGACGATGACACACCGAAATTGCATCGGAGTTAAATAGAAAACTCACAATGCCGACTCAAGTACAAGAAGACTGACTCTTCTTACTGTCTATAATTTGAACCATGCCTATGACACTTGTTATAGATTCCGATGCTTCACTCCAGGTTTACTGTATACCTTGGAACTTCTTATTGACTACGAAACACAGAAATTGCATCGGAATTAAATAGAAAAGGCACAATGCCGACTTAAGTACAAGAAGACAGACTCTCCTTAGTGATTATAGTTTGAACCATTGCTGTGACACTAGTTATAGATTCCGATGCTTTACTTCAGGTTTACTGTATACCTTGGACATTCTTATTGACGATGAAACACAGAAATTGCATCGGAATTAAATACAAAAGGCACAATGCCGACTTAAGTACAAGAATACTGACTCTTCTTACTGTCTATGATTTGAACCATCCCCGTGACACTAGTTATAGATTCCGATGCTTCACTCCAGGTTGACTGCATCCCTTGGACCTTCTTATTGACGATGATACACAGAAATTGCATCGGAATTAAATAGAAAAGGCACAATGTCGACTTAAGTACAAGGAGACTGACTCTTCTTACTGTCTATGTTTTGAACCATTCCTGCGACACTAGTTATAGATTCCGATGCTTCACTCCACATTTACTGTAACCCTTGGACCTTCTTATTAACGATGAAACACAGAAATTGAATCGGAATTAAACAGAAAAGGCACAATGCCGACTTAAGTTCAAGAAGACTGACTCTTCTTACTGACTACGTTTGAACCATTACTGTGACACTAGTTACAGATTCCGATGCTTCACTCCAGGTTTACTGTATACCTTGGACCTTCTTATTGACGATGAAACACAGAAATTGCATCGGAATTAAATAGAAGAGGCACAATGCCGACATAAGTACAAGAAGACTGACTCTTCTTATTGACTATGTTTGAACCATTCCTGTGACACTAGTTACAGATTCCGATGCTGCACTCCAGGTTTACTGTATACCTGGGACCTTCTAATTGACGATGATACACAGAAATTGCATCGGAATTAAATACAAAAGGCACAATGCTGTCTTTAGTACAAGAAGACTGACTCTTCTTACTGTCTATGTTTTGAACCATTCCTGTGACACTAGTTATAGATTCCGATGCTTCACTTCAGGTTTCCTGTATCCCTCTGACCGTATTGCCGATGAAACACAGAAATTGCATCGGAATTAAATAGAAACGGCACAATGCCGACTTAAGTACAAGAAGGCTGACTCTTCTTAGTGATTATAGATTGAACCATTGCTGTCACACTAGTTATAGATTCCGATGCTTTACTTCAGGTTTACTGTATACCTTGGACATTCTTATTGACGATGAAACACAGAAATTGCATCGGAATTAAATAGAAAAGGCACAATGTCGACTTAAGTACAAGGAGACTGACTCTTCTTACTGTCTATGTTTTGAACCATTCCTGTGACACTAGTTATAGATTCCGATGCTTCACTCCACATTTACTGTAACCCTTGGACCTTCTTATTGACGATGAATCACAGAAATTGCATGGGAATTAAATAGAAAAGGCACAATGCCGACTTAAGTACAAGAAGACTGACTCTCCTTAGTGATTATTGTTTGTACCATTGCTGTGACACTACTTATAGATTCCGATGCTTTACTTCAGGTTTACTGTATACCTTGGACATTCATATTGACGATGAAACACAGAAATTGCTTCGTAATTAAATACAAAAGGCACAATGCCGACTAAAGTACAAGAATACTGACTCTTCTTACTGTCAATGATTTGATCCATCCCCGTGAATCTAGTTATAGATTCCGATGCTTCACTCCAGGTTGACTGTATCCCTTGGACCTTCTAATTGACGATGATACACAGAAATTGCATCGGAATTAAACACAAAAGCCACAATGCCGTCTTTAGTACAAGAAGACTGACTCTTCTTGCTGTCTATGTTTTGAACCATTCCTGTTACCCTAGTTATAGATTCCGATGCCTCACTCTAGGTTTAATGTATCCCTTGAACCTTCTTATTGACGATGAAACACAGAAATTGCATAGGAATTAATTAAAAAAGGCACAATGCCGACTTAAGTACAAGAAGACTGACTCTTCTTACTGTCTATGTTTTGAACCATTCCTGTGACCCTAGTTATAGATTCCGATGCCTCACTCTAGGTTTAATGTATCCCTTGAACCTTCTTATTGACGATGAAACACAGAAATTGCATAGGAATTAATTAAAAAAGGCACAATGCCGACTTAAGTACAAGAAGACTGACTCTGCTAACTGTCTATGTTTTGAACCATTCCTGTGACACTAGTTACAGATTCCGATGCCTCATTCCAGGTTTACTGTATCCCTAGGACCTTCTTATTGACGATGAAACACAGAAATTGCATCGGAATTAAATACAAAAGGCACAATGCCGACTGAAGTACAAGAAGACTGACTCTTCTTACTGACTATGCTTTGACCATTCCTGTGACACTAGTTATAGATTCCGATGCTTCACTTCAGGTTTACTGTATACCTTGGACATTCTTATTGACGATGAAACAGAGAAATTGCATCGGAATTAAATAGAAAAGGCTCAATGTCGACTTAAGTACAAGAAGACTGACTCTTCTTACTGTCTATGTTTTGAACCATTCCTGTGACACTAGTTATAGATTCCGATGCTTCACTTCAGGTTTCCTGTATCCCTCTGACCGTATTGCCGATGAAACAGAAATTGCATCGGAATTAAATAGAAAAGGCACAATGCCGACTTAAGTACAAGAAGGCTGACTCTTCTTAGTGATTATAGATTGAACCATTGCTGTCACACTAGTTATAGATTCCGATGCTTTACTTCAGGTTTACTGTATACCTTAGACATTCTTATTGACGATGAAACACAGAAATTGCATCGGAATTAAATAGAAAATTCACAATGTCGACTTAAGTACAAGGAGACTGACTCTTCTTACTGTCTATGTTTTGAACCATTCCTGTGACACTAGTTGTAGATTCCGATGCTTCACTCCACATTTACTGTAGCCCTTGGACCTTCTTATTGACGATGAATCACAGAAATTGCATGGGAATTAAATAGAAAAGGCACAATGCCGACTTAAGTACAAGAAGACTGACTCTCCTTAGTGATTATTGTTTGAACCATTGCTGAGACACTAGTTATAGATTCCGATGCTTTACTTCAGGTTTACTGTATACCTTGGACATTCTTATTGACGATGAAACACAGAAATTGCATCGTAATTAAATACAAAAGGCACAATGCCGACTAAAGTACAAGAATACTGACTCTTCTTACTGTCAATGATTTGATCCATCCCCGTGACACTAGTTATAGATTCCGATGCTTCACTCCAGGTTGACTGTATCCCTTGGACTTCTTATTGACGATGGTACACAGAAATTGCATCGGAATTAAATACAAAAGTGACAATGCCGACTTAAGTACAAGAAGACTGACTCTGCTTGCTGTCTATGTTTCGAACCATCCCCGTGACACTAGTTATAGATTCCGATGCTTCACTCCAGTTTGACTGTATCCCTTGGACCTTCTAATTGACGATGATACACAGAAATTGCATCGGAATTAAATACAAAAGCCACAATGCTGTCTTTAGTACAAGAAGACTGACTCTTCTTACTGTCTATGTTTTGAACCATTCCTGTGACCCTAGTTATAGATTCCGATGCCTCACTCTAGGTTTAATGTATCCCTTGAACCTTCTTATTGACGATGAAACACAGAAATTGCATAGGAATTAATTAAAAAAGGCACAATGCCGACTTAAGTACAAGAAGACTGACTCTGCTTACTGTCTATGTTTGAACCATTCCTGTGACCCTAGTTATAGATTCCGATGCCTCACCCTAGGTTTAATGTATCCCTTGAACCATCTTATTGACGATGTAACACAGAAATTGCATAGGAATTAATTAAAAAAGGCACAATGCCGACTTAAGTACAAGAAGACTGACTCTGCTAACTGTCATTGTTTTGAACCATTCCTGTGACACTAGTTACAGATTCCGATGCCTCATTCCAGGTTTACTGTATACCTTGGACCTTCTTATTGACGATGAAACACAGAAATTGCATCGGAATTAAATACAAATGTCACAATGCCGGCTGAAGTACAAGAAGACTGGCTCATCTTACTGACTATGCTTTGAACCATTCCTGTGACACTAGTTATAGATTCCGATGCTTCACTTCAGGTTTACTGTATCCCTTGAACCTTCTTATTGACGATGGTACACAGAAATTGCATCGGAATTAAATAGAATAGGCACAATGTCGACTTAAGTACAAGAAGACTGACTCTTCTTACTGTCTATGTTTTGAACCATTCCTGTGACACTAGTTATAGATTCCGATGCTTCACTCCAGGTTTACTGTAACCCTTGGACCTTCTTATTGACGATGAAACACAGAAATTGAATCGCAATTAAATAGAAAAGGCACAATGCTGACTTAAGTACAAGAAGACTGACTCTTCTTACTGACTATGTTTTGAACCATTCCTGTGACACTAGTTATAGATTCCGATGCTTCACTTCAGGTTTACTGTATCCCTCTGACCGTATTGACGATGAAACACAGAAATTGCATCGGAATTAAATAGAAAAGGCACAATGCCGACTTAAGTACAAGAAGACTGACTCTCCTTAGTGATTATAGTTTGAACCATTGCTGTGACACTAGTTATAGATTCCGATGCTTTACTTCAGGTTTACTGTATACCTTGGACATTCTTATTGACGATGAAACACAGAAATTGCATCGGAATTAAATAGAAAAGGCACAATGCCGACTAAAGTACAAGAATACTGACTCTTCTTACTGTCTATGATTTGATCCATCCCCGTGACACTAGTTATAGATTCCGATGCTTCACTCCAGGTTGACTGTATCCCTTGGACCTTCTTATTGACGATGGTACACAGAAATTGCATCGGAATTAAATCGAATAGGCACAATGTCGACATAAGTACAAGGAGACTGACTCTTCTTACTGTCTATGTTTTGAACCTTTCCTGTGACACTAGTTATAGATTCCGATGCTTCACTCCAGGTTTACTGTATACCTTGTACCTTCTTATTGACGATGAAACACAGAAATTGCATCGGAATTAAATACAAAAGGCACAATGCCGACTTAAGTACAAGAAGACTGACTCTGCTTACTGTCTATGTTTCGAACCATCCCCGTGACACTAGTTATAGATTCCGATGCTTCACTCCAGGTTGACTGTATCCCTTGGACCTTCTAATTGACGATGATACACAGAAATTGCATCGGAATTAAATACAAAAGCCACAATGCCGTCTTTAGTACAAGAAGACTGACTCTTCTTACTGTCTATGTTTTGAACCATTCCTGTGACCCTAGTTATAGATTCCGATGCCTCACTCTAGGTTTAATGTATCCCTTGAACCTTCTTATTGACGATGAAACACAGAAATTGCATAGGAATTAATTAAAAAAGGCACAATGCCGACTTAAGTACAAGAAGACTGACTCTGCTTACTGTCTATGTTTTGAACCATTCCTGTGACCCTAGTTATAGATTCCGATGCCTCACTCTAGGTTTAATGTATCCCTTGAACCTTCTTATTGACGATGAAACACAGAAATTGCATAGGAATTAATTAAAAAAGGCACAATGCCCACTAAAGTACAAGAAGACTGACTCTGCTAACTGTCTATGTTTTGAACCATTCCTGTGACACTAGTTACAGATTCCGATGCCTCATTCCAGGTTTACTGTATCCCTTGGACCTTCTTATTGACGATGAAACACAGAAATTGCATCGGAATTAAATACAAAAGGCACAATGCCGACTGAAGTACAAGAAGACTGACTGTTCTTACTGACTATGCTTTGAACCATTCCTGTGACACTAGTTATAGATTCCGATGCTTCACTTCAGGTTTACTGTATACCTTGGACATTCTTATTGAAGATGAAACAGAAAAATTGCATCAGAATTAAATAGAAAAGGCTCAATGTCGACTTAAGAACAAGAAGACTGACTCTTCTTACTGTCTATGTTTTGAACCATTCCTGTGACACTAGTTATAGATTCCGATGCTTCACTCCAGGTTTACTGTAACCCTTGGACCTTCTTATTGACGATGAAACACAGAAATTGAATCGCAATTAAATAGAAAAGGCACAATGCTGACTTAAGAACAAGAAGACTGACTCTTCTTACTGTCTATGTTTTGAACTATTCCTGTGACACTAGTTATAGATTCCGATGCTTCACACCAGGTTTACTGTAACCCTTGGACCTTCTTATTGACGATGAAACACAGAAATTGAATCGCAATTAAATAGAAAAGGCACAATGCCGACTTAAGTACAAGAAGACTGACTCTCCTTAGTGATTATAGTTTGAACCATTCTGTGACACTAGTTATAGATTCCGATGCTTTACTTCAGGTTTACTGTATACCTTGGACATTCTTATTGACGATGAAACACAGAAATTGCATCGGAATTAAATACAAAAGGCACAATGCCGACTAAAGTACAAGAATACTGACTCTTCTTACTGTCTATGATTTGATCCATCCCCGTGACACTAGTTATAGATTCCGATGCTTCACTCCACGTAGACTGTATCCCTTGGACCTTCTTATTGACGATGGTACACACAAATTGCATCGGAATTAAATAGAAAAGGCACAATGTCGACATAAGTACAAGGAGACTGACTCTTCTTACTGTCTATGTTTTGAACCTTTCCTGTGACACTAGTTATAGACCGATGCTTCACTCCAGGTTTACTGTATACCTTGGACATTCATATTGACGATGAAACACAGAAATTGCGTCGGAATTAAATACAAAAGGCACAATGCCGACTTAAGTACAAGAAGACTGACTCTGCTTACTGTCTATGTTTCGAACCATCCCCGTGACACTAGTTATAGATTCCGATGCTTCACTCCAGGTTGACTGTATCCCTTGGACCTTCTAATTGACGATGATACACAGAAATTGCATCGGAATTAAATACAAAAGCCACAATGCCGTCTTTAGTACAAGAAGACTGACTCTTCTTACTGTCTATGTTTTGAACCATTCCTGTGACCCTAGTTATAGATTCCGATGCCTCACTCTAGGTTTAATGTATCCCTTGAACCTTCTTATTGACGATGAAACACAGAAATTGCATAGGAAATAATTAAAAAAGGCACAATGCCGACTTAAGTACAAGAAGACTGACTCTGCTTACTGTCTATGTTTTGAACCATTCCTGTAACCCTAGTTATAGATTCCGATGCCTCACTCTGGGTTTAATGTATCCCTTGAACCTTCTTATTGACGATGAAACACAGAAATTGCATAGGAATTAATTAAAAACGGCACAATGCCGACTTAAGTACAAGAAGACTGACTCTGCTAACTGTCTATGTTTTCAACCATTCCTGTGACACTAGTTACAGATTCCGATGCCTCATTCCAGGTTTACTGTATCCCTTGGACCTTCTTATTGACGATGAAACACAGAAATTGCATCGGAATTAAATACAAAATGCACAATGCCGACTGAAGTACAAGAAGACTGACTCTTCTTACTGACTATGCTTTGAACCATTCCTGTGACACTAGTTATAGATTCCGATGCTTCACTTCAGGTTTACTGTATACCTTGGACATTCTTATTGACGATGAAACAGAAAAATTGCATCGGAATTAAATAGAAAAGGCTCAATGTCGACTTAAGTACAAGAAGACTGACTCTTCTTACTGTCTATGCTTTGAACCATTCCTGTGACACTAGATATAGATTCCGATGCTTCACTCCAGGTTTACTGTAACCCTTGGACCTTCTTATTGACGATGAAACACAGAAATTGAATCGCAATTAAATAGAAAAGGCACAATGCTGACTTAAGTACAAGAAGACTGACTCTTCTTACTGACTATGTTTTGAACCATTCCTGTGACACTAGTTATGGATTCCGATGCTTCACTTCAGGTTTACTGTATCCCTCTGACCGTATTGCCGATGAAACACAGATATTGCATCGGAATTAAATAGAAAAGGCACAATGTCGACTTAAGTACAAGGAGACTGACTCTTCTTACTGTCTATGATTTGAACCATTCCTGTGACACTAGTTATAGATTCCGATGCCTCACACCACATTTACTGTATCGCTTGGACCTTCTTATTGACGATGAGACACAGAAATTGCATCGGAATTAAATAGAAAAGGCACAATACCGACTTAAGTACAAGAAGACTGACTCTTCTTACTGATTATGTTTGAACCATTCCTGTGACACTAGTTACAGAATCCGATGCTTCACTTCAGGTTTACTGTATCCCTCTGACATTCTTATTGACGATGAAGCACCGAAATTGCAACGGAATTAAATAGAAAACTCACAATGCCGACTCAAGTACAAGAACACTGACTCTTCTTACTGTCTATGTTTTGAACCATGCCTGTGACACTAGTTATAGATTCCGATGCTTCACTCCAGGTTTACTGTATACCTTGGACCTTCTTATTGACGATGAAACACAGAAATTGAATCGGAATTAAATAGAAAAGGCACAATGCCGACTTAAGTACAAGAAGACTGGCTCTTCTTACTGACTATGTTTGAACCATTCCTGTGACACTAGTTACAGATTCCGATGCTGCACTCCAGGTTTACTGTATACCTGGGACCTTCTAATTGATGATGATACACTAAAATTGCATCGGAATTAAATACAAAAGGCACAATGCTGTCTTTAGTACAAGAAGACTGACTCTTCTTACTGTCTATGTTTTGAACCATTCCTGTGACACTAGTTACAGATTCCGATGCCTCATTCCAGGTTTACTGTATCCCTTGGACCTTCTTATTGACGATGAAACACAGAAACTGCATCGGAATTAAATACAAAAGGCACAATGCCGACTGAAGTACAAGAAGACTGACTTTTCTTAGTGATTATAGTTTGAACCATTGCTGTCACACTAGTTATAGATTCCGATGCTTTACTTCAGGTTTACTGTATACCTTGGACCTTCTTATTGACGATGAAACACAGAAATTGAATCGGAATTAAATAGAAAAGGCACAATGCCGACTTAAGTACAAGAAGACTGGCTCTTCTTACTGACTATGTTTGAACCATTCCTGTGACACTAGTTACAGATTCCGATGCTGCACTCCAGGTTTACTGTATACCTGGGACCTTCTAATTGATGATGATACACTAAAATTGCATCGGAATTAAATACAAAAGGCACAATGCTGTCTTTAGTACAAGAAGACTGACTCTTCTTACTGTCTATGTTTTGAACCATTCCTGTGACACTAGTTACAGATTCCGATGCCTCATTCCAGGTTTACTGTATCCCTTGGACCTTCTTATTGACGATGAAACACAGAAACTGCATCGGAATTAAATACAAAAGGCACAATGCCGACTGAAGTACAAGAAGACTGACTTTTCTTAGTGATTATAGTTTGAACCATTGCTGTCACACTAGTTATAGATTCCGATGCTTTACTTCAGGTTTACTGTATACCTTGGACATTCTTGTTGACAATGAAACAGAAATTGCATCGGAATTAAATAGAAAATTCACAATGTCGACTTAAGTACAAGGAGACTGACTCTTCTTACTGTCTATGTTTTGAACCATTCCTGTGACACTAGTTATAGATTCCGATGCTTCACTCCACATTTACTGTAACCTTTGGACCTTCTTATTGACGATGAAACACAGAAATTGCATCGGAATTAAATAGAAAAAGCACAATGCCGACATAAGTACAAGAAGACTGACTCTTCTTACTGACTATGTTTGAACCATTCCTGTGACACTAGTTACAGATTCCGATGCTCCACTTCAGGTTTACTGTATACCTTGGACATTCTTATTGACAATGAAACACAGAAATTGCATCGGAATTAAATACAAAAGGCACAATGCCGACTTAAGTACAAGAATACTGACTGTTCTTACTGTCTGTGTTTCGAACCATCCCCGTGACACTAGTTATAGATTCCGATGCTTCACTCCAGGTTGACTGTATCCCTTGGACCTTCTAATTGACGATGATACACAGATATTGCATCGGAATTAAATACAAAAGGCACAATGCCGTCTTTAGTACAAGAAGACTGACTCTTCTTACTGTCTATGTTTTGAACCATACCTGTGACACTAGTTATAGATTCCGATGCCCCACTCTAGGTTTAATGTATCCCTTGAACCTTCTTATTGACGATGAAACACAGAAATTGCATCGGAATAAAATACAAAAGGCACAATGCCGACTTAAGTGCAAGAAGACTGACTCTTCTTACTGACTATGCTTTGAACCATTCCTGTGACACTAGTTATAGATTCCGATGCTTCACTTCAGGTTTACTGTATACCTTAGACATTCTTATTGACGATGAAACAGAGAAATTGCATCGGAATGACATAGAAAAGGCTCAATGTCGACTTAAGTACAAGAAGACTGACTCTTCTTACTTTCTATGTTTTGAACCATTGCTGTGACACTAGTTACAGATTCCCATGCTTCACTCCAGGTTTACTGTAATCCTTGGACCTTCTTATTGACGATGAAACACAGAAATTGCATCGCAATTAAATAGAAAAGGCACAATGCTGACTTAAGTACAAGAAGACTGACTCATCTTACTGACTATGTTTTTAACCATTCCTGTGACACTAGTTATAGATTCCGATGCTTCACTCCAGGTTTACTGTATACCTTGTACCTTCTTATTGACGATGAAACACAGAAATTGCATCGCAATTAAATACAAAAGGCACAATGCCGACCTAAGTACAAGAAGACTGACTCTTCCTACTGTCTATGTTTTGAACCATTCCTGTGACACTAGTTACGGATTCCAATGCTTCACCTCAGGTTTACTGTATCCCTCTGACCTTCTTATTGACAATGAAACACAGAAATTGCATCGGAATTAAATACAAATGGCACAATGCCGACTTAAGCACAAGAAGACTGACTCTTCCTACTGTCTATGTTTTGAACCATTCCTGTGACACTAGTTATAGATTCCGATGCTTCACTTCAGGGTTACTGTATCCCTCTGACCTTCTTATTGACGATGAAACACAGAAATTGCATCGGAATTAAATCCAAAAGGCACAATGCCGAATTAATTACAAGAAGACTGACTCTTCTTACTGTCTATGTTTTGAACCATTCCTGTGACACTAGTTATAGATTCCGATGCTTCACTCCAGGTTTACTGTATCCCTTGGACCTTCGTATTGACGATGAAACACAGAAATGCATCGGAAGTTAATACAATTGGCACAATGGCGCCTTAAGTATAGAAGACTGACTCTTATTACTGACTATTTTTGGACCATTCCTGTGCCACTAGTTATAGATTCTGGTGCTTCACTTCAGGTTTAATGGAACCCTTGGACCTACTTATTGACGATGAAAGACAGAAATTGCATCGGAATTAAATACAAAAGGCACAATGCCGACTTAAGTACAAGAATACTGACTCTTCTTACTGTCTATGTTTTGAACCAGCCCCGTGACACTAGTTATAGATTCCGATGCTTCACTCCAGGTTGACTGTATCCCTTGGACTTTCTTATTGACGATGATACACAGAAATTGCATCGGAATTAAATACAAAAGGCACAATGCCGACTTAAGTACAAGAATACTGACTCTTCTTACTGTCTATGTTTTGAACCATTCTTGTGACACTAGTTATAGATTCCGATGCCTCACTCTAGGTTTAATGTATCCCTTGAACCTTCTTATTGACGATGAGACACAGAAATTGCATAGGAATTAAATAAAAAAGGCACAATGCCGACCTAAGTACAAGAAGACTGACTCTGCTTACTGTCTATGTTTTCAACCATTCCTGTGACACTATTTACAGATTCTAATGCCTCACTCCAGGTTAACTGTATCCCTTGGACCTTCTTATTGACGATGAAACACAGTAATTGCATCGGAATTAAATACATAAGGCACAATGCCGACTTAAGTACAAGAAGACTGACTCTTCCTACTGTCTATGGTTTGAACCATTCCTGTGACGCTAGATTTGGATTCCGATGCTTCACTTCAGGTTTACTGTATCCCTCTAACCTTATTGCCGATGAAACACAGAAATTGCATCGGAATTCAATAGAAATGGCACAATGCCGACTTAAGTGCAAGAAGACTGACTCTTCTTAGTGATTATAGTTTGAACCACTGCTGTCACACTAGTTATAGATTCCGATGCTTTACTTCAGGTTTACTGTATACCATGGACATTCTTATTGACGATGAAACACAGAAATTGCATCGGAATTAAATACAAAAGGCACAATGCCGACTTTAGTACAAGAAGTCTGACTCTTCTTACTGTCTATGTTTAGAACCATTCCTGTGACACTAGTTATAGATTCCGATGCCTCACTCTAGGTTTAATGTATCCCTTGAACCTTCTTATTGACGATGAGACACAGAAATTGCATAGGAATTAAATAAAAAAGGCACAATGCCGACTTAAGTACAAGAAGACTGACTCATCTTACTGACTATGCTTTCAACCATTCCTGTGACACTATTTACAGATTCTGATGCCTCACGCCAGGTTAACTGTATCCCTTGGACCTTCTTATTGACGATGAAACACAGTAATTGCATCGGAATTAAATACAAAAGGCACAATGCCGACTTAAGTACAAGAAGACTGACTCTTCCTACTGTCTATGTTTTGAACCATTCCTGTGACACTAGTTTTGGATTCCGATGCTTCACCTCAGATTTACTGTATCCCTCTGACCTTCTTATTGACAATGAAACAGAGAAATTGCATCGGAATTAAATACAAATGGCACAATGCCGACTTAAGTACAAGAAGACTGACTCTTCCTACTGTCTATGTTTTGAACCATTCCTGTGACACTAGTTATAGATTCCGATGCTTCACTTCAGGTTTACTGTATCCCTCTGACTTTATTGCCGATGAAACACAGAAATTGCATCGGAATTAAATAGAAAAGGCACAATGCCGACTTAAGTACAAGAAGACAGACGCTTCTTAATGATTATAGTTTGAACCATTGCTGTGACACTAGTTATAGATTCCGATGCTTTACTTCAGGTTTACTGTATACCTTGGACATTCTTATTGACTATGAAACACAGAAATTGCATCGGAATTAAATAGAAAAGGCACAATGTCGACTTAAGTACAAGGCGACTGAATCTTCTTACTGTCTATGTTTTGAACCATTCCTGTGACACTAGTTATAGATTCCGATGCTTCACTCCACATTTACTGTTACCCTTGGACCTTCTTATTGACGATGAAACAAAGAAATTGCATCGGAATTAAATAGAAAAAGCACAATGACGACTTAAGTACAAGAAGACTGACTCTTCTTACTGACGATGTTTGAACCATTCCTGTGACACTAGTTACAGATTCCGATGCTTCACTTAAGGTTTACTGTATACTTTGGACATTCTTATTGACGATGAAACACAGAAATTGCATCGGAATTAAATACAAAAGGCACAATGCCGACTTAAGTACAAGAATACTGACTCTTCTTACTGTCTGTGTTTCGAACCATCCCCGTGACACTAGTTAGAGATTCCGATGCTTCACTCCAGGTTGACTGTATCCCTTTGACCTTCTAATTGACGATGATACACAGAAATTGCATCGGAATTAAATACAAAAGGCACAATGCCGTCTTTAGTACTAGAAGACTGACTCTTCTTACTGTCTATGTTTTGAACCATACCTGTGACACTAGTTATAGATTCCGATCCCTCACTCTAGGTTTAATGTATCCCTTCAACATTCTCATTGACGATGAAACACAGATATTGCATTGGAATTAATTAAAAAAGGCACAATGCAGACTTAAGTACAAGAAGACTGACTCTGCTTACTGTCTATGTTTTGAACAATTCCTGTGACACTAGTTACAAATTCCGATGCCTCACTCCAGGTTTACTGTATCCCTTGGACCTTCTTAATGACAATGAAACACAGAAATTGCATCGGAATTAAATACAAAAGGCACAATGCCGACTTAAGTGCAAGAAGACTGACTCTTCTTACTGACTATGCTTTGAACCATTCCTGTGACACTAGTTATAGATTACCATGCTTCACTCCAGGTTTACTGTAATCCTTGGACCTTCTTATTGACGATGAAACACAGAAATTGCATCGCAATTAAATAGAAAAGGCACAATGCTGACTTAAGTACAAGAAGACTGACTCATCTTACTGACTATGTTTTTAACCATTCCTGTGACACTAGTTATAGATTCCGATGCTTCACTTCAGGTTTACTGTATACCTTGTACATTCTTATTGACGATGAAACACAGAAATTGCATCGCAATTAGATACAAAAGGCACAATGCCACCTAAGTACAAGAAGACTGACTCTTCCTACTGTCTATGTTTTGAACCATTCCTGTGACACTAGTTCCGGATTCCAATGCTTCACCTCAGGTTTACTGTATCCCTCAGACCGTCTTATTGACAATGAAACACAGAAATTGCATCGGAATTAAATACAAATGGCACAATGCCGACTTAAGCACAAGAAGACTGACTCTTCCTACTGTCTATGTTTTGAACCATTCCTGTGACACTAGTTATAGATTCCGATGCTTCACTTCAGGGTTACTGTATCCCTCTGACCTTCTTATTGACGATGAAACACAGAAATTGCATCGGAATTAAATCCAAAAGGCACAGTGCCGAATTAAGTACAAGAAGACTGACTCTTCTTACTGTCAATGTTTTGAACCATTCCTGTGACACTAGTTATAGATTCCGATGCTTCACTCCAGGTTTACTGTATCCCTTGGACCTTCGTATTGACGATGAATCACAGAAATGCATCGGAAGTTAATACAATTGGCACATTGGCGACTTAAGTATAGAAGACTGACTCTTATTACTGACTATCTTTTGGACCATTCCTGTGGCACTAGTTATAGATTCCGGTGTTTCACTTCAAGTTTAATGGAACCCTTGGACCTACTTATTGAAGATGAAAGACAGAAATTGCATCGGAATTAAATACAAAAGGCACAATGCCGACTTAAGTACAAGAATACTGACTCTTCTTACTGTCTATGTTTTGAACCAGACCCGTGACACTAGTTATAGATTCCGATGCTTCACTCCAGGTTGACTGTATCCCTTGGACTTTCTTATTGACGATGATACACAGAAATTGCATCGGAATTAAATACAAAAGGCACAATGCCGACTTTAGTACAAGAAGACTGACTCTTCTTACTGTCTATGCTTTGAACCATTCCTGTGACACTAGTTATAGATTCTGATGCCACACTCTAGGTTTAATGTATCCCTTGAACCTTCTTATTGACGATGAGACACAGAAATTGCATAGGAATTAAATAAAAAAGGCACAATGCCGACTTAAGTACAAGAATACTGACTCTTCTTACTGTCTATGTTTTCAACCATTCCTGTGACACTAGTTACAGATTCTGATGCCTCATTCCAGGTTAACTGTATCCCTTGGACCTTCTTATTGACGATGAAACACAGTAATTGCATCGGAATTAAATACAAAAGGGACAATGCCGACTTAGGTACAAGAAGACTGACTCTTCTTAGTGACTATGCTTTGAACCATTCCTGTGACACTAGTTATAGATTCCGATGCTTCACTTCAGGTTTACTGTATACCTTGGACATTCTTACTGACGATGAAACACAGAAATTGCATCGGAATTAAAGAGCAAAGGCACAATGCTGACATAAGTACAAGAAGACAGACTCTTCTTACTGACTATGCTTTGAACCATTCCTGTGACACTAGTTGTGGATTCCGATGCTTCACTTCAGGTTTACTGTATACCTTGTACCTTCTTATTGACGATGAAACACAGAAATTGCATCGGGATTAAATACAAAAGGCACAATGCCAACTTAAGTACAAGAAGACTGACTCTTCCTACTGTCTATGGTTTGAACCATTCCTGTGACGCTAGATTAGGATTCCGATGCTTCACTTCAGGTTTACTGTATCCCTCTAACCTTATTGCCGATGAAACACAGAAATTGCATCGGAATTCAATAGAAATGGCACAATGCCGACTTAAGTGCAAGAAGACTGACTCTTCTTAGTGATTATAGTTTGAACCATTGCTGTCACAATAGTTATAGATTCCGATGCTTTACTTCAGGTTTACTGTATACCTTGGACATTCTTATTGACGATGAAACACAGAAATTGCATCGGAATTAAATAAAAAAGGCACAATGTCGACTTAAGTACAAGAAGACTGACTCTTCTTACTGTCTATGTTTTGAACCATTCCTGAGACACTAGTTATAGATTCCGATGCTTCACTCCACATTTACTGTAACTCTTGGACCTTCTTATTGACGATGAAACACAGAAATTGCATCGGAATTAAATAGAAAAGGCACAATGCCGACTTAAGTACAAGAAGACTGACTCTTCTTACTGACTATGTTTGAACCATTCCTGTGACACTAGTTACAGATTCCGATGCTTCACTTCAGGTTCACTGTATCCCTCTGACCTTCTTATTGACGATGAAACACCGAAATTGCATCGGAATTAAATAGAAAACTCACAATGCCGACTCAAGTAAAAGAAGACTGACTCTTCTTACTGTCTATGTTTTGAACCAATGCTGTCACACTAGTTATAGATTCCGATGCTTCACTCCAGGTTTACTGTAACCCTTGGACCTACTTATTGACGATGAAACACAGAAATTGCATCGGAATTAAATAGAAAAGGCACAATGCTGACTTAAGTACAAGAAGACAGACTCTTCTTACTGACTATGTTTTGAACCATTCCTGTGACACTAGATATAGATTCCGATGCTTCACTTCAGGTTTACTGTATACCTTGTACCTTCTTATTGACGATGAAACACAGAAATTGCATCGGAATTAAATACAAAAGGCACAATGCCGACTTAAGTACAAGAATACTGACTCTTCTTACTGTCTGTATTTCGAACCATCCCCGTGACACTAGTTATAGATTCCGATGCTTCACTCCAGGTTGACTGTATCCCTTGGACCTTCTAATTGACGATGATACACAGAAATTGCATCGGAATTAAATACAAAAGGCACAATGCCGTCTTTAGAACAAGAAGACTGACTCTTCTTACTGTCTATGTTTTGAACCATACCTGTGACACTAGTTATAGATTCCGATGCCTCACTCTAGGTTTAATGTATCCCTTGAACCTTCTTATTGACGATGAAACACAGAAATTGCATTGGAATTAATTAAAAAAGGCACAATGCCGACTTAAGTACAAGAAGACTGACTCTGCTTACTGTCTATGTTTTGAACAATTCCTGTGACACTAGTTACAAATTCCGATGCCTCACTCCAGGTTTACTGTATCCCTTGGACCTTCTTATTGACAATGAAACACAGAAATTGCATCGGAATTAAATACAAAAGGCACAATGCCGACTTAAGTGCAAGAAGACTGACACTTCTTACTGACTATGCTTGGAACCATTCCTGTGACACTAGTTATAGATTCCGATGCTTCACTTCAGGTTTACTGTATACCTTAGACATTCTTATTGACGATGAAACAGAGAAATTGCATCGGAATTACATAGAAAAGGCTCAATGTCGACTTAAGTACAAGAAGACTGACTCTTCTTACTTTCTATGTTTTGAACCATTCCTGTGACACTAGTTATAGATTCCGATGCTCACTCCAGGTTTACTGTAATCGTTGGACCTTCTCATTGACGATGAAACACAGAAATTGCATCGCAATTAAATAGAAAAGGCACAATGCTGACTTAAGTACAAGAAGACTGACTCATGTTACTGACTATGTTTTGAACCATTCCTGTGACACTAGTTATAGATTCCGATGCTTGACTTCAGGTTTACTGTATACCTTGTACCTTCTTATTGACGATGAAACACAGAAATTGCATCGCAATTAATTACAAAAGGCAATATGCCGACTTAAGTACAAGAAGACTGACTCTTCCTACTGTCTATGTTTTGAACCATTCCTGTGACACTAGTTACGGATTCCAATGCTTCACCTCAGGTTTACTGTATCCCTCTGACCTTCTTATTGACAATGAAACACAGAAATTGCATCGGAATTAAATACAAAAGGCACAATGCCGACTTAAGTACAAGAATACTGACTCTTCTTACTGTCTATGTTTTGAACCAGCCCCGTGACACTAGTTATAGATTCCGATGCTTCACTCCAGGTTGACTGTATCCCTTGGACCTTATTATTGATGATGATACACAGAAATTGCATCGGAATTAAATAGAAAAGGCACAATGCCGACTTAAGTACAAGAACACTGATTCTTCTTACTGACTATGTTTGAACCATTCCTGTGACACTAGTTACAGATTCCGATGCTTCACTTCAGGGTTACTGTATCCCTCTGACCTTCTTATTGACGATGAAACACCGAAATTGCATCGGAATTAAATAGAAAAGGCTCAATGTGGACTTAAGTGCAAGAAGACTGACTCTTCTTACTGTCTATGATTTGAACCAAATCTGTGACACTAGTTATAGATTCCGATGCTTCACCCCAGGTTTACTGTAACCCTTGGACCTTCTTATTGACGATGAAACACAGAAATTGCATGGGAATAAAATAGAAAAGGCACAATACTGACTTAAGTTCAAGAAGACAGACTCTTCTTACTGACTATGCTTTGAACCATTCCTGTGACACTAGTTGTGGATTCCGATGCTTCACTTCAGGTTTACTGTATACCTTGTACCTTCTTATTGACGATGAAACACAGAAATTGCATCGGGATTAAATACAAAAGGCACAATGCGACTTAAGTACAAGAAGACTGACTCTTCCTACTGTCTATGGTTTGAACCATTCCTGTGCCGCTGGATTTGGATTCCGATGCTTCACTTCAGGTTTACTGTATCCCTCTGACCTTATTGCCGATGAAACACAGAAATGGCATCGGAATTCAATAGAAATGGCACAATACCGACTTAAGTGCAAGAAGACTGACTCTTCTTAGTGATTATAGTTTGAACCATTGCTGTCACACTAGTTATAGATTCCGATGCTTTACTTCAGGTTTACTGTATACCTTGGACCTTCTTATTGACGATGAAACACAGAAATTGCATCGGAATTAAATAGAAAAGGCACAATGCCGACTTAAGTACAAGAACACTGATTCTTCTTACTGACTATGTTTGAACCATTCCTGTGACACTAGTTACAGATTCCGATGCTTCACTTCAGGGTTACTGTATCCCTCTGACCTTCTTATTGACGATGAAACACCGAAATTGCATCGGAATTAAATAGAAAACTCACAATGCCGACTCAAGTACAAGAAGACTGACCCTTCTTACTGTCTATGTTTTGAACCAATGCTGTCACACTAGTTATAGATTCCGATGCTTCACTCCAGGTTTACTGTAACCCTTGGACCTTCTTATTGACGAAGATACACAGAAATTGCATCGGAATTAAATAGAAAAAGCACAATGCTGACTTAAGTACAAGAAGACAGACTCTTCTTACTGACTATGTTTTGAACCATTCCTGTGACACTAGTTATAGATTCCGATGCTTCACTTCATGTTTTCTGTATACCTTGTACCTTCTTATTGACGATGAAACACAGAAATTGCATCGGAATTAAATACAATAGGCACAATGCCGACTTAAGTACAAGAAGACTGACTCTTCCTACTGTCTATGTTTTGAACCATTCCTGTGACACTAGTTTTGGATTCCGATGCTTCACCTCAGGTTTACTGTATCCCTCTGACCTTCTTATTGACAATGAAACACAGAAATTGCATCGGAATGAAATACAAATGGCACAATGCCGACTTAAGTACAAGAAGACAGACTCTTCCTACTGTCTATGTTTCGAACCATTCCTGTGACACTAGTTATAGATTCCGATGCTTCACTCCAGGTTTACTGTATCCCTTGGACCTTCGTATTGACGATGAAACACAGAAATGCATCGGAAGTTAATACAATTGGCACAATGGCGACTTAAGTATAGAAGACTGACTCTTATTACTGACTATCTTTTGGACCATTCCTGTGCCACTAGTTATAGATTCCGGTGCCTCACTTCAGGTTTAATGGATCCCTTGGACCTACTTATTGACGATGAAAGACAGAAATTGCATCGGAATTAAATACAAAAGGCACAATGCCGACTTAAGTACAAGAATACTGACTCTTCTTACTGTCTATGTTTTAAACCAATGCTGTCACACTAGTTATAGATTCCGATGCTTCACTCCAAGGTTTACTGTAACCATTGGACCTTCTTATTGACGAGGAAACACAGAAATTGCATCGGAATTAAATAGAAAAGGCACAATGCTGACTTAAGTACAAGAAGACAGACTCTTCTTACTGACTATGTTTTGAACCATTCCTGTGACACTAGTTATAGATTCCGATGCTTCACTTCAGGTTTACTGTATACCTTGTACCTTCTTATTGACGATGAAACACAGAAATTGCATCGGAATTAAATACAAAAGGCACAATGCCGACTTAAGTACAAGAAGACTGACTCTTCCTACTGTCTATGTTTTGAACCATTCCTGTGACAATAGTTTTGGATTCCGATGCTTCACCTCAGGTTTACTGTATCCCTCTGACCTTCTTATTGACAATGAAACACAGAAATTGCATCGGAATTAAATACAAATGGCACAATGCCGACTTAAGTACAAGAAGACTGACTCTTCCTACTGTCTATGTTTTGAACCATTCCTGTGACACTAGTTATAGATTCCGATGCGTCACTTCAGGTTTACTGTATCCCTCTGACTTTATTGCCGATGAAACACTGAAATTGCATCGGAATTAAATAGAATAGGCACAATGCCGACTTAAGTACAAGAAGACTGACGCTTCTTAGTGATTATAGTTTGAACCATTGCTGTCATACTAGTTATAGATTCCGATGCTTTACTTCAGGTTTACTGTGTACCTTGGACAATCTTATTGACGATGAAACACCGAAATTGCATCGGAATTAAATAGAAAAGGCACAATGCTGACTTAAGGACAAGATGACAGACTCTTCTTACTGACTATGCTTTGAACCATTCCTGTGACACTAGTTATAGATTCCGATGCTTCACTTCAGGTTTACTGTATACCTTGTACCTTCTTATTGACGATGAAACACAGAAATTGCATCGGAATTAAATACAAACGGCACAATGCCGAGTTAAGTACAAGAAGAATGACTCTTCTTACTGTCTATGTTTTGAACCATTCCTGTGACACTAGTTTTGGATTCCGATGCTTCACCTCAGGTTTACTGTATCCCTCTGACCTTCTTATTGACAATGAAATACTGAAATTGCATCGGAATTAAATACAAATGGCACAATGCCGACTTAAGTACAAGAAGACTGACTGTTCCTACTGTCTATGTTTTGAACCATTCCAGTGACTTTAGTTATAGATTCCGATGCTTCACTTCAGGTTTACTGTATCCATCTGACCTTATTGCCGATGAAACACAGAAATTGCATCGGAATTAAATAGAAAAGGCACAATGCTGACTTAAGGACAAGATGACAGACTCTTCTTACTGACTATGTTTTGAACCAGTCCTGTGACACTAGTTATAGATTCCGATGCTTCACTCCACATTTACTGTAACTCTTGGACCTTCTTATTGACGATGAAACACAGAAATTGCATCGGAATTAAATAGAAAAGGCACAATGCCGACTTAAGTGCAAGAACACTGACTCTTCTTACTGACTATGTTTGAACCATTCCTGTGACACTAGTTACAGATTCCGATGCTTCACTTCAGGTTTACTGTATCCCTCTGACCTTCTTATTGACGATGAAACACCGAAATTGCATCGGAATTAAATAGAAAACTCACAATGCCGACTCAAGTACAAGAAGACTGACTCATCTTACTGTCTATGTTTTGTACCAATGCTGTCACACTAGTTATAGATTCCGATGCTTCACTCTCGGTTTAATGTATCCCTTGAACCTTCTTATTGACGATGAAACACAGAAATTGCATTGGAATTAATTAAAAAAGGCACAATGCCGACTTAAGTACAAGAAGACTGACTCTGCTTACTGTCTATGTTTTGAACAATTCCTGTGACACTAGTTACAAATTCCGATGCCTCACTCCAGGTTTACTGTATCCCTTGGACCTTCTTATTGACAATGAAACACAGAAATTGAATCGGAATTAAATACAAAAGGCACAATGCCGACTTAAGTGCAAGAAGACTGACTCTTCTTACTGACTATGCTTTGAACCATTCCTGTGACACTAGTTATAGATTCCGATGCTTCACTTCAGGTTTACTGTATACCTTAGACATTCTTATTGACGATGAAGCAGAGAAATTGCATCGGAATTACATAGAAAAGGCTCAATGTCGACTTAAGTACAAGAAGACTGACTCTTCTTACTTTCTATGTTTTGAACCTTTCCTGTGACACTAGTTATAGATTCCGATGCTTCACTCCAGGTTTACTGTAATCCTTGGACCTTCTCATTGACGATGAAACACAGAAATTGCATCGCAATTAAATAGAAAAGGCACAATGCTGACTTAAGTACAAGAAGACTGACTCATCTTACTGACTATGTTTTGAACCATTCCTGTGACACTAGTTATAGATTCCGATGCTTCACTTCAGGTTTACTGTATACCTTGTACCTTCTTATTGACGATGAAACACAGAAATTGCATCGCAATTAATTACAAGAGGCACAATGCCGACTTAAGTACAAGAAGACTGACTCTTCCTACTGTGTATGTTTTGAACCATTCCTGTGACACTAGTTACGGATTCCAATGCTTCACCTCAGGTTTACTGTATCCCTCTGACCTTCTTATTGACAATGAAACACAGAAATTGCATCGGAATTAAATACAAAAGGCACAATGCCGACTTAAGTACAAGAATACTGACTCTTCTTACTGTCTATGTTTTGAACCAGCCCCGTGACACTAGTTATAGATTCCGATGCTTCCCTCCAGGTTGACTGTATCCCCTGGACCTTATTATTGATGATGATACACAGAAATTGCATCGGAATTAAATACAAAAGGCACATTGCCGACTTTAGTACAAGAAGACTGACTCTTCTTAGTGACTATGCTTTGAACCATTCCTGTGACACTAGTTATAGATTCCGAGGCTTCACTTCAGGTTTACTGTATACCTTGGACATTCTTATTGACGATGAAACACAGAAATTGCATCGGAATTAAATAGAAAAGGCTCAATGTCGACTTAAGTGCAAGAAGACTGACTCTTCTTACTGTCTATGATTTGAACCATTCCTGTGACACTAGTTATAGATTCCGATGCTTCACCCCAGGTTTACTGTATCCCTCTGACCTTCTTATTGACGATGAAACACCGAAATTGCATCGGAATTAAATAGATAACTCACAATGCCGACTCAGGTACAAGAAGACTGACTCATCTTACTGTCTATGTTTTGTACCAATGCTGTCACACTAGTTATAGATTCCGATGCTTCACTCCAGGTTTACTGTAACCCTTGGACCTTCTTATTGACGAGGAAACACAGAAATTGCATCGGAATTAAATAGAAAAGGCACAATGCTGACTTAAGTACAAGAAGACAGACTCTTCTTACTGACTATGTTTTGAACCATTCCTGTGACACTAGTTATAGATTCCGTTGCTTCACTTCAGGTTTACTGTATACCTTGTACCTTCTTATTGACGATGAAACACAGAAATTGCATCGGAATTAAATACAAAAGGCACATTGCCGACTTAAGTACAAGAAGACTGACTCTTCCTACTGTCTATGTTTTGAACCATTCCTGTGACACTAGTTTTGGATTCCGATACTTCACCTCAGGTTTACTGTATCCCTCTGACCTTCTTATTGACAATGAAACACAGAAATTGCATCGGAATTATATACAAATGGCACAATGCCGACTTAAGTACAAGAAGACTGACTCTTCCTACTGTCTATGTTATGAACCATTCCTGTGACACTAGTTATAGATTCCGATTCTTCACTTCAGGTTTACTGTATCCCTCTGACTTTATTGCCGATGAAACACAGAAATTGCATCGGAATTAAATAGAAAAGGCACAATGCCGACTTAAGTACAAGAAGACTGAGGCTTCTTAGTGCTTATAGTTTGAACCATTGCTGTGACACTAGTTATAGATTCCGATGCTTTACTTCAGGTTGACTGTATACCTTGGACATGCTTATTGACGATGAAACACAGAAAATGCATTGGAATTAAATACAAAAGGCACAATGCCGACTTAAGTACAAGAATACTGACTCTTCTTACTGTCTGTATTTCGAACCATCCCCGTGACACTAGTTATAGATTCCGATGCTTCACTCCAGGTTTACTGTATCCCTTGGACCTTCTTATTGACAATGAAACACAGAAATTGCATCGGAATTAAATACAAAAGGCACAATGCCGACTTAAGTACAAGAAGACTGACTCTTCTTACTTTCTATGTTTTGAACCTTTCCTGTGACACTAGTTATAGATTCCGATGCTTCACTCCAGGTTTACTGTAATCCTTGGACCTTCTCATTGACGATGAAACACAGAAATTGCATCGCAATTAAATAGAAAAGGCACAATGCTGACTTAAGTACAAGAAGACTGACTCATCTTACTGACTATGTTTGAACCATTCCTGTGACACTAGTTATAGATTCCGATGCTTCACTTCAGGTTTACTGTATACCTTGTACCTTCTTATTGACGATGAAACACAGAAATTGCATCGCAATTAATTACAAAAGGCACAATGCCGACTTAAGTACAAGAAGACCGACTCTTCCTACTGTGTATGTTTTGAACCATTCCTGTGACACTAGTTACGGATTCCAATGTTTCACCTCAGGTTTACTGTATCCCTCTGACCTTCTTATTGACAATGAAACACAGAAATTGCATCGGAATTAAATACAAAAGGCACAATGCCGACTTAAGTACAAGAATACTGACTCTTCTTACTGTCTATGTTTTGAACCAGCCCCGTGACACTAGTTATAGATTCCGATGCTTCCCTCCAGGTTGACTGTATCCCCTGGACCTTATTATTGATGATGATACACAAAAATTGCATCGGAATTAAATACAAAAGGCACAATGCCGACTTTAGTACAAGAAGACTGACTCTTCTTAGTGACTATGCTTTGAACCATTCCTGTGACACTAGTTATAGATTCCGAGGCTTCACTTCAGGTTTACTGTATACCTTGGACATTCTTATTGACGATGAAACACAGAAATTGCATCGGAATTAAATAGAAAAGGCTCAATGTCGACTTAAGTGCAAGAAGACTGA
This sequence comes from Schistocerca serialis cubense, assembly GCF_023864345.2. NCBI lineage: Eukaryota > Metazoa > Arthropoda > Insecta > Orthoptera > Acrididae > Schistocerca > Schistocerca serialis. Next base: position 545,019,068 of record NC_064646.1, on the reverse strand, counting down.
CTCTTCTTACTGTCTATGATTTGAACCATTCCTGTGACACTAGTTATAGATTCCGATGCTTCACCCCAGGTTTACTGTAACCCTTGGACCTTCTTATTGGCGATGAAACACAGAAATTGCATCGGAATTAAATAGAAAAGGCACAATACTGACTTAAGTTCAAGAAGACAGACTCTTCTTACTGACTATGCTTTGAACCATTCCTGTGACACTAGTTGTGGATTCCGATGCTTCACTTCAGGTTTACTGTATACCTTGTACTTTCTTATTGACGATGAAACACAGAAATTGCATCGGGATTAAATACAAAAGGCACAATGCGACTTAAGTACAAGAAGACTGACTCTTCCTACTGTCTATGGTTTGAACCATTCCTGTGACGCTAGATTTGGATTCCGATGCTTCACTTCAGGTTTACTGTATCCCTCTGACCTTATTGCCGATGAAACACAGAAATGGCATCGGAATTCAATAGAAATGGCACAATGCCGACTTAAGTACAAGAAGACTGACTCTTCTTACTGTCTATGTTTTGAACCATTCCTGAGACACTAATTATAGATTCCGATGCTTCACTCCACATTTACTGTAACTCTTGGACCTTCTTATTGACGATGAAACACAGAAATTGCATCGGAATTAAATAGAAAAGGCACAATGCCGACTTAAGTACAAGAACACTGATTCTTCTTACTGACTATGTTTGAACCATTCCTGTGACACTAGTTACAGATTCCGATGCTTCACTTCAGGTTTACTGTATCCCTCTGACCTTCTTATTGACGATGAAACACCGAAATTGCATCGGAATTAAATAGAAAACTCACAATGCCGACTCAAGTACAAGAAGACTGACTCTTCTTACTGTCTATGTTTTGAACCAATGCTGTCACACTAGTTATAGATTCCGATGCTTCACTCCAGGTTTACTGTAACCCTTGGGCCTTCTTATTGACGAGGAAACACAGAAATTGCATCGGAATTAAATAGAAAAGGCACAATGCTCACTTAAGTACAAGAAGACAGACTCTTCTTACTGACTATGTTTTGAACCATTCCTGTGACACTAGTTATAGATTCCGATGCTTCACTTCAGGTTTACTGTATACCTTGTACCTTCTTATTGACGATGAAACACAGAAATTGCATCGGAATTAAATACAAAAGGCACAACGCCGACTTAAGTACAAGAAGACTGACTCTTCCTACTGCTATGTTTTGAACCATTCCTGTGACACTAGTTTTGGATTCCGATGCTTCACCTCAGGTTTACTGTATCCCTCTGACCTTCTTATTGACAATGAAACACAGAAATTGCATCGGAATTAAATACAAATGGCACAATGCCGACTTAAGTACAAGAAGACTGACTCTTCCTACTGTCTATGTTTTGAACCATTCCTGTGACACTAGTTATAGATTCCGATGCTTCACTCCAGGTTTACTGTATCCCTTGGACCTTCGTATTGACGATGAAACACAGAAATGCATCGGAAGTTAATACAATTGGCACAATGGCGACTTAAGTATAGAAGACTGACTCTTATTACTGACTATCATTTGGACCATTCCTGTGCCACTAGTTATAGATTCCGGTGCTTCACTTCAGGTTTAATGGATCCCTTGGACCTACTTATTGACGATGAAAGACAGAAATTGCATCGGAATTAAATACAAAAGGCACAATGCCGACTTAAGTACAAGAATACTGACTCTTCTTACTGTCTATGTTTTGAACCAGCCCCGTGACACTAGTTATAGATTCCGATGCTTCACTCCAGGTTGACTGTATGCCTTGGACCTTCTTATTGATGATGATACACAGAAATTGCATCGGAATTAAATACAAAAGGCACAATGCCGACTTTAGTACAAGAAGACTGACTCTTCTTACTGTCTATGTTTTGAACCATTCCTGTGACACTAGTTATAGATTCCGATGCCTCACGCTAGGTTTAATGTATCCCTTGAACCTTCTTATTGACAATGAGACACAGAAATTGCATAGGAATTAAATAAAAAAGGCACAATTCCGACTTAAGAACAAGAAGACTGACTCTGCTTACTGTCCATGTTGTCAACCATTCCTGTGACACTAGTTACAGATTCTGATGCCTCACTCCAGGTTAACCGTATCCCTTGGACCTTCTTATTGACGATGAAACACAGTAATTGCATCGGAATTAAATAGAAAAGGCACAATGCTGACTTAAGTACAAGAAGACAGACTCTTCTTACTGACTATGCTTTGAACCATTCCTGTGACACTAGTTATAGATTCCGATGCTTCACCTCAGGTTTACTGTATCCCTCTGACCTTATTGCCGATGAAACACAGAAATTGCATCGGAATTAAATAGAAAAGGCACAATGCCGACTTAAGTACAAGAAACTGACTCTTCTTAGTGATTATAGTTTGAACCATTGCTGTCATACTAGTTATAGATTCCGATGCTTTACTTCAGGTTTACTGTGTACCTTGGACATTCTTATTGACGATGAAACACAGAAATTGCATCGGAATTAAATAGAAAAGGCACAATGCTGACTTAAGTACAAGAAGACAGACTCTTCTTACTGACTATGCTTTGAACCATTCCTGTGACAATAGTTATAGATTCCGATGCTTCACTTCAGGTTTACTGTATACCTTGTACCTTCTTATTGACGATGAAACACAGAAATTGCATCGGAATTAAATACAAACGGCACAATGCCGAGTTAAGTACAAGAAGAATGACTCTTCTTACTGTCTATGTTTTGAACCATTCCTGTGACACTAGTTTTGGATTCCGATGCTTCACCTCAGGTTTACTGTATCCCTCTGACCTTTTTGCCGATGAAACACAGAAATTGCATCGGAATTAAATAGAAAAGGCACAATGTCGACTTAAGTACAAGAAGACTGACTCTTCTTACTGTCTATGTTTTGAACCATTCCTGTGACACTAGTTATAGATTCCGATGATTCACTCCACATTTACTGTAACTCTTGGACCTTCTTATTGACGATGAAACACAGAAATTGCATCGGAATTAAATAGAAAAGGCACAATGCCGACTTAAGTACAAGAACACTGTCTCTTCTTACTGACTATGTTTGAACCATTCCTGTGACACTAGTTACAGATTCCGATGCTTCACTTCAGGATTACTGTATCCCTCTGACCTTCTTATTGACGATGAAACACCGAAATTGCATCGGAATTAAATAGAAAACTCACAATGCCGACTCAAGTACAAGAAGACTGACTCTTCTTACTGTCTATGTTTTGAACCAATGCTGTCACACTAGTTATAGATTCCGATGCTTCACTCCAGGTTTACTGTAACCCTTGGACCTTCTTATTGACGAGGAAACACAGAAATTGCATCGGAATTAAATAGAAAAGGCACAATGCTGACTTAAGTACAAGAAGACAGACTCCTCTAACTGACTATGTTTTGAACCATTCCTGTGATACTAGTTATAGATTCCGATGCTTCACTTCAGGTTTACTGTATACCTTGTACCTTCTTATTGACGATGAAACACAGAAATTGCATCGGAATTAAATACAAATGGCACAATGCCGACTTAAGTACAAGAAGACTGACTCTTCCTACTGTCTATGATTTGAACCATTCCTGTGACACTAGTTTTGGATTCCGATGCTTCACCTCAGGTTTACTGTATCCCTCTGACCTTCTTATTGACAATGAAACACAGAAATTGCATCGGAATTAAATACAAATGGCACAATGCCGACTTAAGTACAAGAAGACTGACTCTTCCTACTGTCTATGTTTTGAACCATTCCTGTGACACTAGTTATAGATTCCGATGCTTCACTTCAGGTTTACTGTATCCCTCTGACTTTATTGCCGATGAAACACAGAAATTGCATCGGAATTAAATAGAAAAGGCACAATGCCGACTTAAGTACAAGAAGACTGACGCTTCTTAGTGATTAAAGTTTGAACCATTGCTGTCACACTAGTTATAGATTCCGATGCTTTACTTCAGGTTTACTGTGTACCTTGGACATTCTTATTGACGATGAGACACAGAAATTTCATCGGAATTAAATACAAAAGACACAATGCCGACTTAAGTACAAGAAGACTGACTCTTCTTACTGACTATGCTTTGAACCATTCCTGTGACACTAGTTATAGATTCCGATGCTTCATCTCAGGTTTACTGTATACCTTGGACATTCTTATTGACGATGAAACAGAGAAATTGCATGGGAATTAAATAGAAAAGGCTCAATGTCGACTTAAGTACAAGAAGACTGACTCTTCTTACTGTCTATGTTTTGAACCATTCCTGTGACACTAGTTATAGATTCCGATGCTTCACTCAAGGTTTACTGTAACCCTTGGACCTTCTTATTGACGATGAAACACAGAAATTGCATCGCAATTAAATAGAAAAGGCACAATGCTGATTTAAGTACAAGAAGACTGACTCTTCTTACTGGCTATGTTTTGAACCATTCCTGTGACACTAGTTATAGATTCCGATGCTTCACTTCAGGTATACTGTATCCCTCTGACCGTATTGCCGATGAAACACAGAAATTGCATCGGAATTAAATAGAAAAGGCACAATGCCGACTTAAGTACAAGAAGACTGACTCCTCTTAGTGATTATAGTTTGAACCATTGCTGTCACACTAGTTATAGATTCCGATGCTTTACTTCAGGTTTACTGTATACCTTGGACATTCTTATTGACGATGAAACACAGAAATTGCATCGGAATTAAATAGAAAAGGCACAATGTCGACTTATGTACAAGGAGACTGACTCTTCTTACTGTCTATGTTTTGAAACATTCCTGTGACTCTTGTTATAGATTCCGATGCTTCACTCCACATTTACTGTATACCTTGGACATTCTTATTGACGATGAAACACAGAAATTGCATCGGAATTAAATAGAAAAGGCACAATGCCGACTTAAGTACAAGAAGACTGACTCCTCTTACTGACTATGTTTGAACCATTCCTGTGAAACTAGTTACAGATTCCGATGCTTCACTTCAGGTTTACTGAATCTCTCAGACTGTCTTATTGACGATGAAACACCGAAATTGCATCGGAGTCAAATAGAAAACTCACAATGCCGACTCAAGTACAAGAAGACTGACTCTTCTTACTGTCTATGTTTTGAACCATTCCTGTGACACTAGTTATAGATTCCGATGCTTCACTTAAGGTTTACTGTATACCTTGGGCCTTCTTATTGACGATGAAACACAGAAATTGTATCGGAATTAAATAGAAAAGGCACAATGCCGACTTAAGTACAAGAAGACTGACTCTTCTTAGTGATTATAGTTTGAACCATTGCTGTGACACTAGATATAGATTCCGATGCTTTACTTCAGGTTTACTGTATACCTCGGACATTCTTATTCACGATGAAACAGAGAAATTGAATCGGAATTAGATAGAAAAGGCTCATTGTCGACTTAAGTACAAGAAGACTGACTCTTCTTATTGTCTATGTTTTGAACCATTCCAGTGACACTAGTTATAGATTCCGATGCTTCACTCCAGGTTTACTGTAATCCTTGGACCTTCCTATTGACGATGAAACACAGAAATTGCATCGCAATTAAATAGAAAAGGCACAATGCTGACTTAAGTACAAGAAGACTGACTCTTCTTACTGACTATGTTTTGAACCATTCCTGTGACACTAGTTATAGATTCCGATGCTTCACTTCAGGTTTACTGTATACCTTGTACCTTCTTATTGACGACGAAACACAGAAATTGCATCGGAATTAAATACAAAAGGCACAATGCCGACTTAAGTACAAGAAGACTGACTCTTCCTACTGTCTATGTTTTGAACCATTCCTGTGACACTAGTTATGGATTCCGATGCATCACCTCAGGTTTACTGTATCCCTCTGACCTTCTTATTGACAATGAAACACAGAAATTGCATCGGAATTAAATACAAATGGCACAATGCCGACTTAAGCACAAGAAGACTGACTCTTCCTACTGTCTATGTTTTGAACCATTCCTGTGACACTAGTTATAGATTCCGATGCTTCACTTCAGGTTTACTGTATCCCTCTGACCTTATTGCCGATGAAACACAGAAATTGCATCGGAATTAAATAGAAAAGGCACAATGCCGACTTAAGTACAAGAAGACTGACTCTTCTTAGTGATTATAGTTTGAACCATTGCTGTCACACTAGTTATAGATTCCGATGCTTTACTTCAGGTTTACTGTATACCTTGGACATTCTTATTGACGATGAAACATAGAAATTGCATCGGAATTAAATAGAAAAGGCACAATGTCGACTTAAGTACAAGAAGACTGACTCTTCTTACTGCCTATGTTTTGAACCATTCCTGTGACACTAGTTATAGATTCCGATGCTTCACTCCACATTTACTGTAACCCTTGGACCTTCTTATTGACGATGAAACACAGAAATTGCATCGGAATTAAATAGAAAAGGCACAATGCCGACTGAAGTACAAGAAGACTGACTCTTCTTACTGACTATGTTTGAACCATTCCTGTGACACTAGTTACAGATTCCGATGCTACACTTCAGGTTTACTGTATCCCTCTGACCTTCTTATTGACGATGAAACACCGAAATTGCATCGGAGTTAAATAGAAAACTCACAATGCCGACTCAAGTACAAGAAGACTGACTCTTCTTAGTGATTATAGTTTGAACCTTTGCTGTGACACTAGTTATAGATTCCGATGCTTTACTTCAGGTTTACTGTATACCTTAGACATTCTTATTGAGGGGCAGCAGCCTTTTCAGTTGTTGCAAGGGCAACAGTCTGGATGATTGACTGATCTGGCCTTGTAACAATAACCAAAACGGCCTTGCTGTGCTGGTACTGCGAACGGCTGAAAGCAAGGGGAAACTACAGCCGTAATTTTTCCCGAGGGCATGCAGCTTTACTGTATGATTACATGATGATGGCGTCCTCTTGGGTAAAATATTCCGGAGGTAAAATAGTCCCCCATTCGGATCTCCGGGCGGGGACTACTCAAGAGGATGTCGTTATCAGGAGAAAGAAAACTGGCGTTCTACGGATCGGAGCGTGGAATGTCAGATCCCTTAATCGGGCAGGTAGGTTAGAAAATTTAAAAAGGGAAATGGATAGGTTGAAGTTAGATATAGTGGGAATTAGTGAAGTTCGGTGGCAGGAGGAACAAGACTTCTGGTCAGGTGACTACAGGGTTATAAACACAAAATCAAATAGGGGTAATGCAGGAGTAGGTTTAATAATGAATAGGAAAATAGGAATGCGGGTAAGCTACTACAAACAGCATAGTGAACGCATTATTGTGGCCAAGATAGATACGAAGCCCACGCCTACTACAGTAGTACAAGTTTATATGCCAACTAGCTCTGCAGATGACGAAGAAATTGAAGAAATGTATGATGAAATAAAAGAAATTATTCAGATTGTGAAGGGAGACGAAAATTTAATAGTCATGGGTGACTGGAATTCGAGTGTAGGAAAAGGGAGAGAAGGCAACATAGTAGGTGAATATGGATTGGGGGACAGAAATGAAAGAGGAAGCCGCCTGGTCGAATTTTGCACAGAGCACAACATAATCATAACTAACACTTGGTTTAAGAATCATGAAAGAAGGTTGTATACATGGAAGAACCCTGGAGATACTAAAAGGTATGAGATAGATTATATAATGGTAAGACAGAGACTTAGGAACCAGGTTTTAAATTGTAAGACATTTCCAGGGGCAGATGTGGACTCTGACCACAATCTATTGGTTATGACCTGTAGATTAAAACTGAAGAAACTGCAAAAAGGTGGGAACTTAAGGAGATGGTACCTGGATAAACTAAAAGAACCAGAGGTTGTACAGAGATTCAGGGAGAGCATAAGGGAGCAACTGACAGGAATGGGGGAAATAAATACAGTAGAAGAAGAATGGGTAGCTTTGAGGGATGAAGTAGTGAAGGCAGCAGAGGATCAAGTAGGTAAAAAGACGAGGGCTAGTAGAAATCCTTGGGTAACAGAAGAAATATTGAATTTAATTGATGAAAGGAGAAAATATAAAAATGCAGTAAGTGAAACAGGCAAAAAGGAATACAAACGTCTCAAAAATGAGATCGACAGGAAGTGCAAAATGGCTAAGCAGGGATGGCTAGAGGACAAATGTAAGGATGTAGAGGCCTATCTCACTAGGGGTAAGATAGATACCGCCTACAGGAAAATTAAAGAGACCTTTGGAGATAAGAGAACGACTTGTATGAATATCAAGAGCTCAGATGGAAACCCAGTTCTAAGCAAAGAAGGGAAAGCAGAAAGGTGGAAGGAGTATATAGAGGGTCTACACAAGGGCGATGTACTTGAGGACAATATTATGGAAATGGAAGAGGATGTAGATAAATATGAAATGGGAGATATGATACTGCGTGAAGAGTTTGACAGAGCACTGAAAGACCTGAGTCGAAACAAGGCCCCCGGAGTAGACAATATTCCATTGGAACTACTGACGGCCATGGGAGAGCCAGTCCTGACAAAACTCTACCATCTGGTGAGCAAGATGTATGAAACAGGCGAAATACCCTCAGACTTCAAGAAGAATATAATAATTCCAATCCCAAAGAAAGCAGGTGTTGACAGATGAGAAAATTACCGAACTATCAGCTTAATAAGTCACAGCTGCAAAATACTAACACGAATTCTTTACAGACGAATGGAAAAACTAGTAGAAGCCAATCTCGGGGAAGATCAGTTTGGATTCCGTAGAAACACTGGAACACGTGAGGCAATACTGACCTTACGACTTATCTTAGAAGAAAGATTAAGGAAAGGCAAACCTACGTTTCTAGCATTTGTAGACTTAGAGAAAGCTTTTGACAATGTTGACTGGAATACTCTCTTTCAAATTCTAAAGGTGGCAGGGGTAAAATACAGGGAGCGAAAGGCTATTTACAATTTATACAGAAACCAGATGGCAGTTATTAGAGTCGAGGGATATGAAAGGGAAGCAGTGGTTGGGAAGGGAGTAAGACAGGGTTGTAGCCTCTCCCCGATGTTGTTCAATCTGTATATTGAGCAAGCAGTAAAGGAAACAAAAGAAAAATTTGGAGTAGGTATTAAAATTCATGGAGAAGAAATAAAAACTTTGAGTTTCGCCGATGACATTGTAATTCTGTCAGAGACAGCGAAGGACTTGGAAGAACAGTTGAATGGAATGGACAGTGTCTTGAAAGGAGGATATAAGATGAACATCAACAAAAGCAAAACAAGGATAATGGAATGTAGTCTAATTAAGTCGGGTGATGCTGAGGGAATTAGATTAGGAAATGAGGCACTTCAAGTAGTAAAGGAGTTTTGCTATTTGGGGAGCAAAGTAACTGATGATGGTCGAAGTAGAGAGGATATAAAATGTAGGCTGGCAATGGCAAGGAAAGCGTTTCTGAAGAAGAGAAATTTGTTAACATCCAGTATAGATTTAAGTGTCAGGAAGTCATTTCTGAAAGTATTCGTATGGAGTGTAGCCATGTATGGAAGTGAAACATGGACGATAAATAGTTTGGAAGAGAAGAGAATAGAAGCTTTCGAAATGTGGTGCTACAGAAGAATGCTGAAGATTAGCTGGGTAGATCACATAACTAATGAGGAAGTATTGAATAGGATTGGGGAGAAGAGAAGTTTGTGGCACAACTTGACCAGAAGAAGGGATCGGTTGGTAGGACATGTTCTGAGGCATCAAGGGATCACTAATTTAGTATTGGAGGGCAGCGTGGAGGGTAAAAATCGTAGAGGGAGACCAAGAGATGAATACACTAAGCAGATTCAGAAGGATGTAGGTTGCAGTAGGTACTGGGAGATGAAAAAGCTTACACAGGATAGAGTAGCATGGAGAGCTGCATCAAACCAGTCTCAGGACTGAAGACCACAACAACAACATTGACGATGAAACACAGAAATTGCATCGGAATTAAATACAAAAGGCACAATGCCGACTTAAGTACAAGAATACTGACTCTTCTTACTGACTATGTTTCGAACCATCCCCGTGTCACTAGTTATAGATTCCGATGCTTCACTCCAGGTTGACTGTATCCCTTGGACCTTCTAATTGACGATGATACACAGAAATTGCATCGGAATTAAATACAAAAGGCACAATGCCGACTTCAGTACAAGAAGACTGACTCTTCTTACTGTCTATGTTTTGAACCATTCCTGTGACACTAGTTATAGATTCCGATGCCTCACTCTAGGTTTAATGTATCCCTTGAACCTTCTTATTGAAGATGAAACAAAGAAATTGCATAGGAATTAAATAAAAAAGGCACAATGCCGACTTAAGTACAAGAAGACTGACTCTGCTTACTGTCTATGTTTTGAACCATTCCTGTGACACTAGTTATAGATTTCGATGCCTCACTTCAGGTTTACTGTATACCTTGGACATTATTATTGACGATGAAACACAGAAATTGCATCGGAATTAAATAGAAAAGGCTTAATGTCGACTTAAGTACAAGAAGACTGACTTTTCTTACTGTCTATGTTTTGAACCATTCCTGTGACACTAGTTATAGATTCCGATGCTTCACTCCAGGTTTACTGTAACCCTTGGACCTTCTTATTGACGATGAAACACAGAAATTGCATCGGAATTAAATAGAAAAGCCACAATGCTGACTTAAGTACAAGAAGACTGACTCTTCTTACTGACTATGTTTTGAACCATTCCTGTGACACTTGTTATAGATTCCGATGCTTTACTTCAGGTTTACTGTATACCTTGGACATTCTTATTGACGATGAAACACAGAAATTGCATCGGAATTAAATAGAAAAGGCACAATGTCGACTTAAGTACAAGAAGACTGACTCTTCTTACTGTCTATGCTTTGAACCATTCCTGTGACACTAGTTATAGATTCCGATGCTTGACTCCCGGCTTACTGTAACCCTTGGACCTTCTTATTGACGATGAAACACAGAAATTGCATAGGAATTAAATAGAAAAGGCACAATGCCGACTTAAGTACAAGAAGACTGACTCTTCTTACTGACTATGTTTGAACGATTCCTGTGACACTAGTTACAGATTCCGATGCTTCACTTCAGGTTTACTGTATCCCTCTGACCTTCTTATTGACGATGAAACACCTTAAATGCATCGGAATTAAATAGAAAACTCACAATGCCGACTCAAGTACAAGAAGACTGACTCTTCTTACTGTCTATGTTTTGAACCATTCCTGTGACACTAGTTATAGATTCGGATGCTTCACTCCAGGTTTACTGTATACGTTGGTCCTGCTTATTGACGAAGAAACACAGAAATTGCATCGGAATTAAATAGAAAAGGCACAATGCCGACTTAAGTACAAGAAGACTGACTCTTCTTAGTGATTATAGTTTGAACCATTGCTGTGACACTAGTTATCGATTCCGATGCTTTACTTCAGGTTTACTGTATACCTTGGACATTCTTATTGACGATGAAACACAGAAATTGCATCGGAATTGAATAGGAAAGGCACAATGTCGACTTAAGTACAAGAAGACTGACTCTTCTTACTGTCTATGATTGAACCACTCCTGTGACACTAGTTATAGATTCCGATGCTTCACTCCAGGTTTACTGTAACCCTTGGACCTTCTTATTGACGATGAAACACAGAAATTGCATCGGAATTAAATAGAAAAGGCACAATGCCGACTTAAGTAAAAGAAGACTGACTCTTCTTAGTGATTATAGTTTGAACCATTGCTGTGACACTAGTTATAGATTCCGATGCTTTACTTCAGGTTTACTGTATACCTTGGACATTCTTATTGTCGATGAAACACAGAAATTGCATCGGAATTAAATACAAAAGGCACAATGCCGACTTAAGTACAAGAATACTGACTCTTCTTACTGCCTATGTTTCGAACCATCCTCGTGACACTAGTTATAGATTCCGATGCTTCACTCCAGGTTGACTGTATCCCTTGGACCTTCTAATTGACGATGATACACAGAAATTGCATCGGAATCAAATACAAAAGGCACAATGCCGACTTCAGTACAAGAAGACTGACTCTTCTTACTGTCTATGTTTTGAACCATTCCTGTGACACTAGTTATAGATTCCGATGCCTCACTCTAGGTTTAATGTATCCCTTGAACCTTCTTATTGACGATGAAACACAGAAATTGGATAGGAATTAAATAAAAAAGGCACAATGGCGACTTAAGTACAAGAAGACTGACTCTGCTTACTGTCTATGTTTTGAACCATTCCTGTGACACTAGTTACAGATTCCGATGCCTCACTCCAGGTTTACTGTATGCCTTGGACCTTCTTATTGACGATGAAACACAGAAATTTCATCGGAATTAAATACAAAAGGCACAATGCCGACTTAAGTACAAGAAGACTGACTCTTCTTACTGACTATGCTTTGAACCATTCCTGTGACACTAGTTATAGATTCCGATGCTTCACTTCAGGTTTACTGTATACCTTGGAAATTCTTATTGACGATGAAACACAGAAATTGCATCGGAATTAAATAGAAAAGGCTTAATGTCGACTCAAGTACAAGAAGACTGACTCTTCTTACTGTCTATGTTTGAACCATTCCTGTGACACTAGTTATAGATTCTGATGCTTCACTACAGGTTTACTGTAACCCTTGGACCTTAGTATTGACGATGAAACAAAGAAATTGCATCGGAATTAAATACAAAAGGCACAATGCTGACTTAAGTACAAGAAGACTGACTCTTCTTACTGACTATGTTTTGAACCATTCCTGTGACACTAGTTATAGATTCCGATGCTTCACTTCAGGTTTACTGTATACCTTGTACCTTCTTATTGACGACGAAACACAGAAATTGCATCGGAATTAAATACAAAAGGCACAATGCCGACTTAAGTACAAGAAGACTGACTCTTCCTACTGTCTATGTTTTGAACCATTCCTGTGACACTAGTTATGGATTCCGATGCATCACCTCAGGTTTACTGTATCCCTCTGACCTTCTTATTGACAATGAAACACAGAAATTGCATCGGAATTAAATACAAATGGCACAATGCCGACTTAAGCACAAGAAGACTGACTCTTCCTACTGTCTATGTTTTGAACCATTCCTGTGACACTAGTTATAGATTCCGATGCTTCACTTCAGGTTTACTGTATCCCTCTGACCTTATTGCCGATGAAACACAGAAATTGCATCGGAATTAAATAGAAAAGGCACAATGCCGACTTAAGTACAAGAAGACTGACTCTTCTTAGTGATTATAGTTTGAACCATTGCTGCCACACTAGTTATAGATTCCGATGCTTTACTTCAGGTTTACTGTATACCTTGGACATTCTTATTGACGATGAAACATAGAAATTGCATCGGAATTAAATAGAAAAGGCACAATGTCGACTTAAGTACAAGAAGACTGACTCTTCTTACTGCCTATGTTTTGAACCATTCCTGTGACACTAGTTATAGATTCCGATGCTTCACTCCACATTTACTGTAACCCTTGGACCTTCTTATTGACGATGAAACACAGAAATTGCATCGGAATTAAATAGAAAAGGCACAATGCCGACTGAAGTACAAGAAGACTGACTCTTCTTACTGACTATGTTTGAACCATTCCTGTGACACTAGTTACAGATTCCGATGCTACACTTCAGGTTTACTGTATCCCTCTGACCTTCTTATTGACGATGAAACACCGAAATTGCATCGGAGTTAAATAGAAAACTCACAATGCCGACTCAAGTACAAGAAGACTGACTCTTCTTAGTGATTATAGTTTGAACCTTTGCTGTGACACTAGTTATAGATTCCGATGCTTTACTTCAGGTTTACTGTATACCTTAGACATTCTTATTGAGGGGCAGCAGCCTTTTCAGTTGTTGCAAGGGCAACAGTCTGGATGATTGACTGATCTGGCCTTGTAACAATAACCAAAACGGCCTTGCTGTGCTGGTACTGCGAACGGCTGAAAGCAAGGGGAAACTACAGCCGTAATTTTTCCCGAGGGCATGCAGCTTTACTGTATGATTACATGATGATGGCGTCCTCTTGGGTAAAATATTCCGGAGGTAAAATAGTCCCCCATTCGGATCTCCGGGCGGGGACTACTCAAGAGGATGTCGTTATCAGGAGAAAGAAAACTGGCGTTCTACGGATCGGAGCGTGGAATGTCAGATCCCTTAATCGGGCAGGTAGGTTAGAAAATTTAAAAAGGGAAATGGATAGGTTGAAGTTAGATATAGTGGGAATTAGTGAAGTTCGGTGGCAGGAGGAACAAGACTTCTGGTCAGGTGACTACAGGGTTATAAACACAAAATCAAATAGGGGTAATGCAGGAGTAGGTTTAATAATGAATAGGAAAATAGGAATGCGGGTAAGCTACTACAAACAGCATAGTGAACGCATTATTGTGGCCAAGATAGATACGAAGCCCACGCCTACTACAGTAGTACAAGTTTATATGCCAACTATCTCTGCAGATGACGAAGAAATTGAAGAAATGTATGATGAAATAAAAGAAATTATTCAGATTGTGAAGGGAGACGAAAATTTAATAGTCATGGGTGACTGGAATTCGAGTGTAGGAAAAGGGAGAGAAGGCAACATAGTAGGTGAATATGGATTGGGGGACAGAAATGAAAGAGGAAGCCGCCTGGTCGAATTTTGCACAGAGCACAACATAATCATAACTAACACTTGGTTTAAGAATCATGAAAGAAGGTTGTATACATGGAAGAACCCTGGAGATACTAAAAGGTATGAGATAGATTATATAATGGTAAGACAGAGACTTAGGAACCAGGTTTTAAATTGTAAGACATTTCCAGGGGCAGATGTGGACTCTGACCACAATCTATTGGTTATGACCTGTAGATTAAAACTGAAGAAACTGCAAAAAGGTGGGAACTTAAGGAGATGGTACCTGGATAAACTAAAAGAACCAGAGGTTGTACAGAGATTCAGGGAGAGCATAAGGGAGCAACTGACAGGAATGGGGGAAATAAATACAGTAGAAGAAGAATGGGTAGCTTTGAGGGATGAAGTAGTGAAGGCAGCAGAGGATCAAGTAGGTAAAAAGACGAGGGCTAGTAGAAATCCTTGGGTAACAGAAGAAATATTGAATTTAATTGATGAAAGGAGAAAATATAAAAATGCAGTAAGTGAAACAGGCAAAAAGGAATACAAACGTCTCAAAAATGAGATCGACAGGAAGTGCAAAATGGCTAAGCAGGGATGGCTAGAGGACAAATGTAAGGATGTAGAGGCCTATCTCACTAGGGGTAAGATAGATACCGCCTACAGGAAAATTAAAGAGACCTTTGGAGATAAGAGAACGACTTGTATGAATATCAAGAGCTCAGATGGAAACCCAGTTCTAAGCAAAGAAGGGAAAGCAGAAAGGTGGAAGGAGTATATAGAGGGTCTACACAAGGGCGATGTACTTGAGGACAATATTATGGAAATGGAAGAGGATGTAGATAAATATGAAATGGGAGATATGATACTGCGTGAAGAGTTTGACAGAGCACTGAACGACCTGAGTCGAAACAAGGCCCCCGGAGTAGACAATATTCCATTGGAACTACTGACGGCCATGGGAGAGCCAGTCCTGACAAAACTCTACCATCTGGTGAGCAAGATGTATGAAACAGGCGAAATACCCTCAGACTTCAAGAAGAATATAATAATTCCAATCCCAAAGAAAGCAGGTGTTGACAGATGAGAAAATTACCGAACTATCAGCTTAATAAGTCACAGCTGCAAAATACTAACACGAATTCTTTACAGACGAATGGAAAAACTAGTAGAAGCCAATCTCGGGGAAGATCAGTTTGGATTCCGTAGAAACACTGGAACACGTGAGGCAATACTGACCTTACGACTTATCTTAGAAGAAAGATTAAGGAAAGGCAAACCTACGTTTCTAGCATTTGTAGACTTAGAGAAAGCTTTTGACAATGTTGACTGGAATACTCTCTTTCAAATTCTAAAGGTGGCAGGGGTAAAATACAGGGAGCGAAAGGCTATTTACAATTTATACAGAAACCAGATGGCAGTTATTAGAGTCGAGGGATATGAAAGGGAAGCAGTGGTTGGGAAGGGAGTAAGACAGGGTTGTAGCCTCTCCCCGATGTTGTTCAATCTGTATATTGAGCAAGCAGTAAAGGAAACAAAAGAAAAATTTGGAGTAGGTATTAAAATTCATGGAGAAGAAATAAAAACTTTGAGTTTCGCCGATGACATTGTAATTCTGTCAGAGACAGCGAAGGACTTGGAAGAACAGTTGAATGGAATGGACAGTGTCTTGAAAGGAGGATATAAGATGAACATCAACAAAAGCAAAACAAGGATAATGGAATGTAGTCTAATTAAGTCGGGTGATGCTGAGGGAATTAGATTAGGAAATGAGGCACTTCAAGTAGTAAAGGAGTTTTGCTATTTGGGGAGCAAAGTAACTGATGATGGTCGAAGTAGAGAGGATATAAAATGTAGGCTGGCAATGGCAAGGAAAGCGTTTCTGAAGAAGAGAAATTTGTTAACATCCAGTATAGATTTAAGTGTCAGGAAGTCATTTCTGAAAGTATTCGTATGGAGTGTAGCCATGTATGGAAGTGAAACATGGACGATAAATAGTTTGGAAGAGAAGAGAATAGAAGCTTTCGAAATGTGGTGCTACAGAAGAATGCTGAAGATTAGCTGGGTAGATCACATAACTAATGAGGAAGTATTGAATAGGATTGGGGAGAAGAGAAGTTTGTGGCACAACTTGACCAGAAGAAGGGATCGGTTGGTAGGACATGTTCTGAGGCATCAAGGGATCACTAATTTAGTATTGGAGGGCAGCGTGGAGGGTAAAAATCGTAGAGGGAGACCAAGAGATGAATACACTAAGCAGATTCAGAAGGATGTAGGTTGCAGTAGGTACTGGGAGATGAAAAAGCTTACACAGGATAGAGTAGCATGGAGAGCTGCATCAAACCAGTCTCAGGACTGAAGACCACAACAACAACATTGACGATGAAACACAGAAATTGCATCGGAATTAAATACAAAAGGCACAATGCCGACTTAAGTACAAGAATACTGACTCTTCTTACTGACTATGTTTCGAACCATCCCCGTGTCACTAGTTATAGATTCCGATGCTTCACTCCAGGTTGAATGTATCCCTTGGACCTTCTAATTGACGATGATACACAGAAATTGCATCGGAATTAAATACAAAAGGCACAATGCCGACTTCAGTACAAGAAGACTGACTCTTCTTACTGTCTATGTTTTGAACCATTCCTGTGACACTAGTTATAGATTCCGATGCCTCACTCTAGGTGAACCTTCTTATTGAAGATGAAACAAAGAAATTGCATAGGAATTAAATAAAAAAGGCACAATGCCGACTTAAGTACAAGAAGACTGACTCTGCTTACTGTCTATGTTTTGAACCATTCCTGTGACACTAGTTATAGATTTCGATGCCTCACTTCAGGTTTACTGTATACCTTGGACATTATTATTGACGATGAAACACAGAAATTGCATCGGAATTAAATAGAAAAGGCTTAATGTCGACTTAAGTACAAGAAGACTGACTTTTCTTACTGTCTATGTTTTGAACCATTCCTGTGACACTAGTTATAGATTCCGATGCTTCACTCCAGGTTTACTGTAACCCTTGGACCTTCTTATTGACGATGAAACACAGAAATTGCATCGGAATTAAATAGAAAAGCCACAATGCTGACTTAAGTACAAGAAGACTGACTCTTCTTACTGACTATGTTTTGAACCATTCCTGTGACACTAGTTATAGATTCCGATGCTTTACTTCAGGTTTACTGTATACCTTGGACATTCTTATTGACGATGAAACACAGAAATTGCATCGGAATTAAATAGAAAAGGCACAATGTCGACTTAAGTACAAGAAGACTGACTCTTCTTACTGTCTATGCTTTGAACCATTCCTGTGACACTAGTTATAGATTCCGATGCTTGACTCCCGGCTTACTGTAACCCTTGGACCTTCCTATTGACGATGAAACACAGAAATTGCATAGGAATTAAATAGAAAAGGCACAATGCCGACTTAAGTACAAGAAGACTGACTCTTCTTACTGACTATGTTTGAACGATTCCTGTGACACTAGTTACAGATTCCGATGCTTCACTTCAGGTTTACTGTATCCCTCTGACCTTCTTATTGACGATGAAACACCTTAAATGCATCGGAATTAAATAGAAAACTCACAATGCCGACTCAAGTACAAGAAGACTGACTCTTCTTACTGTCTATGTTTTGAACCATTCCTGTGACACTAGTTATAGATTCCGATGCTTCACTCCAGGTTTACTGTATACGTTGGTCCTGCTTATTGACGAAGAAACACAGAAATTGCATCGGAATTAAATAGAAAAGGCACAATGCCGACTTAAGTACAAGAAGACTGACTCTTCTTAGTGATTATAGTTTGAACCATTACTGTGACACTAGTTATCGATTCCGATGCTTTACTTCAGGTTTACTGTATACCTTGGACATTCTTATTGACGATGAAACACAGAAATTGCATCGGAATTAAATAGAAAAGGCACAATGCCGACTTAAGTAAAAGAAGACTGACTCTTCTTAGTGATTATAGTTTGAACCATTGCTGTGACACTAGTTATAGATTCCGATGCTTTACTTCAGGTTTACTGTATACCTTGGACATTCTTATTGTCGATGAAACACAGAAATTGCATCGGAATTAAATACAAAAGGCACAATGCCGACTTAAGTACAAGAATACTGACTCTTCTTACTGCCTATGTTTCGAACCATCCTCGTGACACTAGTTATAGATTCCGATGCTTCACTCCAGGTTGACTGTATCCCTTGGACCTTCTAATTGACGATGATACACAGAAATTGCATCGGAATCAAATACAAAAGGCACAATGCCGACTTCAGTACAAGAAGACTGACTCTTCTTACTGTCTATGTTTTGAACCATTCCTGTGACACTAGTTATAGATTCCGATGCCTCACTCTAGGTTTAATGTATCCCTTGAACCTTCTTATTGACGATGAAACACAGAAATTGGATAGGAATTAAATAAAAAAGGCACAATGGCGACTTAAGTACAAGAAGACTGACTCTGCTTACTGTCTATGTTTTGAACCATTCCTGTGACACTAGTTACAGATTCCGATGCCTCACTCCAGGTTTACTGTATGCCTTGGACCTTCTTATTGACGATGAAACACAGAATTTTCATCGGAATTAAATACAAAAGGCACAATGCCGACTTAAGTACAAGAAGACTGACTCTTCTTACTGACTATGCTTTGAACCATTCCTGTGACACTAGTTATAGATTCCGATGCTTCACTTCAGGTTTACTGTATACCTTGGAAATTCTTATTGACGATGAAACACAGAAATTGCATCGGAATTAAATAGAAAAGGCTTAATGTCGACTCAAGTACAAGAAGACTGACTCTTCTTACTGTCTATGTTTGAACCATTCCTGTGACACTAGTTATAGATTCTGATGCTTCACTACAGGTTTACTGTAACCCTTGGACCTTAGTATTGACGATGAAACAAAGAAATTGCATCGGAATTAAATACAAAAGGCACAATGCCGACTTAAGTGCAAGAAGACAGACTCCTCCTACTGTCTATGTATTGAACCATTCCTGTGACACTAGTTTTGGATTCCGATGCTTCACTTCAGGTTTACTGTATACCTTGGACATTCTTATTGACGATGAAACACAGAAATTGCATCGGAATTAAATAGAAAAGCCACAATTCTGACTTAAGTACAAGAAGACTGACTCTTCTTACTGACTATGTTTTGAATCAGTCCTGTGACACTAGTTATAGATTCCGATGGTTTACTTCAGGTTTACTGTATACCTTGGACATTCTTATTGACGATGAAACACAGAAATTGCATCGGAATTAAATTGAAAAGGCACAATGCCGACTTAAGTACAAGAAGACTGACTCTTCTTAGTGATTATAGTTTGAACCATTGCTGTGACACTAGTTATCGATTCCGATGCTTTACTTCAGGCTTACTGTATACCTTGGACATTCTTATTGACGATGAAACACAGAAATTGCATCGGAATTAAATAGAAAAGGCACAATGTCGACTTAAGTACAAGAAGACTGACTCTTCTTACTGTCTATGTTTGAACCATTCCTGTGACACTATTTATAGATTCCGATGCTTCACTCCAGATTTACTGTAACCCTTGGACCTTCTTATTGACGATGAAACACAGAAATTGCATCGGAATTAAATAGAAAAGGCACAATGCCGACTTCAGTACAAGAAGACTGACTCTTCTTACTGACTATGTTTTGAACCATTCCTGTGACACTAGTTATAGATTCCGATGCTTCACTTCAGGTTTACTGTATACCTTGTACCATCTTATTGACGATGAAACACAGAAATTGCATCGGAATTAAATACAAAAGGCACAATGCCGACTTAAGTACAAGAAGACAGACTCCTCCTACTGTCTATGTACTGAACCATTCCTGTGACACTAGTTTTGGATTCCGATGCTTCACCTCAGGTTTACTGTATCCCTCTGACCTTCTTATTGACAATGAAACACAGAAATTGCATCGGAATTAAATACAAAAGGCACAATGCCGACTTAAGTACAAGAAGACTGACTCTTCCTACTGTCTATGTTTTGAACCATTCCTGTGACACTAGTTATAGATTCCGATGCTTCACCTCAGGTTTACAGTATCCCTCTGACCTTCTTATTGACAATGAAACACAGAAATTGCATCGGAATTAAATACAAAAGGCACATTGCCGGCTTAAGGACAAGAAGACTGACTCTTCTTACTGACTATGTTTTGAAATATTTCTGTGACTCTAGTCATAGATTACGATGTTTCACTTCGGGTTTACTGTATCGCTTGGACCTTCTTATTGACGATGAAGCACAGTTATTGCATCGGAATTAAATAGAAAAGGCACGATGCCGACTTAAGTACAAGAAGACTGACTCTTCTTAGTGATTATACTTTGAACCATTACGGTGACAATAGTTATAGATTCCGATGCTTCACTTAAGGCTTACTGTATCCCTTGGACCTTGTTATTGACGGTGACACACAGAAAGAGCATTGAAATTAAATACAAAAGGCAAAATGCTAACTTTAGTACACGAAGATTGACTCTTCTTACTGTCTATGTTTTGAACCATTCCTGTGACACTAGTCATAGATTCCGATGCTTCACTTCAGGTTTACTGTATCCTTCTGACCTACTTATTGACGATGAAACACAGAAATTGCATCGGAATTAAATAGAAAACTCACAATGCCGACTTAAGTACAAGAAGACTGACTCTTCATACTGTCTATGTTTTGAACCATTCCTGTGACACTAGTTATAGATTCCGATGCTTCACTCCAGGTTTACTGTATCGCTTGGACCTTCTTATTGACGATGAAGCACAGAAATTGCATCGGAATTAAATAGAAAAGGTACAATGCCGACTTAAGTACAAGAAGACTGACTCTTCTTAGTGATTATAGTTTGAACCATTGCTGTGACACTAATTATAGATTCCGATGCTTTACTTCAGGTTTACTGTATATCTTCGACATTCTTATTGACGATGAAACACAGAAATTGCATCGGAATTAAATACAAAATGCTCAATGTCGACTTAAGTACTAGAAGACTGACTCTTCTTACTGTCTATGTTTTGAACCATTCCTGTGACACTAGTTATAGATTCCGATGCTTCACTCTAGGTTTACTGTAACCCTTGGACATTCTTATTGACGATGAAACACAGAAATTGCATCGGAATTAAATAGAAAAGGCACAATACGAACTTAAGTACAAGAAGACTGACTCTTCTTACTGACTATGTTTTGAACCATTCCTGTGACACTAGTTATAGATTCCGTTGCTTCACTTCAGGTTTACTGTATACCTTGGACCTTCTTATTGACGATTAAACACAGAAATTGCATCGGAATTAAATACAAAAGGCACAATGCCGACTTAAGTACAATAACACTGACTCTTCCTACTGTCTATGTTTTGAACAATTCCTGTGACACTAGTTATGGATTCCGATGCATCACCTCAGGTTTACTGTATCCCTCTGACCTTCTTATTGACAATGAAACACAGAAATTGCATCGGAATTAAATCCAAATGGCACAATGCCAACTTAAGCACAAGAAGACTGACTCTTCCTACTGTCTATGTTTTGAACCATTCCTGTGACACTAGTTATAGATTCCGATGCTTCACTTCAGGTTTACTGTATCCCTCTGACCTTATTGCCAATGAAACACAGAAAATGCATCGGAATTAAATAGAAAAGGCACAA
The DNA here is from genome assembly GCF_023864345.2 of Schistocerca serialis cubense. NCBI lineage: Eukaryota > Metazoa > Arthropoda > Insecta > Orthoptera > Acrididae > Schistocerca > Schistocerca serialis. Next base: position 544,996,662 of record NC_064646.1, on the reverse strand, counting down.
TGCCGACTTAAGTACAAGAAGACTGACTCGTCTTAGTGATTATAGTTTGAACCATTGCTGTCACACTAGTTACAGATTCCGATGCTTTACTTCAGGTTTACTGTATACCTTGGACATTCTTATTGACGATGAAACATAGAAATTGCATCGGAATTAAATAGAAAAGGCACAATGTCGACTTAAGTACAAGAAGACTGACTCTTCTTACTGTCTATGTTTTGAACCATTCCTGTCACTCTAGTTATAGATTCCGATGCTTCACTCCACATTTACTGTAACCCTTGGACCTTCTTATTGACGATGAAACACAGAAATTGCATCGGAATTAAATAGAAAAGGCACAATGCCGGCTTAAGTACGAGAAGACTGACTCTTCTTACTGACTATGTTTTGAACCATTCCTGTGACACTAGTTATAGATTCCGATGCTTCACTTCAGGTTTACTGTATACCTTGTACCATCTTATTGACGATGAAACACAGAAATTGCATCGGAATTAAATACAAAAGGCACAATGCCGACTTAAGTACAAGAAGACAGACTCCTCCTACTGTCTATGTACTGAACCATTCCTGTGACACTAGTTTTGGATTCCGATGCTTCACCTCAGGTTTACTGTATCCCTCTGACCTTCTTATTGACAATGAAACACAGAAATTGCATCGGAATTAAATACAAAAGGCACAATGCCGACTTAAGTACAAGAAGACTGACTCTTCCTACTGTCTATGTTTTGAACCATTCCTGTGACACTAGTTATAGATTCCGATGCTTCACCTCAGGTTTACTGTATCCCTCTGACCTTCTTATTGACAATGAAACACAGAAATTGCATCGGAATTAAATACAAAAGGCACAATGCCGGCTTAAGGACAAGAAGACTGACTCTTCTTACTGACTATGTTTTGAAATATTTCTGTGACTCTAGTTATAGATTACGATGTTTCACTTCAGGTTTACTGTATCGCTTGGACCTTCTTATTGACGATGAAGCACAGTTATTGCATCGGAATTAAATAGAAAAGGCACGATGCCGACTTAAGTACAAGAAGACTGACTCTTCTTAGTGATTATACTTTGAACCATTACGGTGACAATAGTTATAGATTCCGATGCTTCACTTAAGGCTTACTGTATCCCTTGGACCTTGTTATTGACGGTGACACACAGAAAGAGCATTGAAATTAAATACAAAAGGCAAAATGCTAACTTTAGTACACGAAGATTGACTCTTCTTACTGTCTATGTTTTGAACCATTCCTGTGACACTAGTTATAGATTCCGATGCTTCACTTCAGGTTTACTGTATCCTTCTGACCTACTTATTGACGATGAAACACAGAAATTGCATCGGAATTAAATAGAAAACTCACAATGCCGACTTAAGTACAAGAGGACTGACTCTTCATACTGTCTATGTTTTGAACCATTCCTGTGACACTAGTTATAGATTCCGATGCTTCACTCCAGGTTTACTGTATCGCTTGGACCTTCTTATTGACGATGAAGCACAGAAATTGCATCGGAATTAAATAGAAAAGGTACAATGCCGACTTAAGTACAAGAAGACTGACTCTTCTTAGTGATTATAGTTTGAACCATTGCTGTGACACTAATTATAGATTCCGATGCTTTACTTCAGGTTTACTGTATATCTTCGACATTCTTATTGACGATGAAACACAGAAATTGCATCGGAATTAAATACAAAATGCTCAATGTCGACTTAAGTACTAGAAGACTGACTCTTCTTACTGTCTATGTTTTGAACCATTCCTGTGACACTAGTTATAGATTCCGATGCTTCACTCTAGGTTTACTGTAACCCTTGGACATTCTTATTGACGATGAAACACAGAAATTGCATCGGAATTAAATAGAAAAGGCACAATACGAACTTAAGTACAAGAAGACTGACTCTTCTTACTGACTATGTTTTGAACCATTCCTGTGACACTAGTTATAGATTCCGTTGCTTCACTTCAGGTTTACTGTATACCTTGGACCTTCTTATTGACGATTAAACACAGAAATTGCATCGGAATTAAATACAAAAGGCACAATGCCGACATAAGTACAATAACACTGATTCTTCCTACTGTCTATGTTTTGAACAATTCCTGTGACACTAGTTATGGATTCCGATGCATCACCTCAGGTTTACTGTATCCCTCTGACCTTCTTATTGACAATGAAACACAGAAATTGCATCGGAATTAAATCCAAATGGCACAATGCCAACTTAAGCACAAGAAGACTGACTCTTCCTACTGTCTATGTTTTGAACCATTCCTGTGACACTAGTTATAGATTCCGATGCTTCACTTCAGGTTTACTGTATCCCTCTGACCTTCTTATTGACGATGAAACACGGAAATTGCATCGGAGTTAAATAGAAAACTCACAATGCCGACTCAAGTACAAGAAGACTGACTCTTCTTACTGTCTATGTTTTGAACCATTCCTGTGACACTAGTTATAGATTCGGATGCTTCACTCCAGGTTTACTGTATACTTTGGACCTTCTTATTAACGATGAAACACAGAAATTGCATCGGAATTAAATAGAAAAGGCACAATGCCAACTTAAGTAAAAGAAGACTGACTCTTCTTAGTGATTATAGTTTGAACCATTGCTGTGACACTAGTTATAGATTCCGATGCTTTACTTCAGGTTTACTGTATACCTTGGACATTCTTATTGACGATGAAACACAGAAATTGCATAGGAATTAAATAAAAAAGGCACAATGCCGACTTAAGTTCAAGAAGACTGACTCTGCTTACTGTCTATGTTTTGAACCATTCCTGTGACACTAGTTACAGATTCCGATGCCTCACTCCAGGTTTACTGTATCCCTTGGACCTTCTTATTGACGATGAAACACAGAAATTGCATCGGAATTAAATACAAAAGGCACAATGCCGACTTAAGTACAAGAAGACTGACGCTTCTTACTGACTATGCTTTGAACCATTCCTGTGACACTAGTTATAGATTCCGATGCTTCACTTCAGGTTTACTGTATGCCTTGGACATTCTTATTGACGATGAAACACAGAAATTGCATCGGAATTAAATATAAAAGGCACAATGTCGACTTAAGTACAAGATGTCTGACTCTTCTGACTGTCTATGTTTTGAACCATTCCTGTGACACTAGTTATAGATTCCGATGCTTCACTCCAGGTTCACTGTAACCCTTGGACCTTCTTATTGACGATGAGACACAGAAATTGCATCGGAATTAAATACAAAATTCACAATGCCGACATAAGGACAAGAAGACTGATTCTTGCTACTGACAATGTTTTGAAAAATTCCTGTGACTCTAGTTATAGATTCCGATGCTTCACTTCAGGTTTACTGTATCCCTCTGACCTTATTGCCGATGAAACACAGAAATTGCATCGGAATTAAATACAAAAGGCACAATGCCGACTTAAGTACAAGAAGACTGACTCTTCTTACTGTCTATATTTTGAACCATTCCAGTGACACTAGTTATAGATTCCGATGCATCACTTCAAGTTTACTGTATCCCTTGGACCTTCTTATTGACGATGAATCACAGGAATTGCATCGGAAGTAAATACAAAAGGCACAATGCCGACTTAAGTACAAGAAGACTGACTCTTCTTACAGTCCATATTTTGAACCATTCCAGTGACACTAGTTATAGATTCCGATGCTTCACTTCAAGTTTACTGTATCCCTTGGACCTTCTTTTTGACGATGAATCACAGAAATTGCATCGGAAGTAAATACAAAAGGCACAATGCCGACGTAAGGACAAGAAGACTGACTCTTCTTACTGACTATGCTTTGAACAATTCCTGTGACACTAGTTATAGATTCCGATGCCGCACTTTAGGTTTACTGTATCCCTCTGACCTTCTTATTGGCGATGAAACACAGAAATTGCATCGGAATTAAATACAAAAGGCACAATGCCGACTTAAGTAGAAGCAGACTGACTTTTCTTACTGTCTATGTTTCAACCATTCCTGTGACACTAGTTATAGATTCCGATGCTTCACTTCAGGTTTACTGTACCCCTCTGACCTTCTTATTGACGATGAAACACAGAAATTGCATCGGAATTAAATACAAAAGGCACAATGCCGACTTAAGTACAAGAAGACTGACTCTTCCCAATGTCTATGTTTTGAACCATTTCTGTGACACTAGTTTTGGATTCCGATGCTTCACTTCAGGTTTACTGTATCCCTCTGACCTTCTTATTGACAATGAAACACAGAAATTGCATCGGAATTAAATACAAAAGGCACAATGCCGACTTAAGTACAAGAAGACTGACTCTTCCTACTGTCTTTGTTTTGAACCAATCCTATGACAATAGTTATAGATTCCGATGCTTCACTTCAGGTTTACTGCATCCGTTGGAACTTCTTATTGACGATGAATAACAGAAATTGCATCGGAATTAAATACAAAAGGCACAATGCCGACTTAAGGACAAGAAGACTGACTCTTCTTACTGTCTATTCTTTGAACCATTCCTGTGACACTAGTTATAGATTCCGATGCTTCACTTCAGGTTTACTGTATCCCTTGGACCTTCTTATTGACGATGAAACACAGAAACTGCATCGGAATGAAATTGAAAAGACACAATGCCGACTTAAGTACGAGAAGACTGACTCTTCTTACTGATAATAGTTTGAACCATTCCTGTGACAATACTTATAGATTCCGATGCTTCACTTGAGGTTTACTGTATCCCTTGGACATTGTTATTGACGGTGACACACAGATATAGCATTGGAATTAAATACAAAATGCAAAATGCCAACTTTAGTACACGACGACTGACTCTCCTTATTGTCTATGTTTTGAACCATTCCTGTGACACTAGTTATAGATTCCGATGCTTCACTTCAGGTTTACCGTATCCCTCTGACCTTCTTATAGACGATGAAACACCGAAATTGCATCGGAATTAAATAGATAACTCACAATGCTGACTTAAGTACAAGAAGACTGACTCTTCTTACTATCTATGTTTTGAACCATTGCTGTGACACTAGTTATAGATTCCGATGCTTTACTCCAGGTTTACTGTATACCTTGGACCTGCTTATTGACGATGAAACACAGAAATTGCATCGGAATTAAATAGAAAAGGCACAATGCCGACTTAAGTACAAGAAGACTGACTCTTCCTACTGTCTATGTTTTGAACCAATTCTGTGACACTAGTTATAGAGTCCGATGCTTCACTTCAGGTTTACTGTATCCGACGGAACTTCTTATTGACGATGAATAACAGAAATTGCATCGGAATTAAATACAAAAGGCACAATGCCGACTTAAGGACAAGAAGACTGACTCTTCTTACTGTCTATTCTTTGAACCATTCCTGTGACACTAGTTATAGATACCGATGCTTCACTCCAGGTTTACTGTATCCCTTGGACCTTCTTATTGACGATGAAACACAGAAACTGCATCGGAATGAAATTGAAAAGACACAATGCCGACTTAAGTACGAGAAGACTGACTCTTCTTACTGATAATAGTTTGAACCATTCCTGTGACAATAGTTATAGATTCCGATGCTTCACTTCAGGTTTACTGTATCCCTTGGACCTTGTTATTGACGGTGACACACAGAAATAGCATTGGAATTAAATAAAAAATGCAAATTGCCAACTTTAGTACACGACGACTGACTCTCCTTATTGTCTATGTTTTGAACCATTCCTGTGACACTAGTTATAGATTCCGAAGCTTCACTTCAGGTTTACCGTATCCCTCTGACCTTCTTATAGACGATGAAACACCGAAATTGCATCGGAATTAAATAGATAACTCACAATGCTGACTTAAGTACAAGAAGACTGACTCTTCTTACTATCTAAGTGTTGAAACATTGCTGTGACACTAGTTATAGATTCCGATGCTTTACTCCAGGTTTACTGTATACCTTGGACCTTCTTATTGACGATGAAACACAGAAATTGCATCGGAATTAAATAGAAAAGGCACAATGCCGACTTAAGTACAAGAAGACAGACTCTTCTTTGTGATTATAGTTTGAACCAATGCTGTGACACTAGTTATAGATTCCGATGCTTTACTTCAAGTTTATTGTATACCTTGGACATTCTTATTGACGATGAAACACAGAAATTGCATCGGAATGAAATAAAAAAGGCACAATGTCGACTTAAGTACAAGAAGACTGACTCTTCTTACTGTCTATGTTTTCAACCATTCCTGTGACACTAGTTATAGATTCCGATGCTTCACTCCAAGTTTACTGTAACCCTTGGACCTTCTTATTGACGATGAAACACAGAAATTGCATCGGAATTAAATAGAAAAGGCACATTGCCGATTTAAGTACAAGAAGACTGACTCTTCTTACTGACTATGTTTTGAACCATTCCAGTGACACTAGTTATAGATTCCGATGCTTCATTTCAGGTTTACTGTATTCCTTGAACCTTCTTATTGACGATGAAACACAGAAATTGCATCGAAAGTAAATTCAAAAGGCACAATGCCGACTTAAGTGCAAGAAGACTGACTCTTCTTACTGTCTATGTTTTGAACCATTACTGTGACACTAATTATAGATTCCTAAGCTTCACTCCAGGCTTATTGTATCCTTTGGACGTTCTTGTTGACGATGAAACACAGATATTGCATCGGAATTAAATACAAAATGCACAATGCCGACTTAAGGACAAGAAGACTGACTCTTCTTACTGACTATGTTTTGAACCATTCCTGTGACACTTGTTATAGATTCCGATGGTTCACTTCAGGTTTACTGTATCCCTCTGACCGTCTTATTGACGATGAAACACAGAAATTGCATCGGAATTAAATACAAAATGCACAATGCCGACTTAAGTACAAGAAGACTGACTCTTCTTACTGTCTAGGTATCAACCATTGCTTTGACACTAGTTATAGATTCCGATGCTTCACTTCAGGGTTACTGTATCCCTCTGACCTTCTTATTGACGATGAAACACAGAAATTGCATCGGAATTAAATACAAAAGTCACAATGCCGAATTAAGTACAAGGAGACTGACTCTTCTTACTGTCTATGTTTTGAACCATTCCTGTGACACTAGTTATAGATTCCGATGCTTCACTCCAGGTTTACTGTATCCCGTGGACCTTCTTATTGACGATGAAACACAGAAATTGCATCGGAATTAAATAGAAAAGGCACAATGCCGACTTAAGTACAAGAAGACTGACACTTCTTAGAAATTATAGTTTGAACCATTGCTGTGACACTAGTTATAGATTCCGATGCTTTACTTCAGGTTTACTGTATACCTTGGACATTCTTATTGACGATGAAACACAGAAATTGCATCGGAATTAAATAGAAAAGGCTCAATGTCGACTTAAGTACAAGAAGACTGACTCTTCTTGCTGTCTATGTTTTGAACCATTCCTGTGACACTAGTTATAGATTCCGATGCTTCACTCCAGGTTTACTGTAACCCTTGGACCTTCTTATTGACGATGAAACACAGAAATTGCATCGCAATTAAATACAAAGGGCTCAATGCCGACTTAAGTACAAGAAGACTGACTCTTCCTACTGTTTATGTTTTGAACCATTCCTGTGACACTAGTTATAGATTCCGATGCTTCACTCCAGGTTTACTGTGACCCTTGGACCTTCTTATTGACGATGAAACACAGAAATTGCATCGGAATTAAAAAGAAAAGGCACAATGCCTACTTAAGTACAAGATGACTGACTCTTCTTACAGTCTATGTTTTGAACCATTCCTGTGACACTAGTTATAGATTGCGATGCTTCACTTCAGGTTTACTGTATCCCTCTGACCTTCTTATTGACGATGAAACACCGAAATTGCATCGGAATAAAATAGAAAACCACAATGCCGACTTAAGTACAAGAAGACTGAATCTTCTTAGTGTCTATGTTATGAACAATTCCTGTGACACTAGTTATAGATTCCGATGCTTCACTCCAGGTTTACTGTATACCTTGGACCTTCTTATTGACAATGAAACACAGAAATTGCATCGGAATTAAATACAAAAGGCACAATGCCGACTTAAGTACAAGAAGACTGACTCTTCCGACTGTCTATGTTTTGAACCATTCCTGTCACACTAGTTATAGATTCCGATGCTTCACTTCAGGTTTACTGTATCCCTCTGACGTTATTGCCGATGAAACACAGAAATTGCATCGGAATTAAATACAAAAGGCACAATGCCGACTTAAGGACATGAAGACTGACTCTTCTTACTGACTATGTTTTGTAACATTCCTGTGACTCTAGTTATAGATTCCGATGTTCACTTCAGGTTTACTGTCTCCCTTGGATCTTCTTATTGACGATAAATCACAGGAATTGCATCGGAATTAAACACAAAATGCACAATGCCGACTTAAGTACAAGAAGACTGACTCTTCTTACTGTCTATGTTTTGAACCATTCCAGTGACACTAGTTATAGATTCCGATGCTTCACTCCAGATTTACTGTATCCCTTGTACCTTCTTGTTGACGATGAAACACAGAAATTGCATCGGAATTAAATACAAAAGGCACAATCCCGACTTAAGGACATGAAGACTGACTCTTCTTACTGTCTATGTTTTGAACCATTCCTGTGACACTAGTTATAGATTCCGATGCTTCACTTCAGGTTTACTGTATCCCTCTGACCTTCTTATTGACGATGAAACACAGAAATTGCATCGGAATTAAATCCAAAAGCGCAATGCCCACTTAAGTACAAGAAGACTGACTCTTCTTACTGTCTATGTTTCAACCATTCCTGTGATACAAGTTATTGATTCCGATGCTTCACTCCAGGTTTACTGTATCCCTTGGACCTTCTTATTGTCGATGAAACACAGAAACTGCATCGGAATGAAATAGAAAAGGCACAATGCCGAATTAAGTACAAGAGGACTGACATTCTAACTGATAATAGTTTGAACCGTTCCGGTGACAATAGTTATAGATTCCGATGCTTCACTTCAGGTTTACTGTATCCCCCTGACCCTCTTATTAACGATGAAACACTGATATTGCATCGGAATTAAAAAGAAAACTCACAATGCCGACTTATGTACAAGAAGACTGACTCTTCTTACTGTCTATGTTTTGAACCATTCCTGTGACACTAGTTATAGATTCCGATGCTTCACTCCAGGTTTACTGTATCCCTTGGACCTTCTTATTGACGATGAAACACAGAAATTGCATTGGAATTAAATAGAAAAGGCACAATGCCGACTTAAGTACAAGAACACTGACTCTTCTTAGTGATTATAGTTTGAACCATTGCTGTGACACTAGTTATAGATTCCGATGCTTTACTTCAGGTTTACTGTATACCTTGGACATTCTTATTGACGATGAAACACAGAAATTGCATCGGAATTAAATACAAAAGGCACAATGCCGACTTAAGTACAAGAAGACTGACTCTTCCCACTGTCTAAGTTTTGAACCTTTCCTGTGACACTAGATTTGGATTCCGATGCTTCACTTCAGGCTTACTGTATCCCTCTGACCTTCTTATTGAAAATGAAACACAGAAATTGCATCGGAATTAAATAGAAAAGGCACAATGCCGACTTAAGGACAAGAAGACTGACTCTTCTTACAGTCTATATTTTGAACCATTCCAGTGACACTAGTTATATATTCCGATGCTTCACTTCAGGTTTATTGAATTTCTTGGACCTTCTTCTTGACGATGAAACGCAGAAATTACATCGGAATTAAATACAAAAGGCACAATGCCGACTTAAGTACAAGAAGACTGACTCTTCCTACTGTCTATGTTTTGAACCAATTCTGTGACACTAGTAATAGAGTCCGATGCTTCACTTCAGGTTTACTGTATCCCTTGGACCTTCTTATTGACGATGAATCACAGGAATTGCATCGGAATTAAATACAAAAGGCACAATGCCGAATTAAGTACAAGAAGACTGATTCTTCTTACTTTCTATACCTTGAACCATTCCAGTGACACTAGTTATAGATTCCGATGCTTCATTTCAGGTTTACTGTATTCCTTGGACCTTCTTATTGACGATGAACACTGAAATTTCATCGAAATTAAATACAAAAGGCACAATGCCGACTTAAGTACAAGAAGACTGACTCTTCTTACTGTCTATGTTTTGAACCACTACTGTGACATTAGTTATAGATTCCGATGCTTCACTCCAGGTTTACTGTATCCCTTGGACCTTCTTGTTGACGATAACACAGAAATTGCATCGGAATTAAGTAAAAAAGGCACCATGCCGACTTATGGACAAGAAGACTGACTCCTCTAGCTGACTACGTTTTGAACCATTCCTGTGACACTAGTTATAGATTCCGATGCTTCACTTCAGGTTTACTGTATCCTTCTGACCTTCTTATTGACGATGAAACACAGAAATTGCATCGGAATTAAATACAAAAGCACAATGCCGACTTAAGTACAAGAAGACTGACTCTTCTTACTGTCTATGTTTCAACCATTCCTGTGACACTAGTTATAGATTCCGATGCTTCACTTCAGGTTTACTGTATCCCTCTGACCTTCTTATTGACGATGAAACACAGAAATTGCATCGGAATTAAATACAAAATGCACAATGCCGACTTAAGTACAAGAAGACTGACTCTTCTTACTGTCTATTCTTTGAACCATTCCTGTGACACTAGTTATAGATTCCGATGCTTCACTCCAGGTTTACTGTATCCCTTGGACCTTCTTATTGACGATGAATCACAGAAACTGCATCGGAATGAAATTGAAAAGGCACAATGCCGACTTAAGTACAAGAAGATTGACTCTTCTTACTGATAATAGTTTGAACCATTCCTGTGACAATAGTTATAGATTCCGATGCTTCACTTCAGGTTTACTGTATCCCTTGGACCTTGTTATTGACGGTGACACACAGAAATAGCATTGGAATTAAATACAAAAGGCAAAATGCCAACTTTAGTACACGACGACTGACTCTTCTTATTGTCTATGTTTTGAACCATTCCTGTGACACTAGTTATAGATTTCGACGCTTCACTTCAGGTTTACTGTATCTCTCTGACCTTCTTATAGACGATGAAACACCGAAATTGCATCGGAATTAAATAGAAAACTACCAATGCTGACTTAAGTACAAGACTCTTCTTACTGTCTATGTTTTGAACCATTGCTGTGACACTAGTTATAGATTCCGATGCTTCACTCCAGGTTTACTGTATACCTTGGACCTTCTTATTGACGATGATACACAGAAATTGCATCGGAATTAAATAGAAAAGGCACAATGCCGACTTAAGTACAGGAAGACAGACTCTTCTTTGTGATTATAGTTTGAACCATTGCTGTGACACTAGTTATAGATTCCGATGCTTTACTTCAGGTTTACTGTATACCTAGGACTTTCTTATTGACGATGAAACACAGAAATTGCATCGGAATTAAATAAAAGAGGCACAATGTCGACTTAAGTACAAGAAGACTGACTCTTCTTACTGTCTATGTTTTGAACCATTCCTGTGACACTAGTTATAGATTCCGATGCTTCACTCCAGATTTACTGTAACCCTTGGACCTTCTTATTGACGATGAAACACAGAAATTGCATCGGAATTAAATAGAAAAGGCACAATGCCGACTTAAGTACAAGAAGACTGACTCTTCTTAATGACTATGTTTTGTACCATTCCTGTGACACTAGTTATAGATTCCGATGCTTCACTTCAGGTTTACTGTATACCTTGTACCTTCTTACTGACGATGAAACACAGAAATTGCATCGGAATTAAATACAAAAGGCACAATGCCGACTTAAGTACAAGAAGACTGACTCTTCCTACTGTATATGTTTTGAACCAATTCTGTGACACTAGTTATAGAGTCCGATGCTTCACTTCAGGTTTACTGTATCCCTTGGACCTTCTTATTGACGATGAATCACAGGAATTGCATCGGAATTAAATACAAATGGCACAATGCCGACTTAAGTACAAGAAGACTGACTCCTCCTACTGTCTATATTTTGAACCATTCCAGTGACACTAGTTATAGATTCCGATGCTTCACTTCAGGTTTGCTGTATTCCTTGGACCTTCTTAATGACGATGAAAAACAGAAATTCCATCGAAATTAAATACAAAAGGCACAATGCCGACTGAAGTACAAGAAGACTGACTCTTCTTACTGTCTATGTTTTGAACCATTACTGTGACACTAGTTATAGATTCCGAAGCTTCACTCCAGGTTTATTGTATCCTTTGGACCTTCTTGTTGACGACGAAACACAGAAATTGCATCGGAATTAAATACAAAAGGCACAATGCCGACTTAAGTACAAGAAGACTGACTCTTCTTACTGTCTATGTATCAACCATTCCTGTGACACTAGTTATATATTCCGATGCTTCACTTCAGGGTTACTGCATCCCTCTGACCTTCTTATTGACAATGAAACACAGAAATTGCATCGCAATTAAATACAAAAGGCACAATGCCGACATCAGTACAAGAAGACTGACTCTTCTTACTGTCTATTCTTTGAACCATTCCTGTGACACTAGTTATTGATTCCGATGCTTCACTCCAGGTTTACTGTATCCCTTGGACCTTCTTATTGACGATGAAACACAGAAACTGCATCGGAATGAAATAGAAAAGGCACAATGCCGACTTAAGTACAAGAAGACTGACTCTTCTTACTGTCTATGATTTGAACCATTCGTGTGACACTAGTTATAGATTCCGATGCTTCACTCCAGGTTTACTGTATACCTTGGACCTTCTTATTGACGATGAAACACAGAAATTGCATCGGAATTAAATAGAAAAGGCACAATGCCGACTTAAGTAAAAGAAGACTGAATCTTCTTAGAGATTATAGTTTGAACCATTGCTGTGACACTAGTTATAGATTCCGATGCTTTACTTCAGGCTTACTGTATACCTTGGACATTCTTATTGACGATGAAACACAGAAATTGCATCGGAATTAAATAGAAAAGGCTCAATGTCGACTTAAGTACAAGAAGACAGACTCTTCCTACTGTCGATGTTTTGAACCATTCCTGTGACCCTAGTTATAGATTCCGATGCTTCACTCCAGGTTTACTGTGACCCTAGGACCTTCTTATTGACGATGAAACACAGAAATTGCATCGGAATTAAATAGAAAAGGCACAATGCCGACTTATGTACAAGATGACTGACTCTTCTTACTGACTATGTTTTGAACCATTCCTGTGACACTAGTCATAGATTCCGATGCTTCACTTCAGGTTTACTGTATCCCTCTGACCTTATTGCCGATGAAACACAGAAATTGCATCGGAATTAAATACAAAAGGCACAATGCTGACTTAAGGACATGAAGACTGACTCTTCTTACTGACTATGTTTTGAAACATTCCTGTGACTCTAGTTATAGATTCCGATGCTTCACTTCAGGTTTATTGTATCCCTTGGATCTTCTTATTGACGATGAATCATAGGAATTGCATCGGAATTTAACACAAAATGCACAATGCCGACTTAAGTACAAGAAGTCTGACTCTTCTTACTGTCTATATTTTGAACCATTCCAGTGACACTAGTTATAGATTCCGATGCTTCACTTCAGGTTTACTGTATTCCTTGGACTTTCTTATTGACGATGAAACACAGAAATTGCATCAAAATTAAATACAAAAAGCACAATGCCGACTTAAGTACAAGAAGACTGACCCTTCTTACTGTCTATGTTTTGAACCATTACTCTTACACTAGTTATAGATTCCAATGCTTCACTCCAGGTTTACTGTATCCCTTGTACCTTCTTGTTAACGATGAAACATAGAAATTGCATTGGAAATAAATACAAAAGGCACAATGCCGACTTAAGGACAAGAAGACTGATTCTTCTTACTGTCTATGTTTTGAACCATTCCTGTGACACTAGTTATAGATTCCGATGCTTCACTCCAGGTTTACTGTATACCTTGTACCTTCTTACTGACGATGAAACACAGAAATTGCATCGGAATTAAATACAAAAGGCACAATGCCGACTTAAGTACAAGAAGACTGACTCTTCCTACTGTATATGTTTTGAACCAATTCTGTGACACTAGTTATAGAGTCCGATGCTTCACTTCAGGTTTACTGTATCCCTTGGACCTTCTTATTGACGATGAATCACAGGAATTGCATCGGAATTAAATACAAATGGCACAATGCCGACTTAAGTACAAGAAGACTGACTCCTCCTACTGTCTATATTTTGAACCATTCCAGTGACACTAGTTATAGATTCCGATGCTTCACTTCAGGTTTGCTGTATTCCTTGGACCTTCTTATTGACGATGAAAAACAGAAATTCTATCGAAATTAAATACAAAAGGCACAATGCCGACTGAAGTACAAGTAGACTGACTCTTCTTACTGTCTATGTTTTGAACCATTACTGTGACACTAGTTATAGATTCCGAAGCTTCACTCCAGGTTTATTGTATCCTTTGGACCTTCTTGTTGACGACGAAACACAGAAATTGCATCGGAATTAAATACAAAAGGGACAATGCCGACTTAAGTACAAGAAGACTGACTCTTCTTACTGTCTATGTATCAACCATTCCTGTGACACTAGTTATATATTCCGATGCTTCACTTCAGGGTTACTGCATCCCTCTGACCTTCTTATTGACGATGAAACACAGAAATTGCATCGCAATTAAATACAAAAGGCACAATGCCGACTTCAGTACAAGAAGACTGACTCTTCTTACTGTCTATTCTTTGAACCATTCCTGTGACACTAGTTATAGATTCCGATGCTTCACTCCAGGTTTACTGTATCCCTTGGACCTTCTTATTGACGATGAAACACAGAAACTGCATCGGAAAGAAATAGAAAAGGCACAATGCCGACTTAAGTACAAGAAGACTGACTCTTCTTACTGTCTATGATTTGAACCATTCGTGTGACACTAGTTATAGATTCCGATGCTTCACTCCAGGTTTACTGTATACCTTGGACATTCTTATTGACGATGAAACACAGAAATTGCATCGGAATTAAATAGAAAAGGCTCAATGTCGACTTAAGTACAAGACGACTGACTCTTCTTGCTGTCTATGTTTTGAACCATTCCTGTGACACTAGTTATATATTCCGATGCTTCACTCCAGGTTTACTGTAACCCTTGGACCTTCTTATTGTCGATGATACACAGAAATTGCATTTTAATTAAATACAAAAGGCACAATGCCGACTTAAGTACAAGAAGACTGACTCTTCCTACTGTCGATGTTTTGAACCATTCCTGTGACCCTAGTTATAGATTCCGATGCTTCACTCCAGGTTTACTGTGACCCTAGGACCTTCATATTGACGATGAAACACAGAAATTGCATCGGAATTAAATAGAAAAGGCACAATGCCGACTTATGTACAAGATGACTGACTCTTCTTACTGACTATGTTTTGAACCATTCCTGGGACACTAGTCATAGATTCCGATGCTTCACTTCAGGTTTACTGTATCCCTCTGACCATATTGCCGATGAAACACAGAAACTGCATCGGAATTAAATACAAAAGGCACAATGCTGACTTAAGGACATGAAGACTGACTCTTCTTACTGACTATGTTTTGAAACATTCCTGTGACTCTAGTTATAGATTCCGATGCTTCACTTCAGGTTTATTGTATCCCTTGGATCTTCTTATTGACGATGAATCATAGGAATTGCATCGGAATTTAACACAAAATGCACAATGCCGACTTAAGTACAAGAAGTCTGACTCTTCTTACTGTCTATGTTTTGAACCATTCCTGTGACACTAGTTATAGATTCCGATGCTTCACTCCAGGTTTACTGTGACTCTTAGACTTTCTTATTGACGATGAAACACAGAAATTGCATCGGAATTAAATACAAAAGGCACAATGCCGACTTAAGTACAAGAAGACTGACTCTTCTTACTGTCTATGTTTTGAACCATTACTGTGACACTAGTTATAGATTCCAATGCTTCACTCCAGGTTTACTGTATCCCTTGTACCTTCTTGTTGACGATGAAACACAGAAATTGCATCGGAATTAAATACAAAAGGCACAATGCCAACTTAAGTACAAGAAGACTGACTCTTCTTACTGACTATGTTTTGAAACATTCCTGTGACTCTAGTTATAGATTCCGATGGTTAACTTCAGGTTTACTGTATCCCTTGGACCTTCTTATTGACGATGAATCACAGGAATTGCATCGGAATTAAACACAAATTGCACAATGCCGACTTAAGTACAAGAAGTCTGACTCTTCTTACTGTCTATAATTTGAACCATTCCAGTGACACTAGTTATAGATTCCGATGCTTCACTTCAGGTTTACTGTATTCCTTGGACTTTCTTATTGACGATGAAACACAGAAATTGCATCGAAATTAAATACAAAAGGCGCAATGCCGACTTAAGTACAAGAAGACTGACTCTTCTTACTGTCTATGTTACAACCATTCCTGTGATACTAGTTTTTGATTATGATGCTTCACTCCAGGTTTACTGTATCCCTTGGACCTTCTTATTGACGATGAAACACAGAAACTGCATCGGAATGTAATAGGAAAGGCACAATGCCGACTTAGGTACAAGAGGACTGACTCTTCTTACTGATAATAGTTTGAACCATTCCGGTGACAATAGTTATAGATTCCGATGCTTCACTTCAGGTTTACTGTATCCCTTGGACCTTCTTATTGACGATGAATCACAGGAATTGCATCGGAATTAAACACAAAATGCACAATGCCGACTTAAGTACAAGAAGTCTGACTCTTCTTACTGTCTATGTTTTGAACCATTCCTGTGACACTAGTTATAGATTCCGATGCTTCACTCCACGTTTACTGTATCCCTTGGACCTTCTTATTGACGATGAAACACAGAAATTGAATCGGAATTAAATAGAAAAGGCTCAATGTCGACTTAAGTACAAGAAGACTGACTCTTCTTACTGTCTATGTTTTGAACCATTCCTGTGACACTAGTTATAGATTCCGATGCTTCACTTCAGGTTTACCGTATCCCTCTGACCTTATTGCCGATGAAACACTGAAATTGCATCGGTATTAAATAGAAAAGGCACAATGCCGACTTAAGTAAAAGGAGACTGACTCTTCTTAGTGATTATATATTGAACCATTGCTGTGACACTAGTTATAGATTCCGATGCTTTACTTCAGGTTTACTGTATTCCTTGGACATTCTTATTGACGATAAATCACAGGAACTGCTTCGGAATTAAACACAAAATGCACAATGCCGACTTAAGTACAAGAAGTCTGACTCTTCTTACTGTCTATATTTTGAACCATTCCAGTGACACTAGTTATTGATTCCGATGCTTCACTTCAGGTTTACTGTATTCCTTGGACTTTCTTATTGACGATGAAACACAGAAATTGCATCGAAATTAAATACAAAAGGCACAATGCCGACTTAAGTACAAGAAGACTGACTCTTCTTACTGTCTATGTTTTGAACCATTACTGTGACACTAGTTATAGATTCCAATGCTTCACTCCAGGTTTACTGTATCCCTTGTACCTTCTTGTTGACGATGAAACACAGAAATTGCATTGGAATTAAATACAAAAGGCACAATCCCGACTTAAGGACAAGAAGACTGACTCTTCTTACTGTCTATGTTTTGAACCATTCCTGTGACACTAGTTATAGATTCCGATGCTTCACTTCAGGTTTACTGTATCCCTCTGACCTTATTGACGAAGAATCACCGGAATTGCATCGGAATTAAACACAAATTGCACAATGCCGACTTAAGTACAAGAAGACTGACTCTTCTTACTGTCTATATTTTGAACCATTCCAGTGACACTAGTTATAGATTCCGATGCTTCACTTCAGGTTTACTGTATCCCTCTGACCTTATTGCCGATGAAACACAGAAATTGCATCGGAATTAAATACAAAAGGCACAATGCCGACTTAAGGACATGAAGACTGACTCTTCTTACTGACTATGTTTTGAAACATTCCTGTGACTCTAGTTATAGATTCCGATGCTTCACTTCAGGTTTACTGTATCCCTTGGATCTTCTTATTGACGATGAATCACAGGAATTGCATCGGAATTAAACACAAAATGCACAATGCCGACTTAAGTACAAGAAGTCTGACTCTTCTTACTGTCTATATTTTGAACCATTCCACTGACACTAGTTATAGATTCCGATGCTTCACTTCAGGTTTACTGTATTCCTTGGACTTTCTTATTGACGATGAAACACAGAAATTGCATCGAAATTAAATACAAAAGGCACAATGCCGACTTAAGTACAAGAAGACTGACTCTTCTTACTGTCTATGTTTTGAACCAATTCTGTGACACTAGTTATAGATTCCGATGCTTCACTCCAGGTTCACTGTATCCCTTGTACCTTCTTGTTGACGATGAAACACAGAGATTGCATTGGAATTTAATACAAAAGGCACAATGCCGACTTCAGGACAAGAAGACTGACTCTTCTTACTGTCTATGTTTTGAACCATTCCTGTGAAACTAGTTATAGATTCCGATGCTTCACTTCAGGTTTACTGTATCCCTCTGACCTTCTTATTGAGGTTGAAACACAGAAATTGCATCGGAATTAAATACAAAAGGCGCAATGCCGACATATGTACAAGAAGACTGACTCTTCTTACTGTCTATGTTTTAACCATTCCTGAGATACTAGTTATTGATTCCGATGCTTCACTCCAGGTTTACTGTATCCCTTGGACCTTCTTATTGATGATGAAACACAGAAACTGCATCGGAATGATATAGAAAAGACACAATTCCGACTTAAGTACAAGAGGACTGACTCTTCTTACTGATAATAATTTGAACCATTCCGGTGACAATAGTTATAGATTCCGATGCTTCACTTCAGGTTTACTGTATCCCTTGGACCTTGTTATTGACGGTGACACACAGATATAGCATTGGAATTAAATACAAAAGGCAAAATGCCAACTTTAGTACACGAAGACTGACTCTTCTTACTGTCTATGTTTTGTACCATTCCTGTGACACTAGTTATAGATTCCGATGCTTCACTTCAGGTTTACTGTATCCCTCTGACCTTATTGCCGATGAAACACAGAAATTGCATCGGAATTAAATACAAAAGACACAATGCCGACTTAAGGACATGAAGACTGACTGTTCTTACTGACTATGTTTTGAAACATTCCTGTGACTCTAGTTATAGATTCCGATGCTTAACTTCAGGTTTCCTGTATCCCTTGGACCTTCTTATTGACGATGAATCACAGGAATTGCATCGGAATTAAACACAAAATGCACAATGCCGACGTAAGTACAAGAAGTCTGACTCTTCTTACTGTCTATATTATGAACCATTCCAGTGACACTAGTTATAGATTCCGATGCTTCACTTCAGGTTTACTGTATTCCTTGGACTTTCTTATTGACGATGAAACACAGAAATTGCATCGAAATTAAATACAAAAGGCGCAATGCCGACTTAAGTACAAGAATACTGACTCTTCCTACTGTCTATGTTTTGAACCATTCCTGTGAAACTAGTTATAGATTCCGATGCTTCACTTCAGGTTTACTGTATCCCTCTGACCCTCTTATTGAGGTGGAAACACAGAAATTGCATCGGAATTAAATACAAAAGGCGCAATGCCGACTTAAGTACAAGAAGACTGACTCTTCTTACTGTCTATATTATGAACCATTCCTGTGATACTAGTTATTGATTCCGATGCTTTACTCCAGGTTTACTGTATCCCTTGGACCTTCTTATTGACGATGAAACACAGAAACTGCATCGGAATGAAATAGCAAAGACACAATGCCGACTTAAGTACAAGAGGACTGACTCTTCTTACTGATAATAGTTTGAACCATTCCGGTGACAATAGTTATAGATTCCGATGCTTCACTTCAGGTTTACTGTATCCCTTGGACCTTGTTATTGACGGTGACACACCGATATAGCACTGGAATTAAATACAAAAGGCAAAATGCCAACTTCAGTACACGAAGACTGACTCTTCTTACTGTCTATGTTTTGAACCATTCCTGTGACACTAGTTATAGATTCCGATGCTTCACTTCAGGTTTACTGTATCCCTCTGACCTTCTTATTGACGATGAAACACAGAAATTGCATCGGAATTAAAAAGAAAACTCTCAATGCCGAATTAAGTACAAGCAGACTGACTCTTCTTACTGTCTATGTTTTGAACCATTCCTGTGACACTAGTTATAGATTCCGATGCTTCACTCCAGGTTTACTGCATCCCTTGGACCTTCTTATTGCCGATGAAACACAGAAATTGCATCGGAATTAAATAGAAAAGGCACAATGCCGACTTAAGTACAAGAAGACTGACTCTTCTTGGTGATTATATATTGAACCATTGCTGTGACACTAGTTATAGATTGCGATGCTTTACTTCAGGTTTACTGTATACCTTGGACATTCTTATTGACGATGAAACACAGATATTGCATCGGAATTAAATACAAAAGGCACAATGTCGACTTAAGTACAAGAAGACTGACTCTTCTTACTGTCTATGTTTTGAACCATTCCTGTGACACTAGTTATAGATTCCGATGCTTCATTCCAGGTTTACTGTAACCCTTGGACCTTCTTATTTACAATGAAACACAGAAATTGCATCGGAATTAAATAGAAAAGGCACAATGCCGACTTAAGTACAAGAAGACTGACTCATGTTACTGACTATGTTTCAACCATTCCTGTGACACTAGTTATAGATTCCGATGCTTCACTTCAGGTTTACTGTATACCTTGGACCTTCTTATTGACGATGAAACACAGAAATTGCATCGGAATTATATAGAAATGGCACAATGCCGACTTAAGTAAAAGAAGACTGACACATCTTAGTGATTATAGTTTGAACCAATGCTGTGACACTAGTTATAGATTCCGATGCTTTACTTCAGGTTTACTGTATACCTTGGAGATTCTTATTGACGATGAAACACAGAAATTGCATCGGAATTAAATAGAAAAGACACAATGTCGACTTAAGTACAAGAAGACTGACTCTTCTTACTGTCAATGTTTGAACCATTCCTGTGACACTAGTTTTGGATTCCGATGCTTCACCTCAGGTTTACTGTATCCCTCTGACCTTCTTATTGACAATGAAACACAGAAAATCCATCGGACTTAAATACAAATGGCACAATGCCGACTTAAGTAAAAGAAGACTGACACATCTTAGTGATTATAGTTTGAACCAATGCTGTGACACTAGTTATAGATTCCGATGCTTTACTTCAGGTTTACTGTCTACCTTGGAGATTCTTATTGACGATGAAACACAGAAATTGCATCGGAATTAAATAGAAAAGACACAATGTCGACTTAAGTACAAGAAGACTGACTCTTCTTACTGTCTATGTTTTGAACCATTCCTGTGACACTAGTTATAGATTCCGATGCATCACTTCAGGTTTACTGTATCCCTCTGACCTTATTGCCGATGAAACACAGAAATTGCATCGGAATTAAATACAAAAGGCACAATGCGACTTAAGAACATGAAGACTGACTCTTCTTACTGACTATGTTTTGAAACATTCCTGTGACTCTAGTTATAGATTCCGATGCTTCACTTCAGGTTTACTGTATCCCTCTGACCTTATTGCCGATGAAACACAGAAATTGCATCAGAATTAAATACAAAAGGCACAATGCCGACTTAAGGGCAAGAAGACTGACTCTTCTTACTGACTATGATTTGAAACACTATTGTGACTCTAGTTATAGATTCCGATGCTTCACTCCAGGTTTACTGTATACCTTGGACCTTCTTATTGACGATGAAAGACAGAAATTGCATCGGAATTAAATAGAAAAGGCACAATGCCGACTTAAGTAAAAGAAGACTGACTCATCTTAGTGATTATAGTTTGAACCAATGCTGTGACACTAGTCATAGATTCCGATGCTTTACTTCAGGTTTACTGTATACCTTGGACATTCTTATTGACGATGAAACACAGAAATTGCATCGGAATTAAATAGAAAAGACACAATGTCGACTTAAGTACAAGAAGACTGACTCTTCTTACTGTCTATGTTTGAACCATTCCTGTGACGCTAGTTTTGGATTCCGATGCTTCACCTCAGGTTTACTGTATCCCTCTGACCTTCTTATTGACAATGAAACACAGAAAATGCATCGGACTTAAATACAAAAGCACAATGCCGACTTAAGTACAAGAAGACTGACTCTTCCTGCTGTCTATGTTTTGAACCATTCCTGTGACACTAGTTATAGATTCCGATGCTTCACTTCAGGTTTACTGTATCCCTCTGACCTTCTTATTGACGATGAAACACCGAAATTGCATCGGAATTAAATAGAAAACTCACAATGCCGACTCAAGTACAAGAAGCCTGACTCTCCGTACTGTCTATGTTTTGAACCATTCCTGTGACACTAGTTATAGATTCCGATGCTTCACTCCAGGTTAACTGTATACCTTGGACCTTCTTATTGACGATGAAACACAGAAATTGCATCGGAATTATATAGAAATGGCACAATGCCGACTTAAGTAAAAGAAGACTGACACATCTTAGTGATTATAGTTTGAACCAATGCTGTGACACTAGTTATAGATTCCGATGCTTTACTTCAGGTTTACTGTATACCTTGGAGATTCTTATTGACGATGAAACACAGAAATTGCATCGGAATTAAATAGAAAAGACACAATGTCGACTTAAGTACAAGAAGACTGACTCTTCTTACTGTCTATGTTTGAACCATTCCTGTGACACTAGTTATAGATTCCGATGCTTCACTCCAGGTTTACTGTAACCCTTAGACCTTCTTATTGACGATGAAACACAGAAATTGCATCGGAATTAAATACAAAAGGCACAATGCCGACTTAAGTACAAGAAGACTGACTCTTCCTACTGTCTATGTTTTGAACCATTCCTGTGACACTAGTTTAGGATTCCGATGCTTCACCTCCGGTTTACTGTATCCCTCTGACCTTCTTATTGACAATGAAACACAGAAATTGCATCGGA
Source organism: Schistocerca serialis cubense (assembly GCF_023864345.2). Taxonomy (NCBI): domain Eukaryota; kingdom Metazoa; phylum Arthropoda; class Insecta; order Orthoptera; family Acrididae; genus Schistocerca; species Schistocerca serialis. The sequence continues at coordinate 544,973,521 of NC_064646.1, read as the reverse complement.
CTTAAATACAAATGGCACAATGCCGACTTAAGTGCAAGAAGACTGACTCTTCCTGCTGTCTATGTGTTGAACCATTCCTGTGACACTAGTTATAGATTCCGATGCTTCACTTCAGGTTTACTGTATCCCTCTGACCTCATTGCTGATGAAACACAGAAATTGCATCGGAATTAAATACAAAAGGCACAATGCCGACTTAAGTACAAGAAGACTGACTCTTCTTAGTGATTATAGTTTGAACCATTGCTGAGACACTAGTTATGGATTCCGATGCTTTACTTCAGGTTTACTGTATACCATGGACATTCTTATTGACGATGAAACACAGAAATTGCATCGGAATTAAGTAGATAAGGCACAATGTCGACTTAAGTACAAGAAGACTGACTCTTCTTACTGTCTATGTTTTGAACCATTCCTGTGACACTAGTTATAGATTCCGATGCTTCACTCCAGGTTTACTGTATACCTTGGACCTTCTTATTGACGATGAAACACAGAAATTGCATCGGAATTAAATAGAAAAGGCACAATGGCGACTTAAGTACAAGAAGACTGACTCTTCTTAGTGATTATAGATTGAACCATTGCTGTGACTCTAGTTTTAGATTCCGATGCTTTACTAGACGTTTACTGTATACCTTGGACTTTCTTATTGACGATGAAACACAGAAATTGCATCGGAATTAAATAGAAAAGGCACAATGTCGACTTAAGTACAAGAAGACTGACTCTTCTGACTGTCTATGTTTGAACCATTCCTGTGACACTAGTTACAGATTCCGATGCTTCACTCCAGGTTTACTGTAACCCTTGGACCTTCTTAATGACGATGAAACACAGAAATTGCATCGGAATTAAATAGAAAAGGCACAATGCCGACTTAAGTACAAGAAGACTGACTCTTCTTAGTGATTATAGTTTGAATCATTGCTGTGACACTAGTTATAGATTGCGATGCTTTACTTCAGGTTTACTGTATACCTTGGACATTCTTATTGACGATGAAACACAGATATTGCATCGGAATTAAATACAAACGGCACAATGTCGACTTAAGTACAAGAACACTAACTCTTCTTACTGTCTATGTTTTGAACCATTCCTATGACACTAGTTATAAATTCCGATGCTTCACTCCAGGTTTACTGTAACCCTTGGACATTCTTATTGACAATGAAACACAGAAATTGCATCGGAATTAAATAAAAAAGGCACAATGCCGACTTAAGTACAAGAAGACTGACTCTTCTTACTGACTATGTTTCAACCATTCCTGTGACACTAGTTATAGATTCCGATGCTTCACTTCAGGTTTACTGTATCCCTCTGACCTTCTTATTGACGATGAAACACCGAAATTGCATCGGAATTAAATAGAAAACTCACAATGCCGACTCAAGTACAAGAAGCCTGACTCTCCTTACTGTCTATGTTTTGAACCATTCCTGTGACATTAGTTATAGATTCCGATGCCTCACTCCAGGTTTACTGTATACCTTGGACCTTCTTATTGACGATGAAAGACAGAAATTGCATCGGAATTAAATAGAAAAGGCACAATGCCGACTTAAGTAAAAGAAGACTGACTCATCTTAGTGATTATAGTTTGAACCAATGCTGTGACACTAGTTATAGATTCCGATGCTTTACTTCAGGTTTACTGTATACCTTGGACATTCTTATTGACGATGAAACACAGAAATTGCATCGGAATTAAATAGAAAAGACACAATGTCGACTTAAGTACAAGAAGACTGACTCTTCTTACTGTCTATGTTTGAACCATTCCTGTGACACTAGTTTTGGATTCCGATGCTTCACCTCAGGTTTACTGTATCCCTCTGACCTTCTTATTGACAATGAAACACAGAAAATGCATCGGACTTAAATACAAATGGCACAATGCCGACTTAAGTACAAGAAGACTGACTCTTCCTGCTGTCTATGTTTTGAACCATTCCTGTGACACTAGTTATAGATTCCGATGCCTCACTTCAGGTTTACTGTATCCCTCTGACCTCATTGCCGATGAAACACAGAAATTGCATCGGAATTAAATACAAAAGGCACAATGCCGACTTAAGGACAAGAAGACTGACTCTTCTTACTGACTATGATTTGAAACTCTCCTGTGACTCTAGTTATACATTCCGATGCTTCACTTCAGGTTTACTGTATCCCTCTGACCTTATTGCCGATGAAGCACAGAAATTGCATCGGGATTAAATAGAAAAGGCACAATGCCGACTTAAGTACAAGAAGACTGAATCTTCTTAGTGATTATAGTTTGAACCATTGCTGAGACACTAGTTATGGATTCCGATGCTTTACTTCATGTTTACTGTATACCTTGGACATTCTTATTGACGATGAAACCCAGAAATTACATCGGAATTAAGTAGAAAAGGCACAATGTCGACTTAAGTACAAGAAGACTGACTCTTCTTACTGTCTATGTTTTGAATCATTCCTGTGACACTAGTTATAGATTCCGATGCTTCACTCCAGGTTTACTGTAACCCTTGGACCTTCTTATTGACGATGAAACACAGAAATTGCATTGGAATTAAATAGAAAAGGCACAATGCCGACTTAAGTACAAGAAGACTGACTCTTCTTACTGACTATGTTTAAACCATTCCTGTGACACTAGTTATAGATTCCGATTTTCACTTCAGGTTAACTGTATCCCTCTGACCTTCTTATTGACGATGAAACACCGAAATTGCATCGGAATGAAATAGAAAACTCACAATGCCGACTCAAGTAGAAGAAGACTGGCTCTTCTTACTGTCTACGTTTTGAACCATTCCTGTGACACTAGTTATAGATTCCGATGCTTCACTCCAGGTTTACTGTATACCTTGGACCTTCGTATTGACGATGAAACACAGAAATTGCATCGGAATTAAATAGAAAAGGCACAATGGCGACTTAAGTACAAGAAGACTGACTCTTCTTAGTGATTATAGTTTGAACCATTGCTGTGACACTAGTTTTAGATTCCGATGCTTTACTATACGTTTACTGTATACCTTGGACATTCTTATTGACGATGAAACACAGAAATTGCATCGGAATTAAATAGAAAAGGCACAATGTCGACATAAGTACAAGAAGACTGACTCTTCTGACTGTCTATGTTTTGAACCATTCCTGTGACACTAGTTATAGATTCCGATGCTTCACTCCAGGTTTACTGTATACCTTGGACCTTCTTATTGACGTTGAAACACAGAAATTGCATCGGAATTAAATACAAAAGGCACAATGCCGACTTAAGTACAAGAGGACTGACTCTTCCTACTGTCTATGTTTTGAACCATTCCTGTGACACTAGTTTTGGATTCCGATGCTTCACCTCAGTTTTACTGTATCCCTCTGACCTTCTTATTGACAATGAAACACAGATAATGCATCGGACTTGAATACAAATGGCACAATGCCGACTTAAGTACAAGAAGACTGACTCTTCTTAGTGATTATAGTTTGAACCATTGCTGTGACACTAGTTATAGATTGCGATGCTTTACTTCAGGTTTACTGTATACCTTGGACATTCTTATTGACGATGAAACACAGATATTGCATCGGAATTAAATACAAAAGGCACAATGTCGACTTAAGTACAAGAAGACTGACTCTTCTAACTGTCTATGATTTGAACCATTCCTGTGACACTAGTTATAGATTCCGATGCTTCACTCCAGGTTTACTGTAACCCTTGGAACTTCTTATTGACAATGAAACACAGAAATTGCATCGGAATTAAATAGAAATGGCACAATGCCGACTTAAGTACAAGAAGACTGACTCTTCTTACTGACTATGTTTCAACCATTCCTGTGACACTAGTTATAGATTCCGATGCTTCACTTCAGGTTTACTGTATCCCTCTGACCTTCTTATTGACGATGAAACACCGAAATTGCATCGGAATTAAATAGAAAACTCACAATGCCGACTCAAGTACAAGAAGCCTGACTCTCCTTACTGTCTATGTTTTGAACCATTCCTGTGACACTAGTTATAGATTCCGATGCTTCACTCCAGGTTTACTGTATACCTTGGACCTTCTTATTGACGATGAAAGACATAAATTGCATCGGAATTAAATAGAAAAGGCACAATGCCGACTTAAGTAAAAGAAGACTGACTCATCTTAGTGATTATAGTTTGAACCAATGCTGTGACACTAGTTATAGATTCCGATGCTTTACTTCAGGTTTACTGTATACCTTGGACATTCTTATTGACGATGAAACACAGAAAATGCATCGGAATTAAATAGAAAAGACACAATGTCGACTTAAGTACAAGAAGACTGACTCTTCTTACTGTCTATGTTTGAACCATTCCTGTGACACTAGTTTTGGATTCCGATGCTTCACCTCAGGTTTACTGTATCCCTCTGACCTTCTTATTGACAATGAAACACAGAAAATGCATCGGACTTAAATACAAATGGCACAATGCCGACTTAAGTACAAGAAGACTGACTCTTCCTGCTGTCTATGTTTTGAACCATTCCTGTGACACTAGTTATAGATTCCGATGCTTCACTTCAGGTTTACTGTATCCCTCTGACCTCATTGCCGATGAAACACAGAAATTGCATCGGAATTAAATACAAAAGGCACAATGCCGACTTAAGGACAAGAAGACTGACTCTTCTTACTGACTATGATTTGAAACACTCCTGTGACTCTAGTTATAGATTCCGATGCTTCACTTCAGGTTTACTGTATCCCTCTGACCTTATTGCCGATGAAGCACAGAAATTGCATCGGGATTAAATAGAAAAGGCACAATGCCGACTTAAGTACAAGAAGACTGAATCTTCTTAGTGATTATATTTTTAACCATTGCTGAGACACTAGTTATGGATTCCGATGCTTTACTTCATGTTTACTGTATACCTTGGACATTCTTATTGACGATGAAACCCAGAAATTAGATCGGAATTAAGTAGAAAAGGCACAATGTCGACTTAAGTACAAGAAGACTGACTCTTCATACTGTCTATGTTTTGAATCATTCCTGTGACACTAGTTATAGATTCCGATGCTTCACTCCAGGTTTACTGTAACCCTTGGACCTTCTTATTGACGATGAAACACAGAAATTGCATTGGAATTAAATAGAAAAGGCACAATGCCGACTTAAGTACAAGAAGACTGACTCTTCTTACTGACTATGTTTAAACCATTCCTGTGACACTAGTTATAGATTCCGATGCTTCACTTCAGGTTAACTGTATCCCTCTGACCTTCTTATTGACGATGAAACACCGAAATTGCATCGGAATGAAATAGAAAACTCACAATGCCGACTCAAGTAGAAGAAGACTGGCTCTTCTTACTGTCTATGTTTTGAACCATTCCTGTGACACTAGTTATAGATTCCGATGCTTCACTCCAGGTTTACTGTATACCTTGGACCTTCGTATTGACGATGAAACACAGAAATTGCATCGGAATTAAATAGAAAAGGCACAATGGCGACTTAAGTACAAGAAGACTGACTCTTCTTAGTGATTATAGTTTGAACCATTGCTGTGACACTAGTTTTAGATTCCGATGCTTTACTACACGTTTACTGTATACCTTGGACATTCTTATTGACGATGAAACACAGAAATTGCATCGGAATTAAATAGAAAAGGCACAATGTCGACATAAGTACAAGAAGACTGACTCTTCTGACTGTCTATGTTTTGAACCATTCCTGTGACACTAGTTATAGATTCCGATGCTTCACTTCAGGTTTACTGTATACCTTGGACCTTCATATTGACGATGAAACACAGAAATTGCATCGGAATTAAATACAAAAGGCACAATGCCGACTTAAGTACAAGAGGACTGACTCTTCCTACTGTCTATGTTTTGAACCATTCCTGTGACACTAGTTTTGGATTCCGATGCTTCACCTCAGTTTTACTGTATCCATCTGACCTTCTTATTGACAATGAAACACAGATAATGCATCGGACTTAAATACAAATGGCACAATGCCGACTTAAGTACAAGAAGACTGACTCTTCTTACTGACTATGTTTTGAACCAATGCTGTGACACTAGTTATAGATTCCGATGCTTCACTCCAGGTTTACTGTATACCTTGGACCTTCGTATTGACGATGAAACACAGAAATTGCATCGGAATTAAATAGAAAAGGCACAATGGCGACTTAAGTACAAGAAGACTGACTCTTCTGACTGTCTATGTTTGAACCATTCCTGTGACACTAGTTACAGATTCCGATGCTTCACTCCAGGTTTACTGTAACCCTTGGACCTTCTTATTGACGATGAAACACAGAAATTGCATCGGAATTAAATAGAAAAGGCACAATGCCGACTTAAGTACAAGAAGACTGACTCTTCTTACTGACTATGTTTCAACCATTCCTGTGACACTAGTTATAGATTCCGATGCTTCACTCCAGGTTTACTGTAACCCTTGGACCTTCTTATTGACGATGAAACACAGAAATTGCATTGGAATTAAATAGAAAAGGCACCATGCCGACTTAAGTACAAGAAGACTGACTCTTCTTACTGACTATGTTTAAACCATTCCTGTGACACTAGTTATAGATTCCGATGCTTCACTTCAGGTTAACAGTATCCCTCTGACCTTCTTATTGACGATGAAACACCGAAATTGCATCGGAATGAAATAGAAAACTCACAATGCCGACTCAAGTAGAAGAAGACTGGCTCTTCTTACTGTCTATGTTTTGAACCATTCCTGTGACACTAGTTATAGATTCCGATGCTTCACTCCAGGTTTACTGTATACCTTGGACCGTCGTATTGACGATGAAACACAGAAATTGCATCGGAATTAAATAGAAAAGGCAAAATGGCGACTTAAGTACAAGAAGACTGACTCTTCTTAGTGATTATAGTTTGAACCATTGCTGTGACACTAGTTTTAGATTCCGATGCTTTACTACACGTTTACTGTATACCTTGGACATTCATATTGACGATGAAACACAGAAATTGCATCGGAATTAAATAGAAAAGACACAATGTCGACTTAAGTACAAGAAGCCTGACTCTCCTTACTGTCTATGTTTTGAACCATTCCTGTGACACTAGTTATAGATTCCGATGCTTCACTCCAGGTTTACTGTATACCTTGGACCTTCTTATTGACGATGAAACACAGAAATTGCATCGGAATTAAATAGAAAAGGCACAATGCCGACTTAAGTACAAGAAGACTGACTCTTCCTACTCTCTATGTTTTGAACCATTCCTGTGACACTAGTTTTGGATTCCGATGCTTTACCTCAGGTTTACTGTATCCCTCTGACCTTCTTATTGACAATGAAACACAGAAAATGCATCGGACTTAAATACAAATGGCACAATGCCGACTTAAGTACAAGAAGACTGACTCTTCCTGCTGTCTATGTTTTGAACCATTCCTGTGACACTAGTTATAGATTCCGACGCTTCACTTCAGGTTTACTGTATCCCTCTGACCTCATTGCCGATGAAACACAGAAATTGCATCGGAATTAAATACAAAAGGCACAATGCCGACTTAAGGACAAGAAGACTGACTCTTCTTACTGACTATGATTTGAAACACTCCTGTGACTCTAGTTATAGATTCCGATGCTTCACTTCAGGTTTACTGTATCCCTCTGACCTTATTGCCGATGAAGCACAGAAATTGCATCGGGATTAAATAGAAAAGGCACAATGCCGACTTAAGTACAAGAAGACTGACTCTTCTTAGTGATTATAGTATGAACCATTGCTGATACACTAGTTATGGATTCCGATGCTTTACTTCATGTTTACTGTATACCTTGGACATTCTTATTGACGATGAAACACAGAAATTGCATCGGAATTAAGTAGAAAAGGCACAATGTCGACTTAAGTACAAGAAGACTGACTCTTCTTACTGTCTATGTTTTGAACCCTTCCTGTGACACTAGTTATAGATTCCGATGCTTCACTCCAGGTTTACTGTAACCCTTGGACCTTCTTATTGACAATGAAACACAGAAATTGCATCGGAATTAAATAGAAAAGGCACAATGCCGACTTAAGTAAAAGAAGACTGACTCATCTTAGTGATTATAGTTTGAACCAATGCTGTGACACTAGTTATAGATTCCGATGCTTTACTTCAGGTTTACTGTATACCTTGGACATTCTTATTGACGATGAAACACAGAAATTGCATCGGAATTAAATAGAAAAGACACAATGTCGACTTAAGTACAAGAAGACTGACTCTTCTTACTATCTATGTTTGAACCATTCCTGTGACACTAGTTTTGGATTCCGATGCTTCACCTCAGGTTTACTGTATCCCTCTGACCTTCTTATTGACAATGAAACACAGAAAATGCATCGGACTTAAATACAAATGGCACAATGCCGACCTAAGTACAAGAAGACTGACTCTTCCTGCTGTCTATGTTTTGAACCATTCCTGTGACACTAGTTATAGATTCCGATGCTTCACTTCAGGTTTACTGTATCCCTCTGACTTCATTGCCGATGAAAAACAGAAATTGCATCGGAATTAAATACAAAAGGCACAATGCCGACTTAAGGACAAGAAGACTGACTCTTCTTACTGACTATGATTTGAAACACTCCTGTGACTCTAGTTATAGATTCCGATGCTTCACTTCAGGTTTACTGTATCCCTCTGACCTTATTGCCGATGAAGCACAGAAATTGCATCGGGATTAAATAGAAAAGGCACAATGCCGACTTAAGTACAAGAAGACTGACTCTCCTTAGTGATTATAGTTTGAACCATTGCTGAGACACTAGTTATGGATTCCGATGCTTTACTTCATGTTTACTGTATACCTTGGACATTCTTATTGACGATGAAACACAGAAATTACATCGGAATTAAATAGAAAAGGCACAATGCCGACTTAAGTACAAGAAGACTGACTCTTCTTACTGACTATGTTTAAACCATTCCTGTGACACTAGTTATAGATTCCGATGCTTCACTTCAGGTTAACTGTATCCCTCTGACCTTCTTATTGACGATGAAACACCGAAATTGCATCGGAATGAAATAGAAAACTCACAATGCCGACTCAAGTAGAGGAAGACTGGCTCTTCTTACTGTCTATGTTTTGAACCATTCCTGTGACACTAGTTATAGATTCCGATGCTTCACTCCAGGTTTACTGTATACCTTGGACCTTCGTATTGAAGATGAAACACAGAAATTGCATCGGAATTAAATAGAAAAGGCACAATGGCGACTTAAGTACAAGAAGACTGACTCTTCTTACTGACTATGTTTTGAACCAATGCTGTGACACTAGTTATAGATTCCGATGCTTCACTCCAGGTTTACTGTATACCTTGGACCTTCTTATTGACGATGAAACACAGAAATTGCATCGGAATTAAATAGAAAAGGCACAATGGCGACTTAAGTACAAGAAGACTGACTCTTCTTAGTGATTATAGTTTGAACCATTGCTGTGACACTAGTTTTAGATTCCGATGCTTTACTACACGTTTACTGTATACCTTGGACATTCATATTGACGATGAAACACAGAAATTGCATCGGAATTAAATAGAAAAGACACAATGTCGACTTAAGTACACGAAGCCTGACTCTCCTTACTGTCTATGTTTTGAACCATTCCTGTGTTACTAGTTATAGATTCCGATGCTTCACTCCAGGTTTACTGTATACCTTGGACCTTCTTATTGACGATGAAACACAGAAATTGCATCGGAATTAAATACAAAAGGCACAATGCCGACTTAAGTACAAGAAGACTGACTCTTCCTACTCTCTATGTTTTGAACCATTCCTGTGACACTAGTTTTGGATTCCGATGCTTTACCTCAGGTTTACTGTATCCCTCTGACCTTCTTATTGACAATGAAACACAGAAAATGCATCGGACTTAAATACAAATGGCACAATGATGACTTAAGTACAAGAAGACTGACTCTTCCTGCTGTCTATGTTTTGAACCATTCCTGTGACACTAGTTATAGATTCCGACGCTTCAATTCAGGTTTACTGTATCCCTCTGACCTCATTGCCGATGAAACACAGAAATTGCATCGGAATTAAATACAAAAGGCACAATGCCGACTTAAGGACAAGAAGACTGACTCTTCTTACTGACTATGATTTGAAACACTCCTGTGACTCTAGTTATAGATTCCGATGCTTCACTTCAGGTTTACTGTATCCCTCTGACCTTATTGCCGATGAAGCACAGAAATTGCATCGGGATTAAATAGAAAAGGCACAATGCCGACTTAAGTAAAAGAAGACTGACTCTTCTTAGTGATTATAGTATGAACCATTGCTGATACACTAGTTATGGATTCCGATGCTTTACTTCATGTTTACTGTATACCTTGGACATTCTTATTGACGATGAAACACAGAAATTGCATCGGAATTAAGTAGAAAAGGCACAATGTCGACTTAAGTACAAGAAGACTGACTCTTCTTACTGTCTATGTTTTGAACCCTTCCTGTGACACTAGTTATAGATTCCGATGCTTCACTCCAGGTTTACTGTAAACCTTGGACCTTCTTATTGACAATGAAACACAGAAATTGCATCGGAATTAAATAGAAAAGGCACAATGCCGACTTAAGTACAAGAAGACTGACTCTTCTTACTGACTATGTTTCAACCATTCCTGTGACACTAGTTATAGATTCCGATGCTTCACTTCAGGTTTACTGTATCCCTCTGACCTTCTTATTGACGATGAAACACCGAAATTGCATCGGAATTAAATAGAAAACTCACAATGCCACTCAAGTACGAGAAGCCTGACTCTCCTTACTGTCTAAGTTTTGAACCATTCCTGTGACACTAGTTATAGATTCCGATGCTTCACTCCAGGTTTACTGTATACCTTGGACCTTCTTATTGACGATGAAACACAGAAATTGCATCGGAATTAAATAGAAAAGGCACAATGCCGACTTAAGTAAAAGAAGACTGACTCATCTTAGTGATTATAGTTTGAACCAATGCTGAGACACTAGTTATGGATTCTGATGCTTTACTTCAGGTTTACTGTATACCTTGGACATTCTTATTGACGATGAAACACAGAAATTGCATCGGAATTAAATAGAAAAGACACAATGTCGACTTAAGTACAAGAAGACTGACTCTTCTTACTATCTATGTTTGAACCATTCCTGTGACACTAGTTTTGGATTCCGATGCTTCACCTCAGGTTTACTGTATCCCTCTGACCTTCTTATTGACAATGAAACACAGAAAATGCATCGGACTTAAATACAAATGGCACAATGCCGACCTAAGTACAAGAAGACTGACTCTTCCTGCTGTCTATGTTTTGAACCATTCCTGTGACACTAGTTATAGATTCTGATGCTTCACTTCAGGTTTACTGTATCCCTCTGACTTCATTGCCGATGAAAAACAGAAATTGCATCGGAATTAAATGCAAAAGGCACAATGCCGACTTAAGGACGAGAAGACTGACTCTTCTTACTGACTATGATTTGAAACACTCCTGTGACTCTAGTTATAGATTCCGATGCTTCACTTCAGGTTTACTGTATCCCTCTGACCTTATTGCCGATGAAGCACAGAAATTGCATCGGGATTAAATAGAAAAGGCACAATGCCGACTTAAGTACAAGAAGACTGACTCTCCTTAGTGATTATAGTTTGAACCATTGCTGAGACACTAGTTATGGATTCTGATGCTTTACTTCATGTTTACTGTATACCTTGGACATTCTTATTGACGATGAAACACAGAAATTACATCGGAATTAAATAGAAAAGGCACAATGCCGACTTAAGTACAAGAAGACTGACTCTTCTTACTGACTATGTTTAAACCATTCCTGTGACACTAGTTATAGATTCCGATGCTTCACTTCAGGTTAACTGTATCCCTCTGACCTTCTTATTGACGATGAAACACCGAAATTGCATCGGAATGAAATAGAAAACTCACAATGCCGACTCAAGTAGAGGAAGACTGGCTCTTCTTACTGTCTATGTTTTGAACCATTCCTGTGACACTAGTTATAGATTCCGATGCTTCACTCCAGGTTTACTGTATACCTTGGACCTTCGTATTGAAGATGAAACACAGAAATTGCATCGGAATTAAATAGAAAAGGCACAATGGCGACTTAAGTACAAGAAGGCTGACTCTTCTTAGTGATTATAGTTTGAACCATTGCTGTGACACTAGTTTTAGATTCCGATGCTTTACTACACGTTTACTGTATACCTTGGACATTCTTATTGACGATTAAACACAGAAATTACATCGGAATTAAATAGAAAAGGCACAATGTCGACATAAGTACAAGAAGACTGACTCTTCTGACTGTCTATGTTTTGAACCATTCCTGTGACACTAGTTATAGATTCCGATGCTTCACTCCAGGTTTACTGTATACCTTGGACCTTCTTATTGACGATGAAACACAGAAATTGCATCGCAATTAAATACAAAAGGCACAATGCCTACTTAAGTACAAGAAGACTGACTCTTCCTACTGTCTTTGTTTTGAACCATTCCTGTGACACTAGTTTTGGATTCCGATGCTTCACCTCAGGTTTACTGTATCCCTCTGACCTTCTTATTGACAATGAAACACAGAAAATGCATCGGACTTAAATACAAATGGCACAATGACGACTTAAGTACAAGAAGACTGACTCTTCTTACTGACTATGTTTTGAACCAATGCTGTGACACTAGTTATAGATTCCGATGCTTCACTCCAGGTTTACTGTATACCTTGGACCTTCTTATTGACGATGAAACACAGAAATTGCATCGGAATTAAATAGAAAAGGCACAATGGCGACTTAAGTACAAGAAGACTGACTCTTCTTAGTGATTATAGTTTGAACCATTGCTGTGACACTAGTTTTAGATTCCGATGCTTTACTACACGTTTACTGTATACCTTGGACATTCTTATTGACGATGAAACACAGAAATTGCATCGGAATTAAATAGAAACGACCCAATGTCGACTTAAGTACAAGAAGCCTGACTCTCCTTACTGTCTATGTTTTGAACCAATCCTGTGACACTAGTTATAGATTCCGATGCTTCACTCCAGGTTTACTGTATACCTTGGACCTTCTTATTGACGATGAAACACAGAAATTGCATCGGAAGTAAATACAAAAGGCACAATGCCGACATTAGTACAAGAAGACTGACTCTTCCTACTGTCTATGTTTTGAACCATTCCTGTGACACTAGTTTTGGATTCCGATGCTTCACCTCAGGTTTACTGTATCCCTCTGACCTTCTTATTGACAATGAAACACAGAAAATGCATCGGACTTAAATACAAATGGCACAATGCCGACTTAAGTACAAGAAGACTGACTCTTCCTGCTGTCTATGTTTTGAACCATTCCTGTGACACTAGTTATAGATTCCGATGCTTCACTTCAGTTTTACTGTATCCCTCTGACCTCATTGCCGATGAAACACAGAAATTGCATCGGAATTAAATACAAAATGCACAATGCCGACTTAAGGACAAGAAGACTGACTCTTCTTACCGACTATGATTTGAAACACTCCTGTGAATCTAGTTATAGATTCCGATGCTTCACTTCAGGTTTACTGTATCCCTCTGACCTTATTGCCGATGAAGCACAGAAATTGCATCGGGATTAAATAGAAAACTCACAATGCCGACTCAAGTAGAAGAAGACTGGCTCTTCTTACTGTCTATGTTTTGAACCATTCCTGTGACACTAGTTATAGATTCCGTTGCTTCACTCCAGGTTAACTGTATACCTTGGACCTTCTTATTGACGATGAAACACAGAAATTGCATCGGAATTAAATAGAAAAGGCACAATGGCGACTTAAGTACAAGAAGACTGACTCTTCTTAGTGATTATAGTTTGAACCATTGCTGTGACACTAGTTTTAGATTCAGATGCTTTACTACACGTTTACAGTATACCTTGGACATTCTTATTGACGATGAAACACAGAAATTGCATCGGAATTAAATAGAGAAGGCACAATGTCGACATAAGTACAAGAAGACTGACTCTTCTGACTGTCTATGTTTGAACCATTACTGTGACACTAGTTATAGATTCCGATGCTTCACTCCAGGTTTACTGTAACACTTGGACCTTCTTATTAACGATGAAACACAGAAATTGCATCGGAATTAAATAGAAAAGGCACAATGGCGACTTAAGTACAAGAAGACTGACTCTTCTTAGTGATTATAGTTTGAACCATTGCTGTGACACTAGTTTTAGATTCCGATGCTTTACTACACGTTTACTGTATACCTTGGACATTCGCATTGACGATGAAACACAGAAATTGCATCGGAATTAAATAGAAAAGGCACAATGTCGACATAAGTACAAGAAGACTGACTCTTCTGACTCTCTATGTTTGAACCATTACTGTGACACTAGTTATAGATTCCGATGCTTCACTCCCGGTTTACTGTAACACTTGGACCTTCTTATTGACGATGAAACACAGAAATTGCATCGGAAATAAATAGAAAAGGCACAATGCCGACTGATGTACAAGAAGACTGACTCTTCTTACTGACGATGTTTTGAACCATTCCTGTGACACTAGTTATAGATTCCGATGCTTCACTTCAGGTTTACTGTATACCTTGTACCTTCTTATTGACGATGAAACACAGAAATTGTATCGGAATTAAATACAAAGGGCACAATGCCGACTTAAGTACAAGGAGACTGACTCTTCCTACTGTCTATGCTTTGAAACATTCCTGTGACACTAGTTTTGGATTCCGATGCTTCACCTCAGGTTTACTGTATCTCTGTGACCTTCTTATTGACAATGAAACACAGAAATTGCATCGGAATTAAATACAAAAGGCCCAATGCCGACTTAAGTACAAGAAGACTGACTCTTCCTACTGTCTATGTTTTGAACCATTCCTGTGACACAAGTTATAAATTCCGATGCTTCACTTCAGCTTTACTGTATCCCTCTGACCTAATTGCCGATGAAACACAGAAATTGCATCGGAATTAAACACAAAAGGCACAATGCCGACTTAAGGACAAGAAGACTGACTCTTCTTACTGACTATGTTTTGAAACATTCCTGTGACTCTAGTTATATTTCCCGATGGTTCACTTCAGGTTCACTGTATCCCTTGGACCTTCTTATTGACGATGAATCACAGGAATTGCATCGGAATTAAACACAAAAGGCACAATGCTGACTTAAGTACAAGAAGACTGACTCTTCTTACTGTCTATATTTTGAACCATTCCAGTGACACTAGTTATAGATTCCGATGCTTCACTTCAGGTTTACTGTATTCCTTGGACCTTGTTATTGACGATGAAACACAGAAATTGCATCGAAATTAAATACAAAAGGCACAATGCCGACTTAAGTACAAGAAGACAGACTCTTCTTACTGTCTATGTTTTGAACCATTACTGTGACACTAGGTATAGATTCCGATGCTTCACTCCAGGTTTACTGTATCCCTTGGACCTTCTTGTTGACGATGAAACACAGAAATTGCATCGGAATTAAATACAAAAGGCACAATGGCGACTTAAGGACAAGAAGAGTGACTCTTCTTACTGTCTATGTTTTGAACCATTCCTGTGACACTAGTTATAGATTCCGATGCTTCACTTCAGGTTTACTGTATCCCTCTGACCTCATTGCCGATGAAACACAGAAATTGCATCGGAATTAAATACAAAATGCACAATGCCGACTTAAGGACAAGAAGACTGACTCTTCTTACTGACTATGATTTGAAACACTCCAGTGACTCTAGTTATAGATTCCGATGCTTCACTTCAGGTTTACTGTATCCCTCTGACCTTATTGCCGATGAAGCACAGAAATTGCATCGGGATTAAATTGAAAACTCACAATGCCGACTCAAGTAGAAGAAGACTGGCTCTTCTTACTGTCTATGTTTTGAACCATTCCTGTGACACTAGTTATAGAATCCGATGCTTCACTCCAGGTTTACTGTATACCTTGTACCTTCTTATTGACGATGAAACACAGAAATTGTATCGGAATTAAATACAAAGGGCACAATGCCGACTTAAGTACAAGGAGACTGACTCTTCCTACTGTCTATGCTTTGAAACATTCCTGTGACACTAGTTTTGGTTTCCGATGCTTCACGTCAGGTTTACTGTATCCCTCTGACCTTCTTATTGACAATGAAACACAGAAATTGCATCGGAATTAAATACAAAAGGCCCAATGCCGACTTAAGTACAAGAAGACTGACTCTTCCTACTGGCTATGTTTTGAACCATTCCTGTGACACAAGTTATAAATTCCGATGCTTCACTTCAGCTTTACTGTATCCCTCTGACCTTATTGCCGATGAAACACAGAAATTGCATCGGAATTAAATACAAAAGGCACAATGCCGACTTAAGGACAAGAAGACTGACTCTTCTTACTGACTATGTTTTGAAACATTCCTGTGACTCTAGTTATATGTCCCGATGGTTCACTTCAGGTTCACTGTATCCCTTGGACCTTCTTATTAACGATGAATCACAGGAATTGCATCGGAATTAAACACAAAAGGCACAATGCTGACTTAAGTACAAGAAGACTGACTCTTCTTACTGTCTATATTTTGAACCATTCCAGTGACACTAGTTATAGATTCCGATGCTTCACTTCAGGTTTACTGTATTCCTTGGACCTCGTTATTGACGATGAAACACAGAAATTGCATCGAAATTAAATACAAAAGGCACAATGCCGACTTAAGTACAAGAAGACAGACTCTTCTTACTGTCTATGTTTTGAACCATTACTGTGACACTAGGTATAGATTCCGATGCTTCACTCCAGGTTTACTGTATCCCTTGGACCTTCTTGTTGACGATGAAACACAGAAATTGCATCGGAAATAAATAGAAAAGGCACAATGCCGACTTACGTACAAGAAGACTGACTCTTCTTACTGACTATGTTTTGAACCATTCCTGTGACACTAGTTATAGATTCCGATGCTTCACTTCAGGTTTACTGTATACCTTGTACCTTCTTATTGACGATGAAACACAGAAATTGTATCGGAATTAAATACAAAGGGCACAATGCCGACTTAAGTACAAGGAGACTGACTCTTCCTACTGTCTATGCTTTGAAACATTCCTGTGACACTAGTTTTGGTTTCCGATGCTTCACGTCAGGTTTACTGTATCCCTCTGACCTTCTTATTGACAATGAAACACAGAAATTGCATCGGAATTAAATACAAAAGGCCCAATGCCGACTTAAGTACAAGAAGACTGACTCTTCCTACTGGCTATGTTTTGAACCATTCCTGTGACACAAGTTATAAATTCCGATGCTTCACTTCAGCTTTACTGTATCCCTCTGACCTTATTGCCGATGAAACACAGAAATTGCATCGGAATTAAATACAAAAGGCACAATGCCGACTTAAGGACAAGAAGACTGACTCTTCTTACTGACTATGTTTTGAAACATTCCTGTGACTCTAGTTATATGTCCCGATGGTTCACTTCAGGTTCACTGTATCCCTTGGACCTTCTTATTAACGATGAATCACAGGAATTGCATCGGAATTAAACACAAAAGGCACAATGCTGACTTAAGTACAAGAAGACTGACTCTTCTTACTGTCTATATTTTGAACCATTCCAGTGACACTAGTTATAGATTCCGATGCTTCACTTCAGGTTTACTGTATTCCTTGGACCTCGTTATTGACGATGAAACACAGAAATTGCATCGAAATTAAATACAAAAGGCACAATGCCGACTTAAGTACAAGAAGACAGACTCTTCTTACTGTCTATGTTTTGAACCATTACTGTGACACTAGGTATAGATTCCGATGCTTCACTCCAGGTTTACTGTATCCCTTGGACCTTCTTGTTGACGATGAAACACAGAAATTGCATCGGAATTAAATACAAAAGGCACAATGCCGACTTAAGGAAAAGAAGACTTACTCTTCTTACTGTCTATGTTTTGAACCATTCCTGTGACACTAGTTATAGATTCCGATGCTTCACTCCAGGTTTACTGTATCCCTCTGACCTTCTTATTGACAATGAAACACAGAAATTGCATCGGAATTAAAAACAAAAGGCACAATGCCGACTTAAGTACAAGAGGACTGACTCTTTCTACTGTCTATGTTTTGAACCATTCCTGTGACACTAGTTATAGATTCCGATGCTTCACTCCAGGTTTACTGTGACCCTTGGACCTTCTTATTGACGATGAAACACAGAAATTGCATTGGAATTAAATAGAAAAGGCACAATGCCGACTTAAGTACAAGAAGACTGACTCTTCTTACTGACTATGTTTAAACCATTCCTGTGACACTAGTTATACATTCCGATGCTTCACTTCAGGTTTACTGTATCCCTCTGACCTTCTTATTGACGATGAAACACCGAAATTGCATCGGAATTAAATAGAAAACTCACAATGCCGACTCAAGTAGAAGAAGACTGGCTCTTCTTACTGTCTATGTTTTGAACCATACCTGTGACACTAGTTATAGATTCCGATGCTTCACTCCAGGTTTACTGTATACCTTGGACCTTCTTATTGACGATGAAACACAGAAATTGCATCGGAATTAAATAGAAAAGGCACAATGGCGACTTAAGTACAAGAAGACTGACTCTTCTTAGTGATTATAGTTTGAACCATTGCTGTGACTCTAGTTTTAGATTCCGATGCTATACTACACGTTTACTGTATATCTTGGACATTCTTATTGACGATGAAACACAGAAATTGCATCGGAATTAAATAGAAAAGGCACAAAGCCGACTTAAGTACAAGAAGACTGACTCTTCTTAGTGATTATAGTTTGAACCATTGCTGTGACACTAGTTATAGATTCCGATGCTTTACTACAGGTTTACTGTATACCTTGGACATTCTTATTGACGATGAAACACAGATATTGCATCGGAATTA
This sequence comes from Schistocerca serialis cubense, assembly GCF_023864345.2. NCBI lineage: Eukaryota > Metazoa > Arthropoda > Insecta > Orthoptera > Acrididae > Schistocerca > Schistocerca serialis. The sequence continues at coordinate 544,954,505 of NC_064646.1, read as the reverse complement.
AATACAAAAGGCACAATGTCGACTTAAGTACAAGAAGACTGACTCTTCTTACTGTCTATGTTTTGAACCATTCCTGTGACACTAGTTATAGATTCCGATGGTTCACTCCAGGTTTACTGTAACCCTTGGACCTTCTTATTGACAATGAAACACAGAAATTGCATCGGAATTAAATAGAAAGGCACAATGCCGACTTAAGTACAAGAAGACTGACTCTTCTTACTGACTATGTTTCAACCATTCCTGTGACACTAGTTATAGATTCCGATGCTTCACTTCAGGTTTACTGTATCCCTCTGACTTTCTTATTGACGATGAAACACCGAAATTGCATCGGAATTAAATAGAAAACTCACAATGCCGACTCAAGTACAAGAAGCCTGACTCTCCTTACTGTCTATGTTTTGAACCATTCCTGTGACACTAGTTATAGATTCCGATGCTTCACTCCAGGATTACTGTATACCTAGGACCTTCTTATTGACGATGAAACACAGAAATTGCATCGGAATTAAATAGAAAAGGCAAAATGCCGACTTAAGTAAAAGAAGACTGACTCATCTTAGTGATTATAGTTTGAACCAATGCTGTGACACTAGTTATAGATTCCGATGCTTTACTTCAGGTTTACTGTATACCTTGGACATTCTAATTGACGATGAAACACAGAAATCGCATCGGAATTAAATAGAAAAGACACAATGTCGACTTAAGTACAAGAAGACTGACTCTTCTTACTGTCTATGTTTGAACCATTCCTGTGACACTAGTTATAGATTCCGATGCTTCACTCCAGGTTTACTGTAACCCTTGGACTTTCTTATTGACGATGAAACACAGAAATTGCATCGGAATTAAATACAAAAGGCACAATGCCGACTTAAGTACAAGAAGACTGACTCTTCCTACTCTCTATGTTTTGAACCATTCCTGTGACACTAGTTTTGGATTCCGATGCTTCACTTCAGGTTTACTGTATCCCTCTGACCTCATTGCCGATGAAACACAGAAATTGCATCGGAATTAAATACAAAAGGCACAATGCCGACTTAAGGACATGAAGACTGACTCTTCTTACTGACTATGATTTGAAACACTCCTGTGACTCTAGTTATAGATTCCGATGCTTCACTTCAGGTTTACTGTATCCCTCTGACCTTATTGCCGATGAAGCACAGAAATTGCATCGGGACTAAATAGAAAAGGCACAATGCCGACTTAAGTACAAGAAGACTGACTCGTCTTAGTGATTATAGTTTGAACCATTGCTGAGACACTAGTTATGGATTCCGATGCTTTACTTCAGGTTTACTGTATACCTTGGACATTCTTATTGACGATGAAACACAGAAATTGCACCGGAATTAAGTAGAAAAGGCACAATGTCGACTTAAGTACAAGAAGACTGACTCTTCTTACTGTCTATGTTTTGAACCATTCCTGTGACACTAGTTATAGATTCCGATGCTTCACTCCAGGTTTACTGTAACCCTTGGACCTTCTTATTGACGATGAAACACAGAAATTGCATTGGAATTAAATAGAAAAGGCACAATGCCGACTTAAGTACAAGAAGACTGACTCTTCTTACTGACTATGTTTAAACCATTCCTGTGACACTAGTTATAGATTCCGATGCTTCACTTCAGGTTTACTGTATCCCTCTGACCTTCTTAACGACGATGAAACACCGATATTGCATCGGAATGAAATAGAAAACTCACAATGCCGACTCAAGTAGAAGAAGACTGGCTCTTCTTACTGTCTATGTTTTGAACCATTCCTGTGACACTAGTTATAGATTCCGATGCTTCACTCCAGGTTTACTGTATACCCTGGACCTTCTTATTGACGATGAAACACAGAAATTGCATCGGAATTAAATAGAAAAGCACAATGGCGACTTAAGTACAAGAAGACTGACTCTTCTTAGTGATTATAGTTTGAACCATTGCTGTGACACTAGTTTTAGATTCCGATGTTTACTACACGTTTACTGTATACCTTGGACATTCTTATTGACGATGAAACACAGAAATTGCATCGGAATTAAATAGAAAAGGCACAATGTCGACTTAAGTACAAGAAGACTGACTCTTCTGACTGTCTATGTTTGAACCATTCCTGTGACACTAGTTATAGATTCCGATGCTTCACTCCAGGTTTACTGTAACCCTTGGACCTTCTTATTGACGATGAAACACAGAAATTCCATCGGAAATAAATAGAAAAGGCACAATGCCGACTTATGTACAAGAAGACTGACTCTTCTTACTGACTATGTTTTGAACCATTCCTGTGACACTAGTTATAGATTCCGATGCTTCACTTCATGTTTACTGTATACCTTGTACCTTCTTATTGACGATGAAACACAGAAATTGTATCGGAATTAAATACAAAGGGCACAATGCCGACTTAAGTACAAGGAGACTGACTCTTCCTACTGTCTATGCTTTGAAACATTCCTGTGACACTAGTTTTGGATTCCGATGCTTCACCTCAGGTTTACTGTATCTCTCTGACCTTCTTATTGACAATGAAACACAGAAATTGCATCGGAATTAAATACAAAAGGCCCAATGCCAACTTAAGTACAAGAAGACTGACTCTTCCTACTGTCTATGTTTTGAACCATTCCTGTGACACAAGTTATAAATTCCGATGCTTCACTTCAGCTTTACTGTATCCCTCTGACCTTATTGCAGATGAAACACAGAAATTGCATCGGAATTAAATACAAAAGGCACAATGCCGACTTAAGGACAAGAAGACTGACTCTTCTTACTGACTATGTTTTGAAACATTCCTGAGCCTCTAGTTATAATTTCCGATGGTTCACTTCAGGTTCACTGTATCCCTTGGACCTTCTTATTGACGATGAATCACAGGAATTGCATCGGACTTAAACACAAAAGGCACAATGCTGACTTAAGTACAAGAAGACTGACTCTTCTTACTGTCTATATTTTGAACCATTCCAGTGACACTAGTTATAGATTCCGATGCTTCACTTCAGGTTTACTGTATTCCTTGGACCTTGTTATTGACGATGAAACACAGAAATTGCATCGAAATTAAATACAAAAGGCACAATGCCGACTTAAGTACAAGAAGACAGACTCTTCTTACTGTCTATGTTTTGAACCATTACTGTGACACTAGGTATAGATTCCGATGCTTCACCCCAGGTTTACTGTATCCCTTGGACCTTCTTGTTGACGATGAAACACAGAAATTGCATCGGAATTAAATACAAAAGGCACAATGCCGACTTAAGGACAAGAAGACTGACTCTTCTTACTGTCTATGTTTTGAACCATTCCTGTGACACTAGTTATAGATTCCAATGCTTCACTTCAGGTTTACTGTAACCCTCTGACCTTCTTATTGACAATGAAACACAGAAATTGCATCGGAATTAAAAACAAAAGGCACAATGCCGACTTAAGTACAAGAGGACTGACTCTTTCCACTGTCTATGTTTTGAACCATTCCTGTGACACTAGTTATAGATTCCGATGCTTCACTCCAGGTTTACTGTATCCCTTGGACCTTCTTATTGACGATGAAACACAGAAACTGCATCGGAATGAAATAGAAATGGCACAATGCCGACTTAAGTACAAGTGGACTGACTCTTCTTACTGATAATAGTTTGAACCATTCCGGTGACAATAGTTATAGATTCCGATGCTTCACTTCAGGTTTACTGTATCCCTTGGACCTTGTTATTGACGGTGACACACAGAAATAGCATTGGAATTAAATACAAAAGGCAAAATGCCTACTTTAGTACACGAAGACTGACTCTTCTTACTGTCTATGTTTTGAACCATTCCTGTGACACTAGTTATAGATTCCGATGCTTCACTTCAGGTTTACTGTACCCCTCTGACCTTCTTATTGACGATGAAACACAGAAATTTCATCGGAATTAAATAGAAAACTCACAATGCCGACTTAAAGACAAAAAGACTGACTCTTCTTACTGTCTATGTTTTGAACCATGCCTGTGACACTAGTTATAGATTGCGATGCTGCACTCAAGGTATACTGTATCCCTTGGACCTTCCTATTGACGATGAAACACAGAAATTGCATCGGAATTAAATAGAAAAAGCACAATGCCGACTTAAGTTCAGGAAGACTGACTCTTCTTAGTGATTATAGTTTGAACCATTGCTGTGACACTAGTTATGGGTTCCGATGCTTTACTTCAGGTTTACTGTATACCTTGGACATTCTTATTGACGATGAAACACAGAAATTGCAACGGAATTAAATACAAACGGCACAATGCCGACATAAGGACAAGAAGACTGACTCTTCTTACTGACTATGATATGAAACACTCCTGTGACTCTAGTTATAGATTCCGATGCTTCACTTCAGGTTTACTGTATCCCTCTGACCTTATTGCCGATGAAACACAGAAATTGCATCGGAATTAAATAGAAAAGGCCCAATGTCGACTTAAGTACAAGAAGACTGAATCTTCTTACTGACTATGTTTTGCACCATTCCTGTGACACTAGTTATAGATTCCGATGCTTCACTCCAGGTTTACTGTAACCGTTGGACCTTCTTATTGACGATGAAACACAGAAATTGCATTGGAATTAAATAGAAAAGGCACAATGCCGACTTAAGTACAAGAAGACTGACTCTTCTCACTGACTATGTTTAGACCATTCCTGTGACACTAGTTATAGATTCCGATGCTTCACTTCAGGTTTACTGTATCCCTCTGACCTTCTTATTGACGAAGATACACCGAAATTGCATCGGAATTAAATAGAACACTCACAATGCCGACTCAAGTACAAGAAGACTGACTCTTCTTACTGTCTATGTTTTGAACCATTCCTGTGACACTAGTTATAGATTCCGATGCTTCACTCCAGGTTTACTGTATACCTTGGACCTTCTTATTGACGATGAAACACAGAAATTGCATCGGAATGAAATAGAAAAGGCACAATGCCGACTTAAGTACAAGAAGACTGACTCTCCTTAGTGATTATAGTTTGAACCATTGCTGTGACACTAGTTATAGATTCCGATGCTTTACATCACGTTTGCAGTTTACCTTGGACATTCTTATTGACGATGAAACACAGAAATTGCATCGGAATTAAATAGAAAAGGCACAATGCCCACTTAAGTACAAGAAGACTGACTATTCTGACTGTCTATGTTTGAACCATTCCTGTGACAGTAGTTATAGATTCCGATGCTTCACTCCAGGTTTACTGTAACCCTTGGACCTTCTTATTGACGATGAAACACAGAAATTGCATCGGAATTAAATAGAAATCTCACAATGCCGACTCAAGTACAAGAAGACTGACTCTCCTTACTGTCTATGTTTTGAACCATTCCTGTGACACTAGTTATAGATTCCGATGCTTCACTCCAGGTTTACTGTATACCTTGGACCTTCTTATTGACGATGAAACACAGAAATTGCATCGATATTAAATAGAAAAGGCACAATGCCTACTTAAGTAAAAGAAGTCTGACTCATCTTAGTGATTATAGTTTGAACGATTGCTGTGACACTAGTTATAGATTCCGATGCTTTACTTCAGGTTTACTGTATACCTTGGACATTCTTATTGACGATGAAACACAGAAATTGCATCGGAATTAAATAGAAAAGGCACAATGGCGACTTAAGTACAAGAAGACTGACTCTTCTTTCTGTCTATGTTTTGAACCATTCCTGTGACAACAGTTATAGATTCCGATGCTTCACTCCAGGTTTACTGTTTACCTTGGACCTTCTTGTTGACGATGAAACACAGAAATTGCATCGAAATTAGATACAAAAGGCACAATGCCGACTTAAGTACAAGAGGACTGACTCTTCTTACTGTCTATGTTTTGAACCATTACTGTGACACTAGGTATAGATTCCGATGCTTCACTCCAGGTTTGCTGTATCCCTTGAACCTTCTTGTTGACGATGAAACTTAGAAATTGCATCGGAATTAAATACAAAAGGCACAATGCCGACTTAAGGACAAGAAGACTGACTCTTCTTACTGTCTATGTTTTGAACCATTCCTGTGACTCTAGTTATAGATTCCGATGCTTCACTTCAGGGTCACTGTATCCCTTGGACCTTCTTATTGACGATGAATCACAGGAATTGCATCGGAATTAAACCCAAAAGGCACAATGCTGACTTAAGTACAAGAAGACTGAATCTTCTTACTGTCTATATTTTGAACCATTTCAGTGACTCTAGTTATATATTCCGATGCTTCACTTCAGGTTTACTGTATTCCTGTGACCTTCTTATTGACGATGAAACACAGAAATTGCATCGGAATTAAATACAAAAGGCACAATGCCGACTTAAGTACAAGAAGACTGACTCTTCCTACTGTCTATGTTTTGAACCATTCCTGTGCCACTAGTTTTGGATTCCGATGCTTCACCTCAGGTTTACTGTATCCCTCTGACCTTCTTGTTGACAATGAAACACAAAAAATGCATCGGACTTAAATACAAATGGCACAATGCCGACTTAAGTACAAGAAGACTGACTCTTCCTGCTGTCTATGTTTTGAACCATTCCTGTGACACTAGTTATAGATTCCGATGCTTCACTTCAGGTTTACTGTATCCCTCTGACCTCATTGCCGATGAAACACAGAAATTGCATCGGAATTAAATACAAAAGGCACAATGCCGACTTAAGGACAAGAAGACTGACTCTTCTTACTGACTATGATTTGAAACACTCCTGTGACTCTAGTTATAGATTCCGATGCTTCACTTCAGGTTTACTGTATCCCTCTGACCTTATTGCCGATGAAGCACAGAAATTGCATCGGGATTAAATAGAAAAGGCACAATGCCGACTTAAGTACAAGAAGACTGACTCTTCTTAGTGATTATAGTTTGAACCATTGCTGAGACACTAGTTATGGATTCCGATGCTTTACTTCAGGTTTACTGTATACCTTGGACATTCTTATTGACGATGAAACACAGAAGTTGCATCGGAATTAAGTAGAAAAGGCACAATGTCGACTTAAGTACAAGAAGACTGACCCTTCTTGCTGTCTATGATTTGAACCATTCCTGTGACACTAGTTATAGATACCGATGCTTCACTCCAGGTTTACTGTAACCCTTGGACCTTCTTATTGACGATGAAACACAGAAATTGCATTGGAATTAAATAGAAAAGGCACAATGGCGACTTAAGTACAAGTAGACTGACTCTTCTTAGTGATTATAGTTTGAACCATTGCTGAGACACTAGTTATGGATTCCGATGCTTTACTTCAGGTTTACTGTATACCTTGGACCTTCTTATTGACGATGAATCACAGGAATTGCATCGGAATTAAACCCAAAAGGCACAATGCTGACTTAAGTACAAGAAGACTGAATCTTCTTACTGTCTATATTTTGAACCATTCCAGTGACTCTAGTTATATATTCCGATGCTTCACTTCAGGTTAACTGTATTCATTGGACCTTCTTATTGACGATGAAACACAGAAATTGCATCGGAATTAAATACAAAAGGCACAATGCCGACTTAAGTACAAGAAGACTGACTCTTCCTACTGTCTATGTTTTGAACCATTCCTGTGACACTAGTTATAGATTCCGATGCTTCACTTCAGCTTTACTGTATCCCTCTGACCTTATTGCCGATGAAACACAGAAATTGCATCGGAATTAAATACGAAAGGCACAATGCCGACTTAAGGACAAGAGGACTGACTCTTCTTACTGACTATGTTTTGAAACATTCCTGTGACTCTAGTTATAGATTCCGATGCTTCACATCAGGTTCACTGTATCCCTTGCACCTTCTTATTGACGACGAAACACAGCAATTGCTTCGGAATTAAATACAAAAGGACATTGCCGACTTAAATACAAGAAGACTGACTCTTCTTTCTGTCTATGTTTTGAACCATTCCTGTGACAACAGTTATAGATTCCGATGCTTCACTCCAGGTTTACTGTTTACCTTGGACCTTCTTGTTGACGATGAAACACAGAAATTGCATCGAAATTAGATACAAAAGGCACAATGCCGACTTAAGTACAAGAGGACTGACTCTTCTTACTGTCTATGTTTTGAACCATTACTGTGACACTAGGTATAGATTCCGATGCTTCACTCCAGGTTTGCTGTATCCCTTGAACCTTCTTGTTGACGATGAAACTTAGAAATTGCATCGGAATTAAATACAAAAGGCACAATGCCGACTTAAGGACAAGAAGACTGACTCTTCTTACTGTCTATGATTTGAACCATTCCTGTGACTCTAGTTATAGATTCCGATGCTTCACTTCAGGTTCACTGTATCCCTTGGACCTTCTTATTGACGATGAATCACAGGAATTGCATCGGAATTAAACCCAAAAGGCACAATGCTGACTTAAGTACAAGAAGACTGAATCTTCTTACTGTCTATATTTTGAACCATTTCAGTGACTCTAGTTATATATTCCGATGCTTCACTTCAGGTTTACTGTATTCCTGTGACCTTCTTATTGACGATGAAACACAGAAATTGCATCGGAATTAAATACAAAAGGCACAATGCCGACTTAAGTACAAGAAGACTGACTCTTCCTACTGTCTATGTTTTGAACCATTCCTGTGCCACTAGTTTTGGATTCCGATGCTTCACCTCAGGTTTACTGTATCCCTCTGACCTTCTTATTGACAATGAAACACAAAAAATGCATCGGACTTAAATACAAATGGCACAATGCCGACTTAAGTACAAGAAGACTGACTCTTCCTGCTGTCTATGTTTTGAACCATTCCTGTGACACTAGTTATAGATTCCGATGCTTCACTTCAGGTTTACTGTATCCCTCTGACCTCATTGCCGATGAAACACAGAAATTGCATCGGAATTAAATACAAAAGGCACAATGCCGACTTAAGGACAAGAAGACTGACTCTTCTTACTGACTATGATTTGAAACACTCCTGTGACTCTAGTTATAGATTCCGATGCTTCACTTCAGGTTTACTGTATCCCTCTGACCTTTTTGCCGATGAAGCACAGAAATTGCATCGGGATTAAATAGAAAAGGCACAATGCCGACTTAAGTACAAGAAGACTGACTCTTCTTAGTGATTATAGTTTGAACCATTGCTCAGACACTAGTTATGGATTCCGATGCTTTACTTCAGGTTTACTGTATACCTTGGACATTCTTATTGACGATGAAACACAGAAGTTGCATCGGAATTAAGTAGAAAAGGCACAATGTCGACTTAAGTACAAGAAGACTGACCCTTCTTGCTGTCTATGATTTGAACCATTCCTGTGACACTAGTTATAGATACCGATGCTTCACTCCAGGTTTACTGTAACCCTTGGACCTTCTTATTGACGATGAAACACAGAAATTGCATTGGAATTAAATAGAAAAGGCACAATGGCGACTTAAGTACAAGTAGACTGACTCTTCTTAGTGATTATAGTTTGAACCATTGCTGAGACACTAGTTATGGATTCCGATGCTTTACTTCAGGTTTACTGTATACCTTGGACCTTCTTATTGACGATGAATCACAGGAATTGCATCGGAATTAAACCCAAAAGGCACAATGCTGACTTAAGTACAAGAAGACTGAATCTTCTTACTGTCTATATTTTGAACCATTCCAGTGACTCTAGTTATATATTCCGATGCTTCACTTCAGGTTAACTGTATTCATTGGACCTTCTTATTGACGATGAAACACAGAAATTGCATCGGAATTAAATACAAAAGGCACAATGCCGACTTAAGTACAAGAAGACTGACTCTTCCTACTGTCTATGTTTTGAACCATTCCTGTGACACTAGTTATAGATTCCGATGCTTCACTTCAGCTTTACTGTATCCCTCTGACCTTATTGCCGCTGAAACACAGAAATTGCATCGGAATTAAATACGAAAGGCACAATGCCGACTTAAGGACAAGAGGACTGACTCTTCTTACTGACTATGTTTTGAAACATTCCTGTGACTCTAGTTATAGATTCCGATGCTTCACATCAGGTTCACTGTATCCCTTGCACCGTCTTATTGACGATGAATCACAGGAATTGCATCGGAATTAAACACAAAAGGCACAATACTGACTTAAGTACAAGAAGACTGACTCTTCTTACTGTCTATATTCTGAACCATTCCAGTGACACTAGTTATATATTCCGATGCTTCACTTCAGGTTTACTGTATTCCTTGGACCTTCTTATTGACGATGAAACACAGAAATTGCATCGAAATTAAATACAAAAGGCACAATGCCGACTTAAGTACAAGAGGACTGACTCTTCTTACTGTCTATGTTTTGAACCATTACTGTGACACTAGGTATAGATTCCGATGCTTCACTCCAGGTTTGCTGTATCCCTTGAACCTTCTAGTTGACGATGAAACTTAGAAATTGCATCGGAATTAAATACAAAAGGCACAATGCCGACTTAAGGACAAGAAGACAGACTCTTCTTACTGTCTATGTTTTGAACCATTCCTGTGACACTAGTTATAGATTCCGATGCTTCACTTCAGGTTTACTGTACCCCTCTGACCTTGTTATTGACGATGAAACACAGAAATAGCATCGGAATTAAATAGAAAACTCACAATGCCGACTTATAAACAAGAAGACTGACTCTTCTTACTGTCTATGTTTTGAACCATTCCTGTGACACTAGTTATAGATTCCGATGCTTCACTCCAGGTTTACTGTATCCCTTGGACCTTCTTATTGACGATGAAACACCGAAATTGCATCGGAAGTAAATAGAAAAAGCACAATGCCGACTTAAGTTCAGGAAGACTGACTCTTCTTAGTGATTACAGTTTGAACCATTGCTGTGACACTAGTCATGGATTCCGATGCTTTACTTCAGGTTTACTGTATTCCTTGGACATTCTTATTGACGATGAAACACAGAAATTGCAACGGAATTAAATACCAAAGGCACAATGCCGACTTAAGGACAAGAAGACTGACTATTCTTACTGACTATGATTTGAAACACTCCTGTGACTCTAGTTATAGATACCGATGTTTCACTTCAGGTTTACTTTATCCCTCTGACCTTATTGCCGATGAAACACAGAAATTGCATCGGAATTAAATAGAAAACGCATAACGCCGAGATAAGGACAAGAAGACTGACTCTTCTTACTGACTATGTTTTGAAACATTCCTGTGACTCTAGTTATAGATTCCGATGCTTCACTTCAGGTTCACTGTATCCCTTGGACCTTCTTATTGACGATGAATCACTGGAATTGCTACGGAATTAAACACAAAAGGCACAATGCTGACTTAAGTACAAGAAGACTGACTCTTCTTAATGTCTATATTTTGAACCATTCCAGTGACACTAGTTATAGATTTCGATGCTTCACTTCAGGTTTACTCTATTCCTTGGACCTTCTTATTGACGATGAAACACAGAAATTGCATCGAAATTAAATACAAAAGGCACAATGCCGACTTAAGTACAAGAAGACTGACTCTTCTTACTGTCTATATTTTGAACCATTACTGTGACACTAGGTATAGATTCCGATGCTTCACTCCAGGTTTACTGTATCCCTTGAACCTTCTTGTTGACGATGAAACACAGAAATTGCATCGGGATTAAATAAAAAAGGCACAATGCCGACTTAAGGACAAGAAGACTGACTCTTCTTACTGTCTATGTTTTGAACCATTCCTGTGACACTAGTTATAGATTCCGATGCTTCACTTCAGGTTTACTGTGTCCCTCTGACCTTCTTATTGACGATGAAACACAGAAATTGCATCGGAATTAAATACAAAAGGCACAATGCCGACTTAAGTACAAGAAGGCTGACTCTTCTTACTGTCTATGTTTCAACCATTCCTGTGACACTAGTTATAGAATCCGATGCTTCACTCCAGGTTTACTGTATTCCTTGGACCTTCTTATTGACGATGAAACACAGAAACTGCATCGGAATGAAATAGAAAAGGCACAATGCCGACATAAGTACAAGAAGACTGACTCTTCTTACTGATAATAGTTTGAACCATTCCTTTGACAATAGTTATAGATTCCGATGCTTCACTTCAGGTTTACTGTATCCCTTGGACCTTGTTATTGACGGTTACACACAGAAATAGCATTGGAATTAAATACAAAAGGCAAAATGCCAACTTTAGTACACGAAGACTGACTCTTCTTACTGTCTATGTTTTGAACCATTCCTGTGACACTAGTTATAGATTCCGATGCTTCACTTCAGGATTACTGTATACCTCTGACCTTCTTATTGACGATGAAACACAGAAATTGCATCGGAATTAAATACAAAAGGCACAATGCCGACTTAAGTACAAGAAGACTGACTCTTCTTACTGTCTATGTTTTGAACCATTCCTGTGACACTAGTTATAGATTCCGATGCTTCACTCCAGGTTTACTGTAACCCTTGGACCTTCTTATTGACGATGAAACACAGAAATTGCATTGGAATTAAATAGAAAAGGCACAATGCCGACTTAAGTACAAGAAGACTGACTCTTCTTACTGACTATGTTTAAACCATTCCTGTGACACTAGTTATAGATTCCGATGCTTCACTTCAGGTTTACTGTATCCCTCTGACCTTCTTAACGACGATGAAACACCGATATTGCATCGGAATGAAATAGAAAACTCACAATGCCGACTCAAGTAGAAGAAGACTGGCTCTTCTTACTGTCTATGTTTTGAACCATTCCTGTGACACTAGTTATAGATTCCGATGCTTCACTCCAGGTTTACTGTATACCCTGGACCTTCTTATTGACGATGAAACACAGAAATTGCATCGGAATTAAATAGAAAAGCACAATGGCGACTTAAGTACAAGAAGACTGACTCTTCTTAGTGATTATAGTTTGAACCATTGCTGTGACACTAGTTTTAGATTCCGATGTTTACTACACGTTTACTGTATACCTTGGACATTCTTATTGACGATGAAACACAGAAATTGCATCGGAATTAAATAGAAAAGGCACAATGTCGACTTAAGTACAAGAAGACTGACTCTTCTGACTGTCTATGTTTGAACCATTCCTGTGACACTAGTTATAGATTCCGATGCTTCACTCCAGGTTTACTGTAACCCTTGGACCTTCTTATTGACGATGAAACACAGAAATTCCATCGGAAATAAATAGAAAAGGCACAATGCCGACTTATGTACAAGAAGACTGACTCTTCTTACTGACTATGTTTTGAACCATTCCTGTGACACTAGTTATAGATTCCGATGCTTCACTTCATGTTTACTGTATACCTTGTACCTTCTTATTGACGATGAAACACAGAAATTGTATCGGAATTAAATACAAAGGGCACAATGCCGACTTAAGTACAAGGAGACTGACTCTTCCTACTGTCTATGCTTTGAAACATTCCTGTGACACTAGTTTTGGATTCCGATGCTTCACCTCAGGTTTACTGTATCTCTCTGACCTTCTTATTGACAATGAAACACAGAAATTGCATCGGAATTAAATACAAAAGGCCCAATGCCGACTTAAGTACAAGAAGACTGACTCTTCCTACTGTCTATGTTTTGAACCATTCCTGTGACACAAGTTATAAATTCCGATGCTTCACTTCAGCTTTACTGTATCCCTCTGACCTTATTGCAGATGAAACACAGAAATTGCATCGGAATTAAATACAAAAGGCACAATGCCGACTTAAGGACAAGAAGACTGACTCTTCTTACTGACTATGTTTTGAAACATTCCTGAGCCTCTAGTTATAATTTCCGATGGTTCACTTCAGGTTCACTGTATCCCTTGGACCTTCTTATTGACGATGAATCACAGGAATTGCATCGGACTTAAACACAAAAGGCACAATGCTGACTTAAGTACAAGAAGACTGACTCTTCTTACTGTCTATATTTTGAACCATTCCAGTGACACTAGTTATAGATTCCGATGCTTCACTTCAGGTTTACTGTATTCCTTGGACCTTGTTATTGACGATGAAACACAGAAATTGCATCGAAATTAAATACAAAAGGCACAATGCCGACTTAAGTACAAGAAGACAGACTCTTCTTACTGTCTATGTTTTGAACCATTACTGTGACACTAGGTATAGATTCCGATGCTTCACCCCAGGTTTACTGTATCCCTTGGACCTTCTTGTTGACGATGAAACACAGAAATTGCATCGGAATTAAATACAAAAGGCACAATGCCGACTTAAGGACAAGAAGACTGACTCTTCTTACTGTCTATGTTTTGAACCATTCCTGTGACACTAGTTATAGATTCCAATGCTTCACTTCAGGTTTACTGTAACCCTCTGACCTTCTTATTGACAATGAAACACAGAAATTGCATCGGAATTAAAAACAAAAGGCACAATGCCGACTTAAGTACAAGAGGACTGACTCTTTCCACTGTCTATGTTTTGAACCATTCCTGTGACACTAGTTATAGATTCCGATGCTTCACTCCAGGTTTACTGTATCCCTTGGACCTTCTTATTGACGATGAAACACAGAAACTGCATCGGAATGAAATAGAAATGGCACAATGCCGACTTAAGTACAAGTGGACTGACTCTTCTTACTGATAATAGTTTGAACCATTCCGGTGACAATAGTTATAGATTCCGATGCTTCACTTCAGGTTTACTGTATCCCTTGGACCTTGTTATTGACGGTGACACACAGAAATAGCATTGGAATTAAATACAAAAGGCAAAATGCCTACTTTAGTACACGAAGACTGACTCTTCTTACTGTCTATGTTTTGAACCATTCCTGTGACACTAGTTATAGATTCCGATGCTTCACTTCAGGTTTACTGTACCCCTCTGACCTTCTTATTGACGATGAAACACAGAAATTTCATCGGAATTAAATAGAAAGCTCACAATGCCGACTTAAAGACAAAAAGACTGACTCTTCTTACTGTCTATGTTTTGAACCATGCCTGTGACACTAGTTATAGATTGCGATGCTGCACTCAAGGTATACTGTATCCCTTGGACCTTCCTATTGACGATGAAACACAGAAATTGCATCGGAATTAAATAGAAAAAGCACAATGCCGACTTAAGTTCAGGAAGACTGACTCTTCTTAGTGATTATAGTTTGAACCATTGCTGTGACACTAGTTATGGGTTCCGATGCTTTACTTCAGGTTTACTGTATACCTTGGACATTCTTATTGACGATGAAACACAGAAATTGCAACGGAATTAAATACAAACGGCACAATGCCGACATAAGGACAAGAAGACTGACTCTTCTTACTGACTATGATATGAAACACTCCTGTGACTCTAGTTATAGATTCCGATGCTTCACTTCAGGTTTACTGTATCCCTCTGACCTTATTGCCGATGAAACACAGAAATTGCATCGGAATTAAATAGAAAAGGCCCAATGTCGACTTAAGTACAAGAAGACTGAATCTTCTTACTGACTATGTTTTGCACCATTCCTGTGACACTAGTTATAGATTCCGATGCTTCACTCCAGGTTTACTGTAACCGTTGGACCTTCTTATTGACGATGAAACACAGAAATTGCATTGGAATTAAATAGAAAAGGCACAATGCCGACTTAAGTACAAGAAGACTGACTCTTCTCACTGACTATGTTTAGACCATTCCTGTGACACTAGTTATAGATTCCGATGCTTCACTTCAGGTTTACTGTATCCCTCTGACCTTCTTATTGACGAAGATACACCGAAATTGCATCGGAATTAAATAGAACACTCACAATGCCGACTCAAGTACAAGAAGACTGACTCTTCTTACTGTCTATGTTTTGAACCATTCCTGTGACACTAGTTATAGATTCCGATGCTTCACTCCAGGTTTACTGTATACCTTGGACCTTCTTATTGACGATGAAACACAGAAATTGCATCGGAATGAAATAGAAAAGGCACAATGCCGACTTAAGTACAAGAAGACTGACTCTCCTTAGTGATTATAGTTTGAACCATTGCTGTGACACTAGTTATAGATTCCGATGCTTTACATCACGTTTGCAGTTTACCTTGGACATTCTTATTGACGATGAAACACAGAAATTGCATCGGAATTAAATAGAAAAGGCACAATGTCCACTTAAGTACAAGAAGACTGACTATTCTGACTGTCTATGTTTGAACCATTCCTGTGACAGTAGTTATAGATTCCGATGCTTCACTCCAGGTTTACTGTAACCCTTGGACCTTCTTATTGACGATGAAACACAGAAATTGCATCGGAATTAAATAGAAATCTCACAATGCCGACTCAAGTACAAGAAGACTGACTCTCCTTACTGTCTATGTTTTGAACCATTCCTGTGACACTAGTTATAGATTCCGATGCTTCACTCCAGGTTTACTGTATACCTTGGACCTTCTTATTGACGATGAAACACAGAAATTGCATCGATATTAAATAGAAAAGGCACAATGCCTACTTAAGTAAAAGAAGTCTGACTCATCTTAGTGATTATAGTTTGAACGATTGCTGTGACACTAGTTATAGATTCCGATGCTTTACTTCAGGTTTACTGTATACCTTGGACATTCTTATTGACGATGAAACACAGAAATTGCATCGGAATTAAATAGAAAAGGCACAATGGCGACTTAAGTACAAGAAGACTGACTCTTCTTTCTGTCTATGTTTTGAACCATTCCTGTGACAACAGTTATAGATTCCGATGCTTCACTCCAGGTTTACTGTTTACCTTGGACCTTCTTGTTGACGATGAAACACAGAAATTGCATCGAAATTAGATACAAAAGGCACAATGCCGACTTAAGTACAAGAGGACTGACTCTTCTTACTGTCTATGTTTTGAACCATTACTGTGACACTAGGTATAGATTCCGATGCTTCACTCCAGGTTTGCTGTATCCCTTGAACCTTCTTGTTGACGATGAAACTTAGAAATTGCATCGGAATTAAATACAAAAGGCACAATGCCGACTTAAGGACAAGAAGACTGACTCTTCTTACTGTCTATGTTTTGAACCATTCCTGTGACTCTAGTTATAGATTCCGATGCTTCACTTCAGGTTCACTGTATCCCTTGGACCTTCTTATTGACGATGAATCACAGGAATTGCATCGGAATTAAACCCAAAAGGCACAATGCTGACTTAAGTACAAGAAGACTGAATCTTCTTACTGTCTATATTTTGAACCATTTCAGTGACTCTAGTTATATATTCCGATGCTTCACTTCAGGTTTACTGTATTCCTGTGACCTTCTTATTGACGATGAAACACAGAAATTGCATCGGAATTAAATACAAAAGGCACAATGCCGACTTAAGTACAAGAAGACTGACTCTTCCTACTGTCTATGTTTTGAACCATTCCTGTGCCACTAGTTTTGGATTCCGATGCTTCACCTCAGGTTTACTGTATCCCTCTGACCTTCTTGTTGACAATGAAACACAAAAAATGCATCGGACTTAAATACAAATGGCACAATGCCGACTTAAGTACAAGAAGACTGACTCTTCCTGCTGTCTATGTTTTGAACCATTCCTGTGACACTAGTTATAGATTCCGATGCTTCACTTCAGGTTTACTGTATCCCTCTGACCTCATTGCCGATGAAACACAGAAATTGCATCGGAATTAAATACAAAAGGCACAATGCCGACTTAAGGACAAGAAGACTGACTCTTCTTACTGACTATGATTTGAAACACTCCTGTGACTCTAGTTATAGATTCCGATGCTTCACTTCAGGTTTACTGTATCCCTCTGACCTTATTGCCGATGAAGCACAGAAATTGCATCGGGATTAAATAGAAAAGGCACAATGCCGACTTAAGTACAAGAAGACTGACTCTTCTTAGTGATTATAGTTTGAACCATTGCTGAGACACTAGTTATGGATTCCGATGCTTTACTTCAGGTTTACTGTATACCTTGGACATTCTTATTGACGATGAAACACAGAAGTTGCATCGGAATTAAGTAGAAAAGGCACAATGTCGACTTAAGTACAAGAAGACTGACCCTTCTTGCTGTCTATGATTTGAACCATTCCTGTGACACTAGTTATAGATACCGATGCTTCACTCCAGGTTTACTGTAACCCTTGGACCTTCTTATTGACGATGAAACACAGAAATTGCATTGGAATTAAATAGAAAAGGCACAATGGCGACTTAAGTACAAGTAGACTGACTCTTCTTAGTGATTATAGTTTGAACCATTGCTGAGACACTAGTTATGGATTCCGATGCTTTACTTCAGGTTTACTGTATACCTTGGACCTTCTTATTGACGATGAATCACAGGAATTGCATCGGAATTAAACCCAAAAGGCACAATGCTGACTTAAGTACAAGAAGACTGAATCTTCTTACTGTCTATATTTTGAACCATTCCAGTGACTCTAGTTATATATTCCGATGCTTCACTTCAGGTTAACTGTATTCATTGGACCTTCTTATTGACGATGAAACACAGAAATTGCATCGGAATTAAATACAAAAGGCACAATGCCGACTTAAGTACAAGAAGACTGACTCTTCCTACTGTCTATGTTTTGAACCATTCCTGTGACACTAGTTATAGATTCCGATGCTTCACTTCAGCTTTACTGTATCCCTCTGACCTTATTGCCGATGAAACACAGAAATTGCATCGGAATTAAATACGAAAGGCACAATGCCGACTTAAGGACAAGAGGACTGACTCTTCTTACTGACTATGTTTTGAAACATTCCTGTGACTCTAGTTATAGATTCCGATGCTTCACATCAGGTTCACTGTATCCCTTGCACCTTCTTATTGACGACGAAACACAGCAATTGCTTCGGAATTAAATACAAAAGGACATTGCCGACTTAAATACAAGAAGACTGACTCTTCTTTCTGTCTATGTTTTGAACCATTCCTGTGACAACAGTTATAGATTCCGATGCTTCACTCCAGGTTTACTGTTTACCTTGGACCTTCTTGTTGACGATGAAACACAGAAATTGCATCGAAATTAGATACAAAAGGCACAATGCCGACTTAAGTACAAGAGGACTGACTCTTCTTACTGTCTATGTTTTGAACCATTACTGTGACACTAGGTATAGATTCCGATGCTTCACTCCAGGTTTGCTGTATCCCTTGAACCTTCTTGTTGACGATGAAACTTAGAAATTGCATCGGAATTAAATACAAAAGGCACAATGCCGACTTAAGGACAAGAAGACTGACTCTTCTTACTGTCTATGTTTTGAACCATTCCTGTGACTCTAGTTATAGATTCCGATGCTTCACTTCAGGTTCACTGTATCCCTTGGACCTTCTTATTGACGATGAATCACAGGAATTGCATCGGAATTAAACCCAAAAGGCACAATGCTGACTTAAGTACAAGAAGACTGAATCTTCTTACTGTCTATATTTTGAACCATTTCAGTGACTCTAGTTATATATTCCGATGCTTCACTTCAGGTTTACTGTATTCCTGTGACCTTCTTATTGACGATGAAACACAGAAATTGCATCGGAATTAAATACAAAAGGCACAATGCCGACTTAAGTACAAGAGGACTGACTCTTCTTACTGTCTATGTTTTGAACCATTACTGTGACACTAGGTATAGATTCCGATGCTTCACTCCAGGTTTGCTGTATCCCTTGAACCTTCTAGTTGACGATGAAACTTAGAAATTGCATCGGAATTAAATACAAAAGGCACAATGCCGACTTAAGGACAAGAAGACAGACTCTTCTTACTGTCTATGTTTTGAACCATTCCTGTGACACTAGTTATAGATTCCGATGCTTCACTTCAGGTTTACTGTACCCCTCTGACCTTGTTATTGACGATGAAACACAGAAATAGCATTGGAATTAAATAGAAAACTCACAATGCCGACTTATAAACAAGAAGACTGACTCTTCTTACTGTCTATGTTTTGAACCATTCCTGTGACACTAGTTATAGATTCCGATGCTTCACTCCAGGTTTACTGTATCCCTTTGGACCTTCTTATTGACGATGAAACACCGAAATTGCATCGGAAGTAAATAGAAAAAGCACAATGCCGACTTAAGTTCAGGAAGACTGACTCTTCTTAGTGATTACAGTTTGAACCATTGCTGTGACACTAGTCATGGATTCCGATGCTTTACTTCAGGTTTACTGTATTCCTTGGACATTCTTATTGACGATGAAACACAGAAATTGCAACGGAATTAAATACCAAAGGCACAATGCCGACTTAAGGACAAGAAGACTGACTATTCTTACTGACTATGATTTGAAACACTCCTGTGACTCTAGTTATAGATACCGATGTTTCACTTCAGGTTTACTTTATCCCTCTGACCTTATTGCCGATGAAACACAGAAATTGCATCGGAATTAAATAGAAAACGCATAACGCCGAGATAAGGACAAGAAGACTGACTCTTCTTACTGACTATGTTTTGAAACATTCCTGTGACTCTAGTTATAGATTCCGATGCTTCACTTCAGGTTCACTGTATCCCTTGGACCTTCTTATTGACGATGAATCACTGGAATTGCTACGGAATTAAACACAAAAGGCACAATGCTGACTTAAGTACAAGAAGACTGACTCTTCTTAATGTCTATATTTTGAACCATTCCAGTGACACTAGTTATAGATTTCGATGCTTCACTTCAGGTTTACTCTATTCCTTGGACCTTCTTATTGACGATGAAACACAGAAATTGCATCGAAATTAAATACAAAAGGCACAATGCCGACTTAAGTACAAGAAGACTGACTCTTCTTACTGTCTATATTTTGAACCATTACTGTGACACTAGGTATAGATTCCGATGCTTCACTCCAGGTTTACTGTATCCCTTGAACCTTCTTGTTGACGATGAAACACAGAAATTGCATCGGGATTAAATAAAAAAGGCACAATGCCGACTTAAGGACAAGAAGACTGACTCTTCTTACTGTCTATGTTTTGAACCATTCCTGTGACACTAGTTATAGATTCCGATGCTTCACTTCAGGTTTACTGTGTCCCTCTGACCTTCTTATTGACGATGAAACACAGAAATTGCATCGGAATTAAATACAAAAGGCACAATGCCGACTTAAGTACAAGAAGGCTGACTCTTCTTACTGTCTATGTTTCAACCATTCCTGTGACACTAGTTATAGAATCCGATGCTTCACTCCAGGTTTACTGTATTCCTTGGACCTTCTTATTGACGATGAAACACAGAAACTGCATCGGAATGAAATAGAAAAGGCACAATGCCGACATAAGTACAAGAAGACTGACTCTTCTTACTGATAATAGTTTGAACCATTCCGGTGACAATAGTTATAGATTCCGATGCTTCACTTCAGGTTTACTGTATCCCTTGGACCTTGTTATTGACGGTTACACACAGAAATAGCATTGGAATTAAATACAAAAGGCAAAATGCCAACTTTAGTACACGAAGACTGACTCTTCTTACTGTCTATGTTTTGAACCATTCCTGTGACACTAGTTATAGATTCCGATGCTTCACTTCAGGATTACTGTATACCTCTGACCTTCTTATTGACGATGAAACACAGAAATTGCATCGGAATTAAATACAAAAGGCACAATGCCGACTTAAGTACAAGAAGGCTGACTCTTCTAACTGTCTATGTTTCAACCATTCCTGTGACACTAGTTATAGAATCCGATGCTTCACTTCAGGTTTACTGTATACCTTCGACATTCTTATTGACGATGGAACACAGAAATTGCATCGGAATTAAATAGAAAAGGCTCAATGTCGACTTACATACAAGAAGACTGACTCTTCTTACTGTCTATGCATTGAACCATTCCTGTGACACTAGTTATAGATTCCGATGCTTCACTCCAGGTTTACTGTAACCCTTGGACCTTCTTGTTGACGATGAAACACAGAAATTGCATCGGAATTAAATAGAAAAGGCACAATTCCGACTTAAGTACAAGAAGACTGACTCTTCTTACTGACTATGTTTCAACCATTCCTGTGACACTAGTTATAGATTCCGATGCTTCACTTCAGGATTACTGTATACCTTGTACCTTCTTACTGACGATGAAACACAGAAATTGCATCGGAATTAAATACAAAAGGCACAATGCCGACTTAAGTACAAGAAGACAGACTCTTCCTACTGTCTATGCTTTGAACCATTCCTGTGACACTAGTTTTGGATTCCGATGCTTCACCTCAGGTTTACTGTATCCCTCTGACCTTGTTATTGACAATGAAACACAGAAACTGCATCGGAATTAAATACAAATGGCACAATGCCGACTTAAGTACAAGAAGACTGACTCTTCCTACTGTCTATGTTTTGAACCATTCCTGTGACACTAGTTATAGATTCCGATGCTTCACTTCAGGTTTACTGTATCCCTCTGACCTTATTGCCGATGAAACACAGAAATTGCATCGGAATTAAATACAAAGGGCACGATGCCGACTTAAGTACAAGAAGACTGACTCTTCTTACTGTCTATGTTTTGAACCATTCCTGTGACACTAGTTATAGATTCCGATGCTTCACTTCAGGTTCACTGTATCCCTCTGACCTTATTGCCGATGAAACACAGAAATTGCATCGGAATTAAATAGAAAAGGCACAATGCCGACTTAAGTACAAGAAGACTGACTCTTCTTTGTGATTATAGTTTGAACCATTGCTGTGACACTAGTTATAGATTCCGATGCTTAACTTCAGGTTTACTGTATACCTTGTACCTTCTTATTGACGATGAAACACAGAAATTGCATCGGAATTAAATACAAAAGGCACAATGCCGACTTAAGTACAAGAAGACTGACTCTTCTTACTGTCTATGTTTTGAACCATTCCTGTGACACTAGTGTTGGATTCCGATGCTTCACCTCAGGTTTACTGTATCCCTCTGATCTTCTTAATGACAATGAATCACAGAAATTGCATCGGAATTAAATACAAATGGCACATTGCCGACTTAAGTACAAGGAGACTGACTCTTCCTACTGTCTATGTTTTGAACCATTCCTGTGACACTAGTTATAGTTTCCGATGCTTCACTTCAGGTTTACTGTATCCCTCTGACCATATTGCCGATGCAACACAGAAATTGCATCGGAATTAAATACAAAAGGCACAATGCCGACTTAAGGACAAGAAGACTGACTCTTCTTACTGACTATGATTTGAAACACTCCTGTGACTCTAGTTATAGATTCCGATGCTTCACTTCAGGTTTACTGTATCCCTCTGACATTATTGCCGATGAAACACAGAAATTGCATCGGAATTAAATAGAAAAGGCACAATGCCGACTTAAGTACAAGAAGACTGACTCTTCTTAGTGATTATAGTTTCAACCATTGCTGTGACACTAGTTATAGATTTCGATGCTTTACTTCAGGTTTACTGTATACCTTGGACATTCTTATTGACGATGAAACACAGAAATTGCATCGGAATTAAATACAAAAGGCACAATGCCGACTTAAGTACAAGAAGACTGACTCTTCCTACTGTCTATGCTTTGAACCATTCCTGTGACACTAGTTTTGGATTCCGATGCTTCACCTCAGGTTTACTGTATCCCTCTGACCTTGTTATTGACAATGAAACACAGAAACTGCATCGGAATTAAATACAAATGGCACAATGCCGACTTAAGTGCAAGAAGACTGACTCTTCCTACTGTCTATGTTTTGAACCATTCCTGTGACACTAGTTATAGTTTCCGATGCTTCACTTCAGGTTTACTGTATCCCTCTGACCATATTGCCGATGCAACACAGAAATTGCATCGGAATTAAATGGAAAACTCACAATGCCGACTTATAAACAAGAAGACTGACTCTTCTTACTGTCTATGTTTTGAACCATTCCTGTGACACTAGTTATAGATTCCGATGCTTCACTCCAGGTTTACTGTATCCCTTGGACCTTCTTATTGACGATGAAACACCGAAATTGCATCGGAAGTAAATAGAAAAAGCACAATGCCGACTTAAGTTCAGGAAGACTGACTCTTCTTAGTGATTACAGTTTGAACCATTGCTGTGACACTAGTCATGGATTCCGATGCTTTACTTCAGGTTTACTGTATTCCTTGGACATTCTTATTGACGATGAAACACAGAAATTGCAACGGAATTAAATACCAAAGGCACAATGCCGACTTAAGGACAAGAAGACTGACTATTCTTACTGACTATGATTTGAAACACTCCTGTGACTCTAGTTATAGATACAGATGTTACACTTCAGGTTTACTTTATCCCTCTGACCTTATTGCCGATGAAACACAGAAATTGCATCGGAATTAAATAGAAAAGGCATAACGCCGAGATAAGGACAAGAAGACTGACTCTTCTTACTGACTATGTTTTGAAACATTCCTGTGACTCTAGTTATAGATTCCGATGCTTCACTTCAGGTTCACTGTATCCCTTGGACCTTCTTATTGACGATGAATCACTGGAATTGCTACGGAATTAAACACAAAAGGCACAATGCTGACTTAAGTACAAGAAGACTGACTCTTCTTAATGTCTATATTTTGAACCATTCCAGTGACACTAGTTATAGATTTCGATGCTTCACTTCAGGTTTACTCTATTCCTTGGACCTTCTTATTGACGATGAAACACAAAAATTGCATCGAAATTAAATACAAAAGGCACAATGCCGACTTAAGTACAAGAAGACTGACTCTTCTTACTGTCTATGTTTTGAACCATTACTGTGACACTAGGTATAGATTCCGATGCTTCACTCCAGGTTTACTGTATCCCTTGAACCTTCTTGTTGACGATGAAACACAGAAATTGCATCGGGATTAAATAAAAAAGGCACAATGCCGACTTAAGGACAAGAAGACTGACTCTTCTTACTGTCTATGTTTTGAACCATTCCTGTGACACTAGTTATAGATTCCGATGCTTCACATCAAGTTTACTGTATCCCTCTGACCTTCTTATTGACGATGAAACACAGAAATTGCATCGGAATTAAATACAAAAGGCACAATGCCGACTTAAGTACAAGAAGGCTGACTCTTCTTACTGTCTATGTTTCAACCATTCCTGTGACACTAGTTATAGAATCCGATGCTTCACTCCAGGTTTACTGTATTCCTTGGACCTTCTTATTGACGATGAAACACAGAAACTGCATCGGAATGAAATAGAAAAGGCACAATGCCGACATAAGTACAAGAAGACTGACTCTTCTTACTGATAATAGTTTGAACCATTCCGGTGACAATAGTTATAGATTCCGATGCTTCACTTCAGGTTTACTGTATCCCTTGGACCTTGTTATTGACGGTTACACACAGAAATAGCATTGGAATTAAATACAAAAGGCAAAATGCCAACTTTAGTACACGAAGACTGACTCTTCTTACTGTCTATGTTTTGAACCATTCCTGTGACACTAGTTATAGATTCCGATGCTTCACTTCAGGATTACTGTATACCTCTGACCTTCTTATTGACGATGAAACACAGAAATTGCATCGGAATTAAATACAAAAGGCACAATGCCGACTTAAGTACAAGAAGGCTGACTCTTCTAACTGTCTATGTTTCAACCATTCCTGTGACACTAGTTATAGAATCCGATGCTTCACTTCAGGTTTACTGTATACCTTCGACATTCTTATTGACGATGGAACACAGAAATTGCATCGGAATTAAATAGAAAAGGCTCAATGTCGACTTACATACAAGAAGACTGACTCTTCTTACTGTCTATGCTTTGAACCATTCCTGTGACACTAGTTATAGATTCCGATGCTTCACTCCAAGTTTACTGTAACCCTTGGACCTTCTTGTTGACGATGAAACACAGAAATTGCATCGGAATTAAATAGAAAAGGCACAATTCCGACTTAAGTACAAGAAGACTGACTCTTCTTACTGACTATGTTTCAACCATTCCTGTGACACTAGTTATAGATTCCGATGCTTCACTTCAGGATTACTGTATACCTTGTACCTTCTTATTGACGATGAAACACAGAAATTGCATCGGAATTAAATACAAAAGGCACAATGCCGACTTAAGTACAAGAAGACAGACTCTTCCTACTGTCTATGCTTTGAACCATTCCTGTGACACTAGTTTTGGATTCCGATGCTTCACCTCAGGTTTACTGTATCCCTCTGACCTTGTTATTGACAATGAAACACAGAAACTGCATCGGAATTAAATACAAATGGCACAATGCCGACTTAAGTACAAGAAGACTGACTCTTCCTACTGTCTATGTTTTGAACCATTCCTGTGACACTAGTTATAGATTCCGATGCTTCACTTCAGGTTTACTGTATCCCTCTGACCTTATTGCCGATGAAACACAGAAATTGCATCGGAATTAAATACAAAGGGCACGATGCCGACTTAAGTACAAGAAGACTGACTCTTCTTACTGTCTATGTTTTGAACCATTCCTGTGACACTAGTTATAGATTCCGATGCTTCACTTCAGGTTCACTGTATCCCTCTGACCTTATTGCCGATGAAACACAGAAATTGCATCGGAATTAAATAGAAAAGGCACAATGCCGACTTAAGTACAAGAAGACTGACTCGTCTTTGTGATTATAGTTTGAACCATTGCTGTGACACTAGTTATAGATTCCGATGCTTAACTTCAGGTTTACTGTATACCTTGTACCTTCTTATTGACGATGAAACACAGAAATTGCATCGGAATTAAATACAAAAGGCACAATGCCGACTTAAGTACAAGAAGACTGACTCTTCTTACTGTCTATGTTTTGAACCATTCCTGTGACACTAGTGTTGGATTCCGATGCTTCACCTCAGGTTTACTGTATCCCTCTGATCTTCTTAATGACAATGAATCACAGAAATTGCATCGGAATTAAATACAAATGGCACATTGCCGACTTAAGTACAAGGAGACTGACTCTTCCTACTGTCTATGTTTTGAACCATTCCTGTGACACTAGTTATAGTTTCCGATGCTTCACTTCAGGTTTACTGTATCCCTCTGACCATATTGCCGATGCAACACAGAAATTGCATCGGAATTAAATACAAAAGGCACAATGCCGACTTAAGGACAAGAAGACTGACTCTTCTTACTGACTATGATTTGAAACACTCCTGTGACTCTAGTTATAGATTCCGATGCTTCACTTCAGGTTTACTGTATCCCTCTGACATTATTGCCGATGAAACACAGAAATTGCATCGGAATTAAATAGAAAAGGCACAATGCCGACTTAAGTACAAGAAGACTGACTCTTCTTAGTGATTATAGTTTCAACCATTGCTGTGACACTAGTTATAGATTTAGATGCTTTACTTCTGGTTTACTGTATACCTTGGACATTCTTATTGACGATGAAACACAGAAATTGCATCGGAATTAAATACAAAAGGCACAATGCCGACTTAAGTACAAGAAGACTGACTCTTCCTACTGTCTATGCTTTGAACCATTCCTGTGACACTAGTTTTGGATTCCGATGCTTCACCTCAGGTTTACTGTATCCCTCTGACCTTGTTATTGACAATGAAACACAGAAACTGCATCGGAACTAAATACAAATGGCACAATGCCGACTTAAGTGCAAGAAGACTGACTCTTCCTACTGTCTATGTTTTGAACCATTCCTGTGACACTAGTTATAGATTCCGATGCTTCACTTCAGGTTTACTGTATCCCTCTGACCTTATTGCCGATGAAACACAGAAATTGCATCGGAATTAAATACAAAGGGCACAATGCCGACTTAAGTACAAGAAGACTGACTCTTCTTACTGTCTATGTTTTGAACCATTCCTGTGACACTAGTTATAGATTCCGATGCTTCACTCCAGGTTTACTGTAACCCTTGGACCTTCTTATTGACGATGAAACACAGAAATTGCATCGGAATTAAATAGAAAAGGCACAATGCCGACTTAAGTACAAGAAGATTGACTCTTCTTACTGACTATGTTTGAACCATTCCTGTGACACTAGTTATAGATTCCGATGCTTCACTTCAGGTTTACTGTATCCCTCTGACCTTCTTATTGACGATGAAACACCGAAATTGCATCGGAATTAAATAGAAAACTCACAATGCCGACTCAAGTACAAGAAGACTGACTCTTCTTACTGTCTATATTTTGAACCATTCCTGTGACACTAGTTATAGATTCCGATGCTTCACTCCATGTTTACTGTATACCTTGTACCTTCTTATTGACGATGAAACACAGAAATTGCAACAGAATTAAATACATAAGGCACAATGCCGACTTAATTACAAGAAGACTGACTCTTCCTACTGTCTATCTTTGAACCATTCCTGTGACACTAGTTTTGGATTCCGATGCTTCACTTTAGGTTTACTGTATCCCTCTGACCTTCTTATTGACAACGAAACACAGAAATTGCATCGGAATGAAATACAAATGGCACAATGCCGACTTAAGTACAAGAAGATTGACTCTTCCTACTGTCTATGTTTGAACCATTCCTGTGACACTAGTTATAGATTCCGTTGCTTCACTTCAGGTTTACTGTATCCCTCAGACCTTATTGCCGATGAAACACAGAAATTGCATCGGAATTAAATAGAAAAGGCACAATGCCGACTTAAGTACAAGAAGACTGACTCTTCTTACTGTCTATGTTTTGAACCATTCCTGTGACACTAGTGTTGGATTCCGATGCTTCACCTCAGGTTTACTGTATCCCTCTGATCTTCTTAATGACAATGAATCACAGAAATTGCATCGGAATTAAATACAAATGGCACATTGCCGACTTAAGTACAAGGAGACTGACTCTTCCTACTGTCTATGTTTTGAACCATTCCTGTGACACTAGTTATAGTTTCCGATGCATCACTTCAGGTTTACTGTATCCCTCTGACCATATTGCCGATGCAACACAGAAATTGCATCGGAATTAAATACAAAAGGCACAATGCCGACTTAAGGACAAGAAGACTGACTCTTCTTACTGACTATGATTTGAAACACTCCTGTGACACTAGTTATAGATTCCGATGCTTCACTTCAGGTTTACTGTATCCCTCTGACCTTCTTATTGACGATGAAACACCGAAATTGCATCGGAATTAAATAGAAAACTCACAATGCCGACTCAAGTACAAGAAGACTGACTCTTCTTACTGTCTATATTTTGAACCATTCCTGTGACACTAGTTATAGATTCCGATGCTTCACTCCATGTTTACTGTATACCTTGGACCTTCTTATTGACGATGAAACACAGAAATTGCATCGGAATTAAATAGATAAGTCGCAATGCCGACTTAAGTACAAGAAGACTGATTCTTCCTACTGTCTATATTTTGAACCATTCCTGTGACACTAGTTATAGATTCCGATGCTTCACTCCAGGTTTACTGTAGCCCTTGGACCTTCTTATTGACGATGAAACTTAGAAATTGCATCGGAATTAAATAGAAAAGGCACAATGCCGACTTAAGTACAAGAAGAATGACTCTTCTTACTGACTATGTTTGAACCATTCCTGTGACCCTAGTAATAGATTCCGATGCTTCACTTCAGGTTTACTGTATACCTCTCACCTTCTTATTGACGATGAAGCACCGAAATTGTATCGGAATTAAATAGAAAACTCACAATGCCGACTCAAGTACAAGACGACTGACTCTTCTTACTGTCTATGTTTTGAACCATTCCTGTGACACTAGTTATAGATTCTGATGCTTCACTCCAGGTTTACTGTAAACCTGGGACCTACTTATTGACGATGAAACACAGAAATTGCATCGGAATTAAATAGAAAAGGCACAATGCCGACTTAAGTACCAGAAGACTGACTCTTCTTACTGACTATGTTTTGAACCATTCCTGTGACACTAGTTATAGATTCCGATGCTTCACCCCAGATTTACTGTATCCCTTGGACCTTCTTATTGACGATGAAACACAGAAATTGCATCGGAATTAAGTACTAAAGGCACAATGCCGACTTAAGGACAAGAAGACCGACTCTTCTTACTGACTATGTTTTGAAACATTCCTTTGACTCTAGTTATAGATTCCGATGCTTCACTTCAGGATTACTGTATCCCTTGGACCTTCTTATTGACGATGAATCACAGGAATTGCATCGGAATTAAACACAAAAGGCACAATGCTGACTTAAGTACAAGAAGACTGACTCTTCTTACTGTCTATATTTTGAACCACTCCAGTGAAACTAGTTATAGATTCCGATGCTTCACTTCAGGTACTGTATTCCTTGGACCGTCTTATTGACGATGAAACACAGAAATTGCATCGAAATTAAATACAAAAGGCACAATGCCGACTTAAGTACAAGAAGACTGACTCTTCTTACTGTCTATGTTTTGAACCATTACTGTGACACTAGTTATAGATTCCGATGCCTCACTCCAGGTTTACTGTATCCCTTGTACCTTCTTGTTGACGATGAAACACAGAAATTGCATCGGAATTAAATACAAAATGCACAATGTCGACTTAAGGTCAAGAAGACTGACGCTTCTTACTGTCTATGTTTTGAACCATTCCTGTGACACTAGTTATAGATTCCGATGCTTCACTTCAGGTTTACTGTATCCCTCTGACCTTCTTATTGACGATGAAACACAGAAATTGCATCGGAATTAAATACAAAAGGCACAATGCCGACTTAAGTACAAGATGGCTGACTCTTCTTACTGTCTATGTTTCAACCATTCCTGTGACACTAGTTATAGATTCCGATGCTTCACTCCAGGTTTACTGTATTCCTTGGACCTACTTATTGACGATGAAACACAGAAACTCCATCGGAATGAAATAGAAAAGGCACAATGCCGACTTAAGTACAAGAAGACTGACTCTTCTTACTGATAATAGTTTGAACCATTCCGGTGACAATAGTTATAGATTCCGATGCTTCACTTCAGGTTTACAGTATCCCTTGGATCTTGTTATTGACGGTGACACACAGAAATAGCATCGGATTTAAATACAAAAGGCAAAATGCCAACTTTAGTACACGAAGACTGACTCTTCTTACTGTCTATGTTTGAACCATTCCTGTGACACTAGTTATAGATTCCGATGCTTCACTTCAGGTTTACTGTATCCCTCTGATCTACTTATTGACGATGAAACACAGAAATTGCATCGGAATTAAATAGAAAACTCACAATGCCGACTTAAGTACAAGAAGACTGACTCTTCTAACTGTCTATGTTTTGAACCATTCCTGTGACACTAGTTATAGATTCCGATGCTTCACCCCAGATTTACTGTATCCCTTGGACCTTCTTATTGACGATGAAACACAGAAATTGCATCGGAATTAAATAGAAAAGGCACAATGCCGACTTAGTTACAAGCAGACTGACTCTTCTTAGTGATTATAGTTTGAACCATTGCTGTGACACTAGTCATAAATTCCGATGCTTTACTTCAGGTTTACTGGATACCTTCGACATTCTTGTTGACGATGAAACACAGAAATTGCTTCGGAATTAAATAGAAAAGGCTCAATGTCGACTTAAGTAGAAGAAGACCGATTCTTCTAACAGTCTATGTTTTGAACCATTCCTGTGACACTAGTTATAGATTCCGATGCTTCACTCCAGGTTTACTGTAACCCTTGGACCTTCTTATTGACGATGAAACACAGAAATTTCATCGGAATTAAATAGAAAAGGCACAATGCAGACTTAAGTACAAGAAGACTGACTCTTCTTACTGACTATGTTTGAACCATTCCTGTGACACTAGTTATAGATTCCGATGCTTCACTTCAGGTTTACTGTATACCTTGGACCTTCTTATTGACGATGAAACACAGAAATTGCATCGGAATTTAATTCAAAAGGCACAATGCCGACTTAAGTACAATAAGACTGACTTTTCCTACAGTCTATGTTTTGAAACATTCCTGTGACACTAATTTTGGATTCCGATGCTTCACTTCAGGTTTTCTGTATCCCTATGACCTTCTTATTGACAATGAAACACAGAAATTGCATCGGAATTAAATACTAAAAGGAACAATGCCGACTTAAGTACAAGAAGACTGACTCTTCCTACTGTCTATGTTTTGAACCATGCCTGTGACACTAGTTATAGATTCCGATGCTTCACTTCAGGTTTACTGTATCCCTCTGACCTTATTGCCGCTGAAACACAGAAATTGCATCGGAATTAAATACAAATGGCACAATGCCGACTTAAGGACAAGAAGACTGATTCTTCTTACTGACTATGATTTGAAAAATTCCTGTGACTCTAGTTATAGATTCCGATGCTTCACTTGAGGTTTACTGTATCCCTCTGACCTTATTGCCGATGAAACACAGAAATTGCATCGGAATTAAATACAAAAGGCACAATGCCGACTTCAGTACAATAAGACTGACTATTCTTATTGTCTATATTTTGAACCTTTCCAGTGACACTAGTTATAGATTCCGATGCTTCACTTCAGGTTTACTGTATCCCTTGGACTTTCTTATTGACGATGAGTCACAGGAATTGCATCGGAATTAAATACAAAAGGCACATTGCCAACTTAAGTACAAGAAGACTGACTCTTAGTACTGTCTATGTTTGAACCATTACTATGACACTAGTTATAGATTCCGCTGCTTCACTCCAGGTATACTGTATCCCTTGGACCTTCTTATTGACGATGAAACACAGAAATTGCATCGGAATTAAATACAAAAGGCACAATGGCGACTTAAGTACAAGAAGACTGACTCTTCTTACTGACTATGTTTTGAACCATTCATGTAACACTAGTTATAGATTCCGGTGCTTCACTTCATGTTTACTGTATCCCTTGGACCTTCTTATTGACGATGAAACACAGAAATTGCATCGGAATTAAATACAAAAGGCACAATGCCGACTTAAGTACAAGAAGACTGAGTCTTCTTACTGACTATGCTTTGAACCATTCCTGTGACACTAGTTATAGATTATAATGCTTTACTTCAGGTTTACTGTATCCCTTGGACCTTCTTATTGACGATGAAACACAGAAATTGCATCGGAAATAATACAAGAGGCACAATGCCGACTTAAGTACAAGTAGACTGACTCTTCTTACTGTCTATGATTTGAACCATTCCTGTGACACTAGTTATAGATTCCGATTCTTCACTCCAGGTTTACTTTATCCCTTGGACCTTCTTATTGACGATGACACACAGAAATTGCATCGGATTTAAATGAAAAATGCACAATGCCGACTTAAGTACAAAAAGACTGACTCTTCCTACTGTCTATGTTTTGAACCATTCCTGTGACACTAGTTATGGATTCCGATACTTCACTTCAGGTTTACTGTATCCCTCGGACCTTCTCATTGACGATGAAACACAGATATTGCATCGGAATTAAATACAAAAGGCACAATGCCGACTTAAGTACAAGAAGACTTACTATTCTTACTGACTATGTTTTGAACCATTCCTGTGAAACTAGTTATAAATTCTGATGCTTCACTTCAGGTTTACTGTATCCCTTGGATCTTCTTATTGAAGATGAAACACGGAAATTGCATCGGAATTAAATACAAAAGGCACAATGTCGACTTAAGTACAAGAATACTGACTCTTCTTACTGTCTATGATTTGAACCATCCCAGTGACACTAGTTAGAGATTCCGATGCTTCACTCCAGGTTTACTGTATCCCGTGGACCTTCTTATTGACGATGAAACACAGAAATTGCATCGGAATTAAATACAAAAGGCACAATGCCGACATTAGTACAAGAAGAATGACTCTTCTTACTGACTATGTTTTGAAGCATTCCTGTGACACTAGTTATAGATTCCGATGCTTCACTTCAGATTTACTTTATCCCTCTGACGTTCTTATTGACGATGAAACACAGAAATTGCGTCGGAATTAAATACAAAAGGCACAATGCCGAATTAAATACAAGAAGACTGACTCTTCTTACTGTCTGTGCTTTGAACCATTCCTGTGACACTAGTTATAGATTCCGATGCTTCACCCTAGGTTTACTGTATCCCTTAGGCCCTCTTATTGACGATGAAACACAGAAATTGCATCTCAGTTAAATACAAATGGCACAATGCCGACTTAAGTACAAGAAGACTGACTTTTCTTACTGACTATGTTTTGAACCATTCCTGTGACACTAGTTATAGATTCCGGTGCTTCACTTCAGGCTTAGTGGATCCCTTGGACCTACTTATTGACGATGAAACACAGAAATTGCATCGGAATTAAATACAAAAGGCACAATGCCGACTTAAGTACAAATAGACTGACTCTTGTTACTGACTGTTTTGAACCATTCCTGTGGCACTAGTTATAGATTCCGATGCTTCACTACAGGTTTACTGTATCCCTCTGACCTTCTTATTGACGATGAAACACAGAAATTCATCGGAATTAAATAAAAAAGGCACAATGCCGACTTAAGTACAAGATGACTGACTCTTCTTACTGTCTATGTTTTGAACCATTCCTGTGACACTAGTTATAGATTCCGATGCTTCACTCCAGGTTTGCTATATCCCTTGGACCTTCTTATTGACGATGACACACAGAAATTGCATCGGAATTAAATAGAAAATGCACAATGCCGACTTAAGTACAACAAGACTGACTCTTCCTACTGTCTATGTTTTGAACCATTCCTGTGACACTAGTTATAGATTCCGATACTTCACTTCAGGTTTACTGTATCCCTTGGACCTTCTTATTGACGATGATACACAGATAGTGCATCGGAATTAAATACAAAAGGCGCAATGCCGACTTAAGTACAAGAAGACTGACTCTTCCTACTGACTATGTTTTGAACCAGTCCTGTGACACTAGTTATAGATTCTGATGCTTCACTTCAGGTTTACTGTATCCCTTGGTTCTTCTTATTGAAGTTTAAACACGGAAATTGCATCGGAATTAATTACAAAAGGCACAATGCCGACTTAAGTACAAGAATACTGACTCTTCTTACTGTCTATGATTTGAACCATCCCTGTGACACTAGTTATAGATTCCGATGCTTCACTCCAGGTTTACTGTATCCCGTGGACCTTCTTATTGACGATGAAACACAGAAATTGCATCGGAATTAAATACAAAAGGCACAAAGCCGACTTTAGTACAAGATGAATGACTCTTCTTACTGACTATGTTTTGAACCATTCCTGTGACACTAGTTATAGATTCCTATGCTTCACTTCAGATTTACTGTATCCCTCTGACGTTCTTATTGACGATGAAACACAGAAATTGCGTCGGAATTAAATACAAAAGGCACAATGCCGAATTAAATACAAGAAGACTGACTCTTCTTACTGTCTGTGTTTTGAACCATTCCTGTGACACTAGTTATAGATTCCGATGCTTCACCCTAGGTTTACTGTATCCCTTAGACCTTCTTATTGACGTTGAAACACAGAATTTGCATCTGAATTAAATACAAATGGCACAATGCCGACTTAAGTACAAGAAGACTGACTTTTCTTACTGACTATGCTTTGAACCTTTCCTGTGACACTAGTTATAGATTCCGGTGCTTCACTTCAGGTTTAGTGGATCCCTTGGACCTACTTATTGACGATGAAACACAGAAATTGCATCGGAATTAAATACAAAAGGCACAATGCCGACTTAAGTACAAGAAGACTGACTCTTTTTACTGACTGTTTTGAACCATTCCTGTGACACTAGTTATAGATTCCGATGCTTTACTTCAGGTT
Organism: Schistocerca serialis cubense; assembly: GCF_023864345.2. NCBI lineage: Eukaryota > Metazoa > Arthropoda > Insecta > Orthoptera > Acrididae > Schistocerca > Schistocerca serialis. The sequence goes on along the minus strand of NC_064646.1, from coordinate 544,918,749 downwards.
TACTGTATACCTTGGACATTCTTATTGACAATGAAACACAGAAATTGCATCGGAATTAAATAGAAAAGGCACAATGACGACTAAAGTACAAGAAGACTGACTCTTCTTACTGTCTATGTTTGAACCATTCCTGTGACACTAGTTATAGATTCCGATGCTTCACTCCAGGTTTACTGTAAACCTTGGACCTTCTTATTGACGATGAAACACAGAAATTGCATCGGAATTAAATAGAAAAGGCACAATGCCGACTTAAGTACCAGAAGACTGACTCTTCTTACTGACTATGTTTTGAACCATTCCTGTGACACTAGTTATAGATTCCGATGCTTCACCCCAGATTTACTGTATCCCTTGGACCTTCTTATTGACGATGAAACACAGAAATTGCATCGGAATTAAGTACTAAAGGCACAATGCCGACTTAAGGACAAGAAGACCGACTCTTCTTACTGACTATGTTTTGAAACATTCCTGTGACTCTAGTTATAGATTCCGTTGCTTCACTTCAGGTTTACTGTATCCCTTGGACCTTCTTATTGACGATGAATCACAGGAATTGCATCGGAATTAAACACAAAAGGCACAATGCTGACTTAAGTACAAGAAGACTGACTCTTCTTACTGTCTATATTTTGAACCATTCCAGTGACACTATTTATAGATTCCGATGCTTCACTTCCGGTACTGTATTCCTTGGACCTTCTTATTGACGATGAAACACAGAAATTGCATCGAAATTAAATACAAAAGGCACAATGCCGACTTAAGTACAAGAAGACTGACTCTTCTTACTGTCTATGTTTTGAACCATTACTGTGACACTAGTTATAGATTCCGATGCCTCACTCCAGGTTTACTGTATCCCTTGTACCTTCTTGTTGACGATGAAACACAGAAATTGCATCGGAATTAAATACAAAATGCACAATGCCGACTTAAGGACAAGAAGACTGACGCTTCTTACTGTCTATGTTTTGAACCATTCCTGTGACACTAGTTATAGATTCCGATGCTTCACTTCAGGTTTACTGTATCCCTCTGACCTTCTTATTGACGATGAAACACAGAAATTGCATCGGTATTAAATACAAAAGGCACAATGCCGACTTAAGTACAAGATGGCTGACTCTTCTTACAGTCTATGTTTCAACCATTCCTGTGACACTAGTTATAGATTCCGATGCTTCACTCCAGGTTTACTGTATTCCTTGGACCTACTTATTGACGATGAAACACAGAAGCTCCATCGGAATGAAATAGAAAAGGCACAATGCCGACTTAAGTACAAGAAGACTGACTCTTCTTACTGATAATAGTTTGAACCATTCCGGTGACAATAGTTATAGATTCCGATGCTTCACCCCAGATTTACTGTATCCCTTGGACCTTCTTATTGACGATGAAACACAGAAATTGCATCGGAATTAAATAGAAAAGGCACAATGCCGACTTAAGTACAAGCAGACTGACTCTTCTTAGTGATTATAGTTTGAACCATTGCTGTGACACTAGTCATAGATTCCGATGCTTTACTTCAGGTTTACTGGATACCTTCGACATTCTTGTTGACGATGAAACACAGAAATTGCTTCGGAATTAAATAGAAAAGGCTCAATGTCGACTTAAGTACAAGAAGACCGACTCTTCTTACAGTCTATGTTTTGAACCATTCCTGTGACACTAGTTATAGATTTCGATGCTTCACTCCAGGTTTACTGTAACCCTTGGACCTTCTTATTGACGATGAAACACAGAAATTTCATCGGAATTAAATAGAAAAGGCACAATGCCGACTTAAGTACAAGAAGACTGACTCTTCTTACTGACTATGTTTGAACCATTCCTGTGACACTAGTTATAGATTCCGATGCTTCACTTCAGGTTTACTGTATACCTTGGACCTTCTTATTGACGATGAAACACAGAAATTGCATCGGAATTTAATTCAAAAGGCACAATGCCGACTTAAGTACAATAAGACTGACTTTTCCTACTGTCTATGTTTTGAAACATTCCTGTGACACTAATTTTGGATTCCGATGCTTCACTTCAGGTTTTCTGTATCCCTCTGACCTTCTTATTGACAATGAAACACAGAAATTGCATCGGAATTAAATACTAAAAGGAACAATGCCGACTTAAGTACAAGAAGACTGACTCTTCCTACTGTCTATGTTTTGAACCATGCCTGTGACACTAGTTATAGATTCCGATGCTTCACTTCAGGTTTACTGTATCCCTCAGACCTTATTGCCGCTGAAACACAGAAATTGCATCGGAATTAAATACAAAATTCACAATGCCGACTTAAGGACAAGAAGACTGATTCTTCTTACTGACTATGATTTGAAAAATTCCTGTGACTCTAGTTATAGATACCGATGCTTCACTTGAGGTTTACTGTATCCCTCTGACCTTATTGCCGATGAAACACAGAAATTGCATCGGAATTAAATACAAAAGGCACAATGCCGACTTCAGTACAATAAGACTGACTATTCTTATTGTCTATATTTTGAACCTTTCCAGTGACACTAGTTATAGATTCCGATGCTTCACTTCAGGTTTACTGTATCCCTTGGACCTTCTTATTGACGATGAGTCACAGGAATTGCATCGGAATTAAATACAAAAGGCACAATGCCAACTTAAGTACAAGAAGAATGACTCTTCTTACTGTCTATGTTTTGAACCATTACTATGACACTAGTTATAGATTCCGCTGCTTCACTCCAGGTATACTGTATCCCTTGGACCTTCTTATTGACGATGAAACACAGAAATTGCATCGGAATTAAATACAAAAGGCACAATGGCGACTTAAGTACAAGAAGACTGACTCTTCTTACTGACTATGTTTTGAACCATTCATGTAACACTAGTTATAGATTCCGGTGCTTCACTTCATGTTTACTGTATCCCTTGGACCTTCTTATTGACGATGAAACGCAGAAATTGCATCGGAATTAAATACAAAAGGCACAATGCCGACTTAAGTACAAGAAGACTGAGTCTTCTTACTGACTATGCTTTGAACCATTCCTGTGACACTAGTTATAGATTATAATGCTTCACTTCAGGTTTACTGTATCCCTTGGACCTTCTTATTGACGATGAAACACAGAAATTGCATCGGAAATAATACAAGAGGCACAATGCCGACTTAAGTACAAGTAGACTGACTCTTCTTACTGTCTATGATTTGAACCATTCCTGTGACACTAGTTATAGATTCCGATTCTTCACTCCAGGTTTACTTTATCCCTTGGACCTTCTTATTGACGATGACACACAGAAATTGCATCGGATTTAAATGAAAAATGCACAATGCCGACTTAAGTATAAAAAGACTGACTCTTCCCACTGTCTATGTTTTGAACCATTCCTGTGACACTAGTTATGGATTCCGATACTTCACTTCAGGTTTACTGTATCCCTCGGACCTTCTCATTGACGATGAAACACAGATATTGCATCGGAATTAAATACAAAAGGCACAATGCCGACTTAAGTACAAGAAGACTTACTATTCTTACTGACTATGTTTTGAACCATTCCTGTGAAACTAGTTATAGATTCTGATGCTTCACTTCAGGTTTACTGTATCCCTTGGATCTTCTTATTGAAGATGAAACACGGAAATTGCATCGGAATTAAATACAAAAGGCACAATGCCGACTTAAGTACAAGATGGCTGACTCTTCTTACAGTCTATGTTTCAACCATTCCTGTGACACTAGTTATAGATTCCGATGCTTCACTCCAGGTTTACTGTATTCCTTGGACCTACTTATTGACGATGAAACACAGAAACTCCATCGGAATGAAATAGAAAAGGCACAATGCCGACTTAAGTACAAGAAGACTGACTCTTCTTACTGATAATAGTTTGAACCATTCCGGTGACAATAGTTATAGATTCCAATGCTTCACCCCAGATTTACTGTATCCCTTGGACCTTCTTATTGACGATGAAACACAGAAATTGCATCGGAATTAAATAGAAAAGGCACAATGCCGACTTAAGTACAAGCAGACTGACTCTTCTTAGTGATTATAGTTTGAACCATTGCTGTGACACTAGTCATAGATTCCGATGCTTTACTTCAGGTTTACTGGATACCTTCGACATTCTTGTTGACGATGAAACACAGAAATTGCTTCGGAATTAAATAGAAAAGGCTCAATGTCGACTTAAGTACAAGAAGACCGACTCTTCTTACAGTCTATGTTTTGAACCATTCCTGTGACACTAGTTATAGATTTCGATGCTTCACTCCAGGTTTACTGTAACCCTTGGACCTTCTTATTGACGATGAAACACAGAAATTTCATCGGAATTAAATAGAAAAGGCACAATGCCGACTTAAGTACAAGAAGACTGACTCTTCTTACTGACTATGTTTGAACCATTCCTGTGCCACTAGTTATAGATTCCGATGCTTCACTTCAGGTTTACTGTATACCTTGGACCTTCTTATTGACGATGAAACACAGAAATTGCATCGGAATTTAATTCAAAAGGCACAATGCCGACTTAAGTACAATAAGACTGACTTTTCCTACTGTCTATGTTTTGAAACATTCCTGTGACACTAATTTTGGATTCCGATGCTTCACTTCAGGTTTTCTGTATCCCTCTGACCTTCTTATTGACAATGAAACACAGAAATTGCATCGGAATTAAATACTAAAAGGAACAATGCCGACTTAAGTACAAGAAGACTGACTCTTCCTACTGTCTATGTTTTGAACCATGCCTGTGACACTAGTTATAGATTCCGATGCTTCACTTCAGGTTTACTGTATCCCTCTGACCTTATTGCCGCTGAAACACAGAAATTGCATCGGAATTAAATACAAAAGGCACAATGCCGACTTCAGTACAATAAGACTGACTATTCTTATTGTCTATATTTTGAACCTTTCCAGTGACACTAGTTATAGATTCCGATGCTTCACTTCAGGTTTACTGTATCCCTTGGACCTTCTTATTGACGATGATACACAGATATTGCATCGGAATTAAATACAAAAGGCGCAATGCCGACTTAAGTACAAGAAGACTGACTCTTCTTACTGACTATGTTTTGAACCAGTCCTGTGACACTAGTTATAGATTCTGATGCTTCACTTCAGGTTTACTGTATCCCTTGGATCTTCTTATTGAAGATGAAACACGGAAATTGCATCGGAATTAAATACAAAAGGCACAATGCCGACTTAAGTACAAATAGACTGACTCTTGTTACTGACTGTTTTGAACCATTCCTGTGGCACTAGTTATAGATTCCGATGCTTCACTACAGGTTTACTGTATCCCTCTGACCTTCTTATTGACGATGAAACACAGAAATTCATCGGAATTAAAAAAAAAAGGCACAATGCCGACTTAAGTACAAGATGACTGACTCTTCTTACTGTCTATGTTTTGAACCATTCCTGTGACACTAGTTATAGATTCCGATGCTTCACTCCAGGTTTGCTATATCCCTTGGACCTTCTTATAGACGATGACACACAGAAATTGCATCGGAATTAAATAGAAAATGCACAATGCCGATATAAGTACAACAAGACTGCCTCTTCCTACTGTCTATGTTTTGAACCATTCCTGTGACACTAGTTATAGATTCCGATACTTCACTTCAGGTTTACTGTATCCCTCGGACCTTCTTATTGACGATGATACACAGATATTGCATCGGAATTAAATACAAAAGGCGCAATGCCGACTTAAGTACAAGAAGACTGACTCTTCTTACTGACTATGTTTTGAACCAGTCCTGTGACACTAGTTATAGATTCTGATGCTTCACTTCAGGTTTACTGTATCCCTTGGATCTTCTTATTGAAGATGAAACACGGAAATTGCATCGGAATTAAATACAAAAGGCACAATGCCGACTTAAGTACAAGAATACTGACTCTTCTTACTGTCTATGATTTGAACCATCCCTGTGACACTAGTTATAGATTCCGATGCTTCACTCCAGGTTTACTGTATCCCGTGGATCTTCTTATTGACGATGAAACACAGAAATTGCATCGCAATTAAATACAAAAGGCACAATGCTGACTTTAGTACAAGATGAATGACTCTTCTTACTGACTATGTTTTGAACCATTCCTGTGACACTAGTTATGGATTCCGATGCTTCACTTCAGATTTACTGTATCCCTCTGACGTTCTTATTGACGATGAAACACAGAAATTGCGTCGGAATTAAATACAAAAGGCACAATGCCGAATTAAATACAAGAAGACTGACTCTTCTTACTGTCTGTGTTTTGAACCATTCCTGTGACACTAGTTATAGATTCCGATGCTTCACCCCAGGTTTACTGTATCCCTTAGACCCTCTTATTGACGATGAAACACAGAAATTGCATCTGAATTAAATACAAATGGCACAATGCCGACTTAAGTACAAGAAGACTGACTTTTCTTACTGACTATGTTTTGAACCTTTCCTGTGACACTAGTTATAGATTCCGGTGCTTTACTTCAGGTTTAGTGGATCCCTTGGACCTACTTATTGACGATGAAACACAGAAATTGCATCGGAATTAAATACAAAAGGCACAATGCCGACTTAAGTACAAGAAGACTGACTCTTTTTACTGACTGTTTTGAACCATTCCTGTGACACTAGTTATAGATTCCGATGCTTCACTACAGGTTTACTGTATCCCTCTGACCTTCTTATTGACGATGAAACACAGAAATTCATCGGAATTAAATAAACACGGCACAATGCCGACTTAAGTACAAGATGACTGACTCTTCTTACTGTCTTTGTTTGAACCATTCCTGTGACACTAGTTATAGATTCCGATGCTTCACTCCAGGTTTGCTATATCCCTTGGACCTTCTTATTGACGATGACACAAAGAAATTGCATCGGAAGTAAATAGAAAATGCACAATGCCGACTTAAGGACAAGAAGACTGACGCTTCTTACTGTCTATGTTTTGAACCATTCCTGTGACACTAGTTATAGATTCCGATGCTTCACTTCAGGTTTACTGTATCCCTCTGACCTTCTTATTGACGATGATACACAGAAATTGCATCGGAATTAAATACAAAAGGCACAATGCCGACTTAAGTACAAGATGGCTGACTCTTCTTACAGTCTATGTTTCAACCATTCCTGTGACACTAGTTATAGATTCCGATGCTTCACTCCAGGTTTACTGTATTCCTTAGACCTACTTATTGACGATGAAACACAGAAACTCCATCGGAATGAAATAGAAAAGGCACAATGCCGACTTAAGTACAAGAAGACTGACTCTTCTTACTGATAATAGTTTGAACCATTCCGGTGACAATAGTTATAGATTCCGATGCTTCACCCCAGATTTACTGTATCCCTTGGACCTTCTTATTGACGATGAAACACAGAAATTGCATCGGAATTAAATAGAAAAGGCACAATGCCGACTTAAGTACAAGCAGACTGACTCTTCTTAGTGATTATAGTTTGAACCATTGCTGTGACACTAGTCATAGATTCCGATGGTTTACTTCAGGTTTACTGGATACCTTCGACATTCTTGTTGACGATGAAACACAGAAATTGCTTCGGACTGAAATAGAAAAGGCTCAATGTCGACTTAGGTACAAGAAGACCGACTCTTCTTACAGTCTATGTTTTGAACCATTCCTGTGACACTAGTTATAGATTTCGATGCTTCACTCCAGGTTTACTGTAACCCTTGGACCTTCTTATTGACGATGAAACACAGAAATTTCATCGGAATTAAATAGAAAAGGCACAATGCCGACTTAAGTACAAGAAGACTGACTCTTCTTACTGACTATGTTTGAACCATTCCTGTGCCACTAGTTATAGATTCCGATGCTTCACTTCAGGTTTACTGTATACCTTGGACCTTCTTATTGACGATGAAACACAGAAATTGCATCGGAATTTAATTCAAAAGGCACAATGCCGACTTAAGTACAATAAGAGTGACTTTTCCTACTGTCTATGTTTTGAAACATTCCTGTGACACTAATTTTGGATTCCGATGCTTCACTTCAGGTTTTCTGTATCCCTCTGACCTTCTTATTGACAATGAAACACAGAAATTGCATCGGAATTAAATACTAAAAGGAACAATGCCGACTTAAGTACAAGAAGACTGACTCTTCCTACTGTCTATGTTTTGAACCATGCCTGTGACACTAGTTATAGATTCCGATGCTTCACTTCAGGTTTACTGTATCCCTCTGACCTTATTGCCGCTGAAACACAGAAATTGCATCGGAATTAAATACAAAATTCACAATGCCGACTTAAGGACAAGAAGACTGATTCTTCTTACTGACTATGATTTGAAAAATTCCTGTGACTCTAGTTATAGATTCCGATGCTTCACTTGAGGTTTACTGTATCCCTCTGACCTTATTGCCGATGAAACACAGAAATTGCATCGGAATTAAATACAAAAGGCACAATGCCGACTTCAGTACAATAAGACTGACTATTCTTATTGTCTATATTTTGAACCTTTCCAGTGACACTAGTTATAGATTCCGATGCTTCACTTCAGGTTTACTGTATCCCTTGGACCTTCTTATTGACGATGAGTCACAGGAATTGCATCGGAATTAAATACAAAAGGCACAATGCCAACTTAAGTACAAGAAGAATGACTCTTCTTACTGTCTATGTTTTGAACCATTACTATGACACTAGTTATAGATTCCGCTGCTTCACTCCAGGTATACTGTATCCCTTGGACCTTCTTATTGACGATGAAACACAGAAATTGCATCGGAATTAAATACAAAAGGCTCAATGGCGACTCAAGTACAAGAAGACTGACTCTTCTTACTGACTATGTTTTGAACCATTCCTGTGACACTAGTTATGGATTCCGATACTTCACTTCAGGTTTACTGTATCCCTCGGACCTTCTCATTGACGATGAAACACAGATATTGCATCGGAATTAAATACAAAAGGCACAATGCCGACTTAAGTACAAGAAGACTTACTATTCTTACTGACTATGTTTTGAACCATTCCTGTGAAACTAGTTATAGATTCTGATGCTTCACTTCAGGTTTACTGTATCCCTTGGATCTTCTTATTGAAGATGAAACACGGAAATTGCATCGGAATTAAATACAAAAGGCACAATGTCGACTTAAGTACAAGAATACTGCCTCTTCTTACTGTCTATGATTTGAACCATCCCTGTGACACTAGTTATAGATTCCGATGCTTCACTCCAGGTTTACTGTATCCCGTGGACGTTCTTATTGACGATGAAACACAGAAATTGCATCGGAATTAAATACAAAAGGCACAATGCCGACATTAGTACAAGAAGAATGACTCTTCTTACTGACTATGTTTTGAAGCATTCCTGTGACACTAGTTATAGATTCCGATGCTTCACTTCAGATTTACTTTATCCCTCTGACGTTCTTATTGACGATGAAACACAGAAATTTCGTCGGAATTAAATACAAAAGGCACAATGGCGAATTAAATACAAGAAGACTGACTCTTCTTACTGTCTGTGTTTTGAACCATTCCTGTGACACTAGTTATAGATTCCGATGCTTCACCCTAGGCTTACTGTATCCCTTAGACCCTCTTATTGACGATGAAACACAGAAATTGCATCTCAATCAAATACAAATGGCACAATGCCGACTTAAGTACAAGAAGACTGACTTTTCTTACTGACTATGTTTTGAACCATTCCTGTGACACTAGTTATAGATTCCGGTGCTTCACTTCAGGCTTAGTGGATCCCTTGGACCTACTTATTGACGATGAAACACAGAAATTGCATCGGAATTAAATACAAAAGGCACAATGCCGACTTAAGTACAAATAGACTGACTCTTGTTACTGACTGTTTTGAACCATTCCTGTGGCACTAGTTATAGATTCCGATGCTTCACTACAGGTTTACTGTATCCCTCTGACCTTCTTATTGACGATGAAACACAGAAATTCATCGGAATTAAAAAAAAAAGGCACAATGCCGACTTAAGTACAAGATGACTGACTCTTCTTACAGTCTATGTTTTGAACCATTCCTGTGACACTAGTTATAGATTCCGATGCTTCACTCCAGGTTTGCTATATCCCTTGGACCTTCTTATAGACGATGACACACAGAAATTGCATCGGAATTAAATAGAAAATGCACAATGCCGACTTAAGTACAACAAGACTGCCTCTTCCTACTGTCTATGTTTTGAACCATTCCTGTGACACTAGTTATAGATTCCGATACTTCACTTCAGGTTTACTGTATCCCTCGGACCTTCTTATTGACGATGATACACAGATATTGCATCGGAATTAAATACAAAAGGCGCAATGCCGACTTAAGTACAAGTAGACTGACTCTTCTTACTGACTATGTTTTGAACCAGTCCTGTGACACTAGTTATAGATTCTGATGCTTCACTTCAGGTTTACTGTATCCCTTGGATCTTCTTATTGAAGATGAAACACGGAAATTGCATCGGAATTAAATACAAAAGGCACAATGCCGACTTAAGTACGAGAATACTGACTCTTCTTACTGTCTATGATTTGAACCATCCCTGTGACACTAGTTATAGATTCCGATGCTTCACTCCAGGTTTACTGTATCCCGTGGACCTTCTTATTGACGATGAAACACAGAAATTGCATCGGAATTAAATACAAAAGGCACAATGCTGACTTTAGTACAAGATGAATGACTCTTCTTACTGACTATGTTTTGAACCATTCCTGTGACACTAGTTATGGATTCCGATGCTTCACTTCAGATTTACTGTATCCCTCTGACGTTCTTATTGACGATGAAACACAGAAATTGCGTCGGAATTAAATACAAAAGGCACAATGCCGAATTAAATACAAGAAGACTGACTCTTCTTACTGTCTGTGTTTTGAACCATTCCTGTGACACTAGTTATAGATTCCGATGCTTCACCCTAGGTTTACTGTATCCCTTAGACCCTCTTATTGACGATGAAACACAGAAATTGCATCTGAATTAAATACAAATGGCACAATGCCGACTTAAGTACAAGAAGACTGACTTTTCTTACTGACTATGTTTTGAACCTTTCCTGTGACACTAGTTATAGATTCCGGTGCTTCACTTCAGGTTTAGTGGATCCCTTGGACCTACTTATTGACGATGAAACACAGAAATTGCATCGGAATTAAATACAAAAGGCACAATGCCGACTTAAGTACAAGAAGACTGACTCTTTTTACTGACTGTTTTGAACCATTCCTGTGACACTAGTTATAGATTCCGATGCTTCACTACAGGTTTACTGTATCCCTCTGACCTTCTTATTGACGATGAAACACAGAAATTCATCGGAATTAAATAAACACGGCACAATGCCGACTTAAGTACAAGATGACTGACTCTTCTTACTGTCTATGTTTTGAACCATTCCTGTGACACTAGTTATAGATTCCGATGCTTCACTCCAGGTTTGCTATATCCCTTGGACCTTCTTATTGACGATGACACAAAGAAATTGCATCGGAAGTAAATAGAAAATGCACAATGCCGACTTAAGTACAAGAAGACTAACACTTCCTACTGGCTATGTTTTGAACCATTCCTGTGAAACTAGTTATTGATTCCGATGATTCACTTCAGGTTTACTGTATCCCTCTGCCCTTCTTATTGACGATGAAACACATAAATTGCTACGGAATTAAATACAAATGGCACAATGCCGACTTAAGTACAAGAAGACTGACTGTTATTCTGTCTATGTTTTGAACCATTCCTGTGACACTAGTTATTGATTTCGATGCTTCACTTCATGTTTACTGTATCCCTTGGACCTCCTTATTGACGATAAAACACAGAAATTGCAACTGAATTAAATGCAAAAGGCACAATGCCAACTTTAGTACAAGAAGAATGACTCTTCTTACTGACTATGTTTTGAACCATTCCTGTGACACTAGTTATAGATTCCGATGCTTCACTTCAGATTTACTGTATCCCTCTGACGTTCTTATTGACGATGAAACACAGAAATTGCGTCGGAATTAAATACAAAAGGCACAATGCCGAATTAAATACAAGAAGACTGACTCTTCTTACTGTCTGTGTTTTGAACCATTCCTGTGACACTAGTTATAGATTCCGATGCCCCACCCTAGGTTTACTGTATCCCTTAGACCCTCTTATTGACGATGAAACACAGAAATTGCATCTGAATTAAATACAAATGGCACAATGCCGACTTAAGTACAAGAAGACTGACTTTTCTTACTGACTATGTTTTGAACCATTCCTGTGTCACTAGTTATAGATTCCGGTGCTTCACTTCAGGTTTAGTGGATCCCTTGGACCTACTTATTGACGATGAAACACAGAAATTGCATCGGAATTAAATACAAAAGGCACAATGCCGACTTAAGTACAAGAAGACTGACTCTTGTTACTGACTGTTTTGAACCATTCCTGTGACACTAGTTATAGATTCCGATGCTTCACTACAGGTTTACTGTATCCCTCTGACCTTCTTATTGACGATGAAACACAGAAATTCGTCGGAATTAAATAAAAAAGGCACAATGCCGACTTAAGTACAAGATGACTGACTCTTCTTACTGTCTATGTTTTGAACCATTCCTGTGACACTAGTTATAGATTACGATGCTTCACTCCAGGTTTGCTATATCCCTTGGACCTTCTTATTGAATATGACACACAGAAATTGCATCGGAATTAAATAGAAAATGCACAATGCCGACTTAAGTACAAAAAGACTGACTCTTCCCACTGTCTATGTTTGGAACCATTCCTGTGACACTAGTTATAGATTCCGATACTTCACTTCAGGTTTACTGTATCCCTCGGACCTTCTTATTGACGATGAAACACAGATATTGCATCGGAATTAAATTAAAAAGGCGCAATGCCGACTTAAGTACAAGAAGACTGACTCTTCTTACTGACTATGTTTTGAACCATTCCTGTGACACTAGTTATAGATTCTGATGCTTCACTTCAGGTTTACTGTATCCCTTGGAACTTCTTATTGAAGATGAAACACGGAAATTGCATCGGAATTAAATACAAAAGGCACAATGCCGACTTAAGTACAAGAATACTGACTCTTCTTACTGTCTATGATTTGAACCATCCCTGTGACACTAGTTATAGATTCCGATGCTTCACTCCAGGTTTACTGAATCCCGTGGACCTTCTTATTGACGATGATACACAGAAATTGCATCGGAATTAAATACAAAAGGCACAATGCCGACTTTAGTACAAGATGAATGACTCTTCTTGCTGACTATGTTTCGAACCATTCCTGTGACACTAGTTATAGATTCCGATGCTTCACTTCAGATTTACTGTATCACTCTGACGTTCTTATTTACGATGAAACACAGAAATTGCGTCGGAATTAAATACAAAAGGCACAATGCCGAATTAAATACAAGAAGACTGACTCTTCTTACTGTCTGTGTTTTGAACCATTCCTGTGACACTAGTTATAGATTCCGATGCTTCGCCCTAGGTTTACTGTATCCCTTAGACCCTCTTATTGACGATGAAACACAGAAATTGCATCTGAATTAAATACAAATGGCACAATGCCGACTTAAGTACAAGATGACTGACTTTTCTTACTGACTATGTTTTGAACCATTCCTGTGACACTAGTTATAGATTCCGGTGCTTCACTTCAGGTTTAGTGGATCCCTTGGACCTACTTATTGACGATGAAACACAGAAATTGCATCGGAATTAAATACAAAAGGCACAATGCCGACTTAAGTACAAGAAGACTGACTCTTGTTACGGACTGTTTTGAACCATTCCTGTGACACCAGTTATAGATTCCGATGCTTCACTACAGGTTTACTGTATTTCTCTGACCTTCTTATTGACGATGAAACACAGAAATTCATCGGAATTAAATAAAAAAGGCACAATGCCGACTTAAGTACAAGATGACTGACTCTTCTTACTGTCTATGTTTTGAACCATTCCTGTGACACTAGTTATAGTTTCCGATGCTTCACTCCAGGTTTGCTATATCCCTTGGACCTTCTTATTGACGATGACACAAAGAAATTGCATCGGAAGTAAATAGAAAATGCACAATGCCGTCTTAAGTACAAGAAGACTAACACTTCCTACTGTCTATGATTTGAATCATTCCTGTGAAACTAGTTATTGATTCTGATGATTCACTTCAGGTTTACTGTATCCCTCTGCCCTTCTTATTGACGATGAAACACATAAATTGCAACGGAATTAAATACAAATGGCACAATGCCGACTTAAGTACAAGAAGACTGACTGTTATTCTGTCTATGTTTTGAACCATTCCAATGACACTAGTTATTGATTTCGATGCTTCACTTCATGTTTACTGTATCCCTTGGACCTCCTTATTGACGATAAAACACAGAAATTGCAACTGAATTAAATGCAAAAGGCACAATGCCGACTTAAGTACAATAAGACTGACTTTTCCTACTGTCTATGTTTTGAAACATTCCTGTGACACTAATTTTGGATTCCGATGCTTCACTTCAGGTTTTCTGTATCCCTCTGACCTTCTTATTGACAATGAAACACAGAACTTGCATCGGAATTAAATACTAAAAGGCACAATGCCGACTTAAGTACAAGAAGACTGACTCTTCCTACTGTCTATGTTTTGAACCATGCCTGTGACACTAGTTATAGATTCCGATGCTTCACTTCAGGTTTACTGTATCCCTCTGACCTTATTACCGCTGAAACACAGAAATTGCATCGGAATTAAATACAAAATTCACAATGCCGACTTAAGGACTAGAAGACTGATTCTTCTTACTGACTATGATTTGAAAAATTCCTGTGACTCTAGTTATAGATTCCGATGCTTCACTTGAGGTTTACTGTATCCCTCTGACCTTATTGCCGATGAAACACAGAAATTGCATCGGAATTAAATAGAAAAGGCACAATGCCGACTTAAGTACAATAAGACTGACTATTCTTACTGTCTATATTTTGAACCATTCCAGTGACACTAGTTATAGATTCCGATGCTTCACTTCAGGTTTACTGTATCCCTTGGACCTTCTTATTGACGATGAATCACAGGAATTGCATCGGAATTAAATACAAAAGGCACAATGCCAACTTAAGTACAAGAAGGCTGACTCTTCTTACTGTCTATGTTTTGAACCATTACTATGACACTAGTTATAGATTCCGCTGCTTCACTCCAGGTATACTGTATCCCTTGGACCTTCTTATTGACGATGAAACACAGAAATTGCATCGGAATTAAATACAAAAGGCACAATGGCGACTTAAGTACAAGAAGACTGACTCTTCTTACTGACTATGTTTTGAACCATTCCTGTGACACTAGTTATAGATTCCGATGCTTCACTTCAAATTTACTGTATCACTCTGACGTTCTTATTTACGATGAAACACAGAAATTGCGTCGGAATTAAATACAAAAGGCACAATGCCGAATTAAATACAAGAAGACTGACTCTTCTTACTGTCTGTGTTTTGTACCATTCCTGTGACACTAGTTATAGATTCCGATGCTTCACCCTAGGTTTACTGTATCCCTTAGACCCTCTTATTGACGATGAAACACAGAAATTGCATCTGAATTAAATGCAAATGGCACAATGCCGACTTAAGTACAAGAAGACTGACTTTTCTTACTGACTATGTTTTGAACCATTCCTGTGACACTAGTTATAGATTCCGGTGCTTCACTTCAGGTTTAGTGGATCCCTTGGACCTACTTATTGACGATGAAACACAGAAATTGCATCGGAATTAAATACAAAAGGCACAATGCCGACTTAAGTACAAGAAGACTGACTCTTGTTACTGACTGTTTTGAACCATTCCTGTGACAATAGTTATAGATTCCGATGCTTCATTACAGGTTTACTGTATCCCTCTGACCTTCTTATTGACGATGAAACACAGAAATTCATCGGAATTAAATAAAAAAGGCACAATGCCGACTTAAGTACAAGATGACTGACACTTCTTACTGTCTATGTTTTGAACCATTCCTGTGACACTAGTTATAGTTTCCGATGCTTCACTCCAGGTTTGCTATATCCCTTGGACCTTCTTATTGACGATGACACAAAGAAATTGCATCGGAAGTAAATAGAAAATGCACAATGCCGTCTTAAGTACAAGAAGACTAACACTTCCTACTGTCTATGATTTGAATCATTCCTGTGAAACTAGTTATTGATTCTGATGATTCACTTCAGGTTTACTGTATCCCTCTGCCCTTCTTATTGACGATGAAACACATAAATTGCAACGGAATTAAATACAAATGGCACAATGCCGACTTAAGTACAAGAAGACTGACTGTTATTCTGTCTATGTTTTGAACCATTCCAATGACACTAGTTATTGATTTCGATGCTTCACTTCATGTTTACTGTATCCCTTGGACCTCCTTATTGACGATAAAACACAGAAATTGCATCTGAATTAAATGCAAAAGGCACAATGCCGACTTAAGTACAATAAGACTGACTTTTCCTACTGTCTATGTTTTGAAACATTCCTGTGACACTAATTTTGGATTCCGATGCTTCACTTCAGGTTTTCTCTATCCCTCTGACCTTCTTATTGACAATGAAACACAGAAATTGCATCGGAATTAAATACTAAAAGGCACAATGCCGACTTAAGTACAAGAAGACTGACTCTTCCTACTGTCTATGTTTTGAACCATGCCTGTGACACTAGTTATAGATTCCGATGCTTCACTTCAGGTTTACTGTATCCCTCTGACCTTATTGCCGCTGAAACACAGAAATTGCATCGGAATGAAATACAAAATTCACAATGCCGACTTAAGGACAAGAAGACTGATTCTTCTTACTGACTATGATTTGAAAAATTCCTGTGACTCTAGTTATAGATTCCGATGCTTCACTTGAGGTTTACTGTATCCCTCTGACCTTATTGCCGATGAAACACAGAAATTGCATCGGAATTAAATACAAAAGGCACAATGCCGACTTAAGTACAATAAGACTGACTATTCTTACTGTCTATATTTTGAACCATTCCAGTGACACTAGTTATAGATTCCGATGCTTCACTTCAGGTTTACTGTATCCCTTGGACCTTCTTATTGACGATGAATCACAGGAATTGCATCGGAATTAAATACAAAAGGCACAATGCCAACTTTAGTACAAGAAGGCTGACTCTTCTTACTGTCTATGTTTTGAACCATTACTATGACACTAGTTATAGATTCCGCTGCTTCACTCCAGGTATACTGTATCCCTTGGACCTTCTTATTGACGATGAAACACAGAAATTGCATCGGAATTAAATACAAAAGGCACAATGGCGACTTAAGTACAAGAAGACGGACTCTTCTTACTGACTATGTTTTGAACCATTCATGTAACACTAGTTATAGATTCCGGTGCTTCACTTCAGGTTTACTGTATCCCTTGGACCTTCTTATTGACGATGAAACACAGAAATTGCATCGGAATTAAATACAAAAGGCACAATGCCGACTTAAGTACAAGAAGACTGAGTCTTCTTACTGACTATGCTTTGAACCATTCCTGTGACACTAGTTATAGATTATAATGCTTCACTTCAGGTTTACTGTATCCCTTGGACCTTCTTATTGACGATGACACACAGAAATTGCATCGGATTTAAATGAAAAATGCACAATGCCGACTTAAGTACAAAAAGACTGACTCTTCCTACTGTCTATGTTTTGAACCATTCCTGTGACACTAGTTATGGATTCCGATACTTCACTTCAGGTTTACTGTATCCCTCGGACCTTCTTATTGACGATGAAACACAGATATTGCATCGGAATTAAATACAAAAGGCACAATGCCGATTTAAGTACAAGAAGACTTACTATTCTTACTGACTATGTTTTGAACCATTCCTGTGACACTAGTTATAGATTCTGATGCTTCACTTCAGGTTTACTGTATCCCTTGGATCTTCTTATTGAAGATGAAACACGGAAATTGCATCGGAATTAAATACAAAAGGCACAATGTCGACTTATGTACAAGAATACTGACTCTTCTTACTGTCTATGATTTGAACCATCCCTGTTACACTAGTTATAGATTCCGATGCTTCACTCCAGGTTTACTGTATCCCGTGGACCTTCTTATTGACGATGAAACACAGAAATTGCAACGGAATTAAATACAAAAGGCACAATGCCGACTTTAGTACAAGAAGAATGACTCTTCTTACTGACTATGTTTTGAAGCATTCCTGTGACATTAGTTATAGATTCCGATGCTTCACTTCAGATTTACTTTATCCCTCTGACGTTCTTATTGACGATGAAACACAGAAATTGCGTCGGAATTAAATACAAAAGGCACAATGCCGAATTAAATACAAGAAGACTGACTCTTCTTACTATCTGTGTTTTGAAGCACTCCTGTGACACTAGTTATAGATTCCGATGCTTCACCCTAGGTTTACTGTATCCCTTAGACCCTCTTATTGACGATGAAACACAGAAATTGCATCTCAATTAAATACAAATGGCACAATGCCGACTTAAGTACAAGAAGACTGACTTTTCTTACTGACTATGTTTTGAACCATTCCTGTGACACTAGTTATAGATTCCGGTGCTTCACTTCAGGTTTAGTGGATCCCTTGGACCTACTTATTGACGATGAAACACAGAAATTGCATCGGAATTAAATACAAAAGTCACAATGCCGACTTAAGTACAAATAGACTGACTCTTGTTACTGACTGTTTTGAACCATTCCTGTGACACTAGTTATAGGTTCCGATGCTTCACTACAGGTTTACTGTATCACTCTGACCTTCTTATTGACGATGAAACACAGAAATTCATCGCAATTAAATAAAAAAGGCACAATGCCGACTTAAGTACAAGATGACTGACTCTTCTTACTGTCTGTGTTTTGAACCATTCCTGTGACACTAGTTATAGATTCCGATGCTTCACTCCAGGTTTGCTATATCCCTAGGACCTTCTTATTGACGATGACACACAGAAATTGCATCGGAATTAAATAGAAAATGCACAATGCCGACTTAAGTACAACAAGACTGACTCTTCCTACTGTCTATGTTTTGAACCATTCCTGTGACACTAGTTATAGATTCCGATACTTCACTTCAGGTTTACTGTATCCCTCGGACCTTCTTATTGACGATGATACACAGATATTGCATCGGAATTAAATACAAAAGGCGCAATGCCGACTTAAGTACAAGAAGACTGACTGTTATTCTGTCTATGTTTTGAACCATTCCTGTGACACTAGTTATAGATTCCGATGCTTCAGTCCAGATTTACTGTAACCCTTGGACCTTCTTATTGACGATGAAACACAGAAACTGCATCGGAATGAGATAGAAAAGGCACAATGCCGACTTAAGTACAAGAAGACTGACTCTTCTTACTGATAATAGTTTGAACCATTCCGGTGACAATAGTTATAGATTCCGATGCTTCACTTCAGGTTTACTGTATCCCTTGGACCTTGTTATTGACGGTGACACCCAGAAATAGCATTGGAATTAAATACAAAAGGCAAAATGCCAACTTTAGTACACGAAGACTGACTCTTCTTACTGTCTATGTTTTGAACCATTCCTGTGACACTAGTTATAGATTCCGATGCTTCATTCCAGGTTTACTGTAACCCTTGGACCTTCTTATTGACGATGAAACACAGAAATTGCATCGGAATTAAATACAAATGGCACAAATCCGACTTAAGTACAAGAAGACTGACTCTTCCTACTGTCTATGTTTTGAACCACTCCAGTGTCACTAGTTATAGATTCCGATGCTTCACTTCTGGATTACTGTATCCCTCTGACCTTATTGCCGATGAAACACAGAAATTGCATCGGAATTAAATAGAAAAGGCACAATGCCGACTTAAGTACAAGAAGACTGATTCTTGTTAGTGATTATATTTTGAACCATTGCTGTCACACTAGTTATAGATTGCGATGCTTTACTTCAGGTTTACTGTTTACCTTGGACATTCTTATTGACGATGAAACACAGAAATTGCTTCGGAATCAAATAGAAAAGGCACAATGTCGACTTAAGTACAAGAAGACTGACTCTTCTTACTGTCTATGATTTGAACCATTTGTGTGACACCAGTTATAGATTCCGATGCTTCACTCCAGATTTACTGTGACCCTTGGACCTTCTTATTGACGATGAAACACCGAAATGGCATCGGAATTAAATAGAAAATTCACAATGCCGACTCAAGTACAAGAAGACTGACTCTTCTTACTGTCTATGTTTTGAACCATTCCTGTGACACTAGTTATAGATTCCGATGCTTCACTCCATGTTTACTGTATACCTTGGACCTTCTTATTGACGATGAAACACAGAAATTGCATCGGAATTAAATAGAAAAGTCGCAATGCCGACATAAGTACAAGAAGACTGACTCTTCTTACTGACTATGTTTTGAACCATTCCTGTGACACTAGTTATAGATTCCGATGCTTCACTTCAGGTTTACTGTATACCTTGTACCTTCTTATTGACGATGAAACACAGAAATTGCGTCGGAATTAAATACAAAAGGCACAATGCCGACTTAAGTACAAGAAGACTGACTCTTCCTACTGTCTATCTTTTGAACCATTCCTGTGACACTAGGTTTGGATTCCGATGCTTCACTTTAGGTTTACTGTATCCCTCTGACCTTCTTATTGACAACGAAACACAGAAATTGCATCGGAATTAAATACAAATGGCACAATGCCGACTTAAGTACAAGAAGATTGACGCTTCCTACTGTCTATGTTTGAACCATTCCTGTGACACTAGTTATAGATTCCGATGCTTCACTTCAGGTTTACTGTATCCCTCTGACCTTATTGCCGATGAAACACAGATATTGCATCGGAATTAAATAGAAAAGGCACAATTTCGACTTAAGTACAAGAAGACTGCCTCTTCTTAGTGATTATAGTTTGAACCATTGCTTTGACACTAGTTATAGATTCCTATGCTTCACTTCAGGTTTACTGTATACCTTGTACCTTCTTATTGACGATGAAACACAGCAATTGCATCGGAATTAAATACAAATGGCACAAATCCGACTTAAGTACAAGAAGACTGACTCTTCCTACTGTCTATGTTTTGAACCACTCCAGTGTCACTAGTTATAGATTCCGATGCTTCACTTCTGGATTACTGTATCCCTCTGACCTTATTGCCGATGAAACACAGAAATTGCATCGGAATTAAATAGAAAAGGCACAATGCCGACTTAAGTACAAGAAGACTGATTCTTGTTAGTGATTATATTTTGAACCATTGCTGTCACACTAGTTATAGATTGCGATGCTTTACTTCAGGTTTACTGTTTACCTTGGACATTCTTATTGACGATGAAACACAGAAATTGCTTCGGAATCAAATAGAAAAGGCACAATGTCGACTTAAGTACAAGAAGACTGACTCTTCTTACTGTCTATGATTTGAACCATTTGTGTGACACCAGTTATAGATTCCGATGCTTCACTCCAGATTTACTGTGACCCTTGGACCTTCTTATTGACGATGAAACACCGAAATGGCATCGGAATTAAATAGAAAATTCACAATGCCGACTCAAGTACAAGAAGACTGACTCTTCTTACTGTCTATGTTTTGAACCATTCCTGTGACACTAGTTATAGATTCCGATGCTTCACTCCATGTTTACTGTATACCTTGGACCTTCTTATTGACGATGAAACACAGAAATTGCATCGGAATTAAATAGAAAAGTCGCAATGCCGACATAAGTACAAGAAGACTGACTCTTCTTACTGACTATGTTTTGAACCATTCCTGTGACACTAGTTATAGATTCCGATGCTTCACTTCAGGTTTACTGTATACCTTGTACCTTCTTATTGACGATGAAACACAGAAATTGCGTCGGAATTAAATACAAAAGGCACAATGCCGACTTAAGTACAAGAAGACTGACTCTTCCTACTGTCTATCTTTTGAACCATTCCTGTGACACTAGGTTTGGATTCCGATGCTTCACTTTAGGTTTACTGTATCCCTCTGACCTTCTTATTGACAACGAAACACAGAAATTGCATCGGAATTAAATACAAATGGCACAATGCCGACTTAAGTACAAGAAGATTGACGCTTCCTACTGTCTATGTTTGAACCATTCCTGTGACACTAGTTATAGATTCCGATGCTTCACTTCAGGTTTACTGTATCCCTCTGACCTTATTGCCGATGAAACACAGATATTGCATCGGAATTAAATAGAAAAGGCACAATTTCGACTTAAGTACAAGAAGACTGCCTCTTCTTAGTGATTATAGTTTGAACCATTGCTTTGACACTAGTTATAGATTCCTATGCTTCACTTCAGGTTTACTGTATACCTTGTACCTTCTTATTGACGATGAAACACAGCAATTGCATCGGAATTAAATACAAAAGGCACAATGCCGACTTAAGTACAAGAAGACTGACTCTTCTAACTGTCTATGCTATGAACCATTCCTGTGACACTAGTGTTGGATTCCGATGCTTCACCTCAGGTTTACTGTATCCCTCTGATCTTCTTAATGACAATGAATCACAGAAATTGCATCGGAATTAAATACATATGGCACATTGCCGACTTAAGGACAAGAAGACTGACTCTTCTTACTGACAATGATTTGAAACACTCCTGTGACTCTAGTTATAGATTCCGATGCTTCACTTCAGGTTTACTGTATCCCTCTGACCTTATTGCCGATGAAACACAGAAATTGCATCGGAATTAAATAGTAAAGGCACAATGCCGACTTAAGTACAAGACGACTGAATCTTCTTAGTGATTATAGTTTGAACCATTGCTGTGACACTAGTTATAGATTCCGATGCTTTACTTCAGGTTTGCTGTATACCTTGGACATTCTTATTGTCGATGAAACACAGAAATTGCATCGGAATTAAATAGAAAAAGCACAATGTCGACTTAAGTACAAGAAGACTGACTCTTCTTACTGTCTATGTTTTGAACCATTCCTGTGACACTAGTTATAGATTCCGATGCTTCACTTCAGGTTTACTGTAACCCTTGGACCTTCTTATTGACGATGAAACACGGAAATTGCATCGGAATTAAATACAAATGGCACAATGCCGACTTAAGTACAAGAAGATTGATGCTTCCTACTGTCTATGTTTGAACCATTCCTGTGACACTAGTTATAGATTCCGATGCTTCACTTCAGGTTTACTGTATCCCTTGGACCTTCTTATTGACGATGAATCACAGGAATTGCATCGGAATTAAACACAAAAGGCACAATGCTGACTAAAGTACAAGAAATCTGACTCTTCTTACTGTCTATATTTTGAACCATTCCAGTGACACTAGTTATAGATTCCGATGCTTCACTTCAGGTTTACTGTATTCCTTGGACCTTCTTATTGACGATGAAACACAGAAATTGCATCGAAATTAAATACAAATGGCACAATGCCGACTTAAGTACCAGAAGACTGACTCTTCTTACTGACAATGTTTTGAACCATTCCTGTGACACTAGTTATAGATTCCGATGCTTCACTTCAGGTTTACTGTAACCCTTGGACCTTCTTATTGACGATGAAACACAGAAATTGCTTCGGAATTAAATAGAAAAGGCACAATGCCGACTTAAGTACAAGAAGACTGACTCTTCTTAGTGATTATAGTTTGAACCATTGCTGTGACACTAGTTATAGATTCCGATGCCTTAGTTCAGGTTTACTGTATACCTTGGACATTCTTATTGACGATGAAACACAGAAAATGGATCGGAATTAAATAGAAAAGGCACAATGTCGACTTAAGTACAAGAAGACTGACTCTTCTTACTGTCTATGTTTTGAACCATTCCTGTGACACTAGTTATAGATTCCGATGCTTCACTCCAGGTTTACTGTAACCCTTGGACCTTCTTATTGACGATGAAACACAGAAATTGCATCGGAATTAAATAGAAAAGGCACAATGCCCACTTAAGTACAAGAAGACTGACTCTTCTTACTGACTATGTTTGAACCATTCCTGTGACACTAGTTACAGATTCCGATGCTTCACTTCTGGTTTACTGTATCCCTCTGATCTTGTTATTGACTATGAAACACCGAAATTGCATCGGAATTAAATAGAAAACTCACAATGCCGACTCAAGTACCAGAAGACTGACTCTTCTTACTGTCTATGCTTTGAACCATTCCTGTGACACTAGTTATAGATTCCGATGCTTTACTTCAGGTTTACTGTATACCTTGGACATTCTTATTGACAATGAAACACAGATATTGCATCGGAATTAAATAGAAAAGGCACAATGTCGACTAAAGTAAAAGAAGACTGACTCTTCTTACTGTCTATGTTTGAACCATTCCTGTGACACTAGTTATAGATTCCGATGCTTCACTCCAGGTTTACTGTAACCCTTGGACCTTTTTATTGACGATGAAACACAGAAATTGCATCGGAATTAAATAGAACAGGCACAATGCCGACTTAAGTACCAGAAGACTGACTCTTCTTACAGACTATGCTTTGAACCATTCCTGTGACACTAGTTATAGATTCCGATGCTTCACTTCAGGTTTACTGTATACCTTGTACCTTCTTATTGACGATGAAACACAGAAATTGTATCGGAATTAAATACAAAAGGCACAATGCCGACTTAAGTACAACAAGACTGACTCTCCTACTGTCTATGTTATGAACCATTCCTATGACACTAGTTTAGGATTCCGATGCTTCACTTCAGCTTTACAGTATCCCTCTGACCTTAATGCCGATGAAACATAGAAATTGCATCGGAATTAAGTACAAAAGGCACAATGCCGACTTAAGGACAAGAAGACCGACTCTTCTTACTGACTATGTTTTGAAGCTTTCCTGTGACTCTAGTTATAGATTCCGATGCTTCACTTCAGGTTTACTGTATCCATTGGACCTACTTATTGACGATGAAACACAGAAATTGCATCGGAATTAAATACAAAAGGCACAATGCCGACTTAAGTACAAGAAGACTGACTCTTGTTACTGACTGTTTTGAACCATTCCTGTGACAATAGTTATAGATTCCGATGCTTCACTACAGGTTTACTGTATCCCTCTGACCTTCTTATTGACGATGAAACACAGAAATTCATCGGAATTAAATAAAAAAGGCACAATGCCGACTTAAGTACAAGATGACTGACACTTCTTACTGTCTATGTTTTGAACCATTCCTGTGATACTAGTTATAGTTTCCGATGCTTCACTCCAGGTTTGCTATATCCCTTGGACCTTCTTATTGACGATGACACAAAGAAATTGCATCGGAAGTAAATAGAAAATGCACAATGCCGTCTTAAGTACAAGAAGACTAACACTTCCTACTGTCTATGATTTGAATCATTCCTGTGAAACTAGTTATTGATTCTGATGATTCACTTCAGGTTTACTGTATCCCTCTGCCCTTCTTATTGACGATGAAACACATAAATTGCAACGGAATTAAATACAAATGGCACAATGCCGACTTAAGTACAAGAAGACTGACTGTTATTCTGTCTATGTTTTGAACCATTCCAATGACACTAGTTATTGATTTCGATGCTTCACTTCATGTTTACTGTATCCCTTGGACCTCCTTATTGACGATAAAACACAGAAATTGCATCTGAATTAAATGCAAAAGGCACAATGCCGACTTAAGTACAATAAGACTGACTTTTCCTACTGTCTATGTTTTGAAACATTCCTGTGACACTAATTTTGGATTCCGATGCTTCACTTCAGGTTTTCTCTATCCCTCTGACCTTCTTATTGACAATGAAACACAGAAATTGCATCGGAATTAAATACTAAAAGGCACAATGCCGACTTAAGTACAAGAAGACTGACTCTTCCTACTGTCTATGTTTTGAACCATGCCTGTGACACTAGTTATAGATTCCGATGCTTCACTTCAGGTTTACTGTATCCCTCTGACCTTATTGCCGCTGAAACACAGAAATTGCATCGGAATGAAATACAAAATTCACAATGCCGACTTAAGGACAAGAAGACTGATTCTTCTTACTGACTATGATTTGAAAAATTCCTGTGACTCTAGTTATAGATTCCGATGCTTCACTTGAGGTTTACTGTATCCCTCTGACCTTATTGCCGATGAAACACAGAAATTGCATCGGAATTAAATACAAAAGGCACAATGCCGACTTACGTACAATAAGACTGACTATTCTTACTGTCTATATTTTGAACCATTCCAGTGACACTAGTTATAGATTCCGATGCTTCACTTCAGGTTTACTGTATCCCTTGGACCTTCTTATTGACGATGAATCACAGGAATTGCATCGGAATTAAATACAAAAGGCACAATGCCAACTTTAGTACAAGAAGGCTGACTCTTCTTACTGTCTATGTTTTGAACCATTCCTGTGACACTAGTTATAGATTCCGATGCTTCACTTCAGGTTTACTGTATACCTTGTACCTTCTTATTGACGATGAAACACAGCAATTGCATCGGAATTAAATACAAAAGGCACAATGCCGACTTAAGTACAAGAAGACTGACTCTTCTAACTGTCTATGCTATGAACCATTCCTGTGACACTAGTGTTGGATTCCAATGCTTCACCTCAGGTTTACTGTATCCCTCTGATCTTCTTAATGACAATGAATCACAGAAATTGCATCGGAATTAAATACATATGGCACATTGCCGACTTAAGGACAAGAAGACTGACTCTTCTTACTGACAATGATTTGAAACACTCCTGTGACTCTAGTTATAGATTCCGATGCTTCACTTCAGGTTTACTGTATCCCTCTGACCTTATTGCCGATGAAACACAGAAATTGCATCGGAATTAAATAGTAAAGGCACAATGCCGACTTAAGTACAAGACGACTGAATCTTCTTAGTGATTATAGTTTGAACCATTGCTGTGACACTAGTTATAGATTCCGATGCTTTACTTCAGGTTTGCTGTATACCTTGGACATTCTTATTGTCGATGAAACACAGAAATTGCATCGGAATTAAATAGAAAAAGCACAATGTCGACTTAAGTACAAGAAGACTGACTCTTCTTACTGTCTATGTTTTGAACCATTCCTGTGACACTAGTTATAGATTCCGATGCTTCACTTCAGGTTTACTGTAACCCTTGGACCTTCTTATTGACGATGAAACACGGAAATTGCATCGGAATTAAATACAAATGGCACAATGCCGACTTAAGTACAAGAAGATTGATGCTTCCTACTGTCTATGTTTGAACCATTCCTGTGACACTAGTTATAGATTCCGATGCTTCACTTCAGGTTTACTGTATCCCTTGGACCTTCTTATTGACGATGAATCACAGGAATTGCATCGGAATTAAACACAAAAGGCACAATGCTGACTAAAGTACAAGAAATCTGACTCTTCTTACTGTCTATATTTTGAACCATTCCAGTGACACTAGTTATAGATTCCGATGCTTCACTTCAGGTTTACTGTATTCCTTGGACCTTCTTATTGACGATGAAACACAGAAATTGCATCGAAATTAAATACAAATGGCACAATGCCGACTTAAGTACCAGAAGACTGACTCTTCTTACTGACAATGTTTTGAACCATTCCTGTGACACTAGTTATAGATTCCGATGCTTCACTTCAGGTTTACTGTAACCCTTGGACCTTCTTATTGACGATGAAACACAGAAATTGCTTCGGAATTAAATAGAAAAGGCACAATGCCGACTTAAGTACAAGAAGACTGACTCTTCTTAGTGATTATAGTTTGAACCATTGCTGTGACACTAGTTATAGATTCCGATGCCTTAGTTCAGGTTTACTGTATACCTTGGACATTCTTATTGACGATGAAACACAGAAAATGGATCGGAATTAAATAGAAAAGGCACAATGTCGACTTAAGTACAAGAAGACTGACTCTTCTTACTGTCTATGTTTTGAACCATTCCTGTGACACTAGTTATAGATTCCGATGCTTCACTCCAGGTTTACTGTAACCCTTGGACCTTCTTATTGACGATGAAACACAGAAATTGCATCGGAATTAAATAGAAAAGGCACAATGCCCACTTAAGTACAAGAAGACTAACACTTCCTACTGTCTATGATTTGAATCATTCCTGTGAAACTAGTTATTGATTCTGATGATTCACTTCAGGTTTACTGTATCCCTCTGCCCTTCTTATTGACGATGAAACACATAAATTGCAACGGAATTAAATACAAATGGCACAATGCCGACTTAAGTACAAGAAGACTGACTGTTATTCTGTCTATGTTTTGAACCATTCCAATGACACTAGTTATTGATTTCGATGCTTCACTTCATGTTTACTGTATCCCTTGGACCTCCTTATTGACGATAAAACACAGAAATTGCATCTGAATTAAATGCAAAAGGCACAATGCCGACTTAAGTACAATAAGACTGACTTTTCCTACTGTCTATGTTTTGAAACATTCCTGTGACACTAATTTTGGATTCCGATGCTTCACTTCAGGTTTTCTCTATCCCTCTGACCTTCTTATTGACAATGAAACACAGAAATTGCATCGGAATTAAATACTAAAAGGCACAATGCCGACTTAAGTACAAGAAGACTGACTCTTCCTACTGTCTATGTTTTGAACCATGCCTGTGACACTAGTTATAGATTCCGATGCTTCACTTCAGGTTTACTGTATCCCTCTGACCTTATTGCCGCTGAAACACAGAAATTGCATCGGAATGAAATACAAAATTCACAATGCCGACTTAAGGACAAGAAGACTGATTCTTCTTACTGACTATGATTTGAAAAATTCCTGTGACTCTAGTTATAGATTCCGATGCTTCACTTGAGGTTTACTGTATCCCTCTGACCTTATTGCCGATGAAACACAGAAATTGCATCGGAATTAAATACAAAAGGCACAATGCCGACTTACGTACAATAAGACTGACTATTCTTACTGTCTATATTTTGAACCATTCCAGTGACACTAGTTATAGATTCCGATGCTTCACTTCAGGTTTACTGTATCCCTTGGACCTTCTTATTGACGATGAATCACAGGAATTGCATCGGAATTAAATACAAAAGGCACAATGCCAACTTTAGTACAAGAAGGCTGACTCTTCTTACTGTCTATGTTTTGAACCATCACTATGACACTAGTTATAGATTCCGCTGCTTCACTCCAGGTATACTGTATCCCTTGGACCTTCTTATTGACGATGAAACACAGAAATTGCATCGGAATTAAATACAAAAGGCACAATGGCGACTTAAGTACAAGAAGACTGACTCTTCTTACTGACTATGTTTTGAAGCATTCATGTAACACTAGTTATAGATTCCGGTGCTTCACTTCAGGTTTACTGTATCCCTTGGACCTTCTTATTGACGATGAAACACAGAAATTGCATCGGAATTAAATACAAAAGGCACAATGCCGACTTAAGTACAAGAAGACTGAGTCTTCTTACTGACTATGCTTTGAACCATTCCTGTGACACTAGTTATAGATTATAATGCTTCACTTCAGGTTTACTGTATCCCTTGGACCTTCTTATTGACGATGACACACAGAAATTGCATCGGATTTAAATGAAAAATGCACAATGCCGACTTAAGTACAAAAAGACTGACTCTTCCTACTGTCTATGTTTTGAACCATTCCTGTGACACTAGTTATGGATTCCGATACTTCACTTCAGGTTTACTGTATCCCTCGGACCTTCTTATTGACGATGAAACACAGATATTGCATCGGAATTAAATACAAAAGGCACAATGCCGATTTAAGTACAAGAAGACTTACTATTCTTACTGACTATGTTTTGAACCATTCCTGTGACACTAGTTATAGATTCTGATGCTTCACTTCAGGTTTACTGTATCCCTTGGATCTTCTTATTGAAGATGAAACACGGAAATTGCATCGGAATTAAATACAAAAGGCACAATGTCGACTTATGTACAAGAATACTGACTCTTCTTACTGTCTATGATTTGAACCATCCCTGTTACACTAGTTATAGATTCCGATGCTTCACTCCAGGTTTACTGTATCCCGTGGACCTTCTTATTGACGATGAAACACAGAAATTGCAACGGAATTAAATACAAAAGGCACAATGCCGACTTTAGTACAAGAAGAATGACTCTTCTTACTGACTATGTTTTGAAGCATTCCTGTGACATTAGTTATAGATTCCGATGCTTCACTTCAGATTTACTTTATCCCTCTGACGTTCTTATTGACGATGAAACACAGAAATTGCGTCGGAATTAAATACAAAAGGCACAATGCCGAATTAAATACAAGAAGACTGACTCTTCTTACTGTCTGTGTTTTGAAGCACTCCTGTGACACTAGTTATAGATTCCGATGCTTCACCCTAGGTTTACTGTATCCCTTAGACCCTCTTATTGACGATGAAACACAGAAATTGCATCTCAATTAAATACAAATGGCACAATGCCGACTTAAGTACAAGAAGACTGACTTTTCTTACTGACTATGTTTTGAACCATTCCTGTGACACTAGTTATAGATTCCGGTGCTTCACTTCAGGTTTAGTGGATCCCTTGGACCTACTTATTGACGATGAAACACAGAAATTGCATCGGAATTAAATACAAAAGGCACAATGCCGACTTAAGTACAAATAGACTGACTCTTGTTACTGACTGTTTTGAACCATTCCTGTGACACTAGTTATAGATTCCGATGCTTCACTACAGGTTTACTGTATCACTCTGACCTTCTTATTGACGATGAAACACAGAAATTCATCGCAATTAAATAAAAAAGGCACAATGCCGACTTAAGTACAAGATGACTGACTCTTCTTACTGTCTGTGTTTTGAACCATTCCTGTGACACTAGTTATAGATTCCGATGCTTCACTCCAGGTTTGCTATATCCCTAGGACCTTCTTATTGACGATGACACACAGAAATTGCATCGGAATTAAATAGAAAATGCACAATGCCGACTTAAGTACAACAAGACTGACTCTTCCTACTGTCTATGTTTTGAACCATTCCTGTGACACTAGTTATAGATTCCGATACTTCACTTCAGGTTTACTGTATCCCTCGGACCTTCTTATTGACGATGATACACAGATATTGCATCGGAATTAAATACAAAAGGCGCAATGCCGACTAAAGTACAAGAAGACTGACTGTTATTCTGTCTATGTTTTGAACCATTCCTGTGACACTAGTTATAGATTCCGATGCTTCAGTCCAGATTTACTGTAACCCTTGGACCTTCTTATTGACGATGAAACACAGAAACTGCATCGGAATGAGATAGAAAAGGCACAATGCCGACTTAAGTACAAGAAGACTGACTCTTCTTACTGATAATAGTTTGAACCATTCCGGTGACAATAGTTATAGATTCCGATGCTTCACTTCAGGTTTACTGTATCCCTTGGACCTTGTTATTGACGGTGACACCCAGAAATAGCATTGGAATTAAATACAAAAGGCAAAATGCCAACTTTAGTACACGAAGACTGACTCTTCTTACTGTCTATGTTTTGAACCATTCCTGTGACACTAGTTATAGATTCCGATGCTTCATTCCAGGTTTACTGTAACCCTTGGACCTTCTTATTGACGATGAAACACAGAAATTGCATCGGAATTAAATAGAAAAGTCACAATGCCGACTTAAGTACAAGAAGACTAACTCTTCTTACTGACTATGTTTTGAACCATTCCTGTGACGCTAGTTATAGATTCCGATGTTTCACTTTAGGATTACTGTATACCTTGTACCTTCTTATTGACGATGAAACACAGAAATTGCATCGGAATTAAATACAAATGGCACAAATCCGACTTAAGTACAAGAAGACTGACTCTTCCTACTGTCTATGTTTTGAACCACTCCAGTGTCACTAGTTATAGATTCCGATGCTTCACTTCTGGATTACTGTATCCCTCTGACCTTATTGCCGATGAAACACAGAAATTGCATCGGAATTAAATAGAAAAGGCACAATGCCGACTTAAGTACAAGAAGACTGATTCTTGTTAGTGATTATATTTTGAACCATTGCTGTCACACTAGTTATAGATTGCGATGCTTTACTTCAGGTTTACTGTTTACCTTGGACATTCTTATTGACGATGAAACACAGAAATTGCTTCGGAATCAAATAGAAAAGGCACAATGTCGACTTAAGTACAAGAAGACTGACTCTTCTTACTGTCTATGATTTGAACCATTTGTGTGACACCAGTTATAGATTCCGATGCTTCACTCCAGATTTACTGTGACCCTTGGACCTTCTTATTGACGATGAAACACCGAAATGGCATCGGAATTAAATAGAAAATTCACAATGCCGACTCAAGTACAAGAAGACTGACTCTTCTTACTGTCTATGTTTTGAACCATTCCTGTGACACTAGTTATAGATTCCGATGCTTCACTCCATGTTTACTGTATACCTTGGACCTTCTTATTGACGATGAAACACAGAAATTGCATCGGAATTAAATAGAAAAGTCGCAATGCCGACATAAGTACAAGAAGACTGACTCTTCTTACTGACTATGTTTTGAACCATTCCTGTGACACTAGTTATAGATTCCGATGCTTCACTTCAGGTTTACTGTATACCTTGTACCTTCTTATTGACGATGAAACACAGAAATTGCGTCGGAATTAAATACAAAAGGCACAATGCCGACTTAAGTACAAGAAGACTGACTCTTCCTACTGTCTATCTTTTGAACCATTCCTGTGACACTAGGTTTGGATTCCGATGCTTCACTTTAGGTTTACTGTATCCCTCTGACCTTCTTATTGACAACGAAACACAGAAATTGCATCGGAATTAAATACAAATGGCACAATGCCGACTTAAGTACAAGAAGATTGACGCTTCCTACTGTCTATGTTTGAACCATTCCTGTGACACTAGTTATAGATTCCGATGCTTCACTTCAGGTTTACTGTATCCCTCTGACCTTATTGCCGATGAAACACAGATATTGCATCGGAATTAAATAGAAAAGGCACAATTTCGACTTAAGTACAAGAAGACTGCCTCTTCTTAGTGATTATAGTTTGAACCATTGCTTTGACACTAGTTATAGATTCCTATGCTTCACTTCAGGTTTACTGTATACCTTGTACCTTCTTATTGACGATGAAACACAGCAATTGCATCGGAATTAAATACAAAAGGCACAATGCCGACTTAAGTACAAGAAGACTGACTCTTCTAACTGTCTATGCTATGAACCATTCCTGTGACACTAGTGTTGGATTCCGATGCTTCACCTCAGGTTTACTGTATCCCTCTGATCTTCTTAATGACAATGAATCACAGAAATTGCATCGGAATTAAATACATATGGCACATTGCCGACTTAAGGACAAGAAGACTGACTCTTCTTACTGACAATGATTTGAAACACTCCTGTGACTCTAGTTATAGATTCCGATGCTTCACTTCAGGTTTACTGTATCCCTCTGACCTTATTGCCGATGAAACACAGAAATTGCATCGGAATTAAATAGTAAAGGCACAATGCCGACTTAAGTACAAGACGACTGAATCTTCTTAGTGATTATAGTTTGAACCATTGCTGTGACACTAGTTATAGATTCCGATGCTTTACTTCAGGTTTGCTGTATACCTTGGACATTCTTATTGTCGATGAAACACAGAAATTGCATCGGAATTAAATAGAAAAAGCACAATGTCGACTTAAGTACAAGAAGACTGACTCTTCTTACTGTCTATGTTTTGAACCATTCCTGTGACACTAGTTATAGATTCCGATGCTTCACTTCAGGTTTACTGTAACCCTTGGACCTTCTTATTGACGATGAAACACGGAAATTGCATCGGAATTAAATACAAATGGCACAATGCCGACTTAAGTACAAGAAGATTGATGCTTCCTACTGTCTATGTTTGAACCATTCCTGTGACACTAGTTATAGATTCCGATGCTTCACTTCAGGTTTACTGTATCCCTTGGACCTTCTTATTGACGATGAATCACAGGAATTGCATCGGAATTAAACACAAAAGGCACAATGCTGACTAAAGTACAAGAAATCTGACTCTTCTTACTGTCTATATTTTGAACCATTCCAGTGACACTAGTTATAGATTCCGATGCTTCACTTCAGGTTTACTGTATTCCTTGGACCTTCTTATTGACGATGAAACACAGAAATTGCATCGAAATTAAATACAAATGGCACAATGCCGACTTAAGTACCAGAAGACTGACTCTTCTTACTGACAATGTTTTGAACCATTCCTGTGACACTAGTTATAGATTCCGATGCTTCACTTCAGGTTTACTGTAACCCTTGGACCTTCTTATTGACGATGAAACACAGAAATTGCTTCGGAATTAAATAGAAAAGGCACAATGCCGACTTAAGTACAAGAAGACTGACTCTTCTTAGTGATTATAGTTTGAACCATTGCTGTGACACTAGTTATAGATTCCGATGCCTTAGTTCAGGTTTACTGTATACCTTGGACATTCTTATTGACGATGAAACACAGAAAATGGATCGGAATTAAATAGAAAAGGCACAATGTCGACTTAAGTACAAGAAGACTGACTCTTCTTACTGTCTATGTTTTGAACCATTCCTGTGACACTAGTTATAGATTCCGATGCTTCACTCCAGGTTTACTGTAACCCTTGGACCTTCTTATTGACGATGAAACACAGAAATTGCATCGGAATTAAATAGAAAAGGCACAATGCCCACTTAAGTACAAGAAGACTGACTCTTCTTACTGACTATGTTTGAACCATTCCTGTGACACTAGTTACAGATTCCGATGCTTCACTTCTGGTTTACTGTATCCCTCTGACCTTGTTATTGACTATGAAACACCGAAATTGCATCGGAATTAAATAGAAAACTCACAATGCCGACTCAAGTACCAGAAGACTGACTCTTCTTACTGTCTATGCTTTGAACCATTCCTGTGACACTAGTTATAGATTCCGATGCTTTACTTCAGGTTCACTGTATACCTTGGACATTCTTATTGACAATGAAACACAGATATTGCATCGGAATTAAATAGAAAAGGCACAATGTCGACCAAAGTAAAAGAAGACTGACTCTTCTTACTGTCTATGTTTGAACCATTCCTGTGACACTAGTTATAGATTCCGATGCTTCACTCCAGGTTTACTGTAACCCTTGGACCTTTTTATTGACGATGAAACACAGAAATTGCATCGGAATTAAATAGAACAGGCACAATGCCGACTTAAGTACCAGAAGACTGACTCTTCTTACAGACTATGCTTTGAACCATTCCTGTGACACTAGTTATAGATTCCGATGCTTCACTTCACGTTTACTGTATACCTTGTACCTTCTTATTGACGATGAAACACAGAAATTGTATCGGAATTAAATACAAAAGGCACAATGCCGACTTAAGTACAACAAGACTGACTCTCCTACTGTCTATGTTATGAACCATTCCTATGACACTAGTTTAGGATTCCGATGCTTCACTTCAGCTTTACAGTATCCCTCTGACCTTAATGCCGATGAAACATAGAAATTGCATCGGAATTAAGTACAAAAGGCACAATGCCGACTTAAGGACAAGAAGACCGACTCTTCTTACTGACTATGTTTTGAAGCTTTCCTGTGACTCTAGTTATAGATTCCGATGCTTCACTTCAGGTTTACTGTATCCATTGGACCTTCTTATTGACGATGAATCACAGGAATTGCATCGGAATTAAACACAAAAGGCACAATGCTGACTTAAGTACAAGAAGACTGACTCCTCTTACTGACTATATTTTGAACCATTCCAGTGACACTAGTTATAGATTCCGATGCTTCACTTCAGGTTTACTGTATTCCTTGGACCTTCTTATTGACGATGAAACACAGAAATTGCAACGAAATTAAATACAAATGGCACAATGCCGACTTAAGTACAAGAAGACTGACTCTTCTTACTGTCTATGTTTTGAACCATTACTGTGACACTAGTTATAGATTCCGATGCTTCACTCCAGGTTTACTGTATCCCTTGTACCTTCTTGTTGACGATGAAACACAGAAATTGCATCGGAATTAAATACAAAAGGCACAATGCCGACTTAAGTTCAGGAAGACTGACACTTCTTGGTGATTATAGTTTGAACCATTGCTGTGACACTAGTTATGGATTCCGATGCTTTACTTCAGGTTTACTGTATACCTTGGACATTCTTATTGACGATGAAACACAGAAATTGCAACGGAATTAAATACAAAAGGCACAATGCCGACTTAAGTACAAGAAGACTGACTCTTCTTACTGACTATGATTTGAAACACTCCTGTGACTCTAGTTATAGATTCCGATGCTTCACTTCAGGTTTACTGTATCCCTCTGACCTTCTAATTGACGATGAAACACAGAAATTGCATCGGAATTAAATACAAAATGCACAATGCCGACTTAAGTACAAGAAGGCTGACTCTTCTTACTGTCTATGTTTCAACCATTCCTGTTACACTAGTTATAGATTCTGATGCTTCACTCCAGGTTTACTGTATTCCTTGGACCTTCTTATTGACGATGAAACACAGAAACTGCATCGGAATGAGATAGAAAAGGCACAATGCCGACTTAAGTACAAGAAGACTGACTCTTCTTACTGATAATAGTTTGAACCATTCCGGTGACAATAGTTATAGATTCCGATGCTTCACTTCAGGTTTACTGTATCCCTTGGACCTTGTTATTGACGGTGACACCCAGAAATAGCATTGGAATTAAATACAAAAGGCAAAATGCCAACTTTAGTACAAGAAGACTGACTCGTCTTAGTGATTATAGTTTGAACCATTGCTGTAACACTAGTCATAGATTCCGAAGCTTTACTTCAGGTTTACTGTATACGTTCGACATTCTTATTGACGATGGAACACAGAAATTTCATCGGAATTAAATAGAAAAGGCTCAATGTCGACTTACGTACAAGAAGACTGACTCTTCTTACTGTCTATGCTTTGAACCATTCCTGTGACACTAGTTATAGATTCCGATGCTTCATTCCATGTTTACTGTAACCCTTGGACCTTCTTATTGACGATGAAACACAGAAATTGCATCGGAATTAAATAGAAAAGGCACAATGCCGACTTAAGTACAAGAAGACTGACTCTTCTTACTGATAATAGTTTGAACCATTCCGGTGACAACAGTTATAGATTCCGATGCTTCACTTCAGGTTTACTGTATCCCTTGGACCTTGTTATTGACGGTGACTCCCAGAAATAGCATTGGAATTAAATACAAAAGGCAAAATGCCAACTTTAGTACACGAAGACTGACTCTTCTTACTGTCTATGTTTTGAACCATTCCTGTGACACTAGTTCTAGATTCCGATGCTTCACTTCCGGTTTACTGTATCCCTCTGATCTACTTATTGACGATGAATCACAGAAATCGCATCGGAATTAAATAGAAAAGTCACAATGCCGACTTAAGTACAAGAAGACTGACTCTTCTTACTGTCTATGTTTTGAACCATTCCTGTGACACTAGTTATAGATTCCGATGTTTCACTCCAGGTTTACTATATCCCTTGCACCTTCTTATTGACGATGAAACCCAGAAATTGCATCGGAATTAAATAGAAAAGGCTCAATGTCGACTTACGTACAAGAAGACTGACTCTTCTTACTGTCTATGCTTTGAACCATTCCTGTGACACTAGTTATAGATTCCGATGCTTCATTCCAGGTTTACTGTAACCCTTGGACCTTCTTATTGACGATGAAACACAGAAATTGCATCGGAATTAAATAGAAAAGGCACAATGCCGACTTAAGTACAAGAATACTAACTCTTCTTACTGACTATGCTTTGAACCATTCCTGTGACACTAGTTATAGATTCCGATGCTTCACTTTAGGATTACTGTATACCTTGTACCTTCTTATTGACGATGAAACACAGAAATTGCATCGGAATTAAATACAAAAGGTACAATGCCGACTTAAGAACAAGAAGACTGACTCTTCCTACTGTCTATGCTTTGAACCATTCCTGTGACACTAGTTTTGGATTCCGATGCTTCACCTCAGGATTACTGTATCCCTCTGACCTTCTTATTGACAATGAAACACAGAAACTGAATCGGAATTAAATACAAATGGCACAATGCCGACTAAAGTACAAGAAGACTGACTCTTCCTACTGTCTATGTTTTGAACCATTCCTGTGACACTAGTTATAGGTTCCGATGCTTCACTTCAGGTTTACTGTATCCCTCTGACCTTATTGCCGATGAAACACAGAAATTGCATCGGAATTAAATACAAAATGCACAATGCCGACTTAAGTACAAGTAGGCTGACTCTTCTTACTGTCTATGTTTCAACCATTCCTGTGACACTAGTTATAGATTCCGATGCTTCACTCCAGGTTTACTGTATTCCTTGGACCTTCTTATTGACGATGAAACACAGAAACTGCATCGGAATGAGATAGAAAAGGCACAATGCCGACTTAAGTACAAGAAGACTGACTCTTCTTACTGATAATAGTTTGAACCATTCCGGTGACAATAGTTATAGATTCCGATGCTTCACTTCAGGTTTACTGTATCCCTTGGACCTTGTTATTGACGGTGACACCCAGAAATAGCATTGGAATTAAATACAAAAGGCAAAATGCCAACTTTAGTACTCGAAGACTGACTCTTCTTACTGTCTATGTTTTGAACCATTCCTGTGACACTAGTTATAGATTCCGATGCTTCACTTCCGGTTTACTGTATCCCTCTGATCTACTTATTGACGATGAAACACAGAAATCGCATCGGAATTAAATAGAAAACTCACAATGCCGATTTAAGTACAAGAAGACTGACTCTTCTTACTGTCTAAGTTTTGAACCATTCCTGTGACACTAGTTATAGATTCCGATGTTTCACTCCAGGTTTACTATATCCCTTGCACCTTCTTATTGACGATGAAACATAGAAATTGCATCGGAATTAAATAGAAAAGGCACAATGCCGACTTAAGTACAAGAAGACTGACTCGTCTTAGTGATTATAGTTTGAACCAATGCTGTAACACTAGTCATAGATTCCGAAGCTTTACTTCAGGTTTACTGTATACCTTCGACATTCTTATTGACGATGGAACACAGAAATTTCATCGGAATTAAATAGAAAAGGCTCAATGTCGACTTACGTACAAGAAGACTGACTCTTCTTACTGTCTATGCTTTGAACCATTCCTGTGACACTAGTTATAGATTCCGATGCTTCATTCCAGGTTTACTGTAACCCTTGGACCTTCTTATTGACGATGAAACACAGAAATTGCATCGGAATTAAATACAAAAGGTACAATGCCGACTTAAGAACAAGAAGACTGACTCTTCCTACTGTCTATGCTTTGAACCATTCCTGTGACACTAGTTTTGGATTCCGATGCTTCACCTCAGGATTACTGTATCCCTCTGACCTTCTTATTGACAATGAAACACAGAAAGTGAATCGGAATTAAATACAAATGGCACAATGCCGACTAAAGTACAAGAAGACTGACTCTTCCTACTGTCTATGTTTTGAACCATTCCTGTGACACTAGTTATAGGTTCCGATGCTTCACTTCAGGTTTACTGTATCCCTCTGACCTTATTGCCGATGAAACACAGAAATTGCATCGGAATTAAATACAAAATGCACAATGCCGACTTAAGTACAAGAAGGCTGACTCTTCTTACTGTCTATGTTTCAACCATTCCTGTGACACTAGTTATAGATTCCGATGCTTCACTCCAGGTTTACTGTATTCCTTGGACCTTCTTATTGACGATGAAACACAGAAACTGCATCGGAATGAGATAGAAAAGGCACAATGCCGACTTAAGTACAAGAAGACTGACTCTTCTTACTGATAATAGTTTGAACCATTCCGGTGACAATAGTTATAGATTCCGATGCTTCACTTCAGGTTTACTGTATCCCTTGGACCTTGTTATTGACGGTGACACCCAGAAATAGCATTGGAATTAAATACAAAAGGCAAAATGCCAACTTTAGTACACGAAGACTGACTCTTCTTACTGTCTATGTTTTGAACCATTCCTGTGACACTAGTTATAGATTCCGATGCTTCACTTCCGGTTTACTGTATCCCTCTGATCTACTTATTGACGATGAAACACAGAAATCGCATCGGAATTAAATAGAAAACTCACAATGCCGATTTAAGTACAAGAAGACTGACTCTTCTTACTGTCTATGCTTTGAACCATTCCTGTGACACTAGTTATAGATTCCGATGCTTCATTCCAGGTTTACTGTAACCCTTGGACCTTCTTATTGACGATGAAACACAGAAATTGCATCGGAATTAAATAGAAAAGGCACAATGCCGACTTAAGTATAATAAGACTAACTCTTCTTACTGACTATGTTTTGAACCATTCCTGTGACACTAGTTATAGATTCCGATGCTTCATTCCAGGTTTACTGTAACCCTTGGACCTTCTTATTGACGATGAAACACAGAAATTGCATCGGAATTAAATAGAAAAGGCACAATGCCGACTTAAGTATAATAAGACTAACTCTTCTTACTGACTATGTTTTGAACCATTCCTGTGACACTAGTTATAGATTCCGATGCTTCACTCCAGGTTTACTGTAACCCTTGGACCTTCTTATTGACGATGAAACACAGAAATTGCATCGGAATTAAATAGAAAAGGCACAATGCCCACTTAAGTACAAGAAGACTGACTCTTCTTACTGACTATGTTTGAACCATTCCTGTGACACTAGTTACAGATTCCGATGCTTCACTTCTGGTTTACTGTATCCCTCTGACCTTGTTATTGACTATGAAACACCGAAATTGCATCGGAATTAAATAGAAAACTCACAATGCCGACTCAAGTACCAGAAGACTGACTCTTCTTACTGTCTATGCTTTGAACCATTCCTGTGACACTAGTTATAGATTCCGATGCTTTACTTCAGGTTTACGGTATACCTTGGACATTCTTATTGACAATGAAACACAGATATTGCATCGGAATTAAATAGAAAAGGCACAATGTCGACTAAAGTAAAAGAAGACTGACTCTTCTTACTGTCTATGTTTGAACCATTCCTGTGACACTAGTTATAGATTCCGATGCTTCACTCCAGGTTTACTGTAACCCTTGGACCTTTTTATTGACGATGAAACACAGAAATTGCATCGGAATTAAATAGAACAGGCACAATGCCGACTTAAGTACCAGAAGACTGACTCTTCTTACAGACTATGCTTTGAACCATTCCTGTGACACTAGTTATAGATTCCGATGCTTCACTTCAGGTTTACTGTATACCTTGTACCTTCTTATTGACGATGAAACACAGAAATTGTATCGGAATTAAATACAAAAGGCACAATGCCGACTTAAGTACAACAAGACTGACTCTCCTACTGTCTATGTTATGAACCACTCCTATGACACTAGTTTAGGATTCCGATGCTTCACTTCAGCTTTACAGTATCCCTCTGACCTTAATGCCGATGAAACATAGAAATTGCATCGGAATTAAGTACAAAAGGCACAATGCCGACTTAAGGACAAGAAGACCGACTCTTCTTACTGACTATGTTTTGAAGCTTTCCTGTGACTCTAGTTATAGATTCCGATGCTTCACTTCAGGTTTACTGTATCCATTGGACCTTCTTATTGACGATGAATCACAGGAATTGCATCGGAATTAAACACAAAAGGCACAATGCTGACTTAAGTACAAGAAGACTGACTCCTCTTACTGACTATA
The DNA here is from genome assembly GCF_023864345.2 of Schistocerca serialis cubense. Classification (NCBI taxonomy): domain Eukaryota; kingdom Metazoa; phylum Arthropoda; class Insecta; order Orthoptera; family Acrididae; genus Schistocerca; species Schistocerca serialis. Next base: position 544,876,803 of record NC_064646.1, on the reverse strand, counting down.
TTTTGAACCATTCCAGTGACACTAGTTATAGATTCCGATGCTTCACTTCAGGTTTACTGTATTCCTTGGACCTTCTTATTGACGATGAAACACAGAAATTGCAACGAAATTAAATACAAATGGCACAATGCCGACTTAAGTACAAGAAGACTGACTCTTCTTACTGTCTATGTTTTGAACCATTCCTGTGACACTAGTTATAGATTCCGATGCTCCACTCCTGGTTTACTGTACCCCTTGGATCTTTTTATTGACGATGAAACACCGAAATTGCATCGGAATTAAATAGAAAAGGCACAATGCCGACTTAAGTTCAGGAAGACTGACACTTCTTGGTGATTATAGTTTGAACCATTGCTGTGACACTAGTTATGGATTCCGATGCTTTACTTCAGGTTTACTGTATACCTTGGACATTCTTATTGACGATGAAACACAGAAATTGCAACGGAATTAAATACAAAAGGCACAATGCCGACTTAAGTACAAGAAGACTGACTCTTCTTACTGACTATGATTTGAAACACTCCTGTGACTCTAGTTATAGATTCCGATGCTTCACTTCAGGTTTACTGTATCCCTCTGACCTTCTAATTGACGATGAAACACAGAAATTGCATCGGAATTAAATACAAAATGCACAATGCCGACTTAAGTACAAGAAGGCTGACTCTTCTTACTGTCTATGTTTCAACCATTCCTGTGACACTAGTTATAGATTCTGATGCTTCACTCCAGGTTTACTGTATTCCTTGGACCTTCTTATTGACGATGAAACACAGAAATTGCATCGGAATTAAATAGAAAAGGCACAATGCCGACTTAAGTACAAGAAGACTGACTCTTCTTACTGATAATAGTTTGAACCATTCCGGTGACAACAGTTATAGATTCCGATGCTTCACTTCAGGTTTACTGTATCCCTTGGACCTTGTTATTGACGGTGACTCCCAGAAATAGCATTGGAATTAAATACAAAAGGCAAAATGCCAACTTTAGTACACGAAGACTGACTCTTCTTACTGTCTATGTTTTGAACCATTCCTGTGACACTAGTTCTAGATTCCGATGCTTCACTTCCGGTTTACTGTATCCCTCTGATCTACTTATTGACGATGAATCACAGAAATCGCATCGGAATTAAATAGAAAAGTCACAATGCCGACTTAAGTACAAGAAGACTGACTCTTCTTACTGTCTATGTTTTGAACCATTCCTGTGACACTAGTTATAGATTCCGATGTTTCACTCCAGGTTTACTATATCCCTTGCACCTTCTTATTGACGATGAAACCCAGAAATTGCATCGGAATTAAATGGAAAAGGCACAATTCCGACTTAAGTACAAGAAGACTGACTCGTCTTAGTGATTATAGTTTGAACCATTGCTGTAACACTAGTCAGAGATTCCGAAGCTTTACTTCAGGTTTACTGTATACCTTCGACATTCTTATTGACGATGAAACACAGAAATTTCATCGGAATTAAATAGAAAAGGCTCAATGTCGACTTACGTACAAGAAGACTGACTCTTCTTACTGTCTATGCTTTGAACCATTCCTGTGACACTAGTTATAGATTCCGATGCTTCATTCCAGGTTTACTGTAACCCTTGGACCTTCTTATTGACGATGAAACACAGAAATTGCATCGGAATTAAATAGAAAAGGCACAATGCCGACTTAAGTACAAGAATACTAACTCTTCTTACTGACTATGCTTTGAACCATTCCTGTGACACTAGTTATAGATTCCGATGCTTCACTTTAGGATTACTGTATACCTTGTACCTTCTTATTGACGATGAAACACAGAAATTGCATCGGAATTAAATACAAAAGGTACAATGCCGACTTAAGAACAAGAAGACTGACTCTTCCTACTGTCTATGCTTTGAACCATTCCTGTGACACTAGTTTTGGATTCCGATGCTTCACCTCAGGATTACTGTATCCCTCTGACCTTCTTATTGACAATGAAACACAGAAACTGAATCGGAATTAAATACAAATGGCACAATGCCGACTAAAGTACAAGATGACTGACTCTTCCTACTGTCTATGTTTTGAACCATTCCTGTGACACTAGTTATAGGTTCCGATGCTTCACTTCAGGTGTACTGTATCCCTCTGACCTTATTGCCGATGAAACACAGAAATTGCATCGGAATTAAATACAAAATGCACAATGCCGACTTAAGTACAAGTAGGCTGACTCTTCTTACAGTCTATGTTTCAACCATTCCTGTGACACTAGTTATAGATTCCGATGCTTCACTCCAGGTTTACTGTATTCCTTGGACCTTCTTATTGACGATGAAACACAGAAACTGCATCGGAATGAGATAGAAAAGGCACAATGCCGACTTAAGTACAAGAAGACTGACTCTTCTTACTGATAATAGTTTGAACCATTCCGGTGACAATAGTTATAGATTCCGATGCTTCACTTCAGGTTTACTGTATCCCTTGGACCTTGTTATTGACGGTGACACCCAGAAATAGCATTGGAATTAAATACAAAAGGCAAAATGCCAACTTTAGTACTCGAAGACTGACTCTTCTTACTGTCTATGTTTTGAACCATTCCTGTGACACTAGTTATAGATTCCGATGCTTCACTTCCGGTTTACTGTATCCCTCTGATCTACTTATTGACGATGAAACACAGAAATCGCATCGGAATTAAATAGAAAACTCACAATGCCGATTTAAGTACAAGAAGACTGACTCTTCTTACTGTCTAAGTTTTGAACCATTCCTGTGACACTAGTTATAGATTCCGATGTTTCACTCCAGGTTTACTATATCCCTTGCACCTTCTTATTGACGATGAAACATAGAAATTGCATCGGAATTAAATAGAAAAGGCACAATGCCGACTTAAGTACAAGAAGACTGACTCGTCTTAGTGATTATAGTTTGAACCAATGCTGTAACACTAGTCATAGATTCCGAAGCTTTACTTCAGGTTTACTGTATACCTTCGACATTCTTATTGACGATGGAACACAGAAATTTCATCGGAATTAAATAGAAAAGGCTCAATGTCGACTTACGTACAAGAAGACTGACTCTTCTTACTGTCTATGCTTTGAACCATTCCTGTGACACTAGTTATAGATTCCGATGCTTCATTCCAGGTTTACTGTAACCCTTGGACCTTCTTATTGACGATGAAACACAGAAATTGCATCGGATTTAAATACAAAAGGTACAATGCCGACTTAAGAACAAGAAGACTGACTCTTCCTACTGTCTATGCTTTGAACCATTCCTGTGACACTAGTTTTGGATTCCGATGCTTCACCTCAGGATTACTGTATCCCTCTGACCTTCTTATTGACAATGAAACACAGAAACTGAATCGGAATTAAATACAAATGGCACAATGCCGACTAAAGTACAAGAAGACTGACTCTTCCTACTGTCTATGTTTTGAACCATTCCTGTGACACTAGTTATAGGTTCCGATGCTTCACTTCAGGTTTACTGTATCCCTCTGACCTTATTGCAGATGAAACACAGAAATTGCATCGGAATTAAATACAAAATGCACAATGCCGACTTAAGTACAAGAAGGCTGACTCTTCTTACTGTCTATGTTTCAACCATTCCTGTGACACTAGTTATAGATTCCGATGCTTCACTCCAGGTTTACTGTATTCCTTGGACCTTCTTATTGACGATGAAACACAGAAACTGCATCGGAATGAGATAGAAAAGGCACAATGCCGACTTAAGTACAAGAAGACTGACTCTTCTTACTGATAATAGTTTGAACCATTCCGGTGACAATAGTTATAGATTCCGATGCTTCACTTCAGGTTTACTGTATCCCTTGGACCTTGTTATTGACGGTGACACCCAGAAATAGCATTGGAATTAAATACAAAAGGCAAAATGCCAACTTTAGTACACGAAGACTGACTCTTCTTACTGTCTATGTTTTGAACCATTCCTGTGACACTAGTTATAGATTCCGATGCTTCACTTCCGGTTTACTGTATCCCTCTGATCTACTTATTGACGATGAAACACAGAAATCGCATCGGAATTAAATAGAAAACTCACAATGCCGATTTAAGTACAAGAAGACTGACTCTTCTTACTGTCTAAGTTTTGAACCATTCCTGTGACACTAGTTATAGATTCCGATGTTTCACTCCAGGTTTACTATGTCCCTTGCACCTTCTTATTGACGATGAAACATAGAAATTGCATCGGAATTAAATAGAAAAGGCACAATGCCGACTTAAGTACAAGAAGACTGACTCGTCTTAGTGATTATAGTTTGAACCAATGCTGTAACACTAGTCATAGATTCCGAAGCTTTACTTCAGGTTTACTGTATACCTTCGACATTCTTATTGACGATGGAACACAGAAATTTCATCGGAATTAAATAGAAAAGGCTCAATGTCGACTTACGTACAAGAAGACTGACTCTTCTTACTGTCTATGCTTTGAACCATTCCTGTGACACTAGTTATAGATTCCGATGCTTCATTCCAGGTTTACTGTAACCCTTGGACCTTCTTATTGACGATGAAACACAGAAATTGCATCGGAATTAAATAGAAAAGGCACAATGCCGACTTAAGTATAATAAGACTAACTCTTCTTACTGACTATGTTTTGAACCATTCCTGTGACACTAGTTATAGATTCCGATGCTTCACTTTAGGATTACTGTATCCCTTGTACGTTCTTATTGACGATGAAACACAGAAATTGCATCGGAATTAAATACAAATGGCACAAATCCGACTTAGTTACAAGAAGACTGACTCTTCCGACTGTCTATGTTTTGAACCACTCCAGTGTCACTAGTTATAGATTCCGATGCTTCACTCCAGGTTTACTGTATCCCTTGTACCTTCTTGTTGACGATGAAACACAGAAATTGCATCGGAAATAATACAAAATGCACAATGCCGACTTAAGGACAAGAAGACTGACTCTTCTTACTGTCTATGTTTTGAACCATTCCTGTGACACTAGTTATAGATTCCGATGCTTCACTTCAGGTTTACTGTATCCCTCTGACCTTCTTATTGACGATGAAACACAGAATTTGCATCGGAATTAAATACAAAAGGCACAATGCCGACTTAAGGACAAGAAGAATGACTCTTCTTACTGTCTATGTTTTGAACCATTCCTGTGACACTAGTTATAGATTCCGATGCTCCACTCCAGGTTTACTGTATCCCTTGGATCTTTTTATTGACGATGAAACACCGAAATTGCATCGGAATTAAATAGAAAAGGCACAATGCCGACTTAAGTTCAGGAAGACTGACTCTTCTTAGTGATTATAGTTTGAACCATTGCTGTGACACTAGTTATGGAATCCGATGCTTTACTTCAGGTTTACTGTATACCTTGGACATTCTTATTGACGATGAAACACAGAAATTGCAACGGAATAAAATACAAAAGGCACAATGCCGACTTAAGTACAAGAAGACTGACTCTTCTTACTGACTATGATTTGAAACACTCCTGTGACTCTACTTATAGATTCCGATGCTTCACTTCAGGTTTACTGTATCCCTCTGACCTTCTAATTGACGATGAAACACAGAAATTGCATCGGAATTAAATACAAAATGCACAATGCCGACTTAAGTACAAGAAGGCTGACTCTTCTTACTGTCTATGTTTCAACCATTCCTGTGACACTAGTTATAGATTCCGATGCTTCACTCCAGGTTTACTGTACTCCTTGGACCTTCTTATTGACGATGAAACACAGAAACTGCATCGGAATGAGATAGAAAAGGCACAATGCCGACTTAAGTACAAGAAGACTGACTCTTCTTACTGATAATAGTGTGAACCATTCCGGTGACAATAGTTATAGATTCCGATGCTTCACTTCAGGTTTACTGTATCCCTTGGACCTTGTTATTGACGGTGACACCCAGAAGTAGCATTGGAATTAAATACAAAAGGCAAAATGCCAACTTTAGTACACGAAGACTGACTCTTCTTACTGTCTATGATTTGAACCATTCCTGTGACACTAGTTATAGATTCCGATGCTTCACTTCCGGTTTACTGTATCCCTCTGATCTACTTATTGACGATGAAACACAGAAATCGCATCGGAATTAAATAGAAAACTCACAATGCCGACTTAAGTACAAGAAGACTGACTCTTCTTACTGTCTATGTTTTGAACCATTCCTGTGACACTAGTTATAGATTCCGATGTTTCACTCCAGGTTTACTATATCCCTTGCACCTTCTTATTGACGATGAAACACAGAAATTGCATCGGAATTAAATAGAAAAGGCACAATGCCGACTTAAGTACAAGAAGACTGACTCGTCTTAGTGATTATAGTTTGAACCATTGCTGTAACACTAGTCATAGATTCCGAAGCTTTACTTCAGGTTTACTGAATACGTTCGACATTGTTATTGACTATGGAACACAGAAATTTCATCGGAATTAAATTGAAAAGGCTCAATGTCGACTTACGTACAAGAAGACTGACTCTTCTTACTGTCTATGCTTTGAACCATTCCTGTGACACTAGTTATAGATTCCGATGCTTCATTCCAGGTTTACTGTAACCCTTAGACCTTCTTATTGACGATGAAACACAGAAATTGCATCGGAATTAAATAGAAAGGCACAATGCCGACTTAAGTACAAGAAGACTAACTCTTCTTACTGACTATGTTTTGAACCATTCCTGTGACACTAGTTATAGATTCCGATGCTTCACTTTAGGATTACTGTATACCTTGTACCTTCTTATTGACGATGAAACACGGAAATTGCATCGGAATTAAATACAAAAGGCACAATGCCGACTTAAGAACAAGAAGACTGACTCTTCCTACTGTCTATGCTTTGAACCATTCCTGTGACACTAGTTTTGGATTCCGATGCTTCACCTCAGGTTTACTGTATCCCTCTGACCTTCTTATTGACAATGAAACACAGAAACTGAATCGGAATTAAATACAAATGGCACAATGCCGACTTAAGTACAAGAAGACTGACTCTTCCTACTGTCTATGTTTTGAACCATTCCTGTGACACTAGTTATAGGTTCCGATGCTTCACTTCAGGTTTACTGTATCCCTCTGACCTTATTGCCGATGAAACACAGAAATTGCATCGGAATTAAATACAAAAGGCACAATGCCGACTTAAGTACAAGAAGACTGACTCTTCTTACTGTCTATGTTTTGAACCACCCTGTGACACTAATTATAGATTCCGATGCTTCACTCCAGATTTACTGTAACCCTTGGACCTTCTTATTGACGATGAAACACAGAAATTGCATCGGAATTAATTAGAAAAGGCACAATGCCGACTTAAGTGCAAGAAGACTGACTCTTCTTACTGACTATGTTTGAACCATTCCTGTGACACTAGTTATAGATTCCGATGCTTCACTTCAGGTTGACTGTATCCCTCTGACCTTCTTATTGACGATGAAACAACGAAATTGCATCGGAATTAAATAGAAAATTCACAATGCCGACTCAAGTACAAGAAGACTGACTCTTCTTACTGTCTATGTTTTGAACCATTCCTGTGACACTAGTTATAGATTCCGATGCTTCACTCCATGTTTACTGTATACCTTGGACCTTCTTATTGACGATGAAACACAGAAATTGCATCGGAATTAAATAGAAAAGTCGCAATGCCGACTTAAGTACAAGAAGACTGACTCTTCTTACTGACAATGTTTTGAACCATTCCTGTGACACTAGTTATAGATTCCGATGCTTCACTTCAGGTTTACTGTATACCTTGTACCTTCTTATTGACGATGAAACACAGAAATTGCATCGGAATTAAATACAAAAGGCGCAATGCCGACTTAAGTACAAGAAGTCTGACTCTTCCTACTGTCTAACTTTTGAACCATTCCTGTGTCACTAGTTTTGGATTCCGATGCTTCACTTTAGGTTTACTGTATCCCTCTGACCTTCTTATTGACAACGAAACACAGAAATTGCATCGGAATTAAATACAAATGACACAATGCCGACATAAGTACAAGAAGATTGACGCTTCCTACTGTCTATGTTTGAACCATTCCTGTGACACTAGTTATAGATTCCGATGCTTCACTTCAGGTTTACTGTATCCCTCTGACCTTATTGCCGATGAAACACAGAAATTGCATCGGAATTAAATAGAAAAGGCACAATTTCGACTTAAGTACAAGAAGACTGCCTCTTCTTAGTGATTATAGTTTGAACCATTGCTGTGACACTAGTTATAGATTCCGATGCTTCACTTCAGGTTTACTGTATACCTTGTACCTTCTTATTGACGATAAAACACAGAAATTGCATCGGAATTAAATACAAAAGGCACAATGCCGACTTAAGTATATGAAGACTGACTCTTCCAACTGTCTATGTTATGAGCCATTCCTGTGACACTAGTTTAGGATTCCGATGCTTCACTTCAGCTTTACTGTATCCCTCTGACCTTATTGTAGATGAAACACAGAAATTGCATCGGAATTAAGTACAAAAGGCACAATGCCGACATAAGGACAAGAAGACCGACTCTTCTTACTGACTATGTTTTGAAACACTCCTGTGACTCTAGTTATAGATTCCGATGCTTCACTTCAGGTTTACTGTATACCTTGGACCTTCTTATTGACGATGAATCACAGGAATTGCATCGGAATTAAACACAAAAGGCACAATGCTGACTAAAGTACAAGAAATCTGACTCTTCTTACTGTCTAAATTTTGAACCATTCCAGTGACACTAGTTATAGATTCCGATGCTTCACTTCAGGTTTACTGTATTCCTTGGACCTTCTTATTGACGATGAAACACAGAAATTGCATCGAAATTAAATACAAATGGCACAATGCCGACTTAAGTACCAGAAGACTGACTCTTCTTACTGACTATGTTTTGAACCATTCCTGTGACACTAGTTATAGATTCCGATGCTTCACTTCAGGTTTACTGTAACCCTTGGACCTTCTTATTGACGATGAAACACAGAAATTGCATCGGAATTAAATAGAAAAGGCACAATGCCGACTTAAGTACAAGAAGACTGACTCTTCTTAGTGATTATGGTTTGAACCATTGCTGTGACACTAGTTATAGATTCCGATGCCCTAGTTCAGGTTTACTGTATACCTTGGACATTCTTATTGACGATGAAACACAGAAAATGGATCGGAATTAAATAGAACAGGCACAATGCCGACTTAAGTACCAGAAGACTGACTCTTCTTACTGACTATGTTTTGAAACACTCCTGTGACTCTAGTTATAGATTCCGATGCTTCACTTCAGGTTTACTGTATACCTTGGACCTTCTTATTGACGATGAATCACAGGAATTGCATCGGAATTAAACACAAAAGGAACAATGCTGACTTAAGTACAAGCAGACTGACTCATCTTACTGTCTATATTTTGAACCATTCCAGTGACACTAGTTATAGATTCCGATGCTTCACTTCAGGTTTACTGTATTCCTTGGACCTTCTTATTGACGATGAAACACAGAAATTGCATCGAAATTAAATACAAATGGCACAATGCCGACTTAAGTACAAGAAGACTGACTCTTCTTACTGTCTATATTTTGAACCATTACTGTGACACTAGTTATAGATTCCGATGCTTCACTCCAGGTTTACTGTATCCCTTGTACCTTCTTGGTGACGATGAAACACAGAAATTGCATCGGAATTAAATACAAAATGCACAATGCCGACTTAAGGACAAGAAGACTGACTCTTCTTACTGTCTATGTTTTGAACCATTCCTGTGACACTAGTTATAGATTCCGATGCTTCACTTCAGGTTTACTGTATCCCTCTGACCTTCTTATTGACGATGAAACACAGAAATTGCATCGGAATTAAAAACAAAAGGCACAATGCCGACTTAAGTACAAGAAGACTGACTCTTCTTACTGTCTATGTTTCAACCATTCCTGTGACACTAGTTATAGATTCCGATGCTTCACTCCAGGTTTACTGTATTCCTTGCACCTACTTATTGACGATGAAACACAGAAACTCCATCGGAATGAAATAGAAAAGGCACAATGCCGACTTAAGTACAAGAAGACTGACTCTTCTTACTGATAATAGTTTGAACCATTCCGGTGACAATAGTTATAGATTCCGATGCTTCACTTCAGGTTTACTGTATCCCTTGGACCTTGTTATTGACGGTGACATACAGAAATAGCATCGGATTTAAATACAAAAGGCAAAATGCCAACTTTAGTACACGAAGACTGACTCTTCTTACTGTCTATGTTTGAACCATTCCTGTGACACTAGTTATAGATTCCGATGCTTCACTTCAGATTTACTGTATCCCTCTGATCTACTTATTGACGATGAAACACAGAAATTGCATCGGAATTAAACAGAAAACTCACAATGCCGACTTAAGTACAAGAAGACTGACTCTTCTAACTGTCTATGTTTTGAACCATTCCTGTGACACTAGTTATAGATTCCGATGCTTCACCCCAGGTTTACTATATCCCTTGGACCTTCTTATTGACGATGAAACACAGAAATTGCATCGGAATTAAATAGAAAAGGCACAATGCCGACTTAAGTACAAGCAGACTGACACTTCTTAGTGATTATAGTTTGAACCATTGCTGTGACACTAGTCATAGATTCCGATGCTTTACTTCAGGTTTACTGGATACCTTCGACATTCTTATTGACGATGAAACACTAGAAATTGCTTCGGAATTAAATAGAAAAGGCTCAATGTCGACTTAAGTACAAGAAGACTGACTCTTCTTACAGTCTATGTTTTGAACCATTCCTGTGACACTAGTTATAGATTCCGATGCTTCACTCCAGGTTTACTGTAACCCTTGGACCTTCTTATTGACGATGAAACACAGAAATTGCGTCGGAATTAAATAGAAAAAGCACAATGCCGACTTAAGTACAAGAAGACTGACTCTACTTACTGACTATGTTTGAACCATTCCTGTGACACTAGTTATAGATTCCGATGCTTCACTTCAGGTTTACTGTATACCTTGGACCTTCTTATTGACGATGAAACACAGAAATTGCATCGGAATTTAATACAAAAGGCACAATGCCGACTTATGTACAATAATACTGACTTTTCCTACTGTCTATGTTTTGAACCATTCCTGTGACACTAGTTTTGGATTCCGATGCTTCACTTCAGGTTTACTGTATCCCTCTGACCTTCTTATTGACAATGAAACACAGAAATTGCAACGGAATTAAATACAAAAGGCACAATGCCGACTTAAGTACAAGAAGACTGACTCTTCCTACTGTCTATGTTTTGAACCATGTCTGTGACACTAGTTATAGATTCCGATGCTTCACTTCAGGTTTACTGTATCCCTCTGACCTTATTGCCGCTGAAACACAGAAATTGCATCGGAATTAAATACAAAATTCACAATGCCGACTTAAGGACAAGAAGACTGATTCTTCTTACTGACTAAGTTTTGAAAAATTCCTGTGACTCTAGTTATAGATTCCGATGCTTCACTTGAGGTTTACTGTATCCCTCTGACGTTATTGCCGATGAAACACAGAAACTGCATCGGAATTAAATACAAAAGGCACAATGCCGACTTTAGTACAATAAGACTGACTATTCTTACTGTCTATATTTTGAACCATTCCAGTGACACTAGTTATAGATTCCGATGCTTCACTTCAGGTTTACTGTATCCCTTGGACCTTCTTATTGACGATGAATCACAGGAATTGCATCGGAATTAAATACAAAACTCACAATGCCAACTTAAGTACAAGAATACTGACTCTTCTTACTGTCTATGCTTTGAACCATTACTATGACACTAGTTATAGATTCCGATGCTTCACTCCAGGTATACTGTATCCCTTGGACCTTCTTATTGACGATGAAACACCGAAATTGCATCGGAATTAAATACAAAAGGCACAATGGCGACTTAAGTACAAGAAGACTGACTCTTCTTACTGACTATGATTTGAACCATTCATGTAACACTAGTTATAGATTCCGGTGCTTCACTTCAGGTGTACTGTATCCCTTGGACCTTCTTATTGACGATGAAACACAGAAATTGCATCGGAATTAAATACAAAAGGCCCAATGCCGACTTAAGTACAAGAAGACTGAGTCTTCTTACTGACTATGCTTTGAACCATTCCTGTGACACTAGTTATAGATTCTAATGCTTCACTTCAGGTTTACTGTATCCCTTGGACCTTCTTATTGACGATGAAACACAGAAATTGCATCGGAAATAATACAAGAGGCACAATGCCGACTTAAGTACAAGTAGACTGACTCTTCGTACTGTCTATGATTTGAACCATTCCTGTGACACTAGTTATAGATTCCGATTCTTCACTCCAGGTTTACTATATCCCTTGGACCTTCTTATTGACGATGACGCACAGAAATTGCATCGGAATTAAATAGAAAATGCACAATGCCGACTTAAGTACAAAAAGACTGACTCTTCCTACTGTCTATGTTTTGAACCATTCCTGTGACACTAGTTATAGATTCCGATACTTCACTTCAGGTTTACTGTATCCCTCGGACCTTCTTATTGACGATGAAACACAGATATTGCATCGGTATTAAATACAAAAGGCACAATGCCGACTTAAGTACAAGAAGACTGACTCTTCTTACTGACTATGTTTTGAACCATTCCTGTGACACTAGTTATAGATTCTGATGCTTCACTTCAGGTTTACTGTATCCCTTGGATCTTCTTATTGAAGATGCAACACGGAAATTGCATCGGAATTAAATACAAAAGGCACAATGCCGACTTAAGTACAAGAATACTGACTCTTCTTACTGTCTATGGTTTGAACCATCCCTGTGACACTAGTTATAGATTCCGATGCTTCACTCCAGGTTTACTGAATCCCGTGGACCCTCTTATTGACGATGAAACACGGAAATTGCATCGGAATTAAATACAAAAGGCACAATGCCGACTTTAGTACAAGAAGAATGACTCTTCTTACTGACTATGTTTTGAACCATTCCTGTGACACTAGTTATAGATTCCGATGCTTCACTTCAGATTTACAGTATCCCTCTGACGTTCTTATTGACGATGAAACACAGAAATTGCGTCGGAATTAAATACAAAAGGCACAATGCCGAATTAAATACAAGAAGACTGACTCTTCTTACTGTCTGTGTTTTGAACCATTCCTGTGACACTAGTTATAGATTCCGATGCTTCACCCTAGGTTTACTGTATCCCTTAGACCCTCTTATTGACGATGAAACACAGAAATTACATCGGAATTAAATACAAAAGGCACAATGCCGACTTAAGTACAAGAAGACTGACTATTGTTACTGACTGTTTTGAACCATTCCTGTGACACTAGTTATAGATTCCGATGCTTCACTACAGGTTTACTGTATCCCTCTGACCTTCTTATTGACGATGAAACACAGAAATTCATCGGAATTAAATAAAAAAGGCACAATGCCGACTTAAGTACAAGATGACTGACTCTTCTTACTGTCTATGTTTTGAACCATTCCTGTGACACAAGTTATAGATTCCGATGCTTCACTTCAGGTTTACTGTATCCCTCTGACCTTCTTATTGACGATGAAGCACAGAAATTGCATCGGAATTAAATCCAAAAGGCACAGTGCCGAATTAAGTACAAGAAGATTGATTCATCTTACTGTCTATGTTTGGAACCATCCCCGTGACACTAGTTATAGATTCCGATGCGTCACTCCAGGTTGACTGTATCCCTTGGATCTTCTTATTGACGATGATACACAGAAATTGCATCGGAAGTAAATAGAAAATGCACAATGCCGACTTAAGTACAAGAAGACTGACACTTCCTACTGTCTATGTTTTGAACCGTTCCTGTGAAACTAGTTATTGATTCCGATGATTCACTCTATGTTTAATGTATCCCTTGAACCTTCTTATTGACGATGAGACACAGAAATTGAATAGGAATTAAATAAGAAAGGCACAATGCCGACTTAAGTACAAGAAGACTGACTCTGCTTACTGTCTATGTTTTCAACCATTCCTGTGACACTAGTTACAGATTCCGATGCCTCACTCCAGGTTAACTGTATCCCTTGGACCTTCTTATTGACGATGAAACACAGTAATTGCATCGGAATTAAATACAAAAGGCACAATGCCGACTTAGGTACAAGAAGACTGACTCTTCTTAGTGACTATGCTTTGAACCATTCCTGTGACACTAGTTATAGATTCCGATGCTTCACTTCAGGTTTACTGTATACCTTGTACAAGCTTATTGACGATGAAACACAGAAATTGCATCGGGAATAAATACAAAAGGCACAATGCCGACTTAAGTACAAGAAGACTGGCTCTTAATACTGTCTATGTTTTGAACCATTCCTGTGACGCTAGATTTGGATTCCGATGCTTCACCTCAGGTTTACTGTATCCCTCTGACCTTCTTATTGACAATGAAACACAGAAATTGCATCGGAATTAAATACAAATGGCACAATGCCGACTTAAGTACAAGAAGACTGACTCTTCCTACTGTGTATGTTTTGAACCATTCCTGTGACACTAGTTATAGATTCCAATGCTTCACTTCAGGTTTGCTGTATCCCTCTGACCTTATTGCCGATGAAACACAGTAATTGCATCGGAATTAAATTGAAAAGGCACAATGCCGACTTAAGTGCAAGAAGACAGACTCTTCTTAGTGATTATAGTTTGAACCATTGCTGTCACACTAGTTATAGATTCCGATGCTTTGCTTCAGGTTTACTGTATACCTTGGACATTCTTATTGACGATGAAACATAGAAATTGCATCGGAATTAAATAAAAAAGGCACAATGTCGACTTAAGTACAAGAAGACTGACTCTTCTTACCGTCTATGTTTTGAACCATTCCAGAGACACTAGTTATAGATTCCGATGCTTCACTCCACATTTACTGTAACCCTTGGACCTTCTTATTGACGATGAAACACAGAAATTGCATCGGAATTAAATAGAAAAGGCACAATGCCGACTTAAGTACAAGAAGACTGACTCTTCTTACTGACTATGTTTGAACCATTCCTGTGACACTAGTTAGAGATTCCGATGCTTCACTTCAGGTTTTTTGTATCCCTCTGACCTTCTTATTGACGATGAAACAGCGAAATTGCATCGGAATTAAATAGAAAACTCATATTGCCGACTCAAGTACAAGAAGACTGACTCTTCTTACTGTCCATGTTTTGAACCATTGCTGTCACACTAGTTATAGATTCCGATGCTTTACTTCAGGTTTACTGTATACCTTGGACATTCGTATTGACGATGAAACACAGAAATTGCATCGGAATTAAATAGAAAAGGCACAATGCCAACTTAAGTACAAGAAGACTGACTCTTCTTAGTGATTATAGTTTGAACCATTGCTGTCACACTAGTTATGGATTCCGATGCTTTACTTCAGGTTTACTGTATATCTTGGACATTCTTATTGACGATGAAACACAGAAATTGCATCGGAATTAAATAGAAAAGGCACAATGTCGACTTAAGTACAAGGAGACTGACTCTTCTTACTGTCTATGTTTTGAACCATTCCTGTGACACTAGTTTTAGATTCCGATGCTTCACTCCACATTTACTGTAACCCTTGGACCTTCTTATTGACGATGAAACACAGAAATTGCATCGGAATTAAATAGAAAAGGCACAATGCCGACTTAAGTACAAGAAGACTGACTCTTCTTACTGACTATGTTTGAACCATTCCTGTGACACTAGTTACAGATTCCGATGCTTCACTTCAGGTTTACTGTATACCTCTGACCTTCTTATTGACGATGACACACCGAAATTGCATCGGAGTTAAATAGAAAACTCACAATGCCGACTCAGGTACAAGAAGACTGACTCTTCTTACTGTCTATGTTTTGAACCATTCCTGTGACACTAGTATAGATTCCGATGCTTCACTCCAGGTTTACTGTATACCTTGGGCTTTCTTATTGACGATGAAACACAGAAATTGCATCGGAATTAAATAGAAAAGGCACAATGCCGACTTAAGTACTAGAAGACTGACTCTTCTTAGTGATTATAATTTGAACCATTGCTGTGACACTTGTTATAGATTCCGATGCTTTACTTCAGGTTTACTGGATACCTTGGACATTCTTATTGATGATGAAACACTGAAATTGCATCGGAATTAAATACAAAAGCACAATGACGACTTAAGTACAAGAATACTGACTCTTCTTACTGTCTATGTTTCGAACCATCCCCGTGACACTAGTTATAGTTTCCGATGCTTCACTCCAGTTTCACTGTATCTCTTGGACCTTCTAATTGACGATGATACACAGAAATTGCATCGGAATTAAATACAAAAGGCACAATGCCGTCTTTAGTACAAAAAGACTGACTCTTCTTACTGTCTATGTTTTGAACCATTCCTGTGACCCTAGTTATAGATTCCGATGCCTCACTCTAGGTTTAATGTATCCCTTGAACCTTCTTAATGACGATGAAACACAGAAATTGCAAAGGAATTAATTACAAAAGGCATAATGCCGACTTAAGTACAAGAAGACTGACTCTGCTTACTGACTATGTTTGAACCATTCCTGTGACACTAGTTACAGATTCCGATGCTTCACTTCAGGTTTACTGTATCCCTCTGACCTTCTTATTGACGATGACACACCGAAATTGCATCGGAGTTAAATAGAAAACTCACAATGCCGACTCAAGTACAAGAAGACTGACTCTTCTTAGTGATTATAGTTTGAACCATTGCTGTGACACTAGTTATAGATTCCGATGCTTTACTTCAGGTTTACTGTATACCTTGGACCTTCTTATTGACGATGAAACACAGAAATTGCATCGGAATTAAATACAAAAGGCACAATGCCGACTTAAGTACAAGAAGACTGACTCTTCTTACTGTCTATGATTTGAACCATCCCCATGTCACTAGTTATAGATTCCGATGCTTCACTCCAGGTTGACTGTATCCCTTGGACCTTCTTATTGACGATGATACACAGAAATTGCATCGGAATTAAATAGAAAAGGCACAATGTCGACTTAAGTACAAGGAGACTGAATCTTCTTACTGACTATGTTTGAACCATTCCTGTGACACTAGTTACAGATTCCGATGCTTCACTCCAGTTTTACTGTATACCTTGGACCTTCTTATTGACGATGAAACACAGAAATTGCATCGGAATTAAATAGAAAAGGCACAATGCCGACTTAAGTACCAGAAGTTTGACTCTTCTTAGTGATTATAGTTTGAACCATTGCTGTGACACTAGTTATAGATTAAGATGCATTACTTCAGGTTTACTGTATACCTTGGACATTCTTATTGACGATGAAACACAGAAATTGCATCGGAATTAAATACAAAAGGCACAATGCCGACTTAAGTACAAGAATACTGACTCTTCTTACTGTCTATGTTTCGAACCATCCCCGTGACACTAGTTATAGATTCCGATGCTTCACTCCAGGTTGACTGTATCCCTTGGACCTTCTAATTGACGATGATACACAGATATTGCATCGGAATTAAATACAAAAGGCACAATACCGCCTTTAGTACAAGAAGACTGACTCTTCTTACAGTCTATGTTTTGAACCATTCCTGTGACCCTAGTTATAGATTCCGATGCCTCACTCTAGGTTTAATGTATCCCTTGAACCTTCTTATTGACGATGAAACACAGAAATTGCATAGGAATTAATTAAAAAAGGCACAATGCCGACTTAAGTACAAGAAGACTGACTCTGCTTACTGTCTATGTTTTGAACCATTCCTGTGACACTAGTTACAGATTCCGATGCCTCATTCCAGGTTTACTGCATCCCTTGGACCTTATTATTGACGATGAAATACAGAAATTGCATCGGAATTAAATAGAAAAGGCACAATGCCGACTTAAGTACAAGAAGACTGACTCTTCTTACTGTCTATGTTTTGAACCATTCCAATACACTAGTTATAGATTCCGATGCTTCACTCCAAATTTACTGTAACCCTGGGACCTTCTTATTGACGATGAAACACAGAAATTGCATCGGAACTAAATAGGATAGGCACAATGCCGACTTAAGTACAAGAAGACTGAATCTTCTTACTGACTATGTTTGAAACATTCCTGTGACACTAGTTACAGATTCCGATGCTTCACTCCAGGTTTACTGTATACCTTGGACATTCTTATTGACGATGAAACACAGAAATTGCATCGGAATTAAATGGAAAAGGCACAATGCCGACTTAAGTACAAGAAGACTGACTCGTCTTAGTGATTATAGTTTGAACCATTGCTGTGACACTAGTTATAGATTAAGATGCATTACTTCAGGTTTACTGTATACCTTGGACATTCTTATTGACGATGAAACACAGAAATTGCATCGGAATTATATACAAAAGGCACAATGCCGACCTAAGTACAAGAATACTGACTCTTCTTACTGTCTATGTTTCGAACCATCCCTGTGACACTAGTTATAGATTCCGATGCTTCACTCCAGGTTGACTGTATCCCTTGGACCTTCTAATTGACGATGATACATAGATATTGCATCGGAATTAAATACAAAAGGCACAATGCCGTCTTTAGTACAAGAAGACTGACTCTTCTTACTGTCTATGTTTTGAACCATTCCTGTGACCCTAGTTATAGATTCCGATGCCTCACTCTAGGTTTAATGTATCCCTTGAACCTTCTTATTGACGATGAAACACAGAAATTGCATAGGAATTAATTAAAAAAGGCACAATGCCGACTTAAGTACAAGAAGACTGACTCTGCTTACTGTCTATGTTTTGAACCATTCCTGTGACACTAGTTACAGATTCCGATGCCTCATTCCAGGTTTACTGTATCCCTTGGACCTTATTATTGACGATGAAATACAGAAATTGCATCGGAATTAAATAGAAAAGGCACAATGCCGACTTAAGTACAAGAAGACTGACTCTTCTTACTGACTATGCTTTGAACCATTCCTGTGACACTAGTTATAGATTCCGATGCTTCACTTCAGGTTTACTGTATACCTTGGACATTCGTATTGACGATGAAACACAGAAATTGCATCGGAATTAAATAGAAAAGGCACAATGTCGACTTAAGTACAAGAAGACTGACTCTTCTTACTGTCTATGTTTTGACCCATTCCTGTGACTCTAGTTATAGATTCCGATGCTTCACTCCACATTTACTGTAACCCTTGGACCTTCTTATTGACGATGAAACACAGAAATTGCATCGGAATTAAATAGAAAAGCCACAATGCCGACTTAAGTACAAGAAGACTGACTCTTCTTACTGACTATGTTTGAACCATTCCTGTGACACTAGTTACAGATTCCGATGATTCACTTCAGGTTTACTGTATCCCTCTGACCTTCTTAT
The DNA here is from genome assembly GCF_023864345.2 of Schistocerca serialis cubense. Classification (NCBI taxonomy): domain Eukaryota; kingdom Metazoa; phylum Arthropoda; class Insecta; order Orthoptera; family Acrididae; genus Schistocerca; species Schistocerca serialis. The sequence continues at coordinate 544,857,336 of NC_064646.1, read as the reverse complement.
TGACGATGAAGCACCGAAATTGCATCGGAATTAAATAGAAAACTCACAATGCCGACTCAAGTACAAGAAGACTGACTCTTCTTACTGTCTATGTTTTGAACCATGCCTGTGACACTAGTTGTAGATTCCGATGCTTCACTCCAGGTTTACTGTATACCTTGGACCTTCTTATTGACTATGAAACACAGAAATTGCATCGGAATTAAATAGAAAAGGCTCAATGCCGACTTAATTACAAGAAGACTGACTCTTCTTAGTGATTATAGTTTGAACCATTGCTGTGACGCTTTACTTCAGGTTTACTGTATACCTTGGACATTCTTATTGACGATGAAACACAGAAATTGCATCGGAATTAAATACAAAAGGCACAATGCCGACTTTATTACAAGAATACTGACTCTTCTTACTGTCTATGTTTTGAACCATCCCCGTGACACTAGTTATAGATTCCGATACTTCACTCCAGGTTGACTGTATCCCTTGGACCTTATTATTGACGATGATACACAGAAATTGAATCGGAATTAAATAGAAAAGGCACAATGTCGACATAAGTACAAGGAGACTGACTCTTCTTACTGTCTATGTTTTGAACCATCCCTGTGACACTAGTTATAGATTCCGATGCTTCACTCCACATTTACTGTAACCCTTGGACCTTCTTATTGACGATGAAACACAGAAATTGCATCGGAATTAAATAGAAAAGCCACAATGCCGACTTAAGTACAAGAAGACTGACTCTTCTTACTGACTATGTTTGAACCATTCCTGTGACACTAGTTACAGATTCCGATGATTCACTTCAGGTTTACTGTATCCCTCTGAGCTTCTTATTGACGATGACACACCGAAATTGCATCGGAGTTAAATAGAAAACTCAGAATGCCGACTCAAGTACAAGAAGACTGACTCTTCTTACTGTCTATGTTTTGAGCCATGCCTGTGACACTAGTTATAGATTCCGATGCTTCACTCCAGGTTTACTGTATACCTTGGACCTTCTTATTGACTATGAAACACAGAAATTCCATCGGAATTAAATAGAAAAGGCACAATGCCGACTTAAGTACAAGAAGACTGACTCTCCTTAGTGATTATAGTTTGAACCCTTGCTGTGACACTAGTTATAGATTCCGATGCTTTACTTCAGGTTTACTGTATACCTTGGACATTCTTATTGACGATGAAACACAGAAATTGCATCGGAATTAAATACAAAATGCACAATGCCGACTTAAGTACAAGAATACTGACTCTTCTTACTGTCTATGATTTGAACCATCCCCGTGACAGTAGTTATAGATTCCGATGCTTCACTCCAGGTTGACTGTATCCCTTGGACCTTCTTATTGACGATGATACACAGAAATTGCATCGGAATTAAATAGAAAAGGCACAATGCCGTCTTTAGTACAAGAAGACTGACTCTTCTTACCGTCTATGGTTTGAACCATTCCTGTGACCCTAGTTATAGATTCCGATGCCTCACTCAAGGTTTAATGTATCCCTTGAACCTTCTTGTTGACGATGAAACACAGAAATTGCATAGGAATTAATTAAAAAAGGCACAATGCCGACTTAAGTACAAGAAGACTGACTCTGCTTACTGTCTATGTTTTGAACCATTCCTGTGACACTAGTTACAGATTCCGATGCCTCATTCCAGGTTTACTGTAACCCTTGGACCTTCTTATTGACGATGAAACACAGAAATTGAATCGCAATTAAATAGAAAAGGCACAATGCTGACTTAAGTACAAGAAGACTGACTCTTCTTACTGACTTTGTTTTGAACCATTCCTGTGACACTAGTTATAGATTCCGATGCTTCACTTCAGGTTTAATGTATCCCTCTGACCGTATTGCCGATGAAACACAGAAATTGCATCGGAATTAAATAGAAAAGACACAATGCCGACTTAAGTACAAGAAGACTGACTCTTCTTAGTGATTATAGTTTGAACCATTGCTGTCACACTAGTTATGGATTCCGATGCTTTACTTCGGGTTTACTGTATATCTTGGACATTCTTATTGACGATGAAACACAGAAATAGCATCGGAATTAAATAGAAAAGGCACAATGTCGACTTAAGTACAAGAAGACTGACTCTTCTTACTGTCTATGTTTTGAACCATTCCTGTGACACTAGTTTTACATTCCGATGCTTCACTCCACATTTACTGTAACCCTTGGACCTTCTTATTGACGATGAAACACAGAAATTGCATCGGAATTAAATAGAAAAGGCACAATGCCGACTTAAGTACAAGAAGACTGACTCTTCTTACTGACTATGTTTGAACCATTCCTGTGACACTAGTTACAGATTCCGATGCTTCACTCCAGGTTTACTGTATACCTTGGACCTTCTTATTGACGATGAAAGACAGAAATTGCATCGGAATTAAATAGAAAAAGCACAATGCCGACTTAGGTAGAAGAAGACTGACTCTTCTTAGTGATTATAGTTTGAACCATTGCTGTGACACTAGTTGTAGATTCCGATGCTTTACTTCAGGTTTACTGGATACGTGGACATTCTTATTGACGATGAAACACCGAAATTGCATCGGAATTAAATACAAAAGGCACAATGCCGACTTAAGTACAAGAATACTGACTCTTCTTACTGCCTATGTTTCGAACCATCCCCGTGACACTAGTTATAGAATCCGATGCTTCACTCCAGGTTGACTGTATCTCTTGGATCTTCTAATTGACGATGATACACAGAAATTGCATCGGAATTAAATACAAAAGGCACAATGCCGTCTTTAGTACAAGAAGACTGACTCTTCTTACTGTCTATGTTTTGAACCATTCCTGTGACCCTAGTTATAGATTCCGATGCCTCACTCTAGGTTTAATGTATTCCTTGAACCTTCGTATTGATGATGAAACACAGAAATTGCATAGGAATTAATTAAAAAAGGCACAATGCCGACTTAAGTACAAGAAGACTGACTCTGCTTACTGTCTATGCTTTGAACCATTCCTGTGACACTAGTTATAGATTCCGATGCCTCACTCTAGGTTTAATGTATCCCTTGACCCTTCTTATTGACGATGAAACACAGAAATTGCATAGGAATTAATTAAAAAAGGCACAATGCCGACTTAAGTACAAGAAGACTGACTCTTCTTACTGACTATGTTTGAACCATTCCTGTGACACTAGTTACAGATTCCGATGCTTCACTTCAGGTTTACTGTATCCCTCTGACCTTCTTGTTGACGATGACACACCGAAATTGAATCGGAGTTAAATAGAAAACTCACAATGCCGACTCAAGTACAAGAAGACTGACTCTTCTTATTGTCTATGTTTAGAACCATGCCTGTGACACTAGTAATAGATTCCGATGCTTCACTCCAGGTTTACTGTATACCTTGGACCTTCTTATTGACTATGAAACACAGAAATTGCATCGGAATTAAATACAAAAGGCACAATGCCGACTTAAGTACTAGAAGACTGACTCTTCTTAGTGATTATAGTTTGAACCATTGCTGTCACACTAGATATGGATTCCGATGCTTTACTTCAGGTTTACTGTATATCTTGGACATTCTTATTGACGATGAAACACAGAAATAGCATCGGAATGAAATAGAAAAGGCACAATGTCGACTTAAGTACAAGAAGACTGACTCTTCTTACTGTCGATGTTTTGAACCATTCCTGTGACACTAGTTTTACATTCCGATGCTTCACTCCACATTTACTGTAACCCTTGGACCTTCTAATTGACGATGATACACAGATATTGCATCGGAATTAAATACAAAAGGCACAATGCCGTCTTTAGTACAAGAAGACTGACTCTTCTTACAGTCTATGTTTTGAACCATTCCTGTGACCCTAGTTATAGATTCCGATGCCTCACTCTAGGTTTAATGTATCCCTTGAACCTTCTTATTGACGATGAAACACAGAAATTGCATAGGAATTAATTAAAAAAGGCACAATGCCGACTTAAGTACAAGAAGACTGACTCTTCTTAGTGATTATAGTTTGAACCATTGCTGTGACACTAGTTATAGATTAAGATGCATTACTTCAGGTTTACTGTATACCTTGGACATTCTTATTGACGATGAAACACAGAAATTGCATCGGAATTAAATACAAAAGGCACAATGTCGACTTAAGTACAAGAAGACTGACTCTTCTTACTGTCTATGTTTCGAACCATCCCCGTGAAACTAGTTATAGATTCCGATGCTTCACTCCAGGTTGACTGTATCCGTTGGACCTTCTAATTGACGATGATACACAGATATTGCATCGGAATTAAATACAAAAGGCACAATGCCGTCTTTAATACAAGAAGACTGACTCTGCTTACTGTCTATGTTTTGAACCATTCCTGTGACACTAGTTACAGATTCCGATGCCTCATTCCAGGTTTACTGTATCCCTTGGACCTTATTATTGACGATGAAACACAGAAATTGCATCGGAATTAAATAGAAAAGGCACAATGTCGACTTAAGTACAAGAAGACTGACTCTTCTTACTGACTATGTTTTGAACCATTCCTGTGATACTAGTTATAGATTCCGATGCTTCACTTCAGGTTTACTGTATACCTTGGTCATTCTTATTGACGATGAAACACTGAAATTCCATCGGAATTAAATAGAAAAGGCTCAATGTCGACTTAAGTACAAGAAGACTGACTCTTCTTACTGGCTATGTTTTGAACCATTCCTGTGACACTAGTTATAGATTCCGATGCTTCACTCCAGGTTTACTGTAACCCTTGGACCTTCTTATTGACGATGAAACACAGAAATTGAATCGCAATTAAATAGAAAAGGCACAATGCTGACTTAAGTACAAGAAGACTGACTCTTCTTACTGACTATGTTTTGAACCATTCCTGTGACACTAGTTATAGATTCCGATGCTTCACTTCAGGTTTACTGTATCCCTCTGACCGTATTGCCGATGAAACACAGAAATTGCATCGGAATTAAATAGAAAAGGAACAATGCCGACTTAAGTACTAGAAGACTGACTCTTCTTAGTGATTATAGTTTGAACCAATGCTGTCACACTAGTTATAGATTCCGATGCTTTACTTCAGGTTTACTGTATATCTTGGACATTCTTATTGACGATGAAACACAGAAATTGCATCGGAATTAAATAGAAAAGGCACAATGTCGACTTAAGTACAAGGAGACTGACTCTTCTTACTGTCTATGTTTTGAACCATTCCTGTGACACTAGTTTTAGATTCCGATGCTTCACCCCACATTTACTGTAACCCTTGGACCTTCTTATTGACGATGAAACACAGAAATTGCATCGGAATTAAATAGAAAAGGCACAATGCCGACTTAAGTACAAGAAGACTGACTCTTCTTACTGACTATGTTTGAACCATTCCTGTGACACTAGTTACAGATTCCGATGCTTCACTTCAGGTTTACTGTATACATCTGACCTTCTTATTGACGACGACACACCGAAATTGCATCGGAGTTAAATAGAAAACTCACAATGCCGACTCAAGTACAAGAAGACTGACTCTTCTTACTGTCTATGTTTTGAACCATTCCTGTGACACTAGTTATAGATTCCGATGCTTCACTTCAGGTTTACTGTATCCCTCTGACCGTATTGCCGATGAAACACAGAAATTGCTTCGGAATTAAATAGAAAAGGCACAATGCCGACTTAAGTACAAGAAGACTGACTCTTCTTAGTGATTATAGTTTGAACCATTGCTGTCACACTAGTTATAGATTCCGATGCTTTACTTCAGGTTTACTGGATACTTGGACATTCTTATTGACGATGAAACACCGAAATTGCATCGGAATTAAATACAAAAGGCACAATGTCGACTTAAGTACAAGAATACTGACTCTTCTTACTGCCTATGTTTCGAACCATCCCCGTGACACTAGTTATAGAATCCGATGCTTCACTCCAGGTTGACTGTATCTCTTGGATCTTCTAATTGACGATGATACACAGAAATTGCATCGGAATTAAATACAAAAGGCACAATGCCGTCTTTAGTACAAGAAGACTGCTTCTTCTTACTGTCTATGTTTTGAACCATTCCTGTGACCCTAGTTATAGATTCCGATGCCTCACTCTAGGTTTAATGTATTCCTTGAACCTTCGTATTGACGATGAAACACAGAAATTGCATAGGAATTAATTAAAAAAGGAACAATGCCGACTTAAGTACAAGAAGACTGACTCTGCTTACTGTCTATGCTTTGAACCATTCCTGTGACACTAGTTATAGATTCCGATGCCTCACTCTACGTTTAATGTATCCCTTGACCCTTCTTATTGACGATGAAACACAGAAATTGCATAGGAATTAATTAAAAAAGGCACAATGCCGACTTAAGTACAAGAAGACTGACTCTTCTTACTGACTATGTTTGAACCATTCCTGTGACACTAGTTACAGATTCCGATGCTTCACTTCAGGTTTACTGTATCCCTCTGACCTTCTTGTTGACGATGACACACCGAAATTGAATCGGAGTTAAATAGAAAACTCACAATGCCGACTCAAGTACAAGAAGACTGACTCTTCTTATTGTCTATGTTTTGAACCATGCCTGTGACACTAGTAATAGATTCCGATGCTTCACTCCAGGTTTACTGTATACCTTGGACCTTCTTATTGACTATGAAACACAGAAATTGCATCGGAATTAAATACAAAAGGCCCAATGCCGACTTAAGTACAAGAAGACTGACTCTTCTTAGTGATTATAGTTTGAACCATTGCTGTGACACTAGATATAGATTCCGATGCTTTACTTCAGGATTACTGTATACCTTGGACATTCTTATTGACGATGAAACACAGAAATTGCATCGGAATTAAATACAAAAGGCACAATGCCGACTTAAGTACAAGAATACTGACTCTTCTTCCTGTCTATGATTTGAACCATCCCCGTGACACTAGTTATAGATTCCGATGCTTCACTCCAGGTTGACTGTATCCCTTGGACCTTCTTATTGACGATGATACACAGAAATTGAATCGGAATTAAATAGAAAAGGCACAATGTCGACTTAAGTACATGGAGACTGACTCTTCTTACTGTCTATGTTTTGAACCATTCCTGTGACACTAGTTATAGATTCCGATGCTTCACTCCACATTTACTGTAACCCTTGGACCTTCTTATTGACGATGAAACACAGAAATTGCATCGGAATTAAATAGGATAGGCACAATGCCGACTTAAGTACAAGAAGACTGAATCTTCTTACTGACTATGTTTGAACCATTCCTGTGACACTAGTTACAGATTCCGATGCTTCACTCCAGATTTACTGTATACCTTGGACCTTCTTATTGACGATGAAACACAGAAATTGCATCGGAATTAAATAGAAAAGGCACAATGCCGACTTAAGTACAAGAAGACTGACTCTTCTTAGTGATTATAGTTTGAACCATTGCTGTGACACTAGTTATAGATTAAGATGCATTACTTCAGGTTTACTGTATACCTTGGACATTCTTATTGACGATGAAACACAGAAATTGCATCGGAATTAAATACAAAAGGCACAATGCCGGCTTAAGTACAAGAATACTGACTCCTCTTACTGTCTATGTTTCGAACCATCCCCGTGAAACTAGTTATAGATTCCGATGCTTCACTCCAGGTTGACTGTATCCGTTGGACCTTCTAATTGACGATGATACACAGATATTGCATCGGAATTAAATACAAAAGGCACAATGCCGTCTTAAATACAAGAAGACTGACTCTTCTTACTGTCTATGTTTTAAACCATTCCTGTGACCCTAGTTATAGATTCCGATGCCTCACTCTAGGTTTAATGTATCCCTTGAACCTTCTTATTGACGATGAAACACAGAAATTGCATAGGAATTAATTAAAAAAGTACAATGCCGACATAAGTACAAGAAGACTGACTCTGCTTACTGTCTATGTTTTGAACCATTCCTGTGACACTAGTTACAGATTCCGATGCCTCATTCCAGGTTTACTGTATCCCTTGGACCTTATTATTGACGATGAAACACAGAAATTGCATCGGAATTAAATAGAAAAGGCACAATGTCGACTTAAGTACAAGAAGACTGACTCTTCTTACTGACTATGTTTTGAACCATTCCTGTGACACTAGTTATAGATTCCGATGCTTCACTTCAGGTTTACTGTATACCTTGGACATTCTTATTGACGATGAAACACAGAAATTGAATCGGAATTAAATAGAAAAGGCACAATGCCGTCTTTAGTACAAGAAGACTGACTCTTCTTACAGTCTATGTTTTGAACCATTCCTGTGACCCTAGTTATAGATTCCGATGCCTCACTCTAGGTTTAATGTATCCCTTGAACCTTCTTATTGACGATGAAACACAGAAATTGCATAGGAATTAATTAAAAAAGGCACAATGCCGACTTAAGTACAAGAAGACTGACTCTTCTTAGTGATTATAGTTTGAACCATTGCTGTGACACTAGTTATAGATTAAGATGCATTACTTCAGGTTTACTGTATCCCTCTGACCGTATTGCCGATGAAACACAGAAATTGCATCGGAATTAAATAGAAAAGGCACAATGCCGACTTAAGTACAAGAAGACTGACTCTTCTTAGTGATTATAGTTTGAACCATTGCTGTGACACTAGTTATGGATTCCGATGCATTACTTCAGGTTTACTATATACCTTGGACATTCTTATTGACGATGAAACACAGAAATTGCATCGAAATTAAATAGAAAAGGCACAATGCCGACTTAAGTACAAGGAGACTGACTCTTCTTACTGTCTATGTTTTGAACCATTCCTGTGACACTAGTTTTAGATTCCGATGCTTCACCCCACATTTACTGTAACCCTTGGACCTTCTTATTGACGATGAAACACAGAAATTGCATCGGAATTAAATAGAAAAGGCACAATGCCGACTTAAGTACAAGAAGACTGACTTCTTACTGACTATGTTTGAACCATTCTTGTGACACTAGTTACAGATTCCGATGCTTCACTTCAGGTTTACTGTATACCTCTGACCTTCTTGTTGACGATGACAGCCCGAAATTGCATCGGAGTTAAATAGAAAACTCACAATGCCGACTCAAGTACAAGAAGACTGACTCTTCTTACTGTCTATGTTTTGAACCATTCCTGTGACACTAGTTATAGATTACGATGCTTCACTCCAGGTTTACTGTATACCTTGGACCTTCTTATTGACGATGAAACACAGAAATTGCATCGAAATTAAATAGAAAAGGCACAATGCCGACTTAAGTACAAGAAGACTGAATCTTCTTAGTGATTATAGTTTGAACCATTGCTGTGACACTAGTTATGGATTCCGATGCAATACTTCAGGTTTACTGTATACCTTGGACATTCTTATTGACGATGAAACACAGAAATTGCATCGGAAATAAATACAAAAGGCACAATGCCGACTTAAGTACAAGAATACTGACTCTTCTTACTGTCTATGATTTGAAGCATCCCCGTCACACTAGTTATAGATTCCGATGCTTCACTCCAGGTTGACTGTATCCCTTGGACCTTCTTATTGACGATGACACGCTGAAATTGCATCGGAATTAAATAGAAAAGGCACAATGTCGACTTAAGTACAAGGAGACTGACTCTTCTTACTGTCTATGTTTTGAACCATTCCTGTGACACTAGTTATAGATTCCGATGCTTCACTCCACATTTACTGTTACCCTTGGACCTTCTTATTGACGATGAAACACAGAAATTGCATCGGAATTAAATAGAAAAGGCACAATGCCGACTTAAGTACAAGAAGACTGACTCTTCTTACTGACTATGTTTGAACCATTCCTGTGACACTACTTACAGATTCCGATGCTTCACTCCAAGTTTACTGTATACCTTGGACCTTCTTATTGACGATGAAACACAGAAATTGCATCGGAATTAAATAGAAAAGGCACAATGCCGACGTAAGTACAAGAAGACTGACACTTCTTAGTGATTATAGTTTGAACCATTGCTGTGACACTAGTTATAGATTCCGATGCTTTACTTCAGGTTTACTGGATACCTTGGACATTCTTATTGACGATGAAACACAGAAATTGCATCGGAATTAAATACAAAAGGCACAATGCCGACTTAAGTACAAGAATACTGACTCTTCTTACTGTCTATGATTCGAACCATCCCCGTGACACCAGTTATAGATTCCGATGCCTCACTCTAGGTTTAATGTATCCGTTGAACCTTCTTATTGACGATGAAACACAGAAATTGCATAAGTATTAATTAAATATGCACAATGCCGACTTAAGTACAAGAAGACTGACTCTGCTTACTGTCTATGCTTTGAACCATTCCTGTGACACTAGTTATAGATTCCGATGCCTCACTCTAAGTTTAATGTATCCCTTGAACCTTCTTATTGACGATGAAACACAGATATTGCATAGGAATTAATTAAAAAAGGCACAATGCCGACTTAAGTACAAGAAGACTGACTCTGCTTACTGTCTATGCTTTGAACCATTCCTGTGACACTAGTTACAGATTCCGATGCCTCATTCCAGGTTTACTGTATCCCTTGGACCTTCTTATTGACGATGAAACACAGAAATTGCATCGGAATTAAATACAAAAGGCACAATGCCGACTTAAGTACAAAAAGACTGACTCTTCTTACTGACTATGCTTTGAACCATGCCTGTGACACTAGTTATAGATTCCGATGCTTCACTTCAGGTTTACTGTATACCTTGGACATTCTTATTGACGATGAAACAGAGAAATTGCATCGGAATTAAATAGAAAAGGCTCAATGTCGACTTAAGTACAAGAAGACTGACTCTTCTTACTGTCTATGTTTTGAACCATTCCAGTGACACTAGTTATAGATTCCGATGCTTCACTCCAGGTTTACTGTAACCCTTGGACCTTCTTACTGACGATGAATCACTGAAATTGAATCGCAATTAAATAGAAAAGGCACAATGCTGACTTAAGTACACGAAGACTGACTCTTCTTACTGACTATGTTTTGAACCATTCCTGTGACACTAGTTATAGATTCCGATTCTTCACTTCAGGTTTACTGTATCCCTCTGACCGTATTGCCGATGAAACACAGAAATTGCATCGGAATTAAATAGAAAAGGCACAATGCCGACTTAAGTACAAGAAGACTGACTCTTCTTAGTGATTATAGTTTGAACCATTGCTGTCGCACTAGTTATAGATTCCGATGCTTTACTTCAGGTTTACTGTATACCTTGGACATTCTTATTGACGATGAAACACAGAAATTGCATCGGAATTAAATAGAAAAGGCACAATGTCGACTTAAGTACAAGGAGACTGACTCTTCTTACTGTCTATGTTTTGAACCATTCCTGTGACACTAGTTATAGATTCCGATGCTTCACTCCACATTTACTGTAACTCTTGGACCTTCTTATTGACGATGAAACACAGAAATTGCATCGGAATTAAATAGAAAAGGCACAATGCCGACTTAAGTACAAGAAGACTGACTCTTCTTAGTGATTATAGTTTGAACCATTGCTGTGACACTAGTTGTTGTGTCGGTAGCTGGGCCGACACCGTGAAGTAGAGATGGCTGAAAATGAACTCAAGACTAAAGCAGCCGGGCGTGAAGTCTGGAACATGAGAACTTATAAATGAATAAGAAGGAAAGTATGTAGATGCTTATTACTTATCTTTTAATTGTTCTTTGGAATACATCTCTCTTGAATACTCGTAAGCTATAGGCACTGATACAACTGGCGCCTTGCTAGGATCGCGTACAACTGGGCGATAGCTAGGTTCGCGTACAACTGGGGCGAGTCCACTCTCGTATCACGAGACCTGCCTTGGTGGTGGCGCTAGGTCTGCGATCACAGTGGCGACACGCGGGTCCGACATGTACTACATGGACCGCGGCCGATTTAAGCTACCACCTAGCAAGTGTGGTGTCTGGCGGTGACACCACATTCCCCCCCCGCAAATCGGCGAACGGTTGTGTGATAAGGCTTCCGCCCGCCGTGGGGAGGACCACATGTTGACGTATGCGATGAGGTGGGGAGCCTAACAACAGGCGAGGCTGTGCCACCCGCACCCGGCCATGCGGTCCGAGGGGAGCTAGGAAACGCCTGAAAAACTAGTCCAGGGTGCACGTCAACATGTGGTGTATGCGCCCGTAATGAGACAGGAGGGACCGAAGGGTCGATTTCCATTGCGTCGGGGTAGCCGACGCGCGATGACGTCATGTGGTCCGGAGCGGGCGGGAGTTCCATGGCGGAGGACAGCTGGTCACGGGAAGCGATCGGCGGCGCGTGACCCTGGGAGGCGCTTGGCGGCTGCTACGAAGCGTCGAACGCGGGCGGCGCCGGCGGGAGAACAAGCGGCGGCGGCGGCGGCTGCTGCTGCTGCTGCGGCGGCGGCGCGTCGCCATGGGGCAAAATGGAAGGCATCGTCGGTAACACCTGGGGATGAGGCGAGCCAGTAGATGGGTCCCCAGGGCGCTGACCGGACGGCACCGTCGCTGAAAGCAGACGGGGAGCGGCAGAACCCGAGCGACGACAGAGGAGCAGCTGATTGAGATGCCGACGCACCTCACCAGAGGCCCCCAAAACCAAATACATCGCGCGGCCGAGGCAGCGAAGAATGCGCCCTGCGAGCCAACGCCGTGAACCTCGATAGTTGCGATAAAATACAACGTCGCCTGGAGCAAAAGCAGGAGTCTGCCGCTGCACAGGAACCTGATGCGGCGGATGCAGCAAAGACATCAAGGTGCGATGAGGACGACCGTGGAGCAACTCAGCCGGCGAGCGACCATCTCGGGGCTGAGAGCGATACAAAGACAAAAAGAGCAACAATGCGTCTTCCCGAGAATGCGACTATTTCAATTTCAACATCTGTGACTTGAAAGTCCGGACCAATCGTTCAGCGGCACCGTTGGACTGAGGCGAAAACGGCGCGGATGTCAGATGTTGAATACCATTGGCCTGGCAGAATGAGTGAAATTCTGCGGACATGAATTGTGGGCCATTGTCGGAAACAATAGTCTGCGGAAGACCTTCAATGCAAAAGATAGCAGACAATGCTCGGATGGTGGCGGAGGACGTCGTGGAAGACATCCGGACAACAAAAGGAAAATTACTGAAGGCGTCGACCAGAACCAACCATCGAGCATTCCAGAATGGACCAGCAAAATCAATGTGCAAGCGTTGCCAAGGGGAAGTGGCTTTTGGCCACACAAAGACTTTCCGCGGCGGTGCGGACTGTTGTTCGACACACGCCGGGCACGAAGAACACATATTCGTAATCGCAGCATCGATTCCGAACCAAGTACAGTGCTGACGAGCAAGTTGTTTCGTCCGCACTATACCCCAATGTCCTTGGTGAAGAAGCCGTAAAACAGAGGACTGTAACGAACGTGGGACCCCGACTCTGGACTGATCATTATCAGTACGCAACAACAAAACACCACGTCGAACAAAAAGTCTCTCCTTGTGAGCAAAAAATCGGCGAACCAACGGATCCTCGATCCGAGACTTTGACAAAGGCCATTGCGTAGCAACAAAACGTAAAACAGTAGCAAGGACAGGGTCAGCAGCTGTGGCTGTAGCGACACGACGAAAATCAATCGGAAACGATTCGACCACTTCATCGGTTTCCGAATCAATGAACATGCAAGCAAGTTCGGAAGAATCGAATGCTTTATCCTCAGCAACAGGCAAACGGGACAACGCATCGGCGTTTCCGTGCTTAGCAGTGGACCGATACAAGATATCGTAGCGGTACTGCGAGAGGAAAATAGACCAGCGAATGAATTTCTGCGCTGTACGTGGAGGTACAGGCTTGGTCGGATGAAAAAGCGATGTCAAAGGTTTGTGGTCTGTGATAATGGTAAAGTGACGACCATACAAGAAATCATGGAACTTAGTAACACCAAACACGAGAGCCAAAGCTTCTTTCTCTATCTGTGAATAATTTCTTTGCGCAGACGAGAGCAATTTGGACGCAAAGGCAATAGGGCGATCATGGGAGCCAACTTTGTGCGCAAGCACAGCACCGATCCCGAAATCCGATGCATCTACCATCAACAAAAGGGGTTTCTGGGGATCGAATGGCGTAAGGCAAGTATGAGAAAGCAACGCCGATTTCAACTGGCGAAAGGCGCGTTCACATTCCGTCGTCCAGACGAACGGAACACCTTTACGGCGTAAGCGATGAAGCGGAGCTGAAATAGAAGAGGCATTGCGCAGAAAGCGATGATAATAATTAATTTTACCCAACACACTCTGTAGCTGTTTCACATTTTGAGGGGAAGGCAATTCTTGTATGGCACGGAGGTGCTCTGGACTCGGATGTATGCCTTGGGCATTAATGACATGTCCCAGGTATGGTAAGTCACGAGCAAAAAACTCACATTTGTCCTTCCTCAAGCGAAGACCATTTTGCCGCAAGACCTGAAATAATGTTCGTAAGTTCGCAAGATGATCTTCTTCTGTCTGTCCGGAGATCACTATATCGTCCAGATAGTTTGCTGCAGTTGGGACCGACGCACAAATAGTTTGTAAATATTGCTGAAACAAGGCAGGGGCGGATGCACACCCGAATGGCAGTCTTTTGAAGCGGTACAATCCAAGATGCGTGTTAACCACCAATACGCGCTGGGATTCGTCGTCCACCGGTATTTGCAAGTACGCATCGGCGAGGTCCAACTTTGAAAAATATTTTCCCGGGCACAGTTTAGCAAAAAGATCTTCCGGGCGGGGCAAAGGAAAAGTAGCAGTCACTAGCTGTGGATTCACTGTGGCCTTGAAGTCCACGCAAAGTCTCAATTTTCCGGAAGGTTTTGGCAAAATTACTAAGGGTGAGGCCCAGAGAGAAGCTTGCACACGTTCAATTACACCCTGTGATTCGAGATCGTGTAACGTTCTTGCGACCTCATCACGCAATGCGTGGGGAACATTGCGCGCCCTGAAAAATTTCGGTTGCGCGTTTACCTTCAGTTCTAAATGTGCTTCATAGTTTTTAGCGCAACCTAAGCCCGGTGCAAAAATGTCTGCAAATTCGTCACACAGCCGAGAAACACTGTCTGTAGGCACAGTCTGATTCACTGATAGGAACTGATTTACAATAGACATGTTAAACAACTTAAATAAATCTAGAGCAAACAAATTCACTGCAGAAGAAGAACGAAGAACGTAAAATGACACAAGTTTTGTTTGTCCCTTGTATGTTGCAAGAAGGCTACACTGTCCTAACACAGGAATGTTCTGTCCGGAATATGTAGTTAGCTTAACATTTGCGGAACGCAACGGAGGTTTGCCCAGTTGTTTGTACGTGTCGTGATTGAGCAATGAAACTGCAGCTCCGGTATCGAGCTGGAATGGTATCACTTTGCCTTCAAAGTCAAAGTCCACAAAAAGTTTATTGTTCTGCTGACGACAAAAGCGACTGTTTTGTGCAATTGGAACAGACACTGGTACAGAATCACTTGCTAATTGACGTGATTTCCGGCGACGTCGACGCACAGTTTTCGTGGGACGATCACAGTTACTGTTAGAGAAAGTGTCACTGGACGAAGCGGAATTAACGACATGAATGTCCATAGGCGAAGGTCCACGAGCCTGAGTGTCCTGGGTTCGATTCCGGCGCGAAGCAAAGGGCCTGGAATGATTGTGATTGTCTGATC
Source organism: Schistocerca serialis cubense (assembly GCF_023864345.2). Classification (NCBI taxonomy): domain Eukaryota; kingdom Metazoa; phylum Arthropoda; class Insecta; order Orthoptera; family Acrididae; genus Schistocerca; species Schistocerca serialis. The sequence continues at coordinate 544,841,613 of NC_064646.1, read as the reverse complement.
TGAGCTTTTTCTGGCAAACACTTTGAACATGTCCTTTCTTATTGCAGAAAAAGCAAATAGCTTGGCGTGACGGGCAATGTTCACGCGAATGTCTAGTAGCACACCGCGGGCATGATTTCACTGCATTTGTGGGCTGGCGCGGCACACCTGGCTTAGCACGCGGCGGTCGCTGTGTCGACGTGCGCAAGGCCCGGTTACCGGGCCGCGCAGCGCGTCCAGCGGGCCGGTTAATGTTACACACGGCTGGCGAAGTTTCAAAAGATTCCTGAGCACAGTCAAGTGTGTCCTGTCTATCCAATACGTCTACCACTTGTTGAAGGGAGGGATTAACTAGTTTCAAAATTTGCTCCTGTATGCGAACATCAGAAACGTTCTGTGCAATTGCATCACGCACCATTGTATCTGAATAAGAAAGACCACAGTCACATTCAAAGGCACAGTCCCTAGTAAGTATTTGCAATGTTGCTACCCACTCCCTATTAGTTTGACCGGCCGTACGTTTTGTACGAAAGAACGTATACCGTTTTGCAACCACATTAACTGTTTCTTTGAAATAGGCATCTAATGCAGACAAAATTTCCTCGTAGGACAGAGTTGCTACGTCTCGTCGGGGAAACAATTTCACTATCACACGGTACGTGGACACACCGACACAAGAAAGCAAAAACGGCTGCCGCTCTTTACCTTGAATTCTGTAGGCAGCGAGGTGAAAGTTGAACTGGCGAGACCACTCTTGCCAGGTCTCATCGGCTGCCACGTATGGTCGAAAGGGAGGTGCAACAGCGTTTAGTGGCAGCGGTAGCGAAGAAGCGGCGGCGGCCGCATCGGTGTGCAGCGCACGTTGACCCTGGACGAGCTGTCCAAGGGCATCCAGTAACGCCTGCGTCTGCTGATTCTGCAAGCGATAAAATTCGGACAGTACATCTGGAGAATGTGGCGAAGCCATGACACAATGAAATGTAAGCAATCAGAACACTTTAAATCGTCGCCAATAAATGTTGTGTCGGTAGCTGGGCCGACACCGTGAAGTAGAGATGGCTGAAAATGAACTCAAGACTAAAGCAGCCGGGCGTGAAGTCTGGAACATGAGAACTTATAAATGAATAAGAAGAAAAGTATGTAGATGCTTATTACTTATCTTTTAATTGTTCTTTGGAATACATCTCTCTTGAATACTCGTAAGCTATAGGCACTGATACAACTGGCGCCTTGCTAGGTTCGCGTACAACTGGGGCGAGTCCACTCTCGTATCACGAGACCTGCCTTGGTGGTGGCGCTAGGTCTGCGACCACAGTGGCGACACGCGGGTCCGACATGTACTACATGGACCGCGGCCGATTTAAGCTACCACCTAGCAAGTGTGGTGTCTGGCGGTGACACCACACTAGTTATAGATTCCGATGCTTTACTTCAGGTTTACTGTATACCTTGGACGTTCTTATTGACGATGAAACACAGAAATTGCATCGGAATTAAATACAAAAGGCACAATGCCGACTTAAGTACAAGAATACTGACTCTTCTTACTGTCTGTGTTTCGAACCATCCCCGTGACACTAGTTATAGATTCCGATGCTTCACTCCAGGTTGACTGTATTCCTTGGACCTTCTAATTGACGATGATACACAGAAATTGCATCGGAATTAAATACAAAAGGCACCATGCCGTCTTTAGTACAAGAAGACTGACTCTTCTTACTGTCTATGTTTTGAACCATTCCTGTGACCCTAGTTATAGATTCCGATGCCTCACTCTAGGTTTCATGTATCCCTTGAACCTTCTTATTGATGATGAAACACAGAAATTGCATAGGAATTAATTAAAAAAGGCACAATGCCGACTTAAGTACAAGAAGACTGACTCTGCTTACTGTCTATGTTTTGAACAATTCCTGTGACACTAGTTACAGATTCCGATGCCTCACTCCAGGTTTACTGTATCCCTTGGACCTTCTTATTGACAATGAAACACAGAAATTGCATCTTAATTAAATACAAAAGGCACAATGCCAACTTAAGTGCAAGAAGACTGACTCTTCTTACTGACTATGCTTTCAACCATTCCTGTGACACTAGTTATAGATTCCGATGCCTCATTCCAGGTTTACTGGTTCCCTTGGACCTTCTTATTGACGATGAAACACAGAAATTGCATCGGAATTAAATACAAAAGGCACAATGCCGACTTAAGTACAAAAAGACTGACTCTTCTTACTGACTATGCTTTGAACCATGCCTGTGACACTAGTTATAGATTCCGATGCTTCACTTCAGGTTTACTGTATACCTTGGACATTCTTATTGACGATGAAACAGAGAAATTGCATCGGAATTAAATAGAAAAGGCTCAATGTCGACTTAAGTACAAGAAGACTGACTCTTCTTACTGTCTATGTTTTGAACCATTCCAGTGACACTAGTTATAGATTTCGATGCTTCACTTTAGGTTGACTGTATCCCATGGACCTTATTATTGACGATGATACACAGAAATTGCATCGGAATTAAATACAAAAGGCACAATGCCGACTTTAGTACAAGAAGACTGACTCTTCTTACTGTCTATGTTTTGAACCATTCCTGTGACACTAGTTATAGATTCCAATGCCTCACTCTAGGTTTAATGTATCCCTTGAACCTTTTTATTGACGATGAGACACAGAAATTGCATAGGAATTAAATAAAAAAGGCACAATGCCGACTTAAGAACAAGAAGACTGACTCTACTTACTGTCTATGTTTTCAATCATTACTGTGACACTAGTTACTGATTCCGATGCTTCTCTCCAGGTTAACTGCATCCCTTGGACCTTCTTATCGACGATAAAACACAGTAATTGCATCGGAATTAAATACAAAAGGCACAATGCCGACTTAGGTACAAGAAGACTGTCTCTTCTTAGTGACTATGCTTTGAACCATTCCTGTGACACTATTTACAGATTCCGATGCTTCACTTCAGGTATACTGTATACCTTGGACATTCTTATTGAAGATGAAACACAGAATTTGCATCGGAATTAAATAGAAAAGGCTCAATGTCGACTTAAGAACAAGAAGACTGACTCTTCTTACTGTCTATGATTTGAACCATTCCTGTAACACTAGTTATAGATTCCGATGCTTCACACCAGGTTTACTGTAACCCTTGGACCTTCGTATTGACGATGAAACACAGAAATTGCATCGGAATTAAATAGAAAAGACACAATGCTGACTTAAGTACAAGAAGACAGACTCTTCTTACTGCCTATGCTTTGAACCATTCCTGTGACACTAGTTATAGATTCCGATGTTTCACTTCAGGTTTACTGTATACCTTGTACCTTCTTATTGACGATGAAACACAGAAATTGCATCGGGATTAAATACAAAAGGCACAATGCCGACTTAAGTGCAAGAAGACTGACTCTTCCTACTGTCTATGTTTTGAACCATTCCTGTGACGCTAGATTTGGATTCCGATGCTTCACTTCAGGTTTACTGTATCCCTCTGACCTTATTGCCGATGAAACACAGAAATTGCTTCGGAATTAAATAGAAAAGGCACAATGCCGACTTAAGTGCAAGAAGACTGTCTCTTCTTAGTGATTATAGTTTGAACCTTTGCTGTCACACTAGTTATAGATTCCGATGCTTTACCTCAGGTTTACTGTATCCCTTGGACCATGTTATTGACGGTGACACACAGAAATAGCATTGAAATTAAGTACAAAAGGCAAAATGCTAACTTTAGTACACGAAGATTGATTCTTCATACTGTCTATGTTTTGAACCATTCCTGAGACACTAGTTATAGATTCCGATGCTTCACTCCACATTTACTGTAACTCTTGGACCTTCTTATTGACGATGAAACACAGAAATTGCATCGGAATTAAATAGAAAAGGCACAATGCCGACTTAAGTACAAGAAGACTGACTCTTCTTACTGACTATGTTTGAACCATATCTGTGACACTAGTTACAGATTCCGATGCTTCACTTCAGGTTTACTATATCCCTCTGACCTTCTTATTGACGATGAAACACCGAAATGGCATCGGAATTAAATAGAAAACTCACAATGCCGACTCAAGTACAAGAAGACTGACTCTTCTTACTGTCTATGTTTTGAAGCATTGCTGTCACACTGGTTATAGATTCCGATGCTTCACTCCAGGTTTACTGTAACCCTTGGAACTTCTTATTGACGATGAAACACAGAAATTGCATCGGAATTAAATACAAACGGCACAATGCCGACTTAAGTACAAGAAGACTGACTCTTCCTACTGTCTATGTTTTGAACCATTCCTGTGACACTAGTTTTGGATTCCGATGCTTCACCTCAGGTTTACTGTATCCCTCTGACCTTCTTATTGACAATGAAACACAGAAATTACATCGGAATTAAATACAAATGGCACAAATCCGACTTAAGTACAAGAAGACTGACTCTTCCTACTGTCTATGTTTTGAACCACTCCAGTGTCACTAGTTATAGATTCCGATGCTGCACTTCAGGTTTACTGTATCCCTCTGACCTTATTGCCGATGAAACACAGAAATTGCATCGGAACTAAATAGAAAAGGCACAATGCCGACTTAAGTACAGGAAGACTGACTCTTGTTAGTGATTATATTTTGAACCATTGCTGTCACACTAGTTATAGATTCCGATACTTTACTTCTGGTTTACTGTATACCTTGGACATTCTTATTGACGATGAAACACAGAAATTGCTTCGGAATCAAATAGAATAGGCACAATGTCGACTTAAGTACAAGAAGACTGACTCTTCTTACTGTCTATGATTTGAACCATTCCTGTGACACTAGTTATAGATTCCGATGCTTCACTCCACATTTACTGTAACCCTTGGACCTTCTTATTGACGATGAAACACAGAAATTGCATCGGACTTAAATAGAAAAGGCACAATGCCGACTTAAGTACAAGGAGACTGACTCTTCTTACTGACTATGTTTGAACCATTCCTGTGACACTAGTTACAGATTCCGATGCTTCACTTCAGGTTTACTGTATCCCTCTGACCTTCTTATTGACGATGAAGCACCGAAATTGCATCGGAATTAAATAGAAAACTCACAATGCCGACTCAAGTACAAGACGACTGACTCTTCTTACTGTCTGTGTTTTGAACCATGCCTGTGACACTAGTTATAAATTCCGATGCTTCACTCCAGGTTTACTGTATACCTTGGACCTTCTTATTGACGATGAAACACAGAAATTGCATCGGAATTACATACAAAAGGCACAATGCCGACTTAAGTACAAGAAGACTGACTCTTCTTACTGTCTATGTTTTGAACCATTCCTGTGACACTAGTTATAGATTCCGATGCTTCACTCCCGGTTTACTGTAACCCTTGGACCTTCTTATTGACGATGAAACACAGAAATTGCAACGGAATTAATTAAAAAAGGCACAATGCCGACTTAAGTACAAGAAGACTGACTCTTCTTACTGTCTATGTTTTGAACCATTCCTGTGACACTTGTTACAGATTCCGATGCCTCACTCCAGGTTTACTGTATCCCTCAGACCTTCTTATTGACGATGATACACAGAAATTGCATTGGAATTAAATACAAAAGGCACAATGCCGACTTAAGTGCAAGAAGACTGACTCTTCTTACTGTCTATGTTTTGAACCATTCCTGTGACACTAGTTATAGATTCCGATGCTTCACTCCCGGTTTACTGAAACCCTTGGACCTTCTTATTGACGATGAAACACAGAAATTGCAACGGAATTATATAGAAAAGGCACAATGCCGACTTAAGTACAAGAAGACTGACTCTTCTTACTGACTATGTTTGAACCATTCCTGTGACACTAGTTATAGATTCCGATGCATCACTCCAGGTTTACTGTAACTTTGGACCTTCTTATTGACGATGAAACACCGAAAATGCATCGGAATTAAATAGAAAACTCACAATGCCGACTCAAGTACAAGAAGACTGACTCTTCTTACTGTCTATGATCGGAACCATTCCTGTGACACTAGTTATAGATTCCGATTCTTCACTCCAGGTTTACTGCATACGTTGGACCTGCTTATTGACGATGAAACACAGAAATTGCATCGGAATTAAATAGAAAAGGCACAATGCCGACTTAAGTACAAGAAGACCGACTCTTCTTAGTGATTATAGTTTGAACCATTGCTGTGACACTGGTTATAGATTCCGATGCTTTACTTCAGGTTTACTGTATACCTTGGACATTCTTATTGACGATGAAACACAGAAATTGCATCGGAATTAAATAGAAAAGGCACAATGTCGACTTAAGTACAAGAAGACTGACTCTTCTTACTGTCTATGTTTGAACCATTCCTGTGACACTAGTTATAGATTCCGATGCATCACTCCAGGTTTACTGTAACCATTGGACCTTCTTATTGACGATGAAACACAGAAATTGCATCGGAATTAAATAGAAAAGGCACAATGCCGACTTAAGTACAAGAAGACTGACTCTTCTTACTGACTATGTTTTGAACCATTCCTGTGACACTAGTTATAGATTCCGATGCTTCACTTCAAGTTTACTGTATACCTTGTACCTTCTTATTGACGATGAAACACAGAAATTGCGTCGGAATTAAATACAAAAGGCACAATCCCGACTTAAGTACAAGAAGACAGACTCTTCCCACTGTCTATGTATTGAACCATTCCTGTGACACTTGTTTTGGATTCCGATGCTTCACCTCAGGTTTACTGTATCCCTCTGACCTTCTTATTGACAATGAAACACAGAAATTGCATCGGAATTGAATACAAGAGGCACAATGCCGACTTAAGTACAAGAAGACTGACTCTTCCTACTGTCTATGTTTTGAACCATTCCTGTGACACTAGTTATAGATTCCGATGCTTCATTTCAGGTTTACTGTATCCCTCTGACCTTCTTATTGACGGTGAAACACATAAACTGCATCGGAATGAAATAGAAAAGGCACAATGCCGACTTAAGTACAAGAAGGCTGACTCTTCTTACTGATAATAGTTTGAACCATTCCGGTGACAACAGTTATAGATTCCGATGCTTCACTTCAGGTTTACTGTATCCCTTGGACCATGTTATTGACGGTGACACACAGAAATAGCATTGAAATTAAATACAAAATGCAAAATGCTAACTTTAGTACACGAAGATTGACTCTTCTTACTGTCTATGTTTTGAACCATTCCTGTGACACTAGTTATAGATTCCGATGCTTCACTTCAGGTTTACTGTATCCTTCTGACCTACTTATTGTCGATGAAACACAGAAATTGCACCGGAATTAAATAGAAAACTCACAATGCCGACTTAAGTACAAGAAGACTGATTCTTCATACTGTCTATGTTTTGAACCATTCCTGTGACACTAGTTATAGATTCCGATGCTTCACTCCAGGTTTACTGTATCCCTTGGACCTTCTTATTGACGATGAAGCACAGAAATTGCATCGGAATTAAATAGAAAAGGCACAATGCCGACTTAAGTACAAGAAGACTGACTCTTCTTAGTGATTATAGTTTGAATCATAGCTGTGACACTAGTTATAGATTCCGATGCTTTACTTCAGGTTTACTGTATACCTTCGACATTCTTATTGACGATGAAACACAGAAATTGCATCGGAATTAAATAGAAAATGCTCAATGTCGACTTAAGTACAAGAAGACTGACTCTTCTTACTGTCTATGTTTTGAACCATTCCTGTGACACTAGTTATAGATTCCGATGCTTCACTCTAGGTTTACTGTAACCCTTGGACCTTCTTATTGACGATGAAACACAGAAATTGCTTCGGAATTAAATAGAAAAGGCACAATACCGACTTAAGTACAAGAAGACTGACTCTTCTTACTGACTATGTTTTGAACCATTCCTGTGACCCTAGTTATAGATTCCGATGCATCAGTTCAGGTTTACTGTATACCTTGGACCTTCTTATTGACGATTAAACACAGAAATTACATCGGAATTAAATACAAAAGGCACAATGCCGACTTAAGTACAATAATACTGACTCTTCCTACTGTCTATGATTTGAACCATTCCTGTGACTCTAGTTATAGATTCCAATGCATCACTTCAGGTTTACTGTATCCCTCCGACCTTATTGCCGATGAAACACAGAAATTGCATCGGAATTAAATACAAAAGCCACAATGCCGACTTACGTACAAGAAGACTGACTCTTCTTACTGTCTATATTTTGCACCATTCCAGTGACACTAGTTATAGATTTCGATGCATCCCTTCAGGTTTACTGTATCCCTTGGACCTTCTTATTGACGATGAATCACAGGAATTGCATCGGAATTAAATACAAAAGGCACAATGCCGACTTAAGTACAAGAAGACTGACTCTTCTTACAGTCTATATTTTGAAGCAATCCAGTGACACTAGTTATAGATTCCGATGCTTCACTTCAGGTGTACTGTATTCCTTGGACCTTCGTATTGACGATGAAACACAGAAATTGCATCGAAATTAAATACAAAAGGCACAATGCCGACTTAAGTGCAAGAAGACTGACTCTTCTTACTGACTATGTTTTGAACAATTCCTGTGACACTAGTTATAGATTCCGATGCCGCACTTCAGGTTTACTGTGTCCCTCTGACCTTCTTATTGACGATGAAACACAGAAATTGCATCGGAATTAAATACAAAAGGCACAATGCCGACTTAAGTAGATGAAGTCTGACTTTTCTTACTGTCTATGTTTCAACCATTCCTGTGACACTAGTTATAGATTCCGATGCTTCACTTCAGGTTTACTGTATCCCTCTGACCTTCATATTGACGATGAAACACAGAAATTGCATCGGAATTAAATACAAAAGGCACAATGCCGACATAAGTACAAGAAGACTGACTCTTCTTACTGTCAATTTTTTGAACCATTCCTGTGACACTAGTTATAGATTCCGATGCTTCACTCCAGGTTTACTGTATCGCTTGGACCTTCTTGTTGACGATGAAACACAGAAATTGCATCGGAATTAAATAGAAAACTCACAATGCCGACTTAAGTACAAGAAGACTGACTCTTCTTACTGTCTATGTTTTGAACCATTCTTGTGACACTAGTTATAGATTCCGATGCTTCACTTCAGGTTTACTGTATCGCTCAGACCTTCTTGTTGACGATGAAACACAGAAATTGCATCGGAATTAAATAGAAAACTCACAATGCCGACTTAAGTACAAGAAGACTGACTCTTCTTACTGTCTATATTTTGATCCATTCCTGTGACACTAGTTATAGATTCCGATGCTTCACTTCAGGTTTACTGTATACCTTGGAAGTTCTTATTGACGATGAAACACAGAAATTGCATCGGAATTAAATACAAAAGGCACAATGCCGACTTAAGTACAAGAAGACTAACTCTTCCTCTTGTCTCTGTTTTGAACCATTCCTGTGACACTAGTTATAGATTCCGATGCTTCACTTCAGGTTTACTGTATCCCTCTCACCTTATTGCCGATGAAACACAGAAATTAAATCGGAATTAAATACAAAAGGCGGAATTGCGACTTAAGCACAAGAAGACTGACTCTTCTTACTGACTATGTTTGAACCATTCCTGTGACACTAGTTATAGATTCCGATGCTTCACTTCAGGTTTACTGTTTCCCTTGAACCTTCTTATTGACGATGAAACACAGAAATAGCATCGGAATTAAATACAAAAGGCACACTGCCGACTTAAGTACAAGAAGACTGACTCTTCCTACTGTCTATGTTTTGAACCATTTCTGTGACACTAGTTATAGAGTCCGATGCTTCACTTCAGGTTTACTGTATCTCTTGGACCTTCTTATTGACGATGAATCACAGAAATTGCATCGGAATTAAATACGAAAGGCACAATGCCGACTTAAGTACAAGAAGACTGACTCTTCTTACTGTGTATATTTTGAACCATTCCAGTGACACTAGTTATAGATTCAGATGCTTCACTTCAGGTGTACTGTACCCCTTGGACCTTCTTATTGACGATGAAACACAGAAATTGCATCGGAATGAAATAGAAAAGGCACAATGCCGACTTAAGTACAAGAAGACTGACTCTTCTTACTGATATTAGTTTGAACCATTCCAGTGACAATAGTTATAGATTCCGATGCTTCACTTCAGGTTTACTGTATCCCTTGGACCTTGTTATTGACGGTAAAACACAGAAATAGCATTGGAATTAAATACAAAAGGCAAAATGCCAACTTTAGTCCACGAAGACTGACTCTTCTTACTGTCTATGTTTTGAACCATTCCTGTGACACTAGTTATAGATTCCGATGCTTCACTTCAGGTTTACTGTATCCCTCTGACCTTCTTATTGACGATGAAACACAGAAATTGCATCGGAATTAAATAGAAAACTCACAATGCCGACTTAAGTACATGAAGACTGACTCTTCTTACTGTCTATGATTTGAACCATTCCTGTGACACTAGTTATAGATTCCGATGCTTCACTCCAGGTTTACTGTATCCCTTGGACCTTCTTATTGACGATGAAACACAGAAATTGCATCGGAATTAAATAGAAAAGGCACAATGCCGACTTAAGTACAAGAAGACTGACTCTTCTTAGTGATTATAGTTTGAACCATTGCTGTGACACTAGTTATAGGTTCCGATGCTTCACTCCAGATTTACTGTATCCCTTGGACCTTCTTATTGACGATGAAACACAGAAATTGCAATGGAATTAAATAGAAAAGGCACAACGCCGACTTAAGTACAAGAAGACTGATTCTTCTTACTGACTATGCTTTGAACCATTCCTGTGACACTAGTTATAGATTCCGATGATTCACTTCAGGTTTACTGTATACCTTGGACCTTCTTATTGACGATGAAACACAGAAATTGCAACGGAATTAAATACAAAATGCACAATGCCGACTTAAGTACAAGAAGACTGACTCTTCTTACTGTCTGTATTTTGAACCATTCCAGTGACACTAGTTATAGATTCCGATGCTTCAGGTTTACTGAATTCCTTGGACCTTCTTACTGACGCTGAAACACAGAAATTGCATCGGAAATAAATACAAAAGGCACAATGCCGACTTAAGTACAAGAAGACTGACTCTTCCTCTTGTCTCTGTTTTGAACCATTCCTGTGACACTAGTTATAGATTCCGATGCTTCACTTCAGGTTTACTGTATCCCTCTGACCTTATTATTGACCATGAAACACAGAAATTGCGTCGGAATTAAATACAAAAGGCACAATGATGACTTAAGTACAAGAAGACTGACTCTTCCTCTTGTCTCTGTTTTGAACCATTCCTGTGACACTAGTTATAGATTATGATGCTTCACTTCAGGTTTACTGTATATCTTGTAAGTTCTTATTGACGATGAAACACAGAAATTGCATCGGAATTAAATACAAAAGGCACAATGATGACTAATGTACAAGAAGACTGACTCTTCCTACTGTCTATGTTTTGATCCATTCCTGTGACACTAGTTTTAGATTCCGATTCTTTACTTCAGGTTTACTGTATCCCTCTGACCTTCTTATTGACCATGAAACACAGAAATTGCGTCGGAATTAAATACAAAAGGCACAATGCCGACTTAAGTACAAGAAGACTGACTCTTCCTCTTGTCTCTGTTTTGAACCATTCCTGTGACACTAGTTATAGATTCCGATGCTTCACTTCAGGTTTACTGTATCCCTCTGACCTTATTGCCGATGAAACACAGAAATAGAATCGGAATTATATACAAAAGGCGGAATGGCGACTTAAGGACAAGAAGACTGACTCTTCTTACTGTCTATGTTTTGAACCATCACTGTGACACTAGTTATAGATTCCCATTCTTCACTCCAGGTTTACTGTATCCCTCTGACCTTCTTATTGACGATGAAACACGGAAATTGCATCGGAATTAAATACAAAAGGCACAATGCCGACTTAAGTACAAGAAGACTGTCTCTTCTTACTGTCTATGTTTGAACCATTCCTGTGACACTAGTTATAGATTCCGATGCTTCACTTCAGGTTTACTGTATAAGTCTGACCTTCTTATTGACGATGAAACACAGAAATTGCATCGGAATTAAATAGAAAACTCACAATGCCGATTTATGTACACGAAGACTGACTCTTCTTACTGTCTATGTTTTGAACCATTCCTGTGACACTAGTTATAGATTCCGATGCTTCACTCCAGGTTTACTGTATCCCTTGGACCTTCTTATTGACGATGAAACACAGAATTTGCGTCGGAATTAAATAGAAAAGGCACAATGCCGACTTAAGTACAAGAAGACTGACTCTTCTTAGTGATTATAGTTTGAACCATTGCTGTGAACTAGTTATAGATTCCGATGCTTCACTCCAGATTTACTGTATCCCTTGGACCTTCTTATTGACGATGAAACACAGAAATTGCAATGGAATTAAATAGAAAAGGACAATGCCGACTTAAGTACAAGAAGACTGACTCTTCTTACTGACTATGCTTTGAACCATTCCTGTGACACTAGTTATAGATTCCGATGCTTCACTTTAGGTTTACTGTATACCTTGGACCTTCTCATTGACGATGAAACACAGAAATTGCATCGGAATTAAATACAAAATGCACATTGCCGACTTAAGTACAAGAAGACTTACTCTTCCTACTGTCTATATTTTGAACCATTCCAGTGACACTAGTTATAGATTCCGATGCTTCAGGTTTACTGAATTCCTTGGACCTTCTTATTGACGCTGAAACACAGAAATTGCATCGGAATTAAATACAAAAGGCACAATGCCGACATAAGTACAAAAAGACTGACTCTTCCTACTGTCTATTTTTGAACCAATTATGTGACACTAGTTATAGAGTCCGATGGTTCACATCAGGCTTACTGTATCCCTTGGACCTTCTTATTGACGATGAATCACAGGAATTGCATCGGAAATAAATACAAAACGCACAATGCCGACCTAAGTACAAGAAGACTGACTCTTCTTACTGTCTATATTTTGAACCATTCCAGTGACACTAGTTATAGATTCCGATGCTTCACTTCAGGTTTAGTGTATCCCTCTGACCTTCTTATTGACGATGAAACACAGAAATTGCATCGGAATTAAATACAAAAGGCACAATGCCGACTAAAGTACAAGAAGTCTTACTCTTCTTACTGTCTATTTTTGGAACCATTCCTGTGACACTAGTAATAGATTGCGATGCTTCACTCCAGGTTTACTGTATCCCTTGGACCTTCTTATTGCCAATGAAACACAGAAATTGCATCGGAATTAAATAGAAAAGGCACAATGCCGACTTAAGTACAAGAAGACTGACTCTTATTACTGATAATAGTTTGAACCATTCCTGTGACAATAGTTATAGATTCCGATGCTTCACTTCAAATTTACTGTATCCCTTGGACCTTATTATTGGCGATGAAACACAGAAATTGCATCGGAATTAAATACAAAAGGCACAATGCCGACTAAAGGACAAGAACACTGAGTCTTCTTACTGACTTTGTTTTGCACCAATCCTGTGACACTAGGTATAGATACCGATGCTTGACTTCAGTTTTAGGGTATCACTTGGACCTTCTTATTGACGATGAAACACAGAAATTGCATCGGAATTAAATAGAAAAGGCACAATGTCGACTTAAGTACAAAAGACTGACTGTTCTTACTGTCTATAATTTGAACCATTCCTGTGACACTAGTTATAGATTCCGATGCTTCACTTCAGGTTTACTGTATCCCTTGGACCTTCTTATTGACGATGAAACAGAGAAATTGCATCGGAATTAAATACAAAAGGCACAATGCCGACTTATGTACAAGAAGACTTACTCTTCCTACTGTCTATGTTTTGATCCATTCCTGTGACACAAGCTTTAGATTCCGATTCTTTACTTCAGGTGTACTGTATCCCTCTGACCTTCTTATTGACCATGAAACACAGAAATTGCGTCGGAATTAAATACAAAAGGCACAATGCCGACTTAAGTACAAGAAGACTGACTCTTCCTACTGTCTCTCTTTTGAACCATTCCTGTGACACTAGTTATAGATTCCGATGCTTCACTTCAGGTTTAGTGTATCCCTCTGACCTTATTGCCGATGAAACACAGAAATTGAATCGGAATTAAATAAAAAGGCAGAATGGCGACTTAAGGACAAGTAGACTGACTCTTCTTACTGACTATGTTTGAACCATTCCTGTGACGCTAGTTATAGATTCCGATGCTTCACTTCAGGTTTACTGTTTCCCTTGGACCTTCTTATTGACGATGAAACACAGAAATTGCATAGGAATTAAATACAAAAGGCACAATGCCGACTTAAGTGCAAGAAGACTGACTCTTCCTACTGTCTATGTTTTGAACCATTTCTGTGACACTAGTTATAGAGTCCGATGCTTCACTTCAGTTTTACTGTATCTCTTGGACCTTCTTATTGACGATGAATCACAGAAATTGCATCGGAATTAAATACGAAAGGCACAATGCCGACTGAAGTACAAGAAGATTGACTCTTCTTACTGTGTATATTTTGAACTATTCCAGTGACACTAGTTATAGATTCAGATGCTTCACTTCAGGTTTACTGTATCCCTCTGACCTTCCTATTGACGATGAAACATGGAAATTGCATCGGAATTAAATACAAAAGGCACAATGCCGACTTAAGTACAAGAAGACTGACTCTTCTTACTGTCTATTTTTTGGACAATTCCTGTGACACTAGTTATAGTTTCCGATGCTTCACTTCAGGTTTACTGTATCCCTCTGACCTTCTTATTGACGATGAAACACAGAAATTGCATCGGAATTAAATACAAAAGGCACAATGCCGACTTAAGTACAAGAAGACTGCCTCTTCTTACTGTCTATTTTTTGAACCATTCCTGTGACACTAGTTATAGATTCCGATGCTTCACTCCAGGTTTACTGTATCGCTTGGACCTTCTTATTGACGATGAAACACAGGAACTGCAGCGGAATGAAATAGAAAAGGCACAATGCCGACTTAAGTACAAGAAGACTGACTCTTCTTACTGATATTAGTTTCAACCATTCCAGTGACAATAGTTATAGATTCCGATGCTTCACTTCAGGTTTACTGTATCCCTTGGACCCTGTTATTGACGGTGAAACACAGAAATAGCACTGGAATTAAATACAAAAGGCAAAATGCCAACTTTAGTCCACGAAGACTGACTCTTCTTACTGTCTATGTTTGAACCATTCCTGTGACACTAGTTATAGATTCCGATGCTTCACCTCAGGTTTACTGTATACCTCTGACCTTCTTATTGACGATGAAACACAGAAATTGCATCGGAATTAAATAGAAAACTCACAATGCCGACTTATGTACAAGAAGACTGACTCTTCTTACTGTGTATGTTTTGAACCATTCCTGTGACACTAGTTATAGATTCCGATGCTTCACTCCAGGTTTACTGTATCCCTTGGACGTTCTTATTGACGATGAAACACAGAATTTGCGTCGGAATTAAATAGAAAAGGCACAATGCCGACTTAAGTACAAGAAGACTGACTCTTCTTAGTGATTATAGTTTGAACCATTGCTGTGAACTAGTTATAGATTCCGATGCTTCACTCCAGATTTACTGTATCCCTTGGACCTTCTTATTGACGCTGAAACACAGAAATTGCATCGGAATTAAATACAAAAGGCACAATGCCGACATAAGTACAAAAAGACTGACTCTTCCTACTGTCTATGTTTTGAACCAATTATGTGACACTAGTTATAGAGTCCGGTGGTTCACTTCAGGTTTACTGTATCCCTTGGACCTTCTTATTGACGATGAATCACAGGAATTGCATCGGAAATAAATACAAAAGGCACAATGCCGACCTAAGTACAAGAAGACTGACTCTTCTTACTGTCTATATTTTGAACCATTCCAGTGACACTAGTTATAGATTCCGATGCTTCACTTCAGGTTTAGTGTATCCCTCTGACCTTCTTATTGACGATGAAACACAGAAATTGCATCGGAATTAAATACAAAAGGCACAATGCCGACTAAAGTACAAGAAGTCTTACTCTTCTTACTGTCTATTTTTGGAACCATTCCTGTGACACTAGTAATAGATTGCGATGCTTCACTCCAGGTTTACTGTATCCCTTGGACCTTCTTATTGCCGATGAAACACAGAAATTGCATCGGAATTAAATAGAAAAGGCACAATGCCGACTTAAGTACAAGAAGACTGACTCTTATTACTGATAATAGTTTGAACCATTCCTGTGACAATAGTTATAGATTCCGATGCTTCACTTCAAATTTACTGTTTCCCTTGGACCTTATTATTGGCGATGAAACACAGAAATTGCATCGGAATTAAATACAAAAGGCACAATGCCGACTAAAGGACAAGAACACTGAGTCTTCTTACTGACTTTGTTTTGCACCAATCCTGTGACACTAGGTATAGATACCGATGCTTGACTTCAGTTTTAGGGTATCACTTGGACCTTCTTATTGACGATGAAACACAGAAATTGCATCGGAATTAAATAGAAAAGGCACAATGTCGACTTAAGTACAAAAGACTGACTGTTCTTACTGTCTATTATTTGAACCATTCCTGTGACACTAGTTATAGATTCCGATGCTTCACTTCAGGTTTACTGTATCCCTTGGACCTTCTTATTGACGATGAAACAGAGAAATTGCATCGGAATTAAATACAAAAGGCACAATGCCGACTTATGTACAAGAAGACTGACTCTTCCTACAGTATATGTTTTGATCCATTCCTGTGACACAAGCTTTAGATTCCGATTCTTTACTTCAGGTTTACTGTATCCCTCTGACCTTCTTATTGACCATGAAACACAGAAATTGCGTCGGAATTAAATACAAAAGGCACAATGCCGACTTAAGTACAAGAAGACTGACTCTTCCTACTGTCTCTGTTTTGAACCATTCCTGTGACACTAGTTATAGATTCCGATGCTTCACTTCAGGTTTAGTGTATCCCTCTGACCTTATTGCCGATGAAACACAGAAATTGAATCGGAATTAAATAAAAAGGCAGAATGGCGACTTAAGGACAAGTAGACTGACTCTTCTTACTGACTATGTTTGAACCATTCCTGTGACGCTAGTTATAGATTCCGATGCTTCACTTCAGGTTTACTGTTTCCCTTGGACCTTCTTATTGACGATGAAACACAGAAATTGCATAGGAATTAAATACAAAAGGCACAATGCCGACTTAAGTACAAGAAGACTGACTCTTCCTACTGTCTATGTTTTGAACCATTTCTGTGACACTAGTTATAGAGTCCGATGCTTCACTTCAGTTTTACTGTATCTCTTGGACCTTCTTATTGACGATGAATCACAGAAATTGCATCGGAATTAAATACGAAAGGCACAATGCCGACTGAAGTACAAGAAGATTGACTCTTCTTACTGTGTATATTTTGAACCATTCCAGTGACACTAGTTATAGATTCAGATGCTTCACTTCAGGTTTACTGTATCCCTCTGACCTTCTTATTGACGATGAAACATGGAAATTGCATCGGAATTAAATACAAAAGGCACAATGCCGACTTAAGTACAAGAAGACTGACTCTTCTTACTGTCTATTTTTTGGACAATTCCTGTGACACTAGTTATAGTTTCCGATGCTTCACTTCAGGTTTACTGTATACCTCTGACCTTCTTGTTGACGATGAAACACGGAAATTTCATCGGAATTAAATACAAAAGGCACAATGCCGACTTAATTACAAGAAGACTGTCTCCTCTTACTGTCTATGTTTGAACCATTCCTGTGACACTAGTTATAGATTCCGATGCTTCACTTCAGGTCTACTCTATCCCTCTGACCTTCTTATTGACGATGAAACACAGAAATTGCATCGGAATTAAATACAAAAGGCACAATGCCGACATAAGTACAAGAAGACTGACTCATCTTACTGTCTATGTTTTGACCATCCCTGTGACATTAGTTATAGATTCCGATGCTTCACTCCAGGTTTACTGTATCCCTCTGACCTTCTTATTGACGATGAAACACAGAAATTGCATCGGAATTAAATACAAAAGGCACAATGCCGACTTAAGTACAAGAAGACTGACTCTTCTTACAGTTTATTTTTTGAACAATTCCTGTGACACTAGTTATAGATTCCGATGCTTCACTTCAGGTTTACTGTATCCCTCTGACCTTCTTATTGACGATGAAACACAGAAATTGCATCGGAATTAAATTCAAAAGGCACAATGCCGACTTAAGTACAAGAAGACTGTCTCTTCTTACTGTCTATGTTTGAACTATTCCTGTGACACTAGTTATAGAGTCCGATGCTTCACTTCAGGTTTACTGTATCTCTTGGACCTTCTTATTGACGATGAATCACAGAAAATGCATTGGAATTAAATACAAAAGGCACAATGCCGACTTAAGTACAAGAAGACTGAATCTTCTTACTGTCTATATTTTGAACCATTCCAGTGACACTAGTTATAGATTCCGATGCTTCACTTCAGGTTTACTGTACCCCTTGGACCTTCTTATTGACAATGAAACACAGAAATTGCATCGGAAGTAAATACAAATAGCACAATGCCGACTTAAGTACAAGAAAACTGACTCTTCTTACTGTCTATGTTTTGAACCATCACTGTGACACTAGTTATAGATTCCGATTCTTCACTCCAGGTTTACTGTATCCCTCTGACCTTCTTATTGACGATGAAACACAGAAATTGCATCGGAATTAAATACAAAAGGAACAATGCCGACTTAAGTACAAGAAGACTGACTCTTCTTACTGTCTATTTTTTGAACAATTTCTGTGACACTAGTTATAGATTCCAATGCTTCACTTCAGGTTTACTGTATCCCACTGACCATCTTATTGACGATGAAACACGGAAATTGCATCGGAATTAAATACAAAAGGCACAATGCCGACTTAAGTACAAGAAAACTGTCTCTTCTTACTGTCTATGTTTGAACCATTCCTGTGACACTAGTTATAGATTCCGATGCTTCACTTCAGGTTAACTGTATCCCTCTGACCTTCTTATTGACGATGAAACGCAGAAATTGCATCGGAATTAAATAGAAAAGGCACAATGCCGACCTAAGTACAAGAAGACTGACTCTTCTTACTGATAATAGTTTGAACCATTGCAGTGACAATAGTTATAGATTCCGATGCTTCACTTCAGGTTTACTGTATCCCTTGGACCTTGTTATTGACGGTGAAACACAGAAATAGCATTGGAATTAAATACAAAAGGCAAAATGCCAACTTTAGTCCACGAAGACTGACTCTTCTTACTGTCTATGTTTTGAACCATTCCTGTGACACTAGTTATAGATTCCGATGCTTCACTTCAGGTTTACTGTATACCTTGGACATTCTTATTGACGATGAAACACAGAAATTGCATCGGAATTAAATAGAAAAGGAACAATGTCGTCTTAAGTACAAGAAGACTGACTCTTCTTACAGTCTATGACTTTAACCATTCCAGTGATACTAGTTATAGACTCCGATGCTTCACTCCATGTTTACTGTCTCCCTATGGACCTTCTTATTGACGATGAAACACAGAAATTGCATTGGAATTAAATACAAAATGCACAATGCCGACTTAAGTACAAGAAGACTGACTCTTCTTACTGTCTATATTTTGAACCATTCCAGTGACACTAGTTATAGATTCCGTTGCCTCAGGTTTACTGAATTCCTTCGACCTTCTTATTGACGATGAAACACAGAAATTGCATCGTAATTAAATAGAAAAGGCACAATGTCGTCTTAAGTACAAGAAGACTGACTCTTCTTACAGTCTATGATTTTAACCATTCCAGTGAAACTAGTTATAGATTCCGATGCTTCACTCCAGGTTTACTGTCTCCCTTGGACCTTCTTATTGACGATGAAACACAGAAATTGCAATGGAAGTAAATAGAAAAGGCACAATGCCGACTTAAGTACAAGAAGACTGACTCTTCTTACTGTCTATGTTTTGAACCATTCCTGTGACACTAGTTATAGATTCCGATGCTTCACTCCAGATTTACTGTATCCCTCGGACCTTCTTATTGACGATGAAACACAGAAATTGCAATGCAATTAAATAGAAAAGGCTCAATGCCGACTTAAGTACAAGAAGACTGACTCTTCTTACTGTCTATATTTTGAACCATTCCAGTGACACTAGTTATAGATTCCGATGCTTCAGGTTTACTGAATTCCTTGGACCTTCCTATTGACGCTGAAACACAGAAATTGCATCGGAATTAAATACAAAAGGCACAATGCCGACTTAAGTACAAAAAGACTGACTCTTCCTACTGTCTATGTTTTGAACCAATTCTGTGACACTAGTTATAGAGTCCGGTGGTTTACTTCAGGTTTACTGTATTCCTTGGACCTTCTTATTGACGATGAATCACAGGAATTGCATCGGAAATAAATACAAAAGGCACAATGCCGACCTAAGTACAAGAAGACTGACTCTTCTTACTGTCTATATTTTGAACCATTCCAGTGACACTAGTTATAGATTCCGATGCTTCACTTCAGGTTTACTGTATCCCTCTAACCTACTTATTGACGATGAAACACAGAAATTGCATCGGAATTAAATACAAAAGGCACAATGCCGACTTAAGTACAAGAAGACTGACTCTTCCTACTGTCTATGTTTTGAACCATTTCCGTGACACTAGTTATAGAGTCCGATGCTTCACTTCAGGTTTACTGTATCTCTTGGACCTTCTTATTGACGATGAATCACAGAAAATGCATCGGAATTAAATACAAAAGGCACAATGCCGACTTAAGTACAAGAAGACTGACTCTTCTTACTGTGTATATTTTGAACCATTCCAGTGACACTAGTTATAGATTCCGATGCTTCACTTCAGGTTTACTGTACCCCTTGTACCTTCTTATTGACGATGAAACACCGAAATTGGATCGGAAGTAAATACACAAAGCACAATGCCGACTTAAGTACAAGAAGACTGTCTCTTCTTACTGTGTATGTTTTTAACCATCACTGTGACACTAGTTATAGATTCCCATTCTTCACTCCAGGTTTACTGTATCCCTCTGACCTTCTTATTGACGATGAAACATGGAAATTGCATCGGAATTAAATACAAAAGGCACAATGCCGACTTAAGTACAAGAAGACTGACCCTTCTTACTGTCTATGTTTGGAAAAATTCCTGTGACACTAGTTATAGTTTCCGATGCTTCACTTCAGGTTTACCGTATACCTCTGACCTTCTTATTGACGATGAAACACGGAAATTGCATCGGATTTAAATACAAAACGCACAATGCCGACTTAAGTACAAGAAGACTGTCTCTTCTTACTGTCTATGTTTGAACCATTCCTGTGACACTAGTTATAGATTCCGATGCTTCACTTCAGGTTTACTGTATCCCTCTGACCTTCTTGTTGACGATGAAACATAGAAATTGCATCGGAAATAAATAGAAAAGGCGCAATGCCGACATAAGTACAAGAAGACTGACTCATCTTACTGTCTATGTTTTGACCATCCCTGTGACATTAGTTATAGATTCCGATGCTTCACTCCTGGTTTACTGTATGCCTCTGACATTCTTATTGACGATGAAACACAGATATTGCATCGGAATTAAATACAAAAGTCACAATGCCGACTTAAGTACAAGAAGACTGACTCTTCTTACTGTCTATTTTTTGAACAATTCCTGTGACACTAGTTATAGATTCCGATGCTTCACTTCAGGTTTACTGTATCCCTCTGACCTTCTTATCGACGATGAAACACAGAAATTGCATCGGAATTAAATACAAAAGGCACAATGCCGACTTAAGTACAAGAAGACTGACTCTTCCTACTGTCTACATTTTGAACCAATTCTGTGACACTAGTTACAGAGTCCGATGCTTCACTTCAGGTTTACTTTATACCTTGGACCATCTTATTGACGATGAAACACAGAAATTGCATCGGAATTAAATACAAAAGGCACAATGCCGACTTAAGTACAAGGAGAATGACTCTTCCTATGTCTATGTTTTGAACCATTCCTGTGACACTAGTTTTGGATTCCGATGCTTCACTTCAGGTTTACTGTATCCCTCTGACCTTCTTATTGACGATGAAACACAGAAATTGCATCGGAATTAAATACAAAAGTCACAATGCCGACTTAAGTACAAGAAGACTGACTCTTCTTACTGTCTATGCTTTGAACCATTCCTGTGACACTAGTTATAGATTCCGATGCTTCACTTCAGGTTTACTGTTTCCCTTGGAACTTCTTATTGACGATGAAACACAGAAATTGCATCGGAATTAAATACAAAGGGCATAATGCCGACCTAAGTACAAGAAGACTGACTCTTCCTACTGTCTACGTTTTGAACCAATTCTGTGACACTAGTTATAGAGTCCGATGCTTCACTTCAGGATAACTGTATCACTTGGACCTTTTTATTGAAGATGAATCACAGAAATTCCATCGGAATTAAATACAAAAGGCACAATGCCGACTAAAGTACAAGAAGACTGACTCTTCTTACTGTCTATGGTTTGAACCAATACTGTGACACTAGTTATAGATTCCGATGCTTCACTTCAGGTTTATTGTATTCCTTGGACCTTCTTATTGACGATGAAACACAGAAATTGCATCGGAATTAAATACAAAAAGCACAATGCCGACTTAAGTACAAGAAGACTGACTCTTCTTACTGTCAATGATTTGAACCATTCCTGTGACACTAGTTATAGATTCCGATGCTACACTCCAGGTTTACTGTATCCCTTCGACCTTCTTATTGAAGATGAAACACAGAAATTGCATCGGAATGAAATACAAAAGGCACAATGCCGACTTAAGTACAAGAAGACATACTCTTTTTACTGACTATGGTTTGAACCATTCCTGTTACACTAGTTATAGATTGCGATGCTTCACTTCAGGTTTACTATATCCCTCTGACCTTCTTATTGACGATGAAACACAGAAATTGCATCGGAATTAAATAGAAAAGGCACAATGTCGACTTAAGTACAAGAAGACTGACTCTTCTTACTGTCTATGTTTTGAACCATTCCTGTGACACTAGTTATAGATTCAGATGCTTCATTCCAGGTTTACTGTATCCCTTGGACCTTCTTATTGACGATGAAACACAGAAATTGCATCGGAATTAAATACAAAAGGCACAATGCCGACTTAAGTACAAGAAGACCGACTCTTCCTACTGTCTACGTTTTGAACCAATTCTGTGACGCTAGTTATAGAGTCCGATGCTTCACTTCAGGTTTACTTTATACCTTGGACCATCTTATTGACGATGAAACACAGAAATTGCATCGGAAATAAATACAAAAGGCACAATGCCGACTTAAGTACAAGAAGACTTACTCTTCTTACTGTCTATTTTTTGAACAATTCCTGTGACACTAGTTATGGATTCCGATGCTTCACTTCAGGTTTACTGTATCCCTCTGACCTTCTTATTGACGATGAAACACGGAAATTGCATCGGAAATAAATACAACAGGCACAATGCCGACTTAAGTACAAGAAGACTGTCTCTTCTTACTGTCTATGTTTAAACCATTCCTGTGACACTAGTTATAGATTCCGATGCTTCACTTCAGGTTTACTGTATCCCTTGGACCTTCTTATTGACGATGAAACACAGAAATTGCATCGGAATTAAATACAAAAGGCACAATGCCGACTTCAGTGCTTAAAGACCGACTCTTCTTACTGACAATGATTTTAACCATTCCTGTTACACTAGTTATGGATTCCGATGCTTCACTTCAGGTTTACTGTATCCCTTGGACATTCTTATTGGCGATGAAACACAGAAATTGCATCGGAATAAAATACAAAAGGCAAAATGCCGACTTAAGTACACGAAGACTTACTCTTCTTACTGTCAATGTTTTGAACCATTCCTGTGACACTAGTTATAGATTCCGATGCTACACTCCAGGTTTACTGTATCCCTTGGACCTTTTTATTGACGATGAAACACAGAAATTGAATCGGAATTAAATACAAAAGGCAAAATGCCGACTTAAGTACAAGAAGACATACTCTTCTTCCTGGCTATGTTTTGAAACATTCCTGTGACGCTATTTATAGATTCCGATGCTTCACTTCAGGTTTACTGTATCCCTCTGAGCTTCTTATTGACGATGAAACACAGAAATTGCATCGGAATTAAATTGAAAAGGCACAATGTCGACTTAAGTACAAGAAGACTGACTCTTCTTACTGTCTATGTTTTGAACCATTCCTGTGACACTAGTTATAGATTCCGATGTTTCATTCCAGGTTTACTGTATCCCTTGGACATTCTTAGTGACGATGAATTACAGTAATTGCATCGGAATTAAATACAAAGGGCACAATGACGACTTAAGTACAAGAAGACTGACTCTGCCTACTGTCTACGTTTTGAACCAATTCTGTGACACTAGTTATAGAGTCCGATGCTTCACTTCAGGATTACTGTATCACTTGGACCTTTTTATTGAAGATGAATCACAAAAATTCCATCGGAATTAAATACAAAAGGCACAATGCCGACTAAAGTACAAGAAGACTGACTCTTCTTACTGTCTATGGTTTGAACCAATACTGTGACACTAGTTATAGATTCCGATGCTTCACTTCAGGTTTATTGTATTCCTTGGACCTTCTTATTGACGATGAAACACAGAAATTGCATCGGAATTAAATACAAAAGGCACAATGCCGACTTAAGTACAAGAAGACTGACTCTTCTTACTGTCAATGATTTGAACCATTCCTGTGACACTAGTTATAGATTCCGATGCTACATTCCAGGTTTACTGTATCCCTTCGACCTTCTTATTGAAGATGAAACACAGAAATTGCATCGGAATGAAATACAAAAGGCACAATGCCGACTTAAGTTCAAGGAGACTTACTCTTCTTACTGTCTATTTTTTGAACAATTCCTGTGACACTAGTTATAGATTCCGATGCTTCACTTCAGGTTTACTGTATCCCTCTGACCTTCTTATTGACGATGAAACACGGAAATTGCATCGGAATTAAATACAAAAGGCACAATGCCGACTTAAGTACAAGAAGACTGTCTCTTCTTACTGTCTATGTTTAAACCATTCCTGTGACACTAGTTATAGATTCCGATGCTTCACTTCAGGTTTACTGTATCCCTTGGACCTTCTTATTGACGATGAAACACAGAAATTGCATCGGAATTAAATACAAAAGGCACAATGCCGACTTCAGTGCTTAAAGACCGACTCTTCTTACTGACAATGATTTTAACCATTCCTGTTACACTAGTTATGGATTCCGATGCTTCACTTCAGGTTTACTGTATCCCTTGGAAATTCTTATTGGCGATGAAACACAGAAATTGCATCGGAATAAAATACAAAAGGCAAAATGCCGACTTAGGTACACGAAGACTGACTCTTCTTACTGTCAATGTTTTGAACCATTCCTGTGACACTAGATATAGATTCCGATGCTACACTCCAGGTTTACTGTATCCCTTGGACCTTTTTATTGACGATGAAACACAGAAATTGCATCGGAATTAAATACAAATGGCAAAATGCCGACTTAAGTACAAGAAGACATACTCTTCTTACTGGCTATGTTTTGAAACATTCCTGTGACACTATTTATAGATTCCGATGCTTCACTTCAGGTTTACTGTATCCCTCTGAGCTTCTTATTGACGATGAAACACAGAAATTGCATCGGAATTAAATAGAAAAGGCACAATGTCGACTTAAGTACAAGAAGACTGACTCTTCTTACTGTCTATGTTTTGAACCATTCCTGTGACACTAGTTATAGATTCTGATGTTTCATTCCAGGTTTACTGTATCCCTTGGACATTCTTATTGACGATGAATTACAGAAATTGCATCGGAATTAAATACAAAGGGCACAATGACGACTTAAGTACAAGAAGACTGACTCTTCCTACTGTCTACGTTTTGAACCAATTCTGTGACACTAGTTATAGAGTCCGATGCTTCACTTCAGGTTTACTTTATACCTTGGACCATCTTATTGTCGATGAAACACAGAAATTGCATCGGAATTAAATACAAAAGGCACAATGCCGACTTAAGTACAAGAAGAATGACTCTTCCTATGTCTATGTTTTGAACCATTCCTGTGACACTAGTTTCGGATTCCCATGCTCACTTCAGGATTACAGTATCCCTCTGACCTTCTTATTGACGATGAAACACAGAAATTGCATCGGAATTAAATACAAAAGTCACAATGCCGACTTAAGTACAAGAAGACTGACTCTTCCTACTGTCTACGTCTTGAACGAATTCTGTGACACTAGTTATAGAGTCCGATGCTTCACTTCAGGATTACTGTATCACTTGGACCTTCTTATTGAAGATGAATCACACAAATTCCATCGGAATTAAATACAAAAGGCACAATGCCGACTAAAGTACAAGAAGACTGACTCTTCTTACTGTCTATGTTTTGAACCATTCCTGTGACACTAGTTATAGATTCTGATGTTTCATTCCAGGTTTACTGTATCCCTCTGACCTTCTTATTGACGATGAAACAAAGAAATTGCATCGGAATTAAATACAAAAGCCACAATGCCGACTTAAGTACAAGAAGACTGCCTCTTCTTACTGTCTATGTTTTGAACCAATACTGTACACTAGTTATAGATTCCGATGCTTCACTACAGGTTTACTGTATTCCTAAGACCTTCTTATTGTCGATGAAACACAGAAATTGCATCGGAATTAAACACAAAAGGCACAATGCCGACATAAGTACAAGAAGACTGACTCTTCTTACTGTCTATGTTTTGAACCAATACTGTGCCACCAGTTATAGGTTCCGATGCTTCACTCCAGGTTTACTGTATCCCTTGGACCTTCTTGTTGACGATGAAACACAGAAATTGCATCGGAATTAAATACAAAAGGCACAATGCCGACTTAAGGACAAGAAGACTGAATCTTCTTACTGACTATGTTTTTAACCATTCCTGTGACACTAGTCATAGATTCCGATGCTTCACTTCAGGTTTACCGTATCCCTCTGACCTTCTTATTGACGATGAAACACAGAAATTGCATATTAATTAAATACGAAAGGCACAATGCCGACTTAAGTACAGGAAGACTGACTCTTCTTTCTGTCTATGTTTGTACCATTCCTGTGACACTAGTTATAGATTCCGATGCTTCAGGTTTACTGTATCTCTCTGACCTTATTATTGACGGTGAAACACAGAAATTGCATCGGTATTAAATACAAAAGGCACAATGCCGACCTAAGTACAACAAGACTGACTCTTCCTACTGTCTATGTTTTGAACCATTCCTGTGACACTAGTAGTGGATTCCGATGCTTCACTTCAGGTTTACTGTATCCCTCTGACCTTCTTAATGACGATGAAACACATAAACTGCATCGATATTAAATACAAAAGGCACAATGCCGACTTAAGTACAAGAAGACTGACTCTTCCTACTGTCTATGTTTTGAACCATTCCTGTGACACTAGTGATAGATTCCGATGCTTCACTTCTGGTTTACTGTATCCCTCTGACATTATTGCCGATGAAACACAGACATTTCATCGGATTTAAATACAAAAGGCGCAATACCGACCTAAAGAAAAGAAGACTGACTCTTCTTACTGACTGTGTTTTGAACCATTCCTGTGAATCGACTTATAGATTCCGATGCTTCACTTCAGGTTTACTGTATACCTCTGACCTTCTTATTGACGATGAAACACAGAAATTGCATCGGAATTAAATACAAAGGGCACAATGCCGACCTAAGTACAAGAAGACTGACTCTTCCTACTGTCTACGTTTTGAACCAATTCTGTGACACTAGTTATAGAGTCCGATGCTTCACTTAAGGTTTACTGTATCCCTTGGACCTTCTTATTGAAGATGAATCACAGAAATTGCATCGGAATTAAATACAAAAGGCACAATGCCGACTTAAGGACAAGAAGACTGACTCTTACACTGACTATGTTTTGAACCATTCCTGTGACTCTAGTTATAAATTCCGATGCTTCACTTCAGTTTTACTGTATCCCTCAGACCTTCTTATTGACGATGAAACACAGATATTGCATCGGAATTAAATACAAAAGCCACAATGCCGACTTAAGTGCAAGAAGACTGAGTCTTCTTACTGTCTATGTTTTGAACCAATACTGTGACACTAGTTATAGATTCCGATGCTTCTCTTCAGGTTTACTGTATTCCTTGGACCTTCTTATTGACGATGAAACACAGAAATTGCATCGGAATTAAATACAAAAGGCACATTGCCTACATAAGCACAAGAAGACTGACTCTTCTTACTGTCTATGTTTTGAACCAATACTGTGACACAAGTTATAGATTCCGATGCTTCACTTCAGGTTTACTGTATCACTTGGACCTTCTTATTGAAGATGAATCACAGAAATTGCATCGGAATTAAATACAAAAGGCACAATGCCGACTTAAGTACAAGAAGACTGACTCTTCTTACTGTCTATGTTTTGAACCAATACTGTGACACTAGTTATAGATTCCGATGCTTCACTTCAGGTTTATTGTATTCCTTGGACCTTCTTATTGACGCTGAAACACAGAAATTGCATTGGAAGTAAATACAAAAAGCACAATGCCGACTTAAGTACAAGAAGACTGACTCTTCTTACTGTCTATGTTTTGAACCATCACTGTGACATTAGTTATAGATTCCGATTCTTCACTCCAGGTTTATTGTATCCCTCTTCCCTTCTTATTGACGATGAAACACAGAAATTGCATCGGAATTAAATAGAAAAGGCACAATGCCGACTTCAGTGCTTAAAGACCGACTCTTCTTACTGACAATGATTTTAACCATTCGTGTGACACTAGTTATGGATTCCGATGCTTCACTTCAGGTTTACTGTATTCCTTGGATCTTCTTATTGGCCATGAAACACAGAAATTGCATCGGAATAAAATACAAAAGGCAGAATGCCGACTTAAGTACACGAAGACTGACTCTTCTTACTGTCAATGTTTTGAACAATTCCTGTGACACTAGTTATAGATTCCGATGCTACACTCCAGGTTTACTGTATCCCTTGGACCTTTATATTGACGATGAAACACAGTAATTGCATGGGAATTAATTAGAAAAGGCACAATGTCGACTTAAGTACAGGAAGACTGACACTTCTTACTGTCTATGTTTTGAACCATTCCTGTGACACTAGTTATAGATTCCGATGTTTCATTCCAGGTTAACTGTATCCCTTGGACATTCTTATTGACGATGAAATACAGAAATTGCATCGGAATATAGTACAAAGGGCACATTGCCGACTTAAGTACAAGAAGACTGACTCTTCCTACTGTCTACGTTTTGAACCAATTCTGTGACACTAGTTATAGAGTCCGATGCTTCACTTCAGGTTTACTTTATACCTTGGACCATCTTATTGACGATGAAACAAAGAAATTGCATCGGAATTAAATACAAAAGGCACAATGCCGACTTAAGTACAAGAAGAATGACTCTTCCTATGTCTATGTTTTGAACCATTCCTGTGACACTAGTTTCGGATTCCGATGCTCACTTCAGGATTACTGTATCCCTCTGACCTTCTTATTGACGATGAAACACAGAAATTGCATCGGAATTAAATACAAAAGTCACAATGCCGACTTAAGTACAAGAAAACTGACTCTTCCTACTGTCTATGTTTTGAACCATTCCTGTGACACTAGTTATAGATTCCGATGTTTCACTTGAGGTTTGGAGTATACCACTGACCTTATTGCCGATGAAATACAGAAATTGAATCGGAATTAAATACAAAAGGCACAATGCCGACTTAAGGACAAGATCACTGAGTCTTCGTACTGACTATGTTTTGAACCATTGCTGTGACTCTAGTTACAGATTCCGATGCTTCACTTCAGGTTTACTGTATCCCTCTGACCTTCTTATTGACGATGAAACACAGAAATATCATCGGAATTAAATACAAAAGCCACAATGCCGACTTAAGTACAAGAAGACTGACTCTTCTTACTGTCTATGTTTTGAACCAATACTGTGACACTAGTTATAGATTCCGATGCTTCACTTCAGGTTTACTGTATTCCTAGGACCTTCTTATTGTCGATGAAAAACAGAAATTGCATCGGAATTAAATACAAAAAGCACAATGCTGACATAAGTACAAGAAGACTGACTCTTCTTAATGTCTATGTTTTGAACCAATACTGTGACACCAGTTATAGGTTCCGATGCCTCACTCAAGGTTTGCTGTATCCCTTGGACCTTCTTGTTGACGACGAAACACAGAAATTGCATCGGAATTAAATACAAAAGGCACAATGCCGACTTAAGTACAAGAAAACTGACTCTTCCTACTGTCTATGTTTTGAACCATTCCTGTGACACTAGTTATAGATTCCGATGTTTCACTTGAGGTTTAGAGTATACCACTGACCTTATTGCCGATGAAAAACAGAAATTGAATCGGAATTAAATACAAAAGGCACAATGCCGACTTAAGGACAAGAAGACTGACTCTTCGTACTGTCTATGTTTTGAACCATTGCTGTGACTCTAGTTACAGATTCCGATGTTTCACTTCAGGTTTACTGTATCCCTCTGACCTTCTTATTGACGATGAAACACAGAAATATCATCGGAATTAAATACAAAAGCCACAATGCCGACTTAAGTACAAGAAGACTGACTCTTCTTACTGTCTATGTTTTGAACCAATACTGTGACACTAGTTATAGATTCCGATGCTTCACTTCAGGTTTACTGTATTCCTAGGACCTTCTTATTGTCGATGAAACACAGAAATTGCATCGGAATTAAATACAAAAAGCACAATGCCGACATAAGTACAAGAAGACTGACTCTTCTTACTGTCTATGTTTTGAACCAATACTGTGACACCAGTTATAGGTTCCGATGCTTCACTCAAGGTTTGTAGTATCCCTTGGACCTTCTTGTTGACGACGAAACACAGAAATTGCATCGGAATTAAATACAAAAGGCACAATGCCGACATAAGGACAAGAAGACTGAATCTTCTTACTGACTATGTTTTGAACCATTCCTGTGACACTAGTCTTAGATTCCGATGCTTCACTTCAGGTTTACTGTATCCCTCTGACCTTCTTATTGACGATGAAACACAGAAATTGCATATTAATTAAATACGAAAGGCACAATGCCGACTTAAGTAACGGAAGACTGACTCTTCTTACTGTCTATGTTTTGAACTATTCCTGTGACACTAGTTATAGATTCCGATGCTTCACTTCAGGTATACTGTATCCCTCTGACCTTATTGCCGGTGAAACACAGACATATCATCGGATTTAAATACAAAAGGCGCAATGCCGACCTAAAGAAAAGAAGACTGACTCTTCTTACTGACTGTGTTATGAACCATTCCTGTGAAACGACTTATAGATTCCGATGCTTCACTTCAGGTTTACTGTATACCTCTGACCCTCTTATTGACGATGAAATACAGAAATTGCATCGGAATTAAATACAAAGGGCACAATGCCGACCTAAGTACAAGAAGACTGACTCTTCCTACTGTCTACGTTTTGACCAATTCTGTGACACTAGTTACAGAGTCCGATGCTTCACTTCAGGTTTACTGTATTACTTGGACCTTCTTATTGAAGATGAATCACAGAAATTGCATCGGAATTAAATACAAAATGCACAATGCCGACTTAAGGACAAGAAGACTGACTCTTCTTACTGAGCATGTTTTGAACCATTCCTGTGACTCTAGTTATAGATTCCGATGCTTCACTTCAGGTTTACTGTATCCCTCTGACCTTCTTATTGACGATGAAACACAGAAATTGCGTCGGAATTAAATACAAAAGCCACAATGCCGACTTAAGTGCAAGAAGACTGAGTCTTCTTACTGTCTATGTTTTGAACCAATACTGTGACACTAGTTATAGATTCCGATGCTTCACTTCAGGTTTACTGTATTCCTTGGACCTTCTTATTGACGATGAAACACAGAAATTGCATCGGAATTAAATACAAAAGGCACATTGCCTACATAAGTACAAGAAGACTGACTCTTCTAACTGTCTATGTTTTGAACCAATACTGTGACACAAGTTATAGATTCCGATGCTTCACTTCAGGTTTACTGTATTCCTTGGACCTTCTTATTGGCGATGAAACTCAGAAATTGCATCGGAACAAAATGCAAAAGGCACATTGCCTACATAAGTACAAGAAGGCTGACTCTTCTTACTGTCAATGATTTGAACCATTCCTGTGACACTAGTTATAGATTCCAATGCTACACTCCAGGTTTACTGTTTCACTTGGACCTTCTTATTGACGATGAAACACAGAAATTGCATCGGAATTAAATACAAAAGGCACAATGCCGACTTAAGTACAAGAAGACATACTCTTCTTACTGACTATGGTTTGAACCATTCCTGTTACACTAGTTATAGATTCCGATGCTTCACTTCAGGTTTACTGTATCCCTCTGACCTTCTTATTGACGATGAAACACAGAAATTGCATCGGAATTAAATAGAAAAGGCACAATGTCGACTTTAGTACAAGAAGAATGACTCTTCTTACTGTCTATGTTTTGAACCATTCCTGTGACACTAGTTATAGATTCCGATGCTTCATTCCAGGTTTACTGTATCCCTTGGACCTTCTTATTGACGATGAAACACAGAAATTGCATCGGAATTAAATATAAAGGGCACAATACCGACTTAAGTACAAGAAGACCGACTCTCCCTACTGTCTACGTTTTGAACCAATTCTGTGACACTAGTTATAGAGTCCGATGCTTCACTTCAGGTTTACTTTATACCTTGGACCATCTTATTGACGATGAAACACAGAAATTGCATCGGAATTAAATACAAATGGCACAATGCCGACTTTAGTACAAGAAGACTGACACTTCAAACTCTCTATGTTTTGAACCATTCCTGTGACACTAGTTTTGGATTCCGATGCTTCACTTCAGGTTTACTGTATCCCTCTGACCTTCTTATTGACGATGAAACACAGAAATTGCATCGGAATTAAATACAAAAGTCACAATGCCGACTTAAGTACAAGAACACTGACTGTTCCTACTGTCTATGCTTTGAAACATTCCTGTGACACTAGTTATAGATTCCGATGCTTCACTTCAGGTTTACTGTTTCCCTTGGACCTTCTTATTGACGATGAAACACAGAAATTGCATCGGAATTAAATACAAAGGGCACAATGCCGACCAAAGTACAAGAAGACTGACTCTTCCTACTGTCTACGTTTTGAACCAATTCTGTGTCACTAGTTATAGAGTCCGATGCTTCACTTCAGGTTTACTGTATCACTTGGACCTTCTTATTGAAGATGAATCACAGAAATTCCATCGGAATTAAATACAAAAGGCACAATGCCGACTTAAGTACAAGAAGACTGACTCTTCTTGCTGAATATGTTTTGAACCAATACTGTGACACTAGTTATAGATTCCGATGCTTCACTTCAGGTTGATTGTATTCCTTGGACCTTCTTATTGACGATGAAACACAGAAATTGCATCGGAATTAAATACAAAAGGACAATGCCGACTTAAGTACAAGAAGACTGACTCTTCCTACTGCCTACGTTTTGATCCATTCCTGTGACACTAGTTATAGATTCCGATGTTTCACTTGAGGTTTAGTGTATACCACTGACCTTATTGCCGATGAAAAACAGAAATTGAATCGGAATTAAATACAAAAGGCACAATGCCGACTTAAGGACAAAAAGACTGACTCTTCTTACTGCCTATATTTGAACCATTCCTGTGACTCTAGTTATAGATTCCGATGCTTCACTTCAGGTTTACTGTATCCCTCTGACCTTCTTATTGACGATGAAACACAGAAATTGCATCGGAATTAAATACAAAAGCCACAATGCTGACTTAAGTACAAGAAGACTGACTCTTCTTACTGTCTATGTTTTGAACCAATACTGTGATACTAGTTATAGATTCCGATGCTTCACTTCAGGTTTACTGTACTCCTAGGACCTTCTTATTGTCGATGAAACACAGAAATTGCATCGGAAGTAAATACAAAAGCCACAATGCCGACATAAGTACAAGAAGACTGACTCTTCTTACTGTGTCTGTTTTGAACCAATACTGTGACACCAGTTATAGGTTCCGATGCTTCACTCCAGGTTTACTGTATCCCTTGGACCTTCGTGTTGACGATGAAACACAGAAATTGCATCGGAATTAAATACGATAGGCACAATGGCGACTTAAGTACAAGAAGACTGACTCTTCTTACAGTCTATGTTTGTACCATTCCTGTGACACTAGTTATAGATTCCGATACTTCAGGTTTACTGTATCCCTCTGACCCTATTATTGACGGTGAAACACAGAAATTGCATCGGAATTAAATACAAAAGGCACAATGCCGACCTAAGTACAACAAGACTGACTCTTCCTACTGTCTATGTTTTGAACCATTCCTGTGACACTAGTTGTGGATTCTGATGCTTCACTTCAGGTTTACTGTATCCCTCTGACCTTCTTAATGACGATGAAACACGTAAATTGCATCGGAATTAAATACAAAAGGCACAATGCCGACTTAAGTACAAGAAGGCTGACTCTTCCTACTGTCTATGTTTTGAACCATTCCTGTGACACTAGTTATAGATTCCGATGCTTCACTTCATGTTTACTGTATCCCTCTGACCTTATTGCCGATGAAACACAGACATTTCATCGGATTTAAATACAAAAGGCGCAATGCCGACCTAAAGAAAAGAAGACTGACTCTTCTTACTGACTGTGTTTTGAACCATTCCTGTGAAACTACTTATAGATTCCGATGCTTCACATCAGGTTTACTGTATACCTCTGACCTTCTTATTGACGATGAAACACAGAAATTGCATCGGAATTAAATACAAAGGGCACAATGCCGACCTAAGTACAAGAAGACTGACTCTTCCCACTGTCTACGTTTAGAACCAATTCTGTGACACTAGTTATAGAGTCCGATGCTTCACTTCAGGTTTACTGTATCACTTGGACCTTCTTATTGAAGATGAATCACAGAAATTGCATCGGAATTAATTACAAAAGGCACTATGCCGACTTAAGGACAAGAAGACTGACTCTTCTTACTGACTATGTTTTGAACCATTCCTGTGACTCTAGTTATAGATTCCGATGCTTCACTTCAGGTTTACTGTATCCCTCTGACCTTATTGACGATGAAACACAGAAATTGCATCGGAATTAAATACAAAAGCCACAATGCCGACTTAAGTGCAAGAAGACTGACTCTTCTTACTGTCTATGTTTTGAACCAATACTGTGACACTAGTTATAGATTCCGATGCTTCACTTCAGGTTGACTGTATTCCTTGGACCTTCTTATTGACCATGAAACACAGAAATTGCATCGGAAGTAAATACAAAAGTCACATTGCCTACATAAGTACAAGAAGACTGACTCTTCTTACTGTCTATATTTTGAACCAAAACTGTGACACTAGTTATAGGTTCCG
The DNA here is from genome assembly GCF_023864345.2 of Schistocerca serialis cubense. Taxonomy (NCBI): domain Eukaryota; kingdom Metazoa; phylum Arthropoda; class Insecta; order Orthoptera; family Acrididae; genus Schistocerca; species Schistocerca serialis. The sequence goes on along the minus strand of NC_064646.1, from coordinate 544,805,923 downwards.
ATGCTTCACTCCAGGTTTACTGTATCCCTTGGACCTTCTTGTTGACGATGAAACACAGAAATTGCATCGGAATTACATACAAAAGGCACAATGCCGACTTAAGGACAAGAAGACTGACTCTTCTTACTGACTATGTTTTAACCATTCCTGTGACACTAGTCATAGATTCCGATGCTTCACTTCAGGTTTAGTGTATCCCTCTGCCCTTCTTATTGACGATGAAACACAGAAATTGCATGTTAATTAAAAACAAAAGTCACAATGCCGACTTAAGTACAAGAAGACTGACTCCTCTTACTGTCTATGTTTGTACCATTCCTGTGACACTAGTTATAGATTCAGATGCTTCAAGTTTACTGTATTCCTCTGACCTTCTTATTGACGGTGAAACACAGAAATTGCATCGGAATTAAATACAAAAGGCACAATGCCGACCTAAGTACAACAAGACTGACTCTTCCTACTGTCTATGTTTTGAACCATTCCTGTGACACTAGTTGTGGATTCCGATGCTTCACTTCAGGTTTACTGTATCCCTCTGACCTTCTTAATGACGATGAAACACATAAATTGCATCGGAATTAAATACAAAAGGCACAATGCCGACCTAAGTACAAGAAGAGTGACTCTTCCTACTGTCTTTGTTTTGAACCATTTGTGTGACACTAGTTATAGAGTCCGATGCTTCACTTCAGGTTTACTGTATCCCTTGGACCGTCTTATTGACGATGAATCACAGAAATTGCATCGGAATTAAACACAAAAGGCACAATGATGACTTAAGTACAAGAAGACTGACTCACTTTACTGTCTATATTTTGAACCATTCCAGTGACACTAGTTATAGATTCCGATGCTTCACTTCAGGTTTACTGTATCATTTGGACCTTCTTATTGACGATGAAAGACAGAAATTGCATCGGAATTAAATACAAAGGGCACAATGCCGACCTAAGTACAAGAGGACTGACTCTTCCTACTGTCTACGTTTTGACCAATTCTGTGACACTAGTTATAGAGTCCGATGCTTCACTTCAGGTTTACTGTATTACTTGGAACTTCTTATTGAAGATGAATCACAGAAATTGCATCGGAATTAAATACAAAATGCACAATGCCGACTTAAGGACAAGAAGACTGACTCTTCTTACTGAGCATGTTTTGAACCATTCCTGTGACTCTAGTTATAGATTCCGATGCTTCACTTCAGGTTTACTGTATCCCTCTGACCTTCTTATTGACGATGAAACACAGAAATTGCATCGGAATTAAATACAAAAGCCACAGTGCCGACTTAAGTGCAAGAAGACTGAGTCTTCTTACTGTCTATGTTTTGAACCAATACTGTGACACTAGTTATAGATTCCGATGCTTCACTTCAGGTTTACTGTATTCCTTGGACCTTCTTATTGACGATGAAACACAGAAATTGCATCGGAATTAAATACAAAAGGCACATTGCCTCCATAAGTACAAGAAGACTGACTCTTCTTACTGTCTATGTTTTGAACCAATACTGTGACACAAGTTATAGATTCCGATGCTTCACTTCAGGTTCACTGTATTCCTTGGACCTTCTTATTGGCGATGAAACTCAGAAATTGCATCGGAACAAAATACAAAAGGCACATTGCCTACATAAGTACAAGAAGACTGACTCTTCTTACTGTCAATGATTTGAACCATTCCTGTGACACTAGTTATAGATTCCAATGCTACACTCCAGGTTTACTGTTTCCCTTGGACCTTCTTATTGACGATGAAACACAGAAATTGCATCGGAATTAAATACAAAAGGCACAATGCCGACTTAAGTACAAGAAGACATACTCTTCTTACTGACTATGGTTTGAACCATTCCTGTTACACTAGTTATAGATTCCGATGCTTCACTTCAGGTTTACTGTATCCCTCTGACCTTCTTATTGACGATGAAACACAGAAATTGCATCGGAATTAAATAGAAAAGGCACAATGTCGACTTAAGTACAAGAAGACTGACTCTTCTTACTGTCTATGTTTTGAACCATTCCTGTGACACTAGTTATAGATTCCGATGCTTCATTCCAGGTTTACTGTATCCTTTGGACCTTCTTATTGACGATGAAACTCAGAAATTGCATCGGAATTAAATATAAAGGGCACAATACCGACTTAAGTACAAGAAGACCGACTCTCCCTACTGTCTACGTTTTGAACCAATTCTGTGACACTAGTTATAGAGTCCGATGCTTCACTTCGGGTTTACTTTATACCTTGGACTATCTTAATGACGATGAAACACAGAAATTGCATCGGAATTAAATACAAATGGCACAATGCCGACTTAAGTACAAGAAGACTGACACTTCAAACTCTCTATGTTTTGAACCATTCCTGTGACACTAGTTTTGGATTCCGATGCTACACTTCAGGTTTCCTGTATCCCTCTGACCTTCTTATTGACGATGGAACACAGAAATTGCATCGGAATTAAATACAAAAGTCATAATGCCGACTTAAGTACAAGAAGACTGACTCTTCTTACTGTCTATGCTTTGAACCATTCCTGTGACACTAGTTATAGGTTCCGATGCTTCACTTCAGGTTTACTGTTTCCCTTGGACCTTCTTATTGACGATGAAACACAGAAATTGCATCGGAATTAAATACAAAGGGCACAATGCCGACCAAAGTACAAGAAGACTGACTCTTCCTACTGTCTACGTTTTGAACCAATTCTGTGTCACTAGTTATAGAGTCCGATGCTTCACTTCAGGTTTACTGTATCACTTGGACCTTCTTATTGAAGATGAATCACAGAAATTCCATCGGAATTAAATACAAAAGGCACAATGCCGACTTAAGTACAAGAAGACTGTCTCTTCTTGCTGTCTGTGTTTTGAACCAATACTGTGACACTAGTTATAGATTCCGATGCTTCACTTCAGGTTGATTGTATTCCTTGGACCTTCTTATTGACGATGAAACACAGAAATTGCATCGGAATTAAATACAAAAGGACAATGCCGACTTAAGTACAAGAAGACTGACTCTTCCTACTGCCTATGTTTTGAACCATTCCTGTGACACTAGTTATAGATTCCGATGTTTCACTTGAGGTTTAGTGTATACCACTGACCTTATTGCCGATGAAAAACAGAAATTGAATCGGTATTAAATACAAAAGGCACAATGCCGACTTAAGGACAAAAAGACTGACTCATCTTACTGACTATATTTGAACCATTCCTGTGACTCTAGTTATAGATTCCGATGCTTCACTTCAGGTTTACTGTATCCCTCTGACCTTCTTATTGACGATGAAACACAGAAATTGCATCGGAATTAAATACAAAAGCCACAATGCTGACTTAAGTACAAGAAGACTGACTCTTCTTACTGTCTATGTTTTGAACCAATACTGTGACACTAGTTACAGATTCCGATGCTTCACTTCAGGTTTACTGTACTCCTAGGACCTTCTTATTGTCGATGAAACACAGAAATTGCATCGGAAGTAAATACAAAAGGCACAATGCCGACATAAGTACAAGAAGACTGACTCTTCTTACTGTCTATGTTTTGAACCAATAATGTGACACCAGTTATAGGTTCCGATGCTTCACTCCAGGTTTACTGTATCCCTTGGACCTTCTTGTTGACGATGAAACACAGAAATTGCAACGGAATTAAATACGATAGGCACAATGGCGACTTAAGTACAAGAAGACTGACTCTTCTTACTGTCTATTTTTGTACCATTCCTGTGACACTAGTTATAGATTCCGATACTTCAGGTTTACTGTATCCCTCTGACCTTATTATTGACGGTGAAACACAGACATTGCATCGGAATTAAATTCAAAAGGCACAATGCCGACCTAAGTACAACAAGACTGACTCTTCCTACTGTCTATGTTTTGAACCATTCCTGTGACACTAGTTGTGGATTCCGATGCTTCACTTCAGGTTTACTGTATTCCTAGGACCTTCTTAATGACGATGAAACACGTAAATTGCATCGGAATTAAATACAAAAGGCACAATGCCGACTTAAGTACAAGAAGACTGACTCTTCCTACTGTCTATGTTTTGAACCAATTCTGTGACACTAGTCATAGAGTCCGATGCTTCACTTCAGGTTTACTGTATACCTCTGACCTTCTTATTGACGATGAAACACAGAAATTGCATCGGAATTAAATACAAAAGGCACAATGCCGACCTAAGTACAAGAAGACTGACTCTTCCCACTGTCTACGTTTAGAACCAATTCTGTGACACTAGTTATAGAGTCCGATGCTTCACTTCAGGTTTACTGTATCACTTGGACCTTCTTATTGAAGATGAATCACAGAAATTGCATCGGAATTAAATACAAAAGGCACTATGCCGACTTAAGGACAAGAAGACTGACTCTTCTTACTGTCTATGTTTTGAACCAATACTGTGACACCAGTTATAGGTTCCGATGCTTCACACCAGGTTTACTGTATCCCTTGGACCTTCTTGTTGACGATGAAACACAGAAATTGCATCGGAATTAAATACAAAAGGCACAATGCCGACATAAGTACAAGAAGACTGACTCTTCTTACTGTCTATGTTTTGAACCAATACTGTGACACCAGTTATAGGTTCCGATGCTTCACTCCAGGTTTACTGTATCCCTTGGACCTTGTTGTTGACGATGAAACACAGAAATTGCATCGGAATTAAATACAAAAGGCACAATGCCGACTTAAGGACAAGAAGACTGAATCTTCTTACTGACTATGCTTTTAACCATTCCTGTGACACTAGTCATAGATTCCGATGCTTCACTTCAGGTTTACCGTATCCCTCTGACCTTCTTATTGACGATGAAACACAGAAATTGCATATTAATTAAATACGAAAGGCACAATGCCGACCTAAGTACAGGAAGACTGACTCTTCTTACTGTCTATGTTTGTACCATTCCTGTGACACTAGTTATAGATTCCGATGCTTCAGGTTTACTGTATCTCTCTGACCTTATTATTGACGGTGAAACACAGAAATTGCATCGGTATTAAATACAAAAGGCACAATGCCGACCTAAGTACAACAAGACTGACTCTTCCTACTGTCTATGTTTTGAACCATTCCTGTGACACTAGTAGTGGATTCCGATGCTTCACTTCAGGTTTACTGTATCCCTCTGACCTTCTTAATGACGATGAAACACATAAACTGCATCGATATTAAATACAAAAGGCACAATGCCGACTTAAGTACAAGAAGACTGACTCTTCCTACTGTCTATGTTTTGAACCATTCCTGTGACACAAGTGATAGATTCCGATGCTTCACTTCAGGTTTACTGTATCCCTCTGACCTTATTGCCGATGAAACACAGACATTTCATCGGATTTAAATACAAAAGGCGCAATGCCGACCTAAAGAAAAGAAGACTGACTCTTCTTACTGACTGTGTTTTGAACCATTCCTGTGAAACGACTTATAGATTCCGATGCTTCACTTCAGGTTTACTGTATACCTCTGACCTTCTTATAGACGATGAAACACAGAAATTGCATCGGAATTAAATACAAAGGGCACAATGCCGACCTAAGTACAAGAAGACCGACTCTCCCTACTGTCTACGTTTTGAACCAATTCTGTGACACTAGTTATAGAGTCCGATGCTTCACTTCAGGTTTACTTTATACCTTGGACTATCTTAATGACGATGAAACACAGAAATTGCATCGGAATTAAATACAAATGGCACAATGCCGACTTAAGTACAAGAAGACTGACACTTCAAACTCTCTATGTTTTGAACCATTCCTGTGACACTAGTTTTCGATTCCGATGCTACACTTCAGGTTTACTGTATCCCTCTGACCTTCTTATTGACGATGAAACACAGAAATTGCATCGGAAGTAAATACAAAAGTCGCAATGCCGACTTAAGTACAAGAAGACCGACTCTTCTTACTGTCTATGCTTTGAACCATTCCTGTGACACTAGTTATAGGTTCCGATGCTTCACTTCAGGTTTACTGTTTCCCTTGGACCTTCTTATTGACGATGAAACACAGAAATTGCATCGGAATTAAATACAAAGGGCACAATGCCGACCAAAGTACAAGAAGACTGACTCTTCCTACTGTCTACGTTTTGAACCAATTCTGTGTCACTAGTTATAGAGTCCGATGCTTCACTTCAGGTTTACTGTATCACTTGGACCTTCTTATTGAAGATGAATCACAGAAATTCCATCGGAATTAAATACAAAAGGCACAATGCCGACTTAAGTACAAGAAGACTGACTCTTCTTGCTGTCTATGTTTTGAACCAATACTGTGACACTAGTTATAGATTCCGATGCTTCACTTCAGGTTGATTGTATTCCTTGGACCTTCTTATTGACGATGAAACACAGAAATTGCATCGGAATTAAATACAAAAGGACAATGGCGACTTAAGTACAAGAAGACTGACTCTTCCTACTGCCTATGTTTTGAACCATTCCTGTGACACTAGTTATAGATTCCGATGTTTCACTTGAGGTTTAGTGTATACCACTGACCTTATTGCCGATGAAAAACAGAAATTGAATCGGAATTAAATACAAAAGCACAATGCCGACTTAAGGACAAAAAGACTGACTCTTCTTACTGACTATATTTGAACCATTCCTGTGACTCTAGTTATAGATTCCGATGCTTCACTTCAGGTTTACTGTATCCCTCTGACCTTCATATTGACGATGAAACACAGAAATTGCATCGGAATTAAATACAAAAGCCACAATGCTGACTTAAGTACAAGAAGACTGACTCTTCTTACTGTCTATGTTTTGAACCAATACTGTGACACTAGTTACAGATTCCGATGCTTCACTTCAGGTTTACTGTACTCCTAGGACCTTCTTATTGTCGATGAAACACAGAAATTGCATCGGAAGTAAATACAAAAGGCACAATGCCGACATAAGTACAAGAAGACTGACTCTTCTTACTGTCTATTTTTGTACCATTCCTGTGACACTAGTTATAGATTCCGATACTTCAGGTTTACTGTATCCCTCTGACCTTATTATTGACGGTGAAACACAGAAATTGCATCGGAATTAAATTCAAAAGGCACAATGCCGACCTAAGTACAACAAGACTGACTCTTCCTACTGTCTATGTTTTGAACCATTCCTGTGACACTAGTTGTGGATTCCGATGCTTCACTTCAGGTTTACTGTATTCCTAGGACCTTCTTAATGACGATGAAACACGTAAATTGCATCGGAATTAAATACAAAAGGCACAATGCCGACTTAAGTACAAGAAGACTGACTCTTCCTACTGTCTATGTTTTGAACCAATTCTGTGACACTAGTTATAGAGTCCGATGCTTCACTTCAGGTTTACAGTATACCTCTGACCTTCTTATTGACGATGAAACACAGAAATTGCATCGGAATTAAATACAAAAGGCACAATGCCGACCTAAGTACAAGAAGACTGACTCTTCCCACTGTCTACGTTTAGAACCAATTCTGTGACACTAGTTATAGAGTCCGATGCTTCACTTCAGGTTTACTGTATCACTTGGACCTTCTTATTGAAGATGAATCACAGAAATTGCATCGGAATTAAATACAAAAGGCACTATGCCGACTTAAGGACAAGAAGACTGACTCTTCTTACTGTCTATGTTTTGAACCAATACTGTGACACCAGTTATAGGTTCCGATGCTTCACACCAGGTTTACTGTATCCCTTGGACCTTCTTGTTGACGATGAAACACAGAAATTGCATCGGAATTAAATACAAAAGGCACAATGCCGACATAAGTACAAGAAGACTGACTCTTCTTACTGTCTATGTTTTGAACCAATACTGTGACACCAGTTATAGGTTCCGATGCTTCACTCCAGGTTTACTGTATCCCTTGGACCTTGTTGTTGACGATGAAACACAGAAATTGCATCGGAATTAAATACAAAAGGCACAATGCCGACTTAAGGACAAGAAGACTGAATCTCCTTACTGACTATGTTTTTAACCATTCCTGTGACACTAGTCATAGATTCCGATGCTTCACTTCAGGTTTACCGTATCCCTCTGACCTTCTTATTGACGATGAAACACAGAAATTGCATATTAATTAAATACGAAAGGCACAATGCCGACCTAAGTACAGGAAGACTGACTCTTCTTACTGTCTATGTTTGTACCATTCCTGTGACACTAGTTATAGATTCCGATGCTTCAGGTTTACTGTATCTCTCTGACCTTATTATTGACGGTGAAACACAGAAATTGCATCGGTATTAAATACAAAAGGCACAATGCCGACCTAAGTACAACAAGACTGACTCTTCCTACTGTCTATGTTTTGAACCATTCCTGTGAAACTAGTAGTGGATTCCGATGCTTCACTTCAGGTTTACTGTATCCCTCTGACCTTCTTAATGACGATGAAACACATAAACTGCATCGATATTAAATACAAAAGGCACAATGCCGACTTAAGTACAAGAAGACTGACTCTTCCTACTGTCTATGTTTTGAACCATTCCTGTGACACAAGTGATAGATTCCGATGCTTCACTTCAGGTTTACTGTATCCCTCTGACCTTATTGCCGATGAAACACAGACATTTCATCGGATTTAAATACAAAAGGCGCAATGCCGACCTAAAGAAAAGAAGACTGACTCTTCTTACTGACTGTGTTTTGAACCATTCCTGTGAAACGACTTATAGATTCCGATGCTTCACTTCAGGTTTACTGTATACCTCTGACCTTCTTATTGACGATGAAACACAGAAATTGCATCGGAATTAAATACAAAGGGCACAATGCCGACCTAAGTACAAGAAGACCGACTCTCCCTACTGTCTACGTTTTGAACCAATTCCGTGACACTAGTTATAGAGTCCGATGCTTCACTTCAGGTTTACTTTATACCTTGGACTATCTTAATGACGATGAAACACAGAAATTGCATCGGAATTAAATACAAATGGCACAATGCCGACTTAAGTACAAGAAGACTGACACTTCAAACTCTCTATGTTTTGAACCATTCCTGTGACACTAGTTTTGGATTCCGATGCTACACTTCAGGTTTACTGTATCCCTCTGACCTTCTTATTGACGATGAAACACAGAAATTGCATCGGAATTAAATACAAAAGTCGCAATGCCGACTTAAGTACAAGAAGACCGACTCTTCTTACTGTCTATGCTTTGAACCATTCCTGTGACACTAGTTATAGGTTCCGATGCTTCACTTCAGGTTTACTGTTTCCCTTGGACCTTCTTATTGACGATGAAACACAGAAATTGCATCGGAATTAAATACAAAGGGCACAATGCCGACCAAAGTACAAGAAGACTGACTCTTCCTACTGTCTACGTTTTGAACCAATTCTGTGTCACTAGTTATAGAGTCCGATGCTTCACTTCAGGTTTACTGTATCACTTGGACCTTCTTATTGAAGATGAATCACAGAAATTCCATCGGAATTAAATACAAAAGGCACAATGCCGACTTAAGTACAAGAAGACTGACTCTTCTTGCTGTCTATGTTTTGAACCAATACTGTGACACTAGTTATAGATTCCGATGCTTCACTTCAGGTTGATTGTATTCCTTGGACCTTCTTATTGACGATGAAACACAGAAATTGCATCGGAATTAAATACAAAAGGACAATGGCGACTTAAGTACAAGAAGACTGACTCTTCCTACTGCCTATGTTTTGAACCATTCCTGTGACACTAGTTATAGATTCCGATGTTTCACTTGAGGTTTAGTGTATACCACTGACCTTATTGCCGATGAAAAACAGAAATTGAATCGGAATTAAATACAAAAGGCACAATGCCGACTTAAGGACAAAAAGACTGACTCTTCTTACTGACTATATTTGAACCATTCCTGTGACTCTAGTTATAGATTCCGATGCTTCACTTCAGGTTTACTGTATCCCTCTGACCTTCATATTGACGATGAAACACAGAAATTGCATCGGAATTAAATACAAAAGCCACAATGCTGACTTAAGTACAAGAAGACTGACTCTTCTTACTGTCTATGTTTTGAACCAATACTGTGACACTAGTTACAGATTCCGATGCTTCACTTCAGGTTTACTGTACTCCTAGGACCTTCTTATTGTCGATGAAACACAGAAATTGCATCGGAAGTAAATACAAAAGGCACAATGCCGACATAAGTACAAGAAGACTGACTCTTCTTACTGTCTATGTTTTGAACCAATAATGTGACACCAGTTATAGGTTCCGATGCTTCACTCCAGGTTTACTGTATCCCTTGGACCTTCTTGTTGACGATGAAACACAGAAATTGCATCGGAATTAAATACGATAGGCACAATGGCGACTTAAGTACAAGAAGACTGACTCTTCTTACTGTCTATGTTTGTACCATTCCTGTGACACTAGTTATAGATTCCGATACTTCAGGTTTACTGTATCCCTCTGACCTTATTATTGACGGTGAAACACAGAAATTGCATCGGAATTAAATTCAAAAGGCACAATGCCGACCTAAGTACAACAAGACTGACTCTTCCTACTGTCTATGTTTTGAACCATTCCTGTGACACTAGTTGTCGATTCCGATGCTTCACTTCAGGTTTACTGTATCCCTCTGACCTTCTTAATGACGATGAAACACGTAAATTGCATCGGAATTAAATACAAAAGGCACAATGCCGACTTAAGTACAAGAAGACTGACTCTTCCTACTGTCTATGTTTTGAACCAATTCTGTGACACTAGTTATAGAGTCCGATGCTTCACTTCAGGTTTACTGTATACCTCTGACCTTCTTATTGACGATGAAACACAGAAATTGCATCGGAAATAAATACAAAAGGCACAATGCCGACCTAAGTACAAGAAGACTGACTCTTCCCACTGTCTACGTTTAGAACCAATTCTGTGACACTAGTTATAGAGTCCGATGCTTCACTTCAGGTTTACTGTATCACTTGGACCTTCTTATTGAAGATGAATCACAGAAATCGCATCGGAATTAAATACAAAAGGCACTATGCCGACTTAAGGACAAGAAGACTGACTCTTCTTACTGTCTATGTTTTGAACCAATACTGTGACACCAGTTATAGGTTCCGATGCTTCACTCCAGGTTAACTGTATCCCTTGGACCTTCTTGTTGACGATGAAACACAGAAATTGCATCGGAATTAAATGCAAAAGGCACAATGCCGACATAAGTACAAGAAGACTGACTCTTCTTACTGTCTATGTTTTGAACCAATACTGTGACACCAGTTATAGGTTCCGATGCTTCACTCCAGGTTTACTGTATCCCTTGGACCTTCTTGTTGACGATGAAACACAGAAATTGCATCGGAATTAAATACAAAAGGCACAATGCCGACTTAAGGACAAGAAGACTGAATCTTCTTACTGACTATATTTTTAACCATTCCTGTGACACTAGTCATAGATTCCGATGCTTCACTTCAGGTTTACCGTATCCCTCTGAGATTCTTATTGACGATGAAACACAGAAATTGCATATTAATTAAATACGAAAGGCACAATGCCGACTTAAGTACAAGAAGACTGACTCTTCCTACTGTCTATGTTTTGAACCAATTCTGTGACACTAGTTATAGAGTCCGATGCTTCACTTCAGGTTTACAGTATACCTCTGACCTTCTTATTGACGATGAAACACAGAAATTGCATCGGAATTAAATACAAAAGGCACAATGCCGACCTAAGTACAAGAAGACTGACTCTTCCCACTGTCTACGTTTAGAACCAATTCTGTGACACTAGTTATAGAGTCCGATGCTTCACTTCAGGTTTACTGTATCACTTGGACCTTCTTATTGAAGATGAATCACAGAAATTCCATCGGAATTAAATACAAAAGGCACAATGCCGACTTAAGTACAAGAAGACTGACTCTTCTTGCTGTCTATGTTTTGAACCAATACTGTGACACTAGTTATAGATTCCGATGCTTCACTTCAGGTTGATTGTATTCCTTGGACCTTCTTATTGACGATGAAACACAGAAATTGCATCGGAATTAAATACAAAAGGACAATGGCGACTTAAGTACAAGAAGACTGACTCTTCCTACTGCCTATGTTTTGAACCATTCCTGTGACACTAGTTATAGATTCCGATGTTTCACTTGAGGTTTAGTGTATACCACTGACCTTATTGCCGATGAAAAACAGAAATTGAATCGGAATTAAATACAAAAGGCACAATGCCGACTTAAGGACAAAAAGACTGACTCTTCTTACTGACTATATTTGAACCATTCCTGTGACTCTAGTTATAGATTCCGATGCTTCACTTCAGGTTTACTGTATCCCTCTGACCTTCATATTGACGATGAAACACAGAAATTGCATCGGAATTAAATACAAAAGCCACAATGCTGACTTAAGTACAAGAAGACTGACTCTTCTTACTGTCTATGTTTTGAACCAATACTGTGACACTAGTTACAGATTCCGATGCTTCACTTCAGGTTTACTGTACTCCTAGGACCTTCTTATTGTCGATGAAACACAGAAATTGCATCGGAAGTAAATACAAAAGGCACAATGCCGACATAAGTACAAGAAGACTGACTCTTCTTACTGTCTATTTTTGTACCATTCCTGTGACACTAGTTATAGATTCCGATACTTCAGGTTTACTGTATCCCTCTGACCTTATTATTGACGGTGAAACACAGAAATTGCATCGGAATTAAATTCAAAAGGCACAATGCCGACCTAAGTACAACAAGACTGACTCTTCCTACTGTCTATGTTTTGAACCATTCCTGTGACACTAGTTGTGGATTCCGATGCTTCACTTCAGGTTTACTGTATTCCTAGGACCTTCTTAATGACGATGAAACACGTAAATTGCATCGGAATTAAATACAAAAGGCACAATGCCGACTTAAGTACAAGAAGACTGACTCTTCCTACTGTCTATGTTTTGAACCAATTCTGTGACACTAGTTATAGAGTCCGATGCTTCACTTCAGGTTTACAGTATACCTCTGACCTTCTTATTGACGATGAAACACAGAAATTGCATCGGAATTAAATACAAAAGGCACAATGCCGACCTAAGTACAAGAAGACTGACTCTTCCCACTGTCTACGTTTAGAACCAATTCTGTGACACTAGTTATAGAGTCCGATGCTTCACTTCAGGTTTACTGTATCACTTGGACCTTCTTATTGAAGATGAATCACAGAAATTGCATCGGAATTAAATACAAAAGGCACTATGCCGACTTAAGGACAAGAAGACTGACTCTTCTTACTGTCTATGTTTTGAACCAATACTGTGACACCAGTTATAGGTTCCGATGCTTCACACCAGGTTTACTGTATCCCTTGGACCTTCTTGTTGACGATGAAACACAGAAATTGCATCGGAATTAAATATAAAAGGCACAATGCCGACATAAGTACAAGAAGACTGACTCTTCTTACTGTCTATGTTTTGAACCAATACTGTGACACCAGTTATAGGTTCCGATGCTTCACTCCAGGTTTACTGTATCCCTTGGACCTTGTTGTTGACGATGAAACACAGAAATTGCATCGGAATTAAATACAAAAGGCACAATGCCGACTTAAGGACAAGAAGACTGAATCTCCTTACTGACTATGTTTTTAACCATTCCTGTGACACTAGTCATAGATTCCGATGCTTCACTTCAGGTTTACCGTATCCCTCTGACCTTCTTATTGACGATGAAACACAGAAATTGCATATTAATTAAATACGAAAGGCACAATGCCGACCTAAGTACAGGAAGACTGACTCTTCTTACTGTCTATGTTTGTACCATTCCTGTGACACTAGTTATAGATTCCGATGCTTCAGGTTTACTGTATCTCTCTGACCTTATTATTGACGGTGAAACACAGAAATTGCATCGGTATTAAATACAAAAGGCACAATGCCGACCTAAGTACAACAAGACTGACTCTTCCTACTGTCTATGTTTTGAACCATTCCTGTGAAACTAGTAGTGGATTCCGATGCTTCACTTCAGGTTTACTGTATCCCTCTGACCTTCTTAATGACGATGAAACACATAAACTGCATCGATATTAAATACAAAAGGCACAATGCCGACTTAAGTACAAGAAGACTGACTCTTCCTACTGTCTATGTTTTGAACCATTCCTGTGACACAAGTGATAGATTCCGATGCTTCACTTCAGGTTTACTGTATCCCTCTGACCTTATTGCCGATGAAACACAGACATTTCATCGGATTTAAATACAAAAGGCGCAATGCCGACCTAAAGAAAAGAAGACTGACTCTTCTTACTGACTGTGTTTTGAACCATTCCTGTGAAACGACTTATAGATTCCGATGCTTCACTTCAGGTTTACTGTATACCTCTGACCTTCTTATTGACGATGAAACACAGAAATTGCATCGGAATTAAATACAAAGGGCACAATGCCGACCTAAGTACAAGAAGACCGACTCTCCCTACTGTCTACGTTTTGAACCAATTCTGTGACACTAGTTATAGAGTCCGATGCTTCACTTCAGGTTTACTTTATACCTTGGACTATCTTAATGACGATGAAACACAGAAATTGCATCGGAATTAAATACAAATGGCACAATGCCGACTTAAGTACAAGAAGACTGACACTTCAAACTCTCTATGTTTTGAACCATTCCTGTGACACTAGTTTTGGATTCCGATGCTACACTTCAGGTTTACTGTATCCCTCTGACCTTCTTATTGACGATGAAACACAGAAATTGCATCGGAATTAAATACAAAAGTCGCAATGCCGACTTAAGTACAAGAAGACCGACTCTTCTTACTGTCTATGCTTTGAACCATTCCTGTGACACTAGTTATAGGTTCCGATGCTTCACTTCAGGTTTACTGTTTCCCTTGGACCTTCTTATTGACGATGAAACACAGAAATTGCATCGGAATTAAATACAAAGGGCACAATGCCGACCAAAGTACAAGAAGACTGACTCTTCCTACTGTCTACGTTTTGAACCAATTCTGTGTCACTAGTTATAGAGTCCGATGCTTCACTTCAGGTTTACTGTATCACTTGGACCTTCTTATTGAAGATGAATCACAGAAATTCCATCGGAATTAAATACAAAAGGCACAATGCCGACTTAAGTACAAGAAGACTGACTCTTCTTGCTGTCTATGTTTTGAACCAATACTGTGACACTAGTTATAGATTCCGATGCTTCACTTCAGGTTGATTGTATTCCTTGGACCTTCTTATTGACGATGAAACACAGAAATTGCATCGGAATTAAATACAAAAGGACAATGGCGACTTAAGTACAAGAAGACTGACTCTTCCTACTGCCTATGTTTTGAACCATTCCTGTGACACTAGTTATAGATTCCGATGTTTCACTTGAGGTTTAGTGTATACCACTGACCTTATTGCCGATGAAAAACAGAAATTGAATCGGAATTAAATACAAAAGGCACAATGCCGACTTAAGGACAAAAAGACTGACTCTTCTTACTGACTATATTTGAACCATTCCTGTGACTCTAGTTATAGATTCCGATGCTTCACTTCAGGTTTACTGTATCCAACTGACCTTCATATTGACGATGAAACACAGAAATTGCATCGGAATTAAATACAAAAGCCACAATGCTGACTTAAGTACAAGAAGACTGACTCTTCTTACTGTCTATGTTTTGAACCAATACTGTGACACTAGTTACAGATTCCGATGCTTCACTTCAGGTTTACTGTACTCCTAGGACCTTCTTATTGTCGATGAAACACAGAAATTGCATCGGAAGTAAATACAAAAGGCACAATGCCGACATAAGTACAAGAAGACTGACTCTTCTTACTGTCTATGTTTTGAACCAATAATGTGACACCAGTTATAGGTTCCGATGCTTCACTCCAGGTTTACTGTATCCCTTGGACCTTCTTGTTGACGATGAAACACAGAAATTGCATCGGAATTAAATACGATAGGCACAATGGCGACTTAAGTACAAGAAGACTGACTCTTCTTACTGTCTATGTTTGTACCATTCCTGTGACACTAGTTATAGATTCCGATACTTCAGGTTTACTGTATCCCTCTGACCTTATTATTGACGGTGAAACACAGAAATTGCATCGGAATTAAATTCAAAAGGCACAATGCCGACCTAAGTACAACAAGACTGACTCTTCCTACTGTCTATGTTTTGAACCATTCCTGTGACACTAGTTGTCGATTCCGATGCTTCACTTCAGGTTTACTGTATCCCTCTGACCTTCTTAATGACGATGAAACACGTAAATTGCATCGGAATTAAATACAAAAGGCACAATGCCGACTTAAGTACAAGAAGACTGACTCTTCCTACTGTCTATGTTTTGAACCAATTCTGTGACACTAGTTATAGAGTCCGATGCTTCACTTCAGGTTTACTGTATACCTCTGACCTTCTTATTGACGATGAAACACAGAAATTGCATCGGAAATAAATACAAAAGGCACAATGCCGACCTAAGTACAAGAAGACTGACTCTTCCCACTGTCTACGTTTAGAACCAATTCTGTGACACTAGTTATAGAGTCCGATGCTTCACTTCAGGTTTACTGTATCACTTGGACCTTCTTATTTAAGATGAATCACAGAAATCGCATCGGAATTAAATACAAAAGGCACTATGCCGACTTAAGGACAAGAAGACTGACTCTTCTTACTGTCTATGTTTTGAACCAATACTGTGACACCAGTTATAGGTTCCGATGCTTCACTCCAGGTTAACTGTATCCCTTGGACCTTCTTGTTGACGATGAAACACAGAAATTGCATCGGAATTAAATGCAAAAGGCACAATGCCGACATAAGTACAAGAAGACTGACTCTTCTTACTGTCTATGTTTTGAACCAATACTGTGACACCAGTTATAGGTTCCGATGCTTCACTCCAGGTTTACTGTATCCCTTGGACCTTCTTGTTGACGATGAAACACAGAAATTGCATCGGAATTAAATACAAAAGGCACAATGCCGACTTAAGGACAAGAAGACTGAATCTTCTTACTGACTATGTTTTTAACCATTCCTGTGACACTAGTCATAGATTCCGATGCTTCACTTCAGGTTTACCGTATCCCTCTGAGATTCTTATTGACGATGAAACACAGAAATTGCATATTAATTAAATACGAAAGGCACAATGCCGACTTAAGTACAGGAAGACTGACTCTTCTTACTGTCTATGTTTGTACCATTCCTGTGACACTAGTTATAGATTCCGATGCTTCAGGTTTACTGTATCTCTCTGACCTTATTATTGACGGTGAAACACAGAAATTGCATCGGTATTAAATACAAAAGGCACAATGCCGACCTAAGTACAACAAGACTGACTCTCCCTACTGTCTATGTTTTGAACCATTCCTGTGACACTAGTAGTGGATTCCGATGCTTCACTTCAGGTTTACTGTATCCCTCTGACCTTCTTAATGACGATGAAACACATAAACTGCATCGATATTAAATACAAAAGGCACAATGCTGACTTAAGTACAAGAAGACTGACTCTTCCTACTGTCTATGTTTTGAACCATTCCTGTGACACTAGTGATAGATTCCGATGCTTCACTTCAGGTTTACTGTATCCCTCTGACCTTATTGCCGATGAAACACAGACATTTCATCGGATTTAAATACAAAAGGCGCAATTCCGACCTAAAGAAAAGAAGACTGACTCCTCTTACTGACTGTGTTTTGAACCATTCCTGTGAAACGACTTATAGATTCCGATGCTTCACTTCAGGTTTACTGTATACCTCTGACCTTCTTATTGACGATGAAACACAGAAATTGCATCGGAATTAAATACAAAGGGCACAATGCCGACCTAAGTACAAGAAGACTGACTCTTCCTACTGTCTACGTTTTGAACCAATTCTGTGACACTAGTTATAGAGTCCGATGCTTCACTTAAGGTTTACTGTATCACTTGGACCTTCTTATTGAAGATGAATCACAGAAATTGCATCGGAATTAAATACAAAAGGCACAATGCCGACTTAAGGACAAGAAGACTGACTCTTCTCACTGACTATGTTTTGAACCATTCCTGTGACTCTAGTTATAGATTCCGATGCTTCACTTCAGGTTTACTGTATCCCTCAGACCTTCTTATTGACGATGAAACACAGAAATTGCATCGGAATTAAATACAAAAGGCACATTGCCTACATAAGTACAAGAAGACTGACTCTTCTTACTGTCTATGTTTTGAACCAATACTGTGACACAAGTTATAGATTCCGATGCTTCACTTCAGGTTTACTGTATCACTTGGACCTTCTTATTGAAGATGAATCACAGAAATTCCATCGGAATTAGGTACAAAAGGCACAATGCCGACTTAAGTACAAGAAGACTGACTCTTCTTACTGTCTATGTTTTGAACCATCACTGTGACATTAGTTATAGATTCCGATGCTTCACTTCAGGTTTATTGTATCCCTCTGCCCTTCTTATTGACGATGAAACACAGAAATTGCATCGGAATTAAATAGAAAAGGCACAATGCCGACTTTAGTGCTTAAAGACCGACTGTTCTTACTGACAATGATTTTAACCATTCCTGTGACACTAGTTATGGATTCCGATGCTTAACTTCAGGTTTACTGTATTCCTTGGACCTTCTTATTGGCCATGAAACACAGAAATTGCATCGGAATAAAATACAAAAGGCAAAATGCCGACTTAAGTACACGAAGACTGACTCTTCTTACTGTCAATGTTTTGAACCATTCCTGTGACACTAGTTATAGATTCCGATGCTACACTCCAGGTTTACTGTATCCCTTGGACCTTTTTATTGACGATGAAACACAGTAATTGCATCGGAATTAAATAGAAAAGGCACAATGTCGACTTAAGTACAAGAAGACTGACACTTCTTACTGTCTGTGTTTTGAACCATTCCTGTGACACTAGTTATGGATTCCGATGTTTCATTCCAGGTTAACTGTATCCCTTGGACATTCTTATTGACGATGAAATACAGAAATTGCATCGGAATATAGTACAAAGGGCACATTGCCGACTTAAGTACAAGAAGACTGACTGTTCCTACTGTCTACGTTTTGAACCAATTCTGTGACACTAGTTATAGAGTCCGATGCTTCACTTCAGGTTTACTTTATACTTTGGACCATCTTATTGACGATGAAACACAGAAATTGCATCGGAATTAAATACAAAAGGCACAATGCCGACTTAAGTACAAGAAGACTGACTCTTCCTACTGTCTATGTTTTGAACCATTCCTGTGACACTAATTTTGGATTCCGATGCGTCACTTCAGGTTTACTGTATCCCTCTGACCTTCTTATTGACGATGAAACACAGAAATTGCATCGGAATTAAATACAAAAGCCACAATGCCGACTTAAGTACAAGAAAACTGACTCTTCCTACTGTCTATGTTTTGAACCATTCCTGTGACACTAGTTATAGATTCCGATGTTTCACTTGAGGTTTAGAGTATACCACTAACCTTATTGCCGATGAAAAACAGAAATTGAATCGGAATTAAATACAAAAGGCACAATGCCGACTTAAGGACAAGAAGACTGAGTCTTCGTACTGACTATGTTTTGAACCATTGCTGTGACTCTAGTTACAGACTCCGATGCTTCACTTCAGGTTTACTGTATCCCTCTGACCTTCTTATTGACGATGAAACACAGAAATATCATCGGAATTAAATACAAAAGCCACAATGCCGACTTAAGTACAAGAGGACTGACTCTTCTTACTGTCTATGTTTTGAACCAATACTGTGACACCAGTTATAGGTTCCGATGCTTCACTCAAGGTTTGCTGTATCCCTTGGACCTTCTTGTTGACGACGAAACACAGAAATTGCATCGGAATTAAATACAAAAGGCACAATGCCGACTTAAGTACAAGAAAACTGACTCTTCCTACTGTCTATGTTTTGAACCATTCCTGTGACACTAGTTATTGATTCCGATGTTTCACTTGAGGTTTAGAGTATACCACTGACCTTATTGCCGATGAAAAACAGAAATTGAATCGGAATTAAATACAAAAGGCACAATGCCGACTTAAGGACAAGAAGACTGACTCTTCGTACTGACTATGTTTTGAACCATTGCTGTGACTCTAGTTACAGATTCCGGTGTTTCACTTCAGGTTTACTGTATCCCTCTGACCTTCTTATTGACGTTGAAACACAGAAATATCATCGGAATTAAATACAAAAGCCACAATGCCGACTTAAGTACAAGAAGACTGACTCTTCTTACTGTCTATGTTTTGAACCAATACTGTGACACTAGTTATAGATTCCGATGCTTCACTTCAGGTTTACTGTATTCCTAGGACCTTCTTATTGTCGATGAAACACAGAAATTGCATCGGAATTAAATACAAAAAGCACAATGCCGACATAAGTACAAGAAGACTGACTCTTCTTACTGTCTATGTTTTGAACCAATACTGTGACACCAGTTATAGGTTCCGATGCTTCACTCAAGGTTTGCAGTATCCCTTGGACCTTCTTGTTGACGACGAAACACAGAAATTGCATCGGAATTAAATACAAAAGGCACAATGCCGACATAAGGACAAGAAGACTGAATCTTCTTACTGACTATTTTTTGAACCATTCCTGTGACACTAGTCATAGATTCCGATGCTTCACTTCAGGTTTACTGTATCCCTCTGACCTTCTTATTGACGATGAAACACAGATATTGCATATTAATTAAATACGAAAGGCACAATGCCGACTTAAGTACAGGAAGACTGACTCTTCTTACTGTCTATGTTTGTACCATTCCTGTGACACTAGTTATAGATTCCGATGCTTCAGGTTTACTGTATCCCTCTGACCTTATTATTGACGGTGAAACACAGAAATTGCATCGGAATTAAATACAAAAGGCGCAATGCCGACCTAAGTACAACAAGACTGACTCTTCCTACTGTCTATGTTTTGAACCATTAATGTGACACTAGTTGTGGATTCCGATGCTTCACTTCAGGTTTACTGTATGCCTTTGGCCTTCTTAATGACGATGAAACACATAAACTGCATCGGAATTAAATACAAAAATCACAATGCCGACTTAAGTACAAGAAGACTGACTCTTCCTACTGTCTATGTTTTGAACTATTATTGTGACACTAGTTATAGATTCCGATGCTTCACTTCAGGTTTACTGTATCCCTCTGACCTTATTGCCGGTGAAACACAGACATATCATCGGATTTAAATACAAAAGGCGCAATGCCGACCTAAAGAAAAGAAGACTGACTCTTCTTACTGACTGTGTTTTGAACCATTCCTGTGAAACGACTTATAGATTCCGATGCTTCACTTCAGGTTTACTGTATACCTCTGACCCTCTTATTGACGATGAAATACAGCAATTGCATCGGAATTAAATACAAAGGGCACAATGCCGACCTAAGTACAAGAAGACTGAGTCTTCCTACTGTCTACGTTTTGACCAATTCTGTGACACTAGTTATAGAGTCCGATGCTTCACTTCAGGTTTACTGTATTACTTGGACCTTCTTATTGAAGATGAATCACAGAAATTGCATCGGAATTAAATACAAAATGCACAATGCCGACTTAAGGACAAGAAGACTGACTCTTCTTACTGAGCATGCTTTGAACCATTCCTGTGACTCTAGTTATAGATTCCGATGCTTCACTTCAGGTTTACTGTATCCCTCTGACCTTCTTATTGACGATGAAACACAGAAATTGCATCGGAATTAAATACAAAAGCCACAATGCCGACTTAAGTGCAAGAAGACTGACTCTTCTTACTGTCTATGTTTTGAACCAATACTGTGACACAAGTTATAGATTCCGATGCTTCACTTCAGGTTTACTGTATTCCTTGGACCTTCTTATTGGCGATGGAACTCAGAAATTGCATCGGAACAAAATACAAAAGGCACATTGCCTACATAAGTACAAGAAGACTGACTCTTCTTACTGTCAATGATTTGAACCATTCCTGTGACACTAGTTATAGATTCCAATGCTACACTCCAGGTTTACTGTTTCCCTTGGACCTTCTTATTGACGATGAAACACAGAAATTGCATCGGAATTAAATACAAAAGGCACAATGCCGACTTAAGTACAAGAAGACATACTCTTCTTACTGACTATGGTTTGAACCATTCCTGTTACACTAGTTATAGATTCCGATGCTTCACTTCAGGTTTACTTTATACCTTGGACCATCTTGTTGACGATGAAACACAGAAATTGCATCGGAATTAAATACAAATGGCACAATGCCGACTTTAGTACAAGAAGACTGACACTTAACTCTCTATGCTTTGAACCATTCCTGTGACACTAGTTTTGGATTCCGATGCTTCACTTCAGGTTTACTGTATCCCTCTGACCTTCTTATTGACGATGAAACACAGAAATTGCATCGGAATTAAATACAAAAGTCACAATGCCGACTTAAGTACAAGAAGACTGACTCTTATTACTGTCTATGTTTTGAACCATTCCTGTGACACTAGTTATAGATTCCGATGCTTCACTTCAGGTTTACTGTTTCCCTTGGACCTTCTTATTGACGATGAAACACAGTAATTGCATCGGAATTAAATACAAAGGGCACAATGCCGACCAAAGTACAAGAAGACTGACTCTTCCTACTGTCTACGTTTTGAACCAATTCTGTGTCACTAGTTATAGAGTCCGATGCTTCACTTCAGGTTTACTGTATCACTTGGACCTTCTTATTGAAGATGAATCACAGAAATTCCATCGGAATTAAATACAAAAGGCACAATGCCGACTTAAGTACAAGAAGACTGACTCTTCTTGCTGTCTATGTTTTGAACCAATACTGTGACACTAGTTATAGATTCCGATGCTTCACTTCAGGTTGATTGTATTCCTTGGACCTTCTTATTGACGATGAAACACAGAAATTGCATCGGAATTAAATACAAAAGGACAACGCCGACTTAAGTACAAGAAGACTGACTCTTCCTACTGCCTATGTTTTGAACCATTCCTGTGACACTAGTTATAGATTCCGTTGTTTCACTTGAGGTTTAGTGTATACCACTGACCTTATTGCCGATGAAAAACAGAAATTGAATCGGAATGAAATACAAAAGGCACAATGCCGACTTAAGGACAAAAAGACTGACTCTTCTTACTGACTATATTTGAACCATTCCTGTGACTCTAGTTATAGATTCCGATGCTTCACTTCAGGTTTACTGTATCCCTCTGACCTTCTTATTGACGATGAAACACAGAAATTGCATCGGAATTAAATACAAAAGCCACAATGCTGACTTAAGTACAAGAAGACTGACTCTTCTTACTGTCTATGTTTTGAACCAATACTGTGATACTAGTTATAGATTCCGATGCTTCACTTCAGGTTTACTGTACTCCTAGGACCTTCTTATTGTCGATGAAACACAGAAATTGCATCAGAAGTAAATACAAAAGGCACAATGCCGACATAAGTACAAGAAGACTGACTCTTCTTACTGTCTATGTTTTGAACCAATACTGTGACACCAGTTATAGGTTCCGATGCTTCACTCCAGGTTTACTGTATCCCTTGGACCTTCTTGTTGACGATGAAACACAGAAATTGCATCGGAATTAAATACAATTGGCACAATGGCGACTTAAGTACAAGAAGACTGACTCTTCTTACTGTCTATGTTTGTACCATTCCTGTGACACTAGTTATAGATTCCGATACTTCAGGTTTACTGTATCCCTCTGACCTTATTATTGACGGTGAAACACAGAAATTGCATCGGAATTAAATACAAAAGGCACAATGCCGACCTAAGTACAACAAGACTGACTCTTCCAACTGTCTATGTTTTGAACCATTCCTGTGACACTAGTTGTGGATTCCGATGCTTCACTTCAGGTTTACTGTATCCCTCTGACCTTCTTAATGACGATGATACACCTAAATTGCATCGGAATTAAATACAAAAGGCACAATGCCGACTTAAGTACAAGAAGACTGACTCTTCCTACTGTCTATGTTTTGAACCATTCCTGTGACACTAGTTATAGATTCCGATGCTTCACTTCATGTTTACTGTATCCCTCTGACCTTATTGCCGATGAAACACAGACATTTCATCGGATTTAAATACAAAAGGCGCAATGCCGACCTAAAGAAAAGAAGCCTGACTCTTCTTACTGACTGTGTTTTGAACCATTCCTGTGAAACTACTTATAGTTTCCGATGCTTCACATCAGGTTTACTGTATACCTCTGACCTTCTTATTGACGATGAAACACAGAAATTGCATCGGTATTAAATACAAAGGGCACAATGCCGACCTAAGTACAAGAAGACTGACTCTTCCCACTGTCTACGTTTAGAACCAATTCTGTGACACTAGTTATAGAGTCCGATGCTTCACTTCAGGTTTACTGTATCACTTGGACCTTCTTATTGAAGATGAATCACAGAAATTGCATCGGAATTAAATACAAAAGGCACTATGCCGACTTAAGGACAAGAAGACTGACTCTCCTTACTGACTATGTTTTGAACCATTCCTGTGACTCTAGTTATAGATTCCGATGCTTCACTTCAGGTTTACTGTATCCCACTGACCTTATTGACGATGAAACACAGAAATTGCATCGGAATTAAATACAAAAGCCACAATGCCGACTTAAGTGCAAGAGGACTGACTCTTCTTACTGTCTATCTTTTGAACCAATACTGTGACACTAGTTATAGATTCCGATGCTTCACTTCAGGTTTACTGTATTCCTTGGACCTTCTTATTGACCATGAAACACAGAAATTGCATCGGAAGTAAATACAAAAGGCACATTGCCTACATAAGTACAAGAAGACTGACTCTTCTTACTGTCTAT
Organism: Schistocerca serialis cubense; assembly: GCF_023864345.2. Classification (NCBI taxonomy): domain Eukaryota; kingdom Metazoa; phylum Arthropoda; class Insecta; order Orthoptera; family Acrididae; genus Schistocerca; species Schistocerca serialis. The sequence continues at coordinate 544,780,984 of NC_064646.1, read as the reverse complement.
GTTTTGAACCAAAACTGTGACACTAGTTATAGGTTCCGATGCTTCACTCCAGGTTTAATGTATCCCTTGGACCTTCTTGTTGACGATGAAACACAGAAATTGCATCGGAATTACATACAAAAGGCACAATGCAGACTTAAAGACAAGAAGACTGACTCTTCTTACTGACTATGTTTTAACCAATCCTGTGACACTAATCATAGATTCCGATGCTTCACTTCAGGTTTAGTGTATCCCTCTGCCCTTCTTATTGACGATGAAACACAGAAATTGCATGTTAATTAAAAACAAAAGTCACAATGCCGACTTAAGTACAAGAAGACTGACTCCTCTTACTGTCTATGTTTGTACCATTCCTGTGACACTAGTTATAGATTCAGATGCTACTAGTTTACTGTATTCCTCTGACCTTCTTATTGACGGTGAAACACAGAAATTGCATCGGAATTAAATACAAAGGGCACAATGCCGACCTAAGTACAACAAGACTGACTCTTCCTACTGCCTATGTTTTGAACCATTCCTGTGACACTAGTTGTGGATTCCGATGCTTCACTTCATGTTTACTGTATCCCTCTGACCTTCTTAATGACGATGAAACACATAAATTGCATCGGAATTAAATACAAAAGGCACAATGCCGACTTAAGTAAAAGAAGGCTGACTCTTCCTACTGTCTATGTTTTGAACCATTCCTGTGACACTAGTTATAGATTCCAGTGCTTCACTTCAGGTTTACTGTATCCCTCTGACCTTATTACCGATAAAACACAGACATTTCATCGGTTTTAAATACAAAAGGCGCAATGCCGACCTAAGGAAAAGAAGACTGACTCTTCTCACTGACTATGTTTTGAACCATTCCTGTGAAACAAGTTATAGATTCCGATGCTTCACTTCAGGTTTACTGTATACCTCTGACCTTCTTATTGACGATGAAACACAGAAATTGCATCGGAATTAAATACAAAGGGCACAATGCCGACCTAAGTACAAGAAGACTGACTCTTCCTACTGTCTACGTTTTGACCAATTCTGTGACACTAGTTATAGAGTCCGATGCTTCACTTCAGGTTTACTGTATTACTTGGAACTTCTTATTGAAGATGAATCACAGAAATTGCATCGGAATTAAATACAAAATGCACAATGCCGACTTAAGGACAAGAAGACTGACTCTTCTTACTGAGCATGTTTTGAACCATTCCTGTGACTCTAGTTATAGATTCCGATGCTTCACTTCAGGTTTACTGTATCCCTCTGACCTTCTTATTGACGATGAAACACAGAAATTGCATCGGAATTAAATACAAAAGCCACAGTGCCGACTTAAGTGCAAGAAGACTGAGTCTTCTTACTGTCTATGTTTTGAACCAATACTGTGACATTAGTTATAGATTCCGATGCTTCACTTCAGGTTTACTGTATTCCTTGGACCTTCTTATTGACGATGAAACACAGAAATTGCATCGGAATTAAATACAAAAGGCACATTGCCTACATAAGTACAAGAAGACTGACTCTTCTTACTGTCTATGTTTTGAACCAATACTGTGACACAAGTTATAGATTCCGATGCTTCACTTCAGGTTCACTGTATTCCTTGGACCTTCTTATTGGCGATGAAACTCAGAAATTGCATCGGAACAAAATACAAAAGGCACATTGCCTACATAAGTACAAGAAGACTGACTCTTCTTACTGTCAATGATTTGAACCATTCCTGTGACACTAGTTATAGATTCCAATGCTACACTCCAGGTTTACTGTTTCCCTTGGACCTTCTTATTGACGATGAAACACAGAAATTGCATCGGAATTAAATACAAAAGGCACAATGCCGACTTAAGTACAAGAAGACATACTCTTCTTACTGACTATGGTTTGAACCATTCCTGTTACACTAGTTATAGATTCCGATGCTTCACTTCAGGTTTACTGTATCCCACTGACCTTCTTATTGACGATGAAACACAGAAATTGCATCGGAATTAAATAGAAAAGGCACAATGTCGACTTAAGTACAAGAAGACTGACTCTTCTTACTGTCTATGTTTTGAACCATTCCTGAGACACTAGTTATAGATTCCGATGCTTCATTCCAGGTTTACTGTATCCCTTGGACCTTCTTAATGACGATGAAACATAGAAATTGCATCGGAATTAAATATAAAGTGCACAATACCGACTTAAGTACAAGAAAACCGACTCTCCCTACTGTCTACGTTTTGAACCAATTCTGTGACACTAGTTATAGAGACCGATGCTTCACTTCAGGTTTACTTTATACCTTGGACTATCTTAATGACGATGAAACACAGAAATTGCATCGGAATTAAATACAAATGGCACAATGCCAACTTAAGTACAAGAAGACTGACGCTTCAAACTCTCTATGTTTTGAACCATTCCTGTGACACTAGTTTTGGATTCCGATGCTTCACTTCAGGTTTACTGTATCCCTCTGACCTTCTTATTGACGATGAAACACAGAAATTGCATCGGAATTAAATACAAAAGTCACAATGCCGACTTAAGTACAAGAAGACTGACTCTTCTTACTGTCTATGCTTTGAACCATTCCTGTGACACTAGTTATAGATTCCGATGCTTCACTTCAGGTTTACTGTTTCCCTTGGACCTTCTTATTGACGATGAAACACAGAAATTGCATCGGAATTAAATACAAAGGACACAATGCCGACCAAAGTACAAGAAGACTGACTCTTCCTACTGTCTACGTTTTGAACCAATTCTGTGTCACTAGTTATAGAGTCCGATGCTTCACTTCAGGTTTACTATATCACTTGGACCTTCTTATTGAAGATGAATCACAGAAATTCCATCGGAATTAAATACAAAAGGCACAATGCCGACTTAAGTACAAGAAGACTGACTCTTCTTGCTGTCTATGTTTTGAACCAATACTGTGACACTAGTTATAGATTCCGATGCTTCACTTCAGGTTGATTGTATTCCTTGGACCTTCTTATTGACGATGAAACACAGAAATTGCATCGGAATTAAATACAAAAGGACAATGCCGACTTAAGTACAAGAAGACTGACTCTTCCTACTGCCTATGTTTTGAACCATTCCTGTGACACTAGTTACAGATTCCGATGTTTCACTTGAGGTTTAGTGTATACCACTGACCTTATTGCCGATGAAAAACAGAAATTGAATCGGAATTAAATACAAAAGGCACAATGCCGACTTAAGGACAAAAAGACTGACTCTTCTTACTGACTATATTTGAACCATTCCTGTGACTCTAGTTATAGATTCCGATGCTTCACTTCAGGTTTACTGTATCCCTCTGACCTTCTTATTGACGATGAAACACAGAAATTGCATCGGAATTAAATACAAAAGCCACAGTGCTGACTTAAGTACAAGAAGACTGACTCTTCTTACTGTCTATGTTTTGAACCAATACTGTGACACTAGTTATAGATTCCGATGCTTCACTTCAGGTTTACTGTACTCCTAGGACCTTCTTATTGTCGATGAAACACAGAAATTGCATCGGAAGTAAATACAAAAAACACAATGCCGACATAAGTACAAGAAGACTGACTCTTCTTACTGTCTATGTTTTGAACCAATAATGTGACACCAGTTATAGGTTCCGATGCTTCACTCCAGGTTTACTGTACTCCTAGGACCTTCTTGTTGACGATGAAACACAGAAATTGCATCGGAATTAAATACGATAGGCACAATGGCGACTTAAGTACAAGAAGACTGACTCTTCTTACTGTCTATGTTTGTACCGTTCCTGTGACACTAGTTATAGATTCCGATGCTTCATTCCAGGTTTACTGTATCCCTTGGACCTTCTTAATGACGATGAAACACAGAAATTGCATCGGAATTAAATATAAAGTGCACAATACCGACTTAAGTACAAGAAGACCGACTCTCCCTACTGTCTACGTTTTGAACCAATTCTGTGACACTAGTTATAGAGACCGATGCTTCACTTCCGGTTTACTTTATACCTTGGACTATCTTAATGACGATGAAACACAGAAATTGCATCGGAATTAAATACAAATGGCACAATGCCGACTTAAGTACAAGAAGACTGACACTTCAAACTCTCTATGTTTTGAACCATTCCTGTGACACTAGTTTTGGATTCCGATGCTTCACTTCAGGTTTACTGTATCCCTCTGACCTTCTTATTGACGATGAAACACAGAAATTGCATCGGAATTAAATACAAAAGTCACAATGCCGACTTAAGTACAAGAAGACTGACTCTTCTTACTGTCTATGCTTTGAACCATTCCTGTGACACTAGTTATAGATTCCGATGCTTCACTTAAGGATTACTGTGTCCCTTGGACCTTCTTATTGACGATGAAACACAGAAATTGCATCGGAATTAAATACAAAGGGCACAATGCCGACCAAAGTACAAGAAGACTGACTCTTCCTACTGTCTACGTTTTGAACCAATTCTGTGTCACTAGTTATAGAGTCCGATGCTTCACTTCAGGTTTACAGTATCACTTGGACCTTCTTTTTGAAGATGAATCACAGAAATTCCATCGGAATTAAATACAAAAGGCACAATGCCGACTTAAGTACAAGAAGACTGACTCTTCTTGCTGTCTATGTTTTGAACCAATACTGTGACACTAGTTATAGATTCCGATGCTTCACTTTAGGTTTACTGTATCCCTCTGACCTTCTTATTGACGATGAAACACAGAAATTGCATCGGAATTAAATACAAAAGGACAATGCCGACTTAAGTACAAGAAGACTGACTCTTCCTACTGCCTATGTTTTGAACCATTCCTGTGACACTAGTTATAGATTCCGATGTTTCACTTGAGGTTTAGTGTATACCACTGACCTTATTGCCGATGAAAAACAGAAATTGAATCGGAATTAAATACAAAAGGCACAATGCCGACTTAAGTACAAGAAGACTGACTCTTCCTACTGCCTATGTTTTGAACCATTCCTGTGACACTAGTTATAGATTCCGATGTTTCACTTGAGGTTTAGTGTATACCACTGACCTTATTGCCGATGAAAAACAGAAATTGAATCGGAATTAAATACAAAAGGCACAATGCCGACTTAAGGACAAAAAGACTGACTTTTCTTACTGACTATATTTGAACCATTCCTGTGACTCTAGTTATAGATTCCGATGCTTCACTTCAGGTTTACTGTATCCCTCTGACCTTCTTATTGACGATGAAACACAGATATTGCATCGGAATTAAATACAAAAGCCACAATGCTGACTTAAGTACAAGAAGACTGACTCTTCTTACTGTCTATGTTTTGAACCAATACTGTGACACTAGTTATAGATTCCGATGCTTCACTTCAGGTTTACTGTACTCCTAGGACCTTCTTGTTGACGATGAAACACAGAAATTGCATCGGAATTAAATACGATAGGCACAATGGCGACTTAAGTACAAGAAGACTGACTCTTCTTACTGTCTATGTTTGTACCGTTCCTGTGACACTAGTTATAGATTCCGATACTTCAGGTTTACTGTATCCCTCTGACCTTATTATTGACGGTGAAACACAGAAATTGCATCGGAATTAAATTCAAAAGGCACAATGCCGACCTAAGTACAACAAGACTGACTCTTCCTACTGTCCATGTTTTGAACCATTCCTGTGACACTAGTTGTGGATTCCGATGCTTCACTTCAGGTTTACTGTATCCCTCTGACCTTCTTAATGACGATGAAACACGTAAATTGCATCGGAATTAAATACAAAAGGCACAATGCCGACTTAAGTACAAGAAGACTGACTCTTCCTACTGTCTATGTTTTGAACCAATTCTGTGACACTAGTTATAGAGTCCGATGCTTCACTTCAGGTTTACTGTATACCTCTGACCTTCTTATTGACGATGAAACACAGAAATTGCATAGGAATTAAATACAAAAGGCACAATGCCGACCTAAGTACAAGAAGACTGACCCTTCCCACTGTCTACGTTTAGAACCAATTCTGTGACACTAGTTATAGATTCCGATGCTTCACTTCAGGTTTACTGTATCACTTGGACCTTCTTATTGAAGATGAATCACAGAAATTGCATCGGAATTAAATACAAAAGGCACTATGCCGACTTAAGGACAAGAAGACTGACTCTTCTTACTGTCTATGTTTTGAACCATTCCTGTGACTCTAGTTATAGATTCCGATGCTGCACTTCAGGTTTACTGTATCCCTCTGACCTTATTGACGATGACACAGAGAAATTGCATCGGAATTAAATACAAAAGCCACAATGCCGACTTAAGTGCAAGAAGACTGACTCTTCTTACTGTCTATGTTTTGAACCAATACTGTGACACTAGTTATAGATTCCGATGCTTCACTTCAGGTTTACTGTATTCCTTGGACCTTCTTAATGACCATGAAACACAGAAATTGCATCGGAATTAAATACAAAAGGCACATTGCCTACATAGGTACAAGAAGACTGACTCTACTTACTGTCTATGTTTTGAACCAAAACTGTGACACTAGTTATAGGTTCCGATGCTTCACTCCAGGTTTACTGTATCCCTTGGACCTTCTTGTTGACGATGAAACACAGAAATTGCATCGGAATTACATACAAAAGGCACAATGCCGACTTAAGGACAAGAAGACTGACTCTTCTTACTGACTATGTTTTGAACCATTCCTGTGACACTAGTCATAGATTCCGATGCTTCACTTCAGGTTTAGTGTATCCCTCTGCCCTTCTTATTGACGATGAAACACAGAAATTGCATGTTAATTAAAAACAAAAGTCACAATGCCGACTTAAGTACAAGAAGACTGACTCTTCTTACTGTCTATGTTTGTACCATTCCTGTGACACTAGTTATAGATTCAGATGCTTCAAGTTTACTGTATTCCTCTGACCTTCTTATTGACGGTGAAACACAGAAATTGCATCGGAATTAAATACAAAAGGCACAATGCCGACCTAAGTACAACAAGACTGACTCTTTCTACTGTCTATGATTTGAACCATTCCTGTGACACTAGTTGTGGATTCCGATGCTTCACTTCAGGTTTACTGTATCCCTCTGTCCTTCTTAATGACGATGAAACACATTAATTGCATCGGAATTAAATACAAAAGGCACAATGCCGACTTAAGTACAAGAAGGCTGACTCTTCCAACTGTCTATGTTTTGAACCATTCCTGTGACAGTAGTTATAGATTCCAGTGCTTCACTTCAGGTTTACTGTATTCCTCTGACCTTATTGCCGATAAAACACAGACATTTCATCGGTTTTAAATACAAAAGGCGCAATGCCGACCTAAGGAAAAGAAGACTGACTCTTCTCACTGACTATGTTTGGAACCATTCCTGTGAAACAAGTTATAGATTCCGATGCTTCACTTCAGGTTTACTGTATACCTCTGACCTTCTTATTGACGATGAAACACAGAAATTGCATCGGAGTTAAATACAAAAGGCACAATGCCGACTTAAGTACAAGAAGAGTGACTCTTCCTACTGTCTATGTTTTGAACCATTTGTGTGACACTAGTTATAGAGTCCGATGCTTCACTTCAGGTTTACTGTATCCCTTGGACCGTCTTATTGACGATGAATCACAGAAATTGCATCGGAATTAAACACAAAAGGCACAATGATGACTTAAGTACAAGAAGACGGACTCATTTTACTGTCTATATTTTGAACCATTCCAGTAACACTAGTTATAGATTCCGATGCTTCACTTCAGGTTTACTGTATCATTTGGACCTTCTTATTGACGATGAAAGACAGAAATTGCATCGGAATTAAATACAAAAGGCACAATGCCGACTTAACTACAAGAAGACTGACTCTTCTTTCTGACTATTCTTTGAACCATTCCTGTGACACTAGTTATGGATTTCGATGCTTCACTTCAGGTTTCCTGTATCCCTTGGACCTTCGTATTGACGATGAAACACAGAAATTGCATCGGAATTAAATAGAAAAGGCACAATGCCGACTTAAGTACAAGAAGACTGACTCTTCTTACTGCTTAGAGTTGGAACCATTCCTGTGACACTAGTTATACATTCCGATGCTTCACTTCAGGTTTACTGAATGATTTGGACCTTCTTATTGACGATGAAAGACAGAAATTGCATCGGAATTAAATACAAAAGGCACAATGCCGACTTAAGTACAAGAAGACTTACTCTTCTTACTCTCTATGTTTTGAGCCATTACTGTGACACCAGTTATAGATTGCGATGCTTCACTCCAGGTTTACAGTACCCTCTGACCTTCTTATTGACGATGAAACACAGAAATTGCATCAGAATTGAATACAAAAGGCACAATTGCGACTAAAGTACAAGAAGACTGACTCTTCTTACTGTCTATGTTTGAACCACTATTGTGACACTAGTTATAGATTCCGATGCTTCACTTCAGTTTTACCGTATCCCTTGTACCGTCTTATTGACGATGAAACACAGAAAATGCATCGGAATTAAATGCAAAGGGCACAAAGCCGACTTAAGTACATGAAGACCGACTCTTCTTACTGTCAATGTCTTTAACCATTCTCTGTGACACTAGTTATAGATTCCGATGCTACACTCCAGGTTTACTGTATCCCTTGGACCTTCTTATTGACGATGAAACACAGAAATAGCATCGGAATTAAATACAAAAGCACAATGCCGACTTAAGGGCAAGAAGACTGACTCTTCTTACTGACTATGCTTTGAAACATTCCTGTGACACTAGTTATAGATTCCCATCCTTCACATCAAGTTTACTGTATCCCCCTGACCTTCTTATTGTCGATGAAACTCAGAAATTGCATTGGAATTAAATACAAAAGGCACAATGCCGAAATAAGTACAAGAAGACTGACACTTCATACTGTCTATGTTTTGAACCATTCCATTGACACTAGTTATAGATTCAGATGCGTCACTCAAGGTTTACTGTATCCCTTGGACCTTCGTATTGACGATGAAACACAGAAATTGCATCGGAATTAAATACAAAAGGCACAATGCCGACTTAAGTACATGAAGACCGACTCGACTTACTGTCTATGTCTTTAACCATTCTCTGTGACAGTAGTTATAGATTCCGATGCTACACTCCAGGTTTACTGTATCCCTTGGACCTTCTTATTAACGATGAAACACAGACATTTCATCGGAATTAAATACAAAAGGCACAATGCCGACTTAAGTACAAGAAGACTGACTCTTCCTATTATCTATGTTTTGAACCCATCCTGTGACACTTGTTATGGATTCCGATGCTTCACTTCAGGTTTACTGTATCCCTTGGACCTTCGTATTGACGATGAAACACAGAAATTGCATCGGAATTATATAGAAAAGGCACAATGCCGACTTAAGTACAAGAAGACTGACTCTTCTTACTGCTTAGAGTTGGAACCATTCCTGTGACACTAGTTATACATTCCGATGCTTCACTTCAGGTTTACTGTATCCCTCTGACCTTCTTATTGACGATGAAACACGGAAATTGCATCAGAATTAAATACAAAGGGCACAATGCCGACTTAAGTACAAGAAGTCTTACTCTTCTTACTTTCTATTTTTGGAACCATTCCTGTGACACTAGTAATAGATTGCGATGCTTCACTCCAGGTTTACTGTATCCCTTGGACCTTCTTATTGCCGATGAAACACAGAAATTGCATCGGAATGAAATAGAAAAGGCACAATGCCGACTTAAGTACAAGAAGACTTACTCTTATTACTGATAATAGTTTGAACCATTCCTGTGACAATAGTTATAGATTCCGATGCTTCACTTCAAATTTACTGTATCCCTTGGACCTTATTATTGACGGTGAAACACAGTAATAGCATTGGAATTAAATAGAAAAGGCACAATGCCGACTTAAGTACAAGAAGACTGACTCTTCTTACTGTCTATAATTTGAACCAATCCTGTGACACTAGGTATAGATACCGATGCTTGACTTCAGTTTTAGGGTATCCCTTGGACCTTCTTATTGACGATGAAACAGAGAAATTGCATCAAAATTAAATAGAAAAGGCACAATGCCGACTTATGTACAAGAAGACTGACTCTTCTTACTGACTATGCTTTGAACCATTCCTGTGACACTAGTTATAGATTACGATGCTTCACTTCAGGTTTACTGTATACCTTGGAAGTTCTTATTGACGATGAAACACAGAAATTGCATCGGAATTAAATACAAAAGGCACAATGCCGACTTATGTACAAGAAGACTGACTCTTCCTACTGTCTATGTTTTGATCCATTCCTGTGACACTAGTTTTAGATTCCGATTCTTTACTTCAGGTTTACTGTATCCCTCTGACCTTCTTCTTGACCATGAAACACAGAAAATGCATCGGAACACTAGAACACTAGTTATAGATTCCGATGCTTCAGGTTTACTGAATTCCTTGGACCTTCCTATTGACGCTGAAACACAGAAATTGCATCGGAATTAAATACAAAAGTCACAATGCCGACTTAAGTACAAAAAGACTGACTCTTCCTACTGTCTATGTTTTAAACCAATTCTGTGACACTAGTTATAGAGTCCGGTGGTTTACTTCAGGTTTACTGTATCCCTTGGACCTTCTTATTGACGATGAATCACAGGAATTGCATCGGAAATAAATACAAAAGGCACAATGCCGACCTAAGTACAAGAAGACTGACTCTTCTTACTGTCTATATTTTGAACCATTCCAGTGACACTAGTTATAGATTCCGATGCTTCACTTCAGGTTTACTGTATCCCTCTGACCTTCTTATTGACGATGAAACACGGAAATTGCATCGGAACTAAATACAAAAGGCAGAATGCCGACTTATGTACAAGAAGACTGACTCTTCCTACTGTCTATGTTTTGAACCATTTCTGTGACACTAGTTATAGAGTCCGATGCTTCACTTCAGGTTTACTGTATCTCTTGGACCTCCTTATTGACGATGAATCACAGAAAATGCATCGGAATTAAATACAAAAAGCACAATGCCGACTTAAGTACAAGAAAACTGACTCTTCTTACTGTGTATATTTTGAACCATTCCAGTGACACTAGTTATAGATTCCGATGCTTCACTTCAGGTTTACTGTACCCCTTGGACCTTCTTATTGTCGATGAAACACCGAAATTGCATCGGAAGTAAATACACAAAGCAAAATGCCGACTTAAGTACAAGAAGACTGTCTCTTCTTACTGTCTATGTTTTTAACCATCACTGTGACACTAGTTATAGATTCCCATTCTTCACTCCAGGTTTACTGTATCCCTCTGACCTTCTTCTTGACGATGAAACATGGAAATTGCATCGGAATTAAATACTAAAGGCACAATGCCGACTTAAGTACAAGAAGACTGACCCTTCTTACTGTCTATGTTTGGAAAAATTCCTGTGACACTAGTTATAGTTTCCGATGCTTCACCTCAGGTTTACCGTATCCCTCTGACCTTCTTATTGACGATGAAACACGGAAATTGCATCGGAATTAAATACAAAACGCACAATGCCGACTTAAGTACAAGAAGACAGTCTCTTCTTACTGTCTATGTATGAACCATTCCTGTGACACTAGTTATAGAATCCGATGCTTCACTTCAGGTTTACTGTATCCCTCTGACCTTCTTAATGACGGTGAAACACAGAAATTGCATCGGAAATAAATAGAAAAGGCACAATGCCGACATAAGTACAAGAAGACTGACTCTTCCTACTGTCTATGTTTTGAACCATTCCTGTGACACTAGTTATAGATTCCGATGCTTCACTTCATGTTTACTGTATCCCTCTGACCTTATTGCCGATGAAACACAGACATTTCATCGGATTTAAGTACAAAAGGCGCAATGCCGACCTAAAGAAAAGAAGACTGACTCTTCTTACTGACTGTGTTTTGAACCATTCCTGTGAAACTACTTATAGATTCCGATGCTTCACCTCAGGTTTTCTTTATACCTGCGACCTTCTTATTGACGATGAAACACAGAAAAAGCATCGGAATTAAATACAAAGGGCACAATGCCGACCTAAGTACAAGAAGACTGACTCTTCCCACTGTCTACGTTTAGAACCAATTCTGTGACACTAGTTATAGAGTCCGATGCTTCACTTCAGGTTTACTGTATCACTTGGACCTTCTTATTGAAGATGAATCACAGAAATTGCATCGGAATTAAATACAAAAGGCACTATGCCGACTTAAGGACAAGAAGACTGACTCTTCTTACTGACTATGTTTTGAACCATTCCTGTGACTCTAGTTATAGATTCCGATGCTTCACTTCAGGTTTACTGTATCCCTCTGACCTTATTGACGATGAAACACAGGAATTGCATCGGAATTAAATACAAAGGGCACATTGCCTACATAAGTACAAGAAGGCTGACTCTTCTTACTGTCTATGTTTTGAACCATAACTGTGACACTAGTTATAGGTTCCGATGCTTCACTCCAAGTTTACTGTATCCCTTGGACCTTCTTGTTGACGATGAAACACAGAAATTGCATCGGAATTACATACAAAAGGCACAATGCCGACTTAAGGACAAGAAGACTGACTCTTCTTACTGACTATGTTTTGAACCATTCCTGTGACACTAGTCATAGATTCCGATGCTTCACTTCAGGTTTAGTGTATCCCTCTGCCCTTCTTATTGACGATGAAACACAGAAATTGCATGTTAATTAAAAACAAAAGTCACAATGCCGACTTAAGTACAAGAACACTGACTCTTCTTACTGTCTATGTTTGTACCATTCCTGTGACACTAGTTATAGATACAGATGCTTCAAGTTTACTGTATTCCTCTGACCTTCTTATTGACGGTGAAACACAGAAATTGCATCGGAATTAAATACAAAAGGCACAATGCCGACCTAAGTACAACAAGACTGACTCTTCCTACTGTCTATGTTTTGAACCATTCCTGTGACAGTAGTTGTGGATTCCGATGCTTCACTTCAGGTTTACTGTATCCCTCTGACCTTCTTAATGACGATGAAACACATAAATTGCATCGGAATTAAATACAAAAGGCACAATGCCGACTTAAGTACAAGAAGGCTGACTCTTCCTACTGTCTATGTTTTGAACCATTCCTGTGACACTAGTTATAGATTCCAGTGCTTCACTTCAGGTTTACTGTATCCCTCTGACCTTATTGCCGATAAAACACAGACATTTCATCGGTTTTAAATACAAAAGGCGCAATGCCGACCTAAGGAAAAGAAGACTGACTCTTCTCACTGACTATGTTTTGAACCATTCCTGTGAAACAAGTTATAGATTCCGATGCTTCACTTCAGGTTTACTGTATACATCTGACCTTCTTATTGACGATGAAACACAGAAAATGCATCGGAATTAAATACAAAGGGCACAAAGCCGACTTAAGTACATGAAGACCGACTCTTCTTACTGTCAATGTCTTTAACCATTCTCCGTGACACTAGTTATAGATTCCGATGCTACACTCCAGGTTTACTGTATCCCTTGGACCTTCTTATTGACGATGAAACACAGAAATAGCATCGGAATTAAATACAAAAGCACAATGCCGACTTAAGGGCAAGAAGACTGACTCTTCTTACCGACTATGCTTTGAACCATTCCTGTGACACTAGTTATAGATTCCCATCCTTCACATCAAGTTTACTGTATCCCCCTGACCTTCTTATTGTCGATGAAACTCAGAAATTGCATTGGAATTAAATGCAAAAGGCACAATGCCGAAATAAGTACAAGAAGACTGACTCTTCATACTGTCTATGTTTTGAACCATTCCATTGACACTAGTTATAGATTCCGATGCGTCACTCAAGGTTTACTGTATCCCTTAGACCTTCTTATTGACGATGAAACGCAGAAATTGCATCGGAATTAAATAGAAAAGTCACAATGCCGACTTAACTACAAGAAGACTGACTCTTCTTTCTGACTATGCTTTGAACCATTCCTGTGACACTAGTTAGGGATTTCGATGCTTCACTTCAGGTTTACTGTATCCCTTGGACCTTCGTATTGACGATGAAACACAGAAATTGCATCGGAATGAAATACAAAAGGCACAATGCCGACTTAAGTACATGAAGACCGACTCGTCTTACTGTTTATGTCTTTAACCATTCTCTGTGACAGTAGTTATAGATTCCGATGCTACACTCCAGGTTTACTGTATCCCTTGGACCTTCTTATTAACGATGAAACACAGAAATTGCATCGGAATTAAATACAAAAGGCACAGTGCCGACTTAAGTACAAGAAGACTGACTCTTCCTATTATCTATGTTTTGAACCCATCCTGTGACACTAGTTATAGATTCCGATGCTTCACTTTTGGTTTACTGTATCCCTCTGACCTTATTGACGATGAAACACAGAAATTGCATCCGAATTAAATACAAAAGGCACTATGCCGACTTAAGTACAAGAAGACTGACTCTTCTTACTGACTATGCTTTGAACCAATCCTGTGACACTAGTTATGGATTCCGATGCTTCACTTCAGGTTTACTGTATCCCTTGGACCTTCGTATTGACGATGAAACACAGAAATTGCATCGGAATTAAATAGAAAAGGCACAATGCCGACTTAAGTACAAGAAGACTGACTCTTCTTACTGCTTAGAGTTGGAACCATTCCTGTGACACTAGTTATGCATTCCGATGCTTCACTTCAGGTTTACTGTATCCCTCTGACCTTCTTATTGACGATGAAACACGGAAATTGCATCAGAATTAAATACAAAGGGCACAATGCCGACTTAAGTACAAGAAGTCTTACTCTTCTTACTGTCTATTTTTGGAACCATTCCTGTGACACTAGTAATAGATTGCGATGCTTCACTCCAGGTTTACTGTATCCCGTGGACCTTCTTATTGCCGATGAAACACAGAAATTGCATCGGAATGAAATAGAAAAGGCACAATGCCGACTTAAGTACAAGAAGACTGACTCTTATTACTGATAATAGTTTGAACCATTCCTGTGACAATAGTTATAGATTCCGATGCTCCACTTCAAATTTACTGTATCCCTTGGACCTTATTATTGACGGTGAAACACAGAAATAGCATTGGAATTAAATAGAAAAGGCACAATGCCGACTTAAGTACAAGAAGACTGACTCTTCTTACTGTCTATAATTTGAACCAATCCTGTGACACTAGGTATAGATACCGATGCTTGACTTCAGTTTTAGGGCATCCCTTGGACCTTCTTATTGACGATGAAACACAGAAATTGCATCGGAATTAAATAGAAAAGGCATAATGTCGACTTAAGTACAAGAACACTGACTCTTCTTACTGTCTATAATTTGAACCATTCCTGTGACACTAGTTTTAGATTCCGATGCTTCACTTCAGGTTTACTGTATCCCTTGGACCTTCTTATTGACGATGAAACAGAGAAATTGCATCGGAATTAAATAGAAAAGGCACAATGCCGACTTATGTACAAGAAGACTGACTCTTCTTACTGACTATGCTTTGAACCATTCCTGTGACACTAGTTATAGATTACGATGCTTCACTTCAGGTTTACTGTATACCTTGGAAGTTCTTATTGACGATGAAACACAGAAATTGCATCGGAATTAAATACAAAAGGCACAATGCCGACTGATGTACAAGAAGACTGACTCTTCCTACTGTCTATGTTTTGATCCATTCCTGTGACACTAGTTTTAGATTCCGATTCTTTACTTCAGGTTTACTGTATCCCTCTGACCTTCTTCTTGACCATGAAACACAGAAAATGCATCGGAACACTAGAACACAGTTATAGATTCCGATGCTTCAGGTTTACTGAATTCCTTGGACCTTCCTATTGACGCTGAAACACAGAAATTGCATCGGAATTAAATACAAAAGGCACAATGCCGACTTAAGTACAAAAAGACTGACTCTTCCTACTGTCTATGTTTTGAACCAATTCTGTGACACTAGTTATAGAGTCCGGTGGTTTACTTCAGGTTTACTGTATCCCTTGGACCTTCTTATTGACGATGAATCACAGGAATTGCATCGGAAATAAATACAAAAGGCACAATGCCGACCTAAGTACAAGAAGACAGACTCTTCTTACTGGCTATATTTTTAAACCATTCCAGTGACACTAGTTATAGATTCCGATGCTTCACTTCAGGTTTACTGTATCCCTCTGACCTTCTTATTGAAGATGAAACACAGAAATTGCATCGGAATTAAATACAAAAGGCACAATGCCGACTTATGTACAAGAAGACTGACTCTTCCTACTGTCTATGTTTTGAACCATTTCTGTGATACTAGTTATAGAGTCCGATGCTTCACTTCAGGTTTATTGTATCTCTTGGACCTCCTATATTGACGATGAATCACAGAAAATGCATCGGAATTAAATACAAAAGGCACAATGCCGACTTAAGTACAAGAAAACTGACTCTTCTTACTGTGTACATTTTGAACCATTCCAGTGACCCTAGTTATAGATTCCGATGCTTCACTTCAGGTTTACTGTACCCCTTGGACCTTCTTATTGACGATGAAACACCGAAATTGCATCGGAAGTAAATACACAAAGCACAATGCCGACTTAAGTACAAGAAGACTGTCTCTTCTTACTGTCTATGTTTTTAACCATCACTGTGACACTAGTTATAGATTCCCATAATTCACTCCAGGTTTACTGTATCCCTCTGACCTTCTTATTGACGATGAAACATGGAAATTGCATCGGAATTAAATACAAAAGGCACAATGCCGACTTAAGTACAAGAAGACTGACCCTTCTTACTGTCTACGTTTGGAAAAATTCCTTTGACACTAGTTATAGTTTCCGATGCTTCACTTCAGGTTTACCGTATCCCTCCGACCTTCTTATTGACGATGAAACACGGAAATGGCATCGGAATTAAATACAAAACGCACAATGCCGACTTAAGTACAAGAAGACTGTCTCTTCTTACTGTCTATGTTTGAACCATTCCTGTGACACTAGTTATAGATTCCGATGCTTCACTTCAGGTTTACTGTATCCCTCTGACCTTCTTATTGACGATGAAACACAGAAAATGCATCGGAAATAAATAGAAAAGGCACAATGCCGACATAAGTACAAGAAGACTGACTCATCTTACTGTCTATGTTTTGACCATCCCTGTGACATTAGTTATAGATTCCGATGCTACACTCCAGGTTTACTGTATCACTCTGACATTCTATTTGACGATGAAACACAGAAATTGCATCGGAATTAAATACAAAAGTCACAATGCCGACTTAAGTACAAGAAGACTGACTCTTCTTACTGTCAATTTTTTGAACAATTCCTGTGACACTAGTTATAGATTCCGATGCTTCACTTCAGGTTTACTGTATCCCTCTGACCTTCTTATTGACGATGAAACACAGAAATTGCATCGGAATTAAATATAAAAGGCACAATGCCGACTTAAGTACCAGAAGACTGACTCTTCTTACTGTCTTTGTTTGAACCATTCCTGTGACACTAGTTATAGAGTCCGATGCTTCACTTCAGGTTTACTGTATCTCTTGTACCTTATTATTGACGATGAATCACAGAAAATGCATCGGAATTAAATACAAAAGGCACAATGCCGACTTAAGAACAAGAAGACTGAATCTTCTTACTGTCTATATTTTGAACCATTCCAGTGACACTAGTTATAGATTCCGATGCTTCACTTCAGCTTTACTGTATCCCTCTGACCTTATTGCCGATGAAACACAGAAATTGCATCGGAATCAAATACAAAAGGCACAATGCCGACTTAAGTACAAGAAGTACGACTCTTCTTACTGTCTATGTTTGAACCATTCCTGTGACACATGTTATAGAGTCCGATGCTTCACTTCAGGTTTACTGTATCTCTTGGACCTTCTTATTGACGATGAATCACAGAAATTGCATCGGCATTAAATACAAAAGGCACAATGCGGACTTAAGTACAAGAAGACTGACTCTTCTTACTGTCTATATTTTGAACCATTCCAGTGACACTAGTTATAGATTCCGATGCTTCACTTCAGGTTTACTGTACCCCTTGGACCTTCTTATTGACGATGAAGCACAGATATTGCATCGGAAGTAAATACAAAAAGCACAATGCCGACTTAAGAACAAGAAGACTGACTCTTCTTACTGTCTATGTTTTGAACCATCACTGTGACACTAGTTATAGATTGCGATGCTTCACTCCTGGTTTACTGTATCCCTTGGGCCTGCTTATAGACGATAAAACACAGAAATTGCATCGGAATTAAATACAAAAGGCACAATGCCGACTTAAGGACAAGAAGACTGACTCTTCTTACTGACTTTGTTTTGAACCAATCCTGTGACACTAGGTATAGATTCCGATGCTTGACTTTAGTTTTAGTGTATCCCTTGGACCATCTTATTGACGATGAAACACAGAAATTGCATCGGAATTAAATAGAAAAGGCTCAATGTCGACTTAAGTACAAGAAGACTGACTCTTCTTACTGTCTATTTTTTGAACCATTCCTGTGACACTAGTTATAGATTCCGTTGCTTCACTTCAGGTTTACTGTATCCCTTGGACCTTCTTATTGACGATGAAACACAGAAATTGCATTGGAATTTAATACAAAAGGCACAAAGCCGACTTATGTACAAGAAGACTGACTCTTCCTACTGTCTATGTTTTGAACCATTTCTGTGACACTAGTCATAGAGTCCGATGCTTCACTTCAGGTTTACTGTATCTCTTGGACCAACTTATTGACGATGAATCACAGAAATTGCATCGGAATTAAATACAAAAGGCACAATGCCGACTTAAGTACAAGAAGACTGACTCTTCTTACTGTCTATATTTTGAACCATTCCAGTGACACTAGTTATAGATTCCGATGCTTCACTTCAGGTTTACTGTACCCCTTGGACCTTTTTATTGACGATGAAACACAGAAATTGCATCGGAAGTAAATACAAAAAGCACAATGCCGACTTAAGTACAAGAAGACTGACTCTTCTTACTGTCTATGTTTTGAACCATCACTGTGACACTAGTTATAGATTCCGATTCTTCGCTCCTGGTTTACTGTATCCCTCTGACCTTCTTATTGACGATGAAACACAGAAATTTCATCTGAATTAAATACAAAAGGCACAATGCCGACTTAAGTACAAGAAGGCTGACTCTTCTTACTGTCTATTTTTGAACAATTCCTGTTACACTAGTTATAGATTCCGATGCTTCACTTCAGGTTTACTGTACCCCTCTGACCTTCTTATTGACGATGAAACACGGAAATTGCATCGGAATTAAATACAAAAGGCACAATGCCGACTTAAGTACACGAAGACTGTCTCTTCTTACTGTCTATGTTTGAACCATTCCTGTGACACTAGTAATAGATTCCGATGCTTCACTTCAGGTTTACTGTATCCCTCTGACCTTCTTATTGACGATGAAACACAGAAATTTCATCTGAATTAAATACAAAAGGCACAATGCCGACTTAAGTACAGGAAGACTGACTCTTCTTACTGTCTATGTTTGTACCATTCCTGTGACACTAGTTATAGATTCCGATGCTTCAGGTTTACTGTATCCCTCTGACCTTATTATTGATGATGAAACACAGAAATTGCATCGGAATTATTACAAAAAGCACAATGCCGACTTAAGTACAAGAAGACTGACTCTTCTTACTGTCTATGTTTGAACCATCCCTGAGACATTAGTTATATATTCCGATGCTTCACTACAGGTTGACTGTATCCCTCTGACCTTCTTATTGACGATGAAACACAGAAATTCCATCGGAACTAAATACAAAAGGAAAAATGCCGACTTAAGTACAAGAAGACTTACTCTTCTTACTGTCTATTCTTTGAACAATTCCTCTGACACTAGTTATAGATTCCAATGCTTCACTTCAGGTTTACTGTATCCCTCTGACCTTCTTACTGACGATGAAGCACGGAAATTGCATCGTAATTAAATACAAAAGGCACAATGCTGACTTAAGTACAAGAAGACCGTCTCTTCTTACTGTCTATGTTTGAACCATTCCTGTGACACTAGTTATAGATTCCGATGCTTCACTTCAGGTTTACTGTATCCCTTGGACCTTCTTATTGACGATGAAACACAGAAATTGCATCGGAATTAAATACAAAAGGCACAATGCCGACTTCAGTGCTTAAAGACCGACTCTTCTTACTGACAATGATTTTAACCATTCCTTTGACACTAGTTAAGGATTCCGAAGCTTCACTTCAGGTTTACTGTATCCCTTGTACCTTCTTATTGGCGATGAAACACAGAAATTGCATCGGAATAAAATACAAAAGGCAAAATGCCTACTTTAGTACACGAAGACTTACTCCTCTTACTGTCAATGTTTTGAACCATTCCTATGACACTAGTTATAGATTCCGATGCTACACTCAAGGTTTACTGTATCCCTTGGACCTTTTTATTGACGATGAAACACAGAAATTGCATCCGAATTAAATACAAAAGGCAAAATGCCGACTTAAGTACAAGAAGACATACTCTTCTTACTGGCTATGTTTTGAACCATTCCTGTGACACTAGTTATAGATTCCCATGCTTCACTTCAGGTTTACTGTATCCCTCTGACCTTCTTATTGACGATGAAACACAAAAATTGCATCGGAATTAAATAGAAAAGGCACAATGCCGACTTAAGTACAAGAAGACTGACTCTTCTTACTGTCTATGTTTTGAACCATTCCTGTGACACTAGTTATAGATTCCGATGTTTCATTCCAGGTTTACTGTATCCCTTGGACATTCTTATTGACGATGAAATTCAGAAATTGCATCGGAATTAAATACAAAGGGCACAATGCCGACTTAAGTACAAGAAGACTGACTCTTCCTACTGTCTACGTTTTGAACCAATTCTGTGACACTAGTTATAGAGTCCGATGCTTCACTTCAGGTTTACTTTATACCTTGGACCATCTTATTGACGATGAAACACAGAAATTGCATCGGAATTAAATACAAAAGGCACAATGCCGACTTAAGTACAAGATGACTGACTCTTCCTACTGTCTATGTTTTGAACCATTCCTGTGACACTAGTTTTGGATTCCGATGCTTCACTTCAGGTTTACTGTATCCCTCTGACCTTCTTATTGACGATGAAACACAGAAATTGCATCGGAATTAAACACAAAAGTCACAATGCCGACTTAAGGACAAGAAAACTGAATCTTCATACTGACTATGTTTTGAACCAATACTGTGACACTAGTTATAGATTCCGATGTTTCACTTGAGGTTTAGTGTATACCACTGACCATATTGCCGATGAAAAACAGAAATTGAATCGGAATTAAATACAAAAGGCACAATGCCGACTTAAGGACAAGAAGACTGACTCTTCTTACTGACTATGTTTTGAACCATTGCAGTGAATCTAGTTACATATTCCGATGATTCACTTCAGGTTTACTGTATCCCTCTGACCTTCTTATTGACGATTAAACACAGAAATTGCATCGGAATTAAATACAAAAGCCACAATGCCAACTTAAGTACAAGAAGACTGACTCTTCTTACTGTCTATGTTATGAACCAATACTGTGACACTAGTTATAGATTCCGATGCTTCACTTCAGGTTTACTGTATTCCTAGGACCTTCTTATTGTCGATGAAACACAGAAATTGCATCGGAATTAAATAGAAAAGGCACAATGCCGACATAAGTACAAGAAGACTGACTCTTCTTACTGTCTATGTTTTGAACCAATACTGTGACACCAGTTATAGGTTCCGATGCTTCACTCCAGGTTTACTGTATCCCTTGGACCTTCTTGTTGACGATGAAACACCGAAATTGCATCGGAATTAAATACAAAAGGCACAATGCCGACTTAAGGAGAAGAAAACTGAATCTTCATACTGACTATGTTTTGAACCAATACTGTGACACTAGTTATTGATTCCGATGCTTCACTTCAGGTTTACTGTATTCCTTGGACCTTCTTATTGACGATGAAACACATAAATTGCATCGGAATTAAATACAAAAGGCACATTGCCTACATAAGTACAAGAAGACTAACTCTTCTTACTGTCTATGTTTTGAACCAATACTGTAACACAAGTTATAGATTCCGATGCTTCACTTCAGGTTTACTGTATCACTTGGACCTTCTTATTGAAGATGAATCACAGAAATTCCATCGGAATTAAATACAAAAGGCACAATGCCGACTTAAGTACAGGAAGACTGACTCTTCTTACTGTCTATGTTTGTACCATTCCTGTGACACTAGTTATAGATTCCGATGCTTCAGGTTTACTGTATCCCTCTGACCTTATTATTAACGGTGAAACACAGAAATTGCATCGGAATTAAGTACAAAAGGCACAATGCCGACCTAAGTACAACAAGACTGACTCTTCCTACTGTCTATGTTTTGAACCATTCCTGTGACACTAGTTGTGGATTCCGATGCTTCACTTCAGGTTTACTGTATCCCTCTGACCTTCTTAATGACGATGAAACACATAAACTGCATCGGAATTAAATACAAAAGGCACAATGCCGACTTAAGGACAAGAAGACTGACTCTTCTTACTGACTATGTTTTGAACCATTCCTGTGACTTTAGTTATAGATGCCGATGCTTCACTTCAGGTTTACTGTATCCCTCTGACCTTCTTACTGACTATGAAACACAGAAATTGCATCGGAATTAAATACAAAAGCCACAATGCCGACTTAAGTGCAAGAAGACTGAGTCTTCTTACTGTCTATGTTTTGAACCAATACTGTGACACTAGTTATAGATTCCGATGCTTCACTTCAGGTTTACTGTATTCCTCGGACCTTCTTATTGACGATGAAACACAGAAATTGCATCGGAATTAAATACAAAAGGCACATTGCCTTCATAAGTACAAGAAGACTGACTCTTCTTACTGTCAATGATTTGAACCATTCCTGTGACACTAGTTATAGATTCCAATGCTACACTCCAGGTTTACTGTATCCCTCTGACCTTCTTATTGACGATGAAACACAGAAATTGCATCGGAATTAAATAGAAAAGGCACAATGTCGACTTAAGTACAAGAAGACTGACTCTTCTTACTGTCTATGTTTTGAACCATTTTGTGACACTAGTTATAGATTCCGATGCTTCATTCCAGGTTTACTGTATCCCTTGGACCTTCTTATTGACGATGAAACACAGCAATTGCATCGGAATTAAATACAAAGGGCACAATGCCGACTTAAGTACAAGAAGACCGACTCTTCCTACTGTCTACGTTTTGAACCAATTCTGTGACACTAGTTATAGAGTCCAATGCTTCACTTCAGGTTTACTTTATACCTTGGACCATCTTATTGACGATGAAACACAGAAATTCCATCGGAATTAAATACAAAAGGCACAATGCCGACTTAAGTACAAGAAGACTGACTCTTCTTACTGTCTATGTTTGAACCATTACTGTGACACTAGTTATAGAGTCAGATGCTTCGCTTCAGGTTTACTGTATCTCTTGAACCTTCTTATTAACGATGAATCACAGAAATTGCATCGGAATTAAATACAAAAGGCACATTGCCGACTTAAGTACAAGAAGAATGACTCTTCTTACTGTCTATACTTCGAACCATTCCAGTGACACTAGTTATAGATTCCGATGCTTCACTTCAGGTTTACTGTACCCCTAGGACCTTCTTATTGACGATGAAACACAGAAATTGCATCGGAAGTAAATACAAAAAGCACAATGCCGACTTAGGTACAAGAAGACTGACTCTTCTTACTGTCTATGTTTCGAACCATCCCTGTGACATTAGTTATTATATTCCGATGCTTCACTCCAGGTTTACTGTATCCCTCTGACCTTCTTATTGACGATGAAACACAGAAATTGCATCGAAACTAAATACAAAAGGCACAATGCCGACTTAAGGACAAGAAGACTTACTCTTCTTACTGTCTATTCTTTGAACAATTCCTCTGACACTAGTTATAGATTCCAATGCTTCACTTCAGGTTTACTGTATCCCTCTGACCTTCTTACTGACGATGAAACACGGAAATTGCATCGGAATTAAATACAAAAGGCACAATGCCGACTTAAGTACATGAGGACCGTCTCTTCTTACTGTCTATGTTTGAACCATTCCTGTGACACTAGTTATAGATTCCGATGCTTCACTTCAGGTTTACTGTATCCCATGGACCTTCTTATTGACGATGAAACACAGAAATTGCATCGGAATTAAATACAAAAGGCACAATGCCGGCTTCAGTGCTTAAAGACCGACTCTTCTTACTGACAATGATTTTAACCATTCCTTTGACACTAGTTATGGATTCCGAAGCTTCACTTCAGGTTTACTGTATCCCTTGTACCTTCTTATTGGCGATGAAACACAGAAACTGCATCGGAATAAAATACAAAAGGCAAAATGCCGACTTTAGTACACGAAGACTGACTCTTCTTACTGTCAATGTTTTGAACCATTCCTATGACACTAGTTATAGATTCCGATGCTACACTCAAGGTTTACTGTATCCCTTGGACCTCTTTATTGACGATGAAAAACAGAAATTGCATCCGAATTAAATACAAAAGGCAAAATGCCGACTTAAGTACAAGAAGACATACTCTTCTTACTGGCTATGTTTTGAACCATTCCTGTGACACTAGTTATAGATTCCCATGCTTCACTTCAGGTTTACTGTATCCCTCTGACCTTCTTATTGACGATGAAACACAAAAATTGCATCGGAATTAAATAGAAAAGGCACAATGTCGACTTAAGTACAAGAAGACTGACTCTTCTTACTGTCTATGTTTTGAACCATTCCTGTGACACTAGTTATAGATTCCGATGTTTCATTCCAGGTTTACTGTATCCCTTGGACATTCTTATTGACGATGAAATTCAGAAATTGCATCGGAATTAAATACAAAGGGCACAATGCCGACTTAAGTACAAGAAGACTGACTCTTCCTACTGTCTACGTTTTGAACCAATTCTGTGACACTAGTTATAGAGTCCGATGCTTCACTTCAGGTTTACTTTATACCTTGGACCATCTTATTGACGATGAAACACAGAAATTGCATCGGAATTAAATACAAAAGGCACAATGCCGACTTAAGTACAAGATGACTGACTCTTCCTACTGTCTATGTTTTGAACCATTCCTGTGACACTAGTTTTGGATTCCGATGCTTCACTTCAGGTTTACTGTACCCCTCTGACCTTCTTATTGACGATGAAACACAGAAATTGCATCGGAATTAAACACAAAAGTCGCAATGCCGACTTAAGGACAAGAAAACTGAATCTTCATACTGACTATGTTTTGAACCAATACTGTGACACTAGTTATATATTCCGATGTTTCACTTGAGGTTTAGTGTATACCACTGACCATATTGCCGATGAAAAACAGAAATTGAATCGGAATTAAATACAAAAGGCACAATGCCGACTTAAGGACAAGAAGACTGACTCTTCTTACTGACTATGTTTTGAACCATTGCAGTGAATCTAGTTACATATTCCGATGATTCACTTCAGGTTTACTGTATCCCTCTGACCTTCTTATTGACGATTAAACACAGAAATTGCATCGGAATTAAATACAAAAGCCACAATGCCGACTTAAGTACAAGAAGACTGACTCTTCTTACTGTCTATGATTTGAACCAATACTGTGACACTAGTTATAGATTCCGATGCTTCACTTCAGGTTTACTGTATTCCTAGGACCTTCTTA
Organism: Schistocerca serialis cubense; assembly: GCF_023864345.2. Classification (NCBI taxonomy): domain Eukaryota; kingdom Metazoa; phylum Arthropoda; class Insecta; order Orthoptera; family Acrididae; genus Schistocerca; species Schistocerca serialis. The sequence goes on along the minus strand of NC_064646.1, from coordinate 544,755,184 downwards.
TTGTCGATGAAACACAGAAATTGCATCGGAATTAAATAGAAAAGGCACAATGCCGACATAAGTACAAGAAGACTGACTCTTCTTACTGTCTATGTTGTGAACCAATACTGTGACACCAGTTATAGGTTCCGATGCTTCACTCCAGGTTTACTGTATCCCTTGGACCTTCTTGTTGACGATGAAACACCGAAATTGCATCGGAATTAAATACAAAAGGCACAATGCCGACTTAAGGACAAGAAAACTGAATCTTCATACTGACTATGTTTTGAACCAATACTGTGACACTAGTTATAGATTCCGATGCTTCACTTCAGGTTTACGGTATTCCTTGGACCTTCTTATTGACGATGAAACACAGAAATTGCATCGGAATTAAATACAAAAGGCACATTGCCTACATAAGTACAAGAAGGCTAACTCTTCTTACTGTCTATGTTTTGAACCAATACTGTGACACAAGTTATAGATTCCGATGCTTCACTTCAGGTTTACTGTATCACTTGGACCTTCTTATTGAAGATGAATCACAGAAATTCCATCGGAATTAAATACAAAAGGCACAATGCCGACTTAAGTACAGGAAGACTGACTCTTCTTACTGTCTAAGTTTGTACCATTCCTGTGACACTAGTTATAGATTCCGATGCTTCAGGTTTACTGTATCCCTCTGACCTAATTATTAACGGTGAAACACAGAAATTGCATCGGAATTAAGTACAAAAGGCACAATGCCGACCTAAGCACAACAAGACTGACTCTTCCTACTGTCTATGTTTTGAACCATTCCTGTGACACTAGTTGTGGATTCCGATGCTTCACTTCAGGTTTACTGTATCCCTCTGACCTTCTTAATGACGATGAAACACATAAACTGCATCGGAATTAAATACAAAAGGCACAATGCCGACTTAAGGACAAGAAGACTGACTCTTCTTACTGACTATGTTTTGAACCATTCCTGTGACTTTAGTTATAGATGCCGATGCTTCACTTCAGGTTTACTGTATCCCTCTGACCTTCTTAGTGACTATGAAACACAGAAATTGCATCGGAATTAAATACAAAAGCCACAATGCCGACTTAAGTGCAAGAAGACTGAGTCTTCTTACTGTCTATGTTTTGAACCAATACTGTGACACTAGTTATAGATTCCGATGCTTCACTTCAGGTTTACTGTATTCCTTGGACCTTCTTATTGACGATGAAACACAGAAATTGCATCGGAATTAAATACAAAAGGCACATTGCCTACATAAGTACAAGAAGACTAACTCTTCTTACTGTCTATGTTTTGAACCAATAATGTGACACAAGTTATAGATTCCGATGCTTCACTTCAGGTTTACTGTATTCCTTGGACCTTCTTATTGGCGATGAAACTCAGAAATTGCATCGGAATAAAATACAAAAGGCACATTGCCTACATAAGTACAAGAAGACTGACTCTTCTTACTGTCAATGATTTGAACCATTCCTGTGACACTAGTTATAGATTCCGATGCTACACTCCAGGTTTACTGTATCCCTTCGACCTTCTTATTGACGATGAAACACAGAAATTGCATCGGAATTAAATGCAAAAGGCACAATGCCGACTTAAGTACAAGAAGACATACTCTTCTTACTGACTATGGTTTGAACCATTCCTGTTACACTAGTTATAGATTCCGATGCTTCACTTCAAGTTTACTGTATCCCTCTGACCATCTTATTGACGATGAAACACAGAAATTGCATCGGAATTAAATAGAAAAGGCACAATGTCGACTTAAGTACAAGAAGACTGACTCTTCTTACTGTCTATGTTTTGAACCATTATGTGACACTAGTTATAGATTCCGATGCTTCATTCCAGGTTTACTGTATCCCTTGGACCTTCTTATTGACGATGAAACACAGCAATTGCATCGGAATCAAATACAAAGGGCACAATGCCGACTTAAGTACAAGAAGACCGACTCTTCCTACTGTCTACGTTTTGAACCAATTCTGTGACACTAGTTATAGAGTCCAATGCTTCACTTCAGGTTTACTTTATACCTTGGACCATCTTATTGACGATGAAACACAGAAATTGCATCGGAATTAAATACAAAAGGCACAAAGCCGACTTAAGTACAAGAAGACTGACTCTTCTTACTGTCTATGTTTGAACCATTCCTGTGACACTAGTTATAGAGTCAGATGCTTCGCTTCAGGTTTACTGTATCTCTTGAACCTTCTTATTAACGATGAATCACAGAAATTGCATCGGAATTAAATACAAAATGCACAATGCCGACTTAAGTACAAGAAGAATGACTCTTCTTACTGTCTATAATTCGAACCATTCCAGTGACACTAGTTATAGATTCCGATGCTTCACTTCAGGTTTACTGTACCCGTAGGACCTTCTTATTGACGATGAAACACAGAAATTGCATCGGAAGTAAATACAAAAAGCACAATGCCGACTTAGGTACAAGAAGACTGACTCTTCTTACTGTCTATGTTTCGAACCATCCCTGTGACATTAGTTATTATATTCCGATGCTTCACTCCAGGTTTACTGTCTCCCTCTGACCTTCTTATTGACGATGAAACACAGAAATTGCATCGGAACTAAATACAAAAGGCACAATGCCGACTTAAGTACAAGAAGACTTACTCTTCTTACTGTCTATTTTTTGAACTATTCCTGTGACACTAGTTATTGATTCCGATGCTTCACTTCAGGTTTACTGTATCCCTCTGACCTTCTTATTGACGATGAAACACGGAAATTGCATCGGAATTAAATACAAAAGGCACAATGCCGACTTAAGTACAAGAAGACTGTCTCTTCTTACTGTCTATGTTTGAACCATTCCTGTGACACTAGTTATAGATTCCGATGCTTCACTTCAGGTTTACTGTATCCCTTGGACCTTCTTATTGACGATGAAACACAGAAATTGCATCGGAATTAAATACAAAAGGCACAATGCCGACTTCAGTGCTTAAAGACCGACTCTTCTTACTGACAATGATTTTAACCATTCCTGTGACACTAGTTATGGATTCCGATGCTTCACTTCAGGTTTACTGTATCCCTTGGACATTCTTATTGGCGATGAAACACAGACATTGCATCGGAATAAAATACAAAAGGCAAAATGCCGACTTAAGTACACGAAGACTGACTCTTCTTACTGTCAATGTTTTGAACCATTCCTGTGACACTAGTTATAGATTCCGATGCTACACTCCAGGTTTACTGTATCCCTTGGACCTTTTTATTGACGATGAAACACAGAAATTGCATCGGAATTAAATACAAAAGGCAAAATGCCGACTTAAGTACAAGAAGACTTACTGTTCTTACTGGCTATGTTTTGAAACATTCCTGTGACACTATTTATAGATTCCGATGCTTCACTTCAGGTTTACTGTATCCCTCTGAGCTTCTTGTTGACGATGAAACACAGAAATTGCATCGGAATTAAATAGAAAAGGCACAATGTCGACTTAAGTACAAGAAGACTGACTCTTCTTACTGTCTATGTTTTGAACCATTCCTGTGACACTAGTTATAGATTCCGATGTTTCATTCCAGGTTTACTGTATCCCTTGGACATTCTTATTGACGATGAATTACAGAAATTGCATCGGAATTAAATACAAAGGGCACAATGCCGACTTAAGTACAAGAAGACTGACTCTTCCTACTGTCTACGTTTTGAACCAATTCTGTGACACTAGTTATAGAGTCCGATGCTTCACTTCAGGTTTACTTTATACCTTGGACCATCTTATTGACGATGAAACACAGAAATTGCATCGGAATCAAATACAAAAGGCACAATGCCGACTTAAGTACAAGAAGAATGACTCTTCCTATGTCTATGTTTTGAACCATTCCTGTGACACTAGTTTTGGATTCCGATGCGTCACTTCAGGTTTACTGTATCCCTCTGACCTTCTTATTGACGATGAAACACAGAAATTGCATCGGAATTAAATACAAAAGTCACAATGCCGACTTAAGTACAAGAAGACTGACTCTTCTTACTGTCTATGCTTTGAACCATTCCTGTGACAGTAGTTATAGATTCCGATGCTTCACTTCAGGTTTACTGTTTCCCTTGGAACTTCTTATTGACGATGAAACACAGAAATTGCATCGGAATTAAATACAAAGGGCACAATGCCGACCTAAGTACAAGAAGACTGACTCTTCCTACTGTCTACGTTTTGAACCAATTTTGTGACACTAGTTATAGAGTCCGATGCTTCACTTCAGGTTTAGTGTATCACTTGGACCTTCTTATCGAAGATGAATCACAGAAATTCCATCGGAATTAAATACAAAAGGCACAATGCCGACTAAAGTACAAGAAGACTGACTCTTCTTACTGTCTATGGTTTGAACCAATACTGTGACACTAGTTATAGATTCCGATGCTTCACTTCAGGTTTATTGTATTCCTTGGACCTTCTTATTGACGATGAAACATAGAAATTGCATCGGAATTAAATACAAAAGGCACAATGCCGACTTTAGTACAAGAAGACTGACTCTTCCTACTGTCTATGTTTTGAACCATTCCTGTGACATTAGTTATAGATTCCGATGTTTCACTTGAGGTTTAGTGTATACCACTGACCTTATTGACGATGAAAAACAGAAATTGAATCGGAATTAAATACAAAAGGCACAATGCCGACTTAAGGACAGGAAGACTGACTCTTCTTACTGACTATGTTTTGAACCATTGCTGTGACTCTAGTTACATATTCCGATGCTTCACTTCAGGTTTACTGTATCCCTCTGACCTTCTTATTGACGATGAAACACATTAATTGGATCGGAATTAAATACAAAAATCACAATGCCGACATAAGTACAAGAAGACTGACTCTTCTTACTGTCTATGTTTTGAACCAATACTGTGACACCAGTTATAGGTTCCGATGCTTCACTCCAGGTTTACTGTATCCCTTGGACCTTCTAGTTGACGATGAAACACAGAAATTGCATCGGAATTAAATACAAAAGGCACAATGCCGACTTAAGGACAAGAAGATTGAATCTTCTTACTGACTATGTTTTTAACCATTCCTGTGACACTAGTCATAGATTCCGATGCTTCACTTCAGGTTTACCGTATCCCTCTGACCTTCTTATTGACGATGAAACACAGAAATTGCATATTAATTAAATACGAAAGGCACAATGCCGACTTAAGTACAGGAAGACTGACTCTTCTTACTGTCTATGTTTGTACCATTCCTGTGACACTAGTTATAGATTCCGATGCTTCAGGTTTACTGTATCCCTTTGACCTTATTATTGACGGTGAAACACAGAAATTGCATCGGTATTAAATACAAAAGGCACAATGCCGACCTAAGTACAACAAGACTGACTCTTCCTACTGTCTATGTTTTGAACCATTCCTGTGACACTAGTTGTGGATTCCGATGCTTCACTTCAGGTTTACTGTATCCCTCCGACCTTCTTAATGACGATGAAACACATAAACTTCATCGGAATTAAATACAAAAGGCACAATGCCGACTTAAGTACAAGAAGACTGACTCTTCCTACTGTCTACGTTTTCAACCAATTCTGTGACACTAGTTATAGAGTCCGATGCTTCACTTAAGGATTACTCTATCACTTGGACCTTCTTATTGAAGATGAATCACAGAAATTGCATTGGAATTAAATACAAAAGGCACAATGCCGACTTAAGGACAAGAAGACTGACTCTTCTCACTGACTATGTTTTGAACCATTCCTGTGTCTCTAGTCATAGATTCCGATGCTTCACTTCAGGTTTACTGTATCCCTCTGACCGTCTTATTGACGATGAAACACAGAAATTGCATCGGAATTAAATACAAAAGCCACAATGCCGACTTAAGTGCAAGAAGACTGAGTCTTCTTACTGTCTATGTTTTTGAACCAATACTGTGACACTAGTTATAGATTCCGATGCTTCACTTCAGGTTTATTGTATTCCTTGGACCTTCCTATTGACGATGAAACACAGAAATTGCATCGGAATTAAATACAAAAGGCACATTGCCTACATAAGTACAAGAAGACTGACTCTTCTTACTGTCTATGTTTTGAACCAATACTGTGACACAAGTTATAGATTCCGATGCTTCACTTCAGGTATACTGTATCAGTTGGACCTTCTTATTGAAGATGAATCACAGAAATTCCATCGGAATTAAGTACAAAAGGCACAATGCCGACTTAAGTACAAGAAGACTGACTCTTCTTACTGTCTATGTTTTGAACCAATACTGTGACACTAGTTATAGATTCCGATGCTTCACTTCAGGTTTATTGTATTCCTTGGACCTTCTTATTGACGATGAAACACAGAAATTGCATCGGAATTAAATACAAAAGGCACATTGCCTACATAAGTACAAGAAGACTGACTCTTCTTACTGTCTATGTTTTGAACCGATACTGTGACACAAGTTATAGATTCCGATGCTTCACTTCAGGTTTACTGTATCAGTTGGACCTTCTTATTGAAGATGAATCACAGAAATTCCATCGGAATTAAGTACAAAAGTCACAATGCCGACTTAAGTACAAGAAGACTGACTCTTCTTACTGTCTATGTTTTGAACCAATACTGTGACACTAGTTATAGATTCCGATGCTTCACTTCAGGTTTATTGTATTCCTTGGACCTTCTTATTGACGATGAAACACAGAAATTGCTTCGGAAGTAAATACAAAAAGCACAATGCCGACTTAACTACAAGAAGACTGACTCTTCTTACTGTCTATGTTTTAACCATCACTGTGACATTAGTTATAGATTCCGATTCTTCACTCCAGGTTTATTGTATCCCTCTGCCCTTCTTATTGACGATGAAACACAGAAATTGCATCGGAATTAAATAGAAAAGGCACAATGCCGACTTCAGTGCTTAAAGACCGACTATTCTTACTGACAATGATTTTAACCATTCCTGTGACACTAGTTATGGATTCCGATGCTTCACTTCAGGTTTACTGTATTCCTTGGACCTTCTTATTGGCCATGAAACACAGAAATTGCATCGGAATAAAATACAAAATGCAAAATGCCGACTTAAGTACACGAAGACTGACTCTTCTTACTGTCAATGTTTTGAACCATTCCTGTGACACTAGTTATAGATTCCGATGCTACACTCCAGGTTTACTGTATCCCTTGGACCTTTTTATTGACGATGAAACACAGAAATTGCATCGGAATTAAATACAAAAGGCAAAATGCCGACTTAAGTACAAGAAGACATACTCTTCCTACTGGCTATGTTTTGAACCACTCCTGTGACACTATTTATAGATTCCGATGCTTCACTTCAGGTTTACTGTATCCCTCTGACCTTCTGTTTGACGATGAAACACAGAAATTGCATCGGAATTAAATAGAAAAGGCTCAATGTCGACTTAAGTACAAGAAGACTGACTCTTCTTACTGTCTATGTTTTGAACCATTCCTGTGACACTAGTTATAGATTCCGATGTTTCATTCCAGGTTTACTGTATCCCTTGGACATTCTTATTGACGATGAAATACAGAAATTGCATCGGAATTAAGTACAAAGGGCACAATGCCGACTTAAGTACAAGAAGACTGACTCTTCCTACTGTCTACGATTTGAACCAATTCTGTGACACTAGTTATAGAGTCCGATGCTTCACTTCAGGTTTACTTTATACTTTGGACCATCTTATTGACGATGAAACACAGAAATTGCAGCGGAATTAAATATAAAAAGCACAATGCCGACATAAGTACAAGAAGACTGACTCTTCTTACTGTCTATGTTTTGAACCAATACTGTGACACCAGTTATAGGTTCCGATGCTTCACTCAAGGTTTGCTGTATCCCTTGGACCTTCTTGTTGGCGACGAAACACAGAAATTGCATCGGAATTAAATAGAAAAGGCACAATGCCGACTTAAGGACAAGAAGACTGAATCTTCTTACTGAATATGTTTTGAACCATTCCTGTGACACTAGTCGTAGATTCCGATGCTTCACTTCAGGTTTACTGTATCCCTCAGACCTTCTTATTGACGGTGAAATACAGAAATTGCATATTAATTAAATACGAAAGGAACAATGCCGACTTAAGTACAGGAAGACTGACTCTTCTTACTGTCAATGTTTGTACCATTCCTGTGACACTAGTTATAGATTCCGATGCTTCACTTCAGGTTTACTGTATCCCTCTGACCTTATTGCCGATGAAACACAGACATTTCATCGGATTTAAATACAAAAGGCGCAATGCCGACCTAAAGAAAAGAAGACTGACTCTTCTTACTGACTGTGTTTTGAACCATTCCTGTGAAACGACTTACAGATTCCGATGCTTCACTTCAGGTTAACTGTATACCTCTGACCCTCTTATTGACGATGAAACACAGAAATTGCATCGGAATTAAATACAAAGGGCACAATGCCGACCTAAGTACAAGAAGAGTGACTCTTCCTACTGTGTACGTTTTGAACCAATTCTGTGACACTAGTTATAGAGTCCGATGCTTCACTTCAGGTTTACTGTATCACTTGGACCTTCTTATTGAAGATGAATCACAGAAATTGCATCGGAATTAAATACAAATTGCACAATGAAGACTTAAGGACAAGAAGACTGACTCTTCTTACTGAGCATGTTTTGAACCATTCCTGTGACTCTAGTTATAGATTCCGATGCTTCACTTCAGGTTTACTGTATCCCTCTGACCTTCTTATTGACGATGAAACACAGAAATTGCAACGGAATTAAATACAAAAGCCACAATGCCGACTTAAGTGCAAGAAGACTGAGTCTTCTTACTGTCTATGTTTTGAACCAATACTGTGACACTAGTTATAGATTCCGATGCATCACTTCAGGTTTACTGTATTCCTTGGACCTTCTTATTGACGATGAAACACAGAAATTGCATCGGAATTAAATACAAAAGGCACATTGCCTACATAAGTACAAGAAGACTGACTCTTCTTACTGTCTATGTTTTGAACGAATACTGTGACACAAGTTATAGATTCCGATGCTTCACTTCAGGTTTACTGTATTCCTTGGACCTTCTTATTGGCGATGAAACTCAGAAATTGCATCGGAACAAAATACAAAAGGCACATTGCCGACATAAGTACAAGAAGACTGACTCTTCTTACTGTCAATGATTTGAACCATTCCTGTGACACTAGTTATAGATTCCAATGCTACACTCCAGGTTTACTGTTTCCCTTGGACCTTCTTATTGACGATGAAACACAGAAATTGCATCGGAATTAAATACAAAAGGCACAATGCCGACTTAAGTACAAGAAGACATACTCTTCTTACTGACTATGGTTTGAACCATTCCTGTTACACTAGTTATAGATTCCGATGCTTCACTTCAGGTTTACTGTATCCCTCTGACCTTCTTATTGACGATGAAACACAGAAATTGCATTGAAATTAAATTGCAAAGGCACAATGTCGACTTAAGTACAAGAAGACTGACTCTTCTTACTGTCTATGTTTTGAACCATTCCTGTGACACTAGTTATAGATTCCGATGCTTCATTCCAGGTTTACTGTATCCCTTGGACCTTCTTATTGACGATGAAACACAGAAATTGCATCGGAATTAAATATAAAGGGCACAATACCGACTTAAGTACAAGAAGACCGACTCTCCCTACTGTCTACGTTTTGAACCAATTCTGTGACACTAGTTATAGAGTCCGATGCTTCACTTCAGGTTTACTTTATACCTTGGACCATCTTATTGACGATGAAACACAGAAATTGCATCGGAATTAAATACAAATGGCACAATGCCGACTTAAGTACAAGAAGACTCACACTTCCAACTCTCTATGTTTTGAACCATTCCTGTGACACTAGTTTTGGATTCCGATGCTTCACTTCAGGTTTACTGTATCCCTCTGACCTTCTTATTGACGATGAAACACAGAAATTGCATCGGAATTAAATACAAAAGTCACAATGCCGACTTAAGTACAAGAAGACTGACTCTTCTTACTGTCTATGCTTTGAACCATTCCTGTGACACTAGTTATAGAGTCCGATGGTTAACTTCAGGTTTACCTTATACCTTGGACCATCTTATTGACGATGAAACACAGAAATTGCATCGGAATTAAATACAAAAGGCACAATGCCGACTTAAGTACAAGAAGACTGACTCTTCTTGCTGTCTATGTTTTGAACCAATACTGTGACACTAGTTATAGATTCCGATGCTTCACTTCAGGTTTATTGTATTCCTTGGACCTTCTTATTGACGATGAAACACAGAATATTGCATCGGAATTAAATACAAAAGGACAATGCCGACTTAAGTACAAGAAGACTGACTCTTCCTACTGTCTATGTTTTGAACCATTCCTGTGACACTAGTTATAGATTCCGATGCTTCATTCTAGGTTTACTGTATCCCTTGGACCTTCTTATTGACGATGAAACACAGAAATTGCATCGGAATTAAATACAAAAGGCACAATGCCGACTTCAGTGCTTAAAGACCGACTCTTCTTACTGACAATGATTTTAACCATTCCTTTGACACTAGTTATGGATTCCGAAGCTTCACTTCAGGTTTACTGTATCCCTTGTACCTTCTTATTGGCGATGAAACACAGAAACTGCATCGGAATAAAATACAAAAGGCAAAATGCCGACTTTAGTACACGAAGACTGACTCTTCTTACTGTCAATGTTTTGAACCATTCCTATGACACTAGTTATAGATTCCGATGCTACACTCAAGGTTTACTGTATCCCTTGGACCTTTTTATTGACGATGAAACACAGAAATTGCATCCGAATTAAATACAAAAGGCAAAATGCCGACTTAAGTACAAGAAGACATACTCTTCTTACTGGCTATGTTTTGAACCATTCCTGTGACACTAGTTATAGATTCCCATGCTTCACTTCAGGTTTACTGTATCCCTCTGACCTTCTTATTGACGATGAAACACAAAAATTGCATCGGAATTAAATAGAAAAGGCACAATGTCGACTTAAGTACAAGAAGACTGACTCTTCTTACTGTCTATGTTTTGAACCATTCCTGTGACACTAGTTATAGATTCCGATGTTTCATTCCAGGTTTACTGTATCCCTTGGACATTCTTATTGACGATGAAATTCAGAAATTGCATCGGAATTAAATACAAAGGGCACAATGCCGACTTAAGTACAAGAAGACTGACTCTTCCTACTGTCTACGTTTTGAACCAATTCTGTGACACTAGTTATAGAGTCCGATGCTTCACTTCAGGTTTACTTTATACCTTGGACCATCTTATTGACGATGAAACACAGAAATTGCGTCGGAATTAAATACAAAAGGCACAATGCCGACTTAAGTACATGATGACTGACTCTTCCTACTGTCTATGTTTTGAACCATTCCTGTGACACTAGTTTTGGATTCCGATGCTTCACTTCAGGTTTACTGTACCCCTCTGACCTTCTTATTGACGATGAAACACAGAAATTGCATCGGAATTAAACACATAAGTCACAATGCCGACTTAAGGACAAGAAAACTGAATCTTCATACTGACTATGTTTTGAACCAATACTGTGACACTAGTTATATATTCCGATGTTTCACTTGAGGTTTAGTGTATACCACTGACCATATTGCCGATGAAAAACAGAAATTGAATCGGAATTAAATACAAAAGGCACAATGCCGACTTAAGGACAAGAAGACTGACTCTTCTTACTGACTATGTTTTGAACCATTGCAGTGAATCTAGTTACATATTCCGATGATTCACTTCAGGTTTACTGTATCCCTCTGACCTTCTTATTGACGATTAAACACAGAAATTGCATCGGAATTAAATACAAAAGCCACAATGCCGACTTAAGTACAAGAAGACTGACTCTTCTTACTGTGTATGTTTTGAACCAATACTGTGACACTAGTTATAGATTCCGATGCTTCACTTCAGGTTTACTGTATTCCTAGGACCTTCTTATTGTCGATGAAACACAGAAATTGCATCGGAATTAAATAGAAAAGGCACAATGCCGACATAAGTACAAGAAGACTGACTCTTCTTACTGTCTATGTTGTGAACCAATACTGTGACACCAGTTATAGGTTCCGATGCTTCACTCCAGGTTTACTGTATCCCTTGGACCTTCTTGTTGACGATGAAACACCGAAATTGCATCGGAATTAAATACAAAAGGCACAATGCCGACTTAAGGACAAGAAAACTGAATCTTCATACTGACTATGTTTTGAACCAATACTGTGACACTAGTTATAGATTGCGATGCTTCACTTCAGGTTTACTGTATTCCTTGGACCTTCTTATTGACGATGAAACACAGAAATTGCATCGGAATTAAATACAAAAGGCACATTGCCTACATAAGTACAAGAAGGCTAACTCTTCTTACTGTCTATGATTTGAACCAATACTGTGACACAAGTTATAGATTCCGATGCTTCACTTCAGGTTTACTGTATCACTTGGACCTTCTTATTGAAGATGAATCACAGAAATTCCATCGGAATTAAATACAAAAGGCACAATGCCGACTTAAGTACAGGAAGACTGACTCTTCTTACTGTCTAAGTTTGTACCATTCCTGTGACACTAGTTATAGATTCCGATGCTTCAGGTTTACTGTATCCCTCTGACCTTATTATTAACGGTGAAACACAGAAATTGCATCGGAATTAAGTACAAAAGGCACAATGCCGACCTAAGCACAACAAGACTGACTCTTCCTACTGTCTATGTTTTGAACCATTCCTGTGACACTAGTTGTGGATTCCGATGCTTCACTTCAGGTTTACTGTATCCCTCTGACCTTCTTAATGACGATGAAACACATAAACTGCATCGGAATTAAATACAAAAGGCACAATGTCGACTTAAGTACAAGAAGACTGACTCTTCTTACTGTCTATGTTTTGAACCATTCCTGTGACACTAGTTATAGATTCCGATGCTTCATTCCAGGTTTACTGTATCCCTTGGACCTTCTTATTGACGATGAAACACAGAAATTGCATCGGAATTAAATATAAAGGGCACAATACCGACTTAAGTACAAGAAGACCGACTCTCCCTACTGTCTACGTTTTGAACCAATTCTGTGACACTAGTTATAGAGTCCGATGCTTCACTTCAGGTTTACTTTATACCTTGGACCATCTTATTGACGATGAAACACAGAAATTGCATCGGAATTAAATACAAATGGCACAATGCCGACTTAAGTACAAGAAGACTCACACTTCCAACTCTCTATGTTTTGAACCATTCCTGTGACACTAGTTTTGGATTCCGATGCTTCACTTCAGGTTTACTGTATCCCTCTGACCTTCTTATTGACGATGAAACACAGAAATTGCATCGGAATTAAATACAAAAGTCACAATGCCGACTTAAGTACAAGAAGACTGACTCTTCTTACTGTCTATGCTTTGAACCATTCCTGTGACACTAGTTATAGAGTCCGATGGTTAACTTCAGGTTTACCTTATACCTTGGACCATCTTATTGACGATGAAACACAGAAATTGCATCGGAATTAAATACAAAAGGCACAATGCCGACTTAAGTACAAGAAGACTGACTCTTCTTGCTGTCTATGTTTTGAACCAATACTGTGACACTAGTTATAGATTCCGATGCTTCACTTCAGGTTTATTGTATTCCTTGGACCTTCTTATTGACGATGAAACACAGAATATTGCATCGGAATTAAATACAAAAGGACAATGCCGACTTAAGTACAAGAAGACTGACTCTTCCTACTGTCTATGTTTTGAACCATTCCTGTGACACTAGTTATAGATTCCGATGCTTCATTCTAGGTTTACTGTATCCCTTGGACCTTCTTATTGACGATGAAACACAGAAATTGCATCGGAATTAAATACAAAAGGCACAATGCCGACTTCAGTGCTTAAAGACCGACTCTTCTTACTGACAATGATTTTAACCATTCCTTTGACACTAGTTATGGATTCCGAAGCTTCACTTCAGGTTTACTGTATCCCTTGTACCTTCTTATTGGCGATGAAACACAGAAACTGCATCGGAATAAAATACAAAAGGCAAAATGCCGACTTTAGTACACGAAGACTGACTCTTCTTACTGTCAATGTTTTGAACCATTCCTATGACACTAGTTATAGATTCCGATGCTACACTCAAGGTTTACTGTATCCCTTGGACCTTTTTATTGACGATGAAACACAGAAATTGCATCCGAATTAAATACAAAAGGCAAAATGCCGACTTAAGTACAAGAAGACATACTCTTCTTACTGGCTATGTTTTGAACCATTCCTGTGACACTAGTTATAGATTCCCATGCTTCACTTCAGGTTTACTGTATCCCTCTGACCTTCTTATTGACGATGAAACACAAAAATTGCATCGGAATTAAATAGAAAAGGCACAATGTCGACTTAAGTACAAGAAGACTGACTCTTCTTACTGTCTATGTTTTGAACCATTCCTGTGACACTAGTTATAGATTCCGATGTTTCATTCCAGGTTTACTGTATCCCTTGGACATTCTTATTGACGATGAAATTCAGAAATTGCATCGGAATTAAATACAAAGGGCACAATGCCGACTTAAGTACAAGAAGACTGACTCTTCCTACTGTCTACGTTTTGAACCAATTCTGTGACACTAGTTATAGAGTCCGATGCTTCACTTCAGGTTTAATTTATACCTTGGACCATCTTATTGACGATGAAACACAGAAATTGCGTCGGAATTAAATACAAAAGGCACAATGCCGACTTAAGTACATGATGACTGACTCTTCCTACTGTCTATGTTTTGAACCATTCCTGTGACACTAGTTTTGGATTCCGATGCTTCACTTCAGGTTTACTGTACCCCTCTGACCTTCTTATTGACGATGAAACACAGAAATTGCATCGGAATTAAACACATAAGTCACAATGCCGACTTAAGGACAAGAAAACTGAATCTTCATACTGATATGTTTTGAACCAATACTGTGACACTAGTTATATATTCCGATGTTTCACTTGAGGTTTAGTGTATACCACTGACCATATTGCCGATGAAAAACAGAAATTGAATCGGAATTAAACACAAAAGGCACAATGCCGACTTAAGGACAAGAAGACTGACTCTTCTTACTGACTATGTTTTGAACCATTGCAGTGAATCTAGTTACATATTCCGATGATTCACTTCAGGTTTACTGTATCCCTCTGACCTTCTTATTGACGATTAAACAGAGAAATTGCATCGGAATTAAATACAAAAGCCACAATGCCGACTTAAGTACAAGAAGACTGACTCTTCTTACTGTGTATGTTTTGAACCAATACTGTGACACTAGTTATAGATTCCGATGCTTCACTTCAGGTTTACTGTATTCCTAGGACCTTCTTATTGTCGATGAAACACAGAAATTGCATCGGAATTAAATAGAAAAGGCACAATGCCGACATAAGTACAAGAAGACTGACTCTTCTTACTGTCTATGTTGTGAACCAATACTGTGACACCAGTTATAGGTTCCGATGCTTCACTCCAGGTTTACTGTATCCCTTGGACCTTCTTGTTGACGATGAAACACCGAAATTGCATCGGAATTAAATACAAATGGCACAATGCCGACTTAAGGACAAGAAAACTGAATCTTCATACTGACTATGTTTTGAACCAATACTGTGACACTAGTTATAGATTCCGATGCTTCACTTCAGGTTTACTGTATTCCTTGGACCTTCTTATTGACGATGAAACACAGAAATTGCATCGGAATTAAATACAAAAGGCACATTGCCTACATAAGTACAAGAAGGCTAACTCTTCTTACTGTCTATGATTTGAACCAATACTGTGACACAAGTTATAGATTCCGATGCTTCACTTCAGGTTTACTGTATCACTTGGACCTTCTTATTGAAGATGAATCACAGAAATTCCATCGGAATTAAATACAAAAGGCACAATGCCGACTTAAGTACAGGAAGACTGACTCTTCTTACTGTCTAAGTTTGTACCATTCCTGTGACACTAGTTATAGATTCCGATGCTTCAGGTTTACTGTATCCCTCTGACCTTATTATTAACGGTGAAACACAGAAATTGCATCGGAATTAAGTACAAAAGGCACAATGCCGACCTAAGCACAACAAGACTGACTCTTCCTACTGTCTATGTTTTGAACCATTCCTGTGACACTAGTTGTGGATTCCGATGCTTCACTTCAGGTTTACTGTATCCCTCTGACCTTCTTAATGACGATGAAACACATAAACTGCATCGGAATTAAATACAAAAGGCACAATGCCGACTTAAGGACAAGAAGACTGACTCTTCTTACTGACTATGTTTTGAACCATTCCTGTGACTTTAGTTATAGATGCCGATGCTTCACTTCAGGTTTACTGTATCCCTCTGACCTTCTTAGTGACTATGAAACACAGAAATTGCATCGGAATTAAATACAAAAGCCACAATGCCGACTTAAGTGCAAGAAGACTGAGTCTTCTTACTGTCTATGTTTTGAACCAATACTGTGACACTAGTTATAGATTCCGATGCTTCACTTCAGGTTTACTGTATTCCTTGGACCTTCTTATTGACGATGAAACACAGAAATTGCATCGGAATTAAATACAAAAGGCACATTGCCTACATAAGTACAAGAAGACTAACTCTTCTTACTGTCCATGTTTTGAACCAATAATGTGACACAAGTTATAGATTCCGATGCTTCACTTCAGGTTTACTGTATTCCTTGGACCTTCTTATTGGCGATGAAACTCAGAAATTGCATCGGAATAAAATACAAAAGGCACATTGCCTACATAAGTACAAGAAGACTGACTCTTCTTACTGTCAATGATTTGAACCATTCCTGTGACACTAGTTATAGATTCCGATGCTACACTCCAGGTTTACTGTATCCCTTCGACCTTCTTATTGACGATGAAACACAGAAATTGCATCGGAATTAAATGCAAAAGGCACAATGCCGACTTAAGTACAAGAAGACATACTCTTCTTACTGACTATGGTTTGAACCATTCCTGTTACACTAGTTATAGATTCCGATGCTTCACTTCAGGTTTACTGTATCCCTCTGACCTTCTTATTGACGATGAAACACAGAAATTGCATCGGAATTAAATAGAAAAGGCACAATGTCGACTTAAGTACAAGAAGAGTGACTCTTCTTACTGTCTATGTTTTGAACCATTATGTGACACTAGTTATAGATTCCAATGCTTCATTCCAGGTTTACTGTATCCCTTGGACCTTCTTATTGACGATGAAACACAGCAATTGCATCGGAATCAAATACAAAGGGCACAATGCCGACTTAAGTACAAGAAGACCGACTCTTCCTACTGTCTACGTTTTGAACCAATTCTGTGACACTAGTTATAGAGTCCAATGCTTCACTTCAGGTTTACTTTATACCTTGGACCATCTTATTGACGATGAAACACAGAAATTGCATCGGAATTAAATACAAAAGGCACAATGCCGACTTAAGTACAAGAAGACTGACTCTTCTTACTGTCTATGTTTGAACCATTCCTGTGACACTAGTTATAGAGTCAGATGCTTCGCTTCAGGTTTACTGTATCTCTTGAACCTTCTTATTAACGATGAATCACAGAAATTGCATCGGAATTAAATACAAAAGGCACAATGCCGACTTAAGTACAAGAAGAATGACTCTTCTTACTGTCTATAATTCGAACCATTCCAGTGACACTAGTTATAGATTCCGATGCTTCACTTCAGGTTTACTGTACCCGTAGGACCTTCTTATTGACGATGAAACACAGAAATTGCATCGGAAGTAAATACAAAAAGCACAATGCCGACTTAGGTACAAGAAGACTGACTCTTCTTACTGTCTATGTTTCGAACCATCCCTGTGACATTAGTTATTATATTCCGATGCTTCACTCCAGGTTTACTGTATCCCTCTGACCTTCTTATTGACGATGAAACACAGAAATTGCATCGGAACTAAATACAAAAGGCACAATACCGACTTAAGTACAAGAAGACTTACTCTTCTTACTGTCTATTTTTTGAACTATTCCTGTGACACTAGTTATAGATTCCGATGCTTCACTTCAGGTTTACTGTATCCCTCTGACCTTCTTATTGACGATGAAACACGGAAATTGCATCGGAATTAAATACAAAAGGCACAATGCCGACTTAAGTACAAGAAGACTGTCTCTTCTTACTGTCTATGTTTGAACCATTCCTGTGACACTAGTTATAGATTCCGATGCTTCACTTCAGGTTTACTGTATCCCTTGGACCTTCTTATTGACGATGAAACACAGAAATTGCATCGGAATTAAATACAAAAGGCACAATGCCGACTTCAGTGCTTAAAGACCGACTCTTCTTACTGACAATGATTTTAACCATTCCTGTGACACTAGTTATGGATTCCGATGCTTCACTTCAGGTTTACTGTATCCCTTGGACATTCTTATTGGCGATGAAACACAGAAATTGCATCGGAATAAAATACAAAAGGCACATTGCCTACATAAGTACAAGAAGACTGACTCTTCTTACTGTCAATGATTTGAACCATTCCTGTGACACTAGTTATAGATTCCGATGCTACACTCCAGGTTTACTGTATCCCTTCGACCTTCTTATTGACGATGAAACACAGAAATTGCATCGGAATTAAATGCAAAAGGCACAATGCCGACTTAAGTACAAGAAGACATACTCTTCTTACTGACTATGGTTTGAACCATTCCTGTTACACTAGTTATAGATTCCGATGCTTCACTTCAGGTTTACTGTATCCCTCTGACCTTCTTATTGACGATGAAACACAGAAATTGCATCGGAATTAAATAGAAAAGGCACAATGTCGACTTAAGTACAAGAAGAGTGACTCTTCTTACTGTCTATGTTTTGAACCATTATGTGACACTAGTTATAGATTCCAATGCTTCATTCCAGGTTTACTGTATCCCTTGGACCTTCTTATTGACGATGAAACACAGCAATTGCATCGGAATCAAATACAAAGGGCACAATGCCGACTTAAGTACAAGAAGACCGACTCTTCCTACTGTCTACGTTTTGAACCAATTCTGTGACACTAGTTATAGAGTCCAATGCTTCACTTCAGGTTTACTTTATACCTTGGACCATCTTATTGACGATGAAACACAGAAATTGCATCGGAATTAAATACAAAAGGCACAATGCCGACTTAAGTACAAGAAGACTGACTCTTCTTACTGTCTATGTTTGAACCATTCCTGTGACACTAGTTATAGAGTCAGATGCTTCGCTTCAGGTTTACTGTATCTCTTGAACCTTCTTATTAACGATGAATCACAGAAATTGCATCGGAATTAAATACAAAAGGCACAATGCCGACTTAAGTACAAGAAGAATGACTCTTCTTACTGTCTATAATTCGAACCATTCCAGTGACACTAGTTATAGATTCCGATGCTTCACTTCAGGTTTACTGTACCCGTAGGACCTTCTTATTGACGATGAAACACAGAAATTGCATCGGAAGTAAATACAAAAAGCACAATGCCGACTTAGGTACAAGAAGACTGACTCTTCTTACTGTCTATGTTTCGAACCATCCCTGTGACATTAGTTATTATATTCCGATGCTTCACTCCAGGTTTACTGTATCCCTCTGACCTTCTTATTGACGATGAAACACAGAAATTGCATCGGAACTAAATACAAAAGGCACAATACCGACTTAAGTACAAGAAGACTTACTCTTCTTACTGTCTATTTTTTGAACTATTCCTGTGACACTAGTTATAGATTCCGATGCTTCACTTCAGGTTTACTGTATCCCTCTGACCTTCTTATTGACGATGAAACACGGAAATTGCATCGGAATTAAATACAAAAGGCACAATGCCGACTTAAGTACAAGAAGACTGTCTCTTCTTACTGTCTATGTTTGAACCATTCCTGTGACACTAGTTATAGATTCCGATGCTTCACTTCAGGTTTACTGTATCCCTTGGACCTTCTTATTGACGATGAAACACAGAAATTGCATCGGAATTAAATACAAAAGGCACAATGCCGACTTCAGTGCTTAAAGACCGACTCTTCTTACTGACAATGATTTTAACCATTCCTGTGACACTAGTTATGGATTCCGATGCTTCACTTCAGGTTTACTGTATCCCTTGGACATTCTTATTGGCGATGAAACACAGAAATTGCATCGGAATAAAATACAAAAGGCAAAATGCCGACTTAAGTACACGAAGACTGACTCTTCTTACTGTCAATGTTTTGAACCATTCCTGTGACACTAGTTATAGATTCCGATGCTACACTCCAGGTTTACTTTATACCTTGGACCATCTTATTGACGATGAAACACAGAAATTGCATCGGAATCAAATACAAAAGGCACAATGCCGACTTAAGTACAAGAAGAATGACTCTTCCTATGTCTATGTTTTGAACCATTCCTGTGACACTAGTTTTGGATTCCGATGCGTCACTTCAGGTTTACTGTATCCCTCTGACCTTCTTATTGACGATGAAACACAGAAATTGCATCGGAATTAAATACAAAAGTCACAATGCCGACTTAAGTACAAGAAGACTGACTCTTCTTACTGTCTATGCTTTGAACCATTCCTGTGACAGTAGTTATAGATTCCGATGCTTCACTTCAGGTTTACTGTTTCCCTTGGAACTTCTTATTGACGATGAAACACAGAAATTGCATCGGAATTAAATACAAAGGGCACAATGCCGACCTAAGTACAAGAAGACTGACTCTTCCTACTGTCTACGTTTTGAACCAATTTTGTGACACTAGTTATAGAGTCCGATGCTTCACTTCAGGTTTACTGTATCACTTGGACCTTCTTATCGAAGATGAATCACAGAAATTCCATCGGAATTAAATACAAAAGGCACAATGCCGACTTAAGGACAGGAAGACTGACTCTTCTTACTGACTATGTTTTGAACCATTGCTGTGACTCTAGTTACATATTCCGATGCTTCACTTCAGGTTTACTGTATCCCTCTGACCTTCTTATTGACGATGAAACACATTAATTGGATCGGAATTAAATACAAAAATCCCAATGCCGACATAAGTACAAGAAGACTGACTCTTCTTACTGTCTATGTTTTGAACCAATACTGTGACACCAGTTATAGGTTCCGATGCTTCACTCCAGGTTTACTGTATCCCTTGGACCTTCTAGTTGACGATGAAACACAGAAATTGCATCGGAATTAAATACAAAAGGCACAATGCCGACTTAAGGACAAGAAGATTGAATCTTCTTACTGACTATGTTTTTAACCATTCCTGTGACACTAGTCATAGATTCCGATGCTTCACTTCAGGTTTACCGTATCCCACTGACCTTCTTATTGACGATGAAACACAGAAATTGCATATTAATTAAATACGAAAGGCACAATGCCGACTTAAGTACAGGAAGACTGACTCTTCTTACTGTCTATGTTTGTACCATTCCTGTGACACTAGTTATAGATTCCGATGCTTCAGGTTTACTGTATCCCTCTGACCTTATTATTGACGGTGAAACACAGAAATTGCATCGGTATTAAATACAAAAGGCACAATGCCGACCTAAGTACAACAAGACTGACTCTTCCTACTGTCTATGTTTTGAACCATTCCTGTGACACTAGTTGTGGATTCCGATGCTTCACTTCAGGTTTACTGTATCCCTCCGACCTTCTTAATGACGATGAAACACATAAACTTCATCGGAATTAAATACAAAAGGCACAATGCCGACTTAAGTACAAGAAGACTGACTCTTCCTACTGTCTACGTTTTCAACCAATTCTGTGACACTAGTTATAGAGTCCGATGCTTCACTTAAGGATTACTGTATCACTTGGACCTTCTTATTGAAGATGAATCACAGAAATTGCATTGGAATTAAATACAAAAGGCACAATGCCGACTTAAGGACAAGAAGACTGACTCTTCTCACTGACTATGTTTTGAACCATTCCTGTGTCTCTAGTCATAGATTCCGATGCTTCACTTCAGGTTTACTGTATCCCTCTGACCTTCTTATTGACGATGAAACACAGAAATTGCATCGGAATTAAATACAAAAGCCACAATGCCGACTTAAGTGCAAGAAGACTGAGTCTTCTTACTGTCTATGTTTTTGAACCAATACTGTGACACTAGTTATAGATTCCGATGCTTCACTTCAGGTTTACTGTATTCCTTGGACCTTCTTATTGACGATGAAACACAGAAATTGCATCGGAATTAAATAGAAAAGGCACATTGCCTACATAAGTACAAGAAGACTGACTCTTCTTACTGTCTATGTTTTGAACCAATACTGTGACACAAGTTATAGATTCCGATGCTTCACTTCAGGTATACTGTATCAGTTGGACCTTCTTATTGAAGATGAATCACAGAAATTCCATCGGAATTAAGTACAAAAGGCACAATGCCGACTTAAGTACAAGAAGACTGACTCTTCTTACTGTCTATGTTTTGAACCAATACTGTGACACTAGTTATAGATTCCGATGCTTCACTTCAGGTTTATTGTATTCCTTGGACCTTCTTATTGACGATGAAACACAGAAATTGCATCGGAATTAAATACAAAAGGCACATTGCCTACATAAGTACAAGAAGACTGACTCTTCTTACTGTCTATGTTTTGAACCGATACTGTGACACAAGTTATAGATTCCGATGCTTCACTTCAGGTTTACTGTATCAGTTGGACCTTCTTATTGAAGATGAATCACAGAAATTCCATCGGAA
Organism: Schistocerca serialis cubense; assembly: GCF_023864345.2. Classification (NCBI taxonomy): domain Eukaryota; kingdom Metazoa; phylum Arthropoda; class Insecta; order Orthoptera; family Acrididae; genus Schistocerca; species Schistocerca serialis. The sequence goes on along the minus strand of NC_064646.1, from coordinate 544,732,328 downwards.
TTAAGTACAAAAGTCACAATGCCGACTTAAGTACAAGAAGACTGACTCTTCTTACTGTCTATGTTTTGAACCAATACTGTGACACTAGTTATAGATTCCGATGCTTCACTTCAGGTTTATTGTATTCCTTGGACCTTCTTATTGACGATGAAACACAGAAATTGCTTCGGAAGTAAATACAAAAAGCACAATGCCGACTTAACTACAAGAAGACTGACTCTTCTTACTGTCTATGTTTTGAACCATCACTGTGATATTAGTTATAGATTCCGATTCTTCACTCCAGGTTTATTGTATCCCTCTGCCCTTCTTATTGACGATGAAACACAGAAATTGCATCGGAATTAAATAGAAAAGGCACAATCCCGACTTCAGTGCTTAAAGACCGACTATTCTTACTGACAATGATTTTAACCATTAATGTGACACTAGTTATGGATTCCGATGCTTCACTTCAGGTTTACTGTATTCCTTGGACCTTCTTATTGGCCATGAAACACAGAAATTGCATCGGAATAAAATACAAAATGCAAAATGCCGACTTAAGTACACGAAGACTGACTCTTCTTACTGTCAATGTTTTGAACCATTCCTGTGACACTAGTTATAGATTCCGATGCTACACTCCAGGTTTACTGTATCCCTTGGACCTTTTTATTGACGAAGAAACACAGAAATTGCATCGGAATTAAATACAAAAGGCAAAATGCCGACTTAAGTACAAGAAGACATACTCTTCTTACTGGCTATGTTTTGAACCACTCCTGTGACACTAGTTATAGATTCCGATGCTTCACATCAGGTTTACTGTATCCCTCTGACCTTCTGTTTGACGATGAAACACAGAAATTGCATCGGAATTAAATAGAAAAGGCACAATGTCGACTTAAGTACAAGAAGACTGACTCTTCTTACTGTCTATGTTTTGAACCATTCCTGTGACACTAGTTATAGATTCCGATGTTTCATTCCAGGTTTACTGTATCCCTTGGACATTCTTATTGACGATGAAATACAGAAATTGCATCGGAATTAAGTACAAAGGGCACAATGCCGACTTAAGTACAAGAAGACTGACTCTTCCTACTGTCAACGATTTGAACCAATTCTGTGACACTACTTATAGAGTCCGATGCTTCACTTCAGGTTTATTTTATACTTTGGACCATCTTATTGACGATGAAACACAGAAATTGCAGCGGAATTAAATACAAAAAGCACAATGCCGACATAAGTACAAGAAGACTGACTCTTCTTACTGTCTATGTTTTGAACCAATACTGTGACACCAGTTATAGGTTCCGATGCTTCACTCAAGGTTTGCTGTATCCCTTGGACCTTCTTGTTGGCGACGAAACACAGAAATTGCATCGGAATTAAATAGAAAAGGCACAATGCCGACTTAAGGACAAGAAGACTGAATCTTCTTACTGACTATGTTTTGAACCATTCCTGTGACACTAGTCGTAGATTCCGATGCTTCACTTCAGGTTTACTGTATCCCTCAGACCTTCTTATTGACGGTGAAATACAGAAATTGCATATTAATTAAATACGAAAGGCACAATGCCGACTTTAGTACAGGAAGACTGACTCTTCTTACTGTCAATGTTTGTACCATTCCTGTGACACTAGTTATAGATTCCGATGCTTCACTTCAGGTTTACTGTATCCCTCTGACCTTATTGCCGATGAAACACAGACATTTCATCGGATTTAAATACAAAAGGCGCAATGCCGACCTAAAGAAAAGAAGACTGACTCTTCTTACTGACTGTGTTTTGAACCATTCCTGTGAAACGACTTACAGATTCCGATGCTTCACTTCAGGTTAACTGTATACCTCTGACCCTCTTATTGACGATGAAACACAGAAATTGCATCGGAATTAAATACAAAGGGCACAATGCCGACCTAAGTACAAGAAGAGTGACTCTTCCTACTGTGTACGTTTTGAACCAATTCTGTGACACTAGTTATAGAGTCCGATGCTTCACTTCAGGTTTACTGTATCACTTGGACCTTCTTATTGAAGATGAATCACAGAAATTGCATCGGAATTAAATACAAAATGCACAATGAAGACTTAAGGACAAGAAGACTGACTCTTCTTACTGAGCATGTTTTGAACCATTCCTGTGACTCTAGTTATAGATTCCGATGCTTCACTTCAGGTTTACTGTATCCCTCTGACCTTCTTATTGACGATGAAACACAGAAATTGCAACGGAATTAAATACAAAAGCCACAATGCCGACTTAAGTGCAAGAAGACTGAGTCTTCTTACTGTCTATGTTTTGAACCAATACTGTGACACTAGTTATAGATTCCGATGCATCACTTCAGGTTTACTGTATTCCTTGGACCTTCTTATTGACGATGAAACACAGAAATTGCATCGGAATTAAATACAAAAGGCACATTGCCTACATAAGTACAAGAAGACTGACTCTTCTTACTGTCTATGTTTTGAACGAATACTGTGACACAAGTTATAGATTCCAATGCTACACTCCAGGTTTACTGTTTCCCTTGGACCTTCTTATTGACGATGAAACACAGAAATTGCATCGGAATTAAATACAAAAGGCACAATGCCGACTTAAGTACAAGAAGACATACTCTTCTTACTGACTATGGTTTGAACCATTCCTGTTACACTAGTTATAGATTCCGATGCTTCACTTCAGGTTTACTGTATCCCTCTGACCTTCTTATTGACGATGAAACACAGAAATTGCATCGAAATTAAATTGCAAAGGCACAATGTCGACTTAAGTACAAGAAGACTGACTCTTCTTACTGTCTTTGTTTTGAACCATTCCTGTGACACTAGTTATAGATTCCGATGCTTCATTCCAGGTTTACTGTATCCCTTGGACCTTCTTATTGACGATGAAACACAGAAATTGCATCGGGATTAAATATAAAGGGCACAATACCGACTTAAGTACAAGAAGACCGACTCTCCCTACTGTCTACGTTTTGAACCAATTCTGTGACACTAGTTATAGAGTCCGATGCTTCACTTCAGGTTTACTTTATACCTTGGACCATCTTATTGACGATGAAACACAGAAATTGCATCGGAATTAAATACAAATGGCACAATGCCGACTTAAGTACAAGAAGACTCACACTTCCAACTCTCTATGTTTTGAACCATTCCTGTGACACTAGTTTTGGATTCCGATGCTTCACTTCAGGTTTACTGTATCCCTTTGACCTTCTTATTGACCATGAAACACAGAAATTGCATCGGAATTAAATACAAAAGTCACAATGCCGACTTAAGTACAAGAAGACTGACTCTTCTTACTGTCTATGCTTTGAACCATTCCTGTGACACTAGTTATAGAGTCCGATGCTTCACTTCAGGTTTACTTTATACCTTGGACCATCTTATTGACGATGAAACACAGAAATTGCATCGGAATTAAATACAAAAGGCACAATGCCGACTTAAGTACAAGAAGACTGACTCTTCTTGCTGTCTATGTTTTGAACCAATACTGTGACACTAGTTATAGATTCCGATGCTTCACTTCAGGTTTATTGTATTCCTTGGACCGTCTTATTGACGATGAAACACAGAATATTGCATCGGAATTAAATACAAAAGGACAATGCCGACTTAAGTACAAGAAGACTGACTCTTCCTACTGTCTATGTTTTGAACCATTCCTGTGACACTAGTTATAGATTCCGATGTTTCACTTGAGGTTTAGTGTATACCACTGACCTTATTGCCGATGAAAAACAGATATTGAATCGGAATTAAATACAAAAGGCACAATGCCGACTTAAGGACAAAAAGACTGACTCTTCTTACTGACTATATTTGAACCATTCCTGTGACTCTAGTTATAGATTCCTATGCTTCACTTCAGGTTTACTGTATCCCTCTGACCTTCTTATTGACGATGAAACACAGAAATTGCTTCGGAATTAAATACAAAAGCCACAATGCCGACTTAAGTACAAGAAGACTGACTCTTCTTACTGTCTATGTTTTGAACCAATACTGTGACACTAGTTATAGATTCCGATGCTTCACTTCGGGTTTACTGTATTCCTAGGACCTTCTTATTGTCGATGAAACACAGAAATTGCATCGGAATTAAATACAAAAATCACAATGCCGACATAAGTACAAGAAGACTGACTCTTCTTACTGTCAATGTTTTGAACCATTCCTGTGACACTAGTCATAGATTCCGATGCTTCACTTCAGGTTTACTGTATCCCTCAGACCTTCTTATTGACGATGAAACACAGAAATTGCATATTCATTAAATACGACAGGCACAATGGCGACTTAAGTACAAGAAGACTGACTCTTCTTACTGTCTATGTTTGTACCATTCCTGTGACACTAGTTATAGATTCCGATACTTCAGGTTTACTGTATCCCTCTGACCTTATTATTCACGGTGAAACACAGAAATTGCATCGGAATTTAATACAAAAGGCACAATGCCGACCTAAGTACAACAAGACTGACTCTTCCTACTGTCTATATTTTGAACCATTCCTGTGACACTAGTTGAGGATTCCGATGCTTCACTTCAGGTTTACTGTATCCCTCTGACCTTCTTAATGACGATGAAACACATAAATTGCATCGGAATTAAATACAAAAGGCACAATGCCGACTTAAGTACAAGAAGACTGACTCTCCCTACTGTCTATGTTTTGAACCATTCCTGTGACACTAGTTATAGATTCCGATGCTTCACTTCATGTTTACTGTATCCCTCTGACCTTATTTCCGATGAAACACAGACATTTCATCGGATTTAAATACAAAAGGCGCAATGCCGACCTAAAGAAAAGAAGACTGACTCTTCTTACTGATTGTGTTTTGAACCATTCCTGTGAAACTACTTATAGATTCCGATGCTTCACTTCAGGTTTACTGTATACCTCTGACCATCTTATTGACGATGAAACACAGAAATTGCACCGGAATTAAATACAAAGGGCACAATGCCGACCTAAGTGCAAGAAGACTGACTCTTCCCACTGTCTACGTTTAGAACCAATTCTGTGACACTAGTTATAGAGTCCGATGCTTCACGTCAGGTTTACTGTGTCACTTGGACCTTCTTGTTGAAGATGAATCACAGAAATTGCATCGGAATTATATACAAAAGGCACTATGCCGACTTAAGGACAAGAAGACTGACTCTTCTTACTGACTATGTTTTGAACCATTCCTGTGACTCTAGTTATAGATTCCGATGCTTCACTTCAGGTTTACTGTATCCCTCTGACCTTCTTATTGACGATGAAACACAGAAATTGCATCGGATTTAAATACAAAAGCCACAATGCCGACTTAAGTGCAAGAAGACTGACTCTTCTTACTGTCTATGTTTTGAACCAATACTGTGACACTAGTTATAGATTCCGATGCTTCACTTCAGGTTTACTGTATTCCTTGGACCTTCTTATTGACCATGAAACACAGAAATTGCATCGGAATTAAATACAAAAGGCACATTGCCTACATAAGTACAAGAAGACTGACTCTTCTTACTGTCTATGTTTTGAATCAAAACTGTGACACTAGTTATAGGTTCCGATGCTTCACTCCAGGTTTACTGTATCCCTTGGACCTTCTTGTTGACGATGAAACACAGAAATTGCATCGGAATTACATACAAAAGGCACAATGAGGACTTAAGGACAAGAAGACTGACTCTTCTTACTGACTATGTTTTGAACCATTCCTGTGACACTAGTCATAGATTCCGATGCTTCACTTCAGGTTTAGTGTATCCCTCTGCCCTTCTTATTGACGATGAAACACAGAAATTGCATGTTAAATAAAAACAAAAGTCACAATGCCGACTTAAGTACAAGGAGACTGACTCTTCTTACTGTCTATGTTTGTACCATTCCTGTGACACTAGTTATAGATTCAGATGCTTCAAGTTTACTGTATTCCTCTGACCATCTTATTGACGATGAAACACAGAAATTGCATCGTAATTAAATACAATGGGCACTATGCCGACCTAAGTGCAAGAAGACTGACTCTTCCCACTGTCTACGTTTAGAACCAATTCTGTGACACTAGTTATAGATTCCGATGCTTCACTTCAGGTTTACTGTGTCACTTGGACCTTCTTGTTGAAGATGAATCACAGAAATTGCATCGGAATTATATACAAAAGGCACTATGCCGACTTAAGGACAAGAAGACTGACTCTTCTTACTGACTATGTTTTGAACCATTCCTGTGACTCTAGTTATAGATTCCGATGCTTCACTTCAGGTTTACTGTATCCCTCTGACCTTATTGCCGATGAAACACAGACATTTCATCGGTTTTAAATACAAAAGGCGCAATGCCGACCTAAGGAAAAGAAGACTGACTCTTCTCACTGACTATGTTTTGAACCATTCCTGTGAAACAAGTTATAGATTCCAATGCTTCACTTCAGGTTTACTGTATACCTCTGACCTTCTTATTGACGATGAAACACAGAAATTGCATCGGATTTAAATACAAAAGGCACAATGCCGACATAAGTACAAGAAGACTGACTCTTCTTACTGTCTATCTTTTGAAATATTCCTGTGGCACTAGTTATAGTTTTCGAAGCTTCACTTCAGGTTTACTGTTCGCCTTGGACCTTCTTATTGACGATGAAACACAGAAATTGCATCGGAGTTAAATACAAAAGGCACAATGCCGACTTAAGTACAAGAAGAGTGACTCTTCCAACTGTCTATGTTTTGAACCATTTGTGTGACACTAGTTATAGAGTCCGATGCTTCACTTCAGGTTTACTGTATCTCTTGGACCGTCTTATTGACGATGAATCACAGATATTGCATCGGAATTAAACACAAAAGGCACAATGATGACTTAAGTACAAGAAGACTGACTCATTTTACTGACTATAATTTGAACCATTCCAGTGACACTAGTTATAGATTCCGATGCTTCACTTCAGGTTTACTGTATCATTTGGACCTGCTTATTGACGATGAAACACAGAAATTGCATCGGAATTAAATACAAAAGGCACAATGCCGACTTAAGTACAAGAAGACTTACTCTTCTTACTCTCTATGTTTTGAACCATTACTGTGACACCAGTTATAGATTGCGATGCTTCACTCCAGGTTTACTGTACCCTCTGACCTTCTTATTGACGTTGAAACACAGAAATTGCATCAGAACTGAATACAAAAGGCACAATTGCGACTAAAGTACAAGAAGACTGACTCTTCTTACTGTCTATGTTTGAACCACTCCTGTGACACTAGTTATAGATTCCGATGCTTCACTTCAGTTTTACCATATCCCTTGTACCGTCTTATTGACGATGAAACACAGAAAATGCATCGGAATTAAATACAAAGGGCACAAAGCCGACTTAAGTACATGAAGACCGACTCTTCTTACTGTCAATGTCTTTAACCATTCTCTGTGACACTAGTTATAGATTCCGATGCTACACTCCAGGTTTACTGTATCCCTTGGACCTTCTTATTGACGATGAAACACAGAAATAGCATCGGAATTAAATACAAAAGCACAATGCCGACTTAAGGGCAAGAAGACTGACTCTTCTTACTGACTATGCTTTGAACCATTCCTGTGACACTAGTTATAGATTCCCATCCTTCACATCAAGTTTACTGTATCCCCCTGACCTTTTTAGTGTCGATGAAACTCAGAAATTGCATTGGAATTAAATACAAAAGGCACAATGCCGAAATAAGTACAAGAAGACTGACTCTTCTTACTGTCTATGTTTTGAACCATTCCATTGACACTAGTTATAGATTCCGATGCGTCACTCAAGGTTTACTGTATCCCTTAGACCTTCTTATTGACGATGAAACACAGAAATTGCATCGGAATTAAATAGAAAAGGCTCAATGCCGACTTAACTACAAGAAGACTGACTCTTCTTTCTGACTATGCTTTGAACCATTCCTGTGACACTAGTTATGGATTTCGATGCTTCACTTCAGGTTTACTGTATCCCTTGGACCTTCGTATTGACGATGAAACACAGAAATTGCATCGGAATTAAATACAAAAGGCACTATGCCGACTTAAGTACAAGAAGACTGACTCTTCTTACTGACTATGCTTTGAACCATTCCTGTGACACTAGTTATGGATTCCGATGCTTCACTTCAGGTTTACTGTATCCCTTGGACCTTCGTATTGACGATGAAACACAGAAACTGCATCGGAATTAAATAGAAAAGGCACAATGCCGACTTAAGTAGAAGAAGACTGACTCTTATTACTGCTTAGAGTTGGAACCATTCCTGTGACACTAGTTATACATTCCGATGCTTCACTTCAGGTTTACTGTATCCCTCTGACCTTCTTATTGACGATGAAACACGGAAATTGCATCAGAATTAAATACAAAGGGCACAATGCCGACTTAAGTACAAGAAGTCTTACTCTTCTTACTGTCTATTTTTGGAACCATTCCTGTGACACTAGTAATAGATTGCGATGCTTCACTCCAGGTTTACTGTATCCCTTGGACCTTCTTATTGCCGATGAAACACAGAAATTGCATCGGAATGAAATAGAAAAGCCACAATGCCGACTTAAGTACAAAAGCTGACTCTTATTACTGATAATAGTTTGAACCATTCCTGTGACAATAGTTATAGATTCCGATGCTTCACTTCAAATTTACTGTATCCCTTGGACCTTATTATTGACGGTGAAACACAGAAATAGCATTGGAATTAAATAGAAAAGGCACAATGCCGACTTAAGTACAAGTAGACTGACTCTTCTTACTGTCTATGTTTGTACCATTCCTGTGACACTAGTTATAGATTCAGATGCTTCAAGTTTACTGTATTCCTCTGACCATCTTATTGACGATGAAACACAGAAATTGCATCGGAATTAAATACAATGGGCACAATGCCGACCTAAGTGCAAGAAGACTGACTCTTCCCACTGTCTACGTTTAGAACCAATTCTGTGACACTAGTCATAGATTCCGATGCTTCACTTCAGGTTTAGTGTATCCCTCTGCCCTTCTTATTGACGATGAAACACAGAAATTGCATGTTAATTAAAAACAAAAGTCACAATGCCGACTTAAGTACAAGGAGACTGACTCTTCTTACTGTCTATGTTTGTACCATTCCTGTGACACTAGTTATAGATTCAGATGCTTCAAGTTTACTGTATTCCTCTGACCATCTTATTGACGATGAAACACAGAAATTGCATCGGAATTAAATACAATGGGCACAATGCCGACCTAAGTGCAAGAAGACTGACTCTTCCCACTGTCTACGTTTAGAACCAATTCTGTGACACTTGTCATAGATTCCGATGCTTCACTTCAGGTTTAGTGTATCCCTCTGCCCTTCTTATTGACGATGAAACACAGAAATTGCATGTTAATTAAAAACAAAAGTCACAATGCCGACTTAAGTACAAGAAGGCTGACTCTTCCTACTGTCTATGTTTTGAACCATTCCTGTGACACTAGTTATAGATTCCAGTGCTTCACTTCAGGTTTACTGTATCCCTCTGACCTTATTGCCGATGAAACACAGACATTTCATCGGTTTTAAATACAAAAGGCGCAATGCCGACCTAAGGAAAAGAAGACTGACTCTTCTCACTGACTATGTTTTGAACCATTCCTGTGAAACAAGTTATAGATTCCAATGCTTCACTTCAGGTTTACTGTATACCTCTGACCTTCTTATTGACGATGAAACACAGAAATTGCATCGGATTTAAATACAAAAGGCACAATGCCGACATAAGTACAAGAAGACTGACTCTTCTTACTGTCTATCTTTTGAAATATTCCTGTGGCACTAGTTATAGTTTTCGAAGCTTCACTTCAGGTTTACTGTTCGCCTTGGACCTTCTTATTGACGATGAAACACAGAAATTGCATCGGAGTTAAATACAAAAGGCACAATGCCGACTTAAGTACAAGAAGAGTGACTCTTCCAACTGTCTATGTTTTGAACCATTTGTGTGACACTAGTTATAGAGTCCGATGCTTCACTTCAGGTTTACTGTATCTCTTGGACCGTCTTATTGACGATGAATCACAGATATTGCATCGGAATTAAACACAAAAGGCACAATGATGACTTAAGTACAAGAAGACTGACTCATTTTACTGACTATAATTTGAACCATTCCAGTGACACTAGTTATAGATTCCGATGCTTCACTTCAGGTTTACTGTATCATTTGGACCTGCTTATTGACGATGAAACACAGAAATTGCATCGGAATTAAATACAAAAGGCACAATGCCGACTTAAGTACAAGAAGACTTACTCTTCTTACTCTCTATGTTTTGAACCATTACTGTGACACCAGTTATAGATTGCGATGCTTCACTCCAGGTTTACTGTACCCTCTGACCTTCTTATTGACGTTGAAACACAGAAATTGCATCAGAACTGAATACAAAAGGCACAATTGCGACTAAAGTACAAGAAGACTGACTCTTCTTACTGTCTATGTTTGAACCACTCCTGTGACACTAGTTATAGATTCCGATGCTTCACTTCACTTTTACCATATCCCTTGTACCGTCTTATTGACGATGAAACACAGAAAATGCATCGGAATTAAATACAAAGGGCACAAAGCCGACTTAAGTACATGAAGACCGACTCTTCTTACTGTCAATGTCTTTAACCATTCTCTGTGACACTAGTTATAGATTCCGATGCTACACTCCAGGTTTACTGTATCCCTTGGACCTTCTTATTGACGATGAAACACAGAAATAGCATCGGAATTAAATACAAAAGCACAATGCCGACTTAAGGGCAAGAAGACTGACTCTTCTTACTGACTATGCTTTGAACCATTCCTGTGACACTAGTTATAGATTCCCATCCTTCACATCAAGTTTACTGTATCCCCCTGACCTTTTTATTGTCGATGAAACTCAGAAATTGCATTGGAATTAAATACAAAAGGCACAATGCCGAAATAAGTACAAGAAGACTGACTCTTCTTACTGTCTATGTTTTGAACCATTCCATTGACACTAGTTATAGATTCCGATGCGTCACTCAAGGTTTACTGTATCCCTTAGACCTTCTTATTGACGATGAAACACAGAAATTGCATCGGAATTAAATAGAAAAGGCTCAATGCCGACTTAACTACAAGAAGACTGACTCTTCTTTCTGACTATGCTTTGAACCATTCCTGTGACACTAGTTATGGATTTCGATGCTTCACTTCAGGTTTACTGTATCCCTTGGACCTTCGTATTGACGATGAAACACAGAAATTGCATCGGAATTAAATACAAAAGGCACTATGCCGACTTAAGTACAAGAAGACTGACTCTTCTTACTGACTATGCTTTGAACCATTCCTGTGACACTAGTAATAGATTGCGAAGCTTCACTCCAGGTTTACTGTATCCCTTGGACCTTCTTATTGCCGATGAAACACAGAAATTGCATCGGAATGAAATAGAAAAGGCACAATGCCGACTTAAGTACAAAAGCTGACTCTTATTACTGATAATAGTTTGAACCATTCCTGTGACAATAGTTATAGATTCCGATGCTTCACTTCAAATTTACTGTATCCCTTGGACCTTATTATTGACGGTGAAACACAGAAATAGCATTGGAATTAAATAGAAAAGGCACAATGCCGACTTAAGTACAAGTAGACTGACTCTTCTTACTGTCTATAATTTGAACCAATCCTGTGACACTAGGTATAGATACCGATGCTTGACTTCAGTTTTAGGGTATCCCTTGGCCCTTCTTATTGACGATCAAACACAGAAATTGCATGTTAATTAAAAACAAAAGTCACAATGCCGACTTAAGTACAAGAAGACTGACTCTTCTTACTGTCTATGTTTGTACCATTCCTGTGACACTAGTTATAGATTCAGATGCTTCACGTTTACTGTATTCCTCTGACCTTCTTATTGACGGTGAAACACAGAAATTGCATTGGAATTAAATACAAAAGGCACAATGCCGACCTAAGTACAACAAGACTGACTCTTCCTACTGTCTATGTTTGAACCATTCCTGTGACACTAGTTGTGGATTCCGATGCTTCACTTCAGGTTTACTGTATCCCTCTGACCTTCTTAATGACGATGAAACACATAAATTGCATCGGAATTAAATACAAAAGGCACAATGCCGACTTAAGTACAAGAAGAGTGACTCTTCCTACTGTCTATGTTTTGAACCATTTGTGTGACACTAGTTTTAGAGTCCGATGCTTCACTTCAGGTTTACTGTATCCCTTGGACCGTCTTATTGACGATGAATCACAGATATTGCATCGGAATTAAACACAAAAGGCACAATGATGACTTAAGTACAAGAACACTGACTCATTTTACTGTCTATAATTTGAACCATTCCAGTGACACTAGTTATAGATTCCGATGCTTCACTTCAGTTTTACCGTATCCCTTGTACCGTCTTATCGACGATGAAACACAGAAAATGCATCGGAATTAAATACAAAGGGCACAAAGCCGACTTCAGTACATGAAGACCGACTCTTCTTACTGTCAATGTCTTTAACCATTCTCTGTGACACTAGTTATAGATTCCGATGCTACACTCCAGGTATACTCGATCCCTTGGACCTTCTTATTGACGATGAAACACAGAAATAGCATCGGAATTAAATACAAAAGCACAATGCCGACTTAAGGGCAAGAAGACTGACTCTTCTTACTGACTATGCTTTGAACCATTCCTGTGACACTAGTTACAGATTCCCATCCTTCACATCAAGTTTACTGTATCCCCCTGACCTTCTTATTGTCGATGAAACTCAGAAATTGCATTGGAATTAAATACAAATGGCACAATGCCGAAATAAGTACAAGAAGACTGACTCTTCTTACTGTCTATGTTTTGAACCATTCCATTGACACTAGTTATAGATTCCGATGCTACACTCCAGGTTTACTGTATCCCTTGGACCTTCTTATTAACGATGAAACACAGAAATTGCATCGGAATTAAATACAAAAGGCACAATGCCGACTTAAGTACAAGAAGACTGACTCTTCCTATTATCTATGTTTTGAACCCATCCTGTGACACTAGTTATAGATTCCGATGCTTCACTTCAGGTTTACTGTATCCCTCTGACCTTATTGACGATGAAACACAGAAATTGCATCGGAAGTAAATACAAAAGGCACTATGCCGACTTAAGTACAAGAAGACTGACTCTTCTTACTGACTATGCTTTGAACCATTCCTGTGACACTAGTTATGGATTCCGATGCTTCACTTCAGGTTTACTGTATCCCTTGGACCTTCGTATTGACGATGAAACACAGAAATTGCATCGGAATTAAATAGAAAAGGCACAATGCCGACTTAAGTAGAAGAAGACTGACTCTTCTTACTGCTTAGAGTTGGAACCATTCCTGTGACACTAGTTATACATTCCGATGCTTCACTTCAGGTTTACTGTATCCCTCTGACCTTCTTATTGACGATGAAACACGGAAATTGCATCAGAATTAAATACAAAGGGCACAATGCCGACTTAAGTACAAGAAGTCTTACTCTTCTTACTGTCTATTTTTGGAACCATTCCTGTGACACTAGTAATAGATTGCGATGCTTCACTCTAGGTTTACTGTATCCCTTGGACCTTCTTATTACCGATGAAACACAGAAATTGCATCGGAATGAAATAGAAAAGGCACAATGCCGACTTAAGTACAAGAAGACTGACTCTTATTACTGATAATAGTTTGAACCATTCCTGTGACAATAGTTATAGATTCCGATGCTTCACTTCAAATTTACTGTATCCCTTGGACCTTATTATTGACGGTGAAAAACAGAAATAGCATTGGAATTAAATAGAAAAGGCACAATGCCGACTTATGTACAAGAAGGCTGACTCTTCTTACTGACTATGCTTTGAACCATTCCTGTGACACTAGTTATAGATTACGAAGCTTCACTTCAGGTTTACTGTATACCTTGGAAGTTCTTATTGACGATGAAACACAGAAATTGCATCGGAATTAAATACAAAAGGCACAATGCCGACTTATGTACAAGAAGACTGACTCTTCCTACTGTCTATGTTTTGATCCATTCCTGTGACACTAGTTTTAGATTCCGATTCTTTACTTCAGGTTTACTGTATCCCTCTGACCTTCTTATTGACCATGAAACACAGAAATTGCATCGGAATTAAATAAAAAGGCACAATGCCGACTTAAGTACAAGAAGACTGACTCTTCCTACTGTCTCTGTTTTGAACCATTCCTGTGACACCAGTTATAGATTCCGATGCTTCACTTCAGGTTTACTGTATCCCTCTGACCGTAGTGCTGATGAAACACAGAAATTGAATCGGAATTAAATACAAAAGGCAGAATGGCGAGTTAAGGACAAGAAGACTGACTCTTCTTACTGACTATGTTTGAACCATTCCGGTGACACTAGTTATAGATTCCCATGCTTCACTTCAGGTTTACTGTTTCCCTTGGAACTTCTTATTGACGATGAAACACAGAAATTGCATCGGAATTAAATACAAAATGCACAATGCCGACTTAAGTACAAGAAGACTGACTCTTCCTACTGTCTATGTTTTGAACCATTTCTGTGACACTAGTTATAGAGTCCGATGCTTCACTCCAGGTTTACTGTATCTCTTGGACCTTCTTATTGACGATGAATCACAGAAATTGCATCGGAATTAAATACAAAAGGCACAATGCCGACTTAAGTACAAGAAGATTGACTCTTCTTACTGTCTATTTTTTGAACAATTCCTGTGACACTAGTTATAGTTTCCGATGCGTCACTTCAGGTTTACCGTATCCCTCTGACCTTCTTATTGACGATGAAACACGGAAATTGCATCGGAATTAAATACAAAAGGCACAATGCCAACTTAAGTACAAGAAGACTGAATCCTCTTACTGTCTATATTTTGAACCATTCCAGTGACACTAGTTATAGATTCCGATGCTTCACTTCAGGTTAACTGTATCCCTCTGACCTTCTTATTGACGATGAAACACAGAAATTGCATCGGAATTAAATAGAAAAGGCACAATGCCGACATAAGTATAAGAAGAGTGACTCATCTTACTGTCTATGTTTTGAACCATCCCTGTGTCATTAGTTATAGATTCCGATGCCTCACTCCTGGTTTACTGTATCCCTCTGACCTTCTTATTGACGATGAAACACAGAAATTGCATCGGAATTAAATACAAAAGGCACAATGCCGACTTTAGTACAAGATGACTGACTCTTCTTACTGTCTATTTTTTGATCAATTCCTGTGACACTAGTTATAGATTCCGATGCTTCACTCAGGTTTACTGTATCCCTTGGAGCTTCTTATTGACGATGAAACACAGAAATTGCATCGGAATTAAATACAAAAGGCACAAAGCCGACTTATGTACAAGAAGACTAACTCTTCCTACTGTCTATGTTTTGAACCATTTCTGTGACACTAGTAATAGAGTCCGATGCTTCACTTCAAGTTTACTGTACCCCTTGGACCTTCTTATTGACGATGAAACACAGAAATTGCATCGGAAGTAAATACAAAAAGCACAATGCCGACTTAAGTACAAGAAGACTGACTCTTCTTACTGTCTATGATTTGAACCATCACTGTGACACTAGTTATAGATTCCGATTCTTCGCTCCAGGTTTACTGTATCCCTCTGACCTTCTTATTGACGATGAAACACAGAAATTGCATCGGAATTAAATACAAAAGGCACAAGGCCGACTTAAGTACAAGAAGACTGACTCTTCTTACTGTTTATTTTTGAACAATTCCTGTGACACTAGTTATAGATTCCGATGCTTCACTTCAGGTTTAGTGTACCCCTCTGACCTTCTTATTGACGATGAAACACGGAAATTGCATCGGAATTAAATACAAAAGGCACAAAGCCGACTTAAGTACAAGAAGACATACTCTTCTTACTGGCTATGTTTTGAACCATTCCTGTGACACTAGTTATAGATTCCGATGCTTCACTTCAGGTTTACTGTATCCCTCTGACCTTCTTATTGACGATGAAACACAGAAATTGCATCGGAATTAAGTAGAAAAGGCACAATGTCGACTTAAGTACAAGAAGACTGACTCTTCTTACTGTCTATGTTTTGGACCATTCCTGTGACACTAGTTATAGATTCCGATGCTTCATTCCAGGTTTACTGTATCCCTTGGACATTCTTATTGACGATGAAATACAGAAATTGCATCGGAATTAAATACAAAGTGCACAATACTGACTTAAGTACAAGAAGACTGACTCTTCCTACTGTCTACGTTTTGAACCAATTCTGTGACACTAATTATAGAGTCCGATGCTTCACGTCAGGTTTACTGTATCCCTCTGACCTTCTTATTGACGATGAAACACAGAAACTGCATCGGAATTAAATACAAAAGGCACAATGCCGACTTAAGGACAAGAAGACTGACTCTTCTTACTGTCTATAATTTGAACCATTCCTGTGACACTAGTTATAGATTCCGATGCTTCACCTCAGGTTTACTGTATCCCTTGGACCTTCTTATAGACGATGAAACAGAGAAATTGCATCGGAATTAAATAGAAAAGGCACAATGCCGACTTATGTACAAGAAGACTGACTCTTCTTACTGACTATGCTTTGAACCATTCCTGTGACACTAGTTATAGATTACGATGCTTCACTTCAGGTTTACTGTATACCTTGGAAGTTCTTATTGACGATGAAACACAGAAATTGCATCGGAATTAAATACAAAAGGCACAATGCCGACTTATGTACAAGAAGACTGACTCTTCCTACTGTCTATGTTTTGATCCATTCCTGTGACACTAGTTTTAGATTCCGATTCTTTACTTCAGGTTTACTGTATCCCTCTGACCTTCTTATTGACCATGAAACACAGAAATTGCGTCGGAATTAAATAAAAAGGCACAATGCCGACTTAAGTACAAGAAGACTGACTCTTCCTACTGTCTCTGTTTTGAACCATTCCTGTGACACTAGTTATAGATTCCGATGCTTCACTTCAGGTTTACTGTATCCCTCTGACCTTAGTGCTGATGAAACACAGAAATTGAATCGGAATTAAATAAAAAAGGCAGAATGGCGAGTTAAGGACAAGAAGACTGACTCTTCTTACTGACTATGTTTGAACCATTCCTGTGACACTAGTTATAGATTCCCATGCTTCACTTCAGGTTTACTGTTTCCCTTGGACCTTCTTATTGACGATGAAACACAGAAATTGCATCGGAATTAAATACAAAAGGCACAATGCCGACTTAAGTACAAGAAGACTGACTCTTCCTACTGTCTATGTTTTGAACCATTTCTGTGACACTAGTTATAGAGTCCGATGCTTCACTTCAGGTTTACTGTATATCTTGGACCTTCTTATTGACGATGAATCACAGAAATTGCAACGGAATTAAATACAAAAGGCACAATGCCGACTTAAGTACAAGAAGATTGACTCTACTTACTGTCTATTTTTTGAACAATTCCTGTGACACTAGTTATAGTTTCCGATGCGTCACTTCAGGTTTACCGTATCCCTCTGACCTTCTTATTGACAATGAAACACGGAAATTGCATCGGAATTAAATACAAAAGGCACAATGCCAACTTAAGTACAAGAAGACTGAATCCTCTTACTGTCTATAGTTTGAACCATTCCAGTGACACTAGTTATAGATTCCGATGCTTCACTTCAGGTTAACTGTATCCCTCTGACCTTCTTATTGACGATGAAACACAGAAATTGCATCGGAATTAAATAGAAAAGGCACAATGCCGACATAAGTATAAGAAGAGTGACTCATCTTACTGTCTATGTTTTGAACCATCCCTGTGTCATTAGTTATAGATTCCGATGCTTCACTCCAGGTTTACTGTATCCCTCTGACCTTCTTATTGACGATGAAACACAGAAATTGCATCGGAATTAAATACAAAAGGCACAATGCCGTCTTAAGTACAAGAAGACAGACTCTTCTTACTGTCAATTTTTTGAACAATTCCTGTGACACTAGTTATAGATTCCGATGCTTCACTTCAGGTTTACTCTATCCCTCTGACCTTCTTATTGACGATGAAACATAGAAACTGCATCGGAATTAAATACAAAAGGCACAATGCCGACTTAAGGACAAGAAGACTGACTATTCTTACTGACTTTGTTTTGAACCAATCCTGTGACACTAGGTATAGATTCCGATGCTTGACTTCAGTTTTAGTGTATCCCTTGGACCTTCTTATTGACGATGAAACACAGAAATTGCATCGGAATTAAATAGAAAAGGCACAATGTCGACTTAAGTACAAGAAGACTGACTCTTTTTACTGTCTATGTTTTGAACCATTCCTGTGACACTAGTTATAGATTCCGATGCTTCACTTCAGGTTTACTGTATCCCTTGGACCTTCTTATTGACGATGAAACACAGAAATTGCATCGGAATTAAATACAAAAGGCACTAAGCCGACTTATGTACAAGAAGACTAACTCTTCCTACTGTCTATGATTTGAACCATTTCTGTGACACTAGTAATAGAGTCCGATGCTTCACTTCAGGTTTACTGTACCCCTTGGACCTTCTTATTGACGATGAAACACAGAAATTGCATCGGAAGTAAATACAAAAATCACAATGCCGACTTAAGTACAAGAAGACTGACTCTTCTTACTGTCTATGTTTTGAACCATCACTGTGACACTAGTTATATATTCCGATTCTTCGCTCCAGGTTTACTGTATATCTCTGACCTTCTTATTGACGATGAAACACAGAAATTGCTTCGGAATTAAATACAAAAGGCACAATGCCGACTTAAGTACAAGAAGACTGACTCTTCTTACTGTTTATTTTTGAACAATTCCTGTGACACTAGTTATAGATTCCGATGCTTCACTTCAGGTTTAGTGAACCCCTCTGACCTTCTTATTGACGATGAAACACGGAAATTGCATCGGAATTAAATACAAAAGGCACAAAGCCGACTTAAGTACAAGAAGACATACTCTTCTTACTGGCTATGTTTTGAACCATTCCTGTGACACTAGTTATAGATTTAGATGCTTCACTTCAGGTTTACTGTATCCCTCTGACCTTCTTATTGACGATGAAACACAGAAATTGCATCGGAATTAAGTAGAAAAGGCACAATGTCGACTTAAGTGGAAGAAGACTGACTCTTCTTACTGTCTATGTTTTGGACCATTCCTGTGACACTAGTTATAGTTTCCGATGTTTCATTCCAGGTTTACTGTATCCCTTGGACATTCTTATTGACGATGAAGTACAGAAATTGCATCGGAATTAAATACAAAGGGCCCAATACTGACTTAAGTACAAGAAGACTGACTCTTCCTACTGTCTACGTTTTGAACCAATTCTGTGACACTAATTATAGAGTCCGATGCTTCACGTCAGGTTTACTTTATACCTTGGACCATCTTATTGACGATGAAACACAGAAATTGCATCGGAATTAAATACAAAAGGCACAATGAAGACTTAAGTACAAGAAGACTGACTCTTCCTACTGTCTATGTTTTGAACCATTCCAGTGACACTAGTTTTGGATTCCGATGCTTCACTTCAGGTTTACTGTATCCCTCTGACCTTCTTATTGACGATGAAACACAGAAATTGCCTCGGAATTAAATACAAAAGTCACAATGCCGACTTAAGGACAAGAAGACTGACTCTTCTTACTGTCTATGTTTTGAACTATTGCTGTGACTCTAGTTACAGATTCCGATGCTTCACTCCAGGATTACTGTATCCCTCTGACCTTCTTATTGACGATGAAACACAGAAATTGCATCGGAATTAAATACAAAAGCTACAATGCCGACTTAAGTACAAGAAGACTGACTCTTCTTACTGTCTATGTTTTGAACCAATACTGTGACACTAGTTATAGATTCCGATGCTTCACTTCAGGTTTACTGTATTCCTAGGACCTTCTCATTGTCGATGAAACACAGAAATTGCATCGGAATTAAATACAAAAGGCACAATGCCGACATCAGTACAAGAAGACTGACTCTTCTTACAGTCTATGTTTTGAACCAATACTGTGACACCAGTTATAGGTTCCGATGCTTCACTCCAGGTTTACTGTATCCCTTGGACCTTCTTGTTGACGATGAAACACAGAAATTGCATCGGAATTAAATACAAAAGGCACATTGCCGACTTAAGGACAAGAAGACTGAATCTTCTTACTGACTATGCTTTGAACCATTCCTGTGACACTAGTCATAGATCCCGATGCTTCACTTCAGGTTTACTGTATCCCTCTGACCTTCTTATTGACGATGAAACAAAGAAATTGCATATTAATTAAATTCGAAAGGCACAATGCCGATTTAAGTACAAGAAGACTGACACTTCCTACTGTCTACGTTTTGAACCAATTCTGTGACACTAGTTATAGAGTCCGATGCTTCACTTCAGGTTTACTGTATCACTTTGACCCTCTTAATGAAGATGAATCACAGAAATTGCATCGGAATTAAATACAAAAGGCACAATGCCGACTTAAGGACAAGAAGATGACTCTTCTTACTGACTATGTTTTGAACCATTCCTGTGACTCTAGTTATAGATTCCGATGCTTCACATCCGGTTTACTGTATCCCTCTGACCGTCTTATTGACGATGAAACAGAGAAATTGCATCGGAATTAAATACAAAAGCCACAATGCCGACTTAAGTGCAAGAAGACTGAGTCTTCTTACTGTCTATGTTTTGAACCAATACTGTGACACTAGTTATAGATTCCGATGCTTCAATTCAGGTTTACTGTATTCCTTGGACCTTCTTATTGACGATGAAACACAGAAATTGCATCGGAATTAAATACAAAAGGCACATTGCCTACATAAGTACAAGAAGACTGACTCTTCTTACTGATATGTTTTGAACCAATACTATGACACAAGTTATAGATTCCGATGCTTCACTTCAGGTTTACTGTATTCCTTGGACCTTCTTATTGGCGATGAAACTCAGAAATTGCATCGGAATAAAATACAAAAGGCACATTGCCTACATAAGTACAAGAAGACTGACTCTTCTTACTGTCAATGATTTGAACCATTCCTGTGACACTAGTTATAGATTCCGATGCTACACTCCAGGTTTATTGTATCCCTTGGACCTTCTTATTGACGATAAAACACAGAAATTGCATCGGAATTAAATACAAAAGGCACAATACCGACTTAAGTACAAGAAGACATACTCTTCTTACTAACTATGGTTTTAACCATTCCTGTTACACTAGTTATAGATTCCGATGCTTCACTTCAGCTTTACTGTATCCCTCTGACCTTCTTATTGACGATGAAACACAGAAATTGCATCGGAATTAAATACAAAGGGCACATGCCGACTTAAGTACAAGAAGACCGACTCTTCCTACTGTCTACGTTTTGAACCAATTCTGTGACACTAGTTATAGAGTCCGATGTTTCACTTCAGGTTTACTTTATACCTTGGACCATCTTATTGACGATGAAACACAGAAATTGCATCGGAATTAAATACAAATGGCACAATGTCGACTTAAGTACAAGAAGACTGACTCTTCCAACTCTCTATGTTTTGAACCATTCCTGTGACACTAGTTTTGGATTCCGATGCTTCACTTCAGGTTTACTGTACCCCTCTGACCTTCTTATTGGCGATGAAACACAGAAATTGCATCGGAATTAAATACAAAAGTCACAATGCCGACTTAAGTACAAGAAGACTGACTCTTCTTACTGTCTATGCTTTGAACCATTCCTAGGACACTAGTTATAGATTCCGATGCTTCACTTCAGGTTTACTGTTTCCCTTGGACCTTCTTATTGACGATGAAACACAGAAATTGCATCCGAATTAAATACAAAGCTCACAATGCCGACCTAAGTACAAGAAGACTGACTCTTCCTACTGTCTACGTTTTGAACCAATTCTGTGACACTAGTTATAGATTCCGATGCTTCACTTCAGGTTTACTGTATTCCTAGGACCTTCTTATTGTCGATGAAACACAGAAATTGCATCGGAATTAAATACAAAAGGCACAATGCCGACATAAGTACAAGAAGACTGACTCTTCTTACTGTCTATGTTTTGAACCAATACTGCGACACCAGTTATAGGTTCCGATGCTTCACTCCAGGTTTACTGTATTCCTACAAGAAGACTGACTCTTCCTACTATCTACGTTTTGAACCAATTCTGTGAAACTAGTTATAGAGTCCGATGCATCACTTCAGGTTTACTGTATCCCTTGGACCTTCTTGTTGACGATGAAACACAGAAATTGCATCGGAATTAAATACAAAAGGCACAATGCCGACCTAAGTACAACAAGACTGACTCTTCCTACTGTCTATGTTTTGAACCATTCCTGTGACACTAGTTGTGGATTCCGATGCTTCAGTTCAGGTTTACTGTATCCCTCTGAACTTCTTAATGACGATGAAACACATAAACTGCATCGGAATTAAATACAAAAGGCATAATGCCGACTTAAGTACAAGAAGACTGACTCTTCCTACTGTCTATGTTTGAACCATTCCTGTGACACTAGTTATAGATTCCGATGCTTCACTTCAGGTTTACTGTATCCCTCTGACCTTATTGCCGATGAAACACAGACATTTCATCGGATTTAAATACAAAAGGCGCAATGCCGACCTAAAGAAAAGAAGACTGACTCTTCTTACTGACTGTGTTTTGAACCATTCCTGTGAAACGACTTATAGATTCCGATGCTTCACTTCAGGTTTACTGTATACCTCTGACCTTCTTATTGACGATGAAACACAGAAATTGCATCGGAAATAAATACAAAGGGCACAATGCCGACCTAACTACAAGAAGACTGACTCTTCCTACTGTCTACGTTTTGAACCAATTCTGTGATACTAGTTATAGAGTCCGATGCTTCACTTCAGGTTTACTGTATCCCTTGGACCTTCTTATTGACGATGAAACACAGAAATTGCATCGGAATTAAATACAAAAGGCACAAAGCCGACTTATGTACAAGAAGACTAACTCTTCCTACTGTCTATGTTTTGAACCATTTCTGTGACACTAGTAATAGAGTCCGATGCTTCACTTCAGGTTCACTGTACCCCTTGGACCTTCTTATTGACGATGAAACACAGAAATTGCATCGGAAGTAAATACAAAAAGCACAATGCCGACTTAAGTACAAGAAGACTGACTCTTCTTACTGTCTATGTTTTGAACCATCACTGTGACACTAGTTATAGATTCCGATTCTTCGCTCCCGGTTTACTGTATATCTCTGACCTTCTTATTGACGATGAAACACAGAAATTGCTTCGGAATTAAATACAAAAGGCACAATGCCGACTTAAGTACAAGAAGACTGACTCTTCTTACTGTTTATTTTTGAACAATTCCTGTGACACTAGTTATAGATTCCGATGCTTCACTTCAGGTTTAGTGTACCCCTCTGACCTTCTTATTGACGATGAAACACGGAAATTGCATCGGAATTAAATACAAAAGGCACAAAGCCGACTTAAGTACAAGAAGACATACTCTTCTTACTGGCTATGTTTTGAACCATTCCTGTGACACTAGTTATAGATTTAGATGCTTCACTTCAGGTTTACTGTATCCCTCTGACCTTCTTATTGACGATGAAACACAGAAATTGCATCGGAATTAAGTAGAAAAGGCACAATGTCGACTTAAATAGAAGAAGACTGACTCTTCTTACTGTCTATGTTTTGGACCATTCCTGTGACACTAGTTATAGATTCCGATGTTTCATTCCAGGTTTACTGTATCCCTTGGACATTCTTATTGACGATGAAATACAGAAATTGCATCGGAATTAAATACAAAGGGCACAATACTGACTTAAGTACAAGAAGACTGACTCTTCCTACTGTCTACGTTTTTAACCAATTCTGTGACACTAATTATAGAGTCCGATGCTTCACGTCAGGTTTACTTTATACCTTGGACCATCTTATTGACGATGAAACACAGAAATTGCATCGGAATTAAATACAAAAGGCACAATGAAGACTGAAGTACAAGAAGACTGACTCTTCCTACTGTCTATGTTTTGAACCATTCCAGTGACACTAGTTTTGGATTCCGATGCTTCACTTCAGGTTTACTGTATCCCTCTGACCTTCTTATTGACGATGAAACACAGAAATTGCCTCGGAATTAAATACAAAAGTCACAATGCCGACTTAAGTACAAGAAGACTGACTCTTCTTACTGTCTATGCTTTGAACCATGCCTGTGACACTAGTTATAGATTCCGATGCTTCACTTCAGGTTTACTGTTTTCCTTGGACCTTCTTATTGACGATGAAACACAGAAATTGCATCGGAATTAAATACAAAGGGCACAATGCCGACCTAAGTACAAGAAGACTGACTCTTCCTACTGTCTACCTTTTGAACCAATTCTGTGACACTAGTTATAGATTCCGATGCTTCACTTCAGGTTTATTGTATTCGTTGGACCTTCTTATTGACGATGAAACACAGAAATTGCATCGGAATTAAATACAAAAGGCTCAATGCCGACTTAAGTACAAGAGGACTGACTCTTCCTACTGTCTATGTTTTGAACCATTCCTGTGACACTAGTTATAGATTCCGATGTTTCACTTGAGGTTTAGTGTATACCACTGACCTTATTGCCGATGAAAAACAGAAATTGAATCGGAATTAAATACAAAAGGCACAATGCCGACTTAAGGACAAGAAGACTGACTCTTCTTACTGTCTATGTTTTGAACTATTGCTGTGACTCTAGTTACAGATTCCGATGCTTCACTTCAGGTTTACTGTATCCCTCTGACCTTCTTATTGACGATGAAACACAGAAATTGCATCGGAATTAAATACAAAATCTACAATGCCGACTTAAGTACAAGAAGACTGACTCTTCTTACTGTCTATGTTTTGAACCAATACTGTGACACTAGTTATAGATTCCGATGCTTCACTTCAGGTTTACTGTATTCCTAGGACCTTCTCATTGTCGATGAAACACAGAAATTGCATCGGAATTAAATACAAAAGGCACAATGCCGACATAAGTACAAGAAGACTGACTCTTCTTACTGTCTATGTTTTGAACCAATACTGTGACATCAGTTATAGGTTCCGATGCTTCACTCCAGGTTTACTGTATCCCTTGGACCTTCTTGTTGACGATGAAACACAGAAATTGCATCGGAATTAAATACAAAAGGCACAATGCCGACTTAAGGACAAGAAGACTGAATCTTCTTACTGACTATGCTTTGAACCATTCCTGTGACACTAGTCATAGATCCCGATGCTTCACTTCAGGTTTACTGTATCCCTCTGACCTTCTTATTGACGATGAAACAAAGAAATTGCATATTAATTAAATACGAAAGGCACTATGCCGACTTAAGTACAAGAAGACAGACACTTCCTACTGTCTACGTTTTGAACCAATTCTGTGACACTAGTTATAGAGTCCGATGCTTCACTTCAGGTTTACTGTATCACTTGGACCTTCTTATCGAAGATGAATCACAGAAATTCCATCGGAATTAAATACAAAAGGCACAATGCCGACTAAAGTACAAGAAGACTGACTCTTCTTACTGTCTATGGTTTGAACCAATACTGTGACACTAGTTATAGATTCCGATGCTTCACTTCAGGTTTATTGTATTCCTTGGACCTTCTTATTGACGATGAAACATAGAAATTGCATCGGAATTAAATACAAAAGGCACAATGCCGACTTTAGTACAAGAAGACTGACTCTTCCTACTGTCTATGCTTTGAACCATTCCTGTGACATTAGTTATAGATTCCGATGTTTCACTTGAGGTTTAGTGTATACCACTGACCTTATTGACGATGAAAAACAGAAATTGAATCGGAATTAAATACAAAAGGCACAATGCCGACTTAAGGACAGGAAGACTGACTCTTCTTACTGACTATGTTTTGAACCATTGCTGTGACTCTAGTTACATATTCCGATGCTTCACTTCAGGTTTACTGTATCCCTCTGACCTTCTTATTGACGATGAAACACATTAATTGGATCGGAATTAAATACAAAAATCACAATGCCGACATAAGTACAAGAAGACTGACTCTTCTTACTGTCTATGTTTTGAACCAATACTGTGACACCAGTTATAGGTTCCGATGCTTCACTCCAGGTTTACTGTATCCCTTGGACCTTCTAGTTGACGATGAAACACAGAAATTGCATCGGAATTAAATACAAAAGGCACAATGCCGACTTAAGGACAAGAAGATTGAATCTTCTTACTGACTATGTTTTTAACCATTCCTGTGACACTAGTCATAGATTCCGATGCTTCACTTCAGGTTTACCGTATCCCTCTGACCTTCTTATTGACGATGAAACACAGAAATTGCATATTAATTAAATACGAAAGGCACAATGCCGACTTAAGTACAGGAAGACTGACTCTTCTTACTGTCTATGTTTGTACCATTCCTGTGACACTAGTTATAGATTCCGATGCTTCAGGTTTACTGTATCCCTCTGACCTTATTATTGACGGTGAAACACAGAAATTGCATCGGTATTAAATACAAAAGGCACAATGCCGACCTAAGTACAACAAGACTGACTCTTCCTACTGTCTATGTTTTGAACCATTCCTGTGACACTAGTTGTGGATTCCGATGCTTCACTTCAGGTTTACTGTATCCCTCCGACCTTCTTAATGACGATGAAACACATAAACTTCATCGGAATTAAATACAAAAGGCTCAATGCCGACTTAAGTACAAGAAGACTGACTCTTCCTACTGTCTACGTTTTCAACCAATTCTGTGACACTAGTTATAGAGTCCGATGCTTCACTTAAGGATTACTGTATCACTTGGACCTTCTTATTGAAGATGAATCACAGAAATTGCATTGGAATTAAATACAAAAGGCACAATGCCGACTTAAGGACAAGAAGACTGACTCTTCTCACTGACTATGTTTTGAACCATTCCTGTGTCTCTAGTCATTGATTCCGATGCTTCACTTCAGGTTTACTGTATCCCTCTGACCTTCTTATTGACGATGAAACACAGAAATTGCATCGGAATTAAATACAAAAGCCACAATGCCGACTTAAGTGCAAGAAGACTGAGTCTTCTTACTGTCTATGTTTTTGAACCAATACTGTGACACTAGTTATAGATTCCGATGCTTCACTTCAGGTTTACTGTATTCCTTTGACCTTCTTATTGACGATGAAACACAGAAATTGCATCGGAATTAAATACAAAAGGCACATTGCCTACATAAGTACAAGAAGACTGACTCTTCTTACTGTCTATGTTTTGAACCAATACTGTGACACAAGTTATAGATTCCGATGCTTCACTTCAGGTATACTGTATCAGTTGGACCTTCTTATTGAAGATGAATCACAGAAATTCCATCGGAATTAAGTACAAAAGGCACAATGCCGACTTAAGTACAAGAAGACTGACTCTTCTTACTGTCTATGTTTTGAACCAATACTGTGACACTAGTTATAGATTCCGATGCTTCACTTCAGGTTTATTGTATTCCTTGGACCTTCTTATTGACGATGAAACACAGAAATTGCATCGGAATTAAATACAAAAGGCACATTGCCTACATAAGTACAAGAAGACTGACTCTTCTTACTGTCTATGTTTTGAACCGATACTGTGACACAAGTTATAGATTCCGATGCTTCACTTCAGGTTTACTGTATCAGTTGGACCTTCTTATTGAAGATGAATCACAGAAATTCCATCGGAATTAAGTACAAAAGTCACAATGCCGACTTAAGTACAAGAAGACTGACTCTTCTTACTGTCTATGTTTTGAACCAATACTGTGACACTAGTTATAGATTCCGATGCTTCACTTCAGGTTTATTGTATTCCTTGGACCTTCTTATTGACGATGAAACACAGAAATTGCTTCGGAAGTAAATACAAAAAGCACAATGCCGACTTAACTACAAGAAGACTGACTCTTCTTACTGTCTATGTTTTGAACCATCACTGTGACATTAGTTATAGATTCCGATTCTTCACTCCAGGTTTATTGTATCCCTCTGCCCTTCTTATTGACGATGAAACACAGAAATTGCATCGGAATTAAATAGAAAAGGCACAATGCCGACTTCAGTGCTTAAAGACCGACTAATCTTACTGACAATGATTTTAACCATTCCTGTGACACTAGTTATGGATTCCGATGCTTCACTTCAGGTTTACTGTATTCCTTGGACCTTCTTATTGGCCATGAAACACAGAAATTGCATCGGAATAAAATACAAAATGCAAAATGCCGACTTAAGTACACGAAGACTGACTCTTCTTACTGTCAATGTTTTGAACCATTCCTGTGACACTAGTTATAGATTCCGATGCTACACTCCAGGTTTACTGTATCCCTTGGACCTTTTTATTGACAATGAAACACAGAAATTGCATCGGAATTAAATACAAAAGGCAAAATGCCGACTTAAGTACAAGAAGACATACTCTTCTTACTGGCTATGTTTTGAACCACTCCTGTGACACTAGTTATAGATTCCGATGCTTCACATCAGGTTTACTGTATCCCTCTGACCTTCTGTTTGACGATGAAACACAGAAATTGCATCGGAATTAAATAGAAAAGGCACAATGTCGACTTAAGTACAAGAAGACTGACTCTTCTTACTGTCTATGTTTTGAACCATTCCTGTGACACTAGTTATAGATTCCGATGTTTCATTCCAGGTTTACTGTATCCCTTGGACATTCTTATTGACGATGAAATACAGAAATTGCATCGGAATTAAGTACAAAGGGCACAATGCCGACTTAAGTACAAGAAGACTGACTCTTCCTACTGTCAACGATTTGAACCAATTCTGTGACACTACTTATAGAGTCCGATGCTTCACTTCAGGTTTACTTTATACTTTGGACCATCTTATTGACGATGAAACACAGAATTTGCAGCGGAATTAAATACAAAAAGCACAATGCCGACATAAGTACAAGAAGACTGACTCTTCTTACTGTCTATGTTTTGAACCAATACTGTGACACCAGTTATAGGTTCCGATGCTTCACTCAAGGTTTGCTGTATCCCTTGGACCTTCTTGTTGGCGACGAAACACAGAAATTGCATCGGAATTAAATAGAAAAGGCACAATGCCGACTTAAGGACAAGAAGACTGAATCTTCTTACTGACTATGTTTTGAACCATTCCTGTGACACTAGTCGTAGATTCCGATGCTTCACTTCAGGTTTACTGTATCCCTCAGACCTTCTTATTGACGGTGAAATACAGAAATTGCATATTAATTAAATACGAAAGGCACAATGCCGACTTAAGTACAGGAAGACTGACTCTTCTTACTGTCAATGTTTGTACCATTCCTGTGACACTAGTTATAGATTCCGATGCTTCACTTCAGGTTTACTGTATCCCTCTGACCTTATTGCCGATGGAACACAGACATTTCATCGGATTTAAATACAAAAGGCACAATGCCGACCTAAAGAAAAGAAGACTGACTCTTCTTACTGACTGTGTTTTGAACCATTCCTGTGAAACGACTTACAGATTCCGATGCTTCACTTCAGGTTAACTGTATACCTCTGACCCTCTTATTGACGATGAAACACAGAAATTGCATCGGAATTAAATACAAAGGGCATAATGCCGACCTAAGTACAAGAAGAGTGACTCTTCCTACTGTGTACGTTTTGAACCAATTCTGTGACACTAGTTATAGAGTCCGATGCTTCACTTAAGGATTACTGTATCACTTGGACCTTCTTATTGAAGATGAATCACAGAAATTGCATTGGAATTAAATACAAAAGGCACAATGCCGACTTAAGGACAAGAAGACTGACTCTTCTCACTGACTATGTTTTGAACCATTCCTGTGTCTCTAGTCATTGATTCCGATGCTTCACTTCAGGTTTACTGTATCCCTCTGACCTTCTTATTGACGATGAAACACAGAAATTGCATCGGAATTAAATACAAAAGCCACAATGCCGACTTAAGTGCAAGAAGACTGAGTCTTCTTACTGTCTATGTTTTTGAACCAATACTGTGACACTAGTTATAGATTCCGATGCTTCACTTCAGGTTTACTGTATTCCTTTGACCTTCTTATTGACGATGAAACACAGAAATTGCATCGGAATTAAATACAAAAGGCACATTGCCTACATAAGTACAAGAAGACTGACTCTTCTTACTGTCTATGTTTTGAACCAATACTGTGACACAAGTTATAGATTCCGATGCTTCACTTCAGGTATACTGTATCAGTTGGACCTTCTTATTGAAGATGAATCACAGAAATTCCATCGGAATTAAGTACAAAAGGCACAATGCCGACTTAAGTACAAGAAGACTGACTCTTCTTACTGTCTATGTTTTGAACCAATACTGTGACACTAGTTATAGATTCCGATGCTTCACTTCAGGTTTATTGTATTCCTTGGACCTTCTTATTGACGATGAAACACAGAAATTGCATCGGAATTAAATACAAAAGGCACATTGCCTACATAAGTACAAGAAGACTGACTCTTCTTACTGTCTATGTTTTGAACCGATACTGTGACACAAGTTATAGATTCCGATGCTTCACTTCAGGTTTACTGTATCAGTTGGACCTTCTTATTGAAGATGAATCACAGAAATTCCATCGGAATTAAGTACAAAAGTCACAATGCCGACTTAAGTACAAGAAGACTGACTCTTCTTACTGTCTATGTTTTGAACCAATACTGTGACACTAGTTATAGATTCCGATGCTTCACTTCAGGTTTATTGTATTCCTTGGACCTTCTTATTGACGATGAAACACAGAAATTGCTTCGGAAGTAAATACAAAAAGCAAAATGCCGACTTAACTACAAGAAGACTGACTCTTCTTACTGTCTATGTTTTGAACCATCACTGTGACATTAGTTATAGATTCCGATTCTTCACTCCAGGTTTATTGTATCCCTCTGCCCTTCTTATTGACGATGAAACACAGAAATTGCATCGGAATTAAATAGAAAAGGCACAATGCCGACTTCAGTGCTTAAAGACCGACTATTCTTACTGACAATGATTTTAACCATTCCTGTGACACTAGTTATGGATTCCGATGCTTCACTTCAGGTTTACTGTATTCCTTGGACCTTCTTATTGGCCATGAAACACAGAAATTGCATCGGAATAAAATACAAAATGCAAAATGCCGACTTAAGTACACGAAGACTGACTCTTCTTACTGTCAATGTTTTGAACCATTCCTGTGACACTAGTTATAGATTCCGATGCTACACTCCAGGTTTACTGTATCCCTTGGACCTTTTTATTGACGATGAAACACAGAAATTGCATCGGAATTAAATACAAAAGGCAAAATGCCGACTTAAGTACAAGAAGACATACTCTTCTTACTGGCTATGTTTTGAACCACTCCTGTGACACTAGTTATAGATTCCGATGCTTCACATCAGGTTTACTGTATCCCTCTGACCTTCTGTTTGACGATGAAACACAGAAATTGCATCGGAATTAAATAGAAAAGGCACAATGTCGACTTAAGTACAAGAAGACTGACTCTTCTTACTGTCTATGTTTTGAACCATTCCTGTGACACTAGTTATAGATTCCGATGTTTCATTCCAGGTTTACTGTATCCCTTGGACATTCTTATTGACGATGAAATACAGAAATTGCATCGGAATTAAGTACAAAGGGCACAATGCCGACTTAAGTACAAGAAGACTGACTCTTCCTACTGTCAACGATTTGAACCAATTCTGTGACACTACTTATAGAGTCCGATGCTTCACTTCAGGTTTACTTTATACTTTGGACCATCTTATTGACGATGAAACACAGAATTTGCAGCGGAATTAAATACAAAAAGCACAATGCCGACATAAGTACAAGAAGACTGACTCTTCTTACTGTCTATGTTTTGAACCAATACTGTGACACCAGTTATAGGTTCCGATGCTTCACTCAAGGTTTGCTGTATCCCTTGGACCTTCTTGTTGGCGACGAAACACAGAAATTGCATCGGAATTAAATAGAAAAGGCACAATGCCGACTTAAGGACAAGAAGACTGAATCTTCTTACTGACTATGTTTTGAACCATTCCTGTGACACTAGTCGTAGATTCCGATGCTTCACTTCAGGTTTACTGTATCCCTCAGACCTTCTTATTGACGGTGAAATACAGAAATTGCATATTAATTAAATACGAAAGGCACAATGCCGACTTAAGTACAGGAAGACTGACTCTTCTTACTGTCAATGTTTGTACCATTCCTGTGACACTAGTTATAGATTCCGATGCTTCACTTCAGGTTTACTGTATCCCTCTGACCTTATTGCCGATGAAACACAGACATTTCATCGGATTTAAATACAAAAGGCGCAATGCCGACCTAAAGAAAAGAAGACTGACTCTTCTTACTGACTGTGTTTTGAACCATTCCTGTGAAACGACTTACAGATTCCGATGCTTCACTTCAGGTTAACTGTATACCTCTGACCCTCTTATTGACGATGAAACACAGAAATTGCATCGGAATTAAATACAAAGGGCATAATGCCGACCTAAGTACAAGAAGAGTGACTCTTCCTACTGTGTACGTTTTGAACCAATTCTGTGACACTAGTTATAGAGTCCGATGCTTCACTTCAGGTTTACTGTATCACTTGGACCTTCTTATTGAAGATGAATCACAGAAATTGCATCGGAATTAAATACAAAATGCACAATGAAGACTTAAGGACAAGAAGACTGACTCTTCTTACTGAGCATGTTTTGAACCATTCCTGTGACTCTAGTTATAGATTCCGATGCTTCACTTCAGGTTTACTGTATCCCTCTGACCTTCTTATTGACGATGAAACACAGAAATTGCAACGGAATTAAATACAAAAGCCACAATGCCGACTTAAGTGCAAGAAGACTGAGTCTTCTTACTGTCTATGTTTTGAACCAATACTGTGACACTAGTTATAGATTCCGATGCATCACTTCAGGTTTACTGTATTCCTTGGACCTTCTTATTGACGATGAAACACAGAAATTGCATCGGAATTAAATACAAAAGGCACATTGCCTACATAAGTACAAGAAGACTGACTCTTCTTACTGTCTATGTTTTGAACGAATACTGTGACACAAGTTATAGATTCCGATGCTTCACTTCAGGTTTACTGTATTCCTTGGACCTTCTTATTGGCGATGAAACTCAGAAATTGCATCGGAACAAAATACAAAAGGCACATTGCCGACATAAGTACAAGAAGACTGACTCTTCTTACAGTCAATGATTTGAACCATTCCTGTGACACTAGTTATAGATTCCAATGCTACACTCCAGGTTTACTGTTTCCCTTGGACCTTCTTATTGACGATGAAACACAGAAATTGCATCGGAATTAAATACAAAAGGCACAATGCCGACTTAAGTACAAGAAGACATACTCTTCTTACTGACTATGGTTTGAACCATTCCTGTTACACTAGTTATAGATTCCGATGCTTCACTTCAGGTTTACTGTATCCCTCTGACCTTCTTATTGACGATGAAACACAGAAATTGCATCGAAATTAAATTGCAAAGGCACAATGTCGACTTAAGTACAAGAAGACTGACTCTTCTTACTGTCTATGTTTTGAACCATTCCTGTGACACTAGTTATAGATTCCGATGCTTCATTCCAGGTTTACTGTATCCCTTGGACCTTCTTATTGACGATGAAACACAGAAATTGCATCGGGATTAAATATAAAGGGCACAATACCGACTTAAGTACAAGAAGACCGACTCTCCCTACTGTCTACGTTTTGAACCAATTCTGTGACACTAGTTATAGAGTCCGATGCTTCACTTCAGGTTTACTTTATACCTTGGACCATCTTATTGACGATGAAACACAGAAATTGCATCGGAATTAAATACAAATGGCACAATGCCGACTTAAGTACAAGAAGACTCACACTTCCAACTCTCTATGTTTTGAACCATTCCTGTGACACTAGTTTTGGATTCCGATGCTTCACTTCAGGTTTACTGTATCCCTCTGACCTTCTTATTGACGATGAAACACAGAAATTGCATCGGAATTAAATACAAAAGTCAAAATGCCGACTTAAGTACAAGAAGACTGACTCTTCTTACTGTCTATGCTTTGAACCATTCCTGTGACACTAGTTATAGAGTCCGATGCTTCACTTCAGGTTTACTTTATACCTTGGACCATCTTATTGACGATGAAACACAGAAATTGCATCGGAATTAAATACAAAAGGCACAATGCCGACTTAAGTACAAGAAGACTGACTCTTCTTGCTGTCTATGTTTTGAACCAATACTGTGACACTAGTTATAGATTCCGATGCTTCACTTCAGGTTTATTGTATTCCTTGGACCGTCTTATTGACGATGAAACACAGAATATTGCATCGGAATTAAATACAAAAGGACAATGCCGACTTAAGTACAAGAAGACTGACCCTTCCTACTGTCTATGTTTTGAACCATTCCTGTGACACTAGTTATAGATTCCGATGTTTCACTTGAGGTTTAGTGTATACCACTGACCTTATTGCCGATGAAAAACAGAAATTGAATCGGAATTAAATACAAAAGGCACAATGCCGACTTAAGGACAAAAAGACTGACTCTTCTTACTGACTATATTTGAACCATTCCTGTGACTCTAGTTATAGATTCCTATGCTTCACTTCAGGTTTACTGTATCCCTCTGACCTTCTTATTGACGATGAAACACAGAAATTGCTTCGGAATTAAATACAAAAGCCACAATGCCGACTTAAGTACAAGAAGACTGACTCTTCTTACTGTCTATGTTTTGAACCAATACTGTGACACTAGTTATAGATTCCGATGCTTCACTTCAGGTTTACTGTATTCCTAGGACCTTCTTATTGTCGATGAAACACAGAAATTGCATCGGAATTAAATACAAAAATCACAATGCCGACATAAGTACAAGAGGACTGACTCTTCTTACTGTCTATGTTTTGAACCAATACTGTGACACGAGTTATAGGTTCCGATGCTTCACTCCAGGTTTACTGTATCCCTTGGACCTTCTTGTTGACGATGAAACACAGAAATTGCATCGGATTTAAATACAAAAGGCACAATGCCGACTTAAGGACAAGAAGACTGCATCTTCTGACTGACTATGGTTTGAACCATTCCTGTGACACTAGTCATAGATTCCGATGCTTCACTTCAGGTTTACTGTATCCCTCAGACCTTCTTATTGACGATGAAACACAGAAATTGCATATTAATTAAATACGACAGGCACAATGGCGACTTAAGTACAAGAAGACTGACTCTTCTTACTGTCTATGTTTGTACCATTCCTGTGACACTAGTTATAGATTCCGATACTTCAGGTTTACTGTATCCCTCTGACCTTATTATTCACGGTGAAACACAGAAATTGCATCGGAATTTAATACAAAAGGCACAATGCCGACCTAAGTACAACAAGACTGACTCTTCCTACTGTCTATATTTTGAACCATTCCTGTGACACTAGTTGAGGATTCCGATGCTTCACTTCAGGTTTACTGTATCCCTCTGACCTTCTTAATGACGATGAAACACATAAATTGCATCGGAATTAAATACAAAAGGCACAATGCCGACTTAAGTACAAGAAGACTGACTCTCCCTACTGTCTATGTTTTGAACCATTCCTGTGACACTAGTTATAGATTCCGATGCTTCACTTCATGTTTACTGTATTCCTCTGACCTTATTGCCGATGAAACACAGACATTTCATCGGATTTAAATACAAAAGGCGCAATGCCGACCTAAAGAAAAGAAGACTGACTCTTCTTACTGATTGTGTTTTGAACCATTCCTGTGAAACTACTTATAGATTCCGATGCTTCACTTCAGGTTTACTGTATACCTCTGACCATCTTATTGACGATGAAACACAGAAATTGCATCGGAATTAAATACAAAGGGCACAATGCCGACCTAAGTGCAAGAAGACTGACTCTTCCCACTGTCTACGTTTAGAACCAATTCTGTGACACTAGTTATAGAGTCCGATGCTTCACTTCAGGTTTACTGTGTCACTTGGACCTTCTTGTTGAAGATGAATCACA
Source organism: Schistocerca serialis cubense (assembly GCF_023864345.2). Taxonomy (NCBI): domain Eukaryota; kingdom Metazoa; phylum Arthropoda; class Insecta; order Orthoptera; family Acrididae; genus Schistocerca; species Schistocerca serialis. The sequence goes on along the minus strand of NC_064646.1, from coordinate 544,696,065 downwards.
GAAATTGCATCGGAATTATATACAAAAGGCACTATGCCGACTTAAGGACAAGAAGACTGACTCTTCTTACTGACTATGTTTTGAACCATTCCTGTGACTCTAGTTATAGATTCCGATGCTTCACTTCAGGTTTACTGTATCCCTCTGACCTTCTTATTGACGATGAAACACAGAAATTGCATCGGATTTAAATACAAAAGCCACAATGCCGACTTAAGTGCAAGAAGACTGACTCTTCTTACTGTCTATGTTTTGAACCAATACTGTGACACTAGTTATAGATTCCGATGCTTCACTTCAGGTTTACTGTATTCCTTGGACCTTCTTATTGACCATGAAACACAGAAATTGCATCGGAATTAAATACAAAAGGCACATTGCCTACATAAGTACAAGAAGACTGACTCTTCTTACTGTCTATGTTTTGAACCAAAACTGTGACACTAGTTATAGGTTCCGATGCTTCACTCCAGGTTTACTGTATCCCTTGGACCTTCTTGTTGACGATGAAACACAGAAATTGCATCGGAATTACATACAAAAGGCACAATGAGGACTTAAGGACAAGAAGACTGACTCTTCTTACTGACTATGTTTTGAACCATTCCTGTGACACTAGTCATAGATTCCGATGCTTCACTTTAGGTTTAGTGTATCCCTCTGCCCTTCTTATTGACGATGAAACACAGAAATTGCATGTTAAATAAAAACAAAAGTCACAATGCCGACTTAAGTACAAGGAGACTGACTCCTCTTACTGTCTATGTTTGTACCATTCCTGTGACACTAGTTATAGATTCAGATGCTTCAAGTTTACTGTATTCCTCTGACCATCTTATTGACGATGAAACACAGAAATTGCATCGGAATTAAATACAATGGGCACAATGCCGACCTAAGTGCCAGAAGACTGACGCTTCCCACTGTCTACGTTTAGAACCAATTCTGTGACACTAGTTATAGATTCCGATGCTTCACTTCAGGTTTACTGTGTCACTTGGACCTTCTTGTTGAAGATGAATCACAGAAATTGCATCGGAATTATATACAAAAGGCACTATGCCGACTTAAGGACAAGAAGACTGACTCTTCTTACTGACTATGTTTTGAACCATTCCTGTGACTCTAGTTATAGATTCCGATGCTTCACTTCAGGTTTACTGTATCCCTCTGACCTTATTGCCGATGAAACACAGACATTTCTTCGGTTTTAAATACAAAAGGCGCAATGCCGACCTAAGGAAAAGAAGACTGACTCTTCTCACTGACTATGTTTTGAACCATTCCTGTGATACAAGTTATAGATTCCAATGCTTCACTTCAGGTTTACTGTATACCTCTGACCTTCTTATTGACGATGAAACACAGAAATTGCATCGGATTTAAATACAAAAGGCACAATGCCGACATAAGTACAAGAAGACTGACTCTTCTTACTGTCTATCTTTTGAAATATTCCTGTGGCACTAGTTATAGTTTTCGAAGCTTCACTTCAGGTTTACTGTTCGCCTTGGACCTTCTTATTGACGATGAAACACAGAAATTGCATCGGAGTTAAATACAAAAGGCACAATGCCGACTTAAGTACAAGAAGAGTGACTCTTCCAACTGTCTATGTTTTGAACCATTTGTGTGACACTAGTTATAGAGTCCGATGCTTCACTTCAGGTTTACTGTATCTCTTGGACCGTCTTATTGACGATGAATCACAGATATTGCATCGGAATTAAACACAAAAGGCACAATGATGACTTAAGTACAAGAAGACTGACTCATTTTACTGACTATAATTTGAACCATTCCAGTGACACTAGTTATAGATTCCGATGCTTCACTTCAGGTTTACTGTATCATTTGGACCTGCTTATTGACGACAGAAATTGCATCGGAATTAAATACAAAAGGCACAATGCCGACTTAAGTACAAGAAGACTTACTCTTCTTACTCTCTATGTTTTGAACCATTACTGTGACACCAGTTATAGATTGCGATGCTTCACTCCAGGTTTACTGTACCCTCTGACCTTCTTATTGACGTTGAAACACAGAAATTGCATCAGAACTGAATACAAAAGGCACAATTGCGACTAAAGTACAAGAAGACTGACTCTTCTTACTGTCTATGTTTGAACCACTCCTGTGACACTAGTTATAGATTCCGATGCTTCACTTCAGTTTTACCATATCCCTTGTACCGTCTTATTGACGATGAAACACAGAAAATGCATCGGAATTAAATACAAAGGGCACAAAGCCGACTTAAGTACATGAAGACCGACTCTTCTTACTGTCAATGTCTTTAACCATTCTCTGTGACACTAGTTATAGATTCCGATGCTACACTCCAGGTTTACTGTATCCCTTGGACCTTCTTATTGACGATGAAACACAGAAATAGCATCGGAATTAAATACAAAAGCACAATGCCGACTTAAGGGCAAGAAGACTGACTCTTCTTACTGACTATGCTTTGAACCATTCCTGTGACACTAGTTATAGATTCCCATCCTTCACATCAAGTTTACTGTATCCCCCTGACCTTTTTATTGTCGATGAAACTCAGAAATTGCATTGGAATTAAATACAAAAGGCACAATGCCGAAATAAGTACAAGAAGACTGACTCTTCTTACTGTCTATGTTTTGAACCATTCCATTGACACTAGTTATAGATTCCGATGCGTCACTCAAGGTTTACTGTATCCCTTAGACCTTCTTATTGACGATGAAACACAGAAATTGCATCGGAATTAAATAGAAAAGGCTGAATGCCGACTTAACTACAAGAAGACTGACTCTTCTTTCTGACTATGCTTTGAACCATTCCTGTGACACTAGTTATGGATTTCGATGCTTCACTTCAGGTTTACTGTATCCCCTGGACCTTCGTATTGACGATGAAACACAGAAATTGCATCGGAATTAAATACAAAAGGCACTATGCCGACTTAAGTACAAGAAGACTGACTCTTCTTACTGACTATGCTTTGAACCATTCCTGTGACACTAGTTATGGATTCCGATGCTTCACTTCAGGTTTACTGTATCCCTTGGACCTTCGTATTGACGATGAAACACAGAAACTGCATCGGAATTAAATAGAAAAGGCACAATGCCGACTTAAGTAGAAGAAGACTGACTCTTATTACTGCTTGGAGTTGGAACCATTCCTGTGACACTAGTTATACATTCCGATGCTTCACTTCAGGTTTACTGTATCCCTCTGACCTTCTTATTGACGATGAAACACGGAAATTGCATCAGAATTAAATACAAAGGGCACAATGCCGACTTAAGTACAAGAAGTCTTACTCTTCTTGCTGTCTATTTTTGGAACCATTCCTGTGACACTAGTAATAGATTGCGATGCTTCACTCCAGGTTTACTGTATCCCTTGGACCTTCTTATTGCCGATGAAACACAGAAATTGCATCGGAATGAAATAGAAAAGGCACAATGCCGACTTAAGTACAAAAGCTGACTCTTATTACTGATAATAGTTTGAACCATTCCTGTGACAATAGTTATAGATTCCGATGCTTCACTTCAAATTTACTGTATCCCTTGGACCTTATTATTGACGGTGAAACACAGAAATAGCATTGGAATTAAATAGAAAAGGCACAATGCCGACTTAAGTACAAGTAGACTGACTCTTCTTACTGTCTATGTTTGTACCATTCCTGTGACACTAGTTATAGATTCAGATGCTTCAAGTTTACTGTATTCCTCTGACCATCTTATTGACGATGAAACACAGAAATTGCATCGGAATTAAATACAATGGGCACAATGCCGACCTAAGTGCAAGAAGACTGACTCTTCCCACTGTCTACGTTTAGAACCAATTCTGTGACACTAGTCATAGATTCCGATGCTTCACTTCAGGTTTAGTGTATCCCTCTGCCCTTCTTATTGACGATGAAACACAGAAATTGCATGTTAATTAAAAACAAAAGTCACAATGCCGACTTAAGTACATGGAGAGTGACTCTTCTTACTGTCTATGTTTGTACCATTCCTGTGACACTAGTTATAGATTCAGATGCTTCAAGTTTACTGTATTCCTCTGACCATCTTATTGACGATGAAACACAGAAATTGCATCGGAATTAAATACAATGGGCACAATGCCGACCTAAGTGCAAGAAGACTGACTCTTCCCACTGTCTACGTTTAGAACCAATTCTGTGACACTAGTCATAGATTCCGATGCTTCACTTCAGGTTTAGTGTATCCCTCTGCCCTTCTTATTGACGATGAAACACAGAAATTGCATGTTAATTAAAAACAAAAGTCACAATGCCGACTTAAGTACAAGAAGGCTGACTCTTCCTACTGTCTATGTTTTGAACCATTCCTGTGACACTAGTTATAGATTCCAGAGCTTCACTTCAGGTTTACTGTATCCCTCTGACCTTATTGCCGATGAAACACAGACATTTCATCGGTTTTAAATACAAAAGGCGCAATGCCGACCTAAGGAAAAGAAGACTGACTCTTCTCACTGACTATGTTTTGAACCATTCCTGTGAAACAAGTTATAGATTCCAATGCTTCACTTCAGGTTTACTGTATACCTCTGACCTTCTTATTGACGATGAAACACAGAAATTGCATCGGATTTAAATACAAAAGGCACAATGCCGACATAAGTACAAGAAGACTGACTCTTCTTACTGTCTATCTTTTGAAATATTCCTGTGGCACTAGTTATAGTTTTCGAAGCTTCACTTCAGGTTTACTGTTCGCCTTGGACCTTCTTATTGACGATGAAACACAGAAATTGCATCGGAGTTAAATACAAAAGGCACAATGCCGACTTAAGTACAAGAAGAGTGACTCTTCCAACTGACTATGTTTTGAACCATTTGTGTGACACTAGTTATAGAGTCCGATGCTTCACTTCAGGTTTACTGTATCTCTTGGACCGTCTTATTGACGATGAATCACAGATATTGCATCGGAATTAAGCACAAAAGGCACAATGATGACTTAAGTACAAGAAGACTGACTCATTTTACTGACTATAATTTGAACCATTCCAGTGACACTAGTTATAGATTCCGATGCTTCACTTCAGGTTTACTGTATCATTTGGACCTGCTTATTGACGATGAAACACAGAAATTGCATCGGAATTAAATACAAAAGGCACAATACCGACTTAAGTACAAGAAGACTTACTCTTCTTACTCTCTATGTTTTGAACCATTACTGTGACACCAGTTATAGATTGCGATGCTTCACTCCAGGTTTACTGTACCCTCTGACCTTCTTATTGACGTTGAAACACAGAAATTGCATCAGAACTGAATACAAAAGGCACAATTGCGACTAAAGTACAAGAAGACTGACTCTTCTTACTGTCTATGTTTGAACCACTCCTGTGACACTAGTTATAGATTCCGATGCTTCACTTCAGTTTTACCATATCCCTTGTACCGTCTTATTGACGATGAAACACAGAAAATGCATCGGAATTAAATACAAAGGGCACAAAGCCGACTTAAGTACATGAAGACCGACTCTTCTTACTGTCAATGTCTTTAACCATTCTCTGTGACACTAGTTATAGATTCCGATGCTACACTCCAGGTTTACTGTATCCCTTGGACCTTCTTATTGACGATGAAACACAGAAATAGCATCGGAATTAAATACAAAAGCACAATGCCGACTTAAGGGCAAGAAGACTGACTCTTCTTACTGACTATGCTTTGAACCATTCCTGTGACACTAGTTATAGATTCCAATCCTTCACATCAAGTTTACTGTATCCCCCTGACCTTTTTATTGTCGATGAAACTCAGAAATTGCATTGGAATTAAATACAAAAGGCACAATGCCGAAATAAGTACAAGAAGACTGACTCTTCTTACTGTCTATGTTTTGAACCATTCCATTGACACTAGTTATAGATTCCGATGCGTCACTCAAGGTTTACTGTATCCCTTAGACCTTCTTATTGACGATGAAACACAGAAATTGCATCGGAATTAAATAGAAAAGGCTCAATGCCGACTTAACTACAAGAAGACTGACTCTTCTTTCTGACTATGCTTTGAACCATTCCTGTGACACTAGTTATGGATTTCGATGCTTCACTTCAGGTTTACTGTATCCCTTGGACCTTCGTATTGACGATGAAACACAGAAATTGCATCGGAATTAAATACAAAAGGCACTATGCCGACTTAAGTACAAGAAGACTGACTCTTCTTACTGACTATGCTTTGAACCATTCCTGTGACACTAGTAATAGATTGCGATGCTTCACTCCAGGTTTACTGTATCCCTTGGACCTTCTTATTGCCGATGAAACACAGAAATTGCATCGGAATGAAATAGAAAAGGCACAATGCCAACTTAAGTACAAAAGCTGACTCTTATTACTGATAATAGTTTGAACCATTCCTGTGACAATAGTTATAGATTCCGATGCTTCACTTCAAATTTACTGTATCCCTTGGACCTTATTATTGACGGTGAAACACAGAAATAGCATTGGAATTAAATAGAAAAGGCACAATGCCGACTTAAGTACAAGTAGACTGACTCTTCTTACTGTCTATAATTTGAACCAATCCTGTGACACTAGGTATAGATACCGATGCTTGACTTCAGTTTTAGGGTATCCCTTGGCCCTTCTTATTGACGATGAAACACAGAAATTGCATGTTAATTAAAAACAAAAGTCACAATGCCGACTTAAGTACAAGAAGACTGACTCTTCTTACTGTCTATGTTTGTACCATTCCTGTGACACTAGTTATAGATTCAGATGCTTCACGTTTACTGTATTCCTCTGACCTTCTTATTGACGGTGAAACACAGAAATTGCATCGGAATTAAATACAAAAGGCACAATGCCGACCTAAGTACAACAAGACTGACTCTTCCTACTGTCTATGTTTGAACCATTCCTGTGACACTAGTTGTGGATTCCGATGCTTCACTTCAGGTTTACTGTATCCCTCTGACCTTCTTAATGACGATGAAACACATAAATTGCATCGGAATTAAATACAAAAGGCACAATGCCGACTTAAGTACAAGAAGAGTGACTCTTCCTACTGTCTATGTTTTGAACCATTTGTGTGACACTAGTTTTAGAGTCCGATGCTTCACTTCAGGTTTACTGTATCCCTTGGACCGCCTTATTGACGATGAATCACAGATATTGCATCGGAATTAAACACAAAAGGCACAATGATGACTTAAGTACAAGAAGACTGACTCATTTTACTGTCTATAATTTGAACCATTCCAGTGACACTAGTTATAGATTCCGATGCTTCACTTCAGTTTTACCGTATCCCTTGTACCGTCCTATCGACGATGAAACACAGAAAATGCATCGGAATTAAATACAAAGGGCACAAAGCCGACTTCAGTACATGAAGACCGACTCTTCTTACTGTCAATGTCTTTAACCATTCTCTGTGACACTAGTTATAGATTCCGATGCTACACTCCAGGTATACTCGATCCCTTGGACCTTCTTATTGACGATGAAACACAGAAATAGCATCGGAATTAAATACAAAAGCACAATGCCGACTTAAGGGCAAGAAGACTGACTCTTCTTACTGACTATGCTTTGAACAATTCCTGTGACACTAGTTACAGATTCCCATCCTTCACATCAAGTTTACTGTATCCCCCTGACCTTCTTATTGTCGATGAAACTCAGAAATTGCATTGGAATTAAATACAAATGGCACAATGCCGAAATAAGTACAAGAAGACTGACTCTTCTTACTGTCTATGTTTTGAACCATTCCATTGACACTAGTTATAGATTCCGATGCGTCACTCAATGTTTACTGTATCCCTTAGACCTTCTTATTGACGATGAAACACAGAAATTGCATCGGAATTAAATACAAAAGGCACAATGCCGACTAAAGTACATGAAGACCGACTCGTCTTACTGTCTATGTCTTTAACCATCTCTGTGACAGTAGTTATAGATTCCGATGCTACACTCCAGGTTTACTGTATCCCTTGGACCTTCTTATTAACGATGAAACACAGAAATTGCATCGGAATTAAATACAAAAGGCACAATGCCGACTTAAGTACAAGAAGACTGACTCTTCCTATTATCTATGTTTTGAACCCATCCTGTGACACTAGTTATAGATTCCGATGCTTCACTTCAGGTTTACTGTATCCCTCTGACCTTATTGACGATGAAACACAGAAATTGCATCGGAAGTAAATACAAAAGGCACTATGCCGACTTAAGTACAAGAAGACTGACTCTTCTTACTGACTATGCTTTGAACCATTCCTGTGACACTAGTTATGGATTCCGATGCTTCACTTCAGGTTTACTGTATCCCTTGGACCTTCGTATTGACGATGAAACACAGAAATTGCATCGGAATTAAATAGAAAAGGCACAATGCCGACTTAAGTAGAAGAAGACTGACTCTTCTTCCTGCTTAGAGTTGGAACCATTCCTGTGACACTAGTTATACATTCCGATGCTTCACTTCAGGTTTACTGTATCCCACTGACCTTCTTATTGACGATGAAACACGGAAATTGCATCAGAATTAAATACAAAGGGCACAATGCCGACTTAAGTACAAGAAGTCTTACTCTTCTTACTGTCTATTTTTGGAACCATTCCTGTGACACTAGTAATAGATTGCGATGCTTCACTCTAGGTTTACTGTATCCCTTGGACCTTCTTATTACCGATGAAACACAGAAATTGCATCGGAATGAAATAGAAAAGGCACAATGCCGACTTAAGTACAAGAAGACTGACTCTTATTACTGATAATAGTTTGAACCATTCCTGTGACAATAGTTATAGATTCCGATGCTTCACTTCAAATTTACTGTATCCCTTGGACCTTATTATTGACGGTGAAAAACAGAAATAGCATTGGAATTAAATAGAAAAGGCACAATGCCGACTTATGTACAAGAAGGCTGACTCTTCTTACTGACTATGCTTTGAACCATTCCTGTGACACTAGTTATAGATTACGATGCTTCACTTCAGGTTTACTGTATACCTTGGAAGTTCTTATTGACGATGAAACACAGAAATTGCATCGGAATTAAATACAAAAGGCACAATGCCGACTTATGTACAAGAAGACTGACTCTTCCTACTGTCTATGTTTTGATCCATTCCTGTGACACTAGTTTTAGATTCCGATTCTTTACTTCAGGTTTACTGTATCCCTCTGACCTTCTTATTGACCATGAAACACAGAAATTGCGTCGGAATTAAATAAAAAGGCACAATGCCGACTTAAGTACAAGAAGACTGACTCTTCCTACTGTCTCTGTTTTGAACCATTCCTGTGACACTAGTTATAGATTCCGATGCTTCACTTCAGGTTTACTGTATCCCTCTGACCGTAGTGCTGATGAAACACAGAAATTGAATCGGAATTAAATACAAAAGGCAGAATGGCGAGATAAGGACAAGAAGACTGACTCTTCTTACTGACTATGTTTGAACCATTCCGGTGACACTAGTTATAGATTCCCATGCTTCACTTCAGGTTTACTGTTTCCCTTGGATCTTCTTATTGACGATGAAACACAGAAATTGCATCGGAATTAAATACAAAATGCACAATGCCGACTTAAGTACAAGAAGACTGACTCTTCCTACTGTCTATGTTTTGAACCATTTCTGTGACACTAGTTATAGAGTCCGATGCTTCACTTCAGGTTTACTGTATCTCTTGGACCTTCTTATTGACGATGAATCACAGAAATTGCATCGGAATTAAATACAAAAGGCACAATGCCGACTTAAGTACAAGAAGATTGACCCTTCTTACTGTCTATTTTTTGAACAATTCCTGTGACACTAGTTATAGTTTCCGATGCGTCACTTCAGGTTTACCGTATCCCTCTGACCTTCTTATTGACGATGAAACACGGAAATTGCATCGGAATTAAATACAAAAGGCACAATGCCAACTTAAGTACAAGAAGACTGAATCCTCTTACTGTCTATATTTTGAACCATTCCAGTGACACTAGTTATAGATTCCGATGCTTCACTTCAGGTTAACTGTATCGCTCTGACCTTCTTATTGACGATGAAACACAGAAATTGCATCGGAATTAAATAGAAAAGGCACAATGCCGACATAAGTATAAGAAGAGTGACTCATCTTACTGTCTATGTTTTGAACCATCCCTGTGTCATTAGTTATAGATTCCGATGCCTCACTCCTGGTTTACTGTATCCCTCTGACCTTCTTATTGACGATGAAACACAGAAATTGCATCGGAATTAAATACAAAAGGCACAATGCCGACTTAAGTACAAGAAGACTGACTCTTCTTACTGTCTATTTTTTGAACAATTCCTGTGACACTAGTTATAGATTCCGATGCTTCACTTCAGGTTTACTGAATCCCTCTGACCTTCTTATTGACGATGAAAGACAGAAACTGCATCGGAATTAAATACAAAAGCCACAATGCCGACTTAAGGACAAGAAGACTGACTCTTCTTACCGACTTTGTTTTGAACCAATCCTGTGACACTAGGTATATATTCCGATGCTTGACTTCAGTTTTAGTGTATCCCTTGGACCTTCTTATTGACGATGAAACACAGAAATTGCATCGGAATTAAATAGAAAAGGCACAATGTCGACTTAAGTACAAGAAGACTGACTCTTTTTACTGTCTATGTTTTGAACCATTCGTGTGACACTAGTTATAGATTCCGATGCTTCACTCAGGTTTACTGTATCCCTTGGAGCTTCTTATTGACGATGAAACACAGAAATTGCATCGGAATTAAATACAAAAGGCACAAAGCCGACTTATGTACAAGAAGACTAACTCTTCCTACTGTCTATGTTTTGAACCATTTCTGTGACACTAGTAATAGAGTCCGATGCTTCACTTCAAGTTTACTGTACCCCTTGGACCTTCTTATTGACGATGAAACACAGAAATTGCATCGGAAGTAAATACAAAAAGCACAATGCCGACTTAAGTACAAGAAGACTGACTCTTCTTACTGTTTATTTTTGAACAATTCCTGTGACACTAGTTATAGATTCCGATGCTTCACTTCAGGTTTAGTGAACCCCTCTGACCTTCTTATTGACGATGAAACACGGAAATTGCATAGGAATCAAATACAAAAGGCACAAAGCCGACTTAAGTACAAGAAGACATACTCTTCTTACTGGCTATGTTTTGAACCATTCCTGTGACACTAGTTATAGATTTAGATGCTTCACTTCAGGTTTACTGTATCCCTCTGACCTTCTTATTGACGATGAAACACAGAAATTGCATCGGAATTAAGTAGAAAAGGCACAATGTCGACTTAAGTACAAGAAGACTGACTCTTCTTACTGTCTATGTTTTGGACCATTCCTGTGACACTAGTTATAGATTCCGATGCTTCATTCCAGGTTTACTGTATCCCTTGGACATTCTTATTGACGATGAAATACAGAAATTGCATCGGAATTAAATACAAAGTGCACAATACTGACTTAAGTACAAGAAGACTGACTCTTCCTACTGTCTACGTTTTGAACCAATTCTGTGACACTAATTATAGAGTCCGATGCTTCACGTCAGGTTTACTGTATCCCTCTGACCTTCTTATTGACGATGAAACACAGAAACTGCATCGGAATTAAATACAAAAGGCACAATGCCGACTTAAGGACAAGAAGACTGACTCTTCTTACTGTGTATAATTTGAACCATTCCTGTGACACTGGTTATAGATTCCGATGCTTCACCTCAGGTTTACTGTATCCCTTGGACCTTCTTATAGACGATGAAACAGAGAAATTGCATCGGAATTAAATAGAAAAGGCACAATGCCGACTTATGTACAAGAAGACTGACTCTTCTTACTGACTATGCTTTGAACCATTCCTGTGACACTAGTTATAGATTACGATGCTTCACTTCAGGTTTACTGTATACCTTGGAAGTTCTTATTGACGATGAAACACAGAAATTGCATCGGAATTAAATACAAAAGGCACAATGCCGACTTATGTACAAGAAGACTGACTCTTCCTACTGTCTATGTTTTGATCCATTCCTGTGACACTAGTTTTAGATTCCGATTCTTTACTTCAGGTTTACTGTATCCCTCTGACCTTCTTATTGACCATGAAATACAGAAATTGCGTCGGAATTAAATAAAAAGGCACAATGCCGACTTAAGTACAAGAAGACTGACTCTTCCTACTGTCTCTGTTTTGAACCATTCCTGTGACACTAGTTATAGATTCCGATGCTTCACTTCAGGTTTACTGTATCCCTCTGACCTTAGTGCTGATGAAACACAGAAATTGAATCGGAATTAAATAAAAAAGGCAGAATGGCGAGTTAAGGACAAGAAGACTGACTCTTCTTACTGACTATGTTTGAACCATTCCTGTGACACTAGTTATAGATTCCCATGCTTCACTTCAGGTTTACTGTTTCCCTTGGACCTTCTTATTGACGATGAAACACAGAAATTGCATCGGAATTAAATACAAAAGGCACAATGCCGACTTAAGTACAAGAAGACTGACTCTTCCTACTGTCTATGTTTTGAACCATTTCTGTGACACTAGTTATAGAGTCCGATGCTTCACTTCAGGTTCACTGTATATCTTGGACCTTCTTATTGACGATGAATCACAGAAATTGCAACGGAATTAAATACAAAAGGCACAATGCCGACTTAAGTACAAGAAGATTGACTCTACTTACTGTCTATTTTTTGAACAATTCCTGTGACACTAGTAATAGAGTCCGATGCTTCACTTCAGGTTTACTGTACCCCTTGGACCTTCTTATTGACGATGAAACACAGAAATTGCATCGGAAGTGAATACAAAAATCACAATGCCGACTTAAGTACAAGAAGACTGACTCTTCTTACTGTCTATGTTTTGAACCATCACTGTGACACTAGTTATATATTCCGATTCTTCGCTCCAGGTTTACTGTATATCTCTGACCTTCTTATTGACGATGAAACACAGAAATTGCTTCGGAATTAAATACAAAAGGCACAATGCCGACTTAAGTACAAGAAGACTGACTCTTCTTACTGTTTATTTTTGAACAATTCCTGTGACACTAGTTATAGATTCCGATGCTTCACTTCAGGTTTAGTGAACCCCTCTGACCTTCTTATTGACGATGAAACACGGAAATTGCATAGGAATCAAATACAAAAGGCACAAAGCCGACTTAAGTACAAGAAGACATACTCTTCTTACTGGCTATGTTTTGAACCATTCCTGTGACACTAGTTATAGATTTAGATGCTTCACTTCAGGTTTACTGTATCCCTCTGACCTTCTTATTGACGATGAAACACAGAAATTGCATCGGAATTAAGTAGAAAAGGCACAATGTCGACTTAAGTGGAAGAAGACTGACTCTTCTTACTGTCTATGTTTTGGACCATTCCTGTGACACTAGTTATAGTTTCCGATGTTTCATTCCAGGTTTACTGTATCCCTTGGACATTCTTATTGACGATGAAGTACAGAAATTGCATCGGAATTAAATACAAAGGGCCCAATACTGACTTAAGTACAAGAAGACTGACTCTTCCTACTGTCTACGTTTTGAACCAATTCTGTGACACTAATTATAGAGTCCGATGCTTCACGTCAGGTTTACTTTATACCTTGGACCATCTTATTGACGATGAAACACAGAAATTGCATCGGAATTAAATACAAAAGGCACAATGAAGACTTAAGTACAAGAAGACTGACTCTTCCTACTGTCTATGCTTTGAACCATTCCAGTGACACTAGTTTAGGATTCCGTTGCTTCACTTCAGGTTTACTGTATCCCTCTGACCTTCTTATTGACGATGAAACACAGAAATTGGCTCGGAATTAAATACAAAAGTCACAATGCCGACTTAAGGACAAGAAGACTGACTCTTCTTACTGTCTATGTTTTGAACTATTGCTGTGACTCTAGTTACAGATTCCGATGCTTCACTCCAGGATTACTGTATCCCTCTGACCTTCTTATTGACGATGAAACACAGAAATTGCATCGGAATTAAATACAAAAGCTACAATGCCGACTTAAGTACAAGAAGACTGACTCTTCTTACTGTCTATGTTTTGAACCAATACTGTGACACTAGTTATAGATTCCGATGCTTCACTTCAGGTTTACTGTATTCCTAGGACCTTCTCATTGTCGATGAAACACAGAAATTGCATCGGAATTAAATACAAAAGGCACAATGCCGACATAAGTACAAGAAGACTGACTCTTCTTACAGTCTATGTTTTGAACCAATACTGTGACACCAGTTATAGGTTCCGATGCTTCACTCCAGGTTTACTGTATCCCTTGGACCTTCTTGTTGACGATGAAACACAGAAATTGCATCGGAATTAAATACAAAAGGCACATTGCCGACTTAAGGACAAGAAGACTGAATCTTCTTACTGACTATGCTTTGAACCATTCCTGTGACACTAGTCATAGATCCCGATGCTTCACTTCAGGTTTACTGTATCCCTCTGACCTTCTTATTGACGATGAAACAAAGAAATTGCATATTAATTAAAATCGAAAGGCACAATGCCGATTTAAGTACAAGAAGACTGACACTTCCTACTGTCTACGTTTTGAACCAATTCTGTGACACTAGTTATAGAGTCCGATGCTTCACTTCAGGTTTACTGTATCACTTGGACCCTCTTAATGAAGATGAATCACAGAAATTGCATCGGAATTAAATACAAAAGGCACAATGCCGACTTAAGGACAAGAAGACTGACTCTTCTTACTGACTATGTTTTGAACCATTCCTGTGACTCTAGTTATAGATTCCGATGCTTCACATCCGGTTTACTGTATCCCTCTGACCGTCTTATTGACGATGAAACAGAGAAATTGCATCGGAATTAAATACAAAAGCCACAATGCCGACTTAAGTGCAAGAAGACTGAGTCTTCTTACTGTCTATGTTTTGAACCAATACTGTGACACTAGTTATAGATTCCGATGCTTCAATTCAGGTTTACTGTATTCCTTGGACCTTCTTATTGACGATGAAACACAGAAATTGCATCGGAATTAAATACAAAAGGCACATTGCCTACATAAGTACAAGAAGACTGACTCTTCTTACTGATATGTTTTGAACCAATACTATGACACAAGTTATAGATTCCGATGCTTCACTTCAGGTTTACTGTATTCCTTGGACCTTCTTATTGGCGATGAAACTCAGAAATTGCATCGGAATAAAATACAAAAGGCACATTGCCTACATAAGTACAAGAAGACTGACTCTTCTTACTGTCAATGATTTGAACCATTCCTGTGACACTAGTTATAGATTCCGATGCTACACTCCAGGTTTATTGTATCCCTTGGACCTTCTTATTGACGATAAAACACAGAAATTGCATCGGAATTAAATACAAAAGGCACAATACCGACTTAAGTACAAGAAGACATACTCTTCTTACTAACTATGGTTTTAACCATTCCTGTTACACTAGTTATAGATTCCGATGCTTCACATCAGCTTTACTGTATCCCCCTGACCTTCTTATTGACGATGAAACACAGAAATTGCATCGGAATTAAATACAAAGGGCACATGCCTACTTAAGTACAAGAAGACCGACTCTTCCTACTGTCTACGTTTTGAACCAATTCTGTGACACTAGTTATAGAGTCCGATGTTTCACTTCAGGTTTACTTTATACCTTGGACCATCTTATTGACGATGAAACACAGAAATTGCATCGGAATTAAATACAAATGGCACAATGTCGACTTAAGTACAAGAAGACTGACTCTTCCAACTCTCTATGTTTTGAACCATTCCTGTGACACTAGTTTTGGATTCCGATGCTTCACTTCAGGTTTACTGTACCCCTCTGACCTTCTTATTGGCGATGAAACACAGAAATTGCATCGGAATTAAATACAAAAGTCACAATGCCGACTTAAGTACAAGAAGACTGACTCCTCTTACTGTCTATGCTTTGAACCATTCCTAGGACACTAGTTATAGATTCCGATGCTTCACTTCAGGTTTACTGTTTCCCTTGGACCTTCTTATTGACGATGAAACACAGAAATTGCATCCGAATTAAATACAAAGCTCACAATGCCGACCTAAGTACAAGAAGACTGACTCTTCCTACTGTCTACGTTTTGAACCAATTCTGTGACACTAGTTATAGATTCCGATGCTTCACTTCAGGTTTACTGTATTCCTAGGACCTTCTTATTGTCGATGAAACACAGAAATTGCATCGGAATTAAATACAAAAGGCACAATGCCGACATAAGTACAAGAAGACTGACTCTTCTTACTGTCTATGTTTTGAACCAATACTGCGACACCAGTTATAGGTTCCGATGCTTCACTCCAGGTTTACTGTATTCCTACAAGAAGACTGACTCTTCCTACTATCTACGTTTTGAACCAATTCTGTGAAACTAGTTATAGAGTCCGATGCTTCACTTCAGGTTTACTGTATCCCTTGGACCTTCTTGTTGACGATGAAACACAGAAATTGCATCGGAATTAAATACAAAAGGCACAATGCCGACCTAAGTACAACAAGACTGACTCTTCCTACTGTCTATGTTTTGAACCATTCCTGTGACACTAGTTGTGGATTCCGATGCTTCAGTTCAGGTTTACTGTATCCCTCTGAACTTCTTAATGACGATGAAACACATAAACTGCATCGGAATTAAATACAAAAGGCATAATGCCGACTTAAGTACAAGAAGACTGACTCTTCCTACTGTCTATGTTTTGAACCATTCCTGTGACACTAGTTATAGATTCCGATGCTTCACTTCAGGTTTACTGTATCCCTCTGACCTTATTGCCGATGATACACAGACTTTTCATCGGATTTAAATACAAAAGGCGCAATGCCGACCTAAAGAAAAGAAGACTGACTCTTCTTACTGACTGTGTTTTGAACCATTCCTGTGAAACGACTTATAGATTCCGATGCTTCACTTCAGGTTTACTGTATACCTCTGACCTTCTTATTGACGATGAAACACAGAAATTGCATCGGAAATAAATACAAAGGGCACAATGCCGACCTAACTACAAGAAGACTGACTCTTCCTACTGTCTACGTTTTGAACCAATTCTGTGATACTAGTTATAGAGTCCGATGCTTCACTTCAGGTTTACTGTATCCCTTGGACCTTCTTATTGACGATGAAACACAGAAATTGCATCGGAATTAAATACAAAAGGCACGAAGCCGACTTATGTACAAGAAGACTAACTCTTCCTACTGTCTATGTTTTGAACCATTTCTGTGACACTAGTAATAGAGTCCGATGCTTCACTTCAGGTTCACTGTACCCCTTGGACCTTCTTATTGACGATGAAACACAGAAATTGCATCGGAAGTAAATACAAAAAGCACAATGCCGACTTAAGTACAAGAAGACTGACTCTTCTTACTGTCTATGTTTTGAACCATCACTGTGACACTAGTTATAGGTTCCGATTCTTCGCTCCCGGTTTACTGTATATCTCTGACCTTATTATTGACGATGAAACACAGAAATTGCTTCGGAATTAAATTCAAAAGGCACAATGCCGACTTAAGTACAAGAAGACTGACTCTTCTTACTGTTTATATTTGAACAATTCCTGTGACACTAGTTATAGATTCCGATGCTTCACTTCAGGTTTAGTGTACCCCTCTGACCTTCTTATTGACGATGAAACACGGAAATTGCATCGGAATTAAATACAAAAGGCACAAAGCCGACTTAAGTACAAGAAGACATACTCTTCTTACTGGCTATGTTTTGAACCATTCCTGTGACACTAGTTATAGATTTAGATGCTTCACTTCAGGTTTACTGTATCCCTCTGACCTTCTTGTTGACGATGAAACACAGAAATTGCATCGGAATTAAGTAGAAAAGGCACAATGTCGACTTAAATAGAAGAAGACTGACTCTTCTTACTGTCTATGTTTTGGACCATTCCTGTGACACTAGTTATAGATTCCGATGTTTCATTCCAGGTTTACTGTATCCCTTGGACATTCTTATTGACGATGAAATACAGAAATTGCATCGGAATTAAATACAAAGGGCACAATACTGACTTAAGTACAAGAAGACTGACTCTTCCTACTGTCTACGTTTTTAACCAATTCTGTGACACTAATTATAGAGTCCGATGCTTCACGTCAGGTTTACTTTATACCTTGGACCATCTTATTGACGATGAAACACAGAAATTGCATCGGAATTAAATACAAAAGGCACAATGAAGACTTAAGTACAAGAAGACTGACTCTTCCTACTGTCTATGTTTTGAACCATTCCAGTGACACTAGTTTTGGATTCCGATGCTTCACTTCAGGTTTACTGTATCCCTCTGACCTTCTTATTGACGATGAAACACAGAAATTGCCTCGGAATTAAATACATAAGTCACAATGCCGACTTAAGTACAAGAAGACTGACTCTTCTTACTGTCTATGCTTTGAACCATGCCTGTGACACTAGTTATAGATTCCGATGCTTCACTTCAGGTTTACTGTTTTCCTTGGACCTTCTTATTGACGATGAAACACAGAAATTGCATCGGAATTAAATACAAAGGGCACAATGCCGACCTAAGTACAAGAAGACTGACTCTTCCTACTGTCTACCTTTTGAACCAATTCTGTGACACTAGTTATAGATTCCGATGCTTCACTTCAGGTTTATTGTATTCGTTGGACCTTCTTATTGACGATGAAACACAGAAATTGCATCGGAATTAAATACAAAAGGCACAATGCCGACTTAAGTACAAGAGGACTGACTCTTCCTACTGTCTATGTTTTGAACCAATCCTGTGACACTAGTTATAGATTCCGATGTTTCACTTGAGGTTTAGTGTATACCACTGACCTTATTGCCGATGAAAAACAGAAATTGAATCGGAATTAAATACAAAAGGCACAATGCCGACTTAAGGACAAGAAGACTGACTCTTCTTACTGTCTATGTTTTGAACTATTGCTGTGACTCTAGTTACAGATTCCGATGCTTCACTTCAGGTTTACTGTATCCCTCTGACCTTCTTATTGACGATGAAACACAGAAATTGCATCGGAATTAAATACAAAATCTACAATGCCGACTTAAGTACAAGAAGACTGACTCTTCTTACTGTCTATGTTTTGAACCAATACTGTGACACTAGTTATAGATTCCGATGCTTCACTTCAGGTTTACTGTATTCCTAGGACCTTCTCATTGTCGATGAAACACAGAAATTGCATCGGAATTAAATACAAAAGGCACAATGCCGACATAAGTACAAGAAGACTGACTCTTCTTACTGTCTATGTTTTGAACCAATACTGTGACACCAGTTATAGGTTCCGATGCTTCACTCCAGGTTTACTGTATCCCTTGGACCTTCTTGTTGACGATGAAACACAGAAATTGCATCGGAATTAAATACAAAAGGCACAATGCCGACTTAAGGACAAGAAGACTGAATCTTCTTACTGACTATGCTTTGAACCATTCCTGTGACACTAGTCATAGATCCCGATGCTTCACTTCAGGTTTACTGTATCCCTCTGACCTTCTTATTGACGATGAAACAAAGAAATTGCATATTAATTAAATACGAAAGGCACTATGCCGACTTAAGTACAAGAAGACAGACACTTCCTACTGTCTACGTTTTGAACCAATTCTGTGACACTAGTTATAGAGTCCGATGCTTCACTTCAGGTTTACTGTATCACTTGGACCTTCTTAATGAAGATGAATCACAGAAATTGCATCGGAATTAAATACAAAAGGCACAATGCCGACTTAAGGACAAGAAGACTGACTCTTCTTACTGACTATGTTTTGAACCATTCCTGTGACTCTAGTTATAGATTCCGATGCTTCACTTCAGGTTTACTGTATCCCTCTGACCGTCTTATTGACGATGAAACAGAGAAATTGCATCGGAATTAAATACAAAAGCCACAATGCCGACTTAAGTGCAAGACGACTGAGTCTTCTTACTGTCTATGTTTTGAACCTATACTGTGACACTAGTTATAGATTCCGATGCTTCAATTCAGGTTTACTGTATTCCTTGGATCTTCTTATTGACGATGAAACACAGAAATTGCATCGGAATTAAATACAAAAGGCACATTGCCTACATAAGTACAAGAAGACTGACTCTTCTTACTGATATGTTTTGAACCAATACTGTGACACAAGTTATAGATTCCGATGCTTCACTTCAGGTTTACTGTATTCCTTGGACCTTCTTATTGGCGATGAAACTCAGAAATTGCATCGGAATAAAATACAAAAGGCACATTGCCTACATAAGTACAAGAAGACTGACTCTTCTTACTGTCAATGATTTGAACCATTCCTGTGACACTAGTTATAGATTCCGATGCTACACTCGAGGTTTATTGTATCCCTTGGACCTTCTTATTGACGATAAAACACAGAAATTGCATCGGAATTAAATACAAAAGGCACAATACCGACTTAAGTACAAGAAGACATACTCTTCTTACTAACTACGGTTTTAACCATTCCTGTTACACTAGTTATAGATTCCGATGCTTCACTTCAGCTTTACTGTATCCCTCTGACCTTCTTATTGACGATGAAACACAGAAATTGCATCGGAATTAAATACAAAGGGCACATGCCGACTTAAGTACAAGAAGACCGACTCTTCCTACTGTCTACGTTTTGAACCAATTCTGTGACACTAGTTATAGAGTCCGATGTTTCACTTCAGGTTTACTTTATACCTTGGACCATCTTATTGACGATGAAACACAGAAATTGCATCGGAATTAAATACAAATGGCACAATGTCGACTTAAGTACAAGAAGACTGACTCTTCCTACTCTCTATGTTTTGAACCATTCCTGTGACACTAGTTTTGGATTCCGATGCTTCACTTCAGGTTTACTGTATCCCTCTGACCTTCTTATTGGCGATGAAACACAGAAATTGCATCGGAATTAAATACAAAAGTCACAATGCCGACTTAAGTACAAGAAGACTGACTCTTCTTACTGTCTATGCTTTGAACCATTCCTAGGACACTAGTTATAGATTCCGATGCTTCACTTCAGGTTTACTGTTTCCCTTGGACCTTCTTATTGACGATGAAACACAGAAATTGCATCCGAATTAAATACAAAGGGCACAATGCCGACCTAAGTACAAGAAGACTGACTCTTCCTACTGTCTACGGTTTGAACCAATTCTGTGACACTAGTTATAGATTCCGATGCTTCACTTCAGGTTTACTGTATTCCTAGGACCTTCTTATTGTCGATGAAACACAGAAATTGCATCGGAATTAAATACAAAAGGCACAATGCCGACATAAGTACAAGAAGACTGACTCTTCTTACTGTCTATGTTTAGAACCAATACTGCGACACCAGTTATAGGTTCCGATGCTTCACTCCAGGTTTACTGAATTCCTACAAGAAGACTGACTCTTCCTACTGTCTACGTTTTGAACCAATTCTGTGAAACTAGTTATAGAGTCCGATGCTTCACTTCAGGTTTACTGTATCCCTTGGACCTTCTTGTTGACGATGAAACACAGAAATTGCATCGGAATTAAATACAAAAGGCACAATGCCGACCTAAGTACAACAAGACTGACTCTTCCTACTGTCTATGTTTTGAACCATTCCTGTGACACTAGTTGTGGATTCCGATGCTTCAGTTCAGGTTTACTGTATCCCTCTGAACTTCTTAATGACGGTGAAACACATAAACTGCATCGGAATTAAATACAAAATGCATAATGCCGACTTAAGTACAAGAAGACTGACTCTTCCTACAGTTTACGTTTTGAACCAATTCTGTGACACTAGTTATAGAGTCCGATGCTTCACTTCAGGTTTACTGTATCACTTGGACCTTCTTATTGAAGATGACTCTCAGAAATTGCATCGGAATTAAATACAAAAGGCACAATGCCGACTTAAGGACAAGATGACTGACTCTTCTTACTGACTATGTTTTGAAACATTCCTGTGACTCTAGTTATAGATTCCGATGCTTCACTTCAGGTTTACTGTATCCCTCTGACCTTCTTATTGACGATGAAACACAGAAATTGCATCGGAATTAAATAGAAAAGGCACAATGCCGACTTCAGTACAAAAAGACTGACTCTTCTTACTGTCTATTTTTTCAACAATTCCTGTGACACTTGTTATAGATTCGGGTACTTCACTCCAGGTTTACTGTATCCCTCTGACCTTCTTATTGACGGTGAAACACAGAAATCGCATCGGAATTAAACACGAAGGGCACAATGCCGACATAAGTACAAGAAGACTGACTCTTCTTACTGGCTATGTTTTGAACCATTCCTGTGACACTAGTTATAGATTCCGACACCTCTCTTCAGGTTTACTGTATCCCTCTGACCTCCTTATTGACGATGAAACACAGAAATTGCATCGGAATTAAATAGAAAAGGCACAATGCCGACTTAAGTACAAGAAGACTGACTCTTCTTACTGTCTATGTTTTGAAACATTCCTGTGACACTAGCTATAGATTCCGATGTTTCATTCCAGGTTTACTGTATCCCTTGGACATTCTTATTGATGATGAAATACAGAAATTGCATCGGAATTAAATACAAAAGGCACAATGCCGACTTAAGTACAAGAAGACTGACTCTTCCTACTGTCTACGTTTTGAACTAATTCTGTGACACTAGTTATAGATTCCGATGCTTCACTTCAGGTTTACTTTATACCTTGGACCATCTTATTGACGATGAAACACAGAAATTGCATCGGAATTAAATACAAAAGGCACATTGCCGACTTAGGTACAAGAAGACTGACTCTTCCTACTGTCTACGGTTTGAACCAATTCTGTGACACTAGTTATAGAGTCCGATGCTTCACTTCAGGTTTACTGTATCACTTGGACCTTCTTACTGTAGATGAATCACAGAAATTCCATCGGATTTAATACAAAAGGCACAATGCCGACTTAAGTACAAGAAGACTGACTCTTCCTACTGTCTATGGTTTGAACCAATACTGTGACACTAGTTATAGATTCCGATGCTTCACTTCAGGTTTATTGAATTCCTTGGACCCTCTTATTGACGATGAAACACAGAAATCGTATCGGAATTAAACACAAAAGGCACAATGCCTACATAAGTACAAGAAGACTGACTCTTCCTACTGTCTGTTTTGAACCATTCCTGTGACACTAGTTGTAGATTCCGATGTTTCACTTGATGTTTAGTGTATACCACTGACCTTATTGCCGATGAAACACAGACATTTCATTGGATTTAAATACAAAAGGCGCAATGCCGACCTAAAGAAAAGAAGACTGACTCTTCTTACTGACTGTGATTGAACCATTCCTGTGAAACGACTTATAGATTCCGATGCTTCACTTCAGGTTTACTGTATACCTCTGACCTTCTTATTGACGATGAAACACAGAAATTGCATCGGAATTAAATACAAAGGGCACAATGCCGACCTAAGTACAAGAAGACTGACTCTTCCTACTGTCTACGTTTTGAACCAATTCTGTGACACTAGTTATAGAGTCCGATGCTTCACTTCAGGTTTACTGTATCACTTGGACCTTCTTATTGAAGATGAATCACAGAAATTGCATCGGAATTAAATACAAAAGGCACAATGCCGACTTAAGGACAAGAAACTGACTCTTCTTACTGACTAGGTTTTGAACCATTCCTGTGACTCTAGTTATAGATTCCGATGCTTCACCTCAGGTTTACTGTATCCCTCTGACCTTCTTATTGACTTTGAAACACAGAAATTGCATCGGAATTAAATACAAAAGCCACAATGCCGACTTAAAAGCAAGAAGACTGAGTCTTCTTACTGTCTATGTTTTGAACCAATACTGTGACACTAGTTATAGATTCCGATGCTTCACTTCAGGTATACTGTATTCCTTGGAACTTCTTATTGACGATGAAACACAGAAATTGCATCGGAATTAAATACAAAAGGCACATTGCCTACATTAGTACAAGAAGACTGACTCTTCTTACTGTCTATGTTTTGAACCAATACTGTGACACAAGTCATAGATTCCGATACTTCACTTCAGGTTTACTGTATTCCTTGGACCTTCTTATTGGCGATGAAACTCAGAAATTGCATCGGAATAAAATACAAAAGGCACATTGCCTACATAAGTACAAGAAGACTGACTCTTCTTACAGACAATGATTTGAACCATTCCTGTGACACTAGTTATAGATTGCGATGCTACACTCCACGTTTACTGTATCCCTTGGACCCTCTTATTGACGATGAAACACAGAAATTGCATCGGAATTAAATACAAAAGCCACAATGCCGACTTAAGTGCAAGAAGACTGACTCTTCTTACTGTCTATGTTTTGAACCAATACTGTGACACTAGTTATAGATTCCGATGCTTCACTTCAGGTTTACTGTATCCCTCTGACCTTCTTATTGACGATGAAACACAGAAATTGCATCGGAATTAAATACAAAAGTCACAATGCCAACTTAAGTACAAGAAGACTGACTCTTCTTACTGTCTATGCTTTGAACCATTCCTGTGATACTAGTTATAGATTCCGATGCTTCACTTCAGGTTTACTGTTTCCCTTGGACCTTCTTATTGACGATGAAACACAGAAATTGCATACAAATTAAATACGAAAGGCACAATGGCGACTGAAGTACAAGAAGACTGACTCTTCTTACTGTCTATGTTTGTACCATTCCTGTGACACTAGTTATAGATTCCGATGCTTCAGGTTTACTGTATCCCTCTGACCTTATTATTGACGGTGAAACACAGAAATTACATCGGAATTAAATACAAAAGGCACAATGCCGACTTAAGTACAAGAAGACTGACTCTTCATACTGTCTATGATTTGAACCATTCCTGTGACACTAGTTATAGATTCCGATGCTTCACTTCAGGTTTACTGCATCCCTCTGACCTTATTGCCGATGAAACACAGACATTTCATCGGATTTAAATACAAAAGGCGCAATGCCGACCTAAAGAAAAGAAGACTGACTCTTCTTACTGACTGTGTTTTGAACCATTCCTGTGAAACTACTTATAGATTCCGATGCTTCACTTCAGGTTTACTGTATACCTCTGACCTTCTTATTGACGATGAAACACAGAAATTGCATCGGAATTAAATACAAAGGGCACAATGCCGACCTAAGTACAAGAAGACTGACTCTTCCCACTGTCTACGTTTTGAACCAATTCTGTGACACTAGTTCTAGAGTCCGATGCTTCACTTCAGGTTTACTGTATCACTTGGACCTTCTTATTGAAGATGAATCACAGAAATTGCATCGGAATTAAATACAAAAGGCACAATGCCGACTTAAGGACCAGAGGACTGACTCTTCTTACTGACTATGTTTTTAACCATTCCTGTGACTCTAGTTATAGATTCCGATGCTTCACTTCAGGTTTACTGTATCCCTCTGACCTTCTTATTGACGATGAAACACAGAAATTGCATCGGAATTAAATACAAAAGCCACAATGCCGACTTAAGTGCAAGAAGTCTGACTCTTCTTACTGTCTATGTTTTGAACCAATACTGTGACACTAGTTATAGATTCCGATGCTTCACTTCAGGTTTACTGTATCCCTCTGACCATCTTAATGAAGATGAAACACATAAATTGCATCGGAATGAAACACAAAAGGCACAATGCCGACCTAAGTACAACAAGACTGACTCTTCCTACTGTCTATGCTTTGAACCATTCCTGTGACACTAATTGTGGATTCCGATGCTTCACTTCAGGTTTACTGTATCCCTCTGACCTTCTTAATGACGATGAAACACATAAATTGCATCGAAATTAAATACAAAAGGCACAATGCCGACTTAAGTACAAGAAGGCTGACTCCTCCTACTGTCTATGTTTTGAACCATTCCTGTGACACTAGTTATAGATTCCGATGCTTCACTTCAGGTTTACTGTATCCCTCTGACCTTATTGCTGATAATACACAGACATTTCATCGGATTTAAATACAAAAGGCGAAATGCCGAACTAAGGAAAAGAAGACTGACTCCTCTCACTGACTATGTTTTGAACCATTCCTGTGAAACAAATTATAGATTCCGATGCTTCACTTCAGGTTTACTGTATACCTCTGACCTTCTTATTGACGATGAAACACAGAAATTGCATCGGAATTAAATACAAAAGCCACAATGCCGACATAAGTGCAAGAAGACTGACTCTTCTTACTGTCTATCTTTTGAACCATTCCTGTGGCACTAGTTATAGTTTCCGAAGCTTCACTTCAGGTTTACTGTTTCCCTTGGACCTTCTTATTGACGATGAAACACAGAAATTGCATCGGAGTTAAATACAAAAAGCACAATGCCGACTTAAGTACAAGAAGAGTGACTCTTCCTACTGTCTATGTTTTGAACCATTTGTGTGACACTAGTTATAGAGTCCGATGCTTCACTTTAGGTTTACTGTATCCCTTGGACCGTCTTATTGACGATGAATCACAGAAATTGCATCTGAATTAAACACAAAAAGCACAATGATGACTTAAGTACAAAAAGACTGACTCATCTTACTGTCTATATTTTGAACCATTCCAGTGACACTAGTTATAGATTCCGATGCTTCACTTCAGGTTTACTGTATCATTTGGACCTTCTTATTGACGATGAAACACAGAAATTGCATCGGAATTAAATACAAAAGGCACAATGCCGACTTAAGTGCAAGAAGTCTGACTCTTCTTACTGTCTATGTTTTGAACCAATACTGTGACACTAGTTATAGATTCCGATGCTTCACTTCAGGTTTACTGTATCCCTCTGACCATCTTAATGAAGATGAAACACATAAATTGCATCGGAATGAAACACAAAAGGCACAATGCCGACCTAAGTACAACAAGACTGACTCTTCCTACTGTCTATGCTTTGAACCATTCCTGTGACACTAATTGTGGATTCCGATGCTTCACTTCAGGTTTACTGTATCCCTCTGACCTTCTTAATGACGATGAAACACATAAATTGCATCGAAATTAAATACAAAAGGCACAATGCCGACTTAAGTACAAGAAGGCTGACTCCTCCTACTGTCTATGTTTTGAACCATTCCTGTGACACTAGTTATAGATTCCGATGCTTCACTTCAGGTTTACTGTATCCCTCTGACCTTATTGCTGATAAAACACAGACATTTCATCGGATTTAAATACAAAAGGCGAAATGCCGAACTAAGGAAAAGAAGACTGACTCCTCTCACTGACTATGTTTTGAACCATTCCTGTGAAACAAATTATAGATTCCGATGCTTCACTTCAGGTTTACTGTATACCTCTGACCTTCTTATTGACGATGAAACACAGAAATTGCATCGGAATTAAATACAAAAGCCACAATGCCGACATAAGTGCAAGAAGACTGACTCTTCTTAATGTCTATCTTTTGAACCATTCCTGTGGCACTAGTTATAGTTTCCGAAGCTTCACTTCAGGTTTACTGTTTCCCTTGGACCTTCTTATTGACGATGAAACACAGAAATTGCATCGGAGTTAAATACAAAAAGCACAATGCCGACTTAAGTACAAGAAGAGTGACTCTTCCTACTGTCTATGTTTTGAACCATTTGTGTGACACTAGTTATAGAGTCCGATGCTTCACTTCAGGTTTACTGTATCCCTTGGACCGTCTTATTGACGATGAATCACAGAAATTGCATCGGAATTAAACACAAAAAGCACAATGATGACTTAAGTACAAAAAGACTGACTCATCTTACTGTCTATATTTTGAACCATTCCAGTGACACTAGTTATAGATTCCGATGCTTCACTTCAGGTTTACTGTATCATTTGGACCTTCTTATTGACGATGAAACACAGAAATTGCATCGGAATTAAATACAAAAGGCACAATGCCGACTTAAGTACAAGAAGACTGACTCTTCTTACTTTCTATGTTTTGAACCATTACTGTGACACCAGTTATAGATTCCGATGCTTCACTCCAGGTTTACTGTACCCTCTTACCTTCTTATTGACGATGAAACACAGAAATTGCATCAGAATTAAATACAAAAGGCACAATTGCGACTAAAGTACAAGAAGACTGACTCTTCTTACTGTCTATGTTTGAACCACTCCTGTGACACTAGTTATAGATTCCGATGCTTCACTTAAGTTTAACCGTATCCCTTGTACCGTCTTATTGACGATAAGACACAGAAAATGCATCGGAATTAAATACAAAGGGCACAAAGCCGACTTAAGTACATGAAGACCGACTCTTCTTACTGTCAATGCCTTTAACCATTCCCTGTGACACTAGTTATAGATTCTGATGCTACACTCCAGGTTTACTATATCCCTTGGACCTTCTTATTGACGATGAAACACAGAAATTGCATCGGAATTAGATACAAAAGGCACAATGCCGATAAATGGACAAGAAGAATGACTATTCTTACTTTCTATGTTCTGAACCATTCTTGTGACACTAGTTATAGATTCCGAAGCTTCACTCCAGGCTTACTATATCCCTTGGACCTTCTTATTGACGATGAAACACAGAAATAGCATCGCTATTAAATACAATAGCACAATGCCGACTTAAGGACAAGAAGACTGACTCTTCTTACTGACTATGCTTTGAACCATTCCTGTGACACTAGTTATAGATTCCCATCCTTCACATCAAGTTTACTGCATCCCCCTGACCTTCTTATTGTCAATCAAACTCAGAAATTGCATCGGAATTAAATACAAAATTCACAATGCCGACATAAGTACAAGAAGACTGACTCTTCCTACTGTCTATGTTTTGAACCATCCTGTGACACTAGTTATAGATTCCGATGTTTCACTTGAGGTTTAGTGTATACCACTGACCTTATTGCCGATGAAAAACAGAAATTGAATCGGAATTAAATACAAAAGGCACAATGCCGACTTAAGGACAAAAAGACTGACTCTTCTTACTGACTATGTTTTGAACCATTCCTGTGACTCTAGTTATAGATTCCGATGCTTCACTTCAGGTTTACTGTATCCCTCTGACCTTCTTATTGACGATGAAACACAGAAATTGCATCGGAATTAAATACAAAAGTCACAATGCCGACTTAAGTACAAGAAGACTGACTCTTCTTACTGTCTATGTTTTGAACCAATACTGTGACACTAGTTATAGATTCCGATGCTTCACTTCAGGATTACTGTATCCCTCTGACCTTCGTATTGACGATGAAACACAGAAATTGCATCGGAATTAAATACGAAAGGCACAATGCCGACTTAAGGACAAGAAGACTGATTCTTCTTACTGACTATGTTTTGAACCATTCCTGTGACACTAGTCCTAGATCCCGATGCTTCACTTCAGGTTTACTGTATCCCTCTGACCTTCTTATTGACGATGAAACACAGAAATTGCATATTAATTAAATACGAAAGGCACAATGGCGACTTAAGTGCAAGAAGACTGACTCTTCTTACTGTCTATGTTTGTACCATTCCTGTGACACTAGTTATAGATTCCGATGCTTCAGGTTTACTCTATTTCTCTGACCTTATTATTGACGGTGAAACACAGAAATTGCATCGCAATTAAATAAAAAAGGCACAATGCCGACCTAAGTACAACAAGACTGACTCTTCCTACTGTCTATGTTTTGAACCATTCCTGTGACACTAGTTGTGGATTCCGATGCTTCACTTCAGGTTTACTGTATCCCTCTGACCTTCTTAATGACGAAGAAACACATAAATTGCATCGGAATTAAATACAAAAGGCACAATGCCGACTTAAGTACAAGAAGACTGACTCTACCTACTGTCTATGTTTTGAAACATTCCTGTGACACTAGTTATAGATTCCGATGCTTCACTTCAGGTTTACTGTATCCCTCTGACCTTATTGCCGATGAAACACAGACATTTCATCGGATTTAAATACAAAAGGCGCAATGCCGAGCTAAAGAAAAGAAGACTGACCCTTCTTACTGACTGTGTTTTGAACCATTCCTGTGAAGCTACTTATAGATTCCGATGCTTCACTTCAGGTTTACTGTATACCTCTGACCTTCTTATTGACGATGAAACACAGAAATTGCATCGGAAATAAATACAAAGGGCACAATGCCGACCTAAGTACAAGAAGACTGACTCTTCCCACTGTCTACGTTTTGAACCAATTCTGTGACACTAGTTATAGAGTCCGATGCTTCACTTCAGGTTTACTGTATCTCTTGGACGTTCTTATTGAAGATGAATCACAGAAATTGCATCGGAATTAAATACAAAAGGCACAATGCCGACTTAAGGACCAGAAGACTGACTCTTCTTACTGACTATGTTTTGAACCATTCCTGTGACTCTGGTTATAGATTCCGATGCTTCACTTCAGGTTTACTGTATCCCTCTTACCTTCTTATTAACGATGAAACACAGAAATTGCATCGGAATTAAATACAAATGCCACAATGCCGACCTAAGTACAACAAGATTGACTCTTCCTACTGTCTATATTTTGAACCATTCCTGTGACACATGTTGTGGATTCCGATGCTTCACTTCAGGTTTACTGTATCCCTCTGACCTTCTTAATGACGATGAAACACATAAATTGCATCGGAATTAAATACAAAATGCACAATGCCGACTTAAGTACAAGAAGGCTGACTCCTCCTACTGTCTATATTTTGAACCATTCCTGTGACACTAGTTATAGATTCCGATGCTTCACTTCAGGTTTACTGTATCCCTCTGACCTTATTGCCGATGAAACACAGACATTTCATCGGATTTAAATACAAAAGGCGAAATGCCGACCTAAGGAAAAGAAGACTGACTCCTCTCACTGACTATGTTTTGAACCATTCCTGTGGAACAAGTTATAGATTCCGATGTTTCACTTCAGGTTTACTGTATACCTCTGACCTTCTTATTGACGATGAAACACAGAAATTGCATCGGAATTAAATACAAAAGCCACAATGCCGACATAAGTACAAGAGGACTGACTCTTCTTACTGTCTATCTTTTGAACCATTCCTGTGGCACTAGTTATAGTTTCCGAAGCTTCACTTCAGGTTTACTGTTTCCCTTGGACCTTCTTATTGACGATGAAACTCAGAAATTGCATCAGAATTAAATACAAAAGGCACAATTGCGACTAAATTACAAGAAGACTGACTCTTCTTACTGTCTATGTTCGAACCACTCCTGTGACACTAGTTATAGATTCCGATGCTTCACTTCAGTTTTACCGTATCCCTTGTACCGTCTTATTGACGATGAAACACAGAAAATGCATCGGAATTAAATACAAAGGGCACAAAGCCGACTTAAGTATATGAAGACCGACTCTTCTTACTGTCAATGTTTTTAACCATTCTCTGTGACACTAGTTATAGATTCCGATGCTACACTCCAGGTTTACTGTATCCCTTGGACCTTCTTATTGACGATGAAACACAGAAATTGCATCGGAATTAAATACAAAAGGCACAATGCCGACTTAAGTGCAAGAAGTCTGACTCTTCTTACTGTCTATGTTTTGAACCAATACTGTGACACTAGTTATAGATTCCGATGCTTCACTTCAGGTTTACTGTATCCCTCTGACCATCTTAATGAAGATGAAACACATAAATTGCATCGGAATGAAACACAAAAGGCACAATGCCGACCTAAGTACAACAAGACTGACTCTTCCTACTGTCTATGCTTTGAACCATTCCTGTGACACTAATTGTGGATTCCGATGCTTCACTTCAGGTTTACTGTATCCCTCTGACCTTCTTAATGACGATGAAACACATAAATTGCATCGAAATTAAATACAAAAGGCACAATGCCGACTTAAGTACAAGAAGGCTGACTCCTCCTACTGTCTATGTTTTGAACCATTCCTGTGACACTAGTTATAGATTCCGATGCTTCACTTCAGGTTTACTGTATCCCTCTGACCTTATTGCTGATAAAACACAGACATTTCATCGGATTTAAATACAAAAGGCGAAATGCCGAACTAAGGAAAAGAAGACTGACTCCTCTCACTGACTATGTTTTGAACCATTCCTGTGAAACAAATTATAGATTCCGATGCTTCACTTCAGGTTTACTGTATACCTCTGACCTTCTTATTGACGATGAAACACAGAAATTGCATCGGAATTAAATACAAAAGCCACAATGCCGACATAAGTGCAAGAAGACTGACTCTTCTTACTGTCTATCTTTTGAACCATTCCTGTGGCACTAGTTATAGTTTCCGAAGCTTCACTTCAGGTTTACTGTTTCCCTTGGACCTTCTTATTGACGATGAAACACAGAAATTGCATCGGAGTTAAATACAAAAAGCACAATGCCGACTTAAGTACAAGAAGAGTGACTCTTCCTACTGTCTATGTTTTGAACCATTTGTGTGACACTAGTTATAGAGTCCGATGCTTCACTTCAGGTTTACTGTATCCCTTGGACCGTCTTATTGACGATGAATCACAGAAATTGCATCGGAATTAAACACAAAAAGCACAATGATGACTTAAGTACAAAAAGACTGACTCATC
This sequence comes from Schistocerca serialis cubense, assembly GCF_023864345.2. Taxonomy (NCBI): domain Eukaryota; kingdom Metazoa; phylum Arthropoda; class Insecta; order Orthoptera; family Acrididae; genus Schistocerca; species Schistocerca serialis. The sequence continues at coordinate 544,663,414 of NC_064646.1, read as the reverse complement.
TTACTGTCTATATTTTGAACCATTCCAGTGACACTAGTTATAGATTCCGATGCTTCACTTCAGGTTTACTGTATCATTTGGACCTTCTTATTGACGATGAAACACAGAAATTGCATCGGAATTAAATACAAAAGGCACAATGCCGACTTAAGTACAAGAAGACTGACTCTTCTTACTTTCTATGTTTTGAACCATTACTGTGACACCAGTTATAGATTCCGATGCTTCACTCCAGGTTTACTGTACCCTCTTACCTTCTTATTGACGATGAATCACAGAAATTGCATCAGAATTAAATACAAAAGGCACAATTGCGACTAAAGTACAAGAAGACTGACTCTTCTTACTGTCTATGTTTGAACCACTCCTGTGACACTAGTTATAGATTCCGATGCTTCACTTAAGTTTAACCGTATCCCTTGTACCGTCTTATTGACGATAAGACACAGAAAATGCATCGGAATTAAATACAAAGGGCACAAAGCCGACTTAAGTACATGAAGACCGACTCTTCTTACTGTCAATGCCTTTAACCATTCCCTGTGACACTAGTTATAGATTCTGATGCTACACTCCAGGTTTACTATATCCCTTGGACCTTCTTATTGACGATGAAACACAGAAATTGCATCGGAATTAGATACAAAAGGCACAATGCCGATAAATGGACAAGAAGAATGACTATTCTTACTTTCTATGTTCTGAACCATTCTTGTGACACTAGTTATAGATTCCGAAGCTTCACTCCAGGCTTACTATATCCCTTGGACCTTCTTATTGACGATGAAACACAGAAATAGCATCGCTATTAAATACAATAGCACAATGCCGACTTAAGGACAAGAAGACTGACTCTTCTTACTGACTATGCTTTGAACCATTCCTGTGACACTAGTTATAGATTCCCATCCTTCACATCAAGTTTACTGCATCCCCCTGACCTTCTTATTGTCAATGAAACTCAGAAATTGCATCGGAATTAAATACAAAATTCACAATGCCGACATAAGTACAAGAAGACTGACTCTTCCTACTGTCTATGTTTTGAACCATTCCTGTGACACTAGTTATAGATTCCGATGTTTCACTTGAGGTTTAGTGTATACCACTGACCTTATTGCCGATGAAAAACAGAAATTGAATCGGAATTAAATACAAAAGGCACAATGCCGACTTAAGGACAAAAAGACTGACTCTTCTTACTGACTATGTTTTGAACCATTCCTGTGACTCTAGTTATAGATTCCGATGCTTCACTTCAGGTTTACTGTATCCCTCTGACCTTCTTATTGACGATGAAACACAGAAATTGCATCGGAATTAAATACAAAAGTCACAATGCCGACTTAAGTACAAGAAGACTGACTCTTCTTACTGTCTATGTTTTGAACCAATACTGTGACACTAGTTATAGATTCCGATGCTTCACTTCAGGATTACTGTATCCCTCTGACCTTCGTATTGACGATGAAACACAGAAATTGCATCGGAATTAAATACGAAAGGCACAATGCCGACTTAAGGACAAGAAGACTGATTCTTCTTACTGACTATGTTTTGAACCATTCCTGTGACACTAGTCCTAGATCCCGATGCTTCACTTCAGGTTTACTGTATCCCTCTGACCTTCTTATTGACGATGAAACACAGAAATTGCATATTAATTAAATACGAAAGGCACAATGGCGACTTAAGTGCAAGAAGACTGACTCTTCTTACTGTCTATGTTTGTACCATTCCTGTGACACTAGTTATAGATTCCGATGCTTCAGGTTTACTCTATTTCTCTGACCTTATTATTGACGGTGAAACACAGAAATTGCATCGCAATTAAATAAAAAAGGCACAATGCCGACCTAAGTACAACAAGACTGACTCTTCCTACTGTCTATGTTTTGAACCATTCCTGTGACACTAGTTGTGGATTCCGATGCTTCACTTCAGGTTTACTGTATCCCTCTGACCTTCTTAATGACGATGAAACACAGAAATTGCATCGGAATTAAATACAAAAGCCACAATGCCGACATAAGTACAAGAGGACTGACTCTTCTTACTGTCTATCTTTTGAACCATTCCTGTGGCACTAGTTATAGTTTCCGAAGCTTCACTTCAGGTTTACTGTTTCCCTTGGACCTTCTTATTGACGATGAAACTCAGAAATTGCATCAGAATTAAATACAAAAGGCACAATTGCGACTAAATTACAAGAAGACTGACTCTTCTTACTGTCTATGTTCGAACCACTCCTGTGACACTAGTTATAGATTCCGATGCTTCACTTCAGTTTTACCGTATCCCTTGTACCGTCTTATTGACGATGAAACACAGAAAATGCATCGGAATTAAATACAAAGGGCACAAAGCCGACTTAAGTATATGAAGACCGACTCTTCTTACTGTCAATGTTTTTAACCATTCTCTGTGACACTAGTTATAGATTCCGATGCTACACTCCAGGTTTACTGTATCCCTTGGACCTTCTTATTGACGATGAAACACAGAAATTGCATCGGAATTAAATACAAAAGGCACAATGCCGACTTAAGTGCAAGAAGTCTGACTCTTCTTACTGTCTATGTTTTGAACCAATACTGTGACACTAGTTATAGATTCCGATGCTTCACTTCAGGTTTACTGTATCCCTCTGACCATCTTAATGAAGATGAAACACATAAATTGCATCGGAATGAAACACAAAAGGCACAATGCCGACCTAAGTACAACAAGACTGACTCTTCCTACTGTCTATGCTTTGAACCATTCCTGTGACACTAATTGTGGATTCCGATGCTTCACTTCAGGTTTACTGTATCCCTCTGACCTTCTTAATGACGATGAAACACATAAATTGCATCGAAATTAAATACAAAAGGCACAATGCCGACTTAAGTACAAGAAGGCTGACTCCTCCTACTGTCTATGTTTTGAACCATTCCTGTGACACTAGTTATAGATTCCGATGCTTCACTTCAGGTTTACTGTATCCCTCTGACCTTATTGCTGATAAAACACAGACATTTCATCGGATTTAAATACAAAAGGCGAAATGCCGAACTAAGGAAAAGAAGACTGACTCCTCTCACTGACTATGTTTTGAACCATTCCTGTGAAACAAATTATAGATTCCGATGCTTCACTTCAGGTTTACTGTATACCTCTGACCTTCTTATTGACGATGAAACACAGAAATTGCATCGGAATTAAATACAAAAGCCACAATGCCGACATAAGTGCAAGAAGACTGACTCTTCTTACTGTCTATCTTTTGAACCATTCCTGTGGCACTAGTTATAGTTTCCGAAGCTTCACTTCAGGTTTACTGTTTCCCTTGGACCTTCTTATTGACGATGAAACACAGAAATTGCATCGGAGTTAAATACAAAAAGCACAATGCCGACTTAAGTACAAGAAGAGTGACTCTTCCTACTGTCTATGTTTTGAACCATTTGTGTGACACTAGTTATAGAGTCCGATGCTTCACTTCAGGTTTACTGTATCCCTTGGACCGTCTTATTGACGATGAATCACAGAAATTGCATCGGAATTAAACACAAAAAGCACAATGATGACTTAAGTACAAAAAGACTGACTCATCTTACTGTCTATATTTTGAACCATTCCAGTGACACTAGTTATAGATTCCGATGCTTCACTTCAGGTTTACTGTATCATTTGGACCTTCTTATTGACGATGAAACACAGAAATTGCATCGGAATTAAATACAAAAGGCACAATGCCGACTTAAGTACAAGAAGACTGACTCTTCTTACTTTCTATGTTTTGAACCATTACTGTGACACCAGTTATAGATTCCGATGCTTCACTCCAGGTTTACTGTACCCTCTTACCTTCTTATTGACGATGAATCACAGAAATTGCATCAGAATTAAATACAAAAGGCACAATTGCGACTAAAGTACAAGAAGACTGACTCTTCTTACTGTCTATGTTTGAACCACTCCTGTGACACTAGTTATAGATTCCGATGCTTCACTTAAGTTTAACCGTATCCCTTGTACCGTCTTATTGACGATAAGACACAGAAAATGCATCGGAATTAAATACAAAGGGCACAAAGCCGACTTAAGTACATGAAGACCGACTCTTCTTACTGTCAATGCCTTTAACCATTCCCTGTGACACTAGTTATAGATTCTGATGCTACACTCCAGGTTTACTATATCCCTTGGACCTTCTTATTGACGATGAAACACAGAAATTGCATCGGAATTAGATACAAAAGGCACAATGCCGATAAATGGACAAGAAGAATGACTATTCTTACTTTCTATGTTCTGAACCATTCTTGTGACACTAGTTATAGATTCCGAAGCTTCACTCCAGGCTTACTATATCCCTTGGACCTTCTTATTGACGATGAAACACAGAAATAGCATCGCTATTAAATACAATAGCACAATGCCGACTTAAGGACAAGAAGACTGACTCTTCTTACTGACTATGCTTTGAACCATTCCTGTGACACTAGTTATAGATTCCCATCCTTCACATCAAGTTTACTGCATCCCCCTGACCTTCTTATTGTCAATGAAACTCAGAAATTGCATCGGAATTAAATACAAAATTCACAATGCCGACATAAGTACAAGAAGACTGACTCTTCCTACTGTCTATGTTTTGAACCATTCCTGTGACACTAGTTATAGATTCCGATGTTTCACTTGAGGTTTAGTGTATACCACTGACCTTATTGCCGATGAAAAACAGAAATTGAATCGGAATTAAATACAAAAGGCACAATGCCGACTTAAGGACAAAAAGACTGACTCTTCTTACTGACTATGTTTTGAACCATTCCTGTGACTCTAGTTATAGATTCCGATGCTTCACTTCAGGTTTACTGTATCCCTCTGACCTTCTTATTGACGATGAAACACAGAAATTGCATCGGAATTAAATACAAAAGTCACAATGCCGACTTAAGTACAAGAAGACTGACTCTTCTTACTGTCTATGTTTTGAACCAATACTGTGACACTAGTTATAGATTCCGATGCTTCACTTCAGGATTACTGTATCCCTCTGACCTTCGTATTGACGATGAAACACAGAAATTGCATCGGAATTAAATACGAAAGGCACAATGCCGACTTAAGGACAAGAAGACTGATTCTTCTTACTGACTATGTTTTGAACCATTCCTGTGACACTAGTCCTAGATCCCGATGCTTCACTTCAGGTTTACTGTATCCCTCTGACCTTCTTATTGACGATGAAACACAGAAATTGCATATTAATTAAATACGAAAGGCACAATGGCGACTTAAGTGCAAGAAGACTGACTCTTCTTACTGTCTATGTTTGTACCATTCCTGTGACACTAGTTATAGATTCCGATGCTTCAGGTTTACTCTATTTCTCTGACCTTATTATTGACGGTGAAACACAGAAATTGCATCGCAATTAAATAAAAAAGGCACAATGCCGACCTAAGTACAACAAGACTGACTCTTCCTACTGTCTATGTTTTGAACCATTCCTGTGACACTAGTTGTGGATTCCGATGCTTCACTTCAGGTTTACTGTATCCCTCTGACCTTCTTAATGACGAAGAAACACATAAATTGCATCGGAATTAAATACAAAAGGCACAATGCCGACTTAAGTACAAGAAGACTGACTCTACCTACTGTCTATGTTTTGAAACATTCCTGTGACACTAGTTATAGATTCCGATGCTTCACTTCAGGTTTACTGTATCCCTCTGACCTTATTGCCGATGAAACACAGACATTTCATCGGATTTAAATACAAAAGGCGCAATGCCGAGCTAAAGAAAAGAAGACTGACCCTTCTTACTGACTGTGTTTTGAACCATTCCTGTGAAGCTACTTATAGATTCCGATGCTTCACTTCAGGTTTACTGTATACCTCTGACCTTCTTATTGACGATGAAACACAGAAATTGCATCGGAAATAAATACAAAGGGCACAATGCTGACCTAAGTACAAGAAGACTGACTCTTCCCACTGTCTACGTTTTGAACCAATTCTGTGACACTAGTTATAGAGTCCGATGCTTCACTTCAGGTTTACTGTATCTCTTGGACGTTCTTATTGAAGATGAATCACAGAAATTGCATCGGAATTAAATACAAAAGGCACAATGCCGACTTAAGGACCAGAAGACTGACTCTTCTTACTGACTATGTTTTGAACCATTCCTGTGACTCTGGTTATAGATTCCGATGCTTCACTTCAGGTTTACTGTATCCCTCTTACCTTCTTATTAACGATGAAACACAGAAATTGCATCGGAATTAAATACAAATGCCACAATGCCGACCTAAGTACAACAAGATTGACTCTTCCTACTGTCTATATTTTGAACCATTCCTGTGACACATGTTGTGGATTCCGATGCTTCACTTCAGGTTTACTGTATCCCTCTGACCTTCTTAATGACGATGAAACACATAAATTGCATCGGAATTAAATACAAAATGCACAATGCCGACTTAAGTACAAGAAGGCTGACTCCTCCTACTGTCTATATTTTGAACCATTCCTGTGACACTAGTTATAGATTCCGATGCTTCACTTCAGGTTTACTGTATCCCTCTGACCTTATTGCCGATGAAACACAGACATTTCATCGGATTTAAATACAAAAGGCGAAATGCCGACCTAAGGAAAAGAAGACTGACTCCTCTCACTGACTATGTTTTGAACCATTCCTGTGGAACAAGTTATAGATTCCGATGTTTCACTTCAGGTTTACTGTATACCTCTGACCTTCTTATTGACGATGAAACAAAGAAATTGCATCGGAATTAAATACAAAAGCCACAATGCCGACATAAGTACAAGAGGACTGACTCTTCTTACTGTCTATCTTTTGAACCATTCCTGTGGCACTAGTTATAGTTTCCGAAGCTTCACTTCAGGTTTACTGTTTCCCTTGGACCTTCTTATTGACGATGAAACTCAGAAATTGCATCAGAATTAAATACAAAAGGCACAATTGCGACTAAATTACAAGAAGACTGACTCTTCTTACTGTCTATGTTCGAACCACTCCTGTGACACTAGTTATAGATTCCGATGCTTCACTTCAGTTTTACCGTATCCCTTGTACCGTCTTATTGACGATGAAACACAGAAAATGCATCGGAATTAAATACAAAGGGCACAAAGCCGACTTAAGTATATGAAGACCGACTCTTCTTACTGTCAATGTTTTTAACCATTCTCTGTGACACTAGTTATAGATTCCGATGCTACACTCCAGGTTTACTGTATCCCTTGGACCTTCTTATTGACGATGAAACACAGAAATTGCATCGGAATTAAATACAAAAGGCACAATGCCGATAAATGGACAGGAAGAATTACTATTCTTACTTTCTATGTTTTGAACCATTCCTGTGACACTAGTTATAGATTCCGAAGCTTCACTCCAGGCTTACTATATCCCTTGGACCCTCTTATTGACGATGAAACACAGAAATAGCATCGGAATTAAATACAAAAGCACAATGCCGACTTAAGGACAAGAAGACTGACTCTTCTTACTGACTATGCTTTGAACCATTCCTGCGACACTAGTTATAGATTGCCATCCTTCACATCAAGTTTACTGTATCCCCCTGACCTTCTTATTGTCAATGAAACTCAGAAATTGCATCGGAATTAAATTCAAAAGGCACAATGCCGACATAAGTACAAGAAGACTGACTCTTCTTACTGTCTATGTTTTGAACCATTCCATTGACATTAGTTATAGATTCCGATGCATCACTCTAGGTTTACTGTATCCCTTGGACCTTCTTATTGACGATGATACACAGAAATTGCATCGGAATTAAATAGAAAAGGCACAATGCCGACTTAAGTACAAGAAGACTGACTCTTCTTTCTGACTATGCTTTGAACCATTCCTGTGACACTAGTTATGGATTTCGATGCTTCACTTCAGGTTTACTGTATCCCTTGGACCTTCGTATTGACAATGAAACACAGAAATTGCATCGGAATTAAATACAAAAGGCACAATGCCGTCTTAAGTACATGAAGACCGACTCTTCTTACTGTCTATGTCTTTAACCATTCTCTGTGACAGTAGTTATAGATTCCGATGCTACACTCCAGGTTTACTGTATCCCTTGGACCTTCTTATTAACGATGAAACACAGAAATTGCATCGGAATTAAATACAAAAGGCACAATGCCGACTTAAGTACAAGAAGACTGACACTTCCTATTATCTAGGTTTTGAACCCATCCTGTGACACTAGTTATAGATTCCGATGCTTCACTTCAGGTTTACTGTATCCCTCTGACCTTATTGACGATGAAACACAGAAATTGCATCGGAATTAAATACAAAAGGCACAATGCCGACTTAAGTACAAGAAGACTGACTCTTCATACTGACTATGCTTTGAACCATTCCTGTGACACTAGTTATGGAATCCGATGCTTCACTTCAGGTTTACTGTATCCCTTGGACCTTCGTATTGACGATGAAACACAGAATTTGCATCGGAATTAAATTGCCGACTTAAGTACAAGAAGAATGTCTCTTCTTACTGCTTGGAGTTGGAACCATTCCTGTGACACTAGTTATATATTCCGATGCTTCACTTCAGGTTTACTGTATCCCTCTGTCCTCCTTATTATCGATGAAACACAGAAATTGCATCGGAATCAAACACAAAAGGAACAATGTCGACTCAAGTACAAGAAGAGTGACTCTTCTTACTGGCTATGTTTTGAACAATTCCTGTGACACTAGTTATAGATTCCGATGCTTCACTTCAGGTTTACTGTATCCCTCTGACCTTCTTATTGGCGATGAAACTCAGAAATTGCATCGGAATTAAATACAAAAGTCACAATGCCAACTTAAGTAAAAGAAGACTGACTCCTCTTACTGTCTATGTTTTGAACCATTCCATTGACACTAGTTATCGTTTCCGATGCTACACTCCAGGTTTACTGTATCCCTTGGACCTTCTTATTGACGATGAAACTCAGAAATTTCATCGGAATTTAATACAAAAGGCACAATGCCGACTTAAGTACAAGAAGACTGACTCTTCTAGCTGACTATGTTTTGAACCATTCCTGTGGCACTAGTTATTGTTTCCGAAGCTTCACTTCAGGTTTACTGTTCCCCTTGGACCTTCTTATTGACGATGAAACTCAGAAATTGCAACAGTATTAAATACAAAAGGCACAATTGCGACTAAAGTACAAGAAGACTGACTCTTCTTACTGTCTATGTTCGAACCACTCCTGTGACACTAGTTATAGATTCCGATGCTTCACTTCAGTTTTACCGTATCCCTTGTACCGTCTTATTGACGATGAAACACAGAAAATGCATCGGAATTAAATACAAAGGGCACAAAGCCGACTGAAGTACATGAAGACCGACTCTTCTTACTGTCAATGTCTTTAACCATTCTCTGTGACTCTAGTTATAGATTCCGATGCTACACTCCAGGTTTACTGTATCCCTTGGACCTTCTTATTGACGAGGAAACACAGAAATTGCATCGGAATTAAATACAAAAGGCACAATGCCGATAAATGGACAGGAAGAATGACTATTCTTACTTTCTATGATTTGAACCATTCCTGTGACACTAGTTATAGATTCCGAAGTTTCACTCCAGGCTTACTATATCCCTTGGACCTTCTTATTGACGATGAAACACAGAAATAGCATCGGAATATAATACAAAAGGCACAATGCCGACTTAAGGACAAGAAGACTGACTCTTCTTACTGACTATGCTTTGAACCATTCCTGTGACACTAGTTATAGATTCCGATGCTTCACTTCAGGTTTACTGTATCCCTCTGACCTTCTTATAGTCAATGAAACTCAGAAATTGCATCGGAACTAAACAGAACAGGCACAATGCCGACTTAAGTACAAGAAGACAGACTATTCTTACTGTGTATGTTTTGAACCATTCTTGTGACACTAGTGATAGATTCCGATGCTTCACTCCAGGTTTACTGTATCCCTTGGACCTTCTTATTGACGATGAAACACAGAAATTACATCGGAATTAAATACTAAAGGCACAATGCCGACTTAAGTACAAGAAGACTGAATGTTCTTACTGATTATAGTTTGAACCATTCCTGTGACACTAGTTATAGATTCCTATGCTTTACTTCAGGTTTACTGTATACCTTGGACCTACTAATTGACGATGAAACATAGAAATCGCATCGGATTTTAATACAAAAGGCAGAATGCCGCCTTAAGTACAACAAGCCTGACTCTTCCTACTGTCTATGCTTTGAGCCATTCCTATGACACTAGTTGTGGATTCCGATGCTTCACTTCAGGTTAACTGTATCCCTCTGACCTTCTTAATGACGATGTATCACAGAAATTGCATGGGAATTTAATATAAAAGGCACATTGCCGACTTAAGTAGAAGGAGACTGACTCTTCCTACTGTCTATGTTTTGAACCATTCCTGTGACACTAGTTATAGATTCCGATGCTTCACTTCAGGTTTACTGTATCCCTCAGACCTTATTGCCGATGAAACACTGAAAATGCATCGGATTTAAATACAAAAGGCACAATGCCGACTTAAGGACAAGAAGACTGACTCTTCTTACTGACTATGTTTTGAACCATTCTTGTGAATCTAGTTAAAGATTCCGATGCTTCACTTCAGGTTACTGTATCCCTCTGACCTTCCTATTGGCGATGAAACACAGATATTGCATCGGAATTAAATACAAAAGCCACAATGCCGACTTAAGTACAAGAAGACTGACTCTTCTTACTGTCTATGCTTTTAACCATTCCTGTGGCACTAGTTATAGATTCCGATGCTTCACTTCAGGTTTACTGTTTACCTTGGATCTTCTTATTAACGATGAAACACAGAAATTGCAACGGAGTTAAATACAAAAGCCACATTGCCGACTTAAGTACAAGAAGACTGACTCTTCCTACTGTCTATGTTTTGAACCATTTTTGTGAAACTAGTTATAGATTCCGATGCTTCACTTCAGGTTTACTGTATCCCTCTGACCTTCTTATTGACGATGAAACACAGAAATTGCATCGGACATAAATACAAAAGGCACAATGCCGACTTAAGTACAAGAAGATTGACTCTTCTTACTGTCTACGTTTGAACCATTGCTGTGACACTAGTTATAGATTCCGATGCTTCACTTCAGGTTTACTGTATCCCTTGTACCTTTTTATTGACGATGAAACACAGAAATTGCATCGGAATTAGATACAAAAGGCACAATGTCGACTTAAGTACATGAAGACGGTCTCTTCTTACTGTCTATGTTTTTAACAATTCTCTGTGACACTAGTTATAGATTCCGATGCTTCACTCCAGGTTTACTATATTCCTTGGACCTTCTTATTGCCGATGAAACACAGAAATTGGATCGGAATGAAATAGAAAATGCACAATGCCGACTAAAGGAGAAGAAGGCTGACTCTTCTTACTGACTATGTTTTGAACCATTCCTGTGACACTAGTTATAGATTCCGATGCTTTACTTCAAGTTTACTGTATCACTCTGACCTTTTCATTGACTATGAATCTCAGAAATTGCATCAGAATTAAATACAAAAGGCACAATGCCGACTTAAGTACAAGAAGACTGACTCTTCTTACTGTCTATGTTTTGAACAATTCCATTGACACTAGTTATAGATTCCGATGCTTCGCTCCAGGTTTTCTGTATCCCTTGGACCCTCTTATTGACGATGATACACAGAAATTGCATCGGAATTAAATAGAAAAGGCACAATGCCGACTTAAGTACAAGAAGACTGACTCTTCTTACTGACTATGCTTTGAACCATTCCTGTGACACTAGTTATGGATTCCGATGCTTCACTTCAGGTTTACTGTATTTCTTGGACCTTCGTATTGACGATGAAACACAGAAATTGCATCGGAATTAAATACAAAAGGCACAATGCCAACTTAAGTACATGAAAACCGACCCTTCTTACTGTCTATGTTTTTAACCATTCTCTGTGATATTAGTTATAGATTCCAATGCTACACTCCGGGTTTACTGTATCACTTGCACCTGCTTATTGTCGATGAAACACAGAAATTGCAACGAAATTAAATACACAAGGCACAATGCCGACTTAAGTACAAGAAGACTGACTCTTCATACTGACTATGCTTTGAACCGTTCCTGTGACACTAGTTATGGAATCCGATGCTTCACTTCAGGTTTACTGTATCCCTTGGACCTTTGTATTGACGATGAAACACAGAATTTGCATCGGAATTAAATTGCCGACTTAAGTACAAGAAGACTGACTCTTCTTACTGCTTGGAGTTGGAACCATTCCTGTGACACTAGTTATAGATTCCGATGCTTCACTTCAGGTTTACTGTATCCCTCTGTCCTCATTATTATCGATGAAACACAGAAATTGCATCGGAATCAAACACAAAAGGAACAATGCCGACTCAAGTACAAGAAGAGTGACTCTTCTTACTGGCTATGTTTTGAACAATTCCTGTGACACTAGTTATAGATTCCGATGCTTCACTTCAGGTTTACTGTATCCCTCTGACCTTCTTATTGGCGATGAAACTCAGAAATTGCATCGGAATTAAATACAAAAGTCACAATGCCAACCTAAGTAAAAGAAGACTGACTCTTCTTACTGTCTATGTTTTGAACCATTCCATTGACACTAGTTATCGTTTCCGATGCTACACTCCAGGTTTACTGTATCCCTTGGACCTTCTTATTGACGATGAAACTCGGAAATTACATCGGAATTTAATACAAAAGGCACAATGCCGACTTAAGTACAAGAAGACTGACTCTTCTTGCTGACTATGTTTTGAACCATTCCTGTGGCACTAGTTATAGTTTCCGAAGCTTCACTTCAGGTTTACTGTTTCCCTTGGACCTTCTTATTGACGATGAAACTCAGAAATTGCAACAGTATTAAATACAAAAGGCACAATTGCGACTAAAGTACAAGAAGACTGACTCTTCTTACTGTCTATGTTCGAACCACTCCTGTGACACTAGTTATAGATTCCGATGCTTCACTTCAGTTTTACCGTATCCCTTGTACCGTCTTATTGACGATGAAACACAGAAAATGCATCGGAATTAAATACAAAGGGCACAAAGCCGACTTAAGTACATGAAGACCGACCCTTCTTACTGTCAATGTCTTTAACCATTCTCTGTGACACTAGTTATAGATTCCGATGCTACACTCCAGGTTTACTGTATCCCTTGGACCTTCTTATTGACGATGAAACACAGAAATTGCATCGGAATTAAATACAAAAGGCACAATGCCGATAAATGGACAGGAAGAATGACTATTCTTACTTTCTATGATTTGAACCATTCCTGTGACACTAGTTATAGATTCCGAAGTTTCACCCCAGGCTTACTATATCCCTTGGACCTTCTTATTGACGATGAAACACAGAAATAGCATCGGAATTTAATACAAAAGGCACAATGCCGACTTAAGGACAAGAAGACAGACTCTTCTTACTGACTATGCTTTGAACCATTCCTGTGACACTAGTTATAGATTCCGATGCTTCACTTCAGGTTTACTGTATCCCTCTGACCTTCTTATTGTCAGTGAAACTCAGAAATTGCATCGGAACTAAACAGAACAGGCACAATGCCGACTTAAGTACAAGAAGACAGACTCTTCTTACTGTGTATGTTTTGAACCATTCCTGTGACACTAGTTATAGATTCCGATGCTTCACTCCAGGTTTACTGTATCCCTTGGACCTTCTTATTGACGATGAAACACAGAAATTACATCGGAATTAAATACTAAAGGCACAATGCCGACTTAAGTACAAGAAGACTGAATGTTCTTACTGATTATAGTTTGAACCATTCCTGTGACACTAGTTATAGATTCCTATGCTTTACTTCAGGTTTACTGTATACCTTGGACCTCCTAGTTGACGAAGAAACATAGAAATTGCATCGGATTTTAATACAAAAGGCAGAATGCCGCCTTAAGTACAACAAGCCTGACTCTTCCTACTGTCTATGCTTTGAGCCATTCCTATGACACTAGTTGTGGATTCCGATGCTTCACTTCAGGTTAACTGTATCCCTCTGACCTTCTTAGTGACGATGTATCACAGAAATTGCATCGGAATTTAATATAAAAGGCACATTGCCGACTTAAGTAGAAGGAGACTGACTCTTCCTACTGTCTATGTTTTGAACCATTCCTGTGACACTAGTTATAGATTCCGATGCTTCACTTCAGGTTTACTGTATCCCTCAGACCTTATTGCCGATGAAACACTGAAAATGCATCGGATTCAAATACAAAAGGCACAATGCCGACTTAAGGACAAGAAGACTGACTCTTCTTACTGACTATGTTTTGAACCATTCTTGTGAATCTAGTTAAAGATTCCGATGCTTCACTTCAGGTTACTGTATCCCTCTGACCTTCCTATGACGATGAAACACAGATATTGCATCGGAATTAAATACAAAAGCCACAATGCCGACTTAAGTACAAGAAGACTGACTCTTCTTACTGTCTATGCTTTTAACCATTCCTGTGGCACTAGTTATAGATTCCGATGCTTCACTTCAGGTTTACTGTTTACCTTGGATCTTCTTATTAACGATGAAACACAGAAATTGCAACGGAGTTAAATACAAAAGCCACACTGCCGACTTAAGTACAAGAAGACAGACTCTTCCTACTGTCTATGTTTTGAACCATTTTTGTGACACTAGTTATAGAGTCCGATGCTTCACTTCAGGTTTACTGTATCCCTTGGACCTTCTTATTGACGATGAATCACAGAAATTGCATCGGAATTAAATACAAAAGGCACAATGTCGACTTAAGTAGATGAAGACGGTCTCTTCTTACTGTCTATGTTTTTAACCATTCTCTGTGACACTAGTTATAGATTCCGATGCTACACTCCACGTTTACTGTATCCCTTGGAACTTCTTATTGACGATGAAACACAGAAATTGCATCGGAATTAAATACAAAAGTCACAATGCCAACAAATGGACAAGAAGACTGACTGTTCTTACTTTCTATGCTTTAAACCATTCCTGTGACACTAGTTATAGATTCCGATGCTTCACTCCAGGTTTACTATATTCCTTGGACCTTCTTATTGCCGATGAAACACAGAAATTGGATCGGAATGAAATAGAAAATGCACAATGCCGACTAAAGGAGAAGAAGACTGACTCTTCTTACTGACTATGTTTTGAACCATTCCTGTGACACTAGTTATAGATTCCGATGCTTTACTTCAAGTTTACTGTATCACTCTGACCTTTTCATTGACTATGAAACTCAGAAATTGCATCGGAATTAAATACAAAAGGCACAATGCCGACTTAAGTACAAGAAGACTAACTCTTCTTACTGTCTATGTTTTGAACCATTCCATTGACACTAGTTATAGATTCCGATGCTTCGCTCCAGGTTTTCTGTATCCCTTGGACCCTCTTATTGACGATGAAACACAGAAATTGCATCGGAATTAAATAGAAAAGGCACAATGCCGACTTAAGTACAAGAAGACTGACTCTTCTTACTGACTATGCTTTGAACCATTCCTGTGACACTAGTTATGGATTCCGATGCTTCACTTCAGGTTTACTGTATTTCTTGGACCTTCGTATTGACGATGAAACACAGAAATTGCATCGGAATTAAATACAAAAGGCACAATGCCAACTTAAGTACATGAAAACCGACTCTTCTTACTGTCTATGATTTTAACCAATCTCTGTGACATTAGTTATAGATTCCAATGCTACACTCCAGGTTTACTGTATCACTTGCACCTGCTTATTGTCGATGAATCACAGAAATTGCAACGAAATTAAATACACAAGGCACAATGCCGACTGTCGTACAAGAAGACTGACTCTTCCGGCTGTCTATGATTTGAAAAATTCCTGTGACACTAGTTTTGGATTCCGATGCTTCACTTCAGGTTTACTGTATCTCTCTGAACTTCTTATTGACGATGAAACACAGAAATTGCATCGGAATTAAATACAAAAGGCACAAAGCAGACTTAAGTACAAGAAGACTGACTCTTCTTATTGCCTATGTTTGAACCATTCCTGTGACACTAGTTATAGATTCCGATGCTTCACTTCAAATTTACTGTATCCCTCTAACCTTCTTATTGACGATGAAACACAGAAATTGCTTCGGAATTATATAGAAAAGGCACACCGCCGAATTAAAAACAAGAAGACTGACTCTTCTTACTGTCTATGTTTTCAACCATTCCTGCGCCACTAGTTATAGATTCCGATGCTTGACTTCATTTTTACTGAATCCCATGGAACTCCTTATTGACGATGAAACACAGACATTGCTGCGGAATTTAATGGAAGAGGCACAATGCCGACTTAAGTACAAGAAGACTGACTCTTCCTACTGTCTAAAATTGGAACCATTCCCGTGACACTAGTTATAGATTCCGATGCTTCAGTTCAGGTTTAGTGTTTCCCTTGGACCTTCTTATTGACGATGAAACACAGAAATTGCATCCGAATTCAATACAAAAGGCACAATGCCGACTTAAGTACATGAAGACCGACACTTCTTACTGACAATGTTTTGAACCATTTCTGTGACACTAGTTATAGAGTCCGATGCCTCACTTCACGTTTACTGTATCCCTTGCACCTTCTTATTGAAGATGAATCACAGAAATCGCGTCGGAATTAAATACAAAAGGCACAATGCCGACTTAAGTACAAGAAGACTGACTCTTCTTACTGTGTAGGCTTTGAACCAATACTGTGACACTAGTTATAGATTCCGATGCCTTACATCAGTTTTACTGTATCCCCTGGACCTTCTTGTTGACGATGAAACACAGATATTGCATCGGAATTACATACAAAAGGCACAATGCCGACTTAAGGACAAGAAGACTGACTCTTCTTTCTGACTATGTTTTGAACCATTCCTGTGAAACTAGTTATAGATTCCAATGCTTCACTTCCGGTTTACTGCATCCCTTGGACCTTCTTATTGACGATGAAACACAGAAATAGCATCGGAATTAAATTCAAAAGGCACAATGCCGACTTAAGTACATGAAGACCGACACTTCTTACTGACTAAGTTTTAACCATTGCCGTGACACTAGTTATAGATTCCGATGCTTCACTTCAGGTGTACTATATCCCTCTGACATTCTTATTCTCGATGAAACACAGAAATAGCATCCAAATTAAATACAAAAGGCACAATGCTGACTTAAGAACAAGAAGACTGACTCATCTTACTGACTATGTTTTGAACCATTCCTGTGACACTAGTTATAGATTCGGATGCTTCACTTCCGGTTTACTGTATCCCTTGGACATTTTTATTGACGAAGAAACACAGAAATTGCATCGGAATTAAATACAAAAGGCACAATGAAGACTTAAGTACAAGAAGACTGACTCTTCTTACTGTCTATGATTTGAACCATTCCTGTGACACTAGTTATAGATTCCGATGCTTCACTCCACGTTTACTTTATCCCTTGGACCTTCTTATTGACGATGAAACACAGATATTGCATCGGAACTAAATACAAAAGGCACAATGCCAACTTAAGTACAACAGACTGACTCTTCTTACTGTCTATGTTTTGAACCATTCCTGTGACACTAGTTATAGATTCCGATGCTTCACTTCAGGATTACTGTATCCCTTGGACATTCTTATTCACGATGAAACACAGAAATTGCATCGGAATTAAATACAAAAGGCACAATGCCGACTCACGTACAAGAAGACTGACTCTTCTTACTGCTTATGTTTTGAACAATTCCTGTGACACTATTTATAGATTCCGATGCTTCACTTCAGGTTTACTGCATCCCTTACACCTTCTTATTGACGATGAAACACAGAAATTGCATCGGAATTAAATTCAAAAGGCACAATGCCGACTTAAGTACAAGAAGACTGACTCTTGTTACTGACTGTTTTGAACCATTCCTGTGACACAAGTTATAGATTCCGATGCTTCACTACAGGTTTACTGTATCCCTCTGACCTTCTTATTGACGATGAAACACAGAAATTCATCGGAATTAAATAAAAAAGGCACAATGCCGACTTAAGTACAAAAAGACTGACTGTTCTTACTGACTATGCTTTGAACCATTCCTGTGACACTAGTTATAGATTCCGATGCTTCACTTCAGGTTTACTGTATCCCTCTGACCTTCTTGGTGACGATGAAACACAGAAATTGCATCGGAACAAAATACAAAAGGCACAATGCCTACTTAAGTACAAGAAGACTGACTCTTCTTATTGACTATGTTTTGAACCATTCCTTTGACACTAGTTATAGATTCCGATGCTTCACTTCAGGTTTACTGTATCCCTCTGACCTTCGTATTGACGATGAAACACTGAAATTGCATCGGAATTAAATAGAAAAGGCACAATGCCGACTTAAGTACAAGAAGACTGACTCTTCTTACTGTCTACGTTTTGAACCATTCCTGTGACACTAGTTATAGATTCCGATGTTTGACTTCAATTTTACTGTATCCCTTGGACCTTCTTATTGACGATGAAACACAGAAATTGCCTCGGAATTAAATACAAAAGGCACAATGCCGACTTAAGTACAAGAGACTGACTCTTCTTACTGACTATGCTTTGAACCATTCCTGTGACACTAGTTATAGATTCCGATGTTTCACTCCAGGTTTACTATATTCCTTGGACCTTCTTATTGCCGATGAAACACAGAAATTGCATCGGAATTAAATACAAAAGGCACAATGCCGACATAACTACATTAAGACCGACTCTCCTTACTGTCTATGTTTTTAACCATTCTCTGTGACACTAGTTATCTATTCCGATGCTACACTCCAGGTTTACTGTATCCCTTGGACATGCTTATTGTCGATGAAACACAGAAATTGCAACGAAATTAAATACACAAGGCACAATGCCGACTGAAGTACAAGAAGACTGACTCTTCCTGCTGTCTATGTTTTGAAAAATTCCTGTGACACTAGTTTTGGATTCCGATGCTTCACTTCAGGTTTACTGTATCCCTCTGAACTTCTTATTGACGATGAAACACAGAAATTGCATCGGAATTAAATACAAAAGGCACAAAGCCTACTTAAGTACAAGAAGACTGACTCTTCTTATTGACTATGTTTTGAACCATTCCTGTGACACTAGTTATAGATTCCGATGCATCACTTCAAATTTACTTTATCCCCCTGACCTTCTTATTGACGATAAAACACAGAAATTGCATCGGAAATAAATAGAAAAGGCACACTGCCGACTTAAAAACAAGAAGACTGACTCTTCTTACTGTCTATGATTTGAACCATTCCTGCGACACTAGTTATAGATTCCGATGCTTGACTTCATTTTTACTGTATCCCATGGACCTCCTTATGGGCGATGAAACACAGAAATTGCATCGGAACTAAATACAAAAGGCACAATGCCAACTTAAGTACAACAGACTCACTCTTGTTACTGTCTATGTTTTGAACCATTCCTGTGACACTAGTTATAGATTCCGATGCTTCACTTCAGGATTACTGTATACATTGGACATTCCTATTCACAATGAAACACAGAAATTGCATCGGAATTAAATACAAAAGGCACAATGCCGACTTAAGTACAAGAAGACTGACTCTTCTTACTGTCTATGTTTTGAACCATTCCTGTGACACTAGTTATAGATTCCGATGCTTCACTTCAGGTTTACTGCATCCCTTACACCTTCTTATTGACGATGAAACACAGAAATTGCATCGGAATTAAATTCAAAAGGCACAATGCCGACTTATGTACAAAAAGACTGACTGTTCTTACTGACTATGCTTTGAACCATTCCTGTGACACTAGTTATAGATTCCGATGCTTCACTTCAGGTTTACTGTATCCCTCTGACCTTCTTGTTGACGACGAAACACAGAAATTGCATCGGAATAAAATACAAAAGGCACAATGCCTACTTAAGTACAAGAAGATTGACTCTTCTTATTGACTATGTTTTGAACCATTCCTTTGACACTAGTTATAGATTCCGATGCTTCACTTCAGGTTTACTGTATCCCTCTGACCTTCGTATTGACGATGAAACACTGAAATTGCATCGGAATTAAATAGAAAAGGCACAATGCCGACTTGAGTACAAGAAGACTGACTCTTCTTACTGTCTACGTTTTGAACCATTCCTGTGACACTAGTTATAGATTCCGATGTTTGACTTCAATTTTACTGTATCCCTTGGACCTTCTTATTGACGATGAAACACAGAAATTGCCTCGGAATTAAATACAAAAGGCACAATGCCGACTTAAGTACAAGAGACTGACTCTTCTTACTGACTATGCTTTGAACCATTCCTCTGACACTAGTTATAGATTCCGATGTTTCACTCCAGGTTCACTATATTCCTTGGACCTTCTTATTGCCGATGAAACACAGAAATTGCATCGGAATTAAATACAAAAGGCACAATGCCGACATAACTACATTAAGACCGACTCTCCTTACTGTCTATGTTTTTAACCATTCTCTGTGACACTAGTTATCTATTCCGATGCTACACTCCAGATTTACTGTATCCCTTGGACCTGCTTATTGTCGATGAAATACAGAAATTGCAACGAAATTAAATACACAAGGCACAATGCCGACTGAAGTACAAGAAGACTGACTCTTCCTGCTGTCTATGTTTTGAAAAATTCCTGTGACACTAGTTTTGGATTCCGATGCTTGACTTCATTTTTACTGTATCCCATGGACCTCCTTATGGACGATGAAACACAGAAATTGCATCGGAACTAAATACAAAAGGCTCAATGCCAACTTAAGTACAACAGACTCACTCTTCTTACTGTCTATGTTTTGAACCATTCCTGTGACACTAGTTATAGATTCCGATGCTTCACTTCAGGATTACTGTATCCCTTGGACATTCTTATTGACGATGAAACACAGAAATTGCATCGGAATTAAATACAAAAGGCACAATGCCGACTTAAGTACAAGAAGACTGACTCTTCTTACTGTCTATGTTTTGAACCATTCCTGTGACACTAGTTATAGATTCCGACGCTTCACTTCAGGTTTACTGTATCCCTCTGACCTTCGTATTGACGATGAAACACAGAAATTGCATCGGAATTAAATACAAAAGGCACAATGCCGACTTAAGTACAAGAAGACTGACTCTTCTTACTGTCTATGTTTTGAACCATTCCTGTGACACTAGTTATAGATTCCGATGCTTCACTTCAGGTTTACTGCATCCCTTACACCTTCTTATTGAAGGTGAAACACAGAAATTGCATCGGAATTAAATTCAAAAGGCACAATGCCGACTTATGTGCAAAAAGACTGACTGTTCTTACTGACTATGCTTTGAACCATTCCTGTGACACTAGTTATAGATTCCGATGCTTCACTTCAGGTTTACTGTATCCCTCTGACCTTCTTGTTGACGATGAAACACAGAAATTGCATCGGAATAAAATACAAAAGGCACAATGCCTACTTAAGTACAAGAAGACTGACTCTTCTTATTGACTATGTTTTGAACCATTCCTTTGACACTAGTTATAGATTCCGATGCTTCACTTCAGGTTTACTGTATCCCTCTGACCTTCGTATTGACGATGAAACACTGAAATTGCATCGGAATTAAATAGAAAAGGCACAATGCTGACTTGAGTACAAGAAGACTGACTCTTCTTACTGTCTACGTTTTGAACCATTCCTGTGACACTAGTTATAGATTCCGATGTTTGACTTCAATTTTACTGTATCCCTCGGACCTTCTTATTGACGATGAAACACAGAAATTGCCTCGGAATTAAATACAAAAGGCACAATGTCGACTTAAGTACAAGAGACTGACTCTTCTTACTGACTATGCTTTGAACCATTCCTCTGACACTAGTTATAGATTCCGATGTTTCACTCCAGGTTCACTATATTCCTTGGACCTTCTTATTGCCGATGAAACACAGAAATTGCATCGGAATTAAATACAAAAGGCACAATGCCGACATAACTACATTAAGACCGACTCTCCTTACTGTCTATGTTTTTAACCATTCTCTGTGACACTAGTTATCTATTCCGATGCTTCACTCCAGATTTACTGTATCCCTTGGACCTGCTTATTGTCGATGAAACACAGAAATTGCAACGAAATTAAATACACAAGGCACAATGCCGACTGAAGTACAAGAAGACTGACTCTTCCTGCTGTCTATGTTTTGAAAAATTCCTGTGACACTAGTTTTGGATTCCGATGCTTGACTTCATTTTTACTGTATCCCATGGACCTCCTTATGGACGATGAAACACAGAAATTGCATCGGAACTAAATACAAAAGGCTCAATGCCAACTTAAGTACAACAGACTCACTCTTCTTACTGTCTATGTTTTGAACCATTCCTGTGACACTAGTTATAGATTCCGATGCTTCACTTCAGGATTACTGTATCCCTTGGACATTCTTATTGACGATGAAACACAGAAATTGCATCGGAATTAAATACAAAAGGCACAATGCCGACTTAAGTACAAGAAGACTGACTCTTCTTACTGTCTATGTTTTGAACCATTCCTGTGACACTAGTTATAGATTCCGACGTTTCACTTCAGGTTTACTGTATCCCTCTGACCTTCGTATTGACGATGAAACACTGAAATTGCATCGGAATTAAATAGAAAAGGCACAATGCCGACTTAAGTACAAGAAGACTGACTCTTCTTACTGTCTACGTTTTGAACCATTCCTGTGACACTAGTTATAGGTTCCGATGTTTGCCTTCATTTTTACTGTATCCCTTGGACCTTCTTATTGACGATGAAAAACAGAACTTCCATCGGAATTAAATACAAAACGCACAATGCCGACTTAAGTACAAGAGACTGACACTTCTTACTGACTATGTTTTGAACCATTCCTGTGACACTAGTTATAGATTCCGATGCTTCACTTCAGGTTTACTGTATCCCTCTGCCGTTCTTATTGACGATGAAACACAGAAATTGCTGCGGAATTTATTAGAAGAGGCACAATGCCGACTTAAGTACAAGAAGACTGACTCTTCCTACTGTCTAAAATCTGAACCATTCCCGTGACACTAGTTATTGATTCCGATGCTTCAGTTCAGGTTTAGTGTTTCCCTTGGACCTTCTTATTGACGATGAAACACAGAAATTGCATCCGAATTCAATACAAAAGTCACAATGCCGACTTAAGTACATGAAGACCGACACTTCTTACTGACAATGTTTTGAACCATTTCTGTGACACTAGTTATAGAGTCCGATGCCTCACTTCACGTTTACTGTATCCCTTGCACCTTCTTATTGAAGATGAATCACAGAAATCGCGTCGGAATTAAATACAAAAGGCACAATGCCGACTTAAGTACAAGAAGACTGACTCTTCTTACTGTCTAGGCTTTGAACCAATACTGTGACACTAGTTATAGAACCCGATGCCTTACATCAGGTTTACTGTATCCCCTGGACCTTCTTGTTGACGATGAAACACAGATATTGCATCGGAATTAAATACAAAAGGCACAATGCCGACTTAAGGACAAGAAGACTGACAGTTCTTACTGACTATGCTTTGAACCATTCCTGTGACACTAGTTATAGATTCCGATGCTTCACTTCAGGTTTACTGCATCCCTTACACCTTCTTATTGACGATGAAACACAGAAATTGCATCGGAATTAAATAGAAAAGGCACACTGCCGACTTAAAAACAAGACGACTGACTCTTCTTACTGTCTATGTTTTGAACCATTCCTGCGACACTAGTTATAGATTCCGATGCTTGTCTTCATTTTTACTGTATCCCATGGACCTCCTTATGGACGATGAAACACAGAAATTGCATCGGAACTAAATGCAAAAGGCACAATGCCAACTTAAGTACAACAGACTGACTCTTCTAACTGTCTATGTTTTGAACCATTCCTGTGACACTAGTTATAGATTCCGATGCTTCACTTCAGGATTACTGTATCCCTTGGACATTCTTATTCACGATGAAACACAGAAATTGCATCGGAATTAAATACAAAAGGCACAATGCCGACTTAAGTACAAGAAGACTGACTCTTCTAACTGTCTATGTTTTGAACCAGTCCTGTGACACTAGTTATAGATTCCGATGCTTCACTTCAGGTTTACTGCATCCCTTACACCTTCTTATTGACGATGAAACACAGAAATTGCATCGGAATTAAATTCAAAAGGCACAATGCCGACTTAAGTACAAGAAGACTGACTCTTGTTACTGACTGTTTTGAACCATTCCTGTGACAGTAGTTATAGATTCCGATGCTTCACTACAGGTTTACTGTATCCCTCTGACCTTCTTATTACGATGAAACACAGAAATTCATCGTAATTAAATAAAAAAGGCACAATGCCGACTTAAGTACAAAAAGACTGACAGTTCTTACTGACTATGCTTTGAACCATTCCTGTGACACTAGTTATAGATTCCGATGCTTCACTTCAGGTTTACTGTATCCCTCTGACCTTCTTGTTGACGATGAAACACAGAAATTGCATCGGAATAAAATACAAAAGGCACAATGCCGACTTAAGTACAAGAAGACTGACTCTTCTTATTGACTATGTTTTGAACCATTCCTTTGACACTAGTTATAGATTCCGATGCTTCACTTCAGGTTTACTGTATCCCTCTGCCCTTCGTATTGACGATGAAACACTGAAATTGCATCGGAATTAAATAGAAAAGGCACAATGCCGACTTAAGTACAAGAAGACTGACTCTTCTTACTGTCTACGTTTTGAACCATTCCTGTGACACTAGTTATAGATTCCGATGCTTCACTTCAGGTTTACTGCATCCCTTACACCTTCTTATTGACGATGAAACACAGAAATTGCATCGGAATTAAATTCAAAAGGCACAATGCCGACTTATGTACAAAAAGACTGACTGTTCTTACTGACTATGCTTTGAACCATTCCTGTGACACTAGTTATAGATTCCGATGCTTCACTTCAGGTTTACTGTATCCCTCTGACCTTCTTGTTGACGATGAAACACAGAAATTGCATCGGAATAAAATACAAAAGGCACAATGCCTACTTAAGTACAAGAAGACTGACTCTTCTTATTGACTATGTTTTGAACCATTCCTTTGACACTAGTTATAGATTCCGATGCTTCACTTCAGGTTTACTGTATCCCTCTGACCTTCGTATAGACGATGAAACACTGAAATTGCATCGGAATTAAATAGAAAAGGCACAATGCCGACTTAAGTACAACAGACTCACTCTTCTTACTGTCTATGTTTTGAACCATTCCTGTGACACTAGTTATAGATTCCGATGCTTCACTTCAGGATTACTGTATCCCTTGGACATTCTTATTGACGATGAAACACAGAAATTGCATCGGAATTAAATACAAAAGGCACAATGCCGACATAAGTACAAGAAGACTGACTCTTCTTACTGTCTATGTTTTGAACCATTCCTGTGACACTAGTTATAGATTCCGATGCTTCACTTCAGGTTTACTGCATCCCTTCGACTTTCTTATTGACGATGAAACACAGAAATTGCATCGGAATTAAATTCAAAAGGCACAATGCCGACTTATGTACAAAAAGACTGACTGTTCTTACTGACTAAGCTTTGAACCATTCCTGTGACACTAGTTATAGATTCCGATGCTTCACTTCAGGTTTACTGTATCCCTCTGACCTTCTTGTTGACGATGAAACACAGAAATTGCATCGGAATAAAATACAAAAGGCACAATGCCTACTTAAGTACAAGAAGACTGACTCTTCTCATTGACTATGTTTTGAACCATTCCTTTGACACTAGTTATTGATTCCGATGCTTCACTTCAGGTTTACTGTATCCCTCTGACCTTCGTATTGACGATGAAACACTGAAATTGCATCGGAATTAAATAGAAAAGGCACAATGCCGACTTAAGTACAAGAAGACTGACTCTTCTTACTGTCTACGTTTTGAACCATTCCTGTGACACTAGTTATAGATTCCGATGTTTGACTTCAATTTTACTGTATCCCTTGGACCTTCTTATTGACGATGAAACACAGAAATTGCCTCGGAATTAAATAAAAAAGGCACAATGCCGACTTAAGTACAAGAGACTGACTCTTCTTACTGACTATGCTTTGAACCATTCCTGTGACAGTAGTTATAGATTCCGATGTTTCACTCCAGGTTTACTATATTCCTTGGACCTTCTTATTGCCGATGAAACACAGAAATTGCATCGGAATTAAATACAAAAGGCACAATGCCGACATAACTACATTAAGACCGACTCTCCTTACTGTCTATGTTTTTAACCATTCTCAGTGACACTAGTTATCTATTCCGATGCTACACTCCAGGTTTACTGTATCCCTTGGACCTGCTTATTGTCGATGAAACACAGAAATTGCAACGAAATTAAATACACAAGGCACAATGCCGACTGAAGTACAAGAAGACTGACTCTTCCTGCTGTCTATGTTTTGAAAAATTTCTGTGACACTAGTTTTGGATTCCGATGCTTCACTTCAGGTTTACTGTATCCCTCTGAACTTCTTATTGACGATGAAACACAGAAATTGCATCGGAATTAAATACAAAACGTACAAAGCCTACTTAAGTACAAGAAGACTGACTCTTCTTATTGACTATGTTTTGAACCATTCCTGTGACACTAGTTATAGATTCCGATGCATCACTTCAAATTTACTTTATCCCTCTGACCTTCTTATTGACGATAAAACACAGAAATTGCATCGGAATTAAATAGAAAAGGCACACTGCCGACTTAAAAACAAGAAGACTGACTCTTCTTACTGTCTATGATTTGAACCATTCCTGCGACACTAGTTATAGATTCCGATGCTTGACTTCATTTTTACTGTATCCCATGGACCTCCTTATCGACGATGAAACACAGAAATTGCATCGGAACTAAATACAAAAGGCACAATGCCAACTTAAGTACAACAGACTCACTCTTCTTACTGTCTATGTTTTGAACCATTCCTGTGACACTAGTTATAGATTCCGATGCTTCACTTCAGGATTACTGTATCCCTTGGACATTCTTATTGACGATGAAACACAGAAATTGCATCGGAATTAAATACAAAAGGCACAATGCCGACTGAAGTACAAGAAGACTGACTCTTCTTACTGTCTATGTTTTGAACCATTCCTGTGACACTAGTTATAGATTCGGATGCTTCACTTCGGGTTTACTGCATCCCTTGGACTTTCTTATTGACGATGAAACACAGAAATTGCATCGGAATTAAATTCAAAAGGCACAATGCCGACTTATGTACAAAAAGACTGACTCTTCTTACTGACTATGTTTTGAACCATTCCTGCGACACTAGTTATAGATTCCGATGCTTCACTTCAGGTTTACTGTATCCCTCTGACTTTCTTGTTGACGATGAAACACAGAAATTGCATCGGAATAAAATACAAAAGGCACAATGCCTACATAAGTACAAGAAGACTGACTCTTCTTATTGACTATGTTTTGAACCATTCCTGTGACACTAGTTATAGATTCCGATGCTTCACTTCAGGTTTACTGTATCCCTCTGACCTTCGTATTGACGATGAAACACAGAAATTGCCTCGGAATTAAATACAAAAGGCACAATGCCGACTTAAGTACAAGAGACTGACTCTTCTTACTGACTATGCTTTGAACCATTCCTGTGACACTAGTTATAGATTCCGATGCTTCACTTCAGGTTTACTGTATCCCTCTGCCGTCCTTATTGACGATGAAACACAGAAATTGCATCGGAATTAAATAGAAAAAGCACAATGCCGACTTAAGTACAAGAAGACTGACTCTTCCTACTGCCTATGTTTTGAACCATTCCCGTGCCACTAGTTATAGATTCCGATGCTTCACTTCAGGTTTACTGTTTCCCTTGGACCTTCTTATTGACGATGAAACACAGAAATTGCATCGGAATTCAATACAAAAGGCACAATGCCGACTTAAGTACATGAAGACCGACACCTCTTACTGACTATGTTTGAACCATTTCTGTGACACTAGTTATAGAGTCCGATGCCTCACTTCAGGTTTACTGTATCCCTTGGACCTTCTTGTTGACGATGAATCACAGAAATCGCATCGGAATTAAATACAAAAGGCACAATGCCGACTTAAGTACAAGAAGACTGACTCTTCTTACAGTCTATATTGTGAACCATTCCAGTGACACTAGTTATAGATTCCGATGCTTCACTTCAGGTTTACTATATTCCTTCGACCTTCTTATTGACGATGAAACACAGAAATTGCATTGGAATTAAATACAAAAGCCACAATGCCGACTTAAGTACAAGAAGACTGACTCTTCTTACTGTCTATGCTTTGAACCTATACTGTGAGACTAGTTATAGATTCCGATGCTTTACTCCAAGTTTACTGTATCCCTTGGACCTTCTTATCGACGATGAGTCACAGAAATTGCATCGGAATTAAATACAAAAGGCACGATGCCGACTTAAGTACAAGAAGACAGACTCTTCTTACTGTCTATATTTTGAACCATTCCAGTGACACTAGTTATAGAATCCGATGCTTCACTTCAGGTTTACTGTATCCTTTGGACCTTCTTATAGAATATGAAACACAGAAATTGCATCGCAATTAAATACAAAAGGCACAATGCCGACTTAAGTACAAGAAGACTGACTCTTCTTACTTTCTATGCTTTGAACCGTTACTGTGACACTAGTTATAGATTCCGATGATTCACTCCAGGTTTACTGTTTCCCTTGAACCTCCTTATGACGATGAAACACAGAAATTGAATCGGAATTAAATACAAAAGGCACAATGCCGACTTAAAGACAAGAAGACTGACTCTTCTTACGACTATGTTTTGAACCTTTCCTGTGACACTAGTTATAGATTCAGATGCTTCACTTCAGGTTTACTGTATCCCTCTGACCTTCATATTGACGATGAAACACAGAAATTGCATCGGACATAAATACAAAAGGCACAATGCCGACTTAAGTACAAGAAGATTGACTCTTCTTACTGTCTATGTTTGAACCATTGCTGTGACACTAGTTATAGATTCCGATGCTTCACTTCAGGTTTACTGTATCCCTTGTACCTTTTTATTGACGATGAAACACAGAAATTGCATCGGAATTAAATACAAAAGGCACAATGTCGACTTAAGTACATGAAGACGGTCTCTTCTTACTGTCTATGTTTTTAACCATTCTCTGTGACACTAGTGATAGATTCCGATGCTACACTCCACGTTTACTGTATCCCTTGGAACTTCTTATTGACGATGAAACACAGAAATTGCATCGGAGTTAAATACAAAAGTCACAATGCCGACAAATGGACAAGAAGACTGACTGTTCTTACTTTCTATGCTTTAAACCATTCCTGTGACACTAGTTATAGATTCCGATGCTTCACTCCAGGTTTACTATATTCCTTGGACCTCCTTATTGCCGATGAAACACAGAAATTGGATCGGAATGAAATAGAAAATGCACAATGCCGACTAAAGGAGAAGAAGACTGACTCTTCTTACTGACTATGTTTTGAACCATTCCTGTGACACTAGTTATAGATTCCGATGCTTAACTTCAAGTTTACTGTATCACTCTGACCTTTTCATTGACTATGAAACTCAGAAATTGCATCGGAATTAAATACAAAAGGCACAATGCCAACTTAAGTACATGAAAACCGACTCTTCTTACTGTCTATGTTTTTAACCATTCTCTGTGACATTAGTTATAGATTCCAATGCTACACTCCGGGTTTACTGTATCACTTGCACCTGCTTATTGTCGATGAAACACAGAAATTGCAACGAAATTAAATACACAAGGCACAATGCCGACTGAAGTACAAGAAGACTGACTCTTCCGGCTGTCTATGATTTAAAAATTCCTGTGACACTAGTTTTGGATTCCGATGCTTCACTTCAGGTTTACTGTATCTCTCTGAACTTCTTATTGACGATGAAACACAGAAATTGCATCGGAATTAAATACAAAAGGCACAAAGCCTACTTAAGTACAAGAAGACTGACTCTTCTTATTGCCTATGTTTGAACCATTCCTGTGACACTAGTTATAGATTCCGATGCTTCACTTCAAATTTACTGTATCCCTCTGACCTTCTTATTGACGATGAAACACAGAAATTGCATCGGAATTATATAGATAAGGCACACTGCCGAATTAAAGACAAGAAGACTGACTCTTCTTACTGTCTATGTTTTCAACCATTCCTGCGCCACTAGTTATAGATTCCGATGCTTGACTTCATTTTTACTGTATCCCATGGACCTCCTTATGGACGATGAAACACAGAAAATGCATCGGAATTAAATGCAAAAGGCACAATGCCGACTTAAGTACAAGAGACTGACTCTTCTTACAGTCCTTGTTTTGAACCATTCCTTTGACACATGTAATAGATTCCGATGCTTTACTTAAGGATTACTGTATCCCTTGGACATTCTTATTGACGATGAAACACAGATATTGAATCGGAATTAAATACAAAAGGCCCAATGCCGACTTAAGTAGAAGAAGACTGACTCTTCTTACTGCCCATGTTTTGAACCATTCCTGTGACACTAGTTATAGATTCCGATGCTTCACATCAGGTTTACTGCATCCCTTGGACCTTCTTATTGACGATGAAACACAGAAATTGCATCGGAATGAAAATCAAAAGGCACAATGCCGACTTATGTACAAAAAGACTGACTCTTCTTACAGACTATGGTTTGAAACATTCCTGTGACACTAGTTATAGATTCCGAAGCTTCACTTCAGGTTTACTGTATCCCTTGGACCTTCTTATTGATGACGAAACACAGAAATTGCATCGGAATTAAATCGAAAAGGCACAATGCCGACTTATGTACAAGAAGACTGACTCTTTTTACTGTCTACGTTTTGAACCATTCCTGTGACACTAGTTATAGTTTCCGATGTTTGACTTCATTTTTACTGTATCCCTTGGACCTTCTTATTGACGATGAAAAACAGAACTTCCATCGGAATTAAATACAAAACGCACAATGCCGACTTAAGTACAAGAGACTGACACTTCTTACTGACTATGTTTTGAACCATTCCTGTGACACTAGTTATAGATTCCGATGCTTCACTTCAGGTTTACTGTATCCCTCTGCCGTTCTTATTGACGATGAAACACAGAAATTGCTGCGGAATTTAATAGAAGAGGCACAATGCCGACTTAAGTACAAGAAGACTGACTCTTCCTACCGTCTAAAATTTGAACCATTCCCGTGACACTAGTTATAGATTCCGATGCTTCAGTTCAGGTTTAGTGTTTCCCTTGGACCTTCTTATTGACGATGAAACACAGAAATTGCATCCGAATTCAATACAAAAGGCACAATGCCGACTTAAGTACATGAAGACCGACACTTCTTACTGACAATGTTTTGAACCATTTCTGTGACACTAGTTATAGAGTCCGATGCCCCACTTCACGTTTACTGTATCCCTTGCACCTTCTTATTGAAGATGAATCACAGAAATCGCGTCGGAGTCAAATACAAAAGGCACAATGCCGACTTAAGTACAAGAAGACTTTCTGACTATGTTTTGAACCATTCCTGTGACACTAGTTGTAGATTCCGATGCTTCACTTCGGGTTTACTATATCCCTCTGACGTTCTTATTCACGATGGAACACAGAAATTGCATCCGAAATAAATATAGAAGGCACAATGCCGACATAAGTACAAGAAGACTGACTCTTCATACTATCTATATTTGAACATTCCTGTGACACTTGTAATAGATTCCGATGCTTCAGGTTTACTGTATCCCTCTTACCTTCTTATTGACGGTGAAACACAGAAATTGCATCGGAATTAAATACGAAAGGCACAATGCCGACTTAAGTACAAGAAGACTGACTCTTCTTACTGTCTATGTTTTGAACCATTCCTGTGACACTAGTTATAGATTCCAAAGCTTCACTTCCGGTTTACTGCATCCCTTGGACCTTCTTATTGACGATGAAACACAGAAATTGCATCGGAATTAAATTCAAAAGGCACAATGCCGACTTAAGTACATGAAGACCGACACTTCTTACTGACTAAGTTTTAACCATTCCCGTGACACTAGTTATAGATTCCGATGCTTCACTTCAGGTATACTATATCCCTCTGACATTCTTATTCACGATGAAACACAGAAATTGCATCCAAATTAAATACAAAAGGCACAATGCCGACTTAAGAACAAGAAGACTGACTCATCTTACTGACTATGTTGTGAACCATTCCTGTGACACTAGTTATAGATTCGGATGCTTCACTTCCGGTTTACTGTATCCCTTGGACATTTTTATTGACGATGAAACACAGAAATTGCATCGGAATTAAATACAAAAGGCACAATGCCGACTTAAGAACAACGAGACTGACTCTTCTTATTGACTATGTTTTGAACCATTCCTGTGACACTAGTTATAGATTCCGATGCATCACTTCAAATTTACTGTATCCCTCTGACCTTCTTATTGACGATGAAACACAGAAATTGCATCGGAATTAAATAGAAAAGGCACACTGCCGACTTAAAAACAAGAAGACTGATTCTTCTTACTGTCTATGTTTTGAACCATTCCTGCGACACTAGTTATAGATTCCGATGCTTGACTTCATTTTTACTGTATCCCATGGACCTCCTTATGGACGATGAAACACAGAAATTGCATCGGAACTAAATACAAAAGGCACAATGCCAACTTAAGTACAACAGACTGACTCTTCTTACTGTCTATGTTTTGAACCATTCCTGTGACACTAGTTATAGATTCCGATGCTTCACTTCAGGATTACTGTATCCCTTGGACATTCTTATTCACGATGAAACACAGAAATTGCATCGGAATTAAATACAAAAGGCACAATGCCGACTTAAGTACAAGAAGACTGACTCTTCTAACTGTCTATGTTTTAAACCATTCCTGTGACACTAGTTATAGATTCCGATGCTTCACTTCAGGTTTACTGCATCCCTTACACCTTCTTATTGACGATGAAACACAGAAATTGCATCGGAATTAAATTCAAAAGGCACAATGCCGACTTATGTACAAAAAGACTGACTGTTCTTACTGACTATGCTTTGAACCATTCCTGTGACACTAGTTATAGATTCCGATGCTTCACTTCAGGTTTACTGTACCCCTCTGACCTTCTTGTTGACGATGAAACACAGAAATTGCATCGGAATAAAATACAAAAGGCACAATGCCTACTTAAGTACAAGAAGACTGACTGTTCTTATTGACTACGTTTTGAACCATTCCTGTGACACTAGTTATAGATTCCGAAGCTTCACTTCAGGTTTACTGTATCCCTCTGACCTTCGTATTGACGATGAAACACTGAAATTGCGTCGGAATTAAATAGAAAAGGCACAATGCCGACTTAAGTACAAGAAGACTGACTCTTCTTACTGTCTACGTTTTGAACCATTCCTGTGACACTAGTTATAGTTTCCGATGTTTGACTTCATTTTTACTGTATCCCTTGGACCTTCTTATTGACGATGAAAAACAGAACTTCCATCGGAATTAAATACAAAACGCACAATGCCGACTTAAGTACAAGAGACTGACACTTCTTACTGACTATGTTTTGAACCATTCCTGTGACACTAGTTATAGATTCCGATGCTTCACTTCAGGTTTACTGTATCCCTCTACCGTTCTTATTGACGATGAAACACAGAAATTGCTGCGGAATTTAATAGAAGAGGCACAATGCCGACTTAAGTACAAGAAGACTGACTCTTCCTACTGTCTAAAATTTGAACCATTCCCGTGACACTAGTTATAGATTCCGATGCTTCAGTTCAGGTTTAGTGTTTCCCTTGGACCTTCTTATTGACGATGAAACACAGAAATTGCATCCGAATTCAATACAAAAGGCACAATGCCGACTTAAGTACAAGAAGACTGACTCTTCTTTCTGACTATGTTTTGAACCATTCCTGTGACACTAGTTGTAGATTCCGATGCTTCACTTCAGGTTTACTATATCCCTCTGACCATCTTATTCACGATGGAACACAGAAATTGCATCCGAAATAAATACAGAAGGCACAATGCCGACATAAGTACAAGAAGACTGACTCTTCATACTGTCTATATTTGAACCATTCCTGTGACACTTGTAATAGATTCCGATGCTTCAGGTTTACTGTATCCCTCTTACCTTCTTATTGACGGTGAAACACAGAAATTGCATCGGAATTAAATACGAAAGGCACAATGCCGACTTAAGTACAAGAAGACTGACTCTTCTTACTGTCTAGGCTTTGAACCAATACTGTGACACTAGTTATAGATTCCGATGCCTTACACCAGGTTTACTGTATCCCCTGGACCTTCTTGTTGACGATGAAACACATGTATTGCATCGGAATTAAATACAAAAGGTACAATGCCGACTTAAGGACAAGAAGACTGACTCTTCTTTCTGACTATGCTTTGAACCATTCCTGTGACACTAGTTGTAGATTCCGATGCTTCACTTCAGGTTTACTATATCCCTCTGACCTTCTTATTCACGATGGAACACAGAAATTGCATCCGAAATAAATACAGAAGGCACAATGCCGACATAAGTACAAGAAGACTGACTCTTCATACTGTCTATATTTGAACCATTCCTGTGACACTTGTAATAGATTCCGATGCTTCAGGTTTACTGTATCCCTCTTACCTTCTTATTGACGGTGAAACACAGAAATTGCATCGGAATTAAATACGAAAGGCACAATGCCGACTTAAGTACAAGAAGACTGACTCTTCTTACTGTCTATGTTTTGAACCATTCCTGTGACACTAGTTATAGATTCCAATGCTTCACTTCCGGTTTACTGCATCCCTTGGACCTTCTTATTGATGATGAAACACAGAAATTGCATCGGAATTAAATTCAAAAGGCACAATGCCGACTTAAGTACATGAAGACCGACACTTCTTACTGACTAAGTTTTAACCATTCCCGTGACACTAGTTATAGATTCCGATGCTTCACTTCAGGTTTACTATATCCCTCTGACATTCTTATTCACGATGAAACACAGAAATTGCATCGGAATTAAATACAAAAGCCACAATGCCGACATAAGAACAACGAGACTGACTCCTCTTATTGACTATGTTTTGAACCATTCCTGTGACACTAGTTATAGATTCCGATGCATCACTTCAAATTTACTGTATCCCTCTGACCTTCTTATTGACGATGAAACACAGAAATTGCATCGGAATTAAATAGAAAAGGCACACTGCCGACTTAAAAACAAGAAGACTGACTCTTCTTACTGTCTATGTTTTGAACCATTCCTGCGACACTAGCTATAGATTCCGATGCTTGACTTCATTTTTACTGTATCCCATGGACCTCCTTATGGACGATGAAACACAGAAATTGCATCGGAACTAAATACTAAAGGCACAATGCCAACTTAAGTACAACAGACTGACTCTTCTTACTGTCTATGTTTTGAACCATTCCTGTGACACTAGTTATAGATTCCGATGCTTCACTTCAGGATTACTGTATCCCTTGGACATTCTTATTCACGATGAAACACAGAAATTGCATCGGAATTAAATACAAAAGGCACAATGCCGACTTAAGTACAAGAAGACTGACTCTTCTTACTGTCTATGTTTTGAACCATTCCTGTGACACTAGTTATAGATTCCGATGCTTCACTTCAGGTTTACTGCATCCCTTACACCTTCTTATTGACGATGAAACACAGAAATTGCATCGGAATTAAATTCAAAAGGCACAATGCCGACTTATGTACAAAAAGACTGACTGTTCTTACTGACTATTCTTTGAACCATTCCTGTGACACAAGTTATAGATTCCGATGCTTCACTTCAGGTTTACTGTATCCCTCTGACCTGCTTGTTGACGATGAAACACAGAAATTGCATCGGAATAAAATACAAAAGGCACAATGCCCACTTAAGTACAAGAAGACTGACTCTTCTTATTGACTATGTTTTGAACCATTCCTTTGACACTAGTTATAGATTCCGATGCTTCACTTCAGGTTTACTGTATCCCTCTGACCTTCGTATTGACGATGAAACACTGAAATTGCATCGGAATTAAATAGAAAAGGCACAATGCCGACTTAAGTACAAGAAGACTGACTCTTCTTACAGTCTACGTTTTGAACCATTCCTGTGACACTAGTTATAGATTCCGATGTTTGACTTCAATTTTACTGTATCCCTTGGACCTTCTTATTGACGATGAAACACAGAAATTGCCTCGGAATTAAATACAAAACGCACAATGCCGACTTAAGTACAAGAGACAGACTCTTCTTACTGACTATGCTTTGAAGCATTCCTGTGACACTAGTTATAGATTCCGATGTTTCACTCCAGGTTTACTATATTCCTTGGACATTCTTATTGCCGATGAAACACAGAAATAGCATCGGAATTAAATACAAAAGGCACAATGCCGACATAACTACAGTAAGACCGACTGTCCTTACTGTCTATGTTTTTAACCATTCTCTGTGACACTAGTTATCTATTCCGATGCTACACTCCAGGTTTACTGTATCCCTTGGACCTGCTTATTGTCGATGAAACACAGAAATTGCAACGAAATTAAATACACAAGACACAATGCCGACTGAAGTACAAGAGACTGACTCTTCTTACTGACTATGCTTTGAACCTTTCCTGTGACACTAGTTATAGATTCCGATGCTTCACTTCAGGTTTACTGTATCCCTCTGCCGTTCTTATTGACGATGAAACACAGAAATTGCATCGGAATTAAATAGAATAAGCACAATGCCGACTTAAGTACAAGAAGATTGACTCTTCCTACTGCCTATGTTTTGAACCATTCCCGTGACACTAGTTATAGATTCCGATGCTTCACTTCAGGTTTACTGTTTCCCTTGGACCTTCTTATTGACGATGAAACACAGAAATTGCATCGGAATTCAATACAAAAGGCACAATGCCGACTTAAGTACATGAAGACCGACACCTCTTACTGACTATGTTTGAACCATTTCTGTGACACTAGTTATAGAGTCCGATGCCTCACTTCAGGTTTACTGTATCCCTTGGACCTTCTTGTTGACGATGAATCACAGAAATCGCATCGGAATTAAATACAAAAGGCACAATGCCGACTTAAGTACAAGAAGACTGACTCTTCTTACTGTCTATATTGTGAACCATTCCAGTGACACTAGTTATAGATTCCGATGCTTCACTTCAGGTTTACTATATTCCTTCGACCTTCTTATTGACGATGAAACACAGAAATTGCATTGGAATTAAATACAAAAGGCACAATGCCGACTTAAGTACAAGAAGACTGACTCCTCGTACTGTCTATGCTTTGAACCAATACTGTGACACTAGTTATAGATTCCGATGCTTTACTCCAAGTTTACTGTATCCCTTGGACCTTCTTGTTGACGATGAAACACAGATATTGCATCGAAATTAAATACAAAAGGCACAATGCCGACTTAAGGACAAGAAGACTGACTCTTCTTACTGACTATGTTTTGAACCATTCCTGTGACACTAGTTATAGATTCCGATGCATCACTTCAAATTTACTTTATCCCTCTGACCTTCTTATTGACGATAAAACACAGAAATTGCATCGGAATTAAATAGAAAAGGCACACTGCCGTCTTAAAAACAAGAAGACTGACTCTTCTTACTGTCTATGTTTTGAACCATTCCTGCGACACTAGTTATAGATTCCGATGCTTGACTTCATTTTTACTGTATCCCATGGACCTCCTTATGGACGATGAAACACAGAAATTGCATCGGAACTAAATACAAAAGGCACAATGCCAACTTAAGTACAACAGACTCACTCTTCTTACTGTCTATGTTTTGAACCATTCCTGTGACACTAGTTATAGATTCCGATGCTTCACTTCAGAATTACTGTATCCCTTGGACATTCTTATTGACGATGAAACACAGAAATTGCATCGGAATTAAATACAAAAGGCACAATGCCGACTTAAGTACAAGAAGACTGACTCTTCTTACTGTCTATGTTTTGAACCATTCCTGTGACACTAGTTATAGATTCCGATGCTTCACTTCAGGTTTACTGTATCCCTCTGACCTTCTTGTTGACGATGAAACACAGAAATTGCATCGGAATTCAATACAAAAAGCACAATGCCGACTTAAGTACATGAAGACCGACACCTGTTACTGACTATGTTTGAACCATTTCTGTGACACTAGTTATAGAGTCCGATGCCTCACTTCAGGTTTACAGTATCCCTTGGACCTTCTTGTTGACGATGAATCACAGAAATCTCATCGGAATGAAATACAAAAGGCACAATGCCGACTTAAGTACAAGAAGACTGACTCTTCTTACTGTCTATATTGTGAACCATTCCAGTGACACTAGTTATAGATCCAGATGCTTCACTTCAGGTTTACTATATTCCTTCGACCTTCTTATTGACGATGAAACACAGAAATTGCATTGGAATTAAATACAAAAGGCACAATGCCGACTTAAGTACAAGAAGACTGACTCTTCTTACTGTCTATGCTTTGAACCAATACTGTGACACTAGTTATAGATTCCGATGCTTTACTCCAGGTTTACTGTATCCCTTGGACCTTCTTGTTGACGATGAAACACAGATATTGCATCGGAATTAAATACAAAAGGCACAATGTCGACTTAAGGACAAGAAGACTGACTCTTCTTACTGACTATGTTTTGAACCATTCCTGTGACACTAGTTATAGATTCCGATGCTTCACTTCGCGTTTACTATATCCCTCTGACCTTCTTATTCACGGTGAAACACAGATATTGCAACCGAATTAAATACAAAAGGCACAATGCCGACTTAAGTACAAGAAGACTGACTCTTCATACTGTCTATGTTTGAACCATTCCTGTGACACTTGTAATAGATTCCGATATTCAGGTTTACTGTCTCCCTCTGACCTTCTTATTGACGGTGAAACACAGAAATTGCATCGGAATTAAATACGAAAGGCACAATGCCGACTTAAGTACAAGAAGACTGACTCTTCTTACTATCTATGTTTTGAAACATTCCTGTGACACTAGTTATAGATTCCGATGCTTCACTCCAGGTTTACTGTATCCCTTGGACCTTCTTATTGACGTTGAAATACAGAAATTGCATCGGAATTAAATACAAAAGGCACAATTCGGACATAAGTACAAGAAGGATGGCTGTTCTTACTGATTATAGTTTGAACCATTCCTGTGACACTAGTTATAGATTCCGATGCTTTACTTCCGGTTTACTGTATACCTTGGACCTTCTTATTGACGATGAAACACTGACATTGCATCGGAATTAAATACAAAAGGCACAATGCCGACTTAAGTACAACAAGACTGACTCTTCCTACTGTCTATGTTTTGAACCATTCCTGTGACACTAGTTGTGGATTCCGATGCATCACTTCAGGTTTACTGTATCCCTCTGACCATCTTAATGAAAATGAAACACAGAAATTGCATCGGAATTAAATACAAAAGGCACAAAGCCGACTTAAGTACAAGAAGACTGACTCTTCCTACTGTCTATGTTTTGAACCATTTCTGTGACACTAGTTATAGGGTCCGATGCTTCACTTCAGGTTTACTGTATCCCTTGGACCTTCTTATTGACGATGAATCACAGAAATTGCATCGGAATTAAATACAAAAGGCACGATGCCGACGAAAGTACTAGAAGACTGACTCTTCTTACTGTCTATATTTTGAACCACTCCAGTGACACTAGTTATAGATTCCGATGCTTCACTTCAGGTTTACTGTATCCTTTGGACCTTCTTATTGACGATGAAACACAGAAATTGCATCGGAATTAAATACAAAATGCACAATGCCGACTTAAGTACTTGAAGACCGACACTTCTTACTGACTATGTTTGAACCATTTCTGTGACACTAGTTATAGAGTCCGATGCCTCACTTCAGGTTTACTGTATCCCTCTGCCGTTCTTATTGACGATGAAACACAGAAATTGCATCGGAATTAAATAGAAAAGGCACAATGCCGACTTAAGTAAAAGAAGACTGACTCTTCCTACTGCCTATGTTTTGAACCATTCCCGTGACACTAGTTATAGATTCCGATGCTTCACTTCAGGTTTACTGTTTCCCTTGGACCTTCTTATTGACGATGAAACACAGAAATTGCATCGGAATTCAATACAAAAGGCACAATGCCGACTTAAATACATGAAGACCGACACTTCTTACTGACTATGTTTGAACCATTTCTGTGACACTAGTTATAGAGTCCGATGACTCACTTCAGGTTTACTGTATCCCTTGGACCTTCTTGTTGACGATGAATCACAGAAATCGCATCGGAATTAAATACAAAAGGCACAATGCCGACTTAAGTACAAGAAGACTGACTCTTCTTACTGTCTATGCTATGAACCAATACTGTGACACTAGTTATAGATTCTGATGCTTTACTCCAGGTTTACTGTATCCCTTGGACCTTCTTGTTGACGATGAAACACAGATATTGCATCGGAATTAAATACAAAAGGCACAATGTCGACTTAAGGACAAGAAGACTGACTCTTCTTACTGACTATGCTTTGAACTATTCCTGTGACACTAGTTATAGATTCCGATGCTTCACTTCGGGTTTACTATATCCCTCTGACCTTCTTATTCACGATGAAACACAGATATTGCATCCGAATTAAATACAAAAGGCACAATGCCGACTTAAGTACAAGAAGACTGACTCTTCATACTGTCTATGTTTGAACCATTCCTGTGACACTTGTAATAGATTCCGATGCTTCAGGTTTACTGTATCCCTCTGACCTTCTTATTGACGGTGAAACACAGAAATTGCATCGGAATAAAATACGATAGGCACAATGCCGACTTAAGTACAAGAAGACTGACTCTTCTTACTGTCTATGTTTTGAAACATTCCTGTGACACTAGTTATAGATTCCGATGCTTCACTCCAGGTTTACTGTATCCTTTGGACCTTGTTATTGACGATGAAACACAGAAATTGCATCGGAATTAAATACAAAAGGCACAATTCGGACATAAGTACAAGAAGGATGACTGTTCTTACAGGTTATAGTTTGAACCATTCCTGTGACACTAGTTATAGATTCAGATGCTTTACTTCCGGTTTACTGTATACCTTGGACCTTGTTATTGACGATGAAACACAGAAATTGCATCGGAATTAAATACAAAAGGCACAATGCCGACTTAAGTACAACAAGACTGACTCTTCCTACTGTCTATGTTTTGAACCATTCCTGTGACACTAGTTGTGGATTCCGATGCTTCACTTCAGGTTTACTGTATCCCTCTGACCATCTTAATGACGATGAAACACAGAAATTGCATAGGAAAATGGTTCAAATGGCTCTGAGCACTATGGGACTCAACTGCTGAGGTCATTATTCCCCTAGAACTTAGAACTAGTTAAACCTAACAAACCTAAGGACATCACAAACATCCAGGCCCGAGGCAGGATTCGAACCTGCGACCGTAGCGGTCTTGCGGTTCCAGACAGCAGTGCCTTTAACCGCACGGCCACTTCGGCCGGCCAATTGCATAGGAATTAAATACAAAAGGCACAAAGCCAACTGAAGTACAAGAAGACCGACACTTCCTACTGTCTATGTTTTGAACCATTTCTGTGACACTAGTTATAGGGTCCGATTCTTCACTTCAGGTTTACTGTATCCCTTGGAACTTCTTATTGACGATGAATCACAGAAATTGCATCTGAATTAAATACAAAAGGCACAATGCCGACGAAAGTACTAGAGGACTGACTCTTCTTACTGTCTATATTTCGAACCATTCCAGTGACATTAGTTATAGATTCCGATGCTTCACTTCAGGTTTACTGTATCCTTTGGACCTTCTTATTGACGATGAAACACAGAAATTGCATCGGAATTAAATACAAAAGGCACAATGCCGACTTAGGTACAAGAAGACTGACTCTTCTTACTTTCTATGTTTTGAACCATTACCGTGACACTAGTTATAGATTCTGATGCTTCACTCCACGTTTACTGTATCCCTTGGACCGTCATATTGACGATGAAACACTGAAAATGCATCGGAATTAAATACAAAGGCCACAATGCCGACTTAAGTACAAGAAGACTGACTCTTCTTACTGACTATGTTTTGAACCATTCCTGTGACACTAGTTATAGATTCCGATTCTTCACTTCAAGTTTACTGTATCCCTCTGACCTTCTTGTTCACGATGAAACTCAGAAATTGCAAACGGAATTAAATACAAAAGGCACAATGCCTACAAATGGACAAGAAGACTGATTCATCTTACTTTCTATGATTTGAACCATTCCTGTGACACTAGTTATAGATTCCGATGCTTCACTTCTGGTTTACTATATCCCTCTGACCTTCTTATTCACGATGAAACACAGATATTGCAACCGAATTAAATACAAAAGGCACAATGCCGACTTAAGTACAAGAATACTGACTCTTCATACTGTCTATGTTTGAACCATTCCTGTGACACTTGTAATAGATTCCGATGCTTCAGGTTTACTGTATCCCTCTGACCTTCTTATTGACGGTGAAACACAGAAATATCATCGGAATTAAATACGAAAGGCACAATGCCGACTTAAGTACAAGAAGACTGACTCTTCTTACTAATTATGTTCTGAAACATTCCTGTGACACTAGTTATGGATTCCGATGCTTCACTCCAGGTTTACTGTATCCCTTGGACCTTCTTATTGACGATGAAACACAGAAATTGCATCGGAATTAAATACAAAAGGCACAATTCGGACATAAGTACAAGAAGGATGACTGTTCTTACTGATTATAGTTTGAACCATTCCTGTGACACTAGTTATAGATTCCGATGCTTTACTTCCCGTTTACTGTATACCTTGTACCTCCTTATTGACGATGAAACACAGACATTTCATCGGAATTAAATACAAAAGGCACAATGCCGACTTAAGTACAACAAGACTGACTCTTCCTACTGTCTATGTTTTGAACCATTCCTGTGACACTAGTTGTGGATTCCGATGCTTCACTTCAGGTTTACTGTATCCCTCTGACCATCTTAATGACGATGAAACACAGAAATTGCATCGGAATTAAATACAAAAGGCACAAAGCC
Organism: Schistocerca serialis cubense; assembly: GCF_023864345.2. Taxonomy (NCBI): domain Eukaryota; kingdom Metazoa; phylum Arthropoda; class Insecta; order Orthoptera; family Acrididae; genus Schistocerca; species Schistocerca serialis. The sequence goes on along the minus strand of NC_064646.1, from coordinate 544,620,033 downwards.
GACTTAAGTACAAGAAGACTGACTCTTCCTACTGTCTATGTTTTGAACCATTTCTGTGACACTAGTTATAGGGTCCGATGCTTCACTTCAGGTTTACTGTATCCCTTGGACCTTCTTATTGACGATGAATCACAGAAATTGCATCGGAATTAAATACAAAAGGAACAATGCCGACGAAAGTACTAGAAGACTGACTCTTCTTACTGTCTATATTTTGAACCATTCCAGTGACACTAGTTATAGATTCCGATGCTTCACTTCAGGTTTACTGTATCCTTTGGACCTTCTTTTTGACGATGAATCACAGAAATTGCATGGGAATTAAATACAAAAGGCACAATGCCGACGAAAGTACTAGAAGACTGACTCTTCTTACTGTCGATATTTTGAACCATTCCTGTGACACTAGTTATAGATTCCGATGCTTCACATCAAGTTTACTGTATCTCTCTGACCTTCTTATTGTCGATGAAACTCAGAAATTGCATCGGAATTAAATACAAAAGGCACAATGCCGACTTGAGTACAAGAAGACTGACTCTTCTTACTGTCTATGTTTTGAACCATTCCATTGACACTAGTTATAGATTCCGATGCTTCACTCCAGGTTTACTGTATCCCTCTGACCTTCTTATTGACGATGAAACACAGAAATCGCATCGGAATTAAATAGAAAAGACACAATTTGACTTAAGTACAAGAAGACTGACTCTTCTAACTGTCTATGTTTTGAACCGTTCCTGCGACACTAGTTATAGATTCCGATGCTTGACTTCAAGTTTACGACATCCCTTGGACCTTCTTATTGACGATGAAACACAGAAATTGCATCGGAATTAAATTCAAAAGGGAAAATGCCGACTTAAGTACAAAAAGACGGACTCTACTTACTGACTATGTTTTGTACCATTCCTGTGACACTAGTTATAGGTTCCGATGCTTCACTTCAGGTTTACTGTATCCCTCTGACCTTCTTATTGACGATGAAACACTGAAATTGCATCGGAATAAAATACAAAAGGCACAATGCCTACTAAACTACAAGAAGACTGATTCTTCTTACTGTCTACGTTTTGAACCATTCCTGTGACACTAGTTATAGATTCCGATGTTTGACTTCAGGTTTACTGTATCCCTTGGACCTTCTTATTGACGATGAAACACAGAAATTGCATCGGAATGAAATACAAATGGCACAATACCGACATCAGTACAAGAGACTGACTCTTCTTACTGACTATGTTTTGAACCATTCCTGTGACACTAGTTATAGATTCCGATGCTTCACTTCAGGTTTACTGTTTCCCTTGGACCTTCTTATTGACGATGAAACACAGAAATTGCATCGGAATTCAATACAAAAGGCACAATGCCGACTTAAGTACATGAAGACCGAAACTTCTTACTGACTATGATTTGAACCATTTCTGTGACACTAGTTATAGAGTCCGATGCCTCACTTCAGGTTTACTGTATCCCTTGGACCTTCTTATTGACGATGAATCACAGAAATCGCATCGGAATTAAATACAAAAGGCACAAGGCCGACTTAAGTACAAGAAGACTGACTCTTCTTACTGTCTATAGTTTGAACCATTCCAGTGACACTAGTTATAGATTCTGATGCTTCACTTCAGGTTTACTGTACCCCTTGGACCTTCTTACTGACGATGAAACACAGAAATTGCATCCGAATTAAATACAAAAGGCACAATGCCGACTTAAGTACAAGAAGACTGACTCATCTTACTGACTATGTTTTGAACCATTCCTGTGACACTAGTTATAGATTCGGATGCTTCACTTCGGGTTTACTATATCCCTCTGACCTTCTTATTCACGATGAAAGACAGAAATTGCATCCGGAATAAATACAAAAGACACAATGCCGACTTAAGTACAAGAAGACTGACTCATCTTACTGACTATGTTTTGAACCATTCCTGTGACACTAGTTATAGATTCGGATGCTTCACTTCAGGTTTACTGTATCCCTTGGACATTCTTATTGACGATGAAACACAGAAATTGCATCGGAATTATATACAAAAGGCACAATGAAGACTTAAGGACAAGATGACTGACTCTTCTTACTGTCTATGATTTGAACCATTCCTGTGACACTAGTTATAGATTCCGATGCTTCACTCCACGTTTACCTTATCCCTTGGACCTTCTTATTGACGATGAAACACAGCTATTGCATCGGAATTAAATACAAAAGGCACAATGCCGACCTATGGACAAGGAGACTGACTCTTCTTACTGATTATGTTTTGAACCATTCCTGTGACACTAATTATTGATTCCGATGCTTCACTTCAGGTTTACTGTATCCCTCTGACAGTCTTATAGGCTATGAAACTCAGAAATTGCATCGGAATTAAATTCAAAAGGCACAATGCCGACTTAAGTACAAGAAGACTGACTCTTCTTACTTTCTATGTTTTGAACCATTCCATTGACACTTGTTATAGATTCCGATGCTACACTCCAGGTTTACTGTATCCCTTGGACCTTCTTAATGACGATGAAACTCAGAAATTGCATCGGAATTTAATACAAAAGGCACAATGCCGACTTAAGTACAAGAAGTCTGACTCTTCTTATTGTCTATAATTTGCACCATTCGAGTGACACTAGTTATAGATTCCGATGCTTCACTTCAGGTTTACTGTATCCTTTGGACCTTCTTGTTGACGATGAAACACTGAAATTGCATCGGAATTAAATACAAAAGGCACAATGTCGACTTAAGTACATGAAGACCGTCGCTTCTTACTGTCTATGATTTTAACCATTCTCTGTGACACTAGTTATAGATTCCGATGCTACACTCCAGGTTTACTGTATCCCTTCGACCTTCTTATTGACGATGAAACACAGAAATTGCATCGGAATTAAATACAAAAGGCACAATGCCGACAAATGGACAAGAAGACTGACTGTTCTTACTTTCTATGCTTTAAACCATTCCTGTGACACTAGTTATAGATTCCGTTGCTTCACTCCAGGTTTACTATATTCCTTGGACCTTCTTATTGCCGATGAAACACAGAAATTGCATCGGAATTAAATACAAAAGGCACAATGCCGACATAAGTACATGAAGACCGACTCTCCTTACTGTCTATGTTTTTAGCCATTCTCTGTGACACTAGTTATCGATTCCGATGCTACACTCCAGGTTTACTGTATCCCTTGGACCTGCTTATTGTCGATGAAACACAAAATTGCAACGAAATTAAATACACAAGGCACAATGCCGACTGTAGTACAAGAAGACTGACTCTTCCTGCTGTCTATGTTTTGAAAAATTCCTGTGACACTAGTTTTGGATTCCGATGCTTCACTTCAGGTTTACTGTATCCCTCTGAACTTCTTATTGACGATGAAACACAGAAATTGCATCGCAATTAAATACAAAAGGCACAAAGCCTACTTAAGTACAAGAAGACTGACTCTTCTGATTGACTATGTTTTGAACCATTCCTGTGACACTAGTTATAGATTCCGATGCATCACTTCAAATTTACTGTATCCCTCTGACCTTCTTATTGACGATGAAACAGAGAAATTGCATCGGAATTAAATAGAAAAGGCACACTGCCGACTTAAAAACAAGAAGACTGACTCTTCTTACTGTCTATGTTTTGAACCATTCCTGTGACACTAGTTATAGATTCCGATTCTTGACTTCATTTTTACTGTATCCCATGGACCTCCTTATGGACGATGAAACACAGAAATTGCATCGGAACTAAATACAAAAGGCACAATGCCAACTACAGTACAACAGACTGACTCTTCTTACTGTCTATGTTTTGAACCATTCCTGTGACACTAGTTATAGATTCCGATGCTTCACTTCAGGATTACTGTATCCCTTGGACATTCTTATTGACGATGAAACACAGAAATTGCATCGGAATTAAATACAAAAAGCACAATGCCGACTTTATGTACAAGAAGACTGACTCTTCTTACTGTCTATGTTTTGAACCATTCCTGTGACACTAGTTATAGATTCCGATGCTTCACTTCAGGTTTACTGCATCCCTTGGACCTTCTTATTGACGATGAAACACAGAAATTGCATCGGAATTAAATTCAAAAGGCACAATGCCGACTTATGTACAAAAAGACTGACTGTTCTTACTGACTATGTTTTGAACCATTCCTGTGACACTAGTTATAAATTCCGATGCTTCACTTCAGGTTTACTGTATCCCTCTGACCTTCTTGTTGACGATGAAACACAGAAATTGCATCGGAATAAAATACAAAAGGCACAATGCCTACTTAAGTACAAGAAGACTGACTCTTCTTATTGACTATGTTTTGAACCATTCCTTTGACACTAGTTATTGATTCCGATGCTTCACTTCAGGTTTACTGTATCCCTCTGACCTTCGTATTGACGATGAAACACTGAAATTGCATCGGAATTAAATAGAAAAGGCACAATGCCGACTTAACTACAAGAAGACTGACTCTTCTTACTGTCTACGTTTTGAACCATTCCTGTGACACTAGTAATAGATTCCGATGTTTGACTTCAGTTTTACTGTATCCCTTGGACCTTCTTATTGACGATGAAACACAGAAATTGCCTCGGAATTAAATACAAAAGGCACAATGACGATTTAAGTACAAGAGACTGACTCTTCTTACTGACTATGCTTTGAACCATTCCTGTGACATTAGTTATAGATTCCGATGCTTCACTTCAGGTTTACTGTATCCCTCTGCCGTTCTTATTGACGATGAAACACAGAAATTGCATCGGAATTAAATAGAAAAGGCACAATGCCGACTTAAGTACAAGAAGACTGACTCTTCTTACTGTCTATGTTGTGAACCATTCCAGTGACACTAGTTATAGATTCCGATGTTTCACTTCAGGTTTACTGTATTCCTTCGACCTTCTTATTGACGATGAAACACAGAAATTGCATTGGAATTAAATACAAAAGGCACAATGCCGACTTAAGTACAAGAAGACTGACTCTTCTTACTGTCTATGCTTTGAACCAATACTGTGACACTAGTTATAGATTCCGATGCGTTACTCCAGGTTTACTGTATCCCTTGGACCTTCTTATTGACGATGAAACACAGATATTGCATCGGAATTAAATAGAAAAGGCACAATGCCGACTTAAGTACAAGAAGACTGACTCTTCCAACTGCCTATGTTTTGAACCATTCCCGTGACACTAGTTATAGATTCCGATGCTTCGCTTCGGGTTTACTATTTCCCTCTGACCTTCTTATTCACGATGAAACACAGATATTGCAACCGAATTAAATACAAAAGGCACAATGCCGACTTAAGTACAAGAAGACTGACTCTTCATACTGTCTATGTTTGAACCATTCCTGTGACACTTGTAATAGATTCCGATGCTTCAGGTTTACTGTATCCCTCTGACCTTCTTATTGACGGTGAAACACAGAAATTGCATCGGAATTAAATACGAAAGGCACAATGAGGACTTAAGTACAAGAAGACTGACTCTTCTTACTGTCTATGTTTGAAACATTCCTGTGACACTAGTTATAGATTCCGATGCTTCACTCCAGGTTTACTGTATCCCATGGACATTCTTATTGACGATGAAACACAGAAATTGCATCGGAATTAAATACAAAAGGCACAATTCGGACATAAGTACAAGTAGGATGACTGTTCTTACTGATTATAGTTTGAACCATTCCTGTGACACTAGTTATAGATTCCGACGCTTTACTTCCGGTTTACTGTATACCTTGGACCTTCTTATTGACGATGAAACACAGACATTGCATCGGAATGAAATACAAAATGCACAATGCCGACGAAAGTACTAGAAGACTGACTCTTCTTACTGTCTATATTTTGAACCATTCCTGTGACACTAGTTATAGATTCCGATGCTTCACATCAAGTTTACTGTATCTCTCTGACCTTCTTATTGACGATGAAACTCAGAAATTGCTTCGGAATTAAATACAAAAGGCACAATGCCGACTTAAGTACAAGAAGACTTACTCTTCTTACTGTCTATGTTTTGAACCATTCCATTGACACTAGTTATAGATTCCGATGCTTCACTCCAGGTTTACTGTATCCCTCTAACCTTCTTATTGACGATGAAACACAGAAATTGCATCGGAATTAAATAGAAAAGACACAATGTGACTTAAGTACAAGAAGACTGACTCTTCTTACTGTCTACGTTTTGAACCATTCCTGTGACACTAGTTATAGATTCCGATGTTTGACTTCAGTTTTACTGTATCCCTTGGACCTTCTTTTGACGATGAAACACAGAAATTGCATCGGAATGAAATGCAAATGGCACAATGCCGACTTCAGTACAAGAGACTGATTCTTCTTACTGACTATGTTTTGAACCATTCCTGTGACACTAGTTATAGATTCCGATGCTTCACTTCAGGTTTACTGTATCCCTTGGACGTTCTTATTGACGATGAAACACAGAAATTTCATCGGAAACTAAATACAAAAGGCACAATGCCGACTTAAGTACAAGAAGACTTACTCTTCCTACTGAAGAAGACTGACTCTTCTTACTGACTCTGTTTTGAACCATTCCTGTGGCACTAGCAATAGATTCCGATGCTTCACTTCAGGTTTACTGTATCCCTCTGACCTTCTTATTGACGATGAGACACAGAAATTGCATCGGAATTAAATACAAAAGGCATAATGCCGACTTAAGTACAAGAAGACTGACTCTTCTTACTGTCTATGTTTTGACCCATTCCATTGACACTAGTTATGGATTCCGATGCTTCACTTCAGGTTTACTGTATCCCTTGGACGATCTTATTGACGATGAAACACAGAAATTTCATCGGAGTTAAATACAAAAGGCACAATGCCGACTTAAGTACAAGAAGACTTACTCTTCCTACTGAAGAAGACTGACTCTTCTTACTGACTCTGTTTTGAACCATTCCTGTGACACTAGCAATAGATTCCGATGCTTCACTTCAGGTTTACTGTATCCCTCTGACCTTCTCATTGACGATGAAACACAGAAATAACATCTTAATTAAGTAGAAAAGGCACAATGCCGACTTCAGTACAAGAAGACTGACCCTTCTTACTGACTATGTTTTGAACCATTCTTGTGACACTAGTTATAGTTTCCGATGCTTCACTTCTGGTTTACAGTATCCCTCGGACCTTTTTATTGACGATGAAACACAGACATTGCATCGGAATTAAATACAAAAGGCACAATGTCGACTTAAGTACAAGAAGACTGACTCTTCTTACTGACTATGTTTTAAACCATTCCTGTGACACTCGTTATAGATTCCGATGCTTCACTCCAGGTTTACTGTATCCCTTGGACCTTCTTATTGACGATAAAACACAGAAATTGCATTGCAATTAAATAGAAAAGGCACAATGCCGACTTAAGTACAAGAAGACTGACTCTTCTTACTGCCTGTGTTTTGAACCATTCCTGTGACACTAGTTATAGATTCCGATACTACACTTGAGGTTTACTGTATACCTTGGAAGTTCTTATTGACGATGAAGCACTGAAATTGCATCGGAATTAAATGCAAAAGGCACAATGCCGACTTAAGTACAAGAAGACTGACTCTTCCTACTGTCTATGTTTTGAACCATTCCTGTGACACTAGTGTTGGATTCAGGTTTACTGTATCCCACTGTCCTTCTTATTGACAATGAAACACAGAAATTGCATGGGAATTAAATACAAAAGGCACAATGCCGACTTAAGTACAAGAAGACTGACTTTTCCTACTGTCTATGTTTTGAACCATTCCTGTGACATTAGTTATAGATTCCGATGCTTCACTTCAGGTTTACTGCATCCCTCTGACCTTATTGCCGACGAAACACAGAAATTGCATCTGAAGTAAATACAAAAGGCACAATGGCGACTTAAGGACAAGAAGACTGACTGTTCATACTGACTATGTTTTGAACCATTAAATACAAAAGGCACAATACCGACATAAGTACAAGAAGGCTGATTCTTCCTACTGTCTATGTTTTCAACCATTCCTGTGACACTAGTTGTGGATTCCGGTGATTCACTTCAGGTTTACTGTATCCCTCTGACCTTCTTATTGACGATGAAACACAGAAATTGCATCGGAATTCAATACAATAGGCACAATGCCGACATAAGTACAAGAAGGCTGACTCTTCTTACTGTCTATGCTTTGAACCAATACTGTGACACTAATTATAGATTCCGATGCTTTACTCCAGGTTTACTGTATCCCTTGGACCTTCTTGTTGACGATGAAACACAGATATTGCATCGGAATTAAATACAAAAGGCACAATGCCGACTTAAGGACAAGAAGACTGACTCTTCTTACTGACTATGTTTTGAACCATCCCTGTGACACTAGTTATAGATTCCGATGCTTCACTTCGGGTTTACTATATCCCTCTGACCTTCTTATTCACGATGAAACACAGATATTGCAACCGAATTAAATACAAAAGGCACAATGCCGACTTAAGTACGAGAAGACTGACTCTTCATACTGTCTATGTTTGAACCATTCCTGTGACACTAGTTGTAGATTCCGATGCTTCACTTCAGGTTTACTGTATCCCTCTGACCTTCTTATTGACGATGAAACACTGAAATTGCATCGGAATAAGATAAAAAAGGCACAATGCCTACTAAGCTACAAGAAGACTGACTCTTCATACTGACTACGTTTTGAACCATTCCTGTGACACTAGTTATAGGGTCCGATGCTTCACTTCAGGTTTACTGTATCCCTTGGACCTTCTTATTGACGATGAATCACAGAAATTGCATCGCAATAAAATACAAAAGGCACAATGCCGACGAAAGTACTAGAAGACTGACTCTTCTTACTGTCTATATTTTGAACCATTCCAGTGACACTAGTTATAGATTCCGATGCTTCCCATCAAGTTTACTGTATCTCTCTGACCTTCTTATTGACGATGAAACACAGAAATTGCATCGGAATTAAATAGAAAAGACGCAATGTGACTTAAGTACAAGAAGACTGACTCTTCTAACTGTCTATGTTTTGAACCATTCCTGCGACACTAGTTATAAATTCCGATGCTTGACTTCAAATTTACTACATCCCTTGGACCTTCTTATTGACGATGAAACACAGAAATTGCATCGGAATTAATTTCAAAAGGGAAAATGCCGACTTAAGTACAAAAAGACGGACTCTTCTTACTGACTATGTTTTGAACCATTCCTGTGACACTAGTTATAGATTCCGATGCTTCACTTCAGGTTTACTGTATCCCTCTGACCTTCTTATGGACGATGAAACACTGAAATTGCATCGGAATGAAATAAAAAAGGCACAATGCCTACTAAGCTACAAGAAGACTGACTCTTCATACTGACTACGTTTTGAACCATTCCTGTGACACTAGTTACAGATTCCGATGTTTGACATCAGTTTTACTGTATCCCTTGGACCTTCTTATTGACGATGAAACACAGAAATTGCATCGGAATGAAATACAAATGGCACAACGCCGACTTCAGTACAAGAGACTGACTCTTCTTACTAACTATGTTTGAACCATTCCTGTGACACTAGTTATAGATTCCGATGCTTCACTTCAGGTTTACTGTATCCCTTGGACGTTCGTATTGACGATGAAACACAGAAATTTCATCGGAATTAAATACAAAAGGCACAATGCCGACTTAAGTACAAGAAGACTTACTCTTCCTACTGAAGAAGACTGACTCTTCTTACTGACTGTTTTGAACCATTCCAGTGACACTAGCAATAGATTCCGATGCTTCACTTCAGGTTTACTGTATCCCTCTGACCTTCTTATTGACGATGAAACACAGAAATTGCATCGGAATTAAATACAAAAGGCATAATGCCGACTTAAGTACAAGAAGACTGACTCTTCTTACTGTCTATGATTTGACCCATTCCATTGACACTTGTGATGGATTCCGATGCTTCACTCCAGGTTCCCTGTATCCCTTGGACCTTGTTATTGACGATGAAACACAGAAATTGCATCTTAATTAAGTAGAAAAGGCACAAGGCCGACTTAAGTACTAGAAGACTGACTCTTCTTACTGACTATGTTTTGAACCATTCTTGTGACACTAGTTATAGATTCCGATGCATCACTTCAGGTTTCCAGTATCCCTCGGACCTTTTTATTGACGATGAAACACAGACATTGCATCGGAATTAAATACAAAAGGCACAATGTCGACTTAAGTGCAAGAAGACTGACTCTTCTTACTGTCTATGTTTTGAACCATTCCTGTGACACTAGTTATAGATTCCGATGCTTCACTCCAGGTTTACTGTATCCCTAGAACCTTCTTATTGACGATAAAACACAGAAATTGCAATGGAATTAAATAGAAAATGCACAATGCCGACTTAAGTACAAGAAGACTGACTCTTCTTACTGCCTGTGTTTTGAACCATTCCTGTGACACTAGTTATAGATTCCGATACTACACTTCAGGTTTACTGTATACCTTGGAAGTTCTTATTGACGATGAAACACAGAAATTGAATCGGAATTAAATACAAAAGGCACAATGCCGACTTAAGTACAAGAAGACTGACTCTTCCTACTGTCTATGTTTTGAACCATTAATGTGACACTACTTTTGGATTCAGGGTTACTGTATCCCTCTGTCCTTCTTATTGACAATGAAACAGAGATATTGCATGGGAATTAAATACAAAAGGCACAATGCCGACTTAAGTACAAGAAGACTGACTTTTCCTACTGTCTATGTTTTGAACCATTACTGTGACTTTAGTTATAGATTCCGATGCTTCACTTCAGGTTTACTGCATCCCTCTGACCTTATTGCCGATGAAACACAGAAATTGCATCTGAATTAAATACAAAAGGCACAATGGCGACTTAAGGACAAGAAGACTGACTGTTCATACTGACTATGTTTTGAACCATTAAATACAAAAGGCACAATGCCGACATAAGTACAAGAAGGCTGATTCTTCCTACTGTCTATGTTTTGAACCATTCCTGTGACACTAGTTGTGGATTCCGATGCTTCACTTCAGGTTTACTGTATCCCTCTGACCATCTTATTGACGATGAAACACAGATATTGCATCGGAATTAAATACAAAAGGCACAATGCCGACTTAAGGACAAGAAGACTGACTCTTCTTACTGTCTCTGTTTTGAACCATTCCTGTGACACTTGCAATAGATTCCGATGCTTCACTTCAGGTTTACTGTATCCCTCTGACCTTCCTATTGACGATGAAACACAGAAATTGCATCGTAATTAAATACAAAAGGCATAATGCCGACTTAAGTACAAGAAGACTGACTCTTATTACTGACAATGTTTTGAACCATTCCTGTGACACTAGTTATAGATTCCGATGCTTCACTTCAGGTTTACTGTATCCCTGTGACCTACTTTTTGACGATGAAATACAGAGATTGCATCGGAATTAAATAGAAAAGGCACAATGCCGACTAAAGTACAAGAAGACTGACTCTTCTTACTGTCTATGTTTTGAGCCATTCCTGTGGCACCAGTTTTAGATTCCGATGCTTCACTTCAGGTTTACTGTATCCCTTGGACCTTCTTATAGCCGATGAAACACAGAAATTGCATCAGAATTATATACAAAAGGCACAATGCCGACTGAAGTACCCGAAGACTGACTCTTCTTACTGACTATGTCTTGAACCATTCCTGTGACACTAGTTATAGATTCCGATGCTTCACTTCAGGTTTACTGTATCCCTCTGACCTTCTTATTGACGATGAAACACAGAAATTGCATCGGAATTAAATACAAAAGCGACAATGCCGACTTAAGTACCCGAAGAATGACTCTTCTTACTGTCAATGTTTGAACCATACCTGTGACACTAGTTATAGATTCCGATGCTTCACTTCAGGTTTACTGTATCCCTTGGACATTCTTATTGACGATGAAACACAGAAATTGCATAGGAATTAAATACAAAAGGCACCATGCCGACTTAGGGACAAGAAGACAGACTGTTCTTACTGTTTATGTTTTAACCATTCCTGTGACACTAGTTATAGATTCCGATGCTTCACTTCAGGTTTACTGTATCCCTCTGACCTTATTGACGATGAAACACCGAAATTGCATCTGAATTAAATACAAAAGGCACAATGGCGACTTAAGGACAAGAAGACTGTCTCTTCTTACTGACTATGTTTTGAACCAGTCCTGTGACACTAGTTATAGATTGCGATGCTTCACTTCAGGTTTACTGTTTCCCTTGGACGTTCGTATTGACGATGAAACACAGAAATTTCATCGGAATTAAATACAAAAGGCACAATGCCGACTTAAGTACAAGAAGACTTACTCTTCCTACTGAAGAAGACTGACTCTTCTTACTGACTGTTTTGAACCATTCCTGTGACACTAGCAATAGATTCCGATGCTTCACTTCAGGTTTACTGTATCCCTCTGACCTTATTGACGATGAAACACAGAAATTGCATCGGAATGAAATACAAATGGCACAACGCCGACTTCAGTACAAGAGACTGACTCTTCTTACTAACTATGTTTGAACCATTCCTGTGACACTAGTTATAGATTCCGATGCTTCACTTCAGGTTTACTGTATCCCTTGGACGTTCGTATTGACGATGAAACACAGAAATTTCATCGGAATTAAATACAAAAGGCACAATGCCGACTTAAGTACAAGAAGACTTACTCTTCCTACTGAAGAAGACTGACTCTTCTTACTGACTGTTTTGAACCATTCCTGTGACACTAGCAATAGATTCTGATGCTTCACTTCAGGTTTACTGTATGCCTCTGACCTTCTTATTGACGATGAAACACAGAAATTGCATCGGAATTAAATACAAAAGGCATAATGCCGACTTAAGTACAAGAAGACTGACTCTTCTTACTGTCTATGATTTGACCCATTCCATTGACACTAGTGATGGATTCCGATGCTTCACTCCAGGTTCCCTGTATCCCTTGGACCTTGTTATTGACGATGAAACACAGAAATTGCATCTTAATTAAGTAGAAAAGGCACAATGCCGACTTAAGTACAAGAAGACTGACTCTTCTTACTGACTATGTTTTGAACCATTCTTGTGACACTAGTTATAGATTCCGATGCATCACTTCAGGTTTACAGTATCCCTCGGACCTTTTTATTGACGATGAAACACAGACATTGCATCGGAATTAAATACAAAAGGCACAATGTCGACTTAAGTGCAAGAAGACTGACTCTTCTTACTGTCTATGTTTTGAACCATTCCTGTGACACCAGTTATAGATTCCGATGCTTCACTCCAGGTTTACTGTATCCCTAGAACCTTCTTATTGACGATAAAACACAGAAATTGCAATGGAATTAAATAGAAAATGCACAATGCCGACTTAAGTACAAGAAGACTGACTCTTCTTACTGCCTGTGTTTTGAACCATTCCTGTGACACTAGTTATAGATTCCGATACTACACTTCAGGTTTACTGTATACCTTGGAAGTTCTTATTGACGATGAAACACAGAAATTGAATCGGAATTAAATACAAAAGGCACAATGCCGACTTAAGTACAAGAAGACTGACTCTTCCTACTGTCTATGTTTTGAACCATTAATGTGACACTACTTTTGGATTCAGGGTTACTGTATCCCTCTGTCCTTCTTATTGACAATGAAACACAGATATTGCATGGGAATTAAATACAAAAGGCACAATGCCGACTTAAGTACAAGAAGACTGACTTTTCCTACTGTCTATGTTTTGAACCATTACTGTGACTTTAGTTATAGATTCCGATGCTTCACTTCAGGTTTACTGCATCCCTCTGACCTTATTGCCGATGAAACACAGAAATTGCATCTGAATTAAATACAAAAGGCACAATGGCGACTTAAGGACAAGAAGACTGACTGTTCATACTGACTATGTTTTGAACCATTAAATACAAAAGGCACAATGCCGACATAAGTACAAGAAGGCTGATTCTTCCTACTGTCTATGTTTTGAACCATTCCTGTGACACTAGTTGTGGATTCCGATGCTTCACTTCAGGTTTACTGTATCCCTCTGACCATCTTATTGACGATGAAACACAGATATTGCATCGGAATTAAATACAAAAGGCACAATGCCGACTTAAGGACAAGAAGACTGACTCTTCTTACTGTCTCTGTTTTGAACCATTCCTGTGACACTTGCAATAGATTCCGATGCTTCACTTCAGGTTTACTGTATCCCTCTGACCTTCCTATTGACGATGAAACACAGAAATTGCATCGTAATTAAATACAAAAGGCATAATGCCGACTTAAGTACAAGAAGACTGACTCTTATTACTGACAATGTTTTGAACCATTCCTGTGACACTAGTTATAGATTCCGATGCTTCACTTCAGGTTTACTGTATCCCTGTGACCTACTTTTTGACGATGAAATACAGAGATTGCATCGGAATTAAATAGAAAAGGCACAATGCCGACTAAAGTACAAGAAGACTGACTCTTCTTACTGTCTATGTTTTGAGCCATTCCTGTGGCACCAGTTTTAGATTCCGATGCTTCACTTCAGGTTTACTGTATCCCTTGGACCTTCTTATAGCCGATGAAACACAGAAATTGCATCAGAATTATATACAAAAGGCACAATGCCGACTGAAGTACCCGAAGACTGACTCTTCTTACTGACTATGTCTTGAACCATTCCTGTGACACTAGTTATAGATTCCGATGCTTCACTTCAGGTTTACTGTATCCCTCTGACCTTCTTATTGACGATGAAACACAGAAATTGCATCGGAATTAAATACAAAAGCGACAATGCCGACTTAAGTACCCGAAGACTGACTCTTCTTACTGTCAATGTTTCAACCATACCTGTGACACTAGTTATAGATTCCGATGCTTCACTTCAGGTTTACTGTATCCCTTGGACATTCTTATTGACGATGAAACACAGAAATTGCATAGGAATTAAATACAAAAGGCACCATGCCGACTTAGGGACAAGAAGACAGACTGTTCTTACTGTTTATGTTTTAACCATTCCTGTGACACTAGTTATAGATTCCGATGCTTCACTTCAGGTTTACTGTATCCCTCTGACCTTATTGACGATGAAACACAGAAATTGCATCGGAATGAAATACAAATGGCACAACGCCGACTTCAGTACAAGAGACTGACTCTTCTTACTAACTATGTTTGAACCATTCCTGTGACACTAGTTATAGATTCCGATGCTTCACTTCAGGTTTACTGTATCCCTTGGACGTTCGTATTGACGATGAAACACAGAAATTTCATCGGAATTAAATACAAAAGGCACAATGCCGACTTAAGTACAAGAAGACTTACTCTTCCTACTGAAGAAGACTGACTCTTCTTACTGACTGTTTTGAACCATTCCTGTGACACTAGCAATAGATTCTGATGCTTCACTTCAGGTTTACTGTATCCCTCTGACCTTCTTATTGACGATGAAACACAGAAATTGCATCGGAATTAAATACAAAAGGCATAATGCCGACTTAAGTACAAGAAGACTGACTCTTCTTACTGTCTATGATTTGACCCATTCCATTGACACTAGTGATGGATTCCGATGCTTCACTCCAGGTTCCCTGTATCCCTTGGACCTTGTTATTGACGATGAAACACAGAAATTGCATCTTAATTAAGTAGAAAAGGCACAATGCCGACTTAAATACAAGAAGACTGACTCTTCTTACTGACTATGTTTTGAACCATTCTTGTGACACTAGTTATAGATTCCGATGCATCACTTCAGGTTTACAGTATCCCTCGGACCTTTTTATTGACGATGAAACACAGACATTGCATCGGAATTAAATACAAAAGGCACAATGTCGACTTAAGTGCAAGAAGACTGACTCTTCTTACTGTCTATGTTTTGAACCATTCCTGTGACACTAGTTATAGATTCCGATGCTTCACTCCAGGTTTACTGTATCCCTAGAACCTTCTTATTGACGATAAAACACAGAAATTGCAATGGAATTAAATAGAAAATGCACAATGCCGACTTAAGTACAAGAAGACTGACTCTTCTTACTGCCTGTGTTTTGAACCATTCCTGTGACACTAGTTATAGATTCCGATACTACACTTCAGGTTTACTGTATACCTTGGAAGTTCTTATTGACGATGAAACACAGAAATTGAATCGGAATTAAATACAAAAGGCACAATGCCGACTTAAGTACAAGAAGACTGACTCTTCCTACTGTCTATGTTTTGAACCATTAATGTGACACTACTTTTGGATTCAGGGTTACTGTATCCCTCTGTCCTTCTTATTGACAATGAAACACAGATATTGCATGGGAATTAAATACAAAAGGCACAATGCCGACTTAAGTACAAGAAGACTGACTTTTCCTACTGTCTATGTTTTGAACCATTACTGTGACTTTAGTTATAGATTCCGATGCTTCACTTCAGGTTTACTGCATCCCTCTGACCTTATTGCCGATGAAACACAGAAATTGCATCTGAATTAAATACAAAAGGCACAATGGCGACTTAAGGACAAGAAGACTGACTGTTCATACTGACTATGTTTTGAACCATTAAATACAAAAGGCACAATGCCGACATAAGTACAAGAAGGCTGATTCTTCCTACTGTCTATGTTTTGAACCATTCCTGTGACACTAGTTGTGGATTCCGATGCTTCACTTCAGGTTTACTGTATCCCTCTGACCATCTTATTGACGATGAAACACAGATATTGCATCGGAATTAAATACAAAAGGCACAATGCCGACTTAAGGACAAGAAGACTGACTCTTCTTACTGTCTCTGTTTTGAACCATTCCTGTGACACTTGCAATAGATTCCGATGCTTCACTTCAGGTTTACTGTATCCCTCTGACCTTCCTATTGACGATGAAACACAGAAATTGCATCGTAATTAAATACAAAAGGCATAATGCCGACTTAAGTACAAGAAGACTGACTCTTATTACTGACAATGTTTTGAACCATTCCTGTGACACTAGTTATAGATTCCGATGCTTCACTTCAGGTTTACTGTATCCCTGTGACCTACTTTTTGACGATGAAATACAGAGATTGCATCGGAATTAAATAGAAAAGGCACAATGCCGACTAAAGTACAAGAAGACTGACTCTTCTTACTGTCTATGTTTTGAGCCATTCCTGTGGCACCAGTTTTAGATTCCGATGCTTCACTTCAGGTTTACTGTATCCCTTGGACCTTCTTATAGCCGATGAAACACAGAAATTGCATCAGAATTATATACAAAAGGCACAATGCCGACTGAAGTACCCGAAGACTGACTCTTCTTACTGACTATGTCTTGAACCATTCCTGTGACACTAGTTATAGATTCCGATGCTTCACTTCAGGTTTACTGTATCCCTCTGACCTTCTTATTGACGATGAAACACAGAAATTGCATCGGAATTAAATACAAAAGCGACAATGCCGACTTAAGTACCCGAAGACTGACTCTTCTTACTGTCAATGTTTGAACCATACCTGTGACACTAGTTATAGATTCCGATGCTTCACTTCAGGTTTACTGTATCCCTTGGACATTCTTATTGACGATGAAACACAGAAATTGCATAGGAATTAAATACAAAAGGCACCATGCCGACTTAGGGACAAGAAGACAGACTGTTCTTACTGTTTATGTTTTAACCATTCCTGTGACACTAGTTATAGATTCCGATGCTTCACTTCAGGTTTACTGTATCCCTCTGACCTTATTGACGATGAAACACAGAAATTGCATCGGAATGAAATACAAATGGCACAACGCCGACTTCAGTACAAGAGACTGACTCTTCTTACTAACTATGTTTGAACCATTCCTGTGACACTAGTTATAGATTCCGATGCTTCACTTCAGGTTTACTGTATCCCTTGGACGTTCGTATTGACGATGAAACACAGAAATTTCATCGGAATTAAATACAAAAGGCACAATGCCGACTTAAGTACAAGAAGACTTACTCTTCCTACTGAAGAAGACTGACTCTTCTTACTGACTGTTTTGAACCATTCCTGTGACACTAGCAATAGATTCCGATGCTTCACTTCAGGTTTACTGTATCCCTCTGACCTTCTTATTGACGATGGAGCACAGAAATTGCATCGGAATTAAATACAAAAGGCATAATGCCGACTTAAGTACAAGAAGACTGACTCTTCTTACTGTCTATGATTTGACCCATTCCATTGACACTAGTGATGGATTCCGATGCTTCACTCCAGGTTCCCTGTATCCCCTGGACCTTGTTATTGACGATGAAACACAGAAATTGCATCTTAATTAAGTAGAAAAGGCACAATGCCGACTTAAGTACAAGAAGACTGACTCTTCTTACTGACTATGTTTTGAACCATTCTTGTGACACTAGTTATAGATTCCGATGCATCACTTCAGGTTTACAGTATCCCTCGGACCTTTTTATTGACGATGAAACACAGACATTGCATCGGAATTAAATACAAAAGGCACAATGTCGACTTAAGTGCAAGAAGACTGACTCTTCTTACTGTCTATGTTTTGAACCATTCCTGTGACACTAGTTATAGATTCCGATGCTTCACTCCAGGTTTACTGTATCCCTAGAACCTTCTTATTGACGATAAAACACAGAAATTGCAATGGAATTAAATAGAAAATGCACAATGCCGACTTAAGTACAAGAAGACTGACTCTTCTTACTGCCTGTGTTTTGAACCATTCCTGTGACACTAGTTATAGATTCCGATACTACACTTCAGGTTTACTGTATACCTTGGAAGTTCTCATTGACGATGAAACACAGAAATTGAAACGGAATTAAATACAAAAGGCACAATGCCGACTTAAGTACAAGAAGACTGACTCTTCCTACTGTCTATGTTTTGAACCATTAATGTGACACTACTTTTGGATTCAGGGTTACTGTATCCCTCTGTCCTTCTTATTGACAATGAAACACAGATATTGCATGGGAATTAAATACAAAAGGCACAATGCCGACTTAAGTACAAGAAGACTGACTTTTCCTACTGTCTATGTTTTGAACCATTACTGTGACTTTAGTTATAGATTCCGATGCTTCACTTCAGGTTTACTGCATCCCTCTGACCCTATTGCCGATGAAACACAGAAATTGCATCTGAATTAAATACAAAAGGCACAAAGGCGACTTAAGGACAAGAAGACTGACTGTTCATACTGACTATGTTTTGAACCATTAAATACAAAAGGCACAATGCCGACATAAGTACAAGAAGGCTGATTCTTCCTACTGTCTATGTTTTGAACCATTCCTGTGACACTAGTTGTGGATTCCGATGCTTCACTTCAGGTTTACTGTATCCCTCTGACCATCTTATTGACGATGAAACACAGATATTGCATCGGAATTAAATACAAAAGGCACAATGCCGACTTAAGGACAAGAAGACTGACTCTTCTTACTGTCTCTGTTTTGAACCATTCCTGTGACACTTGCAATGGATTCCGATGCTTCACTTCAGGTTTACTGTATCCCTCTGACCTTCCTATTGACGATGAAACACAGAAATTGCATCGTAATTAAATACAAAAGGCATAATGCCGACTTAAGTACAAGAAGACTGACTCTTATTACTGACAATGTTTTGAACCATTCCTGTGACACTAGTTATAGATTCCGATGCTTCACTTCAGGTTTACTGTATCCCTGTGACCTACTTTTTGACGATGAAATACAGAGATTGCATCGGAATTAAATAGAAAAGGCACAATGCCGACTAAAGTACAAGAAGACTGACTCTTCTTACTGTCTATGTTTTGAGCCATTCCTGTGGCACCAGTTTTAGATTCCGATGCTTCACTTCAGGTTTACTGTATCCCTTGGACCTTCTTATAGCCGATGAAACACAGAAATTGCATCAGAATTATATACAAAAGGCACAATGCCGACTGAAGTACCCGAAGACTGACTCTTCTTACTGACTATGTCTTGAACCATTCCTGTGACACTAGTTATAGATTCCGATGCTTCACTTCAGGTTTACTGTATCCCTCTGACCTTCTTATTGACGATGAAACACAGAAATTGCATCGGAATTAAATACAAAAGCGACAATGCCGACTTAAGTACCCGAAGACTGACTCTTCTTACTGTCAATGTTTGAACCATACCTGTGACACTAGTTATAGATTCCGATGCTTCACTTCAGGTTTACTGTATCCCTTGGACATTCTTATTGACGATGAAACACAGAAATTGCATAGGAATTAAATACAAAGGGCACCATGCCGACTTAGGGACAAGAAGACAGACTGTTCTTACTGTTTATGTTTTAACCATTCCTGTGACACTAGTTATAGATTCCGATGCTTCACTTCAGGTTTACTGTATCCCTCTGACCTTATTGACGATGAAACACCGAAATTGCATCTGAATTAAATACAAAAGGCACAATGGCGACTTAAGGACAAGAAGACTGTCTCTTCTTACTGACTATGTTTTGAACCAGTCCTGTGACACTAGTTATAGATTGCGATGCTTCACTTCAGGTTTACTGTTTCCCTTGGACCTTCGTATTGACGATGAAATACAGAAATTGCATCTGAATTAAAAGCAAAAGGCACAATGCCGACTTAAGTACAAGAAGACTGACTCTTCCTACTGTCTATGTTTTGAACCCTTTCTGTGACACTAGTTATACAGTTCGATGCTGCACTTCAGGTTTACTGTATCCCTTGGACCTTCTTATTGACGTTGAAACACAGAAATTGCATCGGAATTAAATACGAAAGGCACAATGCCGACTTAAGGACAAGAAGACTGACTGTTCATACTGACTATGTTTTGAACCATTCCTGTGACACTAGTTATAGATTACGATGCTTCACTTCAGGTTTACTGTATTCCTGTGACCTGCTTATTGATGATGAAACTCAGAGATTGCATCGGAATTAAATTGAAAAGGCACAATGCCGTCTTAAGTACAAGAAGACTGACTCTTCTTACTGTCTACGTTTTGAAACGTTCCTGTGGCACCAGTTGTAGATTCCGATGCTTCTCTTCAGGTTTACAGTATCCCTTGGACCTTCTTATTGTCGATGAAACACAGAAATTGCATCGGAATTAAATACAAAAGGCACAATGCCGACTTAAGTACAAGAAAACTGACTCTTCTTACTGTCTATGTTTGAACCATTCCTGTGACACTAGTTATAGATTCCGATGCTTCACTTCAGGTTTACTGTATCCCACTGTCCTTCTTATTGACGGTGAAACATAGAAATTGCATCGAAATTAAATACAAAAGGCACAATGCCGACTTAAGGACAAGAAGACTGACTCTTTTTCTGACTATGTTTTGAACCATTGCTGTGACACTAGTTATAGATTCCGATGCTTCACTTCAGGTTTACTGTATCCCTCTGACCTTCTTATTGACGATGAAACTCAGAAATTGCATCGGAATTAAATACAAAAGGCACAATGCCGACATAAGTACAAGAAGACTGACTCTTCTTACTGTCTATGTATTGAAACATTCCATTGACACTAGTTATAGATTCCGATGCTTCACTCCAGGTTTACTGTATCCCTTGGACCTTCTTATTGACGATGAAACACAGAAATTGCATCGGAAATAAATAGAAAAGGCACAATGCCGACTTAAGAACAAGAAGACTGACTCATCTTACTGACTATGATTTGAACCATTCCTGTGACACTAGTTATAGATCCCGATGCTTCACTTCAGGTTTACTGTATCTCTCTGACCTTCTTATAGACGATGAAACTCAGAAATAGCATCGGAATTAAATACAAAAGGCACAATGCCGACTTAAGTACAAGAAGACTGACTCTTCTTACTGTCTATGAATTGAACCATTCCATTGACACTAGTTATAGATTCCGATGCTTCACTCCAGGTCTACTGTATCCCTTGGACCTTCTTATTGACGATGAAACATTGAAAATGCATCGGAATTAAATAGAAAAGGCACAATGCCGACTAAAGTACAAGAAGACTGACTCTTCTTACTGACCATGTTTTGAACCATTCCTGTGACACTACTTATAGATTCCGATGCTTCACTTCAGGTTTACTGTATCCCTCTGACCTTCTTATTGTCGATGAAACACAGAAATTGCCTCGGTATTAAATAGAAAATGCACAATGCCAACTTAACTACAAGAAGACTGACTCTTTTTACTGTCTATGTTTTGAACCATTCCTGTGACACTAGATTCCAATACTTCACTCCAGGTTTACTATATCCCTTGGACCTTCTTATTCACGATGAAACACAGAAATTGCATCGGAATTAAATAGAAAAGGCACAATGCCGACTTAAGTACAAGAAGACTGACTCTTCTTAGTGATTATAGTTTGAACCATTGCTGTGACCCTAATTATAGATTCCGACGCTTTACTTCAGGTTTATTGTATACCTTGGACATTCTTATTGACGACGAAACACAGAAATTGCATCGGAATTAAATAGAAAAGGCACAATGCCGACTTAAGTACAAGAAGACTGACTCTTCTTACTGTCTATTTTTTGAACCATTCCTGTGACACTAGCTATAGATTCCGATGCTTCACTTCAGGTTTACTGTATGCCTTGGACCTTCTTATTGACGATGAAACACAGAAATTGCATCGGAATTAAATACAAAAGGCACAATGCCGACTTAAGTACAAGAAGACTGACTCTTCCCACTGTCTATGTTTTGAACCATTCCTGTGACACTAGTTTTGGATTCCGAAGCTACACTTCAGGTTTACTGTATCCCTCTGACCTTCTTATTGACAATGAAACACAGAAATTGCATCGGAATTAAATACAAATGGCACAATGCCGACTTAAGTACAAGAAGATTGAGTCTTACTACTGTCTATGTTTTGAACCATTCCTGTGACACTAGTTATAGATTCCGATGCTTCACTTCAGGTTTACTGTATCCCTCTCACTTTGTTGCCGATGAAACACAGAAATTGCATCGGAAATAAATACAAAAGGCACAATGCCGACTTAAGGACAAGAAGACTGAATCTTCTTACTGACTATGTTTTGAATCATTCCTGTGACTCTAGTTATAGATTCCGATGCTTCACTTCAGGTTTACTGAATCCCTCTGTCCTTCTTATTGACGATGAAACACAGAATTTGTATCGGAATTAAATACCAAAGGCACAATGCCGACTTATGGACAAGAAGACTGACTCTTCTTACTGACAATGCTATGAACCATTCCTGTGACACTATTTATAGATTCCGATGCTTCACTTCTGGCTTACTGTATCCCTCTGACCTTCTTATTGACGATGAAACACAGAAATTGCATCGGAATTAAATACAAAACGACGATGCCGACTTAAGTACCCGAAGACTGACTCTTCTTACTGTCAATGTTTGAACCATTCCTGTGACACTACTTATAGATTCCGATTCTTCACTTCAGGTTTACTGTATCCCTCTGACCTTCTTATTGACGGTGAATCACAGAAATTGCATCGGAATTAAATACGAAAGGCACAATGCCGACTTAAGTACAAGAAGACTGACTCTTCTTACTGACTATGTTTGAACCATTCCTGTGACACTAGTTATAGATTCCCATGCTTTGCTTCAGGTTTACTGTATACCTTGGACCTTCTTATTGACGATGAAACACAGAAAATGCATCGGAATTAAATACAAAAGGCACAATGCCGACTTAAGTACAAGAAGACTGACTCTTCTTACTGTCTATGAATTGAACCATTCCATTGACACTAGTTATAGATTCCGTTGCTTCACTCCAGGTCTACTGTATCCCTTGGACCTTCTTATTGACGATGAAACACTGAAAATGCATCGGAATTAAATAGAAAAGGCACAATGCCGACTTAAGTACAAGAAGACTGACTCTCCTTACTGACTATGTTTTGAACCATTCCTGTGACACTAGTTATAGATTCCGATGCTTCACTTCAGGTTTACTGTATCCCTCAGACCTTCTTATTGTCGATGAAACACAGAAATTGCATCGGTATTAAATAGAAAATGCACAATGCCAACTTAAGTACAAGGAGACTGACTCTTTTTACTGTCTATGTTTTTAACCATTCCTGTGACACTAGTTATAGATTCCGATGCTTCACTCCAGGTTTACTGTATCCCTTGGACCTTCTTATTCACGATGAAACACAGAAATTGCATCGGAATTAAATAGAAAAGGCACAATGCCGACTTAAGTACAAGAAGACTGACTCTTCTTAGTGATTATAGTTTGATCCATTGCTGTGACTCTAATTATAGATTCCGACGCTTTACTTCAGGTTTACTGTATACCTTGGACATTCTTATTGACGACGAAACACAGAAATTGCATCGGAATTAAATAGAAAAGGCACAATGTCGACTTAAGTAACAGAAGACTGACTCTTCTTACTGTCTATGTTTTGAACCATTCCTGTGACACTAGCTATAGATTCCGATGTTTCACTTCAGGTTTACTGTATACCTTGGACCTTCTTATTGACGATGAAACACAGAAATTGCATCGGAATTAAATACAAAAGGCACAATGCCGACTTAAGTACAAGAAGACTGACTCTTCTTACTGACTATGTTTGAACCATTCCTGTGACACTAGTTATAGATTCCGATGCTTTACTTCAGGTTTACTGTATACCTTGGACCTTCTTATTGACGATGAAACACAGAAAATGCATCGGAATTAAATACAAAAGGCACAATGCCGACATAAGTACAAGAAGGCTGATTCTTCCTACTGTCTATGTTTTGAACCATTCCTGTGACACTAGTTGTGGATTCCGATGCTTCACTTCAGGTTTACTGTATCCCTCTGACCTTACTATTGACGATGAAACACAGAAATTGCATCGGAATTAAATACAAAAGGCATAATGACGTCTTAAGTACAAGAAGACTGACTCTTCTTATTGTCTATGTTTTGACCTATTCCATTGACACTAGTTATGGACTCCGATGCTTCACTCCAGGTTCACTGTATCCCTTGGACCTTGTTATTGACGAAGAAACACAGAAATTGCATCGGAATTAAGTAGAAAAAGACCAATGTCGACTTAAGTACAAGAAGATCGACTCTTCTTACTGACTATGTTTTGAACCATTCCTGTGACACTAGTTATAGATTCCGATGCTTCACTTCAGGTTTACAGTTTCCCTTGGACCTTTGAATTGACGATGAAACACAGAAATTGCAACGGAATTAAATACAAAAGGCAAATTGCCAACTTTAGTACACGAAGACTGACTCTTCTAACTGTCTATGTTTTGAACCATTCCTGTGCCACTAGTTATGGATCCCGATGATACACTCCAGGTTTACTGTATCCCCTGGACCTTCTTATTGACGATGAAACACAGAAATTGCATCGGAATTAAATACAAAAGGCACAATGCCGACTTACGGACAAGAAGTCTGACTCTTCTTACTGACTTACTTTTGAACCATTCCTGTGACCCTAGTTATAGATTCCGATGCTTCACTTCCGGTTTACTGTATACCTTGGACCTTCTTATTGACGATGAAACACAGAAAGTGCATCGTAATTAAATACAAAACCAACAATGCCGACTTAAGTACAAGAAGACTGACTCTTCTTACTGTCTATGATTTGAACCATTCCTGTGACACTAGTTATTGATTCCGATGCTTCACTTCAGGTTTACTGTTTCCCTTGGACCTTCTTATTGACGATGAATTACGGAAATTGCATCGGAATTAAATACAAAAGGCACAAAGCCGACTCAAGTACAAGAAGACTGGCTCTTCCTACTGTCTATATATTGAACCATTTCTGTGACACTAGTTATAGAGTCCGATGCTTCACTTCAGGTTTACTGTATCCCTTGGAACTTCTTATTGTCGATGAAACACAGAAATGGCATCGGAATTAAATACAAAAGGGACAATGCTGACTTAAGTACCCGAAGACTGACTCTTCTTACTGACTATGTCTTGAACCATTCCTGTGACACTAGTTATAGATTCCGATGCTTCACTTCAGGTTTACTGTATCCCACTGACCTTCTTATTGACGATGAAACACAGAAATTGCATCGGAATTAAATACAAATGGGACAATGCCGACTTAAGTACAAGAAGACTGACTCTTCTTACTGTCTATGTTTTGACCCATTCCATTGACACTAGTTATTAATTCCGATGCTTCACTCCAGGTTCACTGTATCCCTTGGACCTAGTTATTGACGATGAAACACAGAAATTACATCGGAATTAAGTAGAAAAGGCACAATGCCGACTTAAGTACAAGAAGACCGACTCTTCTTACTGACTATGTTTTGAACTATTCCTGTGACGCTAGTTATAGATTTCGATGCTTCACTTCAGGTTTACAGTATCCCTTGGACCTTTTTATTGACGATGAAACACAGAAATTGCATCGGAATTAAATACAAAAGGCAAATTGCCAACTTTAGTACACGAAGACTGACTCTTGTTACTGTCTATGTTTTGAAACATTCCTGTGACACTAGTTATGGATCCCGATGCTATACTAAAGGTTTACTGTATCCCCTGGACCTTCTTATTGACGATGAAACACAGAAATTGCATCGGAATTAAATGCAAAAGGCACAATGCCGACTTAAGGACAAGAAGACTGACTCTTCTTACTGACTTACTTTTGAACCATTCCGGTGACACTAGTTATAGATTCCGATGCTTCACTTCAGGTTTTTTGTATCCCTCTGACCTTCTTATTGACGATGAAACACAGAAATTGCATCGGAATTAAATGCAAAAGGCACAATGCCGACTTAAGTACAAGAAGACTGACTCTTCCTACTGTCTATGTTTTGAACCATTCCTGTGACACTAGTTATAGATTAAGATGCTTCACTTCAGATTTACTGTATCCCTCTGACCGTATTGCCGATGAAACACAGAAATTGCATCGGAATTAAATACAAAAGGCACAATGGCGACATAAGGACAAGAAGACTGACTGTTCATACTGACTATGATTTGACCCATTCCTGTGACACTAGTAATAGATTCCGATGCTTCACTTCAGGTTTACTGTATCCCTGTGACCTTCTTATTGACGATGAAACACAGAGATTGCATCGGAATTAAATAGAAAAGGCACAATGCCGACTTAAGTACAAGAAGACTGACTCTTCTTACTTACTATGTTTTGAACCATTCCTGTGGCACTAGTTGTAGATTCCGATGCTTCACTTCAGGTTTACTGTATCCCAGTGACCTTCTTATTGACGATGAAACGCAGAGATTGCATCGGAATTAAATAGAAAAGGCACAATGCCGACTTAAGTACAAGAAGACTGACTCATCTTACTGTCTATGTTTTGAACCATTCCTGTGGCACTTGTTGTAGATTCCGATGCTTCACTTCAGGTTTAGTGTATCCCTTGGACCTTCTTATAGACGATGAAACACAGAAATTGCATCGGAATTATATACAAAAGGCACAATGCCGACTTAAGTACATGAAGACAGAATCTTCTTACTGACAACGATTTGAACCATTCCTGTGACACTAGTTATAGATTCCGATGCTTCACTTTATTTTTACTGTATCCCTTGGACCTTCTTATTGACGATGAAACACAGAAATTGCATCGGAATTAAATACAAAAGGCACAATGCCGACTTAAGGACAAGAAGACTGACTCTTTTACTGACTATGTTTTGAACCATTGCTGTGACACTAGTTATAGATTCCGATGCTTCACTTCAGGTTTACTGTATTCGTGTGACCTGCTTATTGCCGATGAAACACAGAGATTGCATCGAAATTAAATTGAAAAGGCACAATGCCGTCTTAAGTACAAGAAGACTGATTCTTCTTACAGTCTGTGTTTTGAAACGTTCCTGTGGCACCAGTTGTAGATTCCGATGCTTCACTTCAGGTTTACTGTATCCCACTGTCCTTCTTATTGACGGTGAAACATAGAAATTGCATCAGAATTAAATACGAAAGGCACAATGCCGACTTAAGTGCAAGAAGACTGACTCTTCTTACTGACTATGTTTTGAACCATTCCTGTGACACTAGTTATAGATTCCGATGCTTCACTTCATTTTTACAGTATCCCTTGGACATTCTTATTGACGATAAAACACAGAAATTGCATCGGAATTAAATACAAATGGCACAATGCCGACTTAAGAAGACTGACTCTTCTTACTGTCTATGTTATGAACCATTCCTGTGACACTAGTAATAGATTCCGATGCTTCACTCCAGGTTTACCATATCCCTTGGACCTTCTTATTGGCGATGAAACACAGAAATTGCATCGGAATTAAATACAAAAGGCACAATGCCGACTTAAGGACAAGAAGACTGACTCTTTTACTGACTATGTTTTGAACCATTGCTGTGACACTAGTTATAGATTCCGATGCTTCACTTCAGGTTTACTGTATCCCTCTGACCTTCTTATTGACGATGAAACTCAGAAATTAGATCGGAATTAAATACAAAAGGCACAATGCCGACTTAAGTACAAGAAGACTGACTCTTCTTACTGTCTATGTATTGAAACATTCCATTGACACTAGTTATAGATTCCGATGCTTCACTCCAGGTTTACTGTATCCCTTGGACCTTCTTATTGACGATGAAACACAGAAATTGCATCGGAAATAAATGGAAAAGGCACTGTGCCGACTTAAGAACAAGAAGACTGGCTCTTCTTACTGACTATGTTTTGAACCATTCCTGTGACACTAGTTATAGATTCCGATGCTTCACTTCAGGTTTACTGTATCTCTCTGACCTTCTTATAGACGATGAAACTCAGATATAGCATCGGAATTAAATACAAAAGGCACAATGCCGACTTATGTACAAGAAGACTGACTCTTCTAACTGTCTATGAATTGAACCATTCCATTGACAACTAGTCATAGATTCCGATGCTTCACTCCGGGTCTACTGTATCCCTTTGACCTTCTTATTGACGATGAAACATTGAAAATGCATCGGACTTAAATAGAAAAGGCACAATGCCGACTTAAGTACAAGAAGACTGACTCTTCTTCCTGACTATGTTTTGAACCATTCCTGTGACACTAGTTATAGATTCCGATGCTTCACTTCAGGTTTACTGTATCCCTCTGACCTTCTTATTGTCGATGAAACACAGAAATTGCATCGGTATTAAATAGAAAATGCACAATGCCAACTTAAGTACAAGAAGACTGACTCTTTTTACTGTCTATGTTTTGAACCATTCCTGTGACACTAGTTATAGATTCCGATGCTTCACTCCAGGTTTACTGTATCCCTTGGACCTTCTTATTCACGATGAAACACAGAAATTGCATCGGAATTAAATTGAAAAGGCACAATGCCGACTTAAGTACAGGAAGACTGACTCTTCTTAGTGATTATAGTTTGAACCATTGCTGTGACCCTAATTATAGATTCCGACGCTTTACTTCAGGTTTACTGTATACCTTGGACATTCTTATTGACGACGAAACACAGAAATTGCATCGGAATTAAATAGAAAAGGCACAATGTCGACTTAAGTAACAGAAGACTGACTCTTCTTACTGTCTATGTTTTGAA
The DNA here is from genome assembly GCF_023864345.2 of Schistocerca serialis cubense. Lineage (NCBI taxonomy): Eukaryota > Metazoa > Arthropoda > Insecta > Orthoptera > Acrididae > Schistocerca > Schistocerca serialis. The sequence continues at coordinate 544,590,384 of NC_064646.1, read as the reverse complement.
CCATTCCTGTGACACTAGCTATAGATTCCGATGCTTCACTTCAGGTTTACTGTATACCTTGGACCTTCTTATTGACGATGAAACACAGAAATTGCATCGGAATTAAATACAAAAGGCACAATGCCGACTTAAGTACAAGAAGACTGACTCTTCCCACTGTCTATGTTTTGAACCATTCCTGTGACACTAGTTTTGGATTCCGATGCTACACTTCAGGTTTACTATATCCCTCTGACCTTCTTATTGACAATGAAACACAGAAATTGCATCGGAATTAAATACAAATGGCACAATGCCGACTTAAGTACAAGAAGATTGAGTCTTACTACTGTCTATGTTTTGAACCATTCCTGTGACACTAGTTATAGATTCCGATGCTTCACTACAGGTTTACTGTATCCCTCTGACTTTGTTGCCGATGAACCACAGAAATTGCATCGGAAATAAATACAAAAGGCACAATGCCGACTTGAGGACAAGAAGACTGAATCTTCTTACTGACTATGTTTTGAATCATTCCTGTGACTCTAGTTATAGATTCGGATGCTTCACTTCAGGTTTACTGTATCCCTCTGTCCTTCTTATTGACGATGAAACACAGAAATTGCATCGGAATTAAATAGAAATGGCACAATGCCGACTTAAGTACAAGAAGACTGACTCTTCTAACTGACTATGTTTGAAGCATTCCTGTGTCACTAGTTACTGATTCCGATGCTTCACTCCAGGTTTACTGTATCCTTTGGACCTTCTTATTGACTATGAAACACAGAATTTGCATCGGAATTAAATACCAAAAGCACAATGCCGACTTATGGACAAGAAGACTGACTCCTCTTACTGACAATGCTATGAACCATTCCTGTGACACTATTTATAGATTCGGATGCTTCACTTCTGGCTTACTGTATCGCTCTGACCTTCTTATTGACGATGAAACACAGAAATTGCAACGGAATTAAATACAAAACGACGATGCCGACTTAAGTACCCGAAGACTGACTCTTCTTACTGTCAATGTTTGAACCATTCCTGTGACACTAGTTATAGATTCCGATGCTTCACTTCAGGTTTACTGTATCCCTCTGACCTTCTTATTGACGGTGAAACACTGAAATTGCATCGGAATTAAATACGAAAGGCACAATGCCGACCTAAGTACAAGAAGACTGACTCTTCTTACTGACTATGTTTGAACCATTCCTGTGACACTAGTTATAGATTCCGATGCTTTGCTTCAAGTTTACTGTATGCCTTGGACCTTCTTATTGACGATGAAACACAGAAATTGCATCGGAAATAAATAGAAAAGGCACAATGCCGACTTAAGAACAAGCAGACTGACTCTTCTTACTGACTATGTTTTGAACCATTCCCGTGACACTAGTTATAGATTCCGATGCTTCACTTCAGGTTTACTGTATCTCTCCATCTTCTTATTGACAATGAAACTCAGAAATTGCATCGGAATTAAATACAAAAGGCACAATGCCGACTTAAGTACAAGAAGACTGACTCTTCTTACTGTCTATGAATTGAACCATTCCATTGACACTAATTATAGATTCCGATGCTTCACTCCAGGTCTACTATATCCCTTAGACCTTCTTATTGACGATGAAGCACAGAAAATGCATCGGAATTAAATAGAAAAGGCACAATGCCGACTTAAGTACAAGAAGACTGACTCTTCTTACTGACTATGTTTTGAACCATTCCTGTGACACTAGTTATAGATTCCGATACTTCACTTCAGGTTTACTGTATCCCTCTGACCTTCTTATTGTCGATGAAACACAGAAATTGCATCGGTATTAAATAGAAAATACACAATGCCAACGTAAGTACAAGAAGACTGATTCTTTTTACTGTCTATGATTTTAACCATTCCTGTGACACTAGTTATAGATTCCGATGCTTCACTCCAGGTTTACTGTATCCCTTGGACCTTCTTATTCACGATGAAACACAGAAATTGCATCGGAATTAAATAGAAAAGGCTCAATGCCGACTTAAGTACAAGAAGACTGACTCTTCTTAGTGATTATAGTTTGAACCATTGCTGTGACCCTAATTATAGATTCCGACGCTTTACTTCAGGTTTACTGTATACCTTGGACATTCTTATTGATGACGAAACACAGAAATTGCATCGGAATTAAATAGAAAAGGCACAATGGCGACATAAGTAACAGAAGACTGACTCTTCTTACTGTCTATGTTTTGAACCATTCCTGTGACACTAGCTATAGATTCCGATGCTTCACTTCAGATTTACTGTATACCTTGGACCTTCTTATTGACGATGAAACACAGAAATTGCATCGGAATTAAATACAAAAGGCACAATGCCGACTTAAGTACAAGAAGACAGACTCTTCTTACTGACTATGTTTGAACGATTCCTGTGAGACTAGTTATAGATTCCGATGCTTTACTTCAGGTTTACTGTATACCTTGGACCTTCTTATTGACGATGAAACACAGAAAATGCATCGGAATTAAATACAAAAGGCACAATGCCGACATAAGTACAAGAAGGCTGATTCTTCCTACTGTCTATGTTTTGAACCATTCCTGTGACACTAGTTGTGGATTCCGATGCTTCACTTCAGGTGTACTGCATCCCTCTGACCCTCCTATTGACGATGAAACACAGAAATTGCATCGGAATTAAATACAAAAGGCCTAATGCCGACTTAAGTACAAGAAGACTGACTCTTCTTACTGTCTATGTTTTGACCCATTCCTTTGACTCTAGTTATGGATTCCGATGCTTCACTCCAGGTTCACTGTATCCCTTGGACCTTGTTATTGACGAAGAAACACAGAAATTGCATCGGAATTAAGTAGAAAAAGCACAATGTCGACTTAAGTACAAGAAGATCGACTCTTCTTACTGACTATGTTTTGAACCATTCCTGTGAAACTAGTTATAGATTCCGATGCTTCACTTCAGGTTTACAGTTTCCCTTGGACCTTTGTATTGACGATGAAACACAGAAATTGCAACGGAATTAAATACAAAAGGCAAATTGCCAACTTTAGTACACGAAGACTGACTCTTCCCACTGTCTATGTTTTGAACCATTCCTGTGACACTAGTTTTGGATTCCGATGCTTCACTTCAGGTTTACTGTATCCCTCTGACTTTATTGCCGATGAAACACAGAATTTGCATCGGAATTAAATACAAAAGGCACAATGCCGACTTAAGTACAAGAAGACTGGCTCTTCCTACCGTCTATGTTTTGAACCAATTCTGTGACACTAGTTATAGGGTCCGATGCTTCACTTCAGGTTTACTGTATCGCTTGGAACTTCTTATTGTCGATGAAACACAGAAATGGCATCGGAATTAAATACAAAAGGGACAATGCTGACTTAAGTACCCGAAGACTGACTCTTCTTACTGACTATGTCTTGAATCATTCCTGTGACACTAGTTATAGATTCCGATGCTTCACTTCAGGTTTACTGTATCCCTCTGAGCTTCTTATTGACGATGAAATACAGAAATTGCATCGGAATTAAATACAAAAGGGACAATGCCGACTTAAGTACAAGAAGACTGACTCTTCTTACTGTCTATGTTTTGACCCATTCCATTGACACTAGTTATGGATTCCGATGCTTCACTCCAGGTTCACTGTATCCCTTGGACCTTGTTATTGACGATGAAACACAGAAATTACATCGGAATTAAGTAGAAAAGGCACAATGCCGACTTAAGTACAAGAAGACCGACTCTTCTTACTGACTATATTTTGAACCATTCCTGTGACGCTAGTTATAGATTTCGATGCTTCACTTCAGGTTTACAGTATCTCTTGGACCTTTTTATTGACGATGAAACACAGAAATTGCATCGGAAATAAATACAAAAGGCAAATTGCCAACTTTAGTACACGAAGACTGACTATTCTTACTGTCTATGTTTTGAAACATTCCTGTGACACTAGTAATGGATCCCGATGCTATACTCCAGGTTTACTGTATCCCCTGGACCTTCTTATTGACGATGAAATACAGAAATTGCATCGGAATTAAATACAAAAGGCACAATGCCGACTTAAGGACAAGAAGACTGACTCTTCTTACTGACTTAGTTTTGAACCATTCCTGTGACACTAGTTATAGATTCCGATGCTTCTCTTCAGGTATTTTGTATCCCTCTGACCTTCTTATTGACGATGAAACACAGAAATTGCATCGGAATTAAATGCAAAAGGCACAATGCCGACTTAAGTACAAGAAGACTGACTCTTCCTACTGTCTATGTTTTGAACCATTCCTGTGACACTAGTTATAGATTAAGATGCTTCACTTCAGGTTTACTGTATCCCTCTGACCGTATTGCCGATGAAACACAGAAATTGCATCGGAATTAAATTCAAAAGGTACAATGGCGACTTAAGGACAAGAAGACGGACTGTTCATACTGACTATGATTTGAACCATTCCTGTGACACTAGTAATAAATCCGATGCTACACTTCAGGTTTACTGTATCCCTGTGACCTTCTTATTGACGATGAAACACAGAGATTCCATCGGAATTAAATAGAAAAGGCACAATGCCGACTTAAGTACAAGAAGACTGACTCTTCTTACTTTCTATGTTTTGAACCATTCCTGTGGCACTAGTTGTAGATTCCGATGCTTCACTTCAGGTTTACTGTATCCCAGTGACCTTCTTATTGACGATGAAACACAGAGATTGCATCGGAATTTAATAGAAAAGGCACAATGCCGACTTAAGTACAAGAAGACTGACTCATCTTACTGTCTATGTTTTGAACCATTCCTGTGGCACTTGTTGTAGATTCCGATGCTTCACTTCAGGTTTAGTGTATCCCTTGGATCTTCTTATAGACGATGAAACACAGAAATTGCATCGGAATTATATACAAAAGGCACAATGCCGACTTAAGTACATGAAGACCGAATCTTCTTACTGACAACGATTTGAACCATTCCTGTGACACTAGTTATAGATTCCGATGCTTCACTTTATTTTTACTGTATCCCTTGGACATTCTTATTGACGATGAAACACAGAAATTGCATCGGAATTAAATATAAAATGCACAATGCCGACTTAAGTACAAGGAGACTGACTCTTCTTACTGTCTATGTTATGAACCATTCCTGTGACACTAGTTATAGATTCCGATGCTTCACTCCAGGTTTACTATATCCCTTGGACCTTCTTATTGACGATGAAACACAGAAATTGCATCGGAATTAAATAGAAAAAGCACAATGCCAACTAAAGTACAAGTAGACTGACTCTCCTTAGTGATTATAGTTTGAACCATTGCTGTGACACTAGTTATAGATTCCGACGCTTTACTTCAGGTTTACTGTATACCTTGGACAATCTTATTGAAGATGAAACAGAGAAATGGCATCGGAATTAAATAGAAAAGGCACAATGCCGACTTAAGTACAAGAAGACTGACTTCTTACTGACTATGTTTTTAACCATTCCTGTGACACTAGTTATATATTCCGATGCTTCACTTCAGGTATACTGTATCCCTCTGACCTTCTTATTGACGATGAAACTCAGAAATTGCATCGGAATTAAATACAAAAAGGCACAATGCCGACTTAAGTACAAGAAGACTGACTCTTCTTACTGTCTATGAATTGAACCATTCCATTGACACTAGTTATGGATTCCGATGCTTCACTGCAGGTCTACTGTATCCCTTGGACCTTCTTATTGACGGTGAAACACAGAAATTGCATCCGAATTAAATAGAAAAGGCACAATGCAGACTTATGTACAAGAAGACTGACCCTTCTTACTGACTATGTTTTGAACTATTCCTGTGACACTAGTTATAGATTCCGATGCTTCACTTCAGGTTTACTGTATCCCTCTGACCTTCTTATTGACGATGAAACACTGAAATTACATCGGAATTAAATAGAAAAGGCACAATGCCGACTTATGTACAAGAAGACTGACTCTTCTTACTAACTATGTTTTGAAACATTCCGGTGACACTAGTTATAGATTCCGATGCTTCACTTCAGGTTTACTGTATCCCTCTGACCTTCTTATTGACGATGAAACACAGAAATTGCATCGTAATTAAATACAAAAGCCACAATGCCGACTTAAGTACAAGAAGACTGACTCTTCTTATTGTCTATGACTCGAACCATTCCTGTGACACTAGTCATAGATTCCGATGCTTCACTTCAGGCTTACTGTTTCCCTTGGACCTTCTTATTGACGATGAAACACAGAAATTGCATCGGAATTAAATACAAAAGGCACAATGCCGACTTAAGTGCAAGAGGACTGACTCTTCCTACTGTCTATGTTTTGAACCAATTCTGTGACACTAGTTATAGAGTCCGATGCTTCACTTCAGGTTAACTGTATCTCTTGGAACTTCTTATTGACGAAGAATCACAGAAATTGGATCGGAATTAAATACAAAAGGCACAATGCCAACTTAAGGACAAGAAGACTGACTCTTCTTACTGTCTATATTTTGAACCATTCCAGTGACACTAGTTATAGATTCCGATGCTTCACTTCAGGTTTACTGAATTCCTTGGACATTCTTATTGACGATGAAACACAGAAATTGCATCGAAACTAAATACAAAAGGCACAATGCCGACTTAAATACAAGAAGACTGACTCTTCTTACTGTCAATGTTTTGAACCATTACTGTGACACTAGTTATAGATTCCGATGCTCCACTGCAGGTTTACTGTATCCCTTGGACCATCTTGTTGACGATGAAACACAGAAATTGCATCGGAATTAAATAAAAAAGGCACAATGCCGACTTAAGGACAAGAAGAACGACTCTTCTTACTGACTATGTTTTGAACCATTCCTGTGACACTAGTTATAGATTCCGATGCTTCAATTCATGTTTACTGTATCCCTTGGACCTTCTTATTGACGATGAAACACGGAAAATGCATCGGAATTAAATACAAAAGGCACAATGCCGGCTTAAGTACAAGAAGACAGACTGTTCTTACTGTCTATGTTTCAACCATTCCTGTGACACTAGGTATAGATTCCGATGATTCACTTCAGGTTTACTGTATCCCTCTGACCTTCTTATTGACGATGAAACACAGAAATTGCATCGGAATTAAATACAAAAGGCACAATGCCGACTTAAGTGCAAGAGGACTGACTCTTCCTACTGTCTATGTTTTGAACCAATTCTGTGACACTAGTTATAGAGTCCGACGCTTTACTTCAGGTTTACTGTATACCTTGGACATTCCTATTGACGATGAAACACAGAAATTGCATCGGAATTAAATAGAAAAGGCACAATGTCGACTTAAGTACAAGAAGACTGACTCTCCTTACTGACTATGTTTTGAACCATTCCTGTGACACTAGTTATAGATTCCGATGCTTCACTTCAGGTTTACTATATACCTTGGACCTTCTTGTTTACGATGAAACACAGAAATAGCATCGGAATTAAATACAAAAGGCACAATGCCGACTTAAGTACCTGAAGACAGACTCTTCTTACTGTCTATGTTTCAACCATTCCTGTGACACTAGTTATAGATTCCGATGCTTCACTTCAGGTTTACTGTATCCCTCTGACCTTCTTATTGACGTTGAAACACAGAAATTGCATCGGAATTAAATACAAAAGGCACAATGCCGACTTAAGTACAAGAAGACTGACTCTGTCTACTGTCTATGTTTTGAACCAATTCTGTGACACTAGTTATAGAGTCCGATGGTTCACTTCAGGTTTACTGTATCCCTTGGAAGTTCTTATTGACGATGAAACACAGAAATTGCATCGGAATGAAATACAAAAGGGACAATGCCGACTTAAGTACCCGAAGACTGACTCTTCTTACTGACTATGCCTTGAACCATTCCTGTGACACTAGTTATAGATTCCGATGCTTCACTTCAGGTTTATTGTATCCCTCTGACCTACTTGTTAACGATGAAAGACGGAAATTGCATCGGAATTAAATACAAAATGGACAATGCCGACTTAAGTACCCGAAAACTGACTCTTCTTACTGTCAATGTTTGAACCATTCCTGTGACACTGGTTATAGATTCCGATGCTCCACTTCAGGATTACTGTATCCCTCTGACCTTCTTATTGACGGTGAAACACAGAAATTGCATCGGAATTAAATACGAAAGGCACAATGCCGACTTAAGTACAAGAAGACTGACTCTTCTTATTGACTATGTTTGAAGAATTCCTGTGACACTAGTTATAGATTCCGATGCTTTACTTCAGGTTTACTGTATACCTTGGACCTTCTTATTGACGATGAAACACAGAAAATGCATCGGAATTAAATACAAAAGGCACAATGCCGACATAACTACAAGAAGGCTGATTCTTCCTACTGTCTATCTTTTGAACCATTCCTGTGACTCTAGTTGTGGATTCCGATGCTTCACTTCTGGTTTACTGTATCCCTCTGACCTTCTTATTGACGATGAAACACAGAAATTGCATCGGAATTAAATACAAAAGGTATAATGACGACTTAAGTACAAGAAGACTGACTCTTCTTACTGTCTATGTTTTGACCCATTCCATTGACACTAGTTATGGATTCCGATGCTTCACTCCAGGTTCACTGTATCCCTTGGACCTTGTTATTGACGATGAAACACAGAAATTGCGTCGGAATTAAGTAGAAAAGGCACAATGCCGACTTAAGTAGAAGAAGACCGACTCTTCTTACTGACTATGTTTTGAACCATTCTTGTGACACTAGTTATAGATTCCGATGCTTCACTTCATGTTTACAGTATCCCTTGGACCTTCTTATTGACGACGAAACACAGAAATTGTACCGGAATTAAATAGAAAAGGCACAATGCTGACTTAAGTACAAGAAAAAAGCTCTTCTTAACATCTATGCTTTGAACCATTCTTGTGACACTAGTTATAGATTCCGATGCGTTACTTCAGGTTTACTGTATACAGGTGACCTTCTTAATGACGATGAAACACAGAAATAGCATCGGAATTAAATACAAAGGGCACAATGCCGACCTAAGTACAAGAAGACTGAATCTTCTTACTGTCTATGTTTTGATCCATTCCTGTGACTATAGTTATAGATTCCGATGCTTCACTTCAGTTTTACTGTATCCTTCTGACCTTCTTATTGACGATCAAACACAGAAATTGCATCGTAATTAAATACAAAAGGCACAATGGCGACTCAAGTACAAGAAGATTGACTCTTCTTACTGTCTATGTTTTGAACCATTCCTGTGACACTAGTTATAGATTCCGATGCTTCGCTTCAGTTCTACTGCATTCCTCTGACCGTCGTATTGACGATGAAACACAGAAATTACATCGGAAATAAATACAAAAGTTACAATGCCGACTCAAGTACAATAAGACTGGCTATACTTCCTGTCTATGTTTTGAACCATTCCTGTGACACTAGTTATAGATTCCGATGCTTCTCTTCAGGTTTACTGTATCCAGCTGACCTTCTTAATGACGATGAAACACGTAAATTGCACCGAAATTAAATACAAAGGGCACAATGCCGACTTCAGTACAAGAAAACTGACTCTTCTTACTGGCTATGCTTTGAACCATTCCTGTGACACTAGTTATAGATTCCGATGCTTCACTTCAGGTTTACTGTATCCAGTCGACCTTCTTATAGACGATGAAACACAGAAATTGCATCGGAATTAAATAGAAAAGGCACAATGCTGATTTAAGTACAAAAAGTCTGACTCTTCCTACTGTCTATGTTTTGAACCATTCCTGTGACACTAGCTTTAGATTCCGATGCTTCACTTCATGTGTACTGAATCCCTCTGACCTCCTTATTGACGATGAAACACAGAAATTGCATCTTAATTAAATACAAAAGGCACAATGATGACTTAAGTACAAGAAGACTGACTCCTCATACCGTCTATGTTTTGAACCATTCCTGTGACACTAGTTATAGATTCCGATGCTTCACTTCAGGTTTACTGTATCCCTCTGACCTTCTTATTCACGATGAAACACAAATATTGCATCGGAATTAAATACAAAAGGAACAATGCCGACTCAAGTACAAGAAGACTGGCTCTTCTTGCTGTCTATGATTTGAACCATTCCCTTGACACTAGTTATAGATTCCGATGCTTCACTTCAGGTTAACTGTATCCTTCTGACCTTCTTATTGACGATGAAACACAGAAATTGCATCGGAATTAAATAGAAAAAGCACAATGCCGACTTAAGTACAACAAAACAGACTCTTCTTACTGTCTATGTTTCAACCATTCCTGTGACACTAGTTATAGATTCCGATGATTCACTTCAGGTTTACTGTATCCCTCTGACCTTCTTATTGACGATGAAACACAGAAATTGCATCGGAATTAAATACAAAAGGCACAATGCCGACTTAAGTACAAGAAGACTGACTCCTCTTAGTGATTATAGTTTGACCCATTGCTGTGACACTAGTTATAGATTCCGACGCTTTACTTCAGGTTTACTGTATACCTTGGACATTCTTATTGACGATGAAACACAGAAATTGCATCGGAATTAAATAGAAAAGGCACAATGTCGACTTAAGTACAAGAAGACTGACTCTTCTTACTGTCTATGTTTTGAACCATTCCTGTGACACTAGTTATAGATTCCGATGCTTCACTCCAGGTTTACTGTATCCTTTGGACCTTCATTTTGACGATGAAACACAGATATGGCATCGGAATTAAATAGAAAAGGCACAATGCCGACTTAAGTACAAGAAGACTGACTCTTCTTACTGACTATGTTTGAACCATTCCTGTGACACTAGTTATAGATTCCGATGCTTCACTTCAGGTTTACTATATACCTTGGACCTTCTTGTTGACGATGAAACACAGAAATAGCATCGGAATTAAATACAAAAGGCACAATGCCGACTTAAGTACCTGAAGACAGACTCTTCTTACTGTCTATGTTTCAACCATTCCTGTGACACTAGTTATAGATTCCGATGCTTCACTTCAGGTTTACTGTATCCCTCTGACTTTCTTATTGACGTTGAAACACAGAAATTGCATCGGAATTAAATACAAAAGGCACAATGCCGACTTAAGTACAAGAAGACTGACTCTTCCTACTGTCTATGTTTTGAACCAATTCTGTGACACTAGTTATAGAGTCCGATGGTTCACTTCAGGTTTACTGTATCCCTTGGAAGGTCTTATTGACGATGAAACACAGAAATTGCATCGGAATTAAATACAAAAGGGATAATGCCGACTTAAGTACCCGAAGACTGACTCTTCTTACTGACTATGCCTTGAACCATTCCTGTGACACTAGTTATAGATTCCGATGCTTCACTTCAGGTTTACTGTATCCCTCTGACCTTCTTGTTAACGATGAAAGACGGAAATTGCATCGGAATTAAATACAAAATGGACAATGCCGACTTAAGTACCCGAAAACTGACTCTTCTTACTGTCAATGTTTGAACCATTCCTGTGACACTGGTTATAGATTCCGATGCTTCACTTCCGGATTACTGTATCCCTCTGACCTTCTTATTGACGGTGAAACACAGAAATTGCATCGCAATTAAATACGAAAGGCACAATGCCGACTTAAGTACAAGAAGACTGACTCTTCTTATTGACTATGTTTGAAGATTTCCTGTGACACTGGTTATAGATTCCGATGCTTTACTTCAGGTTTACTGTATACCTTGGACCTTCTTATTGACGATGAAACACAGAAAATGCATCGGAATTAAATACAAAAGGCACAATGCCGACATAACTACAAGAAGGCTGATTCTTCCTACTGTCTATGTTTTGAACCATTCCTGTGACACTAGTTGTGGATTCCGATGCTTCACTTCTGGTTTACTGTATCCCTCTGACCTTCTTATTGACGATGAAACACAGAAATTGCATCGGAATTAAATACAAAAGGTATAATGACGGCTTAAGTACAAGAAGACTGACTCTTCTTACTGTCTATGTTTTGACCCATTCCATTGACACTAGTAATGGATTCCGATGCTACACTCCAGGTTCACTGTATCCTTGGACCTTGTTATTGACGATGAAACACAGAAATTGCATCGGAATTAAGTAGAAAAAGCACAATGCCGACTTAAGTACAAGAAGACCGACTCTTCTTACTGACTATGTTTTGAACCATTCTTGTGACACTAGTTATAGATTCCGATGCTTCGCTTCATGTTTACAGTATCCCTTGGACCTTCTTATTGATGACGAAACACAGAAATTGCACCGGAATTAAATAGAAAAGGCACAATGCTGACATAAGTATAAGAAAAAAGCTCTTCTTAACATCTATGCTTTGAACCATTCTTGTGACACTAGTTATAGATTCCGATGCGTTACTTCAGGTTTACTGTATCCAGGTGACCTTCTTAATGACGATGAAACACAGAAATAGCATCGGAATTGAATACAAAAGGCACAATGGCGACTCAAGTACAAGAAGATTGACTCTTCTTACTGTCTATGTTTTGAACCATTCCTGTGACACTAGTTATAGATTCCGATGCTTCGCTTCAGTTTTACTGTATCCTTCTGACCTTCGTATTGACGATGAAACACAGAAATTGCATCGTAATTAAATACAAAAGGCACAATGGCGACTCAAGTACAAGAAGATTGACTCTTCTTACTGTCTATGTTTTGAACCATTCCTGTGACACTAGTTATAGATTCCGATGCTTCGCTTCAGTTCTACTGCATTCCTCTGACCGTCGTTATGACGATGAAACACAGAAATTACATCGGAATTAAATACAAAAGTTACAATGCCGACTTAAGTACAATAAGACTGGCTATACTTCCTGTCTATGTTTTGAACCATTCCTTTGACACTAGTTATAGATTCCGATGCTTCACTTCAGGTTTACTGTATCCAGCTGACCTTCTTAATGACGATGAAACACAGAAATTGCATCGAAATTAAATACAAAGGGCACAATGCCGACTTAAGTACACGAAAACTGACTCTTCTTACTGGCTATGTTCGAACCATTCCTGTGATACTAGTTATAGAATCGGAAGCTTCACTTCGGGTTTACTGAATCCCTCTGACCTCCTTATTGACCATGAAACACAGAAATTGCACCGGAATTAAATACAAAAGGCACAAAGCCGACGCAAGTACAAGACGACTGGCTCTTCTTCCTGTCTATGCTTTGAACCATTCCTGTGACACTAGTTATAGATTCCGATGCTTCACTTCAGGTTTACTGTATCCAGTCGACCTTCTTATAGACGATGAAACACAGAAATTGCATCGGAATTAAATAGAAAAGGCACAATGCTGATGTAAGTACAAGAAGTCTGACTCTTCCTACTGTCTATGTTTTGAACCATTCCTGTGACACTAGTTTTAGATTCCGATGCTTCACTTCATGTGTACTGTATCCATCTGACCTCCTTATTGACAATGAAACACAGAAATTGCATCTTAATTAAATACAAAAGGCACAATGATGACTTAAGTACAAGAAGACTGACTCCTCATACCGTCTATGTTTTGAACCATTCCTGTGACACTAATAATAGATTCCGATGCTTTCCTTCAGGTTTATTGTATCCCTCTGACTTTCATATTGACGATGAAACACAGATATTGCATCATAATTAAATACAAAAGGAACAATGCCGACTCAAGTACAAGAAGACTGGCTCTTCTTGCTGTCTATGATTTGAACCATTCCCTTGACACTAGTTATACATTCCGATGCTTCACTTCAGGTTAACTGTATCCTTCTGACCTTCTTATTGACGATGAAACACAGAAATTGCATCGGAATTAAATAGAAAAAGCACAATGCCGACTTAAGTACAAGAAAACAGACTCTTCTTAATTTCTATGTTTTGAACCATTCCTGTGACACTAGTTATAGATTCCGATGCATCACTTCAGGTTTACTGTATCATTCTGACCTTCTTATTGACGATGAAACACAGAAAATGCATCGGAATTATATACAAAAGGCGCAATGCCGACTTAAGTACTAGAAGGCTGACTTTTCTTACTGTCTATGTTTTGAACCATTCCTGTGACACTTGTTATAGATTCCGATGCTTCACTTCAGGTTTACTGTAGCCCTCTGACCTTCTTATTGATGATGAAACACAGAAATTGCATCGGAATTAAATACAAAAGGCACAATGCCGACTCAAGTATAAGAAGACTGACTCTTGTTACTGTCTATGTTTTGAACCATTCCTGTGACACTAGTTATAGATTCCGATGCTTCACTTCAGTTTTACTGTATCCCTCTGACCTTCTTATTGACGATGAAACACAGTAATTGCATCGGAATTAAATACAAAACGCACAATGCCGACTCAAGTACAAGAAGACTGGCTCTTCTGACTGTGTATGTTTTGTACCTTTCCTGTGAAACCGGTATTAGATTCCGATGCTTCACTTCAGGTTTACTGTATCCCTTGGACCTTCTTATTGACGACGAAACACAGAAATTGCATCGGAACTAAATAGAAAAAGCACAATGTCGACTTAAGTACAAAAAACAGACTCTTTTTACTATCTATGTTTTGAACCATTCCTGTGACACTAGTAATAGATTACGGTGCATCACTTAATGTTACTGTATCAATGTGACCTTCTTATTGACGATGAAACACAGAAATTGTATCGGAATTAACTACAAAAGGCACAATGCCGATATAAGTACAAGAAGACTGACTCTTCTTACTGTCTATGTTTTGAACCATTCCTGTGACACTAGTTATAGATTCCGAAGCTTCACTTCAGTTTTACTGTATCCCTCTGACCTTCTTATTGACGATGAAACACAGAAAGTGCATCGGAATTTAATACAAAAGGCACAATGCCGACTCAAGTACAAGAAGACTGATTCTTCTTACTGTCTATGATTTGAATCATTCCTGTGACACTAGTTATAGATTCCGATGCTTCACTTCAGGTTTACTGAATCCCTCAGACCGTCGTATTGACGATGAAACACAGAAATTGCATCGGAATTAAATACAAAAGGCACAATGCCGACTCAAGTACACGAAGACTCGCTCTTCTTACTGTCTATGTTTTGAACCTTTCCTGTGAGACTGGTTTTATATTCCGATGATTCACTTCAGGTTTACTGTATCCCTTGGACCGTCTTATTGAAGACGGAACATAGAAATTGGAACGGAATTATATAGAAAAGGCACAATGCCGACTTAAGTACAAGAAAACAGACTCTTCTTAATATCTATTCTTTTAAACATTCCTGTGACACTAGTTATAGATTCCGATGCTTCACTTCAGATTCACTGTACCCCTCTGACCTTCTTATTGACGATGAAACACAGAAATTGCTTCGGAATTAAATACAAAAGGCACAATGCCGACTTCAGAAGTAGAAGACAGACTCTTCCTACTGTCTATGTTTTGAACCATTCCTGTGACACTAGTTATAGATTCCGATGCTTCACTTCAGGTTTACTGTATCCCTCTGACCGTCTTATTGACTATGAAACACAGAAATTGCTTCGGAATTAAATACAAAAGGCACAATGCCAGCTCAGGTCCAAGAAATCAGGCTCAACTTACTGTCTATGGTTTGAACCTTTCCTGTGAGACCGGTTTTAGATTCCGATGTTTCACTTCAGGTTTACTGTATCCCTTGGACCTTCTTATTGACGACGAAACACAGAAATTGCATCGGAATTAAATAGAAAAGGCACAATGCCGACTTAAGTACAAGAAAAAAGCTCTTCTTAACATCTATGCTTTGAACCATTCTTGTGACACTAGTTATAGATTCCGATGCGTCACTTCAGGTTTACTGTATCCAGGTGACCTTCTTAATGACGATGAAACACAGAAATAGCATCGGAATTAAATACAAAGGGCACAATACCGACCTAAGGACAAGAAGACTGAATCTTCTTACTGTCTATGTTTTGATCCATTCCTGTGACTATAGTTATAGATTCCGATGCTTCGCTTCAGGTTTACTGTATCCCTCTGACCTTCTTATTGACGATGAAACACAGAAATTGCATCGGAATTAAATACAAAAGGAACAATGCCGACTCAAGTACAAGAAGACTGGCCCTTCTTACTGTCTATGATTTGAACCATTCCTGTGACACTAGTTATAGATTCCGATGCTTCACTTTCGGTTTACTGTATCCCTCTGACCTTCTTATTGACGATGAAACACAGAAATTGCATCGGAATTAAAGAGAAAAAGCACAATGCCGACTTAAGTACAAGAAGACTGACTCTTGTTACTGTCTATGTTTTGAACCATTCCTATGACACTAGTTATAGATTCCGATGCTTCACTTCAGGTTTACTGTATCCTTCTGACCTTCTTATTGACGATGAATCACAGAAATTGCATCTTAATTAAATACAAAAGGCACAATGCCGACTTAAGTTCAAGTTGACTGACTCTTCTTACTGTCTACGTTTTGAACCATTCCTGTGACACTAGTTATAGATTCCGATGCTTCACGTCAGGTTTACTGTATCCCTCTGACTGTCGTATTGACGATGAAACACAGAAATTTCATCGGAATTAAATACAAAATGTTCAATGCCGACTCAAGTACAAGAAGACTGGCTCTTCTTACTGTCTATGTTTTGAACCTTTCCTGTGGGACCAGTTTAGATTCTGATGCTTCACTTCAGGTTTACTTTATCCCTTGGATCTTCTCATTGACGACGAAACACAGAAATTGCATCGGAATTAAATAGACAAGGCACAATGCCGACTTAAGTACAAGAAAACAGACTCTTCTTAATATCTATGTTTTGAACCATTCCTGTGACACTAGTTATAGATTCCGATGCTTCACTTCAGGTTTACTGTAGCCCTCTGACCGTCGTATTGACGATGAAACACAGAAATTGCATCGGAATTAAATACAAAAGGCAGAATGCCGACTTAAGTACAAGAAGACTGACTCTTCTTACTGTCTATGTTTTGTACCTTTCCTGTGAGACCGGATTTAGATTCCGATGCTTCACGTCAGGTTTACTGTATCCCGTGGACCTTCTTATTGACGACGAAACACAGAAATTACATCGGAACTAAATAGAAAAAGCACAATGCCGACTTAAGAACAAGAAAACAGACTCTTTTTAATATCTATGTTTTGAACCATTCCTGTGACACTAGCAATAGATTCCGAAGCTTCACTTCAGTTTTACTGTATCCCTCTGACCTTCTTATTGACGATGAAACACAGAAATAGCATCAGAATTTAATACAAAAGGCACAATGCCGACTCAAGTACAAGAAGACTAATTCTTCTTACTGTCTATGATTTGAATCATTCCTGTGACACTAGTTATAGATTCCGATGCTTCACTTCAGGTTTACTGTATCCCTCTGACCATCGTATTGACGATGAAACACAGAAATTGCATCGGAATTAAATACAAAAGGCACAATGCCGACTCAAGTACACGGAGACTGGCTCTTCTTACTTACTATGTTTTGAACCTTTCCTGTGAGACTGGTTTTAGATTCCGATGATTCACTTCAGGTTTACTGTATCCCTTGGACCGTCTTATTGACGACGGAACACAGAAATTGCAACGGAATTATATAGAAAAGGCACAATGCCGACTAAAGTACAAGAAAACAGACTCTTCTTACTGTCTATGTTTTGAACCATTCCTGTGACACTAGTTATAGATTCCGATGCTTCACTTCAGATTCACTGTATCCCTCTGACCTTCTTATTGACGATGAAACACAGAAAATGCATCGGAATTAAATACAAAAGGCACAATACCGACTTCAGTAGTAGAAGACTGACTCTTCCTACTGTCTATGTTTTGAACCATTCCTCTGACACTAGTTATAGATTCCGATGCTTCACTTCAGGTTTACTGTATCCCTGTGACCGTCTTATTGACTATGAAACACAGAAATTGCTTCGGAATTAAATACAAAAGGTACAATGCCAGCTCAGGTCCAGGAAATCAGGCTCAACTTACTGTCTATGTTTTGAACCTTTCCTGTGAGACAGGTTTTAGATTCCGATGCTTCACTTCAGGTTTACTGTATCCCTTGGACCTTCTTATTGACGACGAATCACAGAAATTGCAGCGGAATTAAATAGAAAAGGCACAATGCTGACTTAAGTACAAGAAAAAAGCTCTTCTTAACATCTATGCTTTGAACCATTCTTGTGACACTAGTTATAGATTCCGATGCGTTACTTCAGGTTTACTGTATCCAGGTGACCTTCTTAATGACGATGAAACACAGAAATAGCATCGGAATTAAACACAAAGGGCACAATGCCGACCTAAGTACAAGAAGACTGAATCTTCTTACTGTCTATGTTTTGATCCATTCCTGTGACTATAGTTAAAGATTCCGATGCTTCACTTCAGTTTTACTATATCCTTCTGACCTTCTTATTGACGATGAAACACAGAAATTGCATCGTAATTAAATACAAAAGGCACAATGGCGACTCAAGTACAAGAAGATTGACTCTTCTGACTGTCTATGTTTTGAACCATTCCTGTGACACTAGTTATAGATTCCGATGCTTCACTTTAGGTTTACTGTATCCGTCTGACCTTCTTATTGACGATGAAACACAGAAATTGCATCGGAATTAAAGAGAAAAAGCACAATGCCGACTTAGGTACAAAGACTGACTCTTCTTACTGTCTATGTTTTGAACCATTCCTGTGACACTAGTTATAGATTCCGATGCTTCTCTTCAGGTTTACTGTATCCTTCTGACCTTCTTATTGACGATGAAACACAGAAATTGCATCTTAATTAAATACAAAAGGCACAAAGCCGACTTAAGTACAAGATGACTGACTCTTCTTACTGTCTATGTTTTGAACCATTCCTGTGACACTAGTTATAGATTCCGATGCTTCACGTCAGGTTTACTGTATCCCTCTGACTGTTGTATTGACGATGAAACACAGATATTTCATCGGAATAAAATACAATATGTTCAATGCCGACTCAAGTACAAGATGACTGGCTCTTCTTACTGTTTATGTTTTGAACCATTCCCGTGACACTAGTTATAGATTCCGATGCTTCACTTCAGTTTTACTGTATCCCTCCGACCTTCTTATTGACGATGAAACACAGAAATTGCATCGGAATTAAATACAAAAGGCACAATGCCGACTTACCGACTTAAGTACACAAAGACTGACTCTACTTACTCTCTATGATTTGTACCATTCCTGTGACAATAGTCATAGATTCCGATGCTTCACTTCAGGTTAACTGTATCCCTCTGACCTTCTTATTGACGATGAAACACATAAATTGCTTCGGAATTAAATACAAAAGGCACAATGCCGACTCATGTACAAGAAGTCTGGCTCTTCTTACTGCCTATGTTTTGAACCTTACCTGTGAGACCGGTGTTAGATTCCGATGCTTCACTTCAGGTGTACTGTATCCCTTGGACCTTCTTATTGACGACGAAACATAGAAATTGCATCGGAAATAAATAGAGAAAACACAATGTCGACTTAAGTACAAGAAAACAGACTCTTCTTAATATCTATGTTTTGAACCATTCCTGTGACACTAGTTATAGATTCCGATGCATCACTTCAGGTTTACTGCATCATTCTGACCTTCTTATTGACGATGAAACACAGAAAATGCATCGGAATTATATACAAAAGGCACAATGCCGCCTTAAGTACTAGAAGACTGACTCTTCTTACTGTCTATGTTTTGAACCATTCCTGTGACACTAGTTATTGATTCCCATGCTTCACTTCAGGTTTACTGTATCCCTCTGACCTTCATATTGACGATGAAACACAGAAATTGCATTGGAATTAAATACAAAAGGCACAATGCCGACTTAAGTACAAGAAAACTGACTCTTCTTACTGATTATGACTTGAACCATTCCTGTGGGACTTGTTATAGATTCCGATGCTTCTCTTCAGGTTTACTGTATCCCTGTGACCCTCCTATTGACGATGAAACACAGATATTGCATGGGAATTAAATACAAAAGGCACAATGCCGACTTAAGTACAAGAAGACTGGCTCTTCTTACTGTCTATGTTTTGAACCTTTCCTGTGGGACCAGTTTAGATTCCGATGCTTCACTTCAGGTTTACTTTATCCCTTGGATCTTCTCATTGACGACGAAACACAGGAATTGCATCGGAATTAAATAGAAAAAGCACAATGCCGACTTAAGTACAAGAAAACAGACTCTTCTTAATATCTATGTTTTGAACCATTCCTGTGACACTAGTTATAGATTCCGATGCTTCACTTCAGGTTTACTGTAGCCCTCTGACCGTCGTATTGACGATGAAACACAGAAATTGCATCGGAATTAAATACAAAAGGCAGAATGCCGACTTAAGTACAAGAAGACTGACTCTTCTTACTGTCTATGTTTTGAACCATTCCCGTGACACTATTTATAGATTCCGATGCTTCACTTCAGTTTTAGTGTATCCCTCTGACCTTCTTATTGATGATGAAACACAGAAATTGCATCGGAATTACATACAAAAGGCACAATGCCGACTCAAGTACAAGAAGACTGACTGTTGTTACTGTCTATGTTTTGAACCATTCCTGTGACACTAGTTATAGATTCCGATGCTTCACTTCAGTTTTACTGTATCCCTCTGACCTTCTTATTGACGATGAAACACAGAAATTGCATCGGAATTAAATACAAAAGGCACAATGCCGACTTAAGTACAAGAAGACTGGCTCTTCTGACTGTCTATGTTTTGTACCTTTCCTGTAAGACCAGATTTATATTCCGATGCTTCACGTCGGGTTTACTGTTTCCCTTAGACCCTCTTATTGACGACGAAACACAGAAATTACATCTGAACTAAATAGAAAAAGCACAATGCCGACTTAAGTACAAGAAAACAGACTCTTTTTAATATCTATGTTTTGAACCATTCCTGTCACACTAATAATAGATTCCGGTGCATCACTTCATGTTACTGTATCAATCTGACCTTCTTATTGACGATGAAACACAGAAATTGTATCGGAATTAACTACAAAAGGCACAATGCCGACATAAGTAGAAGAAGACTGACTCTTCTTACTGTCTATGTTTTGAACCATTCCTGTGACACTAGTTATAGATTCCGAAGCTTCACTTCAGTTTTACTGTATCCCTCTGACCTTCTTATTGACGATGAAATACAGAAATAGCATCGGAATTTAATACAAAAGACACAATGCCGACTCAAGTACAAGAAGACTAATTCTTCTTACTGTCTATGATTTGAATCATTCCTGTGACACTAGTTACAGATTCCGATGCTTCACTTCAGGTTTACTGAATCCCTCTGACCGTCGTATTGACGATGAAACACAGAAATTGCATCGGAATTAAATACAAAAGGCACAATGCCGACTCAAGTACACGAAGACTGGCTCTTCTTACTGACTATGTTTTGAACCTTTCCTGTGAGACCGGATTTAGATTCCGATGCTTCACGTCAGGTTTACTGTATCCCGTGGACCTTCTTATTGACGACGAATCACAGAAATTACATCGGAACTAAATAGAAAAAGCACAATGCCGACTTAAGAACAAGAAAACAGACTCTTTTTAATATCTATGTTTTGAACCATTCCTGTGACACTAGCAATAGATTCCGAAGCTTCACTTCAGTTTTACTGTATCCCTCTGACCTTCTTATTGACGATGAAACACAGAAATAGCATCAGAATTTAATACAAAAGGCACAATGCCGACTCAAGTACAAGAAGACTAATTCTTCTTACTGTCTATGATTTGAATCATTCCTGTGACACTAGTTATAGATTCCGATGCTTCACTTCAGGTTTACTGTATCCCTCTGACCGTCGTATTGACGATGAAACACAGAAATTGCATCGGAATTAAATACAAAAGGCACAATGCCGACTCAAGTACACGGAGACTGGCTCTTCTTACTTACTATGTTTTGAACCTTTCCTGTGAGACTGGTTTTAGATTCCGATGATTCACTTCAGGTTTACTGTATCCCTTGGACCGTCTTATTGACGACGGAACACAGAAATTGCAACGGAATTATATAGAAAAGGCACAATGCCGACTAAAGTACAAGAAAACAGACTCTTCTTACTGTCTATGTTTTGAACCATTCCTGTGACACTAGTTATAGATTCCGATGCTTCACTTCAGATTCACTGTATCCCTCTGACCTTCTTATTGACGATGAAACACAGAAAATGCATCGGAATTAAATACAAAAGGCACAATACCGACTTCAGTAGTAGAAGACTGACTCTTCCCACTGTCTATGTTTTGAACCATTCCTCTGACACTAGTTATAGATTCCGATGCTTCACTTCAGGTTTACTGTATCCCTGTGACCGTCTTATTGACTATGAAACACAGAAATTGCTTCGGAATTAAATACAAAAGGTACAATGCCAGCTCAGGTCCAGGAAATCAGGCTCAACTTACTGTCTATGTTTTGAACCTTTCCTGTGAGACAGGTTTTAGATTCCGATGCTTCACTTCAGGTTTACTGTATCCCTTGGACCTTCTTATTGACGACGAATCACAGAAATTGCAGCGGAATTAAATAGAAAAGGCACAATGCTGACTTAAGTACAAGAAAAAAGCTCTTCTTAACATCTATGCTTTGAACCATTCTTGTGACACTAGTTATAGATTCCGATGCGTTACTTCAGGTTTACTGAATCCAGGTGACCTTCTTAATGACGATGAAACACAGAAATAGCATCGGAATTAAATACAAAGGGCACAATGCCGACCTAAGTACAAGAAGACTGAATCTTCTTACTGTCTATGTTTTGATCCATTCCTGTGACTATAGTTAAAGATTCCGATGCTTCACTTCAGTTTTACTATATCCTTCTGACCTTCTTATTGACGATGAAACACAGAAATTGCATCGTAATTAAATACAAAAGGCACAATGGCGACTCAAGTACAAGAAGATTGACTCTTCTGACTGTCTATGTTTTGAGCCATTCCTGTGACACTAGTTATAGATTCCGATGCTTCACTTTAGGTTTACTGTATCCCTCTGACCTTCTTATTGACGATGAAACACAGAAATTGCATCGGAATTAAAGAGAAAAAGCACAATGCCGACTTAGGTACAAAGACTGACTCTTCTTACTGTCTATGTTTTGAACCATTCCTGTGACACTAGTTATAGATTCCGATGCTTCTCTTCAGGTTTACTGTATCCTTCTGACCTTCTTATTGACGATGAAACACAGAAATTGCATCTTAATTAAATACAAAAGGCACAAAGCCGACTTAAGTACAAGATGACTGACTCTTCTTACTGTCTATGTTTTGAACCATTCCTGTGACACTAGTTATAGATTCCGATGCTTCACGTCAGGTTTACTGTATCCCTCTGACTGTTGTATTGACGATGCAACATAGATATTTCATCGGAATAAAATACAAAATGTTCAATGCCGACTCAAGTACAAGAAGACTGGCTCTTCTTACTGTTTATGTTTTGAACCATTCCCGTGACACTAGTTATAGATTCCGATGCTTCACTTCAGTTTTACTGTATCCCTCCGACCTTCTTATTGACGATGAAACACAGAAATTGCATCGGAATTAAATACAAAAGGCACAATGCCGACTTACCGACTTAAGTACACAAAGACTGACTCTACTTACTCTCTATGATTTGTACCATTCCTGTGACAATAGTCATAGATTCCGATGCTTCACTTCAGGTTAACTGTATCCCTCTGACCTTCTTATTGACGATGAAACACATAAATTGCTTCGGAATTAAATACAAAAGGCACAATGCCGACTCATGTACAAGAAGTCTGGCTCTTCTTACTGCCTATGTTTTGAACCTTACCTGTGAGACCGGTGTTAGATTCCGATGCTTCACTTCAGGTGTACTGTATCCCTTGGACCTTCTTATTGACGACGAAACATAGAAATTGCATCGGAATTAAATAGAGAAAACACAATGCCGACTTAAGTACAAGAAAACAGACTCTTCTTAATATCTATGTTTTGAACCATTCCTGTGACACTAGTTATAGATTCCGATGCATCACTTCAGGTTTACTGCATCATTCTGACCTTCTTATTGACGATGAAACACAGAAAATGCATCGGAATTATATACAAAAGGCATAATGCCGCCTTAAGTACTAGAAGACTGACTCTTCTTACTGTCTATGTTTTGAACCACTCCTGTGACACTAGTTATAGATTCCCATGCTTCACTTCAGGTTTACTGTATCCCTCTGACCTTCATATTGACGATGAAACACAGAAATTGCATTGGAATTAAATACAAAAGGCACAATGCCGACTTAAGTACAAGAAAACTGACTCTACTTACTGATTATGACTTGAACCATTCCTGTGGGACTTGTTATAGATTCCGATGCTTCTCTTCAGGTTTACTGTATCCCTGTGACCCTCCTATTGACGATGAAACACAGATATTGCATGGGAATTAAATACAAAAGGCACAATGCCGACTTAAGTACAAGAAGACTGGCTCTTCTTACTGTCTATGTTTTGAACCTTTCCTGTGGGACCAGTTTAGATTCCGATGCTTCACTTCAGGTTTACTTTATCCCTTGGATCTTCTCATTGACGACGAAACACAGGAATTGCATCGGAATTAAATAGAAAAAGCACAATGCCGACTTAAGTACAAGAAAACAGACTCTTCTTAATATCTATGTTTTGAACCATTCCTGTGACACTAGTTATAGATTCCGATGCTTCACTTCAGGTTTACTGTAGCCCTCTGACCGTCGTATTGACGATGAAACACAGAAATTGCATCGGATTTAAATACAAAAGGCAGAATGCCGACTTAAGTACAAGAAGACTGACTCTTCTTACTGTCTATGTTTTGAACCATTCCCGTGACACTATTTATAGATTCCGATGCTTCACTTCAGTTTTAGTGTATCCCTCTGACCTTCTTATTGATGATGAAACACAGAAATTGCATCGGAATTAAATACAAAAGGCACAATGCCGACTCAAGTACAAGAAGACTGACTGTTGTTACTGTCTATGTTTTGAACCATTCCTGTGACACTAGTTATAGATTCCGATGCTTCACTTCAGTTTTACTGTATCCCTCTGACCTTCTTATTGACGATGAAACACAGAAATTCCATCGGAATTAAATACAAAAGGCACAATGCCGACTTAAGTACAAGAAGACTGGCTCTTCTGACTGTCTATGTTTTGTACCTTTCCTGTAAGACCGGATTTATATTCCGATGCTTCACGTCGGGTTTACTGTTTCCCTTAGACCCTCTTATTGACGACGAAACACAGAAATTACATCTGAACTAAATAGAAAAAGCACAATGCCGACTTAAGTACAAGAAAACAGACTCTTTTTAATATCTATGTTTTAAACCATTTCTGTCACACTAATAATAGATTCCGGTGCATCACTTCATGTTACTGTATCAATCTGACCTTCTTATTGACGATGAAACACAGAAATTGTATCGGAATTAACTACAAAAGGCACAATGCCGACATAAGTAGAAGAAGACTGACTCTTCTTACTGTCTATGTTTTGAACCATTCCTGTGACACTAGTTATAGATTCCGAAGCTTCACTTCAGTTTTACTGTATCCCTCTGACCTTCTTATTGACGATGAAATACAGAAATAGCATCGGAATTTAATACAAAAGGCACAATACCGACTTCAGTAGTAGAAGACTGACTCTTCCTACTGTCTATGTTTTGAACCATTCCTCTGACACTAGTTATAGATTCCGATGCTTCACTTCAGGTTTACTGTATCCCTGTGACCGTCTTATTGACTATGAAACACAGATATTGCTTCGGAATTAAGTACAAAAGGCACAATGCCAGCTCAGGTCCAAGAAATCAGGCTCAACTTACTGTCTATGTTTTGAACCTTTCCTGTGAGACCGGTTTTAGATTCCGATGCTTCACTTCAGGTTTACTGTATCCCTTGGACCATCTTATTGACGACGAAACACAGAAATTGCACCGGAATTAAATAGAAAAGGCACAATGCTGACTTAAGTACAAGAAAAAAGCTCTTCTTAACATCTATGCTTTGAACCATTCTTGTGACACTAGTTATAGATTCCGATGCGTTACTTCAGGTTTACTGTATCCAGGTGACCTTCTTAATGACGA
Source organism: Schistocerca serialis cubense (assembly GCF_023864345.2). Classification (NCBI taxonomy): domain Eukaryota; kingdom Metazoa; phylum Arthropoda; class Insecta; order Orthoptera; family Acrididae; genus Schistocerca; species Schistocerca serialis. The sequence goes on along the minus strand of NC_064646.1, from coordinate 544,564,191 downwards.
TGAAACACAGAAATAGGATCGGAATTAAATACAAAGGGCACAATGCCGACCTAAGTACAAGAAGACTTAATCTCCTTACTGTCTATGTTTTGATCCATTCCTGTGACTATAGTTATAGATTGCGATGCTTCACTTCAGTTTTACTGTATCCTTCTCACCTTCTTAATGACGATGAAACACAGAAATTGCATCGTAATTAAATACAAAAGGCACAATGCCGACTCAAGTACAAGAAGATTGACTCTTCTTACTGTCTATGTTTTGAACCATTCCTGTGACACTAGTTATAGATTCCGATGCTTCGCTTCAGTTCTACTGTATTCCTCTGACCGTCGTATTGATGATGAAACACAGAAATTACAACGGAATTAAATACAAAAGTTACAATGCCGACTCAAGTACAATAAGACTGGCTATACTTCCTGTCTATGTTTTGAACCATTCCTGTGACACTAGTTATAGATTCCGATGCTTCACTTCAGGTTTACTGTATCCAGCTGACCTTCTTAATGACGATGAAACACAGAAATTGCATCGAAATTAAATACAAAGGCAACAATGCCGACTTAAGTACATGAAAACTGACTCTTCTTACTGTCTATGTTTGAACCATTCCTGTGATACTAGTTATAGAATCGGAAGCTTCACTTCGGGTTTACTGAATCCCTCTGACCTCCTTATTGAATATGAAACACAGAAATTGCACCGGAATTAAATACAAAAGGCACAAAGCCGACTCAAGTACATGACGACTGGCTCTTCTTCCTGTCTATGTTTTGAACCATTCCTGTGACACTAGTTATAGATTCCGATGCTTCACTTCAGGTTTACTGTATCCAGTCGACCTTCTTATAGACGATGAAACACAGAAATTGCATCGGAATTAAATAGAAAAGGCACAATGCTGATTTAAGTACAAGAAGTCTGACTCTTCCTACTGTCTATGTTTTGAACCATTCCTGTGACACTAGTTTTAGATTCCGATGCTTCACTTCATGTTTACTGTATCCCTCTGACCTCCTTATTGACGATGAAACACAGAAATTGCATCTTAATTAAATACAAAAGTCACAATGCTGACTTAAGTACAAGAAGACTGACTCCTCATACCGTCTATGTTTTGAACCATTCCTGTGACACTAGTTATAGATTCCGATGCTTCACTTCAGGGTTACTGTATCCCTCTGACTGTCGTATTGACGATGAAACACAGAAATTTCATCGGAATTAAATACAAAATGTTCAATGCCGACTCAAGTAGAAGAAGACTGGCTCTTCTTACTGTTTATGTTTTGAACCATTCCCGTGACACTAGTTATTGATTCCGATGCTTCACTTCAGTTTTACTGTATCCCTCCGGCCTTCTTATTGACGATGAAACACAGAAATTGCATCGGAATTAAATACAAAAGGCACAATGCCGACTTAAGTACAAAAAGACTGACTCTACTTACTCTCTATGTTTTGAACCATTCCTGTGACAATAGTCATAGATTCCGATGCTTCACTTTAGGTTTACTGTATCCCTCTGACCTTCTTATTGACGATGAAACACAGAAATTGCATTGGAATTAAATACAAAAGGCACAATGCCCACTTAAGTACAAGAAAACTGACTCTTCTTACTGTTTATGATTTGAACCATTCCTGTGACACTAGTTATAGATTCCGATGCTTCACTTTAGGTTTACTGTATCCCTCTGACCTTCTTATTGACGATGAAACACAGAAATTGCATCGGAATTAAAGAGAAAAAGCACAATGCCGACTTAGGTACAAAGACTGACTCTTCTTACTGTCTATGTTTTGAACCATTCCTGTGACACTAGTTATAGATTCCGATGCTTCTCTTCAGGTTTACTGTATCCTTCTGACCTTCTTATTGACGATGAAACACAGAAATTGCATCTTAATTAAATACAAAAGGCACAAAGCCGACTTAAGTACAAGATGACTGACTCTTCTTACTGTCTATGTTTTGAACCATTCCTGTGACACTAGTTATAGATTCCGATGCTTCACGTCAGGTTTACTGTATCCCTCTGACTGTTGTATTGACGATGCAACATAGATATTTCATCGGAATAAAATACAAAATGTTCAATGCCGACTCAAGTACAAGAAGACTGGCTCTTCTTACTGTTTATGTTTTGAACCATTCCCGTGACACTAGTTATAGATTCCGATGCTTCACTTCAGTTTTACTGTATCCCTCCGACCTTCTTATTGACGATGAAACACAGAAATTGCATCGGAATTAAATACAAAAGGCACAATGCCGACTTACCGACTTAAGTACACAAAGACTGACTCTACTTACTCTCTATGATTTGTACCATTCCTGTGACAATAGTCATAGATTCCGATGCTTCACTTCAGGTTAACTGTATCCCTCTGACCTTCTTATTGACGATGAAACACATAAATTGCTTCGGAATTAAATACAAAAGGCACAATGCCGACTCATGTACAAGAAGTCTGGCTCTTCTTACTGCCTATGTTTTGAACCTTACCTGTGAGACCGGTGTTAGATTCCGATGCTTCACTTCAGGTGTACTGTATCCCTTGGACCTTCTTATTGACGACGAAACATAGAAATTGCATCGGAATTAAATAGAGAAAACACAATGCCGACTTAAGTACAAGAAAACAGACTCTTCTTAATATCTATGTTTTGAACCATTCCTGTGACACTAGTTATAGATTCCGATGCATCACTTCAGGTTTACTGCATCATTCTGACCTTCTTATTGACGATGAAACACAGAAAATGCATCGGAATTATATACAAAAGGCACAATGCCGCCTTAAGTACTAGAAGACTGACTCTTCTTACTGTCTATGTTTTGAACCATTCCTGTGACACTAGTTATAGATTCCCATGCTTCACTTCAGGTTTACTGTATCCCTCTGACCTTCATATTGACGATGAAACACAGAAATTGCATTGGAATTAAATACAAAAGGCACAATGCCGACTTAAGTACAAGAAAACTGACTCTACTTACTGATTATGACTTGAACCATTCCTGTGGGACTTGTTATAGATTCCGATGCTTCTCTTCAGGTTTACTGTATCCCTGTGACCCTCCTATTGACGATGAAACACAGATATTGCATGGGAATTAAATACAAAAGGCACAATGCCGACTTAAGTACAAGAAGACTGGCTCTTCTTACTGTCTATGTTTTGAACCTTTCCTGTGGGACCAGTTTAGATTCCGATGCTTCACTTCAGGTTTACTTTATCCCTTGGATCTTCTCATTGACGACGAAACACAGGAATTGCATCGGAATTAAATAGAAAAAGCACAATGCCGACTTAAGTACAAGAAAACAGACTCTTCTTAATATCTATGTTTTGAACCATTCCTGTGACACTAGTTATAGATTCCGATGCTTCACTTCAGGTTTACTGTAGCCCTCTGACCGTCGTATTGACGATGAAACACAGAAATTGCATCGGATTTAAATACAAAAGGCAGAATGCCGACTTAAGTACAAGAAGACTGACTCTTCTTACTGTCTATGTTTTGAACCATTCCCGTGACACTATTTATAGATTCCGATGCTTCACTTCAGTTTTAGTGTATCCCTCTGACCTTCTTATTGATGATGAAACACAGAAATTGCATCGGAATTAAATACAAAAGGCACAATGCCGACTCAAGTACAAGAAGACTGACTGTTGTTACTGTCTATGTTTTGAACCATTCCTGTGACACTAGTTATAGATTCCGATGCTTCACTTCAGTTTTACTGTATCCCTCTGACCTTCTTATTGACGATGAAACACAGAAATTCCATCGGAATTAAATACAAAAGGCACAATGCCGACTTAAGTACAAGAAGACTGGCTCTTCTGACTGTCTATGTTTTGTACCTTTCCTGTAAGACCGGATTTATATTCCGATGCTTCACGTCGGGTTTACTGTTTCCCTTAGACCCTCTTATTGACGACGAAACACAGAAATTACATCTGAACTAAATAGAAAAAGCACAATGCCGACTTAAGTACAAGAAAACAGACTCTTTTTAATATCTATGTTTTAAACCATTTCTGTCACACTAATAATAGATTCCGGTGCATCACTTCATGTTACTGTATCAATCTGACCTTCTTATTGACGATGAAACACAGAAATTGTATCGGAATTAACTACAAAAGGCACAATGCCGACATAAGTAGAAGAAGACTGACTCTTCTTACTGTCTATGTTTTGAACCATTCCTGTGACACTAGTTATAGATTCCGAAGCTTCACTTCAGTTTTACTGTATCCCTCTGACCTTCTTATTGACGATGAAATACAGAAATAGCATCGGAATTTAATACAAAAGGCACAATACCGACTTCAGTAGTAGAAGACTGACTCTTCCTACTGTCTATGTTTTGAACCATTCCTCTGACACTAGTTATAGATTCCGATGCTTCACTTCAGGTTTACTGTATCCCTGTGACCGTCTTATTGACTATGAAACACAGATATTGCTTCGGAATTAAGTACAAAAGGCACAATGCCAGCTCAGGTCCAAGAAATCAGGCTCAACTTACTGTCTATGTTTTGAACCTTTCCTGTGAGACCGGTTTTAGATTCCGATGCTTCACTTCAGGTTTACTGTATCCCTTGGACCATCTTATTGACGACGAAACACAGAAATTGCACCGGAATTAAATAGAAAAGGCACAATGCTGACTTAAGTACAAGAAAAAAGCTCTTCTTAACATCTATGCTTTGAACCATTCTTGTGACACTAGTTATAGATTCCGATGCGTTACTTCAGGTTTACTGTATCCAGGTGACCTTCTTAATGACGATGAAACACAGAAATAGGATCGGAATTAAATACAAAGGGCACAATGCCGACCTAAGTACAAGAAGACTTAATCTCCTTACTGTCTATGTTTTGATCCATTCCTGTGACTATAGTTATAGATTGCGATGCTTCACTTCAGTTTTACTGTATCCTTCTCACCTTCTTAATGACGATGAAACACAGAAATTGCATCGTAATTAAATACAAAAGGCACAATGCCGACTCAAGTACAAGAAGATTGACTCTTCTTACTGTCTATGTTTTGAACCATTCCTGTGACACTAGTTATAGATTCCGATGCTTCGCTTCAGTTCTACTGTATTCCTCTGACCGTCGTATTGATGATGAAACACAGAAATTACAACGGAATTAAATACAAAAGTTACAATGCCGACTCAAGTACAATAAGACTGGCTATACTTCCTGTCTATGTTTTGAACCATTCCTGTGACACTAGTTATAGATTCCGATGCTTCACTTCAGGTTTACTGTATCCAGCTGACCTTCTTAATGACGATGAAACACAGAAATTGCATCGAAATTAAATACAAAGGCAACAATGCCGACTTAAGTACATGAAAACTGACTCTTCTTACTGTCTATGTTTGAACCATTCCTGTGATACTAGTTATAGAATCGGAAGCTTCACTTCGGGTTTACTGAATCCCTCTGACCTCCTTATTGAATATGAAACACAGAAATTGCACCGGAATTAAATACAAAAGGCACAAAGCCGACTCAAGTACATGACGACTGGCTCTTCTTCCTGTCTATGTTTTGAACCATTCCTGTGACACTAGTTATAGATTCCGATGCTTCACTTCAGGTTTACTGTATCCAGTCGACCTTCTTATAGACGATGAAACACAGAAATTGCATCGGAATTAAATAGAAAAGGCACAATGCTGATTTAAGTACAAGAAGTCTGACTCTTCCTACTGTCTATGTTTTGAACCATTCCTGTGACACTAGTTTTAGATTCCGATGCTTCACTTCATGTTTACTGTATCCCTCTGACCTCCTTATTGACGATGAAACACAGAAATTGCATCTTAATTAAATACAAAAGTCACAATGCTGACTTAAGTACAAGAAGACTGACTCCTCATACCGTCTATGTTTTGAACCATTCCTGTGACACTAGTTATAGATTCCGATGCTTCACTTCAGGGTTACTGTATCCCTCTGACTGTCGTATTGACGATGAAACACAGAAATTTCATCGGAATTAAATACAAAATGTTCAATGCCGACTCAAGTAGAAGAAGACTGGCTCTTCTTACTGTTTATGTTTTGAACCATTCCCGTGACACTAGTTATTGATTCCGATGCTTCACTTCAGTTTTACTGTATCCCTCCGGCCTTCTTATTGACGATGAAACACAGAAATTGCATCGGAATTAAATACAAAAGGCACAATGCCGACTTAAGTACAAAAAGACTGACTCTACTTACTCTCTATGTTTTGAACCATTCCTGTGACAATAGTCATAGATTCCGATGCTTCACTTTAGGTTTACTGTATCCCTCTGACCTTCTTATTGACGATGAAACACAGAAATTGCATTGGAATTAAATACAAAAGGCACAATGCCCACTTAAGTACAAGAAAACTGACTCTTCTTACTGTTTATGATTTGAACCATTCCTGTGACACTTGTTATAGATTCCGATGCTTCTCATCAGGTTTACTGTATCCCTGTGACCCTCCTATTGACGATGAAACACAGATATTGCATCGGAATTAAATATAAATGACGCAATGCCGACTTAAGTACAAGAAAACTGACTCTTCTTACTGTCTATGTTTGAACCATTCCTGTGACACTAGTTATAGATTCCGATGCTTCACTTCAGGTTTACTGTACCCCTCTGACCTTCGAATTGACGATGAAACACAGAAATTGCAACGGAATTAAATACAAAAGGCACAATGCCGACTTAAGTACAAAAAGACTGACTCTTCTTACTGTCTATGTTTTGAACCATTCCTGTGACAATAGTTGTACATTCCGATGCTTCAATTCAGGTTTACTGTATCCCTCTGAACTTCTTATTGACGATCAAACACAGATAATTCATCGGAATTAAATACAAAAGGCACAATGCCGACTCCAGTACAAGAACACTGACTCTTCTTACTGTCTATGGTTTGAACCATTCCTGTGACACTAGTTATAGATTCCGATGCTTCACTTCAGGTTTACTGTATCCCTGTGACCCTCCTATTGACGATGAAACACAGATATTGCATCGGAATTAAATACAAAAGACACAATGCCGACTTAAGTACAAGAAAGCTGACTCTTCTTACTGTCTATGTTTGAACCATTCCTGTGACACTTGTTATAGATTCCGATGCTTCTCTTCAGGTTTACTGTATCCCTGTGACCCTCCTATTGACGATGAAACACAGATATTGCGTCGGAATTAAATACAAAAGTCACAATGCCGACTTATGTACTTCTTACTGTCTAAGGTTTGAACCATTCCTGTGACACTAGTTATAGATTCCGATGCTTCACTTCAGGTTTACTGTATCCCTCTGACCTTCTTATTGACGATCAAACACAGAAAATTCATCGGAATTAAATACAAAAGGCACAATGCCGACTCAAGTACAAGAAGACTGGCTCATGTTTTTCTCTATGTTTTGAACCATTCCTGTGACACTAGTTATAGATTCTGATGCTTCACTTCAGGTTTACTGTATCCAGCTGACCTGCTTATTGACGATGAAGCACATAAATTGCATCGGAATTAAATACTAAAGGCACAATGAAGACTTAAGTACAAGTAGACTGACTGTACTTACTGTTTATGCCTTGACTCATTCCTGTGACACTACTTATGGATTCCGATGCTTCACTTGAGGTTTACTGTATCCAGCTGACCTTCTTATTGACGATGAAACACAGAAAATGCATCGGAATTATATACAAAAGGCACAATGCCGACTTAAGTACTAGAAGACTGACTTTTCTTACTGTCTATGTTTTGAACCATTCCTGTGACACTTGTTATAGATTCCGATGCTTCACTTCAGGTTTACTGTAGCCCTCTGACCGTCATATTGACGATGAAACACAGAAATTGCATTGGAATTAAATACAAAAGGCACAATGCCGAATTAAGTACAAGAAGACTGACTCTTCTTACTGTCTATGTTTTGAACCATTCCTGTGACACTTGTTATAGATTCCGATGCTTCACTTCAGGTTTACTTTATCCCATGGATCTTCTCATTGACGACGAAACACAGAAATTGCATCGGAATTAAATAGAAAAAGCACAATGCCGACTTAAGTACAAGAAAACAGACTCTTCTTAATATCTATGTTTTGAACCATTCCTGTGACACTAGTTATAGATTCCGATGCATCACTTCAGGTGTACTGTATCATTCTGACCTTCTTATTGACGATGAAACACAGAAAATGCATCGGAATTATATACAAAAGGCACAATGCCGACTTAAGTACTAGACGGCTGACTTTTCTTACTGTCTATGTTTTGAACCATTCCTGTGACACTTGTTATAGATTCCGATGCTTCACTTCAGGTTTACTGTAGCCCTCTGACCGTCGTATTGACGATGAAACACAGAAATTGCATCGGAATTAAATACAAAACTCACAACGCCGAATTAAGTACAAGAAGACTGACTCTTCTTACTGTCTATGTTTTGAACCATTCCTGTGACACTATTTATAGATTCCGATGCTTCACTTCAGTTTTAGTGTATCCCTCTGACCTTCTTATTGATGATGAAACACAGAAATTGCATCGGAATTAAATACAAAAGGCACAATGCCGACTTCAGTAGTAGAAGACTGACTCTTCCTACTGTCTATGTTTTGAACCATTCCTGTGACACTAGTTATAGATTCCGATGCTTCACTTCAGGTTTACTGTATCCCTCTGACCGTCTTATTGACTATGAAACACAGAAATTGCTTCGGAATTAAATACAAAAGGCACAATGCCAGCTCAGGTCCAAGAAATCAGGCTGAACTTACTGTCTATGTTTTGAATCTTTCCTGTGAGACCGGTTTTAGATTAAGATGCTTCACTTCAGGTTTACTGTATCCCTTGGACCTTCTTATTGACGACGAAACACAGAAATTGCATCGGAATTAAATAGAAAATGCACAATGCCGATTTAAGTACAAGAAGTCTGACTCTTCCTACTGTCTATGTTTTGTACCATTCCTGTGACACTAGTTTTAGATTCCGATGCTTCACCTCATGTTTACTGTATCCCACTCACCTCCTTATTGACGATGAAACACAGAAATTGCATCTTAATTAAATGCAAAAGGAACAATGCTGACTTAAGTACAAGAAGACTGACTCCTCATACTGTCTATGTTTTGAACCATTCCTGTGACACTAGTTATAGATTCCGATGCTTCACTTAAGGTTTACTGTATCCCTCTGACCTTCTTATTGACGATGAAACACAGAAATTGCATCGGAATTAAATACAAAAGGAACAATGCCGACTCAAGTACAAGAAGACTGGCTCTTCTTACTGTCTATGATTTGAACCATTCCTGTGACACTAGTTATAGATTCCGATGCTTCACTTTAGGTTTACTGTATCCCTCTGACCTTCTTATTGACGATGAAACACAGAAATTGCATCGGAATTAAAGAGAAAAAGCACAATGCCGACTAAAGTACAAGAAGACTGACTCTTCTTACTGTCTATGTTTTGAACCATTCCTGTGACACTAGTTATAGATTCCGATGCTTCACTTCAGGTTTACTGTATCCTTCTGACCTTCTTATTGACGATGAAACACAGAAATTGCATCTTAATTAAATACAAAAGGCACAATGCCGACTTAAGTACAAGATGACTGACTCTTCTTACTGTCTATGTTTTGAACCATTCCTGTGACACTAGTTATAGATTCCGATGCTTCACGTCAGGTTTACTGTATCCCTCTGACTGTGGTATGGACGATGAAACACAGAAATTTCATCGGAATTAAATACAAAATGTTCAATGCCGACTCAAGTACAAGAAGACTGGCTCTTCTTACTGTTTATGTTTTGAATCATTCCCGTGACACTAGTTATAGATTCCGATGCTTCACTTCAGTTTTACTGTATCCCTCCGACCTTCTTATTGACGATGAAACACAGAAATTGCATCGGAATTAAATAGAGAAAACACAATGCCGACTTAAGTACAAGAAAACAGACTCTTCTTAATATCTATGTTTTGAACCATTCCTGTGACACTAGTTATAGATTCCGATGCATCACTTCAGGTTTACTGTATCATTCTGACCTTCTTATTGACGATGAAACACAGAAAATGCATCGGAATTATATACAAAAGGCACAATGCCGCCTTAAGTACTAGAAGACTGACTCTTCTTACTGTCTATGTTTTGAACCATTCCTGTGACACTAGTTATAGATTCCGATGCTTCACTTCAGGTTTACTGTATCCCTCTGACCTTCTTATTGACGATGAAACACAGAAATTGCATTGGAATTAAATACAAAAGGCACAATGCCGACTTAAGTACAAAAAAAATGACTCTTCTTACAGTTTATGACTTGAACCATTCCTGTGACACTTGTTATAGATTCCGATGCTTCTCTTCAGGTTTACTGTATCCCTGTGACCCTGCTATTGACAATGAAACACAGATATTGCATGGGAATTAAATACAAAAGGCACAATGCCGACTTAAGTACAAGAAGACAGGCTCTTCTTACCGTCTATGTTTTGAACCTTTCCTGTGGGACCAGTTTAGATTCTGATGCTTCACTTCAGGTTAACTTTATCCCTTGGATCTTCTCATTGACGATGAAACACAGAAATTGCATCGGAATTAAATAGAAAAAGCACAATGCCGACTTAAGTACAAGAAAACAGACTCTTCTTAATATCTATGTTTTGAACCATTCCTGTGACACTAGTTATAGATTCCGATGCTTCACTTCGGGTTTACTGTAGCCCTCTGACCGTCGTATTGACGATGAAACACAGAAATTGCATCGGAATAAAATACAAAAGGCAGAATGCCGACTTAAGTACAAGAAGACTGACTCTTCTTACTGTCTATGTTTTGAACCATTCCTGTGACTATATTTATAGATTCCGATGCTTCACTTCAGTTTTAGTGTATCCCTCTGACCTTCTTATTGATGATGAAACACAGAAATTGCATCGGAATTAAATACAAAAGGCACAATGCCGACTCAAGTACAAGAAGACTGACTCTTGTTACTGTGTATGTTTTGAACCATTCCTGTGACACTAGTTATAGATTCCGATGCTTCACTTCAGTTTTGCTGTATCCCTCTGACCTTCTTATTGACGATGAAACACAGAAATTGCATCGGAATTAAATACAAAAGGCACAATGCCGACTCAAGTACAAGAAGACTGGCTCTTCTGACTGTCTATGATTTGTACCTTTCCTGTGAGACCGACTTTAGAATCCGATGCTTCGCCAGGTTTACTGTATCCCTTGGACCTTCTTGTTGACGACGAAACACAGAAATTACATCGGAACAAAATAGAAGAAGCACAATGCCGACTTAAGTACAAGAAAACAGACTCTTTTTAATATCTATGTTTTGAACCATTCCTGTGACACTAGTAATAGATTCCGGTGCATCACTTCATGTTACTGTATCAATCTGACCTTCTTATTGACGATGAAACACAGAAATTGTATCGGAATTAACTACAAAAGGCACAATGCCGACATAAGTAGAAGAAGACTGACTCTTCTTACTGTCTATGTTTTGAACCATTCCTGTGACACTAGTTATAGAATCCGAAGCTTCACTTCAGTTTTACTGTATCCCTCTGACCTTCTTATTGACGATGAAAAACAGAAATAGCATCGGAATTTAATACAAAAGGCACAATGCCGACTCAAGTACAAGAAGACTAATTCTTCTTACTGTCTATGATTTGAATCATTCCTGTGACACTAGTTATAGATTCCGATGCTTCACTTCAGGTTTACTGTATCCCTCTGAACGTCGTATTGACGATGAAACACAGAAATTGCATCGGAATTAAATAAAAAAGGCACAATGCCGACTTAAGTACACGAAGACTGGCTCTTCTTACTGACTATGTTTTGAACCTTTCCTGTGAGACTGGTTTTAGATTCCGATGATTCACTTCAGGTTTACTGTATCCCTTGGACCGTCTTATTGACGACGGAACACAGAAATTGCAACGGAATTATATAGAAAAGGCACAATGCCGACTTAAGTACAAGAAAACAGACTCTTCTTAATACCTATTTTTTTAACCATTCCTGTGACACTAGTTATAGATTCCGATGCTTCACTTCAGATTCACTGTATCCCTCTGACCTTCTTATTGGCGATGAAACACAGAAAATGCATCGGAATAAAATACAAAAGGCACAATACCGACTTCAGTTGTAGAAGACTGACTCTTCCTACTGTCTATGTTTTGAACCATTCCTCTGACACTAGTTATAAATTCCGATGCTTCACTTCAGGTTTACTGTATCCCTGTGACCGTCTTATTGACTATGAAACACAGAAATTGCTTCGGAATTAAATACAAAAATGCACAATGCCAGCTCAGGTCCAAAAATCAGGCTCAACTTCCTGTCTATGTTTTGAACCTTTCCTGTGAGACCGGTTTTAGATTCCGATGCTTCACTTCAGGTTTACTGTATACCTTGGACCTTCTTATTGACGACGAAACACAGAAAATGCACCGGAATTAAATAGAAAAGGCACAATGCTGACTTAAGTACAAGAAAAAATCTCTTCTTAACATCTATGCTTTGAACTATTCTCGTGACACTAGTTATAGATTCCGATGCGTTACTTCAAGTTTACTGTATCCAGGTGACCTTCCTAATGACGATGAAACACAGAAATAGCATCGGAATTAAATACAAAGGGCACAATGCCGACCTAAGTACAAGAAGACTGAATCTTCTTACTGTCTATGTTTTGATCCATTCCTGTGACTATAGTTATAGATTCCGATGCTTCACTTCAGTTTTACTGTATCCTTCTGACTGTATTATTGACGATGAAACACAGAAATTGCATCGTAATTAAATACAAAAGGCACAATTGCGACTCAAGTACAAGAAGATTGACTCTTCTTACTGTCTATGTTTTGAACCATTCCTGTGACACTAGTTATGAATTCCGATGCTTCGCTTCAGTTCTACTGAATTCCTCTGACCGTCGTATTGACGATGAAACACAGAAATTACATCGGAATTAAATACAAAAGTTACAATGCCGACTCAAGTACAATAAGACTGGCTATACTTCCTGTCTATGTTTTGAACCATTCCTGTGACACTAGTTATAGATTCCGATGCTTCACTTCAGGTTTACTGTATCCAGCTGACCTTCTTAATGACGATGAAACACAGAAATTGCATCGAAATTAAATACAAAGGCCACAATGCCGACTTAAGTACAAGAAAACTGACTCTTCTTACTGGCTATGTTTGAACCATTCCTGTGATACTAGTTATAGAATCGGAAGCTTCGCTTCGGGTTTACTGAATCCCTCTGACCTCCTTATTGACCATGAAACACAGAAATTGCACCGGAATTAAATACAAAAGGTACAAAGCCGACACAAGTACAAGACGACTGGCTCTTCTTCCTGTCTATGTTTTGAACTATTCCTGTGACACTAGTTATAGATTCCGATGCTTCACTTCAGGTTTACTGTATCCAGTCGACCTTCTTATAGACGATGAAACACAGAAATTGCATCGGAATTAAATAGAAAAGGCACAATGCTGATTTAAGTACAAGAAGTCTGACTCTTCCTACTGTCTATGTTTTGAACCATTCCTGTGACACTAGTTTTAGATTCCGATGCTTCACTTCATGTGTACTGTATCCCTCTGACCTCCTTATTGACGATGAAACACAGAAATTGCATCTTAATTAAATACAAAAGGCACAATGCTGACTTAAGTACAAGAAGACTGACTCCTCATACCGTCTATGTTTTGAACCATTCCTGTGACACTAGTTCTAGATACCGATGCTTCACTTCAGGTTTACTGTATCCCTCTGACCTTCTTATTGACGATGAAACACAGTAATTGCATCGGAATTAAATACAAAAGGCACAATGCCGACTTAAGTACAAGAAAACTGACTCTTCTTACTGTCTATGTTTGAACAATTCCTGTGACACTAGTTATAGATTCCGATGCTTCACTTCAGGTTTACTGTATCCCTCTGACCTTCGAATTGACGATGAAACACAGAAATTGCAACGGAATTAAATACAAAAGGCAAAATGTCGACTTAAGTACAAAAAGACAGACTCTTCTTACTGTCTATGTTTTGAAATATTCCTGTGACACTAGTTGTAGATTCCGATGCTTCAATTCAGGTTTACTGTATCCCTCTGACCTTCTTATTGACGAAGAAACACAGTAATTGCATCGGAATTAAATACAAAAGGCACAATGCCGACTTAAGTACAAGAAGACTGGCGCTTCTTGCTGTCTATGATTTGAACCATTCCCTTGACACTAGTTATAGATTCCGATGCTTCACTTCAGGTTTACTGTATCATTCTGACCTTCTTATTGACGATGAAACACAGAAATTGCATCTTAATTAAATACAAAAGGCACAATGCCGGCTTAAGTACAAGATGACTGACTCTTCTTACTGTCTATGTTTGAACCATTCCTGTGACACTAGTTATAGATTCCGATGCTTCACGTCAGGTTTACTGTATCCCTCTGATTGTCGTATTGACGATGAAACACAGAAATTTCATCGGAATTAAATACAAAATGTTCAATGCAGACTCAATTACAAGAAGACTGGCTCTTCTTACTATTTATGTTTTGAACCATTCCCGTGACACTAGTTATAGATTCCGATGCTTCACTTCAGTTTTACTGTATCCCTCCGACCTTCTTATTGACGATGAAACACAGAAATTGCATCGGAATTAAATACAAAAGGCACAATGCCGACTTAAGTACAAAAAGACTGACTATACTTACTCTCTATGTTTTGAACCATTCCTGTGACAATAGTCATATATTCCGATGCTTCACTTTAGGTTTACTGTATCCCTCTGACCTTCTTATTGACGATGAAACACAGAAATTGCATTGGGATTAAATACAAAAGCCACAATGCCGACTTAAGTTCAAGAAAACTGACTCTTCTTACTGTTTATGATTTGAACCATTCCTGTGACACTTGTTATAGATTCCGATGCTTCTCTTCAGGTTTACTGTATCCCTGTGACACTCCTATTGACGATGAAACACAGATACTGCATCGGAATTAAATACAAAAGACGCAATGTCGACTTATGTACAAGAAAACTGACTCTTCTTACTGTCTATGTTTGAACCATTCCTGTGACACTAGTTATAGATTCCGATGCTTCACATCAGGTTTACTGTATACCTCTGACCTTCGAATTGACGATGAAAGACAGAAATTGCATCTTAATTAAATACAAAAGGCACAATGCCGACTTAAGTACAAGATGACTGACTCTTCTTACTGTCTATGTTTTGAACCATTCCTGTGACACTAGTTGTAGATTCCGATGCTTCATTTCAGTTTTACTGTATCAACCTGACCTTCTTATTGACGATGAAACACAGTAATTGCATCGGAATTAAATACAAAAGGCACAATGCCGACTTAAGTACAAGAAACCTGACTCTTCTTACTGTCTATGTTTTGAACCTTTCCTGTAACACTACTTATAGATTCCGATGCTTCACTTCAGATTAACTGTACCCCTTTGACTTCTTATTGACGATGAAACACAGAAATTGCATCTCAATTAAATACATAAGGCACAATGCCGACTTAAGTATTTCTTACTGTCTATGGTTTGATCCATTCCTGTGACAATAGTTATAGATTGCGATGCTTCACTTCAGGTTTACTGTATCCCTCTGACCTTCTTATTGACGATCAAACTCAGAAAATTCATCGGAATTAAATACAAAAGGCACAATGCCGACTCCAGTACAAGAACACTGACTCTTCTTACTGTCTATGGTTTGAACCATTCCTGTGACACTAGTAATAGATTCCGATGCTTCACTTCAGGTTTACTGTATCCCTGTGACCCTCCTATTGACGATGAAACACAGATATTGCATCGGAATTAAATACAAAAGACACAATGCCGACTTAAGTACAAGAAAACGGACTCTTCTTACTGTCTATGTATGAACCATTCCTGTGACACTTGTTATAGATTCCGATGCTTCTCTTCAGGTTTAATGTATCCCTGTGACCCTCCTATTGACGATGAAACACAGATATTGCATCGGAATTAAATACAAAAGGCAGAATGCCGACTTATGTACTTCTTACTGTCTATGGTTTGAACCATTCCTGTGACACTAGTTATAGATTCCGTTGCTTCACTTCAGGTTTACTGGATCCCTCTGACCTTCGTATTGACGATCAAATACAGAAAATTCATCGGAATTAAATACAAATGGCACAATGCCGACCTAAGTACAAGAAAACTGACTCTTCTTACTGTCTATGTTTTGAACCATTCCTGTGACACTAGTTGTAGATTCCGATGCTTCAATTCATTTTTACTGTATCCCCTGGCCTTCCTTTTGACGATGAAACACAGAAATAGCATCGGAATTAATTACAAAAGGCACAATGCCGACTTAAGTACAAGAAAACTGACTCTCCTTACTGTCTATGTTTTGAACCATTCCTGTGACACTAATTATAGATTCCGATGCTTCACTTCAGGTTTACTGTATCCAGCTGACCTGCTTATAGACGATGAAGCACATATATTGCATCGGAATTAAATACAAAAGGCACAATGCTGACTTAAGTAAAAGTAGACTGACTCGACTTACTGTTTAAGCTTTGAACCATTCCTGTGACACTACTTATACATTCCGATGCTTCACTTGAGGTTTACTGTATCCAGCTGACCTGCTTCTAGACGATGAAGCACATTTATTGCATCGGAATTAAATACAAAAGACACAATGCCGACTTAAGTACAAGAAAACTGACTCATCTTACTGTCTACGTTTGAACCATTCCTGTGACACTAGTTGTAGATTCCGATGCTTCACTTCAGGTTTCCTGTATCCCTCTGACCTTCTTATTGAAGAAGAAACACAGATATGGCATCGGAATTAAATACAAAAGGCACAATGCCGACTTAAGTACAAGAAGACTGACTCTTCTTACTGTCTATGTCTTGAACCATTCCTGTGACACTAGTTATAGATTCCGATGCTTCTCTTAAGATATACTGTATCCCTGTGACCCTCCTATTGACGATGAAACACAGATATTGCATCGGAATTAAATACAAAAGACACAATGCCGACTTAAGTACAAGAAAACTGACTCTTCTTACTGTCTATGTTTGAACCATTCCTGTGACGCTTGTTATAGATTCCGATGCTTCTCTTCAGGTTTACTGTATCCCTGTGACTCTCCTATTGACGATGAAACACAGATATTGCATCGGAATTAAATACAATAGCACAATGCCGACTTATGTACTTTTTACTGTCTATGGTTTGAACCATTCCTGTGACACTAGTTATAGATTCCGATGCTTCGCTTCAGGTTACTGTATCCCTCTGACCTTCTTATTGACGATCAAACACAGAAAATTCATCGGAATTAAATACAAAAGGAACAATGCCGACTCCAGTACAAGAACACTGACTCTTCTTACTGTCTATGGTTTGAACCATTCCTGTAACACTAGTTATAGATTCCGTTGCTTCACTTCAGGTTTACTGGATCCCTCTGACCTTCGTATTGACGATCAAACACAGAAAATTCATCGGAATTAAATACAAAAGGCACAATGCCGACTCAAGTACAAGAAGACTGGCTCTTCTTACTCTCTATGTTTTGAACCATTCCTGTGACACTTGTTATAGATTCCGATGCTTCACTTCAGGTTTACTGTATCCAGCTGACCTGCTTATTGACGATGAAGCACATAAATTGCATCGGAATTAAATACAAAAGGCACAATGCCGACTTAAGTACAAGTAGACTGACTGTACTTACTGTTTATGCTTTGACTCATTCCTGTGACACTACTTATAGATTCCGATGCTTCACTTGAGGTTTACTCTATCCAGCTGACCTTCTTATTGACGATGAAACACAGAAATTGCATCGGAATTAAATACAAAAGACACAATGCCGACTTAAGTACAAGAAAACTGACTCTTCTTACTGTCTAAGTTTGAACCATTCCTGTGACACTAGTTATAGATTCCGATGCTTCACTTCAGGTTTACTGTATCCCTCTGACCTTCGAATTGACGATGAAACACAGAAATTGCATCGGAATTAAATACAAAAGGCACAACGCCGACTTAAGTACAAAGAGACTGACTCTTCATACTGTCTATATTTTGAACCATTCCTGTGACACTAGTTATAGATTCCGATGCTTCACTTCAGGTTTACTGTATCCCTCTGACCTTCTTATTGACGATGAAACTCATTAATTGCATCAGAATTAAATACAAAAGGCACAATGCCGACCTAAGTACAAGAAAACTGACTCTTCTTACTGTCTATGTTTTGAAGCTTTCCTGTGACACTACTTACAGATTCCGATGCTTCACTTCAGGTTTACAGTAACCCTGTGACCCACTTTTTGACGATGAAACACAGAAATTGCATCGGAATTAAATACAAAAGGCACAATGCCGACTTAAGTACAAGTAAACTGACTCTTCTTACTGTCTATATTTGGAACCATACCTGTGACACTTGTTATTGATTCCGATACTTCACTTCAGGTTCACTGTATCCCTCTGACCTTCTTGTTGACGATGAAACACGTAAATTGCATCGCAAATAAATACAAAAGGCACAATGCCGACTTAAGTACAAGAAGACTGACTCTTCTTACTGTCTATGTTTACAACCGTTCCTGGGACACTAGTTATAGATTCCGATGCTTGACTTCAGGTTTACTGTATCCCTCTGACCTTCGTATTGACGAAGAAACACAGATATTGCATCGGAATTAAATACATAAGGCACAATGGCGACTTAAGTACAAGAAGACTGACTCTTCTTACTGTCTATGTCATGATCGATTCCTGTGACACTAGTTATAGATTCCGATGCTTCACTTAAGGTTTACTGTATCCCTCTGACCTTTGTATTGAAGATGAAACACAGAAATTGCATCGGAGTTAAATACAAAAGGCAATATGCCGACGTAAGTACAAGAAAACTGACTATTCTTACTGTCTACGTTTGAACCATTCCTGTGACACTAGTTGTAGATTCCGATGCTTCACTTCAGGTTTACTGTATCCAGCTGACCTGCTTATTGACGATGAAGCACATAAATTGCATCGGAATTAAATACAAAAGGCACAATGCCGACATAAGTATAAGTAGACTGACTGTACTTACTGTTTATACTTTGACTCATTCCTGTTTCACTTATTATAGATTACGATGCTTCACTTGAGGTTTACTGTATCCAGCTGACCTTCTTATTGACGATAAAACACAGAAATTGCATCGGAATTAAATACAAAAAACACAATGCCGGCTTAAGTACAAGAAAACTGACTCTTCTTACTGTCTATGTTTTGAACCATTCCTGTGACACCAGTTATAGATTCCGATGCTTCACTTCAGGTTTACTGTATCCCTGTGACCATCTTATTGACGAAGAAACACAGATATTGCATCGGAATTAAATACAAAAGGCACAATGCCGACTTAAGTACAAGAAGACTGACTCTTCTTACTGTCTATGTTTGAACCATTCCTGTGACACTAGTTATAGATTCTGATGATTCACTTCAGGTTTATTGTATACCTCTGACCTTCTTATTGACGATGAAACACAGAAAGGGCATCGGAATTATATACAAAGGGCTCAATGCCATCTTAAGTACAAAATGACTGACTCTTCCTACTGTCTATGTTTTGAACCATTCCTGTGACACTAGTTACAGACTCCGATGCTTCACTTCAGGTTTACTGTACCCCTTTATCTTCTTATTGACGATGAAACACAGAAATTGCATCTCAAATAAATACAAAAGGCACAATGCCGACTTAAGTACTTCTTACTGTCTATGGTTTGAACAATTCCTGTGACACTAGTCATAGATTCCGAAGCCTCACTTCAGGTTTACTGTATCCCTCTGACCTTCTTATTGACGATCAAACACAGAAAATTCATCGGAATTAAATACAAAAGGCACAATGCCGACTCAAGTACAAGAAGACTGGCTCTTCTTGCTGTCTATGTTTTGAACTATTCCTGTGACCCTAGTTATAGATTCCGTTGCTTCACATCAGGTTTACTGTATCCCGCTGACCTGCTTATTGACGATGAAGCACATAAATTGCATCGGAATTAAATACAAAAGGCACAATGCCGACTTAAGTACAAGTAGACTGACTGTACTTACTGTTTATGCTTTGAACCATTCCTGTGACACTACTTATAGATTCCGATGCTTCGCTTGAGGTTTACTGTATCCAGCTGACCTTCTTATTGACGATGAAACACAGAAATTGCATCGCAATTAAATACAAAATACACAATGCCGACTTAAGTACAAGAAGACTGACTCTTCTTACTGTCTATGTTTCAACCATTCCTGTGACACTAGTTATAGATTCTGATGATTCACTTCAGGTTTACTGTATACCTCTGACCTTCTTATTGACGATGAAACACAGAAAGGGCATCGGAATTATATACAAAGGGCTCAATGCCATCTTAAGTACAAAATGACTGACTCTTCCTACTGTCTATGTTTTGAACCATTCCTGTGACACTAGTTACAGACTCCGATGCTTCACTTCAGGTATACTGTACCCCTTTGTCTTCTTATTGACGATGAAACACAGAAATTGCATCTCAAATAAATACAAAAGGCACAATGCCGACTTAAGTACTTCTTACTGTCTATGGTTTGAACAATTCCTGTGACACTAGTCATAGATTCCGAAGCTTCACTTCAGGTTTACTGTATCCCTCTGACCTTCTTATTGACGATCAAACACAGAAAATTCATCGGAATTAAATACAAAAGGCACAATGCCGACTCAAGTACAAGAAGACTGGCTCTTCTTGCTGGCTACGTTTTGAACCATTCCTGTGACCCTAGTTATAGATTCCGTTGCTTCACTTCAGGTTTACTGTATCCAGCTGACCTGCTTATTGACGATGAAGCACATATATTGCATCGGAATTAAATACAAAAGGCACAATGCTGACTTAAGTAAAAGTAGACTGACTCGACTTACTGTTTAAGCTTTGAACCATTCCTGTGACACTACTTATACATTCCGATGCTTCACTTGAGGTTTACTGTATCCAGCTGACCTGCTTATAGACGATGAAGCACATATATTGCATCGGAATTAAATACAAAAGACACAATGCCGACTTAAGTACAAGAAAACTGACTCATCTTACTGTCTACGTTTGAACCATTCCTGTGACACTAGTTGTAGATTCCGATGCTTCACTTCAGGTTTCCTGTATCCCTCTGACCTTCTTATTGAAGAAGAAACACAGATATTGCATCGGAATTAAATACAAAAGGCACAATGCCGACTTAAGTACAAGAAGACTGACTCTTCTTACTGTCTATGTCTTGAACCATTCCTGTGACACTAGTTATAGATTCCGATGCTTCTCTTAAGATATACTGTATCCCTGTGACCCTCCTATTGACGATGAAACACAGATATTGCATCGGAATTAAATACAAAAGACACAATGCCGACTTAAGTACAAGAAAACTGACTCTTCTTACTCTCTATGTTTGAACCATTCCTGTGACGCTTGTTATAGATTCCGATGCTTCTCTTCAGGTTTACTGTATCCCTGTGACTCTCCTATTGACGATGAAACACAGATATTGCATCGGAATTAAATACAATAGCACAATGCCGACTTATGTACTTTTTACTGTCTATGGTTTGAACCATTCCTGTGACACTAGTTATAGATTCCGATGCTTCGCTTCAGGTTACTGTATCCCTCTGACCTTCTTATTGACGATCAAACACAGAAAATTCATCGGAATTAAATACAAAAGGAACAATGCCGACTCCAGTACAAGAACACTGACTCTTCTTACTGTCTATGGTTTGAACCATTCCTGTAACACTAGTTATAGATTCCGTTGCTTCACTTCAGGTTTACTGGATCCCTCTGACCTTCGTATTGACGATCAAACACAGAAAATTCATCGGAATTAAATACAAAAGGCACAATGCCGACTCAAGTACAAGAAGACTGGCTCTTCTTACTCTCTATGTTTTGAACCATTCCTGTGACACTTGTTATAGATTCCGATGCTTCACTTCAGGTTTACTGTATCCAGCTGACCTGCTTATTGACGATGAAGCACATAAATTGCATCGGAATTAAATACAAAAGGCACAATGCCGACTTAAGTACAAGTAGACTGACTGTACTTACTGTTTATGCTTTGACTCATTCCTGTGACACTACTTATAGATTCCGATGCTTCACTTGAGGTTTACTCTATCCAGCTAACCTTCTTATTGACGATGAAACACAGAAATTGCATCGGAATTAAATACAAAAGACACAATGCCGACTTAAGTACAAGAAAACTGACTCTTCTTACTGTCTAAGTTTGAACCATTCCTGTGACACTAGTTATAGATTCCGATGCTTCACTTCAGGTTTACTGTATCCCTCTGACCTTCGAATTGACGATGAAACACAGAAATTGCATCGGAATTAAATACAAAAGGCACAACGCCGACTTAAGTACAAAGAGACTGACTCTTCATACTGTCTATATTTTGAACCATTCCTGTGACACTAGTTATAGATTCCGATGCTTCACTTCAGGTTTACTGTATCCCTCTGACCTTCTTATTGACGATGAAACTCAGTAATTGCATCAGAATTAAATACAAAAGGCACAATGCCGACCTAAGTACAAGAAAACTGACTCTTCTTACTGTCTATGTTTTGAAGCTTTCCTGTGACACTACTTACAGATTCCGATGCTTCACTTCAGGTTTACAGTAACCCTGTGACCCACTTTTTGACGATGAAACACAGAAATTGCATCGGAATTAAATACAAAAGGCACAATGCCGACTTAAGTACAAGAAAACTGACTCTTCTTACTGTCTATATTTGGAACCATACCTGTGACACTTGTTATTGATTCCGATACTTCACTTCAGGTTCACTGTATCCCTCTGACCTTCTTGTTGACGATGAAACACGTAAATTGCATCGCAAATAAATACAAAAGGCACAATGCCGACTTAAGTACAAGAAGACTGACTCTTCTTACTGTCTATGTTTTCAACCGTTCCTGGGACACTAGTTATAGATTCCGATGCTTGACTTCAGGTTTACTGTATCCCTCTGACCTTCGTATTGACGAAGAAACACAGATATTGCATCGGAATTAAATACAAAAGGCACAATGGCGACTTAAGTACAAGAAGACTGACTCTTCTTACTGTCTATGTCATGATCGATTCCTGTGACACTAGTTATAGATTCCGATGCTTCACTTAAGGTTTACTGTATCCCTCTGACCTTTGTATTGAAGATGAAACACAGAAATTGCATCGGAGTTAAATACAAAAGGCAATATGCCGACGTAAGTACAAGAAAACTGACTATTCTTACTGTCTACGTTTGAACCATTCCTGTGACACTAGTTGTAGATTCCGATGCTTCACTTCAGGTTTACTGTATCCAGCTGACCTGCTTATTGACGATGAAGCACATAAATTGCATCGGAATTAAATACAAAAGGCACAATGCCGACATAAGTATAAGTAGACTGACTGTACTTACTGTTTATACTTTGACTCATTCCTGTTTCACTACTTGTAGATTACGATGCTTCACTTGAGGTTTACTGTATCCAGCTGACCTTCTTATTGACGATAAAACACAGAAATTGCATCGGAATTAAATACAAAAAACACAATGCCGGCTTAAGTACAAGAAAACTGACTCTTCTTACTGTCTATGTTTTGAACCATTCCTGTGACACCAGTTATAGATTCCGATGCTTCACTTCAGGTTTACTGTATCCCTGTGACCATCTTATTGACGAAGAAACACAGATATTGCATCGGAATTAAATACAAAAGGCACAATGCCGACTTAAGTACAAGAAGACTGACTCTTCTTACTGTCTATGTTTGAACCATTCCTGTGACACTAGTTATAGATTCTGATGATTCACTTCAGGTTTATTGTATACCTCTGACCTTCTTATTGACGATGAAACACAGAAAGGGCATCGGAATTATATACAAAGGGCTCAATGCCATCTTAAGTACAAAATGACTGACTCTTCCTACTGTCTATGTTTTGAACCATTCCTGTGACACTAGTTACAGACTCCGATGCTTCACTTCAGGTTTACTGTACCCCTTTATCTTCTTATTGACGATGAAACACAGAAATTGCATCTCAAATAAATACAAAAGGCACAATGCCGACTTAAGTACTTCTTACTGTCTATAGTTTGAACAATTCCTGTGACACTAGTCATAGATTCCGAAGCTTCACTTCAGGTTTACTGTATCCCTCTGACCTTCTTATTGACGATCAAACACAGAAAATTCA
Organism: Schistocerca serialis cubense; assembly: GCF_023864345.2. Classification (NCBI taxonomy): domain Eukaryota; kingdom Metazoa; phylum Arthropoda; class Insecta; order Orthoptera; family Acrididae; genus Schistocerca; species Schistocerca serialis. Next base: position 544,539,720 of record NC_064646.1, on the reverse strand, counting down.
TCGGAATTAAATACAAAAGGCACAATGCCGACTCAAGTACAAGAAGACTGGCTCTTCTTGCTGTCTATGTTTTGAACCATTCCTGTGACCCTAGTTATAGATTCCGTTGCTTCACTTCAGGTTTACTGTATCCCGCTGACCTGCTTATTGACGATGAAGCACATAAATTGCATCGGAATTAAATACAAAAGGCACAATGCCGACTTAAGTACAAGTAGACTGACTGTACTTACTGTTTATGCTTTGAACCATTCCTGTGACACTACTTATAGATTCCGATGCTTCGCTTGAGGTTTACTGTATCCAGCTGACCTTATTATTGACGATGAAACACAGAAATTGCATCGCAATTAAATACAAAATACACAATGCCGACTTAAGTACAAGAGAACTGACTCTTCTTACGGTCGATGTTTTGAACCATTCCTGTGACACTAGTTATAGATTCCGATGCTTCACTTCAGGTTTACTGTATCCCTCTGACCTTCTAATTGACGATGAAAAACATTAATTGCATCGGAATTAAATACAAAAGGCACAATGCCGACTCAAGTCCAAGAAGACTGGCTCTTCTTACTGTCTATGTTTTGAACCATTCCTGTGACACTAGTTATAGATTCCGATGCTTCACTTCAGGTTTACTGTATCCCTCTGACCTTCTTATTGATGAAGAAACACAGATATTGCATCGGAAATACAAAAGGCACCATTCCGACTTAAGTACAAGAAGACTGACTCTTCTTACTGTCTATGTTTTTAACCATTCCTGTGACACTAGTTATAGATTCCGATGCTTCACTTCAGGTTTACTGTGTCCCTCTGACCTTCTTATTGGCGATGAAACACAGAAATTACATCGGAATTAAATACAAAAGGCACAATGCCGACTTAAGTACAAGAAGACTGATTCTTCCTACTGTCTATCATTTGAACCAATCCTGTGACACTAGTTCTAGATTCCGAAGCTTCACTTCAATATTTACTGTATCCCTCTGACCTTCTTATTGACAATGAAAAACAGAAATTGCATCGGAATTAAATACAAAAGGCACAATGCCGACTCAGGTACAAGAAGACTGGCTCTTCTTACTGTCTATGTTTTGAACTATTCCCGTGACACTAGTTATAGATTCCGATGCTTCACTTCAGGTTTACTGTATCCCTCTGACCTTCTTATTGACGATCATACACAGAAAATTCATCGGAATTAAATACAAAAGGCGCAATGCCGACTCCAGTACAAGAACACTGACCCTTCTTACTGTCTATGGTTTGAACCATTCCTGTGACACTAGTTATAGATTGCGATGCTTCACTTCAGGTTTACTGGATCCCTCTGACCTTCGTATTGACGATCAAACACAGAAAATTCATCGGAATTAAATACAAAAGGCACAATGCCGACTCAAGTACAAGAAGACTGGCTCTTCTTACTCTCTATTTTTTGAACCATTCCTGTGACACTAGTTAAAGATTCCGATGCTTCACTTCAGGTTTACTGTATCCAGCTGACCTGCTTATTGACGATGAAGCACATAAATTGCATCGGAATTAAATACAAAAGGCACAATGCCGACTTAAGTACAAGTAGACTGACTGTACTTACTGTTTATGCTTTGACTCATTCCTGTGACACTACTTATAGATTCCGATGCTTCACTTGAGGTTTACTCTATCCAGCTGACCTTCTTATTGACGATGAAACACAGAAATTGCATCGGAATTAAATACAAAAGACACAATGCCGACTTAAGTACAAGAAAACTGACTCTTCTTACTGTCTAAGTTTGAACCATTCCTGTGACACTAGTTATAGATTCCGATGCTTCACTTCAGGTTTACTGTATCCCTCTGACCTTCGAATTGACGATGAAACACAGAAATTGCATCGGAATTAAATACAAAAGGCACAATGCCGACTTAAGTACAAAGAGACTGACTCTTCTTACTGTCTATATTTTGAACCATTCCTGTGACACTAGTTATAGATTCCGATGCTTCACTTCAGGTTTACTGTATCCCTCTGACCTTCTTATTGACGATGAAACTCAGTAATTGCATCAGAATTAAATACAAAAGGCACAATGCCGACCTAAGTACAAGAAAACTGACTCTTCTTACTGTCTATGTTTTGAAGCTTTCCTGTGACACTACTTACAGATTCCGATGCTTCACTTCAGGTTTACAGTAACCCTGTGACCCACTTTTTGACGATGAAACACAGAAATTGCATCGGAATTAAATACAAAAGGCACAATGCCGACTTAAGTACAAGAAAACTGACTCTTCTTACTGTCTATATTTGGAACCATACCTGTGACACTTGTTATAGATTCCGATACTTCACTTCAGGTTCACTGTATCCCTCTGACCTTCTTATTGACGATGAAACACGTAAATTGCATCGCAAATAAATACAAAAGGCACAATGCCGACTTAAGTACAAGAAGACTGACTCTTCTTACTGTCTATGTTTTCAACCGTTCCTGGGACACTAGTTATAGATTCCGATGCTTGACTTCAGGTTTACTGTATCCCTCTGACCTTCGTATTGACGAAGAAACACAGATATTGCATCGGAATTAAATACAAAAGGCACAATGGCGACTTAAGTACAAGAAGACTGACTCTTCTTACTGTCTATGTCATGAACGATTCCTGTGACACTAGTTATGGATTCCGATGCTTCACTTAAGGTTTACTGTATCCCTCTGACCGTTGTATTGAAGATGAAACACAGAAATTGCATCGGAGTTAAATACAAAAGGCAATATGCCGACGTAAGTACAAGAAAACTGACTATTCTTACTGTCTACGTTTGAACCATTCCTGTGACACTAGTTGTAGATTCCGATGCTTCACTTCAGGTTTACTGTATCCAGCTGACCTGCTTATTGACGATGAAGCACATAAATTGCATCGGAATTAAATACAAAAGGCACAATGCCGACATAAGTATAAGTAGACTGACTGTACTTACTGTTTATACTTTGACTCATTCCTGTGACACTACTTATAGATTACGATGCTTCACTTGAGGTTTACTGTATCCAGCTGACCTTCTTATTGACGATAAAACACAGAAATTGCATCGGAATTAAATACAAAAAACACAATGCCGGCTTAAGTACAAGAAAACTGACTCTTCTTACTGTCTATGTTTTGAACCATTCCTGTGACACCAGTTATAGATTCCGATGCTTCACTTCAGGTTTACTGTATCCCTGTGACCATCTTATTGACGAAGAAACACAGATATTGCATCGGAATTAAATACAAAAGGCACAATGCCGACTTAAGTACAAGAAGACTGACTCTTCTTACTGTCTATGTTTGAACCATTCCTGTGACACTAGTTATAGATTCTGATGATTCACTTCAGGTTTACTGTATACCTCTGACCTTCTTATTGACGATGAAACACAGAAAGGGCATCGGAATTATATACAAAGGGCTCAATGCCATCTTAAGTACAAAATGACTGACTCTTCTTACTGTCTATGTTTTGAACCATTCCTGTGACACTAGTTACAGACTCCGATGCTTCACTTCAGGTTTACTGTACCCCTTTGTCTTCTTATTGACGATGAAACACAGAAATTGCATCTCAAATAAATACAAAAGGCACAATGCCGACTTAAGTACTTCTTACTGTCTATGGTTTGAACAATTCCTGTGACACTAGTCATAGATTCCGAAGCTTCACTTCAGGTTTACTGTATCCCTCTGACCTTCTTATAGACGATCAAACACAGAAAATTCATCGGAATTAAATACAAAAGGCACAATGCCGACTCAAGTACAAGAAGACTGGCTCTTCTTGCTGTCTATGTTTTGAACCATTCCTGTGACCCTAGTTATAGATTCCGTTGCTTCACTTCAGGTTTACTGTATCCCGCTGACCTGCTTATTGACGATGAAGCACATAAATTGCATCGGAATTAAATACAAAAGGCACAATGCCGACTTAAGTACAAGTAGACTGACTGTACTTACTGTTTATGCTTTGAACCATTCCTGTGACACTACTTATAGATTCCGATGCTTCGCTTGAGGTTTACTGTATCCAGCTGACCTTCTTATTGACGATGAAACACAGAAATTGCATCGCAATTAAATACAAAAAACACAATGCCGACTTAAGTACAAGAGAACTGACTCTTCTTACGGTCGATGTTTTGAACCATTCCTGTGACACTAGTTATAGATACCGATGCTTCACTTCAGGTTTACTGTATCCCTGTGACCTTCTAATTGACGATGAAAAACATTAATTGCATCGGAATTAAATACAAAAGGCACAATGCCGACTCAAGTCCAAGAAGACTGGCTCTTCTTACTGTCTATGTTTTGAACCATTCCTGTGACACTAGTTATAGATTCCGATGCTTCACTTCAGGTTTACTGTATCCCTCTGACCTTCTTATTGATGAAGAAACACAGATATTGCATCGGAATTAAATACAAAAGGCACCATTCCGACTTAAGTACAAGAAGACTGACTCTTCTTACTGTCTATGTTTTTAACCATTCCTGTGACACTAGTTATAGATTCCGATGCTTCACTTCAGGTTTACTGTGTCACTCTGACCTTCTTATTGGCGATGAAACACAGAAATTACATCGGAATTAAATACAAAAGGCACAATGCCGACTTAAGTACAAGAAGACTGATTCTTCCTACTGTCTATCATTTGAACCAATCCTGTGACACTAGTTCTAGATTCCGAAGCCTCACTTCAATATTTACTGTATCCCTCTGACCTTCTGATTGACAATGAAAAACAGAAATTGCATCGGAATTAAATACAAAAGGCACAATGCCGACTCAGGTACAAGAAGAGTGGCTCTTCTTACTGTCTATGTTTTGAACTATTCCCGTGACACTAGTTATAGATTCCGATGCTTCACTTCAGGTTTACTGTATCCCTCTGACCTTCTTATTGACGATCATACACAGAAAATTCATCGGAATTAAATACAAAAGGCACAATGCCGACTCCAGTACAAGAACACTGACCCTTCTTACTGTCTATGGTTTGAACCATTCCTGTGACACTAGTTATAGATTGCGATGCTTCACTTCAGGTTTACTGGATCCCTCTGACCTTCTTATTGCCGATCAAACACAGAAAATTCATCGGAATTAAATACAAAAGGCACAATGCTGACTCAAGTACAAGAAGACTGGCTTTTCTTACTCTCTATGTTTTGAACCATCCCTGTGACTCTAGTTATAGATTCCGATGCTTCACTTCAGGTTTACTGTCTCCAGCTGACCTGCTTATTGACGATGAAGCACATAAATTGCATCGGAATTAAATACAAAAGGCACAATGCCGACTTAAGTACAAGTAGACTGACTGTACTTACTGTTTATGCTTTGAACCATTCCTGTGACACTACTTATAGATTCCGATGCTTCGCTTGAGGTTTACGGTATCCAGCTGACCTTCGTATTGACGATGAAACACGGAAATTGCATCGGAATTAAATACAAAAAACACAATGCCGACTTAAGTACAAGAGAACTGACTCTTCTTACGGTCTATGTTTTGAAACATTCCTGTGACACTAGTTATAGATTCCGATGCTTCACTATAGGTTAACTGTATCCATATGACCTTCTTTTAGACGAAGAAACACAGATATTGCATCTGAATTAAATACAAAAGGCACCATGCCGACTTAAGTACAAGAAGACTGGCTCTTCTTACTGTCTATGCTTTGAACCATTCCTGTGACACTAGTTACAGATTCCGATGCTTCACTTCAGGTTTACTGTATCCCTCGGACCTTCTTATTGACGAAGAAACACAGATATTGCATCGGAATTAAATACAAAAGGCACAATGCCGACTTCAGTACAAGAAGACTGACTCTTCTTACTGTCTATGTTATGAACCATTCCTGTGACACTAGTTATAGATTCCGATGCTTCACTTCAGGTTTACTGTATCCCTCTGACCTTCGTATTGACGATGAAATACAGAATTTGCAGCGGAATTAAATACAAAATGCACAATGCCGTCTTAAGTACAAAAAGACTGACTCTTCTTACTGTCTATGTTTTGAACCATTCCTGTGACACTAGTTATAGATTACGATGCTTCACTTCAGATTTATTGTATCCCTCTGACCTTCTTTTAGACGATGAAACACAGGAATTGCATCGGAATTTTATACAAAAGGCACAATGCCGACTTAAGTACAAGAAAACTGACTCTTCTTACTGTCTATGTTTGAACCATTCCTGTGACACTAGTAATAGTTTCCGATGCTTCACTTCAGGTTTACTGTATACCTCTGACCTTCTTATTGAGGATCAAACACAGAAAATTCATCGGAATTAAATACGAAAGGCACAATGCCGACTTAAGTACAAGAAGACTGACTCTTCTGAATGTCTATGTTTTGAACCATTCCTGTGACACTTGTTACAGATTCCGATGCTTCACTTCAGTTTTACTGTGACCCTCTGACCTTCTAATTGACGATGAAAAACATAAATTGCATCGGAATTAAATACAAAAGGCACAATACCGACTCAAGTACAAGAAGACTGGGTCTTTATTACTGTCTATGTTTTGAACCATTCCTGTGACACTAGTTATAGATTCCAATGCTTCACTTCAGGTTTACTGTATCCCTCTGACCTTCTTATTGACGAAGAAACACAGATATTGCATCGGAATTAAATACAAAAGGCACCATTCCGACTTAAGTACAAGAAGACTGACTCTTCTTACTGTCTATGTTTTTAACCATTCCTGTGACACTAGTTATAGATTCCGATGCTTCACTTCAGGTTTACTGTGTCCCTCTGACCTTCTTATTGGCGATGAAACACAGAAATTACATCGGAATTAAATACAAAAGGCACAATGCCGACTTAAGTACAAGAAGACTGATTCTTCCTACTGTCTATCATTTGAACCAATCCTGTGACACTAGTTCTAGATTCCGAAGCTTCACTTCAATATTTACTGTATCCCTCTGACCTTCTTATTGACAATGAAAAACAGAAATTGCATCGGAATTAAATACAAAAGGCACAATGCCGACTCAAGTACAAGAAGACTGGGTATTTATTACTGTCTATGTTTTGAACCATTCCTGTGACACTAGTTATAGATTCCAATGCTTCACTTCAGGTTTACTGTATCCCTCTGACCTTCTTATTGACGAAGAAACACAGATATTTCATCGGAATTAAATACAAAAGGCACAATGCCGACTGAAGTACAAGAAGACTGACTCTTTCAATTGTCTTTGTTTTGAACCATTCCGGTGACACTAGTTATAGATACCGATGCTTTACTTCAGGTTTACTGTATCCCTCTGACCTTCTTATTGACGGTGAAACACAGAAACTGCATCGGAAATAAATACAAAAAGCACAACGCCGTCTTAATTACAAGAAGACTGACGCTTCTTACTGTCTATGATTTGACCCATTCCTGTGACACTAGTTATAGATGCCGATGCTTCACTCCAGTTTTACTGTATCCCTCTGACCTTCTTATTGACGATGAAACACAGAAATTGCATCGGAATTAAATACAAAAGGCACAATGTCGACTTAAGTACAAGAAGACCGACTCTTCCTACTGTCTATGTTTTGAACCATTCCTGTGACACTCGTTTTAGATTCCGATGGTTCACTTCAGGTTTACTGTTTCCCTCTGACCTTCTTATTGACGATCAAACACAGAAAATTCATCGGAATTAAATACAAAAGGCACAATGCAGACTCAAGTACAAGAAGACTGGCTCTTCTTACTGTCTATGTTTTGAACCATTCCTGTGACACTAGTTATAGATTCCGATGGTTCACTTCAGGTTTACTGTATGCCACTGACCTTCTTATTGACGATGAGACACAGAAATTGCATAGGAATTACATACAAAAGGCACAATGCCGACTTAAGTACAAGAAAACTGACTCTTCTTACTGTCTATGTTTTGAACCATTCCTGTGTCACTAGTTATAGATTCCGTTGCTTAACTTCAGGTTTACTGTATCCCCCTGACCTTCGTATTGACGATGAAACACAGAAATTGCATCGGAAATAAATAGAAAGGGCACAATGCCGACTTAAGTACAAAAAGACTGACTCTTCTTACTCTCTATGTTTTGAACCATTCCTGTGACAATAGTCATAGATTCCGATGCTTCACTTCAGGTTTACTGTATCCCTCTGACCTTCTTATTGACGATGAAACACAGAAATTGCATCGGAATTAAATACAAAAGGCACAATGCCGACATAAGTACAAGAAAACTAACTCTTCTTACTGTCTAAGTTTTGAACCATTCCTGTGACACTAGTTATAGATTCCGATGCTTCACTTCTGGTTTATTGTATCCCTCTGACCTCCTTGTTGACGATGAAACACAGAAATAGCATCGGAATTTAATACAAAAGGCACAACGCCGACTTAAGTACAAGAAGACTGACTCATCTTACTGTCTATGTTTTGAACCATTCCTGTGACACTAGTTATAGATTCCGATGCTTCACTTCAGTTTTACTGTATCAGTCTGACCTTCTTATTGACGGTGAAACACAGAAATTGCATCTTAATTAAAAACAAAAGGCACAATGCCGACTTAAGTACAAGAAGACTGACTCTTCTTACAGTCTACGTTTTGAACCATTCCTGTGACACTAGTTATAGATTCCGATGCTTCACTTCAGGGTTACTGGATCCCTGTGACCTCCTTATTGACGATGAAACACAGTAATTTCATCGGAATTAAATACAAAAGGCGCAATGCCGACTCAAGTACAAGAAGACTGGCTCTTCTCACTGCCTATGTGTTGAACCATTCCTGTGACACTAGTTATAGATTCCGATGCTTCACTTCAGGTTTACTGTGTCTAGCTGACCTTCTTATTGACGATGAAACACAGAAATTGCATCGGAATTATATACAAAAGGCACAATGCCGACATAAGTACAAGAAGACTGACTCTTCTTACTGTCTATGTTTTGAACCATTCCTGTGACACTAGTTATAGATTCCAATGCTTCACTTCAGGTTTACTGTATCCCTCTGACCTTCTTATTGACGAAGAAACACAGATATTTCATCGGAATTAAATACAAAAGGCACAATGCCGACTGAAGTACAAGAAGACTGACTCTTTCAATTGTCTTTGTTTTGAACCATTCCGGTGACACTAGTTATAGATACCGATGCTTTACTTCAGGTTTACTGTATCCCTCTGACCTTCTTATTGACGGTGAAACACAGAAACTGCATCGGAAATAAATACAAAAAGCACAACGCCGTCTTAATTACAAGAAGACTGACGCTTCTTACTGTCTATGATTTGACCCATTCCTGTGACACTAGTTATAGATGCCGATGCTTCACTCCAGTTTTACTGTATCCCTCTGACCTTCTTATTGACGATGAAACACAGAAATTGCATCGGAATTAAATACAAAAGGCACAATGTCGACTTAAGTACAAGAAGACCGACTCTTCCTACTGTCTATGTTTTGAACCATTCCTGTGACACTCGTTTTAGATTCCGATGGTTCACTTCAGGTTTACTGTTTCCCTCTGACCTTCTTATTGACGATCAAACACAGAAAATTCATCGGAATTAAATACAAAAGGCACAATGCAGACTCAAGTACAAGAAGACTGGCTCTTCTTACTGTCTATGTTTTGAACCATTCCTGTGACACTAGTTATAGATTCCGATGGTTCACTTCAGGTTTACTGTATGCCACTGACCTTCTTATTGACGATGAGACACAGAAATTGCATAGGAATTACATACAAAAGGCACAATGCCGACTTAAGTACAAGAAAACTGACTCTTCTTACTGTCTATGTTTTGAACCATTCCTGTGTCACTAGTTATAGATTCCGTTGCTTAACTTCAGGTTTACTGTATCCCCCTGACCTTCGTATTGACGATGAAACACAGAAATTGCATCGGAAATAAATAGAAAGGGCACAATGCCGACTTAAGTACAAAAAGACTGACTCTTCTTACTCTCTATGTTTTGAACCATTCCTGTGACAATAGTCATAGATTCCGATGCTTCACTTCAGGTTTACTGTATCCCTCTGACCTTCTTATTGACGATGAAACACAGAAATTGCATCGGAATTAAATACAAAAGGCACAATGCCGACATAAGTACAAGAAAACTAACTCTTCTTACTGTCTAAGTTTTGAACCATTCCTGTGACACTAGTTATAGATTCCGATGCTTCACTTCTGGTTTATTGTATCCCTCTGACCTCCTTGTTGACGATGAAACACAGAAATAGCATCGGAATTTAATACAAAAGGCACAACGCCGACTTAAGTACAAGAAGACTGACTCATCTTACTGTCTATGTTTTGAACCATTCCTGTGACACTAGTTATAGATTCCGATGCTTCACTTCAGTTTTACTGTATCAGTCTGACCTTCTTATTGACGGTGAAACACAGAAATTGCATCTTAATTAAAAACAGAAGGCACAATGCCGACTTAAGTACAAGAAGACTGACTCTTCTTACAGTCTACGTTTTGAACCATTCCTGTGACACTAGTTATAGATTCCGATGCTTCACTTCAGGGTTACTGGATCCCTGTGACCTCCTTATTGACGATGAAACACAGAAATTTCATCGGAATTAAATACAAAAGGCGCAATGCCGACTCAAGTACAAGAAGACTGGCTCTTCTCACTGCCTATGTGTTGAACCATTCCTGTGACACTAGTTATAGATTCCGATGCTTCACTTCAGGTTTACTGTGTCTAGCTGACCTTCTTATTGACGATGAAACACAGAAATTGCATCGGAATTATATACAAAAGGCACAATGCCGACTTAAGTACAAGAAGACTGACTCTTCTTACTGTCTATGTTTTGAACCATTCCTGTGACACTAGTTATAGATTCCAATGCTTCACTTCAGGTTTACTGTATCCCTCTGACCTTCTTATTGACGAAGAAACACAGATATTTCATCGGAATTAAATACAAAAGGCACAATGCCGACTGAAGTACAAGAAGACTGACTCTTTCAATTGTCTTTGTTTTGAACCATTCCGGTGACACTAGTTATAGATACCGATGCTTTACTTCAGGTTTACTGTATCCCTCTGACCTTCTTATTGACGGTGAAACACAGAAACTATATCGGAAATAAATACAAAAAGCACAACGCCGTCTTAATTACAAGAAGACTGACGCTTCTTACTGTCTATGATTTGACCCATTCCTGTGACACTAGTTATAGATGCCGATGCTTCACTCCAGTTTTACTGTATCCCTCTGACCTTCTTATTGACGATGAAACACAGAAATTGCATCGGAATTAAATACAAAAGGCACAATGTCGACTTAAGTACAAGAAGACCGACTCTTCCTACTGTCTATGTTTTGAACCATTCCTGTGACACTCGTTTTAGATTCCGATGGTTCACTTCAGGTTTACTGTTTCCCTCTGACCTTCTTATTGACGATCAAACACAGAAAATTCATCGGAATTAAATACAAAAGGCACAATGCAGACTCAAGTACAAGAAGACTGGCTCTTCTTACTGTCTATGTTTTGAACCATTCCTGTGACACTAGTTATAGATTCCGATGGTTCACTTCAGGTTTACTGTATGCCACTGACCTTCTTATTGACGATGAGACACAGAAATTGCATAGGAATTACATACAAAAGGCACAATGCCGACTTAAGTACAAGAAAACTGACTCTTCTTACTGTCTATGTTTTGAACCATTCCTGTGTCACTAGTTATAGATTCCGTTGCTTAACTTCAGGTTTACTGTATCCCCCTGACCTTCGTATTGACGATGAAACACAGAAATTGCATCGGAAATAAATAGAAAGGGCACAATGCCGACTTAAGTACAAAAAGACTGACTCTTCTTACTCTCTATGTTTTGAACCATTCCTGTGACAATAGTCATAGATTCCGATGCTTCACTTCAGGTTTACTGTATCCCTCTGACCTTCTTATTGACGATGAAACACAGAAATTGCATCGGAATTAAATACAAAAGGCACAATGCCGACATAAGTACAAGAAAACTAACTCTTCTTACTGTCTAAGTTTTGAACCATTCCTGTGACACTAGTTATAGATTCCGATGCTTCACTTCTGGTTTATTGTATCCCTCTGACCTCCTTGTTGACGATGAAACACAGAAATAGCATCGGAATTTAATACAAAAGGCACAACGCCGACTTAAGTACAAGAAGACTGACTCATCTTACTGTCTATGTTTTGAACCATTCCTGTGACACTAGTTATAGATTCCGATGCTTCACTTCAGTTTTACTGTATCAGTCTGACCTTCTTATTGACGGTGAAACACAGAAATTGCATCTTAATTAAAAACAGAAGGCACAATGCCGACTTAAGTACAAGAAGACTGACTCTTCTTACTGTCTACGTTTTGAACCATTCCTGTGACACTAGTTATAGATTCCGATGCTTCACTTCAGGGTTACTGGATCCCTGTGACCTCCTTATTGACGATGAAACACAGAAATTTCATCGGAATTAAATACAAAAGGCGCAATGCCGACTCAAGTACAAGAAGACTGGCTCTTCTCACTGCCTATGTGTTGAACCATTCCTGTGACACTAGTTATAGATTCCGATGCTTCACTTCAGGTTTACTGTGTCTAGCTGACCTTCTTATTGACGATGAAACACAGAAATTGCATCGGAATTATATACAAAAGGCACAATGCCGACTTAAGTACAAGAAGACTGACTCTTCTTACTGTCTATGTTTTGAACCATTCCTGTGACACTAGTTATAGATTCCGATGCTTCACTTCAGGTTTACTCTATCCCTCCGACCTTCTTATTGACGATGAAACACAGAAATTGCCTCGGAATTAAATACAAATGGCACAATGCCGAATTCAGTACAAGAAGTCTGACTCTTCATATTGTCTATGTTTTGAACCATTCCTGTGTCACTAGTTATAGATTCCGATGCTTCACTTCAGGTTTACTGTTTCCCTCTGACCTTCTTCTTGACGATGAAACACAGAAATTGCATCGGAATTATATAGAAAAGGCCCAATGCCGTCTTAAGTACAAGAAGACTGACTCTTCTTACTGTCTATGTTTTGAACCATTCCTGTGACACTAGTTATAGATTCCGATGCTTCACTTCAGGTTTTCTGTAACCCTCTGACCTAGTCATTAACGATCAAACACAGAAATTTCATCGGAATTAATTACAAAAGGCACAATGCCGACTCAAGTACAAGTAGACTGGGTCTTCTTAATGTCTATGTTTTGAACCATTCCCGTGACACTAGTTATAGATTCCGATGCTTCACTTCAGGTCTACTGTATCCGGCTGACCATCTAGTTGACGATGAAACACAGCAATTGCATCAGAATGAGATACAAAAGGTACAATGCCGACTTAAGTACAAGAAGACTGACTCTTCTTACTGTCTATGCTTTGAACCATTCCTGTGACACTTGTTACAGATTCCGATGCTTCACTTCAGGTTTACTGTATCCCCCTGACCGTCGTATTGACGATGAAACACAGAAATTGCAGCGGAATTAAATACAAAAGGCACAATGCCCACTCAAGTACAAGAAGACTGACTCTTCCTACTGTCTAAGTTTTGAACCATTCGTGTGACACTAGTTTTAGATTCCGATGCTTTACTTCCGGTTTACTGTAATCCTCTTACATCCAAATTGACGATGAAACACAGAAATAGCATCTTAATTAAATACAAAAGGCACAATGTTGACTTAAGTACAAGAAGACTGACTCTTCTTACTGTCTATGTTTTGAACCATTCCTGTGACACGATTTATAGACTCGGATGCTTCACTTCAGGTTTGCTGTATCCCTATGACCTTCTTATTGACGATGAAACACAGAAATGGCATCGGAATTATATACAAAAGGCTCAATGCCATCTTAAGTACAAAATGACTGACTCTTCTTACTGTCTATGTTTTGAACCATTCCTGTGACACTAGTTACAGACTCCGATGCTTCACTTCAGGTTTACTGTACCGCTTTGTCTTCTTATTGACGATGAAACACAGAAATTGCATCTCAAATAAATACAAAAGGCACAATGCCGACTTAAGTACTTCTTACTGTCTATGGTTTGAACAATTCCTGTGACACTAGTCATAGATTCCGAAGCTTCACTTCAGGTTTACTGTATCCCTCTGACCTTCTTATTGACGATCAAACACAGAAAATTCATCGGAATTAAATACAAAAGGCACAATGCCGACTCAAGTACAAGAAGACTGGCTCTTCTTGCTGTCTATGTTTTGAACCATTCCTGTGACCCTAGTTATAGATTCCGTTGCTTCACTTCAGGTTTACTGTATCCCGCTGACCTGCTTATTGACGATGAAGCACATAAATTGCATCGGAATTAAATACAAAAGGCACAATGCCGACTTAAGTACAAGTAGACTGACTGTACTTACTGTTTATGCTTTGAACCATTCCTGTGACACTACTTATAGATTCCGATGCTTCGCTTGAGGTTTACTGTATCCAGCTGACCTTCTTATTGACGATGAAACACAGAAATTGCATCGCAATTAAATACAAAAAACACAATGCCGACTTAAGTACAAGAGAACTGACTCTTCTTACGGTCGATGTTTTGAACCATTCCTGTGACACTAGATATAGATTCCGATGCTTCACTTCAGGTTTACTGTATCCCTCTGACCTTCTAATTGACGATGAAAAACATAAATTGCATCGGAATTAAATACAAAAGGCACAATGCCGACTCAAGTCCAAGAAGACTGGCTCTTCTTACTGTCTATGTTTTGAACCATTCCTGTGACACTAGTTATAGATTCCGATGCTTCACTTCAGGTTTACTGTATCCCTCTGACCTTCTTATTGATGAAGAAACACAGATATTGCATCGGAATTAAATACAAAAGGCACCATTCCGACTTAAGTACAAGAAGACTGACTCTTCTTCTTGTCTATGTTTTTAACCATTCCTGTGACACTAGTTATAGATTCCGATGCTTCACTTCAGGTTTACTGTGTCCCTCTGACCTTCTTATTGGCGATGAAACACAGAAATTACATCGGAATTAAATACAAAAGGCACAATGCCGACTTAAGTACAAGAAGACTGATTCTTCCTACTGTCTATCATTTGAACCAATCCTGTGACACTAGTTCTAGATTCCGAAGCTTCACTTCAATATTTACTGTATCCCTCTGACCTTCTTATTGACAATGAAAAACAGAAATTGCATCGGAATTAAATACAAAGGGCACAATGCCGACTCCAGTACAAGAACACTGACCCTTCTTACTGTCTATGGTTTGAACCATTCCTGTGACACTAGTTATAGATTGCGATGCTTCACTTCAGGTTTACTGGATCCCTCTGACCTTCTTATTGCCGATCAAACACAGAAAATTCATCGGAATTAAATACAAAAGGCACAATGCTGACTCAAGTACAAGAAGACTGGCTTTTCTTACTCTCTATGTTTTGAACCATCCCTGTGACTCTAGTTATAGATTCCGATGCTTCACTTCAGGTTTCCTGTCTCCAGCTGACCTGCTTATTGACGATGAAGCACATAAATTGCATCGGAATTAAATACAAAAGGCACAATGCCGACTTAAGTACAAGTAGACTGACTGTACTTACTGTTTATGCTTTGAACCATTCCTGTGACACTACTTATAGATCCCGATGCTTCACTTCAGGTTTACTGTATCCCTCTGACCTTCGTATTGACGATGAAACACAGAATTTGCATCGGAATTAAATACAAAATGCACAATGCCGACTTAAGTACAAAAAGACTGACTCTTCTTACTGTCTATGTTTTGAACCATTCCTGTGACACTAGTTATAGATTACGATGCTTCACTTCAGATTTATTGTATTCCTCTGACCTTCTTTTAGACGATGAAACACAGGAATTGCATCGGAATTTTATACAAAAGGCACAATGCCGACTTAAGTACAAGAAAACTGACTCTTCTTACTGTCTATGTTTGAACCATTCCTTTGACACTAGTAATAGTTTCCGATGGTTCACTTCAGGTTTACTGTATCCCTCTGACCTTCTTATTGACGATCAAACACAGAAAATTCATCGGAATTAAATACAAAAGGCACAATGCAGACTCAAGTACAAGAAGACTGGCTCTTCTTACTGTCTATGTTTTGAACCATTCCTGTGACACTAGTTATAGATTCCGATGCTTCTCTTCAGGTTTACTGTATCCAGCTTACCTTCTTATTGTCGATGAAGCACAGAAATTGCATCGGAATTAAATACAAAAGGCACAATGCCGACTGAAGTACAAGAAGACTTACTCTTTCAATTGTCTATGTTTTGAACCATTCCGGTGACACTAGTTATAGATACCGATGCTTTACTTCAGGTTTACTGTATCCCTCTGACCTTCTTATTGACGGTGAAACACAGAAACTGCATCGGAAATAAATACAAAAAGCACAACGCCGACTTAAGTACAAGAAGACTGACGCTTCTTACTGCCTATGATTTGACCCATTCCTGTGACACTAGTTATAGATGCCGATGCTTCACTCCAGTTTTACTGTATCCCTCTGACCTTCTTATTGACGATGAAACACAGAAATTGCATCGGAATTAAATACAAAAGGCACAATGTCGGCTTAAGTACAAGAAGACCGACTCTTCCTACTGTCTATGTTTTGAACCATTCCTGTGACACTCGTTTTAGATTCCGATGCTTCACTTCAGGTTTACTATATCCCTCTGCCCTCCTTAATGACGATGAAACACAGAAATTGCATTTTAATTAAATACAAAACGCACAATGCCGACATAAGTACAAGAAGACTGACTCTTCTTACTGTCTAAGTTTTGAACCGTTCCTGTGACACTAGTTATAGATTGCGATGCTTCACTTCAGGTTTACTCTATCCCTCCGACCTTCTTATTGACGATGAAACACAGAAATTGCATCTTAATTAAATGCAAAAGGCACAATGCCGACTTCAGTACAAGAACACTGACTCTTCTTACTGTCTATGCTTTGAACGATTCCTGCGACACTAGTTATAGATTCCGATGGTTCACTTCAGGTTTACTGTATCCCACTGACCTTCTTATTGACGATGAGACACAGAAATTGCATCGGAATTACATACAAAAGGCACAATGCCGACTTAAGTACAAGAAAACTGACTCTTCTTACTGTCTATGTTTTGAACCATTCCTGTGTCACTAGTTATAGATTCCGTTGCTTAACTTCAGGTTTACTGTATCCCCCTGACCTTCGTATTGACGATGAAACACAGAAATTGCATCGGAAATAAATAGAAAGGGCACAATGCCGACTTAAGTACAAAAAGACTGACTCTTCTTACTCTCTATGTTTTGAACCATTCCTGTGACAATAGTCATAGATTCCGATGCTTCACTTCAGGTTTACTGTATCCCTCTGACCTTCTTATTGACGATGAAACACAGAAATTGCATCGGAATTAAATACAAAAGGCACAATGCCGACATAAGTACAAGAAAACTAACTCTTCTTACTGTCTAAGTTTTGAACCATTCCTGCGACACTAGTTATAGATTCCGATGCTTCACTTCAGGTTTATTGTATCCCTCTGACCTCCTTGTTGACGATGAAACACAGAAATAGCATCGGAATTTAATACAAAAGGCACAACGCCGACTTAAGTACAAGAAGACTGACTCATCTTACTGTCTATGTTTTGAACCATTCCTGTGACACTAGTTATAGATTCCGATGCTTCACTTCAGTTTTACTGTATCAGTCTGACCTTCTTATTGACGGTGAAACACAGAAATTGCATCTTAATTAAAAACAAAAGGCACAATGCCGACTTAAGTACAAGAAGACTGACTCTTCTTACTGTCTACGTTTTGAACCATTCCTGTGACACTAGTTATAGATTCCGATGCTTCACTTCATGGTTACTGGATCCCTGTGACCTTCTTATTGACGATGAAACACAGAAATTTCATCGGAATTAAATACAAAAGGCGCAATGCCGACTCAAGTACAAGAAGACTGGCTCTTCTCACTGCCTATGTGTTGAACCATTCCTGTGACACTAGTTATAGATTCCGATGCTTCACTTCAGGTTTACTGTGTCTAGCTGACCTTCTTATTGACGATGAAACACAGAAATTGCATCGGAATTATATAAAAAAGGCACAATGCCGACTTAAGTACAAGAAGACTGACTCTTCTTACTGTCTATGTTTTGAACCATTCCTGTGACACTAGTTATAGATTCCGATGCTTCACTTCAGGTTTACTCTATCCCTCCGACCTTCTTATTGACGATGAAACACAGAAATTGCCTCGGAATTAAATACAAAAGGCACAATGCCGAATTCAGTACAAGAAGTCTGACTCTTCATATTGTCTATGTTTTGAACCATTCCTGTGTCACTAGTTATAGATTCCGATGCTTCACTTCAGGTTTACTGTATCCCTCTGAACTTCTTCTTGACGATGAAACACAGAAATTGCATCGGAATTATATAGAAAAGGCCCAATGCCGACTTAAGTACAAGAAGACTGACTCTTCTTACTGTCTATGTTTTGAACCATTCCTGTCACTCTAGTTATAGATTCCCATGCCTCACTTCAGGTTTACTGTATTCCTCTGACCTTCTTATTGAGGATAAACACAGAAATTGCATCGGAATTAAATACAAAAGCACAATGCCGACTCAAGTACTAGAAGCCTGACTCTTTTTACTGTCTATGTTTTGAACCATTCCTGTGACACTAGTTATAGATTCCGATGCTTCACTTCAGGTTTTCTGTAACCCTCTGACCTCCTCATTGACGATCAAACACAGAAATTTCATCGGAATTAATTACAATAGGCACAATGCGGACTCAAGTACAAGAAGACTGGGTATTCTTAATGTCTATGTTTTGAACCATTCCCGTGACACTAGTTATGGATTCCGATGCTTCACTTCAGGTCTACTGTATCCGGCTGACCATCTAGTTGACGATGAAACACAGAAATTGCATCAGAATGAAATACAAAAGGTACAATGCCGACTTAAGTACAAGAAGACTGACTCTTCTTACTGTCTATGCTTTGAACCATTCCTGTGACACTTGTTACAGATTCCGATGCTTCACTTCAGGTTTACTGTATCCCCCTGACCGTCGTATTGACGATGAAACACAGAAATTGCAGCGGAATTAAATACAAAAGGCACAATGCCCACTCAAGTACAAGAAGACTGACTCTTCCTACTGTCTAAGTTTTGAACCATTCGTGTGACACTAGTTTTAGATTCCGATGCTTCACTTCCGATTTACTGTAATCCTCTTACATCCTTATTGACGATGAAACACAGAAATAGCATCTTAATTAAATACAAAGGGCACAATGTTGACTTAAGTACAAGAAGACTGACTCTTCTTACTGTCTATGTTTTGAACCATTCCTGTGACACGATTTATAGACTCGGATGCTTCACTTCAGGTTTGCTGTATCCCTATGACCTTCTTATTGACGATGAAACACAGAAATTGCATCTTAATTAAATACAAAATGCACAATGCTAACTTAAGTACAAGAAGACTGACTCTTATTACTGTCTATGTTTTGAACCATTCCTGTGACACTAGTTATAGATTCCGATGCTTCACTTTTGGTTTATCGTATCCCTCTGACCTTCTTACTGACGATGAAACACAGAAATTGCATCGGAATTAAATACGAAAGGCACAATGCTAACTTAAGAACAAGAAGACTGACTCTTATTACTGTCTATGTTTTGAAACATTCCTGTGACACTAATTATAGAATCCGATGCTTCACTTCAGGTTTACTGTATCCAGCTTACCTTCTTATTGTCGATGAAGCACAGAAATTGCATCGGAATTAAATACAAAAGGCACAATGCCGACTGAAGTACAAGAAGACTGACTCTTTTAATTGTCTATGTTTTGAACCATTCCTGTGACACTCGTTTTAGATTGCGATGCTTCACTTCAGGTTTACTGTGTCTAGCTGACCTTCTTATTGACGATGAAACACAGAAATTGCATCGGAATTATATACAAAAGGCACAATGCCGACTTAAGTACAAGAAGACTGACTCTTCTTACTGTCTATGTTTTGAACCATTCCTGTGACACTAGTTATAGATTCCGATGCTTCACTTCAGGTTTACTCTATCCCTCCGACCTTCTTATTGACGATGAAACACAGAAATTGCCTCGGAATTAAATACAAAAGGCACAATGCCGAATTCAGTACAAGAAGTCTGACTCTTCATATTGTCTATGTGTTGAACCATTCCTGTGTCACTAGTTATAGATTCCGATGCTTCACTTGAGGTTTACTGTATCCCTCTGACCTTCTTCTTGACGATGAAACACAGAAATTGCATCGGAATTATATAGAAAAGGCCCAATGCCGACTTAAGTACAAGAAGACTGACTCTTCTTACTGTCTATGTTTTGAACCATTCCTGTCACTCTAGTTATAGATTCCCATGCCTCACTTCAGGTTTACTGTATTCCTCTGACCTTCTTATTGACGATGAAACACAGAAATTGCATCGGAATTAAATACAAAAGCACAATGCCGACTCAAGTACTAGAAGCCTGACTCTTTTTACTGTCTATGTTTCGAACCATTCCTGTGACACTAGTTATAGATTCCGATGCTTCACTTCAGGTTTTCTGTAACCCTCTGACCTCCTCATTGACGATCAGACACAGAAATTTCATCGGATTTAATTACAAAAGGCACAACGCCGACTCAAGTACAAGAAGACTGGGTCTTCTTAATGTCTATGTTTTGAACCATTCCCGTGACACTAGTTATAGATTACGATGCTTCACTTCAGGTCTACTGTATCCGGCTGACCATCTAGTTGACGATGAAACACAGAAATTGCATCAGAATGAAATACAAAAGGTACAATGCCGACTTAAGTACAAGAAGACTGACTCTTCTTACTGTCTATGCTTTGAACCATTCCTGTGACACTTGTTACAGATTCCGATGCCTCACTTCAGGTTTACTGTATCCCCCTGACCGTCGTATTGTCGATGAAACACAGAAATTGCAGCGGAATTAAATACAAAAGGCACAATGCCCACTCAAGTACAAGAAGACTGACTCTTCCTACTGTCTAAGTTTTGAACCATTCGTGTGACACTAGTTTTAGATTCCGATGCTTCACTTCCGGTTTACTGTAATCCTCTTACATCCTTATTGACGATGAAACACAGAAATAGCATCTTAATTAAATACAAAAGGCACAATGTTGACTTAAGTACAAGAAGACTGACTCTTCTTACTGTCTATGTTTTGAACCATTCCTGTGACACGATTTATAGATTCGGATGCTTCACTTCAGGTTTGCTGTATCCCTATGACCGTCGTATTGACGATGAAACTCAGTAATTGCATCGGAATTAAATACAAAAGGCACAATGCAGACTCAAGTACAAGAAGACTGGCTCTTCTTACTGTCTGTGTTTTGAACCATTCCTGTGACACTAGTTATAGATTCCGATGCTTCACTTCAGGATTACTGAATCCAGCTTACCTTCTTATTGTCGATGAAGCACAGAAATTGCATCGGAATTAAATACAAAAGGCACAATGCCGACTGAAGTACAAGAAGACTGACTCTTTTAATTGTCTATGTTTTGAACCATTCCGGTGACACTAGTTATAGATACCGATGTTTTACTTCAGGTTTACTGTATCCCTCTGACCTTCTTATTGACGGTGAAACACAGAAACTGCATCGGAAATAAATACAAAAAGCACAACGCCGACTTAAGTACAAAAAGACTGACGCTTCTTACTGTCTATGATTTGACCCATTCCTGTGACACTAGTTATAGATGCCGATGCTTCACTCCAGTTTTACTGTATCCCTCTGACCTTCTTATTGACGATGAAACACAGAAATTGCATCGGAATTAAATACAAAAGGCACAATGTCGACTTAAGTACAAGAAGACTGACTCTTCTTACTGTCTATGTTTTGAACCATTCCTGTGACACTAGTTATAGATTCCGATGCTTCACTTCAGGTTTACTCTATCCCTCCGACCTTCTTATTGACGATGAAACACAGAAATTGCCTCGGAATTAAATACAAAAGGCACAATGCCGAATTCAGTACAAGAAGTCTGACTCTTCATATTGTCTATGTGTTGAACCATTCCTGTGTCACTAGTTATAGATTCCGATGCTTCACTTGAGGTTTACTGTATCCCTCTGACCTTCTTCTTGACGATGAAACACAGAAATTGCATCGGAATTATATAGAAAAGGCCCAATGCCGACTTAAGTACAAGAAGACTGACTCTTCTTACTGTCTATGTTTTGAACCATTCCTGTCACTCTAGTTATAGATTCCCATGCCTCACTTCAGGTTTACTGTATTCCTCTGACCTTCTTATTGACGATGAAACACAGAAATTGCATCGGAATTAAATACAAAAGCACAATGCCGACTCAAGTACTAGAAGCCTGACTCTTTTTACTGTCTATGTTTCGAACCATTCCTGTGACACTAGTTATAGATTCCGATGCTTCACTTCAGGTTTTCTGTAACCCTCTGACCTCCTCATTGACGATCAGACACAGAAATTTCATCGGATTTAATTACAAAAGGCACAACGCCGACTCAAGTACAAGAAGACTGGGTCTTCTTAATGTCTATGTTTTGAACCATTCCTGTGACACTAGTTATAGATTCCGATGCTTCACTTCAGGTTTACTCTATCCCTCCGACCTTCTTATTGACGATGAAACACAGAAATTGCCTCGGAATTAAATACAAAAGGCACAATGCCGAATTCAGTACAAGAAGTCTGACTCTTCATATTGTCTATGTGTTGAACCATTCCTGTGTCACTAGTTATAGATTCCGATGCTTCACTTGAGGTTTACTGTATCCCTCTGACCTTCTTCTTGACGATGAAACACAGAAATTGCATCGGAATTATATAGAAAAGGCCCAATGCCGACTTAAGTACAAGAAGACTGACTCTTCTTACTGTCTATGTTTTGAACCATTCCTGTCACTCTAGTTATAGATTCCCATGCCTCACTTCAGGTTTACTGTATTCCTCTGACCTTCTTATTGACGATGAAACACAGAAATTGCATCGGAATTAAATACAAAAGCACAATGCCGACTCAAGTACTAGAAGCCTGACTCTTTTTACTGTCTATGTTTCGAACCATTCCTGTGACACTAGTTATAGATTCCGATGCTTCACTTCAGGTTTTCTGTAACCCTCTGACCTCCTCATTGACGATCAGACACAGAAATTTCATCGGATTTAATTACAAAAGGCACAACGCCGACTCAAGTACAAGAAGACTGGGTCTTCTTAATGTCTATGTTTTGAACCATTCCCGTGACACTAGTTATAGATTACGATGCTTCACTTCAGGTCTACTGTATCCGGCTGACCATCTAGTTGACGATGAAACACAGAAATTGCATCAGAATGAAATACAAAAGGTACAATGCCGACTTAAGTACAAGAAGACTGACTCTTCTTACTGTCTATGCTTTGAACCATTCCTGTGACACTTGTTACAGATTCCGATGCCTCACTTCAGGTTTACTGTATCCCCCTGACCGTCGTATTGACGATGAAACACAGAAATTGCAGCGGAATTAAATACAAAAGGCACAATGCCCACTCAAGTACAAGAAGACTGACTCTTCCTACTGTCTAAGTTTTGAACCATTCGTGTGACACTAGTTTTAGATTCTGATGCTTCACTTCCGGTTTACTGTAATCCTCTTACATCCTTATTGACGATGAAACACAGAAATAGCATCTTAATTAAATACAAAAGGCACAATGTTGACTTAAGTACAAGAAGACTGACTCTTCTTACTGTCTATGTTTTGAACCATTCCTGTGACACGATTTATAGATTCGGATGCTTCACTTCAGGTTTGCTGTATCCCTATGACCGTCGTATTGACGATGAAACTCAGAAATTGCATCGGAATTAAATACAAAAGGCACAATGCAGACTCAAGTACAAGAAGACTGGCTCTTCTTACTGTCTGTGTTTTGAACCATTCCTGTGACACTAGTTATAGATTCCGATGCTTCACTTCAGGATTACTGAATCCAGCTTACCTTCTTATTGTCGATGAAGCACAGAAATTGCATCGGAATTAAATACAAAAGGCACAATGCCGACTGAAGTACAAGAAGACTGACTCTTTTAATTGTCTATGTTTTGAACCATTCCGGTGACACTAGTTATAGATACCGATGTTTTACTTCAGGTTTACTGTATCCCTCTGACCTTCTTATTGACGGTGAAACACAGAAACTGCATCGGAAATAAATACAAAAAGCACAACGCCGACTTAAGTACAAAAAGACTGACGCTTCTTACTGTCTATGATTTGACCCATTCCTGTGACACTAGTTATAGATGCCGATGCTTCACTCCAGTTTTACTGTATCCCTCTGACCTTCTTATTGACGATGAAACACAGAAATTGCATCGGAATTAAATACAAAAGGCACAATGTCGACTTAAGTACAAGAAGACCGACTCTTCCTACTGTCTATGTTTGAACCATTCCTGTGACACTCGTTTGAGATTCCGATGCTTCACGTCAGGTTTACTATATCCCTCTGCCCTCCTTAATGACGATGAAACACAGAAATTGCATTTTAATTAAATACAAAACGCACAATGCCGACTTAAGTACAAGAAGACTGACTCTTCTTACTGTCTATGTTTTGAAACATTCCTGTGACACTAGTTATAGATTGCGATGCTTCACTTCTGGTTTACTATATCCCTCTGCCCTCCTTAATGACGATGAAACACAGAAATTGCATTTTAATTAAATACAAAACGCACAATGCCGACTTAAGTACAAGAAAACTGACTCTTCTTACTGTCTATGTTTTGAACCATTCCTGTGTCACTGGTTATAGATTCCGTTGCTTAACTTCAGGTTTACTGTATCCTCCTGACCTTCGTATTGACGAAGAAACACAGAAATTGCATCGGAAATAAATAGAAAGGGCACAATGCCGACTTAAGTACAAATAGACTGACTCTTCTTACTCTCTATGTTTTGAACCATTCCTGTGACAATAGTCATAGATTCCGATGCTTCACTTCAGGTTTACTGTATCCCTCTGACCTTCTTATTGACGATGAAACACAGAAATTGCAACGGAATTAAATACAAAAGGCACAATGCCGACAAAAGTACAAGAAAACTAACTCTTCTTACTGTCTAAGTTTTGAACCATTCCTGTGACACTAGTTATAGATTCCGATGCTTCACTTCAGGTTTATTGTATCCCTCTGACCTCCTTGTTGACGATGAAACACAGAAATAGCATCGGAATTTAATACAAAAGGCACAACGCCGACTTAAGTACAAGAAGACTGACTCATCTTACTGTCTATGTTTTGAACCATTCCTGTGACACTAGTTATAGATTCCGATGCTTCACTTCAGTTTTACTGTATCAGTCTGACCTTCTTATTGACGGTGAAACACAGAAATTGCATCATAATTAAAAACAAAAGGCACAATGCCGACTTAAGTACAAGAAGACTGACTCTTCTTACTGTCTACGTTTTGAACCATTCCTGTGACACTAGTTATAGATTCCGATGCTTCACTTCAGGGTTACTGGATCCCTGTGACCTTCTTATTGACGATGAAACACAGAAATTTCATCGGAATTAAATACAAAAGGCGCAATGCCGACTCAAGTACAAGAAGACTGGCTCTTCTCACTGCCTATGTGTTGAACCATTCCTGTGACACTAGTTATAGATTCCGATGCTTCACTTCAGGTTTACTGTGTCTAGCTGACCTTCTTATTGACGATGAAACACAGAAATTGCATCGGAATTATATACAAAAGGCACAATGCCGACTTAAGTACAAGAAGACTGACTCTTCTTACTGTCTATGTTTTGAACCATTCCTGTCACTCTAGTTATAGATTCCCATGCCTCACTTCAGGTTTACTGTATTCCTCTGACCTTCATATTGACGATGAAACACAGATATTGCATCGGAATTAAATACAAAAGCACAATGCCGACTCAAGTACTAGAAGCCTGACTCTTTTTACTGTCTATGTTTAGAACCATTCCTGTGACACTAGTTATAGATTCCGATGCTTCACTTCAGGTTTTCTGTAACACTCTGACCTCCTCATTGACGATCAAACACAGAAATTTCATCGGAATTAATTACAAAAGGCACAATGCCGACTCAAGTACAAGAAGACTGGGTCTTCTTAATGTCTATGTTTTGAACCATTCCCGTGACACTAGTTATAGATTCCGATGCTTCACTTCAGGTCTACTGTATCCGGCTGACCATCTAGTTGACGATGAAACACAGAAATTGCATCAGAATGAAATACAAAAGGTACAATGCCGACTTAAGTACAAGAAGACTGACTCCTCTTACTGTCTATGCTTTGAACCATTCCTGTGACACTTGTTACAGATTCCGATGCTTCACTTCAGGTTTACTGTATCCCCCTGACCGTCGTATTGACGATGAAACACAGAAATTGCAGCGGAATTAAATAGAAAAGGCACAATGCCCACTCAAGTACAAGAAGACTGACTCTTCCTACTGTCTAAGTTTTGAACCATTCGTGTGACACTAGTTTTAGATTCCGATGCTTCACTTCCGGTTTACTGTAATCCTCTTACATCCTTATCGACGATGAAACACAGATATAGCATCTTAATTAAATACAAAAGGCACAATGTTGACTTAAGTACAAGAAGACTGACTCTTCTTACTGTCTATGTTTTGAACCATTCCTGTGACACGATTTATAGACTCGGATGCTTCACTTCAGGTTTGCTGTATCCCTATGACCTTCTTATTGACGATGAAACACAGAAATTGCATCTTAATTAAATACAAAATGCACAATGCTAACTTAAGTACAAGAAGACTGACTCTTATTACTGTCTATGTTTTGAACCATTCCTTTGACACTAGTTATAGATTCCGATGCTTCACTTTTGGTTTATCGTATCCCTCTGACCTTCTTACTGACGATGAAACACAGAAATTGCATCGGAATTAAATACAAAAGGCACAATGCTAACTTAAGAACAAGAAGACTGACTCTTATTACTGTCTATGTTTTGAAACATTCCTGTGACACTAATTATAGAATCCGATGCTTCACTTCACGTTTACTGTATCCAGCTGACCTTCTTATTGACGATGAAACTCAGAAATTGCATCGGAATTAAATACAAAAGGCACAATGCAGACTCAAGTACAAGAAGACTGGCTCTTCTTACTGTCTATGTTTTTAACCATTCCTGTGACACTAGTTATAGATTCCGATACTTCACTTCAGGTTTACTGTATCCAGCTTACCTTCTTATTGTCGATGAAGCACAGAAATTGCATCGGAATTAAATACAAAAGGCACAATGCCGACTGAAGTACAAGAAGACTGACTCTTTTAATTGTCTATGTTTTGAACCACTCCGGTGACACTAGTTATAGATTCCGATGCTTTACTTCAGGTTTACTGTATCCCTCTGACCTTCTTATTGACGGTGAAACACAGAAACTGCATCGGAAATAAATACAAAAAGCACAACGCCGTCTTAAGTACAAGAAGACTGACGCTTCTTACTGTCTATGATTTGACCCATTCCTGTGACACTAGTTATAGATGCCTATGCTTCACTCCAGTTTTACTGTATCCCTCTGACCTTCTTATTGACGATGAAACACAGAATTTGCATCGGAATTAAATACAAAAGGCACAATGTCGACTTAAGTACAAGAAGACCGACTCTTCCTACTGTCTATGTTTTGAACCATTCCTGTGACACTCGTTTTAGATTCCGATGCTTCACTTCAGGTTTACTATATCCCTCTGCTCTCCTTAATGACGATGAAACACAGAAATTGCATCTTAATTAAATACAAAACGCACAATGCCGACTTAAGTACAAGAAGACTGACTCTTCTTACTGTCTATGTTTTGAACCATTCCTGTGACACTAGTTATAGATTGCGATGCTTCACTTCAGGTTTACTCTATCCCTCCGACCTTCTTATTGACGATGAAACAAAGAAATTGCATCTTAATTAAATGCAAAAGGCACAATGCCGACTTCAGTACAAGAACACTGACTCTTCTTACTGTCTATGCTTTGAACGATTCCTGCGACACTAGTTATAGATTCCGATGGTTCACTTCAGGTTTACTGTATCCCCCTGACCTTCTTATTGACGATGAGACACAGAAATTGCATCGGAATTACATACAAAAGGCACAATGCCGACTTAAGTACAAGAAAACTGACTCTTCTTACTGTCTATGTTTTGAACCATTCCTGTGTCACTAGTTATAGATTCCGTTGCTTAACTTCAGGTTTACTGTATCCCCCTGACCTTCGTATTGACGATGAAACACAGAAATTGCATCGGAAATAAATAGAAAGGGCACAATGCCGACTTAAGTACAAAAAGACTGACTCTTCTTACTCTCTATGTTTTGAACCATTCCTGTGACAATAGTCATAGATTCCGATGCTTCACCTCAGGTTTACTGTATCCCTCTGACCTTCTTATTGACGATGAAACACAGAAATTGCATCGGAATTAAATACAAAAGGCACAATGCCGACATATGTACAAGAAAACTAACTCTTCTTACTGTCTAAGTTTTGAACCATTCCTGTGACACTAGTTATAGATTCCGATGCTTCACTTCAGGTTTATTGTATCCCTCTGACCTCCTTGTTGACGATGAAACACAGAAATAGCATCGGAATTTAATACAAAAGGCACAACGCCGACTTAAGTACAAGAAGACTGAGTCATCTTACTGTCTATGTTTTGAACCATTCCTGTGACACTAGTTATGGATTCCGATGCTTCACTTCAGTTTTACTGTATCAGTCTGACCTTCTTATTGACGGTGAAACACAGAAATTGCATCTTAATCAAAAACAAAAGGCACAATGCCGATTTAAGTACAAGAAGACTGACTCATCTTACTGTCTATGTTTTGAACCATTCCTGTGACACTAGTTATAGATTCCGATGCTTCACTTCAGGGTTACTGGATCCCTGTGACCTTCTTATTGACGATGAAACACAGAAATTTCATCGGAATTAAATACAAAAGGCGCAATGCCGACTCAAGTACAAGAAGACTGGCTCTTCTCACTGCCTATGTGTTGAACCATTCCTGTGACACTAGTTATAGATTCCGATGCTTCACTTCAGGTTTACTGTGTCTAGCTGACCTTCTTATTGACGATGAAACACAGAAATTGCATCGGAATTATATACAAAAGGCACAATGCCGACTTAAGTACAAGAAGACTGACTCTTCTTACTGTCTATCTTTTGAACCATTCCTGTGACACTAGTTATAGATTCCGATGCTTCACTTCAGGTTTACTCTATCCCTCCGACCTTCTTATTGACGATGAAACACAGAAATTGCCTCGGAATTAAATACAAAAGGCACAATGCCGAATTCAGTACAAGAAGTCTGACTCTTCATATTGTCTATGCTTTGAACCATTCCTGTGTCACTAGTTATAGATTCCGATGCTCCACTTCAGGTTTACTGTATCCCTCTGACCTTCTTCTTGACGATGAAACACAGAAATTGCATCGGAATTATATAGAAAAGGCCCAATGCCGACTTAAGTACAAGAAGACTGACTCTTCTTACTGTCTATGTTTTGAACCATTCCTGTCACTCTAGTTATAGATTCCCATGCCTCACTTCAGGTTTACTGTATTCCTCTGACCTTCATATTGACGATGAAACACAGATATTGCATCGGAATTAAATACAAAAGCACAATGCCGACTCAAGTACTAGAAGCCTGACTCTTTTTACTGTCTATGTTTTGAACCATTCCTGTGACACTAGTTATAGATTCCGATGCTTCACTTCAGGTTTTCTGTAACACTCTGACCTCCTCATTGACGATCAAACACAGAAATTTCATCGGAATTAATTACAAAAGGCACAATGCCGACTCAAGTACAAGAAGACTGGGTCTTCTTAATGTCTATGTTTTGAACCATTCCCGTGACACTAGTTATAGATTCCGATGCTTCACTTCAGGTCTACTGTATCCGGCTGACCATCTAGTTGACGATGAAACACAGAAATTGCATCAGAATGAAATACAAAAGGTACAATGCCGACTTAAGTACAAGAAGACTGACTCCTCTTACTGTCTATGCTTTGAACCATTCCTGTGACACTTGTTACAGATTCCGATGCTTCACTTCAGGTTTACTGTATCCCCCTGACCGTCGTATTGACGATGAAACACAGAAATTGCAGCGGAATTAAATAGAAAAGGCACAATGCCCACTCAAGTACAAGAAGACTGACTCTTCCTACTGTCTAAGTTTTGAACCATTCGTGTGACACTAGTTTTAGATTCCGATGCTTCACTTCCGGTTTACTGTAATCCTCTTACATCCTTATCGACGATGAAACACAGATATAGCATCTTAATTAAATACAAAAGGCACAATGTTGACTTAAGTACAAGAAGACTGACTCTTCTTACTGTCTATGTTTTGAACCATTCCTGTGACACGATTTATAGACTCGGATGCTTCACTTCAGGTTTGCTGTATCCCTATGACCTTCTTATTGACGATGAAACACAGAAATTGCATCTTAATTAAATACAAAATGCACAATGCTAACTTAAGTACAAGAAGACTGACTCTTATTACTGTCTATGTTTTGAACCATTCCTTTGACACTAGTTATAGATTCCGATGCTTCCCTTTTGGTTTATCGTATCCCTCTGACCTTCTTACTGACGATGAAACACAGAAATTGCATCGGAATTAAATACAAAAGGCACAATGCTAACTTAAGAACAAGAAGACTGACTCTTATTACTGTCTATGTTTTGAAACATTCCTGTGACACTAATTATAGAATCCGATGCTTCACTTCACGTTTACTGTATCCAGCTGACCTTCTTATTGACGATGAAACTCAGAAATTGCATCGGAATTAAATACAAAAGGCACAATGCAGACTCAAGTACAAGAAGACTGGCTCTTCTTACTGTCTATGATTTTAACCATTCCTGTGACACTAGTTATAGATTCCGATACTTCACTTCAGGTTTACTGTATCCAGCTTACCTTCTTATTGTCGATGAAGCACAGAAATTGCATCGGAATTAAATACAAAAGGCACAATGCCGACTGAAGTACAAGAAGACTGACTCTTTTAATTGTCTATGTTTTGAACCACTCCGGTGACACTAGTTATAGATTCCGATGCTTTACTTCAGGTTTACTGTATCCCTCTGACCTTCTTATTGACGGTGAAACACAGAAACTGCATCGGAAATAAATACAAAAAGCACAACGCCGTCTTAAGTACAAGAAGACTGACGCTTCTTACTGTCTATGATTTGACCCATTCCTGTGACACTAGTTATAGATGCCTATGCTTCACTCCAGTTTTACTGTATCCCTCTGACCTTCTTATTGACGATGAAACACAGAATTTGCATCGGAATTAAATACAAAAGGCACAATGTCGACTTAAGTACAAGAAGACCGACTCTTCCTACTGTCTATGTTTTGAACCATTCCTGTGACACTCGTTTTAGATTCCGATGCTTCACTTCAGGTTTACTATATCCCTCTGCTCTCCTTAATGACGATGAAACACAGAAATTGCATCTTAATTAAATACAAAACGCACAATGCCGACTTAAGTACAAGAAGACTGACTCTTCTTACTGTCTATGTTTTGAACCATTCCTGTGACACTAGTTATAGATTGCGATGCTTCACTTCAGGTTTACTCTATCCCTCCGACCTTCTTATTGACGATGAAACAAAGAAATTGCATCTTAATTAAATGCAAAAGGCACAATGCCGACTTCAGTACAAGAACACTGACTCTTCTTACTGTCTATGCTTTGAACGATTCCTGCGACACTAGTTATAGATTCCGATGGTTCACTTCAGGTTTACTGTATCCCCCTGACCTTCTTATTGACGATGAGACACAGAAATTGCATCGGAATTACATACAAAAGGCACAATGCCGACTTAAGTACAAGAAAACTGACTCTTCTTACTGTCTATGTTTTGAACCATTCCTGTGTCACTAGTTATAGATTCCGTTGCTTAACTTCAGGTTTACTGTATCCCCCTGACCTTCGTATTGACGATGAAACACAGAAATTGCATCGGAAATAAATAGAAAGGGCACAATGCCGACTTAAGTACAAAAAGACTGACTCTTCTTACTCTCTATGTTTTGAACCATTCCTGTGACAATAGTCATAGATTCCGATGCTTCACCTCAGGTTTACTGTATCCCTCTGACCTTCTTATTGACGATGAAACACAGAAATTGCATCGGAATTAAATACAAAAGGCACAATGCCGACATATGTACAAGAAAACTAACTCTTCTTACTGTCTAAGTTTTGAACCATTCCTGTGACACTAGTTATAGATTCCGATGCTTCACTTCAGGTTTATTGTATCCCTCTGACCTCCTTGTTGACGATGAAACACAGAAATAGCATCGGAATTTAATACAAAAGGCACAACGCCGACTTAAGTACAAGAAGACTGAGTCATCTTACTGTCTATGTTTTGAACCATTCCTGTGACACTAGTTATGGATTCCGATGCTTCACTTCAGTTTTACTGTATCAGTCTGACCTTCTTATTGACGGTGAAACACAGAAATTGCATCTTAATCAAAAACAAAAGGCACAATGCCGATTTAAGTACAAGAAGACTGACTCATCTTACTGTCTATGTTTTGAACCATTCCTGTGACACTAGTTATAGATTCCGATGCTTCACTTCAGGGTTACTGGATCCCTGTGACCTTCTTATTGACGATGAAACACAGAAATTTCATCGGAATTAAATACAAAAGGCGCAATGCCGACTCAAGTACAAGAAGACTGGCTCTTCTCACTGCCTATGTGTTGAACCATTCCTGTGACACTAGTTATAGATTCCGATGCTTCACTTCAGGTTTACTGTGTCTAGCTGACCTTCTTATTGACGATGAAACACAGAAATTGCATCGGAATTATATACAAAAGGCACAATGCTGACTTAAGAACAAGAAGACTGACTCTTCTTACTGTCTACGTTTTGAACCATTCCTGTGACACTAGTTATAGATTCCGATGCTTCACTTCAGGGTTACTGGATCCCTGTGACCTTCTTATTGACGATGAAACACAGAAATTTCATCGGAATTAAATACAAAAGACGCAATGCCGACTCAAGTACAAGAAGACTGGCTCTTCTCACTGCCTATGTGTTGAACCATTCCTGTGACACTAGTTATAGATTCCGATGCTTCACTTCAGGTTTACTGTGTCTAGCTGACCTTCTTATTGACGATGAAACACAGAAATTGCATCGGAATTATATACAAGAGGCACAATGCCGACTTAAGTACAAGAAGACTGACTCTTCTTACTGTCTATGTTTTGAACCATTCCTGTGACACTAGTTATAGATTCCGATGCTTCACTTCAGGTTTACTCTATCCCTCCGACCTTCTTATTGACGATGAAACACAGAAATTGCCACGGAATTAAATACAAAAGGCACAATGCCAAATTCAGTACAAGAAGTCTGACTCTTCATATTGTCTATGCTTTGAACCATTCCTGTGTCACTAGTTATAGATTCCGATGCTTCACTTCAGGTTTACTGTATCCCTCTGACCTTCTTCTTGACGATGAAACACAGAAATTGCATCGGAATTATATAGAAAAGGCCCAATGCCGACTTAAGTACAAGAAGACTGACTCTTCTTACGGTCTATGTTTTGAACCATTCCTGTCACTCTAGTTATAGATTCCCATGCCTCACTTCAGGTTTACTGTATTCCTCTGACCTTCATATTGACGATGAAACACAGAAATTGCATCGGAATTAAATACAAAAGCACAATGCCGACTCAAGTACTAGAAGCCTGACTCTTTTTACTGTCTATGTTTTGAACCATTCCTGTGACACTAGTTATAGATTCCGATGCTTCACTTCAGGTTTTCTGTAACACTCTGACCTCCTCATTGACGATCAAACACAGAAATTTCATCGGAATTAATTACAAAAGGCACAATGCCGACTCAAGTACAAGAAGACTGGGTCTTCTTAATGTCTATGTTTTGAACCATTCCCGTGACACTAGTTATAGATTCCGATGCTTCACTTCAGGTCTACTGTATCCGGCTGACCATCTAGTTGACGATGAAACACAGAAATTGCATCAGAATGAAATACAAAAGGTACAATGCCGACTTAAGTACAAGAAGACTGACTCTTCTTACTGTCTATGCTTTGAACCATTCCTGTGACACTTGTTACAGATTCCGATGCTTCACTTCAGGTTTACTGTATCCCCCTGACCTTCGTATTGACGATGAAACACAGAAATTGCAGCGGAATTAAATACAAAAGGCACAATGCCCACTCAAGTACAAGAAGACTGACTCTTCCTACTGTCTAAGTTTTGAACCATTCGTGTGACACTAGTTTTAGATTCCGATGCTTCACTTCCGGTTTACTGTAATCCTCTTACATCATTATCGACGATGAAACACAGATATAGCATCTTAATTAAATACAAAAGGTACAATGCCGACTTAAGTACAAGAAGACTGACTCTTCTTACTGTCTATGCTTTGAACCATTCCTGTGACACTTGTTACAGATTCCGATGCTTCACTTCAGGTTTACTGTATCCCCCTGACCTTCGTATTGACGATGAAACACAGAAATTGCAGCGGAATTAAATACAAAAGGCACAATGCCCACTCAAGTACAAGAAGACTGACTCTTCCTACTGTCTATGTTTTGAACCATTCCTGTGACACGATTTATAGACTCGGATGCTTCACTTCAGGTTTGCTGTATCCCTATGACCTTCTTATTGACGATGAAACACAGAAATTGCATCTTAATTAAATACAAAATGCACAATGCTAACTTAAGTACAAGAAGACTGACTCTTATTACTGTCTATGTTTTGAACCATTCCTGTGACACTAGTTATAGATTCCGATGCTTCACTTTTGGTTTATCGTATCCCTCTGACCTTCTTACTGACGATGAAACACAGAAATTGCGTCGGAATTAAATACAAAAGGCACAATGCTAACTTAAGAACAAGAAGACTGACTCTTATTACTGTCTATGTTTTGAAACATTCCTGTGACACTAATTATAGAATCCGATGCTTCACTTCACGTTTACTGTATCCAGCTGACCTTCTTATTGACGATGAAACTCAGAAATTGCATCGGAATTAAATACAAAAGGCACAATGCAGACTCAAGTACAAGAAGACTGGCTCTTCTTACTGTCTATGTTTTTAACCATTCCTGTGATACTAGTTATAGATTCCGATACTTCACTTCAGGTTTACTGTATCCAGCTTACCTTCTTATTGTCGATGAAGCACAGAAATTGCATCGGAATTAAATACAAAAGGCACAATGCCGACTGAAGTACAAGAAGACTGACTCTTTTAATTGTCTATGTTTTGAACCACTCCGGTGACCACTAGTTATAGATTCCGATGCTTTACTTCAGGTTTACCGTATCCCTCTGACCCTCTTATTGACGGTGAAACACAGAAACTGCATCGGAAATAAATACAAAAAGCACAACGCCGTCTTAAGTACAAGAAGACTGACGCTTCTTACTGTCTATGATTTGACCCATTCCTGTGACACTAGTTATAGATGCCTATGCTTCACTCCAGTTTTACTGTATCCCTCTGACCTTCTTATTGACGATGAAAACAGAATTTGCATCGGAATTAAATACAAAAGGCACAATGTCGACTTAAGTACAAGAAGACCGACTCTTCCTACTGTCTATGTTTTGAACCATTCCTGTGACACTCGTTTTAGATTCCGATGCTTCACTTCAGGTTTACTATATCCCTCTGCTCTCCTTAATGACGATGAAACACAGAAATTGCATTTTAATTAAATACAAAACGCACAATGCCGACTTAAGTACAAGAAGACTGACTCTTCTTACTGTCTATGTTTTGAACCATTCCTGTGACACTAGTTATAGATTGCGATGCTTCACTTCAGGTTTACTCTATCCCTCCGACCTTCTTATTGACGATGAAACAAAGAAATTGCATCTTAATTAAATGCAAAAGGCACAATGCCGACTTCAGTACAAGAACACTGACTCTTCTTACTGTCTATGCTTTGAACAATTCCTGCGACACTAGTTATAGATTCCGATGGTTCACTTCAGGTTTACTGTATCCCCCTGACCTTCTTATTGACGATGAGACACAGAAATTGCATCGGAATTACATACAAAAGCCACAATGCCGACTTAAGTACAAGAAAACTGACTCTTCTTACTGTCTATGTTTTGAACCATTCCTGTGTCACTAGTTATAGATTCCGTTGCTTAACTTCAGGTTTACTGTATCCCCCTGACCTTCGTATTGACGATGAAACACAGAAATTGCATCGGAAATAAATAGAAAGGGCACAATGCCGACTTAAGTACAAAAAGACTGACTCTTCTTACTCTCTATGTTTTGAACCATTCCTGTGACAATAGTCATAGATTCCGATGCTTCACTTCAGGTTTACTGTATCCCTCTGACCTTCTTATTGACGATGAAACACAGAAATTGCATCGGAATTAAATACAAAAGGCACAATGCCGACATGAGTACAAGAAAACTAACTCTTCTTACTGTCTAAGTTTTAAACCATTCCAGTGACACTAGTTATAGATTCCGATGCTTCACTTCAGGTTTATTGTATCCCTCTGACCTCCTTGTTGACGATGAAACACAGAAATAGCATCGGAATTTAATACAAAAGGCACAACGCAGACTTAAGTACAAGAAGACTGAGTCATCTTACTGTCTATATTTGAACCATTCCTGTGACACTAGTTATGGATTCCGATGCTTCACTTCAGTTTTACTGTATCAGTCTGACCTTCTTATTGACGGTGAACCACAGAAATTGCATCTTAATTAAAAACAAAAGGCACAATGCCGATTTAAGTACAAGAAGACTGACTCTTCTTACTGTCTATGTTTTGAACCATTCCTGTGACACTAGTTATAGATTCCGATGCTTCACTTCAGGGTTACTGGATCCCTGTGACCTTCTTATTGACGATGAAACACAGAAATTTCATCGGAATTAAATACAAAAGGCGCAATGCCGACTCAAGTACAAGAAGACTGGCTCTTCTCACTGCCTATGTGTTGAACCATTCCTGTGACACTAGTTATAGATTCCGATGCTTCACTTCAGGTTTACTGTGTCTAGCTGACCTTCTTATTGACGATGAAACACAGAAATTGCATCGGAATTATATACAAAAGGCACAATGCTGACTTAAGAACAAGAAGACTGACTCTTCTTACTGTCTATGTTTTGAACCATTCCTGTGACACTAGTTATAGATTCCGATGCTTCACTTCAGGTTTACTCTATCCCTCCGACCTTCTTATTGACGATGAAACACAGAAATTGCCTCGGAATTAAATACAAAAGGCACAATGCCGAATTCAGTACAAGAAGTCTGACTCTTCATATTGTCTATGTTTTGAACCATTCCTGTGTCACTAGTTATAGATTCCGATGCTTCACTTCAGGTTTACTGTATCCCTCTGACCTTCTTCTTGACGATGAAACACAGAAATTGCATCGGAATTATATAGAAAAGGCCCAATGCCGACTTAAGTACAAGAAGACTGACTCTTCTTACTGTCAATGTTTTGAACCATTCCTGTCACTCTAGTTATAGATTCCCATGCCTCACTTCAGGTTTACTGTATTCCTCTGACCTTCTTATTGACTATGAAACACAGAAATTGCATCGGAATTAAATACAAAAGCACAATGCGGACTCAAGTACTAGAAGCCTGACTCTTTTTACTGTCTATGTTTTGAACCATTCCCGTGACACTAGTTATAGATTCCGATGCTTCACTTCAGGTCTACTGTATCCGGCTGACCATCTAGTTGACGATGAAACACAGAAATTGCATCGGAATGAAACACAAAAGGTACAATGCCGACTTAAGTACAAGAAGACTGACTCTTCTTACTGTCTATGCTTTGAACCATTCCTGTGACACTTGTTACAGATTCCGATGCTTCACTTCAGGTTTACTGTATCCCCCTGACCGTCGTATTGACGATGAAACACAGAAATTGCAGCGGAATTAAATACAAAAGGCACAATGCCCACTCAAGTACAAGAAGACTGACTCTTCCTACTGTCTAAGTTCTGAACCATTCGTGTGACACTAGTTTTAGATTCCGATGCTTCACTTCCGGTTTACTATAATCCTCTTATATCCTTATTGACGATGAAACACAGAAATAGCATCTTAATTAAATACAAAAGGCACAATGTTGACTTAAGTACAAGAAGACTGACTCTTCTTACTGTCTATGCTTTGATCCATTCCTGTGACACGATTTATAGACTCGGATGCTTCACTTCAGGTTTGCTGTATCCCTATGACCTTCTTATTGACGATGAAACACAGAAATTGCATCTTAATTAAATACAAAATGCACAATGCTAACTTAAGAACAAGAAGACTGACTCTTATTACTGTCTATGTTTTGAACCATTCCTGTGACACTAGTTATAGATTCCAATGCTTCACTTTTGGTTTATCGTATCCCTCTGACCTTCTTACTGACGATGAGACACAGAAATTGCATCGGAATTACATACAAAAGGCACAATGCCTACTTAAGTACAAGAAGACTGACTCTTCCTACTGTCTATGCTTTGAACCATTCCTGTGACACTCGTTTTAGATTCCGACGCTTCACTTCTGGTTTACTATATCCCTCTGCCCTCCTTAATGACGATGAAACACAGAAATTGCATTTTAATTAAATACAAAACGCACAATGCCGACTTAAGTACAAGAAGACTGACTCTTCTTACTGTCTATGTTTTGAACCATTCCTGTGACACTAGTTATAGATTCCGATGCTTCACTCCAGGTTTACTGTATCCCTTGGACCTTCTTATTGACGATGAAACACAGAAACTGCATCGGAAATAATACAAGAGGCACACTGCCGATTTAAGTACAAGTAGACTGACTCTTCTTACTGTCTATGATTTGAACCATTCCTGTGACACTAGTTATAGTTTCCGATTCTTCACTCCAGGTTTACTATATCCCTTGGACCTTCTTATTGACGATGACACACAGAAATTGCATCGGAATTAAATACAAAACGCAGAATGCCGACTTAAGTACAAGAAGACTGACTCCTCTTACTGTCTATGTTTTGAACCATTCCGGTGACACTAGTTATAGATTGCGATGCTTCACTTCCGGTTTACTCTATCCCTCCGACCTTCTTATTGACGATGAAACACAGAAATTGCATCTTAATTAAATGCAAAAGGCACAATGCCGACTTCAGTACAAGAACACTGACTCTTCTTACTGTCTATGCTTTGAACGATTCCTGCGACACTAGTTATAGTTTCCGATGGTACACTTCAGGTTTACTGTATCCCCCTGACCTTCTTATTGACGATGAGACACAGAAATTGCATCGGAATTACATACAAAAGGCACAATGCCGACTTAAGTACAAGAAAACTGACTCTTCTTACTGTCTATGTTTTGAACCAATCCTGTGTCACTAGTTATAGATTCCGTTGCTTAACTTCAGGTTTACTGTAACCCCCTGACCTTCGTATTGACGATGAAACACAGAAATTGCATCGGAAATAAATAGAAAGGGCACAATGCCGACTTAAGTACAAAAAGACTGACTCTTCTTACTCTCTATGTTTTGAACCATTCCTGTGACAATAGTCATAGATTCCGATGCTTCACTTCAGGTTTACTGTATCCCTCTGACCTTCTTATTGACGATGAAACACAGAAATTGCATCGGAATTAAATAAAAAAGGCACAATGCCGACATAAGTACAAGAAAACTAACTCTTCTTACTGTCTAAGTTTTGAACCATTCCTGTGACACTAGTTATAGATTCCGATGCTTCACTTCAGGTTTATTGTATCCCTCTGACCTCCTTGTTGACGATGAAACACAGAAATAGCATCGGAATTTAATACAATAGGCACAACGCCGACTTAAGTACAAGTAGACTGACTCATCTTACTGTCTATGTTTTGAACCATTCCTGTGACACTAGTTATGGATTCCGATGCTTCACTTCAGTTTTACTGTATCAGTCTGACCTTCTTATTGACGGTGAAACACAGAAATTGCATCTTAATTAAAAACAAAAGGCACAATGCCGATTTAAGTACAAGAAGACTGACTCTTCTTACTGTCTATGTTTTGAACCATTCCTGTGACACTAGTTATAGATTCCGATGCTTCACTTCAGGGTTACTGGATCCCTGTGACCTTCTTATTGACGATGAACACAGAAATTTTATCGGAATTAAATACAAAAGGCGCAATGCCGACTCAAGTACAAGAAGACTGGCTCTTCTCACTGCCTATGTGTTGAACCATTCCTGTGACACTAGTTATAGATTCCGATGCTTCACTTCGGGTTTACTGTGTCTAGCTGACCTTCTTATTGACGATGAAACACAGAAATTGCATCGGAATTATATACAAAAGCACAATGCCGACTCAAGTACTAGAAGCCTGACTCTTTTTACTGTCTATGTTTTGAACCATTCCCGTGACACTAGTTATAGATTCCGATGCTTCACTTCAGGTTTTCTGTAACCCTCTGACCTCCTCATTGACGATCAAACACAGAAATTTCATCGGAATTAATTACAAAAGGCACAATGCCGACTCAAGCACAAGAAGACTGGGTCTTCTTAATGTCTATGTTTTGAACCATTCCCGTGACACTAGTTATAGATTCCGATGCTTCACTTCAGGTTTACTGTATCCCCCTGACCTTCGTATTGACGATGAAACACAGAAATTGCAGCGGAATTAAATACAAAAGGCACAATGCCCACTCAAGTACAAGAAGACTGACTCTTCCTACTGTCTAAGTTTTGAACCATTCGTGTGACACTAGTTTTAGATTCCGATGCTTCACTTCCGGTTTACTGTAATCCTCTTACATCATTATCGACGATGAAACACAGATATAGCATCTTAATTAAATACAAAAGGCACAATGTTGACTTAAGTACAAGAAGACTGACTCTTCTTACTGTCTATGTTTTGAACCATTCCTGTGACACGATTTATAGACTCGGATGCTTCACTTCAGGTTTGCTGTATCCCTATGACCTTCTTATTGACGATGAAACACAGAAATTGCATCTTAATTAAATACAAAATGCACAATGCTAACTTAAGTACAAGAAGACTGACTCTTATTACTGTCTATGTTTTGAACCATTCCTGTGACACTAGTTATAGATTCCGATGCTTCACTTTTGGTTTATCGTATCCCTCTGACCTTCTTACTGACGATGAAACACAGAAATTGCGTCGGAATTAAATACAAAAGGCACAATGCTAACTTAAGAACAAGAAGACTGACTCTTATTACTGTCTATGTTTTGAAACATTCCTGTGACACTAATTATAGAATCCGATGCTTCACTTCACGTTTACTGTATCCAGCTGACCTTCTTATTGACGATGAAACTCAGAAATTGCATCGGAATTAAATACAAAAGGCACAATGCAGACTCAAGTACAAGAAGACTGGCTCTTCTTACTGTCTATGTTTTTAACCATTCCTGTGATACTAGTTATAGATTCCGATACTTCACTTCAGGTTTACTGTATCCAGCTTACCTTCTTATTGTCGATGAAGCACAGAAATTGCATCGGAATTAAATACTAAAGGCACAATGCCGACTGAAGTACAAGAAGACTGACTCTTTTAATTGTCTATGTTTTGAACCACTCCGGTGACACTAGTTATAGATTCCGATGCTTTACTTCAGGTTTACCGTATCCCTCTGACCTTCTTATTGACGGTGAAACACAGAAACTGCATCGGAAATAAATACAAAAAGCACAACGCCGTCTTAAGTACAAGAAGACTGACGCTTCTTACTGTCTATGATTTGACCCATTCCTGTGACACTAGTTATAGATGCCTATGCTTCACTCCAGTTTTACTGTATCCCTCTGACCTTCTTATTGACGATGAAACACAGAATTTGCATCGGAATTAAATACAAAAGGCACAATGTCGACTTAAGTACAAGAAGACCGACTCTTCCTACTGTCTAAGTTTTGAACCATTCCTGTGACACTCGTTTTAGATTCCGATGCTTCACTTCAGGTTCACTATATCCCTCTGCTCTCCTTAATGACGATGAAACACAGAAATTGCATCGGAATTATATACAAAAGGCACAATGCTGACTTAAGAACAAGAAGACTGACTCTTCTTACTGTCTATGTTTTGAACCATTCCTGTGACACTAGTTATAGATTCCGATGCTTCACTTCAGGTTTACTCTATCCCTCCGACCTTCTTATTGACGATGAAACACAGAAATTGCCTCGGAATTAAATACAAAAGGCACAATGCCGAAATCAGTACAAGAAGTCTGACTCTTCATATTGTCTATGTTTTGAACCATTCCTGTGTCACTAGTTATAGATTCCGATGCTTCACTTCAGGTTTACTGTATTCCTCTGACCTTCTTATTGACGATGAAACACAGAAATTGCATCGGAATTAAATACAAAAGCACAATGCGGACTCAAGTACTAGAAGCCTGACTCTTTTTACTGTCTATGTTTTGAACCATTCCCGTGACACTAGTTATAGATTCCGATGCTTCACTTCAGGTCTACTGTATCCGGCTGACCATCTAGTTGACGATGAAACACAGAAATTGCATCGGAATGAAACACAAAAGGTACAATGCCGACTTAAGTACAAGAAGACTGACTCTTCTTACTGTCTATGCTTTGAACCATTCCTGTGACTCTTGTTACAGATTCCGATGCTTCACTTCAGGTTTACTGTATCCCCCTGACCGTCGTATTGACGATGAAACACAGAAATTGCAGCGGAATTAAATACAAAAGGCACAATGGCCACTCAAGTACAAGAAGACTGACTCTTCCTACTGTCTAAGTTCTGAACCATTCGTGTGACACTAGTTTTAGATTCCGATGCTTCACTTCCGGTTTACTATAATCCTCTTATATCCTTATTGACGATGAAACACAGAAATAGCATCTTAATTAAATACAAAAGGCACAATGTTGACTTAAGTACAAGAAGACTGACTCTTCTTACTGTCTATGCTTTGATCCATTCCTGTGACACGATTTATAGACTCGGATGCTTCACTTCAGGTTTGCTGTATCCCTATGACCTTCTTATTGACGATGAAACACAGAAATTGCATCTTAATTAAATACAAAATGCACAATGCTAACTTAAGAACAAGAAGACTGACTCTTATTACTGTCTATGTTTTGAACCATTCCTGTGACACTAGTTATAGATTCCAATGCTTCACTTTTGGTTTATCGTATCCCTCTGACCTTCTTACTGACGATGAGACACAGAAATTGCATCGGAATTACATACAAAAGGCACAATGCCTACTTAAGTACAAGAAGACCGACTCTTCCTACTGTCTATGTTTTGAACCATTCCTGTGACACTCGTTTTAGATTCCGACGCTTCACTTCTGGTTTACTATATCCCTCTGCCCTCCTTAATGACGATGAAACACAGAAATTGCATTTTAATTAAATACAAAACGCACAATGCCGACTTAAGTACAAGAAGACTGACTCTTCTTACTGTCTATGTTTTGAACCATTCCTGTGACACTAGTTATAGATTCCGATGCTTCACTCCAGGTTTACTGTATCCCTTGGACCTTCTTATTGACGATGAAACACAGAAACTGCATCGGAAATAATACAAGAGGCACACTGCCGATTTAAGTACAAGTAGACTGACTCTTCTTACTGTCTATGATTTGAACCATTCCTGTGACACTAGTTATAGTTTCCGATTCTTCACTCCAGGTTTACTATATCCCTTGGACCTTCTTATTGACGATGACACACAGAAATTGCATCGGAATTAAATACAAAACGCAGAATGCCGACTTAAGTACAAGAAGACTGACTCCTCTTACTGTCTATGTTTTGAACCATTCCGGTGACACTAGTTATAGATTGCGATGCTTCACTTCCGGTTTACTCTATCCCTCCGACCTTCTTATTGACGATGAAACACAGAAATTGCATCTTAATTAAATGCAAAAGGCGCAATGCCGACTTCAGTACAAGAACACTGACTCTTCTTACTGTCTATGCTTTGAACGATTCCTGCGACACTAGTTATAGTTTCCGATGGTACACTTCAGGTTTACTGTATCCCCCTGACCTTCTTATTGACGATGAGA
The DNA here is from genome assembly GCF_023864345.2 of Schistocerca serialis cubense. Taxonomy (NCBI): domain Eukaryota; kingdom Metazoa; phylum Arthropoda; class Insecta; order Orthoptera; family Acrididae; genus Schistocerca; species Schistocerca serialis. The sequence continues at coordinate 544,495,234 of NC_064646.1, read as the reverse complement.
CACAGAAATTGCATCGGAATTACATACAAAAGGCACAATGCCGACTTAAGTACAAGAAAACTGACTCTTCTTACTGTCTATGTTTTGAACCAATCCTGTGTCACTAGTTATAGATTCCGTTGCTTAACTTCAGGTTTACTGTAACCCCCTGACCTTCGTATTGACGATGAAACACAGAAATTGCATCGGAAATAAATAGAAAGGGCACAATGCCGACTTAAGTACAAAAAGACTGACTCTTCTTACTCTCTATGTTTTGAACCATTCCTGTGACAATAGTCATGGATTCCGATGCTTCACTTCAGGTTTACTGTATCCCTCTGACCTTCTTATTGACGATGAAACACAGAAATTGCATCGGAATTAAATACAAAAGGCACAATGCCGACATAAGTACAAGAAAACTAACTCTTCTTACTGTCTAAGTTTTGAACCATTCCTGTGACACTAGTTATAGATTCCGATGCTTCACTTCAGGTTTATTGTATCCCTCTGACCTCCTTGTTGACGATGAAACACAGAAATAGCATCGGAATTTAATACAAAAGGCACAACGCCGACTTAAGTACAAGTAGACTGACTCATCTTACTGTCTATGTTTTGAACCATTCCTGTGACACTACTTATGGATTCCGATGCTTCACTTCAGGTTTACTCTATCCCTCCGACCTTCTTATTGACGATGAAACACAGAAATTGCCTCGGAATTAAATACAAAAGGCACAATGCCGATTTAAGTACAAGAAGACTGACTCTTCATATTGTCTATGTTTTGAACCATTCCTGTGTCACTAGTTATAGATTCCGATGCTTCACTTCAGGTTTACTGTGTCCCTCTGACCTTCTTCTTGACGATGAAACACAGAAATTGCATCGGAATTATATAGAAAAGGCCCAATGCCGACTTAAGTACAAGAAGACTGACTCTTCTTACTGTCAATGTTTTGAACCATTCCTGTCACTCTAGTTATAGATTCCCATGCCTCACTTCAGGTTTACTGTATTCCTCTGACCTTCTTATTGACGATGAAACACAGAAATTGCATCGGAATTAAATACAAAAGCACAATGCGGACTCAAGTACTAGAAGCCTGACTCTTTTTACTGTCTATGTTTTGAACCATTCCCGTGACACTAGTTATAGATTCCGATGCTTCACTTCAGGTCTACTGTATCCGGCTGACCATCTAGTTGACGATGAAACACAGAAATTGCATCGGAATGAAACACAAAAGGTACAATGCCGACTTAAGTACAAGAAGACTGACTCTTCTTACTGTCTATGCTTTGAACCATTCCTGTGACACTTGTTACAGATTCCGATGCTTCACTTCAGGTTTACTGTATCCCCCTGACCTTCGTATTGACGATGAAACACAGAAATTGCAGCGGAATTAAATACAAAAGGCACAATGCCCACTCAAGTACAAGAAGACTGACTCTTCCTACTGTCTAAGATTTGAACCATTCGTGTGACACTAGTTTTAGATTCCGATGCTTCACTTCCGGTTTACTGTAATCCTCTTACATCATTATCGACGATGAAACACAGATATAGCATCTTAATTAAATACAAAAGGCACAATGTTGACTTAAGTACAAGAAGACTGACTCTTCTTACTGTCTATGTTTTGAACCATTCCTGTGACACGATTTATAGACTCGCATGCTTCACTTCAGGTTTGCTGTATCCCTATGACCTTCTTATTGACGATGAAACTCAGAAATTGCATCTTAATTAAATACAAAATGCACAATGCTAACTTAAGTACAAGAAGACTGACTCTTATTACTGTCTATGTTTTGAACCATTCCTGTGACACTAGTTATAGATTCCGATGCTTCACTTTTGGTTTATCGTATCCCTCTGACCTTCTTACTGACGATGAAACACAGAAATTGCATCGGAATTAAATACAAAAGGCACAATGCTAACTTAAGAACAAGAAGACTGACTCTTATTACTGTCTATGTTTTGAAACATTCCTGTGACACTAATTATAGAATCCGATGCTTCACTTCACGTTTACTGTATCCAGCTGACCTTCTTATTGACGATGAAACTCAGAAATTGCATCGGAATTAAATACAAAAGGCACAATGCAGACTTAAGTACAAGAAGACTGACTCTTCTTACTGTCTATGTTTTGAACCATTCCTGTGACACTAGTTATAGATTCCGATGCTTCACTTCAGGTTTACTGTATCCCTCTGACCTCCTCATTGACGATGAAACTCAGAAATTGCATCTTAATTAAATACAAAAGGCACAATGCTAACTTAAGTACAAGAAGACTGACTCATATTACTGTCTATGCTTTGAACCATTCCTGTGACACTATTTATAGATTCCGATGCTTCACTTCAGGTTTACCGTATCCCTCTGACCTTCTTATTGACGATGAAACACAGAAATTGCATCGGAATTAAATACAAAAGGCACAATGCCGACTTAAGTACAAGAAGACTGACTCTTCTTACTGTCTATGTTTTGAACAATTCCTGTGACACCAATTATAGATTCCGGTACTTCACTTCTGGTTTACTGTATCCCTCTGACCTTCTTATTGACGATGAAACACAGAAATTGCATCGGAATTAAATACAAAAAAAACAATGCCAACTCAAGTGCAAGAAGACTGGCTCTTTTTACTGTCTATGTTTTGAACCATTAGTGTGACACTAGTTTTAGATTCCGATGCTTCACTTCAGGTTTACTGTATCCCTCTGACCTCCTCGTTGACGATGAAACACAGAAATTGCATCTTAATTAAATACAAAAGGCACAATGCTAACTTAAGAACAAGAAGACTGACTCTTCTTACTGTCTATGTTTGAACCATTCCTGTGACACTAGTTATAGATTCCGATGCTTCACTTCAGATTTACTGTATCCCTCTGACCTCCTTGTTGACGATGGAACAAAGAAATAGCATCGTAATTAAGTACAAATGTCACATTGCCGACTTAAGTACAAGAAAACTGACCCTTCTTACTACCTATGTTTTGAACCATTCGTGTGACACTACTTATAGATTCCGATGCTTCACTTCAGGTTTACTGTATCCCTCTGACCTTCTCATTGACGGTCAAACACAGATATTTCATCGGAATTAGATACAAAATGGCACAATGCCGACTCAAGTACAGGAAGACTGGTTCTTCATACTGTCTATGTTTTGAACCATTCCCGTGACACTAGTTATCGATTCCGATGCTTCACTTCTGGTTTACTTTATCACTCTGACCTTCATATTGACGATGAAACACAGAAATTGTATCGGAATTATATACAAAAAGCACAATGCCGACTTAAGTACTAGAAGACTGACTCTTCTTTCTGTCTATGTTTTGAACCTTTCCTGTGACACTAGTTATAGATTCCGATGCTTCACTTTAGGTTTACTGTATCCCTCTGACCTTCTAATTGACGATGAAACACAGAAATTGCATCGGAATTAAACACAACAGGAACAATGCCGACTCAAGTACAAGACGACTGGCTCTTCTTACTGTCTATTTTTTTAACCATTCCTGTGACACTAGTTTTAGATTCCGATGCTTCACTTCAGGTATACTCTATCCCTCTGACCTCCTCATTAACGATGAAACACAGAAATTGCATCTTAATTAAATACAAGAGGCACATTGCTAACTTAAGTACAAGAAAACTGACTCTTCTTACTGCCTATGTTTTGAACCATTCCTGTGACACTAGTTATAGATTCCGATGCTTCACTTCAGGTTTACTGTATCCCTCTGACCTTCTCATTGACGGTCATACACAGAAATTTCATCGGAATTAAATAGAAAAGGCACAATGCCGATTTAAGTACAAGATGTCTGACTCTTCCTACTGTCTATGTTTTCAACCATTCCTGTGACACTAGTCATAGATTCCGATGCTTCACTTCAGGTTTACTGTATCCCTCTGACCTTCTTATTGACGATGAAACACAGAAATTGCATCGGAATTAAACACAACAGGAGCAATGCCGACTCAAGTACAAGACGACTGGCTCTTCTTACTGTCTATTTTTTGAACCATTCCTGTGACACTAGTTTTAGATTCCGATGCTTCACTTCATGTTTACTCTATCCCTCTGACCTCCTCATTGACGATGAAACACAGAAATTGCATCTTAATTAAATACAAGAGGCGCATTGCTAACTTAAGTACAAGAAAACTGACTCTTCTTACTGCCTATGTTTTGAACCATTCGTGTGACACTAGTTTTAGATTCCGATGCTTTACTTCCGGTTTACTGTAATCCTCTTACATCCTTATTGACGATGAAACAAAGAAATAGCATCTTAATTAAATACAAAAGGCACAATGTTGACTTAAGTACAAGAAGACTGACTCTTCTTACTGTCTATGTTTTGAACCATTCCTGTGACACTAGTTATAGATTCCGATGCTTCACTTTTGGTTTATCGTATCCCTCTGACCTTCTTACTGACGATGAAACACAGAAATTGCATCGGAATTAAATACAAAAGTAACAATGCCGACTCAAATACAAGAAGACTGGCTCTTCTTACTGTCTATGTTTTGAAACATTCCCGTGACACTAGTTTTAGATTCCGATGCTTCACTTCAGGTTTACTGTATCCCTCTGACCTCCTCATTGACGATGAAACACAGAAATTGCATCTTAATTAAATACAAAAGGCACAATGCTAACTTAAGTACAAGAAGACTGACTCATATTACTGTCTTTGCTTTGAACCATTCCTGTGACACTATTTATAGATTCCGATGCTTCACTTCACGTTTACTGTATCCAGCTGACCTTATTATTGACGATGAAACTCAGAAATTGCATCGGAATTAAATACAAAAGGCACAATGCAGACTTAAGTACAAGAAGACTGACTCTTCTTACTGTCTATGTTTTGAACCATTCCTGTGACACTAGTTATAGAATCCGATGCTTCACTTCACGTTTACTGTATCCAGCTGACCTTATTATTGACGATGAAACTCAGAAATTGCATCGGAATTAAATACAAAAGGCACAATGCAGACTTAAGTACAAGAAGACTGACTCTTCTTACTGTCTATGTTTTGAACCATTCCTGTGACACTAGTTATAGATTCCGATGCTTCACTTCAGGTTTACTGTATCCCTCTGACCTCCTCATTGACGATGAAACACAGAAATTGCATCTTAATTAAATACAAAAGGCACAATGCTAACTTAAGTACAAGAAGACTGACTCATATTACTGTCTTTGCTTTGAACCATTCCTATGACACTATTTATAGATTCCGATGCTTCACTTCAGGTTTACCGTATCCCTCTGACCTTCTTATTGACGATGAAACACAGAAATTGCATCGGAATTAAATACAAAAGGCACAATGCCGACATAAATACAAGAAGACTGACTCTTCTTACTGTCTATGATTTGAACAATTCCTGTGACACAAGTTATAGATTCCGATGCTTCACTTCAGGTTTACTGTATCCCTCTGACCTTCTTATTGACGATGAAACACAGAAATTGCATCGGAATTAAATACAAAAATAACAATGCCAACTCAAGTGCAAGAAGACTGGCTCTTTTTACTGTCTATGTTTTGAACCATTACTGTGACACTAGTTTTAGATTCCGATGCTTCACTTCAGGTTTACTGTATCCCTCTGACCTCCTCGTTGACGATAAAACACAGAAATTGCATCTTAATTAAATACAAAAGGCACAATGCTAACTTAAGAACAAGAAGACTGACTCTTCTTACTGTCTATGTTTGAACCATTCCTGTGACACTAGTTATAGATTCCGATGCTTCACTTCAGGTTTACTGTATCCCTCTGACCTCCTTGTTGACGATGAAACAAAGAAATAGCATCGTAATTAAATACAAATGTCACATTGCCGACTTAAGTACAAGAAAACTGACCCTTCTTACTACCTATGTTTTGAACCATTCGTGTGACACTACTTATAGATTCCGATGCTTCACTTCCGGTTTACTGTATCCCTCTGACCTTCTCATTGACGGTCAAACACAGAAATTTCATCGGAAGTAAGTACAAAATGGCACAATGCCGACTCAAGTACACGAAGACTGGCTCTTCATACTGTCTATGTTTTGAACCATTCCCGTGACACTAGTTATCGATTCCGATGCTTCACTTCTGGTTTACTTTATCACTCTGACCTTCATATTGACGATGAAACACAGAAATTGTATCGGAATTATATACAAAAAGCACAATGCCGACATAAGTACTAGAAGACTGACTCTTCTTTCTGTCTATGTTTTGAACCATTCCTGTAACACTAGTTTTAGATTCCGATGCTTCACTTCAGGTTTACTGTATCCCTCTGACCTCCTCATTGACGATGAAACACAGAAATTGCATCTTAACTAAATACAAGAGGCACATTGCTAACTTAAGTACAAGAAAACTGACTCTTCTTACTGCCTATGTTTTGAACCATTCCTGTGACACTAGTTATAGATTCCGATGCTTCACTTCAGGTTTACTGTATCCCTCTGACCTTCTCATTGACGGTCAAACACAGAAATTTCATCGGAATTAAATACAAAAGGAACAATGCCGACGCATGTACACGAAGACTGCCTCTTCTTACTGTCTATGTTTTGAACCATTCCCGTGACACTATTTATAGATTGCGATGCTTCACTTCAGTTTTACTGTATCTCTCCGACCTTCTTATTGACGATGAAACACAGACATTGCATCGGAATTTAATACAAAAGGCACAAAGCCGACTCAAGTACTAGAAGACTGACTCTTCTTACTGTCTTTGCTTTGAACCACTCCTGTGACACTGGTTATAGATTCCGATGCTTCACATCAGTTTTACTGTATCCCTCTGACCTTCTTATTGTTGATGAAATACAGAGATTGCATCGGAATTAAATACAAAAGGCACAATGCCGACTCAAGTACTAGAAGACTGACTCTTCTTACTGTCTATGTTTTGAACCATTCCTGCGACACTAGTTATAGATTCCCATGCTTCACATCAGGTTTACTGTATCCCTCTGACCTTCTTATTGACGATGAAACACAGAAATTGCATCATAATTAAATACAAAAGGCACAATAGCGACTTAAGTACAAGAAGACTGACTCTTCTTACTGTCTATGTTTTGAACCATTACTGTGACACTAGTTATAGATACCGATGCTTCACTTCAGCTTTACTGTATCCCTCTGACCTTCGAATTGACGATGAAACACAGAAATTGCATCGGAATTAAATACAAAAGCACAATGCCGCCTCAAGTACTAGAAGACTGACTCTTTTTACTGTCTATGTTTTGAACCATTCCTGTGACACTAGTTATAGATTCCGATGCTTCACTTCAGGTTTTCTGTAACCCTCTGACCTCCTCATTGACGATCAAACACAGAAATTTCATCGGAATTAATTACAAAAGGCACAATGCCGACTCAAGTACAAGAAGACTGGGTCTTCTTAATGTCTATGTTTTGAACCATTCCCGTGACACTAGTTATAGATTCCGATGCTTCACTTCAGGTCTACAGTATCCGGCTGACCATCTAATTGACGATGAAACACAGAAATTGCATCGGAATGAAATACAAAAGTACAATGCCGACTTAAGTACAAGAAGACTGACTCTTCTTACTGTCTTTGTTTTGAACCATTCCTGTGACACCGGTTATAGATTCCGATGCTTCACATCAGTTTTACTGTATCCTTCTGACCATCTTATTGTTGATGAAATACAGAAATTGCATCGGAATTAAATACAAAAGGCACAATGCCGACTCAAGTACTAGAAGACTCACTCTTCTTACTGTCTATGTTTTGAACCATTCCTGTGACACTAGTTATAGATTCCGATGCTTCACTTCAGGTTTACTGTATCCCCCTGACCGTCGTATTGACGATGAAACACAGAAATTGCAGCGGAATTAAATACAAAAGGCACAATGCCCACTCAAGTACAAGAAGACTGGCTCTTCCTCCTGTCTATGACTTGAACCGTTCCTGTGACACTAGTTATAGATTCCGATGCTTCACTTTAGGTTTACTGTATCCAGCTGACCTTCTTATTGACGATGAAACACAGAAATTGCATCAGAATTAAATACAAAAGGCACAATGCCGACTTACGTGCAAGAAGACTGACCCTTCCTACTGTCTATGTTTTGAACAGTTCGTGTGACACTAGTTTTAGATTCCGATGCTTCACTTCCGGTTTACTGTTATCCTCTTACATCCTTATTGACGATGAAACACAGAAATAGCATCTTAATTAAATACGAAAGGCACAATGTTGACTTAAGAACAAGAAGACTGACTCTTCTTACTGTCTATGTTTTGAACCATTCCTGTGACACGATTTATAGACTCCGATGCTTCACTTCAGGTTTACTGTATCCCTCTGACCTTGTTATTGACGATGAAACACAGAAATTGCATCTTAATTAAATACAAAAGGCACAATGCTAACTTAAGAACAAGAAGACTGACTCTTCTTACTGTCTATGTTTGAACCATTCCTGTGACACTAGTTATAGATTCCGATGCTTCACTTCAGGTTTACTGTATCCCTCTGACCTCCTTGTTGACGATGAAACAAAGAAATAGCATCGTAATTAAATACAAATGTCACATTGCCGACTTAAGTACAAGAAAACTGACCCTTCTTACTACCTATGTTTTGAAGCATTCTTGTGACACTACTTATAGATTCCGATGCTTCACTTCAGGTTTACTGTATCCCTCTGACCTTCTCATTGACGGTCAAACACAGAAATTTCATCGGAAGTAAATACAAAATGGCACAATGCCGACGCATGTACACGAAGACTGGCTCTTCATACTGTCTATGTTTTGAACCATTCCCGTGACACTAGTTATCGATTCCGATGCTTCAATTCTGGTTTACTTTATCACTCTGACCTTCATATTGACGATGAAACACAGAAATTGTATCGGAATTATGTACAAAAAGCACAATGCCGACTTAAGTACTAGAAGACTGACTCTTCTTTCTGTCTATGTTTTGAACCTTTCCTGTGACACTAGTTATAGATTCCGATGCTTCACTTTAGGTTTACTGTATCCCTCCGACCTTCTTATTGACGATGAAACACAGAAATTGCATCGGAATTAAACACAACAGGAACAATGCCGACTCAAGTACAAGACGACTGGCTCTTCTTACTGTCTATTTTTTGAACCATTCCTGTAACACTAGTTTTAGATTCCGATGCTTCACTTCAGGTTTACTGTATCCCTCTGACCTCCTCATTGACGATGAAACACAGAAATTGCATCTTAACTAAATACAAGAGGCACATTGCTAACTTAAGTACAAGAAAACTGACTCTTCTTACTGCCTATGTTTTGAACAATTCCTGTGACACTAGTTATAGATTCCGATGCTTCACTTCAGGTTTACTGTATCCCTCTGACCTTCTCATTGACGGTCAAACACAGAAATTTCATCGGAATTAAATACAAAAGGAACAATGCCGACGCATGTACACGAAGACTGGCTCTTCTTACTGTCTATGTTTTGAACCATTCCCGTGACACTAGTTATAGATTGCGATGGTTCACTTCAGTTTTACTGTATCTCTCCGACCTTCTTATTGACGATGAAACACAGACATTGCATCGGAATTTAATACAAAAGGCACAAAGCCGACTCAAGTACTAGAAGACTGACTCTTCTTACTGTCTTTGCTTTGAACCACTCCTGTGACACTGGTTATAGATTCCGATGCTTCACATCAGTCTTACTGTATCCCTCTGACCTTCTTATTGATGATGAAATACAGAAATTGCATCGGAATTAAATGCAAAAGGCACAATGCCAACTCAAGTACTAGAAGACTGACTCTTCTTACTGTCTATGTTCTGAACCATTCCAGCGACACTAGTTATAGATTCCCATGCTTCACATCAGGTTTACTGTATCCCTCTGACCTTCTTATTGACTATGAAACACAGAAATTGCATCATAATTAAATACAAAAGGCACAATAGCGACTTAAGTACAAGAAGACTGACTCTTCTTACTGTCTATGTTTTGAACCATTCCTGTGACACTAGTTATAGATACCGATGCTTCACTTCAGTTTTACTGTATCCCTCTGACCTTCGAATTGACGATGAAACACAGAAATTGCATCGGAATTAAATACAAAAGCACAATGCCGACTCAAGTACTAGAAGACTGACTCTTTTTACTGTCTATGTTTTGAACCATTCCTGTGACACTAGTTATAGATTCCGATGCTTCACTTCAGGTTTTCTGTAACCCTCTGACCTCCTCATTGACGATCAAACACAGAAATTTCATCGGAATTAATTACAAAAGGCACAATGCCGACTCAAGTACAAGAAGACTGGGTCTTCTTAATGTCTATGTTTTGAACCATTCCCGTGACACAAGTTATAGATTCCGATGCTTCACTTCAGGTCTACTGTATCCGGCTGACCATCTAATTGACGATGAAACACAGAAATTGCATCGGAATGAAATACAAAAGGTACAATGCCGACTTAAGTACAAGAAGACTGACTCTTCTTACTGTCTTTGTTTTGAACCATTCCTGTGGCACCGGTCATAGATTCCGATGCTTCACATCAGTTTTACTGTATCCCTCTGACCATCTTATTGTTGATGAAATACAGAAATTGCATCGGAATTAAATACAAAAGGCACAATGCCGACTCAAGTACTAGAAGACTCACTCTCCTTACTGTCTATGTTTTGAACCATTCCTGTGACACTAGTTATAGATTCCGATGCTTCACTTCAGGTTTACTGTATCCCCCTGACCGTCGTATTGACGATGAAACACAGAAATTGCAGCGGAATTAAATACAAAAGGCACAATGCCCACTCAGGTACAAGAAGACTGGCTCTTCCTCCTGTCTATGACTTGAACCGTTCCTGTGACACTAGTTATAGATTCCGATGCTTCACTTTAGGTTTACTGTATCCAGCTGACCTTCTTATTGACGATGAAACACAGAAATTGTATCAGAATTAAATACAAAAGGCACAATGCCGACTTACGTGCAAGAAGACTGACCCTTCCTACTGTCTATGTTTTGAACAGTTCGTGTGACACTAGTTTTAGATTCCGATGCTTCACTTCCGGTTTACTGTTATCCTCTTACATCCTTATTGACGATGAAACACAGAAATAGCATCTTAATTAAATACGAAAGGCACAATGTTGACTTAAGTACAAGAAGACTGACTCTTCTTACTGTCTATGTTTTGAACCATTCCTGTGACACGATTTATAGACTCCGATGCTTCACTTCAGGTTTACTGTATCCCTCTGACCTTGTTATTGACGATGAAACACAGGAATTGCATCGAAATTAAATACAAAAGGCACAATGCCGACTCAAGTACTAGAAGACTGACTCATCTTACTGTCTTTGTTTTGAACCATTCCAGTGACACTAGTTATGGATTCCGATGCTTCACTTCAGGTTTACTGTATGCCTCTGACCTTCTTATTGGCGATAAAATACAGAAACTGCATCCGAATTAAATACAAAAGGCACAATGCCGACTCAAGTACTAGAAAACAGACTCTTCTTACTGTCTATGTTTTGAACCATTCCTGTGACACTAGTTATAGATTCCGATGCTTCACTTCAGGTTTACTGTATCCCCCTGACCGTCGTATTGACGATGAAACACAATAATCGCATCGGAATTAAATACAGAAGGCACAATGCCGACTCAAGTACAAGAAGACTGGCTCTTCTTCCTGTGTATATTTTGAACCATTCCTGTGACACTAGTTATGGATTCCGATGCTTCACTTCAGGTATACTGTATCCAGCTGACCTTCTTATTGACGATGAAACTCAGAAATTGCATCGAAATTAAATACAAGAGGCACAATGCCGATTCAAGTACAAGAAGACTGGCTCTTCTTCCTGTGTATGTTTTGAACAATTCCTGTGAAACTAGTTATAGATTCCGATGCTTCACTTCAGGTTTACTGTATCCCTCTGACCTTCTAATTGACGATGAAACACAGAAATTGCATCGGAATTAAATTCAAAAATAACAATGCCGACTCAAGTGCAAGAAGACTGGCTCTTTTTACTGTCTATACTTTCAACCATTGCTGTGACACTAGTTTTAGATTCCGATGCTTCACTTCAGGTTTACTGTATCCCTCTGACCTCCTCGTTGACGATGAAACACAGAAATTGCATCTAAATTAAATACAATAGGCACAATGCTAACTTAAGGACAAGAAGACTGACTCTTCTTACTGTCTATGTTTTGAACCATTCCTGTGACACTACTTATAGATTCCGATGCTTCACTTCAGGTTTACTGTATCCCTCTGACCTTCTTAATGACGATGAAACACAGATATTGCATCGGAATTAAATACAAAAGGCACAAACCCGATTCAAGTACTAGAAGACTGACTTTTCTTACTGTCCATGCTTTGAACCATTCCTGCGACACTAGCTATAGATTCCGCTGCTTCACTTCAGGTTTACTGTATCCCTCTGACCTTCTTATTGACGATGAAACACAGAAATTGCATCGGAATTAAATACAAAAGGCACAAACCCGATTCAAGTACTAGAAGACTGACTTTTCTTACTGTCCATGCTTTAACCCTTCCTGCGACACTAGCTATAGATTCCGCTGCTTCACTTCAGGTTTACTGTATCCCCCTGACCGTCGTATTGGATATGAAACACATTAATTGCATCGGAATTAAATACAAAAGGTACAATGCCGACTGAATTACAAGAAGTCTGGCTCTTCTTACTGTCTGTGCTTTGAACCTTTCCTTTGACACCGGTTTTAGATTCCGATGCTTCACTTCAGGTTTACTGTAATCCCTTGGACCTTCTTAGTGACGACGAAACACAGAAATTGCATCGGAATTAAATACAAAAGGCACAATGCCGACTTTAATACAAGAAGACTGACTCTTCTTACTGTCTATGTTTTGAACCATTCCTGTGACAATAGTCATAGATTCCGATGCTTCACTTCTGGTTTACTGTATCCCTCTGACCTTCTTACTGACGATGAAACCCAGAAATTGCATCGGAATTAAATACTAAAGGCACAATGCCGACTTAAGTACAAGAAAACTAACTCATTTTACTGTCTATGTTCTGAACCTTACCTGTGACACCGGTTTTAGATTCCGATGCTTCACTTCAGGTTTGCTGTATCCCTTGGACCTTCTTAGTAACGACGAAACACAGAAATGGCATCGGAATGAAATACAAAAGGCACAATGCCGACTTAAGTACAAGAAGACTGACTCTTCTTACTGTCTATGATTTGAACCATTCCTGTGACACTAGTTTTAGATTCTGATGCTTCACTTCTGGTTTACTGTATCCCTCTGACCTCCTTATTGACGATGAAACACAGAAATTGCAACATAATTAAATACAAAAGGCACAATGCTGACCTAAGTACAAGAAGACTGACTCTTCTTACTGACTATGTTTTGAACCATTCCTGTGACACTATTTATAGATTCCGATGCTTCACTTCAGGTTTACTGTATCCCTCTGACCTTCTTATTGACGATGAAACACAGAAATTGCATCGGAATTAAATACAAAATGAACAATGCCGACTCAAGTATAAGAAGACTGGCTCCTCTTACTGTCTATGTTTTGAACCATTCCTGTGACACTAGTTCTAGATTCCGATGCTTCACTTCAGATTTACTGTATCCCTGACCTTCTTATTGACGATGAAACACAGAAATAGCATCGGAATTAAATACAAGGGCACAATGCCGACTTAAGTACAAAAAGACTGACTCTTCTTACTCTCTATGTTTTGAACCATTCCTGTGACAATAGTCATAGATTCCGATGCTTCACTTTAGGTTTACTGTATCCCTCTGACCTTCCTATTGACGATGAAACACAGAAATTGCATCGGAATTAAATACAAAAGGCACAATGCAGCAAATAAGTACAAGAAAACTAAATCTTCTTACTTTCTACGTTTTGAACCATTCCTGTGACACTAGTTATAGATTCCGATGCTTCACTTCAGGTTTACTGTATCCATCTGACCTCCTTGTTGACGATGAAACACAGAAATAGCATCGGAATTAAATACAAAAGGCATATTGCCGACTTAAGTACAAGAAAACTGACTCTTCTTACTGCCTATGTTTTGAACCATTCCTGTGCCACTAGTTATAGATTCCGATGCTTCACTTCAGGTTTACTGTATCCAGCTGTCCTTCCTATTGACGATGAAACACAGAAATTGCATCGCAATAAAATGCAAAAGGCACAATGCCGACTTACGTACAAGAAGACTGACTCTTCTTACTGTCTATGTTTTGAACCATTCCTGTGACACTAGTTATAGATTCCGATGCCTCACTTCAGTTTTACTGTATCCCTCTGACCTTCTTGTTGACGATGAAACAAAGATATTGCATCGGAATTAAATACAAAAGGCACAATGCCGACTTAAGTACTAGAAGACTGACTCTTCTTACTGTCTATGTTTTAAACCATTCCTGTGACACTAGTTATAGATTCCGATGCTTCACTTCAGGTTTACTGTATTCCTCTGACCGTCGTATTGACGATGAAACACAGAAATTGCATCGGAATTAAATACAAAAGGCACAATGCCGACATAAGTACTAGAAAACTAACTCTTCTTACTGTCTAAGTTTTGAACCATTCCTGTGACACTAGTTATAGATTCCGATGCTTCACTTCAGGTTTACTGTATCCCTCTGACCTCCTTGTTGACGATGAAACACAGAAATAGCATCGGAATTAAATACAAAAGGCACATTGCCAACTTAAGTACAAGAAAACTGACTCTTCTTACTGCCGATGCTTTGGACCATTCCTGTGGCACTAGTTATAGATTCCGATGCTCCACTTCAGGTTTTCTGTATCCCTCTGACCTCCTCATTGACGATCAAACACAGAAATTTCATCGGAATTAAATACAAGTGGCACAATGCCGACTTAAGTACAAGAAGACTGACTCTTCTTACTGTCTATGTTTTGAACCGTTCCTGTGACACTAGTTATAGATTCAGATGCTTCACTTCAGTTATACTGTATCCCTTTGACCATCTTATTGGCGATGAAATAAAGAAATTGCATTTGAATTAAATACAAAAGGCACAATGCTGACCCAAGTACTAGATGGCTGACCCTTCTTACTGTCTATGTTTTAACCATTCCTGTGACAATAGTCATAGATTCCGATGCTTCACTTCAGGTTTACTGTATCCCTCTGACCTTCCTATTGACGATGAAACACAGAAATTGCATCGGAATTAAATACAAAAGGCACAATGCCGCAAATAAGTACAAGAAAACTAAATCTTCTTACTGTCTAAGTTTAGAACCATTCCTGTGACACTAGTTATAGATTCCGATGCTTCAGGTTTACTGTATCCCTCTGACCTCCTTGTTGACGATGAAACACAGAAATTGCATCGGATTAAAATACAAAAGGCATATTGCCGACTTAAGTACAAGAAAACTGACTCTTCTTACTGCCTATGTTTTGAACCATTCCTGTGCCACTAGTTATAGATTCCGATGCCTCACTTCAGTTTTACAGTATCCCTCTGACCTTCTTATTGACGATGAAACAAAGAAATTGCATCGGAATTAAATACAAAAGGCACAATGCCGACTTAAGTACAAGAAGACTGACTCTTCTTACTGTCTATGTTTTGAACCATTCCTGTGACACTAGTTATAGATTCCGATGCTTCACTTCAGGTCTACTGTATTCCTCTGACCGTCGTATTGACGATGAAACACAGAAATTGCATCGGAATTAAATACAAAAGGCACAATGCCGACTCAAGTACAAGAAGACTGGCTCTTCTTCCTGTCCATGTTATGAACCATTCCTGTGACACTAGCTATAGTTTCCGATGCTTCACTTTAGGTTTACTGTATCCAGCTGACTTTCTTATTGACGATGAAGCAAAGAAATTGCATCGGAATTAAATACAAAAGGCACAATGCCGACTTAAGTACAAGAGGACTGACTCTTCTTACTGTCTATGTTTTGAACCATTCCTGTGACACTAGTTATAGATTCCGATGCTTCACTTCAGGTTTACTGTATCCCTCTGACCTTCTTCTTGACGATGAAACGCAGAAATTGCATCGGAATTAAATACAAAAGGAACAATGCCGACTCATGTACAAGAAGACTGACTCTTCTTACTCTCTATGTTTTGAACCATTCCTGTGATAATAGTCATAGATTCCGAAGCTTCACTTCAGATTAACTGTTTCCCTCTGACCTTTTTATTGACGATGAAACACAGAAATTGCATCGGAATTAAACACAAAAGGCACAATGCCGACATAAGTACAAGAAAACTAACTCTTCTTACTGTCTAAGTTTTGAACCATTCCTGTGACACTAGTTATAGATTCCGATGCTTCACTACAGGTTTACTGTATCCCTCTGACTTCCTTGTTGACGATGATACACAGAAATAGCATCGGAATTAAATACAAAAGGCACATTGCCAACTTAAGTACAAGAAAACTGACTCTTCTTACTGCCGATGCTTTGGACCCTTCCTGTGCCACTAGTTATAGATTCCGATGCTTCACTTCAGGTTTTCTGTATCCCTATGACCTTCTCATTGACGATCAAACACAGAAATTTCATCGGAATTAAATACAAATGGCACAATGACGACTTAAGTACATGAAGACTGACTCTTCTTACTGTCTTTGTTTTGAACCGTTCCTGTGACACTAGTTATAGATTCCGATCACTTCAGTTATGCTGTATCCCTTTGACCTTCTTATTGGCGATGAAATACAGAAATTGCATTCGAATTAAATACAAAAGGCAGAATGCTGACCCAAGTACTAGAAGGCAGAGTCTTCTTACTGTCTATGTTTTGAACCATTCCTGTGACACTAGTTATAGATTCCGATGCTTCACTTTAGGTTTACTGTATCCCTCTGACCTTCTTATTGACGATGAAACACAAAAATTGCATCGGAATTATATACGGAAGGCACAATGCCGACTTTAAGTACAAGAAGACTGACTCTTCTTACTGTCTATGTTTTGAACCATTCCTGTGACACTAGTTATAGATTCCGATGCTTCACTTCAGGATTACTGTATCCCTCTGACCTTCTTATTGACGATGAAACACAGAAATTGTATCTTAATTAAATACATAAGGCACAATGCCGACTTAAGTACAAGATGACTGACTCTTCTTACTGTCTATGGTTTGAACCATTCCTGTGACACTAGTTATAGATTTCGATGCTTCACTTCAGGTTTTCTGTATCACTCTGACGGTCTTATTGACGATGAAACACAGAAATTGGATCGGAATTAAATACAAAAGGCACAATGCAGACTGAAGTACAAGAAGTCTGGCTCTTCTTACTGTCTATGCTTTGAACCTTTCCTGTGACACCGGTTTTAGATTCCGATGCTTCACTTCAGGTTTACTGAATCCCTTGGACATTCTTAGTGACGACGAAACAGAGAAATTGCATCGGAATTAAATAAAAAAGGCACAATGCCGACTTAAGTACAAGAAGACTGACTCTTATTACTGTCTATGTTTTGAACCATTCCTGTGACAATAGTCATAGATTCCGATGCTTAACTTCAGGTTTAATGTATCCCTCTGACCTTCTTACTGACGATGAAACCCAGAAATTGCATCGGAATTAAATACTAAAGGCACAATGCCGACTTAAGTACATGTAATCTAACTCTTCTTACTGTCTATGTTTTGAACCTTTCCTGTGACACAGGTTTTAGATTCCGATGCTTCATTTTAGGTTTACTGTATCCCTTGGACCTTCTTAGTGACGACGAAACACAGAAATTGCATCGGAATGAAATACAAAAGGCACAATGCCGACTTATGTACAAGAAGACTGACTCTTCTTACTGTCTATGTTTTGAACCATTCCTGTGACAATAGTCATAGATTCCGATGCTTCACTTCAGGATTACTGTATCCCTCTCTCCTTCTTATTGACGATGAAACACAGAAATTGCATAGGAATTAAATACAAAAGGCACAATGCCGACTTAAGGACAAGAAGACTGACTCTTCTTACTCTCTATGGTTTGAACCATTCCTGTGACAATAGTCATAGATTCCGATGCTTCACTTCAGGTTTACTGTATCCCTCTGATCGTCTTATTGACGATGATAAACACAAATTGCATCGGAATTAAATACAAAAGGCACAATGCCGACTCAAGTACAAGAAGTCTGGCTCTTCTTACTTGCTATGTTTTGAACCTTTCCTGTGAGACCGGTTTTAGATTCCGATGCTTCACTTCAGGTCTACTGTATCCCTTGGACCTTCTTAGTGACAACGAAACACAGAAATTGCATCGGAATTAGATAGAAAAGGCGCAATGCCGACTTAAGTACAAGAAAACTGACTCTTCTTCCTATCTATGATTTGAACCATTCCTGTGACACTAGCTATAGATTCCGATTCTTCACTTCAGGTTTACTGTATCCCCCTGCCCGTCGTATTGACGATGAAACACAGAAATTGCATCGGAATTAAATACAAAAGGCACAATGCCGACTCAAGTACAAGAAGACTGACTCCTCTTACTGTCTATGTTTTGAACCATTCCTGTGACACTAGTTATAGATTCCGATGCTTCACTTCAGGTTTACTGTATCCCTCTGACCTTCTTATTGACGATGAAACACAGAAATTGCATCGGAATTAAATACAAAAGGAACAATGCCGACTCAAGTACTAGAAGACTGGCTCTTCTTACTGTCTATGATTTGAACCATTCCTGTGACACTAGTTATAGATTCCGATGCTTCACTTCAGATTTACTGTATCCCTCTGACCTTCTTATTGACGATGAAACACAGAAATTGCATCGGAATTAAATACAAGGGGCACAATGCCGACTTAAGTACAAAAAGACTGACTCTCCTTACTCTCTATGTTTTGAACCATTCCTGTAACAATAGTCATAGATTCCGATGCTTCACTTCAGGTTTACTGTATCCCTCTAACCTTCTTATTGACGATGATACACAGAAATTGCATCGGAATTAAATACAAAAGGCACAATGCCGACATAAGTACAAGAAAACTAACTCTTCTTACTGTCTAAGTTTTGAACCATTCCTGTGACACTAGTTATAGATTCCGATGCTTCACTTCAGGTTTACTGTATCCCTCTGACCTCCTTGTTGACGATGAAACACAGAAATAGCATCGGAATTAAATACAAAAGGCACATTGCCGACTTAAGTACAAGAAAACTGACTCTTCTTACTGCCTATGTTTTGAACCATTCCTGGGCCACTAGTTATAGATTCCGATGCTTCACTTCAGGTTTACTGTATCCAGCTGTCCTTCCTATTGACGATGAAACACAGAAATTGCATCGCTATTAAATACAAAAGGCACAATGCCGACTTAAGTACAAGAAGACTGACTCTTCTTACTGTCTATGTTTTGAACCATTCCTGTGACACTAGTTATAGATTCCGATGCTTCACTTCAGGTTTACTGTATTCCCCTGACCGTCGTATTGACGATGAAACACAGAAATTGCATCGCCATTCAATACAAAAGGCACAATGCCGACTCAAGTACAAGAAGACTGGCTCATCTTCCTGTCCATGTTTTGAACCATTCCTGTGACACTAGTTATAGTTTCCGATGCTTCACTTTAGGTTTACTGTATCCAGCTGACTTTCTTATTGACGATGAGACACAGAAATTGCATCGGAATTAAATACAAAAGGCACAATGCCGACTTAAGTACAAGGAGACTGTCTCATCCTAATGTCTGTGTTTTGAACCATTCCTGTGACACTAGTTATAGATTCCGTTGCTTCACTTCAGGTTTACTGTATCCCTCTGACCTTCTTATTGACGATGAAACACAGAAATTGCATCGGAATTAAATACAAAAGGAACAATGCCGACTCAAGTACAAGAAGACTGGCTCTTCTTACTGTCTATGTTTTGAACCATTCCTGTGACACTAGTTATAGATTCCGATGCTTCACTTCAGGATTACTGTATCCCTCTGTCCTTCTTATTGACGATGAAACACAGAAATTGCATCGGAATTAAATACAAAAGGCACAATGCCGACTTATGGACAAGAAGACTGACTCTTCTTACTCTCTATGGTTTGAACCATTCCTGTGACAATAGTCACAGATTCCGATGCTTCACTTCAGGTTTACTCTATCCCTCTGATCGGCTTATTGACGATGATAAACACAAATTGCATCGGAATTAATTACAAAAGGCACAATGCCGACTCAAGTACAAGAAGTCTGGCTCTTCTTACTTGCTATGTTTTGAACCTTTCCTGTGAGACCGGTTTTAGATTCCGATGCTTCACTTCAGGTCTACTGTATCCCTTGGACCTTCTTAGTGACGACGAAACACAGAAATTGCATCGGAATTAAATAGAAAAGGTGCAATGCCAACTTTAGTACAAGAAAACAGACTCTTCTTCCTGTCTGTGTTTTGAACCATTCCTGTGACACTAGCTATAGATTCCGATTCTTCACTTCAGGTTTACTGTATCCCTCAGACCTCCTTATTGACGATGCAACACAGAAATTGCATCTTAATTAAATACCAAAGGCACAATGCTGACTTAAGAACAAGAAGACTGACTCTTCTTACTCTCTATGTTTTGAACCATTCCTGTGACAATAGTCATAGATTCCGATGCTTCACTTCAGGTTTACTGTATCCCTCTCACCTTCTTATTGACGATGAAACACAGAAATTGCATCGGAATTAAATACAAAAGGCACAATGCCGACATAAGTACAAGAAAACTAACTCTTCTTACTGTCTAAGTTTTGAACCATTCCTGTGACACTAGTTATAGATTCCGATGCTTCACTTCAGGTTTACTGTATCCCTCTGACCTCCTTGTTGACGATGAAACACAGAAATAGCATCGGAATTAAATACAAAAGGCACAATGCTGACTTATGAACAAGAAGACTGACTCTTCTTACTGTCTATGTTTTGAACCATTCCTGTGACACTAGTTATAGATTCCGATGCTTCACTTCAGGTTTACTGTATCCCTCTGACCTTCGTATTGACGATGAAACACAGAAATTGCATCGGAATTAAATACAAAAGGCACAATGCCGACTTAAGTAGAAAAAGACTGACTCTTCTTATTCTATATGTTTTGAACCATTCCTGTGACAATAGTCATAGATTCCAATGCTTCACTTCAGGTTTACTGAATCCCTCTGACCTTCTTATTTACGATGAAACACAGTAATTGCATCGGAATTAAATACAAAAGGCACAATGCAGACTGAAGTACAAGAAGTCTGGCTCTTCTTACTGTCTATGCTTTCAACCTTTCCTGTGACACCGGTTTTAGAATTCGATGCTTCACTTCAGCTTTACTGTATCCCTTGGACCTTCTTAGTGACGACGAAACAGAGAAATTGCATCGGAATTAAATAAAAAAGGCACAATGCCGACTCAAGTACAAGAAGACTGACTCTTCCTACTGTCATTGTTTTGAACCATTCCTGTGCCAATAGTCATAGATTCCGATGCTTCACTTCAGGTTTAATGTATCCCTCTGACCTTCTTACTGACGATGAAAACCAGAAATTGCATCGGAATTAAATACTAAAGGCACAATGCCGACTTAAGTACATGAAATCTAACTCTTTTTACTGTCTATGTTTTGAACCTTTCCTGTGACACAGGTTTTAGATTCCGATGCTTCATTTCAGGTTTACTGTATCGCTTGGACCTTCTTAGTGACGACGAAACACAGAAATTGCATCGGAATGAAATAAAAAAGGCACAATGCCGACTCAAGTACAAGAAGTCTGGCTCTTCTTACTGTCTATGTTTTGAACCATTCCTGTGACAATAGTTATAGATTCCGATGCTTCACTTCAGGATTACTGTATCCCTCTGTCCTTCTTATTGATGATGAAACACAGAAATTGCATCGGAATTAAATACAAAAGGCACAATGCCGACTTAAGGACAAGAAGACTGACTCTTCTTACTCTCTATGGTTTGAACCATTCCTGTGACAATAGTCATAGATTCCGATGCTTCACTTCAGGTTTACTGTATCCCTCTGATCGTCTTATTGACGATGATAAACACAAATTGCATCGGAATTAAATACAAAAGGCACAATGCCGACTCAAGTACAAGAAGTCTGGCTCTTCTTACTTGCTATGTTTTGAACCTTTCCTGTGAGACCGGTTTTAGATTCCGATGCATCACTTCAGATCTACTGTATCCCTTGGACCTTCTTAGTGACGACGAAACACAGAAATTGCATCGGAATTAAATAGAAAAGGCGCAATGCCGACTTAAGTACAAGAAAACTGACTCTTCTTATTGCCTATGTTTTGAACCATTCCTGTGCCACTAGTTATAGATTCCGATGCTTCACTTCAGATTTACTGTATCCAGCTGTCCTTCCTATTGACGAAGAAACACAGAAATTGCATCGCAATTAAATACAAATGGCACAATGCCGACTTAAGTACAAGAAGACTGACTCTTCTTACTGTCTTTGTTTTGAACCGTTCCTGTGACACTAGTTATAGATTCCGATGCTTCACTTCAGTTTTACTGTATCCCTCTCACATTCTTATTGGCGATGAAATACAGAAATTGCATTCGAATGAAATACAAAAGGCACAATGCCGACCCAAGTACTAGAAGGCTGACTCTTCTTACTGTCTATGTTTTGAACCAATCCTGTGCAACTAGTTATAGATTCCGATGCTTCACTTCAGGTTTATTGGATCCCCCTGACCGTCGTATTGACGATGAAACACAAAAATTGCATCGGAATTAAATACAAAAGGCACAATGCCGACTCAAGTACAAGAAGACTCGCTCTTCTTCCTGTCAATGTTGTGAACCATTCCTGGGACACTAGTTTTAGATTCCGATGCTTCACTTCAGGTTTACTGTATCCCTCTGACCTCCTTATTGACGATGCAACACAGAAATTGCATCTTAATTAAATACAAAAGGCACAATGCTGACTTAAGAACAAGAAGACTGACTCTTCTTACTGTCTATGTTTTGAACCATTCCTGTGACACTAGTTATAGATTCCGATGCTTCACTTCAGGTTTACTGTATCCCTCTGACCTTCGTATTGACGATGAAACACAGAAATTGCATCGGAATTAAATACAAAAGGCACAATGCCGACTTAAGTAGAAAAAGACTGACTCTTCTTATTCACTATGTTTTGAACCATTCCTGTGACTATAGTCATAGATTCCGATGCTTCACTTCAGGTTTACTGAATCCCTCTGACCTTGTTATTTACGATGAAACACATTAATTGCATCGGAATTAAATACAAAAGGCACAATGCAGACTGAAGTACAAGAAGTCTGGCTCTTCTTACTGTCTATGCTTTGAACCTTTCCTGTGACACCGGTTTTAGATTCCGATGCTTCACTTCAGGTTTACTGTATCCCTTGGACCTTCTTAGTGACGACGAAACAGAGAAATTGCATCGGAATTAAATAAAATAGGCACAATGCCGACTTAAGTACAAGAAGACTGACTCTTCTTACTGCCTATGCTTGAACCATTCCTGTGACAATAGTCATAGATTCCGATGCTTCACTTCAGGTTTACTGTATCCCTCTGACCTTCTTACTGACGATGAAAACCAGAAATTGCATCGAAATTAAATACAAAAGGCACAATGCCGACTTAAGTACAAGAGAACTAACTCTTCTTACTGTCATTGTTTTGAACCATTCCTGTGACAATAGTCATAGATTCCGATGCTTCACTTCAGGTTTAATGTATCCCTCTGACCTTCTTACTGACGATGAAAACCAGAAATTGCATCGGAATTAAATACTAAAGGCACAATGCCGACTTAAGTACATGAAATCTAACTCTTCTTACTGTCTATGTTTTGAACCTTTCCTGTGACACAGGTTTTAGATTCCGATGCTTCATTTCAGGTTTACTGTATCCCTTGGACCTTCTTAGTGACGACGAAACACAGAAATTGCATCGGAATGAAATAAAAAAGGCACAATGCCGACTCAAGTACAAGAAGTCTGGCTCTTCTTACTGTCTATGTTTGAACCATTCCTGTGACACTAGTTATAGATTCCGATGCTTCACTTCAGGATTACTGTATCCCTCTGTCCTTCTTATTGACGATGAAACACAGAAATTGCATCGGAATTAAATACAAAAGGCACAATGCCGACTTAAGGACAAGAAGACAGACTCTTCTTACTCTCTATGGTTTGAACCATTCCTGTGACAATAGTCATAGATTCCGATGCTTCACTTCAGGTTTACTGTATCCCACTGATCGGCTTATTGACGATGATAAACACAAATTGCATCGGTATTAATTACAAAAGGTACAATGCCGACTCAAGTACAAGAAATTTGGCTCTTCTTACTTGCTATGTTTTGAACCTTTCCTGTGAGACCGGTTTTAGATTCCGATGCTTCACTTCAGGTCTACTGTATCCCTTGGACCTTCTTAGTGACGACGAAAAACACAGAAATTGCATCGGAATTAAATAGAAAAGGTGCAATGCCAACTTAAGTTCAAGAAAACTGACTCTTCTTCCTGTCTATGTTTTGAACCATTCCTGTGACACTAGCTATAGATTCCGATTCTTCACTTCTGGTTTACTGTATCCCTCTGACCTCCTTATTGACGATGCAACACAGAAATTGCATCGGAATTAAATACAAAAGGCACAATGCCGACATAAGTACAAGAAAACTAACTCTTCTTACTGTCTAAGTTTTGAACCATTCCTGTGACACTAGTTATAGATTCCGATGCTTCACTTCAGGTTTACTGTATCCCTCTGACCTCCTTGTTGACGATGAAACACAGAAATAGCATCGGAATTAAATACAAAAGGCACAATGCTGACTTAAGAACAAGAAGACTGACTCTTCTTACTGTCTATGTTTTGAACCATTCCTGTGACACTAGTTATAGATTCCGATGCTTCACTTCAGGTTTACTGTATCCCTCTGACCTTCGTATTGACGATGAAACACAGAAATTGCATCGGAATTAAATACAAAAGGCACAATGCCGACTTAAGTAGAAAAAGACTGACTCTTCTTATTCTATATGTTTTGAACCATTCCTGTGACAATAGTCATAGATTCCGATGCTTCACTTCAGGTTTACTGAATCCCTCTGACCTTCTTATTTACGATGAAACACAGTAATTGCATCGGAATTAAATACAAAAGGCACAATGCAGACTGAAGTACAAGAAGTCTGGCTCTTCTTACTGTCTATGCTTTGAACCTTTCCTGTGACACCGGTTTTAGAATTCGATGCTTCACTTCAGGTTTACTGTATCCCTTGGCCCTTCTTAGTGACGACGAAACAGAGAAATTGCATCGGAATTAAATAAAAAAGGCACAATGCCGACTTAAGTACAAGAAGACTGACTCTTCTTACTGTCATTGCTTTGAACCATGCCTGTGACAATAGTCATAGATTCCGATGCTTCACTTCAGGTTTAATGTATCCCTCTGACCTTCTTACTGACGATGAAAACCAGAAATTGCATCGGAATTAAATACTAAAGGCACAATGCCGACTTAAGTACATGAAATCTAACTCTTCTTACTGTCTATGTTTTGAACCTTTCCTGTGACACAGGTTTTAGATTCCGATGCTTCATTTCAGGTTTACTGTATCCCTTGGACCTTCTTAGTGACGACGAAACACAGAAATTGCATCGGAATGAAATAAAAAAGGCACAATGCCGTCTCAAGTACTAGAAAACAGACTCTTCTTACTGTCTATGTTTTGAACCATTCCTGTGACACTAGTTATAGATTCCGATGCTTCACTTCAGGTTTACTGTATCCCCCTGACCGTCGTATTGACGATGAAACACAATAATCGCATCGGAATTAAATACAGAAGGCACAATGCCGACTCAAGTACAAGAAGACTGGCTCTTCTTCCTGTGTATGTTTTGAACCATTCCTGTGACACTAGTTATGGATTCCGATGCTTCACTTCAGGTATACTGTATCCAGCTGACCTTCTTATTGACGATGAAACTCAGAAATTGCATCGAAATTAAATACAAGAGGCACATGCCGATTCAAGTACAAGAAGACTGGCTCTTCTTCCTGTGTATGTTTTGAACAATTCCTGTGACACTAGTTATAGATTCCGATGCTTCACTTCAGGTTTACTGTATCCCTCTGACCTTCTTATTGACGATGAAACACAGAAATTGCATCGGAATTAAATTCAAAAATAACAATGCCGACTCAAGTGCAAGAAGACTGGCTCTTTTTACTGTCTATACTTTGAACCATTACTGTGACACTAGTTTTAGATTCCGATGCTTCACTTCAGGTTTACTGTATCACTCTGACCTCCTCGTTGACGATGAAACACAGAAATTGCATCTAAATTAAATACAATAGGCACAATGCTAACTTAAGGACAAGAAGACTGACTCTTCTTACTGTCTATGTTTGAACCATTCCTGTGACACTAGTTATAGATTCCGATGCTTCACTTCAGGTTTACTGTATCCCTCTGACCTCCTTGTTGACGATGAAACAAAGAAATAGCATCGAAATTAAATACAAAACGCACATTGCCGACTTATGTACAAGAAAACTGACCCTTCTTACTACCTATGTTTTGAACCATTCCTGTGACATTACTTATAGATTCCGATGCTTCACTTCAGGTTTACTGTATCCCTCTGACCTTCTTATTGACGATGAAACACAGAAATTGCATCGGAATTAAATACAAAAGGCACAAACCCGATTCAAGTACTAGAAGACTGACTTTTCTTACTGTCCATGCTTTGAACCATTCCTGCGACACTAGCTATAGATTCCGCTGCTTCACTTCAGGTTTACTGTATCCCCCTGACCGTCGTATTGGAGATGAAACACATAAATTGCATCGGAATTAAATACAAAAGGTACAATGAGGACTGAATTACAAGAAGTCTGGCTCTTCTTACTGTCTGTGCTTTTAACCTTTCCTTTGACACCTGTTTTAGATTCCGATGCTTCACTTCAGGTTTACTGTAATCCCTTGGACCTTCCTAGTGACGACGAAACACAGAAATTGCATCGGAATTAAATACAAAAGGCACAATGCCGACTTTAATACAAGAAGACTGACTCTTCTTACTGTCTATGTTTTGAACCATTCCTGTGACAATAGTCATAGATTCCGATGCTTCACTTCTGGTTTACTGTATCCCTCTGACCTTCTTACTGACGATGAAACCCAGAAATTGCATCGGAATTAAATACTAAAGGCACAATGCCGACTTAAGTACAAGAAAACTAACTCTTTTTACTGTCTATGTTCTGAACCTTACCTGTGACACCGGTTTTAGATTCCGATGCTTCACTTCAGGTTTGCTGTATCCCTTGGACCTTCTTAGTAACGACGAAACACAGAAATGGCATCGGAATGAAATACAAAAGGCACAATGCCGACTTAAGTACAAGAAGACTGACTCTTCTTACTGTCTATGATTTGAACCATTCCTGTGACACTAGTTTTAGATTCTGATGCTTCACTTCTGGTTTACTGTATCCCTCTGACCTCCTTATTGACGATGAAACACAGAAATTGCAACATAATTAAATACAAAAGGCACAATGCTGACCTAAGTACAAGAAGACTGACTCTTCTTACTGTCTATGTTTTGAACCATTCCTGTGACACTATTTATAGATTCCGATGCTTCACTTCAGGTTTACTGTATCCCTCTGACCTTCTTATTGACGATGAAACACAGATATTGCATCGGAATTAAATACAAAAGGAACAATGCCGACTCAAGTATAAGAAGACTGGCTCCTCTTACTGTCTACGTTTTGAACCATTCCTGTGACACTAGTTCTAGATTCCGATGCTTCACTTCAGATTTACTGTATCCCTGACCTTCTTATTGACGATGAAACACAGAAATTGCATCGGAATTAAATACAAGGGGCACAATGCCGACTTAAGTACAAAAAGACTGACTCTTCTTACTCTCTATGTTTTGAACCATTCCTGTGACAATAGTCATAGATTCCGATGCTTCACTTTAGGTTTACTGTATCCCTCTGACCGTCCTATTGACGATGAAACACAGAAATTGCATCGGAATTAAATACAAAAGGCACAATGCAGCAAATAAGTACAAGAAAACTAAATCTTCTTACTGTCTACGTTTTGAACCATTCCTGTGACACTAGTTATAGATTCCGATGCTTCACTTCAGGTTTACTGTATCCATCTGACCTCCTTGTTGACGATGAAACACAGAAATAGCATCGGAATTAAATACAAAATGCATATTGCCGACTTAAGTACAAGAAAACTGACTCTTCTTACTGCCTATGTTTTGAACCATTCCTGTGCCACTAGTTATAGATTCCGATGCTTCACTTCAGGTTTACTGTATCCAGCTGTCCTTCCTATTGACGATGAAACACAGAAATTGCATCGCAATAAAATGCAAAAGGCACAATGCCGACTTACGTACAAGAAGACTGACTCTTCCTACTGTCTATGTTTTGAACCATTCCTGTGACACTAGTTATAGATTCCGATGCCTCACTTCAGTTTTACTGTATCCCTCTGACCTTCTTGTTGACGATGCAACAAAGATATTGCATCGGAATTAAATACAAAAGGCACAATGCCGACTTAAGTACAAGAAGACTGACTCTTCTTACTGTCTATGTTTTAAACCATTCCTGTGACACTAGTTATAGATTCCGATGCTTCACTTCAGGTTTACTGTATTCCTCTGACCGTCGTATTGACGATGAAACACAGAAATTGCATCGGAATTAAATACAAAAGGCACAATGCCGACATAAGTACTAGAAAACTAACTCTTCTTACTGTCTAAGTTTTGAACCATTCCTGTGACACTAGTTATAGATTCCGATGCTTCACTTCAGGTTTACTGTATCCCTCTGACCTCCTTGTTGACGATGAAACACAGAAATAGCATCGGAATTAAATACAAATGGCAGATTGCCAACTTAAGTACAAGAAAACTGACTCTTCTTACTGCCGATGCTTTGGACCATTCCTGTGGCACTAGTTATAGATTCCGATGCTTCACTTCAGGTTTTCTGTATCCCTCTGACCTCCTCATTGACGATCAAACACAGAAATTTCATCGGAATTATATACAAATGGCACAATGCCGACTTAAGTACAAGAAGACTGACTCTTCTTACTGTCTATGTTTTGAACCGTTCCTGTGACACTAGTTATAGATTCAGATGCTTCACTTCAGTTATACTGTATCCCTTTGACCTTCTTATTGGCGATGAAATACAGAAATTGCATTCGAATTAAATACAAAAGGCACAATGCTGACCCAAGTACTAGATGGCTGACCCTTCTTACTGTCTATGTTTTGAACCATTCCTGTGACAATAGTCATAGATTCCGATGCTTCACTTCAGGTTTACCGTATCCCTCTGACCTTCCTATTGACGATGAAACACAGAAATTGCATCGGAATTAAATACAAAAGGCACAATGCCGCAAATAAGTACAAGAAAACTAAATCTTCTTACTGTCTAAGTTTTGAACCATTCCTGTGACACTAGTTATAGATTCCGATGCTTCAGGTTTACTGTTTCCCTCTGACCTCCTTGTTGACGATGAAACACAGAAATAGCATCGGAATTAAATACAAAAGGCATATTGCCGACTTAAGTACAAGAAAACTGACTCTTCTTACTGCCTATGTTTTGAACCATTCCTGCGCCACTAGTTATAGATTCCGATGCCTCACTTCAGTTTTACTGTATCCCTCTGACCTTCTTATTGACGATGAAACAAAGAAATTGCATCGGAATTAAATACAAAAGGCACAATGCCGACTTAAGTACAAGAAGACTGACTCTTCTTACTGTCTATGTTTTAAACCATTCCTGTGACACTAGTTATAGATTCCGATGCTTCACTTCAGGTTTACTGTATTCCTCTGACCGTCGTATTGACGATGAAACACAGAAATTGCATCGGAATTAAATACAAAAGGCACAATGCCGACATAAGTACTAGAAAACTAACTCTTCTTACTGTCTAAGTTTTGAACCATTCCTGTGACACTAGTTATAGATTCCGATGCTTCACTTCAGGTTTACTGTATCCCTCTGACCTCCTTGTTGACGATGAAACACAGAAATAGCATCGGAATTAAATACAAATGGCAGATTGCCAACTTAAGTACAAGAAAACTGACTCTTCTTACTGCCGATGCTTTGGACCATTCCTGTGGCACTAGTTATAGATTCCGATGCTTCACTTCAGGTTTTCTGTATCCCTCTGACCTCCTCATTGACGATCAAACACAGAAATTTCATCGGAATTATATACAAATGGCACAATGCCGACTTAAGTACAAGAAGACTGACTCTTCTTACTGTCTATGTTTTGAACCGTTCCTGTGACACTAGTTATAGATTCAGATGCTTCACTTCAGTTATACTGTATCCCTTTGACCGTCTTATTGGCGATGAAATACAGAAATTGCATTCGAATTAAATACAACAGGCACAATGCTGACCCAAGTACTAGATGGCTGACCCTTCTTACTGTCTATGTTTTGAACCATTCCTGTGACAATAGTCATAGATTCCGATGCTTCACTTCAGGTTTACCGTATCCCTCTGACCTTCCTATTGACGATGAAACACAGAAATTGCATCGGAATTAAATACAAAAGGCACAATGCCGCAAATAAGTACAAGAAAACTAAATCTTCTTACTGTCTAAGTTTTGAACCATTCCTGTGACACTAGTTATAGATTCCGATGCTTCAGGTTTACTGTATCCCTCTGACCTCCTTGTTGACGATGAAACACAGAAATAGCATCGGAATTAAATACAAAAGGCATATTGCCGACTTAAGTACAAGAAAACTGACTCTTCTTACTGCCTATGTTTTGAACCATTCCTGTGCCAACAGTTATAGATTCCGATGCCTCACTTCAGTTTTACTGTATCCCTCTGACCTTCTTATTGACGATGAAACAAAGAAATTGCATCGGAATTAAATACAAAAGGCACAATGCCGACTTAAGTACAAGAAGACTGACTCTTCTTACTGTCTATGTTTTGAACCATTCCTGTGACACTAGTTATAGATTCCGATGCTTCACTTCAGGTTTACTGTATCCCTCTGACCTTCTTCTTGACGATGAAACGCAGAAATTGCATCGGAATTAAATACAAAAGGAACAATGCCGACTCATGTACAAGAAGACTGACTCTTCTTACTCTCTATGTTTTGAACCATTCCTGTGATAATAGTCATAGATTCCGAAGCTTCACTTCAGATTAACTGTTTCCCTCTGACCTTTTTATTGACGATGAAACACAGAAATTGCATCGGAATTAAATACAAAAGGCACAATCCCGACATAAGTACAAGAAAACTAACTCTTCTTACTGTCTAAGTTTTGAACCATTCCTGTGACACTAGTTATAGATTCCGATGCTTCACTTCAGGTTTACTGTATCCCACTGACTTCCTTGTTGACGATGATACACAGAAATAGCATCGGAATTAAATACAAAAGGCACATTGCCAACTTAAGTACAAGAAAACTGACTCTTCTTACTGCCGATGCTTTGGACCCTTCCTGTGCCACTAGTTATAGATTCCGATGCTTCACTTCAGGTTTTCTGTATCCCTCTGACCTTCTCATTGACGATCAAACACAGAAATTTCATCGGAATTAAATACAAATGGCACAATGACGACTTAAGTACATGATGACTGACTCTTCTTACTGTCTTTGTTTTGAACTGTTCCTGTGACACTAGTTATAGATTCCGATCACTTCAGTTATGCTGTATCCCTTTGACCTTCTTATTGGCGATGAAATACAGAAATTGCATTCGAATTAAATACAAAAGGCAGAATGCTGACCCAAGTACTAGAAGGCAGACTCTTCTTACTGTCTATGTTTTGAACCATTCCTGTGACACTAGTTATAGATTCCGATGCTTCACTCCAGGTTTACTGAATCCCTTGGACCTTCTTATTGACGATGTAACACAGAAATTGCATTGGAATTAAATAGAAAAGGCACAATGCAGACTTAAGTACAAGAAGACTGATTCTTCTAACTGACTATGTTTGATTCATTCCTGTGACACTAGTTATAGATTCCGATGCTTCACTCCAGGTTTACTGTATCCCTCTGACGGTCTTATTGACGATGAAACACAGATATTGGATCGGAATTAAATACAAAAGGCACAATGCAGACTGAAGTACAAGAAGTCTGGCTCTTCTTACTGTCTATGCTTTGAACCTTTCCTGTGACACCGGTTTTAGATTCCGATGCTTCACTTCAGGTTTACTGTATCCCTTGGACATTCTTAGTGACGACGAAACAGAGAAATTGCATCGGAATTAAATAAAAAAGGCACAATGCCGACTTAAGTACAAGAAGACTGACTCTTATTACTGTCTATGCTTTGAACCATTCCTGTGACAATAGTCATAGATTCCGATGCTTCACTTCAGGTTTAATGTATCCCTCTGACCTTCTTACTGACGATGAAACCCAGAAATTGCATCGGAATTAAATACTAAAGGCACAATGCCGACTTAAGTACATGTAATCTAACTCTTCTTACTGTCTATGTTTTGAACCTTTCCTGTGACACAGGTTTTAGATTCCGATGCTTCATTTCAGGTTTACTGTATCCCTTGGACCTTCTTAGTGACGACGAAACACAGAAATTGCATCGGAATGAAATACAAAAGGCACAATGCCGACTTATGTACAAGAAGACTGACTCTTCTTACTGTCTATGTTTTGAACCATTCCTGTGACAATAGTCATAGATTCCGATGCTTCACTTCAGGATTACTGTATCCCTCTGACGGTCTTATTGACGATGAAACACAGAAATTGGATCGGAATTAAATACAAAAGGCACAATGCAGACTGAAGTACAAGAAGTCTGGCTCTTCTTACTGTCTATGCTTTGAACATTTCCTGTGACACCGGTTTTAGATTCCGATGCTTCACTTCAGGTTTACTGTATCCCTTGGACATTCTTAGTGACGACGAAACAGAGAAATTGCATCGGAATTAAATAAAAAAGTCACAATGCCGACTTAAGTAGAAGAAGACTGACTCTTATTACTGTCTATGTTTTGAACCATTCCTGTGACAATAGTCATAGATTCCGATGCTTCACTTCAGGTTTAATGTATCCCTCTGACCTTCTTACTGACGATGAAACCCAGAAATTGCATCGGAATTAAATACTAAAGGCACAATGCCGACTTATGTACATGTAATCTAACTCTTCTTACTG
The DNA here is from genome assembly GCF_023864345.2 of Schistocerca serialis cubense. Lineage (NCBI taxonomy): Eukaryota > Metazoa > Arthropoda > Insecta > Orthoptera > Acrididae > Schistocerca > Schistocerca serialis. The sequence continues at coordinate 544,461,819 of NC_064646.1, read as the reverse complement.
TCTATGTTTTGAACCTTTCCTGTGACACAGGTTTTAGATTCCGATGCTTCATTTCAGGTTTACTGTATCCCTTGGACCTTCTTAGTGACGACGAAACACAGAAATTGCATCGGAATGAAATACAAAAGGCACAATGCCGACTTATGTACAAGAAGACTGACTCTTCTTACTGTCTATGTTTTGAACCATTCCTGTGACAATAGTCATAGATTCCGAAGCTTCACTTCAGGATTACTGTATCCCTCTCTCCTTCTTATTGACGATGAAACACAGAAATTGCATAGGAATTAAATACAAAAGGCACAATGCCGACTTAAGGACAAGAAGACTGACTCTTCTTGCTCTCTATGGTTTGAACCATTCCTGTGACAATAGTCATAGATTCCGATGCTTCACTTCAGGTTTACTGTATCCCTCTGATCGTCTTATTGACGATGATAAACACAAATTGCATCGGAATTAAATACAAAAGACACAATGCCGACTCAAGTACAAGAAGTCTGGCTCTTCTTACTTGCTATGTTTTGAACCTTTCCTGTGAGACCGGTTTTAGATTCCGATGCTTCACTTCAGGTCTACTGTATCCCTTGGACCTTCTTAGTGACAACGAAACATAGAAATTGCATCGGAATTAGATAGAAAAGGCGCAATGCCGACTTAAGTACAAGAAAACTGACTCTTCTTCCTATCTATGATTTGAACCATTCCTGTGACACTAGCTATAGATTCCGATTCTTCACTTCAGGTTTACTGTATCCCCCTGCCCGTCGTATTGACGATGAAACACAGAAATTGCATCGGAATTAAATACAAAAGGCACAATGCCGACTCAAGTACAAGAAGACTGACTCTTCTTACTGTCTATGCTTTGAACCATTCCTGTGACACTAGTTATAGATTCCGATGCTTCACTTCAGGTTTACTGTATCCCTCTGACCTTCTTATTGACGATGAAACACAGAAATTGCATCGGAATTAAATACAAAAGGAACAATGCCGACTCAAGTACTAGAAGACTGGCTCTTCTTACTGTCTATGATTTGAACCATTCCTGTGACACTAGTTATAGATTCCGATGCTTCACTTCAGATTTACTGTATCCCTCTGACCTTCTTATTGACGATGAAACACAAAAATTGCATCGGAATTATATACGGAAGGCACAATGCCGACTTAAGTACAAGAAGACTGACTCTTCTTACTGTCTATGTTTTGAACCATTCCTGTGACACTAGTTATAGATTCCGATGCTTCACTTCAGGATTACTGTATCCCTCTGACCTTCTTATTGACGATGAAACACAGAAATTGTATCTTAATTAAATACATAAGGCACAATGCCGACTTAAGTACAAGATGACTGACTCTTCTTACTGTCTATGATTTGAACCATTCCTGTGACACTTGTTATAGATTCCGATGCTTCACTTCAGGTTTTCTGTATCCCTCTGACGGTCTTATTGACGATGAACACAGAAATTGCATCGGAATTAAATACAAAAGGCACAATGCAGACTGAAGTACAAGAAGTCTGGCTCTTCTTACTGTCTATGCTTTGAACCTTTCCTGTGACACCGGTTTTAGATTCCGATGCTTCATTTCAGGTTTACTGCATCCCTTGGACATTCTTAGTGACGACGAAACAGAGAAATTGCATCGGAATTAAATAAAAAAGGCACAATGCCGACTTAAGTACAAGAAGACTGACTCTTATTACTGTCTATGTTTTGAACCATTCCTGTGACAATAGTCATAGATTCCGATGCTTCACTTCAGGTTTAATGTATCCCTCTGACCTTCTTACTGACGATGAAACCCAGAAATTGCATCGGAATTAAATACTAAAGGCACAATGCCGACTTAAGTACATGTAATCTAACTCTTCTTACTGTCTATGTTTTGAACCTTTCCTGTGACACAGGTTTTAGATTCCGATGCTTCATTTCAGGTTTACTGTATCCCTTGGACCTTCTTAGTGACGACGAAACACAGAAATTGCATCGGAATGAAATACAAAAGGCACAATGCCGACTTATGTACAAGAAGACTGACTCTTCTTACTGTCTATGTTTTGAACCATTCCTGTGACAATAGTCATAGATTCCGATGCTTCACTTCAGGATTACTGTATCCCTCTCTCCTTCTTATTGACGATGAAACACAGAAATTGCATAGGAATTAAATACAAAAGGCACAATGCCGACTTAAGGACAAGAAGACTGACTCTTCTTACTCTCTATGGTTTGAACCATTCCTGTGACAATAGTCATAGATTCCGATGCTTCACTTCAGGTTTACTGTATCCCTCTGATCGTCTTATTGACGATGATAAACACAAATTGCATCGGAATTAAATACAAAAGGCACAATGCCGACTCAAGTACAAGAAGTCTGGCTCTTCTTACTTGCTATGTTTTGAACCTTTCCTGTGACGGGTTTTAGATTCCGATGCTTCACTTCAGGTCTACTGTATCCCTTGGACCTTCTTAGTGACAACGAAACACAGAAATTGCATCGGAATTAGATAGAAAATTCGCAATGCCGACTTAAGTACAAGAAAACTGACTCTTCTTCCTATCAATGATTTGAACCATTCCTGTGACACTAGCTATAGATTCCGATTCTTCACTTCAGGTTTACTGTATCCCCCTGCCCGTCGTATTGACGATGAAACACAGAAATTGCATCGGAATTAAATACAAAAGGCACAATGCCGACTCAAGTACAAGAAGACTGACTCTTCTTACTGTCTATGTTTTGAACCATTCCTGTGACACTAGTTATAGATTCCGATGCTTCACTTCAGGTTTACTGTATCCCTCTGACCTTCTTATTGACGATGAAACACAGAAATTGCATCGGAATTAAATACAAAAGGAACAATGCCGACTCAAGTACTAGAAGACTGGCTCTTCTTACTGTCTATGATTTGAACCATTCCTGTGACACTAGTTATAGATTCCGATGCTTCACTTCAGATTTACTGTATCCCTCTGACCTTCTTATTGACGATGAAACACATAAATTGCATCGGAATGAAATACAAAGGGCACAATGCCGACTTAAGTACAAAAAGACTGACTCTCCTTACTCTCTATGTTTTGAACCATTCCTGTAACAATAGTCATAGATTCCGATGCTTCACTTCAGGTTTACTGTATCCCTCTAACCTTCTTATTGACGATGATACACAGAAATTGCATCGGAATTAATTACAAAAGGCACAATGCCGACATAAGTACAAGAAAACTAACTCTTCTTACTGTCTAAGTTTTGAACCATTCCTGTGACACTAGTTATAGATTCCGACGCTTCCCTTCAGGTTTACTGTATCCCTCTGACCTCCTTGTTGACGATGAAACACAGAAATAGCATCGGAATTAAATACAAAAGGCACATTGCCGACTTAAGTACAAGAAAACTGACTCTTCTTACTGCCTATGTTTTGAACCATTCCTGGGCCACTAGTTATAGATTCCGATGCTTCACTTCAGTTTTACTGTATCCAGCTGTCCTTCCTATTGACGATGAAACACAGAAATTGCATCGCTATTAAATACAAAAGGCACAATGCCGACTTAAGTACAAGAAGACTGACTCTTCTTACTGTCTATGTTTTGAACCATTCCTGTGACACTAGTTATAGATTCCGATGCTTCACTTCAGGTTTACTGTATTCCCCTGACCGTCGTATTGACGATGAATCACAGAAAATGCATCGCCATTAAATACAAAAGGCACAATGCCGACTCAAGTTCAAGAAGACTGGCTCATCTTCCTGTCCATGTTTTGAACCATTCCTGTGACACTAGTTATAGTTTCCGATGCTTCACTTTAGGTTTACTGTATCCAGCTGACTTTCTTATTGACGATGAGACACAGAAATTGCATCGGAATTAAATACAAAAGCCACAATGCCGAGTTAAGTACAAGGAGACTGTCTCATCCTAATGTCTGTGTTTTGAACCATTCCTGTGACACTAGTTATAGATTCCGATGCTTCACTTCAGGTTTACTGTATCCCTCTGACCTTCTTATTGACGATGAAACACAGAAATTGCATCGGAATTAAATGCAAAAGGAACAATGCCGACTCAAGTACAAGAAGACTGGCTCTTCTTACTGTCTATGTTTTGAACCATTCCTGTGACACTAGTTATAGATTCCGATGCTTCACTTCAGATTTACTGTATGCCTCTGAGCTCCTTGTTGGCGATGAAACACAGAAATAGCATCGGAATTAAATACAAAAGGCACAATGCCGACTTAAGTACAAGAAGACTGACTCTTCTTATTGCCTATGTTTTGAACCATTCCTGTGCCACTAGTTATAGATTCCGATGCTTCACTTCAGATTTACTGTATCCAGCTGTCCTTCCTATTGACGAAGAAACACAGAAATTGCATTGCAATTAAATACAAATGGCACAATGCCGACTTAAGTACAAGAAGACTGACTCTTCTTACTGTCTTTTATTTTTGAACCGTTCCTGAGACACTAGTTATAGATTCCGATGCTTCACTTCAGTTTTACTGTATCCCTCTGACCTTCTTATTGGCGATGAAATACAGAAATTGCATTCGAATGAAATACAAAAGGCACAATGCCGACCCAAGTACTAGAAGGCTGACTCTTCTAACTGTCTATGTTTTGAACCAATCCTGTGCAACTAGTTATAGATTCCGATGCTTCACTTCAGGTTTACTGGATCCCCGTGACCGTCGTATTGACGATGAAACACAAAAATTGCATCGGAATTAAATACAAAAGGCACAATGCCGACTCAAGTACAAGAAGACTCGCTCTTTTTCCTGTCTATGTTGTGAACCATTCCTGGGACACTAGTTTTATATTCCGATGCTTCACTTCAGATTTACTGTATCCCTCTGACCTCCTTATTGACGATGCAACACAGAAATTGCATCTTAATTAAATACAAAAGGCACAATGCTGACTTAAGAACAAGAAGACTGACTCTTCTTACTGTCTATGTTTTGAACCATTCCTGTGACACTAGTTATAGATTCCGATGCTTCACTTCAGGTTTACTGTATCCCTCTGACCGTCATATTGACGATGAAACACAGAAATTGCATCGGAATTAAATACAAAAAGCACAATGCCGACTTACGTAGAAAAAGACTGACTCTTCTTATTCTCTATGTTTTGAACCATTCCTGTGACTATAGTCATAGATTCCGATGCTTCACTTCCGGTTTACTGAATCCCTCTGACCTTCTTATTTACGATGAAACACATTAATTGCATCGGAATTAAATACAAAAGGCACAATGCAGACTGAAGTACAAGAAGTCTGGCTCTTCTTACTTGCTATGTTTTGAACCTTTCCTGTGACACCGGTTTTAGATTCCGATGCTTCACTTCAGGTCTACTGTATCCCTTGGACCTTCTTAGTGACAACGAAACACAGAAATTGCATCGGAATTAGATAGAAAATTCGCAATGCCGACTTAAGTACAAGAAAACTGACTCTTCTTCCTATCAATGATTTGAACCATTCCTGTGACACTAGCTATAGATTCCGATTCTTCACTTCAGGTTTACTGTATCCCCCTGCCCGTCGTATTGACGATGAAACATAGAAATTGCATCGGAATTAAATACAAAAGGCACAATGCCGACTCAAGTACAAGATGACTGACTCTTCTTACTGTCTATGTTTTGAACCATTCCTGTGACACTAGTTATAGATTCCGATGCTTCACTTCAGGTTTACTGTATCCCTCTGACCTTCTTATTGACGATGAAACACAGAAATTGCATCGGAATTAAATACAAAAGGAACAATGCCGACTCAAGTACTAGAAGACTGGCTCTTCTTACTGTCTATGATTTGAACCATTCCTGTGACACTAGTTATAGATTCCGATGCTTCACTTCAGATTTACTGTATCCCTCTGACCTTCTTATTGACGATGAAACACATAAATTGCATCGGAATGAAATACAAAGGGCACAATGCCGACTTAAGTACAAAAAGACTGACTCTCCTTACTCTCTATGTTTTGAACCATTCCTGTAACAATAGTCATAGATTCCGATGCTTCACTTCAGGTTTACTGTATCCCTCTAACCTTCTTATTGACGATGATACACAGAAATTGCATCGGAATTAAATACAAAAGGCACAATGCCGACATAAGTACAAGAAAACTAACTCTTCTTACTGTCTAAGTTTTGAACCATTCCTGTGACACTAGTTATAGATTCCGACGCTTCCCTTCAGGTTTACTGTATCCCTCTGACCTCCTTGTTGACGATGAAACACAGAAATAGCATCGGAATTAAATACAAAAGGCACATTGCCGACTTAAGTACAAGAAAACTGACTCTTCTTACTGCCTATGTTTTGAACCATTCCTGGGCCACTAGTTATAGATTCCGATGCTTCACTTCAGTTTTACTGTATCCAGCTGTCCTTCCTATTGACGATGAAACACAGAAATTGCATCGCTATTAAATACAAAAGGCACAATGCCGACTTAAGTACAAGAAGACTGACTCTTCTTACTGTCTATGTTTTGAACCATTCCTGTGACACTAGTTATAGATTCCGATGCTTCACTTCAGGTTTACTGTATTCCCCTGACCGTCGTATTGACGATGAATCACAGAAAATGCATCGCCATTAAATACAAAAGGCACAATGCCGACTCAAGTTCAAGAAGACTGGCTCATCTTCCTGTCCATGTTTTGAACCATTCCTGTGACACTAGTTATAGTTTCCGATGCTTCACTTTAGGTTTACTGTATCCAGCTGACTTTCTTATTGACGATGAGACACAGAAATTGCATCGGAATTAAATACAAAAGGCACAATGCCGAGTTAAGTACAAGGAGACTGTCTCATCCTAATGTCTGTGTTTTGAACCATTCCTGTGACACTAGTTATAGATTCCGATGCTTCACTTCAGGTTTACTGTATCCCTCTGACCTTCTTATTGACGATGAAACACAGAAATTGCATCGGAATTAAATGCAAAAGGAACAATGCCGACTCAAGTACAAGAAGACTGGCTCTTCTTACTGTCTATGTTTTGAACCATTCCTGTGACACTAGTTATAGATTCCGATGCTTCACTTCAGATTGACTGTATGCCTCTGAGCTCCTTGTTGGCGATGAAACACAGAAATAGCATCGGAATTAAATACAAAAGGCACAATGCCGACTTAAGTACAAGAAGACTGACTCTTCTTATTGCCTATGTTTTGAACCATTCCTGTGCCACTAGTTATAGATTCCGATGCTTCACTTCAGATTTACTGTATCCAGCTGTCCTTCCTATTGACGAAGAAACACAGAAATTGCATTGCAATTAAATACAAATGGCACAATGCCGACTTAAGTACAAGAAGACTGACTCTTCTTACTGTCTTTTATTTTTGAACCGTTCCTGAGACACTAGTTATAGATTCCGATGCTTCACTTCAGTTTTACTGTATCCCTCTGACCTTCTTATTGGCGATGAAATACAGAAATTGCATTCGAATGAAATACAAAAGGCACAATGCCGACCCAAGTACTAGAAGGCTGACTCTTCTAACTGTCTATGTTTTGAACCAATCCTGTGCAACTAGTTATAGATTCCGATGCTTCACTTCAGGTTTACTGGATCCCCGTGACCGTCGTATTGACGATGAAACACAAAAATTGCATCGGAATTAAATACAAAAGGCACAATGCCGACTCAAGTACAAGAAGACTCGCTCTTTTTCCTGTCTATGTTGTGAACCATTCCTGGGACACTAGTTTTATATTCCGATGCTTCACTTCAGATTTACTGTATCCCTCTGACCTCCTTATTGACGATGCAACACAGAAATTGCATCTTAATTAAATACAAAAGGCACAATGCTGACTTAAGAACAAGAAGACTGACTCTTCTTACTGTCTATGTTTTGAACCATTCCTGTGACACTAGTTATAGATTCCGATGCTTCACTTCAGGTTTACTGTATCCCTCTGACCGTCATATTGACGATGAAACACAGAAATTGCATCGGAATTAAATACAAAAAGCACAATGCCGACTTACGTAGAAAAAGACTGACTCTTCTTATTCTCTATGTTTTGAACCATACCTGTGACTATAGTCATAGATTCCGATGCTTCACTTCCGGTTTACTGAATCCCTCTGACCTTCTTATTTACGATGAAACACATTAATTGCATCGGAATTAAATACAAAAGGCACAATGCAGACTGAAGTACAAGAAGTCTGGCTCTTCTTACTGTCTATGATTTGAACCTTTCCTGTGACACCGGTTTTAGATTCCGATGCTTCACTTCAGGTTTACTGTATCCCTTGGACCTTCTTAGTGACGACGAAACAGAGAAATTGCATCGGAATTAAATAAAATAGGCACAATGCCGACTTAAGTACAAGAAGACTGACTCTTCTTACTGTCTATGTTTTGAACCATTCCTGTGACAATCGTCATAGATTCCGATGCTTCACTTCAGTTTTAATGTATCCCTCTGACCTTCTTACTGACGATGAAACCCAGAAATTGCATCGGAATTAAATACTAAAGGCACAATGCCGACTTAAGTACATGAAATCTAACTCTTCTTACTGTCTATGTTTTGAACCTTTCCTGTGACACAGGTTTCAGATTCCGATGCTTCATTTCAGGTTTACTGTATCCCTTGGACCTTCTTAGTGACGACGAAACAAAGAAATTGCATCGCAATTAAATACAAATGGCACAATGCCGACTTAAGTACAAAAAGACTGGCTCTTCTTACTGTCTATGTTTTGAACCATTCCTGTGACAATAGTCATAGATTCCGATGCTTCACTTCAGGTTTACTGTATCCCTCTGACCTTCTTACTGACGATGAAATCCAGAAATTGCATCGGAATTAAATACAAAAGGCACAAAGCCGACTTAAGTACAAGAAAACTAACTCTTCTTACTGTCTATGTTTTGAACCATTCCTGTGACACTAGTTATAGATTCCGATGCTTCACTTCAGGATTACTGTATCCCTCTGACCTTCGTATTGACGATGAAACACAGAAATTGCATCGGAATTAAATACAAAAGGCACAATGCCGACTTAAGTAGAAAAAGACTGACTCTTCTTATTCTCTATGTTTTGAACCATTCCTGTGACTATAGTCATAGATTCCGATGCTTCACTTTAGGTTTACTGAATCCCTCTGACCTTCTTATTTACGATGAAACACATTAATTGCATCGGAATTAAATACAAAAGGCACAATGCAGACTGAAGTACAAGAAGTCTGGCTCATCTTACTGTCTATGCTTTGAACCTTTCCTGTGACACCGGTTTTAGATTCCGATGCTTCACTTCAGGTTTACTGTATCCCTTGGACCTTCTTAGTGACGACGAAACAGAGAAACTGCATCGGAATTAAATAAAATAGGCACAATGCCGACTTAAGTACAAGAAGACTGACTCTTCTTACTGCCTATGCTTGAACCATTCCTGTGACAATAGTCATAGATTCCGATGCTTCACTTCAGGTTTACTGTATCCCTCTGACCTTCTTACTGACGATGAAAACCAGAAATTGCATCGAAATTAAATACAAAAGGCACAATGCCGACTTAAGTACAAGAAAACTAACTCTTCTTACTGTCATTGTTTTGAACCATTCCTGTGACAATAGTCATAGATTCCGATCCTTCACTTCAGGTTTACTGTATCCCTCTGATCGGCTTATTGACAATGATAAACACAAATTGCATCGGAATTAATTACAAAAGGCACAATGCCGACTCAAGTACAAGAAATTTGGCTCTTCTTACTTGCTATGTTTTGAACCTTTCCTGTGAGACCAGTTTTAGCTTCCGATGCTTCACTTCAGGTCTACTGTATCCCTTGGACCTTCTTAGTGACGACGAAACACAGAAATTGCATCGGAATTAAATAGAAAAGGTGCAAAGCCAACTTAAGTTCAAGAAAACTGACTCTTCTTCCTGTCTATGTTTTGAACCATTCCTGTGACACTAGCTATAGATTCCGATTCTTCACTTCAGGTTTACTGTATCCCTCTGACCTCCTTATTGACGATGCAACACAGAAATTGCATCTTAATTAAATACAAAAGGCACAATGCTGACATAAGAACAAGAAGACTGACTCTTCTTACTCTCTATGTTTTGAACCATTCCTGTGACAATAGTCATAGATTCCGATGCTTCACTTCAGGTTTACTGTATCCCTCTAACCTTCTTATTGACGATGAAACACAGAAATAGCATCGGAATTAAATACAAAAGGCACAATGCTGACTTAAGAAAAAGAAGACTGACTCTTCTTACTGTCTATGTTTTGAACCATTCCTGTGACACTAGTTATAGATTCCGATGCTTCACTTCAGGTTTACTGTATCCCTCTGACCTTCGTATTGACGATGAAACACAGAAATTGCATCGGAATTAAATACAAAAGGCACAATGCCGACTTAAGTAGAAAAAGACTGACTCTTCTTATTCTATATGTTTTGAACCATTCCTGTGACAATAGTCATAGATTCCGATGCTTCACTTCAGGTTTACTGAATCCCTCTGACCTTCTTATTTACGATGAAACACAGTAATTGCATCGGAATTAAATACAAAAGGCACAATGCAGACTGAAGTACAAGAAGTCTGGCTCTTCTTACTGTCTATGCTTTGAACCTTTCCTGTGACACCGGTTTTAGAATTCGATGCTTCACTTCAGGTTTACTGTATCCCTTGGACCTTCTTAGTGACGACGAAACAGAGAAATTGCATCGGAATTAAATAAAAAAGGCACAATGCCGACTTAAGTACAAGAAGACTGACTCTTCTTACTGTCATTGTTTTGAACCATTCCTGTGACAATAGTCATAGATTCCGATGCTTCACTTCAGGTTTAATGTATCCCTCTGACCTTCTTACTGACGATGAAAACCAGAAATTGCATCGGAATTAAATACTAAAGGCACAATGCCGACTTAAGTACATGAAATCTAACTCTTCTTACTGTCTATGTTTTGAACCTTTCCTGTGACACAGGTTTTAGATTCCGATGCTTCATTTCAGGTTTACTGTATCCCTTGGACCTTCTTAGTGACGACGAAACACAGAAATTGCATCGGAAAGAAATAAAAAGGGCACAATGCCGTCTCAAGTACAAGAAGTCTGGCTCTTCTTACTGTCTATGTTTTGAACCATTCCTGTGACACTAGTTATAGATTCCATTGCTTCACTTCAGGATTACTGTATCCCTCTGTCCTTCTTATTGACGATGAAACACAGAAATTGCATCGGAATTAAATACAAAAGGCACAATGCCGACTTAAGGACAAGAAGACTGACTCTTCTTACTCTCTATGGTTTGAACCATTCCTGTGACAATAGTCATAGATTCAGATGCTTCACTTCAGGTTTACTGTATCCCTCTGATCATCTTATTGACGATGATAAACACAAATTGCATCGGAATTAAATACAAAATGCACAACGCCGACTCAAGTACAAGAAGTCTGGCTCTTCTTACTTGCTATGTTTTGAACCTTTCCTGTGAGACCGGTTTTAGATTCCGATGCATCACTTCAGGTCTACTGTATCCCTTGGACCTTCTTAGTGACGACGAAACACAGAAATTGCATCGGAATTAAAAAGAAAAGGCGCAATGCAGACTTAAGTACAAGAAAACTGACTCTTCTTCCTGTCTATGTTTTGAACCATTCCTGTGACACTAGCTATTGATTCCGATTCTACACTTCAGGTTTACTGTATCCCCCAGACCGTCGTATTGACGATGAAACACAGAAAATGCATCGGGATTATATACAAAAGGCACAATGCCGACTCAAGTACAAGAAGACTGACTCTTCTTACTGTCTATGTTTTGAACCATTCCTGTGACACTAGTTATAGATTCCGATGCTTCACTTCAGGTTTACTGTATCCCTTGGACCTTCTTAGTGACGACGAAACAGAGAAATTGCATGGGAATTAAATAAAAAAGGCACAATGCCGACTCAAGTACAAGAAGACTGACTCTTCTTACTGTCATTGTTTTGAACCATTCCTGTGACAATAGTCATAGATTCCGATGCTTCACTTCAGGTTTAATGTATCCCTCTGACCTTCTTACTGACGATGAAAACCAGAAATTGCATCGGAATTAAATACTAAAGGCACAATGCCGACTTAAGTACATGAAATCTAACTCTGCTTACTGTCTATGTTTTGAACCTTTCCTGTGACACAGGTTTTAGATTCCGATGCTTCATTTCAGGTTTACTGTATCCCTTGGACCTTCTTAGTGACGACGAAACACAGAAATTGCATCGGAATGAAATAAAAAAGGCACAATGCCGACTCAAGTACAAGAAGTCTGGCTCTTCTTACTGTCTATGTTTTGAACCATTCCTGTGACACTAGTTATAGATTCCGATGCTTCACTTCAGGATTACTGTATCCCTCTGTCCTTCTTATTGACGATGAAACACAGAAATTGCATCGGAATTAAATACAAAAGGCACAATGCCGACTTAAGGACAAGAAGACTGACTCTTCTTACTCTCTATGGTTTGAACCATTCCAGTGACAATAGTCATAGATTCCGATGCTTCACTTCAGGTATACTGTATCCCTCTGATCGTCTTATTGACGATGATAAACACAAATTCATCGGAATTAAATACAAAAGGCACAATGCCGACTCAAGTACAAGAAGTCTGGCTCTTCTTACTTGCTATGTTTTGAACCTTTCCTGTGAGACCGGTTTTAGATTCCGATGCATCACTTCAGGTCTACTGTATCCCTTGGACCTTCTTAGTGACGACGAAACACAGATATTGCATCGGAATTAAATAGAAAAGGCGCAATGCCGACTTAAGTACAAGAAAACTGACTCTTCTTATTGCCTATGTTTTGAACCATTCCTGTGCCACTAGTTATAGATTCCGATGCTTCACTTCAGATTTACTGTATCCAGCTGTCCTTCCTATTGACGAAGAAACACAGAAATTGTATCGCAATTAAATACAAATGGCACAATGCCGACTTAAGTACAGGAAGACTGACTCTTCTTACTGTCTTTGTTTTGAACCGTTCCTGTGACACTAGTTATAGATTCCGATGCTTCACTTCAGTTTTACTGTATCCCTCTGACATTCTGATTGGCGATGAAATACAGAAATTGCATTCGAATGAAATACAAAAGGCACAATGCCGACCCAAGTACTTGAAGGCTGACTCTTCTTACTGTCTATGTTTTGAACCAATCCTGTGCAACTAGTTATAGATTCCGATGCTTCACTTCAGGTTTACTGGATCCCCCTGACCGTCGTATTGACGATGAAACACAAAAGTTGCATCGGAATTAAATACAAAAGGCACAATGCCGACTCAAGTACAAGAAGACTCGCTCTTCTTCCTGTCTTTGTTGTGAACCATTCCTGGGACACTAGTTTTAGATTCCGGTGCTTCACTTCAGGTTTACTGTATCCCTCTGACCTCCTAATTGACGATGCAACACAGAAATTGCATCTTAATTAAATACAAAAGGCACAATGCTGACTTAAGAACAAGAAGACTGACTCTTCTTACTGTCTATGTTTTGAACCATTCCTGTGACACTAGTTATAGATTCCGATGCTTCACTTCAGGTTTACTGTATCCCTCTGACCTTCGTATTGACGATGAAACACAGAAATTGCATCGGAATTAAATACAAAAGGCACAATGCCGACTTAAGTAGAAAAAGTCTGACTCTTCTTATTCTCTATGTTTTGAACCATTCCTGTGACTATAGTCATAGATTCCGATGCTTCACTTCAGGTTTACTGAATCCCTCTGACCTTCTTATTTACGATGAAACACATTAATTGCATCGGAATTAAATACAAAAGGCACAATGCAGACTGAAGTACAAGATGTCTGGCTCTTCTTACTGTCTATGCTTTGAACCTTTCCTGTGACACCGGTTTTAGATTCCGATGCTTCACTTCAGGTTTACTGTATCCCTTGGACCTTCTTAGTGACGACGAAACAGAGAAATTGCATCGGAATTAAATAAAATAGGCACAATGCCGACTTAAGTACAAGAAGACTGACTCTTCTTACTGCCTATGTTTTGAACCATTCCTGTGACAATCGTCATAGATTCCGATGCTTCACTTCAGGTTTAATGTATCCCTCTGACCTTCTTACTGACGATGAAACCCAGAAATTGCATCGGAATTAAATACTAAAGGCACAATGCCGACTTAAGTACATGAAATCTAACTCTTCTTACTGTCTATGTTTTGAACCTTTCCTGTGACACAGGTTTTAGATTCCGATGCTTCATTTCAGGTTTACTATATCCCTTGGACCTTCTTAGTGACGACGAAACACAGAAATTGCATCGCAATTAAATACAAATGGCACAATGCCGACTTAAGTACAAGAAGACTGACTCTTCTTACTGTCTATGTTTTGAACCATTCCTGTGACAATAGTCATAGATTCCGATGCTTCACTTCAGGTTTACTGTATCCCTCTGACCTTCTTACTGACGATGAAAACCAGAAATTGCATCGGAATTAAATACAAAAGGCACAATGCCGACTTAAGTACAAGAAGACTGACTCTTCTTACTCTCTATGGTTTGAACCATTCCTGTGACAATAGTCATAGATTCCGATGCTTCACTTCAGGTTTACTGTATCCCTCTGATCGGCTTATTGACGATGATAAACACAAATTGCATCGGAATTAATTACAAAAGGCACAATGCCGACTCAAGTACAAGAAGTCTGACTCTTCTTACTTGCTATGTTTTGAACCTTTCCTGTGAGACCGGTTTTAGATTCCGATGCTTCACTTCACGTCTACTGTATCCCTTGGACCTTCTTAGTGACGACGAAACACAGAAATTGCATCGGAATTAAATAGAAAAGGTGCAATGCCAACTTAAGTTCAAGAAAACTGACTCTTCTTCCTGTCTATGTTTTGAACCATTCCTGTGACACTAGCTATAGATTCCGATTCTTCACTTCAGGTTTACTGTATCCCTCTGACCTCCTTATTGACGATGAAACACAGAAATTGCATCTTAATTGAATACAAAAGGCACAATGCTGACATAAGAACAAGAAGACTGACTCTTCTTACTCTCTATGTTTTGAACCATTCCTGTGACAATAGTCATAGATTCCGATGCTTCACTTCAGGTTTACTGTATCCCTCTAACCTTCTTATTGACGATGAAACACAGAAATTGCATCGGAATTAAATACAAAAGGCACAATGCCGACATAAGTACAAGAAAACTAACTCTTCTTACTGTCTAAGTTTTGAACCATTCCTGTGACACTAGTTATAGATTCCGATGCTTCACTTCAGGTTTACTGTATCCCTCTGACCTCCTTGTTGACGATGAAACACAGAAATAGCATCGGAATTAAATACAAAAGGCACAATGCTGACTTAAGAACAAGAAGACTGACTCTTCTTACTGTCTATGTTTTGAACCATTCCTGTGACACTAGTTATAGATTCCGATGCTTCACTTCAGGTTTACTTTATCCCTCTGACCTACTTATTGACGATGAAACACAGAAATTGCATCGGAATTAAATACAAAAGGCAAAATGCCGACTTAAGTAGAAAAAGACTGACTCTTCTTATTCTATATGTTTTGAACCATTCCTGTGACAATAGTCATAGATTCCGATGCTTCACTTCAGGTTTACTGAATCCCTCTGACCTTCTTAATTACGATGAAACACAGTAATTGCATCGGAATTAAATACAAAAGGCACAATGCAGACTGAAGTACAAGAAGTCTGGCTCTTCTTACTGTCTATGCTTTGAACCTTTCCTGTAACACCGGTTTTAGAATTCGATGCTTCACTTCAGGTTTACTGTATCCCTTGGACCTTCTTAGTGACGACGAAACAGAGAAATTGCATCGGAATTAAATAAAAAAGGCACAATGCCGACTTAAGTACAAGAAGACTGACTCTTCTTACTGTCATTGTTTTGAACCATTCCTGTGACAATAGTCATAGATTCCGATGCTTTACTTCAGGTTTAATGTATCCCTCTGACCTTCTTACTGACGATGAAAACCAGAAATTGCATCGGAATTAAATACTAAAGGCACAATGCCGACTTAAGTACATGAAATCTAACTCTTCTTACTGTCTATGTTTTGAACCTTTCCTGTGACACAGGTTTTAGGTTCCGATGCTTCATTTCAGGTTTACTGTATCCCTTGGACCTTCTTAGTGACGACGAAACACATAAATTGCATCGGAATGAAATAAAAAAGGCACAATGCCGACTCAAGTACAAGAAGACTGGCTCTTCTTACTGTCTATGTTTTGAACCATTCCTGTGACACTAGGTATAGATTCCGATGCTTCACTTCAGGATTACTGTATCCCTCTGTCCTTCTTATTGACGATGAATCACAGAAATTGCATCGGAATTAAATACAAAAGGCACAATGCCGACTTAAGGACAAGAAGACTGACTCTTCTTACTCTCTATGGTTTGAACCATTCCTGTGACAATAGTCATAGATTCCGATGCTTCACTTCAGGTTTACTGTATCCCTCTGATCGTCTTATTGACGATGATAAACACAAATTGCATCGGAATTAAATACAAAAGGCATAATGCCGACTCAAGTACAAGAAGTCTGGCTCTTCTTACTTGCTATGTTTTGAACCTTTCCTGTGAGACCGGTTTTAGATTCCGATGCATCACTTCAGGTCTACTGTATCCCTTGGACCTTCTTAGTGACGACGAAACACAGAAATTGCATCGGAATTAAATAGAAAAGGCGCAATGCCGACTTAAGTACAAGAAAACTGACTCTTCTTCCTGTCTATGTTTTGAACCATTCCTGTGACACTACCTATAGATTCCGATTCTTCACTTCAGGTTTACTGTATCCCCCTGACCGTCGTATTGACGATGAAACACAGAAATTGCATCGGAATTATATACAAAAGGCACAATGCCGACTCAAGTACAAGAAGACTGACTCTTCTTACTGCCTATGTTTTGAACCATTCCTGTGACAATCGTCATAGATTCCGATGCTTCACTTCAGGTTTAATGTATCCCTCTGACCTTCTTACTGACGATGAAACCCAGAAATTGCATCGGAATTAAATACTAAAGGCACAATGCCGACTTAAGTACATGAAATCTAACTCTTCTTACTGTCTATGTTTTGAACCTTTCCTGTGACACAGGTTTTAGATTCCGATGCTTCATTTCAGGTTTACTATATCCCTTGGACCTTCTTAGTGACGACGAAACACAGAAATTGCATCGCAATTAAATACAAATGGCACAATGCCGACTTAAGTACAAGAAGACTGACTCTTCTTACTGTCTATGTTTTGAACCATTCCTGTGACAATAGTCATAGATTCCGATGCTTCACTTCAGGTTTACTGTATCCCTCTGACCTTCTTACTGACGATGAAAACCAGAAATTGCATCGGAATTAAATACAAAAGGCACAATGCCGACTTAAGTACAAGAAGACTGACTCTTCTTACTCTCTATGGTTTGAACCATTCCTGTGACAATAGTTATAGATTCCGATGCTTCACTTCAGGTTTACTGTATCCCTCTGATCGGCTTATTGACGATGATAAACACAAATTGCATCGGAATTAATTACAAAAGGCACAATGCCGACTCAAGTACAAGAAGTCTGACTCTTCTTACTTGCTATGTTTTGAACCTTTCCTGTGAGACCGGTTTTAGATTCCGATGCTTCACTTCACGTCTACTGTATCCCTTGGACCTTCTTAGTGACGACGAAACACAGAAATTGCATCGGAATTAAATAGAAAAGGTGCAATGCCAACTTAAGTTCAAGAAAACTGACTCTTCTTCCTGTCTATGTTTTGAACCATTCCTGTGACACTAGCTATAG
This sequence comes from Schistocerca serialis cubense, assembly GCF_023864345.2. Taxonomy (NCBI): domain Eukaryota; kingdom Metazoa; phylum Arthropoda; class Insecta; order Orthoptera; family Acrididae; genus Schistocerca; species Schistocerca serialis. The sequence continues at coordinate 544,443,895 of NC_064646.1, read as the reverse complement.
ATTCCGATTCTTCACTTCAGGTTTACTGTATCCCTCTGACCTCCTTATTGACGATGAAACACAGAAATTGCATCTTAATTGAATACAAAAGGCACAATGCTGACATAAGAACAAGAAGACTGACTCTTCTTACTCTCTATGTTTTGAACCATTCCTGTGACAATAGTCATAGATTCCGATGCTTCACTTCAGGTTTACTGTATCCCTCTAACCTTCTTATTGACGATGAAACACAGAAATTGCATCGGAATTAAATACAAAAGGCACAATGCCGACATAAGTACAAGAAAACTAACTCTTCTTACTGTCTAAGTTTTGAACCATTCCTGTGACACTAGTTATAGATTCCGATGCTTCACTTCAGGTTTACTGTATCCCTCTGACCTCCTTGTTGACGATGAAACACAGAAATAGCATCGGAATTAAATACAAAAGGCACAATGCTGACTTAAGAACAAGAAGACTGACTCTTCTTACTGTCTATGTTTTGAACCATTCCTGTGACACTAGTTATAGATTCCGATGCTTCACTTCAGGTTTACTTTATCCCTCTGACCTACTTATTGACGATGAAACACAGAAATTGCATCGGAATTAAATACAAAAGGCAAAATGCCGACTTAAGTAGAAAAAGACTGACTCTTCTTATTCTATATGTTTTGAACCATTCCTGTGACAATAGTCATAGATTCCGATGCTTCACTTCAGGTTTACTGAATCCCTCTGACCTTCTTAATTACGATGAAACACAGTAATTGCATCGGAATTAAATACAAAAGGCACAATGCAGACTGAAGTACAAGAAGTCTGGCTCTTCTTACTGTCTATGCTTTGAACCTTTCCTGTAACACCGGTTTTAGAATTCGATGCTTCACTTCAGGTTTACTGTATCCCTTGGACCTTCTTAGTGACGACGAAACAGAGAAATTGCATCGGAATTAAATAAAAAAGGCACAATGCCGACTTAAGTACAAGAAGACTGACTCTTCTTACTGTCATTGTTTTGAACCATTCCTGTGACAATAGTCATAGATTCCGATGCTTTACTTCAGGTTTAATGTATCCCTCTGACCTTCTTACTGACGATGAAAACCAGAAATTGCATCGGAATTAAATACTAAAGGCACAATGCCGACTTAAGTACATGAAATCTAACTCTTCTTACTGTCTATGTTTTGAACCTTTCCTGTGACACAGGTTTTAGGTTCCGATGCTTCATTTCAGGTTTACTGTATCCCTTGGACCTTCTTAGTGACGACGAAACACATAAATTGCATCGGAATGAAATAAAAAAGGCACAATGCCGACTCAAGTACAAGAAGACTGGCTCTTCTTACTGTCTATGTTTTGAACCATTCCTGTGACACTAGGTATAGATTCCGATGCTTCACTTCAGGATTACTGTATCCCTCTGTCCTTCTTATTGACGATGAATCACAGAAATTGCATCGGAATTAAATACAAAAGGCACAATGCCGACTTAAGGACAAGAAGACTGACTCTTCTTACTCTCTATGGTTTGAACCATTCCTGTGACAATAGTCATAGATTCCGATGCTTCACTTCAGGTTTACTGTATCCCTCTGATCGTCTTATTGACGATGATAAACACAAATTGCATCGGAATTAAATACAAAAGGCATAATGCCGACTCAAGTACAAGAAGTCTGGCTCTTCTTACTTGCTATGTTTTGAACCTTTCCTGTGAGACCGGTTTTAGATTCCGATGCATCACTTCAGGTCTACTGTATCCCTTGGACCTTCTTAGTGACGACGAAACACAGAAATTGCATCGGAATTAAATAGAAAAGGCGCAATGCCGACTTAAGTACAAGAAAACTGACTCTTCTTCCTGTCTATGTTTTGAACCATTCCTGTGACACTACCTATAGATTCCGATTCTTCACTTCAGGTTTACTGTATCCCCCTGACCGTCGTATTGACGATGAAACACAGAAATTGCATCGGAATTATATACAAAAGGCACAATGCCGACTCAAGTACAAGAAGACTGACTCTTCTTACTGCCTATGTTTTGAACCATTCCTGTGACAATCGTCATAGATTCCGATGCTTCACTTCAGGTTTAATGTATCCCTCTGACCTTCTTACTGACGATGAAACCCAGAAATTGCATCGGAATTAAATACTAAAGGCACAATGCCGACTTAAGTACATGAAATCTAACTCTTCTTACTGTCTATGTTTTGAACCTTTCCTGTGACACAGGTTTTAGATTCCGATGCTTCATTTCAGGTTTACTATATCCCTTGGACCTTCTTAGTGACGACGAAACACAGAAATTGCATCGCAATTAAATACAAATGGCACAATGCCGACTTAAGTACAAGAAGACTGACTCTTCTTACTGTCTATGTTTTGAACCATTCCTGTGACAATAGTCATAGATTCCGATGCTTCACTTCAGGTTTACTGTATCCCTCTGACCTTCTTACTGACGATGAAAACCAGAAATTGCATCGGAATTAAATACAAAAGGCACAATGCCGACTTAAGTACAAGAAGACTGACTCTTCTTACTCTCTATGGTTTGAACCATTCCTGTGACAATAGTCATAGATTCCGATGCTTCACTTCAGGTTTACTGTATCCCTCTGATCGGCTTATTGACGATGATAAACACAAATTGCATCGGAATTAATTACAAAAGGCACAATGCCGACTCAAGTACAAGAAGTCTGACTCTTCTTACTTGCTATGTTTTGAACCTTTCCTGTGAGACCGGTTTTAGATTCCGATGCTTCACTTCACGTCTACTGTATCCCTTGGACCTTCTTAGTGACGACGAAACACAGAAATTGCATCGGAATTAAATAGAAAAGGTGCAATGCCAACTTAAGTTCAAGAAAACTGACTCTTCTTCCTGTCTATGTTTTGAACCATTCCTGTGACACTAGCTATAGATTCCGATTCTTCACTTCAGGTTTACTGTATCCCTCTGACCTCCTTATTGACGATGAAACACAGAAATTGCATCTTAATTGAATACAAAAGGCACAATGCTGACATAAGAACAAGAAGACTGACTCTTCTTACTCTCTATGTTTTGAACCATTCCTGTGACAATAGTCATAGATTCCGATGCTTCACTTCAGGTTTACTGTATCCCTCTAACCTTCTTATTGACGATGAAACACAGAAATTGCATCGGAATTAAATACAAAAGGCACAATGCCGACATAAGTACAAGAAAACTAACTCTTCTTACTGTCTAAGTTTTGAACCATTCCTGTGACACTAGTTATAGATTCCGATGCTTCACTTCAGGTTTACTGTATCCCTCTGACCTCCTTGTTGACGATGAAACACAGAAATAGCATCGGAATTAAATACAAAAGGCACAATGCTGACTTAAGAACAAGAAGACTGACTCTTCTTACTGTCTATGTTTTGAACCATTCCTGTGACACTAGTTATAGATTCCGATGCTTCACTTCAGGTTTACTTTATCCCTCTGACCTACTTATTGACGATGAAACACAGAAATTGCATCGGAATTAAATACAAAAGGCAAAATGCCGACTTAAGTAGAAAAAGACTGACTCTTCTTATTCTATATGTTTTGAACCATTCCTGTGACAATAGTCATAGATTCCGATGCTTCACTTCAGGTTTACTGAATCCCTCTGACCTTCTTAATTACGATGAAACACAGTAATTGCATCGGAATTAAATACAAAAGGCACAATGCAGACTGAAGTACAAGAAGTCTGGCTCTTCTTACTGTCTATGCTTTGAACCTTTCCTGTAACACCGGTTTTAGAATTCGATGCTTCACTTCAGGTTTACTGTATCCCTTGGACCTTCTTAGTGACGACGAAACAGAGAAATTGCATCGGAATTAAATAAAAAAGGCACAATGCCGACTTAAGTACAAGAAGACTGACTCTTCTTACTGTCATTGTTTTGAACCATTCCTGTGACAATAGTCATAGATTCCGATGCTTTACTTCAGGTTTAATGTATCCCTCTGACCTTCTTACTGACAATGAAAACCAGAAATTGCATCGGAATTAAATACTAAAGGCACAATGCCGACTTAAGTACATGAAATCTAACTCTTCTTACTGTCTATGTTTTGAACCTTTCCTGTGACACAGGTTTTAGGTTCCGATGCTTCATTTCAGGTTTACTGTATCCCTTGGACCTTCTTAGTGACGACGAAACACATAAATTGCATCGGAATGAAATAAAAAAGGCACAATGCCGACTCAAGTACAAGAAGACTGGCTCTTCTTACTGTCTATGTTTTGAACCATTCCTGTGACACTAGGTATAGATTCCGATGCTTCACTTCAGGATTACTGTATCCCTCTGTCCTTCTTATTGACGATGAATCACAGAAATTGCATCGGAATTAAATACAAAAGGCACAATGCCGACTTAAGGACAAGAAGACTGACTCTTCTTACTCTCTATGGTTTGAACCATTCCTGTGACAATAGTCATAGATTCCGATGCTTCACTTCAGGTTTACTGTATCCCTCTGATCGTCTTATTGACGATGATAAACACAAATTGCATCGGAATTAAATACAAAAGGCATAATGCCGACTCAAGTACAAGAAGTCTGGCTCTTCTTACTTGCTATGTTTTGAACCTTTCCTGTGAGACCGGTTTTAGATTCCGATGCATCACTTCAGGTCTACTGTATCCCTTGGACCTTCTTAGTGACGACGAAACACAGAAATTGCATCGGAATTAAATAGAAAAGGCGCAATGCCGACTTAAGTACAAGAAAACTGACTCTTCTTCCTGTCTATGTTTTGAACCATTCCTGTGACACTACCTATAGATTCCGATTCTTCACTTCAGGTTTACTGTATCCCCCTGACCGTCGTATTGACGATGAAACACAGAAATTGCATCGGAATTATATACAAAAGGCACAATGCCGACTCAAGTACAAGAAGACTGACTCTTCTTACTGTCTATGTTTTGAACCATTCCTGTGACACTAGTTATAGATTCCGATGCTTCACTTCAGGTTTACTGTATCCCTTGGACCTTCTTAGTGACGACGAAACAGAGAAATTGCATCGGAATTAAATAAAAAAGGCACAATGCCGACTCAAGTACAAGAAGACTAACTCTTCTTACTGTCATTGTTTTGAACCATTCCTGTGACAATAGTCATAGATTCCGATGCTTCACTTCAGGTTTAATGTATCCCTCTGACCTTCTTACTGACGATGAAAACCAGAAATTGCATCGGAATTAAATACTAAAGGCACAATGCCGACTTAAGTACATGAAATCTAACTCTTCTTACTGTCTATGTTTTGAACCTTTCCTGTGACACAGGTTTTAGATTCCGATGCTTCATTTCAGGTTTACTGTATCCCTTGGACCTTCTTAGTGACGACGAAACACAGAAATTGCATCGGAATGAAATAAAAAAGGCACAATGCCGACTCAAGTACAAGAAGTCTGGCTCTTCTTACTGTCTATGTTTTGAACCATTCCTGTGACACTAGTTATAGATTCCGATGCTTCACTTCAGATTTACTGTATCCAGCTGTCCTTCCTATTGACGAAGAAACACAGAAATTGCATCGGAATTAAATAGAAAAGGCGCAATGCCGACTTAAGTACAAGAAAACTGACTCTTCTTATTGCCTATGTTTTGAACCATTCCTGTGCCACTAGTTATAGATTCCGATGCTTCACTTCAGATTTACTGTATCCAGCTGTCCTTCCTATTGACGTAGAAACACAGAGATTGCATCGCAATTAAATACAAATGGCACAATGCCGACTTAAGTACAAGAAGACTGACACTTCTTACTGTCTTTGTTTTGAACCGTTCCTGTGACACTAGTTATAGATTCCGATGCTTCACTTCAGTTTTACTGTATCGCTCTGACATTCTTATTGGCGATGAAATACAGAAATTGCATTCGAATGAAATACAAAAGGCACAATGCCGACCCAAGTACTAGAAGGCTCACTCTTCTTACTGTCTATGTTTTGAACCAATCCTGTGCAACTAGTTATAGATTCCGATGCTTCACTTCAGGTTTACTGGATCCCCCTGACCGTCGTATTGACGATGAAACACAAAAATTGCATCGGAATTAAATACAAAAGGCACAATGCCGACTCAAGTACAAGAAGACTCGCTCTTCTTCCTGTCTATGCTGTGAACCATTCCTGGGACACTAGTTTTAGATTCCGATGCTTCACTTCAGGTTTACTGTATCTCTCTGACCTCCTTATTGACGATGCAACACAGAAATTGCATCTTAATTAAATACAAAAGGCACAATGTTGACTTAAGAGCAAGAAGACTGACTCTTCTTACTGTCTATGTTTTGATTCATTCCTGTGACACTAGTTATAGGTTCTGATGCTTCACTTCAGGTTTACTGTATCCCTCTGACCTTCGTATTGACGATGAAACACAGAAATTGCATCGGAATTAAATACAAAAGGCACAATGCCGACTTAAGTATAAAAAGACTGACTCTTCTTATTCTCTATGTTTTGAACCATTCCTGTGACTATAGTCATAGATTCCGATGCTTCACTTCAGGTTTACTGATTCCCTCTGACCTTCTTATTTACGATGAAACACATAAATTGCTTCGGAATTAAATACAAAAGGCACAATGCAGACTGAAGTACAAGATGTCTGGCTCTTCTTACTGTCTATGCTTTGAACATTTCCTGTGACACCGGTTTTAGATTCCGATGCTTCACTTCAGGTTTACTGTATCCCTTGGACCTTCTTAGTGACGACGAAACAGAGAAATTGCATCGGAATTAAATAAAATAGGCACAATGCCGACTTAAGTACAAGAAGACTGACTCTTCTTACTGCCTATTTTTGAACCATTCCTGTGACAATCGTCATAGATTCCGATGCTTCACTTCAGGTTTAATGTATCCCTCTGACCTTCTTACTGACGATGAAACCCAGAAATTGCATCGGAATTAAATACTAAAGGCACAATGCCGACTTAAGTACATGAAATCTAACTCTTCTTACTGTCTATGTTTTGAACCTTTCCTGTGACACAGGTTTTAGATTCCGATGCTTCATTTCAGGTTTACTATATCCCTTGGACCTTCTTAGTGACGACGAAACACAGAAATTGCATCGCAATTAAATACAAATGGCACAATGCCGACTTAAGTACAAGAAGACTGACTCTTCTTACTGCCTATGTTTTGAACCATTCCTGTGACAATAGTCATAGATTCCGATGCTTCGCTTCAGGTTTACTGTATCCCTCTGACCTTCTTACTGACGATGAAAACCAGAAATTGCATCGGAATGAAATACAAAAGGCACAATGCCGACTTAAGTACAAGACAACTAACTCTTCTTACTGTCTATGTTTTGAACCAGTCCTGTGACACTAGTTATAGATTCCGATGCTTCACTTCAGGATTTCTGTATCCCTCTGACCTACTTATTGACGATGAAACACAGAAATTGCATCGGAATTAAATACAAAAGGCACAATGCCGACTTAAGGACAAGAAGACTGACTCTTCTTACTCTCTATGGTTTGAACCATTCCTGTGACAATAGTCATAGATTCCGATGCTTCACTTCAGGTTTACTGTATCCCTCTGATCGGCTTATTGACGATGATAAACACAAATTGCATCGGAATTAATTACAAAAGGCACAATGCCGACTCAAGTACAAGAAGTCTGGCTCTTCTTACTTGCTATGTTTTGAACCTTTCCAGTGAGACCGGTTTTAGATTCCGATGCTTCACTTCAGGTCTACTGTATCCCTTGGACCTTCTTAGTGACGACGAAACACAGAAATTGCATCGGAATTAAATAGAAAAGGTGCAATGCCAACTTAAGTTCAAGAAAACTGACTCTTCTTCCAGTCTATGTTTTGAACCATTCCTGTGACACTAGCTATAGATTCCGATTCTTCACTTCAGGTTTACTGTATCCCTCTGACCTCCTTATTGACGATGCAACACAGAAATTGCATCTTAATTAAATACAAAAGGCACAATGCTGACATAAGAACAAGAAGACTGACTCTTCTTACTCTCTATGTTTTGAACCATTCCTGTGACAATAGTCATAGATTCCGATGCTTCACTTCAGGTTTACTGTATCCCTCTAACCTTCTTATTGACGATGAAACACAGAAATTGCATCGGAATTAAATACAAAAGGCACAATGCCGACATAAGTACAAGAAAACTAACTCTTCTTACTGTCTAAGTTTTGAACCATTCCTGTGACACTAGTTATAGATTCCGATGCTTCACTTCAGGTTTACTGTATCCCTCTGACCTTCGTATTGACGATGAAACACAGAAATTGCTTCGGAATTAAATACAAAAGGCAAAATGCCGACTTAAGTAGAAAAAGACTGACTCTTCTTATTCTATATGTTTTGAACCATTCCTGTGACAATAGTCATAGATTCCGATGCTTCACTTCAGGTTTACTGAATCCCTCTGACCTTCTTATTTACGATGAAACACAGTAATTGCATCGGAATTAAATACAAAAGGCACAATGCAGATTGAAGTACAAGAAGTCTGGCTCTTCTTACTGTCTATGCTTTGAACCTTTCCTGTGACACCGGTTTTAGAATTCGATGCTTCACTTCAGGTTTACTGTATCCCTTGGACCTTCTTAGTGACGACGAAACAGAGAAATTGCATCGGAATTAAATAAAAAAAGCACAATGCCGACTTAAGTACAAGAAGACTGACTCTACTTACTGTCATTGTTTTGAACCATTCCTGTGACAATAGTCATAGATTCCGATGCTTTACTTCAGGTTTAATGTATCCCTCTGACCCTCTTACTGACGATGAAAACCAGAAATTGCATCGGAATTAAATACTAAAGGCACAATGCCGACTTAAGTACATGAAATCTAACTCTTCTTACTGTCTATGTTTTGAACCTTTCCTGTGACACAGGTTTTAGATTCCGATGCTTCATTTCAGGTTTACTGTATCCCTTGGACCTTCTTAGTGACGACGAAACACAGAAATAGCATCGGAATGAAATAAAAAAGGCACAATGCCGACTCAAGTACAAGAAGACTGGCTCTTCTTACTGTCTATGTTTTGAACCATTCCTGTGACACTAGTTATAGATTCCGATGCTTCACTTCAGGATTACTGTATCCCTCTGTCCTTCTTATTGACGATGAAACACAGAAATTGCATCGGAATTAAATACAAAAGGCACAATGCCGACTTAAGGACAAGAAGACTGACTCTTCTTACTCTCTATGGTTTGAACCATTCCTGTGACAATAGTCATAGATTCCGATGCTTCACTTCAGGTTTACTGTATCCCTCTGATCGTCTTATTGACGATGTTAAACACAAATTGCATCGGAATTAAATACAAAAGCACAATGCTGACTCAAGTACAAGAAGTCTGGCTCTTCTTACTTGCTATGTTTTGAACCTTTCCTGTGAGACCGGTTTTAGATTCCGATGCATCACTTCAGGTCTACTGTATCCCTTGGACCTTCTTAGTGACGACGAAACACAGAAATTGCATCGGAGATAAATAAAAAAGGCGCAATGCCGACTTAAGTACAAGAAAACTGACTCTTCTTCCTGTCTATGTTTTGAACCATTCCTGTGACACTACCTATAGATTCCGATTCTTCACTTCAGGTTTACTGTATCCCCCTGACCGTCGTATTGACGATGAAACACAGAAATTGCATCGGAATAATATACAAAAGGAACAATGGCGACTCAAGTACTAGAAGACTGGCTCTTCTTACTGTCTATGTTTTGAACCATTCCTGTGACACTAGTTATAGATTCCGATGCTTCACTTCAAATTTACTGTATCCCTCTGACCTTCTTAATGACGATGAAACACAGAAATTGCATCGGAATTAAATACAAAGGGCACAATGCCGACATAAGTACAAAAATACTGACTCTTCTTACTCTCTATGTTTTGAACCATTCCTGTGACAATAGTCATAGATTCCGATGCTTCACTTCAGGTTTACTGTATCTCTCTAACCTTCTTATTGACGATGAAACACAGAAATTGCATCGGAATTAAATACAAAAGGCACAATGCCGACATAAGTACAAGAAAACTAACTCTTCTTACTGTCTAAGTTTTGAACCATTCCTGTGACACTGGTTATAGATTCCGATGCTTCACTTCAGGTTTACTGTATCCCTCTTACCTCCTTGTTGACGATGAAACACAGAAATAGCATCGGAATTAAATACAAAAGGTACATTGCCGACTTAAGTACAAGAAAACTGAGTCATCTTACTGCCTATGTTTTGAACCATTCCTGTGCCACTAGTTATAGATTCCGATGCTTCACTTCAGGTTTATTGTATCCAGCTGTCCTTCCTATTGACGATGAAACACAGAAATTGCATCGCAATCAAATACAAAAGGCACAATGCCGACTTAAGTACAAGAAGACTGACTCTTCTTACTGTCTATGTTTTGAACCATTCCTGTGACACTAGTTATAGATTCCGATGCTTCACTTCAGGTTTACTGTATTCCCCTGACCGTCGTATTGACGATGAAACACAGAAATTGCATCGCAATTAAATACAAAAGGCACAATGCCGACTCAAGTACAAGAAGACTGGCTCTTCTTGCTGTCCATGTTTTGAACCATTCCTGTGACACTAGTTATAGTTTCCGATGCTTCACTTTAGGTTTACTGTATCCAGCTGACTTTCTTATTGACGTTGAGACACAGAAATTGCATCGGAATTAAATACAAAAGGCACAATGCCGACTTAAATACAAGGAGACTGTCTCATCCTAATGTCTATGTTTTGAACCATTCCTGTGACACTAGTTTTAGATTCCGATGCTTCACTTCTGGTTTACTGTATCCCTCTGTCCTCCTTCTAGACAATGAAACATAGAAATTGCAACATAATTAAACACAAAAGGCACAATGCCGACTGAAGGACAAGAAGACTGACTGTTCTTACTGTCTATGTTTTGAACCATTCCTGTGACACTAGTTATAGATTCCGATGCTTCACTTCAGGTTTACTGTATCCCTCTGACCTTCTTATTGACGATGAAACACAGAAATTGCATCGGAATTAAATACAAAAGGCACAATGCCGACATATGTACAAGAAAACTAACTCTTCTTACTGTCTAAGTTTTGAACCATTCCTGTGACACTAGTTATAGATTCCGATGCTTCACTTCAGATTTACTGTATCCAGCTGTCCTTCCTATTGACGAAGAGACACAGAAATTGCATCGCAATTAAATACAAATGGCACAATGCCGACTTAAGTACAAGAAGACTGACTCTTCTTATTGTCTATGTTTTGAACCGTTCCTGTGACACTAGTTATAGATTTCGATGCTTCACTTCAGTTTTACTGTATCCCTCTGACCTTCTTATTGGCGATGAAATACAGAAATTGCATTCGAATGAAATACAAAAGGCACAATGCCGACCCAAGTACTAGAAGGCTGACTCTTCTTACTGTCTATGCTTTGAAACAATCCTGTGCAACTAGTTATAGATTCCGATTCTTCACTTCAGGTTTACTGGATCCCCCTGACCGTCGTATTGACGATGAAACACAAAAATTGCATCGGAATTAAATACAAAAGGCACAATGCCGACTCAAGTACAAGAAGACTGGCTCTTCTTCCTGTCTATGTTTTGAACCATTCCTGGGACACTAGTTTTAGATTCCGATGCTTCACTTCAGGTTTACTGTATCCCTCTGACCTCCTTATTGACGATGCAACACAGAAATTGCATCTTAATTAAATACAAAAGGCACAATGCTGACTTAAGAACAAGAAGACTGACTCTTCTTACTGTCTATGCTTTGAACCATTCCTGTGCCACTAGTTATAGATTCCGGTGCTTCACTTCAGGTTTACTGTATCTAGCTGACCTTCTTATTGACGATGAAACACAGAAATTGCATCGGAATTAAATACATAAGGCACAATGCCGACTTAAGTACAAGAAGACTGACTCTTCCTACAGTCTATGCTTTGAACCATTCCTGGGACACTAGTTTTAGATTCCGATGCTTCACTTCAGGTTTACTGTATCCCTCTGACCTTCGTATTGACGATGAAACACAGAAATTGCATCGGAATTAAATACAAAGGGATATGCCGACTTATGTAGAAAAAGACTGACTCTTCTTATTCTCTATGTTTTGAACCATTCCTGTGACAATAGTCATAGATTCCGATGCTTCACTTCAACACAGAAATTGCATCTTAATTAAATACAAAAAGCACAAAGCCGACTTGAGTACAAGATGACTGACACTTCTTACTGTCTATGTTTTGAACCATTCCTGTGACACTAGTTATAGATTCCGAAGCTTCACTTCAGGTTTACTGTATCCCTCTGACCGTCTTATTGACGATGAAACACAGAAATTGCATCGGAATTAAATACAAAAGGCACAATGCCGACTCAAGTACAAGAAGTCTGGCTCTTCTTACTGTCTATGTTTTGAACCATTCCTGTGACAATAGTCATAGATTCCGATGCTTCACTTCAGGTTTACTGTATCCCTCTGACCTTCTTACTGACCATGAAACACAGAAATTGCGTCGGAATTAAATACAAAAGGCACAATGCCGACTCAAGTACAAGAAGACTGACTCTTCTTACTGTCTATGTTTTGAACCATTCCTGTGACACTAGTTATAGATTCCGATGCTTCACTTCAGGTTTACTGTATCCCTCTGACCTTCTTATTGACGATGAAACACAGAAATTGCATCGGAATTAAATACAAAAGGAACAATGCCGACTCAAGTACTAGAAGACTGGCTCTTCTTACTGTCTATGTTTTGAACCATTACTGTGACACTAGTTATAGATTCCGATGCTTCACTTCAGATTTACTGTATCCCTCTGACCTTCTTATTGACGATGAAACACAGAAATTGCATCGGAATTAAATACAAAAGGCACAATGCCGACTCTAGTACAAGAAGACTGACTCTTCTTACTGTCTATGTTTTGAACCATTCCTGTGACACTAGTTATAGATTCCGATGCTTCACTTCAGGTTTACTGTATCCCTCTGACCTTCTTATTGACGATGAAACACAGAAATTGCATCGGAATTAAATACAAAAGGAACAATGCCGACTCAAGTACTAGAAGACTGGCTCTTCTTACTGTCTATGTTTTGAACCATTCCTGTGACACTAGTTATAGATTCCGATGCTTCACTTCAGATTTACTGTATTCCTCTGACCTTCTTATTGACGATGAAACACAGAAATTGCATCGGAATTTAATACAAAGGGCACAATGCCGACTTAAGTACAAAAAGACTGACTCTTCTTACTCTCTATGTTTTGAACCATTCCTGTGACAATATTCATAGATTCCGATGCTTCACTTCAGGTTTACTGTATCCCTCTAACCTTCTTATTGACGATGAAACACAGAAATTGCATCGGAATTAAATACTAAAGGCACAATGCCGACATAAGTACAAGAAAACTAACTCTTCTTACTGTCTAAGATTTGAACCATTCCTGTGACACTAGTTATAGATTCCGATGCTTCACTTCAGGTTTACTGTATCCCTCTGACCTCCTTGTTGACGATGAAACACAGAAATAGCATCGGAATTAAATACAAAAGGCACATTGCCGACTTAAGTACAAGAAAACTGACTCTTCTTACTGCCTATGTTTTGAACCATTCCTGTGCCACTAGTTATAGATTCCGATGCTTCACTTCAGGTTTACTGTATCCAGCTGTCCTTCCTATTGACGATGAAACACAGAAATTGCATCGCAATTAAATACAAAACACACAATGCCGACTTAAGTACAAGAAGACTGACTCTTCTTACTGTCTTTGTTTTGAACCGTTCCTGTGACACTAGTTATAGATTCCGATACTTCACTTCAGTTTTACTGTATCCCTCTGACCGTCTTATTGACGATGAAACACAGAAATTGCATCGGAATTAAATACATAAGTCACAATGCCGACTTAAGTACAAGAAGACTGACTCTTCCTACAGTCTATGCTTTGAACCATTCCTGGGACACTAGTTTTAGATTCCGATGCTTCACTTCAGGTTTACTGTATCCCTCTGACCTTCGTATTGACGATGAAACACAGAAATTGCATCGGAATTAAATACAAAGGGTATATGCCGACTTATGTAGAAAAAGACTGACTCTTCTTATTCTCTATGTTTTGAACCATTCCTGTGACAATAGTCATAGATTCCGATGCTTCACTTCAACACAGAAATTGCATCTTAATTAAATACAAAAAGCACAAAGCCGACTTGAGTACAAGATGACTGACACTTCTTACTGTCTATGTTTTGAACCATTCCTGTGACACTAGTTATAGATTCCGAAGCTTCACTTCAGGTTTACTGTATCCCTCTGACCGTCTGATTGACGATGAAACACAGAAATTGCATCAGAATTAAATACAAAAGGCACAATGCCGACTCAAGTACAAGAAGTCTGGCTCTTCTTACTGTCTATGTTTTGAACCATTCCTGCGACAATAGTCATAGATTCCGATGCTTCACTTCAGGTTTACTGTATCCCTCTGACCTTCTTACTGACCATGAAACACAGAAATTGCGTCGGAATTAAATACAAAAGGCACAATGCCGACTCAAGTACAAGAAGACTGACTCTTCTTACTGTCTATGTTTTGAACCATTCCTGTGACACTAGTTATAGATTCCGATGCTTCACTTCAGGTTTACTGTATCCCTCTGACCTTCTTATTGACGATGAAACACAGAAATTGCATCGGAATTAAATACAAAAGGAACAATGCCGACTCAAGTACTAGAAGACTGGCTCTTCTTACTGTCTATGTTTTGAACCATTACTGTGACACTAGTTATAGATTCCGATGCTTCACTTCAGATTTACTGTATCCCTCTGACCTTCTTATTGACGATGAAACACAGAAATTGCATCGGAATTAAATACAAAAGGCACAATGCCGACTCTAGTACAAGAAGACTGACTCTTCTTACTGTCTATGTTTTGAACCATTCCTGTGACACTAGTTATAGATTCCGATGCTTCACTTCAGGTTTACTGTATCCCTCTGACCTTCTTATTGACGATGAAACACAGAAATTGCATCGGAATTAAATACAAAAGGAACAATGCCGACTCAAGTACTAGAAGACTGGCTCTTCTTACTGTCTATGTTTTGAACCATTCCTGTGACACTAGTTATAGATTCCGATGCTTCACTTCAGATTTACTGTATTCCTCTGACCTTCTTATTGACGATGAAACACAGAAATTGCATCGGAATTTAATACAAAGGGCCCAATGCCGACTTAAGTACAAAATGACTGACTCTTCTTACTCTCTATGTTTTGAACCATTCCTGTGACAATATTCATAGATTCCGATGCTTCACTTCAGGTTTACTGTATCACTCTAACCTTCTTATTGACGATGAAACACAGAAATTGCATCGGAATTAAATACTAAAGGCACAATGCCGACATAAGTACAAGAAAACTAACTCTTCTTACTGTCTAAGATTTGAACCATTCCTGTGACACTAGTTATAGATTCCGATGCTTCACTTCAGGTTTACTGTATCCCTCTGACCTCCTTGTTGACGATGAAACACAGAAATAGCATCGGAATTAAATACAAAAGGCACATTGCCGACTTAAGTACAAGAAAACTGACTCTTCTTACTGCCTATGTTTTGAACCATTCCTGTGCCACTAGTTATAGATTCCGATGCTTCACTTCAGGTTTACTGTATCCAGCTGTCCTTCCTATTGACGATGAAACACAGAAATTGCATCGCAATTAAATACAAAACACACAATGCCGACTTAAGTACAAGAAGACTGACTCTTCTTACTGTCTTTGGTTTGAACCGTTCCTGTGACACTAGTTATAGATTCCGATGCTTCACTTCAGTTTTACTGTATCCCTCTGACCTTCTTATTGGCGATGAAATACAGAAATTGCATTCGAATGAAATACAAAAGGTACAATGCCGACCCAAGTACTAGAAGGCTGACTCTTCTTACTGTCTATGTTTTGAACCAATCCTGTGCAACTAGTTATAGATTCCGATGCTTCACTTCAGGTTTACTGGATCCCCCTGACCGTCGTATTGACGATGAAACATAAAAATTGCATCGGAATTAAATACAAAAGCACAATGCCGACTCAAGTACAAGAAGTCTGGCTCTTCTTACTTGCTATGTTTTGAACCTTTCCTGTGAGACCGGTTTTAGATTCCGAAGCATCACTTCAGGTCTACTGTATCCCTTGGACCTTCTTAGTGACGACGAAACACAGAAATTGCATCGG
Organism: Schistocerca serialis cubense; assembly: GCF_023864345.2. Classification (NCBI taxonomy): domain Eukaryota; kingdom Metazoa; phylum Arthropoda; class Insecta; order Orthoptera; family Acrididae; genus Schistocerca; species Schistocerca serialis. Next base: position 544,427,563 of record NC_064646.1, on the reverse strand, counting down.
AGATAAATAAAAAAGGCGCAATGCCGACTTAAGTACAAGAAAACTGACTCTTCTTCCTGTCAATGTTTTGAACCATTCCTGTGACACTAGCTATAGATTCCGATTCTTCACTTCAGGTTTACTGTATCCCCCTGACCGTCGTATTGACGATGAAACACAGAAATTGCATCGGAATAATATACAAAAGGCACAATGCCGACTCAAGTACAAGAAGACTGACTCTTCTTACTGTCTATGTTTTGAACCATTCCTGTGACACTAGTTATAGATTCCGATGCTTCACTTCAGGTTTACTGTATCCCTCTGACCTTCTTATTGACGATGAAACACAGAAATTGCATCGGAATTAAATACAAAAGGAACAATGGCGACTCAAGTACTAGAAGACTGGCTCTTCTTACTGTCTATGTTTTGAACCATTCCTGTGACAATAGTCATAGATTCCGATGCTTCACTTCAGGTTTACTGTATCTCTCTAACCTTCTTATTGACGATGAAACACAGAAATTGCATCGGAATTAAATACAAAAGGCACAATGCCGACATAAGTACAAGAAAACTAACTCTTCTTACTGTCTAAGTTTTGAACCATTCCTGTGACACTGGTTATAGATTCCGATGCTTCACTTCAGGTTTACTGTATCCCTCTTACCTCCTTGTTGACAATGAAACACAGAAATAGCATCGGAATTAAATACAAAAGGTACATTGCCGACTTAAGTACAAGAAAACTGAGTCATCTTACTGCCTATGTTTTGAACCATTCCTGTGCCACTAGTTATAGATTCCGATGCTTCACTTCAGGTTTACTGTATCCAGCTGTCCTTCCTATTGACGATGAAACACAGAAATTGCATCGCAATCAAATACAAATGGCACAATGCCGACTTAAGTACAAGAAGACTGACTCTTCTTACTGTCTATGTTTTGAACCATTCCTGTGACACTAGTTATAGATTCCGATGCTTCACTTCAGGTTTACTGTATTCCCCTGACCGTCGTATTGACGATGAAACACAGAAATTGAATCGCAATTAAATACAAAAGGCACAATGCCGACTCAAGTACAAGAAGACTGGCTCTTCTTGCTGTCCATGTTTTGAACCATTCCTGTGACACTAGTTATAGTTTCCGATGCTTCACTTTAGGTTTACTGTATCCAGCTGACTTTCTTATTGACGTTGAGACACAGAAATTGCATCGGAATTAAATAAAAAGGCACAATGCCGACTTAACTACAAGGAGACTGTCTCATCCTAATGTCTATGCTTTGAACCATTCCTGTGACACTAGTTTTAGATTCCGATGCTTCACTTCTGGTTTACTGTATACCTCTGTCCTCCTTCTAGCCAATGAAACACAGAAATTGCAACATAATTAAACACAAAAGGCACAATGCCGACTGAAGGACAAGAAGACTGACTGTTCTTACTGTCTATGTTTTGAACCATTCCTGTGACACTAGTTATAGATTCCGGTGCTTCACTTCAAATTTACTGTATCCCTCTGACCTTCTTAATGACGATGAAACACAGAAATTGCATCGGAATTAAATACAAAGGGCACAATGCCGACTTAAGTACAAAAATACTGACTCTTCTTACTCTCTATGTTTTGAACCATTCCTGTGACACTGGTTATAGATTCCGATGCTTCACTTCAGGTTTACTGTATCCCTCTTACCTCCTTGTTGACAATGAAACACAGAAATAGCATCGGAATTAAATACAAAAGGTACATTGCCGACTTAAGTACAAGAAAACTGCGTCATCTTACTGCCTATGTTTTGAACCATTCCTGTGCCACTAGTTATAGATTCCGATGCTTCACTTCAGGTTTACTGTATCCAGCTGTCCTTCCTATTGACGATGAAACACAGAAATTGCATCGCAATCAAATACAAATGGCACAATGCTGACTTAAGTACAAGAAGACTGACTCTTCTTACTGTCTATGTTTTGAACCATTCCTGTGACACTAGTTATAGATTCCGATGCTTCACTTCAGGTTTACTGTATCCCTCTGACCTTCTTATTGACGATGAAACACAGAAATTGCATCGGAATTAAATACAAAAGGCACAATGCCGACATATGTACAAGAAAACTAACTCTTCTTACTGTCTAAGTTTTGAACCATTCCTGTGACACTAGTTATAGATTCCGATGCTTCACTTCAGATTTACTGTATGCAGCTGTCCTTCCTATTGACGAAGAGACACAGAAATTGCATCGCAATTAAATACAAATGGCACAATGCCGACTTAAGTACAAGAAGACTGACTCTTCTTATTGTCTATGTTTTGAACCGTTCCTGTGACACTAGTTATAGATTTCGATGCTTCACTTCAGTTTTACTGTATCCCTCTGACCTTCTTATTGGCGATGAAATACAGAAATTGCATTCGAATGAAATACAAAAGGCACAATGCCGACCCAAGTACTAGAAGGCTGACTCTTCTTACTGTCTATGCTTTGAAACAATCCTGTGCAACTAGTTATAGATTCCGATGCTTCACTTCAGGTTTACTGGATCCCCCTGACCGTCGTATTGACGATGAAACACAAAAATTGCATCGGAATTAAATACAATAGGCACAATGCCGACTCAAGTACAAGAAGACTGGCTCTTCTTCCTGTCTATGTTTTGAACCATTCCTGGGACACTAGTTTTAGATTCCGATGCTTCACTTCAGGTTTACTGTATCCCTCTGACCTTCGTATTGACGATGAAACACAGAAATTGCATCGGAATTAAATACAAAGGGTATATGCCGACTTATGTAGAAAAAGACTGACTCTTCTTATTCTCTATGTTTTGAACCATTCCTGTGACAATAGTCATAGATTCCGATGCTTCTCTTCAACACAGAAATTGCATCTTAATTAAATACAAAAAGCACAAAGCCGACTTGAGTACTAGATGACTGACACTTCTTACTGTCTATGTTTTGAACCATTCCTGTGACACTAGTTATAGATTCCGAAGCTTCACTTCAGGTTTACTGTATCCCTCTGACCGTCTTATTGACGATGAAACACAGAAATTGCATCGGAATTAAATACAAAAGGCACAATGCCGACTCAAGTACAAGAAGTCTGGCTCTTCTTACTGTCTATGTTTTGAACCATTCCTGTGACAATAGTCATAGATTCCGATGCTTCACTTCAGGTTTACTGTATCCCTCTGACCTTCTTACTGACCATGAAACACAGAAATTGCGTCGGAATTAAATACAAAAGGCACAATGCCGACTCAAGTACAAGAAGACTGACTCTTCTTACTGTCTATGTTTTGAACCATTCCTGTGACACTAGTTATAGATTCCGATGCTTCACTTCAGGTTTACTGTATCCCTCTGACCTTCTTATTGACGATGAAACACAGAAATTGCATCGGAATTAAATACAAAAGGAACAACGCCGACTCAAGTATTAGAAGACTGGCTCCTCTTACTGTCTATGTTTTGAACCATTACTGTGACACTAGTTATAGATTCCGATGCTTCACTTCAGATTTACTGTATCCCTCTGACCTTCTTAATGACGATGAAACACAGAAATTGCATCGGAATTAAATACAAAAGGCACAATGCCGACTCAAGTACAAGAAGACTGACTCGTCTTACTGTCTATGTTTTGAACCATTCCTGTGACACTAGTTATAGATTCCGATGCTTCACTTCAGGTTTACTGTATCCCTCTGACCTTCTTATTGACGATGAAACACAGAAATTGCATCGGAATTAAATACAAAAGGAACAATGCCGACTCAAGTACTAGAAGACTGGCTCTTCTTACTGTCTATGTTTTGAACCATTCCTGTGACACTAGTTATAGATTCCGATGCTTCACTTCAGATTTACTGTATTCCTCTGACCTTCTTATTGACGATGAAACACAGAAATTGCATCGGAATTAAATACAAAGGGCACAATGCCGACTGAAGTACAAAAAGACTGACTCTTCTTACTCTCTATGTTTTGAACCATTCCTGTGACAATATTCATAGATTCCGATGCTTCACTTCAGGTTTACTGTATCCCTCTAACCTTCTTATTGACGATGAAACACAGAAATTGCATCGGAATTAAATACAAAAGGCACAATGCCGACATAAGTACAAGAAAACTAACTCTTCTTACTGTCTAAGATTTGAACCATTCCTGTGACACTAGTTTTAGATTCCGATGCTTCACTGCTGGTTTACTGTATCCCTCTGACCTCCTTGTTGACGATGAAACACAGAAATAGCATCGGAATTAAATACAAAAGGCACATTGCCGACTTATGTACAAGAAAACTGACTCTTCTTACTGCCTATGCTTTGAACCATTCCTGTGCTACTAGTTATAGATTCCGATGCTTCACTTCAGGTTTACTGTATCCAGCTGTCCTTCCTATTGACGATGAAGCACAGAAATTGCATCGCAATTAAATACAAAACACACAATGCCGACTTAAGTACAAGAAGACTGACTCTTCTTACTGTCTTTGTTTTGAACCGTTCCTGTGACACTAGTTATAGATTCCGATGCTTCACTTCAGTTTTACTGTATCCCTCTGACCTTCTTATTGGCGATGAAATACAGAAATTGCATTCGAATGAAATACAAAAGGTACAAAGCCGACCCAAGTACTAGAAGGCTGACTCTTCTTACTGTCTATGTTTTGAACCAATCCTGTGCAACTAGTTATAGATTCCGATGCTTCACTTCAGGTTTACTGGATCCCCCTGACCGTCGTATTGACGATGAAACACAAAAATTGCATCGGAATTAAATACAAAAGGCACAATGCCGACTCAAGTACAAGAAGACTGGCTCTTCTTCCTGTCTATGTTTTGAACCATTCCTGGGACACTAGTTTTAGATTCCGATGCTTCACTTCAGGTTTACTGTATACCTCTGACCTCCTTATTGACGATGCAACACAGAAATTGCATCTTAATTAAATACAAAAGGCACAACGCTGACTTAAGAACAAGAAGACTGACTCTTCTTACTGTCTATGTTTGAACCATTCCTGTACCACTAGTTATAGATTCCGGTGCTTCACTTCAGGTTTACTGTATCTAGCTGACCTTCTTATTGACGATGAAACACAGAAATTGCATCGGAATTAAATACAAAAGGCACAATGCCGAGTTAAGTACAAGAAGACTGACTCTTCCTACAGACTATGTTTTGAACCATTCCTGGGACACTAGTTTTAAATTCTGATGCTTCACTTCAGGTTTACTGTATCCCTCTGACCTCCTTATTGACGATGCAACACAGAAATTGCATCTTAATTAAATACAAAAGGCACAATGCTGACTTAAGAACAAGAAGACTGACTCTTCTTACTATGTTTTGAACCATTCCTGTGACACTAGTTATAGATTCCGATGCTTCACTTCAGGTTTACTGGATCCCCCTGACCGTCGTATTGACGATGAAACACAAAAATTGCATCGGAATTAAATACAAAAGGCACAATGCCGACTCAAATACAAGAAGACTGGCTCTTCTTCCTGTCTATGTTTTGAACCATTCCTGGGACACTAGTTTTAGATTCCGATGCTTCACTTCAGGTTTAATGTATACCTCTGACCTCCTTATTGACGATGCAATACAGAAATTGCATCTTAATTAAATACAAAAGGCACAATGCTGACTTAAGAACAAGAAGACTGACTCTTATTACTGTCTATGTTTTGAACCATTCCTGTCACACTAGTTATAGATTCCGATGCTTCACTTCATTTTTTCCGTATCCCTCTGACCTTCTTATTGACGATGAAACACAGAAATTGCATCTTAATTAAATACAAAAAGCACAAGGCCGACTTGAGTACAAGATGACTGACTCTTCTTACTGTCTATGTTTTGAACCATTCCTGTGACACTAGTTATAGATTCCGAAGCTTCACTTCAGGTTTACTGTATCCCTCTGACCGTCTTATTGACGATGAAACACAGAAATTGCATCGGAATTAAATACAAAAGGCACAATGCCGACTCAAGTACAAGAAGTCTGGCTCTTCTTACTGTCTATGTTTTGAACCATTCCTGTGACAATAGTCATAGATTCCGATGCTTCACTTCAGGTTTACTGTATCCCTCTGACCTTCTTATTGACGATGAAACACAGAAATTGCATCGGAATTAAATACAAAAGGAACAATGCCGACTCAAGTACTAGAAGACTGGCTCTTCTTACTGTCTATGTTTTGAACCATTCCTGTGACACTAGATATAGATTCCGATGCTTCACTTCAGATTTACTGTATTCCTCTGACCTTCTTATTGACGATGAAACACAGAAATTGCATCGGAATTAAATACAAAGGGCACAATGCCGACTTAAGTACAAAAAGACTGACTCTTCTTACTCTCTATGTTTTGAACCATTCCTGTGACAATATTCATAGATTCCGATGCTTCACTTCAGGTTTACTGTATCCCTCTAACCTTCTTATTGACGATGAAACACAGAAATTGCATCGGAATTAAATACAAAAGGCACAATGCCGACATAAGTATAAGAAAACTAACTCTTCTTACTGTCTAAGATTTGAACCATTCCTGTGACACTAGTTATAGATTCCGATGCTTCACTTCATGTTTACTGTATCCCTCTGACCTCCTTGTTGACGATGAAACACAGAAATAGCATCGGAATTAAATACAAAAGGCACATTGCCGACTTAAGTACAAGAAAACTGACTCTTCTTACTGCCTATGTTTTGAACCATTCCTGTGCCACTAGTTATAGATTCCGATGCTTCACTTCAGGTTTACTGTATCCAGCTGTCCTTCCTATTGACGATGAAACACAGAAATTGCATCGCAATTAAATACAAAACACACAATGCCGACTTAAGTACAAGAAGACTGACTCTTCTTACTGTCTTTGTTTTGAACCGTTCCTGTGACACTAGTTATAGATTCCGATGCTTCACTTCAGTTTTACTGTATCCCTCTGACCTTCTTATTGGCGATGAAATACAGAAATTGCATTCGAATGAAATACAAAAGGTACAATGCCGACCCAAGTACTAGAAGGCTGACTCTTCTTACTGTCTATGTTTTGAACCAATCCTGTGCAACTAGTTATAGATTCCGATGCTTCACTTCAGGTTTACTGGATCCCCCTGACCGTCGTATTGACGATGAAACACAAATATTGCATCGGAATTAAATACAAAAGGCACAATGCCGACTCAAGTACAAGAAGACTGGCTCTTCTTCCTGTCTATGTTTTGAACCATTCCTGGGACACTAGTTTTAGATTCCGATGCTTCACTTCAGGTTTACTGTATACCTCTGACCTCCTTATTGACGATGCAACACAGAAATTGCATCTTAATTAAATACAAAAGGCACAATGCTGACTTAAGAACAAGAAGACTGACTCTTCTTACTGTCTATGTTTGAACCATTCCTGTACCACTAGTTATAGATTCCGGTGCTTCACTTCAGGTTTACTGTATCTAGCTGACCTTCTTATTGACGATGAAACACAGAAATTGCATCGGAATTAAATACAAAAGGCACAATGCCGAGTTAAGTACAAGAAGACTGACTCTTCCTACAGACTATGTTTTGAACCATTCCTGGGACACTAGTTTTAAATTCTTATGCTTCACTTCAGGTTTACTGTATCCCTCTGACCTCCTTATTGACGATGCAACACAGAAATTGCATCTTAATTAAATACAAATGGCACAATGCTGACTTAAGAACAAGAAGACTGACTCTTCTTACTATGTTTTGAACCATTCCTGTGACACTAGTTATAGATTCCGATGCTTCACTTCAGGTTTACTGGATCCCCCTGACCGTCGTATTGACGATGAAACACAAAAATTGCATCGGAATTAAATACAAAAGGCACAATGCCGACTCAAGTACAAGAAGACTGGCTCTTCTTCCTGTCTATGATTTGAACCATTCCTGGGACACTAGTTTTAGATTCCGATGCTTCACTTCAGGTTTAATGTATACCTCTGACCTCCTTATTGACGATGCAATACAGAAATTGCATCTTAATTAAATACAAAAGGCACAATGCTGACTTAAGAACAAGAAGACTGACTCTTATTACTGTATATGTTTTGAACCATTCCTGTGACACTAGTTATAGATTCCGATGCCTCACTTCATTTTTTCCGTATCCCTCTGACCTTCTTATTGACGATGAAACACAGAAATTGCATCTTAATTAAATACAAAAAGCACAAGGCCGACTTGAGTACAAGATGACTGACTCTTCTTACTGTCTATGTTTTGAACCATTCCTGTGACACTAGTTATAGATTCCGAAGCTTCACTTCAGGTTTACTGTATCCCTCTGACCGTCTTATTGACGATGAATCACAGAAATTGCATCGGAATTAAATACAAAAGGCACAATGCCGACTCAAGTACAAGAAGTCTGGCTCTTCTTACTGTCTATGTTTTGAACCATTCCTGTGACAATAGTCATAGATTCCGATGCTTCACTTCAGGTTTACTGTATCCCTCTGACCTTCTTACTGACCATGAAACACAGAAATTGCGTCGGAATTAAATACAAAAGGCACAATGCCGTCTTAAGTACAAGAAAACTAACTCTTCTTACTGTCTAAGTTTCAAACCATTCCTGTGACACTAGTTATAGATTCTGATGCCTCACTTCAGGTTTACTGTATCCCTCTGTCCTCCTTATTATCGATGAAACACAGAAATTGCTTCGGAATTAAACACAAAAGGAACAATGCCGACTCAAGTACAAGAAGACTGCCTCTTCTTACTGTCTATGTTTTGAACCATTCCTGTGACACTAGTTATAGATTCCGATGCTTCACTTCAGGTTTACCGTTTACCTCTGACCTTCTTATTGACGATGATCCACAGAAATTGTATCGGAATTAAATACAAAAGGAACAATGTTGAGTCAAGTACAAAAAGACTGGCTCTTTTTACTGTCTATGATTTGAACCATTCCTGTGACACTAGTTATAGGGTCCGATGCATCACTTCAGGTTTACTGTCTCCCTTGGACCTTCTTAGTGACGACGAAACACAGAAATTGCATCGGAGTTAAGTAGAAATCGCACAATGCCGACTTAAGTACAAGAAAACTGACTGTTCTTCCTGTCTATGTTTTGAACAATTCCTGTGACACTAGTTATAGATTCGGATGCTTCACTTCAGTTTTACTGTATCCCTCTGACTTCTTATTGGCGATGAAACACAGAAATTGTATCGGGATTAAATACAAAAGGCACAATGCCGACTTAAGTATAAGAAGACTGACACTTCCTACTGCCTATGTTTTGAACCATTAATGTGACAGTAGTTATAGATTCCGATGCTTCACTACAGGTTTACTGTATCCCTCTGACCGTCGTATTGACGATGAAACACAGAAATTTCTTCGGAATTAAATACAAAAGGCACAATGCCGACTCAAGTACAAGAAGACTATCTCTTCTTACTGTCTATGTTATGAACCATTCCCGTGACACTAGTTTTAGATTCCGATGCTTCACTTCAGTTTTACTGTATCCCACTGACCTTCTTATTGACGATGAAACACAGAAATTGCATCGGAATTAAATACAAAAGGCACAATGCCGACTCAAGTACTAGAAGACTGACTCTTCTTACTGTCTATGTATTGAACCATTCCTGTGGCACTAGTTATAGATTCCGATGCTTCACTTTAGGTTTACTGTATCCAGCTGAATTTCTTATTGACGATGAGACACAGATATTGCATCGGAATTAAATACAAAAGGCACAATGCCGACATAAGTACAAGAAGACTGACTCATCCTACTGTCTATGTTTTGAATCATTCCTGTGACACTAGTTTTAGATTCCGATGCTTCATTTCTGGTTTACTGTATCCCTCTGACCTCCTTATTGACGATGAAACACAGAAATATCTACATAATTAAATACCAAATGCACAATGCTGACTTAAGTACAAGAAGACTGACTCTTCTTACTAACTATGTTTTGAACCATTCCTGTGACACTAGTTATAGATTCCGATGCCTCACTTCAGGTTTACTGTATCCCTCTGACCTTCTTATAGACGATGAGACACAGAAATTGCATCGGAATTAAACACAAAAGGATCAATGCCGACTCAAGTACAAGAAGACTGGCTCTTCTTACTGTCTATGTTTTGAACCATTCCTGTGACACTCGTTATAGATTCCGATGCTTCACTTCAGATTTACAGTATACCTCTGACCTTCTTATTGACGATGAAACACAGAAATTGCATCGGAATTAAATACAAAGGGCACAATGCTGACTTAAGTACAAAAAGACTTACTCTTCTTACTCTCTAGGTTTTGAACCATTCCTGTGACAATAGTCACAGTTTCCGATGCTTCACTACAGGTTTACCGTATACCTCCGACCTTCTCATTGACGATGATCCACAGAAATTGCATCGGAATTAAATACAAAAGGAACAATGTTGAGTCAAGTACAAAAAGACTGGCTCTTTTTATTGTCTATGTTTTGAACCATTCCTGTGACACTAGATATAGATTCCGATGCTTCACTTCAGATTTACTGTATCCCTCTGACCTTCTTATTGACGATGAAACACAGTAATTGCATCGGAATTAAATACAAAAGGCACAATGCCGACATAAGTACAAGAAAACTAACTCTTCTTACTGTCTAAGTTTTGAACCATTTCTGTGACACTAGATATAGATTCCGATGCTTCACTTCAGGTTTACTGTATCCCTCGGACCTCGTTGTTGATGATGAAACACAGAAATAGCATCGGAATTAAATACAAAAGGCACAATGCCGACTTAAGTACAAGAAGACTGACTCTTCTTACTGCCTATGTTTTGAACCATTCCTGTGCCACTAGTTATAGATTCCGATGCTTCACTTCAGATTTACTGTATTCAGCTGTCCTTCCTATTGACGAAGAAACACAGAAATTGCATCGCAATTAAATACAAATGGCACAATGCCGACTTAAGTACAAGAAGACTGACTCTTCTTACTGTCTTTGTTTTGAACCGTTCCTGTGACACTAGTTATATTTTCCGATGCTTCACTTCAGTTTTACTGTATCCCTCTGACCTTCTTATTGGCGATGAAATACAGAAAATGCATTCGAATGAAATACAAAAGGCACAATGCCGACCCAAGTAATAGAAGGCTGACTCTTCTTACTGTCTATGTTTTGAACCAAACCTGTGCAACTAGTTATATATTCCGATGCTTCACTTCAGGTTTACTGGATCCCCCTGACCGTCGTATTGACGATGAAACACAAAAATTGCATCGGAATTAAATACAAAAGGCACAATGCCAACTCAAGTACAAGAAGACTGGCTCTTCTTCCTGTCTATGTTTTGAACCATTCCTGTGACACTAGTTACAGATTCCGGTGCTTCACTTCAGGTTTACTGTATCTTGCTGACCTTCTTATTGACGATGAAACACAGAAATTGCATCGGAATTAAATACAAAAGGCACAATGCCGACTCAAGTAGAAAAAGACTGACTCTTCTTATTCTTTATGTTTTGAACCATTCCTGTGACAATAGTCATAGATTCCGATGCTTCACTTCAGGTTTACTGAATCCCTCTGACCTTCTTATTTACGATGAAACACAGTAATTGCTTCGGCATTAAATACAAAAGGCACAATGCCGACCTAAGTACAAGAAAAACTAACTCTTCTTACTGTCTATGTTTTGAACCATTCCTGTGACACTAGTTATAGATTCCGATGCTTCACTTCAGGTTTACTGTATTCCTCTGACCATCTTATTGACGATGAAACACAGAAATTGCATCGGAATTAAACACAAAAGGAACAATGCCGACTCAAGTACAAGAAGACTGGTTCTTTTTACTGTCTATATTTTGAACCATTCCTGTGACACTAGTTTTAGATTCCGATGCTTCACTTCAGGTTTACTCTATCCCCCTGACCTCCTCATTGACGATGAAACACAGAAATTGCATCTTAATTAAATACAAAAGGCACAATGCTAACTTAAGTACAAGAAGACTGACTCTTATTACTGTCTATGTTTTGAACCATTCCTGTGACACTAGTTATAGATTCCGATGCTTCACTTCAGTTTTTCCGTATCCCTCTGACCTTCTTATTGACGATGAAACACAGAAATTGCATCTTAATTAAATACAAAAAGCACAAAGCCGACTTGGGTACAAGATGACTGACTCTTCTTACTGTCTATGTTTTGAACCATTCCTGTGACACTAGTTATAGATTCCGAGTCTTCACTTCAGGTTTACTGTATCCCTCTGTCCTCCTTATCGATGAAACACAGAAATTGCATCGGAATCAAACACAAAAGGAACAATGCCGACTCAAGTACAAGAAGACTGGCTCTTCTTACTGTCTATGTTTTGAACCATTCCTGTGAGACTAGTTATAGATTCCGATGCTTCACTTCAGGTTTACCGTTTACCTCTGACCTTCTTATTGACGATGATCCACAGAAATTGCATCGGAATTAAATACAAAAGGAACCATGTTTAGTCAAGTACAAAAAGACTGGCTCTTTTTACTGTCTATTTTTTGAACCATTTCTGTGACACTAGTTATAGAGTCCGATGGTTCACTTCAGGTTTTCTGTATCCCTCTGACCTTGTTATTGACGATAAAACACAGAAATTGCATCTTAATTAAAAACAAAAGGCACATTGCCGACTTAAGTACAAGAAGACAGACTCTTCCTACTGTCTATGTTTTGAACGATTCCTGTGAGACTAGAAATAGATTCTGATGCTTCACTTCAAGTTTACTGTATCCCTTTGATCGTCTTATTGACGATGATACACAGAAATTGCATCGAAATTAAATACAAAAGGCACAATGCCGACTCAATTACAAGAAGTCAGGCTCTTCTTACTGGCTATGTTTTGAACCTTTCCTGTGAGACCGGTTTTAGATTCTGATGCTTCACTTCAGGTCTACTGTATCCCTTGGACCTTCTTAGTGACGACGAAACACAGAAATTGCATCGGAATTAAATAGAAAAGGCACAATGCCGACTTAAGTACAAGAAAACTGACTGTTCTTCCTGTCTATGTTTTGAACCATTCCTGTGACACTAGTTATAGATTCGGATGCTTCACTTCAGTTTTACTGTATCCCTCTGACTTCTCATTGGCGATGAAACACAGAAAGAGTATCGGGATTAAATACAAAAAGCACAATGCCGACTTAAGTATAAGAAGACTGACACTTCCTACTGCCTATGTTTTGAACCATTAATGTGACACTAGTTATAGATTCCGATGCTTCACTTCAGGTTTACTGTATCCCTCTGACCTCCTTATTGACGATGCAACACAGAAATTGCATCTTAATTAAATACAAAAGGCACAATGCTGACTTAAGAACAAGAAGACTGACTCTTCTTACTGTCTATGTTTTGAACCATTCCTGTGCCACTAGTTATAGATTCCGGTGCTTCACTTCATGTTTACTGTATCTAGCTGACCTTCTTATTGACGATGAAACACAGAAATTGCATCGGAATTAAATACAAAAGGCACAATGCCGACATAAGTACAAGAAGACTGACTCTTCCTACAGACTATGTTTTGAACCATTCCTGGGACACTAGTTTTAGATTCCGATGCTTCACTTCAGGTTTACTGTATCCCTCTGACCTCCTTATTGACGATGCAACACAGAAATTGCATCTTAATTAAATACAAAAGGCACAATGCTGACTAAAGAGCAAGAAGACTGACTCTTCTTACTGTCTATGTTTTGAACCATTCCTGTGACACTAGTTATAGATTCCGATGCTTCACTTCAGGTTTACTGTATCCCTCAGACTTCGTATTGACGATGAAACACAGAAATTGCATCGGAATTAAATACAAAAGGCACAATGCCGACTTAAGTAGAAAAAGACGGACTCTTCTTATTCTCTGTTTTGAACCATTCCTGTGACAATAGTCATAGATTCCGAAACTTCACTTCAGGTTTGCTGAATCCCTCTGACCTTCTTATTTACGATGAAACACAGTAATTGCTTCGGAATTAAATACAAAAGGCACAATGCCGACCTAAGTACAAGAAAACCTACTCTTCTTACTGTCTATGTTTTGAACCATTCCTGTGACACTAGTTATAGATTCCGATGCTTCACTTCAGGTTTACTGTATCCCTCTGACCTTCTTATTGACGATGAAACACAGAAATTGCATCGGAATTAAACACAAAAGGAACAATGCTGACTCAAGTACAAGAAGACTGGCTCTTCTTACTGTCTATATTTTGAACCATTCCTGTGACACTAGTTTTAGAATCCGATGCTTCACTTCAGGTTTACTCTATCCCTCTGACCTCCTCATTGACGATGAAACACAGAAATTGCATCTTAATTAAATACAAAAGGAACAATGCTAACTTAAGTACAAGAAGACTGACTCTTATTACTGTCTATGTTTTGAACCATTCCTGTGACACTAGTTATAGATTCCGATGCTTCACTTCCGTTTTTCCGTATCCCTCTGACCTTCTTATTGACGATGAAACACAGAAATTGCATCTTAATTAAATACAAAAAGCACAAAGCCGACTTGAGTACAAGAAGACTGACTCTTCTTACTGTCTATGTTTTGAACCATTCCTGTGACACTAGTTATAGAGTCCGATGCTTCACTTCAGGTTTACTATATCCCTCTGACCTTCTTATTGACGATAAAACACAGAAATTGCATCTTAATTAAAATCAAAAGGCACAATGCCAACTCAAGTACAAGAAGACTGACTCTTATTACTGTCTATGTTTTGAACCATTCCTGTGACACTAGTTATAGATTCCGATGCTTCACTTCCGTTTTTCCGTATCCCTCTGACCTTCTTATTGACGATGAAACACAGAAATTGCATCTTAATTAAATACAAAAAGCACAAAGCCGACTTGAGTACAAGATGACTGACTCTTCTTACTGTCTATGTTTTGAACCATTCCTGTGACACTAGTTATAGATTCCGATGCTTCACTTCAGGTTTACTGTATCCCTCTGACCTCCTTATTGACGATGCAACACAGAAATTGCATCTTAATTAAATACAAAAGGCACAATGCTGACTTAAGAACAAGAAGACTGACTCTTCTTACTGTCTATGTTTTGAACCATTCCTGTGCCACTAGTTATAGATTCCGGTGCTTCACTTCATGTTTACTGTATCTAGCTGACCTTCTTATTGACGATGAAACACAGAAATTGCATCGGAATTAAATACAAAAGGCACAATGCCGACATAAGTACAAGAAGACTGACTCTTCCTACAGACTATGTTTTGAACCATTCCTGGGACACTAGTTTTAGATTCCGATGCTTCACTTCAGGTTTACTGTATCCCTCTGACCTCCTTATTGACGATGCAACACAGAAATTGCATCTTAATTAAATACAAAAGGCACAATGCTGACTTAAGAGCAAGAAGACTGACTCTTCTTACTGTCTATGTTTTGAACCATTCCTGTGACACTAGTTATAGATTCCGATGCTTCACTTCAGGTTTACTGTATCCCTCAGACTTCGTATTGACGATGAAACACAGAAATTGCATCGGAATTAAATACAAAAGGCACAATGCCGACTTAAGTAGAAAAAGACGGACTCTTCTTATTCTCTGTTTTGAACCATTCCTGTGACAATAGTCATAGATTCCGAAACTTCACTTCAGGTTTGCTGAATCCCTCTGACCTTCTTATTTACGATGAAACACAGTAATTGCTTCGGAATTAAATACAAAAGGCACAATGCCGACCTAAGTACAAGAAAACCTACTCTTCTTACTGTCTATGTTTTGAACCATTCCTGTGACACTAGTTATAGATTCCGATGCTTCACTTCAGGTTTACTGTATCCCTCTGACCTTCTTATTGACGATGAAACACAGAAATTGCATCGGAATTAAACACAAAAGGAACAATGCTGACTCAAGTACAAGAAGACTGGCTCTTCTTACTGTCTATATTTTGAACCATTCCTGTGACACTAGTTTTAGAATCCGATGCTTCACTTCAGGTTTACTCTATCCCTCTGACCTCCTCATTGACGATGAAACACAGAAATTGCATCTTAATTAAATACAAAAGGAACAATGCTAACTTAAGTACAAGAAGACTGACTCTTATTACTGTCTATGTTTTGAACCATTCCTGTGACACTAGTTATAGATTCCGATGCTTCACTTCCGTTTTTCCGTATCCCTCTGACCTTCTTATTGACGATGAAACACAGAAATTGCATCTTAATTAAATACAAAAAGCACAAAGCCGACTTGAGTACAAGAAGACTGACTCTTCTTACTGTCTATGTTTTGAACCATTCCTGTGACACTAGTTATAGAGTCCGATGCTTCACTTCAGGTTTACTATATCCCTCTGACCTTCTTATTGACGATAAAACACAGAAATTGCATCTTAATTAAAATCAAAAGGCACAATGCCAACTCAAGTACAAGAAGACTGACTCTTATTACTGTCTATGTTTTGAACCATTCCTGTGACACTAGTTATAGATTCCGATGCTTCACTTCCGTTTTTCCGTATCCCTCTGACCTTCTTATTGACGATGAAACACAGAAATTGCATCTTAATTAAATACAAAAGGCACAATGCTAACTTAAGTACAAGAAGACTGACTCTTATTACTGTCTATGTTTTGAACCATTCCTGTGACACTAGTTATAGATTCCGATGCTTCACTTCAGTTTTTCCGTATCCCTCTGACCTTCTTATTGACGATGAAACACAGAAATTGCATCTTAATTAAATACAAAAAGCACAAAGCCGACTTGGGTACAAGATGACTGACTCTTCTTACTGTCTATGTTTTGAACCATTCCTGTGACACTAGTTATAGATTCCGAGTCTTCACTTCAGGTTTACTGTATCCCTCTGTCCTCCTTATCGATGAAACACAGAAATTGCATCGGAATCAAACACAAAAGGAACAATGCCGACTCAAGTACAAGAAGACTGGCTCTTCTTACTGTCTATGTTTTGAACCATTCCTGTGAGACTAGTTATAGATTCCGATGCTTCACTTCAGGTTTACCGTTTACCTCTGACCTTCTTATTGACGATGATCCACAGAAATTGCATCGGAATTAAATACAAAAGGAACCATGTTTAGTCAAGTACAAAAAGACTGGCTCTTTTTACTGTCTATTTTTTGAACCATTTCTGTGACACTAGTTATAGAGTCCGATGGTTCACTTCAGGTTTTCTGTATCCCTCTGACCTTGTTATTGACGATAAAACACAGAAATTGCATCTTAATTAAAAACAAAAGGCACATTGCCGACTTAAGTACAAGAAGACAGACTCTTCCTACTGTCTATGTTTTGAACGATTCCTGTGAGACTAGAAATAGATTCTGATGCTTCACTTCAAGTTTACTGTATCCCTTTGATCGTCTTATTGACGATGATACACAGAAATTGCATCGAAATTAAATACAAAAGGCACAATGCCGACTCAATTACAAGAAGTCAGGCTCTTCTTACTGGCTATGTTTTGAACCTTTCCTGTGAGACCGGTTTTAGATTCTGATGCTTCACTTCAGGTCTACTGTATCCCTTGGACCTTCTTAGTGACGACGAAACACAGAAATTGCATCGGAATTAAATAGAAAAGGCACAATGCCGACTTAAGTACAAGAAAACTGACTGTTCTTCCTGTCTATGTTTTGAACCATTCCTGTGACACTAGTTATAGATTCGGATGCTTCACTTCAGTTTTACTGTATCCCTCTGACTTCTCATTGGCGATGAAACACAGAAAGAGTATCGGGATTAAATACAAAAAGCACAATGCCGACTTAAGTATAAGAAGACTGACACTTCCTACTGCCTATGTTTTGAACCATTAATGTGACACTAGTTATAGATTCCGATGCTTCACTTCAGGTTTACTGTATCCCTCTGACCTCCTTATTGACGATGCAACACAGAAATTGCATCTTAATTAAATACAAAAGGCACAATGCTGACTTAAGAACAAGAAGACTGACTCTTCTTACTGTCTATGTTTTGAACCATTCCTGTGCCACTAGTTATAGATTCCGGTGCTTCACTTCATGTTTACTGTATCTAGCTGACCTTCTTATTGACGATGAAACACAGAAATTGCATCGGAATTAAATACAAAAGGCACAATGCCGACATAAGTACAAGAAGACTGACTCTTCCTACAGACTATGTTTTGAACCATTCCTGGGACACTAGTTTTAGATTCCGATGCTTCACTTCAGGTTTACTGTATCCCTCTGACCTCCTTATTGACGATGCAACACAGAAATTGCATCTTAATTAAATACAAAAGGCACAATGCTGACTTAAGAGCAAGAAGACTGACTCTTCTTACTGTCTATGTTTTGAACCATTCCTGTGACACTAGTTATAGATTCCGATGCTTCACTTCAGGTTTACTGTATCCCTCAGACTTCGTATTGACGATGAAACACAGAAATTGCATCGGAATTAAATACAAAAGGCACAATGCCGACTTAAGTAGAAAAAGACGGACTCTTCTTATTCTCTGTTTTGAACCATTCCTGTGACAATAGTCATAGATTCCGAAACTTCACTTCAGGTTTGCTGAATCCCTCTGACCTTCTTATTTACGATGAAACACAGTAATTGCTTCGGAATTAAATACAAAAGGCACAATGCCGACCTAAGTACAAGAAAACCTACTCTTCTTACTGTCTATGTTTTGAACCATTCCTGTGACACTAGTTATAGATTCCGATGCTTCACTTCAGGTTTACTGTATCCCTCTGACCTTCTTATTGACGATGAAACACAGAAATTGCATCGGAATTAAACACAAAAGGAACAATGCTGACTCAAGTACAAGAAGACTGGCTCTTCTTACTGTCTATATTTTGAACCATTCCTGTGACACTAGTTTTAGAATCCGATGCTTCACTTCAGGTTTACTCTATCCCTCTGACCTCCTCATTGACGATGAAACACAGAAATTGCATCTTAATTAAATACAAAAGGAACAATGCTAACTTAAGTACAAGAAGACTGACTCTTATTACTGTCTATGTTTTGAACCATTCCTGTGACACTAGTTATAGATTCCGATGCTTCACTTCCGTTTTTCCGTATCCCTCTGACCTTCTTATTGACGATGAAACACAGAAATTGCATCTTAATTAAATACAAAAAGCACAAAGCCGACTTGAGTACAAGAAGACTGACTCTTCTTACTGTCTATGTTTTGAACCATTCCTGTGACACTAGTTATAGAGTCCGATGCTTCACTTCAGGTTTACTATATCCCTCTGACCTTCTTATTGACGATAAAACACAGAAATTGCATCTTAATTAAAATCAAAAGGCACAATGCCAACTCAAGTACAAGAAGACTGACTCTTATTACTGTCTATGTTTTGAACCATTCCTGTGACACTAGTTATAGATTCCGATGCTTCACTTCCGTTTTTCCGTATCCCTCTGACCTTCTTATTGACGATGAAACACAGAAATTGCATCTTAATTAAATACAAAAAGCACAAAGCCGACTTGAGTACAAGATGACTGACTCTTCTTACTATCTATGTTTTGAACCATTCCTGTGACACTAGTTATAGATTCCGAAGCTTCACTTCAGGTTTACTGTATCCCTCTGACCGTCTTATTGACGATGAAACACAGAAATTGCATTGGAATTAAATACAAAAGGCACAATGCCGACTTAAGTACAAGAAGTCTGTCTCTTCTTACTGACTATGTTTTGAACCATTCCTGTGACACTAGTTATAGATTCGGATGCTTCACTTCAGGTTTACCGTTTACCTCTGACCTTCTTATTGGCGATGATCCACAGAAATTGCATTGGAATTAAATACAAAAGGAACAATGTTGAGTCAAGTACAAAAAGACTGGCTCTTTTTACTGTCTATGTTTTGAACCATTCCTGTGACACTAGTTATAGAGTCCGACGCTTCACTTCAGGTTTACTATATCCCTCTGACCTTCTTATTGACGATAAAACACAGAAATTGCATCGGAATTAAATACAAAAGGCACAATGCCGACTCAAGTACAAGAAGTCTGGCTCATCTTACTAGCTACGTTTTGAACCTTTCCTGTGAGACCGGTTTTAGATTCCGATGCTTCACTTCAGGTTTACTGTATCCCTTGGACCTTCTTAGTGACGACGAAACACAGAAATTGCATCGGAATTAAATAGGAAAGGCACAATGCCGAATTAAGTACAAGAAAACTGACTGTTCTTCCTGTCTATGTTTTGAACCATTCCTGTGACACTAGTTATAGATTCGGATGCTTCACTTCAGTTTTACTGTATCCCTCTGACTTCTTATTGGCGATGAAACACAGAAATTGGGATTAAATACAAAAGGCACAATGCCGACTTAAGTATAAGAAGACTGACACTTCCTACTGCCTATGTTTTGAACCATTAATGTGACACTAGTTATAGATTCCGATGCTTCACTTCAGGTTTACTGTATCCCTCTGACCGTCGTATTGACGATGAAACACAGAAATTTCATCGGAATTAAATACAAAAGGCACAATGCCGACTCAAGTACAAGAAGACTATCTCTTCTTACTGTCTATGTTATGAACCATTCCCGTGACACTAGTTTTAGATTCCGATGCTTCACTTCAGTTTTACTGTATCCCACTGACCTTCTTATTGACGATGAAACACGGAAATTGCATCGGAATTAAATACAAAAGACACAATGCCGACTTAAGTACAAGAAGACAGACTCTTCCTACTGTCTATGTTTTGATCGATTCCTGTTACACTAGAAATAGATTCTGATGCTTCACTTCAGGTTTACTGTATCCCTTTGGTCGTCTTATTGACGATGATACACAGAAATTGCATCGGAATTAAATACAAAAGGCACAATGCTGACTAAAAGTACAAAAAGACTGGGTATTTTTACTGTCTATGTTTTGAACCATTCCTGTGACACTAGTTATAGATTCCGATGCTTCACTTCATATTTACTGTATCCCTCTGACCTTCTTATTGACGATGAAACACAGTAATTGCATCGGAATTAAATACAAAAGGCACAATGCCGACATAAGTACAAGAAAACTAACTCTTCTTACTGTCTAAGTTTTGAACCATTGCTGTGACACTAGATATAGATTCCGATGCTTCACTTCAGGTTTACTGTATCCCTCTGACCTCCTTGTTGACGATGAAACACAGAAATAGCATCGGAATTAAATACAAAATGCACATTGCCGACTTAAGTACAAGAAAACTGACTCGTCTTACTGATTATGTTTTGAACCATTCCTGTGCCACTAGTTATAGATTCCGATGCTTCACTTCAGGTTTACTGTATCCAGCTGCCCCTCCTATTGACGATGAAACACAGAAACTGCATCGCAATTAAATACAAAAGGCACAATGCCGACTAAAGTAAAAGAAGACTGACTCTTCTTACTGTCTATGTTTTGAACCATTCCTGTGACACTAGTTATAGATTCCGATGCTTCACTTCAGTTTTACTGTATCCCTCTGAGCTTCTTATTGACGATGAAACACAGAAATTGCATTGGAATTAAATACAAAAGGCACAATGCCGACTCAAGTACTACAAGACAGACTCTTCTATCTGTCTATGTTTTGAACCATTCCTGTGACACTAGTTATAGATTCCGGTGCTTCACTTCAGGTTTACTGTATCACTCTGACTGTCGTATTGACGATGAAACACAGAAATTGCAATCGGAATTAAATACAAAATGCACAATGCCGACTCAAATACAATTGGACTGGCTCTTCTTACTGTCTATGTTTTGAACCTATCCTGTGAGACCGGTTTTAGATTCCGATGCTTTACTTCCGGTGTACTGTATCCCTTGGACCTTCTTATTGACTACGAAACACAGAAATTGCTTCGGAATTAAATAGAAAATGTACGATGCCGACTTAAGTACAAGAAAACAGACTCATCTTAATATCTATGTTTTGAACAGTTCCTGTGACACTAGTTATAGATTCCGATGCGTCACTTCAGGTTTACTGTATCCCTCTGACCTTCTGATTGAGCATGAAACACAGAAAATGCATCGGAATTAAATACAAAAGGCACAATGCCGACTTAAGTACAAGAAGATTGGCTCTTCTTACTGTCTATGTTTTGAACCATTCCTGTGACACTAGTTATAGATTCCGATGCTTCACTTCAGGTTTACTGTATCCCTCTGACCTTCTTATAGACGATGAGACACAGAAATTGCATCGGAATTAAACACAAAAGGATCAATGCCGTCTCAAGTACAAGAAGATTGGCTCTTCTTACTGTCTATGTTTTGAACCATTCCTGTGACACTAGTTATAGATTCCGATGCTTCACTTCAGATTTACTGTATCCCTCTGACCTTCTTATTGACGATGAAACACAGAAATTGCATCGGAATTAAATACAAAGGGCACAATGCTGACTTAAGTACAAAAAGACTTACTCCTCTTACTCTCTAGGTTTTGAACCATTCCTGTGAAAATAGTCATAGATTCCGATTCTTCACTTCAGGTATACCGTAAACCTCTGATCTTCTTATTGACGATGATCCACAGAAATTGCATCGGAATTAAATACAAAAGGAACAATGTTGAGTCAAGTACAAAAAGACTGGCTCTTTTTACTGTCTATGTTTTGAACCATTCCTGTGACACTAGTTATAGATTCCGATGCTTCACTTCAGATTTACTGTATCCCTCTGACCTTCTTATTGACGATGAAACACAGTAATTGCATCGGAATTAAATACAAAAGGCACAATGCGGACATAAGTACAAGAAAACTAACTCTTCTTACTGTCTAAGTTTTGAACCATTTCTGTGACACTAGATATAGATTCCGATGCTTCACTTCAGGTTTACTGTATAACTCTGACCTCCTTCTTGACGATGAAACACAGAAATAGCATCGGGATTAAATACAATAGGCACAATGCCGACTTAAGTACAAGAAGACTGACTCATCTTACTGCCTATGTTTTGAACCATTCCTGTGCCACTAGTTATAGATTCCGATGCTTCACTTCAGATTTACTGTATCCAGCTGTCCTTCCTATTGACGAAGAAACACAGAAATTGCATCGCAATTAAATACAAATGGCACAATGCCGACTTAAGTACAAGAAGACTGACTCTTCTTACTGTCTTTGTTTTGAACCGTTCCTGTGACACTAGTTATAGATTCCGATGCTTCACTTCACATTTACTGTATCCCTCTGACCTTCTTATTGGCGATGAAATACAGAAATTGAATTCGAATGAAATACAAAAGGCACAATGCCGACCCAAGTACTAGAAGGCTGACTCTTCTTACTGTCTATGTTTTGAACCAATCCTGTGCAACTAGTTATAGATTCCGTTGCTTCACTTCAGGTTTACTGGATCCCCCTGACCGTCGTATTGACGATGAAACACAAAAATTGCATCGGAATTAAATAGAAAAGGCACAATGCCGACTCAAGTACAAGAAGACTGGCTCTTCTTCCTGTCTATGTTTTGAACCATTCCTGTGACACTAGTTATAGATTCCGGTGCTTCACTTCAGGTTTACTGTATCTAGCTGACCCTCTTATTGACGATGAAACACAGAAATTGCATCGGAATTAAATACAAAAGGCACAATGCCGACTTAAGTAGAAAAAGACTGACTCTTCTTATTCTCTATGTTTTGAACCATTCCTGTGACAATAGTCAAAGATTCCGATGCTTCACTTCAGGTTTACTGAATCCCTCTGACTTTCTTATTTACGATGAAACACAGTAATTGCTTCGGCATTAAATACAAAAGGCACAATGCCGGCCTAAGTACAAGAAAACTAACTCTTCTTACTGTCTATGTTTTGAACCATTCCTGTGACACTAGTTATAGATTCCGATGCTTCACTTCAGATTTACTGTATTCCTCTGACCTTCTTATTGGCGATGAAACACAGAAATTGCATCGGAATTAAACACAAATGGAACAATGCCGACTCAAGTACAAGAAGACTGGCTCTTCTTACTGTCTATAATTTGAACCATTCCTGTGACACTAGTTTTAGATTCCGATGCTTCACTTCAGGTTTACTCTATCCCCCTGACCTCCTCATTGACGATGAAACACAGAAATTGCATCTTAATTAAATACAAAAGGCACAATGCTAACTTAAGTACAAGAAGACTGACTCTTATTACTGTCTATGTTTTGAACCATTCCTGTGACACTAGTTATAGATTCCGATGCTTCACTTCAGTTTTTCCGGATCCCTCTGACCTTCTTATTGACGATGAAACACAGAAATTGCATCTTAATTGAATACAAAAAGCACAAAGCCGACTTGAGAACAAGATTACTTACTCTTCTTACTGTCTATGTTTTGAACCATTCCTGTGACACTAGTTATAGATTCCGAAGCTTCACTTCAGGTTTACTGTATCCCTCTGTCCTCCTTATTATCGATGAAACACAGAAATTGCATCGGAATCAAACACAAAAGGAACAATGCCGACTCAAGTACAAGAAGACTGGCTCTTCTTACTGTATATGTTGTGAACCATTCCTGTGACACTAGTTATAGATTCCGATGCTTCACTTCAGGTTTACCGTTTACTTCTGACCTTCTTATTGACGATGATCCACAGAAATTGCATCGGAATTAAATACAAAAGGAACAATGTTTAGTCAAGTACAAAAAGACTGGCTCTTTTTACTGTCTATGTTTTGAACCATTCCTGTGACACTAGTTATAGAGTCCGATGCTTAACTTCAGGTTTTCTGTATCCCTCTGACCTTGTTATTGACGATAAAACACAGAAATTGCATCTTAATTAAAAACAAAAGGCACAATGCCGACTTAAGTACAAGAAGACAGACTCTTCCTACTGTCTATGTTTTGAACGATTCCTGTGACACTAGAAATAGATTCTGATGCTTCACTTCAGGTTTACTGTACCCCTTTGATCGTCTTATTGTCGATGATACACAGAAATTGCATCGGAATTAAATACAAAAGGCACAATGCCGACTCAAGTACAAAAAGACTGGCTCTTTTTACTGTCTATGTTTTGAACCATTCCTGTGACACTAGTTATAGATTCCGATGCTTCACTTCAGATTTACTGTATCCCTCTGACCTTCTTATTGTCGATGAAACACAGTAATTGCATCGGAATTAAATACAAAAGGCACAATGCCGACATAAGTACAAGAAAACTAACTCTTCTTACTGTCTAAGTTTTGAACCATTTCTGTGACACTAGATATAGATTCCGATGCCTCACTTCAGGTTTACTGTATCCCTCTGACCCCCTTGTTGACGATGAAACACAGAAATAGCATCGGAATTAAATACAAATTCACATTGCCGACTTAAGTACAAGAAAACTGACTCTTCTTACTGATTATGTTTTGAACCATTCCTGTGCCACTAGTTATAGATTCCGATGCTTCACTTCAGGTTTATTGTATCCAGCTGTCTTTCCTATTGACGATGAAACACAGAAACTGCATCGCAATTAAATACAAAAGGCACAATGCCGACTTAAGTAAAAGAAGACTGACTCTTCTTACTGTCTATGTTTTGAACCATTCCTGTGACACTAGTTATAGATTCCGATGCTTCACTTCGGTTTTACTGTATCCCTCTGACCTTCTTATTGACGAAGAAACACAGAAATTGCATCGGAATTAAATACAAAAGGCACAATGCCGACTCAAGTACTAGGAGACAGACTCTTCTTTCTGTCTACGTTTTGAACCATTCCTGTGACACTAGTTATAGATTCCGGTGCTTCACTTCAGGTTTACTGTATCACTCTGACCGTCGTGTTGATGATGAAACACAGAAATTGCAATCGGAATTAAATACAAAAGGCACAATGCCGACTCAAATACAATTGGACTGGCTCTTCTTACTGTCTATGTTTTGAACCTATCCTGTGAGACCGGTTTTAGATTCCGATGCTTTACTTCCGGTTTACTGTATCCCTTGGACCTTCTTATTGACTACGAAACACAGAAATTGCTTCGGAATTAAATAGAAAATGCACGATGCCGACTTAAGTACAAGAAAACAGACTCATCTTAATACCTATGTTTTGAACATTTCCTGTGTCACTAGTTATAGATTCCGATGCATCACTTCAGGTTTACTGTATCCCTCTGACCTTCTTATTGAGCATGAAACACAGAAAATGCATCGGAATTAAATACAAAAGGCACAATGCCGACTTAAGTACAAGAACATTGGCTCTTCTTACTGTCTATGTTTTGAACCATTCCAGTGACACTAGTTATAGATTCCGATGCTTCACTTCAGGTTTACTGTATCCCTCTGACCTTCTTATAGACGATGAGACACAGAAATTACATCGGAATTAAACACAAAAGGATCAATGCCGACTCAAGTACAAGAAGATTGGCTCTTCTTACTGTCTATGTTTTGAACCATTCCTGTGACACTAGATATAGATTCCGATGCTTCACTTCAGGTTTACTGTATCCCTCTGACCTCCTTCTTGACGATGAAACATAGAAATTGCATCGGAATTAAATACAATAGGCACAATGCCGACTTAAGTACAAGAAGACTGACTCTTCTTACTGCCTATGTTTTGAACCATTCCTGTGCCACTAGTTATAGATTCCGATGCTTCACTTCAGATTTACTGTATCCAGCTGTCCTTCCTATTGACGAAGAAACACAGAAATTGCATCGCAATTAAATACAAATGCACAATGCCGACATAAGTACAAGAAGACTGACTTTCTTACTGTCTTTGTTTTGAACCGTTCCTGTGACACTAGTTATAGATTCCGATGCTTCACTTCAGATTTACTGTATCCCTCTGACCTTCTTATTGGCGATGAAATACAGAAATTGCATTCGAATGAAATACAAAAAGCACAATGCTGACCCAAGTACTAGAAGGCTGACTCTTCTTATTCTCTATGTTTTGAACCATTCCTGTGACAATAGTCATAGATTCCGATGCTTCACTTCAGGTTTACTGAATCCCTCTGTCCTTCTTATTTACGATGAAACACAGTAATTGCTTCGGAATTAAATACAAAAGGCACAATGCCGACCTAAGTACAAGAAAACTAACTCTTCTTTCTGTCTATGTTTTGAACCATTCCTGTGACACTAGTTATAGATTCAAATTCTTCACTTCAGATTTACTGTATCCCTCAGACCTTCTTATTGACGATGAAACACAGAAATTGCATCGGAATTAAACACAAAAGGAACAATGCCGACTCAAGTACAAGAAGACTGGCTCTTCTTACTGTCTATATTTTGAACCATTCCTGTGACACTAGTTTTAGATTCCGATGCTTCACTTCAGGTTTACTCTATCCCTCTGACCTCCTCATTGACGATGAAACACAGAAATTGTATCTTAATTAAATACAAAAGGCACAATGCTAACTTAAGTACAAGAAGACTGACTCTTATTAATGTCTATGTTGTGAACCATTCCTGTGACACTAGTCATAGATTCCGATGCTTCACTTCAGTTTTTCCGTATCCCTCTGACCTTCTTATTGACGATGAAACACAGAAACTGCATCTTAATTAAATACAAAAAGCACAAAGCCGACGTGAGTACAAGATGACTGACTCTTCTTACTGTCTATGTTTTGAACCATTCCTGTGACACTAGTTATAGTTTCCGAAGCTTCACTTCAGGTTTACTCTATCCATCTGACCGTCTTATTGACGATGAAACACAGAAATAGCATCGGAATTAAATACAAAAGGCACAATGCCGACTCAAGTACAAGAAGTCTGGCTCTTCTTACTGTCTATGTTTTGAACCATTCCTGTGACACTAGTTATAGATTCTGATGCTTCACTTCAAGTTTACTGTATCCCTCTGTCCTCCTTATTATCGATGAAACACAGAAATTGCATCGGAATTAAACACAAAAGGAACAATGCCGACTCAAGTACAAGAAGACTGGCTCTTCTTACAGTCTATGTTTTGAACCATTCCTGTGACACTAGTTATAGATTCCGATGACTTCAGGTTTACCGTTTACCTCTGACCTTCTTATTGACGATGATCCACAGAAATTGCATCGGAATTAAATACAAAGGGAACAATATTGAGTCAAGTACAAAAAGACTGGCTCTTTTTACTGTCTATGTTTTGAATCATTCCTGTGACACTAGTTATAGAGTCCGATGCTTCACTTCAGGTTTACTGTATCCCTCTGACCTTCTTATTGACGATAAAACACAGAAATTGCATCTTAATTAAAAACAAAAGGCACAATGCCGACTTAAGCACAAGAAGACTGACTCTTCCTATTGTCTATGTTTTGAACGATTCCTGTGACACTAGAAATAGATTCTGATGCTTCACTTCAGGTTTACTGTATCCCTCTGACCGTCGTATTAACGATGAAACACAGAACTTTCATCGGAATTACATACAAAAGGCACAATGCCGACTCAAGTACAAGAAGACTATCTCTTCTTACTGTCTATGTTATGAACCATTCCCGTGATACTAGTTTTAGATTCCGATGCTTCACTTCAGTTTTACTGTATCCCACTGACCTTCTTATTGACGATGAAACACAGAAATTGCATCGGAATTAAATACAAAAGGCACAATGCCGACTCAAGTACTAGCAGACTGAGTCTTCTTACTGTCTATGTTTTGAACCATTCCTGTGACACTAGTTATAGATTCCGATGCTTCACTTTAGGTTTACTGTATCCAGATGTCTTTCTTATTGACGATGAGACACAGAAATTGCATCGGAATTAAATACAAAAGGCACAATGCCGACATAAGTACAAGAAGACTGACTCATCCTACTGTCTATGTTTTGAACCATTCCTGTGACACTAGTTTTAAATTCCGATGCTTCACTTCTGGTTTACTGTATCCCTCAGACCTCCTTATTGACGATGAAACACAGAAATTGCAACATAATTAAATACCAAAGGCACAATGCTGACTTAAGTACAAGAAGACTGACTCTTCTTACTGTCTATGTTTTGAACCATTCCTGTGACACTAGTTATAGATTCCGATGCTTCACTTCAGGTTTACTGTATCCCTCTGAGCTTCTTATAAACGATGAGACACAGAAATTGCATCGGAATTAAACACAAAAGGATCAATGCCGACTCAAGTACAAGAAGACTGGCTCTTCTTACTGTCTACGTTTTGAACCATTCCTGTGACACTAGTTATAGATTCCGATGCTTCACTTCAGATTTACTGTATCCCTCTGACCTTCTTATTGACGATGAAACACAGAAATTGCATCGGAATTAAATACAAAGGGCACAATGCTGTCTTAAGTACAAAAAGACTTACTCTTCGTACTCTCTAGGTTTTGAACCATTCCTGTGACAATAGTCATAGATTCCGATGCTTCACTTCAGGTTTACCGTATACCTCTGACCTTCTTATTGACGATGATCCACAGAAATTGCATCGGAATTAAATACAAAAGGAACAATGTTGAGTCAAGTTCAAAAAGACTGGCTCTTTTTACTGTCTATGTTTTGAACCATTCCTGTGACACTAGTTATAGATTCCGATGCTTCACTTCAGATTTACTGTATCCCTCTGACCTTCTTATTGACGATGAAACACAGTAATTGCATCGGAATTAAATACAAAAGCACAATGCCGACATAAGTACAAGAAAACTAACTCTTCTTACTGTCTAAGTTTTGAACCATTCCTGTGCCACTAGTTATAGATTCCGATACTTCACTTCCGGTTTACTGCATCAATCTGACCTTCTTATTGGCGATGAAATACAGAAATTGCATCCGAATTAAATACAAAAGGCACAATGCCGACCCAAGTGCTAGAAGGCTGCCTCTTCTTACTGTCTATGTTGTGAACCATTCCTGTGCCACTAGTTATAGATTCCGATGCTTCACTTCAGGTTTACTGTATCCAGCTGTCCTTCCTATTGACGATGAAACACAGAAACTGCATCACAATTAAATACAAAAGGCACAATGCCGACTTAAGTAAAAGAAGACTGCCTCTTCTTACTGTCTATGTTTTGAACCATTCCTGTGACACTAGTTATAGATTCCGATGCTTCACTTCAGTTTTACTGTATCCCTCTGACCTTCTTATTGACGATAAAACACAGAAATTGCATCGGAATTAAATACAAAAGGCACAATGCCGACTTAAGTACAAGAAAACTGACTCTTCTTACTGTCTATGTTTGAACCTTTCCTGTGACACTAGTTATAGATTCCGATGCTTCACTTCAGGTTTACTGTACTCCTCTGACCTCCTTGTCGACGATGAAACACAGAAATAGCATCGGAATTAAGTACAAAAGGCACAATGCCGACTTAAGTACAAGAAAACTGACTCTTCTTACTGCCTATGTTTCGAACCATTCCTGTGACACTATTTATGGATTCCGATGCTTCACTTCATGTTTTCTGTAGCCCTCTGACCTTCTCATTGACGATCAAACACAGAAATTTCATCGGAATTAAATACAAATGGCACAATGCCGACTTAAGTACAAGAAGACTGACTCTTCTAACTGTCTTTGTTTTGAACCATTCCTGTGACACTAGTTATAGATTCCGATGCTTCACTTCAGTTTTACTGTATCCCTCTGACCTTCTTATTGGCGATGAAATACAGAAATTGCATCGGAATTAAATACAAAAGGCACAATGCCGACCCAAGTACTAGAAGGCTGACTCTTCTTACTCTCTATGTTTTGAACCATTCCTGTGACAATAGTCATACATTCCGATGCTTCACTTGTGGTTTACTGTAAACCTCTGACCTTCTTATTGACGATGAAACACAGAAATTGCATCGGAATGAAATACAAAAGGCACAATGCCGACCTAAGTACAAGAAAACTAACTCTTCTTACTGTCTATGTTTTGAACCATTCCTGTGAGACTAGTAATAGATTCCGATGCTTCCCTTCAGGTTTACTGTATCCCTCTGACCTCCTCATTGACGATAAAACACAGAAATTGCATCTTTATTAAATACAAAAGGCACAATGCTAACTTAATACAAGAAGACTGACTCTTATTACTGTCTATATTTTGGACCATTCCTGTGACACTAGTTATAGATTCCGATGCTTCACTTCAGCTTTACCGTATCCCTCTGACCTTTTTATTGACGATGAAACACAGAAATTGCATCGGAATTAAATACAAAAGGAACAATGTTGACTCAAGTACAAGAAGACTGGCTCTTTTTACTGTCTATGTTTTGAACCATTCCTATGACACTAGTTATAGGGTCCGATGCTTCACTTCAGGTTTACTGTATCGCTCTGGCCTTCTTATTGACGATGAAACACAGAAATTGCATCGGAAGTAAATACAAAAGTAACAATGCTGACTCAAGTACAAGAAGACTGGCTCTTCTTACTGTCTATGTTTTGAACCATTCCTGTGACACTAGTTTTAGATTCCGATGTTACGCTTCTACATCTACATCTACATCTACATTGATACTCCGCAAGCCACCCAACGGTGTGTGGCGGAGGGCACTTTACGTGCCACTGTCATTACCTCCCTTTCCTGTTCCAGTCGCGTATGGTTCGCGGGAAGAACGACTGTCTGAAAGCCTCCGTGTGCGCTCTAATCTCTCTAATTTTACATTCGTGATCTCCTCGGGAGGTATAATTAGGGGGAAGCAATATATTCGATACCTCATCCAGAAACGCACCCTCTCGAAACCTGGCGAGCAAGCTACACCGCGATGCAGAGCGCCTCTCTTGCAGAGTCTGCCACTTGAGTTTATTAAACATCTCCGTAACGCTATCACGGTTACCAAATAACCCGGTGACGAAACGCGCCGCTCTTCTTTGGATCGTCTCTATCTCCTCCGTCAACCCGACCTGGTACGGATCCCACACTGATGAGCAATACTCAAGTATAGGTCGAACGAGTGTTTTGTAAGCCACCTCCTTTGTTGATGGACTACATTTTCTAAGCACTCTCCCAATGAATCTCAACCTGGTACCCGCCGTACCAACAATTAATTTTATATGATCATTCCACTTCAAATCGTTCCGTACGCATACTCCCACATATTTTACAGAAGTAACTGCTACCAGTGTTTGTTCAGCTATCATGTAATCATACAATAAAGGATCCTTCTTTCTATGTATTCGCAATACATTACATTTGTCTATGTTAAGGGTCAGTTGCCACTCCCTGCACCAAGTGCCTATCCGCTGCAGATCTTCCTGTATTTCACTACAATTTTCTAATGCTGCAACTTCTCTGTATACTACAGCATCATCCGCGAAAAGCCGCATGGAACTTCCGACACTATCTACTAAGTCATTTATATATATTGTGAAAAGCAATGGTCCCATAACACTCCCCTGTGGCACGCCAGAGGTTACTTTAACGTCTGTAGACGTCTCTCCATTGATAACAACATGCTGTGTTCTGTTTGCTAAAAACTCTTCAATCCAGCCACACAGCTGGTCTGATATTCCGTAAGCTCTTACTTTGTTTATGAGGCGACAGTGCGGAACTGTATCGAACGCCTTCCGGAAGTCAAGAAAAATAGCATCTACCTGGGAGCCTGTATCTAATATTTTCTGGGTCTCATGAACAAATAAGGCGAGTTGGGTCTCACACGATCGCTGTTTCCGGAATCCATGTTGATTCCTACATAGTAGATTCTGGGTTTCCAGAAATGACATGATACGCGAGCAAAAAACATGTTCTAAAATTCTACAAGAGATCGACGTAAGAGATATAGGTCTATAGTTTTGCGCATCTGCTCGACGACCCTTCTTGAAGACTGGGACTATCTGTGCTCTTTTCCAATCATTTGGAACCCTCCGTTCCTCTAGAGACTTGCGGTACACGGCTGTTAGAAGGGGGGCAAGTTCTTTCGCGTACTCTGTGTAGAATCGAATTGGTATCCCGTCAGGTCCAGTGGACTTTCCTCTATTGAGTGATTCCAGTTGCTTTTCTATTCCTTGGACACTTATTTCGATGTCAGCCATTTTTTCGTTTGTGCGAGGATTTAGAGAAGGAACTGCAGTGCGGTCTTCCTCTGTGAAACAGCTTTGGAAAAAGGTGTTTAGTATTTCAGCTTTACGCGTGTCATCCTCTGTTTCAATGCCATCATCATCCCGTAGTGTCTGGATATGCTGTTTCGAGCCACTTACTGATTTAACGTAAGACCAGAACTTCCTAGGATTTTCTGTCAAGTCGGTACATAGAATTTTACTTTCGAATTCAATGAACGCTTCACGCATAGCCCTCCTTACGCTAACTTTGACATCGTTTAGCTTCTGTTTGTCTGAGAGGTTTTGGCTGCGTTTAAACTTGGAGTGGAGCTCTCTTTGCTTTCGCAGTAGTTTCCTAACTTTGTTGTTGTACCACGGTGGGTTTTTCCCGTCCCTCACAGTTTTACTCGGCACGTACCTGTCTAAAACGCATTTTACGATTGCCTTGAACTTTTTCCATAAACACTCAACATTGTCAGTGTCGGAGCAGAAATTTTCGTTTTGATCTGTTAGGTAGTCTGAAATCTGCCTTCTATTACTCTTGCTAAACAGATAAACCTTCCTCCCTTTTTTTATATTCCTATTAACTTCCATATTCAGGGATGCTGCAACGGCCTTATGATCACTGATTCCCTGTTCTGTACAGACAGAGTCGAAAAGTTCGGGTCTGTTTGTTATTAGTAGGTCCAAGATGTTATCTCCACGAGTCGGTTCTCTGTTTAATTGCTCGAGGTAATTTTCGGATAGTGCACTCAGTATAATGTCACTCGATGCTCTGTCCCTACCACCCGTCCTAAACATCTGAGTGTCCCAGTCTATATCTGGTAAATTGAAATCTCCACCTAAGACTATAACATGCTGAGAAAATTTATGTGAAATGTATTCCAAATTTTCTCTCAGTTGTTCTGCCACTAATGCTGCTGAGTCGGGAGGTCGGTAAAAGGAGCCAATTATTAACCTAGTTCGGTTGTTTAGTGTAACCTCCACCCATAATAATTCACAGGAACTATCCACTTCTACTTCACTACAGGATAAACTACTACTAACGGCGACGAACACTCCACCACCGGTTGCATGCAATCTATCCTTTCTAAACACCGTCTGTACCTTTGTAAAAATTTCGGCAGAATTTATCTCTGGCTTCAGCCAGCTTTCTGTACCTATAACGATTTCAGCTTCGGTGCTTTCTATCAGCGCTTGAAGTTCCGGTACTTTACCAACGCAGCTTCGACAGTTGACAATTACAATACAATTTCAGGTTTACTGTATCCCTCTGACCTCCTTATTGACGATGAAACACAGAAATTGCATCTTAATTAAATACAAAAGGCACAATGCTAACTTAAGAACAAGAAGACTGACTCTTATTACTGTCTATGTTTTGAACCATTCCTGTGACACTAGTTATAGATTCCGATGCTTCACTTCAGGTTTACTGTATCCCTCTGACCTCCTTGTTGACGATGAGACAAAGAAATAGCATCGGAATTAAATACAAAACGCACATTGCCGACTTAAGTACAACGAAACTCGCTCTTCTTACTGTCTATGTTTTGAACCATTCCTGTGACACTAGTTTTAGATTTCGATGCTTCACTTCAGGTTTACTGTATCCCTCTGACCTCCTTGTTGTCGATGAGACAAAGAAATAGCATCGGAATTAAATACAAGACGCACATTGCCGACTTAAGTACAACGAAACTGGCTCTTCTTTCTGTCTATGTTTTGAACCATTCCTGTGACACTAGTTTTAGATTTCGATGCTTCACTTCAGGTTTACTGTATCCCTCTGACCTTCTCATTGACGATCAAACACAGAAATTTCATCGGAATTAAATACAAAACGCACAATGCCGACTCAAGTAGAGGAAGACTGGCTCTTCTTACTGTCTATGTTTTGAACCATTCCCGTGACACTAGTTATACATTCCGATGCTTCACTTCAGTTTTACTGTATCCCTCAGACCTTCTTATTGACGATAAAACACAGACTTTGCATCGCAATTAAATACAAAAGGCACAAAGCCGACTCAAGTACTAGAAGATTGGCTCCTCCTACTGTCTATGTTTTGAACCATTCCCGTGACACTAGTTATAGATTCCGATGCTCACTTCAGTTTTACTGTATCCCTCCGACCTTCTTATTGACGATGAAACACAGAAATTGCATCGGAATTAAATACAAAAGGCAGAATGCCGATTTAAGTACAAGAAGACTGACTCATCTTACTGTCTATGTTTTGAACCATTCCTGTGACACTAGCTATAGATTCCGATACTTCACTTCAGGTTTACTGTATCCCCCTGACCATCGTATTGACGATGAAACACAGAAATTGCATCGGAATTAAATACAAAAGGCACAATGCCGACTGAAGTACAAGAAGTCTGGCCCTTCTTACTGTCTATGTTTTGTACCTTTCCTGTGAGACCGGTTTTAGATTACGATGCTTCACTTCAGGTGTACTGTATCCCTTGGACTTTCTAAGTGACAACGAAACACAGTAATTGCATCGGAATTAAACAGAAAAGGCACAATGGCTACTTAAGTACAAGAAAACTGACTCTTCTACCTGTCTATGTTTGAACCATTCCTGTGACACTAGTTATAGATTCCGATGCTTCACTTCAGGTTTACTGTATCCCTCTGACCTTCTCATTGACCATCAAACTCAGAAATTTCATCGGAATTAAATACAAAAGGCACAATGGCCACTTAAGTACAAGACGGCTGGCTCTTCTTACTCTAAATGTTTTGAACCATTCCTGTGACACTAGTTATAGATTCCGGTGCTTCACTTCAGGTTTACTGTATCCCTCTGACCTTCTTATTGACGATGAAACACAGAAATTGCTCGGAATTAAATACAAATGGATCAACGCCGACTCAAGTACAAGAAGACTGGCTCTTCTTACTGTCTATATTTTGAACCATTCGTGTGACACTAGTTACAGATTCCGATGCTTCACTTCAGGTTTACTGTATCCCTCTGACCTCCTCTTTGACGATGAAACACAGAAATTGCATCTTAATTATATACAAAAGGCACAATGCAAACTTAAGTACAAGAAGAGTGACTCTTCTTACTGTCTGTGCTTTGAACCATTCCAGTGACACTAGTTATAGATTCCGATGCTTCACTTCAGGTTTACTGTATCCCTCTGACCTTCTTATTGACGATGAAACACAGAAATCGCATCGGAATTAAATACAAAAGGAACTATGTTGACTCAAGTACAAGAAGACTGGCTCTTCTTACTGTCTATGTTTTGAACCATTCCTGTGACACTAGTTATTGATTCCGATGCTTCACTTCAGTATTACTGTATCTCTCTGACCTTCTTATTGACGATGAAACACAGAAATTGCATCGGAATTAAATACAATAGTCACAATGCCGACTCAAGTACAAAAAGACTTACTTTTCTTACTCTCAATGATTTGAACCATTCCGATGCTTCACTTCAGGGTTACTGTATCCCTCTGACCATTTTATTGACGATGAAACACAGAAATTGCATCGGAATTAAATGCAAAAGGCACAATGCCGACTTAAGTACAAGAAAACTAACTCTTCTTACTGTCTATGTTTTGAACCATTCCTGTGACTCTAGTTATTGATTCCGATGCTTCACTTCAGGTTTACTGTATCCCTGTGACCGTTTTATTGACGATGAAACTCAGAAATTGCTCGAAATCAAATACAAAAGGAACAATGCCGACTCAAGTACAAGAAGACTGGCTTTTCTTACTGTCCATGTTTTGAACCATTCCTGTGACTCTAGTTATAGATTCCGATGCTTCACTTCAGGTATACTGTATCCCTCTGACGTCCTCATTGACGATGAAGCACAGAAATTGCATCTTAATTAAATACGAAAGACACAATGCTAACTTAAGTACAAGAAGACTGACTCTTCTTACTGTATATGTTTTGAACCATTCCTGTGACACTAGTTATAGATTCCGATGCTTCACTTCAGGTTTACTGTATCACTCTGACCGTCTTATTGACGATGAAACACAGAAATTGCATCGGAATTAAATACAAAAGCACAATGCCGACTGTAGTACAAGAAGTCTGGCCCTTCTTACTGTCTATGTTTTGAACCTTTCCTGTGAGACCGGTTTTAGATTACGATGCTTCACTTCAGGTTTACTGTATCCCTTGGACTTTCTAAGTGACTACGAAACACAGAAATTGCATCGGAATTAAATAGAAAAGGCACAATGCCGATTTAAGTACAAGAAAACTGACTCTTCTTCCTGTCTATGTTTTGAACCATTCCTGTGACACTAGTTATAGATTCCGATGCTTCACTTCAGGTTTACTGTATCCCTCTGACCTTCTCATTGACGATCAAACTCAGATATTTCATCGGAATTAAATACAAAAGGCACAATGGCCACTTAAGTACAAGTAGGCTGGCTCTTCTTACTCTCTATGTTTTGATCCATTCCTGTGACACTAGTCATAGATTCCGATGCTTCAGGTTTACTGTATCCCTCTGACCTTCTTATTGACGAAGAAACACAGAAATTGCATCGGAATTAAATACAAAAGGCACAATGCCGACTTAAGTACAAGAAAACCAACTCTTCTTACTGTCAATGTTTTGAACCATTCCTGTGACACTAGTTATAGATTCCGGTGCTTCACTTCAGGTTTACTGTATCCCTCTGACCTTCTTATTGACGATGAAACACAGAAATTGCTCGGAATTAAATACAAATGGAACAATGCCGACTCAAGTACAGAGGACTGGCTCTTCTTACTGTCTATGATTTGAACCATTCCTGTGACACTAGTTATTGATTCCGATGCTTCACTTCAGGTTTACTGTATCCCTCTGACACTCTTAGTGACGATGAAACTTAGAAATTGCATCGGAATTAAATACAAAAGGCACAATCCCGACTCAAGTACAAGAAGTCTGGCACATCTTACTGTCTATGTTTTGAACTTTTCCAGTGAGACCGGTTTTAGATTTCGATGCTTCACTTCATGTTTACTGTATCCCTTGGACCTTCTTAGTGACGATGAAACACAGAAATTGCATCGAAATTAAATACAAAAGGCACAATGCCGACTTTAGTACAAAAAGACCTACTTTTCTTACTCTCAATGATTTGAACCATTCTGATGCTTCACATCAGGGTTACTGTATCCCTGTGACCATTTTATTGACGATGAAACACAGAAATTGCATCGGAATTAAATACAAAAGGCACAATGCCGACATAAGTACAAGAAAACTAACTCTTCTAACTGTCTATGTTTTGAACCATTCCTGTGACTCTAGTTATTGATTCCGATGCTTCACTTCAGGTTTACTGTATCCCTGTGACCGTTTTATTGACGATGAAACACAGAAATTGCTCGAAATTAAATACAAAAGGAACAATGCCGACTCAAGTACAAGAAGACTGGCTATTCTTACTGTCCATGTTTTGAACCATTCCTGTGACTCTAGTTATAGATTCCGATGCTTCGCTTCAGGTATACTGTATCCCTCTGACGTCCTCATTGACGATGAAGCACAGAAATTGCATCTTAATTAAATACCAAAGGCACAATGCTAACTTAAGTACAAGAAGACTGACTCTTCTTACTGTATATGTTTTGAACCATTCCTGTGTCACTAGTTATAGATTCCGATGCTTCACTTCAGGTTTACTGTATCACTCTGACCGTCTTATTGACGATGAAACACAGAAATTGCATCGGAATTAATTACAAAAGGCACAATGCCGACTGTAGTACAAGAAGTCTGGCACTTCTTACTGTCTATGTTTTGAACCTTTCCTGTGAGACCGGTTTTAGATTACGATGCTTCACTTCAGGTTTACTGTATCCCTTGGACTTTCTAAGTGACTACGAAACACAGAAATTGCATCGGAATTAAATAGAAAAGGCACAATGCCGACTTAAGTACAAGAAAACTGACTCTTCTTCCTGTCTATGTTTTGAACCATTCATGTGACACTAGTTATAGATTCCGATGCTTCACTTCAGGTTTACTGTAACCCTCTGACATTCTCATTGACGATCAAACTCAGAAATTTCATCGGAATTAAATACAAAAGGCACAATGGCCAATTAAGTACAAGAAGGCTGGCTCTTCTTACTCTCAATGTTTTGAACCATTCCTGTGACACTAGTCATAGATTCCGATGCTTCAGGTTTACTGTATCCCTCTGACCTTC
Organism: Schistocerca serialis cubense; assembly: GCF_023864345.2. Classification (NCBI taxonomy): domain Eukaryota; kingdom Metazoa; phylum Arthropoda; class Insecta; order Orthoptera; family Acrididae; genus Schistocerca; species Schistocerca serialis. The sequence goes on along the minus strand of NC_064646.1, from coordinate 544,388,297 downwards.
TTATTGACGATGAAACACAGAAATTGCCTCTTAATTAAATACAAAAGGCACAATGTCGACTTAAGTACAAGAAAACTAATTCTTCTTACTGTCTATGTTTTAACCATTCCTGTGACACTAGTTATAGATTCCGGTGCTTCACTTCAGGATTACTGTATCCCTCTGACCTTCTTATTGTCGATGAAACACAGAAACTGCTCGGAATTAAATACAAATGGAACAATGCCGACTCAAGTACAAGAAGACTGGCTCTTCTTACTGTCTATATTTTGAACCATTCGTGTGATACTAGTTACAGATTCCGATGCTTCACTTCAGGTTTACTGTATCCCTCTGACCTCCTCATTGACGATGAAACACAGAAATTGCATCTTAATTAAATACAAAAGGCACAATGCAAACTTAAGTACAATAAGAGTGACTCTTCTTACTGTGTGTGCTTTCAACCATTCCAGTGACACTAGTTATAGATTCCGATGCTTCACTTCAGGTTTACTGTATCCCTCTGACCTTCTTATTGACGATGAAACACAGAAATCGCATCGGAATTAAATACAAAAGGAACTATGTTGACTCAAGTACAAGAAGACTGGCTCTTCTTACTGTTTATGTTTTGAACCATTCCTGTGATACTAGTTATTGATTCCGATGCTTCACTTCAGGTTTACTGTAGCCCGCTGACCTTCTTATTGACGATGAAACTTAGAAATTGCATCGGAATTAAATACAAAAGGCACAATTCCGACTCAAGTACAAGAAGTCTGGCACATCTTACTGTCTATGTTTGAACTTTTCCAGTGAGACCGGTTTTAGATTTCGATGCTTCACTTCAGGTTTACTGTATCCCTTGGACCTTCTTAGAGACGATGAAACACAGAAATTGCATCGGAATTAAATACAAAAGTCACAATGCCGACTCAAGTACAACAAGACTGGCTCTTCTTCCTGTCTATGTTTTGAACCATTCCTGTGACACTAGTTATAGATTCCGTGCATCACTTCAGGTTTACTGTATCCAGCTGACCTTCTTATTGACGATGAAACACAGAAATTGCATCGAAATTAAATACAAAAGGCACAATGCCGACTCAAGTACAAAAAGCATTACTTTTCTTACTCTCAATGATTTGAACCATTCCGATGCTTCACTTCAGGGTTACTGTATCCCTCTGACCATTTTATTGACGATGAAACACACAAATTGCATCGGAATTAAATACAAAAGGCACAATGCAAACTTAAGTACAAGAAGAGTGACTCTTCTTACTGTCTATGTTTTCAACCATTCCAGTGACACTAGTTATAGATTCCGATGCTTCACTTCAGGTTTACTGTATCCCTCTGACCTTATTGACGATGAAACACAGAAATTGCATCGGAATTAAATACAACAGGAACAATGTTGACTCAAGTACAAGAAGACTGGCTCTTCTTACTGTCTATGTTTTTAACCATTCCTGTGACACTAGTTATAGATTCCGATGCTTCACTACAGGTTTACTGTATCCCTCTGACCTTCTTATTGACGATGAAACACAGAAATTGCATCGGAATTATATACAAAAGGCACAATGCCGACTTAAGTACAAAAAGACTGACTCTTCTTACTCTCAATGCTTTGAACCATTCCTGTGACACTAGTCATAGATTCCGATGCTTCTCTTCAGGTTTACTGTATCCCTCTGACTTTCTTATTGACGATGAAACTCAGAAATTGCATCGGAATTAAATACAAAAGGCACAATGCCGACTTAAGTACAAGAAAACTAATTCTTCTTACTGTCTATGTTTTGAACCTTTCCTGTGAGACCGGTTTTAGATTACGATGCTTCACTTCAGGTTTACTGTATCCCTTGGACTTTCTAAGTGACTACGAAACACAGAAATTGCATCGGAATTAAATAGAAAAGGCACAATGCCGACTTAAGTACAAGAAAACTGACTCTTCTTCCTGTCTATGTTTTGAACCATTCCTGTGACACTAGTTATAGATTCCGATGCTTCACTTCAGGTTTACTGTATCCCTCTGACCTTCTCATTAACGATCAAACTCAGAAATTTCGTCGGAATTAAATACAAAAGGCACAATGGCCACTTATGTACAAGAAGGCTGGCTCTTCTTACTCTCAATGTTTTGAACCATTCCTGTGACACTACTCATAGATTCCGATGCTTCAGGTTTACTGTATCCCTCTGACCCTCTTATTGACGAAGAAACACAGAAATTGCATCGGAATTAAATACAAAAGGCACAATGCCGACTTAAGTACAAGAAAACCAACTCTTCTTACTGTCAATGTTTTGAACCATTCCTGTGACACTAGTTATAGATTCCGGTGCTTCACTTCAGGTTTACTGTATCCCTCTGACCTTCTTATTGACAATGAAACACAGAAATTGCTCGGAATTAAATACAAATGGAACAATGCCGACTCAAGTACAGAGGACTGGCTCTTCTTACTGTCTATGATTTGAACCATCCCTGTGACACTAGTTACAGATTCCGATGCTTCACTTCAGGTGTACTGTATCCCACTGACCTCCTCATTGACGATGAAACACAGAAATTGCATCTTAATTAAATACAAAAGGCACAATGCAAACTTAAGTACAAGAAGAGTGACTCTTCTTACTGTCTATGTTTTCAACCATTCCAGTGACACTAGTTATAGATTCCGATGCTTCACTTCAGGTTTACTGTATCCCTCTGACCCTCTTATTGACGATGAAACACGGAAATTGCATTGGAATTATATACAAGAGGCACAATGCCGACTTAAGTACAAAAAGACTGACTCTTCTTACTCTCAATGCTTTGAACCATTCCTGTGACACTAGTCATAGATTCCGATGCTTCACTTCAGGTTTACTGTATCCCTCTGACTTTCTTATTGACGATGAAACTCAGAAATTGCATCAGAATTAAATACAAAAGGCACAATGCCGACTTAAGTACAAGAAAACTAATTCTTCTTACTGTCTATGTTTTGAACCATTCCTGTGACACTAGTTATAGATTCCGGTGCTTCACTTCAGGTTTACTGTATACCACTGACCTTCTTATTGACGATGAAACACAGAAATTGCTCGGAATTAAATACAAATGGAACAATGCCGACTCAAGTACTTGAAGACTGGCTCTTCTTACTGTCTATGTTTGAACCATTCGTGTGACACTAGTTACAGATTCCGATGCTTCACTTCAGGTTTACTGTATCCCTCTGACCTCCTCATTGACGATGAAACACAGAAATTGCATCTTAATTAAATACAAAAGGCACAATGCAAACTTAAGTACAAGAAGAGTGACTCTTCTTACTGTCTGTGCCTTCAACCATTCCAGTGACACTAGTTATAGATTCCGATGCTTCACTTCAGGTTTACTGTATCCCTCTGACCTTCTTATTGACGATGAAACACAGAAATTGCATCGGAATCAAATACAAAAGGAACAATGTTGACTCAAGTAGAAGAAGACTGGCTCTTCTTACTGTCTATGTTTTGAACCATTCCTGTGACACTAGTTATTGATTCCGATGCTCACTTCAGGTTTACTGTATCCCTCTGACCTTTTTATTGACGATGAAACACAGAAATTGCATCGGAATTATATACAAAAGGCACAATGCCGACTTAAGTTCAAGAAGACTGACTCTTCTTACTGTCTATGCTTAGAACCATTCCTGTGACACTAGTTATAGATTCCGATGCTTCACTTCAGGTTTACTGTATCCCTCCGACCGTCTTATTGACGATGAAACTTAGAAATTGCATCGGAATTAAATACAAAAGGCACAATGCCGACTCAAGTACAAGAAGTGTGGCTCATCTTACTGTCTATGTTTTGAACTTTTCCAGTAAGGCCGGTTTTAGATCTCGATGCTTCACTTCAGGTTTACTGTATCCCTTGGACCTTCATAGTGACGACGAAACACAGAAATTGCATCGGAAGTAAATAGAAAAGTAACAATGCCGACTCAAGTAAAAGAAGACTGGCTCTTCTTACTGTCTATGTTTTGAACCATTTCTGTGACACTAGTTTTAGATTCCGATGCTTCACTTCAGGTTTACTGTATCTCTCTGACCTCCTTGTTGACGATGAGACAAAGAAATGGCATCGGAATTAAATACAAAAGCCACATTTCCGACTTAAGTACAAGAAAACTGACTCTTCTTACTGCCTATGTTTGGAACCATTCCTGTGACACTAGTTATAGATTCCGATGCTTCACTTCAGGTTTACTGTATCCCTCTGACCTTCATATTGACGATGAAACACAGAAATTGCATCGGAATTAAATACAAAAGGCACAAAGCCGACTCAAGTACTAGAAGGCTGACTCTTCTGACTGTCCATGATTTGAACCATTCCTGTGACACTAGCTATAGATTCCGATGCTTCACTTCAGGTTTACTGTATCCCTCTGACCTTCTCATTGACGATCAAACTCAGAAATTTCATCGGAATTAAATACAAAAGGCACAATGGCCACTTAAATACAAGAAGGCTGGCTCTTTTTACTCTCAATGTTTTGAACCATTCCTGTGACACTAGTCATAGATACCGATGCTTCAGGTTTACTGTATCCCTCTGACCTTCTTATTGACGATGAAACACAGAAATTGCATCTTAATTAAATACAAAAGGCAGAATGCAAACTTAAGTACAGGAAGAGTGACTCTTCTTAGTGTCTATGTTCTCAACCATTCCAGTGACACTAGTTATAGATTCCGATGCTTCACTTCAGGTTTACTGTATCCCTCTGACCTTATTGACGATGAAACACAGAAATTGCATCGGAATTAAATACAAAAGGAACAATGTTGACTCAAGTACAAGAAGACTGGCTCTTCTTACTGTCTATGTTTTTAACCATTCCTGTGACACTAGTTATAGATTCCGATGCTTCACTTCAGGTTTACTGTATCCCTCTGACCTTCTTATTGACGATGAAACACAGAAATTGCATCGGAATTATATACAAAAGGCACAATGCCGACTTAAGTACAAGAAAACTAATTCTTCTTACTGTCTATGATTTGAACCATTCCTGTGACACTAGTTATAGATTCCGGTGCTTCACTTCAGGTTTACTGTATCCCTCTGACCTTCTTATTGACGATGAAACACAGAAATTGCTCGGAATTAAATACAAATGGAACAATGCCGACTCAAGTACAAGAAGACTGGCTCTTCTTACTGTCTATATTTTGAACCATTCGTTTGACACTAGTTACAGATTCCGATGCTTCACTTCAGGTTTACTGTATCCCTCTGACCTCCTCATTGACGATGAAACACAGAAATTGCATCTTAATTAAATACAAAAGGCACAATGCAAACTTAAGTACAAGAAGAGTGACTCTTCTTACTGTCTGTGCTTTCAACCATTCCAGTGACACTAGTTATAGATTCCGATGCTTCACTTCAGGTTTACTGTATCCCTCTGACCTTCTTATTGACGATGAAACACAGAAATCGCATCGGAATTAAATACAAAAGGAACCATGTTGACTCAAGTACAAGAAGACTGGCTCTTCTTACTGTCTATGTTTTGAACCATTCCTGAGACACTAGTTATTGATTCCGATGCTTCACTTCAGGGTTACTGTATCCCTTGGACCTTCTTAGTGACGATGAAACACGAAGTTGCATCGGAATTAAATACAAAAGTCACAATGCCGACTCAAGTACAACAAGACTGGCTCTTCTTCCTGTCTATGTTTTGAACCATTCCTGTGACACTAGGTTTAGATTCCGATGCATCACTTCAGGTTTACTGTATCCAGCTGACCTTCTTATTGACGATGAAACACAGAAATTGCATCGAAATTAAATACAAAAGGCACAATGCCGACTTAAGTACAAAAAGACTTACTTTTCTTACTCTCAATGATTTGAACCATTCCGATGCTTCACTTCAGGGTTACTGTATCCCTCTGACCATTTTATTGACGATGAAACACAGAAATTGCATCGGAATTAAATACAAAAGGCACAATGCAAACATAAGTACAAGAAGAGTGACTCTTCTTACTGTCTATGTTTTCAACCATTCCAGAGACACTAGTTATAGATTCCGATGCTTCACTTCAGGTTTACTGTATCCCTCTGACCTTATTGACGATGAAACACAGAAATTGCTCGAAATTAAATACAAAAGGAACAATGCCGACTCAAGTACAAGAAGACTGGCTTTTCTTACTGTCCATGTTTTGAACCATTCCTGTGACTCTAGTTATAGATTCCGATGCTTCGCTTCAGGTATACTGTATCCCTCTGACGTCCTCATTGACGATGAAGCACAGAAATTGCATCTTAATTAAATACAAAAGGCACAATGCTAACTTAAGTACAAGAAGACTGACTCTTCTTACTGTATATGTTTTGAACCATTCCTGTGACACTAGTTATAGATTCCGATGCTTCACTTCACGTTTACTGTATCACTCTGACCGTCTTATTGACGATGAAATACAGAAATTGCATCGGAATTAAATACAAAAGGCACAATGCCGACCATAGTACAAGAAGTCTGGCCCTTCTTACTGTCTATGTTTTGAACCTTTCCTGTGAGACCGGTTTTTGATTACGATGCTTCACTTCAGGTTTACTGTATCCCTTGGACTTTCTAAGTGACTACGAAACACAGAAATTGCATCGGAATTAAATAGAAAAGGCACAATGCCGACTTAAGTACAAGAAAACTGACTCTTCTTCCTGTCTATGTTTTGAACCATTCCTGTGACACTAGTTATAGATTCCGATGCTTCACTTCAGGTTTACTGTATCCCTCTGACCTTCTCATTGACGATCAAACTCAGAAATTTCATCGAAATTAAATACAAAAGGCACAATGGCCACTTATGTACAAGAAGGCTGGCTCTTCTTACTCTCAATGTTTTGAACCATTCCTGTGACACTACTCATAGATTCCGATGCTTCAGGTTTACTGTATCCCTCTGACCTTCTTATTGACGCAGAAACACAGAAATTGCATCGGAATTAAATACAAAAGGCACAATGCCGACTTAAGTACAAGAAAACCAACTCTTCTTACTGTCAATGTTTTGAACCATTCCTGTGACACTAGTTATAGATTCCGGTGCTTCACTTCAGGTTTACTGTATCCCTCTGACCTTCTTATTGACAATGAAACACAGAAATTGCTCGGAATTAAATACAAATGGAACAATGCCGACTCAAGTACAGAGGACTGGCTCTTCTTACTGTCTATGATTTGAACCATTCCTGTGACACTAGTTACAGATTCCGATGCTTCACTTCAGGTGTACTGTATCCCTCTGACCTCCTCATTGACGATGAAAAACAGAAATTGCATCTTAATTAAATACAAAAGGCACAATGCAAACTTAAGTACAAGAAGAGTGACTCTTCTTACTGTCTATGTTTTCAACCATTCCAGTGACACTAGTTATAGATTCCGATGCTTCACTTCAGGTTTACTGTATCCCTCTGACCTTCTTATTGACGATGAAACACGGAAATTGCATTGGAATTATATACAAAAGGCACAATGCCGACTTAAGTACAAAAAGACTGACTCTTCTTACTCTCAATGCTTTGAACCATTCCTGTGACACTAGTCATAGATTCCGATGCTTCACTTCAGGTTTACTGTATCCCTCTGACTTTCTTATTGACGATGAAACTCAGAAATTGCATCAGAATTAAATACAAAAGGCACAATGCCGACTTAAGTACAAGAAAACTAATTCTTCTTACTGTCTATGTTTTGAACCATTCCTGTGACACTAGTTATAGATTCCGGTGCTTCACTTCAGGTTTACTGTATACCACTGACCTTCTTATTGACGATGAAACACAGAAATTGCTCGGAATTAAATACAAATGGAACAATGCCGACTCAAGTACAAGAAGACTGGCTCTTCTTACTGTCTATGTTTGAACCATTCGTGTGACACTAGTTACAGATTCCGATGCTTCACTTCAGGTTTACTGTATCCCTCTGACCTCCTCATTGACGATGAAACACAGAAATTGCATCTTAATTAAATACAAAAGGCACAATGCAAACATAAGTACAAGAAGAGTGACTCTTCTTACTGTCTGTGCCTTCAACCATTCCAGTGACACTAGTTATAGATTCCGATGCTTCACTTCAGGTTTACTGTATCCCTCTGACCTTCTTATTGACGATGAAACACAGAAATTGCATCGGAATCAAATACAAAAGTTACAATGTTGACTCAAGTACAAGAAAACTGACTCTTCTTACTGCCTATGTTTGGAACCATTCCTGTGACACTAGTTATAGATTCCGATGCTTCACTTCAGGTTTACTGTATCCCTCTGACCTTCATATTGACGATGAAACACAGAAATTGCATCGGAATTAAATAAAAAAGGCACAATGCCGACTCAAGTACAAGAAGACTGGCCCTTCTTACTGCCTATGTTTTGAACCATTCCCGTGACACTAGTTATAGATTCCGATGCTTCACTTCAGTTTTACTGTATCCCTCCGGCCTTCTTATTGACAATGAAACACAGACTTTGCATCGCAATTAAATACAAAAGGCACAAAGCCGACTCAAGTACTAGAAGGCTGACTCTTCTTACTGTCCATGATTTGAACCATTCCTGTGACACTAGCTATAGATTCCGATGCTTCACTTCAGGTTTACTGTATCCCTCTGACCTTCTCATTGACGATCAAACTCAGAAATTTCATCGGAATTAAATACAAAAGGCACAATGGCCACTTAAATACAAGAAGGCTGGCTCTTTTTACTCTCAATGTTTTGAACCATTCCTGTGACACTAGTCATAGATTCCGATGCTTCAGGTTTACTGTATCCCTCTGACCTTCTTATTGTCGATGAAACACAGAAATTGCATCTTAATTAAATACAAAAGGCAGAATGCAAACTTAAGTACAGGAAGAGTGACTCTTCTTACTGTCTATGTTCTCAACCATTCCAGTGACACTAGTTATAGATTCCGATGCTTCACTTCAGGTTTACTGTATCCCTATGACCTTATTGACGATGAAACACAGAAATTGCATCGGAATTAAATACAAAAGGAACAATGTTGACTCAAGTACAAGAAGACTGGCTCTTCTTACTGTCTATGTTTTTAACCATTCCTGTGACACTAGTTATAGATTCCGATGCTTCACTTCAGGTTTACTGTATCCCTCTGACCTTCTTATTGACGATGAAACACAGAAATTGCATCGGAATTATATACAAAAGGCACAATGCCGACTTAAGTACAAGAAAACTAATTCTTCTTACTGTCTATGATTTGAACCATTCCTGTGACACTAGTTATAGATTCCGGTGCTTCACTTCAGGTTTACTGTATCCCTCTGACCTTCTTATTGACGATGAAACACAGAAATAGCTCGGAATTAAATACAAATGGAACAATGCCGACTCAAGTACAAGAAGACTGGCTCTTCTTACTGTCTATATTTTCAACCATTCCTGTGACACTAGTTCTTGATTCCGATGCTTCACTTCAGGTTTACTGTATCCCTCTGACCTTCATATTGACGATGAAACACAGAAATTGCATCGGAATTAAATACAAAAGGCACAAAGCCGACTCAAGTACTAGAAGGCTGACTCTTCTTACTGTCCATGATTTGAACCATTCCTGTGACACTAGCTATAGATTCCGATGCTTCACTTCAGGTTTACTGTATCCCTCTGACCTTCTCATTGACGATCAAACTCAGAAATTTCATCGGAATTAAATACAAAAGGCACAATGGCCACTTAAATACAAGAAGGCTGGCTCTTTTTACTCTCAATGTTTTGAACCATTCCTGTGACACTAGTCATAGATTCCGATGCTTCAGGTTTACTGTATCCCTCTGACCTTCTTATTGACGATGAAACACAGAAATTGCATCTTAATTAAATACAAAAGGCAGAATGCAAACTTAAGTACAGGAAGAGTGACTCTTCTTACTGTCTATGTTCTCAACCATTCCAGTGACACTAGTTATAGATTCCGATGCTTCACTTCAGGTTTACTGTATCCCTCTGACCTTATTGACGATGAAACACAGAAATTGCATCGGAATTAAATACAAAAGGAACAATGTTGACTCAAGTACAAGAAGACTGGCTGTTCTTAATGTCTATGTTTTTAACCATTCCTGTGACACTAGTTATAGATTCCGATGCTTCACTTCAGGTTTACTGTATCCCTCTGACCTTCTTATTGACGATGAAACACAGAAATTGCATCGGAATTATATACAAAAGGCACAATGCCGACTTAAGTACAAGAAAACTAATTCTTCTTACTGTCTATGATTTGAACCATTCCTGTGACACTAGTTATAGATTCCGGTGCTTCACTTCAGGTTTACTGTATCCCTCTGACCTTCTTATTGACGATGAAACACAGAAATTGCTCGGAATTAAATACAAATGGAACAAAGCCGACTCAAGTACAAGAAGACTGGCTCTTCTTACTGTCTATATTTTGAACCATTCGTGTGACACTAGTTACAGATTCCGATGCTTCACTTCAGGTTTACTGTATCCCTCTGACCTCCTCATTGACGATGAAACACAGAAATTGCATCTTAATTAAATACAAAAGGCACAATGCAAACTTAAGTACAAGAAGAGTGACTCTTCTTACTGTCTGTGCTTTCAACCATTCCAGTGACACTAGTTATAGATTCCGATGCTTCACTTCTAGTTTACTGTATCCCTCTGACCTTCTTATTGACGATGAAACACAGAAATCGCATCGGAATTAAATACAAAAGGAACTATGTTGACTCAAGTACAAGAAGACTGGCTCTTCTTACTGTCTATGTTTTGAACCATTCCTGAGACACTAGTTATTGATTCCGATGCTTCACTTCAGGTTTACTGTATCCCTTGGACCTTCTTAGTGACGATGAAACACGAAATTGCATCGGAATTAAATACAAAAGTCACAATGCCGACTCAAGTACAACAAGACTGGCTCTTCTTCCTGTCTATGTTTTGAACCATTCCTGTGACACTAGTTATAGATTCCGATGCATCACTTCAGGTTTACTGTATCCAGCTGACCTTCTTATTGACGATGAAACACAGAAATTGCATCGAAATTAAATACAAAAGGCACAATGCCGACTTAAGTACAAAAAGACTTACTTTTCTTACTCTCAATGATTTGAACCATTCCGATGCTTCACTTCAGGGTTACTGTATCCCTCTGACCATTTTATTGACGGTGAAACACAGAAATTGCATCGGAATTAAATACAAAAGGCACAATGCAAACATAAGTACAAGAAGAGTGACTCTTCTTACTGTCTATGTTTTCAACCATTCCAGTGACACTAGTTATAGATTCCGATGCTTCACTTCAGGTTTACTGTATCCCTCTGACCTTATTGACGATGAAACACAGAAATTGCTCGAAATTAAATACAAAAGGAACAATGCCGACTCAAGTACAAGAAGACTGGCTTTTCTTACTGTCCATGTTTTGAACCATTCCTGTGACTCTAGTTATAGATTCCGATGCTTCGCTTCAGGTATACTGTATCCCTCTGACGTCCTCATTGACGATGAAGCACAGAAATTGCATCTTAATTAAATACAAAAGGCACAATGCAAACTTAAGTACAAGAAGACTGACTCTTCTTACTGTATATGTTTTGAACCATTCCTGTGACACTAGTTATAGATTCCGATGCTTCACTTCACGTTTACTGTATCACTCTGACCGTCTTATTGACGATGAAATACAGAAATTGCATCGGAATTAAATACAAAAGGCACAATGCCGACCATAGTACAAGAAGTCTGGCCCTTCTTACTGTCTATGTTATGAACCTTTCCTGTGAGACCGGTTTTAGATTACGATGCTTCACTTCAGGTTTACTGTATCCCTTGGACTTTCTAAGTGACTACGAAACACAGAAATTGCATCGGAATTATATACAAAAGGCACAATGCCGACTTAAGTTCAAGAAGACTGACTCTTCTTACTGTCTATGCTTAGAACCATTCCTGTGACACTAGTTATAGATTCCGATGCTTCACTTCAGGTTTACTGTATCCCTCCGACCGTCTTATTGACGATGAAACTTAGAAATTGCATCGGAATTAAATACAAAAGGCACAATGCCGACTCAAGTACAAGAAGTGTGGCTCATCTTACTGTCTATGTTTTGAACTTTTCCAGTAAGGCCGGTTTTAGATCTCGATGCTTCACTTCAGGTTTACTGTATCCCTTGGACCTTCTTAGTGACGACGAAACACAGAAATTGCATCGGAAGTAAATAGAAAAGTAACAATGCCGACTCAAGTAAAAGAAGACTGGCTCTTCTTACTGTCTATGTTTTGAACCATTTCTGTGACACTAGTTTTAGATTCCGATGCTTCACTTCAGGTTTACTGTATCTCTCTGACCTCCTTGTTGACGATGAGACAAAGAAATAGCATCGGAATTATATACAAAAGGCACATTTCCGACTTAAGTACAAGAAAACTGACTCTTCTTACTGCCTATGTTTGGAACCATTCCTGTGACACTAGTTATAGATTCCGATGCTTCACTTCAGGTTTACTGTATCCCTCTGACCTTCATATTGACGATGAAACACAGAAATTGCATCGGAATTAAATAAAAAAGGCACAATGCCGACTCAAGTACAAGAAGACTGGCCCTTCTTACTGCCTATGTTTTGAACCATTCCTGTGACACTAGTTATGGATTCCGATGCTTCACTTCAGTTTTACTGTATCCCTCCGGCCTTCTTATTGACAATGAAACACAGACTTTGCATCGCAATTAAATACAAAAGGCACAAAGCCGACTCAAGTACTAGAAGGCTGACTCTTCTTTCTGTCCATGATTTGAACCATTCCTGTGACACTAGCCATAGATTCCGATGCTTCACTTCAGGTTTACTGTATCCCTCTGACCTTCTCATTGACGATCAAACTCAGAAATTTCATCGGAATTAAATACAAAAGGCACAATGGCCACTTAAATACAAAAGGCTGGCTCTTTTTACTCTCAATGTTTTGAACCATTCCTGTGACACTAGTCATAGATTCCGATGCTTCAGGTTTACTGTATCCCTCTGACCTTCTTATTGACGATGAAACACAGAAATTGCATCTTAATTAAATACAAAAGGCAGAATGCAAACTTAAGTACAGGAAGAGTGACTTTTCTTACTGTCTATGTTCTCAACCATTCCAGTGGCACTAGTTACAGATTCCGATGCTTCACTTCAGGTTTACTGTATCCCTCTGACCTTATTGACGATGAAACACAGAAATTGCATCGGAATTAAATACAAAAGGAACAATGTTGACTCAAGTACAAGAAGACTGGCTCTTCTTACTGTCCATGTTTTTAACCATTCCTGTGACACTAGTTATAGATTTCGATGCTTCACTTCAGGTTTACTGTATCCCTCTGACCTTCTTATTGACGATGAAACACAGAAATTGCATCGGAATTATATACAAAAGGCACAATGCCGACTTAAGTACAAGAAAACTAATTCTTCTTACTGTCTATGATTTGAACCATTCCTGTGACACTAGTTATAGATTCCGGTGCTTCACTTCAGGTTTACTGTATCCCTCTGACCTTCTTATTGACGATGAAACACAGAAATTGCTCGGAATTAAATACAAATGAAACAATGCCGACTCAAGTACAAGAGGACTGGCTCTTCTTACTGTCTATATTTTTAACCATTCCTGTGACACTAGTTCTTGATTCCGATGCTTCACTTCAGGTTTACTGTATCCCTCTGACCTTCTTATTGACGATGAAACACAGAAATTGCATCGGAAGTAAATAGAAAAGTAACAATGCCGACTCAAGTAAAAGTGGACTGGCTCTTCTTACTGTCTATGTTTTGAACCATTTCTGTGACACTAGTTTTAGATTCCGATGCTTCACTTCAGGTTTACTGTATCTCTCTGACCTCCTTGTTGACGATGAGACAAAGAAATAGCATCGGAATTATATACAAAAGGCACATTTCCGACTTAAGTACAAGAAAACTGACTCTTCTTACTGCCTATGTTTGGAACCATTCCTGTGACACTAGTTATAGATTCCGATGCTTCACTTCAGGTTTACTGTATCCCTCTGACCTTCATATTGACGATGAAACACAGAAATTGCATCGGAATTAAATAAAAAAGGCACAATGCCGACTCAAGTACAAGAAGACTGGCCCTTCTTACTGCCTATGTTTTGAACCATTCCTGTGACACTAGTTATGGATTCCGATGCTTCACTTCAGTTTTACTGTATCCCTCCGGCCTTCTTATTGACAATGAAACACAGACTTTGCATCGCAATTAAATACAAAAGGCACAAAGCCGACTCAAGTACTAGAAGGCTGACTCTTCTTTCTGTCCATGATTTGAACCATTCCTGTGACACTAGCCATAGATTCCGATGCTTCACTTCAGGTTTACTGTATCCCTCTGACCTTCTCATTGACGATCAAACTCAGAAATTTCATCGGAATTAAATACAAAAGGCACAATGGCCACTTAAATACAAAAGGCTGGCTCTTTTTACTCTCAATGTTTTGAACCATTCCTGTGACACTAGTCATAGATTCCGATGCTTCAGGTTTACTGTATCCCTCTGCCCTTCTTATTGACGATGAAACACAGAAATTGCATCTTAATTAAATACAAAAGGCAGAATGCAAACTTAAGTACAGGAAGAGTGACTTTTCTTACTGTCTATGTTCTCAACCATTCCAGTGGCACTAGTTACAGATTCCGATGCTTCACTTCAGGTTTACTGTATCCCTCTGACCTTATTGACGATGAAACACAGAAATTGCATCGGAATTAAATACAAAAGGAACAATGTTGACTCAAGTACAAGAAGACTGGCTCTTCTTACTGTCCATGTTTTTAACCATTCCTGTGACACTAGTTATAGATTTCGATGCTTCACTTCAGGTTTACTGTATCCCTCTGACCTTCTTATTGACGATGAAACACAGAAATTGCATCGGAATTATATACAAAAGGCACAATGCCGACTTAAGTACAAGAAAACTAATTCTTCTTACTGTCTATGATTTGAACCATTCCTGTGACACTAGTTATAGATTCCGGTGCTTCACTTCAGGTTTACTGTATCCCTCTGACCTTCTTATTGACGATGAAACACAGAAATTGCTCGGAATTAAATACAAATGAAACAATGCCGACTCAAGTACAAGAGGACTGGCTCTTCTTACTGTCTATATTTTTAACCATTCCTGTGACACTAGTTCTTGATTCCGATGCTTCACTTCAGGTTTACTGTATCCCTCTGACCTTCTTATTGACGATGAAACACAGAAATTGCATCGGAAGTAAATAGAAAAGTAACAATGCCGACTCAAGTAAAAGTGGACTGGCTCTTCTTACTGTCTATGTTTTGAACCATTTCTGTGACACTAGTTTTAGATTCCGATGCTTCACTTCAGGTTTAGTGTATCTCTCTGACCTCCTTGTTGACGATGGGACAAAGAAATAGCATCGGAATTAAATGCAAAAGGCACATTTCCGACTTAAGTACAAGAAAACTGACTCTTCTTACTGCCTATGTTTGGAACCATTCCTGTGACACTAGTTATAGATTCCGATGCTTCACTTCAGGTTTACTGTATCCCTCTGACCTTCATATTGACGATGAAACACAGAAATTGCATCGGAATTAAATACAAAAGGCACAAAGCCGACTCAAGTACTAGAAGGCTGACTCTTCTTACTGTCCATGATTTGAACCATTCCTGTGACACTAGCTATAGATTCCGATGCTTCACTTCAGGTTTACTGTATCCCTCTGACCTTCTCATTGACGATCAAACTCAGAAATTTCATCGGAATTAAATACAAAAGGCACAATGGCCACTTAAAAACAAGAAGGCTGGCTCTTTTTACTCTCAATGTTTTGAACCATTCCTGTGACACTAGTCATAGATTCCGATGCTTCAGGTTTACTGTATCCCTCTGACCTTCTTATTGACGATGAAACACAGAAATTGCATCTTAATTAAATACAAAAGGCAGAATGCAAACTTAAGTACAGGAAGAGTGACTCTTCTTACTGTCTATGTTCTCAACCATTCCAGTGACACTAGTTATAGATTCCGATGCTTCACTTCAGGTTTACTGTATCCCTCTGACCTTATTGACGATGAAACACAGAAATTGCATCGGAATTAAATACAAAAGGAACAATGTTGACTCAAGTACAAGAAGACTGGCTCTTCTTACTGTGTATGTTTTTAACCATTCCTGTGACACTAGTTATAGATTCCGATGCTTCACTTCAGGTTTACTGTATCCCTCTGACCTTCTTATTGACGATGAAACACAGAAATTGCATCGGAATTATATACAAAAGGCACAATGCCGACTTAAGTATCAGAAAACTAATTCTTCTTACTGTCTATGATTTGAACCATTCCTGTGACACTAGTTATAGATTCCGGTGCTTCACTTCAGGTTTACTGTATCCCTCTGACCTTCTTATTGACGATGAAACACAGAAATTGCTCGGAATTAAATGCAAATGGAACAATGCCGACTCAAGTACAAGAAGACTGGCTCTTCTTACTGTCTATATTTTGAACCATTCGTGTGACACTAGTTACAGATTCCGATGCTTCACTTCAGGTTTACTGTATCCCTCTGACCTCCTCATTGACGATGAAACACAGAAATTGCATCTTAATTAAATACAAAAGGCACAATGCAAACTTAAGTACAAGAAGAGTGACTCTTCTTACTGTCTGTGCTTTCAACCATTCCAGTGACACTAGTTATAGATTCCGATGCTTCACTTCAGGTTTACTGTATCCCTCTGACCTTCTTATTGACGATGAAACACAGAAATCGCATCGGAATTAAATACAAAAGGAACTATGTTGACTAAAGTACAAGAAGACTGGCTCTTCTTACTGTCTATGTTTTGAACCATTCCTGAGACACTAGTTATTGATTCCGATGCTTCACTTCAGGTTTACTGTATCCCTTGGACCTTCTTAGTGACGATGAAACACGAAATTGCATCGGAATTAAATACAAAAGTCACAATGCCGACTCAAGTACAACAAGACTGGCTCTTCTTCCTGTCTATGTTTTGAACCATTCCTGTGACACTAGTTATAGATTCCGATGCATCACTTCAGGTTTACTGTATCCCTCTGACCTTATTGACGATGAAACACAGAAATTGCTCGAAATTAAATACAAAAGGAACAATGCCGACTCAAGTACAAGAAGACTGGCTTTTCTTACTGTCCATGTTTTGAACCATTCCTGTGACTCTAGTTATAGATTCCGATGCTTCGCTTCAGGTATACTGTATCCCTCTGACGTCCTCATTGACGATGAAGCACAGAAATTGCATCTTAATTAAATACAAAAGGCACAATGCTAACTTAAGTACAAGAAGACTGACTCTTCTTACTGTATATGTTTTGAACCATTCCTGTGACACTAGTTATAGATTCCGATGCTTCACTTCACGTTTACTGTATCACTCTGACCGTCTTATTGACGATGAAATACAGAAATTGCATCGGAATTAAATACAAAAGGCACAATGCCGACCATAGTACAAGAAGTCTGGCCCTTCTTACTGTCTATGTTTTGAACCTTTCCTGTGAGACCGGTTTTAGATTACGATGCTTCACTTCAGGTTTACTGTATCCCTTGGACTTTCTAAGTGACTACGAAACACAGAAATTGCATCTGAATTATATACAAAAGGCACAATGCCGACTTAAGTTCAAGAAGACTGACTCTTCTTACTGTCTATGCTTAGAACCATTCCTGTGACACTAGTTATAGATTCCGATGCTTCACTTCAGGTTTACTGTATCCCTCCGACCGTCTTATTGACGATGAAACTTAGAAATTGCTTCGGAATTAAATACAAAAGGCACAATGCCGACTCAAGTACAAGAAGTGTGGATCATCCTACTGTCTATGTTTTGAACTTTTTCAGTAAGGCCGGTTTTAGATCTCGATGCTTCACTTCAGGTTTACTGTATCCCTTGGACCTTCTTAGTGACGACGAAACACAGAAATTGCATCGGAAGTAAATAGAAAAGTAACAATGCTGACTCAAGTAAAAGAAGACTGGCTCTTCTTACTGTCTATGTTTTGAACCATTTCTGTGACACTAGTTTTAGATTCCGATGCTTCACTTCAGGTTTACTGTATCTCTCTGACCTCCTTGTTGACGATGAGACAAAGAAATAGCATCGGAATTAAATACAAAAGGCACATTTCCGACTTAAGTACAAGAAAACTGACTCTTCTTACTGCCTATGTTTGGAACCATTCCTGTGACACTAGTTATAGATTCCGATGCTTCACTTCAGGTTTACTGTATCCCTCTGACCTTCATATTGACGATGAAACACAGAAATTGCATCGGAATTAAATAAAAAAGGCACAATGCCGACTCAAGTACAAGAAGACTGGCCCTTCTTACTGCCTATGTTTTGAACCATTCCTGTGACACTAGTTATAGATTCCGATGCTTCACTTCAGTTTTACTGTATCCCTCCGGCCTTCTTATTGACAATGAAACACAGACTTTGCATCGCAATTAAATACAAAAGGCACAAAGCCGACTCAAGTACTAGAAGGCTGACTCTTCTTACTGTCCATGATTTGAACCATTCCTGTGACACTAGCTATAGATTCCGATGCTTCACTTCAGGTTTACTGTATCCCTCTGACCTTCTCATTGACGATCAAACTCAGAAATTTCATCGGAATTAAATACAAAAGGCACAATGGCCACTTAAATACAAGAAGGCTGGCTCTTTTTACTCTCAATGTTTTGAACCATTCCTGTGACACTAGTCATAGATTCCGATGCTTCAGGTTTACTGTATCCCTCTGACCTTCTTATTGACGATGAAACACAGATATTGCATCTTAATTAAATACAAAAGGCAGAATGCAAACTTAATTACAGGAAGAGTGACTCTTCTTACTGTCTATGTTCTCAACCATTCCAGTGACACTAGTTATAGATTCCGATGCTTCACTTCAGGTTTACTGTATCCCTCTGACCTTATTGACGATGAAACACAGAAATTGCATCGGAATTAAATACAAAAGGAACAATGTTGACTCAAGTACAATAAGACTGGCTCTTCTTACTGTCTATGTTTTTAACCATTCCTGTGACACTAGTTATAGATTCCGATGCTTCACTTCAGGTTTACTGTATCCCTCTGACCTTCTTATTGACGATGAAACACAGAAATTGCATCGGAATTATATACAAAAGGCACAATGCCGACTTAAGTACAAGAAAACAAATTCTTCTTACTGTCTATGATTTGAACCATTCCTGTGACACTAGTTATAGATTCCGGTGCTTCACTTCAGGTTTACTGTATCCCTCTGACCTTCTTATTGACGATGAAACACAGAAATTGCTCGGAATTAAATACAAATGGAACAATGCCGACTCAAGTACAAGAAGACTGGCTCTTCTTACTGTCTATATTTTTAACCATTCCTGTGACACTAGTTCTTGATTCCGATGCCTCACCTCAGGTTTACTGTATCCCTCTGACCTTCTTATTGACGATGAAACACAGAAATTGCATCGGAAGTAAATTGAAAAGTAACAATGCCGACTCAAGTAAAAGAAGACTGGCTCTTCTTACTGTCTATGTTTGAACCATTTCTGTGACACTAGTTTTAGATTCCGATGCTTCACTTCAGGTTTACTGTATCTCTCTGACCTCCTTGTTGACGATGAGACAAAGAAATAGCATCGGAATTAAATACAAAAGGCACAATTCCGACTTAAGTACAAGAAAACTGACTCTTCTTACTGCCTATGTTTCGAACCATTCCTGTGACACTAGTTATAGATTCCGATGCTTCACTTCAGGTTTACTGTATCCCTCTGACCTTCATATTGACGATGAAACACAGAAATTGCATCGGAATTAAATACAAAAGGCACAAAGCCGACTCAAGTACTAGAAGGCTGACTCTTCTTATTGTCCATGATTTGAACCATTCCTGTGACACTAGCTATAGATTCCGATGCTTCACTTCAGGTTTACTGTATCCCTCTGACCTTCTCATTGACGATCAAACTCAGAAATTTCATCGGAATTAAATACAAAAGGCACAATGGCCACTTAAATACAAGAAGGCTGGCTCTTTTTACTCTCAATGTTTTGAACCGTTCCTGTGACACTAGTCATAGATTCCGATGCTTCAGGTTTACTGTATCCCTCTGACCTTCTTATTGACGATGAAACACAGAAATTGCATCTTAATTAAATACAAAAGGCAGAATGCAAACTTAAGTACAGGAAGAGTGACTCTTCTTACTGTCTATGTTCTCAACCATTCCAGTGACACTAGTTATAGATTCCGATGCTTCACTTCAGGTTTACTGTATCCCTCTGACCTTATTGACGATGAAACACAGAAATTGCATCGGAATTAAATACAAAAGGAACAATGTTGACTCAAGTACAAGAAGACTGGCTCTTCTTACTGTCTATGTTTTTAACCATTCCTGTGACACTAGTTATAGATTCCGATGCTTCACTTCAGGTTTACTGTATCCCTCTGACCTTCTTATTGACGATGAAACACAGAAATTGCTTCGGAATTATATACAAAAGGCACAATGCCGACTTAAGTATAAGAAAACTAATTCTTCTTACTGTCTATGATTTGAACCATTCCTGTGACACTAGTTATAGATTCCGGTGCTTCACTTCAGGTTTACTGTATCCCTCTGACCTTCTTATTGACGATGAAACACAGAAATTGCTCGGAATTAAATGCAAATGGAACAATGCCGACTCAAGTACAAGAAGACTGGCTCTTCTTACTGTCTATATTTTGAACCATTCGTGTGACACTAGTTACAGATTCCGATGCTTCACTTCAGGTTTACTGTATCCCTCTGACCTCCTCATTGACGATGAAACACAGAAATTGCATCTTAATTAAATACAAAAGGCACAATGCAAACTTAAGTACAAGAAGAGTGACTCTTCTTACTGTCTGTGCTTTCAACCATTCCAGTGACACTAGTTATAGATTCCGATGCTTCACTTCAGGTTTACTGTATCCCTCTGACCTTCTTATTGACGATGAAACACAGAAATCGCATCGGAATTAAATACAAAAGGAACTATGTTGACTCAAGTACAAGAAGACTGGCTCTTCTTACTGTCTATGTTTTGAACCATTCCTGAGACACTAGTTATTGATTCCGATGCTTCACTTCAGGTTTACTGTATCCCTTGGACCTTCTTAGTGACGATGAAACACGAAATTGCATCGGAATTAAATACAAAAGTCACAATGCCGACTCAAGTACAACAAGACTGGCTCTTCTTCCTGTCTATGTTTTGAACCATTCCTGTGACACTAGTTATAGATTCCGATGCATCACTTCAGGTTTACTGTATCCAGCTGACCTTCTTATTGACGATGAAACACAGAAATTGCATCGAAATTAAATACAAAAGGCACAATGCCGACTTAAGTACAAAAAGACTTACTTTTCTTACTCTCAATGATTTGAACCATTCCGATGCTTCACTTCAGGGTTACTGTATCCCTCTGACCATGTTATTGACGATGAAACACAGAAATTGCATCGGAATTAAATACAAAAGGCACAATGCAAACATAAGTACAAGAAGAGTGACTCTTCTTACTGTCTATGTTTTCAAGCATTCCAGTGACACTAGTTATAGATTCCGATGCTTCACTTCAGGTTTACTGTATCCCTCTGACCTTATTGACGATGAAACACAGAAATTGCTCGAAATTAAATACAAAAGGAACAATGCCGACTCAAGTACAAGAAGACTGGCTTTTCTTACTGTCCATGTTTTGAACCATTCCTGTGACTCTAGTTATAGATTCCGATGCTTCGCTTCAGGTATACTGTATCCCTCTGACGTCCTCATTGACGATGAAGCACAGAAATTGCATCTTAATTAAATACAAAAGGCACAATGCTAACTTAAGTACAAGAAGACTGACTCTTCTTACTGTATATGTTTTGAACCATTCCTGTGACACTAGTTATAGATTCCGATGCTTCACTTCACGTTTACTGTATCACTCTGACCGTCTTATTGACGATGAAATACAGAAATTGCATCGGAATTAAATACAAAAGGCACAATGCCGACCATAGTACAAGAAGTCCGGCCCTTCTTACTGTCTATGTTTTGAACCTTTCCTGTGAGACCGGTTTTAGATTACGATGCTTCACTTCAGGTTTACTGTATCCCTTGGACTTTCTAAGTGACTACGAAACACAGAAATTGCATCGGAATTAAATAGAAAAGGAACAATGCCGACTTAAGTACAAGTAAACTGACTCTTCTTCCTGTCTATGTTTTGAACCATTCCTGTGACACTAGTTATAGATTCCGATGCTTCACTTCAGGTTTACTGTATCCCTCTGACCTTCTCATTGACGATCAAACTCAGAAATTTCATCGGAATTAAATACAAAAGGCACAATGGCCACTTATGTACAAGAAGGCTGGCTCTTCTTACTCTCAATGTTTTGAACCATTCCTGTGACACTACTCATAGATTCCGATGCTTCAGGTTTACTGTATCCCTCTGACCTTCTTATTGACGAAGAAACACAGAAATTGCATCGGAATTAAATACAAAAGGCACAATGCCGACTTAAGTACAAGAAAACCAACTCTTCTTACTGTCAATGTTTTGAACCATTCCTGTGACACTAGTTATAGATTCCGGTGCTTCACTTCAGGTTTACTGTATCCCTCTGACCTTCTTATTGACAATGAAACACAGAAATTGCTCGGCATGAAATACAAATGGAACAATGCCGACTCAAGTACAGAGGACTGGCTCTTCTTACTGTCTATGATTTGAACCATTCCTGTGACACTAGTTACAGATTCCGATGCTTCACTTCAGGTGTACTGTATCCCTCTGACCTCCTCATTGACGATGAAACACAGAAATTGCATCTTAATTAAATACAAAAGGCACAATGCAAACTTAAGTACAAGAAGAGTGACTCTTCTTACTGTCTATGTTTTCAACCATTCCAGTGACACTAGTTATAGATTCCGATGCTTCACTTCAGGTTTACTGTATCCCTCTGACCTTCATATTGACGATGAAACACGGAAATTGCATTGGAATTATATACAAAAGGCACAATGCCGACTTAAGTACAAAAAGACTGACTCTTCTTTCTCTCAATGCTTTGAACCATTCCTGTGACACTAGTCATAGATTCCGATGCTTCACTTCAGGTTTACTGTATCCCTCTGACTTTCTTATTGACGATGAAACTCAGAAATTGCATCAGAATTAAATACAAAAGGCACAATGCCGACTTAAGTACAAGAAAACTAATTCTTCTTACTGTCTATGTTTTGAACCATTCCTGTGACACTAGTTATAGATTCCGGTGCTTCACTTCAGGTTTACTGTATACCACTGACCTTCTTATTGACGATGAAACACAGAAATTGCTCGGAAATAAATACAAATGGAACAATGCCGACTCAAGTACAAGATGACTGGCTCTTCTTACTGTCTATGTTTGAACCATTCGTGTGACACTAGTTACAGATTCCGATGCTTCACTTCAGGTTTACTGTATCCCTCTGACCTCCTCATTGACGATGAAACACAGAAATTGCATCTTAATTATAAGCAAAAGGCACAATGCAAACTTAAGTACAAGAAGAGTGACTCTTCTTACTGTCTGTGCCTTCAACCATTCCAGTGACACTAGTTATAGATTCCGATGCTTCACTTCAGGTTTACTGTATCCCTCTGACCTTCTTATTGACGATGAAACACAGAAATTGCATCGGAATCAAATACAAAAGGAACAATGTTGACTCAAGTAGAAGAAGACTGGCTCTTCTTACTGTCTATGTTTTGAACCATTCCTGTGATACTAGTTATTGATTCCGATGCTCACTTCAGGTTTACTGTATCCCTCTGACCTTTTTATTGACGATGAAACACAGAAATTGCATCGGAATTATATACAAAAGGCACAATGCCGACTTAAGTTCAAGAAGACTGACTCTTCTTACTGTCTATGCTTAGAACCATTCCTGTGACACTAGTTATAGATTCCGATGCTTCACTTCAGGTTTACT
Organism: Schistocerca serialis cubense; assembly: GCF_023864345.2. Taxonomy (NCBI): domain Eukaryota; kingdom Metazoa; phylum Arthropoda; class Insecta; order Orthoptera; family Acrididae; genus Schistocerca; species Schistocerca serialis. The sequence goes on along the minus strand of NC_064646.1, from coordinate 544,364,109 downwards.
GTATCCCTCCGACCGTCTTATTGACGATGAAACTTAGAAATTGCATCGGAATTAAATACAAAAGGCACAATGCCGACTCAAGTACAAGAAGTGTGGCTGATCTTACTGTCTATGTTTTGAACTTTTCCAGTAAGGCCGGTTTTAGATCACGATGCTTCACTTCAGGTTTACTGTATCCCTTGGACCTTCTTAGTGACGACGAAACACAGAAATTGCATCGGAAGTAAATAGAAAAGTAACAATGCCGACTCAAGTAAAAGAAGACTGGCTCTTCTTACTGTCTATGTTTTGAACCATTTCTGTGACACTAGTTTTAGATTCCGATGCTTCACTTCAGGTTTACTGTATCTCTCTGACCTCCTTGTTGACGATGAGACAAAGAAATAGCATCGGAATTAAATACAAAAGGCACATTTCCGACTTAAGTACAAGAAAACTGACTCTTCTTACTGCCTATGTTTGGAACCATTCCTGTGACACTAGTTATAGATTCCGATGCTTCACTTCAGGTTTACTGTATCCCTCTGACCTTCATATTGACGATGAAACACAGAAATTGCATCGGAATTAAATAAAAAAGGCACAATGCCGACTCAAGTACAAGAAGACTGGCCCTTCTTACTGCCTATGTTTTGAACCATTCCCGTGACACTAGTTATAGATTCCGATGCTTCACTTCAGTTTTACTGTATCCCTCCGGCCTTCTTATTGACAATGAAACACAGACTTTGCATCGCAATTAAATACAATAGGCACAAAGGCGACTCAAGTACTAGAAGGCTCACTCTTCTTACTGTCCATGATTTGAACCATTCCTGTGACACTAGCTATAGATTCCGATGCTTCACTTCAGGTTTACTGTATCCCTCTGACCTTCTCATTGACGATCAAACTCAGAAATTTCATCGGAATTAAATACAAAAGGCACAATGGCCACTTAAATACAAGAAGGCTGGCTCATTTTACTCTCAATGTTTTGAACCATTCCTGTGACACTAGTCATAGATTCCGATGCTTCAGGTTTACTGTATCCCTCTGACCTTCTTATTGACGATGAAACACAGAAGTTGCATCTTAATGAAATACAAAAGGCAGAATGCAAACTTAAGGACAGGAAGAGTGACTCTTCTTACTGTCTGTGCTTTCAACCATTCCAGTGACACTAGTTATAGATTCCGATGCTTCACTTCAGGTTTACTGTATCCCTCTGACCTTCTTATTGACGATGAAACACAGAAATCGCATCGGAATTAAATACAAAAGGAACTATGTTGACTCAAGTACAAGAAGACTGGCTCTTCTTACTGTCTATGTTTTGAACCATTCCTGAGACACTAGTTATTGATTCCGATGCTTCACTTCAGGTTTACTGGATCCCTTGGACCTTCTTAGTGACGATGAAACACGAAATTGCATCGGAATTAAATACAAAAGTCACAATGCCGACTCAAGTACAACAAGACTGGCTCTTCTTCCTGTCTATGTTTTGAACCATTCCTGTGACACTAGTTATAGATTCCGATGCATCACTTCAGGTTTACTGTATCCAGCTGACCTTCTTATTGACGATGAAACACAGAAATTGCATCGAAATTAAATACAAAAGGCACAATGCCGACTTAAGTACAAAAAGACTTACTTTTCTTACTCTCAATGATTTGAACCATTCCGATGCTTCATTTCAGGGTTACTGTATCCCTCTGACCATTTTATTGACGATGAAACACAGAAATTGCATCGGAATTAAATACAAAAGGCACAATGCAAACATAAGTACAAGAAGAGTGACTCTTCTTACTGTCTATGTTTTCAACCATTCCAGTGACACTAGTTATAGATTCCGATGCTTCACTTCAGGTTTACTGTATCCCTCTGACCTTATTGACGATGAAACACAGAAATTGCATCGGAATTAAATACAAAAGGAACAATGTTGACTCAAGTACAAGAAGACTGGCTCTTCTTACTGTCTATGTTTTTAACCATTCCTGTGACACTAGTTATAGATTCCGATGCTTCACTTCAGGTTTACTGTATCCCTCTGACCTTCTTATTGACGATGGAACACAGAAATTGCATCGGAATTATATACAAAAGGCACAATGCCGACTTAAGTACAAAAAGACTGACTCTTCTTACTCTCAATGCTTTGAACCATTCCTGTGACACTAGTCATAGATTCCGATGCTTCACTTCAGGTTAACTGTATCCCTCTGACTTTCTTATTGACGATGAAACTCAGAAATTGCATCGGAATTAAATACAAAAGGCACAATGCCGACTTAAGTACAAGAAAACTAATTCTTCTTACTGTCTATGTTTTGAACCATTCCTGTGACTCTAGTTATTGATTCCGATGCTTCACTTCAGGTTTACTGTATCCCTGTGACCGTTTTATTGACGATGAAACACAGAAATTGCTCGAAATTAAATACAAAAGGAACAATGCCGACTCAAGTACAAGAAGACTGGCTTTTCTTACTGTCCATGTTTTGATCCATTCCTGTGACTCTAGTTATAGATTCCGATGCTTCGCTTCAGGTATACTGTATCCCTCTGACGTCCTCATTGACGATGAAGCACAGAAATTGCATCTTAATTAAATACAAAAGGCACAATGCTAACTTAAGTACAAGAAGACTGACTCTTCTTACTGTATATGTATTGAACCATTCCTCTGACACTAGTTATAGATTCCGATGCTTCACTTCAGGTTTACTGTATCACTCTGACCGTCTTATTTACGATGAAACACAGAAATTGCATCGGAATGAAATACAAAAGGCACAATGCCGACTGTGGTACAAGAAGTCTGGCCCTTCTTACTGTCTATGTTTTGAACCTTTCGTGTGAGACCGGTTTTAGATTACGATGCTTCACTTCAGGTTTACTGTATCCCTTGGACTTTCTAAGTGACTACGAAACACAGAAATTGCATCGGAATTAAATAGAAAAGGCACAATGCCGACTTAAGTACAAGAAAACTGACTCTTCTTCCTGTCTATGTTTTGAACCATTCCTGTGACACTAGTTATAGATTCCGATGCTTCACTTCAGGTTTACTGTATCCCTCTGACCTTCTCATTGACGATCAAACTCAGATATTTCATCGGAATTAAATACAAAAGGCACAATGGCCACTTAAGTACAAGAAGGCTGGCTCTTCTTACTCTCAATGTTTTGAACCATTCCTGTGACACTAGTCATAGATTCCGATGCTTCAGGTTTACTGTATCCCTCTGACCTTCTCATTAACGATGAAACACAGAAATTGCATCTTAATTAAATACAAAAGGCACAATGCTAACTTAAGAACAAGAAGACTGACTCTTCTTACTGTCCATGTTTTAAACCATTCCTGTGACACTAGTTATAGATTCCGATGCTTCACTTCAGGTTTACTGTATCCCTCTGACGATCTCATTGACGATGAAGCACAGAAATTGCATCTTAATATAATACAAAAGGCACAAGGCCGACTCAAGTACAAGAAGACTGGCCCTTTTTACTGCCTATGTTTTGAACCATTCCCGTGACACTAGTTATAGATTCCGATGCTTCACTTCAGTTTTACTGTATCCCTCCGACCTTCTTATTGACGATGAAACACAGACTTTGCATTGCTATTAAATACAAAAGGCACAAAACCGACTCAAGTACTAGAAGACTGACTCTTCTTACTGTCCATGTTTTAAACCATTCCTGTGACACTAGCTATAGATTCCGATGCTTCACTTCAGGTTTACTGTATCCCCCTGACCGTCGTATTGACGAGGAAACACATAAATTGCATCGGAATTAAATACAAAATGCACAATGCCGACTCAAGTACAGGAAGACTGGCTCTTCTTACTGTCTATGTTTTGAACCATTCCTGTGAAACTAGTTATAGATTCCGATGCTTCACTTCAGGTTTACATAATCCCTCCGACCTTCATATTGACGATGAAATACAGAACTTGCATCGGAATTATATACAAAAGGCACAATGCCGACTTAAGTACAAGAAGACTGACTCTTCTTTCTGTCTATGTTTTGAACCATTCCTGTGACGCTAGTTATAGATTCCGATGCTTATCTTCAGGTTTACTGTATCCCTCTGATCTTCTTTTTAACGATGAAACACATAAATTGCATGGGAATTAAATGCAAAAGGCACAATGCCGACCCAAATACAAGAAGACTGGCTCTTATTCCTGTCTATGTTTTGAACCATTCCTGTGACACTAGTTTTAGATTCCGATGCTTCACTTCAGGTTTACTGTATCCAGCTGACCTTCTTATTGACGATGAAACACAGAAATTGCATCGGAATTAAATAGAAAAGACACAATGCCGATTTAAGTACAAGAAGACTGACTCTTCCTACTGTCTATGTTTTGAACCATTCCTGTGACTCTAGTTATAGATTCCGATGCTTCACTTCAGGTTTACTTTATCCCTCTGACCGCCGTATTGACGGTGAAACACAGAAATTTCATCGGAATTAAATACAAAAGTCACAATGCCGACTCAAGTACTAGAAGACTGGCTCATTTTACTGTCTATGTTTTGAACCATTCCTGTGACACTAGTTATAGATTTCGATGCTTCACTTCAGGTTTACTGTTTCCCTCCGACCTTCTTATTGACGATGGAACACAGAAATTGCATCGGAATTAAATACAAAAGGCAGAATGCCGACTCAATTACTAGAAGACTGACTCATTTTACTGACTATGTTTTGAACCATTCCTGTGACACTAGCTATAGATTCCGATATTTCACTTCTGGTTTACTGTATCCCCCTGACCGTCGTATTGACGATGAAACACTGAAATTGCATCGGAATTAAATACAAATGTCACAATGCCGACTCAAGTACAACAAGACTGGCTCTTCTTCCTGTCTATGTTTTGAACCATTCCTGTGAGACTAGTTATAGATTCCGATGCTTCACTTCTGGTTTACTGTATCCCTCTGGCCTTTTTATTGACGATGAAACACAGATATTGCAAAGGAATTAAATACAAAAGGCACAATGCCGACTTAAGTACAAGAAGACTGACTCTTCTTACTGTCTTTGATTTCAACCATTCCTGTGACACTAGTTATAGATTCCGATGTTTCATTTCAGGTTTACTGTATCCCTCTGACCTTCTTATTGACGATGAAACACAGAAATTGCATCGGATTTAAATACAAAAGGCACAATGCCGACTTAAGTACAAAAAGACTGACTCTTCTTACTCTCAATGATTTGAACCATTCCGATGCTTCACTTCAAGGTTACTGTATCCCTCTGACCTTTTTATTGACGATGAAACACAGAAATTTCATCGGAATTAAATACAAAAGGCACAATGCCGACTTAAGTACAAGAAAACTAACTCTTCTTACTGTCTATGTTTTGAACCATTCCTGTGACTCTAGCTATGGATTCAGATGCTTCACTTCAGGTTTACTTTGTCCCTCTGACCGTCTTATTGACGATGAAACACAGAAATTGCTCGAAATTAAATACAAAAGGAACAATGCCGAACCAAGTACAAGAAGACTGGCTTTTCTTACTGTCCATGTTTTGAACCAATCCTGTGACTCTAGTTATAGATTCCGATGTTTCACTTCAGGTTTACTGTATCCCTCTGATGTCCTCATTGACGATGAAGCACAGAAATTGCATCTTAATTAAATACAAAAGGCACAATGCTAACTTAAGTACAAGAAGACTGACTCTTCTTACTGTCTATGTTTTGAACCATTCCTGTGACGCTAGTTATAGATTCCGATGCTTCACTTCAGGTTTACTGTATCACTCTGACCGTCTTATTGACGATGAAACACAGAAATTGCATCGGAATTAAATACAAAAGGCACAATGCCGACTCAAGTACAAGAAGTCTGGCCCTTCTTACGGTCTATGTTATGAACCTTTCCTGTGAGACCGGTTCTAGATTTCGATGCTTCACTTCAGGTTTACTGTATCCCTTGGACCTTCTAAGTGACTACGAAACACAGAAATTGCATCGGAATTTAATACAAAAGGCACAATGCCGACTTAAGTACAAGAAGACTGACTCTTCTTACTGTCTATGCTTCGAACCATTCCTGTGACACTAGTTATAGATTCCGATGCCTCACTTCAGGTTTACTGTATCCCTCGGAGCGTCTTATTGACGATGAAACACAGAAATTTCATCGGAATTAAATACAAAAGCACAATGGCCACTCAAGTACAAGGAGGCTGGCTCTTCATACTGTCTATGTTTTGAACCATTCCCGTGACACGAGTTATAGATTCCGATGCTTCACTTCAGGTTTTCTGTATCTCTCTGACCTTCTTATTGACGATGAAACACAGAAATTGCATCGGAATTAAATACAAAAGGCACAATGCCGACTTAAGTACAAAGAGACTGACTCTTCTAACTCTCAATGCTTTGAACCATTCCTGTGACACTAGTCATAGATTCCGATGCTTACCTTCAGGTTTACTGTATCCCTCTGACCTTCGTATTGACGATGAAACACAGAAATTGCATCGGAATTAAATACAAAATGCACAAGGCCGACTTAAGTACAAGAAAACTAACACTTCTTACTGTCTATGTTTTGAACCATTCCTGTGACACTAGTTATAGATTCCGGTGCTTCACTTCAGGTTTACTGTATCCCTCTGACCTTCTTATTGACGATAAAACACAGAAGTTGCTCGGAATTGAATACAAATGGAACAATGCCAACTCAAGTGCAAGAAGACTGGCTCTTCTTACTGTCTATGTTTTGAACCATTCCTGTGACACTAGTTACAGGTTACGATGCTTCACTTCAGGTTAACTGTATCCCTCTGACCTCCTCATTGACGATGAAACACAGAAATTGCATCCTAATTAAATACAAAAGGCACAATGTAAACTTAAGTACAAGAAGAGTGACTCTTCTTACTGTCTATGTTTTCAACCATTCCAGTGCTACTAGTTATAGATTCCGATGCTTCAGTTCAGGTTTACTGTATCCCTCTGACCTTCTTATTCACGATGAAACACAGAAATTGCATCGGAATTAAATACAAAAGGAACAATGTTGACTCAAGTACAAGAAGGCTGGCTCTTCTTACTGTCTATGCTTTGAACCATTCCTGTGACACTAGTTATAGATTCCGATGCTTCACTTCAGGTTTACTGTATCCCTCTGACCGTCTTATTGACGATGAAACACAGAAATTGCTCGAAATTAAATACTAAAGGAACAAAGCCGACTCAAGTACAAGAAGACTGGCTTTTCTTACTGTCCATTTTTTGAACCATTCCTGTGACACTAGTTATAGATTCCGATGCTTCACTCCAGGTTTTCTGTATCCCTCTGACCTTCTTATTGACGATGAAACAAAGAAAATGAATCAGAATTATATACAAAAGGCACAATGCCGACTTAAGTACAAGAAGACTGACTCTTCTTACTGTCTATGTTTTGAACCATGCCTGTGACACTAGTTATAGATTCCGATACTTCACTTCAGGTATACTGTATCACTCTGACCGTCTTATTGACGATGAAACACAGAAATTGCATCGGAATTAAATACAAAAGGCACAAAGCCGGCTTAAGTACAAGAAAACCAACTCTTCTTACTGTCAATGTTTTGAACCATTCCTGTGACACTAGTTATAGATTCCGATGATTCACTTCAGGTTCACTGTATCCCTCTGACCTCCTCATTGACGATGAAACACAGAAATTGCAACGTAATTAAATACAAAAGGCACAATGCCGACTTAAGTACAAGAAGACTGACTCTTCTTACTGTCTATGTTTCGAACCATTCCTGTGACACTACTTATAGATTCCGATGCTTCACTTCCGGTTTACTGTATCCCTCTGACCGTCTTATTGACGATGAAACAAAGAAATTGCATCGGAATTAAATACAAAAGGCACAATGCTGACTCAAGTACAAGAAGACTGACTCTTCTTCCTGTCTATGTTTTGAACCATTTCTGTGACACTAGTTTTAGATTTCGGTGCTTCACTTCAGGTTTACTGTATCCCTCTGACCTTCTCATTGACGATCAAACACAGAAATTTCATCGGAATTAAATACAAAAGCACAATGGCCACTCAAGTACAAGATGGCTGGCTCTTCTTACTGTCTATGTTTTGAACCATTCCCGCGACACGAGTTATGGATTCCAATGTTTGAGTTGAGGTTTTCTGTATCCCTCTGACCTTCTTATTGACGATGAAACACAGAAATTTCATCGGAATTAAATACAAAAGGCACAATACCGACTTAAGTACAAAAAGACTGACTCTTCTTACTCTCAATGCTTTGAACCATTCCTGTGACACTAGTCATAGATTCCGATGCTTCACTTCAGGTTTACTGTATCCCTCTGACCTTCTTATTGACGATGAAACACAGAAATTGCATCGGAATTAAATACAAAAGGCACAATGCCGACTTAAGTACAAGAAAACTAACTCTTCATACTGTCTATGTTTTGAACCATTCCTGTGACACTAGTTCTAGATTCCGATGCTTCACTTCAGGTTTACTGTATCCCTCGGACCTCCTTATTGACGATGAAACACATAAATTACATCTTAATTAAATACAAAAGGCACAATGCCGACTTGAGTACAAAGAGACTGACTCTTCTTCCTGTCTATGTTTTAAACCATTCCTGTGACACTAGTCATAGATTCCGATGCTTTACTTCAGGTTTTCTGTATCCCTCTGACCTTCTTATTGACGAAGAAACACAGAAATTGCATAGGAATTAAATACAAAAGGCACAATGCTGACTTAAGTACAAGAAAGCTAACTCTTCTTACTGTCTATGTTTGAACCATTCCTGTGACACTAGTTATAGATTGCGATGTTTCACTTCATTTTTACTGTGTCCCTCTGACCTTCTTATTGACGATGAAACACAGAAATTGCATCGGAATTATATACAAAAGGCACAATGCCGACTTAAGGGGAGTTGGAATGCCCTATCTCGCCAATGTTAAATTTGCTAACTTTGTGTACCTTTTTCTTTGGAACTATTATCTTCAGAACTTTGAAATTCTGGCAGAGGTTTTCAGCATATATTGTGAGCCCACTGAACTAGAACCAATGTTTTCTTTTTGTTGGTATAGTATTTATGAATTTTTTACCATTAAGCCATTTTTTATTGGAAAAAGTATAACATAAACTTCCCTAGTTCAGAGAATAAGCCAGTTCTTGTCATGATTCTAGTTCAGTGGCCTCTTTGAACTGTTTTGCAGCATTTCTGAAAATTTGAATGTTGTTGGTTGAGTGGTTTATGAGATAAAGGTACATGTAACACTAAAAATGTCAAATGCCAGAAAATGCGATTAAAGTAATTTATTATGAAAATTCACAAATACCTTTTATTCTATTATCAAAAGTGTCCAGCAGAGTAATCAGGGTCATCTTCTAGTTCTTCTTCTTCACCTAGAAGCTTTCTTCTCCTTGCTGCCCTTGCTTTTTTTGTATTAAATTCAGCTGCATACTGAGCCTTCCTTACTCGCACGCTGTCCAGAAGCTGAAGACCTCTGATGGTGTTGATACCAGGAGCAATGCCGAGCCTTGCCATGACCTTTAGCCTACCCATATGACCATCATTGAATGAAATAACAGCATCACTGACTCCCCATTTCAATGTTTTTATCCCAACAAATACATTCTTAGGTACACGAGTCCAAATGAGGTTGTTGAACGACTCGTTTTGATTCTGGGTACAACCATGAAGACATTTTCGCAGAAGATCAGGATGCCCCAAGTCTCTATATATTGGTTTAATTACTTCCATAACAGCCAATGGAATATAATTTTTATGGTGATAAGGATCCCCAGTAGCTTGAGATTTTCTATAATTGCACCATGACTGAGGACCATCTGGACAAGCAAAATGTTGAGGATTATCATCAGTTGATGATCGATGTAAATATGTGGCCCATACAGCTTGTCTCATTTCCTGCAAATTATTTGCATTATTTCTTATTGCCATACCATAGTATTGTTGTAATTCATTTATAATTTTATCTGACAGGCGACCTCTAATGGTTTTACCATCTGACAAAATTTTGTCCTTCAGATTCTGTTTCAGTTTCCTTAGACGAGTGCCCATTCGTTTCTGAACATGACCGACACATTCTAGTTTAGTTATTGTCTTATTGACATATGGCATGGATTCTGTAACACTTTTGTATGCCTTGGAGTCCCCATCTCCAAGGAATTTTGTGTAAAATACTCCCCGTTCTTTTTCTGATCTGCTAAACATTTTCACAGCAGCGGCAGCCTCCATGCCTCCACTCGTACCTTCATAATTCTTGCTACATATGTGAGCTGCTTCTATCTTACCAGATGCACAATGGTAACAATGTTTAGTGAGCACTTCATAGTCCAAAACTTTACCGCTGTCCACACTAGTAACAGTAGCAACAGCATTTTTGGATGTGTGACCCCTTTTCTGCCAGGTTCCATCAAAAGCAACAGGGATATCTGGGTTTCCTTCATTTATATATTTTGCTTCACTGGCAGCAGCTTTCATTGATAAATCTGCTACAGACTGAACAGCATCTCCTATCACTTCAGTGTAATTGTCAATTTTAGCAGGTGGAGGTGGAAGATTCATTATGGCACAAAATGTTTGAGCAGCAGTATGTCCTTTACCAATTGCTCTCATTGCATACATTAGCCTGATATTACTCTCAAACAAATTGCTACTGCATGTTTTAGAGCTCCAAAAACAGGTCTCATTTTCACAACTGGCACAAACTATAGCAATTTTGCAGGAAAGTCCTATAGATTTTGTTATGTTCATATCAAAAGAACCTCCACAAAGATTACAACACAAACATTTCTTCATAAACTCAGTAAAAACAGGAAAGTCGACTAAAACATATTGTTCATTAGAAGCTTCATCTGTAATTTCACTTGCACAGTTTGATAACTTCTTTTTTGATGCACTGGTGGGCGTGTCTCCTTCACACATCTCAGCTGTACAAACGTCAGAACTTTCACCAGCATCAACAGGTGCTGAAGCAGAATCACTTGAACAAACGTTATTTGTAAATCTATTACCGCGAAACTTTCGCTTTTTAAATAATGATGCACTCCTAGGCATCGTAGAAACTACGCACTCACCACTGAAAGTCAAAACAAGACAGATAACAAACTCCAAATGAGCGACAAACTAAACTCGAGGCTCAAAACAAACACTCACAGATCAAAAACTGAACAATAAACACAGCTAGTCGTAAAAACAATGGTACCTATGGAAGGATCAAAGATTCTACAACTGAAGAGTGAAATCCACAGCCTTCTATATGTAATGTTTTCGGAAATGCGAAGATTTAAATGTGTACAAATCACAAGATGGGTAACTTTGCTGGGCGCACATGTAATTTTGAAAAATTAAATAAAAATACTTCCAATTGGAATTTCTTAACAAATTTTGCACCATTTTAAGCAGAAAATTTCAAATTAAGTTATAAGGTTAAAAACTGAAAATGTGAATTTTTTCCATTTTCCGGCATTCCAACTCCCCTTAAGTACAAGATGACTGACTCTTCTTACTGTCTATGTTTTGAACCATTCCTGTGACACTAGTTATAGATTCCGATGCTTCACTTCAGGTTTACTGTATCCCTCTGACCTTCTTATTGACGATGAATCACAGAAATCGAATCGGAATTAAATACAAAAGGAACAATGTTGATTCAAGTACAAGAAGACTGGCTCTTCTTACTGTCCATGATCTGAACCATTCCTGTGACACTAGTTATAGATTCCGGTGCTTCACCTTAGGTTTAGTGTATCCCTCTGACCATCTTATTGACGATGAAACACAGAAATTGAATCGGAATTATATACAAAAGGTACAATGCCGACATAAGTACAAAGAGACTGACTCTTCTTACTCTCAATGCTTTGAACCATTCCTGTGACACTAGTTATAGATTCCGATGCTTCACTCCAGGTTTTCTCTATCCCTCTGACCTTCTTATTGACGATGAAACAAAGAAATTGAATCGGAATTATATACAAAAGGCACAATGCCGACTTAAGTACAAGAAGACTGACTCTTCTTACTGTCTATGTTTTGAACCATGCCTGTGACACTAGTTATAGATTCCGATGCTTCACTTCAGGTATACTGTATCACTCTGACCGTCTTATTGACGATGAAACGCAGAAATTGCATCGGAATTAAATACAAAACGCACAATGCCGACACAAGTACAAGAAGTCTGGCCCTTCTTACTGTCTATGTTTTGAACCTTTCCTGTGAGACCGGTATTAGATTACGATGCTTCACTTCAGGTTTACTGTATCCCTTGGACCTTCTAAGTGACTACGAAACACAGAAATTGCATCGGAATTAAATAGAAAAGGCACAATGCCGACTTATGTACAAGAAAACTGACTCTTCTTCCTGTCTATGTTTTGAACCATTCCTGTGACACTAGTTATAGATTCCGATGCTTCACTTCAGGTTTACTGTATCCCTCTGACCTTCACATTGACGATCAAACTCAGAAATTTCATCGGAATTAAATACAAAAGGCACAATGGCCGCTTAAGTACAAGAAGGCTTGCTCTTCTTACTCTCAATGTTTTGAACCATTCCTGTGACACTAATCACAGATTCCGATGCTTCAGGTTTACTGTATCCCTCTGACCTTCTTTTTGACGAAGAAACACAGAAATTGCATCGGAATTAAATACAAAAGGCACAATGCCGACTTAAGTACAAGAAAACCAACTCTTCTTACTGTCAATGTGTTGAACCATTCCTGTGACACTAGTTATAGATTCCGATGATTCACTTCAGGTTCACTGTATCCCTCTGACCTCCTCATTGACGATGAAACACAGAAATTGCAACGTAATTAAATACAAAAGGCACAATGCCGACTTAAGTACAAGAAGACTGACTCTTCTTACTGTCTATGTTTCGAACCATTCCTGTGACACTACTTATAGATTCCGATGCTTCACTTCAGGTTTACTGTATCCCTCTGACCGTCTTATTGACGATGAAACAAAAAATTGCATCGGAATTAAATACAAAAGGCACAATGCCGACTCAAGTACAAGAAGACTGGCTCTTCTTACTGTCTATGTTTTGATCCTTTCCTGTGAGACCGGTTTTAGATTCCGATGCTTCACTTCAGGTTTACTGTATCCCATGGACCTTCTTAGTGACGACGAAACACAGAAATTGAATCGGAATTCAATAGAAAAGGCACAATGCCGACTTAAGTACAAGAAAACTGACTCTTCTTCCTGTCTATGTTTTGAACCATTTCTGTGACACTAGTTTTAGATTTCGATGCTTCACTTCAGGTTTACTGTATCCCTCTGACCTTCTCATTGACGATCAAATACAGAAATTTCATCGGAATTAAATACAAAATCACAATAGCCACTCAAGTACAAGAAGACTGGCTCTTCTTACTGTCTATGTTTTGATCCTTTCCTGTGAGACCGGTTTTAGATTCCGATGCTTCACTTCAGGTTTACTGTATCCCATGGACCTTCTTAGTGACGACGAAACACAGAAATTGCATCGGAATTAAATACAAAAGGCACAACGCCGACTTAAGTACAAGAAAACTAACTCTTCATACTGTCTATGATTTGAACCATTCCTGTGACACTAGTTCTAGATTCCGATGCTTCACTTCAGGTTTACTGTATCCCTCTGACCTCCTTATTGACGATGAAACACATAAATTACATCTTAATTAAATACAAAAGGCACAATGCCGACTTAAGTACAAAGAGACTGACTCTTCTTCCTGTCTATGTTTTAAACCATTCCTGTGACACTAGTCATAGATTCCGATGCTTTACTTCAGGTTTACTGTATCCCTCTGACCTTCTTATTGACGAAGAATCACAGAAATTGCATAGGAATTAAATACAAAAGGCACAATGCCGACTTAAGTACAAGAAAGCTAACTCTTCTTACTGTCTATGTTTGAACCATTCCTGTGACACTAGTTATAGATTGCGATGTTTCACTTCATTTTTACTGTGTCCCTCAGACCTTCTTATTGACGATGAAACACAGAAATTGCATCGGAAATATATACAAAAGGCACAATGCCGACTTAAGTACAAGATGACTGACTCTTCTTACTGTCTATGTTTTGAACCATTCCTGTGTCACTAGTTATAGATTCCGACGCTTCACTTCAGGTTTACTGTATCCCTCTGACCATCTTATTGACGATGAAACACAGAAATTGCATCTTAATTAAATACAAAAGGCACAATGCTAACCATAGTACAAGAAGACTAAATCTTCTTACTGTCTATGTTTTGAACCATTCCTGTGACACTAGTTATAGATTCCGATGCTTCACTTCAGGTTTACTGTATCCCTCTGACCTTCTTATTGACGATGAATCACAGAAATCGAATCGGAATTAAATACAAAAGGAACAATGCCGACTCAAGTACTAGAAGACTGGCTCTTCTTACTGTCCATGATCTGAACCATTCCTGTGACACTAGTTATAGATTCCGATGCTTCACCTTAGGTTTAGTGTATCCCTCTGACCATCTTATTGACGATGAAACACAGAAATTGAATCGGAATTATATACAAAAGGCACAATGCCGACATAAGTACAAAGAGACTGACTCTTCTTACTATCAATGCTTTGAACCATTCCTGTGACACTAGTTATAGATTCCGATGCTTCACTTCAGGTTTACTGTATCCCTCTGACCTTCTTATTGACGATGAAACACTGAAATTGCATCGGATTTAAATACAAAAGGCACAATGCCGACTTAAGTACAAGAATACTGACTCTTCTTACTGTCTATACTTTGAACCATTCCTGTGACACTAGTTATAGATTACGATGCTTCACTTCAGGTTTACTGTATCCCTCTGACCTTCTTATTGACAATGAAACACAGAAATTGCATCGGAATTAAATACAAAACGCACAATGCCGACTTAAGTACATGAAAACTGACTCTTCTTGCTCTCTATGTTTTGAACCATTCCTGTGACACTAGTTATAGATTCTGATGCTTCACTTCAGGTTCACTATATCCCTCTGACCTCCTTATTGAGGATGAAACATAGAAATTGCATCGGTATTAAATAGAAAAGGAACAATGCCGACTTAAGTACAAGAAAACTTATTCTTCTTACTATGTTTTGAACCATTCCTGTGACACTAGTTATAGATTCCGATGATTCACGATAGGTTTACTGTAGCCCTCTGACCTTCTTATTGAAGATGAAACACGGATATTGCATCGGAATTAAATACAAAAGGCATAATGCCGACTTAAGTACAAGGAAACTTTCTCTTCTTACTGTCTATGTTTTGAACCATTCCTGTGACACTAGTTATAGATTCCGATGCTTCACTTCAGGTTTACTGTTTCCCTCTGACCTTCTTATTGACGATGAAACACATAAATTGCAACGGAATTAAATACAAAAAGCACAATGCCGACATAAGTACAAGACAACTGACCCTTCTTACTGTCTATGTCTTGAACCATTCCTGTTACACTAGTTATAGATTCCGATGCTTCACTTCATTTTTACTGTATCACTCTGACCTTCTTATTGACGATGAAACACAGAAATTGCATCGGAATTAAATAGAAAAGGCACAATGCCGATTTAAGTACAAGAAAACTGACTCTTATAACTGTCTATGCTTTGAACCATTCCTGTGACACTAGTTATAGATTCCGATGCTTCACTTCAGGTTTACTGTATCCCTCTGACCTTCTTATTACCGATGAAACACAGAAATTTCATCGGAATTAAATACATACATAACAATGCCGACTTAAGTACAAGAAAACTTACTCTTCTTACTGTCTATGTTTTGAACCATTCCTGTGACACTAGTTATAGCTTCCGATGCTTCACCTCAGGTTTACTGTATCCCTCTGACCTTCTTATTGACGATGAAACACAGAAATTGCAACGGAATTAAATACAAAAAGCACAATGCCGACTTAAGTACAAGAAAACTGACTCTTCTTACTGTCTATGTTTTGAACCATTCCTGTGACTCTAGTTATAGATTCCGATGCTTCACTTCAGGTTTACTGTATCCCTCTGACCTTCTTATTGACGATGAAGCACAGAAATCGATTCGGAATTAAATACAAAAGGAACAATGTAGATTCAAGTACAAGAAGACTGGCTCTTCTTACTGTCCATGATCTGAACCATTCCTGTGACACTAGTTATAGATTCCGATGCTTCACCTCAAGTTTAGTGTATCCCTCTGACCATCTTACTGACGATGAAACACAGAAATTGCATCGGAATTATATTCAATAGGCACAATGCCGACTTAAGTACAAAGAGACTGACTCTTCTTATTCTCAATGCTTTGAACCATTCTTGTGACACTAATCATAGATTCCGATGCTTCACTTCAGGTTTACTGCATCCCTCTGACCTTCTTATTGACAATGAAACACAGAAAATGCATCGGAATTAAATACAAAAGGCACAATGCCGACTTATGTACAAGAAAACTGACTCTTCTTACTGTCTATGTTTGTACCATTCATGTGACACTAGTTATAGATTCCGATGCTTCACTTCAGGTTTACTGTATCCCTCTGACCTTCTTATTGACGATGAAAGACAGAAATTGCATCGGATTTAAATGCAAAAGGCACAATGCCGACTTAAGTACAAGATACTGACTCTTCTTACTGTCTATGATTTGAACCATTCCTGTGACACTAGTTATAGATTCCGATGCTTCACTTCAGGTTCACTGTATCCCTCTGACCTTCTTATTGACAATGAAACACAGAAATTGCATCGGAATTAAATACAAAACGCACAATGCCGACTTAAGGACAAGAAAACTGACTCTTCTTGCTCTCTATGTTTTGAACCATTCCTGTGACACTAGTTATAGATTCTGATGCTTCACTTCAGGTTCACTATATCCCTCTGACCTCCTTATTGACGATGAAACACTGAAATTGCATCGGAATCAAATACAAAAGGCACAATGCCGACTTAAGTTACAAGAAAACTGACTCCTCTTAATGTCTATGTTTGAAACATTCCTGTGACACTAGTTATAGATTCCGATGCTTCACTTCAGGATTACTGTATCCCTCTGACCTTCTTATTGACGATGAAAGACAGAACTTGCATCGGAATTAAATACAAAAGGCACAACGCCTATTTAAGTACAAGAAAACTGACACTTCTTACTGTCTATGTTTTGAACCATTCCTGTGACACTAGTTATAGATTCCGATGCTTCACTTCAGGTTTACTGTATCCCTCTGACCTTCATATTGACGATGAAACACGGAAATTGCAACGGAATTAAATACAAAAAGCACAATGCCGAATAAGTACAAGACAACTGACCCTTCTTACTGTCTATGTCTTGAACCATTCCTGTTACACTAGTTATAGATTCCGATGCTTCACTTCATTTTTACTGTATCACTCTGACCTTCTTATTGACGATGAAACACAGAAATTGCATCGGAATTAAATAGAAAAGGCACAATGCCGATTTAAGTACAAGAAAACAGACTCTTATAACTGTCTATGCTTTGAACCATTCCTGTGACACTAGTTATAGATTCCGATGCTTCACTTCAGGTTTACTGTAACCCTCTGACCTTCTTATTGACGATGAAACACAGTAATTGCAACGGAATTAAATACAAAAAGCACAATGCCGACTTAAGTACAAGAAAACTGACTCATCTTACTGTCTATGACTTGAACCATTCCTGTGACTGTAGTTATAGATTCCGAAGCTTCACTTCAGGTTTACTGTATTGCTCTGCCCTTCTTATTGACGATGAAACACAGAAATCGAATCGGAACTAAATACAAAAGGAACAATGTTGATTGAAGTACAAGAAGACTGGCTCTTCTAACTGTCCATGATCTGAACCATTCCTGTGACACTAGTTATAGATTCCGATGCTTCACTTCAGGTTTACTGTATCCCTCTAACCTTCTTACTGACAATGAAACACAGAAATTGCATCGGAATTACATACAAAACGCACAATGCCGACTTAAGGACAAGAAAACTGACTCTTCTTGCTCTCTATATTTTGAACCATTCCTGTGACACTAGTTATCGATTCTGATGCTTCACTTCAGGTTCACTATATCCCTCTGACCTCCTTATTGACGATGAAACACTGAAATTGCATCGGAATCAAATTCAAAAGGAACAATGCCGACTTAAGTTACAAGAAAACTGACTCCTCTTAATGTCTATGTTTGAAACATTCCTGTGACACTAGTTATAGATTCCGATGCTTCACTTCAGGTTTACTGTAGCCCTCTGACCTTCTTATTGACGATGAAAGACAGAACTTGCATCGGAATTAAATACAAAAGGCACAACGCCTAGTTAAGTACAAGAAAACTGACACTTCTTACTGTCTATGTTTTGAACCATTCCTGTGACACTAGTAATAGATTCCGATGCTTCACTTCAGGTTTACTGTATCCCTCTGACCTTCTTATTGACGATGAAACATAGAAATTGCATCGGTATTAAATAGAAAAGGAGCAATGCCGACTTAAGTACAAGAAAACTTATTCTTCTTACTATGTTTTGAACCATTCCTGTGACACTAGTTATAGAATCCGATGATTCACTTCAGGTTTACTGTATCCCTCTGACCTTCTTATTGAAGATGAAACACGGATATTGCATCGGAATTAAATACAAAAGGCATAATGCCGACTTAAGTACAAGAAAACTGACTCATCTTACTGTCTATGTTTTGAACCATTCCTGTGACACTAGTTATAGATGCCGATGCTTCACTTCAGGTTTACTGTATCCCTCTGACCTTCTTATTGAAGATGAAACACAGAAATTGCAACGGAATTAAATACAAAAAGCACAATGCCGACATAAGTACAAGCCAACTGACCCTTCTTACTGTCTATGTTTTGAACCATTCCTGTTACACTAGTTATAGATCCCGATGCTTCACTTCATTTTTACTGTATCACTCTGACCTTCTTATTGACGATGAAACACAGAAATTGCATCGGAATTAAATAGAAAAGGCACAATGCCGATTTAAGTACAAGAAAACTGACTCTTAAAACTGTCTATGTTTTGAACCATTCCTGTGACACTAGTTATAGATCCCGATGCTTCACTTCATTTTTACTGTATCACTCTGACCTTCTTATTGACGATGAAACACAGAAATTGCATCGGAATTAAATAGAAAAGGCACAATGCCGATTTAAGTACAAGAAAACTGACTCTTATAACTGTCTATGTTTTGAACCATTCCTGTGACACTAGTTATAGATTCCGATGCTTCACTTCAGGTTTACTGTATCCCTCTGACCTTCTTATTGACGATGAAACACAGAAATTTCATCGGAATTAAATACAAAAGGCACAATGCCGACTTAAGTACAAGTCATTAAGAAGGTCCAAGGGATACAGTAAACCTGAAGTGAAGCATCGGAATATATAACTAGTGTCTCAGAAATGGTTCAAAACATCTTTAGTAAGAAGAGTCAGTCTTTTTGTACTTGACTCGGCATTGTGCCTTTTGTTTTAAATTCCGATGCAATTTCTTTGTTTTATCGTCAATAAGAACGTCCAAAGGATTCAGTAAACCTGAAGTCAAGCATTGGAATCTATAACTTGTGTCAATGGAATGGTTCAAAACATAGACAGTAAGAAGAGTCTGTCTTCTTGTACTTAATTCGTCATTGTGCCTTTTGTATTTAATTCCGATGCTATTTCTGTGTTTCATCGTCAATAAGAAGGTCCAAGGGATTCAGTTAACCTGAAGTGAAGCATCGGAATATATAACTAGTGTCACAGAAATGGTTCAAAACATAGACAGTAGGAAGAGTTAGTCTTCTTGTACTTAATTCGGCATTGTGCCTTTTGTATATAATTCCGATGCAATTTTTGTGTTACATCGTCAATAAGAAGGTCAGAGGGATGCAGTAAACCTGAAGTGAAGCATCGGAATCTATAACTAGTGTCACAGGAATGGTTCAAATCATAGTCAGTAAGAAGAGTCAGTCTTCCTGTCCTTAAGTCAGCATTGTGCCTTTTGTAATTAATTCCGGTGCAACTTCTGTGTTTCATCGTCAGTAAGAAAGTCAGAGAGATACAGTAAACCCGAAGTGAAGCATCGGAATCTATAACTAGTGTCACAGGAATGTTTCAAAACATAGACGGTAAGAAGAGTCAGTCTTCTTGTACTTGAGTCGGCACTGCGCCTTTTGTATTAAATTCCGATGCAATTTCTGTGTTTGATCGTCAATAAGAAGGTCCAAGGGATACAGTAAACCTGATGTCAAGCATCGGAATCTATAACATGTGTCACAGGAATGGTTCAAAACACGGTCAGTAAGAAGAGTCAGTCTTTTTGTACTTAAGTCGGCATTATGCTTTTGGTATTTGATACCGATGTAATTTCTGTGTTTCATCGTCAATAGGAAGTTCAAAATGATACAGTAAACCTGAAGTGAAGCATCGGAATCAATAGCTAGTGTCACAGGAATGGTTCATAACATAGACATTAAGAAGAGTCAGTCTTCTTGTACATAAGTCGGTTTTGTGCCTTTTGTATTTCATTCCGATGCAATTTCTGTGTTTCATCGTGAATAAGGTCAGAGGGATACAGTATAACTGAAGAGAAGCATCGGAATCTATAACTAGTGTCACAGGAATGGTTCAAATCATAGACAGTAGGAAGAGTCAGTCTTCTTGTACTTCAGCCGGCATTTTGCCTTTTGTATTTAATTCCGATGCAATTTCAGTGTTTCATCGTCAATAAGAATGTAAAAGGGATACAGTAAACCTGGAGTGAAGCATCGGAATCTATAACTAGTGTCAATGGAATGGTTCAAATCATAGACAGTAAGAAGAGTCAGTCTTCCTGTACTTAATTCGGCATTGTTCCTTTTTTAGTTAAATCCGATGCAATTTCTGTGTTACATCGTCAATAAGAAGCTCAGAGGGATACAGTAAACCGGATGTGAAGCATCGGAATCTATAACTAGTGTCTCAGAAATGGTTCAAAACATCTTTAGTAAGAAGAGTCAGACTTCTTCTACTTAAGTCGGCATTGTGCCTTTTCTATTTAATTCCGATGCAATTACTGTGTTCATCGTCAATAAGAAGGTCCAAGGGATACTCTAAACCTAAAGTGAAGCATCGCAATCTATAACTAGTATCACAGGAATGGTTCAAAACATAGACATTAAGAAGAGTCAGTCTTCATGTACTTATGTCGGCATTGTGCCTTTTCTATTTAATTCCGAGGCAATTTCTGTGTGTCTTCGTCAATAAGAAGGTCAGAGGGATACAGTAAACCTGAAGTGAAGCATCGGAATCTATAACTAGTGTCACAGGAATGCTTCAAAGCATAGTCAGTAAGAAGAGTCAGTCTTCTTGTCCTTAAGTCGGCATTGTGCCTTTTGTCTTTAATTCCGATGCAATTTCTGTGTTTCATCGTCAATAAGAAGGTCCAAGGGATACAGTAAACATGGTGTGAAGCATCTGAATCTATAACTAGTGTGTCAGGAATGTTTCAAAACATAGACAGTAAGAAGATACAGTCTTCTTGTACTTAAGTCGGCATTGTGCCTTTTGTATTTAATTCCAATGCAATTTCTGTGTTTCATCGTCAATAAGAAGGTCCAAGGGATACAGTAAACCTGAGGTGAAGCATCGGAATATATAACTAGTGTCACAGGAATGGTTCAAATCATAGACAGTAGGAAGAGTCAGTCTTCTTTTATTTAATAGGGCATTGTGCTTTTTCTATTCAATTCCGATGCAATTTCTGTGTTTCATCGTCAATAAGAAGGTCAGAGGGATACGGTAAACCTGAAGTGAAGCATTGGAATCTATAACTAGTGTCACAGGAATGGTTCAAATCATAGACAGTAAGAAGAGACAGTCTTCTTGTACTTGAGTCGGCATTGTGCCTTTTGTATTTATTTCCGATGCAATTTCAGTGTTTCATCGTCAATAAGAAGGTCAGAGGGATACAGTAAACCTGAAGTGAAGCATTGGAATCTATAACTAGTGTCACAGGAATGGTTCAAAACATAGACAGTAAGAAGAGTCAGTCTTCTTGTACTTGAGTCGGCATTGTGCCTTTTGTATTAAATTCTGATGCAATTTCTGTGTTTTATCGTCAATAAGATGGTCCAAGGGATTCAGTAAACCTGAAGTCAAGCATCGGAATCTATAACTAGTGTCAATGGAATGGTTCAAAACATAAACAGTTGGAAGAGTCAGTCTTCTTGTACTTAATTCGGCATTGTGCCTTTTGTATTTAATTCCGATGCTATTTCTGTGTTTCATCGTCAATAATAAGGTCCAAGGGATACAGTAAACCTGAAGTGATGCATCGGAATATATAACTAGTGCCACAGAAATGGTTCAAAACATAGACAGTAGGAAGAGTCAGTCTTCTTGTACTTAATTCTGCATTGTTCCTTTTGTATTTAATTCCGATGCAATTTCTGAGTTTCATCGTCAATTAGAAGGTCAGAGGGGTACAGTAAACCTGAAGTGAAGCATCAGAATCTATTTCTAGTGTCACAGGAATCGATGAAAACATAGACAGTAGGAAGGGTCGATCTTCTTGTACTAGAGTCGGCATTGTGCCTTTTGTATTTAATTCCGATGCAATTTCAGTGTTTCATCGTCAATAAGAAGGTCAGAGGGATACAGTAAACCTGAAGTGAAGCATCGGAATCTATAACATGTGTCACAGGAATGGTTCAAAACATAGACAGTAAGAAGAGTCAGTTTTCTTGTACTTAAGTCGGCATTGTGCCATTTGTATTTAATTCCGATGCAAATTCCGTGTTTCATCGTCAATAAGAAGGTCAGAGGCAATCAATAAACCTGAAGTGAAGCATCGGAATCTATAACTAGTGTCACAGGAATAGTTCAAAACATAGACAGTAAGAAGAGTCAGTCGGTATTGTGCCTTTTGTATTTAATTCTGATGCAATTTCTGTGTTTCATCGTGAATAAGGTCAGAGGGATACAGTAAACCTGAAGTGAAGCATCGGAATCTATAACTAGTGTCACAGGAATGGTTCAAAACACGGTCAGTAAGAATAGTCAGTCATTTTGTACTTAAGTCGGCATTATGCTTTTGGTATTTGATACCGATGTAATTTCTGTGTTTCATCGTCAATAAGAAGTTCAAAATGATACAGTAAACCTGAAGTGAAGCATCGGAATCAATAGCTAGTGTCACAGGAATGGTTCATAACATAGACATTAAGAAGAGTCAGTCTTCTTGTACTTAAGTCGGTATTGTGCCTTTTGTATTTCATTCCGATGCAATTTCTGTGTTTCATCGTGAATAAGGTCAGAGGGATACAGTAAACCTGAAGAGAAGCATCGGAATCTATAACTAGTGTCACAGGAATGGTTCAAAACGTAGACAGTAGGAAGAGTCAGTCTTCTTGTACTTAAGCCGGCATTTTGGCTTCTGTATTTAATTCCGATGCAATTTCAGTGTTTCATCGTCAATAAGAATGTAAAAGGGATACAGTAAACCTGGAGTGAAGCATCGGAATCTATAACTAGTGTCAATGGAATGGTTCAAATCATAGACAGTAAAAAGAGTCAGTCTTCTTGTACTTAATTCGGCCTTGTGCCTTTTTTATTTAAATCCGATGCAATTTCTGTGTTTCATCGTCAATAAGAAGTTCAGAGGGATACAGTAAACCGGATGTGAAGCACCGGAATCTATAACTAGTGTCTCAGAAATGTTTCAAAACATCTTTAGTAAGAAGAGTCAGACTTCTTCTACTTAAGTCGGCATTGTGCCTTTTCTATTTAATTCCGATGCAAATACTGTGTTCATCGTCAATAAGAAGGTCCAAGGGATACTCTAAATCTAAAGTGAAGCATCGGTATCTATAACTAGTATCACAGGAATGGCTCAAAACATAGACATTAAGAAGAGTCAGTCTTCTTGTACTTATGTCGGCATTGTGCCTTTTGTATTTCATTCCGATGCAATTTCTGTGTTTCATCGTCAATAAGAAGGTCCAAGGGATACAGTAAACCTGGTGTGAAGCATCTGAATCTATAACTAGTGTGTCAGGTATGTTTCAAAACATAGACAGTAAGAAGATACAGTCTTCTTGTACTTAAGTCGGCATTGTGCCTTTTCTATTTAATTCCGATGCAATTTCTGTGTTTCATCGTCAACAAGAAGGTCCAAGGGATACAGTAAACCTGAAGTGAAGCATCGGAATATATAACTAGTGTCACAGGAATGGTTCAAAACATAGACAGCAGGAAGAGTCAGTCTTCTTTTATTTAATAGGGCATTGTGCCTTTTCTATTTAATTCCGATGCAATTTCTGTGTTTCAGCGCCAATAAGAAGGCCAGAGGGATACAGTAAACCTGAAGTGAAGCATTGGAATCTATAACTAGTGTCACAGGTATGGTTCAAATCATAGACAGTAAGAAGAGACAGTCTTCTTGTACTTGAGTCGGCATTGTGCCTTTTGTATTTAATTCCGATGCAATTTCAGTGTTTCATCGTCAATAATAAGGTCAGAGGGATACAGTAAACCTGAAGTGAAGCATTGCAATCTATAACTAGTGTCACAGGAATGGTTCAAAACATAGACAGTAAGAAGAGTCAGTCTTCATGTACTTGAGTCGGCATTGTGCCTTTTGTATTAAATTCCGATGCAATTTCTGTGTTTTATCGTCAATAAGAAGGTCCAAGGGATTCAGTAAACCTGAAGTGATGCATCGGAATATATAACTAGTGTCACAGAAATGGTTCAAATCATAGACAGTAGGAAGAGTCAGTCTTCTTGTACTTAATTCGGCATTGTGCCTTTTGTTTTTAATTCCGATGCAATTTATGAGTTTCATCGTCAATAAGAAGGTCAGAGGGATACGGTAAACCTGAAGTGAAGCATCGGAATCTATAACTAGTGTCACAGGAATGGTTCAAATCATAGTCAGTAAGAAGGGTCAGTCTTCTTGTCCTTAAGTCAGCATTGTGCCTTTTGTATTTAATTCCGGTTTAACTTCTGTGTTTCATCGTCTATAAGAAAGTCAGAGGGATACAGTAAACCTGAAGTGAAGCATCGGAATCTATAACTAGTGTCACAGGAATGTTTCAAAACATAGACAGTAAGAAGAGTCAGTCTTCTTGTACGTAAGTCGGCATTGAGCTTTTTCTATTTAATTCCGAGGCAATTTCTGTGTGTCTTCGTCAATAAGAAGGTCAGAGGGATACAGTAAACCTAAAGTGAAGCATCGGAATCTATAACTAGTGTCACAGGAATGGTTCAAAACATAGTCAGTAAGAAGAGTCAGTCTTCTTGTCCTTAAGCCGGCATTGTGCCTTTTGTATTTAATTCTGGTGCAATTTCTGTGTTTCATCGTCAATAAGAAAGTCAGAGGGATACAGTAAACCTGAAGTGAGCATCGGAATCTATAACTAGTGTCACAGAAAAAGGTCAAAACATAGACAGTAGGAAGAGTCAGTCTTCTTGTACTTAATTCGGCATTGTGCCTTTTCTATTTAATTCCGATGCAATTTCTGTGTTTCATCGTCAATAAGAAGTTCAGAGGTATACAGTAATCCTGAAGTGAAGCATTGGAATGTATAACTAGTGTCACAGGAATGGTTCAAAACATAGACAGTAAGAAGAGTCAGTCTTCTTGTACTTGAGTCGGCATTGTGCCTTTTCTATTTAATTCCGATGCAATTTCTGTGTTTTATCGTCAATAAGAAGGTCCAAGGGATTCAGTAAACATGAAGTCAAGCATCGGAATCTATAACTAGTGTCAATTGATGGGTTCAATACATAGACAGTAGGAAGAGTCAGTCTTCTTGTACTTAATTCGGCATTGTGCCTTTTGTATTTAATTCCGATCCAAATTCTGTGTTTCATCGTCAATAAGAAGGTCAGAGGCATTCAGTAAACCTGAAGTGAAGCATCGGAATCTATAACTAGTGTCACAGGAATTGTTCAAAACATAGACAGTAAGGAGAGTCAGTCGGTTTGTGCCTTTTGTATTTAATTCCGATGCAATTTCTGTGTTTCATCGTGAATAAGGTCAGAGGGATACAGTAAACCTGAAGTGAAGCATCGGAATCTATAACTAGTGTCACAGGAATGGTTCAAAACATAGTCAGTAAGAAGAGTCAGTCTTCTTGTCCTTAAGTCGGCATTGTGCCTTTTGTATTTAATTCCGATACAATTTCTGTGTTTCATCGTCAATAAGAAGGTCCAAGGGATACAGTAAACCTAGAGTGAAGCATCGGAATCTATAACTAGTGTCACAGGAATGGTTCAAAACATAGACATTAAGATGAGTCAGTCTTCTTGTACTTAAGTCGGCATTGTGCCTTTTCTATTTAATTCCGAGGCTATTTCTGTGTGTCTTCGTCAATAAGAATGTCAGAGGGATACAGTAAACCTTGAGTGAAGCATCGGAATCTATAACTAGTGTCACAGGAATGCTTCAAAACATAGTCAGAAAGAAGAGTCAGTCTTCTTGTCCTTAAGTCGGCATTGTGCCTTTTCTATTTAATTCCGATGCAATTTCTGTGTTTCATCGTCAATAAGAAGGTCCAAGGGATACAGTAAACCTGAAGTGAAGCATCGGAATATATAACTAGTGTCACAGAAACAGTTCAAACCATAGACAGTAGGAAGAGTCAGTCTTCTTGTACTTAATTCGCCATTGTGACATTTCTATTTAATTCCGATGCAACTTCTGTGTTTCATCGTCAATAAGAAGGTCAGAGGGATACAGTAAACGTGATGTGAAGCATTGGAATCTATAACTAGAGTCACAGGAATGGTTCAAAACATAGACAGTAAGAAGAGTCAGTCTTCTTGTACTTGAGTCGGCATTGTGCCTTTTGTATTTAATTCCGATGCTATTTTTGTGTTTCATCGTCAATAATAAGGTCCAAGGGATACAGTAAACCTGAAGTGAAGCATCGGAATATATAACTTGTGTCACAGAAATGGTTCAAAACATAGACAGTAGGAAGAGTCAGTCTTCTTGTACTTAACTCGGCATTGTGCCTTTAGTATTTAATTCCGATGCAATTCCTGAGTTTCATCGTCAATAAGAAGGGCAGAGGGATACAGTAAACCTGAAGTGAAGCATCAGAATCTATAACTAGTGTCACAGGAATGGTTCATAATATAGTCAGTAAGAAGGGTCAGTCTTCTTGTCCTTAAGTCAGCATTGTGCCTTTTGTATTTAATTGCGGTTTACTTCTGTGTATCATCGTCAATAAGAAAGTCAGAGGGATACATTAAACCTGAAGTGAAGCATCGGAATCTATAACTAGTGTCACAGGAATGTTTCAAATCATAGACATTAAGAAGAGTCAGTCTTCTTGTACTTAAGTCGGCATTGTGCCTTTTCTATTTAATTCCGAGGCAATTTCTGTGTGTCTTCGTCAATAAGAAGGTCAGAGGGATACAGTAAACCTAAAGTGAAGCATCGGAATCTATAACTAGTGTCACAGGAATGGTTCAAAACATAGTCAGTAAGAAGAGTCAATCTTCTTGTCCTTAAGTCGGCATTGTGCCTTTTGTATTTAATTCCGGTGCAATTTCTGTGTTTCATCGTCAATAAGAAAGTCAGAGGGATACAGTAAACCTGTAGTGACCATCGGAATCTATAACTAGTGTCACAGGAATGGTTCAAAACATAGTCAGTAAGAAGAGTCAGTCTTCTTGTCCTTAAGTCGGCATTGTGCCTTTTGTATTTAATTCGGATGCAATTTCTGTGTTTCATCGTCAATAAGAAGGTCCAAGGCATACAGTAAACCTGGAGTGAAGCATCGGAATCTATAACTAGTGTCACAGGAATGTTTCAAAACATAGGCAGTATGAAGATACAGTCTTCTTGTACTTAAGTCGGCATTGTGACTTTTGTATTTAATTCCGATGCAATTTCTGTGTTTCATCGTCAATAAGAAGGTCCAAGGGATACCGTAAACCTGAAGTGAAGCATCGGAATATATCACTAGTGTCACAGAAATGGTTCAAAACATAGACAGTAGGAAGAGTCAGTCTTCTTGTACTTAATTCGGCATTGTGCCTTTTCTATTTAATTCCGATGCAATTTCTGTGTTTCATCGTCAATAAGAAGGTCAGAGGGATACAGTAAACCTGAAGTGAAGAATTGGAAAGTATAACTAGTGTCACAGGAATGGTTCAAAACATAGAAGTAAGAAGAGTCAGTCTTCTTGTACTTAACTCGGCATTGTGCCTTTTGTATTTAATTGCGAAGCAATTTCTGTATTTCATCGTCAATAAGAAGGTCAGAGGGATACAGTAAACCTGAAGTGAAGCATCTGAATCTATAACTAGTGTCACAGGAATGTTGCAAAACATAGACAGTAAGAAGAGTCAGTCTTTTTGTACTTGAGTCGGCATTGTGCCATTTGTATTAAATTCCGACGCAATTTCTGTATTTCATCGTCAATAAGAAGGTCTAAGGATACAGTAAACCTGAAGTCCAGCATCCTAATCTATAACTAGTGTCACAGGAATGGTTCAAAGCATAGACAGTAAGAAGAGTCAGTCTTCTTGTACTTAATTCGGCATTGTGCCTTTTCTATTTAATTCCGATGCAATGTCTGTGTTTCATCGTCAATAAGAAGTTCAGAGGGATAATGTAAACCTCAAGTGAAGCATCGGAATCTATAAAGAGTGTCACATGAATGGTTCAAACATAGACAGTAAGAAGAGTCAGTCTTCTTGTACTTAAGTCGGTATTGTGCCTTTTGTATTTCATTCCGGTGCAATTTCTGTGTTTCATCGTGAATAAGGTCTGAGGGATACAGTAAACCTGAAGTGAAGCATCGGAATCTATAACTAGTGTCACAGGAATGGTTCAAAACATAGACAGTAGGAAGAGTCAGTCTTCTTGTACTTAAGCCCGCATTTTGCCTTTTGTATTTAATTCCGATGCAATATCAGTGTTTCATCGTCAATAAGAAGGTCAGAGGGATACAGTAAACCTGAAGTGAAGCATTGGAATCTATAACTAGAGTCACAGGAATGGTTCAAAACATAGACAGTAAGAAGAGTCAGTCTTCTTGTACTTGAGTCGGCATTGTGCCTTTTGTATTTAATTCCGATGCTATTTCTGTGTTTCATCGTCAATAATAAGGTCCAAGGGATACAGTAAACCTGAAGTGAAGCATCGGAATATATAACTTGTGTCACAGAAATGGTTCAAAACATAGACAGTAGGAAGAGTCAGTCATCTTGTACTTAACTCGGCATTGTGCCTTTAGTATTTAATTCCGATGCAATTCCTGAGTTTCATCGTCAATAAGAAGGGCAGAGGGATACAGTAAACCTGAGGTGAAGCATCGCAATCTATAACTAGTGTCACAGGAATGGTTCAAAACTTAGTCAGTAAGAAGAGTCAATCTTCTTGTCCTTAAGTCGGCATTGTGCCTTTTGTATTTAATTCCGGTGCAATTTCTGTGTTTCATCGTCAATAAGAAAGTCAGAGGGATACAGTAAACCTGAAGTGACCATCGGAATCTATAACTAGTGTCACAGGAATGGTTCAAAACATAGTCAGTAAGAAGAGTCAGTCTTCTTGTCCTTAAGTCGGCATTGTGCCTTTTGTATTTAATTCGGATGCAATTTCTGTGTTTCATCGTCAATAAGAAGGTCCAAGGCATACAGTAAACCTGGAGTGAAGCATCGGAATCTATAACTAGTGTCACAGGAATGTTTCAAAACATAGGCAGTATGAAGATACAGTCTTCTTGTACTTAAGTCGGCATTGTGACTTTTGTATTTAATTCCGATGCAATTTCTGTGTTTCATCGTCAATAAGAAGGTCCAAGGGATACAGTAAACCTGAAGTGAAGCATCGGAATATATCACTAGTGTCACAGAAATGGTTCAAAACATAGACAGTAGGAAGAGTCAGTCTTCTTGTACTTAATTCGGCATTGTGCCTTTTCTATTTAATTCCGATGCAATTTCTGTGTTTCATCGTCAATAAGAAGGTCAGAGGGATACAGTAAACCTGAAGTGAAGAATTGGAAAGTATAACTAGTGTCACAGGAATGGTTCAAAACATAGAAGTAAGAAGAGTCAGTCTTCTTGTACTTAACTCGGCATTGTGAATTTTGTATTTAATTGCGATGCAATTTCAGTGTTTCATCGTCAATAAGAAGGTCAGAGGGATACAGTAAACCTGAAGTGAAGCATTGGAATCTATAACTAGTGTCATAGGAATGGTTCAAAACATAGACAGTAAGAAGAGTCAGTCTTCATGTACTTGAGTCGGCATTGTGCCTTTTGTATTAAATTCCGATGCAATTTCTGTGTTTTATCGTCAATAAGAAGGTCCAAGGGATTCAGTAAACCTGAAGTCAAGCATCGGAATCTATAACTAGTGTCCATGGAATGGTTCAAAACATAAACAGTAGGAAGAGTCAGCATTCTTGTACTTAATTCGGCATTGTGCGTTTTGTATTTAATTCCGATGCTATTTCTGTGTTTCATCGTCAATAATAAGGTCCAAGGGATACAGTAAACCTGAAGTGATGCATCGGAATATATAACTAGTGTCACAGAAATGGTTCAAAACATAGACAGTAGGAAGAGTCAGTCTTCTTGTACTTAATTCGGCATTGTGCCTTTTGTTTTTAATTCCGATGCAATTTCTGAGTTTCATCGTCAATAAGAAGGTCAGAGGGATACGGTAAACCTGAAGTGAAGCATCGGAATCTATAACTAGTGTCACAGGAATGGTTCAAAACATAGTCAGTAAGAAGGGTCAGTCTTCTTGTCCTTAAGTCAGCATTGTGCCTTTTGTATTTAATTCCGGTTTAACTTCTGTGTTTCATCGTCAATAAGAAAGTCAGAGGGATACAGTAAACCTGAAGTGAAGCATCGGAATCTATAACTAGTGTCACAGGAATGTTTCAAAACATAGACAGTAAGAAGAGTCAGTCTTCTTGTACGTAAGTCGGCATTGAGCTTTTTCTATTTAATTCCGAGGCAATTTCTGTGTGTCTTCGTCAATAAGAAGGTCAGAGGGATACAGTAAACCTAAAGTGAAGCATCGGAATCTATAACTAGTGTCACAGGAATGGTTCAAAACATAGTCAGTAAGAAGAGTCAGTCTTCTTGTCCTTAAGCCGGCATTGTGCCTTTTGTATTTAATTCCGGTGCAATTTCTGTGTTTCATCTTCAATAAGAAAGTCAGAGGGATACAGTAAACCTGAAGTGACATCGGAATCTATAACTAGTGTCACAGAAAAAGGTCAAAACATAGACAGTAGGAAGAGTCAGTCTTCTTGTACTTAATTCGGCATTGTGCCTTTTGTATTTAATTCCGATGCAATTTCTGTGTTTCATCGTCAATAAGAAGGTCCAAGGGATACGGTAAACCTGAAGTGAAGCATCGGAATATATAACTAGTGTCACAGAAACAGTTCACACCATAGACAGTAGGAAGAGTCAGTCTTCTTGTACTTAATTCGCCATTGTGACATTTCTATTTAATTCCGATGCAATTTCTGTGTTTCATCGTCAATAAGAAGGTCAGAGGGATACAGTAAACCTGAAGTGAAGCATTGGAATCTATAACTAGAGTCACAGGAATGGTTCAAAACATAGACAGTAAGAAGAGTCAGTCTCCTTGTACTTGAGTCGGCATTGTGCCTTTTGTATTTAATTCCGATGCTATTTCTGTGTTTCATCGTCAATAATAAGGTCCAAGGGATACAGTAAACCTGAAGTGAAGCATCGGAATATATAACTTGTGTCACAGGAATGTTTCAAACATAGACATTAAGAAGAGTCAGTCTTCTTGTACTTAAGTCGGCATTGTGCCTTTTCTATTTAATTCCGAGGCAATTTCTGTGTGTCTTCGTCAATAAGAAGGTCAGAGGGATACAGTAAACCTAAAGTGAAGCATCGGAATCTATAACTAGTGTCACAGGAATGGTTCAAAACATAGTCAGTAAGAAGAGTCAGTCTTCTTGTCCTTAAGTCGGCATTGTGCCTTTTGTATTTAATTCGGATGCAATTTCTGTGTTTCATCGTCAATAAGAAGGTCCAAGGCATACAGTAAACCTGGAGTGAAGCATCGGAACCTATAACTAGTGTCACAGGAATGTTTCAAAACATAGGCAGTATGAAGATACAGTCTTCTTGTACTTAAGTCGGCATTGTGACTTTTGTATTTAATTCCGATGCAATTTCTGTGTTTCATCGTCAATAAGAAGGTCCAAGGGATACAGTAAACCTGAAGTGAAGCATCGGAATATATCACTAGTGTCACAGAAATGGTTCAAAACATAGACAGTAGGAAGAGTCAGTCTTCTTGTACTTAATTCGGCATTGTGCCTTTTCTATTTAATTCCGATGCAATTTCTGTGTTTCATCGTCAATAAGAAGGTCAGAGGGATACAGTAAACCTGAAGTGAAGATTTGGAAAGTATAACTAGTGTCACAGGAATTGTTCAAAACATAGAAGTAAGAAGAGTCAGTCTTCTTGTACTTAACTCGGCATTGTGCCTTTTGTATTTAATTGCGATGCAATTTCTGTATTTCATCGTCAATTAGAAGGTCAGAGGGATACAGTAAACCTGAAGTGAAGCATCTGAATCTATAACTAGTGTCACAGGAATGTTGCAAAACATAGACAGTAAGAAGAGTCAGTCTTCTTGTACTTGAGTCGGCATTGTGCCATTTGTATTAAATTCCGACGCAATTTCTGTATTTCATCGTCAATAAGAAGGTCTAAGGATACAGTAAACCTGAAGTCAAGCATCCTAATCTATAACTAGTGTCACAGGAATGGTTCAAAGCATAGACAGTAAGAAGAGTCAGTCTTCTTGTACTTAATTGGGCATTGTGCCTTTTCTATTTAATTCCGATGCAATGTCTGTGTTTCATCGTCAATAAGAAGTTCAGAGGGATAATGTAAACCTCAAGTGAAGCATCGGAATCTATAAAGAGTGTCACATGAATGGTTCAAACATAGACAGTAAGAAGAGTCAGTTTTCTTGTACTTAAGTCAGCATTGTGCCTTTTGTATTTAATTCCGATGCAATTTCTATGTTTCATCATCAATTTGAATGTCAGAGGGATACAGCAAACCTGAAGTGAAGCATCGGAATCTATAACTTGTGTCACAGGAATGCTTCAAAACATAGACAGTAAGAAGAGTCAGTCTTCTTGTACTTAAGTCGGTATTGTGCCTTTTGTATTTCATTCCGGTGCAATTTCTGTGTTTCATCGTGAATAAGGTCTGAGGGATACAGTAAACCTGAAGTGAAGCATCGGAATCTATAACTAGTGTCACAGGAATGGTTCAAAACATAGACAGTAGGAAGAGTCAGTCTTCTTGTACTTAAGCCCGCATTTTGCCTTTTGTGTTTAATTCCGATGCAATTTCAGTGTTTCATCGTCAATAAGAATGTAAAAGGGATACAGTAAACCTGAAGTGAAGCATTGGAATCTATAACTAGTGTCACAGGAATGGTTCAAAACATAGACAGTAAGAAGAGTCAGTCTTCTTGTACTTGAGTCGGCATTGTGCCTTTTGTATTAAATTCTGATGCAATTTCTGTGTTTTATCGTCAATAAGATGGTCCAAGGGATTCAGTAAACCTGAAGTCAAGCATCGGAATCTATAACTAGTGTCAATGGAATGGTTCAAAACATAGACAGTAGGAAGAGTCAGTCTTCTTGTACTTAATTCTGCATTGTTCCTTTTGTATTTAATTCCGATGCAATTTCTGAGTTTCATCGTCAATTAGAAGGTCAGAGGGATACAGTAAACCTGAAGTGAAGCATCAGAATCTATTTCTAGTGTCACAGGAATCGTTCAAAACATAGACAGTAGGAAGGGTCGATCTTCTTGTACTTGAGTCGGCATTGTGCCTTTTGTATTTAATTCCGATGCAATTTCAGTGTTTCATCGTCAATAAGAAGGTCAGAGGGATACAGTAAACCTGAAGTGAAGCATCGGAATCTATAACATGTGTCACAGGAATGGTTCAAACCATAGACAGTAAGAAGAGTCAGTTTTCTTGTACTTAAGTCGGCATTGTGCCATTTGTATTTAATTCCGATGCAAATTCCGTGTTTCATCGTCAATAAGAAGGTCAGAGGCAATCAATAAACCTGAAGTGAAGCATCGGAATCTATAACTAGTGTCACAGGAATTGTTCAAAACATAGACAGTAAGAAGAGTCAGTCGGTATTGTGCCTTTTGTATTTAATTCTGATGCAATTTCTGTGTTTCATCGTGAATATGGTCAGAGGGATACAGTAAACCTGAAGTGAAGCATCGGAATCTATAACTAGTGTCACAGGAATGGTTCAAAACACGGTCAGTAAGAAGAGTCAGTCTTTTTGTACTTAAGTCGGCATTATGCTTTTGGTATTTGATACCGATGTAATTTCTGTGTTTCATCGTCAATAAGAAGTTCAAAATGATACAGTAAACCTGAAGTGAAGCATCGGAATCAATAGCTAGTGTCACAGGAATGGTTCATAACATAGACATTAAGAAGAGTCAGTCTTCTTGTACTTAAGTCGGTATTGTGCCTTTTGTATTTCATTCCGATGCAATTTCTGTGTTTCATCGTGAATAAGGTCAGAGGGATACAGTAAACCTGAAGAGAAGCATCGGAATCTATAACTAGTGTCACAGGAATGGATCAAAACGTAGACAGTAGGAAGAGTCAGTCTTCTTGTACTTAAGCCGGCATTTTGCCTTCTGTATTTAATTCCGATGCAATTTCAGTGTTTCATCGTCAATAAGAATGTAAACGGGATACAGTAAACCTGGAGTGAAGCATCGGAATCTATAACTAGTGTCAATGGAATGGTTCAAATCATAGACAGTAAGAAGAGTCAGTCTTCTTGTACTTAATTCGGCCTTGTGCCTTTTTTATTTAAATCCGATGCAATTTCTGTGTTTCATCGTCAATAAGAAGCTCAGAGGGATACAGTAAACCGGATGTGAAGCATCGGAATCTATAACTAGTGTCTCAGAAATGTTTCAAAACATCTTTAGTAAGAAGAGTCAGTCTTCTTCTACTTAAGTCGGCATTGTGCCTTTTCTATTTAATTCCGATGCAATTACTGTGTTCATCGTCAATAAGAAGGTCCAAGGGATACTCTAAATCTAAAGTGAAGCATCGGTATCTATAACTAGTATCACAGGAATGGTTCAAAACATAGACATTAAGAAGAGTCAGTCTTCTTGTACTTATGTCGGCATTGTGCCTTTTCTATTTAATTCCGATGCAATTTCTGTGGTTCATCGTCAATAAGAAGTTCAGAGGTATACAGTAATCCTGAAGTGAAGCATTGGAATGTATAACTAGTGTCACAGGAATGGTTCAAAACATAGACAGTAAGAAGAGTCAGTCTTCTTGTACTTGAGTCGGCATTGTGCCTTTTCTATTTAATTCCGATGCAATTTCTGTGTTTTATCGTCAATAAGAAGGTCCAAGGGATTCAGTAAACATGAAGTCAAGCATCGGAATCTATAACTAGTGTCAATGGATGGTTTCAATACATAGACAGTAGGAAGAGTCAGTCTTCTTGTACTTAATTCGGCATTGTGCATTTTGTATTTAATTCCGATCAAAATTCTGTGTTTCATCGTCGATAAGAAGGTCAGAGGCATTCAGTAAACCTGAAGTGAAGCATCGGAATCTATAACTAGTGTCACAGGAATTGTTCAAAACATAGACAGTAAGGAGAGTCAGTCGGTTTGTGCCTTTTGTATTTAATTCCGATGCAATTTCTGTGTTTCATCGTGAATAAGGTCAGAGGGATACAGTAAACCTGAAGTGAAGCATCGGAATCTATAACTAGTGTCACAGGAATGGTACAAAACATAGTCAGTAAGAAGAGTCAGTCTTCTTGTCCTTAAGTCGGCATTGTGCCTTTTGTATTTAATTCCGATGCAATTTCTGTGTTTCATCGTCAATAAGAAGGTCCAAGGGATACAGTAAACCTAGAGTGAAGCATCGGAATCTATAACTAGTGTCACAGGAATGGTTCAAATCATAGACATTAAGAAGAGTCAGTCTTCTTGTACTTAAGTCGGCATTGTGCCTTTTCTATTTAATTCCGAGGCTATTTCTGTGTGTCTTCGTCAATAAGAATGTCAGAGGGATACAGTAAACCTGAAGTGAAGCATCGGAATCTATAAGTAGTGTCACAGGAATGCTTCAAAACATAGTCAGAAAGAAGAGTCAGTCTTCTTATCCTTAACTCGGCATTGTGCCTTTTGTATTTAATTCCGATGCAATTTCTGTGTTTCATCGTCAATAAGAAGGTCCAAGGGATACAGTAAACCTGAAGTGAAGCATCGGAATATATAACTAGTGTCACAGAAATGGTTCAAACCATATACAGTAGGAAGAGTCAGTCTTCTTGTACTTAATTCGCCATTGTGACATTTCTATTTAATTCCGATGCAATTTCTGTGTTTCATCGTCAATAAGAAGGTCAGAGGGATACAGTAAACCTGAAGTGAAGCATTGGAATCTGTAACTAGAGTCACAGGAATGGTTCAAAACATAGACAGTAAGAAGAGTCAGTCTTCTTGTACTTGAGTCGGCATTGTGCCTTTTGTATTAAACTCCGACGCAATTTCTGTGTTTTATCGTCAATAAGAAGGTCCAAGGGATTCAGTAAACCTGAAGTCAAGCATCGGAATCTATAACTAGTGTCAATGGAACGGTTCAAAACATAGACAGTAGGAAGAGTCAGTCTTCTTGTACTTAATTCGGCATTGTGCCTTTTGTATTTAATTCCGATGCTATTTCTGTGTTTCATCGTCAATAATAAGGTCCAAGGGATACAGTAAACCCGAAGTGTAGCATCGGAATATATAACTTGTGTCACAGAAATGGTTCAAAACATAGACAGTAGGAAGAGTCAGTCTTCTTGTACTTAACTCGGCATTGTGCCTTTAGTATTTAATTCCGATGCAATTCCCGAGTTTCATCGTCAATAAGAAGGGCAGAGGGATACAGTAAACCTGAAGTGAAGCATCGGAATCTATAACTAGTGTCACAGGAATGGTTCATAATATAGTCAGTAAGAAGGGTCGGTCTTCTTGTCCTTAAGTCAGCATTGTGCCTTTTGTATTTAATTGCGGTTTACTTCTGTGTTTCATCGTCAATAAGAAAGTCAGAGGGATACATTAAACCTGAAGTGAAGCATCGGAATCTATAACTAGTGTCACAGGAATGTTTCAAAACATAGACATTAAGAAGAGTCAGTCTTCTTGTACTTAAGTCGGCATTGTGCCTTTTGTATTTAATTCCGGTGCAATTTCTGTGTTTCATCGTCAATAAGAAAGTCAGAGGGATACAGTAAACCTGAAGTGACCATCGGAATCTATAACTAGTGTCACAGGAATGTTTCAAAACATAGGCAGTATGAAGATACAGTCTTCTTGTACTTAAGTCGGCATTGTGACTTTTGTATTTAATTCCGATGCAATTTCTGTGTTTCATCGTCAATAAGAAGGTCCAAGGGATACAGTAAACCTGAAGGGAAGCATCGGAATATATCACTAGTGTCACAGAAATGGTTCAAAACATAGACAGTAGGAAGAGTCAGTCTTCTTGTACTTAATTCGGCATTGTGCCTTTTCTATTTAATTCCGATGCAATTTCTGTGTTTCATCGACAATAAGAAGGTCAGAGGGATACAGTAAACCTGAAGTGAAGCATTGGAAAGTATAACTAGTGTCACAGGAATGGTTCAAAACATAGAAGTAAGAAGAGTCAGTCTTCTTGTACTTAACTCGGCATTGTGCCTTTTGTATTTAATTGCGATGCAATTTCTGTATTTCATCGTCAATAAGAAGGTCAGAGGGATACAGTAAACCTGAAGTGAAGCATCTGAATCTATAACTAGTGTCACAGGAATGTTGCAAAACATAGACAGTAAGAAGAGTCAGTCTTCTTGTACTTGAGTCGGCATTGTGCCATTTGTATTTAATTCCGACGCAATTTCTGTATTTCATCGTCAATAAGAAGGTCTAAGGATACAGTAAACCTGAAGTCAAGCATCCTAATCTATAACTAGTGTCACAGGAATGGTTCAAATCATAGACAGTAAGAAGAGTCAGTCTTCTTGTACTTAATTCGGCATTGTGCCCTTTCTATTTAATTCCGATGCAATGTCTGTGTTTCATCGTCAATAAGAATGTAAAAGGGATACAGTAAACCTGGAGTGAAGCATCGGAATCTATAACTAGTGTCAATGGAATGGTTCAAAACATAGACAGTAAGAAAAGTCAGTCTTCTTGTACTTAAGTCGGCATTGTGCCTCTTTTATTTAAATCCGATGCAATTTCTGTGTTTCATCGTCAATAAGAAGGTCAGAGGGATACAGTAAATCTGATGTGAAGCATCGGAATCAATAACTAGTGTCTCAGGAATGGTTCAAAACATAGTTAGTAAGAAGAGTCAGTCTTCTTCTACTTAAGTCGGCATTGTGCCTTTTCAATTTAATTCCGATGCAATTACTGTGTTCATCGTCAATAAGAAGGTCCAAGGGTTACAGTAAACCTGGAGTGAAGCATCGAAATCTATAACTAGTGTCACAGGAATGGTTCAAAACATAGACATTAAGAAGAGTCAGTATTCTTGTACTTAAGTCGTCATTGTGCCTTTTCTATTTAATTCCGAGGCAATTGCTGTGTGTCTTCGTCAATAAGAAGGTCAGAGGGATACAGTAAACCTGAAGTGAAGCATCGGAATCTATAACTAGTGTCACAGGAATGCTTCAAAACATAGTCAGTAAGAAGAGTCAGTCTTCTTGTCCTTAAGTCGGCATTGTGCCTTTTGTATTTAATTCCGATGCAATTTCTGTGTTTCATCGTCAATAAGAAGGTCCAAGGGATACAGTAAACCTGAAGTGAAGCATCGGAATATATAACTAGTGTCACAGCAATGGTTCAAATCATAGACGGTAGGAAGAGTCAGACTTCTTGTACTTAATACGTCGTTGTGCCTTTTCTATTTAATTCCGATGCAATTTCTGTGTTTCATCGTCAATAAGAAGGTCAGAGGGATACAGTAATCCTTAAGTGAAGCATTGGAATCTATAACTAGTGTCACAGGAATGGTTCAAAACATAGACAGTAAGAAGAGTCAGTCTTCTTGTACTTGAGTCGGCATTGTGCCTTTTGTATTTAATTCCGATGCAATTTCAGTGTTTCATCGTCAATAAGAGGGTCAGATGGATACATTAAACCTGAAGTGAAGCATTGGAATCTATAACTAGTATCACAGGAATGGTTCAAAACATAGACAGTAAGAAGAGTCAGTATTCTTGTACTTGAGTCGGCATTTTGCCTTTTGTATTAAATTCCGATGCAATTTCTGTGTTTTATCGTCAATAAGAAGGTCCAAGGGATTCAGTAAACCTGAAGTCAAGCATCGGAATCTATAACTAGTGTCAATGGAATGATTAAAAACATAGACAGAATGAAGAGTCAGTTTTCTTGTACTTAATTCGGCATTGTGCCTTTTGTATTTAATTCCGATGCTATTTCTGTGTTTCATCGTCATTCATAAGGTCCAAGGGATACAGTAAACCTGAAGTGAAGCAGCGGAATCTATAACTAGTGTCACAGGAATGGTTCAAAACATAGTCAGTAAGAAGGGTCAGTCTTCTTGTCCTTAAGTCAGCATTGTAACTTTTGTATTTAATTCCGGTTTAACTTCTGTGTTTCATCGTCAATAAGAAAGTCAGAGGGATACAGTAAACCTTAAGTGATGCATCGGAATCTATAACTAGTGTCACAGGAATGTTTCAAATCATAGACAGTAAGAAGAGTCAGTCTTCTTGTACTTAAGTCGGCATTGTGCCTTTTCTATTTAATTCCGAGGCAATTTCTGTGTGTCTTTGTCAATAAGAAGGTCAGAGGGATACAGTAAACCTAAAGTGAAGCATCGGAATCTATAACTAGTGTCACAGGAATTGTTCAAAACATAGTCAGTAAGAAGAGTCAGTCTTCTTGTCCTTAAGCCGGCATTGTGCCTTTTGTACTTAATTCCGGTGCAATTTCTGTGTTTCATCGTCAATAAGAAAGTCAGAGGGATACAGTAAACCTGAAGTCAGCATCGGATTCTATAACTAGTGTCACAGGAATGGTTCAAAACATAGTCATTAAGAAGAGTGAGTCTTCTTGTCCCTAAGTCGGCATTGTGCCTTTTGTATTTAATTCCGATGCAATTTCTGTGTTTCATCGTCAATAAGAAGGTCCAAGGGATACAGTATACCTGAAGTAAGACATCGGAATATATAACTAGTGTCACAGAAATGGTTCAAAGCATAGACAGTAGGAAGAGTCAGTCATCTTGTATTTAATTCGGCATTGTGCCTTTTCTATTTATTTCCGATGCAATTTCTGTGTTTCATCGACAATAAGAAGGTCAGAGAGATACAGTAAACCTGAAGTGACGCATTGGAATGTATAATTAGTGTCACAGGAATGGTTCAAAACATAGACAGTAAGAAGAGTCAGTCTTCTTGTACTTGAGTCGGCATTGTGCCTTTTGTATTAAATTACGATGCAATTTCTGTGTTTTATCGACAATAAGAAGGTCCAAGGGATTCAGTAAACCTGAAGTAAAGCATCGGAATCTATAACTAGTGTCAATGGAACGGTTCAATACGTAGACAGTAGTAAGAGTCAGTCTTCTTGTACTTAATTCGGCATTGTGCCTTTTGTATTTAATTCCGATGCAAATTCTGTGTTTCATGGTCAATAAGAAGGTCAGAGGCATTCAGTAAACCTGAAGTGAAGCATCGGAATCTATAACTAGTGTCACAGGAATTGTTCAAAACATAGCCAGTAAGAAGAGTCAGTCGGTATTGTGCCTTTTGTATTTAATTCCGATGCAATTTCTGTGTTTCATCGTGAATAAGGTCAGAGGGATACAGTAAACCTGAAGTGAATCATCGGAATCTATAACTAGTGTCAATGGAACGGTTCAATACATAGACAGTAGGAAGAGTCAGTCTTCTTGTCATTAAGTCGGCATTGTGCCTTTTGTATTTAATTCCGTTGCAATTTCTGTGTTTCATCGTCAATAAGAAGGTCCAAGGGATACAGTAAACCTAGAGTGAAGCATCGGAATCTATAACTAGTGTCACAGGAATGGTTCAAAACATAGACATTAAAAAGAGTCAGTCTTCTTGTACTTAAGTCGGCATTGTGCCTTTTCTATTTAATTCCGAGGCAATTTCTGTGTGTCTTCGTCAATGTGAAAGTCAGAGGGATACAGTAAACCTGAAGTGAAGCATCGGAATCTATAACTAGTGTCACAGGAATGCTTCAAAACATAGTCAGTAAGAAGAGTCAGTCTTCTTGTACTTAAGTCGGCATTGTGCCTTTTGTATTTAATTCCGATGCAATTTCTGTGTTTCTACGTCAATAAGAAGGTCCAAGGGATACAGTAAACCTGAAGTGAAGCATCGGAATATATAACTAGTGTCACAGCAATGGTTCAAAACATAGACAGTAGGAAGAGGCAGTCTTCTTGTACTTAATACGGCATTGTGCCTTTTCTATTTAATTCCGATGCAATTTCTGTGTTTCATCGTCAATATGAAGGTCAGAGGGATACAGCAAACCTGAAGTGAAGCATTGGTATCTATAACTAGTGTCACAGGAATGGTTCAAAACATAGATAGTAGGAAGAGTCTGTCTTCTTGTACTTGAGTCGGCATTGTGCCTTTTGTATTAAATTCCGATGCAATTTCTGTGTTTTATCGGCAATAAGAAGGTCCAAGGGATTTAGTAAACCTGAAGTCAAGCATCGGAATCTATAACTAGTGTCAATGGAATGGTTCAAAACATAGGCAGTAGTAAGAGTCAGTCTTCTTGTACTTAATTCGGCATTGTGCCTTTTGTATTTAATTCCGATGCTATTTCTGTGTTTCATCGTCAATCATAAGGTACAAGGGATACAGTAAACCTGAAGTGAAGCATCGGAATCTATAACTAGTGTCACAGGAATGTTTCAAATCATAGACAGTATGAAGATACAGTCTTCTTGTACTTAAGTCGGCATTGTGCCTTTTGTATTTAATTCCGGTGCAATTTCTGTGTTTCATCGTCAATAAGAAAGTCAGAGGGATACAGTAAACCTGAAGTGAGCATCGGAATCTATAACTAGTGTCACAGGAATGGTTCAAAACGTATTCAGTAAGTAGAGTTAGCCTTCTTGTCCTTAAGTCGGCATTGTGCCTTTCGTATTTAATTCGGATGCAATTTCTGTGTTTCATCGTCAATAAGAAGGTCCAAGGGATACAGTTAACCTGGAGTGAAGCATCGGAATCTATAACTAGTGTCACAGGAATGTTTCAAAACATAGACAGTATGAAGATACAGTCTTCTTGTACTTAAGTCGGCATTGTGTTTTTGTATTTAATTCCGATGCAAATTTCTGTGTTTCATCGTCAATAAGAAGGTCCAAGGGATACAGTAAACCGGAAGTGAAGCATCGGAATATATAACTAGTGTTACAGAAATGATTCAAAACATAGACAGTAGGAAGAGTCAGTCATCTTGTACTTAATTTGGCATTGTGCCTTTTCTATTTAATTCCGATGCAATTTCTGTGTTTCAGCGTCAATAAGAAGGTCAGAGAGATACAGTAAACCTGAAGTGAAGCATTGGAATGT
Source organism: Schistocerca serialis cubense (assembly GCF_023864345.2). Taxonomy (NCBI): domain Eukaryota; kingdom Metazoa; phylum Arthropoda; class Insecta; order Orthoptera; family Acrididae; genus Schistocerca; species Schistocerca serialis. Next base: position 544,321,356 of record NC_064646.1, on the reverse strand, counting down.
ATAACTAGTGACACAGGAATGTTTCAAAACATAGACAGTATGAACATGCAGTCTTCTTGTACTTAAGTCGGCATTGTGCTTTTGTATTTAATTCCGATGCAATTTCTGTGTTTCATAGTCAATAAGAAGGTCCAAGGGATTCAGTAAACCTGAAGTCAAGCATCGAAATATATAACTAGTGTCACAGCAATGGTTCAAAACATAGACAGTAGGAAGAGTCAGTCTTCTTGTACTTAATACGGCATTGTGCCTTTTGTATTTAATTACGATGCAATTTCTGTGTTTTATCGTCAATAAGAAGGTCCAAGGGATTCAGTAAACCTGAAGTAAAGCTTCGTAATCTATAACTAGTGTCAATGGAACGGTTCAATACATAGACAGTAGTAAGAGTCAGTCTTCTTGTACTTAATTCGGCATTGTGCCTTTTGTATTTAATTCCGATGCAAATTCTGTGTTTCATGGTCAATAAGAAGGTCAGAGGCATTCAGTAAACCTGAAGTGAAGCATCGGAATCTATAACTAGTGTCACAGGAATTGTTCAAAACATAGCCAGTAAGAAGAGTCAGTCGGTATTGTGCCTTTTGTATTTAATTCCGATGCAATTTCTGTGTTTCATCGTGAATAAGGTCAGAGGGATACAGTAAACCTGAAGTGAAGCATCGGAATCCATAACTAGTGTCACAGGAATTGTTCAAAACATAGTCAGTAAGAAGAGTCAATCTTCTTGTCCTTAAGTCGGCATTGTGCCTTTTGTATTTAATTCCGGTGCAATTTCTCTGTTTCATCGTCAATAAGAAGGTCAGAGGGATACAGTAAACCTGAAGTGACCATCGGAATCTATAACTAGTGTCACAGGAATGGTTCAAAACATAGTCAGTAAGAAGAGTCAGTCTTCTTGTCCTTAAGTCGGCATTGTGCCTTTTGTATTTAATTCGGATGCAATTTCTGTGTTTCATCGTCAATAAGAAGGTCCAAGGCATAGTGTAAACCTGGAGTGAAGCATCGGAATCTATAACTAGTGTCACAGGAATGTTTCAAAACATAGGCAGTATGAAGATACAGTCTTCTTGTACTTAAGTCGGCATTGTGCCTTTTGTATTTAATTCCGATGCAATTTCTGTGTTTCATCGTCAATAAGAAGGTCCAAGGGATACAGTAAACCTGAAGTGAAGCATCGGAATATATCACTAGTGTCACAGAAATGGTTCAAAACATAGACAGTAGGAAGAGTCAGTCTTCTTGTACTTAATTCGGCATTGTGCCTTTTCTATTTAATTCCGATGCAATTTCTGTGTTTCATCGTCAATAAGAAGGTCAGAGGGATACAGTAAACCTGAAGTGAAGCATTGGAAAGTATAACTAGTGTCACAGGAATGGTTCAAAACATAGAAGTAAGAAGAGTCAGTCTTCTTGTACTTAACTCGGCATTGAGCCTTTTGTATTTAATTGCGATGCAATTTCTATGTTTCATCGTCAATAAGAATGTCAGAGGGATACAGCAAACCTGAAGTGAAACATCGGAATCTATAACTAGTGTCACAGGAATGGTTCAAAACATAGTCAGTAAGAAGAGTCAGTCTTCTTGTCCTTAAGTCGGCATTGTGCCTTTTGTATTTAATTCGGATGCAATTTCAGTGTTTCATCGTCAATAAGAGGGTCAGATGGATACAGTAAACCTGAAGTGAAGCATTGGAATCTATAACTAGTGTCACAGGAATGGTTCAAAACATAGACAGTAAGAAGAGTCAGTATTCTTGTACTTGAGTCGCCATTTTGCCTTTTGTATTAAATTCCGATGCAATTTCTGTGTTTTATCGTCATTAAGAAGGTCCAAGGGATTCAGTAAACCTGAAGTCAAGCATCGGAATCTATAACTAGTGTCAATGGAATGGTTAAAAACATAGACAGAATGAAGAGTCAGTTTTCTTGTACTTAATTCGGCATTGTGCCTTTTGTATTTAATTCCGATGCTATTTCTGTGTTTCATCGTCATTCATAAGGTCCAAGGGATACAGTAAACCTGAAGTGAAGCAGCGGAATCTATAACTAGTGTCACAGGAATGGTTCAAAACATAGTCAGTAAGAAGGGTCAGTCTTCTTGTCCTTAAGTCAGCATTGTAACTTTTGTATTTAATTCCGGTTTAACTTCTGTGTTTCATCGTCAATAAGAAAGTCAGAGGGATACAGTAAACCTTAAGTGATGCATCGGAATCTATAACTAGTGTCACAGGAATGTTTCAAATCATAGACAGTAAGAAGAGTCAGTCTTCTTGTACTTAAGTCGGCATTGTGCCTTTTCTATTTAATTCCGAGGCAATTTCTGTGTGTCTTTGTCAATAGGAAGGTCAGAGGGATACAGTAAACCTAAAGTGAAGCATCGGAATCTATAACTAGTGTCACAGGAATTGTTCAAAACATAGTCAGTAAGAAGAGTCAGTCTTCTTGTCCTTAAGCCGGCATTGTGCCTTTTGTACTTAATTCCGGTGCAAATTCTGTGTTTCATCGTCAATAAGAAAGTCAGAGGGATACAGTAAACCTGAAGTCAGCATCGGATTCTATAACTAGTGTCACAGGAATGTTTCAAAACATAGTCAGTAAGAAGAGTGAGTCTTCTTGTCCCTAAGTCGGCATTGTGCCTTTTGTATTTAATTCCGATGCAATTTCTGTGTTTCATCGTCAATAAGAAGGTCCAAGGGATACAGTATACCTGAAGTAAGACATCGGAATATATAACTAGTGTCACAGAAATGGTTCAAAGCATAGACAGTAGGAAGAGTCAGTCATCTTGTATTTAATTCGGCATTGTGCCTTTTCTATTTATTTCCGATGCAATTTCTGTGTTTCATCGACAATAAGAAGGTCAGAGAGATACAGTAAACCTGAAGTGACGCATTGGAATGTATAAGTAGTGTCACAGGAATGGTTCAAAACATAGACAGTAAGAAGAGTCAGTCTTCTTGTACTTGAGTCGGCATTGTGCCTTTTGTATTAAATTACGATGCAATTTCTGTGTTTTATCGTCAATAAGAAGGTCCAAGGGATTCAGTAAACCTGAAGTAAAGCATCGGAATCTATAACTAGTGTCAATGGAACGGTTCAATACGTAGACAGTAGTAAGAGTCAGTCTTCTTGTACTTAATTCGGCATTGTGCCTTTTGTATTTAATTCCGATGCAAATTCTGTGTTTCATGGTCAATAAGAAGGTCAGAGGCATTCAGTAAACCTGAAGTGAAGCATCGGAATCTATAACTAGTGTCACAGGAATTGTTCAAAACATAGCCAGTAAGAAGAGTCAGTCGGTATTGTGCCTTTTGTATTTAATTCCGATGCAATTTCTGTGTTTCATCGTGAATAAGGTCAGAGGGATACAGTAAACCTGAAGTGAAGCATCGGAATCTATAACTAGTGTCAATGGAACGGTTCAATACATAGACAGTAGGAAGAGTCAGTCTTCTTGTCATTAAGTCGGCATTGTGCCTTTTGTATTTAATTCCGTTGCAATTTCTGTGTTTCATCGTCAATAAGAAGGTCCAAGGGATACAGTAAACCTAGAGTGAAGCATCGGAATCTATAACTAGTGTCACAGGAATGGTTCAAACATAGACATTAAAAAGAGTCAGTCTTCTTGTACTTAAGTCGGCATTGTGCCTTTTCTATTTAATTCCGAGGCAATTTCTGTGTGTCTTCGTCAATGTGAAAGTCAGAGGGATACAGTAAACCTGAAGTGAAGCATCGGAATCTATAACTAGTGTCACAGGAATGCTTCAAAACATAGTCAGTAAGAAGAGTCAGTCTTCTTGTACTTAAGTCGGCATTGTGCCTTTTGTATTTAATTCCGATGCAATTTCTGTTTTCTACGTCAATAAGAAGGTCCAAGGGATACAGTAAACCTGAAGTGAAGCATCGGAATATATAACTAGTGTCACAGCAATGGTTCAAAACATAGACAGTAGGAAGAGGCAGTCTTCTTGTACTTAATACGGCATTGTGCCTTTTCTATTTAATTCCGATGCAATTTCTGTGTTTCATCGTCAATATGAAGGTCAGAGGGATACAGCAAACCTGAAGTGAAGCATTGGTATCTATAACTAGTGTCACAGGAATGGTTCAAAACATAGATAGTAGGAAGAGTCTGTCTTCTTGTACTTGAGTCGGCATTGTGCCTTTTGTATTAAATTCCGATGCAATTTCTGTGTTTTATCGGCAATAAGAAGGTCCAAGGGATTCAGTAAACCTGAAGTCAAGCATCGGAATCTATAACTAGTGTCAATGGAATGGTTCAAAACATAGGCAGTAGTAAGAGTCAGTCTTCTTGTACTTAATTCGGCATTGTGCCTTTTGTATTTAATTCCGATGCTATTTCTGTGTTTCATCGTCAATCATAAGGTACAAGGGATACAGTAAACCTGAAGTGAAGCATCGGAATCTATAACTAGTGTCACAGGAATGTTTCAAATCATAGACAGTATGAAGATACAGTCTTCTTGTACTTAAGTCGGCATTGTGCCTTTTGTATTTAATTCCGGTGTAATTTCTGTGTTTCATCGTCAATAAGAAAGTCAGAGGGATACAGTAAACCTGAAGTGAGCATCGGAATCTATAACTAGTGTCACAGGAATGGTTCAAAACGTAGTCAGTAAGTAGAGTTAGCCTTCTTGTCCTTAAGTCGGCATTGTGCCTTTCGTATTTAATTCGGATGCAATTTCTGTGTTTCATCGTCAATAAGAAGGTCCAAGGGATACAGTTAACCTGGAGTGAAGCATCGGAATCTATAACTAGTGTCACAGGAATGTTTCAAAACATAGACAGTATGAAGATACAGTCTTCTTGTACTTAAGTCGGCATTGTGTTTTTGTATTTAATTGCGATGCAAATTTCTGTGTTTCATCGTCAATAAGAAGGTCCAAGGGATACAGTAAACCGGAAGTGAAGCATCGGAATATATAACTAGTGTTACAGAAATGGTTCAAAACATAGACAGTAGGAAGAGTCAGTCATCTTGTACTTAATTTGGCATTGTGCCTTTTCTATTTAATTCCGATGCAATTTCTGTGTTTCAGCGTCAATAAGAAGGTCAGAGAGATACAGTAAACCTGAAGTGAAGCATTGGAATGTATAACTAGTGACACAGGAATGTTTCAAAACATAGACAGTATGAACATGCAGTCTTCTTGTACTTAAGTCGGCATTGTGCTTTTGTATTTAATTCCGATGCAATTTCTGTGTTTCATAGTCAATAAGAAGGTCCAAGGGATTCAGTAAACCTGAAGTCAAGCATCGAAATATATAACTAGTGTCACAGCAATGGTTCAAAACATAGACAGTAGGAAGAGTCAGTCTTCTTGTACTTAATACGGCATTGTGCCTTTTGTATTTAATTACGATGCAATTTCTGTGTTTTATCGTCAATAAGAAGGTCCAAGGGATTCAGTAAACCTGAAGTAAAGCTTCGTAATCTATAACTAGTGTCAATGGAACGGTTCAATACATAGACAGTAGTAAGAGTCAGTCTTCTTGTACTTAATTCGGCATTGTGCCTTTTGTATCTAATTCCGATGCAAATTCTGTGTTTCATGGTCAATAAGAAGGTCAGAGGCATTCAGTAAACCTGAAGTGAAGCATCGGAATCTATAACTAGTGTCACAGGAATTGTTCAAAACATAGCCAGTAAGAAGAGTTAGTCGGTATTGTGCCTTTTGTATTTAATTCCGATGCAATTTCTGTGTTTCATCGTGAATAAGGTCAGAGGGATACAGTAAACCTGAAGTGAAGCATCGGAATCCATAACTAGTGTCACAGGAATTGTTCAAAACATAGTCAGTAAGAAGAGTCAATCTTCTTGTCCTTAAGTCGGCATTGTGCCTTTTGTTTTTAATTCCGGTGCAATTTCTCTGTTTCATCGTCAATAAGAAGGTCAGAGGGATACAGTAAACCTGAAGTGACCATCGGAATCTATAACTAGTGTCACAGGAATGGTTCAAAACATAGTCAGTAAGAAGAGTCAGTCTTCTTGTCCTTAAGTCGGCATTGTGCCTTTTGTATTTAATTCGGATGCAATTTCTGTGTTTCATCGTCAATAAGAAGGTCCAAGGCATAGAGTAAACCTGGAGTGAAGCATCGGAATCTATAACTAGTGTCACAGGAATGTTTCAAAACATAGGCAGTATGAAGATACAGTCTTCTTGTACTTAAGTCGGCATTGTGACTTTTGTATTTAATTCCGATGCAATTTCTGTGTTTCATCGTCAATAAGAAGGTCCAAGGGATACAGTAAACCTGAAGTGAAGCATCGGAATATATCACTAGTGTCACAGAAATGGTTCAAAACATAGACAGTAGGAAGAGTCAGTCTTCTTGTACTTAGTTCGGCATTGTGCCTTTTCTATTTAATTCCGATGCAATTTCTGTGTTTCATCGTCAATAAGAAGGTCAGAGGGATACAGTAAACCTGAAGTGAAGCATTGGAAAGTATAACTAGTGTCACAGGAATGGTTCAAAACATAGAAGTAAGAAGAGTCAGTCTTCTTGTACTTAACTCGGCATTGAGCCTTTTGTATTTAATTGCGATGCAATTTCTATGTTTCATCGTCAATAAGAATGTCAGAGGGATACAGCAAACCTGAAGTGAAACATCGGAATCTATAACTTGTGTCACAGGAATGGTTCAAAACATAGACAGTAAGAAGAGTCAGTCTTCTTGTACTTAAGTCGGTATTGTGCCTTTTGTATTTCATTCCGGTGCAATTTCTGTGTTTCATCGTGAATAAGGTCAGAGGGATACAGTAAACCTGAAGTGAAGCATCGGAATCTATAACTAGTGTCACAGGAATGGTTCAAAACATAGACAGTAGGAAGAGTCAGTCTTCTTGTACTTAAGCCCGCATTTTGCCTTTTGTATTTAATTCCGATGCTATTTCTGTGTTTCATCGTCATTCATAAGGTCCAAGGGATACAGTAAACCTGAAGTGAAGCATCGGAATCTATAACTAGTGTCACAGGAATGGTTCAAAACATAGTCAGTAAGAAGGGTCAGTCTTCTTGTCCTTAAGTCAGCATTGTGCCTTTTGTATTTAATTCCGGTTTAACTTCTGTGTTTCATCGTCAGTAAGAAAGTCAGAGGGATACAGTAAACCTTACGTGATGCATCGGTATCTATAACTAGTGTCACAGGAATGTTTCAAATCATAGACAGTAAGAAGAGTTAGTCTTCATGTACTTAAGTCGGCATTGTGCCTTTTCTATTTAATTCCGAGGCAATTTCTGTGTGTCTTTGTCAATAAGAAGGTCAGAGGGATACAGTAAACCTAAAGTGAAGAATCGGAATCTATAACTAGAGTCACAGGAATTGTTCAAAACATAGTCAGTAAGAAGAGTCAGTCTTCTTGTCCTTAAGCCGTCATTGTGCCTTTTGTACTTAATTCCGGTGTAATTTCTGTGTATCATCGTCAATAAGAAAGTCAGAGGGATACAGTAAACCTGAAGTCAGCATCGGATTCTATAACTAGTGTCACAGGAATGGTTCAAAACATAGTCAGTAAGAAGAGTGAGTCTTCTTGTCCCTAAGTCGGCATTGTGCCTTTTGTATTTAATTCCGATGCAATTTCTGTGTTTCATCGACAATAAGAAGGTCAGAGAGATACAGTAAACCTGAAGGGATGCATTGGAATGTATCAGTAGTGTCACAGGAATGGTTCAAAACATAGACAGTAAGAAGAGTCAGTCTTCTTGTACTTGAGTCGGCATTGTGCCTTTTGTATTAAATTACGATGCAATTTCTGTGTTTTATCGTCAATAAGAAGGTCCAAGGGATTCAGTAAACCTGAAGTAAAGCATCGGTATCTATAACTAGTGTCAATGGAACGGTTCAATACTTAGACAGTAGTAAGAGTCAGTCTTCTTGTACTTAATTCGGCATTGTGCCTTTTGTATTTTATTCCGATGCAAATTCTGTGTTTCATGGTCAATAAGAAGGTCAGAGGCATTCAGTAAACCTGAAGTGAAGCATCGGAATCTATAACTAGTGTCACAGGAATTGTTCAAAACATAGCCAGTAAGAAGAGTCAGTCGGTATTGTGCCTTTTGTATTTAATTCCGATGCAATTTCTGTGTTTCATCGTGAATAAGGTCAGAGGGATACAGTAAACCTGAAGTGAAGCATCGGAATCTATAACTAGTGTCAATGGAACGGTTCAATACATAGACAGTAGGAAGAGTCAGTCTTCTTGTCATTAAGTCGGCATTGTGCCTTTTGTATTTAATTCCGTTGCAATTTCTGTGTTTCATCGTCAATAAGAAGGACCAAGGGATACAGTAAACCTAGAGTGAAGCATCGGAATCTATAACTAGTGTCACAGGAATGGTTCAAAACATAGACATTAAAAAGAGTCAGTCTTCTTGTACTTAAGTCGGCATTGTGCCTTTTCTATTTAATTCCGAGGCAATTTCTGTGTGTCTTCGTCAATGTGAAGGTCAGAGGGATACAGTAAACCTGAAGTGAAGCATCGGAATCTATAACTAGTGTCACAGGAATGCTTCAAAACATAGTCAGTAAGAAGAGTCAGTCTTCTTGTAATTAAGTCGGCATTGTGCCTTTTGTATTTAATTCCGATGCAATTTCTGTGTTTCTACGTCAATAAGAAGGTCCAAGGGATACAGTAAACCTGAAGTGAAGCATCGGAATATATAACTAGTGTCACAGCAATGGTTCAAAACATAGACAGTAGGAAGAGTCAGTCTTCTTGTACTTAATACGGCATTGTGCCGTTTCTATTTAATTCCGATGCAATTTCTGTGTTTCATCGTCAATATGAAGGTCAGAGGGATACAGTAAACCTGAAGTGAAGCATTGGTATCTATAACTAGTGTCACAGGAATGGTTCAAAACATAGACAGTAGGAAGAGTCTGTCTTCTTGTACTTGAGTCGGCATTGTGCCTTTTGTATTAAATTCCGATGCAATTTCTGTGTTTTATCGTCAATAAGAAGGTCCAAGGGATTCAGTAAACCTGAAGTCAAGCATCGGAATCTATAACTAGTGTCAATGGAATGGTTCAAAACATAGGCAGTAGTAAGAGTCAGTCTTCTTGTACTTAATTCGGCATTGTGCCTTTTGTATTTAATTCCGATGCTATTTCTCTGTTTCATCGTCAATCATAAGGTACAAGGGATACAGTAAACCTGAAGTGAAGCATCGGAATCTATAACTAGTGTCACAGGAATGTTTCAAATCATAGACAGTATGAAGATACAGTCTTCTTGTACTTAAGCCGGCATTGTGCCTTTTGTATTTAATTCCGGTGCAATTTCTGTGTTTCATCGTCAATAAGAAAGTCAGAGGGATACAGTAAACCTGAAGTGAGCATCGGAATCTATAACTAGTGTCACAGGAATGGTTCAAAACATAGTCAGTAAGTAGAGTTAGTCTTCTTGTCCTTAAGTCGGCATTGTGCCTTTCGTATTTCATTCGGATGCAATTTCTGTGTTTCATCGTCAATAAGAAGGTCCAAGGGATACAGTTAACCTGGAGTGAAGCATCGGAATCTATAACTAGTGTCACAGGAATGTTTCAAAACATAGACAGTATGAAGATACAGTCTTCTTGTACTTAAGTCGACATTGTGATTTTGTATTTAATTCCGATGCAATTTCTGTGTTTCATCGTCAATAAGAAGGTCCAAGGGATACAGTAAACCGGAAGTGAAGCATCAGAATATATAACTAGTGTCACAGAAATGGTTCAAAACATAGACAGTAGGAAGAGTCAGTCATCTTGTACTTAATTTGGCATTGTGCCTTTTCTATTTAATTCCGATGCAATTTCTGTGTTTCAGCGTCAATAAGAAGGTCAGAGAGATACAGTAAACCTGAAGTGAAGCATTGGAATGTATAACTAGTGTCACAGGAATGTTTCAAAACATAGACAGTATGAACATGCAGTCTTCTTGTACTTAAGTCGGCATTGTGCCTTTTGTATTTAATTCCGATGCAATTTCTGTGTTTCATAGTCAATAAGAAGGTCCAAGGGATTCAGTAACCCTGAAGTCAAGCATCGGAATATATAACTAGTGTCACAGCAATGGTTCAAAACATAGACAGTAGGAAGAGTCAGTCTTCTTGTACTTAATACGGCATTGTGCCTTTTGTATTAAATTACGATGCAATTTCTGTGTTTTATCGTCAATAAGAAGGTCCAAGGGATTCAGTAAACCTGAAGTAAAGCATCGGAATCTATAACTAGTGTCAATGGAACGGTTCAATACATAGACAGTAGTAAGAGTCAGTCTTCTTGTACTTAATTCGGCATTGTGCCTTTTGTATTTAATTCCGATGCAAATTCTGTGTTTCATGGTCAATAAGAAGGTCAGAGGCATTCAGTAAACCTGAAGTGAAGCATCGGAATCTATAACTAGTGTCACAGTAATTGTTCAAAACATAGCCAGTAAGAAGAGTCAGTCGGTATTGTGCCTTTTGTATTTAATTCCGATGCAATTTCTGTGTTTCATCGTGAATAAGGTCAGAGGGATACAGTTAACCTGAAGTGAAGCATCGGAATCTATAACTAGTGTCAATGGAACGGTTCAATACATAGACAGTAGGAAGAGTCAGTCTTCTTGTCATTAAGTCGGCATTGTGCCTTTTGTATTTAATTCCGTTGCCATTTCTGTGTTTCATCGTCAATAAGAAGGTCCAAGGGATACAGTAAACCTAGAGTGAAGCATCGGAATCTATAACTAGTGTCACAGGAATGGTTCAAAACATAGACATTAAAAAGAGTCAGTCTTCTTGTACTTGAGTCGGCATTGTGCCTTTTCTATTTAATTCCGAGGCAATTTGTGTGTGTCTTCGTCAATGTGAAGGTCAGAGGGATACAGTAAACCTGAAGTGAAGCATCGGAATCTATAACTAGTGTCACAGGAATGCTTCAAAACATAGTCAGTAAGAAGAGTCAGTCTTCTTGTACTTAAGTCGGCATTGTGCCTTTTGTATTTAATTCCGATGCAATTTCTGTGTTTCTACGTCAATAAGAAGGTCCAAGGGATACAGTAAACCTGAAGTGAAGCATCGGAATATATAACTAGTGTCACAGCAATGGTGCAAAACATAGACAGTAGGAAGGGTCAGTCATCTTGTACTTAATACGGCATTGTGCCTTTTCTATTTAATTCCGATGCAATTTCTGTGTTTCAGCGTCAATAAGAAGGTCAGAGAGATACAGTAAACCTGAAGTGAAGCATTGGAATGTATAACTAGTGTCACAGGAATGTTTCAAAACATAGACAGTATGAACATGCAGTCTTCTTGTACTTAAGTCGGCATTGTGCCTTTTGTATTTAATTCCGATGCAATTTCTGTGTTTCATAGTCAATAAGAAGGTCCATGGGATTCAGTAAACCTGAAGTCAAGCATCGGAATCTATAACTAGTGTCAATGGAACGGTTCAATACATAGACAGTAGGAAGAGTCAGTCTTCTTGTACTTAATTCGGCATTGTACTTTATGTATTTAATTCCGATGCAAATTCTGTGTTTAATCGTCAATAAGAAGGTCAGAGGCATTCAGTAAACCTTAAGTGAAGCATCGGAATCTATAACTAGTGTCACAGGAATTGTTCAAAACATAGACAGTAAGAAGAGTCAGTCGGTATTGTGCCTTTTGTATTTAATTCCGATGCAAATTCTGTGTTTCATCGTCAATAAGAAGGTCCAAGGGATACAGTAAACATAGAGTGAAGCATCGGAATCTATAACTAGTGTCACAGGAATGGTTCATGACATAGACATTAAGAGGAGTCAGTCTTCTTGTACTTAAGTCGGCATTGTGCCTTTTCTATTTAATTCCGAGGCAATTTCTGTGTGTCTTCGTCAATAAGAATGTCAGAGGCATACAGTAAACCTGAAGTGAAGCATCGGAATCTATAACTAGTGTCACAGGAATGCTTCAAACATAGTCAGTAAGAAGAGTCAGTCTTCTTGTCCTTAAGTCGGCATTGTGCCTTTTGTATTTAATTCCGATGCAATTTCTGTGTTTCATCGTCAATAAGAAAGTCCAAGGGATACAGTAAACCTGCAGTGAAGCATCGGAATCTATAACTAGTGTCACAGGAATGTTTCAAAGCATAGACAGTAAGAAGATACAGTCTTCTTGTACTTAAGTCGGCATTGTGCCTTTTGTATTTAATTCCGATGCAATCTCTGTGTTTCATCGTCAATAAGAAGGTCCGAGGGATACAGTAAACCTGAAGTGAAGCATCGGAGTATATAACTAGTGTCACAGGAATGGTTCAAAACATAGACAGTAGGAAGAGTCAGTCTTCTTGTACTTAATTCGGCATTGTGCCTTTTCTATTTAATTCCGTTGCAATTTCTGTGTTTCATCGTCAATTAGAAGGTCGGAGGGATACAGTAAACCTGAAGTGAAGCATTGGAATCTATAACTAGTGTCAATGGAATGGTTCAAAACATAGACAGTAGGAAGAGTCAGTCTTCTTGTACTTAATTCGGCATTGTGCCTTTTGTATTTAATTCCGATTCTATTTCTGTGTTTCATCGTCAATAATAAGGTCCAAGGGATACAGTAAACCTGAAGTGAAGCATCGGAATATATAACTAGTGTCACAGAAATGGTTCAAAATATAGACAGAAGGAAGAGTCAGTCTTCTTGTACTTAATTCGGCATTGTGCCTTTTGTATTTAATTCCGATGCAATTTCTGTGTCTTATCGTCAATAAGAAGGTCCAAGGGATTCAGTAAACCTGAAGTCAAGCATCGGAATCTATAACTACTGTCAATGGAATGGTTCAAAACATAGGCAGTAGTAAGAGTCAGTCTTCTTGTACTTAATTCGGCATTGTGCCTTTTGTATTTAATTCCGATGCTATTTCTGTGTTTCATCGTCAATCATAAGGTACAAGGGATACAGTAAACCTGAAGTGAAGCATCGGAATCTATAACTAGTGTCACAGGAATGTTTGAAAACATAGACAGTATAAAGATACAGTCTTCTTGTACTTAAGTCGGCATTGTGCCTTTTGTATTTAATTCCGGTGCAATTTCTGTGTTTCATCGTCAATAAAAAAGTCAGAGGGATACAGTAAACCTGAAGTGAGCATCGGAATCTATAACTAGTGTCACAGGAATGGTTCAAAACATAGTCAGTAAGTAGATTTAGTCTTCTTGCCCTTAAGTCGGCATTGTGCCTTTCGTATTTAATTCGGATGCAATTTCTGTGTTACATCGTCAATAAGAAGGTCCAAGGGATACAGTAAACCTGGAGTGAAGCATTGGAATGTATAACTAGTGTCACAGGAACGTTTCAAAACATAGACAGTATGAAGATACAGTCTTCTTGTACTTAAGTCGGCATTGTGCCTTTTGTATTTAATTCCGATGCAATTTCTGTGTTTCATCGTCAGTGAGAAGGTCCAGGGGATACAGTAAACCGGAAGTGAAGCATCGGAATATATAACTAGTGTCACAGAAATGGTTCAAAACATAGACAGTAGGAAGAGTCAGTCATCTTGTACTTAATTTGGCATTGTGCCTTTTCTATTTAATTCCGAGTTAATTTCTGTGTTTCAGCGTCAATAAGAAGGTCAGAGAGATACAGTAAACCTGAAGTGAAGCATTGGAATGTATAACTAGTGTCACAGGAATGTTTCAAAACATAGACAGTATGAAAATGCAGTCTTCTTGTACTTAAGTCGGCATTGTGCCTTTTGTATTTAATTCCGATGCAATTTCTGTGTTTCATCGTCAATAAGAAGGTCCAAGGGATTCAGTAAACCTGAAGTCAAGCATCGGAATCTATAACTAGTGTCAATGGAACGGTTCAATACATAGACAGTAGGAAGAGTCAGTCTTCTTGTACTTAATTCGGCATTATACTTTATGTATTTAATTCCGATGCAAATTCTGTGTTTAATCGTCAATAAGAAGGTCAGAGGCATTCAGTAAACCTTAAGTGAAGCATCGGAATCTATAACTAGTGTCACAGGAATTGTTCAAAACATAGACAGTAAGAAGAGTCAGTCGGTATTGTCCCTTTTGTATTTAATACCGATGCAATTTCTGTGTATCATCGTCAATAAGAAAGTCCAAGGGATACAGTAAACCTGAAGTGAAGCATCGGAATGTATAACTAGTGTATCAGGAATGGTTCAAACATAGTCAGTAAGAAGAGTCAGTCTTCTTGTCCTTAAGTCGGCATTGTGCCTTTTGTATTTAATTCCGATGCAATTTCTGTGTTTCATCGTCAATAAGAAGGTCCAAGGGATACAGTACATCTAGAGTGATGCATCGGAATCTATAACTAGTGTCACAGGAATGGTTCAAAACATAGACATTAAGAGGAGTCAGTCTTCTTGTACTTAAGTCGGCATTGTGCCTTTTGTATTTAATTCCGAGGCAATTTCTGTGTGTCTTCGTCAATAAGAAGGTCAGAGGGATACAGTAAACCTGAAGTGAAGCATCGGAATCTATAACTAGTGTCACAGGAATGCTTCAAACATAGTCAGTAAGACGAGTCAGTCTTCTTGTCCTTAAGTCGGCATTGTGCCTTTTGTATTTAATTCCGATGCAATTTCTGTGTTTCATCGTCAATAAGAAGGTCCGAGGGATACAGTAAACCTGGAGTGAAGCATCGGAATCTATAACTAGTGTCACAGGAATGTTTCAAAGCATAGACAGTAAGAAGATACAGTCTTCTTGTACTTAAGTCGGCATTGTGCCTTTTGTATTTAATTGCTATTCAATTTCTGTATTTCATCGTCAATAAAAAGGTCAAGGGGAAACAGTAAACCTGAAGTGAAGCATCGGAATCTATAACTAGTGTCACAGGAATGGTTCAAAGCATAGACAGTAAGAAGAGTCAGTCTTCTTGTACTTAAGTCGGTATTGTGCCTTTTGTATTTTATTCCGATGTAATTTCTGTGTTTCATCGTGAATAAGGTCAGAGGGATACAGTAAACCTGAAGTGAAGCATCGGAATGTATAACTAGTGTCTCAGGAATGGTTCAAACATAGTCAGTAAGAAGAGTCAGTCTTCTTCTACTTAAGTCGGCGTTGTGCCTTTTCTCATTCATTCCGATGCAATTACTGTGTTCATCGTCAATAAGAAGGTCCAAGGGATACACTAAACCTAGAGTGAAGCATCGGAATCTATAACTAGTGTCACAGGAATGGTTCAAAACATAGACATTAAGAAGAGTCAGTCTTCTTGTACTTATGTCGGCATTGTGCCTTTTCTATTTAATTCCGAGGCAATTTCTGTGTGTCTTCGTCAATAAGAAGGTCAGAGGGATACAGTAAATGTGAAGTGAAGCTTCGGAATCTATAACTAGTGTCACAGGAATTGTTCAAAACATAGACAGTAAGAAGAGTCAGCCTTCTTGTACTTAAGTCGGTATTGTGCCTTTTGAAATTAATTCCGATGCAATTTCTGTGTTTCATCGTGAATAAGGTCAGAGGGATACAGTAAACCTGAAGTGAAGCATCGGAATCAATAACTAGTGTCAATGGAATGGTTCGAAACATAGGCAGAAAGAAGAGCCAGTCTTCTTGTTCTTAAGTCGGCATTGTGCCTTTTCTATTTAATTCCGGTGCAATTTCTGTGTTTCATCGTCAATAGGAAGGTCAGAGGGATACAGTAAACCTGAAGTGAAGCATCGGAATCTATATCTAGTGTCACAGGAATGGTTCAGAACATAGTCAGTAAGAAGAGTCAGTCTTCTTGTCCTTAAGTCAGCATTGTGCCTTTTGTAGTTAATTCCGGTGCAACTTCTGTGTTTTCTCGTCAATAAGAAAGTCGGAGGGATACAGTAAACCTGAAGTGAAGCATCGGAATCTATAACTAGTGTCACAGGAATGTTTCAAACATAGACAGTGAGAAGAGTCAGTCTTCTTGTACTTGAGTCGGCATTGCGCCGTTTGTATTAAATTCCGATGCATTTTCTGTGTTTCATCGTCAATAAGAAGGTCCAAGGGATACAGTAAACCTGGAGTGAAGCATCGGAATCTATAACTAGTGTCACAGGAATGTTTCAAAACATAGACAGTAAGAAGATACAGTCTTCATGTACTTAAGTCGTCATTGTGCCTTTTTGTATTTAATTCCGATGCAATTTCTGTGTTTCATCGTCAATAAGAAGGTCCAAGGGATACAGTAAACCTGAAGTGAAGCGTCGGAATATATAACTAGTGACACAGGAATGGTTCAAAACATAGACAGTAGGAAGAGTCAATCATCTTGTACTTAATTCGGCATTGTGCCTTTTGTATTAAATTCCGATGCAATATCTGTGTTTCATCGTCAATAGGAAGTTCCAGGGGTTCAGTAAACCTGAAGTCAAGCATCGGAATCTATAACTGGTGTCACAGGAATGGTTCAAAACATAGAGAGTAAGAACAGTCAGTTTTCATGTACTTAAGTCGGCATTGTGCCTTTTGTAATTAATTCCGATGGAAATGCTGTGTTTCATCGTCAATAAGAAGGTCAGAGGCATACAGTAAATGTGAAGTGAAGCATCGGAATCTATAACTAGTGTCACAGGAATTTTTCAAAACATAGACAGTAAGAAGAGTCAGCCTTCTTGTACTTAAGTCGGTATTGTGCCTTTTGAAATTAATTCCGATATAATTTCTGTGTTTCATCGTGAATAAAGTCAGAGGGATACAGTAAACCTGAAGTGAAGCATCGGAATCCATAACTAGTGTCACAGGAATGGTTCAAACATAGACAGTTGGAAGAGTCAGTCTTCTTGTACTTAAGTCGGCATTTTGTCTTTTGTATTTAATTCCAATGCAATTTCAGTGTTTCATCGTCAATACGAAGTTAAAAGGGATACAGTAAACCTAGAGTGAAGCATCGGAATCTATAACTAGTGTCAATGGAATGGTTCAAAACATAGACGGAAAGAAGAGTCAGTCTTCTTGTTCTTAAGTCGGCATTGTGCCTTTTCTATTTAATTCCGGTGCAATTTCTGTGTTTCATCGTCAATAGGAGGGTCAGAGGGATACAGTAAACCTGAAGTGAAGCATCGGAATCTATATCTAGTGTCACAGGAATGGTTCAAAGCATAGCCAGTATGAATAGTCAGTCTTCTTGTACTTGAGTCGGCATTGTCCCTTTTGTATTAAATTCCGATGCAATTACTGTGTTTCATCGTCAATAAGTAGGTCCAAGGTATACAGTAAACCTGAAGTCAAGCATCGGAATTTGTAACTAGTGTCACAGGAATGGTTCAAAACATAGACAGTAAGAAGAGTCAGTCTTCTTGTACTTAAGTCAGCATTGTGCCTTTTCTATTTAATTCCGATGCAATTTCTGTGTTTTATCGTCAATACGAAGGTCCAAGTGTTCAGTAAACCTGAAGTCAAACATCGGAATCTTTAACTAGTGTCAATGGAATGGTTCAAAACATAGACAGTAGGAAGAGTCAGTCTTCTTGTACTTAATTCGGCAATGTGCCTTTTGTATTTAATTCCGATGCATTTTCTGTGTTTCATCGACAATAAGAAGGTCCAAGGGTTACAGTTAACCTGAAGTGAAGCATCGGAATATATAACTAGTGTCACAGAAATGGTTCATAACATAGACACTAGGAAGAGTCAGTCTTCTTGTACATAATTCGGCATTGTGCCTATTGTATTTAATTCCGATGCAATTTCTGTGTTTCATCGTTAATAAGAAGGTCAGAGGGATACAGTAAACCTGAAGTGAAGCATCGGAATCTATATCTAGTGTCACAGGAATGGTTCAAAACATAGTCAGTAAGAAGAGTCAGTCTTCTTGTCCTTAAGTCGGCATTGTGCCTTTTGTATATAATTCCAATGCAAATTCAGTGTTTCATCGTCAATAAGAATGTAAAAGGGATACAGTAAACCTGGAGTGAAGCATCGGAATCTATAACTAGTGTCAATGGAATGGTTCAAAACATAGACAGTAAAAAGAGTCAGTCTTCTTGTACTTAAGTCGGCATTGTGCCTTTTTTATTTAATTCCGATGCAATTTCTGTGTTTCATCGTAAATAAGAAGGTCAGAGGGATACAGTAAACCTGAAGTGAAGCATCGGAATCTATAACTAGTGTCTCAGGAATGGTCCAAAACATAGTCAGTAAGAAGAGTCAGTCTTCTTCTACTTAAGTCGGCATTGTGTTTTTTCTCTTTAATTCCGATGCAATTAATGTGTTGATCGTCAATAAGAAGATCCAAGGGATACACTAAACCTACAGTGAAGCATCGGAATCTATAACTAGTGTCACAGGAATGGTTCAAAACATAGACATTAAGAAGAGTCAGTCTCCTTGTACTTAAGTCGGCATTGTGCCTTTTCTATTTAATTCCGAGGCAATTTCTGTGTGTCTTCGTCAATAAGAAGGTCAGAGGGATACAGTAAACCTGAAGTGAAGCATCGGAATCTATAACTAGTGTCACAGGAATGGTTCAAAACATAGTCAGTAAGAAGAGTCAGTCTTCTTGTCCTTAAGTCGGCATTGTGCCTTTTGTATTTTATTCCGGTGCAATTTCTGTGTTTCATCGTCAATAGGAAGGTCAGAGGGATAATGTAAACCTCAAGTGAAGCGTCGGAATCTATAACTAGTGTCACATGAATGGTTCAAAACATAGACAGTAAGAAGAGTCCGTTTTCTTGTACTTAAGTCAGCATTGTGCCTTTTGTATTTATTTCCGATGTAATTTCTATGTTTCATCGTCAATAAGAATGTCAGAGGGATACAGTAAACCTGAAGTGAAGCATCGGAATCTATAACTAGTGGCACAGGAATGGTTCAAAAGATAGTCAGTAAGAAGAGTCAGTCTTTTTGTACTTAATTCGGCATTGTGCCTTTTCTATTTAATTCCGATGCAATTTTTGTGTTTCATCGTCAATAAGAAGGTCCAAGGGATACAGTAAACTTGAAGTCAAGCATCGGAATCTGTAATTAGTGTCACAGGCATGGTTCAAAAGATAGTCAGTAAGAAGAGTCAGTCTTCTTGTCCTTAAGTCGGCATTGTGCCTTTTGTAAATAATTCCGATGCAAATTCTGTGTTTCATCGTCAATAAGAAGGTCAGAGGCATACAGTAAACCTGAAGTGAAGCATAGGAATCTGTAATTAGTGTCACAGGAATTGTTCAAAACATAGACAGTAAGAAGAGTCAGTCGGTATTGTGCCTTTTGTATTTAATTCCGATGCAATTTCTGTGTTTCATCGTGAATAAGGTCAGAGGGATACAGTAAACATGAAGTGAAGCATCGGAATCTATAATTAGTGTCAATGGAATGGTTCAAAACATAGACAGTAAGAAGAGTCTGTCATCTTGTACTTAAGTCGGAATTCTGCCTTTTGTATTTAATTCCGATGCAATTTCTGTGTTTCATCGTCAATAAGAAGGTCCGAGGGATACAGTAACCCTGAAGTGAAGCATCGGAAACTATAACTAGTGTCACAGAAATGGTTTAAAACATAGTCAGTAAGAAGAGTCAGTCTTCTTGTACTTCAGTCGGGAATGTGCATTTTGTGTTTAATTCCGATGCAATTTCTGTGTTTCATCGTCAATAAGAAGGTCAGAGGGATACAGTAAACCTGAAGTGAAGCATCGGAATCGATAACTAGTGTCACAGGAATGGTTCAAAACATAGTCAGTAAGAAGAGTCAGTCTTCTTGTCCTTAAGTCAGCATTGTGCCTTTTGTATTTAATTCCGATGCAATTTCAGTGTTTCATCGTCAATAAGAATGTAAAAGGGAAACAGTAAACCTGGAGCGAAGCATCGGAATCTATAACTAGTGTCAATGGAATGGTTCAAAACATAGACAGTAAGATGAGTCTGTCATCTTGTACTTAAGTCGGAATTCTGCCTTTTGTATTTCATTCCGATGCAATTTCTGTGATTCATCGTCAATGAGAAGGTCAAAGGGATACAGTAAACCTGAAGTGAAGCATCGGAATCTATAACTAGGGTCTCAGGAATGGTTCAAATCATAGTCAGTAAGAAGAGTCAGTCTTCTTCTACTTAAGTCGGCATTGTGCTTTTTCTCTTTAATTCCGATGCAATTACTGTGTTCATCGTCAATAAGAAGGTCCAAAGGATACAGTAAACCTGAAGTGAAGCATCGGAATCTATAACTAGTGTCTCAGGAATGGTTCAAATCATAGTTAGTAAGAAGAGTCAGTCCTCTTCTACTTAAGTCGGCATTGTGCCTTTTCTCTTTAATTCCGATGCAATTACTGTGTTCATCGTCAATAAGAAGGTCCAAGGGATACAATAAACCTACAGTGAAGCATCGGAATCTATAACTAGTGTCACAGGAATGGTTCAAAACATAGACATTAAGAAGAGGCAGTCTCCTTGTACTTAAGTCGGCATTGTGCCTTTTCTATTTAATTCCGAGGCAATTTCTGTGTTTCATCGTCAATAAGAAGGTCCAAGGGATACAGTAAACCTGAAGTGAAGCATCGGAATCTATAACTAGTGTCTCAGGAATGATTCAAATCATAGTCAGTAAGAAGAGTCAGTCTTCTTCTACTTAAGTCGGCATTGTGCCATTTCTCTTTAATTCCGATGCAATTACTGTGTTCATCGTCAATAAGAAGGTCCAAGGGATACAGTAAACCTGAAGTGAAGCATCGGAATCTATAACTAGTGTCTCAGGAATGGTTCAAATCATAGTCAGTAAGAAGAGTCAGTCTTCTTCTACTTAAGTCGGCATTGTGCCTTTTCTCTTTAATTCCGATGCAATTACTGTGTTCATCGTCAATAAGAAGGACCAAGGGATACAGTAAACATGAAGTGAAGCATCGGAATCTATAACTAGTGTCTCAGGAATGGTTCAAATCATAGTTAGTAAGAAGAGTCAGTCTTCTTCTACTTAAGTCGGCATTGTGTCTTTTCTCTTTAATTCCGATGCAATTACTGTGTTCATCGTCAATAAGAAGGTCCAAGGGATACACTAAACCTACAGTGAAGCATCGGAATCTATAACTAGTGTCACAGGAATGTTTCAAAACATAGACAGTAAGAAGATACGGTCTTCTTGTACTTAAGACGTCATTGTGCCTTTTTGTATTTAATTCCGATGCAATTTCTGTGTTTCATCGTCAATAAGAAGGCCAAGGGATACAGTAAACCTGAAGTGAAGCATCGGAATATATAACTAGTGTAAATGGAATGGTTCATAACATAGACAGTACGAAGAGTCAGTCTTCTTGTACTTAAGCCGGCATTTTGCCTTTTGTATTTAATTCCGATGAATTTCAGAGTTTCATCGTCAATAAGAATGTAAAAGGGATACAGTAAACCCGCAGCGAAGCATCGGAATCTATAACTAGTGTAAATGGAATGGTTCAAAACATAGACAGTAAGAAGAGTCAGTCTTCTTGTACTTAAGTCGGCATTGTGCCTTTTTTATTTACTTCCGATGCAATTTCTGTGTTTCATCGTCAATAAGAAGGTCAGAGGGATACAGTAAACCTGAAGTGAAGCATCGGAATCCATAACTAGTGTCTCAGGAATGGTTCAAATCATAGTCAGTAAGAAGAGTCAGTCTTCTTTTACTTAAGTCGGCATTGTGCCTTTTCTCTTTAATTCCGATGCAATTACTGTGTTCATCGTCAATAAGAATGTCCAAGGGATACACTAAACCTAGAGTGAAGCATCGGAATCTATAACTAGTTTCACACGAATGGTTCAAAACATAGACATTAAGAAGAGCCAGTCTTCTTGTACTTAAGTCGGCATTGTGCCTTTTCTATTTAATTCCGAGGCAATTTCCGTGTGTCTTCGTCAATAAGAAGGTCGGAGGGATACAGTAAACCTGAAGTGAAGCATCGGAATCGATAACTAGTGTCACAGGAATGGTTCAAAACATAGTCAGTAAGAAGAGTCAGTCTTCTTGTCCTTAAGTCGGCATTGTGCCTTTAGTATATAATTCCGATGCAATTTCAGTGTTTCATCGTCAATAAGAAGGTCCAAGGGATACAGTAAACCTGGCGTGAAGGATAGGAATCTATAACAAGTGTCAATGGAATGGTTCAAAACATAGACAGTAAGAAGAGTCTGTCATCTTGTACTTAAGTCGGAATTCTGCCTTTTGTATTTAATTCCGATGCAATTTCTGTGTTTCATCGTCAATAAGAAGGTCAGAGGGATACAGTAACCCTGAAGTGAAGCATCGGAAACTATAACTAGTGTCACAGAAATGGTTTAAAACATAGTCAGTAAGAAGAGTCAGTCTTCTTGTACTTCAGTCGGGAATGTGCATTTTGTGTTTAATTCCGATGCAATTTCTGTGTTTCATCGTCAATAAGAAGGTCAGAGGGATACAGTAAACCTGAAGTGAAGCATCGGAATCGATAACTAGTGTCACAGGAATGGTTCAAAACATAGTCAGTAAGAAGAGTCAGTCTTCTTGTCCTTAAGTCAGCATTGTGCCTTTTGTATTTAATTCCGATGCAATTTCAGTGTTTCATCGTCAATAAGAATGTAAAAGGGAAACAGTAAACCTGGAGCGAAGCATCGGAATCTATAACTAGTGTCAATGGAATGGTTCAAAACATAGACAGTAAGATGAGTCTGTCATCTTGTACTTAAGTCGGAATTCTGCCTTTTGTATTTCATTCCGATGCAATTTCTGTGATTCATCGTCAATGAGAAGGTCAAAGGGATACAGTAAACCTGAAGTGAAGCATCGGAATCTATAACTAGGGTCTCAGGAATGGTTCAAATCATAGTCAGTAAGAAGAGTCAGTCTTCTTCTACTTAAGTCGGCATTGTGCTTTTTCTCTTTAATTCCGATGCAATTACTGTGTTCATCGTCAATAAGAAGGTCCAAAGGATACAGTAAACCTGAAGTGAAGCATCGGAATCTATAACTAGTGTCTCAGGAATGGTTCAAATCATAGTTAGTAAGAAGAGTCAGTCCTCTTCTACTTAAGTCGGCATTGTGCCTTTTCTCTTTAATTCCGATGCAATTACTGTGTTCATCGTCAATAAGAAGGTCCAAGGGATACACTAAACCTACAGTGAAGCATCGGAATCTATAACTAGTGTCACAGGAATGGTTCAAAACATAGACATTAAGAAGAGGCAGTCTCCTTGTACTTAAGTCGGCATTGTGCCTTTTCTATTTAATTCCGAGGCAATTTCTGTGTTTCATCGTCAATAAGAAGGTCCAAGGGATACAGTAAACCTGAAGTGAAGCATCGGAATCTATAACTAGTGTCTCAGGAATGATTCAAATCATAGTCAGTAAGAAGAGTCAGTCTTCTTCTACTTAAGTCGGCATTGTGCCTTTTCTCTTTAATTCCGATGCAATTACTGTGTTCATCGTCAATAAGAAGGTCCAAGGGATACAGTAAACCTGAAGTGAAGCATCGGAATCTATAACTAGTGTCTCAGGAATGGTTCAAATCATAGTCAGTAAGAAGAGTCAGTCTTCTTCTACTTAAGTCGGCATTGTGCCTTTTCTCTTTAATTCCGATGCAATTACTGTGTTCATCGTCAATAAGAAGGACCAAGGGATACAGTAAACCTGAAGTGAAGCATCGGAATCTATAACTAGTGTCTCAGGAATGGTTCAAATCATAGTTAGTAAGAAGAGTCAGTCTTCTTCTACTTAAGTCGGCATTGTGTCTTTTCTCTTTAATTCCGATGCAATTACTGTGTTCATCGTCAATAAGAAGGTCCAAGGGATACACTAAACCTACAGTGAAGCATCGGAATCTATAACTAGTGTCACAGGAATGTTTCAAAACATAGACAGTAAGAAGATACGGTCTTCTTGTACTTAAGACGTCATTGTGCCTTTTTGTATTTAATTCCGATGCAATTTCTGTGTTTCATCGTCAATAAGAAGGCCAAGGGATACAGTAAACCTGAAGTGAAGCATCGGAATATATAACTAGTGTCACTGGAATGGTTCAAAACATAGACAGAAAGAAGAGTCAGTCTTCTTGTTCTTATGTCAGCATTGTGCCTTTTGTATTTATTTCCGATGTAATTTCTATGTTTCATCGTCAATAAGAATGTCAGAGGGATGCAGTAAACCTGAAGTGAAGCATCGGAATCTATAACTAGTGTCATAGGAATTGTTCAAAACATAGACAGTAAGAAGAGTCAGTCGGTATTGTGCCTTTTGTATTTAATTCCGATGCAATTTCTGTGTTTCATCGTGAATAAGGTCAGAAAGATACAGTAAACCTGAAGTGAAGCATCGGAATCTATAACTAGTGTCACAGGAATGGTTCAAAACATACTCAGTAAGAAGAGTCAGTCGTTTTGTACTTAAGTCGGCATTATGCTTATTGTATTTGATTCCGATGTAATTTCTGTATTTCATCGTCTATAAGAAGTTCAAAATGATACAGTAAACCTGAAGTGAAGCATCGGAATCAATAACTAGTGTCACAGGAATGGTTCAAAACATAGACAGAAGGAAGAGTCAGTCTTCTTGTACTTAAGTCGGTATTGTGCCTGTTGTATTTCATTCCGATGCAATTTCTGTGTTTCATCGTGAATAAGGTCAGAGGAATATAGTAAACCTGAAGTGAAGCATCGCAATCTATAACTAGTGTCACAGGAATGGTTCAGAACATAGAGAGTACGAAGAGTCAGTCTTCTTGTACTTAAGCCGGCATTTTGCCTTTTGTATTTAATTCCGATGAATTTCAGAGTTTCATCGTCAATAAGAATGTAAAAGGGATACAGTAAACCCGCAGCGAAGCATCGGAATCTATAACTAGTGTAAATGGAATGGTTCAAAACATAGACAGTAAGAAGAGTCAGTCTTCTTGTACTTAAGTCGGCATTGTGCCTTTTTTATTTACTTCCGATGCAATTTCTGTGTTTCATCGTCAATAAGAAGGTCAGAGGGATACAGTAAACCTGAAGTGAAGCATCGGAATCTATAACTAGTGTCTCAGGAATGGTTCAAATCATAGTCAGTAAGAAGAGTCAGTCTTCTTTTACTTAAGTCGGCATTGTGCCTTTTCTATTTAATTCCGAGGCAATTTCCGTGTGTCTTCGTCAATAAGAAGGTCGGAGGGATACAGTAAACCTGAAGTGAAGCATCGGAATCTATAACTAGTGTCACAGGAATGGTTCAAAACATAGTCAGTAAGAAGTCTTCTTGTCCTTAAGTCGGCATTGTGCCTTTTGTATTTAATTCCGGTGCAATTTCTGTGTTTCATCGTCAATAAGAAAGTCAGAGGGATAGAGTAAACCTGAAGTGAGCATCGGAATCTATAACTAGTGTCACAGGAATGGTTCAAAACTTAGTCAGTAAGAAGAATCAGTCTTCTTGTACTTAAGTCGGTCTTGGGACTTTTTTATTTAATTCCGATGCACTTTCTGTGTTTCATCGTCAATAAGAAGGTCAGAGGGATACAGTAAACCTGAAGTGAAGCATTGGAATCTATAACTAGTGTCACAGGAATGGTTCAAAACATAGTAAGAAGAGTCGGTCTACTTGTACTTGAGTCGGCATTGTGCCTTTTGTATTAAATTCCGATGCAATTTCTGTGTTTCATCGTCAATAAGAAGGTCCAAGGGATTCAGTAAACCTGAAGTCAAGCATCGGGATCTATAACTAGTGACACAGGAATTGTTCAAAACATAGACAGTAAGAGGAGTCAGCCTTCTTGTACTTAAGTCGGTATTGTGCCTTTTGAAATTAATTCCGATGCAATTTCTGTGTTTCATCGTGAATAAAGTCAGAGGGATACAGTAAACCTGAAGTGAAGCATCGGAATCTATAACTAGTGTCACAGGAACGTTCAATCGTAGACAGTAGGAAGAGTCAGTCTTCATGTACTTAAGTCGGCATTTTGTCTTTTGTATTTAATTCCAATGCAATTTCGGTGTTTCATCGTCAATAAGAAGTTAAAAGGGATACAGTAAACCTGGAGTGAAGCATCGGAATCTATAACTAGTGTCAATGGAATGATTCAAATTATAGACAATAAGAAGAGTCAGTCTTCTTGTCCTTAAGTCGGCATTGTGCCTTTTGTATTTAATTCCGGTGCAATTTCTGTGTTTCATCGTCAATAGGATGGTCAGAGGGATACAGTAAACCTGAAGTGAAGCATCGGAATCTATAACTAGTGTCACAGGAATGGTTCTAAACATAGTCAGTAAGAAGAGTCAGTCTTCTTGTCCTTAAGTCGGCATTGTGCCTTTTGTATTTAATTCCGATGCAATTTCAGTGTTTCATCGTCAATAAGAAGGTCCAAGGGATACAGTAAACCTGGCGTGAAGCATCGGAATCTATAAAGAGTTTCAATGGAATGATTCAAAACATAGACAGTAAGAAGAGTCAGTCATCTTGTACTTAAGTCGGCATTCTGCCTTTTGTATTTAATTCCGATGCAATTTCTGTGTTTCATCGTCAATAAGAAGGTCAGAGGGATACAGTAACACAGAAGTGAAGCATCGGAATCTATAACTAGTGTCACAGAAATGGTTCAAAACATAGTCAGTAAGAAGAGTCAGTCTTCTTGTACTTCAGTCGGAATTGTGCCTTTTGTGTTTAATTCCGATGCAATTTCTGTGTTTCATCGTGAATAAGAAGGTCAGAGGGATACAGTAAACCTGAAGTGAAAAATCGGAATCGATAACTAGTGTCACATGAATGGTTCAAAACATAGTCAGTAAGAAGAGTCAGTCTTCTTGTCCTTAAGTCAGCATTGTGCCTTTTGTATTTCATTCGGTGCAACTTCTGTGTTTCATCGTCAATACGAAAGTCAGAGGGATACAGTGAACCAGAAGTGAAGCATCGGAATCTATAACTAGTGTCACAGGAATGTTTCAAAACATAGAGAGTAAGATGAGTCAGTCTTCTTCTACTTAAGTCGGCATTGTCTCTTTTGTATTAAATTCCGATGCAATTTCTGTGTTTCATCGTCAATAAGAAGGTCCAAGGGATACAGTAAACCTGAAGTCAAGCATCGGAATTTGTAACTAATGTCACAGCAATGGTTCAAAACATAGACAGTAAGAAGAGTCAATCTTCTTGTACTTAATTCGGCATTGTGCCTTTTCTATTTAATTCCGATACAATATCTGTGTTTCATCGTCAATAAGAAGGTCAGAGGGATAATGTAAACCTCAAGTGAAGCGTCGGAATCTATAACTAGTGTCACATGAATGGTTCAAAACATAGACAGTAAGAAGAGTCAGTTTTCTTGTACTTAAGTATGCATTGTGCCTTTTGTATTTATTTCCGATGCAATTTCTATGTCTCATCGTCAATAAGAATGTCAGAGGGATACAATAAACCTGAAGTGAAGCATCGGAATCTATAACTAGTGTCACAGGAATTGTTCAAAACATAGACAGTAAGAAGAGTCAGTCGGTATTGTGCCTTTTGTATTTAATTCCGATGCAATTTCTGTGTTTCATCGTGAATAAGGTCAGAGGGAGACAGTAAACTTGAAGTGAAGCATCGGAATCTATAACTAGTGGCACAGGAATGGTTCAAAAGATAGTCAGTAAGAAGAGTCAGTCTTTTTGTACTTAAGTCGGCCTTATGCTTTTTGTAATTGATTCCGATGTAATTTCTGTGTTTCATCGTCAATAAGAAGTTCAAAATGATACAGTTAACCTGAAGTGAAGCATCGGAATCAATAACTAGTGTCACAGGAATGGTTCAAAACATAGGCAGTAAGAAGAGTCAGTCTTCTTGCCCTTAAGTCGGCATTGTGCCTTTTGTATTTAATTCCGATGCAATTTCAGTGTTTCATCGTCAATAAGAAGGTCCAAGGGATACAGAAAACCTGGCGTGAAGCATCGGAATCTATAACAAGTGTCAATGGAATGGTTCAAATCATAGTCAGTAAGAACAGTCAGTCTTCTTGTCCTTAAGTCGGCATTGTCCCTTTTGTATTAAATTCCGATGCAATTTCTGTGTTTCATCGTCAATAAGAAGGTCCAAGGGATACAGTAAACCTGAAGTCAAGCATCGGAATTTGTAACTAGTGTCACAGGAATGGTTCAAACATAGACAGTAAGAAGAGTCAATCTTCTTGTACTTAATTCGGCATTGTGCCTTTTCTATTTAATTCCGATGCAATTTCTGTGTTTCATCGTCAATAAGAAGGTCAGAGGGATACAGTAAATCTGAAGTGAAGCGTCGGAATCTATAACTAGTGTCACATGAATGGTTCAAAACATAGACAGTGAGAAGAGTCAGTTTTCTTGTACTTAAGTCAGCATTGTGCCTTTGGTATTTAATTCCGATGCAAATTCTGTGTTTCATCGTCAATAAGAAGGTCAGAAGCATACAGTAAACCTGAAGTGAAGCATCGGAATCTATAATTAGTGACACAGGAATTGTTCAAAACATAGACAGTAAGAAGAGTCAGTCGGTATTGTGCCTTTTGTATTTAATTCCGATGCTATTTCTGTGTTTCATCGTGAATAAGGTCGGAGGGATACAGTAAACCTGAAGTGAAGCATCGGAATCTATAACTAGCGGCAAAGGAATGGTTCAAAACATAGTCAGTAAGAAGAGTCAGTCTTTTTGTACTTAAGTCGGCATTATGCTCTTTGTATTTGATTCCGATGTAATTTCTGTGTTTCATCGTCAATAAGAAGTTCAAAATGATACAGTAAACCTGAAGTGAAGCATCGGAATCAATAACTAGTGTCACAGGAATGGTTCAAAACATAGACATTAAGAAGAGTCAGTCTTCTTGTACTTAAGTCGTTATTGTTCCTTTTGTACTTCATTCCGATGCAATTTCTGTGTTTCATCGTGAATAAGGTCAGAGGGATACAGTAAACCTGAAGTGAAGCATCGGAATCTATAACTAGTGTCACAGGAATGGTTCAAAACATAGACAGTAGGAAGAGTCAGTCTTCTTTTACTTAAGCCGGCATTTTGCCTTTTGTATTTAATTCCGATGCAATTTCAGTGTTTCATCGTCAAAAAGAATTTAAAAGGGATACAGTAAACCTGGAGTGAAGCAAAGGAATCTATAACTAGTATCAATGGAATGGTTCAAAAGATAGACAGTAAGAAGAGTCAGTCTTCATGTCCTTAAGTCGGCATTGTGCCTTTTTTATTTAATTCCGGTGCAATTTCTGTGTTTCATCGTCAATAAGAAGGTCAGAGGGATATACTAAACCTGAAGTGGAGCATCTGAATCTATTACTAGTGTCACAGGAATGGTTCAAAACATAGTCAGTAAGAAGAGTCAGTCTTCTTGTCCTTAAGTCGGCATTGTGCATTTGTATTTAATTCCGATGCAAATTCTGTGTTTCATCGTCAATAAGACGGTCAGACGCATACAGTAAATCTGAAGTGAAGCATCGGAATTTATAACTAGTGTCACAGGAATTGTTCAAAACATAGTCAGTAAGAAAAGTCAGTCTTCTTGTACTTAAGTCGCCATTGTGCTTTTTGTATTTAATTCCGAGGCAAATTCTGTGTTTCATTGTCAATAAGAAGGTCAGAGGGATACAGTCAATCTGAAGTGAAGCTTCGGAATCTATAACTAGTGTCACAGTAATGGTTCAAAACGTAGACAGTAAGAAGAGTCAGTCTTCTTGTACTTAATTCAGCATTGTGCCTTTTCTATTTAATTCCGATGCAATTACTAAGTTTCATCGTCAATAAGAAGGTTAGAGGGATAATGTAAACCTCAAGTGAAGCATCGGAATCTATAACTAGTGTCACATGAATGGTTCAAAACATAGACAGTAACAAGAGTCAGTTTTCTTGTACTTAAGTTAGCATTGTGCCTTTTGTATTTAATTCCGATGCAATTTCTATGGTTCGTCGTCAATAAGAATGTCAGAGGGATACAAAAAACCTGAAGTGAAGCATCGGAATCTATAACTAGTGTCACAGGAATTGTTCAAAACATAGACAGTAAGAAGAGTCAGTCGGTATTGTGCCTTTTGTATTTATTTGCGATGCAATTTCTGTGTTTCATCGTGAATAAGGTCAGAGGGATACAGTAAACCTGAAGTGAAGCATCGGAATCTATAACTAGTGGCACAGGAATGGTTCAAAACATAGTCAGTGAGAAGAGTCAGTCTTTTTGTACTTAAGTCGGCATTATGCTTTTTGTATTTGATTCCGATGTAATATCTGTGTTTCATCGCCAATAAGAAGTTCAAAATGATACAGTAAATCTGAAGTGAAGCATCGGAATCAATAACTAGTGTCACAGGAATGGTTCAAAACATAGACATTAAGAAGAGTCAGTATCCTTGTACTTAAGTCGCCATTGTACTTTTTGTATTTAATTCCGAGGCAATTTCTCTGTTTCATCGACAATAAGACGGTCAGACGCATACAGTAAATCTGAAGTGAAACATCGGAATCTATAACTAGTGTCACAGGAATTGTTCAAAACATAGTCAGTAAGAAAAGTCAGTCTTCTTGTACTTAATTCGCCATTGTGCTTTTTGTATTTAATTCCGAGGCAAATTCTGTGTTTCATCGTCAATAAGAAGGTCAGAGGGATACAGTAAATCTGAAGTGAAGCATCGGAATCTATAACTAGTGTCACAGTAATGGTTCAAAAGGTACACAGTAAGAAGAGTCAGTCTTCTTGTACTTAATTCAGCATTGTGCCTTTTCTATTTAATTCCGATTCAATTTCTAAGTTTCATCGTCAATAATAAGGTCAGAGGGATAATGTAAACCTCAAGTGAAGCATCGGAATCTATAACTAGTGTCACATGAATGGTTCAAAACATAGACAGTAACAAGAGTCAGTTTTCTTGTACTTAAGTTAGCATTGTGCCTTTTGTATTTAATTCCGATGCAATTTCTATGTTTCATCGTCAATAAGAATGTCAGAGGGATACAGTAAACCTGAAGTGAAGCATCGGAATCTGTAACTAGTGTCGCAGGAATTGTTCAAAACATAGACAGTAAGAAGAGTCAGTCGGTATTGTGCCTTTTGTATTTATTTGCGATGCAATATCTGTGTTTCATCGTGAATAAGGTCAGAGGGATACAGTAAACCTGAAGTGAAGCATCGGAATCTATAACTAGTGGCACAGGAATGGTTCAAAACATAGTCAGTAAGAAGAGTCAGTCTTTTTGTAGTTAAGTCGGTATTATGCTTTTTGTATTTGATTCCGATGTAATATCTGTGTTTCATCGCCAATAAGAAGTTCAAAATGATACAGTAAATCTGAAGTGAAGCATCGGAATCAATAACTAGTGTCACAGGAATGGTTCAAAACATAGACATTAAGAAGAGTCAGTCTTCTTGTACTTAAGTCGCCATTGTGCTTTTTGTATTTAATTCCGAGGCAATATCTGTGTTTCATCGTCAATAAGAAGGTCAGAGGGATACAGTAAATCTGAAGTGAAGCATCGGAATCTATAACTAGTGTCACAGTAATGGTACAAAACGTAGACAGTAAGAAGAGTCAGTCTTCTTGTACTTAATTCGGCATTGTGCCTTTTCTATTTAATTCCGATGCAATTTCTAAGTTTCATCGTCAATAAGAAGGTCAGAGGGATAATGTAAACCTCAAGTGAAGCATCGGAATCTATAACTTGTGTCACAGGAATGTTTCAAACATAGGCAGTAAGAAGAGTCAGTTTTCTTGTACTTAAGTCGGCATTGTGCTTTTTGTATTTAATTCCGATGCAAATTCTGTGTTTCATCGTCAATAAGAAGGTCAGAGGCATACAGTAAACCTGAAGTGCAGCATCGGAATCTATAACTAGTGTCACAGGAATTGTTCAAAACATAGACAGTAAGAAGAGTCAGTCGGTATTGTGCCTCTTGTATTTATTTCCGATGCAATTTCTGTGTTTCATCGTGAATAAGGTCAGAGGGATACAGTAAACCTGAAGTGAAAAATCGGAATCTATAACTAGTGGCACAGGAATGGTTCAAAACATAGTCAGTAAGAAGAGTCAGTCTTTTTGTACTTAAGTCGGCATTATGCTTTTTGTATATGATTCCGATGTAATATCTGTGTTTCATCGCCAATAAGAAGTTCAAAATGATACAGTAAATCTGAAGTGAAGCATCGGAATCAATAACTAGTGTCACAGGAATGGTTCAAAACATAGACATTAAGAAGAGTCAGTCTTCTTGTACTTAAGTCGCCATTGTGCTTTTTGTATTTAATTCCGAGGCAATATCTGTGTTTCATCGTCAATAAGAAGGTCAGAGGGATACAGTAAATCTGAAGTGAAGCATCGGAATCTATAACTAGTGTCACAGTAATGGTTCAAAACGTAGACAGTAAGAAGAGTCAGTCTTCTTGTACTTAATTCGGCATTGTGCCTTTTCTATTTAATTCCGATGCAATTTCTAAGTTTCATCGTCAATAAGAAGGTCAGAGGGATAATGTAAACCTCAAGTGAAGCATCGGAATTTATAACTTGTGTCACAGGAATGTTTCAAAACATAGACAGTAAGAAGAGTCAGTTTTCTTGTACTTAAGTCGGCATTGTGCCTTTTGTATTTAATTCCGATGCAAATTCTGTGTTTCATCGTCAATAAGAAGGTCAGAGGCATACAGTAAACCTGAAGTGAAGCATCGGAATCTATAACTAGTGTCACAGGAATTGTTCAAAACATAGACAGTAAGAAGAGTCAGTCGGTATTGTGCCTCTTGTATTTATTTCCGATGCAATTTCTGTGTTTCATCGTGAATTAGGTCAGAGGGATACAGTAAACCTGAAGTGAAGCATCGGAATCTATAACTAGTGGCACAGGAATGGTTCAGTCTTTTTGTACTTAAGTCGGCATTATGCTTTTTGTATTTGATTCCAATGTAATATCTGTGTTTCATCGCCAATAAGAAGTTCAAAATGATACAGTAAATCTGATGTGAAGCATCGGAATCAATAACTAGTGTCACAGGAATGGTTCAAAACATAGACATTAAGAAGAGTCAGTCTTCTTGTACTTAAGTCGCTATTGTTCCTTTTGTATTTCATTCGGATGCAATTTCTGTGTTTCATCGTGAATAAGGTCAGAGGGATACAGTAAACCTGAAGTGAAGCATCGGAATCTATAACTAGGGTCACAGGAATGGTTCAAAACATAGCCAGTAGGAAGAGTCAGTCGTCTTGTACTTAAGCCGGCAATTTGCCTTTTGTAGTTAATTCCGATGCAATTTCAGTGTTTCATCGTCAATAAGAATGTAAAAGGGATACAGTAAACCTGGAGTGAAGCATCGGAATCTATAACTAGTGTCAATGGAATGATTCAAAACATAGACAGTAGGAAGAGTCAGTCTTCTTGTACTTAAGTCGGCATTGTGCCTCTTTTTTAATTCCGGTGCAATTTGTGTGTTTCATCGTCAATAAGAAGGTCAGTGGGATACAGTAAACCTGAAGTGAAGCATCGGAATCTATAACTAGTGTCACAGTAATGGTTCAAAACATAGACTGTACTTAAGTCGGAATTGTGCCTTTTGTATTTAATTCCTATGCAATTTCTGTGTTTCATCGTTAATAAGAAGGTCCAAGGGATACAGTAAACCTGAAGTGAGGCATCGGAATCTATAACTAGTGTCACAGGAATGGTTCAAAACATAGACAGTTGGAAAAGACAGTCATCTTCTACATAAGTCGGCATTGAGCCATTTGTATTTAATTCCGATGCAATTTCTGTGCTTCATCGTCAATAAGAAAATCCAAGGGATACAGTAAACCTGGAGTGAAGCATCGGAATCTATATATAGTGTCAATGGAATGGTTCAAAAAATAGACAGTAAGTAGAGTCAGTCTTCTTGTACTTAGTTCGGCATTGTGCCTTTTGTATTTAATTCCGGTGCAATTTCTGTGTTTCATCGTCAATTAGAAGGTCAGAGGGATACAGTAAAGCTGAAGTGAATCATCGCAATCTATAACTAGTGCCACAGGAATGGTTCAAAACATAGTCAGTAAGAAGAGTCAGTCTTCATGTCCTTAAGTCGGCCTTGTGCCATTTGTATTTAATTCCGATGCAATTTCTGTGTTTCATCGTCAATAAGAAGGTCCTAGGGATACAGTAAACCTGAAGTCAAGGATCGGAATTTATAACTAGTGTCACAGGAATGGTTCAAAACATAGACGGTAAGAAGAGTCAGTCTTCTTGTAGTTAAGTCGGCATTGTGCCTTTTCTATTTCATTCCGATGCTATTTCTGTGTTTCATCGTCAATAAGAAGGTCAGAGGGATACAGTAAACCTGAAGTGAAGCTTCGGAATCTATAAATAGTGTCACAGGCAT
Source organism: Schistocerca serialis cubense (assembly GCF_023864345.2). Classification (NCBI taxonomy): domain Eukaryota; kingdom Metazoa; phylum Arthropoda; class Insecta; order Orthoptera; family Acrididae; genus Schistocerca; species Schistocerca serialis. The sequence goes on along the minus strand of NC_064646.1, from coordinate 544,287,167 downwards.
GGTTCAAAACATAGTCAGTAGGTAGACTCGGTCTTCATGTACTTAAGTCGGCATTGTGCCTTTTGTATTTAATTCCGGTGCAATTTCTGTTGTTCATCGTCAATAAGAAGGTCAGAGGGATACAGTAAACCTGAAGTGAAGCATCGGAATCTATAACTAGTGTCACAGGAATGGTTCAAATCATAGTCAGTAAGAAGAGTCACTCTTCTTGCCCTTAAGTCGGCATTGTGCCTTTTGTATATAATTCCGATGCAATTTCTGTGTTACATCGACAATAAGAAGGTCCAAGGGATACAGTTAACCTGGAGTGAAGCAACGGAATCTATAATTAGTGTCACAGGAATGGTTCAAAACATAGACGGTAAGAAGATACATTCTTCTTGTACTTAAGCCGGCATTGTGCCTTTTCTATGTGATTCCGATGCAATTTCTATGTGTCATCGTCAATAAATGGTCCAAAGGATACAGTAAACCTGAAGTGAAGAATCGGAATCTGTAACTAGTGTCACAGGAATGGTTCAAAACAAAGACAGTAAGAAGAGTCAGTCTTCTTGTACTTAAGTCGGCATTCTGCCTTTTGTATTTAATTCCGATGCAATTTCTGTGTTTCATCGTCAATAAGAAGGTCAGAGGGATATAGTAACCCTGAACTGAAGCATCGGAATCTATAACTAGTGTCACAGAAAAGGTTCTAAACATAGTCAGTGAGAAGAGTCAGTCTTCTTGTACTTAAGTCGGCATTGTGCCTTTTGTATCTAATTCCGACGCAATTTCTGTGTTTCATCGTCAATAAGAAGGTCAGAGGGATACAGTAAACCTGAAGTGAAGCAACGGAATCAATAACTAGTGTCACAGGAATGGTTCAAAACATAGACAGTAAGAAGAGTCAGTCTTCTTGTCTTGAGTCGGCATTGTGTCTTTTGTATTAAATTCCGATGCAATTTCTGTGTTTCATCGTGAATAAGAAGGTCCAAATGATACAGTAAACCTGAAGTGAAGCATCGGAATCTGTAACTAGTGTCACAGGAATGGTTCAAAACATACACAGTAAGAAGAGTCAGTCTTCTTGTACTTAAGTCGGCATTGTGCCTTTTGTATTTAATTCCGATGCGATTTCTGTGTTCCAACGTCAATAAGAAGGTCAGAGGGATACAGTGAACCTGAAGTGAAGCATCGGAATCTATAACTAGTGTCACAGGAATGGTTCAAAACATAGTCAGTTAGAAGAGTCAGTCTGTTTAACCTTAAGTCGGCATTGTGCCTTTTGTATTTAATTCCGATGCAATTTCTGTGTGTCATCGTCAATTAATGGTCCCAAGGATACAGTAAACCTGAAGTGAAGCATCGGAATCTATAACTAGTGTCACAGGAATGGTTCAAAACATAGTCAGAAAGAAGAGTCAGTCTCTTGTACATAAGTCGGCATTGTGCCTTTTGTATTTAATTCCGATGCAATTACTGTTTTTCATCGTCAATAAGAAGGTCCAAGGAATACAGTAAAACTGAAGTCAAGCATCGGAATCTATAACTAGTGTCACAGGAATGGTTCAAAACATAGACAGTAAGAAGAGTCAGTCTTCTTTTACTTGAGTCGGCATTGTGACTTTTCTATTTAATTCCGATGCAATTTCTGTGTTTCGTCGTCAATAAGAAGGTCAGAGGGATACAGTAAACCTGGAGTGAAGCATCGGAATCTATAACTAGTGTCACAGGAATGGTTCAAAACATATTCAGTGAGAAGAGTCAGTCTTCTTGTACTTAAGTCGGCATTGTGCTTTGTGTATTTAATTCCGATGCAATTTCTGTGTTTCATCGTCAATAAGAAGGTCGGAGGGATACAGAAAACCTGAAGTGAAGCATCGGAATCTATAACTAGTGTCACAGGAATGGTTCAAAACATAGACAGTAAGAAGAGTCAGTCTTTTTGTACTTAAGTCGGCATTGTGCCTTTTGTATTTAATTCCGATGCAATTTCTGTGTTTCATCGTCAATAAGAAGTTCCAAGGTATACAGTAAACCTGAAGTGAAGCATCGGACTCTATAACTAGTGTCACAGAAATGGTTCAAAACATAGACAGTAGGAAGAGTCAGTCTTCTTGTACTTAAGTCGGCATTTTGCCTTTTGTATTTAATTCCGATGCAATTTTTGTGTTTTATCGTCAATATGAAGATCAAAGAGATACAGTAAACCTGAAGTGAAGCATCGGAATCTATAACTAGTGTCACAGGAATGGATCAAAACATAGTCAGTAAGAAGAGTCAGTCTTCTTGTACTTAAGTCGGCATTGTGCCTTTTGTATTTAATTCCGATGCAATTTCTGTGTTTCATCATCAATAAGACGGTGATAGGGATACAGTTAACCTTGTGTGTAGCATCGGAATCTATAACTAGTGTCACAGGAATGGTACAAAACATAGACAGTAAGAAGAGTCAGTCCTCTTGTACTTAAGTCGGCATTGTGCCTTTTCTAATTAATTCCGATGCAATTTCTGTGTTTCATCGTCTGTAAGAATGTCCAATGGATACAGTAAACCTGGAGTGAAGCATCGGAATCTATAACTAGTGTCACAGGAATGGTTCAAGACATAGACAGTAAGAAGAGTCAGTCTTCTTGTACTTATGTCGGCATTGTTTCTTTTGTATTTAATTCCGAATCAATTTCTGTGTTTCATGGTCAACTGGAAGGTCCAAGGGATACAGTAAACCTGAAGTGAAGCATCGGAATCCATAACTCGTGTAACGGGAATGGTCCAAAACATAGGCAGTAGGAAGAGTCAGTCTTCTTTACTTAAGTCGGCATTGTGCCTTTTGTATTTAATGCCGATGCAATTTCTGTGTTTCTCGTCAATAAGAAGGTCCGAGGGATACAGTAACCTAAAGTGAAGCATCGGAATATATAACTAGTGTCACAGGAATGGTTCAAAATATAGACAGTAAGAAGAGTCAGTCTTCTTGTACTTAAGTCGGTATTGTTCCTTTTGTATTTAATTCCGATGCAATTTCTGTGTTTCATCGTCAATAAGGTCAGAGGGATACATTAAACCTGAAGTGAAGCATCGGAATCTATCACTAGTGTCACAGGTATCGTTCATAACATAGACAGTAGGAAGAGTCAGTCTACTTGTACTTAAGTCGGCATTGTGCCTTTTGTATTTAATTCCGATGCAATTTCTGTGTTTCATCGTCTGTATGAATGTCCAATGGATACAGTAAACCTAAAGTGAAGCATCGGAATCCAAAACTAGTGTCACAGGAACGGTTGAAATCATAGACAGCAGGAAGAGTCAGTGTTCTTGTACTTAAGTCGGCATTGTGCCTTGTGAATTTAATTCCGTTGCAATTTCTGTGTTTCATCGTCAATAGGAAGGTCCAAGGGATACAGTAGACCTGAAGTGAAGCATCGGAATCTATAACTAGTGTCACAAAAATGGTTCCAAACATAGTCAGTAAGTATAGTCAGTCTTCTTGTACTTAAGTCGGCATTGTGCCTTTTCTACTTAATTCCGATGCAATTTCTGTGTTTCATCGTCAATACGAAGGTCCAAGGGATACAATAAACCTGGAGTGAAGCATCGGAATCTATAACTAGTGTCAATGGAATGGTTCAAAACATAGACAGTAAGAAGAGTCAGTCTTCCTGTACTTAAGTCGGCATTGTGCCTTTTCTATTGAATTCCGATGCAATTTCTGTGTTTCATCGTCAATTAGAAGGTCAGAGGGATACAGTAAACCTGAAGTGAAGCACCGGAATCTATAACTAGTGTCACAGGAATGATTCAAAAGATAGTCAGTAAGAAGAGTCAGTCTTCTTGTCCTTAAGTCGGCATTGTGCCTTTTGTATATAATTCCGACCCAATTTCTGTGTTTCATCGTCAATAAGAAGGTCCAGGGGATACAGTAAACCTGGAGTGAAGCAACGGAATCTATAACTAGTGTCACAGTAAAGGTTCAAAACATAGACTGTAAGCAGCGTCAGTCTTCTTGTACTTAAGTCGGCATTGTGCCTTTTGTATTTAATTCCGATGCAATTTCTGTGTTTCATCGTCAATAAGGTCAGGGGGATACAATAAACCTGAAGTGAAGCATCGGAATCTATAACTAGTGTCACAGGAACCGTTCATATCATAGACAGTAGGAAGAGTCAGTCTTCTTGTCCGTAGGTCGGCATTGTGCCTTTTGTATTTAATTCCGTTGCAATTTCTGTGTTTCATCGTCAATAAGAAGGTCCAAGGGATACAGTAAACCTGGAGTGTAGCACCGGAATCTATAACTAGTGTCACAGGGAATGGTTCAAAACATAGACAGTAAGAAGAGTCGGTCTTCATGTACTTAAGTCGGCATTGTGCCTTTTGTATTTAATTCCGATGCAATTTCTGTGTTTCATCGTCAGTAAGAAGGTCCAAGAGATACAGTAAACCTGAAGTGAAGCATCGGAATCTATAACTAGTGTCACAAAAATGGTTCCAAACATAGTCAGTAAGAAGAGTCAGTCTTCTTGTACTTAAGTCGGCATTGTGCCTTTTCTACTTAATTCCGATGCAATTTCTGTGTTTCATCGTCAATAAGAAGTTCCAAGGGATACAATAAACCTGGAGTGAAGCATCGGAATCTATAACTAGTGTCAATGGAATGGTTCAAAACATAGACAGTAAGAAGAGTCAGTCTTCCTGTACTTAAGTAGGCATTGTGCCTTTTCTATTGAATTCCGATGCAATTTCTATGTTTCATCGTCAATAAGAAGGTCAGAGGGATACAGTAAAACTGAAGTGAAGCATCGGAATCTATAACTAGTGTCACAGGAATGGTTCAAAAGATAGTCAGTAAGAAGAGTCAGTCTTCTAGTCCTTAAGTCGGCATTGTGCCTTTTGTATTTAATTCCGACCCAATTTCTGTGTTTCATCGTCAATAAGAAGGTCCAGGGGATACAGTAAACCTAAAGTGAAGCATAGGAATCTATAACTAGTGTCACAGGAATGGTTCAAAACATAGACAGTAAGAAGAGTCAGTCTTCTTGTACTTAAGTCGGCATTGTGCCTTTTCTATTAAATTCCGATGCAATTTCTGTGTTTCATCGTCAATAAGAAGGTCCAAATGATACAGTAAACCTGAAGTGAAGCATCGGAATCTATAACTAGTGTCACAGGAATGGTTCAAATCATAGTCTGTAAGAAGAGTCAGTCTTCTTGTCCGTAGGTCGGCATTGTGCCTTTTGTATTTAATTCCGTTGCAATTTCTGTGTTTCATCGTCAATAAGAAGGTCCAAGGGATACAGTAAACCTGGAGTGTAGCACCGGAATCTATAACTAGTGTCACAGGGAATGGTTCAAAACATAGACAGTAAGAAGAGTCGGTCTTCATGTACTTAAGTCGGCATTGTGCCTTTTGTATTTCATTCCGATGCAATTTCTGTGTTTCATCGTCAATAAGAAGGTCCAAAAGATACAGTAAACCTGAAGTGAATCATCGGAATCTATAACTAGTGTCACAAAAATGGTTCCAAACATAGTCAGTAAGAAGAGTCAGTCTTCTTGTACTTAAGTCGGCATTGTGCCTTTTCTACTTAATTCCGATGCAATTTCTGTGTTTCATCGTCAATAAGATGGTCCAAGGGATACAATAAACCTGGAGTGAAGCATCGGAATCTGTAACTAGTTTCAATGGAATGGTTCAAACATAGACAGTAAGAAGAGTCAGTCTTCTTGTACTTAAGTCGACATAGTGCCTCTTTATTTAATTCTGATGCAATTTCTGTGTTTCATCGGCAATAAGGTCAGAGGGATACAGTAAACCTGAAGTGAAGCATCGGAATCTATAACTAGAGTCACAGGAGTGTTTCAAATCATAGTCAGTAAGAAGAGTCAGTCTTCTTGTAATTAAGTCGGTGGTTGAAACATAGTCAGTAAGAAGAGTCAGTCTTCTTGTACTTAAGTCGGCATTGTGCCTTTTCTATTTAATTCCGATGCAATTTCTGTGTTTCATCGTCAATAAGAAGGTCCAAGGGTTACAGTAAGCCGGGAGTGAAGCATCGGAATCTATAACTAGTGTCACAGGAATGGTTCAAAACATAGACAGTAAGAAGAGTCAGTCTTCTTGTACTTATGTCGACATTGTGCCTTTTGTATTTAATTCCGATGCAATATCTGTGTGTCATCGTCAATAAGAAAGTCCAAGGTATACAGTAAACCTGAAGTAAGCATCGGAATCTATAACTAGTGTCACAGCAATGGTTCAAACTATAATCACTAAGAAGAGTCAGTCTTCTTGTACTTAAGTCGGCATTGTGCCTTTTGTATTTAATTCCGATGCAATTTCTGTGTTTCATCGTCAATAAGGTCAGAGGGATACAATAAACCTGAAGTGAAGCATCGGAATCTATAACTAGTGTCACAGGAACCGTTCATAACATAGACAGTATGAAGAGTCAGTCTTCTTGTACTTAAGTCGGCATTGTGCCTTTTGTGTTTAATTCCGATGCAATTTCTGTGTCTCATCGTCAATAAGAAGGTCAGAGGAATACAGTAAACCTAAAGTGAAGCATAGGAATCTATAACTAGTGTCACAGGAATGGTTCAAAACATAGACAGTAAGAAGAGTCAGTCTTCTTGTACTTAAGTCGGCATTGTGCCTTTTCTATTAAATTCCGATGCAATTTCTGTGTTTCATCGTCAATAAGAAGGTCCAAATGATACAGTGAACCTGAAGTGAAGCATCGGAATCTATAACTAGTGTCACAGGAATGGTTCAAATCATAGTCTGTAAGAAGAGTCAGTCTTCTTGTCCGTAGGTCGGCATTGTGCCTTTTGTATTTAATTCCGTTGCAATTCCTGTGTTTCATCGTCAATAAGAAGGTCCAAGGGATACAGTAAACCTGGAGTGTAGCACCGGAATCTATAACTAGTGTCACAGGGAATGGTTCAAAACATAGACAGTAAGAAGAGTCGGTCTTCATGTACTTAGGTCGGCATTGTGCCTTTTGTATTTAATTCCGATGCAATTTCTGTGTTTCATCGTCAATAAGAAGGTCCAAAAGATACAGTAAACCTGAAGTGAATCATCGGAATCTATAACTAGTGTCACAAAAATGGTTCCAAACATAGTCCGTAAGAAGAGTCAGTTTTCTTGTACTTAAGTCGGCATTGTGCTTTTTCTACTTAATTCCGATGCAATTTCTGTGTTTCATCGTCAATAGGATGGTCCAAGGGATACAATAAACCTGGAGTGAAGCATCGGAATCTGTAACTAGTTTCAATGGAATGGTTCAAACATAGACAGTAAGAAGAGTCAGTCTTCTTGTACTTAAGTCGACATAGTGCCTCTTTATTTAATTCTGATGCAATTTCTGTGTTTCATCGGCAATAAGGTCAGAGGGATACAGTAAACCTGAGGTGAAGCATCGGAATCTATAACTAGAGTCACAGGAGTGTTTCAAATCATAGTCAGTAAGAAGAGTCAGTCTTCTTGTACTTAAGTCGGTGGTTGAAACATAGTCAGTAAGAAGAGTCAGTCTTCTTGTACTTAAGTCGGCATTGTGCCTTTTCTATTTAATTCCGATGCAATTTCTGTGTTTCATCGTCAATAAGAAGGTCCAAGGGTTACAGTAAGCCGGGAGTGAAGCATCGGAATCTATAACTAGTGTCACAGGAATGGTTCAAAACATAGACAGTAAGAAGAGTCAGTCTTCTTGTACTTATGTCGACATTGTGCCTTTTGTATTTAATTCCGATGCAATATCTGTGTGTCATCGTCAATAAGAATGTCCAAGGTATACAGTAAACCTGAAGTAAGCATCGGAATCTATAACTAGTGTCACAGCAATGGTTCAAACTATAATCACTAAGAAGAGTCAGTCTTCTTGTACTTAAGTCGACATTGTGCCTTTTCTATTTAATTCCGATGCAATTTCTGTGTTTCATCGGCAATAAGGTCAGAGGGATACAGTAAACCTGAAGTGAAGCATCGGAATCTATAACTAGAGTCACAGGAATGTTTCAAAACATAGTCAGTAAGAAGAGTCAGTCTTCATGTCCTTAAGTCGGCATTGTGCCTTTTGTATTTAATTCCGATGCAATTTCTGTGTTTCATCGGCAATAAGGTCAGAGGGATACAGTAAATCTGAAGTGATGCATCAGAATCTATAACTAGTGTCACAGGAATGGTTCAAAACATAGACAGTAAGAAGAGTCAGTCTTCTTGTACTTAAGTCGACAATGAGCCTTTTCTATTTAATTCCGATGCAATTTCTGTGTTTCATCGTCAATAAGAATGTCCAAGGTATACAGTAAACCTGAAGAAAAGCATCGGAATCTATAACTAGTGTCACAGCAATGGTTCAATATATAATCACTAAGAAGAGTCAGTCTTCTTGTACTTAAGTCGACATTGTGCCTTTTCTATTTAATTCCGATGCAATTTCTGTGTTTCATCGTCAATAAGAAGGTCCAAGGGATACAGTAAACCTGGAGTGAAGCATCGGAATCTATAACTAGTGTCACAGGAATGGTTCAAAACATAGACAGTAAGAAGAGTCAGTCTTCTTGTACTTAAGTCGGCATTGTGAGTTTTCTTTTTAATTCCGATGCAATTTCTGTGTTTCATCGTCAATAAGAAGGTCAGAGGGATACAGTTAACCTGAAGTGATGCATCGAAATCTATAACTAGTGTCACAGGATTGGTTCAAAACATAGACAGTAAGAAGAGTCAGTGTTCGTGTACTAAAGTTGGCATTTTGCCTTTTGTATTTAAATCCAATGCTATATCTGTGTGTCACCGTCAATAACAAGGTCCAAGGGATACATTAAACCTGAAGTGAAGCATCGGAATCTATAACTATTGTCACCGGAATGGTTCAAACTATTATCAGTAAGAAGAGTCAGTCCTCTTGTACTTAAGTCGGCATTGTGTCTTTTCTATTTCATTCCGAGTCAGTTTCTGTGTTTCATCGTCAATAAGAAGTTCCAAGGGATACAGTAAACCTGGAGTGAAGCATTGGAATCAATAACTAGTATCACAGGAATGGTTGAAACATAGACAGTAAGAAGAGTCAGTCTTCTTGTACTTAAGTCGGCATTGCGCCTTTTGTATTTAATTCCGATGCAATTTCTGTGTTTCAACATCAATAAGAAGGTCAGAGGGATACAGTAAACCTGAAGTGAAGCATCGGAATCTATAACTAGAGTTACAGGAATGTTTCAAAACATAGTCAGTAAGAAGAGTCAGTCTTCATGTCCTTAAGTCGGCATTGTGCCTTTTTTATTAAATTCCGATGCAAATTCTGTGTTTCATCGTCAATAAGAAGGTCCAAGGGATACAGTAAACCTGGAGTGAAGCATCGGAATCAATAACTAGTATCACAGGAATGGTTGAAACATAGACAGTAAGAAGAGTCAGTCTTCTTGTACTTAAGTCGGCATTGCGCCTTTTGTATTTAATTCCGATGCAATTTCTGTGTTTCAACCTCAATAAGAAGGTCAGAGGGATACAGTAACCCTGAAGTGAAGCATCGGAATCTATAACTAGTGTCACAGGAATGGTTCAAAACATAGTCAGTTAGAAGAGTCAGTCTGTTTATCCTTAAGTCGGCATTGTGCCTTTTGTATAAAATTCCGATGCAATTTCTGTGTGTCATCGTCAATAAATGGTCCAAAGGATACAGTAAACCTGAAGTGAAGCATCGGAATCTATAACTAGTGTCACAGGAATGGTTCAAATCATAGTCAGAAAGAACAGTCAGTCTCTTGTACATAAGTCGGCATTGTGCCTTTTGTATTTAATTCCGATGCAATTACTGTGTTTCATCGTCAATAAGAAGGTCCAAGGGATACAGTAAAACTGAAGTCAAGCATCGGAATCTATTACTAGTGTCACAGGAATGGTCAAATCATAGACAGTAAGATGAGTCAGTCTTCTTTTACTTGAGTCGGCATTGTGACTTTTCTATTTAATTCCGATGCAATTTCTGTGTTTCGTCGTCAATAAGAAGGTCAGAGGGATACAGTAAACCTGGAGTGAAGCATCGGAATCTATAACTAGTGTCACAGGAATGGTTCAAAACATATTCAGTGAGAAGAGTCAGTCTTCTTGTACTTAAGTCGGCATTGTGCTTTGTGTATTTAATTCCGATGCAATTTCTGTGTTTCATCGTCAATAAGAAGGTCAGAGGGATACAGAATACCTGAAGTGAAGCATCGGAATCTATAACTAGTGTCACAGGAATGGTTCAAAACATAGACAGTAAGAAGAGTCAGTCTTTTTGTACTTAAGTCGGCATTGTGCCTTTTGTATTTAATTCCGATGCAATTTCTGTGTTTCATCGTCAATAAGAAGTTCCAAGGTATACAGTAAACCTGAAGTGAAGCATCGGACTCTATAACTAGTGTCACAGAAATGGTTCAAAACATAGACAGTAGGAAGAGTCAGTCTTCTTGTACTTAAGTCGGCATTTTGCCTTTTGTATTTAATTCCCATGCAATTTTTGTGTTTTATCGTCAATATGAAGGTCAAAGAGATACAGTAAACCTGAAGTGAAGCATCGGAATCTATAACTAGTGTCACAGGAATGGATCAAAATATAGTCAGTAAGAAGAGTCAGTCTTCTTGTACTTAAGTCGGCATTGTGCCTTTTGTATTTAATTCCGATGCAATTTCTGTGTTTCATCATCAATAAGACGGTGATAGGGATACAGTAAACCTTGTGTGTAGCATCGGAATCTATAACTAGTGTCACAGGAATGGTACAAAACATAGACAGTAAGAAGAGTCAGTCCTCTTGTACTTAAGTCGGCATTGTGCCTTTTCTAATTAATTCCGATGCAATTTCTGTGTTTCAACGTCTGTAAGAATGTCCAATGGATACAGTAAACCTGGAGTGAAGCATCGGAATCTATAACTAGTGTCACAGGAATGGTTCAAGACATAGACAGTAAGAAGAGTCAGTCTTCTTGTACTTATGCCGGCATTGTGTCTTTTGTATTTAATTCCGAATCAATTTCTGTGTTTCATGGTCAACTGGAAGGTCCAAGGGATACAGTAAACCTGAAGTGAAGCATCTGAATCTATAACTCGTGTAACGGGAATGGTTCAAAACATAGACAGTAGGAAGAGTCAGTTTTCATTACTTAAGTCGGCATTGTGCCGTTTGTATTTAATGCCGATGCAATTTCTGTGTTTCTCGTCAATAAGAAGGTTCGAGGGATACAGTAACCTAAAATGAAGCATCGGAATATATAACTAGTGTCACAGGAATGGTTCAAAATATAGACAGTAAGAAGAGTCAGTCTTCTTGTACTTAAGTCGGTATTGTTCCTTTTGTATTTAATTCCGATGCAATTTCTGTGTTTCATCGTCAATAAGGTCAGAGGGATACATTAAACCTGAACTGAAGCATCGGGATCTATCACTAGTGTCACAGGTATCGTTCATAACATAGACAGTAGGAAGAGTCAGTCTTCTTGTACTTAAGTCGGCATTGTGCCTTTTGTATTTAATTCCGATGCAATTTCTGTGTTTCATCGTCTGTATGAATGGCCAATGGATACAGTAAACCTAAAGTGAAGCATCGGAATATAAAACTAGTGTCACAGGAACGGTTCATATCATAGACAGCAGGAAGAGTCAGTGTTCTTGTACTTAAGTCGGCATTGTGCCTTGTGAATTTAATTCCGTTGCAATTTCTGTGTTTCATCGTCAATAGGAAGGTCCAAGGGATACAGTAAACCTAAAGTGAAGCATAGGAATCTATAACTAGTGTCACAGGAATGGTTCAAAACATAGACAGTAAGAAGAGTCAGTCTTCTTGTACTTAAGTCGGCATTGTGCCTTTTCTATTTAATTCCGATGCAATTTCTGTGTTTCATCGTCAATAAGAAGGTCCAAATGATACAGTAAACCTGAAGTGAAGCATCGGAATCTATAACTAGTGTCACAAGAATGGTTCAAATCATAGTCTGTAAGAAGAGTCAGTCTTCTTGTCCGTAGGTCGGCATTGTGCCTCTTGTATTTAATTCCGTTGCAATTTCTGTGTTTCATCGTCAATAAGAAGGTCCAAGGGATACAGTAAACCTGGAGTGTCGCACCGGAATCTATAACTAGTGTCACAGGGAATGGTTCAAAACATAGACAGTAAGAAGAGTCGGTCTTCATGTACTTAAGTCGGCATTGTGCCTTTTGTATTTAATTCCGATGCAATTTCTGTGTTTCATCGTCAGTAAGAAGGTCCAAGAGATACAGTAAACCTGAAGTGAAGCATCGGAATCTATAACTAGTGTCACAAAAATGGTTCCAAACATAGTCAGTAAGTAGAGTCAGTCTTCTTGTACTTAAGTCGGCATTGTGCCTTTTCTACTTAATTCCGATGCAATTTCTGTGTTTCATCGTCAATAAGAAGGTCCAAGGGATACAATAAACCTGGAGTGAAGCATCGGAATCTATAACTAGTGTCAATGGAATGGTTCAAAACATAGACCGTAAGAAGAGTCAGTCTTCCTGTACTTAAGTCGGCATTGTGCCTTTTCTATTGAATTCCGATGCAATTTCTGTGTTTCATCGTCAATAAGAAGGTCCAAGGGATACAGTAAACCTGGAGTGTAGCACCGGAATCTATAACTAGTGTCACAGGGAATGGTTCAAAACATAGACAGTAAGAAGAGTCGGTCTTTATGTACTTAAGTCGGCATTGTGCCTTTTGTATTTAATTCCGATGCAATTTCTGTGTTTCATCGTCAATAAGGAGGTCCAAAAGATACAGTAAACCTGAAGTGAAGCATCGGAATCTATAACTAGTGTCACAAAAATGGTTCCAAACATAGTCAGTAAGAAGAGTCAGTCTTCTTGTACTTAAGTCGGCATTGTGCCTTTTCTACTTAATTCCGATGCAATTTCTGTGTTTTATCGTCAATAAGATGGTCCAAGGGATACAATAAACCTGGAGTGAAGCATCGGAATCTGTAACTAGTTTCAATGGAATGGTTCAAACATAGACAGTAAGAAGAGTCAGTCTTCTTGTACTTAAGTCGACATAGTGCCTCTTTATTTAATTCTGATGCAATTTCTGTGTTTCATCGGCAATAAGGTCAGAGGGATACAGTAAACCTGAAGTGAAGCATCGGAATCTATAACTAGAGTCACAGGAGTGTTTCAAATCATAGTCAGTAAGAAGAGTCAGTCTTCTTGTACTTAAGTCGGTGGTTGAAACATAGTCAGTAAGAAGAGTCAGTCTTCTTGTACTTAAGTCGGCATTGTGCCTTTTCTATTTAATTCCGATGCAATTTCTGTGTTTCATCGTCAATAAGAAGGTCCAAGGGTTACAGTAAGCCTGGAGTGAAGCATCGGAATCTATAACTAGTGTCACAGGAATGGTTCAAAACATAGACAGTAAGAAGAGTCAGTCTTCTTGTACTTATGTCGACATTGTGCCTTTTGTATTTAATTCCGATGCAATATCTGTGTGTCATCGTCAATAAGAATGTCCAAGGTATACAGTAAACCTGAAGTAAGCATCGGAATCTATAACTAGTGTCACAGCAATGGTTCAAACTATAATCACTAAGAAGAGTTAGTCTTCTTGTACTTAAGTCGACATTGTGCCTTTTCTATTTAATTCCGATGCAATTTCTGTGTTTCATCGGCAATAAGGTCAGAGGGATACAGTAAACCTGAAGTGAAGCATCGGAATCTATAACTAGCGTCACAGGAGTGTTTCAAATCATAGTCAGTAAGAAGAGTCAGTCTTCTTGTCCTTAAGTCGGCATTGTGCCTTTTGTATTGAACTCTGATGCAATTTCTGTGTTTCATCGGCAATAAGGTCAGAGGGATACAGTAAACCTGAAGTGAAGCTTCGGAATCTATAACTAGAGTCACAGGAATGTTTCAAAACATAGTCAGTAAGAAGAGTCAGTCTTCATGTCCTTAAGTCGGCATTGTGCCTTTTGTATTTAATTCCGATGCAATTTCTGTGTTTCATCGGCAATAAGGTCAGAGGGATACAGTAAATCTGAAGTGATGCATCGGAATCTATAACTAGTGTCACAGGAATGGTTCAAAACATAGACAGTAAGAAGTGTCAGTCTTCTTGTACTTAAGTCGACAATGAGCCTTTTCTATTTAATTCCGATGCAATTTCTGTGTTTCATCGTCAATAAGAATGTCCAAGGTATACAGTAAACCTGAAGAAAAGCATCGGAATCTATAACTAGTGTCACAGCAATGGTTCAATATATAATCACTAAGAAGAGTCAGTCTTCTTGTACTTAAGTCGACATTGTGCCTTTTCTATTTAATTCCGATGCAATTTCTGTGTTTCATCGTCAATAAGAAGGTCCAAGGGATACAGTAAACCTGGAGTGAAGCATCGGAATCTATAACTAGTGTCACAGGAATGGTTCAAAACATAGACAGTAAGAAGAGTCAGTCTTCTTGTACTTAAGTCGGCATTGTGAGTTTCCTTTTTAATTCCGATGCAATTTCTGTGTTTCATCGTCAATAAGAAGGTCAGAGGGATACAGTTAACCTGAAGTGAAGCAACGAAATCTATAACTAGTGTCACAGGATTGGTTCAAAACATAGACAGTAAGAAGAGTCAGTGTTCGTGTACTAAAGTTGGCATTTTGCCTTTTGTATTTAAATCCAATGCTATATCTGTGTGTCACCGTCAATAACAAGGTCCAAGGGATACATTAAACCTGAAGTGAAGCATCGGAATCTATAACTATTGTCACCGGAATGGTTCAAACTATTATCAGTAAGAAGAGTCAGTCCTCTTGTACTTAAGTCGGCATTGTGTCTTTTCTATTTCATTCCGATGCAGTTTCTGTGTTTCATCGTCAATAAGAAGTTCCAAGGGATACAGTAAACTTGGAGTGAAGCATTGGAATCAATAACTAGTATCACAGGAATGGTTGAAACATAGACAGTAAGAAGAGTCAGTCTTCTTGTACTTAAGTCGGCATTGCGCCTTTTGTATTTAATTCCGACGCAATTTCTGTGTTTCAACATCAATAAGAAGGTCAGAGGGATACAGTAAACCTGAAGTGAAGCATCGGAATCTATAACTAGAGTCACAGGAATGTTTCAGAACATAGTCAGTAAGAAGAGTCAGTCTTCATGTCCTTAAGTCGGCATTGTGCCTTTTTTATTAAATTCCGATGCAATTTCTGTGTTTCATCGTCAATAAGAAGGTCCAAGGGATACAGTAAACCTGGAGTGAAGCATCGGAATCAATAACTAGTACACAGGAATGGTTGAAACATAGACAGTAAGAAGAGTCAGTCTTCTTGTACTTAAGTCGGCATTGCGCCTTTTGTATTTAATTCCGATGCAATTTCTGTGTTTCAACCTCAATAAGAAGGTCAGAGGGATACAGTAACCCTGAAGTGAAGCATCGGAATCTATAACTAGTGTCACAGGAATGGTTCAAAACATAGTCAGTTAGAAGAGTCAGTCTGTTTATCCTTAAGTCGGCATTGTGCCTTTTGTATAAAATTCCGATGCAATTTCTGTGTGTCATCGTCAATAAATGGTCCAAAGGATACAGTAAACCTGAAGTGAAGCATCGGAATCTATAACTAGTGTCACAGGAATGGTTCAAATCATAGTCAGAAAGAACAGTCAGTCTCTTGTACATAAGTCGGCATTGTGCCTTTTGTATTTAATTCCGATGCAATTACTGTGTTTCATCGTCAATAAGAAGGTCCAAGGGATACAGTAAAACTGAAGTCAAGCATCGGAATCTATAACTAGTGTCACAGGAATGGTCCAAATCATAGACAGTAAGATGAGTCAGTCTTCTTTTACTTGAGTCGGCATTGTGACTTTTCTATTTAATTCCGATGCAATTTCTGTGTTTCGTCGTCAATAAGAAGGTCAGAGGGATACAGTAAACCTGGAGTGAAGCATCGGAATCTATAACTAGTGTCACAGGAATGATTCAAAACATATTCAGTGAGAAGAGTCAGTCTTCTTGTACTTAAGTCGGCATTGTGCTTTGTGTATTTAATTCCGATGCAATTTCTGTGTTTCATCGTCAATAAGAAGGTCAGAGGGATACAGAATACCTGAAGTGAAGCATCGGAATCTATAACTAGTGTCACAGGAATGGTTCAAAACATAGACAGTAAGAAGAGTCAGTCTTTTTGTACTTAAGTCGGCATTGTGCCTTTTGTATTTAATTCCGATGCAATTTCTGTGTTTCATCGTCAATAAGAAGTTCCAAGGTATACAGTAAACCTGAAGTGAAGCATCGGACTCTATAACTAGTGTCACTGAAATGGTTCAAAACATAGACAGTAGGAAGAGTCAGTCTTCTTGTACTTAAGTCGGCAATTTGCCTTTTGTATTTAATTCCCATGCAATTTTTGTGTTTTATCGTCAATATGAAGGTCAAAGAGATACAGTAAACCTGAAGTGAAGCATCGGAATCTATAACTAGTGTCACAGGAATGGATCAAAACATAGTCAGTAAGAAGAGTCAGTCTTCTTGTACTTAAGTCGGCATTGTGCCTTTTGTATTTAATTCCGATGCAATTTCTGTGTTTCATCATCAATAAGACGGTGATAGGGATACAGTAAACCTTGTGTGTAGCATCGGAATCTATAACTAGTGTCACAGGAATGGTACAAAACATAGACAGTAAGAAGAGTCAGTCCTCTTGTACTTAAGTCGGCATTGTGCCTTTTCTAATTAATTCCGATGCAATTTCTGTGTTTCATCGTCTGTAAGAATGTCCAATGGATACAGTAAACCTGGAGTGAAGCATCGGAATCTATAACTAGTGTCACAGGATTGGTTCAAGACATAGACAGTAAGAAGAGTCAGTCTTCTTGTACTTATGCCGGCATTGTGTCTTTTGTATTTAATTCCGAATCAATTTCTGTGTTTCATGGTCAACTGGAAGGTCCAAGGGATACAGTAAACCTGAAGTGAAGCATCGGAATCTATAACTCGTGTAACGGGAATGGTTCAAAACATAGACAGTAGGAAGAGTCAGTTTTCATTACTTAAGTCGGCATTGTGCCGTTTGTATTTAATGCCGATGCAATTTCTGTGTTTCTCGTCAATAAGAAGGTCCGAGGGATACAGTAAACTAAAATGAACATCGGAATATATAACTAGTGTCACAGGAATGGTTCAAAATATAGACAGTAAGAAGAGTCAGTCTTCTTGTACATAAGTCGGTATTGTTCCTTTTGTATTTAATTCCGATGCAATTTCTGTGTTTCATCGTCAATAAGGTCAGAGGGATACATTAAACCTGAACTGAAGCATCGGAATCTATCACTAGTGTCACAGGTATCGTTCATAACATAGACAGTAGGAAGAGTCAGTCTTCTTGTACTTAAGTCGGCATTGTGCCTTTTGTATTTAATTCCGATGCAATTTCTGTGTTTCATCGTCTGTATGAATGGCCAATGGATACAGTAAACCTAAAGTGAAGCATCGGAATATAAAACTAGTGTCACAGGAACGGTTCATATCATAGACAGCAGGAAGAGTCAGTGTTCTTGTACTTAAGTCGGCATTGTGCCTTGTGAATTTAATTCCGTTGCAATTTCTGTGTTTCATCGTCAATAGGAAGGTCCAAAGGATACAGTAAACCTAAAGTGAAGCATAGGAATCTATAACTAGTGTCACAGGAATGGTTCAAAACATGGACAGTAAGAAGAGTCAGTATTCTAGTACTTAAGTCGGCATTGTGCCTTTTCTATTTAATTCCGATGCAATTTCTGTGTTTCATCGTCAATAAGAAGGTCCAAATGATACAGTAAACCTGAAGTGAAGCATCTTAATCTATAACTAGTGTCACAAGAATGGTTCAAATCATAGTCTGTAAGAAGAGTCAGTCTTCTTGTCCGTAGGTCGGCATTGTGCCTCTTGTATTTAATTCCGTTGCAATTTCTGTGTTTCATCGTCAATAAGAAGGTCCAAGGGATACAGTAAACCTGGAGTGTCCCACCGGAATCTATAACTAGTGTCACAGGGAATGGTTCAAAACATAGACAGTAAGAAGAGTCGGTCTTCATGTACTTAAGTCGGCATTGTGCCTTTTGTAGTTAATTCCGATGCAATTTCTGTGTTTCATCGTCAGTAAGAAGGTCCAAGAGATACAGTAAACCTGAAGTGAAGCATCGGAATCTATAACTAGTGTCACAAAAATGGTTCCAAACATAGTCAGTAAGTAGAGTCAGTCTTCTTGTACTTAAGTCGGCATTGTGCCTTTTCTACTTAATTCCGATGCAATTTCTGTGTTTCATCGTCAATAAGAAGGTCCAAGGGATACAATAAACCTGGAGTGAAGCATCGGAATCTATAACTAGTGTCAATGGAATGGTTCAAAACATAGACCGTAAGAAGAGTCAGTCTTCCTGTACTTAAGCCGGCATTGTGCCTTTTCTATTGAATTCCGATGCAATTTCTGTGTTTCATCGTCAATAAGATAGTCAGAGGGATACAGTAAACGTGAAATGAAGCATCGGAATCTATAACTAGTGTCACAGGAATGATTCAAAAGATAGTCAGTAAGAAGAGTCAGTCTTCTTGTCCTTAAGTCGGCATTGTGCCTCTTGTATTTAATTCCGACCCAATTTCTGTGTTTCATCGTCAAGAAGAAGGTCCAGGGGATACAGTAAACCTGGAGTGAAGCAACGGAATCTATAACTAGTGTCACAGTAATGGTTCAAAACATAGACTGTAAGCAGCGTCAGTCTTCTTGTACTTAAGTCGGCATTGTGCCTTTTGTATTTAATTCCGATGCATTTTCTGTGTTTCATCGTCAATAAGGTCAGAGGGATACAATAAACCTGAAGTGAAGCATCGGAATCTATAACTAGTGTCACAGGAACCGTTCGTAACATAGACAGTAGGAAGAGTCAGTCTTCTTGTACTTAAGTCGGCATTGTGCCTTTTGTATTTAATTCCGATGCAATTTCTGTGTCTCATCGTCAATAAGAAGGTCAGAGAGATACAGTAAACCTAAAGTGAAGCATCGGAATCCAAAACTAGTGTCACAGGAATGGTTCAAATCATAGACAGCAGGAAGAGTCAGTCTTCTGGTACTTAAGTCGGCATTGTGCCTTGTGTATTTAATTCCGTTGAAATTTCGGTGTTTCATCGTTAATAAGAAGGTCCAAGGGATACAGTAAAGCTAAAGTGAAGCATAGGAATCTATAACTAGTGTCACAGGAATGGTTCAAAACATAGACAGTAAGAAGAGTCCGTCTTCTTGTACTTAAGTCGGCATTGTGCCTTTACTATTTAATTCCGATGCAATTTCTGTGTTTCATCGTCAATAAGAAGGTCCAAATGATACAGTAAACCTGAAGTGAAGCATCGGAATCTATAACAAGTGTCACAGGAATGGTTCAAATCATAGTCTGTAAGAAGAGTCAGTTTTCTTGTCCGTAGGTCGGCATTGTGCCTTTTGTATTTAATTCCATTGCAATTTCTGTGTTTCATCGTCAATAAGAAGGTCCAAGGGAAACAGTAAACCTGGAGTGTAGCACCGGAATCTATAACTAGTGTCACAGGGAATGGTTCAAAACTTAGACAGTAAGAAGAGTCGGTCTTCATGTACTTAAGTCGGCATTGTGCCTTTTGTATTTAATTCCGATGCAATTTCTGTGTTTCATCGTCAGTAAGAAGGTCCAAGAGATACAGTAAACCTGAAGTGAAGCATCGGAATCTATAACTAGTGTCACAAAAATGGTTCCAAACATAGTCAGTAAGAAGAGTCAGTCTTCTTGTACTTAAGTCGGCATTGTGCCTTTTCTACTTAATTCCGATGCAATTTCTGTGTTTCATCGTCAATAAGAAGGTCCAAGGGATACAATAAACCTGGAGTGAAGCATCGGAATCTATAACTAGTGTCAATGGAATGGTTCAAAACATAGACAGTAAGAAGAGTCAGTCTTCCTGTACTTAAGTCGGCATTGTGCCTTTTCTATTGAATTCCGATGCAATTTCTGCGTTTCATCGCCAATAAGAAGGTCAGAGGGATACAGTAAACCTGAAGTGAAGCATCGGAATCTATAACTAGTGTCACAGGAATGGTTCAAAAGATAGTCAGTAAGAAGAGTCAGTCTTCTAGTCCTTAAGTCGGCATTGTGCCTTTTGTATTTAATTCCGACCCAATTTCTGTGTTTCATCGTCAATAAGAAGGTCCAGGGGATACATTAAACCTGGAGTGAAGCAACGGAATCTATAACTAGTGTCACAGTATTGGTTCAAAACATAGACTGTAAGCAGCGTCAGTCTTCTTGTACTTAAGTCGGCATTGTGCCTTTTGTATTTAATTCCGATGCAATTTCTGTGTTTCATCGTCAATAAGGTCAGAGGGATACAATAAACCTGAAGTGAAGCATCGGAATCTATAACTAGTGTCACAGGAACCGTTCATAACATAGACAGTAGGAAGAGTCAGTCTTCTTGTACTTAAGTCGGCATTGTGCCTTTTGTGTTTAATTCCGATGCAATTTCTGTGTCTCATCGTCAATAAGAAGGTCAGAGGGATACAGTAAACCTAAAGTGAAGCATCGGAATCCAAAACTAGTGTCACAGGAATGGTTCAAATCATAGACAGCAGGAAGAGTCAGTCTTCTTGTACTTAGGTCGGCATTGTGCCTTGTGTATTTAATTCCGTTGAAATTTCGGTGTTTCATCGTCAATAAGAAGGTCCAAGGGATACAGTAAACCTAAAGTGAAGCATAGGAATCTATAACTAGTGTCACAGGAATGGTTCAAAACATAGACAGTAAGAAGAGTCAGTCTTCTTGTACTTAAGTCGGCATTGTGCCTTTTCTATTTAATTCCGATGCAATTTCTGTGTTTCATCGTCAATAAGAAGGTCCAAATGATACAGTAAACCTGAAGTGAAGAATCGGAATCTATAACTAGTGTCACAGGAATGGTTCAAATCATAGTCTGTAAAAAGAGTCAGTCTTCTTGTCCGTAGGTCGGCATTGTGCCTTTTGTATTTAATTCCGTTGCAATTTCTGTGTTTCATCGTCAATAAGAAGGTCCAAGGGATACAGTAAACCTGGAGTGTAGCACCGGAATCTATAACTAGTGTCACAGGGAATGGTTCAAAACATAGACAGTAAGAAGAGTCGGTCTTCATGTACTTAAGTCGGCATTGTGCCTTTTGTATTTAATTGCGATGCAATTTCTGTGTTTCATCGTCAATAAGAAGGTCCAAAAGATACAGTAAACCTGAAGTGAAGCATCGGTATCTATAACTAGTGTCACAAAAATGGTTCCAAACATAGTCAGTAAGAAGAGTCAGTCTTCTTGAACTTAAGTCGGCATTGTGCCTTTTCTACTTAATTCCGATGCAATTTCTGTGTTTCATCGTCAATAAGATGGTCCAAGGGATGCAATAAACCTGGAGTGAAGCATCGGAATCTGTAACTAGTTTCAATGGAATGGCTCAAACATAGACAGTATGAAGAGTCAGTCTTCTTGTACTTAAGTCGACATAGTGCCTCTTTAATTAATTCTGATGCAATTTCTGTGTTTCATCGGCAATAAGGTCAGAGGGATACAGTAAACCTGAAGTGAAGCATCGGAATCTATAACTAGAGTCACAGGAGTGTTTCAATTCATAGTCAGTAAGAAGAGTCAGTCTTCTTGTACTTAAGTCGGTGGTTGAAACATAGTCAGTAAGAAGAGTCAGTCTTCTTGTACTTAAGTCGGCATTGTGCCTTTTCTATTTAATTCCGATGCAATTTCTGTGTTTCATCGTCAATAAGAAGGTCCAAGGGTTACAGTAAACCTGGAGTGAAGCATCGGAATCTATAACTAGTGTCACAGGAATGGTTCAAAACATAGACAGTAAGAAGAGTCAGTCTTCTTGTACTTAAGTCGACATTGTGCCTTTTGTATTTAATTCCGATGCAATATCTGTGTTTCATCGTCAATAAGAATGTCCAAGGTATACAGTTAACCTGAAGTAAGCATCGGAATCTATAACTAGTGTCACAGCAATGGTTCAAACTATAATCACTAAGAAGAGTCAGTCTTCTTGTACTTAAGTCGACATTGTGCCTTTTCTATTTAATTCCGATGCAATTTCTGTGTTTCATCGGCAATAAGGTCAGAGGGATACAGTAAACCTGAAGTGAAGCATCGGAATCTATAACTAGAGTCACAGGAGTGTTTCAAATCATAGTCAGTAAGAAGAGTCAGTCTTCTTGTCCTTAAGTCGGCATTGTGCCTTTTGTATTTAATTCTGATGCAATTTCTGTGTTTCATCGGCAATAAGGTCAGAGGGATGCAGTAAACCTGAAGTGAAGCATCGGAATCTATAACTAGAGTCACAGGAATGTTTCAAAACATAGTCAGTATGAAGAGTCAGTCTTCATGTCCTTAAGTCGGCATTGTGCCTTTTGTATTTAATTCCGATGCAATTTCTGTGTTTCATCGGCAATAAGGTCAGAGGGATACAGTAAACCTGAAGTGATGCATCGGAATCTATAACTAGTGTCACAGGAATGGTTCAAAACATAGACAGTAAGAAGAGTCAGTCTTCTTGTACTTAAGTCAACAATGAGCCTTTTCTATTTAATTCCGATGCAATTTCTGTGTTTCATCGTCAATAAGAATGTCCAAGGTATACAGTAAACCTGAAGTAAAGCATCGGAATCTATAACTAGTGTCACAGCAATGGTTCAATATATAATCACTAAGAAGAGTCAGTCTTCTTGTACTTAAGTCGGCATTGTGCCTTTTCTATTTAATTCCGTTGCAATTTCTGTGTTTCATCGTCAATAAGAAGGTCCAAGGGATACAGTAAACCTGGAGTGAAGCATCGGAATCTATAACTAGTGTCACAGCAATGGTTCAAAACATAGAAAGTAAGAAGAGTCAGTCTTCTTGTACTTAAGTCGGCATTGTGAGTTTTCTTTTTAATTCCGATGCAATTTCTGTGTTTCATCGTCAATAAGAAGGTCAGAGGGATACAGTTAACCTGAAGTGAAGCATAGAAATCTATAACTAGTGTCACAGGATTGGTTCAAAACATAGACAGTAAGAAGAGTCAGTGTTCGTGTACTAAAGTTGGCATTTTGCCTTTTGTATTTAAATCCAATGCTATATCTGTGTGTCACCGTCAATAACAAGGTGCAAGGGATACATTAAACCTGAAGTGAAGCATCGGAATCTATAACTATTGTCACCGGAATGGTTCAAACTATTATCAGTAAGAAGAGTCAGTCCTCTTGTACTTAAGTCGGCATTGTGTCTTTTCTATTTCATTCCGATGCAGTTTCTGTGTTTCATCGTCAATAAGAAGTTCCAAGGGATACAGTAAACCTGGAGTGAAGCATTGGAATCAATAACTAGTATCACAGCAATGGTTGAAACATAGACAGTAAGAAGAGTCAGTCTTCTTGTACTTAAGTCGGCATTGCGCCTTTTGTATTTAATTCCGATGCAATTTCTGTGTTTCAACATCAATAAGAAGGTCAGAGGGATTCAGTAAACCTGAAGTGAAGCATCGGAATCTATAACTAGAGTCACAGGAATGTTTCAAAACATAGTCAGTAAGAAGAGTCAGTCTTCATGTCCTTAAGTCGGAATTGTGCCTTTTGTATTTAATTCCGATGCAATTTCTGTGTTTCATCGTCAATAAGAAGGTCCAAGGGATACAGTAAACCTGGAGTGAAGCATCGGAATCAATAACTAGTATCACAGGAATGGTTGAAACATAGACAGTAAGAAGAGTCAGTCTTCTTGTACTTAAGTCGGCATTGCGCCTTTTGTATTTAATTCCGATGCAATTTTTGTGTTTCAACCTCAATAAGAAGGTCAGAGGGATACAGTAACCCTGAAGTGAAGCATCGGAATCTATAACTAGTTTCACAGGAATGGTTCAAAACATAGACATTAAGAAGTGTCAGTCTTCTTGTCCTGAAGTCGGCATTGTGCCTTTTGTATTAAATTCCAATGCCATTTCTGTGTTTCATCGTCAACAAGAAGGTACAAGGGATACAGTGAACCTGGAGTGAAGCATCGGAACCTATAACTAGTGTCACAGAATTGGTTCAAAACATAGACAGTAAGAAGAGTCAGTCTTCTTGTACTTAAGTCGGCATTGTGCCTTTTATATTTAATTTCGATGCAATTTCTGTGTTTAATCGTCAATAAGAAAGTCCAAGGAATACAGTAAACCTGAAGTGAAGCATCGGAATCTATAACTAGTGTCACTGGAATGGTTCAAAATATAGACAGTAAGAAGAGTCAGACTTCTTGGACTTAAGTCGGCAATGTGCATTTTGTGTTTAATTCCGATGCAATTCCTGTGATTCATCGTCAATAAGAAGATCCAAGGGATACAGTAAACCTGAAGTGAAGCATCGGAATCTATAACTAGAGTCACAGGAATGTTTCAAAACATAGTCAGTAAGAAGAGTCAGTCTTCATGTCCTTAAGCCGGCATTGTGCCTTTTGTATTTAATTCCGATGCAATTTCTGTGTTTCATCGGCAATAAGGTCAGAGGGATACAGTAAACCCGAAGTGAAGCATCGGAATCTATAACTAGTGTCACATTAATGGTTCAAAACATAGACAGTAGGAAGAGTCAGTCTTCTTGTACTTAAGTCGGCATTGCGCCTTTTGTATTTAATTTGATGCAATTTCTGTGTTTCATCGTCAATAAGAAAGTCCAAGGAATACAGTAAACATGAAGTGAAGCATCGGAAGATATAACTAGTGTCACTGGAATGGTTCAAAGTATAGACAGTAAGAAGAGTCAGACTTCTTGTACTTAAGTCGGCATTGTGCATTTTGTGTTTAATTCCGATGCAATTCCTGTGATTCATCGTCAATAAGAAGGTCCAAGGGATACAGTAAAACTTAAGTGAAGCATCGGAATCTATAACTAGAGTCACAGGAATGTTTCAAAGCATAGTCAGTAAGAAGAGTCAGTCTTCATGTCCTTAAGTCGGCATTGTGCCTTTTGTATTTAATTCCGATGCAATTTCTGTGTTTCATCGGCAATAAGGTCAGAGGGATACAGTAAACCTGAAGTGAAGCATCGGAATCTATAACTAGTGTCACAGGAATGGTTCAAAACAAAGACAGTAAGAAGAGTCAGTCTTCTTGTCCTTAAGTCGGCATTGTGCATTTTGTATTTAATTCCAATGCAATTTCTGTGTTTCATCGTCAACAAGAAGGTACAAGGGATACAGTAAACCTGGAGTGAAGCATTGGAATCTATAACTAGTGTCACAGTAATGGTTCAAAACATAGACAGTAAGAAGAGTCAGTCTTCTTGTACTTAAGTCGGCATTGTGCCTTTTGTATTTAATTTCGATGCAATTTCTGTGTTTCATCGTCAATAAGAAAGTCCAAGGAATACAGTAAACCTGAAGTGAAGCATCGGAATCTATAACTAGTGTCACTGGAATGGTTCAAAATATAGACAGTAAGAAGAGTCAGACTTCTTGTACTGTAGTCGGCATTGTGCATTTTGTGTTTAATTCCGGTGCAATTCCTGTGATTCATCGTCAATAAGAAGATCCAAGGGATACAGTAAACCTGAAGTGAAGCATCGGAATCTATAACTAGAGTCACAGGAATGTTTCAAAACATAGTCAGTAAGAAGAGTCAGTCTTCATGTCCTTAAGTAGGCATTGTGCCTTTTGTATTTAATTCCGATGCAATTTCTGTGTTTCATAGTCAATAAGAAGGTCCAAGGGATACAGTAAACGTGGAGTGAAGCATCGGAATCTATAACTAGTGTCACAGGAATGGTTCAAAACATAGACAGTAAGAAGAGTCAGACTGGTTGTACTGAAGACGGCATTGTGCCTTTTGTATTTAATTCCGATGCAATTCCTGTGATTCATCGTCAATAAGAAGATCCAAGGGTTACAGTAAACCTGAAGTGAAGCATCGGAATCTATAACTATTGTCACCAGAATGGTTCAAACTTTTATCAGTAAGAAGAGTCAGTCCTCTTGTACTTAAGTCGGCATTGTGCCTTTCCTATTCCATTCCGATGCAGTTTCTGTGTTTCATCGTCAATAAGAAGGTCCAAGGGATACAGTAAACCTGGAGTGAAGCATCGGAATCAATAACTGGTATCACAGGAATGGTTGAAACATAGACAGTAAGAAGAGTCAGTCTTCTTGTACTTAAGTCGGCATTGCGCCATTTGTATTTAATTTCGATGCAATTTCTGTGTTTCATCGTCAATAAGAAAGTCCAAGGAATACAGTAAACCTGAAGTGAAGCATCGGAATCTATAACTAGTGTCACTGGAATGGTTTAAAATATAGACAGTAAGAAGAGTCAGACTTCTTGTACTTAAGTCGGCATTGTGCATTTTGTGTTTAATTCCGATGCAATTCCTGTGATTCATCGTCAATAAGAAGGTCCAAGGGATACAGTAAACCTGAAGTTAGGCATCGGAATCTGTAACTAGAGTCACAGGGATGTTTCAAACATAGTCAGTAAGAAGAGTCAGTCTTCATGTCCTTAAGTCGGCATTGTGTCTTTTGTATTTAATTAAGATGCAATTTCTGTGTTCCATCGGCAATAAGGTCAGAGGGATACAGTAAACCTGAAGTGAAGCATCGGATTCTATAATTAGTGTCACAGGAATGGTTCAAAATATAGACAGTAAGAAGAGTCAGTCTTCTTGTCCTTAAGTCGGCATTGTGCCTTTTGTATTTATTTCCAATGCAATTTCTGTGTTTCATCGTTAACAAGAAGGTACAAGGGATACAGTAAACCTGGAGTGAAGCATTGGAATCTATAACTAGTGTCAGAGTAATGGTTCAAAGCATAGACAGTAAGAAGAGTCAGTCTTCTTGTACTTAAGTCGGCAATGTGCCTTTTGTATTTAATTTCGATGCAATTTCTGTGTTTCATCGTCAATAAGAAAGTCCAAGGAATACAGTAAACCTGAAGTGAAGCATCGGGATCTATAACTAGTGTCACTGGAATGGTTCAAAATAGAGACAGTAAGAAGAGTCAGACATCTTGTACTTAAGTCGGCATTGTGCATTTTGTGTTTAATTCCGATGCAATTCCTGTGATTCATCGTCAATAAGAAGATCCAAGGGATACAGTAAACCTGAAGTGAAGCATCGGAATCTATAACTAGAGTCACAGGAATGGTTCAAAACATAGTCAGTAAGAAGAGTCAGTCTTCATGTCCTTAAGTCGGCATTGTGCCTTTTGTTTTTAATTCCGATGCAATTTCTGTGTTTCATCGGCAATAAGGTCAGAGGGATACAGTAAACCTGAAGTGAAGCATCGGAATCTATGACCAGTGTCACAGGAATGGTTCAAAACATAGTCAGTAAGAAGAGTCAATCATCTTGTACTTAAGTCGGCATTGTGCCTTTTCTATTTAATTCCGATGCAATTTCTGTGTTTCATCGTCAATAAGAAGGTCCAAGGGGGACAGTAAACCTGGAGTGAAGCATCGGAATCTATAACTAGTGTCACAGGAATGGTTCAAAACATAGACAGTGGGAAGAGTCAGTCTTCTTGTACTTAAGTTGGCATTGTGCCTTTTGTATTTAATTCCGATGCAATTTCTGTGTTTCATCGACAAAAAGAAGGTCCAAGGGTTACAGTAAACCTGGAGTGAAGCATCGGAATCTATAACTAGTGTCACAGGAATGGTTCAAAGCATAGACAGCAAGAAGAGTCAGTCGTCTTGTACTTAAGTCGACATTGAGCCTTTTCTATTTAATTCCGATGCAATTTCTGTGTTTCATCGTCAATAAGAATGTCCAAGGTATACAGTAAATCTGAAGTAAAGCATCGGAATCTATAACTAGTGTCACAGCAATTGTTCAAACTATAATCTCTAAGAAGAGTCAGTCTTCTAGTACTTAAGTCGGCATTGTGCCTTTTCTATTTAGATCCGATGCAATTTCTGTGTTTCATCGTCAATAAGAAGGTCCAAGGTATACAGTAAACCTGGAGTGAAGCATCGGAATCTATAACTAGTGTCACACGAATGGTTCAAATCATAGACAGTAAAAAGAGTCAGTCTTCTTGTACTTAAGTCGGCATTGTGCCTTTTCTATTTCATTCCGATGCAGTTTCTGTGTTTCATCGTCAATAAGAAGGTCCAAGGGATACAGTAAACCTGGAGTGACGCATCGGAATATATAACTAGTGTCACAGGAATGGTTCAAAAAATAGACAGTAATAAGAGTCAGTCTTCTTGTACTTAAGTCGGCATTGTGCCTTTTGTATTTAGTTCCGATGCAATTTCTGTGTTTCATCGTCAATAAGAAGGTCAGAGGGATGCAGTAACCCTGAAGTGAAGCATCGGAATCTATAACTAGTGTCACTGGAATGGTTCAAAATATAGACAGTAAGAGGAGTCAGTCTTCTTGTACTTAAATCGGCATTGTGCCTTTTGTATTTAATTCCGATGCAATTCCGTTGATTCATCGTCAATAAGAAGGTCCAAGGGATACAGTAAACCTGAAGTGAAGCATCGGACTGTATAACTAGTGTCACAGAATTGGTTCAAAACATAGACAGTAGGAAGAGTCAGTCTTCTTGTACTTAAGTCGGCATTCTGCCTTTTGTATTTAATTCCGATGCAATTTCTGTGTTTCATCGTCAATAAGAAGGTCCAAGGGTTACAGTAAACGTGGAGTGAAGCATCGGAATCTATAACTAGTGTCACAGGAATGGTTCAAAACATAGACAGTATGAAGAGTCCGTCTTCTTGTACTTAAGTCGACATTGTGCCTCTTTTATTTAATTCCGATGCAATTTCTGTGTTTCATAGTCAATAAGAATGTCCAATTTATACAGTAAACCTGAAGTAAAGCATCGGATTCTATAACTAGTTTCACGGCAATGGTTCAAACTATAATCACAAAGAAGAGTCTGTCTTCTTGTACTTAAGTCGGCATTGTGCCTTTTCTATTTAATTCCGATGCAATTTCTGTGTTTCATCGTCAATAAGAAGGTCCAAGGTATACAGTAAACCTGGAGTGAAGCATCGGAATCTATAACTAGTGTAACAGCAATGGTTCAAAACATAGACAGTAAGAAGGGTCTTGTACTTAAGTCAGCATTGTGAGTTTTCTATTTAATTCCGATGCAATTTCGGTGTTTCATAGTCTATAAGAAGGTCAGAGAGATACAGTAAACCTGAAGTGAAGCGTCGGAATCCATGACTAGTGTCACAGGAATGGTTCAAAACATAGACAATAAGAAGAGTCAGTCGTCGTGTACTAAAGTTGGCATTTTGCATTTTGTATTTAATTCCAATGATATTTCTGTGTGTCACCGTCAATAACAAGGTCCAAGGGATAGAGTAAACCTGAAGTGAAGCAACGGAATCTATAACTAGTGTCACAGGAATGGTTGAAACATAGACAGTAAGAAGAGTCAGTCTTCTTGTACTTAAGTCGGCATTGTGCTTTTGTATTTATTTCCGATGCAATTTCTGTGTTTCATCGTGAATAAGAAGGTCAGAAGGATACAGTAAACCTGAAGTGAAGCATCGGAATCTATAACTAGTGTCACAGGAATGGTTCAAAACGTAGTCAGCTAGTAGAGTCAGTCTTCTTGTCCTTAAGTCGGCATTGTACCTTTTTTATTTAATTCCGATGCAATTTCTGTGTTATCTTCAACAAGAAGGTCCAAGGGATACAGTAAACCTGGAGTGAAGCATCGGAATCTATAACTAGTGTCACAGTAGTTGTTCAAAACATTGACAGTAAGAAGAGTCAGTCTTCTTGTACTTAAGTCGGCATTGTGCCTTTTGTATTTAATTTCGATGAAATTTCAGTGTTCATCGTCAATAAGAAGGTCCAAGGGATACAGTAAACCTGGAGTGAAGCATCGGAATCTATAACTAGTGTCACAGGAATGGTTCAAAACATAGACAGTAAGAAGAATCAGTCTTCTTGTACTTAAATCGGCATTGTGAGTTTTCTTTTTAATTCCGATGCAATTTCTGTGTTTCATCGTTAATAAGAAGGTCAGAGGGATACAGTAAACCTGAAGTGAAGCATCGGAATCTATAACTAGTGTCACAGGAATGGTTCAAAACATAGGCAGTAAGAAGAGTCAGTCTTTGTGTACTAAAGTTGGCATTTTGCCTTTTGTATTTAATTCCAATGCTATATCTGTGTGTCACCGTCAATAACAAGGTCCAAGGGATACAGTAAACCTGAAGTGAAGCATCGGAATCTATAACTATTGTCACCGAAATGGTTCAAACTATTATCAGTAAGAAAGTCAGTCCTCTTGTACCTAATTCGGCATTGTGCCTTTTCTATTTCATTCCGATGCAGTTTCTGTGTTTCATCGGCAATAAGAAGGTCCAAAGGATACAGTAAACCTGGAGTGAAGCATCGGAATCAATAACTAGTATCACAGGAATGGTTGAAACATAGACAGTAAGGAGAGTCAGTCTTCTTGTACTTAAGTCGGTATTGCGCCTTTTGTATTTAATTCCGATGCAATTTCTGTGTTTCATCGTCAATAAGAAGGTCAGTGGGATACAGTAAACCTGAAGCGAAGCATCGGAATCTATTACTAGTGCCACAGGAATGGTTCAAAACATAGACAGTAAGAAGAGTCAGTCTTCTTGTCCTTATGTCGGCATTGTGCCTTTTGTATTTAATTCCGATGCAATTTCTGTGTTTCATCGTCAACAAGAAGGTACAAGGGATACAGTAAACCTGGAGTGAAGCATCGGAATCTATAACTAGTGTCACAGTAATGGTTCAAAACTTAGACACTAAGAAGAGTCAGTCTCCTTTTTATAAGTCGGCATTGTGCTGTTTGTATTTAATTTCGATGCAATTTCTGTGTTTCATCGTCAATAAGAAAGTCCAAGGAATACAGTAAACCTGAAGTGAAGCATCGGAATCTATAACTAGTGTCACTGGAATGGTTCAAATATAGACAGTAAGAAGAGTCAGACTTCTTGTACTTAAGTCGGCATTGTGCATTTTGTGTTTAATTCCGATGCAATTCCTGTGATTCATCGTCAATAAGAAGATCCAATGGATACAGTAAACCTGAAGTGAAGCATCGGAATCTATAACTAGAGTCACAGGAATGTTTCAAAACATAGTCAGTAAGAAGAGTCAGTCTTCATGTCCTGAAGTCGGCATTGTGCCATTTGTATTTAATTCCGATGCCTTTTCTGTGTTTCGTCGGCAATAACGTCAGAGGGATACAGTAAACCTGAAGTGAAGCATCGGAATCTATAACTAGTGTCACAGGAATGGTTCAAAACATAGACAGTAGGAAGAGTCAGTTTTCTTGTACTTAAGTCGGCATTGTGCGTTTTGTATTTAATTCCGATGCAATTTCTGTGTTTCATTGTCAATAAGAAGGTCCAAGGTATACAGTAAACCTGGAGTGAAGCATCGGAATCTATAACTAGTGTCACAGGAATGGTTCAAAACATAGACAGTAAGAAGATTCAGTCTTCTTGTACTTAAGTCGGCATTGTGCTTTTGTATTTAATTCCGATGCAATTTCTGTGTTTCATCGTGAATAAGAAGGTCAGAAGGATACAGTAAACCTGAAGTGAAGCATCGGAATCTATAACTAGTGTCACAGGAATGGTTCAAAACGTAGTCAGCTAGAAGAGTCAGTCTTCTTGTCCTTAAGTCGGCATTGTACCTTTTTTATTTAATTCCGATGCAATTTCTGTGTTATCGTCAACAAGAAGGTCCAAGGGATACAGTAAACCTGGAGTGAAGCATCGGAATCTATAACTAGTGTCACAGTAGTGGTTCAAAACATTGACAGTAAGAAGAGTCAGTCTTCTTGTACTTAAATCGGCATTGTGCCTTTTGAATTTAATTTCGATGAAATTTCAGTGTTCATCGTCAATAAGAAAGTCCAAGGGATACAGTAAACCTGGAGTGAAGCATCGGAATCTATAACTAGTGTCACAGGAATGGTTCAAAACATAGACAGTAAGAAGAATCAGTCTTCTTGTACTTAAATCGGCATTGTGAGTTTTCTTTTTAATTCCGATGCAATTTCTGTGTTTCATCGTTAATAAGAAGGTCAGAGGGATACAGTAAACCTGAAGTGAAGCATCGGAATCTATAACTAGTGTCACAGGAATGGTTCAAAACATAGGCAGTAAGAAGAGTCAGTCTTTGTGTACTAAAGTTGGCATTTTGCCTTTTGTATTTAATTCCAATGCTATATCTGTGTGTCACCGTCAATAACAAGGTCCAAGGGATACAGTAAACCTGAAGTGAAGCATCGGAATCTATAACTATTGTCACCGAAATGGTTCAAACTATTATCAGTAAGAAAGTCAGTCCTCTTGTACTTAATTCGGCATTGTGCCTTTTCTATTTCATTCCGATGCAGTTTCTGTGTTTCATCGGCAATAAGAAGGTCCAAAGGATACAGTAAACCTGGAGTGAAGCATCGGAATCAATAACTAGTATCACAGGAATGGTTGAAACATAGACAGTAAGAAGAGTCAGTCTTCTTGTACTTAAGTCGGCATTGCGCCTTTTGTATTTAATTCCGATGCAATTTCTGTGTTTCATCGTCAATAAGAAGGTCAGAGGGATACAGTAAACCTGAAGCGAAGCATCGGAATCTATAACTAGTGCCACAGGAATGGTTCAAAACATAGACAGTAAGAAGAGTCAGTCTTCTTGTCCTTAAGTCGGCATTGTGCCTTTTGTATTTAATTCCGATGCAATTTCTGTGTTTCATCGTCAACAAGAAGGTACAAGGGATACAGTAAACCTGGAGTGAAGCATCGGAATCTATAACTAGTGTCACAGTAATGGTTCAAAACTTAGACACTAAGAAGAGTCAGTCTCCTTTTTATAAGTCGGCATTGTGCTGTTTGTATTTAATTTCGATGCAATTTCTGTGTTTCATCGTCAATAAGAAAGTCCAAGGAATACAGTAAACCTGAAGTGAAGCATCGGAATCTATAACTAGTGTCACTGGAATGGTTCAAATATAGACAGTAAGAAGAGTCAGACTTCTTGTACTTAAGTCGGCATTGTGCATTTTGTGTTTAATTCCGATGCAATTCCTGTGATTCATCGTCAATAAGAAGATCCAATGGATACAGTAAACCTGAAGTGAAGCATCGGAATCTATAACTAGAGTCAGAGGAATGTTTCAAAACATAGTCAGTAAGAAGAGTCAGTCTTCATGTCCTTAAGTCGGCATTGTGCCTTTTGTATTTAATTCCGATGCCTTTTCTGTGTTTCGTCGGTAATAACGTCTGAGGGATACAGTAAACCTGAAGTGAAGCATCGGAATCTATAACTAGTGTCACAGGAATGGTTCAAAACATAGACAGTAGGAAGAGTCAGTTTTCTTGTACTTAAGTCGGCATTGTGCGTTTTGTATTTAATTCCGATGCAATTTCTGTGTTTCATTGTCAATAAGAAGGTCCAAGGTATACAGTAAACCTGGAGTGAAGCATCGGAATCTATAACTAGTGTCACAGGAATGGTTCAAAACATAGACAGTAAGAAGATTCAGTCTTCTTGTACTTAAGTCGGCATTGTGAGTTTTCTATTTAATTCCGATGCAATTTCGGTGTTTCATCGTCAATAAGAAGGTCAGAGGGATACAGTAAACCTGAAGTGAAGCATCGGAATCTATAACTAGTGTCACAGGAATGGTTCAAATCATATTCAGTAAGAAGAGTCAGTCATCTTGTACTTAAGTCGGCATTGTGCCTTTTCTTTTTAATTCCGATGCAATTTCTGTGTTTCATCGTCAATAAGAAGGTCCAAGGGTCACAGTAAACCTGGAGTGAAGCATCGGAATCTATAACTAGTGTCACAGGAATGGTTCAAAACATAAACAGTAGGAAGAGTCAGTCTTCTTGTACTTAAGTCGGCATTGTGCCTTTTGTATTTAATTGCGATGCAATTTCTGTGTTTCATCGTCAATAAGAAGGTCCCAGGGTTACAGTAAACCTGGAGTGAAGCATCGGAATCTATAAGTAGTGTCACAGGAATGGTTCAAAACATAGACAGCAAGAAGAGTCAGTCTTCTTGTACTTAAGTCGACATTGAGCCTCTTCTATTTAATTCCGATGCAATTTCTGTGTTTCATCGTCAATAAGAATGTCCAAGGTATACAGTAAACCTGAAGTAAAGCATCGGAATCTATAACTAGTGTCACAGCAATGGTTCAAACTATAATCTCTAAGAAGAGTCAGTCTTCTTGTACTTAAGTCGGCATTGTGCCTTTTCTATATAATTCCGATGCAATTTCTGTGTTTCATCGTCAATAAGAAGGTCCAAGGTATACAGTAAATCTGGAGTGAAGCATCGGAATCTACAACTAGTGTCACACGAATGGTTCAAAGCATAGACAGTAAGAAGAGTCAGTCTCCTTGAACTTAAGTCGGCATTGTGCCCTTTTGTATTTAATTCCGATGCAATTTCTGTGTTTCATCTTCAATAAGAAGGTCAGAGGGATACAGTAACCCTGAAGTGAAGCATCGGAATCTATAACTAGTGTCAAAGCAATGGTTGATACCTAGACAGTAAGAAGAGTCAGTCTTCTTGTACCTAAGTCGGCATTGTGCATTTTGTATTTAATTCCGATGCAATTTCTGTGTTTCATCGTCAATAAGACGGTCAGAGGAATACAGTAAACCTGAAGTGAACCATCGGAATCTATAACTAGTGTCACATGAATGGTTCAAAACATAGTCAGTAAGAAGAGTCAGTCTTCTTGTACTTAAGTCGGCATTGTTCCTTTTGTATTTAATTCCGATGCAATATCTGTGTTTCATCGTCAACAAGAAGGTCCAAAGGATACAATAAACCTGGAGTGAAGCTTCGGAATCTATTACTAGTGTCACAGTAATGGTTCAAAACATAGACAGTAAGAAAAGTCAGTCTTCTTGTACTTAAGCCGGCATTGTGCCTTTAGAATTTAATTTCGATGCAATTTCTGTGTTTCATCGTCAATAAGAAGGTTCAAGGAATACAGCAAACCTGAAGTGAAGCGTCGGAATCTATAACTAGTGTCACTGGAATGGTTCAAAATATAGACAGTAAGAAGTTTCAGTCTTCTTGTACTTAAGTCGGCATTGTGCCTTTTGTATTTAATTCCGATGCAATTCCTGTGATTCATCGTCAATGAGAAGGTCCAAGGGATACAGTAAACCTGAAGTGAAGCATCAGACTCTATAACTAGTGTCACAGGAATGGTACAAAGCATAATCAGTAGGAAGAGTCAGTCTTCTTGTACTTAAGTCGGCATTGTGCCTTTTCTATTTAATTCCGATGCAATATCTGTGTTTCATCGTCAATAAGAAGGTCCTGGGGTTACAGTAAACCTGGAGTGAAGCATCGGAATCTATAACTAGTGTCACAGGAATGCTTGAAAACATAGACAGTAAGAAGTGTCAGTCTTCTTGTACTTAAGTCGACATTGTGCCTTTTTTATTTAATTCCGATGCAATTTCTGTGTTTCATCGTCAATAAGAATGTCCAAGGTATACAGTAAACCTGAAGTAAAGCATCGGAATCTATAACTAGTGTCACAGCATTGGTTCAAACTATAATCACAAAGAAGAGTCTGTCTTCTTGTACTTAAGTCGGCATTGTGCATTTTCTATTTAATTCCGATGCAATTTCTGTGTTTCATCGTCAATAAGAAGGTCCAAGGTATACAGTAAACCTGGAGTAAAGCATCGGAATCTATAACTAGTGTCACAGCAATGGTTCAAAACATAGATAGTAAGAAGAGTCAGTCTTCTTGTACTTAAGTCAGCATTGTGAGTTTTCTATTTAATTCCGATGCAATTTCGGTGTTTCATCGTCAATGAGAAGGTCAGAGGGATACGGTAAACCTGAAGTGAAGCATCGGAATCTATAACTAGTGTCACAGGAATGGTTCAAAACATAGACAATAAGGAGAGTCAGTCGTCGTGTACTAAAGTTGGCATTTTGCATTTTGTATTTAATTCCAATGCTATTTCTGTGTGTCACCGTCAATAACAAGGTCCAAGGGATACAGTAAACCTGAAGTGAAGCATCGGAATCTATAACTATTGTCACAGGAATGGTTCAAACTATTATCAGTAAGAAGAGTCAGTCTTCTCGTACTTAAGTCGGCATTGTGTCTTTTCAATTTCATTCAGATACAGTTTCTGTGTTTCATCGTCAATAAGAAGGTCCAAGGGATACAGTAAACCTGGAGTGAAGCATCGGAATCTATAACTAGTGTCACAGGAATGGTTCAAAGAATAGACAGTAAGAAGAGTCAGTCTTCTTGTCCATAAGTCGGCATTGTGCCTTTTGTATTTAATTCCGATGCAATTTCTGTGATTCATCGTCAATAAGACGTTCCAAGGGATACAGTAAACCTGAAGTGAAGCATCGGACTCTATAACTAGTGTCACAGAATTGGTTCAAAACATAGACAGTAGGAAGAGTCAGTCTACTTGTACTTAAGTCGGCATTGTGGCTTTTGTATTTAATTACGATGCAATTTCTGTGTTTCATAGTCAATAAGAAGGTCAGAGGGATACAGTAAACCTGAAGTGAAGCATCGGAATCTATAACTAGAGTCACAGGAATGGTTCAAAAGATAGTCAGTAAGAAGAGTCAGACATCTTGTCCTTAAGTCGGCATTGTGCCTTTTGTATTTACTTCCGATGCAATTTCTGTGTTTCAACGGCAATTAAGTCAGAGAGATACAGTAAACCTGAAGTGAAGCATCGGAATCTATAACTAGTGTCATAGGAATGGTTCAAAACAAAGACAGTAGGAAGAGTCAGTCTTCTTGTACTTAAGTCGGCATTGTGCCTTTTGTATTTAATTCCGATGCAATTTCTGTGTTTCATTGTCAATAAGAAGGTCAGAGGGATACAGTAAACCTGAAGTGAAGCATCGGAATCCCAAACTAGTGTCACAGAAGTGGTTCGAAACATAGACATTGGGAAGAGTCAGTCTTCTTGTACAAGTCGGCATTGTGCCTTTTGTTTTTAATTCCGATGCAACTTCTGTGTTTCATCGTCAATAAGAGGGTCCAAGGGATACAGTAAACCTGAAGTGGAGCATCGGACTCTATAACTAGTGTTCCAGAATTGGTTCAAAACATAGTCAGTAGGAAGAGTCAGTCTTCTAGTACTTAAGTCGGAATTGTGCCTTTTGTATTTAATTCCGATGCAATTCCTGTGATTCATCGTCAATGAGAAGGTCCAAGGGATACAGTAAACCTGAAGTGAAGCATCGGACTCTATAACTAGTGTTCCAGAATTGGTTCAAAACATAGTCAGTAGGAAGAGTCAGTCTTCTAGTACTTAAGTCGGCATTGTGCCTTTTGTATTTAATTCCGATGCAATTTCTGTGTTTCATCGTCAATGAGAAGGTACAAGGTATACTGTAAACCTGAAGTGAAGCATCGGAATCTGTAACTAGTGTCACAGGAATGGTACAAAACATAGTCAGTAAGAAGAGTAGGTCTACTTGTACTTAAGTCGGCATTGTGCCTTTTCTATTTAATTCCGATGCAATTTCTGTGTTTCATCGTCAATAAGAAGGTCCAAGGGATACAGTAAACCTGGAGTGAAGCATCGGAATCTATAACTAGTGTCACAGGAATGGTTCAAAACTTAGACAGTAAGAAGAGTCAGTCTTCTTGTACTTAAGTCGACATTGTGCCTTTTTTATTTAATTCCGATGCAATTTCTATGTTTCATCGCCAATAAGAATGTCCAAGGTATACAGTAAACATGAAGTAAAACATCGGAATCTATAACTAGTGTCACAGCAATGGTTCAAACTATAATCACAAAGAAGAGTCAGTCTTCTCG
The DNA here is from genome assembly GCF_023864345.2 of Schistocerca serialis cubense. Taxonomy (NCBI): domain Eukaryota; kingdom Metazoa; phylum Arthropoda; class Insecta; order Orthoptera; family Acrididae; genus Schistocerca; species Schistocerca serialis. Next base: position 544,249,393 of record NC_064646.1, on the reverse strand, counting down.
TACTTAAGTCGGCATTGTGCCTTTTGTATTTACTGCCGATGCAATTTCTGTGTTTCATCGGCAATAAAGTCAGAGGGATACAGTAAACCTGAAGTGAAGCATCGGAATCCAAAACTAGTGTCACAGGAATGGTTCAAAACATAGACATTGGGAAGAGTCAGTCTTCTTGTACTTAAGTCGACATTGTGCCTTTTCTATTTAATTCTGATGCAATTTCTGTGTTTCATCGTCAATAAGAATGTCCAAGGTATACAGTAAACCTGAAGTAAAGCGTCGGAATCTATAACTAGTGTCACAGCAATAGATCAAACTATAGTCCCTAAAAAGAGTCAGTCTTCTTGTACTTAAGTCGGCATTGTGCTTTTTCTATTTAATTCCGATGCATTTTCTGTGTTTCATCGTCAATAAGAAGGTCCATGGGATACAGTAAACCTGGAGTGAAGCATCGGAATCAATAACTAGTGTCACAGGAATGGTTCAAAACATAGACAGAAAGAAGAGTCAGTCTTCTTGTACTTAAGTCGGCATTGTGCCTTTTCTATTTAATTCCGATGCAATTTCTGTGTTTCATCGACAATAAGAAGGTCCATGGAATACACCAAACCTGAAGTGAAGCATCGGAATCTATAACTAGTGTCACTGGAATGGTTCAAAATATAGACAGTAAGAAGTGTCAGTCTTTTTGTACTTAAGTCGGCATTGTGCCATTTGTATTTAATTCCGATGGAATTCCTGTGATTCATCGTCAATGAGAAGGTCCAAGGGATACAGTAAATCTGAAGTGAAGCATCGGACTCTATAACTAGTGTCACAGAATTGGTTGAAAACATAGACAGTAGGAAGATTCAGTCTTCTTGTATTTAAGTCGGCATTGTGGCTTTTGTATTTAATTACGATGCAATTTCTGTGTTTCATCGTCAATAACAAGGTCCAAGGGATACAGTAAACCTGATGTGAAGCATCGGAATCTATAACTATTGTCACTGGAATGGTGGAAACTATTATCAGTAAGAAGAGTTAGTCTTCTTGTACTTAAGTCGGCATTGTGCCTTTTCTATTTCATTCCGACGCAATTTCTGTGTTTCATCGTCAATAAGAAGGTCCACGGTATACAGTAAACCTGAAGTAAAGCATCGGAATCTATAACTAGTGTCACAGGAATGGTTCAAAAAATAGACAGTAAGAAGAGGCAGTCTTCTTGTACTTAAGTCGGCATTGTGTTTTTGTTTTTAATTCCGATGCAATTTCTGTGTTTCATCGTCAATAAGAAGGTCAGAGGGATACAGTAAACCTGAAGTGAAGCATCGGAATCTATAACTAGTGTCACAGGAATGGTTGAAACATAGACAGTAAGAAAAGTCAGTCTTCATCTACTTAAGTCGGCATTGTGCCTTTTGTATTTAATTCCGATGCAATTTCTTTGTTTCATCGTCAATAAGAAGGTCAGAGGGATACAGTAAACCTAAAGTGCGGCATCGGAATCTATAACTAGTGTCACAGGAATTGTTCAAAACATAGTCAGTAAGAAGAGTCAGTCTTCTTGTCCTTACGTCGGCATTGTGCCTTTTATATTTAATTCCGATGCAATTTCTGTGTTTCATCGTCAAAAAAAAGGTGCAAGGGATACAGTATACCTGGAGTGAAGCATCGGAATCTATAACTAGTGACACAGTAATGGTTCAAAACATAGACAGTAAGATGAGTCAGTCTTCTTGTACTTAAGTCGGCATTGTGCCTTTTGTATTTAATTTCGATGCAATTTCTGTGTTTCATCGTCAATACGAATGTCCAAGGAATACAGTAAACCTGAAGTGAAGCATCGGAATCTATAACTAGTGTCACTGGAATGGTTCAAAATATAGACTGTAAGAAGAGTCAGTCTTCTTGTACTTAAGTCGGCATTATGCCTTTTGTATTTACTTCCGATGCAATTCCTGTGATTCATCGTCAATAAGAAGGTCCAAGGGATACAGTAAACCTGAAGTGAAGCATCGGAATCTATAACTAGTGTCACTGGAATGGTTCAAAATATAGACAGTAAGAAGAGTCAGTCTTCTTGTACTTAAGTCGGCATTGTGCCTTTTGTATTTAATTCCGATGCAATTTCTGTGTTTCATCGGCAATAAGGTAAGAGGGATACAGTAAACCTGAAGTGAAGCATCGGAATCTATAACTAGAGTCACAGGAATTTTTCAAAACATAGTCAGTAAGAAGAATCAGTCTTCTTGTACTTAAGTCGGCATTGTGCTTTTGTATTTAATTCCGATGCAATTTCTATGTTTCACTGCCAATAAGAAGGTCAGAGGGATACAGTAAACCTGAAGTGAAGCATCGGAATCCAAAACTAGTGTCACAGGAATGGTTCAAAACATAGACAGTAGGAATGGTCAGTCTTATTGTACTTAAGTCGGCATTGTGCCTTTTGTATTTAACTCCGATGCAATTTCTGTGTTTAATCGTCAATAAGAAGGTCCAAGGTATACAGTAAACCTGAAGTGAAGCATCGGAATCCATAACTAGTGTCACAGGAATGGTTCAAGCATAGTCAATAAGAAGAGTCAGTCTTCTTGTACTTAAGTCGGTATTGTGCCTTTTCTATTTAATTCCGATGCAATTTCTGTGTTTCATCGTCAATAGGCAGGTCCAAGGGTTACAGTGAACCTAGAGTGAAGCATCGGAATCTATAACTAGTGTCACAGGAATTGTTCAAAACATAGACAGTATGACGAGTCAGTCTTCTTGTACTTAAGTCGGCATTGTGAGTTTTCTATTTAATTCCGATACAATTTCTGTGTTTCATCGTCAATAAGTAGGTCAGAAGGATACAGTAAACCTGAAGTGAAGCATCGGAATCTATAACTAGTGTCACAGGAATGGTTCAAAACATAGACAGTAAGAAGAGTCAATCTTCGTGTACTAAAGTTAGCATTTTGCCTTTTGTATGTAATTTCAATGCTATTTCTGTGTGTCACTGTCAATAACAAGGTCCAAGGGATACAGTAAACCTGAAGTGAAGCATCGGAATCTATACCTATTGTCACCGGAATGGTTCAAACTATTATCAGTAAGAAGAGTCAGTCTTCTTGTACTTAAGTCGGCATTCTGCCTTTTCTATATCATTCCGATGCAGTTTCTGTGTTACATCGTCAATAATAAGGTCAGAGGGATACAGTAAACCTGAAATGAAGCATCGGAATCTATAACTAGTGTCACAGGAATGATTCAAAACATAGACAGTAGGAAGAGTCAGTCTTTTTGTCCTTAAGCCGGCATTGTGCCTTTTTATTTAATTCCGATGCAATTTCTGTGTTTCATCGGCAATAAGGTCAGAGGGATACAGTAATGCTGAAGTGAAGCATCGGAATCTATAACTAGTGTCACAGGAATGGTTCAAAACATAGACAGTAGGAAGAGTCAGTCTTCTTGTACTTAAGTCGGCATTGTGCCTTTTGTATTTAATTCCGATGCAATTTCTGTGTTTCATTGTCAATAAGAAGGTCAGAGGGTACAGTAAATTTGAGGTGAAGCATCGGAATCCAAAACTAGTGTCACAGGAATGGTTCAATACATAGACAGTAGGAAGAGTCTGTCTTCTTGTACTTAAGTCGGCATTGTGCCTTTTGTATTTAATTCCGATGCAATTTCTGTGTTTCATCGTCAATAAGATGGTACAAGGTATACAGTAAACCTGAAGTGAAGCATCGGAATCTATGACTAGTGTCACAGGAATGGTTCAAAACATAGTCAGTAAGAACAGTCAGTCTTCTTGTACTTAAGTCGGCATTGTGCCTTTTCGTTTAATTCCGATGCAATTTCTGTGTTTCATCGTCAATAAGAAGGTCCAAGGGTTACAGTAAACCTGGAGTGAAGCATCGGAATCTATAACTAGTGTCACAGGAATGGTTCAAACATAGACAGTAAGAAGAGTCAGTCTTCTTGTACTTAAGTCGGCATTGTGCCTTTTCTATTTAATTCCGATGCAATTTCTGTGTTTCATCGTCAATAAGCATGTCCAACGTAAACAGTAAACCTGGAGTGAAGCATCGGAATCTATAACTAGTGTCACAGGAATGGTTCAAATCATAGACAGTAAGAAGAGTCAGTCTTCTTGTACTTGAGTCGGCATTGTGAGTTTTCTATTTAATTCCGATGCATTTTCGGAGTTTCATCGTCAATAAGAAGGTCAGAGGGATACAGTAAACCTGAAGTGTAGCATCGGAATCTGTAACTAGTATCACAGGAATGGTTCAAGCATAGTCAGTAAGAAGTCAGTCTTCTTGTACTTAAGTCGACATTGTGCCTTTTCTATTTAATTCCGATGCAATTTCTGTGTTTCATCGTCAATAAGAAGGTCCAAGGGTTACAGTAATCCGGGAGTGAAGCATCGGAATATATTACTAGTGTCACAGGAATGGTTCAAAACATAGACAGTAAGAAGAGTCAGTCTTCTTGTACTTAAGTCGACATTGTGCCTTTTCTATTTAATTCCGATGCAATTTCTGTGTTTCATCGTCAATAAGAATGTCCAAGGTATACAGTAAACCTGAAGTAAAGCATCAGAATCTATAACTATTGTCACTGGAATGGTTCAAAACATAGTCAGTAAGAAGAGTCAGTCTTCTTGTACTTAAGTCAGCAGTGTGGCTTTTCTATTTAATTCCGATGCAATTTCTGTGTTTCATCGTCAATAAGAAGCTCCAAGGGTTACAGTAAACCTGAAGTGAAGCATCGGAATCTATAACTAGTGTCACAGGAATGGTTCAAATCATAGACAGTAAGAAAAGTCAGTCTTCTTGTACTTAACTCGACAAAAGCCTTTTCTATTTAATTCCGATGCAATTTCTGTGTTTCATCGTCAATAAGAATGTCCAAGGTATACAGTAAACCTGAAGTAAAACATCGGAATCTATAACTAGTGTCACAGCAATGGTTCAAACTATAATCACTAAGAAGAGTCAGTCTTCTTATACTTAAGTCGGCATTGTGCCTTTTCTATTTCATTCCGATGCAATTTCTGTGTTTCATCGTCAATAAGAAGGTCCAAGGTATACAGTAAACCTGGAGTGAAGCATCGGAATCTATAACTAGTGTCACAGGAATGGTTCAAAACATAGACAGTAAGAAGAGTCAGTCTTCTTGTTCTTGAGTCGGCATTGTAAGTTTTCTATTTAACTCCGATGCAATTTCGGTGTTTCATCGTCAAAAAGAACGTCAGAGGGATACAGTAAACCTGAAGTGGAGCATCGGAATCTGTAACCAGTGTCACAGGAATGGTTCAAACATAGTCAGTAAGAAGAGTCAGTTTTCTTGTACTTAAGTCGGCATTGTGCCTTTTCTACTTAATTCCGATGCAATTTCGGTGTTTCATCGTCAATAAGAAGGTCAGAGGGATACAGTAAACCTGAAGTAAAGCATCGGAATCTATAACTAGTGTAACAGCAATGGTTCAAATTATAATCACTAAGAAGAGTCAGTCTTCTTGTACTTAAGTCGGCATTGTGCCTTTTCTATTTAATTCCGATGGAATTTCTGTGTTTCATCGGCAATAAGGTCAGAGGGATACAGTAAACCTGAAGTGAAGCATCGGGATCTATAACTAGTGTCACAGGAATGGTTCAAAACATAGACAGTAGGAAGAGTCAGTCTTCTTATGCTTAAGTTGGCATTGTGCCATTTGTATTTAATTCCGATGCAATTTCTGTGTTTCATTGTCAATAAGAAGGTCAGAGGGATACAGTAAACTTGAGGTGATGCATCGGAATCCATAACTAGTGTCACAGGAATGGTTCAAAACATAGACAGTAGGAAGAGTCAGTCTTCTTGTACTTAAGTAAGCATTGTGCCTTATCTATTTAATTGCGATGCAATTTATGTGTTTCATCGTCAATAGGAAGGTCCAAGGATTACAGTAAACCTGGAGTGAAGCATCGGAATCTATAACTAGTGTCACAGGAATGGTTCAAAACATAGACAATAAGAAGAGTCAGTCTTCTTGTACTTAAGTCGACATTGAACCTTTTCTATCTAATTCCGATGCAATTTCTCTGTTTCATCGTCAATAAGAATGTCCAAGGTATACAGTAAACCTGAAGTGAAGCATCGGAATCTATAACTAGTGTCACAGTAATGGTTCAAAGCATAGTCAGTAAGAAAAGTCAGTCTTCTTGCACTTAAGTCGGCATTGTGCCTTTTGTATTTAATTCCGATGCAATTTCTGTGTTTCATTGTCAATAAGAAGGTCCAAGGGATACAGTAAGCCTGGAGTGAGGCATCGGAATCAGTATCTAGTGTCACAGGAATTGTTCAAAATATAGACAGTAAGCAGAGTCAGTCTTCTTGTACTTAAGTCGTAATTGTGCCTTTTTTAATTAATTCCTCTGTAATTTCTGTGTTTCATCGTCAATAAGAAGGTTCAAGGGATACATTAAACCTAGAGTGAGGCATCGGAATCTATAACTAGGGTCACAGGAATGGTTCAAAACATAGACAGTAAGGAGAGTCAGTCTGCTTGTACTTAAGACGGCATTGTGCCTTTTGTATTTAATTCCGATGCAATTTCTGTGTATCATCGTCAATTAGAAGGTCCATGGGATACAGTCAACCTGGAGTGAAGCATCGGAATCTATAACTAGTGTCACGGGGATGGTTCGAAACATAGACAGTAAGAAGAGTCAGTATTCCTGTACTTAAGTCGGCATTGTGCCTTTTGTATTAAATTCCGATGCAATTTCTGTGTTTCATCGTCAATAAGAATGTCCAAGGTATACAGTAAACCTGAAGTAAAGCATTGGAATCTATAACTAGTGTCACAGCAATGGTTCAAACTATAATCACTAAGAAGAGTCAGTCTTCTTGTACTTAAGTCGGCATTGTGCCTTTTCTATTTAATTCCGATGCATTTTCTGTGTTTCATCGTCAATAAGAAGGTCCAAGGTATACAGTAAACCTGGAGTGAAGCATCGGAATCTATAACTATTGTCACCGGAATGGTTCAAACTATAATCACTAAGAAGAGTCAGTCTTCTTGTACTTAAGTCGGGATTGTGCCTTTTCTATTTAATTCCGATGCAATTTCTGTGTTTCATCGTCAATAAGAAGGTCCAAGGGTTACAGTAAACCTAGAGTGAAGCATCGGAATCTATAACTAGTGTCACAGGAATGGTTCCAAACATAGACAGTAAGAAGAGTCAGTCTTCTTGTACTTAAGTCGACATTGAGCATTTTCTATTTAATTCCGATGCAATTTCTGTGTTTCATCGTCAATAAGAATGTCGAAGGTATACAGTAAACCTGAAGTAAAGCATCGGAATCTATAACTAGTGTCACAGCAATGGCTCAAACTATAATCACTAAGAAGAGTCAGTCTTCTTGTACTTAAGTCGGCATTGTGCCTTTCTATTTAATTCCGATGCAGTTTCTGTGCTTCATCGTCAATAAGAAGGTCCAAGCGATACAGTAAACCTGGAGTGAAGCATCGGAATCTATAACTAGTGTCACAGGAATGGTTCAAAACATAGACAGTGTGAAGAGTCAGTCTTCTTGTACTTAAGTCGGCATTGTGAGTTTTCTATTTAATTCCGATGCAATTTCTGTGTTTCATCGTCAATAAGTAGGTCAGAAGGATACAGTAAACCTGAAGTGAAGCATCGGAATCTATAACTAGTGTCACAGGAAGGGTTCAAAACATAGACAGTAAGAAGAGTTAATCTTCGTGTACTAAAGTTAGCATTTTGCTTTTGTATTTAATTTCAATGCCATTTCTGTGTGTCACCGTCAATAACAAGGTCCAAGGGATACAGTAAACCTTAAGTGAAGCATCGGAATCTATAACTATTGTCACGGGAATGGTTCAAATTATAATCACTAAGAAGAGTCAGTCTTCTTGTACTTAAGTCGGCATTGTGCCTTTTCTATTTAATTCCGATGCAATTTCTGTGCTTCATCGTCAATAAGAAGGTCCAAGCGATACAGTAAACCTGAAGTGAAGCATCGGAATCTATAACTAGAGTCACAGGAATGTTTCAAAACATAGTCAGTAAGAAGAGTCAATCTTCTTGTCCTTAAGCCGGCATTGTGCCTTTTGTATTTAATTCCGATGCAATTCCTGTGTTTCATCGGCAATAAGGTCAGAGGGATACAGTAAAGCTGAAGTGAAGCATCGGAATCTATAACTAGTGTCACAGGAATGGTTCAAAACATAGACAGTAGGAAGAGTCAGTCTTCTTGTACTTAAGTCGGCATTGTGCCGTTTGTGTTTAATTCCGATGCAATTTCTGTGTTTCATTGTCAATAAGAAGGTCAGAGGGATACAGTAAACCTGAGGTGAAGCATCGGAATCCAAAACTAGTGTCACAGGAATGGTTCAATACATAGACAGTAGGAAGAGTAAGTCTTCTTGTACTTAAGTCGGCATTGTGCCTTTTGTATTTAATTCCGATGCAATTTCTGTGTTTCATCGTCAATAAGATGGTACAAGGTATACAGTAAACCTGAAGTGAAGCATCGGAATCTATAACTAGTGTCACAAGAATGGTTCAAAACATAGTCAGTAAGAAGAGTCAGTCTTCTTGTACTTAAGTCGGCATTGTGCCTTTTCTATTTAATTCCGATGCAATTTCTGTGTTTCATCGTCAATAAGAAGGTCCAAGGGTTACAGTAAACCTGGAGTGAAGCTATCGGAATCTATAACTAGTGTCACAGGAATGGTTCAAACATAGACAGTAAGAAGAGTCAGTCTTCTTGTACTTAAGTCGACATTGTGCCTTTTCTATTTAATTCCGATGCAATTTCTGTGTTTCATCGTCAATAAGAATGTCCAAGGTATACAGTAAACCTGAAGTAAAGGATCGGAATCGATCACTAGTGTCACAGCAATGGTTCAAACTATAATCACTAAGAAGAGTCAGTCTTCTTGTACTTAAGTCGGCATTGTGCCTTTTCTATTTAATTCCGATGCAATTTCTGTGTTTCATCGTCAATAAGCAGGTTTAACGTATACAGTAAACCTGGAGTGAAGCATCGGAATCTATAACTAGTGTCACCGGAATGGTTCAAAACATAGACAGTAAGAAGAGTCGGTCTTCTTGTACTTGAGTCGGCATTGTGAGTTTTCTATTTAATTCCGATGCATTTTCGGTGTTTCATCGTCAATAAGAAGGTCAGAGGGATACAGTAAACCTGAAGTGAAGCATCGGAATCTGTAACTAGTGTCACAGGAATGGTTCAAACATAGTCAGTAAGAAGAGTCAGTCTTCTTGTACTTAAGTCGGCATTGTGCCTTTTCTATTTAATTCCGATGCAATTTCTGTGTTTCATCGTCAATAAGCAGGTTTAACGTATACAGTAAACCTGGAGTGAAGCCTCGGAATCTATAACTAGTGTCACCGGAATGGTTCAAAACATAGACAGTAAGAAGAGTCAGTCTTCTTGTACTTGAGTCGGCATTGGGAGTTTTCTATTTAATTCCGATGCATTTTCGGTGTTTCATCGTCAATAAGAAGGTCAGAGGGATACAGTATACCTGAAGTGAACCATCGGAATCTGTAACTAGTGTCACAGGAATCGTTCAAACATAGTCAGTAAGAAGAGTCAGTCTTCTTGTACTTAAGTCGGCATTGTGCCTTTTCTATTTAATTCCGATGCAATTTCTGTGTTTCATCGTCAATAAGAAGGTCCAAGGGTTACAGTAAACCGGGAGTGAAGCATCGGAATCTATAACTAGTGTCACAGGAATGGTTCAAAACATAGACAGAAAGAAGAGTCAGTCTTCTTGTACGTAAGTCGATATTGTGCCTTTTCTATTTAATTCCGATGCAATTTCTGTGTTTCATCGTCAATAAGAATGTCCAAGGTATACATTAAACCTGAAGTAAAGCATCGTAATCTATAACTAGTGTCACAGGAATGGTTCAAAACATAGTCAGTAAGAAGAGTCAGTCTTCTTGTACTTAAGTCAGCATTGTGGATTTTCTATTTAATTCCGATGCAATTTCTGTGTTTCATCGTCAATAAGAAGGTCCAAGGGTTACAGTAGACCTGGAGTGAAGCATCGGAATCTATAACTAGTGTCACAGGAATGGTTCAAAACATAGACAGTAAGAAAAGTCAGTCTTCTTGTACTTAAATCAACATTAAGCCTTTTCTATTTAATTCCGATGCAATATCTGTGTTTCATCGTCAATAAGAATCTCCAAGGTATACAGTAAACCTGAAGTGAAGCATCGGAACCTATAACTAGTGTCACAGGAATGGTTCAAAGCATAGTCAGTAAGAAGATTCAGTCTTCTTGTACTTAAGTCGGCATTGTGCCTTTTGCATTTAATTCCGATGAAATTTCTGTGTTTCATCGTCAATAAGAAGGTCCAAGGGATACAGTATACCTGGAGTGAGGCATCGGAATCTGTAACTAGTGTCACAGGAATGGTTCAAAACATAGACAGTAAGCAGAGTCAGTCTTCTTGTACTTAAGTTGGCATTGTGCCTTTTTTATTTAATTCCTATGCAATTTCTGTGTTTCATCGTCAATAAGAAGGTTCAAGGGATGCATTAAACCTAGAGTGAGGCATCGGAATCTATAACTAGTGTCACAGGAATGGTTCAAAACATAGACAGTAAGAAGAGTCAGTCTTCTTGTACTGAAGTCGGCATTGTGCCTTTTGTATTTAATTCCGATGCAATTTCTGTGTATCATCGTCAATTAGAAGGTCCAATGGATACAGTCAACCTGGAGTGAAGCATCGGAATCTATAACTAGTGTCACGGGGATGGTTCGAAACATAGGCAGTAAGAAGAGTCAGTATTCTTGTACTTAATTCGGCATTGTGCCCTTTGTATGTAATTGCGATGAAATTTCTGTGTTTCATCGTCAATAAGAATGTCCAAGGTATACAGTAAACCTGAAGTAAAGCATCGGAATCTATAACTAGTGTCACAGCAATGGTTCAACTATAATCACTAAGAAGAGTCAGTCTTCTTTTACTTAAGTCGGCATTGTTCCTTTTCTATTTAATTCCGATGCAATTTCTGTGTTTCATCGTCAATAAGAAGGTCCAAGGGTTACAGTAAACCTGGAGTGAAGCATCGGAATCTATAACTAGTGTCACAGGAATGGTTCAAACATAGACAGTAAGAAGAGTCAGTCTTCTTGTACTTAAGTCGACATTGTGCCTTTTCTATTTAATTCCGATGCAATTTCTGTGTTTCATCGGCAAAAAGGTCAGAGGGATACAGTAAAGCTGAAGTGAAGCATCGGAATCTATAACTAGTGTCACAGGAATCGTTCAAAACATAGACAGTAGGAAGAGTCAGTCTTCTTGTACTTAAGTCGGCATTGTGCCTTTTGTGTTTAATTCCGATGCAATTTCTGTGTTTCATTGTCAATAAGAAGGTCAGAGGGATACAGTAAACCTGAGGTGAAGCATCGGAATCCAAAACTAGTGTCACAGGAATGGTTCAATACATAGACAGTAGGAAGAGTCTGTCTTCTTGTACTTAAGTCGGCATTGTGCCTTTTGTATTTAATTCCGATGCAATTTCTGTGTTTCATCGTCAATAAGCAGGTCCAACGTATACAGTAAACCTGGAGTGAAGCATCGGAATCTATAACTAGTGTCACAAGAATGGTTCAAAACATAGACAGTAAGAAGAGTCAGTCTTCTTGTACGTAAGTCGATATTGTGCCTTTTCTATTTAATTCCGATGCAATTTCTGTGTTTCATCGTCAATAAGAATGTCCAAGGTATACAGTAAACCTGAAGTAAAGCATCGGAATCTATAACTAGTGTCACAGGAATTGTTCAAAACATAGTCAGTAAGAAGAGTCAGACTTCTTGTACTTAAGTCAGCATTGTGGATTTTCTATTTAATTTCGACGCAATTTCTGTGTTTCATCACAATAAGAAGGTCCAAGGGTTACAGTAAACCTGGAGTGAAGCATCGGAATCTATAACTAGAGTCACAGGAATGGTTCAAAACATAGACAGTAAGAAAAGTCAGTCTTCTTGTACTTAAGTCGACATTCAGCCTTTTCTATTTAATTCCGATGCAATTTCTGTGTTTCATCGTCAATAAGAATGTCCAAGGTATACAGTAAACCTGAAGTGAAGCACCGGAATCTATAACTAGTGTCACAGGAACGGTTCAAAGCATAGTCAGTAAGAAGATTCAGTCTTCTTGTACTTAGGTCGGCATTGTGCCTTTTGCATTTAATTCCGATGAAATTTCTGTGTTTCATCGTCAATAAGAAGGGCCAAGGGATACAGTAAACCTGGAAAGAGGTATCCGAATCTGTAACTAGTGTCACAGGAATGGTTCAATACATAGACAGTAAGCAGAGTCAGTCTTCTTGTACTTAAGTTGGCATTGTGCCTTTTTTATTTAATTCCTATGCAATTTCTGTGTTTCATCGTCAATAAGAAGGTTCAAGGGATACATTAAACCTAGAGTGAGGCATCGGAATCTATAACTAGTGTCACAGGAATGGTTCAAAACATAGACAGTAAGAAGAGTCAGTCTTCTTGTACTGAAGTCGGCATTGTGCCTTTTGTATTTAATTCCGATGCAATTTCTGTGTATCATCGTCAATTAGAAGGTCCAAGGGATACAGTAAACCTGGAGTGAAGCATCGGAATCTATAACTAGTGTCACAGGAATGGTTCAAACATAGACAGTAAGAAGAGTCAGTCTTCTTGTACTTAAGTCGACATTGTGCCTTTCCTTTTTTAATTCCGAAGCAATTTCTGTTTTTCATTGTCAATAAGAATGTCCACGGTATACAGTAAACCTGAAGTAAAGCATCGGAATCGATAGCTAGTGTCACAGCAATGGTTCGAACTATAATCACTAAGAAGAGTCAGTCTTCTTGTACTTAAGTCGGCATTGTGCCTTTCTATTTAATTCCGATGCAGTTTCTGTGCTTCATCGTCAATAAGAAGGTCCAAGCGATACAGTAAACCTGGAGTGAAGCATCGGAATCTATAACTAGTGTCACAGGAATGGTTCAAAACATAGACAGTGTGAAGAGTCTGTCTTCTTGTACTTAAGTCGGCATTGTGAGTTTTCTATTTAATTCCGATGCAATTTCTGTGTTTCATCGTCAATAAGTAGGTCAGAAGGATACAGTAAACCTGAAGTGAAGCATCGGAATCTATAACTAGTGTCACAGGAAGGGTTCAAAACATAGACAGTAAGAAGAGTTAATCTTCGTGTACTAAAGTTAGCATTTTGCTTTTGTATTTAATTTCAATGCTATTTCTGTGTGTCACCGTCAATAACAAGGTCCAAGGGATACAGTAAACCTTAAGTGAAGCATCGGAATCTATAACTATTGTCACGGGAATGGTTCAAACTATAATCACTAAGAAGAGTCAGTCTTCTTGTACTTAAGTCGGCATTGTGCCTTTTCTATTTAATTCCGATGCAATTTCTGTGCTTCATCGTCAATAAGAAGGTCCAAGCGATACAGTAAACCTGAAGTGAAGCATCGGAATCTATAACTAGAGTCACAGGAATGTTTCAAAACATAGTCAGTAAGAAGAGTCAATCTTCTTGTCCTTAAGCCGGCATTGTGCCTTTTGTATTTAATTCCGATGCAATTTCTGTGTTTCATCGGCAAAAAGGTCAGAGGGATACAGTAAAGCTGAAGTGAAGCATCGGAATCTATAACTAGTGTCACAGGAATCGTTCAAAACATAGACAGTAGGAAGAGTCAGTCTTCTTGTACTTAAGTCGGCATTGTGCCTTTTGTGTTTAATTCCGATGCAATTTCTGTGTTTCATTGTCAATAAGAAGGTCAGAGGGATACAGTAAACCTGAGGTGAAGCATCGGAATCCAAAACTAGTGTCACAGGAATGGTTCAATACATAGACAGTAGGAAGAGTCTGTCTTCTTGTACTTAAGTCGGCATTGTGCCTTTTGTATTTAATTCCGATGCAATTTCTGTGTTTCATCGTCAATAAGATGGTACAAGGTATACAGTAAACCTGAAGTGAAGCATCGGAATCTATAACTAGTGTCACAGGAATGGTTCAAAACATAGTCAGTAAGAAGAGTCAGTCTTCTTGTACTTAAGTCGGCATTGTGCCTTTTCTATTTAATTCCGATGCAATTTCTGTGTTTCATCGTCAATAAGAAGGTCCAAGGGTTACAGTAAACCTGCAGTGAAGCATCGGAATCTATAACTAGTGTCACAGGAATGGTTCAAACATAGACAGTAAGAAGAGTCAGTCTTCTTGTACTTAAGTCGACATTGTGCCTTTTCTATTTAATTCCGATGCAATTTCTGTGTTTCATCGTCAATAAGAATGTCCAAGGTATACAGTAAACCTGAAGTAAAGGATCGGAATCGATCACTAGTGTCACAGCAATGGTTCAAACTATAATCACTAAGAAGAGTCAGTCTTCTTGTACTTAAGTCGGCATTGTGCCTTTTCTATTTAATTCGGATGCAATTTCTGTGTTTCATCGTCAATAAGCAGGTTTAACGTATACAGTAAACCTGGAGTGAAGCATCGGAATCTATAACTAGTGTCACCGGAATGGTTCAAAACATAGACAGTAAGAAGAGTCAGTCTTCTTGTACTTGAGTCGGCATTGTGAGTTTTCTATTTAATTCCGATGCATTTTCGGTGTTTCATCGTCAATAAGAAGGTCAGAGGGATACAGTAAACCTGAAGTGAAGCATCGGAATCTGTAACTAGTGTCACAGGAATGGTTCAAACATAGTCAGTAAGAAGAGTCAGTCTTCTTGTACTTAAGTCGGCATTGTGCCTTTTCTATTTAATTCCGATGCAATTTCTGTGTTTCATCGTCAATAAGCAGGTTTAACGTATACAGTAAACCTGGAGTGAAGCCTCGGAATCTATAACTAGTGTCACCGGAATGGTTCAAAACATAGACAGTAAGAAGAGTCAGTCTTCTTGTACTTGAGTCGGCATTGGGAGTTTTCTATTTAATTCCGATGCATTTTCGGTGTTTCATCGTCAATAAGAAGGTCAGAGGGATACAGTATACCTGAAGTGAAGCATCGGAATCTGTAACTAGTGGCACAGGAATCGTTCAAACATAGTCAGTAAGAAGAGTCAGTCTTCTTGTACTTAAGTCGGCATTGTGCCTTTTCTATTTAATTCCGATGCAATTTCTGTGTTTCATCGTCAATGAAAGGTCCAAGGGTTACAGTAAACCGGGAGTGAAGCATCGGAATCTATAACTAGTGTCACAGGAATGGTTCAAAACATAGACAGTAAGAAGAGTCAGTCTTCTTGTACGTAAGTCGATATTGTGCCTTTTCTATTTAATTCCGATGCAACTTCTGTGTTTCATCGTCAATAAGAATGTCCAAGGTATACATTAAACCTGAAGTAAAGCATCGTAATCTATAACTAGTGTCACAGGAATGGTTCAAAACATAGTCAGTAAGAAGAGTCAGTCTTCTTGTACTTAAGTCAGCATTGTGGATTTTCTATTTAATTCCGAAGCAATTTCTGTGTTTCATCGTCAATAAGAAGGTCCAAGGGTTACAGTAGACCTGGAATGAAGCATCGGAATCTATAACTAGTGTCACAGGAATGGTTCAAAACATAGACAGTAAGAAAAGTCAGTCTTCTTGTACTTAAATCAACATTAAGCCTTTTCTATTTAATTCCGATGCAATTTCTGTGTTTCATCGTCAATAAGAATCTCCAAGGTATACAGTAAACCTGAAGTGAAGCATCGGAACCTATAACTAGTGTCACAGGAATGGTTCAAAGCATAGTCAGTAAGAAGATTCAGTCTTCTTGTACTTAAGTCGGCATTGTGCCTTTTGCATTTAATTCCGATGAAATTTCTGTGTTTCATCGTCAATAAGAAGGTCCAAGGGATACGGTATACCTGGAGTGAGGCATCGGAATCTGTAACTAGTGTCACAGGAATGGTTCAAAACATAGACAGTAAGCAGAGTCAGTCTTCTTGTACTTAAGTTGGCATTGTGCCTTTTTTATTTAATTCCTATGCAATTTCTGTGTTTCATCGTCAATAAGAAGGTTCAAGGGATGCATTAAACCTAGAGTGAGCCATCGGAATCTATAACTAGTGTCACAGGAATGGTTCAAAACATAGACAGTAAGAACAGTCAGTCTTCTTGTACTGAAGTCGGCATTGTGCCTTTTGTATTTAATTCCGATGCAATATCTGTGTATCATCGTCAATTAGAAGGTCCAATGGATACAGTCAACCTGGAGTGAAGCATCGGAATCTATAACTAGTGTCACGGGGATGGTTCGAAACATAGGCAGTAAGAAGAGTCAGTATTCTTGTACTTAAGTCGGCATTGTGCCTTTTGTATGTAATTGCGATGCAATTTCTGTGTTTCATCGTCAATAAGAATGTCCAAGGTAAACAGTAAACCTGAAGTAAAGCATCGGAATCTATAACTAGTGTCACAGCAATGGTTCAAACTATAATCACTAAGAAGAGTCAGTCTTCTTTTACTTAAGTCGGCATTGTTCCTTTTCTATTTAATTCCGATGCAATTTCTGTGTTTCATCGTCAATAAGAAGGTCCAAGGGTTACAGTAAACCTGGAGTGAAGCATCGGAATCTATAACTAGTGTCACAGGAATGGTTCAAACATTGACAGTAAGAAGAGTCAGTCTTCTTGTACTTAAGTCGACATTGTGCCTTTCCTATTTAATTCCGAAGCAATTTCTGTTTTTCATTGTCAATAAGAATGTCCACGGTATACAGTAAACCTGAAGTAAAGCATCGGAATCGATAGCTAGTGTCACAGCAATGGTTCGAACTATAATCACTAAGAAGAGTCAGTCTTCTTGTACTTAAGTCGGCATTGTGCCTTTTCTATTTAATTCCGATGCAATTTCTGTGTTTCATCGTCAATAAGCAGGTCCAACGTATACAGTAAACCTGGAGTGAAGCATCGGAATCTATAACTAGTGTCACAGGAATGGTTCAAAACATAGACAGTAAGACGAGTCAGTCTACTTGTACTTGAGTCGGCATTGTGAGTTTTCTATTTAATTCCGATGCATTTTCGGTGTTTCATCGTCAATAAGAAGGTCAGAGGGATACAGTAAACCTGAAGTGAATCATCGGAATCTGTAACTAGTGTCACAGGAATCGTTCAAACATAGTCAGCAAGAAGAGTCAGTCTTCTTGTACTTAAATCGGCATTGTGCCATTTCTATTTAATTCCGATGCAATTTCTGTGTTTCACCGTCAATAAGAAGGTCCAAGGGTTACAGTAAACCGGGAGTGAAGCATCGGAATCTATAACTAGCGTCACAAGAATGGTTCAAAACATAGACAGTAAGAAGAGTCAGTCTTCTTGTACGTAAGTCGATATTGTGCCTTTTCTATTTAATTCCGATGCAATTTCTGTGTTTCATCGTCAATAAGAATGTCCAAGGTATACAGTAAACCTGAAGTAAAGCATCGGAATCTATAACTAGTGTCACAGGAATTGTTCAAAACATAGTCAGTAAGAAGAGTCAGACTTCTTGTACTTAAGTCAGCATTGTGGATTTTCTATTTAATTCCGACGCAATTTCTGTGTTTCATAACAATAAGAAGGTCCAAGGGTTCCAGTAAACCTGGAGTGAAGCATCGGAATCTATAACTAGTGTCACAGGAATGGTTCAAAACATAGACAGTAAGAAAAGTCAGTCTTCTTGTACTTAAGTCGACATTCAGCCTTTTCTATTTAATTCCGATGCAATTTCTGTGTTTCATCGTCAATAAGAATGTCCAAGGTATACAGTAAACCTGAAGTGAAGCACCGGAATCTATAACTAGTGTCACAGGAATGGTTCAAAGCATAGTCAGTAAGAAGATTCAGTCTTCTTGTACTTAAGTCGGCATTGTGCCTTTTGCATTTAATTCCGATGAAATTTCTGTGTTTCATCGTCAATAAGAAGGTCCAAGGGATACAGTAAACCTGGAGTGAGGTATCCGAATCTGTAACTAGTGTCACAGGAATGGTTCAATACATAGACAGTAAGCAGAGTCAGTCTTCTTGTACTTAAGTTGGCATTGTGCCTTTTTTATTTAATTCCTATGCAATTTCTGTGTTTCATCGTCAATAAGAAGGTTCAAGGGATACATTAAACCTAGAGTGAGGCATCGGAATCTATAACTAGTGTCACAGGAATGGTTCAAAACATAGACAGTAAGAAGAGTCAGTCTTCTTGTACTGAAGTCGGCATTGTGCCTTTTGTATTTAATTCCGATGCAATTTCTGTGTATCATCGTCAATTAGAAGGTCCAAGGGATACAGTAAACCTGGAGTGAAGCATCGGAATCTATAACTAGTGTCACAGGAATGGTTCAAACATAGACAGTAAGAAGAGTCAGTCTTCTTGTACTTAAGTCGACATTGTGCCTTTCCTATTTAATTCCGAAGCAATTTCTGTTTTTCATTGTCAATAAGAATGTCCACGGTATACAGTAAACCTGAAGTAAAGCATCGGAATCGATAGCTAGTGTCACAGCAATGGTTCGAACTATAATCACTAAGAAGAGTCAGTCTTCTTGTACTTAAGTCGGCATTGTGCTTTTTCTATTTAATTCCGATGCAATTTCTGTGTTTCATCGTCAATAAGCAGGTCCAACGTATACAGTAAACCTGGAGTGAAGCATCGGAATCTATAACTAGTGTCACAGGAATGGTTCAAAACATAGACAGTAAGACGAGTCAGTCTTCTTGTACTTGAGTCGGCATTGTGAGTTTTCTATTTAATTCCGATGCATTTTCGGTGTTTCATCGTCAATAAGAAGGTCAGAGGGATACAGTAAACCTGAAGTGAATCATCGGAATCTGTAACTAGTGTCACAGGAATCGTTCAAACATAGTCAGCAAGAAGAGTCAGTCTTCTTGTACTTAAATCGGCATTGTGCCTTTTCTATTTAATTCCGATGCAATTTCTGTGTTTCACCGTCAATAAGAAGGTCCAAGGGTTACAGTAAACCGGGAGTGAAGCATCGGAATCTATAACTAGCGTCACAAGAATGGTTCAAAACATAGACAGTAAGAAGAGTCAGTCTTCTTGTACGTAAGTCGATATTGTGCCTTTTCTATTTAATTCCGATGCAATTTCTGTGTTTCATCGTCAATAAGAATGTCCAAGGTATACAGTAAACCTGAAGTAAAGCATCGGAATCTATAACTAGTGTCACAGGAATTGTTCAAAACATAGTCAGTAAGAAGAGTCAGACTTCTTGTACTTAAGTCAGCATTGTGGATTTTCTATTTAATTCCGACGCAATTTCTGTGTTTCATCACAATAAGAAGGTCCAAGGGTTACAGTAAACCTGGAGTGAAGCATCGGAATCTATAACTAGTGTCACAGGAATGGTTCAAAACATAGACAGTAAGAAAAGTCAGTCTTCTTGTACTTAAGTCGACATTCAGCCTTTTCTATTTAATTCCGATGCAATTTCTGTGTTTCATCGTCAATAAGAATGTCCAAGGTATACAGTAAACCTGAAGTGAAGCACCGGAATCTATAACTAGTGTCACAGGAATGGTTCAAAGCATAGTCAGTAAGAAGATTCAGTCTTCTTGTACTTAAGTCGGCATTGTGCCTTTTGCATTTAATTCCGATGAAATTTCTGTGTTTCATCGTCAATAAGAAGGTCCAAGGGATACAGTAAACCTGGAGTGAGGTATCCGAATCTGTAACTACTGTCACAGGAATGGTTCAATACATAGACAGTAAGCAGAGTCAGTCTTCTTGTACTTAAGTTGGCATTGTGCCTTTTTTATTTAATTCCTATGCAATTTCTGTGTTTCATCGTCAATAAGAAGGTTCAAGGGATACATTAAACCTAGAGTGAGGCATCGGAATCTATAACTAGTGTCACAGGAATGGTTCAAAACATAGACAGTAAGAAGAGTCAGTCTTCTTGTACTGAAGTCGGCATTGTGCCTTTTGTATTTAATTCCGATGCAATTTCTGTGTATCATCGTCAATTAGAAGGTCCAAGGGATACAGTCAACCTGGAGTGAAGCATCGGAATCTATAACTAGTGACACGGGGATGGTTCGAAACATAGGCAGTAACAAGAGTCAGTATTCTTGTACTTAAGTCGGCATTGTGCCTTTTGTATTTAATTCCGATGCAATTTCTGTGTTTCATCGTCAATAAGAATGTCCAAGGTATACAGTAAACCTGAAGTAAAGCATCGGAATCTATAACTAGTGTCACAGCAATGGTTCAAACTATAATCACTAAGAAGAGTCAGTCTTCTTATACTTAAGTCGGCATTGTGAGTTTTCTATTTAACTCTGATGCAATTTCGGTGTTTCATCGTCAATAAGAAGGTCTGAGGGATACAGTAAACCTGAAGTGAAGCATCGGAATCTGTAACTAGTTTCACAGGATTGGTTCAAACATAGTCAGTAAGAAGAGTCAGGCTTCTTGTACTTAAGTCGGTATTGTGCCTTTTCTATTTAATTCCGATGCAATTTCTGTGTTTCATCGTCAATAAGAAGGTCCAAGGGTTACAGTAAATGTGGAGTGAAGCATCGGAATCTATAACTAGTGTCACAGGAATGGTTCAAAACATAGACAGTAGGAAGAGTCAGTCTTCTTGTACTTAAGTCGGCATTGTGCCTTTTGTATTTAATTCCGATGCAATTTCTGTGTTTCATTGTCAATAAGAAGGTCAGAGGGATACAGTAAACCTGAGGTGAAGCATCGGAATCCAAAACTAGTGTCACAGGAATGGTTCAATACATAGACAGTAGGAAGAGTCTGTCTTCTTGTACTTAAGTCGGCATTGTGCCTTTTGTATTTAATTCCGATGCAATTTCTGTGTTTCATCGTCAATAAGATGGTACAAGGTATACAGTAAACCTGAAGTGAAGCATCGGAATCTATAACTAGTGTCACAGGAATGGTTCAAAACATAGTCAGTAAGAAGAGTCAGTCTTCTTGTACTTAAGTCGGCATTGTGCCTTTTCTATTTAATTCCGATGCAATTTCTGTGTTTCATCGTCAATAAGAAGGTCCAAGGGTTACGGTAAACCTGGAGTGAAGCATCGGAATCTATAACTAGTGTCACAGGAATGGTTCAAACATAGACTGTAAGAAGAGTCAGTCTTCTTGTACTTAAGTCGACATTGTGCCTTTTCTATTTAATTCCGATGCTATTTCTGTGTTTCATCGTCAATAAGAATGTCCAAGGTATACAGTAAACCTGAAGTAAAGGATCGGAATCGATCACTAGTGTCACAGCAATGGTTCAAACTATAGTCACTAAGAAGAGTCAGTCTTCTTGTACTTAAGTCGGCATTGTGCCTTTTCTATTTAATTCCGATGCAATTTCTGTGTTTCACCGTCAATAAGCAGGTTTAACGTATACAGTAAACCTGGAGTGAAGCATCGGAATCTATAACTAGTGTCACCGGAATGGTTCAAAACATAGACTGTAAGAAGAGTCAGTCTTCTTGTACTTGAGTCGGCATTGTGAGTTTACTATTTAATTCCGATGCATTTTCGGTGTTTCATCGTCAATAAGAAGGTCAGAGGGATACAGTAAACCTGAAGTGAAGCATCGGAATCTGTAACTAGTGTCACAGGAATGGTTCAAACATAGTCAGTAAGAAGAGTCAGTCTTCTTGTACTTAAGTCGGTATTGTGCCTTTTCTATTTAATTCCGATGCAATTTCTGTGTTTCAACGTCAATAAGCAGGTTTAACGTATACAGTAAACCTGGAGTGAAGCATCTGAATCTATAACTAGTGTCACCGGAATGGTTCAAAACATAGACAGTAAGAAGAGTCAGTCTTCTTGTACTTGAGTCGGCATTGGGAGTTTTCTATTTAATTCCGATGCATTTTCGGTGTTTCATCGTCAATAAGAAGGTCCAAGGGTTACAGTAAACCGGGAGTGAAGCATCGGAATCTATAACTAGTGTCACAGGAATGGTTCAAAACATAGACAGTAAGAAGAGTCAGTCTTCTTGTACGTAAGTCGATATTGTGCCTTTTCTATTTAATTCCGATGCTATTTCTGTGTTTCATCGTCAATAAGAATGTCCAAGGTATACAGTAAACCTGTCGTAAAGCATCGGAATCTATAACTAGTGTCACAGGAATGGTTCAAAACATAGTCAGTAAGAAGAGTCAGTCTTCTTGTACTTAAGTTGGCATTGTGCCTTTTTTATTTAATTCCTATGCAATTTCTGTGTTTCATCGTCAATAAGAAGGTTCAAGGGATACATTAAACCTAGAGTGAGGCATCGGAATCTATAACTAGTGTCACAGGAATGGTTCAAAACATAGACAGTAAGAAGAGTCAGTCTTCTTGTACTGAAGTCGGCATTGTGCCTTTTGTATTTAATTCCGATGCAATTTCTGTGTATCATCGTCAATTAGAAGGTCCAATGGATACAGTCAACCTGGAGTGAAGCATCGGAATCTATAACTAGTGTCACGGGGAAGGTTCGAAACATAGGCAGTAAGAAGAGTCAGTATTATAGTACTTAAGTCGGCATTGTGCCTTTTGTATTTAATTCCGATGCAATTTCTGTGTTTCATCGTCAATAAGAATGTCCAAGGTATACAGTAAACCTGAAGTAAAGCATCGGAATCTATAACTAGTGTCACAGCAATGGTTCAAACTATAATCACTAAGAAGAGTCAGTCTTCTTTTACTTAAGTCGGCATTTTTCCTTTCCTATTTAATTCCGATGCAATTTCTGTGTTTCATCGTCAATAAGAAGGTCCAAAGGTTACAGTAAACCTGGAGTGAAGCATCGGAATCTATAACTAGTGTCACAGGAATGGTTCAAACATAGACAGTAAGAATAGTCAGTCTTCTTGTACTTAAGTCGACATTGTGCCTTTCCTATTTAATTCCGATGCAATTTCTGTGTTTCATTGTCAATAAGAATGTCCACGGTATACAGTAAACCTGAAGTAAAGCATCGGAATCGATAGCTAGTGTCACAGCAATGGTTCGAACTATAATCACTAAGAAGAGTCAGTCTTCTTGTACTTAAGTCGGCATTGTGCCTTTTCTATTTAATTCCGATGCAATTTCTGTGTTTCATCGTCAATAAGCAGGTCCAACGTATACAGTAAACCTGGAGTGAAGCATCGGAATCTATAACTAGTGTCACAGGAATGGTTCAAAACATAGACAGTAAGACGAGTCAGTCTTCTTGTACTTGAGTCGGCATTGTGAGTTTTCTATTTAATTCCGATGCATTTTCGGTGTTTCATCGTCAATAAGAAGGTCAGAGGGATACAGTAAACCAGAAGTGAATCATCGGAATCTGTAACTAGTGTCACAGGAATCGTTCAAACATAGTCAGCAAGAAGAGTCAGTCTTCTTGTACTTAAATCGGCATTGTGCCTTTTCTATTTAATTCCGATGCAATTTCTGTGTTTCACCGTCAATAAGAAGGTCCAAGGGTTACAGTAAACCGGGAGTGAAGCATCGGAATCTATAACTAGCGTCACAAGAATGGTTCAAAACATAGACAGTAAGAAGAGTCAGTCTTCTTGTACGTAAGTCGCTATTGTGCCTTTTCTATTTAATTCCGATGCAATTTCTGTGTTTCATCGTCAATAAGAATGTCCAAGGTATACAGTAAACCTGAAGTAAAGCATCGGAATCTATAACTAGTGTCACAGGAATGGTTCAAAACATAGTCAGTAAGAAGAGTCAGTCTTCTTGTACTTAAGTCAGCATTGTGGATTTTCTATTTAATTCCGATGCAATTTCTGTGTTTCATCACAATAAGAAGGTCCAAGGGTTACAGTAAACCTTGAGTGAAGCATCGGAATCTATAACTAGTGTCACAGGAATGGTTCAAAACATAGACAGTAAGAAAAGTCAGTCTTCTTGTACTTAAGTCGACATTCAGCCTTTTCTATTTAATTCCGATGCAATTTCTGTGTTTCATCGTCAATAAGAATGTCCAAGGTATACAGTAAACCCGAAGTGAAGCACCGGAATCTATAACTAGTGTCACAGGAATGGTTCTAAGCATAGTCAGTAAGAAGATTCAGTCTTCTTGTACTTAAGTCGGCATTGTGCCTTTTGCATTTAATTCCGATGAAATTTCTGTGTTTCATCGTCAATAAGAAGGTCCAAGGGATACAGTAAACCTGGAGTGAGGCATCCGAATCTGTAACTAGTGTCACAGGAATGGTTCAATACATAGACAGTAAGCAGAGTCAGTCTTCTTGTACTTAAGTTGGCATTGTGCCTTTTTTATTTAATTCCTATGCAATTTCTGTGTTTCATCGTCAATAAGATGGTTCAAGGGATACATTAAACCTAGAGTGAGGCATCGGAATCTATAACTAGTGTCACAGGAATGGTTCAAAACATAGACAGTAAGAAGAGTCAGTCTTCTTGTACTGAAGTCGGCATTGTGCCTTTTGTATTTAATTCCGATGCAATTTCTGTGTATCATCGTCAATTAGAAGGTCCAAGGGATACAGTCAACCTGGAGTGAAGCATCGGAATCAATAACTAGTGACACGGGGATGGTTCGAAACATAGGCAGTAACAAGAGTCAGTATTCTTGTACTTAAGTCGGCATTGTGCCTTTTGTATTTAATTCCGATGCAATTTCTGTGTTTCATCGTCAATAAGAATGTCCAAGGTATACAGTAAACCTGAAGTAAAGCATCGGAATCTATAACTAGTGTCACAGCAATGGTTCAAACTATAATCACTAAGAAGAGTCAGTCTTCTTATACTTAAGTCGGCATTGTGAGTTTTCTATTTAACTCTGATGCAATTTCGGTGTTTCATCGTCAATAAGAAGGTCTGAGGGATACAGTAAACCTGAAGTGAAGCATCGGAATCTGTAACTAGTTTCACAGGAATGGTTCAAACATAGTCAGTAAGAAGAGTCAGTCTTCTTGTACTTAAGTCGGTATTGTGCCTTTTCTATTTAATTCCGATGCAATTTCTGTGTTTCATCGTCAATAAGAAGGTCCAAGAGTTACAGTAAATGTGGAGTGAAGCATCGGAATCTATAACTAGAGTCACAGGAATGGTTCAAAACATAGACAGTAAGAAGAGTCAGTCTCCTTGTACTTAAGTCGACATTGTGCCTTTTCTATTTAATTCCGATGCAATTTCTGTGTTTCATCGTCAATAAGAATGTCCAAGGTATACAGTAGACCTGAAGTAAAGCATCGGAATCTATAACTAGTGTGACAGCAATGGTTCAAACTATAATCACTAAGAAGAGTCAGTCTTCTTGTACTTAAGTCGGCATTGTGCCTTTTGTATTTAATTCCGAAGCAATTTCTGTGTTTCATCGTCAATAAGAAGGTACAAGGTATACAGGAAACCTAAAGTGAAGCATCGGAATCTATAACTAGTGTCACAGGTATGGTTCAAAACATAGTCAGTAAGAAGAGTCAGTCTTCTTGTACTTAAGTCAGCATTGTGCCTTTTCTATTTAATTGCGATGGAATTTCTGTGTTTCATCGTCAATAAGAAGGTCCAAGGGTTACAGTAAACCTGGAGTGAAGCATCGGAATCTATAACTAGTGTCACAGGAATGGTTCAAAACATAGACAGTAAGAAGAGTCAGTCTTCTTGTACTTAAGTCGACATTGAGCCTTTTCTATTTAATTCCGATGCAATTTCTCTGTTTCATCGTCAATAAGAATGTCCAAGGTATACAGTAAACCTGAGGTGAAGCATCGGAATCTATAACTAGTGTCACAGGAATGGTTCAAAGCATAGTCAGTAAGAAGAGTCAGTCTTCTTGTACTTAAGTCGGCAATGTATCTTTTGTATTTAATTCCGATGAAATTTCTGTGTTTCATCGTCAATAAGAAGGTCCAAGGGATACAGTAAACCTGGAGTGAGGCATCGGAATCTGTAACTAGTGTCACAGGAATGGTTCAAAACATAGACAGTAAGCAGAGTCAGTCTTCTTGTACGTAAGACGGCATTGTGCTTTTTTTAATTAATTCCTATGCATTGTCTGTGTTTCATCGTCAATAAGAAGGTTCAAGGGATACATTAAACCTAGAGTGAGGCATCGGAATCTATAACTAGGGTGACAGGGATGGTTCAAAACATAGACAGTAAGAAGAGTCAGTCTTCTTGTACTAAAGACGGCATTGTGCCTTTTGTATTTAATTCCGATGCAATTTCTGTGTATCATCGTCAATTAGAAGGTACAAGGTATACAGTCAACCTGGAGTGAAGCATCGGAATCTATATCTAGTGTCACGGGGATGGTTCGAAACATAGACAGTAAGAAGAGTCAGTATTCTTGTACTTAAGTCGGCATTGTGCCTTTTGTATTTAATTCCGATGCAATTTCTGTGTTTCATCGTCAATAAGAATGTCCAAGGTATACAGTAAACCTGAAGTAAAGCATCGGAATCTATAACTAGTGTCACAGCAATGGTTCAAACTATAATCACTAAGAAGAGTCAGTCTTCTTGTACTTAAGTCGGCATTGTGCCTTTTCTATTTAATTCCGATGCAATTTCTGTGTTTCATCGTCAATAAGAAGGTCCAAGGTATACAGTAAACCTGGAGTGATGCATCGGAATCTACAACTAGTGTCACAGGCATGGTTCAAAACATAGACAGTAAGAAGAGTCAGTCTTCTTGTACTTGAGTCGGCATTGT
Organism: Schistocerca serialis cubense; assembly: GCF_023864345.2. Lineage (NCBI taxonomy): Eukaryota > Metazoa > Arthropoda > Insecta > Orthoptera > Acrididae > Schistocerca > Schistocerca serialis. The sequence goes on along the minus strand of NC_064646.1, from coordinate 544,222,775 downwards.
GAGTTTTCTATTTAATTCCGATGCAATTTCGGTGCTTCCCTGTCAATAAGAAGGTCAGAGGGATACAGTAAACTTGAAGTGAAGCATCGGAATCCGTAACTAGTGGCACAGGAATGGTTCAAACATAGTCAGTAAGAAGAGTCAGTCTTCTTGTACTTAAGTCGGCATTGTGCCTTATCTATTTATTTCCGATGCAATTTCTGTGTTTCATCGTCAATAAGAAGGTCCAAGGGTTACAGTAAATGTGGAGTGAATCATCGGAATCTATAACTAGTGTCACAGGAATGGTTCAAAACATAGACAGTAGGAAGAGTCAGTCTTCTTGTACTTAAGTCGGCATTGTGCCGTTTGTATTTAATTCCGATGCAATTTCTGTGTTTCATTGTCAATAAGAAGGTCAGAGGGATACAGTAAACCTGAGGTGAAGCATCGGAATCCAAAACTAGTGTCACAGGAATGGTTCAAAACATAGACAGTAGGAAGAGTCAGTCTTCTTGTACTTAAGTCAGCATTGTGCCTTTTGTATTTAATTCCGATGCAATTTCTGTGTTTCATCGTCAATAAGAAGGTACAAGGTATACAGTAAACCTGAAGTGAAGCATCGGAATCTATAACTAGTGTCTCAGGAATGGTTCAAAACATAGTCAGTAAGAAGAGTCTATCTTCTTGTACTTAAGTCAGCATTGTGCCTTTTCTATTTAATTCCGATGCAATTTCTGTGTTTCATCGTCAATAAGAACGTCCAAGGGTTACAGTAAACCTGGAGTGAAGCATCGGAATCTATAACTAGTGTGACAGCATTGGTTCAAAACTTAGACAGTAAGAAGAGTCAGTCTTCTTGTACTTGAGTCGGCATTGTGAGTTTTCTATTTAATTCCGATGCAATTTCGGTGTTTCATCGTCAAAAAGAAGGTCAGAGGGATACAGTAAACCTGAAGTGAAGCATCGGAATCTGTAACTAGTGTCACAGGAATGGTTCAAACATAGTCAGTAAGTAGAGTCAGTCTTCTTGTACCTAAGTCGGCATTGTGCCATTTCTATTGAATTCCGATGCAATTTCTGTGTTTCATCGGCAATAAGGTCAGAGGGTTACAGTAAACCTGAAGTGAAGCATCGGAATCCAAATCTAGCGTCACAGGAATGGTTCAAAACATAGACAGTAGGAAGAGTCAGTCTTCTTGTACTTAAGTCGGCATTGTGCTTTTGTATTTAATCCCGATGCAATTTCTGTGTTTCATCGTCAATAAGAAGGTACAAGGTATACAGTAAACCTGAAGTGAAGCATCGGAATCCACAACTAGTGTCACAGGAATGGTTCAAAGCATAGTCAGTAAGAAGAGTCTGTCTTCTTGTACTTAAGTCAGCATTGTGCCTTTTCTATTTAATTCCGATGCAATTTCTGTGTTTCATCGTCAATAAGAAGGTCCAAGGGTTACTGTAAACCTGGGGTGAAGCATCGGAATCTATAAGTAGTGTCACAGGAATGATTCAAATCATAGACAGTAGGAAGAGTCAGTCTTCTTGCACTTAAGTCGACATTGAGCCTTTTCTATTTAATTCCGATGCAATTTCTGTGTTTCATCGTCAATAAGAATGTCCAAGGTATACAGTAAACCTGAAGTGAAGCATCGGAATCTATAACTAGTGTCACAGGAATGGTTCAGAGCATAGTCACTAAGAAGAGTCAGTCTTTTGGTACCTAAGTCGGCATTGTGCCTTTTGTATTTAATTCCGATGCAATTACTGTGTTTCATCGTCAATAAGAAGGTCCAAGGGATACAGTTAACCTGGAGTGAGGCATCAGAATCTGTAACTAGTGTCACAGGAATGGTTGAAAACATAGACAGTAAGCAGGGTCAGTCTTCTTGTTCTTAAGTCGGCATTGTGCCTTTTTTATTTAATTCCTATGCAATTTCTGTGTCTCATCGTCAATAAGAAGGTTCAAGGGATACATTAAACCTAGAGTGAGGCATCGGAATCTATAACTAGTGTCACAGGAATGTTTCAAAACATAGACAGTAAGAAGAGTCAGTCTTCTTGTACTTAATTCGGCACTGTGCCTTTTGGATTTAATTCCGATGCAATTTTTGTGTTTCATCGTCAATAAGAAGGTCAGAGGGATACAGTAAACCTGAAGTGAAGCATCGGAATCTATAACTAGTGTCACAGGAATGGTTCAAAGCATAGTCAGTAAGAAGAGTCAGTCTTCTTGCACATAAGTCGGCATTGTGCCTTTTGTATTTAATTCCGATGCAATTTCTGTGTTTCATTGTCAATAAGAAGGTCCAAGGGATACAGTAAACCTGGAGTGAGGCATCGGAATTTGTAACTAGTGTCACAGGAATTGTTCAAAACATAGACAGTAAGCAGAGTCAGTCTTCTTGTACTTAAGTCGGCATTGTGCCTTTTTTAATTAATTCCAATGCAATTTCTGTGTTTCATCGTCAATAAGAAGGTTCAAGGGATACATTAAACCTAGAGTAAGGCATCGGAATCTATAACTAGTGTCACAGGTATGGTTCAAAACATTGACAGTAAGAAGAGTCAGTCTTCTTGTACTAAAGACGGCATTGTGCCTTTTGTATTTAATTCCGATGCAATTTCTGTGTATCATCGTCTTATAGAAGGTCCAAGGGATACAGTCAACCTGGACTGAAGCATCGGAATCTATAACTAGTGTCACGGGGATGGTTCGAAACACAGACAGTAAGAAGAGTCAGTATTCTTGTACTTAAGTCGGCATTGTGCATTTTGTATTTAATTCCGATGCAATTTCTGTGTTTCATCGTCAATAAGAATGTCCAAGGTATACAGTAAACCTGAAGTAAAGCTTCGGAATCTATAACTAGTGTCACAGCAATGGTTCAAACTATAATCACTAAGAAGAGTCAGTCTTCTTGTACTTAAGTCAGCATCGTGCCTTTTCTATTTAATTCCGATGCAATTTCAGTGTTTCATCGTCAATAAGAAGGTCCAAGGTATATAGTAAACCTGGAGTGATGCATCGGAATCTATAACTAGTGTCACAGGAATGGTTCAAAACATAGACAGTAAGAAGAGTCAGTCTTCTTGTACTAGAGTCGGCATTGTGAGTTTTCTATTTAACTCCGATGCAATTTCGGTGTGTCATCGTCAATAAGAAGGTCAGAGGGATACAGTAGACCTGAAGTGAAGCATCGGAATCTGTAACTAGTGTCACAGGAATGGTTCAAACATAGTCAGTAAGATGAGTCAGTCTTCTTGTACTTAAGTCGGCATTGTGCCTTTTCTCTTTAATTCCGATGCAATTTCTGTGTTTCATCGTCAATAAGAAGGTCCAAGGGTTACAGTAAATGTGGAGTGAAGCATCGGAATCTATAACTAGTGTCACAGGAATGGTTCAAAACATAGACAGTGAGAAGAGTCAGTCTCCTTGTACTTAAGTCGACATTGTGCCATTTCTATTTAATTCCGCTGCAATTTCTGTGTTTCATTGTCAATAAGAATGTCCAAGGTATACAGTTAACCTGAAGTAAAGCATCGGAATCTATAACTAGTGTGACCGCAATGGTTCAAACTATAATCACTAAGAAGAGTCAGTCTTCTTGTACTTAAGTCGGCATTGTGCTTTTTCTATTTAATTCCGATGCAATTTCTGTAATTCATCGGCAATACGGTCAGAGGGATACAGTAAACCTGAAGTGAAGCATCGGAATCTATAACTACTGTCACAGGAATGGTTCAAATCATAGTCAGTAAGAAGAGTCAGTCTTCTTGTACTTAAGTCAGCATTGTGCCTTTTCTATTTAATTGCGATTCAATTTCTGTGTTTCATCGTCAATAAGAATGGCCAAGGTATACAGTAAACCTGAAGTGAAGCATCGGAATCTATAACTAGTGTCACAGGAATGGTTCAAAGCATAGTCAGTAAGAAGAGTCAGTCTTCTTGTACTTCAGTCGGCATTGTGCCTTTTGTATTTAATTCCGATGCAATTTCTGTATTTCATCGTCAATAGGAAGGTCCAAGGGATACAGTAAACCTAGAATGAGGCTTCGGAATCTGTAACTAGTGTCACAGGAATGGTTCAAAACATAGACAGTAAGCAGAGTCAGTCTCCTTGTACTTAAGACGGCATTGTGCCTTTTTTAATTAATTCCTATGCAATTTCTGTGGTTCATCGTCAATAAGAAGGTTCAAGGGATACATTAAACCTAGAGTGAGGCATTGGAATTTATAACTAGGGTCACAGGAATGGTTCAAACATAGTCAGTAAGAAGAGTCAGTCTTCTTGTACTTAAGTCGGCATTGTGCCTTTTCTATTAAATTCCGATGCAATTTCTGTGTTTCATCGACAATAAGAAGGTCCAAGGTATACAGTAAACCTGGAGTGAAGCATCGGAATCTGTAACTAGTGTCACAGGAATGGTTCAAACATAGTCAGTAAGAAGAGACAGTCTTCTTGTACTTAAGTCGGCATTGTGCCTTTTCTATTTAATTCCGATGCAATTTCTGTGTTTCATCGTCAATAAGAAGGTCCAAGGGTTACAGTAAATGTGGAGTGAAGCATCGGAATCTATAACTAGTGTCAAAGGAATGGTTCAAACATAGACAGTAAGAAGAGTCAGTCTCCTTGTACTTAAGTCGACATTGTGCCTTTTCTATTTAATTCCGATGCAATTTCTGTGTACCATCGTCAATAAGAAGGTCCAAGGGATACAGTCAACCTGGAGTGTAGCATCGGAATCTATAACTAGTGTCACAGGGATGGATCAAATCATAGACAGTAAGAAGAGTCAGTATTCTTGTACTTAAGTCGGCATTGTGCCTTTTGTATTTAATTCCGATGCAATTTCTGTGTGTCATCGTCAATAATAATGTCCAAGGTATACAGTAGACCTGAAGTAAAGCATCGGAATCTATAACTAGTGTCACAGCAATGGTTCAAACTATATTCACTAAGAAGAGTAAGTCTTCTTGTACTTAAGTCGTCATTGTGCCTCTTCTATTTAATTCCGATGCAATTTCTGTGTTTCATAGTCAATAAGAAGGTCCAAGGTATACAGTAAACCTGGAGTGAAGCATCGGAATCTATAACTAGTGTCACAGGCATGGTTCAAAACATAGACAGTAAGAAGAGTCAGTCTCCTTGTACTTAAGTCGACATTGTGCCTTTTCTATTTAATTCCGATGCAATTTCTGTGTATCATCGTCAATAAGAGGGTCCAAGGGATACAGTCTACCTGGAGTGAAGCATCGGAATCTATAACTAGTGTCACGGGGATGGTTCAAAACATAGACAGTAAGAAGAGTCAGTTTTCTTGTACTTAAGTCGGCATTGTGCCTTTTGTATTTAATTCCGATGCAATTTCTGTGTTTCATCATCAATAAGAATGTCCAAGGTATACAGTAAACCTGAAGTAAAGCTTCGGAATCTATAACTAGTGTCACAGCAATGGTTCAAACTATAATCACTAAGGAGAGTCTGCCTTCTTGTACTTAAGTCGGCATTGTGCCTTTTCTATTTAATTCCGATGCAATTTCTGTGTTTCATAGTCAATATGAAGGTCCAAGGTATACAGTATACCTCGAGTGAAGCATCGGAATCTATAACTAGTGTCACAGGCATGGTTCAAAACATAGACAGTAAGAAGAGTCAGTCTTCTTGTACTTGAGTCGGCATTGTGAGTTTTCTATTTAATTCCGATGCAATTTCGGTGCTTCATCGTCAATAAGAAGGTCAGAGGGATACAGTAAACCTGAAGTGAAGCATCGGAATCTGTAACTAGTGTCACAGGAATGGTTCAAACATAGTCAGTAAGAAGAGTCAGTCTTCTTGTACTTAAGTCGGCATTGTGCCTTTTCTATTTAATTCAGATGCAATTTCTGTGTTTCATCGTCAATAAGAAGGTCCAAGGGATACAGTAAATGTGGAGTGAAGCATCGGAATCTATAACTAGTGTCACAGGAATGGTTCAAAACATAGATAGTAAGAAGAGTCAGTCTCCTTGTACTTAAGTCGACATTGTGCCTTTTCTATTTAATTCCGATGCAATTTCTGTGTTTCATTGTCAATAAGAATGTCCAAGGTATACAGTAAACCTGAGGTAAAGAATCGGACTCTATAACTAGTGTGACAGCATGGTTCAAACTATAATCACTAAGAAGAGTCAGCCTTCTTGGACTTAAGTCGGCATTGTGCCTTTTCTATTTAATTCCGATGCAATTTCTGTGTTTCATCGGCAATACGGTCAGAGGGATACAGTAAACCTGAAGTGAAGCATCGGAATCTATAACTAGTGTCACAGGAATGGTTCAAAACATAGTCAGTAAGAAGAGTCAGTCTTCTTGTACTTAAGTCAGCATTGTGCCTTTTCTATTTAATTGCGATTCAATTTCTGTGTTTCATCGTCAATAAGAAGGTCCAAGGGTTACAGTAAACCTGGAGTGAAGCATCGGAATCTATAACTTGTGTCACAGGAATGGTTCAAAACATAGACAGTAAGAAGAGTAAGTCTTCTTGTACTTAAGTCGACATTGAGCCTTTTCTATTTAATTCCGATGCAATTTCTCTGTTTCATCGTCAATAAGAATGTCCAAGGTATACAGTCTACCTGGAGTGAAGCATCGGAATCTATAACTAGTGTCACGGGGATGGTTCAAAACATAGACAGTAAGAAGAGTCAGTTTTCTTGTACTTAAGTCGGCATTGTGCCTTTTGTATTTAATTCCGATGCAATTTCTGTGTTTCATCATCAATAAGAATGTCCAAGGTATACAGTAAACCTGAAGTAAAGCTTCGGAATCTATAACTAGTGTCACAGCAATGGTTCAAACTATAATCACTAAGGAGAGTCTGCCTTCTTGTACTTAAGTCGGCATTGTGCCTTTTCTATTTAATTCCGATGCAATTTCTGTGTTTCATAGTCAATAAGAAGGTCCAAGGTATACAGTATACCTCGAGTGAAGCATCGGAATCTATAACTAGTGTCACAGGCATGGTTCAAAACATAGACAGTAAGAAGAGTCAGTCTTCTTGTACTTGAGTCGGCATTGTGAGTTTTCTATTTAATTCCGATGCAATTTCGGTGCTTCATCGTCAATAAGAAGGTCAGAGGGATACAGTAAACCTGAAGTGAAGCATCGGAATCTGTAACTAGTGTCACAGGAATGGTTCAAACATAGTCAGTAAGAAGAGTCAGTCTTCTTGTACTTAAGTCGGCATTGTGCCTTTTCTATTTAATTCCGATGCAATTTCTGTGTTTCATCGTCAATAAGAAGGTCCAAGGGATACAGTAAATGTGGAGTGAAGCATCGGAATCTATAACTAGTGTCACAGGAATGGTTCAAAACATAGATAGTAAGAAGAGTCAGTCTCCTTGTACTTAAGTCGACATTGTGCCTTTTCTATTTAATTCCGATGCAATTTCTGTGTTTCATTGTCAATAAGAATGTCCAAGGTATACAGTAAACCTGAGGTAAAGAATCGGACTCTATAACTAGTGTGACAGCATGGTTCAAACTATAATCACTAAGAAGAGTCAGCCTTCTTGGACTTAAGTCGGCATTGTGCCTTTTCTATTTAATTCCGATGCAATTTCTGTGTTTCATCGGCAATACGGTCAGAGGGATACAGTACACCTGAAGTGAAGCATCGGAATCTATAACTAGTGTCACAGGAATGGTTCAAAACATAGTCAGTAAGAAGAGTCAGTCTTCTTGTACTTAAGTCAGCATTGTGCCTTTTCTATTTAATTGCGATTCAATTTCTGTGTTTCATCGTCAATAAGAAGGTCCAAGGGTTACAGTAAACCTGGAGTGAAGCATCGGAATCTATAACTAGTGTCACAGGAATGGTTCAAAACATAGACAGTAAGAAGAGTAAGTCTTCTTGTACTTAAGTCGACATTGAGCCTTTTCTATTTAATTCCGATGCAATTTCTCTGTTTCATCGTCAATAAGAATGTCCAAGGTATACAGTAAACCTGAAGTGAAGCATCGGAATCTATAACTAGTGTCACAGGAATGGTTCAAAGCATAGTCAGTAAGAAGAGTCAGTCTTCTTGTACTTCAGTCGGCATTGTGCCTTTTGTATTTAATTCCGATGCAATTTCTGTGTTTCATAGTCAATAAGAAGGTCCAAGGGATACAGTAAACCTGGAATGAGGCATCGGAATCTGTAACTAGTGTCACAGGAATGGTTCAAACATAGACAGTAAGCAGAGTCAGTCTTCTTGTACTTAAGTCGGCATTGTGCATTTTTTAATTAATTCCTATGCAATTTCTGTGTTTCATCGTCAATAAGAAAGTTCAAGGGATACATTAAACCTAGAGTGAGGCATCGGAATCTATAACTAGTGTCACAGGAATGGTTCAAAACATAGACAGTAAGAAGAGTCAGTCTTCTTGTACTAAAGACGGCATTGTGCCTTTTGTATTTAATTCCGATGCAATTACTGTGTATCATCGTCAATTAGAAGGTCCAAGGTATACAGTAAACCTGGAGTGAAGCATCGGAATCTGTAACTAGTGTCACAGAAATGGTTCAAACATAGTCAGTAAGAAGAGTCAGTCTTCTTGTACTTAAGTCGGCATTGTGCCTTTTCTATTTAATTCCGATGCAATTTCTGTGTTTCATCGTCAATAAGAAGGTCCAAGGTATACAGTAAACCTGGAGTGAAGCATCGGAATCTGTAACTAGTGTCACAGGAATGGTTCAAACGTAGTCAGTAAGAAGAGTCAGTCTTCTTGTACTTAAGGCGGCATTGTGCCTTTTCTATTTAATTCCGATGCAATTTCTGAGTTTCATCGTCAATAAGAAGGTCCAAGGGTTACAGTAAATGTGGAGTGAAGCATCGGAATCTATAACTAGTGTCACAGGAATGGTTCAAAACATAGACAGTAAGAAGAGTCAGTCTCCTTGTACTTAAGTCGACATAGTGCATTTTCTATTTAATTCCGATGCAATTTCTGTGTACCATCGTCAATAAGAAGGTCCAAGGGATACAGTCAACCTGGACTGAAGCATCGGAATCTATAACTAGTGTCACGGGGATGGATCAAGTCATAGACAGTAAGAAGAGTCAGTATTCTTGTACTTAAGTCGGCATTGTGCCTTTTGTATTTAATTCCGATGCAATTTCTGTGTTTCATCGTCAATAATAATGTCCAAGGTATACAGTAAACCTGAAGTAAAGCATCGGAATCTATAACTAGTGTCACAGCAATGGTTCAAACTATAATCACTAAGAAGAGTCAGTCTTCTTGTACTTAAGTCAGCATTGCGCCTTTTCTATTTAATTCCGATGCAATTTCTGTGTTTCATAGTCAATAAGAAGGTCCAAGGTATACAGTAAACCTGGAGTGAAGCATCGGAATCTATAACTAGTGTCACAGGCATAGTTCAAAACATAGACAGTAAGAAGAGTCAGTCTTCTTGTACTTGAGTCGGCATTGTGAGTTTTCTATTTAACTCCGATGCAATTTCGGTGTGTCATCATCAATAAGAAGGTCAGAGGGATACAGCAAACCTGAAGTGAAGCATCGGAATCTGTAACTAGTGTCACAGGAATGGTTCAAACATAGTCAGTAAGAAGAGTCAGTCTTCTTGTACTTAAGTCGGCATTGTGCCTTTTCTATTTAATTCCGATGCAATTTCTGTGTTTCATTGTCAATAAGAAGGTCCAAGGGTTACAGTAAATGTGGAGTGAAGCATCGGAATCTATAACTAGTGTCACAGGAATGGTTCAAAACATAGACAGTAAGAAGAGTCAGTCTCCTTGTACTTAAGTCGACATTGTGCCTTTTCTATTTAATTCCGATGCAATTTCTGTGTACCATCGTCAATAAGAAGGTCCAAGGGATACAGTCAACCTGGAGTGAAGCATCGGAATCTATAACTAGTGTCACAGGGATGGATCAAATCATAGACAGTAAGAAGAGTCAGTATTCTTGTACTTAAGTCGGCATTGTGCCTTTTGTATTTAATTCCGATGCAATTTCTGTGTGTCATCGTCAATAATAATGTCCAAGGTATACAGTAAACCTGAAGTAAAGCATCGGAATCTATAACTAGTGTCACAGCAATGGTTCAAACTATAATCACTAAGAAGAGTCAGTCTTCTTGTACTTAAGTCGGCATTGTGCCTTTTCTATTTAATTCCGATGCAATTTCTGTGTTTCATAGTCAATAAGAAGGTCCAAGGTATACAGTATACCTCGAGTGAAGCATCGGAATCTATAACTAGTGTCACAGGCATGGTTCAAAACATAGACAGTAAGAAGAGTCAGTCTTCTCGTACATGAGTCGGCATTGTGAGTTTTCTATTTAATTCCGATGCAATTTCGGTGCTTCATCGTCAATAAGAAGGTCAGAGGGATACAGTAAACCTGATGTGAAGCATCGGAATCTGTAACTAGTGTCACAGGAATGGTTCAAACATAGTCAGTAAGAAGAGTCAGTCTTCTTGTACTTAAGTCGTCATTGTGCCTTTTCTATTTAATTCCGATGCAATTTTTGTGTTTCATCGTCAATAAGAAGGTCCAAGCGATACAGTAAATGTGGAGTGAAGCATCGGAATCTATAACTAGTGTCACAGGAATGGTTCAAAACATAGATAGTAAGAAGAGTCAGTCTCCTTGTACTTAAGTCGACATTGTGCCTTTTCTATTTAATTCCGATGCAATTTCTGTGTTTCATTGTCAATAAGAATGTCCAAGGTATACAGTAAACCTGAGGTAAAGAATCGGAATCTATAACTAGTGTGACAGCATGGTTCAAACTATAATCACTAAGAAGAGTCAGCCTTCTTGTACTTAAGTCGGCATTGTGCCTTTTCTATATAATTCCGATGCAAATTCTGTGTTTCATCGGCAATACGGTCAGAGGGATACAGTAAACCTGAAGTGAAGCATCGGAATCTATAACTAGTGTCACAGGAATGGTTCAAAACATAGTCAGTAAGAAGAGTCAGTCTTCTTGTACTTAAGTCAGCATTGTGCCTTTTCTATTTAATTGCGATTCAATTTCTGTGTTTCATCGTCAATAAGAAGGTCCAAGGGTTACAGTAATCCTGGAGTGAAGCATCGGAATCTATAACTAGTGTCACAGGAATGGTTCAAAATATAGACAGTAAGAAGAGTCAGTCTTCTTGTACTTAAGTCGACATTGAGCCTTTTCTATTTAATTCCGATGCAATTTCTCTGTTTCATCGTCAATAAGAATGTCCAAGGTATACAGTAAACCTGAAGTGAAGCATCGGAATCTATAACTAGTGTCACAGGAATGGTTCAAAGCATAGTCAGTAAGAAGAGTCAGTCTTCTTGTACTTCAGTCGGCATTGTGCCTTTTGTATTTAATTCCGATGCAATTTCTGTGTTTCATAGTCAATAAGAAGGTCCAAGGGATACAGTAAACCTGGAATGAGGCATCGGAATCTGTAACTAGTGTCACAGGAATGGTTCAAAACATAGACAGTAAGCAGAGTCAGTCTTCTTGTACTTAAGTCGGCATTGTGCCTTTTTTAATTAATTCCTATGCAATTTCTGTGTTTCATCGTCAATAAGAAGGTTCAAGGGATACATTAAACCTAGAGTGAGGCATCGGAATCTATAACTAGTGTCACAGGAATGGTTCAAAACATAGACAGTAAGCAGAGTCAGTCCTCTTGTACTTAAGTCGGCATTGTGCCTTTTTTAATTAATTCCTATGCAATTTCTGTGTTTCATCGTCAATAAGAAGGTTCAAGGGATACATTAAACCTAGTGTGAGGCATCGGAATCTATAACTAGTGTCACAGGAATGGTTCAAAACATAGACAGTAAGAAGAGTCAGTCTTCATGTACTAAAGACGGCACTGTGCCTTTTGTATTTAATTCCGATGCAATTACTGTGTATCATCGTCAATTAGACGGTCCAAGGTATACAGTAAACCTGGAGTGAAGCTTCGGAATCTGTAACTAGTGTCACAGAAATGGTTCAAACATAGTCAGTAAGGAGAGTCAGTCTTCTTGTACTTAAGTCGGCATTGTGCCTTTTCTATTTAATTCCGATGCAATTTCTGTGTTTCATCGTCAATAAGAAGGTCCAAGGTATACAGTAAACCTGGAGTGAAGCATCGGAATCTGTAACTAGTGTCACAGGAATGGTTCAAACGTAGTCAGTAAGAAGAGTCAGTCTTCTTGTACTTAAGGCGGCATTGTGCCTTTTTTATTTAATTCCGATGCAGTTTCTGTGTTTCATCGTCAATAAGAAGGTCCAAGGGTTACAGAAAATGTGGAGTGAAGCATCGGAATCTATAACTAGTGTCACAGGAATGGTTCAAAACATAGACAGTAAGAAGAGTCAGTCTCCTTGTACTTAAGTCGACATTGTGCCTTTTCTATTTAATTCCGATGCAATTTCTGTGTACCATCGTCAATAAGAAGGTCCAAGGGATACAGTCAACCTGGACTGAAGCATCGGAATCTATAACTAGTGTCACGGGGATGGATCAAGTCATAGACAGTAAGAAGAGTCAGTATTCTTGTACTTAAGTCGGCATTGTGCCTTTTGTATTTAATTCCGATGCAATTTCTGTGTTTCATCGTCAATAATAATGTCCAAGTTATACAGTAAACCTGAAGTAAAGCTTCGGAATCTATAACTAGTGTCACAGCAATGGTTCAGACTATAATCACTAAGAAGAGTCAGTCTTCTTGTACTTAAGTCAGCATTGCGCCTTTTCTATTTAATTCCGATGCAATTTCTGTGTTTCATAGTCAATAAGAAGGTCCAAGGTATACAGTAAACCTGGAGTGAAGCATCGGAATCTATAACTAGTGTCACAGGCATAGTTCAAAACATAGACAGTAAGAAGAGTCAGTCTACTTGTACTTGAGTCGGCATTGTGAGTTTTCTATTTAACTTTGATGCAATTTCGGTGTGTCATCGTCAATAAGAAGGTCAGAGGGATACAGCAAACCTGAAGTGAAGCATTGGAATCTGTAACTAGTGTCACAGGAATGGTTCAAACATAGTCAGTAAGAAGAGTCAGTCTTCTTGTACTTAAGTCGGCATTGTGCCTTTTCTATTTAATTCCGATGCAATTTCTGTGTTTCATCGTCAATAAGAAGGTCCAAGGGTTACAGTAAATGTGGAGTGAAGCATCGGAATCTATAACTAGTGTCACAGGAATGGTTCAAAACATAGACAGTAAGAAGAGTCAGTCTCCTTGTACTTAAGTCGACATTGTGCCTTTTCTATTTAATTCCGATGCAATTTCTGTGTACCATCGTCAATAAGAAGGTCCAAGGGATACAGTCAACCTAGAGTGAAGCATCGGAATCTATAACTAGTGTCACAGGGATGGATCAAATCATAGACAGTAAGAAGAGTCAGTATTCTTGTACTTAAGTCGGCATTGTGTCTTTTGTATTTAATTCCGATGCAATTTCTGTGTGTCATCGTCAATAATAATGTCCAAGGTATACAGTAAACCTGAAGTAAAGCATCGGAATCTATAACTAGTGTCACAGCAATGGTTCAAACTATAATCACTAAGAAGAGTCAGTCTTCTTGTACTTAAGTCGGCATTGTGCCTTTTCTATTTAATTCCGATGCAATTTCTGTGTTTCATTGTCAATAAGAATGTCCAAGGTATACAGTAAACCTGAGGTAAAGAATCGGAATCTATAACCAGTGTGACAGCAATGGTTCAAACTATAATCACTGAGAAGAGTCAGCCTTCTTGTACTTAAGTCGGCATTGTGCCTTTTCTATTTAATTCCGATGCAATTTCTGTGTTTCATCGGCAATACGGTCAGAGGGATACAGTAAACCTGAAGTGTAGCATCGGAATCTATAACTAGTGTCACAGGAATGGTTCAAAACATAGTCAGTAAGAAGAGTCAGTCTTCTTGTACTTAAGTCAGCATTGTGCCTTTTCTATTTAATTGCGATTCAATTTCTGTGTTTCATCGTCAACAAGAAGGTCCAAGGGTTACAGTAAACCTGGAGTGAAGCATCGGAATCTATAACTAGTGTCACAGGAATGGTTCAAAACATAGACAGTAAGAAGAGTCAGTCTTCTTGTACTTAAGTCGACATTGAGCCTTTTCTATTTAATTCCGATGCAATTTCTCTGTTTCATCGTCAATTAGAATGTCCAAGGTATACAGTCATCCTGGACTGAAGCATCGGAATCTATAACTAGTGTCACGGGGATGGATCAAGTCATAGACAGTAAGAAGAGTCAGTATTCTTGTACTTAAGTCGGAATTGTGCCTTTTGTATTTAATTCCGATGCAATTTCTGTGTTTCATCGTAAATAATAATGTCCAAGGTATACAGTAAACCTGAAGTAAAGCATCGGAATCTATAACTAGTGTCACAGCAATGGTTCAAACTATAATCACTAAGAAGAGTTAGTCTTCTTGTACTTAAGTCAGCATTGCGCCTTTTCTATTCAATTCCGATGCAATTTCTGTGTTTCATAGTCAATAAGAAGGTCCAAGGTATACAGTAAACCTGGAGTGAAGCATCGGAATCTATAACTAGTGTCACAGGCATGGTTCAAAACATAGACAGTAAGAAAAGTCAGTCTTCTTGTACTTGAGTCGGCATTGTGAGTTTTCTATTTAACTCCAATGCAATTTCGGTGTGTCATCGTCAATAAGGAGGTCAGAGGGATACAGCAAACCAGAAGTGAAGCATCGGAATCTGTAACTAGTGTCACAGGAATGGTTCAAACATTGTCAGTAAGAAGAGTCAGTCTTCTTGTACTTAAGTCGGCATTGTGCCTTTTCTATTTAATTCCGATGCAATTTCTGTGTTTCATCGTCAATAAGAAAGTCCAAGGTATGCAGTAAACCTGAAGTAAAGCATCGGAATCTATAACTAGTGTCACAGCAATGGTTCAAACTATAATCACTAAGGAGAGTCTGTCTTCATGTACTTAAGTCGGCATTGTGCCTTTTCTATTTAATTCCGATGCAATTTCTGTGTTTCATAGTCAATAAGAAGGTCCAAGGTATACATTAAACCTGGAGTGAAGCATCGGAATCTATAACTAGTGTCACAGGCATGGTTCAAAACATAGACAGTAGGAAGAGTCAGTCTTCTTGTACTTGAGTCGGCATTGTGAGTTTTCTATTTAATTCCGATGCAATTTCGGTGCTTCATCGTCAATAAGAAGGTCAGAGGGATACAGTAAACCTGAAGTGAAGCATCGGAATCTGTAACTAGTGTCACAGGAATGGTTCAAACATAGTCAGTAAGAAGAGTCAGTCTTCTTGTACTTAAGTCGGCATTGTGCCTTTTCTATTTAATTCCGATGCAATTTCTGTGTTTCATCGTCAATAAGAAGGTCCAAGGGATACAGTAAGTGTGGAGTGAAGCTTCGGAATCTATAACTAGTGTCACAGGAATGGTTCAAAGCATAGACAGTATGAAGAGTCAGTCTCCTTGTACTTAAGTCGACATTGTGCCTTTTCTATTTAATTCCGATGCAATTTCTGTGTTTCATCTTCAATAAGAATGTCCAAGGTATACAGTAAACCTGAGGTAAAGAATCGGAATCTATAACCAGTGTGACAGCAATGGTTCAAAGTATAATCACTAAGAAGAGTCAGCCTTCTTGTACTTAAGTCGGCATTGTGCCTTTTCTATTTAATTCCGATGCAATTTCTGTGTTTCACCGGCAATACGGTCAGAGGGATACAGTAAACCTGAAGTGAAGCATCGGAATCTATAACTAGTGTCACAGGAATGGTTCAAAACATAGTCAGTAAGAAGAGTCAGTCATCTTGTACTTAAGTCAGCATTGTGCCTTTTCTATTTAATTGCGATTCAATTTTTGTGTTTCATCGTAAATAAGAAGGTCCAAGGGTTACATTACACCTGGAGTGAAGCATCGGAATCTATAACTAGTGTCACAGGAATGGTTCAAAACATAGACAGTAAGAAGAGTCATTCTTCTTGTACTTAAGTCGACATTGAGCCTTTTCTATTTAATTCCGATGCAATTTCTCTGTTTCATCGTCAATTAGAATGTCCAAGGTATACAGTAAACCTGAAGGGAAGCATCGGAATCAATAACTAGTGTCACAGGAATGGTTCAAAGCATAGTCAGTAAGAAGAGTCAATCTTCTTGTACTTCAGTCGGCATTGTGCCTTTTGTATTTAATTCCGATGCAATTTCTGTGTTTCATCGTCAATAAGAAGGTCCAAGGGATACAGTAAACCTGGAATGAGGCATCGGAATCTGCAACTAGTGTCACAGGAATGGTTCGAAACATAGACTGTAAGCAGAGTCAGTCTTCTTGTACTTAAGTCGGCATTGTGCCTTTTTTAATTAATTCCTATGCAATTTCTGTGTTTCATCGTCAATAAGAAGGTTCGAGGGATACATTAAACCTAGAGTGAGGCATCGGAATCTATAACTAGTGTCACAGCAATGGTTCAAACTATAATCACTAAGGAGAGTCAGTCTTCTTGTACTTAAGTCGGCATTGTGCCTTTTCTATTTAATTCCGATGCAATTTCTGTGTTTCATAGTCAATAAGAAGGTCCAAGGTATACAGTAAACCTGGAGTGAAGCATCGGAATCAATAACTAGTGTCACAGGCATGGTTCAAAACATAGACAGTAAGAAGAGTCAGTCTTTTTGTACTTGAGTCGGCATTGTGAGTTTTCTATTTAATTCCGATGCAATTTCGCTGCTTCATCGCCAATAAGAAGGTCAGAGGGATACAGTAAACCTGAAGTGAAGCATCGGAATCTGTAACTCGTGTCACAGGAATGGTTCAAACATAGTCAGTAAGAAGAGTCAGTCTCCTTGTACTTAAGTCGGCATTGTGCCTTTTCTATTTACTTGCGATGCAATTTCTGTGTTTCATCGTCAATAAGAAGGTCCAAGGGTTACAGTAAATAAGGAGTGAAGCATCGGAATCTATAACTAGTGTCACAGGAATGGTTCAAAACATAGACAGTAAGAAGAGTAAGTCTTCTTGTACTTAAGTCAGAATTGTGCCTTTGCTATTTAATTCCGATGCAATTACTGTGTATCATCGTCAATTAGAAGGTCCAAGGTATACAGTAAACCTGGAGTGAAGCATCGGAATCTGTAACTAGTGTCACAGGAATGGTTCAAACATAGTCAGTAAGAAGAGTCAGTCTTCTTGTACTTAAGTCGGCATTGTGCCTTTTCTATTTAATTCCGATGCAATTTCTGTGTTTCATCGTCAATAAGAAGGTCCAAGGTATACAGTAAACCTGGAGTGAAGCATCGGAATCTGTAACTAGTGTCACAGGAATGGTTCAAACATAGTCAGTAAGAAGAGTCAGTCTCCTTGTACTTAAGTTGACATTGTGCCTTTTCTATTTAATTCCGATGCAATTTCTGTGTTTCATCGTCAATAAGAATGTCCAAGGTATACAGTAAACCTGAAGTAAAGCATCGGAATCTATAGCTAGTGTGACAGCAATGGTTCAATCTATAATCACTATGAAGAGTCAGCCTTCTTGTACTTAAGTCGGCATTGTGCCTTTTCTATTTAATTCCGAGGCAATTTCTGTGTTTCATCGCCAATACGGTCAGAGGGATACACGAAACCTGAAGTGAAGCATCGGAATCTGTAACTAGTGTCACAGGAATGGTTCAAACATAGTCAGTAAGAAGAGTCAGTCTTCTTGTACTTAAGTCGACATTGTGCCTTTTCTATTTAATTCCGATGCAATTTCTGTGTACCATCGTCAATAAGAAGGTCCAAGGGATACAGTCAACCTGGACTGAAGCATCGGAATCTATAACTAGTGTCACGGGGATGGATCAAGTCATAGACAGTAAGAAGAGTCAGTATTCTTGTACTTAAGTCGGCATTGTGCCTTTTGTATTTAATTCCGATGCAATTTCTGTGTTTCATCGTCAATACTAATGTCCAAGGTATACAGTAAACCTGAAGTAAAGCATCGGAATCTATAACTAGCGTCACAGCAATGGTTCAAACTATAATCACTAAGAAGAGTCAGTCTTCTTGTACTTAAGTCAGCATTGGGCATTTTCTATTTAATTCCGATGCAATTTCTGTGTTTCATAGTCAATAAGAAGGTCCAAGGTATACAGTAAACCTGGAGTGAAGCATCGGAGTCTATAACCAGTGTCACAGGCATGGTTCAAAACATAGACAGTAAGAAGAGTCAGTCTTCTTGTACTTGAGTCGGCATTGTGAGTTTTCTATTTAACTCCGATGCAATTTCGGTGTGTCATCGTCAATAAGAAGGTCAGAGGGATACAGCAAACCTGAAGTGAAGCATCGGAATCTGTAAGTAGTGTCACAGGAATGGTTCAAACATAGTCAGTAAGAAGATTCAGTCTTCTTGTACTTAAGTCGGCATTGTGCCTTTTCTATTTAATTCCGATGCAATTTCTGTGTTTCATCGTCAATAAGAAGGTCCAAGGGTTACAGTAAATGTGGAGTGAAGCATCGGAATCTATAACTAGTGTCACAGGTATGGTTCAAAACATAGACAGTAAGAAGAGTCAGTCTCCTTGTACTTAAGTCGACATTGTGCCTTTTCTATTTAATTCCGATGCAATTTCTATGTATCATCGTCAATAAGAAGGTCCAAGGGATACAGTCAACCTGGAGTGAAGCATCGGAATCTATAACTAGTGTCACGGGGATGGTTCAAAACATAGACAGTAAGAAGAGTCAGTATTCTTGTACTTAAGTCGGCATTGTGCCTTTTGTATTTAATTCCGATGCAATTTCTGTGTTTCATCGTCAATACGAATGTCCAAGGTATACAGTAAACCTGAAGTAAAGCATCTGAATCTATAACTAGTGTCACAGCAATGGTTCAAACTATAATCACTTAGGAGAGTCTGTCTTCTTGTACTTAAGTCGGCATTGTGCCTTTTCTATTTAATTCCGATGCAATTTCTGTGTTTCATAGTGAATAAGAAGGTCCAAGGTATACAGTAAACCTGGAGTGAGGCATCGGAATCTATAACTAGTGTCACAGGCATGGTTCAAAACATAGACTGTAGGAAGAGTCAGTCTTCTTGTACTTGAGTCGGCATTGTGAGTTTTCTATTTAATTCCGATGCAATTTCGGTGCTTCATTGTCAATAAGAAGGTCAGAGGGATACAGTAAACCTGAAGTGAAGCATCGGAATCTGTAACTAGTGTCACAGGAATGGTTCAAACATTGTCTGTAAGAAGAGTCAGTCTTCTTGTACTTAAGTCGGCATTGTGCCTTTTCTATTTAATTCCGATGCAATTTCTGTGTTTCATCGCCAATAAGAAGGTCCAAGGGATACAGTAAGTGTGGAGTGAAGCATCGGAATCTATAACTAGTGTCACAGGAATGGTTCGAAACATAGTCAGTAAGAAGAGTCAGTCTCCATGTACTTAAGTCGACATTGTGCCTTTTCTATTTAATTCCGATGCACTTTCTGTGTTTCATCTTCAATAAGAATGTCCAAGGTATACAGTAAACCTGAGGTAAAGAATCGGAATCTATAACTAGTGTGACAGCAATGGTTCAAACTATAATCGCTAAGAAGAGTCAGCCTTCTTGTACTTAAGTCGGCATTGTGCCTTTTCTATTTAATTCCGATGCAATTTCTGTGTTTCATCGGCAATACGGTCAGAGGGATACAGTAAACCTGAAGTGAAGCATCGGAATCTATAACTAGTGCACAGGAATGGTTCAAAACATAGTCGGTAAGAAGAGTCAGTCTTCTTGTACTTAAGTCAGCATTGTGCCTTTTCTATTTAATTGCGATTCAATTTCTGTGTTTCATCGTAAATAAGAAGGTCCAAGGGTTACAGTAAACCTGGAGTGAAGCATCGGAATCTATAACTTGTATCACAGGAATGGTTCAAAACATAGACAGTAAGAAGAGTCAGTCTTCTTGTACTTAAGTCGACATTGAGCCTCTTCTATTTAATTCCGATGCAATTTCTCTGTTTTATCGTCAATTGGAATGTCCAAGGTATACAGTAAACCTGAAGTGAAGCATCGGAATCTATAACTAGTGTCACAGGAATGGTTTAAAGCATAGTCAGTAAGAAGAGTCAGTCTTCTTGCACTTCAGTCGGCATTGTGCCTTTTGTATTTAATTCCGATGCAATTTCTGTGTTTCATCGTCAATAAGAAGGTCCAAGGGATACAGTAAACCTGGAATGAGGCATCGGAATCTGTAACTAGTGTCACAGGAATGGTTCGAAACATAGACAGTATGCAGAGTCAGTCTTCTTGTACTTAAGTCGGCATTGTGCCTTTTTTAATTAATTCCTATGCAATTTCTGGGTTTCATCGTCAATAAGAAGGTTCGAGGGATACATTAAACCTAGAGTGAGGCATCGGAATCTATAACTAGTGTCACAGCAATGGTTCAAACTATAATCACTAAGGAGAGTCAGTCTTCTTGTACTTAAGTCGGCATTGTGCATTTTCTATTTAATTCCGATGCAATTTCTGTGTTTCATAGTCAATAAGAAGGTCCAAGGTATACAGTAAACCTGGAGTGAAGCATCGGAATCTATAACTAGTGTCACAGGCATGGTTCAAAACATAGACAGTAAGGAGAGTCAGTCTTCTTGTACTTGAGTCGGCATTGTGAGTATTCTATTTAATTCCGATGCAATTTCGGTGCTTCATCGTCAATAAGAAGGTCAGAGGGATACAGTAAACCTGAAGTGAAGCATCGGAATCTGTAACTAGTGTCACAGGAATGGTTCAAACATAGTCAGTAAGAAGAGTCAGTCTTCTTGTACTTAAGTCGGCATTGTGCCTTTTCTATTTAATTCCGATGCAATTTCTGTGTTTCATCGTCAATAAGAAGGTCCAAGGGTTACAGTAAATGTGGAGTGAAGCATCGGAATCTATAACTAGTGTCACAGGAATGGTTCAAAACATAGACAGTAAGAAGAGTCAGTCTCCTTGTACTTAAGTTGACATTGTGCCTTTTCTAATTAATTCCGATGCAATTTCTGTGTTTCATCGCCAATAAGAATGTCCAAGGTATACAGTAAACCTGAAGTAAAGCATCGGAATCTATAACTAGTGTGACAGCAATGGTTCAATCTATAATCACTAAGAAGAGTCAGCCTTCTTGTACTTAAGTCGGCATTGTGCCTTTTCTATTTAGTTCCGATGCAATTTCTGTGTTTCATCGGCAATACGGTCAGAGGGATACAGGAAACCTGAAGTGAAGCATCGGAATCTATAACTAGTGTCACAGGAATGGTTCAAAACATAGTCAGTAAGCAGAGTCAGTCTTCTTGTACTTAAGTCAGCATTGTGCCTTTTCTATTTAATTGCGATTCAATTTCTGTGTTTCATCGTCAATAAGAAAGTCCAAGGGTACAGTAAACCTGGAGTGAAGCATCGGAATCTATAACTAGTGTCACAGGAATGGTTCAAAACATAGACAGTAAGAATGTTCAGTCTTCTTGTACTTAAGTCGACATTGAGCCATTTCTATTTAATTCCGATGCAATTTCTCTGTTTCATCGTCAATAAGAATGTCCAAGGTATACAGTAAACCTGAAGTGAAGCATCGGAATCTATAACTATTGTCACAGGAATGGTTCAAAGCATAGTCAGTTAGAAGAGTCAGTCTTCTTGTACTTCAGTCGGCATTGTGCCTTTTGTATTTAATTCCGATGCAATTTCTGTGTTTCATCGTCAATAAGAAGGTCCAGGGGATACAGTAAACCTGGAATGAGGCATCGGAATCTGTAACTAGAGTCACAGGAATGGTTGAAAACATAGACAGTAAGCAGAGTCAGTCTTCTTGTACTTAAATCGGCATTGTGCCTTTTTTAATCAATTCCTATGCAATTTCTGTGTTTCATCGTCAATAAGAAGGTTCAAGGGATACATTAAACCTAGAGTGAGGCATCGTAATCTATAACTAGGGTCACAGGAATGGATCAAAACATAGACAGTAAGCAGAGTCAGTCTTCTTGTACTTAAGTCGGCATTGTGCCTTTTTTAATTAATTCCTATGCAATTTCTGTGTTTCATCGTCAATAAGAAGGTTCAAGGGATACATTAAACCTAGAGTGAGGCATCGGAATCTATAACTAGTGTCACGGGGATGGTTCGAAACATAGACAGTAAGAAGAGTCAGTATTCTTGTACTTAAGTCGGCATTGTGCCTTTTGTATTTAATTCCGATGCAATTTCTGTGTTTCATCGTCAATAAGAATGTCCAAGGTATACAGTAAACCTGGAGTGAAGCATCGGAATCTGTAACTTGTGTCACAGGAATGGTTCAAACATAGTCAGTAAGAAGAGTCAGTCTTCTTGTACTTAAGTCGGCATTGTGCCTTTTCTATTTAATTCCGATGCAATTTCTGTGTTTCATCGTCAATAAGAAGGTCCAAGGGTTACAGTAAATGTGGAGTGAAGCATCGGAATCTATAACTAGTGTCACGGGGATGGTTCGAAACATAGACAGTAAGAAGAGTCAGTATTCTTGTACTTAAGTCGGCATTGTGCCTTTTGTATTTAATTCCGATGCAATTTCTGTGTTTCATCGTCAATAAGAATGTCCAAGGTATACAGTAAACCTGAAGTAAAGCATCGGAATCTATAACTAGTGTCACAGCAATGGTTCAAACTATAATCACTAAGGAGAGTCAGTCTTCTTGTACTTAAGTCGGCATTGTGCCTTTTCTATTTAATTCCGATGCAATTTCTGTGTTTCATCGTCAATAAGAAGGTCCAAGGTATACAGTAAACCTGGAGTGAAGCATCGGAATCTGTAACTAGTGTCACAGGAATGGTTCAAACATTGTCAGTAAGAAGAGTCAGTCTTCTTGTACTTAAGTCGGCATTGTGCCTTTTCTATTTAATTCCGATGCAATTTCTGTGTTTCATCGTCAATACGAAGGTCCAAGGGTTATAGTAAATGTGGAGTGAAGCATCGGAATCTATAACTAGTGTCACAGGAATGGTTCAAAACATAGACAGTAAGAAGAGTCAGTCTCCTTGTACTTAAGTCGACATTCTGCCTTTTCTATTTAATTCCGATGGAATTTCTGTGTTTCATTGTCAATAAGAATGTCCAAGGTATACAGTAAACCTGAAGTAAAGCATCGGAATCTATAACTAGTGTGACAGCAATGGTTCAAACTATAATCACTAAGAAGAGTCAGTCATTTTGTACTTAAATCGGCATTGTGCCTATTCTATTTAATTCCGATGCAATTTCAGTGTTTCATCGGCAATACGGTCAGAGGGATACAGTAAACCTGAAGTGAAGCATCGGAATCTATAACTAGTGTCACAGGAATGGTTCAAATCATAGTCAGTAAGAAGAGTCAGTCTTCTTGTACTTAAGTCAGCATTGTGCCTTTTCTATTTAATTGCGATTCAATTTCTGTGTTTCATCGTCAATAAGAAGGTCCAAGGGTTACAGTAAACCTGGAGTGAACCATCGGAATCTATAACTAGTGTCACAGGAATGGTTCAAATCATAGACAGTAAGAAGAGTCAGTCTTCTTGTACTTAAGTCGACATTGAGCCTTTTCTATTAAATTCCGATGCAATTTCTCTGTTTCATCGTCAATAAGAATGTCCAAGGTATACAGTAAACCTGAAGTGAAGCATCGGAATCTATAACTAGTGTCACAGGAATGTTTCAAAGCATAGTCAGTAAGAAGAGTCAGTCTTCTTGTACTTCAGTGGGCATTGTGCCTTTTGTATTTAATTCCGATGCAATTTCTGTGTTTCATCGGCAATAAGAAGGTCCAAGGGATACAGTATACCTGGAATGAGGCATCGGAATCTTTAACTAGTGTCACAGGAATGGTTCAAAACGTAGACAGTAAGCAGAGTCAGTCTTCTTGTACTTAAGTTGGCATTGTGCCTTTTTTAATTAATTCCTATGCAATTCTTGTGTTTCATCGTCAATAAGAAGGTTCAAGGGATACATTAAACCTAGAGTGAGGCATTGGAATCTATAACTAGGGTCACAGGAATGGTTCAAAACATAGACAGTAAGCAGAGTCAGTCCTCTTGTACTTAAGTCGGCATTGTGCCTTTTTTAATTAATTCCTATGCAATTTCTGTGTTTCATCGTCAATAAGAAGGTTCAAGGGATACATTAAACCTAGAGTGAGGCATCGGAATCTATAACTAGGGTCACAGGAATGGTTCAAAACATAGACAGTCAGAAGAGTCAGTCTTCTTGTACTAAAGACGGGATTGTGCATTTTGTATTTAATTCCGATGCAATTTCTGTATATCATCGTCAATTAGAAGGTCCAAGGTATACAGTAAAAATGGAGTGAAGCATCGGAATCTGTAACTAGTGTCACAGGAATGGTTCAAACATAGTCAGTAAGAAGAGTCAGTCTTCTTGTACTTAAGTCGGCATTGTGCCTTTTCTATTTAATTCCGATGCAAGTTCTGTGTTTCATCGTCAATAAGAAGGTCCAAGGTATACAGTAAACCTCGAGTGAAGCATCGGAATCTGTAACTAGTGTCACAGGAATGGCTCAAACATAGTCAGTAAGAAGAGTCAGTCTTCTTGTACTTAAGTCGGCATTGTGCCTTTTCTATTTAATTCCGATGCAATTTCTGTGTTTCATCGTCAATAAGAAGGTCCAAGGGTTACAGTATATGTGGAGTGAAGCATCGGAATCTATAACTAGTGTCACAGGAATGGTTCAAAACATAGACAGTAAGAAGAGTCAGTCTCCTTGTACTTAAGTCGACATTGTGTCTTTTCTATTTAATTCCGATGCAATTTCTGTGTACCATCGTCAATAAGAAGGTCCAAGGGATACAGTCAACCTGGAGTGAAGCATCGGAATCTATAACTAGTGTCACGGTGATGGATCAAATCATAGACAGTAAGAAGAGACAGTATTCTTGTACTTAAGTCGGCATTGTGCCTTTTGTATTTAATTCCGATGCAATTTCTGTGTTTCATCGTCAATAATAATGTCCTAGGTATACAGTAAACCTGAAGTAAATCATCGGAATCTATAACTAGGGTCACAGCAATGGTTCAAACTATAATCACTAAGAAGACTCAGTCTTCTTGTACTTAAGTCGGCATTGTGCCTTTTCTATTTAATTCCGATGCAATTTCTGTGTTTCATAGTCAATAAGAAGGTCCAAGGTATGCAGTAAACCTGGAGTGAAGCATCGGAATCTATAACTAGTGTCACAGGCATGGTTCAAAGCATAGACAGTAAGAAGAGTCAATCTTCTTGTACTTGAGTCGGCATTGTGAGTTTTCTATTTAACTCCGATGCAATTTCGGTGTGTCATCGTCAATAAGAGGGTCAGAGGGATACAGCAAACCTGAAGTGAAGCATCGAAATCTCTATCTAGTGTCACAGGAATGGTTCAAACATAGTCAGTAAGAAGAGTCAGTCTTCTTGTACTTAAGTCGGCATTGTGCCTTTTCTATTTAATTCCGTTGCAATTTCTGTGTTTCATCGTCAATAAGAAGGTCCAAGGGTTACAGTAAATGTGGAGTGAAGCAACGGAATCTATAACTAGTGTCACAGGAATGGTTCAAAACATAGACAGTAAGAAGAGTCAGTCTCCTTGTACTTAATTCTACATTGTGCCTTTTCTATTTAATACCGATGCAATTTCTGTGTATCATCGTCAATAAGAAGGTCCAAGGGATACAGTCAACCTGGAGTGAAGCATCGGAATCTATAACTAGTGTCATGGGGATGGTTCAAAACATAGACAGTAAGAAGAGTCAGTATTCTTGTACTTAAGTCGGCATTGTGCCTTTTGTATTTAATTCCGATGCAATTTCTGTGTTTCATCGTCAATAAGAATGTCCAAGGTATACACTAAACCTGAAGTAAAGCATCGGAATCTATAACTAGTGTCACAGCAATGGTTCAAACTATAATCACTAAGGAGAGTCTGTCTTCTTGTACTTAAGTCGGCATGGTGCCTTTTCTATTTAATTCCGATGCAATTTCTGTGTTTCATAGTCAATAAGAAGGTCCAAGGTATACAGTAAACCTGGAGTGAAGCATCGGAATCTATAACTAGTGTCACAGGCATGGTTCAAAACATAGACAGTAAGAAGAGTCAGTCTTCTTGTACTTGAGTCGGCATTGTGAGTTTTCTATTTAATTCCGATGCAATTTCGGTGCTTCATCGTCAATAAGAAGGTCAGAGGGATACAGAAAACCTGAAGTGAAGCATCGGAATCTGTAACTAGTGTCACAGGAATGGTTCAAACATAGCCAGTAAGAAGAGTCAGTCTTCTTGTTCTTAAGTCGGCATTGTGCCTTTTCTATTTAATTCCGATGCAATTTCTGTGTTTCATCGTCAATAAGAAGGTCCAAGGGATACAGTAAATGTGGAGTGAAGCATCGGAATCTATAACTAGTGTCACAGGAATGGTTCAAATCATAGACAGTAAGAAGAGTCAGTCTCCTTGTACTTAAGTCGACATTGTGCCTTTTCTATTTAATTCCGATGCAATTTCTGTGTTTCATCGTCAATAAGAATGTCCAAGGTATACAGTAAACCTGAAGTAAAGCATCGGAATCTATAACTAGTGTGACAGCAATGGTTCAATCTATAATCACTAAGAAGAGTCGGCCTTCTTGTACTTAAGTCGGCATTGTGCCTTTTCTATTTAACTCCGATGCAATTTCTGTGTTTCATCGGCAATACGGTCAGAGGGATACAGGAAACCTGAAGTGAAGCATCGGAATCTATAACTAGTGTCACAGGAATGGTTCAAAACATAGTCCGTAAGAAGAGTCAGTCTTCTTGTACTTAAGTCAGCATTGTGCCTTTTCTATTTAATTGCGATTCAATTTCTGTGTTTCATCGTCAATAAGAAGGTCCAAGGGTTACAGTTAACCTGGAGTGATGCATCGTAATCTATAAGTAGTGTCACAGGAATGGTTCAAAACATAGACAGTAAGAAGAGTCAGTCTTCTTGTACTTAAGTCGACATTGAGCTTTTTCTATTTAATTCCGATGCAATTTCTCTGTTTCATCGTCAATAAGAATGTCCAAGTTATACAGTAAACCTGAAGTGAAGCATCGGAATCTATAACTAGTGTCACAGGAATGGTTCAAAGCATAGTCAGTAAGGAGAGTCAGTCTTCTTGTACTTCAGTCGGCATTGTGCCTTTTGTATTTAATTCCGATGCAATTTCTGTGTTTCATCGTCAATAAGAAGGTCCAAGGGATACAGTATACCTGGAATGAGGCATCGGAATCTGTAACTAGTGTTACAGGAATGGTTCAAAACATAGACAGTAAGCAGAGTCAGTCTTCTTGTACTTAAGTCGGCATTGTGCCTTTTTTATTTAATTCCTATGCAATCTCTGTGTTTCATCGTCAATAAGAAGGTTCAAGGGATACATTAAACCTAGAGTGAGGCAACGGAATCTATAACTAGGGTCACAGGAATGGTTCAAAACATAGACAGTAAGCAGAGTCAGTCTTCTTGTACTTAAGTCGGCATTGTGCCTTTTTTAATTAATTCCTATGCAATTTCTGTGTTTCATCGTCAATAAGAAGGTTCAAGGGATACATTAAACCTAGAGTGAGGCATCGGAATCTATAACTAGGGTCACAGCAATGGTTCAAAACATAGACAGTAAGAAGAGTCAGTCTTCTTGTACTAAAGACGGCATTGTGCCTTTTGTATTTAATTCCGATGCAATTTCTGTGTATCATCGTATATTAGAAGGTCCAAGGGATACAGTCAACCTGGAGTGAAGCATCGGAATCTATAACTAGTGTCACGGGGATGGTTCGAAACATAGACAGTAAGAAGAGTCAGTATTCTTGTACTTAAGTCGGCATTGTGCCTTTTGTATTTAATTCCGATGCAATATCTGTGTTTCATCGTCAATAAGAATGTCCAAGGTATACAGTAAACCTGGAGTGAAGCATAGGAATCTGTAACTAGTGTCACAGGAATGGTTCAAACATAGTCAGTAAGAAGAGTCAATCTTCTTGTACTTGAGTCGGCGTTGTGCCTTTTCTATTTAATTCCGATGCAATTTCTGTGTTTCGTCGTCAATAAGAAGGTCCAAGGGTTACAGTAAATGTGGAGTGAAGCATCGGAATCTATAACTAGTGTCACAGGAAAGGTTCAAAACATCGACAGTAAGAAGGGTCAGTCTCTTTGTACTTATGTCGACATTGAGCCTTTTCTATTTAATTCCGATGCAATTTCTGTGTATCATCGTCAATTAGAAGGTCCAAGGGATACAGTCAACCTGGAGTGAAGCATCGGAATCTATAACTAGTGTCACGGGGATTGATCAAATCATAGACAGTAAGCAGAGTCAGTATTCTTATACTTAAGTCGGCATTGTGCCTTTTGTATTTAATTCCGATGCAATTTCTGTGTTTCATCGTCAATAAGAATGTCCAAGGTATACAGTAAAACTGAAGTAAAGCATCGGAATCTATATCTAGTGTCACAGCAATGGTTCAAACTATAATCACTAAGAAGAGTCAGTCTTCTTGTACTTAAGTCGGCATTGTGCCTTTTCTATTTAATTCCGATGCAATTTCTGTGTTTCATAGTCAATAAGAAGGTCCAAGGTATACAGTAAACCTGGAGCGAAGCATCGGAATCTATAACTAGTGTCGCAGGCATGGTTCAAACATAGACAGTAAGAAGAGTCAGTCTTCTTGTACTTGGGTCGGCATTGTGAGTTTTCTGTTTAACTCCGATGCAATTTCGGTGTGTCATCGTCAATAAGAAGGTCAGAGGGATACAGCAAACCTGAAGTGAAGCATCGGAATCTGTAACTAGTGTCACAGGAATGGTTCAAACATGGTCAGTAAGAAGAGTCAGTCTTCTTGTACTTAAGTCGGCATTGTGCCTTTTCTATTTTATTCCGATGCAATTTCTGTGTTTCATCGTCAATAAGAAGGTCGAAGGGTTACAGTAAATGTGGAGTGAAGCATCGGAATCTATAGCTAGTGTCACAGGAATGTTTCAAAACATAGACAGTAAGAAGAGTCAGTCTCCTTGTACTTAAGTCAACATTGTGCCTTTTCTATTTAATTCCGATGCAATTTCTGTGTATCATCGTCAATAAGAAGGTCCAAAGGATACAGTCAACCTGGAGTGAAGCATCGGAATCTATAAATAGTGTCACGGGGATGGTTCAAAACATAGACAGTAAGAAGAGTCAGTATTCTTGTACTTAAGTCGGCATTGTGCCTTTTGTATTTAATTCCAATTCAATTTCTGTGTTTCATCGTCAATAAGAATGTCCAAGGTATACATTAAACCTGAAGTAAAGCATCGGAATCTATAACTAGTGTCACAGCAATGGTTCAAACTATAATCACTAAGGAGAGTCGGTCTTCTTGTACTTAAGTCGGCATTGTGCCTTTTCTAATTAATTCCGATGCAATTTCTGTGTTTCATAGTCAATAAGAAGGTCCAAGGTATACAGTAAAAATGGAGTGAAGCATCGGAATCTATAACTAATGTCACAGGCATGGTTCAAAACATAGACAGTAAGAAGAGTCAGTCTTCTTGTGCTTGAGTCGGCATTGTGAGTTTTCTATTTAATTCTGATGCATTTTCGGTGCTTCATCGTCAATAAGAAGGTCAGAGGGATACAGTAAACCTGAAGTGAAGCATCGGAATCTGTAACTAGTGTCACAGGAATGGTTCAAACATAGTCAGTAAGAAGAGTCAGTCTAATTGTACTTATGTCGGCATTGTGCCTTTTCTATTTAATTCCGATGCAATTTCTGTGTTTCATCGTCAATAAGAAGGTCCAAGGGTTACAGTAAATGTGGAGTGAAGCATCGGAATCTATAACTAGTGTCACAGGAATGGTTCAAAACATAGGCAGTAAGAAGACTCAGTCTCCTTGTAGTTAAGTCGACATTGTGCCTTTTCTATTTAATTCCGATGCAATTTCTGTGTTTCATCGTCAATAAGAATGTCCAAGGTATACAGTAAACCTGAAGTAAAGCATCGGAATCTATAACTAGTGTGACAGCAATGGTTCAATCTATAATCACTAAGAAGAGTCAGCCTTCTTGTACTTGAGTCGGCATTGTGCCTTTTCTATTTAATTCCGATGCTATTTCTGTGTTTCATCGGCAATACGGTCAGAGGGATACAGGAAACCTGAAGTGAAGCATCGGAATCTATAACTAGTGTCACAGGAATGGTTCAAAACATAGTCAGTAAGAAGAGTCAGTCTTCTTGTACTTAAGTCAGCATTGTGCCTTTTCTATTTAATTGCGATTCAATTTCTGTGTTTCATCGTCAATAAGAAGGTCCAAGGGTTACAGTAAACCTGGAGTGAAGCATCGGAATCTATAACTAGTGTCACAGGAATGGTTCAAAACATAGACAGTAAGAAGAGTCAGTCTTCTTGTACTTAAGTCGACATTGAGCCTTTTCTATTTAATTCCGATGCAATTTCTCTGTTTCATCGTCAATAAGAATGTCCAAGGTATACAGTAAACCTGAAGTGAAGCATCGGAATCTATAACTAGTGTCACAGGAATGGTTGTAAGCATAGTCAGTAAGAAGACTCAGTCTTCTTGTACTTCAGTCGGCATTGTGCCTTTTGTATTTAATTCCGATGCAATTTCTGTGTTTCATCGTCAATAAGAAGGTCCAAGGGATACAGTAAACCTGGAATGAGGCATCGGAATCTGTAACTAGTGTCACAGGAATGGTTCAACCCATAGACAGTAAGCAGAGTCAGTCTTCTTGTACTTAAGTAGGCATTGTGCCTTTCTTAATTAATTCCTATGCAATTTCTGTGTTTCATCGTCAATTAGAAGGTTCAAGGGATACATTAAACCTAGAGTCAGGCATCGGAATCTATAACTAGGGTCACAGGAATGGTTCAAAACATAGACAGTAAGAAGAGTCAGTCTTCTTGTACTAAAGACGGGATTGTGCCTTTTGTATTTAATTCCGATGCAATTTCTGTGTATCATCGTCAATTAGAAGGTCCAAGGGATACAGTCAACCTGGAGTGAAGCATCGGAATCTATAACTAGTGTCACGGGGATGGTTCGAAACATAGACAGTAAGAAGTGTCAGTATTCTTGTACTTAAGTCGGCATTGTGCCTTTTGTATTTAATTCCGATTCAATTTCTGTGTTTCATCGTCAATAAGAATGTCCAAGGTATACAGTAAACCTGAAGTAAAGCATCGGAATCTATAACTAGTATAACAGCAATGGTTCAAACTATAATCACTAAGAAGAGTCAGTCATCTTGTACTTAAGTCGGCATTGTGCCTTCTCTATTTAATTCGGATGCAATTTCTGTGTTTCATCGTCAATAAGAAGGTCCAAGGTATACAGTAAACCTGGAGTGAAGCATCGGAATCTGTAACTAGTGTCACAGGAGTGGTTCCAACATAGTCAGTAAGAAGAGTCAGTCTTCTTGTACTTAAGTCGGCATTGTGCCTTTTCTATTTAATTCCGATGCAATTTCTGTGTTTCATCGTCAATAAGAAGGTCCAAGGGTTACAGTAAATGTGGAGTGAAGCATCGGAATCTATAACTAGTGTCACAGGAATGATTCAAAACATAGACAGTAAGAAGAGTCAGTCTCCTTGTACTTATGTCGACATTGTGCCTTTTCTATTTAATTCCGATGCAATTTCTGTGATTGATCGTCAATAAGAAGGTCCAAGGGATACAGTCAACCTGGAGTGAAGCATCGGAATCTATAACTAGTGTCACGGGGATGGATCAAATCATAGACAATAAGCAGAGTCAGTATTCTTGTGCTTAAGTCGGCATTGAGCCTTTTCTATCTAATTCTGATGCAATTTCTGTGTTTCATCGTCAATTAGAATGTCCAAGGTATACAGTAAACCTGAAGTGAAGCATCGGAATCTATAACTAGTGTCACAGGAATGGTTCAATGCATAGT
The DNA here is from genome assembly GCF_023864345.2 of Schistocerca serialis cubense. Classification (NCBI taxonomy): domain Eukaryota; kingdom Metazoa; phylum Arthropoda; class Insecta; order Orthoptera; family Acrididae; genus Schistocerca; species Schistocerca serialis. The sequence continues at coordinate 544,190,906 of NC_064646.1, read as the reverse complement.
CACTAAGAAGAGTCAGTCTTCTTGTACCTAAGTCGGCATTGTGCCTTTTGTATTGAATTCCGATGCAATTACTGTGTTTCATCGTCAATAAGAAGGTCCAAGGGATACAGTAAACCTGGAGTGATGCATCGGAATCTGTAACTAGTGTCACAGGCATGGTTGAAATCATAGACAGTAAGCAGAGTCAGTCTTCTTGTACTGAAGTCGGCATTGTGCCCTTCTTATTTAATTCTTATGCAATTTCTATGTCTCATCGTCAATAAGAAGGTTCAAGGGATACATTAAACCTAGAGTGAGGCATAGGAATCTATAACTAGTGTCACAGGAATGGTTCAAAGCATAGACAGTAAGGAGAGTCAGTCTTCTTGTACTAAAGTCGGCATTGTGCCTTTTGTATTTAATTCCGATGCAATTTATGTGTATCATCGTCAATAAGAAGGTCCAAGGGATACAGTCAACATGGAGTGAAGCATCGGAATCTATAACTAGTGTCACGGGGATGGTTCAAAACATAGACAGTAAGAAGAGTCAGTATTCTTGTACTTATGTCGGCATTGTGCCTTTTGTATGTAATTCCGATGCAATTACTGTCTTTCATCGTCAATAAGTAGGTCCAAGGGATCCATTAAACCTGAAGTGAAGCACCGGAATCTATAACTAGTGGCACAGGAATGGTCCAAAACATAGTCAGTAAGAAGAGTCAGACTTCAAGTACTTAAGTCGCCATTGTGCCAATTGTATTAACTTCCGATGCAATTTCTGTGTTTCATCGTCAATAAGTAGGTCCAAGGGGTCCACTAAACCTGAAGTGAAGCACCGGAATCTATAACTAGTGTCACAGGAATGGTTCAAAACATAGTCAGTAAGAAAAGTCAGTCTTCATGTACTTAAATCGGCATAGTGCAATTTGTATTTAATTCAGATGCAATGTCAGTGTTTCACCGTCAATAAGATGGTCTAAGGGATACAGTAAACCTAGGGTGACGCATCGGAATCCATAACTAGTGTCACAGGAATGGTTCAAAACATAGACAGTAGGAAGAGTCAGTCTTTTTGTACTTAAGTCGGCATTGTGCTTTTTCTATTTAATTTCGATTCTATTTCTGTGTGTCATCGTCAATAAGAAGGTCCAAGGGGTATAGTGAACCTGGAGTGAAGAATCGGAATCTATAACTAGTGTCACAGGAATGGATCAAATCATAGACAGTAAGAAGAGTCAGTCTACTTGTACTAAAGTCGGCATTGTGCCTCTTGTATTATTTCCGATGCAGTTTCTGTGTTTCATCGTTAATAAGAAGGTCCAAGGGATACAGTAAACCTGAAGTGAAGCACCGGAATCTATAACTAATGTTACATGAATGGTTCAAAACATAGACAGTAAGAAGAGTCAGTCTTCTTGTACTTAAGTCGGCATTGTGCCTTTTCTATTTAATTCCGATGCAATTTCTGTGATTCATCGTCAATAAGAAGGTCCAAGGTATACAGTAAACCTGGAGTGAAGCGTCGGAATCTGTAACTAGTGTCACAGGAGTGGTTCAAACATAGTCAGTAAGAAGAGTCAGTCTTCTTGTACTTAAGTCGGCATTGTGCCTTTTCTATTTAATTCCGATGCAATTTCTGTGTTTCATCGTCAATAAGAATGTCCAAGGTATACAGTAAAACTGAAGTAAAGCATCGGAATCTATATCTAGTGTCACAGCAATGGTTCAAACTATAATCACTAAGAAGAGTCAGTCTTCTTGTACTTAAGTCGGCATTGTGCCTTTTCTATTTAATTCCGATGCAATTTCTGTGTACCATCGTCAATAAGAAGGTCCAAGGGATACAGTCAACCTGGAGTGAAGTATCGGAATCTATAACTAGTGTCACGGGGATGGTACAAAACATAGACAGTAAGAAGAGTCAGTATTCTTGTACTTAAGTCGGCATTGTGCCTTTCCTATTTAATTCGGATGCAATTTCTGTGTTTCATCGTCAATAAGAAGGTCCAAGGTATACAGTAAACCTGGAGTGAAGCATCGGAATCTGTAACTAGTGTCACAGGAGTGGTTCAAACATAGTCAGTAAGAAGAGTCAGTCTTCTTGTACTTAAGTCGGCATTGTGCCTTTTCTATTTTATTCCGATGCAATTTCTGTGTTTCATCGTCAATAAGAAGGTCCAAGGGTTACAGTAAATGTGGAGTGAAGCATCGGAATCTATAACTAGTGTCACAGGAATGGTTCAAAACATAGACAGTAAGAAGAGTCAGTCTCCTTGTACTTATATCGACATTGTGCCTTTTCTATCTAATTCCGATGCAATTTCTGTGATTCATCGTCAATAACAAGGTCCAAGGGATACAGTCAACCTGGAGTGAAGCATCGGAATCTATAACTAGTGTCACGGGGATGGATCAAATCATAGACAGTAAGCAGAGTCAGTATTCTTGTACTTAAGTCGGCATTGAGCCTCTTCTATTTAATTCCGATGCAATTTCTGTGTTTCATCGTCAATTAGAAGGTCCAAGGTATACAGTAAACCTGAAGTGAAGCATCGTAATCTATAACTAGTGTCACAGGAATGGCACAAAACATAGTCAGTAAGAAGAGTCAGTCTTCTTGTACTTAAGTCGGCATTATACTTTTTGTATTTGATTCCGATGTAATTTCTGTGTTTCATCGTCAATAAGAAGTTCAAAATGATACAGTAAACCTGAAGTGAAGCATCGGAATCAATAGCTAGTGTCACAGGATTGGTTCAAAACATAGACAGTAAGAAGAGTCAGTCTTCTTGTACTTAAGTCGGTATTGTGCCTTTTGTAATTCATTCCGATGCAATTTCTGTGTTTCATCGTGCATAAGGTCAGAGGTATACAGTAAACCTGAAGTGAAGCATCGGAATCTATAACTAGTGTCACAGGAATGGTTCAAAACATAGACAGTAGGAAAAGTCAGTCTTCTTGTACTTAAGCCGGCATTTTGACTTTTGTATTTAATTCCGATGCAATTTCTGTGTTTCATCGTCAATAAGAATGTCCAAGGTATACAGTAAACCTTAGGTGAAGCATCGGAATCTATAACTAGTGTCACAGGAATGGTTCAAAGCATAGTCACTAAGAAGAGTCAGTCTTCTTGTACCTAAGTCGGCATTGTGCCTTTTGTATTTAATTCCGAGGCAATAACTGTGTTTCATCGTAAATAAGAAGGTCCAAGGGATACAGTAAACCTGGAGTGAAGCATCGGAATCTGTAACTAGTGACACAGGAATGGTTGAAATCATAGACAGTAAGCGGAGTCAGTCTTCTTGTACTTAAGTCGGCATTGTGCCTTTCTTATTTAATTCCTATGCAATTTCTGTGTCTCATCGTCAATAAGATGGTTCAAGGGATACATTAAACCTAGAGTGAGGCATCGGAATCTATAACTAGTGTCACAGGAAAGGTTCAAAACAAAGACAGTAAGAAGGGTCAGTCTTCTTGTACTAAAGTCGGCATTGTGCCTTTTGTATTTAATTCCGATGCAATTTCTGTGTATCATCGTCAATAAGAAGGTCCAAGGGATACAGTCAACATGGAGTGAAGCATCGGAATCTATAACTAGTGTCACGGGGATGGTTCAAAACATAGACAGTAAGAAGAGTCAGTATTCTTGTACTTAAGTCGGCATTGTGCCCTTTGTATGTAATTCCGATGCAATTACTGTCTTTCATCGTCAATAAGTAGGTCCAAGGGATCCATTAAACCTGAAGTGAAGCACCGGAATCTATAACTAGTGGCACAGGAATGGTCCAAAACATAGTCAGTAAGAAGAGTCAGTCTTCTAGTACTTAAGTCGCCATTGTGCCAATTGTATTAACTTCCGATGCAATTTCTGTGTTTCATCGTCAATAAGTAGGTCCAAGGGATCCACTAAACCTGAAGTGAAGCAACGGAATCTATAAATAGTGTCACAGGAATGGTTCAAAACATAGTCAGTAAGAAAAGTCAGTCTTCTTGTACTTAAGTCGGCATTGTGCAATTTGTATTTAATTCAGATGCAATTTCAGTGTTTCATCGTCAATAAGAGGGTCTAAGGGATACAGTAAACCTATGGTGAAGCATCGGAATCTATAACTAGTGTCACAGGAATGGTTCAAAACATAGACAGTAGGAAGAGTCAGTCTTTTTGTACTTAAGTCGGCATTGTGCTTTTTCTATTTAATTTCGATTCAATTTCTGTGTGTCATCGTTAATAAGAAGGTCCAAGGGGTATAGTGAACCTGGAGTGAAGAATCGGAATCTATAACTAGTGTCACAGGAATGGATCAAATCATAGACAGTAAGAAGAGTCAGTCTACTTGTACTTAAGTCGGCATTGTGCCTCTTGTATTATTTCCGATGCAGTTTCTGTGTTTCATCGTCAATAAGAAGGTCCAAGGGATACAGTAAACCTGAAGTGAAGCACCGCAATCTATAACTAGTGTTACATGCATGGTTCAAAACATAGTCAGTAAGAAGAGTCAGTCTTCTTGTACTTAAGTCGCCATTTTGCATTTTGTATTTAATTCCGATGCAATCTCTGTGTTTCATCGTCAATAAGAAGGTCCAGGGGATACAGTGTACCTGGAGTGAAGCATCGGAAACTATAACTAGTGTCATAGTAATGGTTCAAAACATAGACAGTAAGAAGAGTCAGTCTTCTTGTACTTAAGTTGGCATTGTGCCTTTTGTATTTAATTCCGATGCAATTCCTGTGATTCATCGTCAATAAGAAGGTCCAAGGGATACAGTAAACATGAAGTGAAGCATCGGAATCTATAACTAGTGTCACTGGAATGGTTCAAAATATAGACAGTAAGAATAGTCAGTCTTATTGTACTTAGGTCGGCATTGTGACTTTTGTATTTAATTCCGATGCAATTTCAGTTTCATCGGCAATAAGGTCAGAGGGATACAGTAAACCTCAAGTGAAGCATCGGAATCTATAACTAGAGTCACAGGAATTTTTCAAAACATAGTCAGTAAGAAGAATCAGTCTTCTTGTCCTTACGTCGGCATTGTGAATTTTGTATTTAATTCCGATGCAATTTCTGTGTTTCAGCGGCAATAAGGTAAGAGGATACAGTAAACCTTATGTGAAGCATCGGAATCTATAACTAGTGTCACAGGCATGGTTCAAAACATAGACAGTAGGAAGAGTCAGTCTTCTTGTACTTAAGGCCGCATTGTGCCTTTTGTATTTAATTCCGATGCAATTTCTGTGTTTCATTGTCAATAAGAAGGTCAGAGGGATACAGTAAACCTGAAGTGAAGCATCGGAATCCAAAACTAGTGTCACAGGAATGGTTCAAAACATAGACAGTAGGAAGAGTCAGTCTTATTGTACTTAAGTCGGCATTGTGCATTTTGTATTAAATTCCGATGCAATTTCAGTATTTCATCGTCAATAAGAAGGTCCATGGTATAGAGTATACCTGAAGTGAAGCTTCGGAATCTATAATTAGTGTCACAGGAATGGTTCAAAACATAGTCAGTAAGAAGAGTCAGTCTTCCTGTACTTAAGTCGGCATTGTGCCTTTTCTATTTAATTCCGATGCAATTTCTGTGTTTCATCGTCAATAAGATGGTCCAAGGGTAACAGTAAACCTGGAGTGAAGCATCGGAATCTATAACTAGTGTCACGGGAATGGTTCAAAACATAGACAGTAAGAAGATTCAGTCTTCTTGTACTTAAGTCGACATTGAGCCTTTTCTATTTAATACCGATGCAATTTCTGTGTTTCATCGTCAATAAGAATGTCGAAGGTATCCAGTAAACCTGAAGTAAAGCATCGGAATCTATGACTAGTGTCACAGCAATGGTTCAAACTATAATCACTAAGAAGAGTCAGTCTGCTTGTACTTAAGTCGGCATTGTGCCTTTTCTATTTAATTCCGATGCAATTTCTGTGTTTCATCGTCAATAAGAAGGTCCAAGGAATACAGTAAACCTGGAGTGAAGCATCGGAATCTATAACTAGTGTCACAGGAATGGTTCAAAACATAGACAGTTAGAAGAGTCAGTCTTCTTGTACTTAAGTCGGCATTGTGAGTTTTCTATTTAATTCCGATGCAATTTCTGTGTTTCATCGTCAATAAGTAGATGAGAGGGATACAGTAAACCTGAAGTGAAGCATCGGAATCTATAACTAGTGTCACAGGAATGGTTCAAAACATAGACAGTAAGAAGAGTCAGTCTTCATGTACTAATGTTGGCATTTTGCCTTTTGTATTTAATTGCGATGCAATTTCTGTGTGTCACCGTCAATAACAAGGTCCCAGGGATACAGTAAACCTGAAATGAAGCATCGGAATCTATAACTATTGTCACCGGATTGGTTCAAACTATTATCTGTAAGAAGAGTCAGTCTTCTTGTACTTAAGTCGGCATTGTGCCTTTTCTATTTCATTCCGATGGAGTTTCTGTGTTTCATCGTCAATAAGAAGGTCCAAGGAATACAGTAAACCTGGAGTGAAGCATCGGAATCTATAACTAGTGTCACAGGAATGGTTGAAACATAAACAGTAAGAAGAGTCAGTCTTCTTGTACTTAAGTCGGCATTGTGCCTTTTGTATTTAATTCCGATGCAATTTCTGTGTTTCATTGTCAATAAGAAGGTCAGAGGGATACAGTAAACCTGAAGTGAAGCATCGGAATTTATAACTAGTGTCACAGGAATGGTTCAAAACATAGACAGTAAGAGGAGTCAGTCTTCTTGTCCTTAAGTCGGCATTGTGCCTTTTGTATTTAATTCCGATGCAATTACTGTGTTTCATCGTCAACAAGAAGGTACAAGGGATACAGTAAACCTGGAGTGAAGCATCGGAATCTATAACTAGTGTCACAGTAATGGTTCAAAACATAGACAGTAAGAAGAGTCAGTCTTCTTGTACTTAAGTCGGCATTGTGCTTTTGTATTTAATTTCGATGCAATTTCTGTGTTTCATCGTCAATAAGAAGGTCCAAGGAATACAGTAAACCTGAAGTGAAGCATCGGAATCTATAACTAGTGTCACTGGAATGGTTCAAAATGTAGACAGTAAGAAGAGTCAGTCTTCTTGTAGTTTAGTCGACATTGTGCTTTTTCTATTTAATTCCGATGCAATTTCTGTGTTTCATCGTCAATAAGAATGTCCAAGGTATACAGTAAACCTGAAGTAAAGCATCGGAATCTATAACTAGTGTCACAGGAATGGTTCAAAGCATAGACAGTAAGAAGAGTCAGTCTTCTTGTACTTGAGTCGGCATTGTGAGTTTTCTATTTAATTCCGAAGCAATTTCGGTGTTTCATAGTCAATAACAAGGTCAGAGGGATACAGTAAACCAGAAGTGAAGCCTCGGAATCTATAACTAGTGTCACAGGAATGGTTCAAACATAGTCAGTAAGAAGAGTCAGTCTTCTTGTACTTAAGTGGGCATTGTGCCTTTTCTATTTAATTCCGATGCAATTTCAGTGTTTCATCGTCAATAAGAAGGTCCAAGGGTTACAGTAAACCTGGAGTGAAGCATCGGAATCTATAACTAGTGTCACAGGAATGGTTCAAAACATAGACAGTAAGAAGAGTCAGTCTTCTTGTACTTAAGTCGACATTGTGCCTTTTCTATTTAATTCCGATGCAATTTCTGTGTTTCATCGTCAATAAGAATGTCCAAGGTGTACTGTAAACCTGAAGTAAAGCATCGGAATCTATAACTAGTGTCACAGCAATAGTTCAAACTATAATCACTAAGAATCTTGTACTTAAGTCGTAATTGTGCCTTTTCTATTTAATTCCGATGCAATTTCTGTGTTTCATCGGCAATAAGGTCAGAGGGATACAGTAAACCTGAAGTAAAGCATCGGAATCTATAACTAGAGTCACAGGAGTGTTTCAAATCATAGTCAGTAAGAAGGGTCAGTCTTCTTGTCCTTATGTCGGCATTGTGCCTTTTGTATTTAATTCCGATGCAATTTCTGTGTTTCATCGGCAATAAGGTCAGAGGGATACAGTAAACCTGAAATGAAGCATCGGAATCAATAACTATTGTCACCGGAATGGTTCAAACTATTATCAGTAAGAAGAGTCAGTCTTCTTGTACTTAAGTCGTCATTGTGCCTTTTGTGCTTAATTCCGATGCAATTTCAGTGTTTCATCGGCAATAAGGTCAGAGGGATACAGTAAAGCTGAAGTGAAGCATCGGAATCCTAAACTAGTGTCACAGGAATGGTTCATAACATAGACAGTAGGAAGAGTCAGTCCTCTTGTACTTACGTCGGCATTGTGCCTTTTGTATTTAATTCCGATACAATTTCTGAGTTTCATCGTCAATAAGAAGGTACAAGGTATACAGTAAACCTGAAGTGAAGCATCGGAATCTATAACTAGTGTCACAGGAATGGTTCAAAACATAGTCAGTAAGATGAGTCAGTCTTCTTGTACGTAAGTCGGCATTGTGCCTTTTCTATTTTATTCCAATGCAATTTCTGTGTTTCATCGTCAATAAGAAGGTCCAAGGGTTACAGTAAACCTGGAGTGAAGCATCGGAATCTATAACTAGTGTCACAGGAATGTTTCAAACATAGACAGTAAGAAGAGTCAGTCTTCTTGTAGTTTAGTCGACATTGTGCTTTTTCTATTTAATTCCGATGCAATTTCTGTGTTTCATCGTCAATAAGAATGTCCAAGGTATACAGTAAACCTGAAGTAAAGCATCGGAATCTATAACTAGTGTCACAGGAATGGTTCAAAGCATAGACAGTAAGAAGAGTCAGTCTTCTTGTACTTGAGTCGGCATTGTGAGTTTTCTATTTAATTCCGAAGCAATTTCGGTGTTTCATAGTCAATAACAAGGTCAGAGGGATACAGTAAACCAGAAGTGAAGCATCGGAATCTATAACTAGTGTCACAGGAATGGTTCAAACATAGTCAGTAAGAAGAGTCAGTCTTCTTGTACTTAAGTGGGCATTGTGCCTTTTCTATTTAATTCCGATGCAATTTCAGTGTTTCATCGTCAATAAGAAGGTCCAAGGGTTACAGTAAACCTGGAGTGAAGCATCGGAATCTATAACTAGTGTCACAGGAATGGTTCAAAGCATAGACAGTAAGAAGAGTCAGTCTTCTTGTACTTAAGTCGACATTGTGCCTTTTCTATTTAATTCCGATGCAATTTCTGTGTTTCATCGTCAATAAGAATGTCCAAGGTGTACTGTAAACCTGAAGTAAAGCATCGGAATCTATAACTAGTGTCACAGCAATAGTTCAAACTATAATCACTAAGAATCTTGTACTTAAGTCGTAATTGTGCCTTTTCTATTTAATTCCGATGCAATTTCTGTGTTTCATCGGCAATAAGGTCAGAGGGATACAGTAAACCTGAAGTAAAGCATCGGAATCTATAACTAGAGTCACAGGAGTGTTTCAAATCATAGTCAGTAAGAAGAGTCAGTCTTCTTGTCCTTATGTCGGCATTGTGCCTTTTGTATTTAATTCCGATGCAATTTCTGTGTTTCATCGGCAATAAGGTCATAGGGATACAGTAAAATTGAAGTGAAGCATCGGAAACTATAACTAGTGTCACAGGAATGGTTCAAAACATAGACAGTAGGAAGAGTCAGTCTTCTTGTACTTAAGTGGGCATTGTGCCATTTGTATTTAATTCAGATGCAATTTCTGTGTTTCATTGTCAATAAGAAGATCAGAGGGATACAGTAAACCTGAGGTGAAGCATCGGAATCCAACACTAGTGTCACAGGAATGGTTCAAAACAAAGACAGTAAGAAGAGTCAGTCTTCTTGTACTTAAGTCGGCATTGTGCCTTTTGTATTTAATACCGATGCAATTTCTGTGTTTCATCGTCAATAAGAAGGTACAAGGTATACAGTAAACTTGAAGTGAAGCATCGGAATCTATAACTAGTGTCACAGCAATGGTTCAAACTATAATCACTAAGAAGAGTCAGTCTTCAGGTACTTAAGTCGGCATTGTGCCTTTTCTATTTAATTCCGATGCAATTTCTGTGTTTCATCGGCAATAAGGTCAGAGGGATACAGTAAACCTGAAGTGAAGCATCGGAATCTATAACTAGTGTCACAGGAATGGTTCAAACATAGACAGTAGGAAGAGACAGTCTTCTTGTAATTAAGTCGGCATTGTGCCATTTGTATTTAATTCCGATGCAGTTTCTGTGTTTCATTGTCAATAAGAAGGTCAGAGGGATACAGTAAACCTAAAGTGAAGCTTGAGAAACCAAAACTAGTGTCACAGGAATGGTTCAAAAGATAGACAGTAGGAAGAGTCAGTCTTCTTGTACTTAAGTTGGCATTGTGCCTTTTGTATTTAATTCCGATGCAATTTCTGTGTTTCGTCGTCAATAAGAAGGTCCAAGGTATACAGTACACATGGAGTGAAGCATCGGAATCTATAACTAGTGTCACAGGAATGGTTCAAACATAGACAGTAAGAAGAATCAGTCTTCTTGTACTTGAGTCGGCATTGTGAGTTTTCTATTTCATTCCGATGCAATTTCGGTGTTTCAACGTCAATAAGAAGGTCAGAGGGATACAGTAAACCTGAAGTGAAGCATCGGAATCATTAACTAGTGTCACAGGAATGGTTCAAACATAGTCAGTAAGAAGAGTCAGTCTTCTTGTGCTTAAGTCGGCATTGTGCCTTTTCTATTTAATTCCGATGCATTCTCTGTGTTTCATCGTCAATAAGAATGTCGAAGGTATACAGTAAACCTGAAGTAAAGCTTCGGAATCTATGACTAGTGTCACAGCAATGGTTCAAACTATAGTCACTAAGAAGAGTCAGTCTTCTTGTACTTAAGTCGGCATTGTGCCTTTTCTATTTAATTCCGATGCAATTTCTGTGTTTCATCGTCAATAAGGAGGTTCAAGGGATACAGTAAACCTGGAGTGAAGCATCGGAATCTATAACTATTGTCACCGGAATGGTTCAAACTATTATCAGTAAGAAGAGTCAGCCTTCTTGTACTTAAGTCGGCATTGTGCCTTTTCTATTTCATTCCGATGTAGTTTCTGTGTTTCACCGTCAATAAGAACGTCCAAGGAATACAGTAAACCTGGAGTGAAGCATCGGAATCTATAACTAGTGTCACAGGAATGGTTGAAACATAGACAGTAAGAAGAGTCAGTCTTCTTGTACTTAAGTCGGCATTGTGAGTTTTCTATTTAATTTCGATGCGATTTCTGTGTTTCATCGTCAATAAGTAGATCAGAGGTATACAGTAAACCTGAAGTGAAGCATCGGAATCTATAACTAGTGTCACAGGAATGGTCAAAACATAGACAGTAAGAAGAGTCAGTCTTCGTGTACTAAAGTTGGCATTTTGCCTTTTGTAATTACTTCCAATGCTATTTCTGTGTGTCACCGTCAATAACAAGGTCCAAGGGATACAGTAAACCTGAAGTGAAGCATCGGAATCTATAACTATTGTCACCGGAATGGTTCAAACTATTATCAGTAAGAAGAGTCAGCCTTCTTGTACTTAAGTCGGCATTGTGCCTTTTCTATTTCATTCCGATGTAGTTTCTGTGTTTCACCGTCAATAAGAACGTCCAAGGAATACAGTAAACCTGGAGTGAAGCATCGGAATCTATAACTAGTGTCACAGGAATGGTTGAAACATAGACAGTAAGAAGAGTCAGCCTTCTTGTACTTAAGTCGGCATTGTGCCTTTTGTATTTAATTCCGATGCAATTTCTGTGTTTCATCGTCAATAAGAAGGTCAGAGGGATACAGTAAACCTGAAGTGAAGCATCGGAATCTATAACTAGTGTCACAGGAATGGTTCAAAACATAGACAGTAAGAAGAGTCAGTCTTCTTGTCCTTAAGTCGGCAGTGTGCCTTTTGTATTTAATTCCGATGCAATTTCTGTGTTTTATCGTCAACAAGAAGGTTCAAGGGATACAGTAAACCTGGAGTGAAGCATCGGAATCTATACCTAGTGTCACAGTAATGGTTCAAAACATAGACAGTAAGAAGAGTCCGTCTTCTTGTACTTAAGTCGGCATTGTGCCTTTTGTATTTAATTTCGATGCAATTTCTGTGTTTCATCGTCAATAAGAAGGTCCAAGGAATACAGTAAACCTGAAGTGAAGCATCGGAATCTCTAACTAGTTCCACTGGAATGGTTCAAAATATAGACATTAGGAAGAGTCAGTCTTCTTGTACTTAAGTCAGCATTGTGCCTTTTGTGTTTAATTCCGATGCAACTCCTGTGATTCATCGTCAATAAGAAGGACCAAGGGATGCAGTGAACCTGAAGTGAAGCATCGGAATCTATAACTAGAGTCACAGGAATGTTTCAAAACATAGTCAGTAAGAAGAGTCAGTCTTCTTGTCCTTAAGTCGGCATTGTGCCTTTTGTATTTAATTCCGATGCAATTTCTGTGTTTCATCGGCAATAAGGTCAGAGGGATACCATAAAGCTGAAGTGAAGCATCGGAATCTATAACTAGTGTCACAGGAATGGTTCAAAACATAGACAGTAGGAAGAGTCAGTCTTCTTGTACTTAAGTCGGCATTGTGCCTTTTGTATTTAATTCCGATGCAATTTCTGTGTTTCATCATCAATAAGGTCAGAGGGATACAGTAAACCTGAAGTGAAGCATCGGAATCTATAACTAGTGTCACAGGAATGGTTCAAAACATAGACAGTAGGAAGAGTCAGTCTTCTTGTACTTAAGTCGGCATTGTGCCATTTGTATTTAATTCCGATGCCGTTTCTGTGTTTCATTGTCAATAAGATGGTCAGAGGGATACAGTAAACCTGAGGTGAAGCATCGGAATCCAAAACTAGTGTCACAGGAATGGTTCAAAGCATAGACAGTAGGAAGAGTCAGTCTTCTTGTACTTAAGTCGGCATTGTGCCTTTTGTATTTAATTCCGATGCAATTTCTGTGTTTCATCGTCAATAAGAAGGTACAAGGTATACAGTAATCCTGAAGTGAAGCATCGGAATCTATAACTAGTGTCACAGGAATGGTTCAAAACATAGTCAGTAAGAAGAGTCAGTCTTCTTGTACTTAAGTCGGAATTGTGCCTTTTCTATTTAATTCCGATGCAATTTCTGTGTTTCATCGTCAATAAGAAGGTCCAAGGGTTACAGTAAACCTTGAGTGAAGCATCGGAATCTATAACTAGTATCACAGGAATGGTTGAAAGCATAGACAGTAAGAAGAGTCAGTCTTCTTGTACGTAAGTCGACATTGAGCCTTTTCTATTTAATTCCGATGCAATTTCTGTGTTTCATCGTCAATAAGAATGTCGAAGGTATACAGTAAACCTGAAGTAAAGCTTCGGAATCTATGACTAGTGTCACAGCAATGGTTCAAACTATAGTCACTAAGGAGAGTCAGTCTTCTTGTACTTAAGTCGGCATTGTGCCTTTTCTATTTAATTCCGATGCAATTTCTGTGTTTCATCGTCAATAAGAAGGTTCAAGGGATACAGTAAACCTGGAGTGAAGCATCGGAATCTATAACTAGTGCCACAGGAATGGTTCAAAACATAGACAGTAAGAAGAGTCAGTCTTCTTGTACTTAAGTCGGCATTGTGAGTTTTCTATTATATTCCGATGCGATTTCTGTGTTTCATCGTCAATAAGTAGATCAGAGGGATACAGTAAACCTGAAGTGAAGCATCGGAATCTATAACTAGTGTCACAGGAATGGTTCAAAACATAGACAGTAAGAAGAGTCAGTCTTCGTGTACTAAAGTTGGCATTTTGCCTTTTGTATTTACTTCCAATGCTATTTCTGTGTGTCACCGTCAATACCAAGGTCCAAGGGATACAGTAAACCTGAAGTGAAGCATCGGAATCTATAACTATTGTCACCGGAATGGTTCAAACTATTATCAGTAAGAAGAGTCAGTCTTCTTGTACTTAAGTCGGCATTGTGCCTTTTCTATTTCATTCCGATGCAGTTTCTATGTTTCATCGTCAATAAGAAGGTCCAAGGAATACAGTAAATCTGGAGTGACGCATCGGAATCTAGAACTAGTGTCACAGGAATGGTTGAAACAAAGTCAGTAAGAAGAGTCAGCCTTCTTGTACTTAAGTCGGCATTGTGCCTTTTGTATTTAATTCCGATGCAATTTCTGTGTTTCATCGTCAATAAGAAGATCAGAGGGATACTGTAAACCAGAAGTGAAGCATCGGAATCTATAACTAGTGTCACAGGAATGGTTCAAAACATAGACAGTAAGAAGAGTCATTCCTCTTGTCCTTAAGTCGGCATTGTGCCTTTTGTATTCAATTCCGATGCAATTTCTGTGTTTCATCGTCAACAAGAAGGTTCAAGGGATACAGTAAACCCGGAATGAAGCATCGGAATCTATACCTAGTGTTACAGTAATGGTTCAAAACATAGACAGTAAGAAGAGTCAGTCTTCTTGTACTTAAGTCGGCATTGTGCCTTTTGTATTTAATTTCGATGCAATTTCTGTGTTTCATCGTCAATAAGAAGGTCCAAGGAATACAGTAAACCTGAAGTGAAGCATCGGAATCTATAACTAGTGTCACTGGAATGGTTCAAAGTATAGTCATTAAGAAGAGTCAGTCTTCTTGTACTTAAGTCAGCATTGTGCCTTTTGTGTTTAATTCCGATGCAACTCCTGTGATTCATCGTCAATAAGAAGGTCCAAGGGATACAGTGAACCAGAAGTGAAGCATCGGAATCTATAACTAGAGTCACAGGAATGTTTCAAAACATAGTCAGTAAGAAGAGTCAGTCTTCTTGTACTTAAGTCGGCATTGTGCCTTTTGTATTTAATTCCGATGCAATTTCGGAGTTTCATCGTCAATAAGAAGGTCAGAGGGATACAGTAAACCTGAAGTGAAGCATCGGAATCTATAACTAGTGTCACAGGAATGGTTTAAACATAGTCAGTGAGAAGAGTCAGTCTCCTTGTACTTAAGTCGGCATTGTGCCTTTTCAATTTAATTCTAATGCAATTTCTGTGTTTCATCGTCAATAAGAAGGTCCAATGGTTACAGTAAACCTGGAGTGAAGCATCGGAATCTATAACTAGTGTCACAGGAATGGTTCAAAACATAGACAGTAAGAAGAGTCAGTCTTCTTGTACTTAAGTCGACATTGTGCCTTTTCTATATAGTTCCGATGCAATTTCTGTGTTTCATCGTCAATCAGAATGTCCAAGGTATACAGTAAACCTGAAGTAAAGCATCGGAATCCATAACTAGTGTCACAGCAATTCTTCAAACTGTAATCACTAAGAAGAGTCAGTCTTCTTGTACTTAAGTCGGCATTATGCCTTTTCTATTTAATTCCGATGCAATTTCTGTGTTTCATCGGCAATAAGGTCAGAGGGATACAGTAAACCTGAAGTGAAGCATCGGAATCTATAACTAGAGTCACAGGAGTGTTTCAAATCATAGTCAGTAAGAAGAGTCAGTCTTCTTGTCCTTAAGTCGTCATTGTGCCTTTTTCATTTAATTCCGTTGCAATTTCTGTGTTTCATCGTCAATAAGAATGACCAAGGTATGCAGTAAACCTGAAGTAAAGCATCGGAATCCATAACTATTGTCACAGCAATGGTTCAAACTATAATCACTAAGAAGAGTCAGTCTTCCTGAACTTAAGTCGGCATTGTGCCTTTTCTATTTAATTCCGATGCAATTTCTGTGTTTCATCGTCAATAAGAAGGTCCAAGGGATACAGAAAACCTGGAGTGAAACATCGGAATCTATAACTAGTGTCATAGGAATGGTTCAAAACATAGACAGTAAGAAGAGTGAGTCCTCTTTTTTTTAAGTCGGCTTTGTGAGGTTTCTATTTAATTCCGATGCAATTTCTGTGTTTCATCGTCAATAAGAGGGTCAGAGGGGTACAGTAAACCTGAAGTGAAGCATCGGAATCTACAACTAGTGTCACAGGAATGGTTCAAAACATAGACAGTAAGAAGAGTCAGTCTTCGTGTACTAAAGTTGGCATTTTGCCTTTTGGAATTTAATTCTAATGCTATTTGTGTGTGTCACCGTCAATAACAAGGTCCAAGGGATACAGTAAACCTGATGTGAAGCATCGGAATCTATAACTATTGCCACCGGAATGGTTCAAACTATTATCAGTAAGAAGAGTCAGTCGTCTTGTACTTAAGTCGGCATTGTGCCATTTCTATTTCATTCCGATGCAATTTCTGTGTTTCATCGTCAATAAGAAGGTCCAAGGGATACAGTAAACCTGGAGTGAAGCATCGGAATCTATAACTAGTGTCACAGGAATGGTTCAAATCATAGACAGTAGAAAGAGTCAGTCTTCTTGTACTTAAGTCGGCATTGTGCCTTTTGTTTTTAATTCCGATGCAATTTCTGTGTTTCATTGTCAATAAGAAGGTCAGAGGGATACAGTAAACCTGAAGTGAAGCATCGGAATCTATAACTAGTGTCACAGGAATGGTTCAAAAAATAGACAGTAAGAAGAGTCAGTCTTCTTGTCCCTAAGTCGGCATTGTGCATTTTGTATTAAATTCCGATGCAATTTCTGTGTTTCATCGTCAACAAGAAGGTTCAAGGGATACAGCAAACCTGGAGTGAAGCATCGGAATCTATACCTAGTGTCACAGTAATGTTTCGAAACATAGACAGTAAGAAGAGTCAGTGGTCTTGTACTTAAGTCGGCATTGTGCCTTTTGTATTTAACTTCGATGCAATTTCTGTGTTTCATCGTCAATAAGAAGGTCCAAGGAATACAGTAAACCTGAAGTGAAGCATCGGAATCTATAACTAGTGTCACAGGATGGTTGAAAATATAGACAGTAAGAAGAGTCAGTCTTCTTGTACTTAAGTCAGCATTGTGCCTTTCGTGTTTAATTCCGATGCAATTCCTGTGATTCATCGTCAATAAGAAGGTCCAAGGGATACAGTGAACCTGAAGTGAAGCATCGGAATCTATAACTAGAGTCACAGGAATGTTTCAAAACATAGTCAGTAAGCAGAGTCAGCCTTCTTGTCCTTAAGTCGGCATTGTGCCTTTCGTATTTAATTCCGATGCAATTTTTGTGTTTCATCGGCAATAAGGTCAGATGGATACAGTAAAGCTGAAGTGAAGCATCGCAATCTATAACTAGTGTCACAGGAATGGTTCAAAACATAGACAGTAGCAAGAGTCAGTCTTCTTGTACTTAAGTCGGCATTGTGCCTTTTGTATTTAATTCCGATGCAATTTCTGTGTTTCATTGGCAATAAGAAGGTCAGAGGGATACAGTAAACCTGAGGTGAAGCATCGGAATCCAAAACTAGTGTCACAGGAATGTTTCAAAGCATAGACAGTAGGAAGAGTCAGTCTTCTTGTACTTAAGTCGGCATTGTGCCTTTTGTATTTAATTGCGATACAATTTCTGTGTTTCATCGTCAATAAGAAGGTACAAGGTATACAGTAAACCTGAAGTGAGCATCGGAATCTATAACTAGTGTCACAGGAATGGTTCAAAACATAGTCAGTAAGAAGAGTCAGTCTTCTTGTACTTAAGTCGGCATTGTGCCTTTTCTATTTAATTCCGATGAAATTTCTGTAATTCATCGTCAATAAGAAGGTCCAAGGATTACAGTAAACCTGGAGTGAAGCATCGGAATCTATAACTAGTGTCACAGGAATGGTTCAAACATAGACAGTCAGAAGAGTCAGTCTTCTTGTACTTAAGTCGACATTGTGCCTTTTCTATTTAATTCCAATGCAATTTCTGTGTGTCACCGTCAATAACAAGGTCCAAGGGATACAGTAAACCTGATGTGAAGCATCGGAATCTATAACAATTGTCACCGGAATGGTTCAAACTATTATCAGTAAGAAGAGTCAGTCGTCTTGTACTTGAATCGGCATTGTGGGTTTTCTATTTAATTCCGATGCTATTTCGGTGATTCATCGTCAATAAGAAGGTCAGAGGGATACAGTAAACCTGAAGTGAAGCATCCGAATCTATAACTAGTGTCACAGGAATGGTTTAAGCATAGTCAGTAAGAAGAGTCAGTCTTCTTGTACTTAAGTCGGTTTTGTGCCTTTTCTATTTAATTCCAATGCAATTTCTGTGTGTCACCGTCAATAACAAGGTCCAAGGGATACAGTAAACCTGATGTGAAGCATCGGAATCTATAACAATTGTCACCGGAATGGTTCAAACTATTATCAGTAAGAAGAGTCAGTCGTCTTGTACTTAAGTCGGCATTGTGCCATTTCTATTTCATTCCGATGCAGTTTCTGTGTTTCATCGTCAATAAGAAGGTCCAAGGGATACAGTAAATCTGGAGTGAAGCATCGGAATCTATAACTAGTGTCACAGGAATGGTTCAAAGCATAGACAGTAGAAAGAGTCAGTCTTCTTGTACTTAAGTCGGCATTGTGCCTTTTGTTTATAATTCTGATGCAATTTCTGTGTTTCATTGTCAATAAGAAGGTCAGAGGGATACAGTAAACCTGAAGTGAAGCATCGGAATCTATAACTAGTGTCACAGGAATGGTTCAAAAAATAGACAGTAAGAAGAGTAGGTCTTCTTGTCCCTAAGTCGGCATTGTGCCTTTTGTATTTAATTCCGATGCAATTTCTGTGTTTCATCGTCAACAAGAAGGTTCAAGGGATACAGCAAACCTGGAGTGAAGCATCGGAATCTATACCTAGTGTCACAGTAATGGTTCGAAACATAGACAGTAAGAAGAGTCAGTCGTCTTGTACTTAAGTCGGCATTGTGCCTTTTGTATTTAATTTCGATGCAATTTCTGTGTTTCATCGTCAATAAGAAGGTCCAAGGAATGCAGTAAACCTGAAGTGAAGCATCGGAATCTATAACTAGTGTCACAGGAATGGTTCAAAATATAGACAGTAAGTAGAGTCAGTCTTCTTGTACTTAAGTCAGCATTGTGCCTTTCGTGTTTAATTCCGATGCAATTCCTGTGATTCATCGTCAATAAGAAGGTCCAAGGGATACTGTGAACCTGAAGTGAAGCATCGGAATCTATGACTAGAGTCACAGGAATGTTTCAAAACATAGTCAGTAAGAAGAGTCAGTCTTCTTGTCCTTAAGTCGGCATTGTGCCTTTCGTATTTAATTCCGATGCAATTTCTGTGTTTCATCGGCAATAAGGTCAGAGGGATACAGTAAAGCTGAAGTGAAGCATCGGAATCTATAACTAGTGTCACAGGAATGGTTCAAAACATAGACAGTAGCAAGAGTCAGTCTTCTTGTACTTAAGTCGGCATTGTGCCTTTTGTATTTAATTCCGATGCAATTTCTGTGTTTCATTGGCAATAAGAAGGTCAGAGGGATACAGTAAACCTGAGGTGAAGCATCGGAATCCAAAACTAGTGTCACAGGAATGTTTCAAAGCATAGACAGTAGGAAGCTTCAGTCTTCTTGTACTTAAGTCGGCATTGTGCCTTTTGTATTTAATTTCGATGCAATTTCTGTGTTTCATCGTCAATAAGAAGGTCCAAGGAATGCAGTAAACCTGAAGTGAAGCATCGCAATCTATAACTAGTGTCACAGGAATGGTTCAAAATATAGACAGTAAGTAGAGTCAGTCTTCTTGTACTTAAGTCAGCATTGTGCCTTTCGTGTTTAATTCCGATGCAATTCCTGTGATTCATCGTCAATAAGAAGGTCCAAGGGATACAGTGAACCTGAAGTGAAGCATCGGAATCTATAACTAGAGTCACAGGAATGTTTCAAAACAAAGTCAGTAAGAAGAGTCAGTCTTCTTGTCCTTAAGTCGGCATTGTGCCTTTCGTATTTAATTCCGATGCAATTTCTGTGTTTCATCGGCAATAAGGTCAGAGGGATACAGTAAAGCTGAAGTGAAGCATCGGAATCTATAACTAGTGTCACAGGAATGGTTCAAAACATAGACAGTAGCAAGAGTCAGTCTTCTTGTACTTAAGTCGGCATTGTGCCTTTTGTATTTAATTCCGATGCAATTTCTGTGTTTCATTGGCAATAAGAAGGTCAGAGGGATACAGTAAACCTGAGGTGAAGCATCGGAATCCAAAACTAGTGTCACAGTAATGTTTCAAAGCATAGACAGTAGGAAGAGTCAGTCTTCTTGTACTTAAGTCGGCATTGTGCCTTTTGTATTTAATTCCGATACAATATCTGTGTTTCATCGTCAATAAGAAGGTACAAGGTATACAGTAAACCTGAAGTGAGCATCGGAATCTATAACTAGTGTCACAGGAATGGTTCAAAACATAGTCAGTAAGAAGAGTCAGTCTTCTTGTACTTAAGTCGGTATTGTGCCTTTTCTATTTAATTCCGATGAAATTTATGTGTTTCATCGCCAATAAGAAGGTCCAAGGGTTACAGTAAACCAGGAGTGAAGCATCGGAATCTATAACTAGTGTCACAGGAATGGTTCAAAACATAGACAGTTAGAAGAGTCAGTCTTCTTGTACTTGAGTCGGCATTGTGAGTTTTCTATTTAATTCCGATGCAATTTCGGTGTTTCATCGTCAATAAGAAGGTCAGAGGGATACAGTAAACCTGAAGTGAAGCATCGGAATCTATAACTAGTGTCACAGGAATGGTTTAAACATAGTCAGTAAGAAGAGTCAGTCTTCTTGTACATAAGTCGGCTTTGTGCCTTTTCTATTTAATTCCAATGCAATTTCTGTGTGTCACCGTCAATAACAAGGTCCAAGGGATACAGTAAACCTGAAGTGAAGCACCGGAATCTATAACTATTGTCACCGGAATGGTTCATACTATTATCAGTAAGAAGAGTCAGTCCTATTGTACTTAAGTCGGCATTGTGCCATTTCTATTTCATTCCGATGCAGTTTCTGTGTTTCATCGTCAATAAGAAGGTCCAAGGGATACAGTAAACCTGGAGTGATGCATCGGAATCTATAACTAGTGTCACAGGAATGGTTCAAAACATAGACAGTAGAAAGAGTCAGTCTTCTTGTACTTAAGTCGGCATTGTGCCTTTTGTTTTTAATTCCGATGCAATTTCTGTGTTTCATTGTCAATAAGAAGGTCAGAGGGATTCAGTAAACCTGAAGTGAAGCATCGGAATCTATAACTAGAGTCACAGGAATGTTTCAAAACATAGTCAGTAAGAAGAGTCAGTCTTCATGTCCTTAAGTCGGCATTGTGCCTTTTGTATTTAATTCCGATGCAATTTCTGTGTTTCATCGGCAATAAGGTCAGAGGGATACAGTAAAGCTGAAGTGAAGCATCGGAATCTATAACTAGTGTCACAGGAATGATTCAAAACATAGACAGTAGAAAGAGTCAGTCTTCTTGTACTTAAGTCGGCATTGTGCCTTTTGTTTTTAATTCCGATGCAATTTCTGTGTTTCATTGTCAATAAGAAGGTCAGAGGGATACAGTAAACCTGAAGTGAAGCATCGGAATCTATAACTAGTGTCACAGGAATGGTTCAAAAAATAGACAGTAAGAAGAGTCAGTCTTCTTGTCCCTAAGTCGGCATTGTGCCTTTTGTATTTAATTCCGATGCAATTTCTGTGTTTCATCGTCAACAAGAAGGTTCAAGGGATACAGCAAACCTGGAGTGAAGCATCGGAATCTATACCTAGTGTCACAGTAATGGTTCGAAACATAGACAGTAAGAAGAGTCAGTCGTCTTGTACTTAAGTCGGCATTGTGCCTTTTGTATTTAATTTCGATGCAATTTCTGTGTTTCATCGTCAATAAGAAGGTCCAAGGAATACAGTAAACCTGAAGTGAAGCATCGGAATCTATAACTAGTGTCACAGGAATGGTTCAAAATATAGACAGTAAGAAGAGTCAGTCTTCTTGTACTTAAGTCAGCATTGTGCCTTTCGTGTTTAATTCCGATGCAATTCCTGTGATTCATCGTCAATAAGAAGGTCCAAGGGATACAGTGAACCTGAAGTGAAGCATCGGAATCTATACCTAGTGTCACAGTAATGGTTCGAAACATAGTCAGTAAGAAGAGTCAGTCTTCTTGTCCTTAAGTCGGCATTGTGCCTTTTGTATTTAATTCCGATGCAAATTCTGTGTTTCATCGGCAATAAGGTCAGAGGGATACAGTAAAGCTGAAGTGAAGCATCGGAATCTATAACTAGTGTCACAGGAATGGTTCAAAACATAGACAGTAGGAAGAGTCAGTCTTCTTGTACTTAAGTCGGCATTGTGCCTTTTGTATTTAATTCCGATGCAATTTCTGTGTTTCATTGTCAATAAGAAGGTCAGAGAGATACAGTAAACCTGAGGTGAAGCATCGGAATCCTAAACTAGTGTCACAGGAATGTTTCAAAGCATAGACAGTAGGAAGAGTCAGTCTTCTTGTACTTAAGTCGGCATTGTGCCTTTTGTATTTAATTCCGATACAATTTCTGTGTTTCATCGTCAATAAGAAGTTACAAGGTATACAGTAAACCTGAAGTGAAGCATCGGAATCTATAACTAGTGTCACAGGAATGGTTCAAAACATAGTCAGTAAGAAGAGTCAGTCTTCTTGTACTTAAGTCGGTATTGTGCCTTTTCTATTTAGTTCCGATGCAATTTCTGTGTTTCATCGTCAATAAGAAGATCCAAGGGTTACAGTAAACCTGGAGTGAAGCATCGGAATCTATAACTAGTGTCACAGGAATGGTTCAAACATAGACAGTCAGAAGAGTCAGTCTTCTTGTACTTAAGTCGACATTGTGCCTTTTCTATTTAATTCCGATGCAATTTCTGTGTTTCATCGTCAATAAGAATGTCCAAGGTATACAGTAAACGTGTAGTAAAGCATCGGAAACTAAAACTAGTGTCACAGCAATGGTTCAAACTATAATCACTAAGAAGAGTCAGTCTTCTTGTACTTAAGTCGCCATTGTGGCTTTTCTATTTAATTCCGATGCAATTTCTGTGTTTCATCGTCAATAAGATGGTCCAAGGTATACAGTAAACCTGGAGTGAAGCATCGCAATCTATAACTAGTGTCACAGGAATGGTTAAAAACATAGACAGTAAGAAGAGTCAGTCTTCTTCTACTTGAGTCGGCATTGTGAGTTTTCTACTTAATTCCGATGCAATTTCGGTGTTTCATCGTCAATAAGAAGGTCAGAGGGATACAGTAAACCTGAAGTGAAGCATCGGAATCTATAACTAGTGTCACAGGAATGGTTTAAACATAGTCAGTAAGAAGAGTCAGTCTTCTTGTACTTAAGTCGGCATTGTGCCTTTTTTTATTTAATTCCAATGCAATTTCTGTGTTTCATCGTCAATAAGAAGGTCCAAGGGTTACAGTAAACCTGGAGTGAAGCATCGGAATCTATAACTAGTGTCACACGAATGGTTCAAAACATAGACAGTAAGAAGAGTCAGTCTTCTTGTACTTAAGTCGACATTGTGCCTTTTCTATTTAATTCCGATGCAATTTCTATGTTTCATCGTCAATAAGAAGGTCCAAGGGATTCAGTAAACCTGAAGTTAAGCATCGGAATCTATAACTAGTGTCACAGCAAAGGTTCAATATATAATCACTAAGAAGAGTAAGTCTTCTTGTACTTAAGTCGGCATTGTGCCTTTTCTATTTAATTCCGATGCAATTTCTGTGTTTCATCGTCAATAAGAAGGTCCAAGGGATACAGTAAACCTGGAGTGAAGCATCGGAATCTATAACTAGTGTCACAGGAATGGTTCAAAACATAGACAGTAAGAAGCGTGAGTCTTCTTGTACTTAAGTCGGCATTGTGCCTTTTCTATTTAATCCCGATGCTATTTCTGTGTTTCATCGGCAATAAGGTCCGAGGGATACAGTAAACCTGAAGTGAAGCATCGGAATCTATAACTAGAGTCACAGGAGTGTTTCAAATCATAGTCAGTAAGAAGAGTCCGTCTTCTTGTCCTTAAGTCGGCATTGTGCCTTTTGTATTTAATTCCGATGCAATTTCTGTGTTTCATCGGCAATAATATCAGAGGGATACAGTAAACCTGAAGTGAAGCGTCGGAATCTATAACTAGTGTCACAGGAATAGTTCAAAACATAGACAGCAGGAAGAGTCAGTGTTCTTGTACTTAAGTCGGCATTGTGCCATTTGTATTTAAGTCCGATGCAATTTCTGTGTTTCATTGTCAATCAGAAGGTCAGAGGGATACAGTAATCCTGAGGTGAAGCATCGGAATCCAAAACTAGTGTCACAGGAATGGTTCAAAACATAGACAGTAGGAAGAGTCAGTCTTCTTGTACTTAAGTCGGCATTGTGACATTTGTATTTAATTCCGATGCAATTTCTGTGTTTCATCGTCAATAAGAAGTTCGAAGGGTTACAGTCAACCTGGAGTGAGGCATCGGAATCTATAACTAGTGTCACAGGAACGGTTCAAACATAGACAGTAAGAAGAATCAGTCTTCTTGTACTAAAGTCGACATTGTGCCTTTTCTATTTAATTCCGATGCAATTTCTGTGTTTCATCGTCAATAAGAATGTCCAAGGTATACAGTAAACACGAAGTAAAGCATCGGAATTTATAACTAGTGTCACAGAAATTGTTCAAACTATAAACACTGAGATGAGTCAGTCTTCTTTTACTTAAGTCGGCATTGTGCCTTTTCTATTTAATTCCGATGCAATTTCTGTGTATCATCGTCAATAAGAAGGTCCGAAGTATACAGTAAACCTGGAGTGTAGCATCCGAATCTATAACTAGTGTCACAGGAATGGTTCAAAACATAGACAGTAAGAAGAGTCAGTCTTCTTGTACTTAAGTCGGCATTGTGAGTTTTCTTTTTAATTCCGATGCAATTTCTGTGTTTCATCGTCAATAAGAAGGTCAGAGGGATACAGTAAACCTGAAGTGAAGCATCGGAATCTATAACTAGTGTCACAGGAATGGTTCAAATCATAAACAGTAAGAAGAGTCAGTCTTCGTGTACTAAAGTTGGCATTTTGCCATTTGTATTTAATTCCAATGCTATATCTGTGTGTCACCGTCAATAACAAGGTACAAGGGATACAGTAAACCTGGAGTGAAGCATCGGAATCAATAACTAGTATCACAGAAATGGTTGAAACATAGACAGTAAGAAGAGTCAGACTTCTTGTACTTAAGTCGGCATTGTGCATTTTGTGTTTAATTCCGATGCAATTCCTGTGATTCATCGTCAATAAGGAGATCCAAGGGATACAGTAAACCTGAAGTGAAGCATCGGAATCTATAACTTTTGTCACCGGAATGGTTCAAACTATTATCAGTAAGAAGAGTCAGTCCTCTTGTACTTAAGTCGGCATTGTGCCTTTTCTATTTCATTCCGATGCAGTTTCTGTGTTTCATCGTCAATAAGAAGGTCCAAGGGATACAGTAAACCTGGAGTGAAGCATCGGAATCAATAACTAGTATCACAGGAATGGTTGAAACATAGACAGTAAGAAGAGTCAGTCTTCTTGAACTTAATTCGGCATTGCGCCTTTTCTATTTAATTTCTATGCAATTTCTGTGTTTCATCGTCAATAAGAAAGTCCAAGGAATACAGTATACCTGAAGTGAAGCATCGGAATCTATAACTAGAGTCACAGGAATGTTTAAAACATAGTCAGTAAGAAGAGTCAGTCTTCATGTCCTTAATACGGCATTGTGCCTTTTGTATTTAATTCCGATACAATTTCTGTGTTTCATCGGCAATAAGGTCAGAGGGATACAGTAAACCTGAAGTGAAGCATCGGAATCTATAACTAGTGTCACAGGAATGGTTCAAAACATAGACAGTAAGAAGAGTCAGACTTCTTGTACTTAAGTCGGCATTGTGCATTTTGTGTTTAATTCCGATGCAATTTCTGTGATTCATCGTCAATAAGAAGATCCAAGGGATACAGTAAACGTGGAGTGAAGCATCGGAATCTATAACTAGTGTCACAGGAATGGTTCAAAACATAGACTGTAAGAAGAGTCAGACTTCTTGTACTTAAGTCGGCATTGTGCATTTTGTGTTTAATTCCAATGCAATTCCTGTGATTCATCGTCAATAAGAAGATCCAAGGGATACAGTAAACCTGAAGTGAAGCATCGGAATCTATAACTATTGTCACCGGAATGGTTCAAACTATTATCAGTAAGAAGAGCCGGTCCTCTTGTACTTAAGTCGGCATTGTGCCTTTTCTATTTTATTCCGATGCAGTTTCTGTGTTTCATCGTCAATAAGAAGGTCCAAGGGATACAGTAAACCTGGAGTGAAGCATCGGAATCAATAACTAGTATCACAGGAATGGTTGAAACATAGACAGTAAGAAGAGTCAGTCTTCTTGTACTTAAGTCGGCATTGCGCCTTTTGTATTTAATTTCTATGCAATTTCTGTGTTTCATCGTCAATAAGAAAGTCCAAGGAAAACAGTAAACCTGAAGTGAAGCATCGGAATCTATAACTAGTGTCACTGGAATGGTTCAAAATATAGACAGTGAGAAGAGTCAGACTTCTTGTACTTAAGCCGGCATTCTGCATTTTGTGTTTAATTCCGATGCAATTCCTGTGATTCATCGTCAATAAGAAGGTCCAAGGGATACAGTAAACCTGAAGTTAAGCATCGGAATCTATAACTAGAGTCACAGGTATGTTTCAAACATAGTCAGTAAGAAGAGTCAGTCTTCATGTCCTTAAGTCGGCATTGTGCCTTTTGTATTTAATTCCGATGCAATTTCTGTGTTTCATCGTCAATACGAAGGTCCAAGGGATTCAGTAAACCTGGAGTGAAGCATCGGAATCTATAACTAGTGTCACAGGAATGGTTCAAACATAGACAGTAAGAAGAGTCAGTCTTCTTGAACTTAAGTCGGCATTGTGAGTTTTCTTTTTAATTCCGATGCAATTTCTGTGTTTCATCGTCAATAAGAAGGTCAGAGGGATACAGTAAACCTGAAGTGAAGCATCGGAATCTATAACTAGTGTCACAGGAATGGTTCAAAACATAGGCAGTAAGAAGAGTCAGTCTTAGTGTACTAAAGTTGGCATTTTGCCATTTGTATTTAATTCCAATGCTATATCTGTGTGTCACCGTCAATAACAAGGTCCAAGGGATACAGTAAACCTGAAGTGAAGCATCGGAATCTATAACTATTGTCACCGGAATGGTTCAAACTATTATCAGTAAGAAGAGTCAGTCCTCTTGTACTTAAGTCGGCATTGTGCCTTTTCTATTTCATTCCGATGCAGTTTCTGTGTTTCATCGTCAATAAGAAGGTCCAAGGGATACAGTAAACCTGGAGTGAAGCATCGGAATCAATAACTAGTATCACAGGAATGGTTGAAACATAGACAGTAAAAAGCGTCAGTCTTCTTGTACTTAAGTCGGCATTGCGCCTTTTGTATTTCATTTCTATGCAATTTCTGTGCTTCATCGTCAATAAGAAAGTCCAAGGAATACAGTAAACCTGAAGTGAAGCATCGAAATCTATAACTAGAGTCACAGGAATGTTTCAAACATAGTCAGTAAGAAGAGTCAGTCTTCATGTCCTTAAGACGGCATTGTGCCTTTTGTATTTAATTCCGATGCAATTCCTGTGATTCATCGTCAATAAGAAGATCCAAGGGATACAGTAAACGTGGAGTGAAGCATCGGACTCTATAACTAGTGTCACGGGAATGGTTCAAAACATAGACTGTAAGAAGAGTCAGACTTCTTGTACTTAAGTCGGCATTGCGCATTTTGTGTTTAATTCCGATGCAATTCCTGTGATTCATTGTCAATAAGAAGATCCAAGGGATACAGTAAACCTGAAGTGAAGCATCGGAATCTATAACTATTGTCACCGGAATGGTTCAAACTATTATCAGTAAGAAGAGTCAGTCCTCTTGTACTTAAGTCGGCATTGTGCCTTTTCTATTTTATTCCGATGCAGTTTCTGTGTTTCATCGTCAATAATAAGGTCCAAGGGATACAGTAAACCAGGAGTGAAGCATCGGAATCAATAACTAGTATCTCAGGAATGGTTGAAACATAGACAGTAAGAAGAGTCAGTCTTGTTGTACTTAAGTCGGCATTGCGAATTTTGTATTTAATTTCTATGCAATTTCTGTGTTTCATCGTCAATAAGAAAGTCCAAGGAATACAGTAAACCTGAAGTGAAGCATCGGAATCTATAACTAGTGTCACTGGAATGGTTCAAAATATAGACAGTGAGAAGAGTCAGACTTCTTGTACTTAAGTCGGCATTGTGCATTTTGTGTTTAATTCCGATGCAATTCCTGTGATTCATCGTCAATAAGAAGGTCCAAGGGATACAGTAAACCTGAAGTTAAGCATCGGAATCTATAACTAGAGTCACAGGTATGTTTCAAAACATAGTCAGTAAGAAGAGTCAGTCTTCATGTCCTTAAGTCGGCATTGTGCCTTTTGTATTTAATTCCGATGCAATTTCTGTGTTTCATCGGCAATAAGGTCAGAGGGATACAGTAAACCTGAAGTGAAGCATCGGAATCTGTAACTAGTGTCACAGGAATGGTTCAAAACATAGACAGTAAGAAGAGTCAGTCTTCTTGTACTTAAGTCGACATTGAGCCTTTTCTATTTAATTCCGATGCAATTTCTGTGTTTCATCGTCAATAAGAATGTCCAAGGTATACAGTAAACCTGAAGTAAAGCATCGGAATCTATAACTAGTGTCACAGCAATGGTTCAATATATAATCACTAAGAAGGGTCAGTCTTCTTGTACTTAAGTCGGCATTGTGCCTTTTCTATTTAATTCCGATGCAATTTCTGTGTTTCATCGTCAATACGAAGGTCCAAGGGATTCAGTAAACCTGGAGTGAAGCATCGGAATCTATAACTAGTGTCACAGGAATGGTTCAAACATAGACAGTAAGAAGAGTCAGTCTTCTTGTACTTAAGTCGGCATTGTGAGTTTTCTTTTTAATTCCGATGCAATTTCTGTGTTTCATCGTCAATAAGAAGGTCAGAGGGATACAGTAAACCTGAAGTGAAGCATCGGAATCCATAACTAGTGTCACAGGAATGGTTCAAAACATAGACAGTAAGAAGAGTCAGTCTTCGTGTACTAAAGTTGGCATTTTGCCTTTTGTATTTAATTCCAATGCTATATCTGTGTGTCACCGTCAATAACATGGTCCAAGGGATACAGTAAACCTGAAGTGAAGCATCGGAATCTATAACTATTGTCACCGGAATGGTTCTAACTATTATCAGTAAGAAGAGTCAGTCCTATTGTACTTATGTCGGCATTGTGCCATTTCTATTTCATTCCGATGCAGTTTCTGTGTTTCATCGTCAATACGAAGGTCCAAGGGATTCAGTAAACCTGGAGTGAAGCATCGGAATCTATAACTAGTGTCACAGGAATGGTTCAAACATAGACAGTAAGAAGAGTCAGTCTTCTTGTACTTAAGTCGGCATTGTGAGTTTTCTTTTTAATTCCGATGCAATTTCTGTGTTCCATCGTCAATAAGAAGGTCCAAGGGATACAGTAAACCTGGAGTGAAGCATCGGAATCTATAACTAGTGTCACAGGAATGGTTCAAAACAAGGACAGTAGAAAGAGTCAGTCTTCTTGTACTTAAGTCGGCATTGTGCCTTTTGTTTTTAATTCCGATGCAATTTCTGTGTTTCATTGTCAATAAGAAGGTCAGAGGGATACAGTAAACCTGAAGTGAAGCATCGGAATCTATAACTAGTGTCACAGGAATGGTTCAAAACATAGACAGTAAGAAGAGTCAGTCTTCGTGTACTAAAGTTGGCATTTTGCCATTTGTATTTAATTGCAATGCTATATCTGTGTGTCACCGTCAATAACAAGGTCCAAGGGATACAGTAAACCTGGAGTGAAGCATCGGAATCAATAACTAGTATCACAGGAATGGTTGAAACAAAGACAGTATGAAGAGTCAGACTTCTTGTACTTAAGTCGGCATTGTGCATTTTGTGTTTAATTCCGATGCAATTCCTGTGATTCATCGTCAATAAGAAGATCCAAGGGATACAGTAAACCTGAAGTGATGCATCGGAATCTATAACTATTGTCACCGGAATGGTTCAAACTATTATCAGTAAGAAGAGTCAGTCCTCTAGTACTTAAGTCGGCATTGTGCCTTTTCTATTTCATTCCGATGCAGTTTCTGTGTTTCATCGTCAATAAGAAGGTCCAAGGGATACAGTAAACCTGCAGTGAAGCATCGGAATCAATAACTAGTATCACAGGAATGGTTGAAACATAGACAGTAAAAAGCGTCAGTCTTCTTGTACTTAAGTCGGCATTGCGCCTTTTGTATTTAATTTCTATGCAATTTCTGTGCTTCATCGTCAATAAGAAAGTCCAAGGAATACAGTAAACCTGAACTGAAGCATCGGAATCTATAACTAGAGTCACAGGAATGTTTCAAACATAGTCAGTAAGAAGAGTCAGTCTTCATGTACTTAAGACGGCATTGTGCCTTTTGTATTTAATTCCGATGCAATTTCTGTGTTTCATCGGCAATAAGGTCAGAGGGATACAGTAAACCTGAAGTGAGCATTGGAATCTATAACTAGTGTCACAGGAATGGTTCAAAAACATAGACAGTAAGAAGAGTCAGACTTCTTGTACTTAAGTCGTCATTGTGCATTTTGTGTTTAATTCCGATGCAATTCCTGTGATTCATCGTCAATAAGAAGATCCAAGGGATACAGTAAACCTGAAGTGAAGCATCGGAATCTATAACTATTGTCACCGGAATGGTTCAAACTATTATCAGTAAGAAGAGTCAGTCCTCTTGTACTTAAGTCGGCATTGTGCCTTTTCTATTTTATTCCGATGCAGTTTCTGTGTTTCATCGTCAATAATAAGGTCCAAGGGATACAGTAAACCTGGAGTGAAGCATCGGAATCAATAACTAGTATCACAGGAATGGTTGAAACATAGACAGTAAGAAGAGTAAGTCTTCTTGTACTTAAGTCGGCATTGCGAATTTTGTATTTAATTTCTATGCAATTTCTGTGTTTCATCGTCAATAAGTAAGTCCAAGGAATACAGTAAACCTGAAGTGAAGCATCGGAATCTATAACTAGTGTCACTGGAATGGTTCAAAATATAGACAGTGAGAAGAGTCAGACTTCTTGTACTTAAGTCGGCATTGTGCATTTTGTGTTTAATTCCGATGCAATTCCTGTGATTCATCGTCAATAAGAAGGTCCAAGGGATACAGTAAACCTGAAGTTAAGCATCGGAATCTATTACTAGAGTCACAGGTATGTTTCAAAACATAGTCAGTAAGAAGAGTCAGTCTTCATGTCCTTAAGTCGGCATTGTGCCTTTTGTATTTAATTCCGATGCAATTTCTGTGTTTCATCGGCAATAAGGTCAAAGGGATACAGTAAACCTGAAGTGAAGCATCGGAATCTATAACTAGTGTCACAGGAATGGTTCAAAACATAGACAGTAAGAAGAGTCAGTCATCTTGTACTTAAGTCGACATTGAGCCTTTTCTATTTAATTCCAATGCAATTTCTGTGTTTCATCGTCAATAAGAATGTCCAAGGTATACAGTAAACCTGAAGTAAAGCATCGGAATCTATAACTAGTGTCACAGCAATGGTTCAATATATAATCACTAAGAAGAGTCAGTCTTCTTGTACTTAAGTCGGCATTGTGCCTTTTCTATTTAATTCCGATGCAATTTCTGTGTTTCATCGTCAATACGAAGGTCCAAGGGATTCAGTAAACCTGGAGTGAAGCATCGGAATCTATAACTAGTGTCACAGGAATGGTTCAAACATAGACTGTAAGAAGAGTCAGTCTTCTTGTACTTAAGTCGGCATTGTGAGTTTTCTTTTTAATTCCGATGCAATTTCTGTGTTTCATCGTCAATAAGAAGGTCAGAGGGATACAGTAAACCTGAAGTGAAGCATCGGAATCTATAACTAGTGTCACAGGAATGGTTCAAAACATAGACAGTAAGAAGAGTCGGTCTTCGTGTACTAAAGTTGGCATTTTGCCTTTTGTATTTAATTCCAATGCTATATCTGTGTGTCACCGTCAATAACAAGGTCCAAGGGATACAGTAAACCTGAAGTGAAGCATCGGAATCTATAACTATTGTCACCGGAATGGTTCAAACTATTATCAGTAAGAAGAGTCAGTCTTATTGTACTTAAGTCGGCATTGTGCCATTTCTATTTAATTCCGATGCAGTTTCTGTGTTTCATCGTCAATAAGAAGGTCCAAGGGATACAGTAAACCTGCAGTGAAGCATCGGAATCAATAACTAGTATCACAGGAATGGTTGAAACATAGACAGTAAGAAGAGTCAGACTTCTTGTACTTAAGTCGGCATTGTGCATTTTGTGTTTAATTCCGATGCAATTCCTGTGATTCATCGTCAATAAGAAGATCCAAGGGATACAGTAAACCTGAAGTGAAGCATCGGAATCTGTAACTATTGTCACCGGAATGGATCAAACTATTGTCAGTAAGAAGAGTCAGTCCTCTTGTACTTAAGTTGGCATTGTGCCTTTTCTATTTCATTCCGATGCAGTTTCTGTGTTTCATCGTCAATAAGAAGGTTCAAGGGATACAGTAAACCTGGAGTGAAGCATCGGAATCAATAACTAGTATCACAGGAATGGTTGAAACATAGACAGTAAAAAGCGTCAGTCTTCTTGTACTTAAGTCGGCATTGCGCCTTTTGTATTTAATTTCTATGCAATTTCTGTGCTTCATCGTCAATAAGAAAGTCCAAGGAATACAGTAAACCTGAAGTGAAGCATCGGAATCTATAACTAGAGTCACAGGAATGTTTCAAACATAGTCAGTAAGAAGAGTCAGTCTTCATGTCCTTAAGACGGCATTGTGCCTTTTGTATTTAATTCCGATGCAATTTCTGTGTTTCATCGGCAATAAGGTCAGAGGGATACAGTAAACCTGAAGTGAAGCATTGGAATCTATAACTAGTGTCACAGGAATGGTTCAAAAACATAGACAGTAAGAAGAGTCAGACTTCTTGTACTTAAGTCGGCATTGTGCATTTTGTGTTTAATTCCGATGCAATTCCTTTGATTCATCGTCAATAAGAAGATCCAAGGGATACAGTAAACGTGGAGTGAAGCTTCGGTATATATAACTAGTGTCACAGGAATGGTTCAAAACATAGACAGTAAGAAGAGTCAGACTTCTTGTACTTAAGTCGGCATTGCGCATTTTGTGTTTAATTCCGATGCAATTCCTGTGATTCATCGTCAATAAGAAGATCCAAGGGATACAGTAAACCTGAAGTGAAGCATTGGAATCTATAACTATTGTCACCGGAATGGTTCAAACTATTATCAGTAAGAAGAGTCAGTCCTCTTGTACTTAAGTCGGCATTGTGCCTTTTCTATTTTATTCCGATGCAATTTCTGTGTTTCATTGTCAATAAGAAGGTCAGAGGGATACAGTAAACCTGAAGTGAAGCATCGGAATCTATAACTAGAGTCACAGGTATGTTTCAAAACATAGTCAGTAAGAAGAGTCAGTCTTCATGTACTTAAGTCGGCATTGTGCCTTTTGTATTTAATTCCGATGCAATTCTGTGTTTCATCGGCAATAAGGTCAGAGGGATACAGTAAACCTCAAGTGAAGCATCGGAATCTATAACTAGTGTCTCAGGAATGGTTCAAAACATAGACAGTAAGAAGAGTCAGTCTTCTTGTACTTAAGTCGACATTGAGCCTTTTCTATTTAATTCCGATGCAATTTCTGTGTTTCATCGTCAATACGAAGGTCCAAGGGATTCAGTATACCTGGAATGAAGCATCGGAATCTATAACTAGTGTCACAGGAATGGTTCAAACATAGACAGTAAGAAGAGTCAGTCTTCTTGTACTTAAGTCGGCATTGTGAGTTTTCTTTTTAATTCCGATGCAATTTCTGTGTTTCATCGTCAATAAGAAGGTCAGAGGGATACAGTAAACCTGAAGTGAAGCATCGGTATCTATAACTAGTGTCACAGGAATGGTTCAAAACATAGACAGTAAGAAGAGTCAGTCTTCGTGTACTAAAGTTGGCATTTTGCCTTTTGTATTTAATTCCAATGCTATATCTGTGTGTCACCGTCAATAACAAGGTCCAAGGGATACAGTAAACCTGAAGTGAAGCATCGGAATCTATAACTATTGTCACCGGAATGGTTCAAACTATTATCAGTAAGAAGAGTCAGTCCTATTGTACTTAAGTCGGCATTTTGCCATTTCTATTTCATTCCGATGCAGTTTCTGTGTTTCATCGTCAATAAGAAGGTCCAAGGGATACAGTAAACTTGGAGAGAAGCATCGGAATCTATAACTAGTGTCACAGGAATGGTTCGAAACATAGACAGTAGAAAGAGTCAGTCTTCTTGTACTTAAGTCGGCATTGTGCCTTTTGTTTTTAATTCCGATGCAATTTCTGTGTTTCATTGTCAATAAGAAGGTCAGAGGGATACAGTAAACCTGAAGTGAAGCATCGGAATCTATAACTAGTGTCACAGGAATGGTTCAAAACATAGACAGTAAGAAGAGTCAGTCTTCGTGTACTAAAGTTGGCATTTTGCCATTTGTATTTAATTGCAATGCTATATCTGTGTGTCACCGTCAATAACAAGGTCCAAGGGATACAGTAAACCTGGAGTGAAGCATCGGAATCAATAACTAGTATCACAGGAATGGTTGAATCATAGACAGTAAGAAGAGTCAGACTTCTTGTACTTAAGTCGGCATTGCGCCTTTTGTATTTAATTTCTATGCAATTTCTGTGCTTCATCGTCAATAAGAAAGTCCAAGGAATACAGTAAACCTGAAGTGAAGCATCGGAATCTATAACTAGTGTCACTGGAATGGTTCAAAATATAGACGGTGATAAGAGTCAGACTTCTTGTACTTAAGTCGGCATTGTGCATTTTGTGTTTAATTCCGATCCAATTCCTGTGATTCATCGTCAATAAGAGGGTCCAAGGGATACAGTAAACCTGAAGTTAAGCATCGGAATCCATAACTAGAGTCACAGGTATGTTTCAAAACATAGTCAGTAAGAAGAGTCAGTCTTCATGTCCTTAAGTCGGCATTGTGCCTTTTGTATTTAATTCCGATGCAATTTCTGTGTTTCATCGGCAATAAGGTCAGAGGGATACAGTAAACCTGAAGTGAAGCATCGGAATCTATAACTAGTGTCACAGGAATGGTTCAAAACATAGACAGTAAGAAGAGTCAGTCTTCTTGTACTTAAGTCGACATTGAGCTTTTTCTATTTAATTCCGATGCTATTTCTGTGTTTCATAGTCAATAAGAATGTCCAAGGTATACAGTAAACCTGAAGTAAAGCATCGGAATCTATAACTAGTGTCACAGCAATGGTTCAATATATAATCACTAAGAAGAGTCAGTCTTCTTGTACTTAAGTCGGCATTGTGCCTTTTCTATTTAATTCCGATGCAATTTCTGTGTTTCATCGTCAATACGAAGGTCCAAGGGATTCAGTAAACCTGGAGTGAAGCGTCGGAATCTATAACTAGTGTCACAGGAATGGTTCAAACATAGACAGTAAGAAGAGTCAGTCTTCTTGTACTTAAGTCGGCATTGTGAGTTTTCTTTTTAATTCCGATGCAATTTCTGTGTTTCATCGTCAATAAGAAGGTCAGAGGGATACAGTAAACCGGAAGTGACGCATCGGAATTTATAACTAGTGTCACAGGAATGGTTCAAAACATAGACAGTAAGAAGAGTCAGTCTTCGTGTACTAAAGTTGGCATTTTGCCTTTTGTATTTAATTCCAATGCTATATCTGTGTGTCACCGGCAATAACAAGGTCCAAGGGATACAGTAAACCTGAAGTGAAGCATCGGAATCTATAACTATTGTCACCGGAATGGTTCAAACTATTATCAGTAAGAAGAGTCAGTCCTATTGTACTTAAGTCGGCATTGTGCCATTTCTATTTCATTCCGATGCAGTTTCTGTGTTTCATCGTCAATAAGAAGGTCCAAGGGATACAGTAAACCTGGAGTGAAGCATCGGAATCTATAACTAGTGGCACAGGAATGGTTCAAAACATAGACAGTAGATAGAGTCAGTCTTCTAGTACTTAAGTCGGCATTGTGCCTTTTGTTTTTAATTCCGATGCAATTTCTGTGTTTCATTGTCAATAAGAAGGTCAGAGGGATACAGTAAACCTGAAGTGAAGCATCGGAATCTATAACTAGTGTCACAGGAATTGTTCAAAACATAGACAGTAAGAAGAGTCAGTCTTCGTGTACTAAAGTTGGCATTTTGCCATTTGTATTTAATTCCAATGCTATATCTGTGTGTCACCGTCAATTACAAGTTCCAAGGGATACAGTAAACCTGGAGTGAAGCATCGGAATCAATAACTAGTATCACAGGAATGGTTGAAACATTGACAGTAAGAAGAGTCAGACTTCTTGTACTTAAGTCGGCATTGTGCATTTTGTGTTTAATTCCGATGCAATTCCTGTGATTCATCGTCAATAAGAAGATCCAAGGGATACAGTAAACCTGAAGCTAAGCATCGGAATCTATAACTATTGTCACCGGAATGGTTCAAACTATTATCAGTAAGAAGAGTCAGTCCTCTTGTACTTAAGTCAGCATTGTGCCTTTTCTATTTCATTCCGATGCAGTTTCTGTGTTTCATCGTCAATAAGAAGGTCCAAGGGATACAGTAAACCTGGAGTCAAGCATCGGAATCCATAACTAGTATCACAGCAATGGTTGAAACATAGACAGTAAGAAGAGTCAGTCTTCTTGTACTTAAGTCGGCATTGCGCCTTTTGTATTTAATTTCTATGCAATTTCTGTGTTTCATCGTCAATAAGAAAGTCCAAGGAATACAGTAAACCTGAAGTGAAGCATCGGAATCTATAACTAGAGTCACAGGAATGTTTCAAACATAGTCAGTAAGAAGAGTCAGTCTTCATGTCCTTAAGACGGCATTGTGCCTTTTGTATTTAATTCCGATGCAATTTCTGTGTTTCATCGGCAATAAGGTCAGAGGGATACAGTAAACCTGAAGTGAAGCATCGGAATCTATAACTAGTGTCACAGGAATGGTTCAAAACATAGACAGTAAGAAGAGTCAGTCTTCTTGTACTTAAGTCGACATTGAGCCTTTTCTATTTAATTCCGATGCAATTTCTGTGTTTCATCGTCAATAAGAACGTCCAAGGTATACAGTAAACCTGAAGTAAAGCATCGGAATCTATAACTAGTGTCACAGCAATGGTTCAATATATAATCCCTAAGAAGAGTCAGTCTTCTTGTACTTAAGTCGGCATTGTGCCTTTTCCATTTAATTCCGATGCAATTTCTGTGTTTCATCGTCAATAAGAAGGTCCAAGGGATACAGTAAACGTGGAGTGAAGCATCGGAATCTATAACTAGTGTCACAGGAATGGTTCAATGCATAGACAGTAAGAAGAGTCAGACTTCTTGTACTTAAGTCGGCATTGTGCATTTTTTGTTTAATTCCGATGCAATTCCTGTGATTCATCGTCAATAAGAAGATCCAAGGGATACAGTAAACCTGAAGTGAAGCATCGGAATCTATAACTATTGTCACCGGAATGGTTCAAACTATTATCAGTAAAAAGAGTCAGTCCTCTTGTACTTAAGTCGGCATTGTGCCTTTTCTATTTCTTTCCGATGCAGTTTCTGTGTTTCATCGTCAATAAGAAGGTCCAAGGGATACAGTAAACCTGGAGTCAAGCATCGGAATCAATAACTAGTATCACAGGAATGGTTGAAACATAGACAATAAGAAGAGTCAGTCTTCTTGTACTTAAGTCGGCATTGCGCCTTTTGTATTTAATTTCTATGCAATGTCTGTGTTTCATCGTCAATAAGAAACTCCAAGGAATACAGTAAACCTGAAGTGAAGCATCGGAATCTATAACTAGTGTCACTGGAATGGTTCAAAATATAGACAGTGAGAAGAGTCAGACTTCTTGTACTTAAGTCGGCATTGTGCCTTTTGTATTTAATTCCGATGCAATTTCTGTGTTTCATCGGCAATAAGGTCAGAGGGATACAGTAAACCTGGAGTGAAGCATCGGAATCTATAACTAGTGTCACAGGAATGGTTCAAAACGTAGACAGTAGAAAGAGTCAGTCTTCTTGTAATTAAGTCGGCATTGTGCCTTTTGTTTTTAATTCCGATGCAATTTCTGTGTTTCATTGTCAATAAGAAGGTCAGAGGGGTACAGTAAACCTGAAGTGAAGCATCGGAATCTAAGACGAGTGTCACAGGAATGGTTCCAAACATAGACAGTAAGAAGAGTCAGTCTTCGTGTACTAAAGTTGGCATTTTGCCATTTGTATTTAATTGCAATGCTATATCTGTGTGTCACCGTCAATAACAAGGTCCAAGGGATACAGTAAACCTGGAGTGAAGCATCGGAATCAATAACTAGTATCACAGGAATGGTTGAAACATAGACAGTAAGAAGAGTCAGACTTCTTATACTTAAGTCGGCATTGTGCATTTCGTGTTTAATTCCGATGCAATTCCTGTGATTCATCGTGAATAAGAAGATCCAAGGGATACAGTAAACCTGAAGTGAAGCATCGGAATCTATAACTATTGTCACCGGAATGGATCAAACTATTATCAGTAAGAAGAGTCAGTCCTCTTGTACTTAAGTCGGCATTGTGCCTTTTCTATTTCATTCCGATGCAGTTTCTGTGTTTCATCGTCAATAAGAAGGTTCAAGGGATACAGTAAACCTGGAGTGAAGCATCGGAATCAATAACTAGTATCACAGGAATGGTTGAAACATAGACAGTAAAAAGCGTCAGTCTTCTTGTACTTAAGTCGGCATTGCGCGTTTTGTATTTAATTTCTATGCAATTTCTGTGCTTCATCGTCAATAAGAAAGTCCAAGGAATACAGTAAACCTGAAGTGAAGCATCGGAATCTATAACTAGAGTCACAGGAATGTTTCAAACATAGTCAGTAAGAAGAGTCAGTCTTCATGTCCTTAAGACGGCATTGTGCCTTTTGTATTTAATTCCGATGCAATTTCTGTGTTTCATCGGCAATAAGGTCAGAGGGATACAGTAAACCTGAAGTGAAGAATTGGAATCTATAACTAGTGTCACAGGAATGGTTCAAAACATAGACAGTAAGAAGAGTCAGACTTCTTGTACTTAAGTCGGCATTGCACATTTTGTGTTTAATTCCGATGCAATTCCTGTGATTCATCGTCAATAAGAAGATCCAAGGGATACAGTAAACCTGAAGTGAAGCATTGGAATCTATAACTATAGTCACCGGAATGGTTCAAACTATTATCAGTAAGAAGAGTCAGTCCTCTTGTACTTAAGTCGGCATTGTGCCTTTTCTATTTTATTCCGATGCAGTTTCTGTGTTTCATCATCAATAATAAGGTCCAAGGGTACAGTAAACCTGGAGTGAAGCATCGGAATCAATAACTAGTATCACAGGAATGGTTGAAACATAGACAGTAAGAAGAGTCAGTCTTCTTGTACTTAAGTCGGCATTGCGAATTTTGTATTTAATTTCTATGCGATTTCTGTGTTTCATCGTCAATAAGAAAGTCCAAGGAATACAGTAAACCTGAAGTGAAGCATCGGAATCTATAACTAGTGTCACTGGAATGGTTCAAAATATAGACAGTGAGAAGAGTCAGACCTCTTGTACTTAAGTCGGCATTTTGCCATTTCTATTTCTATTTCTATTTCTATAACTAGAGTCACAGGTATGTTTCAAAACATAGTCAGTAAGAAGAGTCAGTCTTCATGTACTTAAGTCGACATTGTGCCTTTTGTATTTAATTCCGATGCAATTTCTGTGTTTCATCGGCAATAAGGTCAGAGGGATACAGTAAACCTGAAGTGAAGCATCGGAATCTATAACTAGTGTCTCAGGAATGGTTCAAAACATAGACAGTAAGAAGAGTCAGTCTTCTTGTACTTAAGTCGACATTGAGCCTTTTCTATTTAATTCCGATGCAATTTCTGTGTTTCATCGTCAATAAGGATGTCCAAGGTATACAGTAAACCTGAAGTAAAGCATCGGAATCTATAACTAGTGTCACAGCAATGGTTCAATATATAATCACTAAGAAGAGTCAGTCTTCTTGTACTTAAGTCGGCATTGTGCCTTTTCTATTTAATTCCGATGCAATTTCTGTGTTTTATCGTCAATACGAAGGTCCAAGGGATTCAGTATACCTGGAATGAAGCATCGGAATCTATAACTAGTGTCACAGGAATGGTTCAAACATAGACAGTAAGAAGAGTCAGTCTTCTTGTACTTAAGTCGGCATTGTGAGTTTTCTTTTTAATTCCGATGCAATTTCTGTGTTTCATCGTCAATAAGAAGGTTAGAGGGATACAGTAAACCTGAAGTGAAGCATCGGAATCTATAACTAGTGTCACAGGAATGGTTCAAAACATAGACAGTAAGAAGAGTCAGTCTTCGTGTACTAAAGTTGGCATTTTGTTATTTGTATTTAATTCCAATGCTATATCTGTGTGTCACCGTCAATAACAAGGTCCAAGGGATACAGTAAACCTGAAGTGAAGCATCGGAATCTATAACTATTGTCACCGGAATGGTTCAAACTATTATCAGTAAGAAGAGTCAGTCCTATTGTACTTAAGTCGGCATTTTGCCATTTCTATTTCATTCCGATGCAGTTTCTGTGTTTCATCGTCAATAAGAAGGTCCAAGGGATACAGTAAACTTGGAGTGAAGCATCGGAATCTATAACTAGTGTCACAGGAATGGTTCAAAACATAGACAGTAGAAAGAGTCAGTCTTCTTGTACTTAAGTCGGCATTGTGCCTTTTGTTTTTAATTCCGATGCAATTTCTGTGTTTCATTGTCAATAAGAAGGTCAGAGGGATACAGTAAACCAGAAGTGAAGCATCGGAATCTATAACTAGTGTCACAGGAATGGTTCAAAACATAGACAGTAAGAAGAGTCAGTCTTCCTGTACTAAAGTTGGCATTTTGCCATTTGTATTTAACTGCAATGCTATATCTGTGTGTCACCGTCAATAACAAGGTCCAAGGGATACAGTAAACCTGGAGTGAAGCATCGGAATCAATAACTAGTATCACAGGAATGGTTGAATCATAGACAGTAAGAAAGAGTCAGACTTCTTGTACTTAAGTCGGCATTGTGCATTTTGTGTTCAATTCCGATGCAATTCCTGTGATTCATCGTCAATAAGAAGATCCAAGGGATACAGTAAACCTGAAGTGAAGCATCGGAATCTATAACTATTGTCACCGGAATGGTTCAAACTATTATCAGTAAGAAGAGTCAGTCCTCTTGTACTTAAGTCCGCATTGTGCCTTTTCTATTTCATTCCGATGCAGTTTCTGTGTTTCAGCGTCAAAAGAAGGTCCAAGGGATACAGTAAACCTGGAGTGATGCATCGGAATCAATAACTAGTATCACAGGAATGGTTGAAACATAGACAGTAAAAAGAGTCAGTCTTCTTGTACTTAAGTCGGCATTGCGCCTTTTGTATTTAATTTCTATTCAATTTTTGTGTTTCATCGTCAATAAGAAAGTCCAAGGAATACAGTAAACCTGAAGTGAAGCATCTGAATCTATAACTAGAGTCACAGGAATGTTTCAAACATAGTCAGTAAGAAGAGTCAGTCTTCATGTCCTTAAGACGGCATTGTGCCTTTTGTATTTAATTCCGATGCAATTTCTGTGTTTCATCGGCAATAAGGTCAGAGGGATACAGTAAACCTGAAGTGAAGCATTGGAATCTATAACTAGTGTCACAGGAATGGTTCAAAACATAGACAGTAAGAAGAGTCAGACTTCTTGTACTTAAGTCGGCATTGTGCATTTTGTGTTTAATTCCGATGCAATTCTTGTGATTCATCGTCAATAAGAAGATCCAAGGGATACAGTAAACGTGGAATGAAGCATCGGAATCTATAACTAGTGTCACAGGAATGGTTCAAAACATAGACAGTAAGAAGAATCAGACTTCTTGTACTTAAGTCGGCATTGTGCATTTTGTGTTTAATTCCGATGCAATTCCTGTGATTCATCGTCAATAAGAAGATCCAAGGGATACAGTAAACCTGAAGTGAAGCATTGGAATCTATAACTATTGTCACCGGAATGGTTCAAACTATTATCAGTAAGAAGAGTCAGTCCTCTTGTACTTAAGTCGGCATTGTGCCTTTTCTATTTTATTCCGATGCATTTTCTGTGTTTCATCGTCAATAAGAAGGTCCAAGGGATACAGTAAACCTGGAGTAAAGCATCGGAATCAATATCTAGTATCACAGGAATGGTTGAAACATAGACAGTAAGAAGAGTCAGTCTTCTTGTACTTAAGTCGGCATTGCGCCTTTTGTATTTAATTTCTATGCAATTTCTGTGTTTCATCGTCAATAAGAAAGTCCAAGGAATACAGTAAACCTGAAGTGAAGCATCGGAATCTATAACTAGTGTCACTGGAATGGTTCAAAATATAGACAGTGAGAAGAGTCAGACTTCTTGTACTTAACTCGGCATTGTGCATTTTGTGTTTAATTCCGATGCAATTCCTGTGATTCATCGTCAATAAGAAGGTCCAAGGGATACAGTAAACCTGAAGTTAAGCATCGGAATCCATAACTAGAGTCACAGGTATGTTTCAAAACATAGTCAGTAAGAAGAGTCAATCTTCATGTCCTTAAGTCGGCATTGTGCCTTTTGTATTTAATTCCGATGCAATTTCTGTGTTTCATCGTCAATAAGAATGTCCAAGGTATACAGTAAACCTGAAGTAAAGCATCGGAATCTATAACTAGTGTCACAGCAATGGTTCAATATATAATCACTAAGAAGAGTCAGTCTTCTTGTACTTAAGTCGGCATTGTGCCTTTTCTATTTAATTCCGATGCAATTTCTGTGTTTCATCGTCAATACGAAGGTCCAAGGGATTCAGTAAACCTGGAGTGAAGCGTCGGAATCTATAACTAGTGTCACAGGAATGGTTCAAACATAGACAGTAAGAAGAGTCAGTCTTCTTGTACTTAAGTCGGCATTGTGAGTTTTCTTTTTAATTCCGATGCAATTTCTGTGTTTCATCGTCAATAAGAAGGTCAGAGGGATACAGTAAACCTGAAGTGACGCATCGGAATTTATAACTAGTGTCACAGGAATGGTTCAAAACATAGACAGTAAGAAGAGTCAGTCTTCGTGTACTAAAGTTGGCATTTTGCCTTTTGTATTTAATTCCAATGCTATATCTGTGTGTCACCGTCAATAACAAGATCCAAGGGATACAGTAAACCTGAAGTGAGGCATCGGAATCTATAACTATTGTCACCGGAATGGTTCAAACTATTATCAGTAAGAAGAGTCAGTCCTATTGTACTTAAGTCGGCATTGTGCCATTTCTATTTCATTTCGATGCAGTTTCTGTGTTTCATCGTCAATAAGAAGGTCCAAGGGATACAGTAAACCTGGAGTGAAGCATCGGAATCTATAA
This sequence comes from Schistocerca serialis cubense, assembly GCF_023864345.2. Lineage (NCBI taxonomy): Eukaryota > Metazoa > Arthropoda > Insecta > Orthoptera > Acrididae > Schistocerca > Schistocerca serialis. The sequence continues at coordinate 544,147,494 of NC_064646.1, read as the reverse complement.
CTAGTGTCACAGGAATGGTTCAAAACATAGACAGTAAGAAGAGTCAGTTTTCTTGTACTTAAGTCGACATTGAGCCTTTTCTATCTAATTCCGATGCAATTTCTGTGTTTCATCGTCAATAAGAATGTCCAAGGTATACAGTAAACCTGAAGTAAAGCATCGGAATCTATAACTAGTGTCACAGCAATGGTTCAATATATAATCCCTAAGAAGAGTCAGTCTTCTCGTACTTAAGTCGGCATTGTGCCTTTTCCATTTAATTCCGATGCAATTTCTGTGTTTCATCGTCAATAAGAAGGTCCAAGGGATACAGTAAACGTGGAGTGAAGCATCGGAATCTATAACTAGTGTCACAGGAATGGTTCAATGCATAGACAGTAAGAAGAGTCAGACTTCTTGTACTTAAGTCGGCATTGTGCATTTTTTGTTTAATTCCGATGCAATTCCTGTGATTCATCGTCAATAAGAAGATCCAAGGGATACAGTAAACCTGAAGTGAAGCATCGGAATCTATAACCATTGTCACCGGAATGGTTCAAACTATTATCAGTAAAAAGAGTCAGTCCTCTTGTACTTAAGTCGGCATTGTGCCTTTTCTATTTCTTTCCGATGCAGTTTCTGTGTTTCATCGTCAATAAGAAGGTCCAAGGGATACAGTAAACCAGGAGTCAAGCATCGGAATCAATAACTAGTATCACAGGAATGATTGAAACATAGACAATAAGAAGAGTCAGTCTTCTTGTACTTAAGTCGGCATTGCGCCTTTTGTATTTAATTTCTATGCAATTTCTGTGTTTCATAGTCAATAAGAAAGTCCAAGGAATACAGTAAACCCGAAGTGAAGCATCGGAATCTATAACTAGTGTCACTGGAATGGTTCAAAATATAGACAGTGAGAAGAGTCAGACTTCTTGTACTTAAGTCGGCATTGTGCCTTTTGTATTTAATTCCGATGCAATTTCTGTGTTTCATCGGCAATAAGGTCAGAGGGATACAGTAAACCTGAAGTGAAGCATCGGAATCTATAACTAGAGTCACAGGAATGTTTCAAACATAGTCAGTAAGAAGAGTCAGTCTTCGTGTCCTTAAGACGGCATTGTGCCTTTTGTATTTAATTCCGATGCAATTTCTGTGTTTCATCGTCAGTAAGAATGTCCAAGGTATACAGTAAACCTGAAGTAAAGCATCGGAATCTATAACTAGTGTCACAGCAATGGTTCAATATATAATCACTAAGAAGAGTCAGTCTTCTTGTACTTAAGTCGGCATTGTGCCGTTTCTATTTAATTCCGATGCAATTTCTGTGTTTCATCGTCAATACGAAGGTCCAAGGGATTCAGTAAACCTGGAGTGAAGCATCGGAATCTATAACTAGTGTCACAGGAATGGTTCAAACATAGACAGTAAGAAGAGTCAGTCATCTTGTACTTAAGTCGGCATTGTGAGTTTTCTTTTTAATTCCGATGCAATTTCTGTGTTTCATCGTCAATAAGAAGGTCAGAGAGATACCGTAAACCTGAAGTGAAGCATCGGAATCTATAACTAGTGTCACCGGAATGGTTCAAACTATTATCAGTAAGAAGAGTCAGTCCTATTGTACTTAAGTCGGCATTGTGCCATTTCTATTTCATTCCGATGCAGTTTCTGTGTTTCATCGTCAATAAGAAGGTCAGAGAGATACCGTAAACCTGAAGTGAAGCATCGGAATCTATAACTAGTGTCACCGGAATGGTTCAAACAATTATCAGTAAGAAGAGTCAGTCCTATTGTACTTAAGTCGGCATTGTGCCTTTTGTTTTTAATTCCGATGCAATTTCTGTGTTTCATTATCAATAAGAAGGTCAGAGGGATACAGTAAACCTGAAGTGAAGCATCGGAATCTATAACTAGTGTCACAGGAATGGTTCAAAACATAGACAGTAAGAAGAGTCAGTCTTCGTGTACTAAAGTTGGCATTTTGCCATTTGTATTTAATTCCAATGCTATATCTGTGTGTCACCGTCAATAACAGGGTCCAAGGGAAACAGTAAACCTGGAGTGAAGCATCGGAATCAATAACTAGTATCACAGGAGTGGTTGAAACATAGACAGTCAGAAGAGTCAGACTTCTTGTACTTTAGTCGGCATTGTGCATTTTGTGTTTAATTCCGATGTAATTCCTGTGATTCATCGTCAATAAGAAGATCCAAGAGATACAGTAAACCTGAAGTGAAGCATCGGAATCTATAACTATTGTCACCGGAATGGTTCAAACTATTATCAGTAAGAAGAGTCAGTCCTCATGTACTTAAGTCGGCATTGTGCCTTTTCTATTTCATTCCGATGCAGTTTCTGTGTTTCATCGTCAATAAGAAGATCCAAGGGATACAGTAAACCTGGAGTGAAGCATCGGAATCAATAACTAGTATCACAGGAATGGTTGAAACATAGACAGTAAGAAGAGTCAGTCTTCTTGTACTTAAGTCGGCATTGCGCCTTTTGTATTTAATTTCTATGCAATTTCTGTGTTTCATCGTCAATAAGAAAGTCCAAGGAATACAGTAAACCTGAAGTGAAGCATCGGAATCTATAACTAGTGTCACTGGAATGGTTCAAAATATAGACAGTGAGAAGAGTCAGACTTCTTGTACTTAAGTCGGCATTGTGCCTTTTGTATTTAATTCCGATGCAATTTCTGTGTTTCATCGGCAATAAGGTCAGAGGGATACAGTAAACCTGAAGTGAAGCATCGGAATCTATAACTAGTGTCACAGGAATGGTTCAAAACATAGACAGTAAGAAGAGTCAGTCTTCTTGTACTTAAGTCGACATTGAGCCTTTTCTATTTAATTCCGATGCAATTTCTGTGTTTCATCGTCAATACGAAGGTCCAAGGGATTCAGTAATCCTGGAGTGAAGCATCGGAATCTATAACTAGTGTCACAGGAATGGTTCAAACATAGACAGTAAGAAGAGTCAGTCTTCTTGTACTTAAGTCGGCATTGAGAGTTTTCTTTTTAATTCCGATGCAATTTCTGTGTTTCATCGTCAATAAGAAGGTCAGAGGGATACAGTAAACCTGAAGTGAAGCATCGGAATCGATAACTAGAGTCACAGGAATGGTTCAAATCATAGACAGTAAGAAGAGTCAGTCTTCGTGTACTAAAGTTGGCATTTTGCCTTTTGTATTTAATTCCATTGCTATATCTGTGTGTCACCGTCAATAACAAGGTCCATGTGATACAGTAAACCTGAAGTGAAGCATCGGAATCTATAACTATTGTCACCGGAATGGTTCAAACTATTATCAGTAAGAAGAGTCAGTCCTATTGTACTTAAGTCGGCATTGTGCCATTTCTATTTCATTCTGATGCAGTTTCTGTGTTTCATCGTCAATAAGAAGGTCCAAGGGATACAGTAAACCTGGAGTGAAGCATCGGAATCTATAACTAGTGTCACAGGAATGGTTCAAAACATAGACAGTAGAAAGAGTCATTCTACTTGTACTTAAGTCGACATTGTGCCTTTTCTATTTAATTCCGATGCAATTTCTGTGTTTCATCGTCAATAAGAATGTCCAAGGTATACAGTAAACCTGAAGTAAAGCATCGGAATCTATAACTAGTGTCACAGAAATGGTTCAAACTATAATCACTAAGATGAGTCAGTCATCTTTTACTTAAGTCGGCATTGTGCCTTTTCTATTTAATTCCGATGCAATTTCTGTGTTTCATCGTCAACAAGAAGGTTGAAGGGATACAGTAAACCTGGAGTGAAGCATCGGAATCTACACCTAGTGTCACAGTAATGGTTCAAAACATAGACAGTAAGAAGAGTCAGTCTTCTTGTACTTAAGTCGGCATTGTACCTTTTGTATTTAATTTCGATGCAATTTCTGTGTTTCATCGTCAATAAGAAGGTCCAAGGAATACAGTAAACCTGAAGTGAAGCATCGGAATCTATAACTAGTGTCACTGGAATGGTTCAAAATATAGACAGTAAGAAGAGTCAGTCTTCTTGTACTTAAGTCAGCATTGTGCCTTTTGTGTTTAATTCCGATGCAATTCCTGTGATTCATCGTCAATAAGAAGGTCCAAGGGATACAGTGAACCTGAAGTGAAGCATCGGAATCTATAACTAGAGTCACAGGTATGTTTCAAAACATAGTCAGTAAGAAGAGTCAGTCTTCTTGTCCTTAAGTCGGCGTTGTGCCTTTTGTATTTAATTCCGATGCAATTTCTGTGTTTCATCGGCAATAAGGTCAGAGTTATACAGTAAAGCTGAAGTGAAGCATCGGAATCTATAACTAGTGTCACAGGAATGGTTCAAAACATAGACAGTAGGAAGAGTCAGTCTTCTTGTACTTAAGTCGGCGTTGTGCCTTTTGTATTTAATTCCGATGCAATTTCTGTGTTTCATTGTCAATAAGAAGGTCAGAGAGATACAGTAAACCTGAGGTGAAGCATCGGAATCCAAAACTAGTGTCACAGGAATGTTTCAAAGCATAGACAGTAGGAAGAGTCAGTCATCTTGTACTTAAGTCGGCATTGTGCCTTTTGTATTTAATTCCGATACAACTTCTGTGTTTCATCGTCAATAAGAAGGTACAAGGTATACAGTAAACCTGAAGTAAAGCATCGGAATCTATAACTAGTGTCACAGGAATGGTTCAAACCATAGTCAGTAAGAAGAGTCAGTCTTCTTGTACTTAAGTCGGCATTGTGCCTTTTCTATTTAATACCGATGCAATTTCTGTGTTTCATCGTCAATAAGAATGTCCAAGGTATACAGTAAACGTGTAGTAAAGCATCGGAAACTAAAACTAGTGTCACAGCAATGGTTCAAACTATAATCACTAAGAAGAGTCAGTCTTCTTGGACTTAAGTCGCCATTGTTCCTTTTCTATTTAATTCCGATGCAATTTCTGTGTTTCATCGTCAATAAGAAGGTCCAAGGTATACAGTAAACCTGGAGTGAAGCATCGCAATCTATAACTAGTGTCACAGGAATGGTTCAAAACACAGACAGTAAGAAGAGTCAGACTTCTTCTACTTGAGTCGGCATTGTGAGTTTTCTACTTTATTACGATGCAATTTCGGTGTTTCATCGTCAATAAGAAGGTCAGAGGGATACAGTAAACCTGAAGTGAAGCATCGGAATCTATAACTAGTGTCACAGGAATGGTTTAAACATAGTCAGTAAGAAGAGTCAGCCTTCTTGTACTTAAGTCGGCATTGTGCCTTTTTTTATTTAATTCCAATGCAATTTCTGTGTTTCATCGTCAATAAGAAAGTCCAAGGGTTACAGTAAACCTGGAGTGAAGCATCGGAATCTATAACTAGTGTCACAGGAATGGTTCAAAACATAGACAGTAAGAAGAGTCAGTCTTCTTGTACTTAAGTCGACATTGTGCCTTTTCTATTTAATTCCGATGCAATTTCTGTGTTTCATCGTCAATAAGAAGGTCCAAGGTATACAGTAAACCTGAAGTAAAGCATCGGAATCCATAACTAGTGTCTCAGCAATGGTTCAAACTATAATCACTAAGAAGAGTCAGTCTTCTTGTATTTAAGTCGGCATTGTGCCTTTTTTTATTTAATTCCAATGCAATTTCTGTGTTTCATCGTCAATAAGAAGGTCGAAGGGTTACAGTCAACCTGGAGTGAAGCATCGGAATCTATAACTAGTGTCACAGGAATGGTTCAAACATAGACAGTAAGAAGAATCAGTCTTCTTGTACTTAAGTCGACATTGTGCCTTTTCTATTTAATTCCGATGCAATTTCTGTGTTTCATCGTCAATAAGAATGTCCAAGGTATACAGTAAACCTGAAGTAAAGCATCGGAATCTATAACTAGTGTCACAGAAATGGTTCAAACTATAATCACTAAGATGAGTCAGTCTTCTTTTATTTAAGTCGGCATTGTGCCTTTTCTATTTAATTCCGATGCAATTTCTGTGTTTCATCGTCAATAAGAAGGTCCAAGGTATACAGTAAACCTGTAGTGAAGCATCGGAATCTATAACTAGTGTCACAGGAATGGTTCAAAACATAGACAGTAAGGAGAGTCAGTCTTCTTGTACTTGAGTCGGCATTGTAAGATTTCTATTTAATTCCGATGCAATTTCGGTGTTTAATCCTCAATAAGAAGGTCAGAGGGATACAGTAAACCTGAAGTGAAGCATCGGAATCTATAACTAGTGTCACAGCAAAGGTTCAATATATTATCACTAAGAAGAGTAAGTCTTCTTGTACTTAAGTCGGCATTGTGCCTTTTCTATTTAATTCCGATGCAATTTCTGTGTTTCATCGTCAGTAAGAAGGTCCAAGGGATACAGTAAATTTGGAGTGAAGCATCGGAATCTATAACTAGTGTCACAGGAATGGTTCAAAGAATAGATAGTAAGAAGAGTCAGTCTTCTTGTATTTAAGTCGGCATTGTGAGTTTTCTTTTTAATTCCGATGCAATTTCTGTGTTTCATCGTCAATAAGAAGTTCAGAGGGATACAGTAAACCTGAAGTGAAGCATCGGAATCTATAACTAGTCTTACAGGAATGGTTGAAACATAGACAGTAAGAAGAGTCAGTCTTCGTGTACTAAAGTTGGCATTTTGCCTTTTGTATTTAATTCCAATGCTATATCTGTGTGTCACCGTCAATAACAAGGTCAATGGGATACAGTAACCCTGAAGTGAGGCATCGGAATCTATAACTATTGTCACCGGAATGGTTCAAACTATTATCAGTAAGAAGAGTCAGTCCTATTGTACTTATGTCGGCATTGTGCCATTTCTATTTCATTCTGATGCAGTTTCTGTGTTTCATCGTCAATAAGAAGGTCCAAGCGATACAGTAAACCTGGAGTGAAGCATCGGAATCTATAACTAGTGTCACAGGAATGGTTCAAAAAATAGACAGTAGAAAGAGTCAGTCTACTTGTACTTAAGTCGGCATTGTGCCTTTTGTTTTTAATTCCGATGCAATTTCTGTGTTTCATTGTCAATAAGAAGGTCAGAGGGATACAGTAAACCTGAAGTGAAGCATCGGAATCTATAACTAGTGTCTCAGGAATGGTTCAAAACATAGACAGTAAGAAGAATCAGTCTTCTTGTCCTTAAGTCGGCATTGTGCCTTTTGTATTTAATTCCGATGCTATTTTTGTGTTTCATCGTCAACAAGAAGGTTCAAGGGATACAGTAAACCTGGAGTGAAGCATCGGAATCTATACCTAGTGTCACAGTAATGGTTCAAAACATACACAGTAAGAAGAGTCAAACTTCTTGTACTTAAGTCGGCATTGTGCCTTTTGTATTTAATTTCGATGCAATTTCTGTGTTTCATCGTCAATAAGAAGGTCCAAGGAATACAGTAAACCTGAAGTGAAGCATCGGAAACTATAACTAGTGTCACTGGAATGGTTCAAAATATAGACAGTAAGAAGAGTCAGTCTTCTTGTACTTAAGTCAGCATTGTGCCTTTTGTGTTTAATTCCGATGCAATTCCTGTGATTCATCGTCAATAAGACGGTCCAAGGGATACAGTGAACCTGAAGTGAAGCATCGGAATCTATAACTAGAGTCACAGGTATGTTTCAAAACATAGTCAGTAAGAAGAGTCAGTCTTCTTGTCCTTAAGTCGGCATTGTGCCTTTTGTATTTAATTCCGATGCAATTTCTGTGTTTCATCGGCAATAAGGTCAGAGGGATACAGTAAAGCTGAAGTGAAGCATCGGAATCTATAACTAGTGTCACAGGAATGGTTCAAAACATAGACAGTAGGAAGAGTCAGTCTTCTTGTACTTAAGTCGGCATTGTGCCTTTTGTATTTAATTCCGATGCAATTTCTGTGTTTCACTGTCAATAAGAAGGTCAGAGAGATACAGTAAACCTGGGGTGAAGCATCGGAATCCAAAACTAGTGTCACAGGAATGCTTCAAAGCATAGACAGTAGGAAGAGTCAGTCTTCTTGTACTTAAGTCGGCATTGTGCCTTTTGTATTTAATTCCGATACAATTTCTGTGTTTCATCGTCAATAAGAAGGTACAAGGTATACAGTAAACCTGAAGTGAAGCATCGGAATCTATAACTAGTGTCACAGGAATGGTTCAAAACATAGTCAGTAAGAAGAGTCAGTCTTCTTGTACTTAAGTCGGCATTGTGCCTTTCCTATTTAGTTCCGATGCAATTTCTGTGTTTCATCGTCCATAAGAAGGTCCAAGGGTTACAGTAAACCTGGAGTGAAGCATCGGAATCTATAACTAGTGTCACAGGAATGGTTCAAACATAGACAGTCAGAAGAGTCAGTCTTCTTGTACTTAAGTCGACATTGTGCCTTTTCTATTTAATACCGATGCAATTTCTGTGTTTCATCGTCAATAAGAATGTCCAAGGTATACAGTAAACGTGTAGTAAAGCATCGGAAACTAAAACTAGTGTCACAGCAATGGTTCAAACTATAATCACTAAGAAGAGTCAGTCTTCTTGTACTTAAGTCGCCATTGTGCCTTTTCTATTTCATTCCGATGCAATTTCTGTGTTTCATCGTCAATAAGAAGGTCCAAGGTATACAGTAAACCTGGAGTGAAGCATCGCAATCTACAACTAGTGTCACAGGAATGGTTCAAAACATAGACAGTAAGAAGAGTCAGTCTTCTTCTACTTGAGTCGGCATTGTGAGTTTTCTACTTAATTCCGATGCAATTTCGGTGTTTCATCGTCAATAAGAAGGTCAGAGGGATACAGTAAACCTGAAGTGAAGCATCGAAATCTATAACTAGTGTCACAGGAATGGTTTAAGCATAGTCAGTAAGAAGAGTCAGCCTTCTTGTACTTAAGTCGGCATTGTGCCTTTTTTTATTTCATTCCAATGCAATTTCTGTGTTTCATCGTCAATAAGAAGGTCCAAGGGTTACAGTAAACCTGGAGTGAAGCATCGGAATCTATAACTAGTGTCACAGGAATGGTTCAAAACATAGACAGTAAGAAGAGTCAGTCTTCTTGTACTTAAGTCGACATTTTGCCTTTTCTATTTAATTCCGATGCAATATCTGTGTTTCATCGTCAATAAGAAGGTCCAAGGTATACAGTAAACCTGAAGTAAAGCATCGGAATCCATAACTAGTGTCTCAGCAATGGTTCAAACTATAATCACTAAGAAGAGTCAGTCTTCTTGTACTTAAGTCGGCATTGTGCCTTATTTTATTTATTTCCAATGCAATTTCTGTGTTTGATCGTCAATAAGAAGGTCGAAGGGTTACAGTCAACCTGGAGTGAAGCATCGGAATCTATAACTAGTGTCACAGGAATGGTTCAAACATAGACAGTAAGAAGAATCAGTCTTCTTGTACTTAAGTCGACATTGTGCCTTTTCTATTTAATTCCGATGCAATTTCTGTGTTTCATCGTTAATAAGAATGTCCAAGGTATACGGTAAACATGAAGTAAAGCATCCGAATCTATAACTAGTGTCACAGAAATGGTTCAAACTATAATCACTAAGATGAGTCAGTCTTCTTTTACTTAAGTCGGCATTGTGCCTTTTCTATTTAATTCCGATGCAATTTCTGTGTTTCATCGTCAATAAGAAGGTCCAAGGTATACAGTAAACCTGGAGTGAAGCATCGGAATCTATAACTAGTGTCACAGGAATGGTTCAAAACATAGACAGTAAGGAGAGTCTGTCTTCTTGTACTTGAGTCGGCATTGTAAGTTTTCTATTTAATTCCGATGCAATTTCGGTGTTTAATCCTCAATAAGAAGGTCAGAGGGATACAGTAAACCTGAAGTGAAGCATTGGAATCTATAACTAGTGTCACAGCAAAGGTTCAATATATAATCACAAAGAAGAGTAAGTCTTCTTGTACTTAAGTCGGCATTGTGACTTTTCTATTTAATTCCGATGCAATTTCTGTGTTTCATCGTCAGTAAGAAGGTCCAAGGGATACAGTAAATTTGGAGTGAAGCATCGGAATCTATAACTAGTGTCACAGGAATGGTTCAAAGAATAGACAGTAAGAAGAGTCAGTCTTCTTGTACTTAAGTCGGCATTGTGAGTTTTCTTTTTAATTCCGATGCAATTTCTGTGTTTCATCGTCAATAAGAAGGTCAGAGGGATACAGTAAACCTTAAGTGAAGCATCGGAATCTATAACTAGTGTCACAGGAATGCTTCAAATCATAGACAGTAAGAAGAGTCAGTCTTAGTGTACTAAAGTTGGCATTTTGCCATTTGTATTTAATTCCAATGCTATATCTGTGTGTCACCGTCAATAACAAGGTCCAAGGGATACAGTAAACCTGGAGTGAAGCATCGGAATCAATAACTAGTATCACAGGAATGGTTGAAACATAGACAGTAAGAAGAGTCAGACTTCTTGTACTTAAGTCGGCATTGTGCATTTAGTGTTTAATTCCGATGCAATTCCTGTGATTCATCGTCTATAAGAAGATCCAAGGGATACAGTAAACCTGAAGTGAAGCATCGGAATCTATAACTAATGTCACCGGAATGGTTCAAACTATTATCAGTAAGAAGAGTCAGTCCTCTTGTACTTAAGTCGGCATTGTGCCTTTTCTATTTCATTGCGATGCAGTTTCTGTGTTTCATCGTCAATAAGAAGGTCCAATGGGATACAGTAAACCTGGAGTGAAGCATCGGAATCAATAACTAGTATCACAGGAATGGTTGAAACATAGACAGTAAGAAGAGTCAGTCTTCTTGTACTTAAGTCGGCATTGCGCCTTTTGTATTTCATTTCTATGCAATTTCTGTGTTTCATCGTCAATAAGAAAGTCCAAGGAATACAGTAAACCTGAAGTGAAGCATCGGAATCTATAACTAGAGTCACAGGAATGTTTCAAACATAGTCAGTAAGAAGAGTCAGTTTTCATGTCCTTAAGTCGGAATTGTGCCTTTTGTATTTAATTCCGATGCAATTTCTGTCTTTCATCGGCAATAAGGTCAGAGGGATACAGTAAACCTGAAGTGAAGCATCGGAATCTATAACTAGTGTCACAGGAATGGTTCAAAACATAGACAGTAAGAAGAGTCAGTCTTCTTGTAATTAAGTCGGCATTGTGCCTTTTGTATTTAATTCCGATACAATTTCTGTGTTTCATCGTCAATAAGAAGGTACAAGGTATACAGTAAACCTGAAGTGAAGCATCGGAATCTATAACTAGTGTCACAGGAATGGTTCAAAACATAGACAGTAGAAAGAGTCAGTCTACTTGTACTTAAGTCGGCATTGTGCCTTTTGTTTTTAATTCCGATGCAATTTCTGTGTTTCATTGTCAATAAGAAGGTCAGAGGGATACAGTAAACCTGAAGTGAAGCATCGGAATCTATAACTAGTGTCTCAGGAATGGTTCAAAACATAGACAGTAAGAAGAATCAGTCTTCTTGTCCTTAAGTCAGCATTGTGCCTTTTGTATTTAATTCCGATGCAATTTTTGTGTTTCATCGTCAACAAGAAGGTTCAAGGGATACAGTAAACCTGGAGTGAAGCATCGGAATCTATACCTAGTGTCACAGTAATGGTTCAAAACATACACAGTAAGAAGAGTCAAACTTCTTGTACTTATGTCGGCATTGTGCCTTTTGTATTTAATTTCGATGCAATTTCTGTGTTTCATCGTCAATAAGAAGGTCCAAGGGATACAGTAAACCTGAAGTGAAGCATCGGAAACTATAACTAGTGTCACTGGAATGGTTCAAAATATAGACAGTAAGAAGAGTCAGTCTTCTTGTACTTAAGTCAGCATTGTGCCTTTTGTGTTTAATTCCGATGCAATTCCTGTGATTCATCGTCTATAAGAAGATCCAAGGGATACAGTAAACCTGAAGTGAAGCATCGGAATCTATAACTAATGTCACCGGAATGGTTCAAACTATTATCAGTAAGAAGAGTCAGTCTTCTTGTCCTTAAGTCGGCATTGTGCCTTTTGTATTTAATTCCGATGCAATTTCTGTGTTTCATCGGCAATAAGAAGGTCCAATGGGATACAGTAAAGCTGAAGTGAAGCATCGGAATCTATAACTAGTGTCACAGGAATGGTTCAAAACATAGACAGTAGGAAGTGTCAGTCTTCTTGTACTTAAGTCGGCATTGTGCTTTTTGTATTTAATTCCGATGCAATTTCTGTGTTTCACTGTCAATAAGAAGGTCAGAGAGATACAGTAAACCTGGGGTGAAGCATCGGAATCCAAAACTAGTGTCACAGGAATGCTTCAAAGCATAGACAGTAGGAAGAGTCAGTCTTCTTGTACTTAAGTCGGCATTGTGCCTTTTGTATTTAATTCCGATACAATTTCTGTGTTTCATCGTCAATAAGAAGGTACAAGGTATACAGTAAACCTGAAGTGAAGCATCGGAATCTATAACTAGTGTCACAGGAATGGTTCCAAACATAGTCAGTAAGAAGAGTCAGTCTTCTTGTACTTAAGTCGGCATTGTGCCTTTCCTATTTAGTTCCGATGCAATTTCTGTGTTTCATCGTCCATAAGAAGGTCCAAGGGTTACAGTAAACCTGGAGTGAAGCATCGGAATCAATAACTAGTGTCACAGGAATGGTTCAAACATAGACAGTCAGAAGAGTCAGTCTTCTTGTACTTAAGTCGACATTGTGCCTTTTCTATTTAATACCGATGCAATTTCTGTGTTTCATCGTCAATAAGAATGTCCAAGGTATACAGTAAACGTGTAGTAAAGCATCGGAAACTAAAACTAGTGTCACAGCAATGGTTCAAACTATAATCACTAAGAAGAGTCAGTCTTCTTGTACTTAAGTCGCCATTGTGCCTTTTCTATTTCATTCCGATGCAATTTCTGTGTTTCATCGTCAATAAGAAGGTCCAAGGTATACAGTAAACCTGGAGTGAAGCATCGCATTCTACAACTAGTGTCACAGGAATGGTTCAAAACATAGACAGTAAGAAGAGTCAGTCTTCTTCTACTTGAGTCGGCATTGTGAGTTTTCTACTTAATTCCGATGCAATTTCGGTGTTTCATCGTCAATAAGAAGGTCAGAGGGATACAGTAAACCTGAAGTGAAGCATCGAAATCTATAACTAGTGTCACAGGAATGGTCTAAGCATAGTCAGTAAGAAGAGTCAGCCTTCTTGTACTTAAGTCGGCATTGTGCCTTTTTTTATTTCATTCCAATGCAATTTCTGTGTTTCATCGTCAATAAGAAGGTCCAAGGGTTACAGTAAACCTGGAGTGAAGCATCGGAATCTATAACTAGTGTCACAGGAATGGTTCAAAACATAGACAGTAAGAAGAGTCAGTCTTCTTGTACTTAAGTCGACATTTAGCCTTTTCTATTTAATTCCGATGCAATTTCTGTGTTTCATCGTCAATAAGAAGGTCCAAGGTATACAGTAAACCTGAAGTAAAGCATCGGAATCCATAACTAGTGTCTCAGCAATGGTTCAAACTATAATCACTAAGAAGAGTCAGTCTTCTTGTACTTAAGTCGGCATTGTGCCTTATTTTATTTATTTCCAATGCAATTTCTGTGTTTGATCGTCAATAAGAAGGTCGAAGGGTTACAGTCAACCTGGAGTGAAGCATCGGAATCTATAACTAGTGTCACAGGAATGGTTCAAACATAGACAGTAAGAAGAATCAGTCTTCTTGTACTTAAGTCGACATTGTGCCTTTTCTATTTAATTCCGATGCAATTTCTGTGTTTCATCGTCAATAAGAATGTCCAAGGTATACGGTAAACATGAAGTAAAGCATCGGAATCTATAACTAGTGTCACAGAAATGGTTCAAACTATAATCACTAAGATGAGTCAGTCTTCTTTTACTTAAGTCGGCATTGTGCCTTTTCTATTTAATTCCGATGCAATTTCTGTGTTTCATCGTCAATAAGAAGGTCCAAGGTATACAGTAAACCTGGAGTGAAGCGTCGGAATCTATAACTAGTGTCACAGGAATGGTTCAAAACATAGACAGTAAGGAGAGTCTGTCTTCTTGTACTTGAGTCGGCATTGTAAGTTTTCTATTTAATTCCGATGCAATTTCGGTGTTTAATCCTCAATAAGAAGGTCAGAGGGATACAGTAAACCTGAAGTGAAGCATCGGAATCTATAACTAGTGTCACAGCAAAGGTTCAATATATAATCACAAAGAAGAGTAAGTCTTCTTGTACTTACGTCGGCATTGTGACTTTTCTATTTAATTCCGATGCAATTTCTGTGTTTCATCGTCAGTAAGAAGGTCCAAGGGATTCAGTAAATTTGGAGTGAAGCATCGGAATCTATAACTAGTGTCACAGGAATGGTTCAAAGAATAGACAGTAAGAAGAGTCAGTCTTCTTGTACTTAAGTCGGCATTGTGAGTTTTCTTTTTAATTCCGATGCAATTTCTGTGTTTCATCGTCAATAAGAAGGTCAGAGGGATACAGTAAACCTTAAGTGAAGCATCGGAATCTATAACTAGTGTCACAGGAATGCTTCAAATCATAGACAGTAAGAAGAGTCAGTCTTAGTGTACTAAAGTTGGCATTTTGCCATTTGTATTTAATTCCAATGCTATATCTGTGTGTCACCGTCAATAACATGGTCCAAGGGATACAGTAAACCTGGAGTGAAGCATCGGAATCAATAAGTAGTATCACAGGAATGGTTGTAACATAGACAGTAAGAAGAGTCAGACTTCTTGTACTTAAGTCGGCATTGTGCATTTAGTGTTTAATTCCGATGCAATTCCTGTGATTCATCGTCAATAAGAAGATCCAAGGGATACAGTAAACCTGAAGTGAAGCATCGGAATCTATAACTAATGTCACCGGAATGGTTCAAACTATTATCAGTAAGAAGAGTCAGTCCTCTTGTACTTAAGTCGGCATTGTGCCTTTTCTATTTCATTCCGATGCAGTTTCTGTGTTTCATCGTCAATAAGAAGGTCCAAGGGATACAGTAAACCTGGAGTGAAGCATCGGAATCAATAACTAGTATCACAGGAATGGTTGAAACATAGACAGTAAGAAGAGTCAGTCTTCTTGTACTTAAGTCGGCATTGCGCCTTTTGTATTTAATTTCTATGCAATTTCTGTGTTTCATCGTCAATAAGAAAGTCCAAGGAATACAGTAAACCTGAAGTGAAGCATCGGAATCTATAACTAGAGTCACCGGAATGTTTCAAACATAGTCAGTAAGAAGAGTCAGTCTTCATGTCCTTAAGTCGGAATTGTGCCTTTTGTATTTAATTCCGATGCAATTTCTGTCTTTCATCGGCAATAAGGTCAGAGGGATACAGTAAACCTGAAGTGAAGCATCGGAATCTATAACTAGTGTCACAGGAATGGTTCAAAACATAGACAGTAAGAAGAGTCAGTCTTCTTGTACTTAAGTCGACATTGAGCCTTTTATATTTAATTCCGATGCAATTTCTGTGTTTCCTCGTCAATAAGAATGTCCAAGGTATACAGTAAACCTGAAGTAAAGCATCGGAATCTATAACTAGTGTCACAGCAATGGTTCAATATATAATCACTAAGAAGAGTCAGTCTTCTTGTACTTAAGTCGGCATTGTGCCTTTTCTATTTAATTCCGATGCAATGTCTGTGTTTCATCGTCAATAAGAAGGTCCAAGGGATACTGTAAACGTGGAGTGAAGCATCGGAATCTATAACTAGTGTCACAGGAATGGTTCAAAACATAGACAGTAAGAAGAGTCAGACTTCTTGTACTTAAGTCGGCATTGTGCATTTTGTGTTTAATTTCGATGCAATTCCTGTGATTCATCGTCAATAAGAAGATCCAAGGGAGTAAACCTGAAGTGAAGCATCGGAATCTATAACTATTGTCACCGGAATTGTTCAAACTATTATCAGTAAGAAGAGTCAGTCCTCTTGTACTTAAGTCGGCATTGTGCCTTTTCTATTTAATTCCGATGCAGTTTCTGTGTTTCATCGTCAATAAGAAGGTCCAAGGGATACAGTAAACCTGGAGTGAAGCATCGGAATCAATAACTAGTATCACAGGAACGGTTGAAACATAGACAGTAAGAAGAATCAGTCTTCTTGTACTTAAGTCGGCATTGAGCATTTTGTGTTTAATTCCGATGCAATTCCTGTGATTCATCGTCAATAAGAAGATCCAAGGGATACAGTAAACCTGAAGTGAAGCATCGGAATCTATAACTTTTGTCACCGGAATGGTTCAAACTATTATCAGTAAGAAGAGTCAGTCCTCTTGTACTTAAGTCGGCATTGTGCCTTTCCTATTTCATTCCGATGCAGTTTCTGTGTTTCATCGTCAATAAGAAGGTCCAAGGGATACAGTAAACCTGGAGTGAAGCATCGGAATCAATAACTAGTATCACAGGAATGGTTGAAACATAGACAGTATGAAGAGTCAGTCTTCTTGTACTTAAGTCGGCATTGCGCCTTTTGTATTTAATTCCGATGCAATTTCTGTGTTTCATTGTCAATAAGAAGGTCAGAGGGATACAGTAACCTGAAGTGAAGCATCGGAATCTATAACTAGTGTCACAGGAATGGTTCAAAACATAGACAGAAAGAAGAGTCAGTCCTCTTGTCCTTAAGTCGGCATTGTGCCTTTTGTATTTAATTCCAATGCAATTTCTGTGTTTCATCGTCAACAAGAAGGTACAAGGGATACAGTAAACCTGGAGTGAAGCATCGGAATCTATAACTAGTGTCACAGTAATGGTTCAAAACATAGACAGTAAGAAGAGTCAGTCTTCTTGTACTTAAGTCGGCATTGTGCCTTTTGTATTTAATTCCGATGCAATTTCTGTGTTTCATCGTCAATAAGAAGGTCCAAGGGTCACAGTAAACCTGGAGTGAAGCATCGGAATCTATAACTAGTGTCACAGGAATGGTTCAAAACATAGACAGTAGGAAGAGTCAATCATCTTGTACTGAAGTCGGCATTGTGCTTTTTGTATTTAATTCCGATGCAATTTCTGTGTTTCATCGTCAATAAGAAGGTCCAAGGGTTACAGTAAACCTGGAGTGAAGCATCGGAATCTATAACTAGTGTCACAGGAATGGTTCAAAACATAGACAGCAAGAAGAGTCAGTCTTCTTGTACTTAAGTCGACATTGAGCCTTTTCTATTTAATTCCGATGCAATTTCTGTGTTTCATCGTCAATAAGAATGTCCAAGGTATACAGCAAACCTGAAGTAAAGCATCGGAATCTATAACTAGTGTCACAGCAATGGTTCAAACTATAATCTCTTAGAAGAGTGAGTCTTCTTGTACTTAAGTTGGCATTGTGCCTTTTCTATTTAATTACGATGCAATTTCTGTGTTTCATCGTCAATAAGAAGGTCCAAGGTATACAGCAAACCTGGAGTGAAGCATCGGAATCTATAACTAGTGTCACACGAATGGTTCAAATCATAGACAGTAAGAAGAGTGAGTCTTCTTGTACTTATGTCGGCATTGTGCCTTTTGTATTTAATTTCGATGCAATTTCTTAGTTTCATCGTCAATAAGAAGGTCCAAGGAATACAGCAAACCTGAAGTGAAGCATCAGAATCTATAACTAGTGTCACTGGAATGGTTCAAAATATAGACAGTAAGAAGAGTCAGTCTTCTTGTACTTAAGTCGGCATTGTGCTTTTTGTATTTAATTCCGATGCAATTCCTGTGATTCATCGTCAATAAGAAGATCCAAGGGATACAGTAAACCTGAAGTGAAGCATCGGACTCTATAACTAGTGTCACAGAAATGGTTCAAAACATAGACAGTAGGAAGAGTCAGTCTTCTTGTACTTAAGTCGGCATTGTGCCTTTTGTATTTAATTCCGATGCAATTTCTGTGTTTCATCGTCAATAAGAGAGTACAAGGTATACAGTAAACCTGAAGTGAAGCATCGGAATCTAGAACTAGTGTCACGGGAATGGTACAAAACATAGTCAATAAGAAGAGTCAGTCTTCTTGTACTTAAGTCGGCATTGTGCCTTTTCTATTTAATTCCGATGCAATTTCTGTGTTTCATCGTCAATAAGAAGGTCCATGGGTTACAGTAAACCTGGAGTGATGCACCGGAATCTATAACTAGTGTCACTGGAATGGTTCAAAACATAGACAGTAAGAAGGGTCAGTCATCTTGTCCTTAAGTCGGCATTGTGTCTTTTTTTTTTAATTCCGATGCAATTTCTGTGTTAACGTCAACAAGAAGGTCCAAGGGATACAGTAAATCTGGAGTGAAGCATCGGAATCTACAACTAGTGTCACAGTAGTGGTTCAAAGCATTGACAGTAAGAAGAGTCAGTCTTCTTGTACTTAAGTCGGCATTGTGCCTTTTGTATTTAATTTCGATGCAATTTCAGTGTTCATCGTCAATAAGGTGGTCCAAGGAATACAGTAAACCTGAAATGAAGCATCGGAATCTATAACTAGTGTCACTGGAATGGTTCAAAGTATAGACAGTAAGAAGAGTCAGTCTTCTTGTACTTAATTCGGCATTGTGCCTTTTGTATTTAATTCAGATGCAATTCCTGTGATTCATCGTCAATAAGAAGGTCCAAGGGATACAGTAAACCTGAAGTGAAGCATCGGACTCTATTACTAGTGTCACAGAATTGGTTCAAAACATAGACAGTAGGAAGAGTCAGTCTTCTTGTACTTAAGTCGGCATTGTGCTTTTGTATTTAATTCCGATGAAATTTCTGCGTTTCATCGTCAATAAGAAGGTCAAAGGAATTCAATAAACCTGAAGTGAAGCATCGGAATCTATAACTAGTGTCACAGGAATGGTTCAAATCATAGACAGTAAGAAGAGTCAGTCTTCTTGTACTTAAGTCGCCATTGTGGCTTTTGTATTTAATTACGATGCAATTTCTGTGTTTCATCGTCAATAAGAAGGTCAGAGGGATACAGTAAACCTGAAGTGAAGCATCGGAATCTATAACTAGAGTCACAGGAATGGTTCAAAACATAGTCAGTAAGAAGAGTCAGTCTTCTTGTCCTTAAGTCGGCATTGTGCCTTTTGTATTTACTTCCGATGAAATTTCTGTGTTTCATCGGCAATAAAGTCAGAGGGATACAGTAAACCTGAAGTGAAGCATCAGAATCTACAACTAGTGTCACAGGAATGGTTCAAAACATAGACAGAAGGAAGAGTCAGTCTTCTTGTACTTAAGTCGCATTGTGCCTTTTGTATGTAATTCCGATGCAATTTCGGTGTTTCATTGTCAATAAGAAGGTCAGAGGGATACAGTAAGCCTGAAGTGAAGCATCGGAATCCAAAACTAGTGTCACAGGAATGGTTCAAAACATAGACAGTGGGAAAAGTCAGTCTTCTTGTACTTAAGTCGGCATTGTGAGTTTTCTATTTAATTCCGATGCAATTTCTGTGTTTCGTCGTCAATAAGAAGGTCAGAGGGATGCAGTAACCCTGAAGTGATGCATCGGAATATATAACTAGTGTCACAGGAATGGTTCATACATAGACTGTAAGAAGAGTCAGTCTTCTTGTACTTAAGTCGGCATTGTGACTTTTGTATTTAATTCCGATGCAATTTCTGTGTTTCATCGTCAACAAGAAGGTCCAAAGGATACAATAAACCTGGAGTGAAGCATCGGAATCAATAACTAGTATCACAGGAATGGTTGAAACATAGACAGCAAGAAGAGTCAGTCTTCTTGTACTTAAGTCGACATTGAGCCTTTTCTATTTAATTCCGATGCAATTTCTGTGTTTCATCGTCAATAAGAATGTCCAAGGTATACAGCAAACCTGAAGTAAAGCATCGGAATCTATAACTAGTGTCACACGAATGGTTCAAATCATAGACAGAAAGAAGAGTCAGTCCTCTTGTCCTTAAGTCGGCATTGTGCCTTTTGTATTTAATTCCAATGCAATTTCTGTGTTTCATCGTCAACAAGAAGGTACAAGGGATACAGTAAACCTGGAGTGAAGCATCGGAATCTATAACTAGTGTCACAGTAATGGTTCAAAACATAGACAGTAAGAAGAGTCAGTCTTCTTGTACTTAAGTCGGCATTGTGCCTTTTGTATTTAATTCCGATGCAATTTCTGTGTTTCATCGTCAATAAGAAGGTCCAAGGGTCACAGTAAACCTGGAGTGAAGCATCGGAATCTATAACTAGTGTCACAGGAATGGTTCAAAACATAGACAGTAGGAAGAGTCAATCATCTTGTACTGAAGTCGGCATTGTGCTTTTTGTATTTAATTCCGATGCAATTTCTGTGTTTCATCGTCAATAAGAAGGTCCAAGGGTTACAGTAAACCTGGAGTGAAGCATCGGAATCTATAACTAGTGTCACAGGAATGGTTCAAAACATAGACAGCAAGAAGAGTCAGTCTTCTTGTACTTAAGTCGACATTGAGCCTTTTCTATTTAATTCCGATGCAATTTCTGTGTTTCATCGTCAATAAGAATGTCCAAGGTATACAGCAAACCTGAAGTAAAGCATCGGAATCTATAACTAGTGTCACAGCAATGGTTCAAACTATAATCTCTTAGAAGAGTGAGTCTTCTTGTACTTAAGTTGGCATTGTGCCTTTTCTATTTAATTACGATGCAATTTCTGTGTTTCATCGTCAATAAGAAGGTCCAAGGTATACAGCAAACCTGGAGTGAAGCATCGGAATCTATAACTAGTGTCACACGAATGGTTCAAATCATAGACAGTAAGAAGAGTGAGTCTTCTTGTACTTATGTCGGCATTGTGCCTTTTGTATTTAATTTCGATGCAATTTCTTAGTTTCATCGTCAATAAGAAGGTCCAAGGAATACAGCAAACCTGAAGTGAAGCATCAGAATCTATAACTAGTGTCACTGGAATGGTTCAAAATATAGACAGTAAGAAGAGTCAGTCTTCTTGTACTTAAGTCGGCATTGTGCTTTTTGTATTTAATTCCGATGCAATTCCTGTGATTCATCGTCAATAAGAAGATCCAAGGGATACAGTAAACCTGAAGTGAAGCATCGGACTCTATAACTAGTGTCACAGAAATGGTTCAAAACATAGACAGTAGGAAGAGTCAGTCTTCTTGTACTTAAGTCGGCATTGTGCCTTTTGTATTTAATTCCGATGCAATTTCTGTGTTTCATCGTCAATAAGAGAGTACAAGGTATACAGTAAACCTGAAGTGAAGCATCGGAATCTAGAACTAGTGTCACGGGAATGGTACAAAACATAGTCAATAAGAAGAGTCAGTCTTCTTGTACTTAAGTCGGCATTGTGCCTTTTCTATTTAATTCCGATGCAATTTCTGTGTTTCATCGTCAATAAGAAGGTCCATGGGTTACAGTAAACCTGGAGTGATGCACCGGAATCTATAACTAGTGTCACTGGAATGGTTCAAAACATAGACAGTAAGAAGGGTCAGTCATCTTGTCCTTAAGTCGGCATTGTGTCTTTTTTTTTTAATTCCGATGCAATTTCTGTGTTAACGTCAACAAGAAGGTCCAAGGGATACAGTAAATCTGGAGTGAAGCATCGGAATCTACAACTAGTGTCACAGTAGTGGTTCAAAGCATTGACAGTAAGAAGAGTCAGTCTTCTTGTACTTAAGTCGGCATTGTGCCTTTTGTATTTAATTTCGATGCAATTTCAGTGTTCATCGTCAATAAGGTGGTCCAAGGAATACAGTAAACCTGAAATGAAGCATCGGAATCTATAACTAGTGTCACTGGAATGGTTCAAAGTATAGACAGTAAGAAGAGTCAGTCTTCTTGTACTTAATTCGGCATTGTGCCTTTTGTATTTAATTCAGATGCAATTCCTGTGATTCATCGTCAATAAGAAGGTCCAAGGGATACAGTAAACCTGAAGTGAAGCATCGGACTCTATTACTAGTGTCACAGAATTGGTTCAAAACATAGACAGTAGGAAGAGTCAGTCTTCTTGTACTTAAGTCGGCATTGTGCTTTTGTATTTAATTCCGATGAAATTTCTGCGTTTCATCGTCAATAAGAAGGTCAAAGGAATTCAATAAACCTGAAGTGAAGCATCGGAATCTATAACTAGTGTCACAGGAATGGTTCAAATCATAGACAGTAAGAAGAGTCAGTCTTCTTGTACTTAAGTCGCCATTGTGGCTTTTGTATTTAATTACGATGCAATTTCTGTGTTTCATCGTCAATAAGAAGGTCAGAGGGATACAGTAAACCTGAAGTGAAGCATCGGAATCTATAACTAGAGTCACAGGAATGGTTCAAAACATAGTCAGTAAGAAGAGTCAGTCTTCTTGTCCTTAAGTCGGCATTGTGCCTTTTGTATTTACTTCCGATGAAATTTCTGTGTTTCATCGGCAATAAAGTCAGAGGGATACAGTAAACCTGAAGTGAAGCATCAGAATCTACAACTAGTGTCACAGGAATGGTTCAAAACATAGACAGAAGGAAGAGTCAGTCTTCTTGTACTTAAGTCGCATTGTGCCTTTTGTATGTAATTCCGATGCAATTTCGGTGTTTCATTGTCAATAAGAAGGTCAGAGGGATACAGTAAGCCTGAAGTGAAGCATCGGAATCCAAAACTAGTGTCACAGGAATGGTTCAAAACATAGACAGTGGGAAAAGTCAGTCTTCTTGTACTTAAGTCGGCATTGTGAGTTTTCTATTTAATTCCGATGCAATTTCTGTGTTTCGTCGTCAATAAGAAGGTCAGAGGGATGCAGTAACCCTGAAGTGATGCATCGGAATATATAACTAGTGTCACAGGAATGGTTCATACATAGACTGTAAGAAGAGTCAGTCTTCTTGTACTTAAGTCGGCATTGTGACTTTTGTATTTAATTCCGATGCAATTTCTGTGTTTCATCGTCAACAAGAAGGTCCAAAGGATACAATAAACCTGGAGTGAAGCATCGGAATCAATAACTAGTATCACAGGAATGGTTGAAACATAGACAGTATGAAGAGTCAGTCTGCTTGTACTTAAGTCGGCATTGCGCCTTTTCTATTTAAATCCGATGCAATTTCTGTGTTTCATTGTCAATAAGAAGGTCAGAGGGATACAGTAACCTGAAGTGAAGCATCGGAATCTATAACTAGTGTCACAGGAATGGTTCAAAACATAGACAGAAAGAAGAGTCAGTCCTCTTGTCCTTAAGTCGGCATTGTGCCTTTTGTATTTAATTCCAATGCAATTTCTGTGTTTCATCGTCAACAAGAAGGTACAAGGGATACAGTAAACCTGGAGTGAAGCATCGGAATCTATAACTAGTGTCACAGTAATGGTTCAAAACATAGACAGTAAGAAGAGTCAGTCTTCTTGTACTTAAGTCGGCATTGTGCCTTTTGTATTTAATTCCGATGCAATTTCTGTGTTTCATCGTCAATAAGAAGGTCCAAGGGTTACAGTAAACCTGGAGTGAAGCATCGGAATCTATAACTAGTGTCACAGGAATGGTTCAAAACATAGACAGCAAGAAGAGTCAGTCTTCTTGTACTTAAGTCGACATTGAGCCTTTTCTATTTAATTCCGATCCAATTTCTGTGTTTCATCGTCAATAAGAATGTCCAAGGTATACAGCAAACCTGAAGTAAAGCATCGGAATCTATAACTAGTGTCACAGCAATGGTTCAAACTATAATCTCTAAGAAGAGTGAGTCTTCTTGTACTTAAGTTGGCATTGTGCCTTTTCTATTTAATTACGATGCAATTTCTGTGTTTCATCGTCAATAAGAAGGTCCAAGGTATACAGCAAACCTGGAGTGAAGCATCGGAATCTATAACTAGTGTCACACGAATGGTTCAAATCATAGACAGTAAGAAGAGTGAGTCTTCTTGTACTTAAGTCGGCATTGTGCCTTTTCTATTTCATTCCGATGCAGTTTCTGTGTTTCATCGTCAATAAGAAGGTCCAAGGCATACAGTAAACCTGGAGTGAAGCATCGGAATCTATAACTAGTGTCACAGGAATGGTTCAAAAAATAGACAGTAAGAAGAGTCAGTCTTCTTGTACTAATGTCGGCATTGTGCCGTTTGTATTTAATTCCGATGCAATTTCTGTGTTTCATCGTCAATAAGAAGGTCAGAGGGATGCAGTAACCCTGAAGTGAAGCATCGGAATATATAACTAGTGTCACAGGAATGGTTGATACATAGACAGTAAGAAGAGTCAGTCTTCTTGTACTTATGTCGGCATTGTGCCTTTTGTATTTAATTCCGATGCAATTTCTGTGTTTCATCGTCAACAAGAAGGTCCAAAGGATACAATAAACTTGGAGTGAAGCTTCGGAATCTATAACTAGTGTCACGTTAATGGTTCAAAACATAGACAGTAACAAGAGTCAGTCTTCTTGTACTTCTGTCGGCATTGTGCCTTTTGTATTTAATTTCGATGCAATTTCTTAGTTTCATCGTCAATAAGAAGGTCCAAGGAATACAGCAAACCCGAAGTGAAGCATCAGAATCTATAACTAGTGTCACTGGAATGGTTCAAAATATAGACAGTAAGAAGAGTCAGTCTTCTTGTACTTAAGTCGGCATTGTGCCTTTTGTATTTAATTCCGATGCAATTCCTGTGATTCATCGTCAATAAGAAGATCCAAGGGATACAGTAAACCTGAAGTGAAGCATCGGACTCTATAACTAGTGTCACAGAAATGGTTCAAAACATAGACAGTAGGAAGAGTCAGTCTTCTTGTACTTAAGTCGGCATTGTGCCTTTTGTATTTAATTCCGATGCAATATCTGTGTTTCATCGTCAATAAGAAGGTACAAGGTATACAGTAAACCTGAAGTGAAGCTTCGGAATCTAGAACTAGTGTCACGGGAATGGTACAAAACATAGTCAATAAGAAGAGTCAGTCTTCTTGTACTTAAGTCGGCATTGTGCCTTTTCTATTTAATTCCGATGCAATTTCTGTGTTTCATCGTCAATAAGAAGGTCCATGGGTTACAGTAAACCTGGAGTGATGCACCGGAATCTATAACTAGTGTCACTGGAATGGTTCAAAACATAGACAGTAAGAAGAGTCAGTCTTCTTGTCCTTAAGTCGGCATTGTGCCTTTTTTATTTAATTCCGATGCAATTTCTGTGTTATCGTCATCAAGAAGGTCCAAGGGATACAGTAAACCTGAAGTGAAGCATCGGACTCTATTACTAGTGTCACAGAATTGGTTCAAAACATAGACAGTAGGAAGAGTCAGTCTTCTTGTACTTAAGTCGGCATTGTGCCTTTTGTATTTAATTCCGATGAAATTTCTGCGTTTCATCGTCAATAAGAAGGTCAAAGGAATTCAATAAACCTGAAGTGAAGCATCGGAATATATAACTAGTGTCACTGGAATGGTTCAAAATATAGACAGTAAGAAGAGTCAGTCTTCTTGTCCTTAAGTCGGCATTGTGCCTTTTGTATTTAATTCCGATGCAATTTCTGTGATTCATCGTCAATAAGAAGTTCCAAGGGATACAGTAAACCTGAAGTGAAGCATCGGAATCTATAACTAGTGTCACAGGAATGGTTCAAATCATAGACAGTAAGAAGAGTCAGTCTTCTTGTACTTAAGTCGCCATTGTGGCTTTTGTATTTAATTACGATGCAATTTCTTTGTTTCATCGTCAATAAGAAGGTCAGAGGGATACAGTAAACCTGAAGTGTAGCATCGGAATCTATAACTAGAGTCACAGGAATGGTTCAAAACATAGTCAGTAAGAAGAGTCAGTCTTCTTGTCCTTAAGTCGGCATTGTGCCTTTTGTATTTACTTCCGATGAAATTTCTGTGTTTCATCGGCAATAAAGTCAGAGGGATACAGTAAACCTGAAGTGAAGCATCAGAATCTACAACTAGTGTCACAGGAATGGTTCAAAACATAGACAGAAGGAAGAGTCAGTCTTCTTGTACTTAAGTCGCATTGTGCCTTTTGTATGTAATTACAATGCAATTTCTGTGTTTCATTGTCAATAAGAAGGTCAGAGGGATACAGTAAGCCTGAAGTGAAGCATCGGAATCCAAAACTAGTGTCACAGGAATGGTTCAAAACATAGACAGTGGGAAAAGTCAGTCTTCTTGTACTTAAGTCGGCATTGTGAGTTTTCTATTTAATTCCGATGCAATTTCTGTGTTTCGTCGTTAAGAAGAAGGTCAGAGGGATACAGTAAACCTGAAGTGAAGCATCGGAATCTATAACTAGTGTCACAGGATTGTTCAAAACATAGACAGTAAGAAGAGTCAGTCTTCGTGTACTAAAGTTGGCATTTTGCCTTTTGTATTTAATTCCAATGCTATTTCTGTGTGTCACCGTCAATAACAAGGTCCAAGGGATACAGTAAACCTGAAGTGAAGCATCGGAATCTATAACTAGTGTCACAGGAATGGTTCAAAACATAGACAGTAAGAAGAGTTAGTCTACTTTTACTTAAGTCGGCATTGTGCCATTTGTATTTAATTCCGATGCAATTTCTGTGTTTCATCGTCACTAAGAAGGTCAGAGGGATGCAGTAACCCTGAAGAATCTATAACTAGTGTCACAGGAATGGTTCAAAACATAGACAGTAAGAAGAGTTAGTCTACTTTTACTTAAGTCGGCATTGTGCCATTTGTATTTAATTCCGATGCAATTTCTGTGTTTCATCGTCACTAAGAAGGTCAGAGGGATGCAGTAACCCTGAAGTGAAGCATCGGAATATATAACTAGTGTCACAGGAATGGTTGATACATAGACTGTAAGAAGAGTCAGTCTTCTTGTACTTAAGTCGGCATTGTGCCTTTTGTATTTAATTCCGATGCAATTTCTGTGTTTCATCGTCAACAAGAAGGTCCAAAGGATACAATAAACCTGGAGTGAACCTTCGGAATCTATAACTAGTGTCACAGTAATGGTTCAAAACATAGACAGTAAGAAGAGTCAGACTTCTTGTACTTCAGTCGGCATTGTGCCTTTTGTATTTAATTCCGATGCAATTCCTGTGATTCATCGTCAATAAGAAGGTCCAAGGGATACAGTAAACCTGAAGTGTAGCATCGGACTCTATAACTAGTGTCACAGAATTGGTTCAAAACATAGACAGTAGGAAGAGTCAGTCTTCTTGTACTTAAGTCGGCATTGTGCCTTTTGTATTTAATTCCGATGCAATTTCTGTGTTTCATCGTCAATAAGAAGGTACAAGGTATACAGTAAACCTGAAGTGAAGCATCGGAATCTATAACTAGTGTCACGGGAATGGTACAAAACATAGTCAGTAAGAAGAGTCAGTCTTCTTGTACTTAGGTCGGCATTGTGCCTTTTCTATTGAATTTCGATGCAATTTCGGTGTTTCATCGTCAATAAGAAGGTCCAAGGGTTACAGTAAACCTGGAGTGAAGCATCGGAATCTATAACTAGTGTCACAGGAATGGTTCAAAACATAGACAGTAAGAAGAGTCAGTCTTCTTGTCCTTAAGTCGGCATTGTGCCTTTTTTATTTAATTCCGATGCAATTTCTGTGTTATCGTCAACAAGAAGGTCCAAGGGATACAGTAAACCTGGAGTGAAGCATCGGAATCTATAACTAGTGTCACAGTAGTGGTTCATAACATTGACAGTAAGAAGAGTCAGTCTTCTTGTACTTAAGTCGGCATTGTGCCTTTTGTATTTAATTTCGATGCAATTTCAGTGTTCATCGTCAACAAGATGGTCCAAGAAATACAGTAAACCTAAAATGAAGCATCGGAATCTATAACTAGTGTCACTGGAATGGTTCAAAGTATAGACAGTAAGAAGAGTCAGTCTTCTTGTACTTCATTCGGCATTGTGCCTTTTGTATTTAATTCCGATGCAATTTCTGTGATTCATCGTCAATAAGAAGTTCCGAGGGATACAGTAAACCTGAAGTGAAGCATCGGACTCTATAACTAGTGTCACAGAATTGGTTCAAAGCATAGATAGTAGGAATAGTCAGTCATCTTGTACTTAAGTCGGCATTGTGCCTTTTGTATTTAATTCCGATGCAATTTCTGTGTTTCATCGTCAATAAGAAGGTCCAAGGGAAACAGTAAACCTGAAGTGAAGCATCGGAATCTATAACTAGTGTCACAGGAATGGTTCAAATCATAGACAGTAAGGAGAGTCAGTCTTCTTGTACTTAAGTCGGCATTGTGGCTTTTGTATTTAATTACGATGCAATTTCTGTGTTTCATCGTAAATAAGAAGGTCAGAGAGATACAGTAAACCTGAAGTGAAGCAACGGAATCTATAACTAGAGTCTCAGGAATGGTTCAAAACATAGTCAGTAAGAAGAGTCAGTCTTCTTGTCCTTAAGTCGGCATTGTGCCTTTTGTATTTACTTCCGATGAAATTTCTGTGTTTCATCGGCAATAAAGTCAGAGGGATACAGTAAACCTGAAGTGAAGCATCGGAATCTATAACTAGTGTCACAGGAATGGTTCAAATCATAGACAGTAAGAAGAGTCAGTCTTCGTGTAATGAAGTTGGCATTTTGCCTTTTGTGTTTAATTCCAATGCTATTTCTGTGTGTCACCGTCAATAACAAGGTCCAAGGGATACAGTAAACCTGAAGTGAAGCATCGGAATCGATAACTATTGTCACCGGAATGGTTCAAACTATTATCAGTAAGAAAGTCAGTCCTCTTGTACTTAATTCGGCATTGTGCCCTTTCTATTTCATTCCGATGCAGTTTCTGTGTTTCTTCGTCAATAAGAAGGTCCAAGGGATACAGTAAACCTGGAGTGAAGCATCGGAATCAATAACTAGTATCACAGGAATGGTTTAAACATAGACAGTAAGAAGAGTCAGTCTTCTTGTACTTAAGTCGGCATTGCGACTTTTGTATTTAATTCTGATGCAATTTCTGTGTTTCATCGTGAATAAGAAGGTCAGAGGGATACGGTAAACCTGAAGTGAAGCATCGGAATCTGTAACTGGTGTCACAGGAATGGTTCAAAACATAGACAGTAAGAAGAGTCAGTCTTCTTGTACTTAAGTCGGCATTGTGCTTTTGTATTTAATTCCGATGCAATTTCTGTGTTTCAACGTCAATAAGGTCAGAAGGATACAGTAAACCTGAAGTGAAGCATCGGAATCTGTAACTAGTGTCACAGGAATGGTTCAAAACATAGTCAGTAAGAAGAGTCAGTCTTCTTGTCCTCAAGTCGGCATTGTGCCTTTTGTATTTAATTCCGATGCAATTCCTGTGATTCATCGTCAATAAGAAGGTCCAAGGGATACAGTAAACCTGAAGTGAAGCATCGAACTCTATTACTAGAGTCACAGAATTGGTTCAAAACATAAACAGGAGGATGAGTCAGTCTTCTTGTACTTAAGTCGGCATTGTGCCTTTTGTATTTAATTCCGATGAAATTTCTGCGTTTCATCGTCAATAAGAAGGTCCAAGGATTTCAATAAACCTGAAGTGAAGCATCGGAATATATAACTAGTGTCACTGCAATGGTTCAAAAAATAGACAGTAAGAAGAGTCAGTCTTCTTGTCCTTAAGTCGGCATTGTGCCTTTTGTATTTAATTCCGATGCAATTCCTGTGATTCATCGTCAATAAGAAGGTCCAAGGGATACAGTAAACCTGAAGTGAAGCATCGAACTCTATTACTAGTGTCACAGAATTGTTTCAAAGCATAGACAGTAGGATGAGTCAGTCTTTTTGTCCTCAGGTCGGCATTGTGCCTATTGTATTTAATTCCGATGCTATTTCTGTGATTCATCGTCAATAAGAAGTTTCAAGGGATACAGTAAACCTGAAGTGAAGCATCGGACTCTATAACTAGTGTCACAGAATTGGTTCAAAACATAGACAGTAGGAAGAGTCAGTCTTCTTGTACTTAAGTCGGCATTGTGGCTTTTGTATTTAATTACGATGCAATTTCTGTGTTTCATCGTCAATAAGAAGGTCAGAGGGATACAGTAAACCTGAAGTGAAGCATCGGAATCTATAACTAGTGTCACAGGAATGGTTCAAAACATAGTCAGTAAGAAGAGTCAGTCTTGTTGTCCTTAAGTCGGCATTGTGCCTTTTGTATTTACTTCCGATGCAATTTCTGTGTTTCATCGGCAATAAAGTCAGAGGGATACAGTAAACCTGAAGTGAAGCATCGGAATCTATAACTAGATTCATAGGAATGGTTCAAAACATAGACAGTAGGAAGAGTCAGTCTTCTTGTACTTAAGTCGGCATTGTGCCTTTTGTATATAATTCCGATGCAATTTCTGTGTTTCACTGTCAATAAGAAGGTCAGAGGGATACAGTAAACCTGAAGTGAAGCATCGGAATCTATAACTAGTGTCACAGGAATGGTTCAAAACATAGACAGTAAGAAGAGTTAGTCTTCTTGTACTTAAGTCGACATTGTGCCTTTTCAATTAGTTCTGATGCAATTTCTGTGTTTCATCGTCAATAAGAATGTCCAAGGTATACAGTAAACCTGAAGTAAAGCGTCGGAATCTATAACTAGTGTCACAGCAATGGTTCAAACTATAGTCCCTAAAAACAGTCAGTCTTCTTGTACTTAAGTCGGCATTGTGCTTTTTCTATTTAATTCCGATGCAATTTCTATGTTTCATCGTCAATAAGAAGGTCCAAGGGATACAGTAAACCTGGAGTGAAGCATCGGAATCTATAACTAGTGTCACAGGAATGGTTCAAAACATAGACAGTAAGAAGAGTCAGTCTTCTTGTACTTAAGTCGGCATTGTGCCTTTTCTATTTAATTCCGATGCAATTTCTGTGTTTCATCGTCAATAAGAAGGTCCAAGGGATTCAGTAAACCTGGAGTGAACCATCGGAATCTATAACTGGTGTCACAGGAATGGTTCAAAAAATAGACAGTAAGAAGAGTCAGTCTCCTTGTACTTAAGTCGGCATTGTGCCCTTTGTATTTAATTCCGATGCAATTTCTGTATTTCGTCGTGAATAAGAAGGTCTGAGGGATACAGTAACGCTGAAGTGAAGCATCGGAAACTATAACTAGTGTCAAAGCAATGGATGATACCTAGACAGTAAGAATAGTCAGTCTTCTTGTACTTAAGTCGGCATTGTGCCTTTTGTATTTAATTCCGATGCTATTTCTGTGTTTCATCGTCAATAAGAAGGTCCAAGGGATACAATAAACCTGGAGTGAAACTTCGGAATCTATAACTAGTGTCACAGTAACGGTTCAAAACATAGACAGTAAGAAGAGTCAGTCTTCTTGTACTTAAGTCGGCATTGTGCCTTTTGTATTTTATTTCAATGCAATTTCTGTGTTTCATCGTCAATAAGAAGGTCCAAGGAATACAGCAAACCGGAAGTGAAGCATCGGAATCTATAACTAGTGTCACTGGAATGGTTCAAAATATAGACAGTAAGAAGGGTCAGTCGTCTTGTACTTAAGTCGGCATTGTGCCTTTTGTATTTAATTCCGATGCAATTCCTCTGATTCATCGTCAATGAGAAGGTCCAAGGGATACAGTAAACCTGAAGTGAAGCATCGGACTCTATAACTAGTGTCACAAAATTGGTTCAAAACATAGACAGTAGGAAGAGTCAGTCCTCTAGTACTTAAGTCGGCATTGTGCCTTTTGTATTTAATTCCGATGCAATTTCTGAATTTCATCGTCAATAAGAAGGTACAAGGTATACTGTAAACCAGAAGTGAAGCATCGGAATCTATAACTAGTGTCACAAGAATGGTACAAAACATAGTCAGTAAGAAGAGTCAGTCTTCTTGTACTTAAGTCGGCATTGTGTTTTTTCTATTTAATTCCGATGCAATTTCTGTGTTTCATCGTCAATAAGAAGGTCCAAGGGTTACAGTAAACCTGGAGTGAAGCATCGGAATCTATAACTTGTGTCACAGGAATTGTTCAAAACATAGACAGTAAGAAGAGTCAGTCTTCTTGTACTTAAGTCGACATTGTGCCTTTTTTATTTAATTCCGATTCAATTTCTAAGTTTCATCGTCAAAAAGAATGTCCAAGGTATACAGTAAACCTGAAGTAAAACATCGGAATCTATAACTAGTGTCACAGCAATGGATCAAACTATAATCACAGAGAAGAGTCTGTCTTCTTGTACTTAAGTAGGCATTGTGCCTTTTCTATTTAATTCCGATGCAATTTCTGTGTTTCATCGTCAATAAGAAGGTCCAAGGTATACAGTAAACCTGGAGTGAAGCATCGGAATCTATAACTAGTGTCACAGCAATGCTTCAAAACATAGACAGTAAGAAGAATCAGTCTTCTTGTACTTAAGTCAGCATTGTGAGTTTTCTAATTAATTCCGATGCAATTTCGGTGTTTCATCGTCTATAAGAAGGTCAGAGGGATACAATAAACCTGAAGTGAAGCATCGGAATCTATAACTAGTGTCACAGGAATGGTTCAAAACATAGTCAGTAAGAAGGGTCAGTCTTCTTGTCCTTATGTCGGTATTGTGCCTTTTGTATTAATTCCAATGCTATTTCTGTGTGTCACCGTCAATAAGAAGGTCCAAGGGAACTGTAAACCTGAAGTGAAGCACCGTAATCTATAACTAGTGTCACAGGAATGGTTCAAATCATAGACAGTAAGAAGAGTCAGTCTTCTTGTACTTAAGTCGGCATTGTGGCTTTTGTATTTAATTACGATGCAATTTGTGTGTTTCATCGTCAATAAGAAGGTCAGAGGGATACAGTAAACCTGAAGTGAAGCATCGGAATCTATAACTAGAGTCACAGGAAGATTCAAAACATAGTAAGAAGAGTCAGTCTTCTTGTCCTTAAGTGGGCATTGTGCCTTTTGTATTTACTTCCGATGCAATTTCTGTGTTTAATCGGCAATAAAGTCAGACTGATACGGTAAACCTGTAGTGAAGCATCGGAATCCAAAACTAGTGTCACAGGAATGGTTCAAAACATAGACATTGGGAAGAGTCAGTCTTCTTGTACTTAACTCGCCATTGTGCCTTTTCTATTTAATTATGATGCAATTTCTGTGTTTCATCGTCAATAAGAATGTCCAAGGTATACAATAAACCTGAAGTAAAGCGTCGGAATCTATAACTAGTGTCACAGCAATAGTTCAAACTATAGTCACTAAAAAGAGTCAGTCTTCTTGTACTTAAGTCGGCATTGTGCCTTTTCTATTTAATTCCGATGCAATTTCTGTGTTTCATCGTCAATAAGAAGGTCAGAGGGATACAGTAACTCTTAAGTGAAGAATCGGAATCTATAACTAGTGTCAAAGGAATGGTTGATACATATACAGTAAGAAGAGACTGTCTTCTTGTACTTAAGTCGGCATTGTGCCTTTTGTATTTAATTCCGATGCAATTTCTGAGTTTCATCGTCAATAAGAAGGTCAGAGGGATACAGTAAACCTGAAGTGAACCATCGGAATCTATAACTAGTGTCACAGGAATGGTTCAAAGCATAGTCAGTAAGAAGGGTCAGTCTTCTTGTCCTTAAGTCGGCATTGTGCCTTTTGTATTTAATTCCGATGCAATTTCTGTGTTTCATCGTCAACAAGAAGATCCAAAGGATACAATAAACCTGGAGTGAAGCTTCGGAATCTATAACTAGTGTCACAGTAATGGTTCAAAACATAGACAGTAAGAAGAGTCAGTCTTCTTGTACTTAAGTCGGCATTGTGCCTTTTGTATTTAATTTCGATGCAATTTCTGTGTTTCATCGACAATAAGAAGGTCCAAGGAATACAGCAAACCTGAAGTGAAGCATCGGAATCTATAACTAGTGTCACTGGAATGGTTCAAAATATAGACAGTAAGAAGGGTCAGTCTTCTTGTACTTAAGTCGGCATTGTGCCTTTTGTATTTAATTCCGATGCAATTCCTGTGATTCATCGTCAATGAGAATGTCCAAGGGATACAGTAAACCTGAAGTGAAGCATCGGACTCTATAACTAGTGTCACAGAATTGGTTCAAAACATAGACAGTAGGAAGAGTCAGTCTTCTTGTACTTAAGTCGGCATTGTGCCTTTTGTATTTAATTCCGATGCAATTTCTGTGTTTCATCGTCAATAAGAAGGTACAAGGTATACTGTAAACCTGAAGTGAAGCATCGGAATCTATAACTAGTGTCACAGGAATGGTACAAAACATAGTCAGTAAGAAGAGTCAGTCTTCTTGTACTTAAGTCGGCGTTGTGCCTTTTCTATTTAATTCCGATGCAATTTCAGTGTTTCATCGTCAATAAGAAGGTCCAAGGGTTACAGTAAACCTGGAGTGAAGCATCGGAATCTATAACTAGTGTCACAGGTGTGGTGTCACCGCCAGACACCACACTTGCTAGGTGGTAGCTTAAATCGGCCGCGGTCCATTTAGTACATGTCGGACCCGCGTGTTGCCATTGTGTAATCGCAGACCTAGCGCCACCACCAAGGTAGGTCTCGTGCTACGAGAGAGCACTCGCCCCAGTTGTACGAGAACCTAGCTACCGACCAGATGTACGAAGCCTTTCTCTCTCATTAGCCGAGAGACAGAATAGCCATCAGCTAAGTTAATGGCTACGAACTAGCAAGGCGCCAATAGCCATACAGTGATTGTACTTAAAGTCTTCTATGTATCGTCAAGATCGATGTACCACAAGGAATGAGTAAAGTTAAGTATTAAACCTGCTCCGTACTTTTCTTCCTAACATTAATTACGTATCCTGTTCCAGTACTTCACGCCCGTCTGCGTTAGTCTAGCTTGCCTTTTCAGCCATCTGAACTTCACGGTGTCGGCCCAGCTACCGACACAACATTGGCGACGAGGGAAAAGAGTTGTTTCTGATTGCTTACATTTAATTGTGTCATGGTTTCGCCACATTCTCCAGATGTACTGTCCGAATTTTATCGCTTGCAGAATCAGCAGACGCAGGCGTTACTGGATGCACTTGGACAGCTCGTCCAGGGTCAACGTACCATTCAAACCGATGCGGCCGCCGCCGCTTCTTCGCTACCGCAGCCACTAAACGCTGTTGCACCTCCCTTTCGACCATACGTGGCAGCCGATGAGACCTGGCACGAGAGGTCTCGCCAGTTCAACTTTCATCTAGCAGCCTACAGAATTCAAGGTAAAGAGCGGCAGCCGTTTTTGCTTTCTTGTGTCGGTGTGTCCACATACCGTGTGATAGTGAAATTGTTTCCCCGACGCGACGTAGCAACTCTGTCCTACGAGGAAATTTTGTCTGCATTAGATGCCTATTTCAAAGAAACAGTTAATGTGGTTGCAAAACGGTATACGTTCTTTCGTACAAAACGTACGGCCGGTCAAACTAATAGGGAGTGGGTAGCAACATTGCAAGGACTTACTAGGGACTGTGCCTTTGAATGTGCGCAATGCCTCTTTCATTTCAGCTCCGCTTCATCGCTTACGCCGTACAGGTGTTCCGTTTCTCTGGACGACGGAATGCGAACGCGCCTTTCGCCAGTTGAAATCGGCGTTGCTTTCTAATACTTGCCTTACGCCATTCGATCCCCAGAAACCCCTTTTGTTGATGGTAGATGCATCGAATTTCGGGATCGGTGCTGTGTTTGCGCACAAAGTTGGCTCCCATGATCGCCCTATTGCCTTTGCGTCCAAATTGCTCTCGTCTGCGCAAAGAAATTATTCACAGATAGAGAAAAAAGCTTTGGCTCTCGTGTTTGGTGTTACTAAGTTCCATGATTTCTTGTATGGTCGTCACTTTACCATCATCACAGACCACAAACCTTTGACATCGCTTTTTCATCCGACCAAGCCTGTACCTCCACGTACAGCGCAGAAATTCATTCGTTGGTCTATTTTCCTCTCGCAGTACCGCTACGATATCTTGTATCGGTCCACTGCTAAGCACGGAAACGCCGATGCGTTGTCCCGTTTGCCTGTTGCTGAGGATAAAGCATTCGATTCTTCCGAACTTGCTTGCATGTTCATTGATTCGGAAACCGATGAAGTGGTCGAATCGTTTCCGATTGATTTTCGTCGTGTCGCTACAGCCACAGCTGCTGACCCTGTCCTTGCTACTGTTTTACGTTTTGTTGCTACGCAATGGCCTTTGTCAAAGTCTCGGATCGAGGATCCGTTGGTTCGCCGATTTTTTGCTCACAAGGAGAGACTTTTTGTTCGACGTGGTGTTTTGTTGTTGCGTTCTGATAATGATCAGTCCAGAGTCGTGGTCCCACGTTCGTTACAGTCGTCTGTTTTACGGCTTCTTCACCAAGGACATTGGGGTATAGTGCGAACGAAACAACTTGCTCGTCAGCACTGTACTTGGTTCGGAATAGATGCTGCGATTACGAATATGTGTTCTTCGTGCCCGGCGTGTGCCGAACAACAGTCCGCACCGCCGCGGAAAGTCTTTGTGTGGCCAAAAGCCACTTCCCCTTGGCAACACTTGCACATTGATTTTGCTGGTCCATTCTGGAATGCTCGATGGTTGGTTCTGGTCGATGCCTTCAGTAATTTTCCTTTTGTTGTCCGGATGTCTTCCACGACGTCCTCCGCCACCATCCAAGCGTTGTCTGCTATCTTTTGCATTGAAGGTCTTCCGCAGACTATTGTTTCCGACAATGGCCCACAATTCATGTCCGCAGAATTTCAGTCATTCTGCCAGGCCAATGGTATTCAACATCTGACATCCGCGCCGTTTTCGCCTCAGTCCAACGGTGCCGCTGAACGATTGGTCCGGACTTTCAAGTCACAGATGTTGAAATTGAAAGAGTCGCATTCTCGGGAGGACGCATTGTTGCGCTTTTTGTCTTCGTATCGCTCTCAGCCCCGAGATGGTCGCTCGCCGGCTGAGTTGCTCCACGGTCGTCCTCATGGCACCTTGATGTCTTTGCTGCATCCGCCGCATCAGGTTCCTGTGCAGCGGCAGACTCCTGCTTTTGCTCCAGGCGACGTTGTATTTTATCGCAACTATCGAGGTTCACGGCGTTGGCTCACAGGGCGCATTCTTCGCTGCCTCGGCCGCGCGATGTATTTGGTTTTGGGGGCCTCTGATGAGGTGTGTCGGCATCTCAATCAGCTGCGCCTCTGTCGTCGCTCGGGTTCCGCCGCTCCCCGTCTGCTTTCAGCGACGGTGCCGTCCGGTCAGCGCCCTGGGGACCCATCTACTGGCTCGCCTCATCCCCAGGTGTTACCGTCGATGCCTTCCATTTTGCCCCATGGCGACGCGCCGTCGCCGCCGCAGCAGCAGCAGCCGCCGCCGCCGCCGCTTGTTCTCCCGCCGGCGCCGCCCGCATTCGACGCTTCGTTGCAGCCGCCAAGCGCCTCCCAGGGTCACGCGCCGCCGATCGCTTCCCGTGACCAGCTGTCCTCCGCCATGGAACTCCCGCCCGCTCCGGACCACATGACGTCATCGCGCGTCGGCTACCCCGACGCAATGGAGGTTGATCCTTCGGTCCCTCCTGTCTCTTTACGGGCGCATACACCGCATGTTGACGTGCACCCTGGACTAGTTTTTCAGGCGTTTCCTAGCTCCCCTCGGACCGAATGGCCGGGTGCGGGTGGCACAGCCTCGCCTGTTGTTAGGCTCCCCACCTCATCGCATACGTCAACATGTGGTCCTCCCCACGGCGGGCGGAAGCCTTATCACACGACCGTTCGCCGATTTGCGGGGGAGGAATGTGGTGTCACCGCCAGACACCACACTTGCTAGGTGGTAGCTTAAATCGGCCGCGGTCCATTTAGTACATGTCGGACCCGCGTGTTGCCACTGTGTAATCGCAGACCTAGCGCCACCACCAAGGCAGGTCTCGTGCTACGAGAGAGCACTCGCCCCAGTTGTACGAGAACCTAGCTACCGACCAGATGTACGAAGCCTTTCTCTCTCATTAGCCGAGAGACAGAATAGCCATCAGCTAAGTTAATGGCTACGAACTAGCAAGGCGCCATTAGCCATACAGTGATTGTACTTAAAGTCTTCTGTGTATCGTCAAGATCGATGTACCACAAGGAATGAGTAAAGTTAAGTATTAAACCTGCTCCGTACTTTTCTTA
The DNA here is from genome assembly GCF_023864345.2 of Schistocerca serialis cubense. Lineage (NCBI taxonomy): Eukaryota > Metazoa > Arthropoda > Insecta > Orthoptera > Acrididae > Schistocerca > Schistocerca serialis. The sequence continues at coordinate 544,109,653 of NC_064646.1, read as the reverse complement.
ATAACATTAATTACGTATCCTGTTCCAGTACTTCACGCCCGTCTGCGTTAGTCTAGCTTGCCTTTTCAGCCATCTCAACTTCACGGTGTCGGCCCAGCTACCGACACAACAACAGGAATGGTTCAAAACATAGACAGTAAGAAGAGTCAGTCTTCTTGTACTTAAGTCGACATTGTGCCTTTTTTATTTAATTCCGATGCAATTTCTGTGTTTCATCGTCAATAAGAATGTCCAAGGTAAACAGTAAACCTGAAGTAAAGCATCGGAATCTATAACTAGTGTCACAGCAATGGTTCAAACTATAATCACAAAGAAGAGTCTGTCTTCTTGTACTTAAGTCGGCATTGTGCCTTTTCTATTTAATTCCGATGCAATTTCTGTGTTTCATCGTCAATAAGATGGTCCAAGGTATACTTTAAACCTGAAGTGAAGCATCGGAATCTATAACTAGTGTCACAGCAATGGTTCAAAACATAGACAGTAAGAAGAGTCAGTCTTCTTGTACTTAAGTCAGCATTGTAAGTTTTCTATTTAATTCCGATGCAATTTCGGTATTTCATCGTCTATAAGAAGGTCAGAGGGATACAGTAAACCTGGAGTGAAGCATCGGAATCTATAACTAGTGTCACAGGAAAGGTTCAAAACATAGACAATAAGAAGAGTCAGTCGTCGTGTACTAAAGTTGGCATTTTGCCTTTTGTATTTAATTCCAATGCTATTTCTGTGTGTCACCGTCAATAACAAGGTCCAAGGGATACAGTAAACCTGAAGTGAAGCATCGGAATCTATAACTATTGTCACAGGAATGGTTCAAACAATTATCAGTAAGAAGAGTCAGTCTTCTTGTACTTAAGTCGGCATTGTGCTTTTTCAATTTCATTCCGATGCAGTTTCTGTGTTTCATCGTCAATAAGAAGGTCCAAGGGATACAGTAAACCTGGAGTGAAGCATCGGAATCTATAACTAGTGTCACAGGAATGGTTTAAAGAATAGACAGTAAGAAGAGTCAGTCTTCTTGTACTTAAGTCGGCATTGTGCCTTTTGTATTTAATTCCGATGCAATTTCTGTGTTTCATCGTCAATAAGAAGGTCAGAGGGATACAGTAAACCTGAAGTGAAGCATCGGAATCTATAACTAGTGTCACATGAATGGGTGAAACATAGACAGTAACAAGAGTCAGTCTTCTTGTACTTAAGTCGGCATTGTGCTTTTGTATTTAATTCCGATGCAATTTCTGTGTTTCATCGTCAATAAGAAGGTCAGAAGGATACAGTAAACCTGAAGTGAAGCATCGGAATCTATAAGTAGTGTCACAGGAATGGTTCAAAACATAGTCAGTAAGAAGAGTCAGTCTTCTTGCCCTTAAGTCGGCATTGTGCCTTTTGTATTTAATTCCGATGCAATTCCTGTGATTCATCGTCAATAAGAAGGTCCAAGGGATACAGTAAACCTGAAGTGAAGCATCGGACTCTGTTACTAGTGTCACAGAATTGGTTCAAAACATAGACAGTAGGAAGAGTCAGTCTTCTTGTACTTAAGTCGCCATTGTGCCTTTTGTATATAATTCTGATGAAATTTCTGCGTTTCATCGTCAATAAGAAGGTCCAAGGATTTCAATAAACCTGAAGTGAAGCATCGGAATTTATAAGTAATGTCACTGGAATGGTTCAAAATATAGACAGTAAGAAGAGTCGGTCTTCTTGTCCTTAAGTCGGCATTGTGGCTTTTGTATTTAATTCCGATGCAATTTCTGTGTTTCATCGTCAATAAGTAGGTCCAAGGGAACAGTAAACCTGAAGTGAAGCATCGGAATCTATAACTAGTGTCACAGGAATGGTTCAAATCATAGACAGTAAGAAGAGTCAGTCTTCTTGTACTTAAGGCGGCATTGTGGCTTTTGTATTTAATTACGATGCAATTTCTGTGTTTCATCGTCAATAAGAAGGTCAGAGGGATACAGTAAACCTGAAGTGAAGCATCGGAATCTATAACTAGAGTCACAGGAATGGTTCAAAACATAGTCAGTAAGAAGAGTCGGTCTTCTTGTCCTTAAGTCGGCATTGTGCCTTTTGTATTTACTTCCGATTCAATTTCTGTGCTTCATCGGCAATAAAGTCAGAGGGATACAGTAAACCTGAAGTGAAGCATCGGAATCTATAACTAGTGTCACAGGAATGGTTCAAAACATAGACAGTAGGAAGAGTCAGTCTTCTTGTACTTAAGTCGGCATTGTGCCTTTTGTATTTCATTCCGATGCAATTTCTGTGTTTCATTGTCAATAAGAAGGTTAGAGGGATACAGTAAACCTGAAGTGAAGCATCGGAATCCAAAACTAGTGTCACAGGAATGGTTCAAAACATAGACATTGGGAAGAGTCAGTCTTCTTGTACTTAAGTCGGCATTGTGCCTTTTGTATTTAATTCCGATGCAATTTCTGTGTTTCATCGTCAATAAGAAGGTCCAAGGTATACAGTAAACCTGAAGTGAAGCGTCGGAATCTATAACTAGTGTCACAGCAATGGTTCAAACTATAGTCACTAAAAAGAGTCAGTCTTCCTGTACTTAAGTCGGCATTGTGCCTTTTCTATTTAATTCCGATCCAATTTCTGTGTTTCATCGTCAATAAGAAGGTCCAAGGGATACAGTAAACCTGGAGTGAAGCATCGGAATCTATAACAAGTGTCACAGGAATGGTTCAAAACATAGACAGTAAGAAGAGTCAGTCTTCTTGTACTTAAGTCGGCATTGTGCCTTTTCTATTTAATTCCGATGCATTTTCTGTGTTTCATCGTCAATAAGAAGGTCAGAGGGATACAGTAAACCTGAAGTGAAGCATCGGAATATATAACTAGTGTCACAGGAATGGTTCAAAACATAGTCAGTAAAAAGAGTCAGTCTTCTTGTACTTAAGTCGGCATTGTGCCTTTTCTATTTAATTCCCGATGCAATTTCTGTGTTTCATCGTCTATAAGAAGGTCCAAGGGATACAGTAGAACTGGAGTAAAGCATCGGAATCTATAACTAGTGTCAATGGAATGGTTCAATTCATAGACAGTAAGAAGAGTCAGTCTTCTTGTACTTAAGTCGGCATTGTGCCTTTTGTATTTAATTCCGATGCAATTTCTGAGTTTCATCGTCAATAAGAAGGTCAGAGTGATACAGTAACCCTGAAGTGAAGCATCGGAATCTATAACTAGTGTCACAGGAATGGTTAAAAACATAGTCAGTAAGAAGTCAGTCTTCTTGTACTTAAGTGGGCATTGTGCATTTTCAATTTAAGTCCGATGCAATTTCTGTGTTTCATCGTCAATAAGAAGGCCCAAGGGATACAGTAAACCTGGAGTGAAGCATCGGAATCTATAACTAGTGTCAATGGAATGGTTCAATACATAGACAGTAAGAAGAGTCAGTCTTCTTGTACTTAAGTCGGCATTGTGCCATTTGTATTTAATTGCGATGCAATTTCTGAGTTTCATCGTCAATAAGAAGGTCAGAGGGATACAGTAAACCCGAAGTGAGGCATCGGAATCTATAACTAGTGTTACAGGAATGGTTCAAAACATAGTCAGTAATAGAGTCAGTCTTCTTGTCCTTAAGTCGGCATTGTGCCTTTTATATTTAATTCCGATGCAATTTCTGTGTTTCATCGTCAATAAGAAGGTCCAAGGGATATAGTAAACCTGGAGTGAAGCATCGGAATCTATAACTAGTGTCACAGGAATGGTTCATAACATAGACTGTAAGAAGAGTCAGTCTTCTTGTACTTAAGTCGTCATTGTGCCTCTTTTTTTTAATTCCGATGCAATTTCTGTGTTTCATCGTCAATAAGAATTTCCAAGGGATACAGTAAAAATGAAGTGAAGCATCGGAATCTATAACTAGTGTCACAAGAATGGTTCAAATCATTGTCAGTAAGAAGAGTCGTTCTTCATGTACTTAAGTCGGCATTGTGCCTTTTGTATATAATTCCGATGCAATTTCTGTGTTTCATCGTCTACAAGAAGGTCCAAGGGATACTGTAAACCTGAAGTGAAGCAACGGAATCTACAACTAGTGCCACAGGAATGGTTCAAAACATAGACAGTAATAAGAGTCAGTCTTCTTGTACTTAAGTCGGCATTGTTCCTTTTCTATTTAATTCCGATGCAATCTCTGTGTTTCATCGTCAATAAGAAGGTCACAGGGAAACAGTAAGCGTGAAGTGAAGCATCGAAATCTATAAATAGTGTCACAGGGATGGTTCAAAACATAGTCAGTAAGAAGAGTCAGTCTTCTTGCACTTAAGTCGGCACTGTGCCTCTCGTATTTAATTCCGATGCAATTTCTGTGTTTCATGGTCAATAAGAAGGTCCAAGGGATACAGTAAACCTGAAGTGCAGCATCGGACTCTATAACTAGTGTCACAGAAATGGCTCAAAACGTAGACAGTAGGAAGAGTCACTCTTCTTCTACTTAAGTCGGCATTGTGCCTTTTGTTTTTAATTCCGATGCGATCTCTGTGTTTCATCGTCAATAAGAATTTCACAGGGATACAGTAAACCTGAAGTGAAGCATCAGAATCTATAACTAGTGTCACAGGAATGGTTCAACACATAGTCAGTATGAACAGTCAGTCTTCTTGTCCTTAAGTCGGCATTGTGCCTTTTGTATTTAATTCCGATGCATTTTCCGTGTTTCATCGTCAATAAGAAGGTCCAAGGGGTACAGTAAACCTGAAGTGCAGCATCGGACTCTATAACTAGTGTCACAGAAATGGTTCAAAACGTAGACGGTAGGAAGAGTCAGTCTTCTTGTAGTTAAGTCGGCATTGTGCCATTTGTTTTTAATTCCGATGCAATTTCTGTGTTTCATTCGCAATAAGAATGTCCAAGGGAAACTGTAAACCTGAAGTGAAGCATCGCAATCTGTAACTAGTGTCACAGGGATGGTTCAAACATCGACAGTAAGAAGAGTCAGTTTTCTTGTACTTAAGTCGGCATTGTGTCTTTTGTATTTAATTCCGATGCAATTTCTGTGTTTCATCGTCAATAAGAAGGTCCAACGGATACAGTAAACCTGGAGTGAAGCATCGGAATCTATAACTAGTGTCACTGGAATGGTTCAATACATAGACAGTAAGAAGAGTCAGACTTCTTGTACTTAAGTCGGCATTGTGCCTTTTGTATTTAATTGCGATGCAATTTCTGAGTTTCATCGTCAATAAGAAGGTCACAGGGATACAGTAAACCTGAAGTGAAGCATCGGAATCTATAACTAGTGTCACAGGAATGGTTCAACACATAGTCAGTATGAACAGTCAGTCTTCTTGTCCTTAAGTCGGCATTGTGCCTTTTGTATTTAATTCCGATGCAATTTCTGTGTTTCATCGGCAATAAGGTCAGAGGGATACAGTAAACCTGAAGTGAAGCATCGGAATCTATAACTAGTGTCACAGGAATGGTTCAAAACATAGACAGTAGGATGAGTCAGTTTTCTTGTACTTAAGTCGGCATTGTGCCTTTTGTATTTGATTCCCATGCAATTTCTGTGTTTCACCGTCAATAAGAAGGACAGTGGGATACAGTAAACCTGAAGTGAAGCATCGGAATCTATAACTAGTGTCACAGGAATGGTTCAAACATCGACAGTAAGAACAGTCAGTTTTCTTGTAGTTAAGTCGGCATTGTGCCTTTTGTATTTAATTCCGATGCAATTTCTGTGTTTCATCGTCAATAAGAAGGTCCAACGGATACAGTAAACCTGGAGTGAAGCATCGGAATCTATAACTAGTGTCAATGGAATGGTTCAATACATAGACAGTAAGAAGAGTCAGTCTTCTTGTACTTAAGTCGGCATTGTGCCTTTTGTATTTAATTGCGATGCAATTTCTGAGTTTCATCGTCAATAAGAAGGTCACAGGGATACAGTAAACCTGAAGTGAAGCATCGGAATCTATAACTAGTGTCACAGGAATGGTTCAACACATAGTCAGTATGAACAGTCAGTCTTCTTGTCCTTAAGTCGGCATTGTGCCTTTTGTATTTAATTCCGATGCAATTTCTGTGTTTCATCGTCAATAAGAAGATCCAAGGGATACAGTAAACCTGAAGTGCAGCATCGGACTCTATAATTAGTGTCACAGAAATGGTTCAAACAATTATCAGGAAGAAGAGTCAGTCTTCTTGTACTTAAGTCGGCATTGTGCCTTTTCAATTTCATACCGATGCAGTTTCTGTGTTTCATCGTCAATCTGAAGGTCCAAGGGATACAGTAAACCTGGAGTGAAGCATCGGAATCTATAACTAGTGTCACAGGAATGGTTCAAAGAATAGACAGTAAGAAGAGTCAGTCTTCTTGTACTTAAGTCGGCATTGTGCCTTTTGTATTTAATTCCGATGCAATTTCTGTGTTTCATCGTCAATAAGAAGGTCAGAGGGATACAGTAAACCTGAAGTGAAGCATCGGAATCTATAACTAGTGTCACAGGAATGGGTGAAACATAGACAGTAAGAAGAGTCAACCTTCTTGTACTTAAGTCGGCATTGTGCTTTTGTATTTAATTCCGATGCAATTTCTGTGTTTCATCGTCAATAAGAAGGTCAGAAGGAAAAGTAAACCTGAAGTGAAGCATCGGAATCTATAAGTAGTGTCACAGGAATGGTTCAAAACATAGTCAGTAAGAAGAGTCAGTCTTCTTGCCCTTAAGTCGGCATTGTGCCTTTTGTATTTAATTCCGATGCAATTCCTGTGATTCATCGTCAATAAGAAGGTCCAAGGGATACAGTAAACCTGAAGTGAAGCATCGGACTCTATTACTAGTGTCACAGAATTGGTTCAAAACATAGACAGTAGGAAGAGTCAGTCTTCTTGTACTTAAGTCGCCATTGTGCCTTTTGTATATAATTCTGATGAAATTTCTGCGTTTCATCGTCAATAAGAAGGTCCAAGGATTTCAATAAACCTGAAGTGAAGCATCGGAATATATAACTAATGTCACTGGAATGGTTCAAAATATAGACAGTAAGAAGAGTCGGTCTTCTTGTCCTTAAGTCGGCATTGTGGCTTTTGTATTTAATTCCGATGCAATTTCTGTGTTTCATCGTCAATAAGTAGGTCCAAGGGAACAGTAAACCTGAAGTGAAGCATCGGAATCTATAACTAGTGTCACAGGAATGGTTCAAATCATAGACAGTAAGAAGAGTCAGTCTTCTTGTACTTAAGGCGGCATTGTGGCTTTTGTATTTAATTACGATGCAATTTCTGTGTTTCATCGTCAATAAGAAGGTCAGAGGGATACAGTAAACCTGAAGTGAAGCATCGGAATCTATAACTAGAGTCACAGGAATGGTTCAAAACATAGTCAGTAAGAAGAGTCAGTCTTCTTGTCCTTAAGTCGGCATTGTGCCTTTTGTATTTACTTCCGATTCAATTTCTGTGCTTCATCGGCAATAATGTCAGAGGGATACAGTAAACCTGAAGTGAAGCATCGGAATCCATAACTAGTGTCACAGGAATGGTTCAAAACATAGACAGTAGGAAGAGTCAGTCTTCTTGTACTTAAGTCGGCATTGTGCCTTTTGTATTTAATTCCGATGCAATTTCTGTGTTTCATTGTCAATAAGAAGGTTAGAGGGATACAGTAAACCTGAAGTTATGCATCGGAATCCAAAACTAGTGTCACAGGAATGGTTCAAAACATAGACATTGGGAAGAGTCAGTCTTCTTGTACTTAAGTCGGCATTGTGCCTTTTGTATTTAATTCCGATGCAATTTCTGTGTTTCATCGTCAATAAGAAGGTCCAAGGTATACAGTAAACCTGAAGTGAAGCGTCGGAATCTATAACTAGTGTCACAGCAATGGTTCAAACTATAGTCACTAAAAAGAGTCAGTCTTCCTGTACTTAAGTCGGCATTGTGCCTTTTCTATTTAATTCCGATGCAATTTCTGTGTTTCATCGTCAATAAGAAGGTCCAAGGGATACAGTAAACCTGGAGTGAAGCATCGGAATCTATAACAAGTGTCACAGGAATGGTTCAAAACATAGACAGTAAGAAGAGTCAGTCTTCTTGTACTTAAGTCGGCATTGTGCCTTTTCTATTTAATTCCGATGCATTTTCTGTGTTTCATCGTCAATAAGAAGGTCAGAGGGATACAGTAAACCTGAAGTGAAGCATCGGAATATATAACTAGTGTCACAGGAATGGTTCAAAACATAGTCAGTAAAAAGAGTCAGTCTTCTTGTACTTAAGTCGGCATTGTGCCTTTTCTATTTAATTCCCGATGCAATTTCTGTGTTTCATCGTCTATAAGAAGGTCCAAGGGATACAGTAGAACTGGAGTAAAGCATCGGAATCTATAACTAGTGTCAATGGAATGGTTCAATTCATAGACAGTAAGAAGAGTCAGTCTTCTTGTACTTAAGTCGGCATTGTGCCTTTTGTATTTAATTCCGATGCAATTTCTGAGTTTCATCGTCAATAAGAAGGTCAGAGTGATACAGTAACCCTGAAGTGAAGCATCGGAATCTATAACTAGTGTCACAGGAATGGTTAAAAACATAGTCAGTAAGAAGTCAGTCTTCTTGTACTTAAGTGGGCATTGTGCATTTTCAATTTAAGTCCGATGCAATTTCTGTGTTTCATCGTCAATAAGAAGGCCCAAGGGATACAGTAAACCTGGAGAGAAGCATCGGAATCTATAACTAGTGTCAATGGAATGGTTCAATACATAGACAGTAAGAAGAGTCAGTCTTCTTGTACTTAAGTCGGCATTGTGCCATTTGTATTTAATTGCGATGCAATTTCTGAGTTTCATCGTCAACAAGAAGGTCAGAGGGATACAGTAAACCCGAAGTGAGGCATCGGAATCTATAACTAGTGTTACAGGAATGGTTCAAAACATAGTCAGTAATAGAGTCAGTCTTCTTGTCCTTAAGTCGGCATTGTGCCTTTTATATTTAATTCCGATGCAATTTCTGTGTTTCATCGTCAATAAGAAGGTCCAAGGGATATAGTAAACCTGGAGTGAAGCATCGGAATCTATAACTAGTGTCACAGGAATGGTTCATAACATAGACTGTAAGAAGAGTCAGTCTTCTTGTACTTAAGTCGTCATTGTGCCTCTTTTTTTTAATTCCGATGCAATTTCTGTGTTTCATCGTCAATAAGAATTTCCAAGGGATACAGTAAAAATGAAGTGAAGCATCGGAATCTATAACTAGTGTCACAAGAATGGTTCAAATCATTGTCAGTAAGAAGAGTCGTTCTTCATGTACTTAAGTCGGCATTGTGCCTTTTGTATATAATTCCGATGCAATTTCTGTGTTTCATCGTCTACAAGAAGGTCCAAGGGATACTGTAATCCTGAAGTGAAGCAACGGAATCTACAACTAGTGCCACAGGAATGGTTCAAAACATAGACAGTAATAAGAGTCAGTCTTCTTGTACTTAAGTCGGCATTGTTCCTTTTCTATTTAATTCCGATGCAATCTCTGTGTTTCATCGTCAATAAGAAGGTCACAGGGAAACAGTAAGCGTGAAGTGAAGCATCGAAATCTATAAATAGTGTCACAGGGATGGTTCAAAACATAGTCAGTAAGAAGAGTCAGTCTTCTTGCACTTAAGTCGGCACTGTGCCTCTCGTATTTAATTCCGATGCAATTTCTGTGTTTCATGGTCAATAAGAAGGTCCAAGGGATACAGTAAACCTGAAGTGCAGCATCGGACTCTATAACTAGTGTCACAGAAATGGCTCAAAACGTAGACAGTAGGAAGAGTCAGTGTTCTTCTACTTAAGTCGGCATTGTGCCTTTTGTTTTTAATTCCGATGCGATCTCTGTGTTTCATCGTCAATAAGAATTTCACAGGGATACAGTAAACCTGAAGTGAAGCATCAGAATCTATAACTAGTGTCACAGGAATGGTTCAACACATAGTCAGTATGAACAGTCAGTCTTCTTGTCCTTAAGTCGGCATTGTGCCTTTTGTATTTAATTCCGATGCATTTTCTGTGTTTCATCGTCAATAAGAAGGTCCAAGGGGTACAGTAAAACTGAAGTGCAGCATCGGACTCTATAACTAGTGTCACAGAAATGGTTCAAAACGTAGACAGTAGGAAGAGTCAGTCTTCTTGTAGTTAAGTCGGCATTGTGCCATTTGTTTTTAATTCCGATGCAATTTCTGTGTTTCATTCGCGATAAGAATGTCCAAGGGAAACTGTAAACCTGAAGTGAAGCATCGCAATCTGTAACTAGTGTCACAGGGATGGTTCAAACATCGACAGTAAGAAGAGTCAGTTTTCTTGTACTTAAGACGGCATTGTGCCTTTTGTATTTAATTCCGATGCAATTTCTGTGTTTCATCGTCAATAAGAAGGTCCAACGGATACAGTAAACCTGGAGTGAAGCATCGGAATCTATAACTAGTGTCAATGGAATGGTTCAATACATAGACAGTAAGAAGAGTCAGTCTTCTTGTACTTAAGTCGGCATTGTGCCTTTTGTATTTAATTGAGATGCGTTTTTCTGAGTTTCATCGTCAATAAGAAGGTCACAGGGATACAGTAAACCTGAAGTGAAGCATCGGAATCTATAACTAGTGTCACAGGAATGGTTCAACACATAGTCAGTATGAACAGTCAGTCTTCTTGTCCTTAAGTCGGCATTGTGCCTTTTGTATTTAATTCCGATGCAATTTCTGTGTTTCATCGGCAATAAGGTCAGAGGGATACAGTAAACCTGAAGTGAAGCATCGGAATCTATAACTAGTGTCACAGGAATGGTTCAAAACATAGACAGTAGGATGAGTCAGTTTTCTTGTACTTAAGTCGGCATTGTGCCTTTTGTATTTGATTCCCATGCAATTTCTGTGTTTCACCGTCAATAAGAAGTACAGTGGGATACAGTAAACCTGAAGTGAAGCATCGGAATCTATAACTAGTGTCACAGGTATGGTTCAAACATCGACAGTAAGAAGAGTCAGTTTTCTTGTACTTAAGTCGGCATTGTGCCTTTTGTATTTAATTCCGATGCAATTTCTGTGTTTCATCGTCAATAAGAAGGTCCAACGGATACAGTAAACCTGGAGTGAAGCATCGGAATCTATAACTAGTGTCAATGGAATGGTTCAATACATAGACAGTAAGAAGAGTCAGTCTTCTTGTACTTAAGTCGGCATTGTGCCTTTTGTATTTAATTGCGATGCAATTTCTGAGTTTCATCGTCAATAAGAAGGTCACAGGGATACAGTAAACCTGAAGTGAAGCATCGGAATCTATAACTAGTGTCACAGGAATGGTTCAACACATAGTCAGTATGAACAGTCAGTCTTCTTGTCCTTAAGTCGGCATTGTGCCTTTTGTATTTAATTCCGATGCAATTTCTGTGTTTCATCGTCAATAAGAAGATCCAAGGGATACAGTAAACCTGAAGTGCAGCATCGGACTCTATAATTAGTGTCACAGAAATGGTTCAAACAATTATCAGGAAGAAGAGTCAGTCTTCTTGTACTTAAGTCGGCATTGTGCCTTTTCAATTTCATACCGATGCAGTTTCTGTGTTTCATCGTCAATCAGAAGGTCCAAGGGATACAGTAAACCTGGAGTGAAGCATCGGAATCTATAACTAGTGTCACAGGAATGGTTCAAAGAATAGACAGTAAGAAGAGTCAGTCTTCTTGTACTTAAGTCGGCATTGTGCCTTTTGTATTTAATTCCGATGCAATTTCTGTGTTTCATCGTCAATAAGAAGGTCAGAGGGATACAGTAAACCTGAAGTGAAGCATCGGAATCTATAACTAGTGTCACAGGAATGGGTGAAACATAGACAGTAAGAAGAGTCAACCTTCTTGTACTTAAGTCGGCATTGTGCTTTTGTATTTAATTCCGATGCAATTTCTGTGTTTCATCGTCAATAAGAAGGTCAGAAGGAAAAGTAAACCTGAAGTGAAGCATCGGAATCTATAAGTAGTGTCACAGGAATGGTTCAAAACATAGTCAGTAAGAAGAGTCAGTCTTCTTGCCCTTAAGTCGGCATTGTGCCTTTTGTATTTAATTCCGATGCAATTCCTGTGATTCATCGTCAATAAGAAGGTCCAAGGGATACAGTAAACCTGAAGTGAAGCATCGGACTCTATTACTAGTGTCACAGAATTGGTTCAAAACATAGACAGTAGGAAGAGTCAGTCTTCTTGTACTTAAGTCACCATTGTGCCTTTTGTATTTAATTCCGATGAAATTTTAGCGTTTCATCGTCAATAAGATGGTCCAAGGATTTCTATTAACCTGAAGTGAAGCATCGGAATATATAACTAGTGTCACTGGAATGGTTCAAAATATAGACAGTAAGAAGAGTCGGTCTTCTTGTCCTTAAGTCGGCATTGTGGCTTTTGTATTTAATTCCGATTCAATTTCTGTGTTTCATCGTCAATAAGAAGGTCCAAGGGAACAGTAAACCTGAAGTGAAGCATCGGAATCTATAACTAGTGTCACAGGAATGGTTCAAATCATACACAGTAAGAAGAGTCAGTCTTCTTGTACTTAAGGCGTCATTGTGGATTTTGTATTTAATTCCGATGCAATTTCTGTGTTTCATCGTCAATAAGAAGGTCAGAGGGATACAGTAAACCTGAAGTGAAGCATCGGAATCTATAACTAGAGTCACAGGAATGGTTCAAAACATAGTCAGTAAGAAGAGTCAGTCTTCTTGTCCTTAAGTCGGCATTGTGCCTTTTGTATTTACTTCCAATGCATTTTCTGTGCTTCATCGGCAATAAAGTCAGAGGGATACAGTAAACCTGAAGTGAAGCATCGGAAACTATAACTAGTGTCACAGGAATGGTTCAAAACATAGACAGTAGGAACAGTCAGTCTTCTTGTACTTAAGTCGGCATTGTGCCTTTTGTATTTAATTCCGATGCAATTTCTGTGTTTCATTGTCAATAAGAAGGTCAGAGGGATACAGTAAACCTGAAGTGAAGCATCGGAATCCTAAACTAGTGCACAGGAATGGTTCAAAACATAGACATTGGGAAGAGTCAGTCTTCTTGTACTTAAGTCGGCATTGTGCCTTTTGTATTTAATTCCGATGCAATTTCTGTGTTTCATCGTCAATAAGAAGGTCCAAGGTATACAGTAAACCTGAAGTGAAGCATCGGAATCTATAACTAGTGTCACAGGAATGGTTCAACACATAGTCAGTATGAACAGCCAGTCTTCTTGTCCTTAAGTCGGCATTGTGCCTTTTGTATTTAATTCCGATGCAATTTCTGTGTTTCATCGTCAATAAGAAGGTCAAAGGGATACAGTAAACCTGAAGTGCAGCATCGGACTCTATAACTAGTGTCACAGAAATAGTTCAAACAATTATCAGTAAGAAGAGTTAGTCTTCTTGTACTTAAGTCGGCATTGTGCCTTTTCAATTTCATTCCGATGCAGTTTCTGTGTTTCATCGTCAATAAGAAGGTCCAAGGGATACAGTAAACCTGGAGTGAAGCATCGGAATCTATAACTAGTGTCACAGGAATGGTTCAAAGAATAGACAGTAAGAAGAGTCAGTCTTCTTGTACTTAAGTCGGCATTGTGCCTTTTGTATTTAATTCCGATGCAATTTCTGTGTTTCATCGTCAATAAGAAGGTCAGAGGGATACAGTAAACCTGAAGTGAAGCATCGGAATCTATAACTAGTGTCACAGGAATGGGTGAAACATAGACAGTAACAAGAGTCAGTCTTCTTGTACTTAAGTCGGCATTGTGTTTTTGTATTTAATTCCGATGCAATTTCTGTGTTTCATCGTCAATAAGAAGGTCAGAAGGATACAGTAAACCTGAAGTGAAGCATCGGAATCTATAAGTAGTGTCACAGGAATGGTTCAAAACATAGTAAGAAGAGTCAGTCTTCTTGCCCTTAAGTCGGCATTGTGCCTTTTGTATTTAATTCCGATGCAATTCCTGTGATTCATCGTCAATAAGAAGGTCCAAGGGATACAGTAAACCTGAAGTGAAGCATCGGACTCTGTTACTAGTGTCACAGAATTGGTTCAAAACATAGACAGTAGGAAGAGTCAGTCTTCTTGTACTGAAGTCGCCATTGTGCCTTTTGTATTTAATTCCGATGAAATATCTGCGTTTCATCGTCAATAAGAAGGTCCAAGGATTTCAATAAACCTGAAGTGAAGCATCGGAATATATAACTAGTGTCACTGGAATGGTTCAAAATATAGACAGTAAGAAGAATCGGTCTTCTTGTCCTTAAGTCGGCATTGTGGCTTTTGTATTTAATTCCGAGGCAATTTCTGTGTTTCATCGTCAATAAGAAGGTCCAAGGGAACAGTAAACCTGAAGTGAAGCATCGGAATCTATAACTAGTGTCACAGGAATGGTTCAAATCATAGACAGTAAGAAGAGTCAGTCTTCTTGTACTTAAGGCGTCATTGTGGCTTTTGTATATAATTACGATGCAATTTCTGGGTTTCATCGTCAATAAGAAGGTCAGAGGGATACAGTAAACCTGAAGTGAAGCATCGGAATCTATAACTAGAGTCACAGGAATGGTTCAAAACATAGTCAGTAAGAAGAGTCAGTCTTCTTGCCCTTAAGTCGGCATTGTGCCTTTTGTATTTAATTCCGATGCAATTCCTGTGATTCATCGTCAATAAGAAGGTCCAAGGGATACAGTAAACCTGAAGTGAAGCATCGGACTCTGTTACTAGTGTCACAGAATTGGTTCAAAACATAGACAGTAGGAAGAGTCAGTCTTCTTGTACTTAAGTCGCCATTGTGCCTTTTGAATTTAATTCCGATGAAATTTCTGCGTTTCATCGTCAATAAGAAGGTCCAAGGATTTCAATAAACATGAAGTGAAGCATCGGAATATATAACTAGTGTCACTGGAATGGTTCAAAATATAGACAGTAAGAAGAATCGGTCTTCTTGTCCTTAAGTCGGCATTGTGGCTTTTGTATTTAATTCCGATGCAATTTCTGTGTTTCATCGTCAATAAGAAGGTCCAAGGGAACAGTAAACCTGAAGTGAAGCATCGGAATCTATAACTAGTGTCACAGGAATGGTTCAAATCATAGACAGTAAGAAGAGTCAGTCATCTTGTACTTAAGGCGTCATTGTGGCTTTTGTATTTAATTACGATGCAATTTCTGGGTTTCATCGTCAATAAGAAGGTCAGAGGGATACAGTAAACCTGAAGTGAAGCATCGGAACGTATAACTAGAGTCACAGGAATGGTTCAAAACATAGTCAGTAAGAATAGTCAGTATTCTTGTCCTTAAGTCGGCATTGTGCCTTTTGTATTTACTTCTGATGCAATTTCTGTGCTTCATCGGCAATAAAGTCAGAGGGATACAGTAAACCTGAAGTGAAGCATCGGAATCTACAACTAGTGTCACAGGAATGGTTCAAAACATAGACAGTAGGAAGAGTCAGTCTACTTGTACTTAAGTCGGCATTATGTTGTTTGTATTTAATTCCGATGCAATTTCTGTGTTTCATTGTCAATAAGAAGGTCAGAGGGATACAGTAAACCTGAAGTGAAGCATCGGAATCCAAAACTAGTGTCACAGGAATGGTTCAAACATAGACATTGGGAAGAGTCAGTCTTCTTGTACTTAAGTCGGCATTGTGCCTTTTGTATTTAATTCCGATGCAATTTCTGTGTTTCATCGTCAATAAGAAGGTCCAAGGTATACAGTAAACCTGAAGTGAAGCATCGGAATCTATAACTAGTGTCACAGGATTGGTTCAAAACATAGACAGTAAGAAGAGTCAGTCTTCTTGTACTTAAGTCGACATTGTGCCTTTTCTATTTAATTCTGATGCAATTTCTGTGTTTCATCGTCAATAGGAATGTCCAAGGTATACAGTAAACCTGAAGTAAAGCGTCGGAATCTATAACTAGTGTCACAGCAATGGTTCAAACTATAGTCACTAAAAAGAGTCAGTCATCTTGTACTTAAGTCGGCATTGTGCCTTTTCTATTTCATTCCGATGCAATTACTGTGTTTCATCGTCAATAAGAAGGTCCAAGGGATACAGTAAACCTGGAGTGAAGCATCGGAATCTATAACTAGTGTCACAGGAATGGTTCAAAACATAGACAGTAAGAAGAGTCAGTCATCTTGTACTTAAGTCGGCATTGTGCCTTTTCTATTTAATTCCGATGCATTTTCTGTGTTTCATCGTCAATAAGAAGGTCAGAGGGATACAGTAAACCTGAAGTGAAGCATCGGAATAAATAACTAGTGTCACAGGAATGGTTCAAAACATAGTCAGTAAGAAGAGTCAGTCTTCTTGTACTTAAGTCGGCATTGTGCCTTTTCTATTTAATTCCGATGCAATTTCTGTGTTTCATCGTCTATAAGAAGGTCCAAGGGATACAGTAGAACTGGAGAAAAGCATCGGAATCTGTAACTAGTGTCAATGGAATGGTTCAATTCATAGACAGTAAGAAGAGTCAGTCTTCTTGTACTTAAGTCGGCATTGTGCCTTTTGTATTTAATTCCAATGCAATTTCTGAGTTTCATCGTCAATAAGAAGGTCACAGGGATACAGTAACCCTGAAGTGAAGCATCGGAATCTATAACTAGTGTCACAGGAATGGTTAAAAACATAGTCAGTAAGAAGTCAGTCTTCTTGTACTTAAGTGGGCATTGTGCATTTTCAATTTAAGTCCGATGCAATTTCTGTGTTTCATCGTCAATAAGAAGGTCCCAGGGATACAGTAAACCTGAAGTGAAGCATCGGAAAATATAACTAGTGTCACAGGAATGGTTCATAACAAAGACTGTAAGAAGAGTCGGTCTTCATGTACTTAAGTCGGCATTGTGCCCTTTGTATATAATTCTGGTGCAATTTCTGTGTTTCATCGTCTATAAGAAGGTCCAAGGGATACAGTAAACCTGAAGTGCAGCATCGGACTCTATAACTAGTGTCACAGAAATGGCTCAAAACGTAGACAGTAGAAAGAGTCAGTCTTCTTCTAGTTAAGTCGGCATTGTGCCTTTTGTTTTTAATTCCGATGCGATCTCTGTGTTTCATCGTCAATAAGAAGGTCACAGGGATACAGTAAACCTGAAGTGAAGCATCGGAATCTATAACTAGTGTCACAGGAATGGTTCAACACATAGTCAGTATGAACAGTCAGTCTTCTTGTCCTTAAGTCGGCATTGTGCCTTTTGTATTTATTTCCGATGCAATTTCTGTGTTTCATCGTCAATAAGAAGGTCCAAGGGGTACAGAAAAACTGATGCGCAGCATCGGACTCTATAACTAGTGTCACAGAAATGGTTAAAAACGTAGACAGTAGGAAGAGTCAGTCTTCTTGTAGTTAAGTCGGCATTGTGCCATTTGTTTTTAATTCCGATGCAATTGCTGTGTTTCTTTCGCAATAAGAAGGTCCAAGGGAAACTGTAAACCTGAAGTGAAGCATCGCAATCTATAACTAGTGTCACAGGAATGGTTCAAAACATAGTCAGTAAGGAGAGACAGTCTTCTTGTCCTTAAGTCGCCATTGTGCTTTTTGTATTTAATTCCGAAGCAATTTCTGTTTTTCATCGGCAATAAGGTCAGAGGGATACAGTAAACCTGAAGTGAAGCATCGGAATCTATAACTAGTGTCACAGGAATGGTTCAAAACATAGACAGTAGGATGAGTCAGTTTTCTTGTACTTAAGTCGGCATTGTGCCTTTTGCATTTAATTCCGATGCAATTTCTGTGTTTCATCGTCAATAAGAAGGTCCAAGGGATACAGTAAACCTGAAGTGAAGCATCGGAATCTACAACTAGTGCCACAGGATTGGTTCAAAACATAGACAGTAAGAAGAGTCAGTCTTCTTGTACTTAAGTCGACATTGTGCCTTTTCTATTTAATTCTGATGCAATTTCTGTGTTTCATCGTCAATAGGAATGTCCAAGGTATACAGTAAACCTGAAGTAAAGCGTCGGAATCTATAACTAGTGTCACAGCAATGGTTCAAACTATAGTCACTAAAAAGAGTCAGTCTTCTTGTACTTAAGTCGGCATTGTGCCTTTTCTATTTCATTCCGATGCAATTACTGTGTTTCATCGTCAATAAGAAGGTCCAAGGGATACAGTAAACCTGGAGTGAAGCATCGGAATCTATAACTAGTGTCACAGGAATGGTTCAAAACATAGACAGTAAGAAGAGTCAGTCTTCTTGTACTTAAGTCGCCATTGTGCCTTTTGAATTTAATTCCGATGAAATTTCTGCGTTTCATCGTCAATAAGAAGGTCCAAGGATTTCAATAAACATGAAGTGAAGCATCGGAATATATAACTAGTGTCACTGGAATGGTTCAAAATATAGACAGTAAGAAGAATCGGTCTTCTTGTCCTTAAGTCGGCATTGTGGCTTTTGTATTTAATTCCGATGCAATTTCTGTGTTTCATCGTCAATAAGAAGGTCCAAGGGAACAGTAAACCTGAAGTGAAGCATCGGAATCTATAACTAGTGTCACAGGAATGGTTCAGATCATAGACAGTAAGAAGAGTCAGTCTTCTTGTACTGAAGGCGTCATTGTGGCTTTTGTATTTAATTACGATGCAATTTCTGGGGGTCATCGTCAATAAGAAGGTCAGAGGGATACAGTAAACCTGAAGTGAAGCATCGGAACGTATAAGTAGAGTCACAGGAATGGTTCAAAACATAGTCAGTAAGAAGAGTCAGTATTCTTGTCCTTAAGTCGGCATTGTGCCTTTTGTATTTACTTCTGATGCAATTTCTGTGCTTCATCGGCAATAAAGTCAGAGGGATACAGTAAACCTGAAGTGAAGCATCGGAATCTATAACTAGTGTCACAGGAATGGTTCAAAACATAGACAGTAGGAAGAGTCAGTCTACTTGTACTTAAGTCGGCATTGTGCCTTTTGTATTTAATTCCGATGCAATTTCTGTGTTTCATTGTCAATAAGAAGGTCAGAGGGATACAGTAAACCTGAAGTGAAGCATCGGAATCCAAAACTAGTGTCACAGGAATGGTTCAAACATAGACATTGGGAAGAGTCAGTCTTCTTGTACTTAAGTCGGCATTGTGCCTTTTGTATTTAATTCCGATGCAATTTCTGTGTTTCATCGTCAATAAGAAGGTCCAAGGTATACAGTAAACCTGAAGTGAAGCATCGGAATCTATAACTAGTGTCACAGGAATGGTTCAAAACATAGACAGTAAGAAGAGTCAGTCTTCTTGTACTTAAGTCGACATTGTGCCTTTTCTATTTAATTCTGATGCAATTTCTGTGTTTCATCATCAATAGGAATGTCCAAGGTATACAGTAAACCTGAAGTAAAGCGTCGGAATCTATAACTAGTGTCACAGCAATGGTTCAAACTATAGTCACTAAAAAGAGTCAGTCATCTTGTACTTAGGTCGGCATTGTGCCTTTTCTATTTCATTCCGATGCAATTACTGTGTTTCATCGTCAATAAGAAGGTCCAAGGGATACAGTAAACCTGGAGTGAAGCATCGGAATCTATAACTAGTGTCACAGGAATGGTTCAAAACATAGACAGTAAGAAGAGTCAGTCTTCTTGTACTTAAGTCGGCATTGTGCTTTTTCTATTTAATTCCGATGCATTTTCTGTGTTTCATCGTCAATAAGAAGGTCAGAGGGATACAGTAAACCTGAAGTGAAGCATCGGAATAAATAACTAGTGTCACAGGAATGGTTCAAAACATAGTCAGTAAGAAGAGTCAGTCTTCCTGTACTTAAGTCGGCATTGTGCCTTTTCTATTTAATTCCGATGCAATTTCTGTGTTTCATCGTCTATAAGAAGGTCCAAGGGATACAGTAGAACTGGAGAAAAGCATCGGAATCTGTAACTAGTGTCAATGGAATGGTTCAATTCATAGACAGTAAGAAGAGTCAGTCTTCTTGTACTTAAGTCGGCATTGTGCCTTTTGTATTTAATTCCAATGCAATTTCTGAGGTTCATCGTCAATAAGAAGGTCACAGGGATACAGTAACCCTGAAGTGAAGCATCGGAATCTATAACTAGTGTCACAGGAATGGTTAAAAACATAGTCAGTAAGAAGTCAGTCTTCTTGTACTTAAGTGGGCATTGTGCATTTTCAATTTAAGTCCGATGCAATTTCTGTGTTTCATCGTCAATAAGAAGGTCCCAGGGATACAGTAAACCTGAAGTGAAGCATCGGAATCTATAACTAGTGTCACAGGAATGGTTCATAACAAAGACTGTAAGAAGAGTCGGTCTTCATGTACTTAAGTCGGCATTGTGCCTTTTGTATATAATTCTGGTGCAATTTCTGTGTTTCATCGTCTATA
Source organism: Schistocerca serialis cubense (assembly GCF_023864345.2). Lineage (NCBI taxonomy): Eukaryota > Metazoa > Arthropoda > Insecta > Orthoptera > Acrididae > Schistocerca > Schistocerca serialis. The sequence goes on along the minus strand of NC_064646.1, from coordinate 544,089,363 downwards.
AGAAGGTCCAAGGGATACAGTAAACCTGAAGTGCAGCATCGGACTCTATAACTAGTGTCACAGAAATGGCTCAAAACGTAGACAGTAGAAAGAGTCAGTCTTCTTCTACTTAAGTCGGCATTGTGCCTTTTGTTTTTAATTCCGATGCGATCTCTGTGTTTCATCGTCAATAAGAAGGTCACAGGGATACAGTAAACCTGAAGTGAAGCATCGGAATCTATAACTAGTGTCACAGTTTGGTTCAACACATAGTCAGTATGAACAGTCAGTCTTCTTGTCCTTAAGTCGGCATTGTGCCTTTTGTATTTAATTCTGATGCAATTTCTGTGTTTCATCGTCAATAGGAATGTCCAAGGTATACAGTAAACCTGAAGTAAAGCGTCGGAATCTATAACTAGTGTCACAGCAATGGTTCAAACTATAGTCACTAAAAAGAGTCAGTCTTCTTGTACTTAAGTCGGCATTGTGCCTTTTCTATTTCATTCCGATGCAATTACTGTGTTTCATCGTCAATAAGAAGGTCCAAGGGATACAGTAAACCTGGAGTGAAGCATCGGATTCTATAACTAGTGTCACAGGAATGGTTCAAAACATAGACAGTAAGAAGAGTCAGTCTTCTTGTACTTAAGTCGCCATTGTGCCTTTTGAATTTAATTCCGATGAAATTTCTGCGTTTCATCGTCAATAAGAAGGTCCAAGGATTTCAATAAACATGAAGTGAAGCATCGGAATATATAACTAGTGTCACTGGAATGGTTCAAAATATAGACAGTAAGAAGAATCGGTCTTCTTGTCCTTAAGTCGGCATTGTGGCTTTTGTATTTAATTCCGATGCAATTTCTGTGTTTCATCGTCAATAAGAAGGTCCAAGGGAATAGTAAACCTGAAGTGAAGCATCGGAATCTATAACTAGTGTCACAGGAATGGTTCAAATCATAGACAGTAAGAAGAGTCAGTCTTCTTGTACTGAAGGCGTCATTGTGGCTTTTGTATTTAATTACGATGCAATTTCTGGGGGTCATCGTCAATAAGAAGGTCAGAGGGATACAGTAAACCTGAAGTGAAGCATCGGAACGTATAACTAGAGTCACAGGAATGGTTCAAAACATAGTCAGTAAGAAGAGTCAGTATTCTTGTCCTTAAGTCGGCATTGTGCCTTTTGTATTTACTTCTGATGCAATTTCTGTGCTTCATCGGCAATAAAGTCAGAGGGATACAGTAAACCTGAAGTGAAGCATCGGAATCTATAACTAGTGTCACAGGAATGGTTCAAAACATAGACAGTAGGAAGAGTCAGTCTACTTGTACTTAAGTCGGCATTGTGCCTTTTGTATTTAATTCCGATGCAATTTCTGTGTTTCATTGTCAATAAGAAGGTCAGAGGGATACAGTAAACCTGAAGTGAAGCATCGGAATCCAAAACTAGTGTCACAGGAATGGTTCAAACATAGACATTGGGAAGAGTCAGTCTTCTTGTACTTAAGTCGGCATTGTGCCTTTTGTATTTAATTCCGATGCAATTTCTGTGTTTCATCGTCAATAAGAAGGTCCAAGGTATACAGTAAACCTGAAGTGAAGCATCGGAATCTATAACTAGTGTCACAGGAATGGTTCAAAACATAGACAGTAAGAAGAGTCAGTCTTCTTGTACTTAAGTCGACATTGTGCCTTTTCTATTTAATTCTGATGCAATTTCTGTGTTTCATCATCAATAGGAATGTCCAAGGTATACAGTAAACCTGAAGTAAAGCGTCGGAATCTATAACTAGTGTCACAGCAATGGTTCAAACTATAGTCACTAAAAAGAGTCAGTCATCTTGTACTTAAGTCGGCATTGTGCCTTTTCTATTTCATTCCGATGCAATTACTGTGTTTCATCGTCAATAAGAAGGTCCAAGGGATACAGTAAACCTGGAGTGAAGCATCGGAATCTATAACTAGTGTCACAGGAATGGTTCAAAACATAGACAGTAAGAAGAGTCAGTCTTCTTGTACTTAAGTCGGCATTGTGCCTTTTCTATTTAATTCCGATGCATTTTCTGTGTTTCATCGTCAATAAGAAGGTCAGAGGGATACAGTAAACCTGAAATGAAGCATCGGAATAAATAACTAGTGTCACAGGAATGGTTCAAAACATAGTCAGTAAGAAGAGTCAGTCTTCTTGTACTTAAGTCGGCATTGTGCCTTTTCTATTTAATTCCGATGCAATTTCTGTGTTTCATCGTCTATAAGAAGGTCCAAGGGATACAGTAGAACTGGAGAAAAGCATCGGAATCTGTAACTAGTGTCAATGGAATGGTTCAATTCATAGACAGTAAGAAGAGTCAGTCTTCTTGTACTTAAGTCGGCATTGTGCCTTTTGTATTTAATTCCAATGCAATTTCTGAGTTTCATCGTCAATAAGAAGGTCACAGGGATACAGTAACCCTGAAGTGAAGCATCGGAATCTATAACTAGTGTCACAGGAATGGTTAAAAACATAGTCAGTAAGAAGTCAGTCTTCTTGTACTTAAGTGGGCATTGTGCATTTTCAATTTAAGTCCGATGCAATTTCTGTGTTTCATCGTCAATAAGAAGGTCCCAGGGATACAGTAAACCTGAAGTGAAGCATCGGAATCTATAACTAGTGTCACAGGAATGGTTCATAACAAAGACTGTAAGAAGAGTCGGTCTTCATGTACTTAAGTCGGCATTGTGCCTTTTGTATATAATTCTGGTGCAATTTCTGTGTTTCATCGTCTATAAGAAGGTCCAAGGGATACAGTAAACCTGAAGTGCAGCATCGGACTCTATAACTAGTGTCACAGAAATGGCTCAAAACGTAGACAGTAGAAAGAGTCAGTCTTCTTCTACTTAAGTCGGCATTGTGCCTTTTGTTTTTAATTCCGATGCGATCTCTGTGTTTCATCGTCAATAAGAAGGTCACAGGGATACAGTAAACCTGAAGTGAAGCATCGGAATCTATAACTAGTGTCACAGGAATGGTTCAACACATTGTCAGTATGAACAGTCAGTCTTCTTGTCCTTAAGTCGGCATTGTGCCTTTTGTATTTATTTCCGATGCAATTTCTGTGTTTCATCGTCAATAAGAAGGTCCAAGGGGTACAGAAAAACTGAAGCGCAGCATCGGACTCTATAACTAGTGTCACAGAAATGGTTAAAAACGTAGACAGTAGGAAGAGTCAGTCTTCTTGTAGTTAAGTCGGCATTGTGCCATTTGTTTTTAATTCCGATGCAATTGCTGTGTTTCTTTCGCAATAAGAAGGTCCAAGGGAAACTGTAAACCTGAAGTGAAGCATCGCAATCTATAACTAGTGTCACAGGAATGGTTCAAAACATAGTCAGTAAGGAGAGACAGTCTTCTTGTCCTTAAGTCGCCATTGTGCCTTTTGTATTTAATTCCGAAGCAATTTCTGTTTTTCATCGGCAATAAGGTCAGAGGGATACAGTAAACCTGAAGTGAAGCATCGGAATCTATAACTAGTGTCACAGGAATGGTTCAAAACATAGACAGTAGGATGAGTCAGTTATCTTGTACTTAAGTCGGCATTGTGCCTTTTGCATTTCATTCCGATGCAATTTCTGTGTTTCATCGTCAATAAGAAGGTCCAAGGGATACAGTAAACCTGAAGTGAAGCATCGGAATCTACAACTAGTGCCACAGGAATGGTTCAAAACATAGACAGTAAGAAGAGTCAGTCTTCTTGTACTTAAGTCGACATTGTGCCTTTTCTATTTAATTCTGATGCAATTTCTGTGTTTCATCGTCAATAGGAATGTCCAAGGTATACAGTAAACCTGAAGTAAAGCGTCGGAATCTATAACTAGTGTCACAGCAATGGTTCAAACTATAGTCACTAAAAAGAGTCAGTCTTCTTGTACTTAAGTCGGCATTGTGCCTTTTCTATTTCATTCCGATGCAATTACTGTGTTTCATCGTCAATAAGAAGGTCCAAGGGATACAGTAAACCTGGAGTGAAGCATCGGAATCTATAACTAGTGTCACAGGAATGGTTCAAAACATAGACAGTAAGAAGGGTCAGTCTTCTTGTACTTAAGTCGGCATTGTGCCTTTTCTATTTAATTCCGATGCATTTTCTGTGTTTCATCGTCAATAAGAAGGTCAGAGGGATACAGTAAACCTGAAGTGAAGCATCGGAATATATAGCTAGTGTCACAGGAATGGTTCAAAACATAGTCAGTAAGAAGAGTCAGTCTTCTTGTACTTTAGTCGGCATTGTGCCTTTTCTATTTAATTCCGATGCAATTTCTGTGTTTCATCGTCTATAAGAAGGTCCAAGGGATACAGTAGAACTGGAGAAAAGCATCGGAATCTGTAACTAGTGTCAATGGAATGGTTCAATTCATAGACAGTAAGAAGAGTCAGTCTTCTTGTACTTAAGTCGGCATTGTACCTTTTGTATTTAATTCCAATGCAATTTCTGAGTTTCATCGTCAATAAGAAGGTCAGAGGGATACAGTAACCCTGAAGTGAAGCATCGGAATCTATAACTAGTGTCACAGGAATGGTTAAAAACATAGTCAGTAAGAAGTCAGTCTTCTTGTACTTAAGTAGGCATTGTGCATTTTAAATTTAAGTCCGATGCAATTTCTGTGTTTCATCGTCAATAAGAAGGTCACAGGGATACAGTAAACCTGAAGTGAAGCATCGGAATCTATAACTAGTGTCACAGGAATGGTTCATAACATAGACTGTAAGAAGAGTCGGTCTTCATGTACTTAAGTCGGCATTGTGCCTTTTGTATATAATTCTGGTGCAATTTCTGTGTTTCATTGTCTGTAAGAAGGTCGAAGGGATACAGTAAACCTGAAGTGCAGCATCGGACTCTATAACTAGTGTCACAGAAATGGCTCAAAACGTAGACAGTAGAAAGAGTCAGTCTTCTTCTACTTAAGTCGGCATTGTGCCTTTTGTTTTTAATTCCGATGCGATCTCTGTGTTTCATCGTCAATAAGAAGGTGACAGGGATACAGTAAACCTGAAGTGAAGCATCGGAATCTATAACTAGTGTCACAGGAATGGTTCAACACATAGTCAGTATGAACAGTCAGTCTTCTTGTCCTTAAGTCGGCATAGTGCCTTTTGTATTTATTTCCGATGCAATTTCTGTGTTTCATCGTCAATAAGAAGGTCCAAGGGGTACAGAAAAACTGAAGCGCAGCATCGGACTCTATAACTAGTGTCACAGATATGGTTCAAAACGTAGACAGTAGGAAGAGTCAGTCTTCTTGTAGTTAAGTCGGCATTGTGCCATTTGTTTTTAATTCCGATGCAATTTCTGTGTTTCATCGTCAATAAGAAGGTCCAAGGGATACAGTAAACCTGAAGTGCAGCATCGGACTCTATAACTAGTGTCACAGAAATGGTTAAAAACGTAGACAGTAGGAAGAGTCAGTCTTCTTGTCCTTAAGTCGCCATTGTGCCTTTTGTATTTAATTCCGAAGCAATTTCTGTGTTTCATCGGCAATAAGGTCAGAGGGATACAGTAAACCTGAACTGAAGCATCGGAATCTATAACTAGTGTCACAGGAATGGTTCAATACATAGACAGTAGGATGAGTCAGTTTCCTTGTACTTAAGTCGGCATTGTGTCTTTTGTATTTAATTCCCATGCAATTTCTTGTTTCATTGTCCGTAAGAGGGTCAGAGGGATACAGTAAACCTGAAGTGAAGCATCGGAATCCAAAACTAGTGTCACAGGAATGGTTCAAAACATAGTCACTAAGAAGAGACAGTCTTCTTGTCCTTAAGTCGCCATTGTGCCTTTTGTATTTAATTCCGAAGCAATTTCTGTGTTTCATCGGCAATAAGGTCAGAGGGATACAGTAAACCTGAAGTGAAGCATCGGAATCTATAACTAGTGTCACAGGAATGGTTCAAAACATAGACAGTAGGATGAGTCAGTTTTCTTGTACTTAAGTCGGCATTGTGCCTTTTGTATTTAATTCCCATGCAATTTCTGTGTTTCACCGACAATAAGAAGGACAGTGGAATACAGTAAACCTGAAGTGAAGCATCGGAATCTATAACTAGTGTCACAGGAATGGGTCAAACATAGACAGTAAGAAGAGTCAGTCTTCTTGTCCTTAAGTCGGCATTGTGCCTTTTCTATTTAATTCCGATGCAATTTCTGTGTTTCGTCGTCTATAAGAATGTCCAAGGGATACAGTAGAACTGGAGTGAGGCATCGGAATCTATAACTAGTGTCAATGCAATGGTTCAATTCTTAGACAGTAAGAAGTGTCAGTCTTCTTGTACTTAAGTCGGCATTGTGCCTTTTGTATTTAATTCCGATGCAATTTCTGAGTTTCATCGTCAATAAGAAGGTCAGAGGGATACAGTAACCCTGAAGTGAAGCATCGGAATCTATAACTAGTGTCACAGGAATGGTTAAAAACATAGTCAGTAAGAAGTCAGTCTTCTTGTACTTAAGTCGGCATTGTGCATTTTCAATTTAATTCCGATGCAATATCTGTGTTTCATCGTCAATAAGAAGGCCCAAGGGATACAGTAAACCTGGAGTGAAGCATCGGAATCTATAACTAGTGTCAATGGAATGGTTCAATACATAGACAGTAAGAAGAGTCAGTCTTCTTGTACTTAAGTCGGCATTGTGCCTTTTGTATTTAATTGCGATGCAATTTCGGAGTTTCGTCGTCAATAAGAAGGTCAGAGGGATACAGTAAACCTGAAGTGAAGCATCGGAATCTATAACTAGTGTCACAGGATTGGTTCAAAACATAGTCAGTAAAAGAGTCAGTCTTCTTGTCCTTAAGTCGGCATTGTGCCTTTTGTATTTAATTCCGATGCAATTTCTGTGTTTCATCGTCAATAAGAAGGTCCGAGGGATATAGTACACCTGGAGTGAAGCATCGGAATCTATAACTAGTGTCACAGGAATGGTTCATAACATAGACTGTAAGAAGAGTCAGTCTTCTTGTACTTAAGTCGGCATTGTGCATTTCTATTTAATCCCGATGCAATCTCTGTGGTTCGTCGTCAATAAGAAGGTCACAGGGAAACAGTAAACGTGAAGTGAAGCATCGAAATCTATAACTAGTGTCACAGGGATGGTTCAAAACATATTCAGTAAGAAGAGTCAGTCTTCTTGCACTTAAGTCGGCATTGTGCCTTTCGTATTTAATTCCCATGCAATTTCTGTGTTTCATGGTCAATAAGAAGGTCCAAGGGATACAGTAAACCTGAAGTGCAGCATCGGACTCTATAACTAGTGTCACAGAAATGGCTCAAAACGTAGACAGTAGGAGGAGTCAGTCTTCTTCTACTTAAGTCGGCATTGTGGCTTTTGTTTTTAATTCCGATGCAATCTCTGTGTTTCATCGTCAATAAGAAGGTCACAGGGATACAGTAAACCTGAAGTGAAGCATCGGAATCTATAACTAGTGGCACAGGAATGGTTCAACACATAGTCAGTATGAACAGTCAGTCTTCTTGTCCTTAAGTCGGCATTGTGCCTTTTGTATTTAATTCCGATGCAATTTCTGTGTTTCATCGTCAATAAGAAAGTCCTAGGGGTACAGTAAACCTGAAGTGCAGCATCGGACTCTATAACTAGTGTCACAGAAATGGTTAAAAACGTAGACAGTAGGAAGAGTCAGTCTTCTTGTACTTAAGTCGGCATTGTGCCATTTGTTTATAATTCCGATGCAATTTCTGTGTTTCATTCGCAATAAGAAGGTACATGGGAAACTGTAAACCTGAAGTGAAGCATCGCAATCTATAACTAGTGTCACAGGAATGGTTCAAAACATAGTCAGTAAGAAGAGACAGTCTTCTTGTCCTTAAGTCGCCATTGTGCCTTTTGTATTTAATTCCGAAGCAATTTCTGTGTTTCATCGGCAATAAGGTCAGAGGGATACAGTAAACCAGAAGGGAAGCATCCAAATCTATAACTAGTGTCACAGGAATGGTTCAAAACATAGACAGTAGGATGAGTCAGTCTTCTTGTACTTAAGTGGGCATTGTGCATTTTCAATTTAAGTCCGATGCAATTTCTGTGTTTCATCGTCAATAAGAAGGCCCAAGGGATACAGTAAACCTGGAGTGAAGCATCGGAATCTATAACTAGTGACAATGGAATGGTTCAATACATAGACAGTAAGAAGAGTCAGTCTTCTTGTACTTAAGTCGGCATTGTGCCTTTTGTATTTAATTCCGATGCAATTTCTGAGTTTCATCGTCAATAAGAAGGTCAGAGGGATACAGTAAACCTGAAGTGAAGCATCGGAATCTATAACTAGTGTTACAGGAATGGTTCAAAACATAGTCAGTAATAGAGTCAGTCTTCTTGTCCTTAAGTCGGCATTGTGCCTTTTATATTTAATTCCGATGCAATTTCTGTGTTTCATCGTCAATAAGAAAGTCCAAGGGATATAGTAAACATGGAGTGAAGCATCGGAATCTATAACTAGTGTCACAGGAATGGTTCATACCATAGACTGTGAGAAGAGTCGGTCTTCATGTACTTAAGTCGGCATTGTGCCTTTTGTATATAATTCTGATGCAATTTCTGTGTTTCATCGACTATAACAAGGTCCAAGGGATACAGTAAACCTGAAGTGCAGCATCGGACTCTATAACTAGTGTCACAGAAATGGCTCAAAACGTAGACAGTAGAAAGAGTCAGTCTTTTTCTTCTTAAGTCGGCATTGTGCCTTTTGTTTTTAATTCCGATGCGATATCTGTGTTTCATCGTCAATAAGGAGGTCACAGGGATACAGTAAACCTGAAGTGAAGCATCGGAATCTATAACTAGTGTCACAGGAATGGTTCAACACATAGTCCGTATGAACAGTCAGTCTTTTTGTCCTTAAGTCGGCATTGTGCCTTTTGTATTTATTTCCGATGCAATTTCTGTGTTTCATCGTCAATAAGAAGGTCCAAGGGGTACAGTAAACCTGAAGTGCAGCATCGGACTCTATAACTAGTGTCACAGAAATGGTTCAAAACGTAGACAGTAGGAAGAGTCAGTCTTCTTGAAGTTAAGTCGGCATTGTTTCATTTGTTTTTAATTCCGATGCAATTGCTGTGTTTCATTCGCAATAAGAAGGTCCATGGGAAACTGTAAACCTGAAGTGAAGCATCGCAATCTATAACTAGTGTCACAGGAATGGTTCAAAACATAGTCAGTAAGGAGAGACAGTCTTCTTGTCCTTAAGTCGCCATTGTGCCTTTTGTATTTAATTCCGAAGCAATTTCTGTTTTTCATCGGCAATAAGGTCAGAGGGATACAGTACACCTGAAGTGAAGCATCGGAATCTATAAGTAGTGTCACAGGAATGGTTCAAAACATAGACAGTAGGATGAGTCAGTTTTCTTGTACTTAAGTCGGCATTGTGCCTTTTGTATTTAATTCCGATGCAATTTCTGTGTTTCATCGTCAATAAGAAGGTCCAAGGGATACAGTAAACCTGAAGTGCAGCATCGGACTCTATAACTAGTGACACAGAAATGGTTAAAAACGTAGACAGTAGGAAGAGTCAGTCTTCTTGTCCTTAAGTCGCCATTGTGCCTTTTGTATTTAATTCCGAAGCAATTTCTGTGTTTCATCGGCAATAAGGTCAGAGGTATACAGTAAACCTGAAGTGAAGCATCGGAATCTATAACTAGTGTCACAGGAATGGTTCAAAACATAGACAGTAGGATGAGTCAGTTTCCTTGTACTTAAGTCGGCATTGTGTCTTTTGTATTTAATTCCCATGCAATTTCTTGTTTCATTGTCCATAAGAGGGTCAGAGGGATACAGTAAACCTGAAGTGAAGCATCGGAATCCAAAACTAGTGTCACAGGAATGGTTCAAAACATAGTCACTAAGAAGAGACAGTCTTCTTGTCCTTAAGTCGCCATTGAGCCTTTTGTATTTAATTCCGAAGCAATTTCTGTGTTTCATCGGCAATAAGGTCAGAGGGATACAGTAAACCTGAAGTGAAGCATCGGAATCTATAACTAGTGTCACAGGAATGGTTCAAAACATAGACAGTAGGATGAGTCAGTTTTCTTGTACTTAAGTCGGCATTGTGCCTTTTGTATTTAATTCCCATGCAATTTCTGTGTTTCACCGACAATAAGAAGGACAGTGGAATACAGTAAACCTGAAGTGAAGCATCGGAATCTATAACTAGTGTCACAGGAATGGGTCAAACATAGACAGTAAGAAGAGTCAGTCTTCTTCTCCTTAAGTCGGCATTGTGCCTTTTCTATTTAATTCCGATGCAATTTCTGTGTTTCATCGTCCATAAGAATGTCGAAGGGATACAGTAGAACTGGAGTGAGGCATCGGAATCTATAACTAGTGTCAATGGAATGGTTTAATTCTTAGACAGTAAGAAGAGTCAGTCTTCTTGTACTTAAGTCGGCATTGTGCCTTTTGTATTTAATTCCGATGCAATTTCTGAGTTTCATCGTCAATAAGAAGGTCAGAGGGATACAGTAACCCTGAAGTGAAGCATCGGAATCTATAACTAGTGTCACAGGAATGGTTAAAAACATAGTCAGTAAGTAGTCAGTCTTCTTGTACTTAAGTCGGCATTGTGCATTTTCAATTTAATTCCGATGCCATTTCTGTGTTTCATCGTCAATAAGAAGGCCCAAGGGATACAGTAAACCTGGAGTGAAGCATCGGAATCTATAACTAGTGTCAATGGAATGGTTCAATTCATAGACAGTAAGAAGAGTCAGTCTTCTTGTACGTAAGTCGGCATTGTGCCTTTTGTATTTAATTGCGATGCAATTTCGGAGTTTCATCGTCAATAAGAAGGTCAGAGGGATACAGTAAACCTGAAGTGAAGCATCGGAATCTATAACTAGTGTCACAGGAATGGTTCAAAACATAGTCAGTAAAAGGGTCAGTCTTCTTGTCCTTAAGTCGGCATTGTGCCTTTTGTATTTAATTCCGATGCAATTTCTGTGTTTCATCGTCAATAAGAAAGTCCTAGGGGTACAGTAAACCTGAAGTGCAGCATCGGACTCTATAACTAGTGTCACAGAAATGGTTCAAAACGTAGACAGTAGGAAGAGTCAGTCTTCTTGTACTTAAGTCGGCATTGTGCCATTTGTTTTTAATTCCGATGCAATTTCTGTGTTTCATTCGCAATAAGTAGGTACATGGGAAACTGTAAACCTGAAGTGAAGCATCGCAATCTATAACTAGTGTCACAGGAATGGTTCAAAACATAGTCAGTAAGAAGAGACAGTCTTCTTGTCCTTAAGTCGCCATTGTGCCTTTTGTATTTAATTCCGAAGCAATTTCTGTGTTTCATCGGCAATAAGGTCAGAGGGATACAGTAAACCGGAAGGGAAGCATCCGAATCTATAACTAGTGTCCCAGGAATGGTTCAAAAATAGACAGTAGGATGAGTCAGTTTTCTTGTACTTAAGTCGGCATTGTGCCTTTTGTATTTAATTCCCATGCAATTTCTGTGTTTCACCGTCAATAAGAAGGACAGTGGGATACAGTAAACCTGAAGTGAAGCATCGGAATCTATAACTAGTGTCACAGGAATGGTTCAAACATAGACAGTAAGAAGGGTCACTTTTCTTGTACTTAAGCCGGCATTGTGCCTTTTGTATTTAATTCCGATGCAATTTCTGTGTTTCATCGTCAATAAGAAGGTCCAAGGGATACAGTAAACCTGAAGTGAAGCATCGGAATCTACAACTAGTACCACAGGAATGGTTCAAAACATAGACAGTAAGAAGAGTCAGTCTTCTTGTACTTATGTCATCATTGTGCCTTTTCTATTTAATTCCGAAGCAATCTCTGTGTTTCATCGTCAATAAGAAGGTCACAGGGATACAGTAAACCTGAAGTGAAGCATCGGAATCTATAACTAGTGTCACAGGAATGGTTCAACACATAGTCAGTATGAACAGTCAGTCTTCTTGTCCTTAAGTCGGCATTGTGCCTTTTGTATTTAATTCCGATGCAATTTCTGTGTGTCATCGTCAATAAGAAAGCCCAAGGGATACAGTAAACCTGAAGTGCAGCATCGGACTCTATAACTAGTGTCACAGAAATGGTTCAAAACGTAGACAGTAGGAAGAGTGAGTCTTCTTGTACTTAAGTCATCATTGTACCTTTTGTTTTTAATTCCGATGCAATTTCAGTGTTTCATTCGCAATAAGAAGGTCCAAGGGAAACAGTAAACCTGAAGTGAAGCATCGCAATCTATAACTAGTGTCACAGGAATGGTTCAAAACATAGTCAGTAGGATGAGTCAGTTTTCTTATACTTAAGTCGGCATTGTGCCTTTTGTATTTAATTCCCATGCAATTTCTGTGTTTCATTGTCAATAAGAAGGTCAGAGGGATACAGTAAAACTGAAGTGAAGCATCGGAATCCAAAACTAGTGTCACAGGAATGGTTCAAAACATAGACAGTAGGAAGAGTCAGTCTTCTTGTACTTAAGTCGACATTGTGCCTTTTGTATTTAATTCCGATGCAATTTCTGTGTTTCATCGTCAAAAAGAACTTCCAAGGTATACATTAAACATGAAGTGTAGCATCGGAATCTATAACTAGTGACACAGGAATGGTTCAAAACATAGACAGTAAGAAGAGTCAGTCTTCGTGTACTACAGTTGGAATTTTGCCTTTTGTATTTAATTCCGTTGCAATTTCTGTGTTTCATCGTCAATAAAAAGGTCCAAGGGATACTGTAAACATGAAGTGCAGCATCGGAATCTATAACTAGTGTCACAGGAAAGGTTCAAAACATAGACAGTTGGAAGAATCAGCCTTCTTGTACTTATGTCGGCATTGTGCCTTTTGTATTTAATTCCGATGCATTTTCTGTGCTTCATCGTCGATAAGAAGGTCCAAGGTATACAGTAAACCTGAAGTAAAGCATCGGAATCTATTACTAGTGTCACAGGAATTCTTCAAACATAGTCAGTAAGAAGAGTCAGTCTTATGTTACTTAAGTCGGCATTGTGCCTTTCGTATTTAATTCCGATGCATTTTCTGTGTTTTACCGTCAACAAGAAGGTCAGAGGGATACAGTAATCCTGAAGTGAAACATCGGAATCTATAACCAGTGTCACAGGAATGGTTCAAACATTGACAGTAAGAAGAGTCAGTCTTCGGGTACTTAAGTCGGCATTCTCCCTTTTGTATTTAATTCCGATGCAATTTCCGTGTTTCATCGTTAATAAGAAGGTCAGAGGGATGCAGTAAACCTGAAGTGAAGCATCGGAATCTATAACTAGTGTCACAGGAATGGTTCAAGGCATAGTCAGTAAGAAGAGTCAGTCTTCGGGTACTTAAGTCGGCATTGTGCCTTTTGTAATTAATTCCGATGCTATTTCTGTGTTTCATCGTCAATAAGAAGGTCCAAGGTATACAGTGAACCTGAAGTGAAGCATCGGAATCGATAACTAGTGTCACAAGAATGGTTCAAAACATAGTCAGTAGGATGAGTCAGTTTTCTTATACTTAAGTCGGCATTGTGCCTTTTCTATTTAATTCCGATGCAATTTCTGTGTGTCATCGTCAATAAGAAAGCCCAAGCGATACAGTAAACCTGAAGTGCAGCATCGGACTCTATAACTAGTGTCACAGAAATGGTTCAAAACGTAGACAGTAGGAAGAGTGAGTCTTCTTGTACTTAAGTCGGCATAGTACCTTTTGTTTTTAATTCCGATGCAATTTCAGTGTTTCATTCGCAATAAGAAGGTCCAAGGGAAACAGTAAACCTGAAGTGAAGCATCGCAATCTATAACTAGTGTCACAGGAATGGTTCAAAACATAGTCAGTAGGATGAGTCAGTTTTCTTATACTTAAGTCGGCATTGTGCCTTTTCTATTTAATTCCGATGCAATTTCTGTGTTTCAAAGTCAATAAGAAGGTCAGAGGGATACAGTAAACCTGAAGTGAAGCATCGGAATCTATAACTAGTGTCACAGGAATGGTTGCAACATAGACAGTAAGAAGAGTCTGTCTTCGGGTACTTAAGTCGGCATTGTGCCTTTTGTATTTAATTCCGATGCTATTTCTGTGTTTCATTGTCAATAAGAAGGTCCAAGGTATACAGTGAACCTGAAGTGAAGCATCGGAATCGATAACTAGTGTCACAGGAATGGTTCAAACCATAGTCAGTAAGAAGAGTCAGTCTTCTTGTACTTAAGTCGGCATTGTGCCTTTTCTATTTAATTCCGATGCATTTTCTGTGTTTCATCGTCAATATGAAGGTCCAAGGGATGCAGTAAACCTGGAGTGAAGCATCGGAATCTATAACTAGTGTCACAGGAATAGTTCAAACCATAGACAGTAAGAAGAGTCAGTCTTCTTGTACTTAAGTCGACATTGTGCCTTTTCTATTTAATTCCGATGCAATTTCTGTGTTTCATCGTAAATAAGGATGTCCAAGGTATACAGTAAACCTGAAGTAAAGCGTCCGAATCTATAACTAGTGTCACAGCAATGGTTAAAACTATAATCACTAAGAGGAGACAGTCTTCTTGTACTTAAGTCGGCATTGTGCCTTTTCTATTTAATTGCGATGCAATTTCTGTGTTTCATCGTCAATAAGAAGGTCCAATGGATACAGTAAACCTGGAGTGAAGCATCGGAATCTATAACTAGTGTCACAGGAATGGTTCAAAACATAGACAGTAAGAAGAGTCAGTCTTCTTGTACTTAAGTCGGCATTGTGCCTTTTCTATTTAATTCCGATGCAATTTCTGTGTTTCATAGTCAATAAGAAGGTCAGAGGGATACAGTAAACCTGAAGTGAAGCATCGGAATCTATAACTAGTGTCACAGGAATGGTTCAAAACATAGTCAGTAAGAAGAGTCAGTGTTCTTGTACTTAAGTCGGCATTGTGCCTTTTCTATTTATTTCCGATGCAATTTATGTGTTTCATCGCCAACAAGAAGGTCCAAGGGATCCAGTAAACCTGCAGTGGAGCATCGGAATCTATAACTAGTGTCACAGGAATGCTTGAAACATAGACAGTATGAAGAGTCTGTCTTCTTGTACTAAAGTCGGCATTGTGCATTTTGTATTTAATTCCGATGCAATTTGCGTGTTTCATCGTCAATAAGAAGGTCCAAGGGATACAGTAAACATGAAGTGAAGCATCGGACATCTATAACTAGTGTCACAGGAATTGTTCAAAACATAGTCAGTAAGAATAGTCAGTCTTCTTGTCCTTAAGTCGGCATTGTGCCTTTTTTATTTTATTCCGATGCAATTTATGTGTTTCATCGCCAACAAGAAGGTCCAAGGGATCCAGTAAACCTGCAGTGGAGCATCGGAATCTATAACTAGTGTCACAGTAATGGTTCAAAACATTGACAGTAAGAAGAGTCAGTCTTCTTGTATTTAAGTCGGCATTGTGCCTTTTGTATTTAGTTTTGATGCAATTTCTGTGTTTCATCGTCAATAAGAAGGTCCAAGGAATACAGTAAACCTGAAGTGAAGCATCGGAATCTATAACTAGTGTCACTGGAATGGTTCAAAATTTAGACAGTAAGAAGAGTCAGTCTTCTTGTAGTTAAGTCGGCATTGTGCCATGTGTATTTAATTCCGATGCAATTCCTGTGATTCATCGTCAATAAGAAGGTCCAAGGGATACAGTAAACCTGAAGTGAAGCATCGGACTCTATTGCTAGTGTCACAGAATTGGTTCAAAGCATAGATAGTAGGAAGAGTCAGTCTTCTTGTACTTAAGTCGGCATTGTGCCTTTTGTACTTAATTCCGAAGAAATTTCTGTGCTTCATCGTCAATAAGAAGGTCCAAGGAATTCAGTAAACCTGAAGTGAAGCATCGGAATCTATAACTAGTGTCACTGGAATGGTTCAAAATATAGACAGTAAGAAGAGTCAGTCTTCTTGTCCTTAAGTTGGCATTGTGCCTTTTGTATTTAATTCCGATCCAATTTCTGTGAACCTTCGTCAATAAGAAGTTCCAAGGGATACAGTAAACCTGAAGTGAAGCATCGGAATCTATAACTAGTGTCACAGGAATGGTTCGAATCATAGACAGTACGAAGAGTCAGTCTTCTTGTACTTAAGTCGGCATTGTGGCTTTTGTATTTAATTACGATGCAATTTCTGTGTTTCATGGTCAATAAGAAGGTCAGAGGGATACAGTAAACCTGAAGTGAAGAATCTGAATCTATAACTAGTGTCACCGGAATGGTTCAAAACATAGACAGTAAGAAGAGTCAGTCTTCTTGTACTTATGTCGGCATTGTGCCTTTTCTATTTAATTCCGATGCAATCTCTGTGTTTCATCGTCAATAAGAAGGTCACAGGGATACAGTAAACCTGAAGTGAAGCATCGGAATCTATAACTAGTGTCACAGGAATGGTTCAACACATAGTCAGTATGAACAGTCAGTCTTCTTGTCCTAAAGGCGGCATTGTGCCTTTTGTATTTAATTCCCATGCAATTTCTGTGTTTCATCGTCAATAAGAACTTCCAAGGTATACAGTAAACCTGAAGTGTAGCATCGGAATCTATAACTAGTGTCACAGGAATGGTTCAAACTAAGTCAGTAAGACGAGTCAGTCTTCTTGTCCTTAAGTCGGCATTGTGCCTTTTGTATTTAATTTCGATGCAATTTCTGTGTTTCATCGTCAATAAGAAGGTCCAGGGGATACAGTAAACCTGGAGTGTAGCATCGGGATCCATAACTAGTGTCACAGGAATGGTTCAAAACATAGACAGTAAGAAGAGTCAGTCTTCGTGTACTAAAGTTGGCAATTGGCCTTTTGTATTTAATTCCGATGCAATTTCTGTGTTTTATCGTCAATAAAAAGGTCCAAGGGATACTGTAAACATGAAGTGAAGCATCGGAATCAATAACTAGTGTCGCAGGAATGGTTCAAAACATAATTAGTAAGGAGAGTCTGTCTTCTTGTACTTAAGTCGGCATTGTGCCTGTTCTACTTAATTCCGATGCAATTTCTGTGTTTTATCGTTAATAACAAGGTCCAAGGGATACAGTGAACCTGGAGTGATGCATCGGAATCCATAACTAGTGTCAATGGAATGGGTCAAAACATAGACAGTAAGAAGAGTCAGTCTTCTTGTACTTACGTCGGCATTATACCTTTTGTATTTAATTCCGATGCAATTTCTGTGTTTCACCGTCAATAAGAAGGTGAGAGGGATACAGTAAACCTGAAGTGAAGCATCGGAATCTATTGCTAGTGTCACAGGAATGGTTCAAAACATAGACAGTAAGAAGAGTCAGTTTCCTTGTATTTAAGTCGGCATTGAGCCTTTTGTATTTAATTCCGATGGAATTTGTGTGTTTCATCGTCAATAAGAAGGTCCAAGGGATACAGTAAACCTGAAGTGCAGCATCGGACTCTATAACTAGTGTCACAGAAATGGTTCAAATCGTAGACAGTAGGAAGAGTCAGTCTTCTTGTACTTAAGTAGGCATTGTGCCTTTTGTTTTTAATTCCGATGCCATTTCTGTGTTTCATTCGCAATAAGAAGGTCCAAGGGAAACAGTAAACCTGATGTGAAGCATCGCAATCTATAACTAGTGTCACAGGAATGGTTCAAAACATAGTCAGTAAGAAGAGACTGTCTTCTTGTCCATAAGTCGCCATTGTGCCTTTTGTATTTCATTCCGAAGCAATTTTTGTGTTTCATCGGCAATAAGGTCACAGGGATTCAGTAAACCTGAAGTGAAGCATCGGAATCTATAACTAGTGTCACAGGAATGGTTCAAAACGTAGACAGTAGGATGAGTCAGTTTTCTTGTACTTAAGTCGGCATTGTGCCTTTTGTATTTAATTCCCATGCAATTTCTGTGTTCCACCGTCAATAAGAAGGACAGTGGGATACAGTAAACCTGAAGTGAAGCATCGGTTTCTACAACTAGTGTCACAGGAATGGTTCAAACATAGACAGTAAGAAGAGTCAGTTTTCTTGTACTTAAGTCGGCATTGTGCCTTTTGTATTTAATTCCGATGCAATTTCTGTGTTTCATCGTCAATAAGAAGGTAAAAGGGATACAGTAAACCTGGAGTGAAGCATCGGAATCTACAACTAGTGCCACAGGAATGGTTCAAAACATAGACAGTAAGAAGAGTCAGTCTTCTTGTACTTATGTCGGCATTGTGCCTTTTCTATTTAATTCCGATGCAATCTCTGTGTTTCATCGTCAATAAGAAGGTCACAGGGATACAGTAAACCTGAAGTGAAGCATCGGAATCTATAACTAGTGTCACAGGAATGGTTCAACACATAGTCAGTATGAACAGTCAGTCCTCTTGTCCTTAAGTCGGCATTGTGCCTTTTGTATTTAATTCCGATGCAATTTCTGTGTTTCATCTTCAATAAGAAGGTCCAAGGGATACAGTAAACCTGAAGTGCAGTATCGGACTCTATAACTAGTGTCACAGAAATGGTTCAAAACGTAGACAGTAGGAAGAGTCAGTC
The DNA here is from genome assembly GCF_023864345.2 of Schistocerca serialis cubense. Lineage (NCBI taxonomy): Eukaryota > Metazoa > Arthropoda > Insecta > Orthoptera > Acrididae > Schistocerca > Schistocerca serialis. Next base: position 544,070,915 of record NC_064646.1, on the reverse strand, counting down.
ATCTTGTCCTTAAGTCGGCATTGTGCCTTTTGTATTTAATTACGATGCAATTTCTGTGTTTCATCGGCAATAAAGTCAGAGGGATACAGTAAACCTGAAGTGAAGCATCGGAATCTATAACTAGTGTCACAGGAATGGTTCAAATCATAGACAGTAAGAAGAGTCAGTCTTCTTGTACTTAAGTCGGCATTGTGCCTTTTCTATTTAATTCCGATGCAATTTCTGTGTTTCATAGTCAATAAGAAGGTCAGAGGGATACAGTAAACCTGAAGTGAAGCATCGGAATCTATAACTAGTGTCACAGGAATGGTTCAAAACATAGTCAGTAAGAAGAGTCAGTCTTCTTGTACTTAAGTCGGCATTGTGCCTTTTGTATTTAATTCCGATGCAATTTCTGTGTTTCATCGTCAATAAGAAGGTCAGAGGGATACAGTAAACCTGAAGTGACGCATCGGAATCTATAACTAGTGTCACAGGAATGGTTGAAACATAGACAGTAAGAAGAGTCTGTCTTCTTGTACTTAAGTCGGCATTGTGCCTTATGTATTTATTTCCGATGCAATTTCCGTGTTTCATCGTCAACAAGAAGGTCCAAGGGATACAGTAAACATGAAGTGAAGTATCGGAATCTATAACTAGTGTCACAGGAATGGTTCAAATCATAGTCAGTAAGAATAGTCAGTCTTCTTGTCCTTAAGTCGGCATTGTGCCTTTTTTATTTAATTCCGATGCAATATCTGTGTTTCATCGCCAACAAGAAGGTCCAAGTGATACAGTAAACCTGCAGTGGAGCATCGGAATCTATAACTAGTGTCACAGGAATGGTTCAAAACATAGACAGTAAGAAGAGTCAGTCTTCTTGTCCTTAAGTTGGCATTGTGCCTTTTGTATTTAATTCCGATCCAATTTCTGTGATTCTTCGTCAATAAGAAGTTCCAAGGGATACAGTAAACCTGAAGTGAAGCATCGGACTCTATAACTAGTGTCACAGAATTGGTTCAAAACATAGACAGTAAGAAGAGTCAGTCTTCTTGTACTTAAGTCGGCATTGTGCCTTTCATATTCAGTTTCGATGCAATTTCTGTGTTTCGTCGTCAATAAGAAGGTCCAAGGAATACAGTAAACCTGAAGTGAAGCATCGGAATCTATAACTAGTGTCACTGGAATGGTTCAAAATATAGACAGTAAGAAGAGTCAGTCTTCTTGTCCTTAAGTTGGCATTGTGCCTTTTGTATTTAATTCCGATCCAATTTCTGTGATTCTTCGTCAATAAGAAGTTCCAAGGGATACAGTAAACCTGAAGTGAAGCATCGGACTCTATAACTAGTGTCACAGAATTGGTTCAAAACATAGACAGTAAGAAGAGTCAGTCTTCTTGTACTTATGTCGGCATTGTGCCTTTCTATTTAATTCCGATGCAATCTCTATGTTTCATCGTCAATAAGAAGGTCACAGGGATACAGTAAACCTGAAGTGAAGCATCGGAATCTATAACTAGTGTCACATTAATGGTTCAACACATAGTCAGTGTGAACAGTCAGTCTTCTTGTCCTTAAGTCGGCATTGTGCTTTTGTATTTAATTCCGATGGAATTTCTGTGTTTCATCGTCAATAAGAAGGTCCAAGGGATACAGTAAACCTGAAGTGCAGCATCGGACTCTATAACTAGTGTCACAGAAATGGTTCAAAACGTAGACAGTAGGAAGAGTCAGTCTTCTTGTACTTAAGTAGGCATTGTGCCTTTTGTTTTTAATTCCGATGCAATTTCTGTGTTTCATTCGCAATAAGAAGGTCCAATGGAAACAGTAAACCTGATGTGAAGCATCGCAATCTATAACTAGTGTCACAGGAATGGTTCAAAACATAGTCAGTAAGAAGAGACAGTCTTCTTGTCCTTAAGTCGCCATTGTGCCTTTTGTATTTCATTCCGAAGCAATTTCTGTGTTTCATCGGCAATAAGGTCACAGGGATTCAGTAAACCTGAAGTGAAGCATCGGAATCTATAACTAGTGTCACAGGAATGGTTCAAAACATAGACAGTAGGATGAGTCAGTTTTCTTGTACTTAAGTCGGCATTGTGCCTTTTGTATTTAATTGCCATGCAATTTCTGTGTTTCACCGTCAATAAGAAGGACAGTGGGATGCAGTAAACCTGAAGTGAAGCATCGGAATCTATAACTAGTGTCACAGGAATGGTTCAAACATAGACAGTAAGAAGAGTCAGTTTTCTTGTACTTAAGTCGGCATTGTGCATTTTGTATTTAATTCCGATGCAATTTCTGTGTTTCATCGTCAATAAGAAGGTAAAAGGGATACAGTAAACCTGGAGTGAAGCATCGAAATCTACAACTAGTGCCACAGGAATGGTTCAAAACATAGACAGTAAGAAGAGTCAGTCTTCTTGTACTTATGTCGGCATTGTGCCTTTTCTATTTAATTCCGATGCAATCTCTGTGTTTCATCGTCAATAAGAAGGTCACAGGGATACAGTAAACCTGAAGTGAAGCATCGGAATCTATAACTAGTGTCACAGGAATGGTTCAACACATAGTCAGTATGAACAGTCAGTCCTCTTGTCCTTAAGTCGGCATTGTGCCTTTTGTATTTAATTCCGATGCAATTTCTGTGTTTTATCTTCAATAATAAGGTCCAAGGGATACAGTAAACCTGAAGTGCAGTATCGGACTCTATAACTAGTGTCACAGAAATGGTTCAAAACGTAGACTGTAGGAAGGGTCAGTCTTCTTGTACTTAAGTCGGCATTGTGCCTTTTGTATTTAATTCCCATGCAATTTCTGTGTTTCATCGTCAAAAAGAACTTCCAAGGTATACAGTAAAGCTGAAGTGTAGCATCGGAATCTATAACTAGTGTCACAGGAATGGTTCAAAAGATAGACAGTAAGAAGAGTCAGTCTTCGTGTACTAAAGTTGGCAATTTGCCTTTTCTATTTAATTCCGATGCAATTTCTGTGTTTCATCGTCAACAAAAAGGTCCAAGGGATACTGTAAACATGAAGTGAAGCATCGGAATCTATAACTAGTGTCACAGGAATGGTTCAAAACATAGTCAGTAAGAAGAGTCGGTCTTCTTGTACTTAAGTCGGCATTGTGCCTTTTCTACTTAATTCCGATGCAATTTCTGTGTTTCATCGTCAATAACAAGGTCCAAGGGATACAGTGAACCTGGAGTGAAGCATCGGAATCCATAACTGGTGTCAATGGAATGGGTCAAAACATAGACAGCAAGAAGGGTCAGTCTTCTTGTACTTAAGTCCTCATTATAACTTTGGTATTTAATTCCGATGCAATTTCTGTGTTTCATCGTCAATAAGAAGGTCAAAGGGATACAGTAAACCTGATGTGAAGCATCGGAATCTATAAATAGGGTCACAGGAATTCTTCAAGCATAGTCAGTAAGAAGAGTCAGTCTTCTTGTACTTAAGTCGGCATTGTGCCTTTCGTATTTAATTCCGATGCAATTTCTGTGTTTCACCGTCAATAAGAAGGTCAGAGGGATACAGTAATCTTGAAGTGAAGCATCGCAATCTATAATCAGTGTCACAGGAATGGTTCAAACATTGACAGTAAGAAGAGTCAGTCTTTGGGTACATATGTCGGCATTGTCCCTTTTTTATTTAATTCCGATGCAATTTCCGTGTTTCATCGTTAATAAGAAGGTCAGAGGGATACAGTAAACCTGAAGTGAAGCATCGGAATCTATAACTAGTGTCACAGGAATGGTTCAAGGCATAGTCAGTAAGAAGAGTCAGTCTTCGGGTACTTAAGTCGGCATTGTCCCTTTTATATTTAATTCCAATGCAATTTCTGTGTTTCATCGGCAATAAAGCCAGAGGGATACAGTAAACCTGAAGTGAAGCATTGGAATCTATAACTAGTGTCACAGGAATGGTTCAAATCATAGACAGTAAGAAGAGTCAGTCTTCTTGTACTTAAGTCGGCATTGTGGCTCTTGTATTTAATTCCGATGCTATTTCTGTGTTTCATCGTCAATAAGAAGGTCCAAGGTATACAGTAAACCTGAAGTGAAGCATCGGAATCTATAACTAGTGTCACAGGAATGGTTGAAACATAGACAGTAAGAAGAGTCTGTCTTCGGGTACTTAAATCGGCATTGTGCCTTTTGTATTACATTCCGATGTTATTTCTGTGTTTCATCGTCAATAAGAATGTCCAAGGTATACAGTAAACCTGAAGTGAAGCATCGGAATCTATAACTAGTGTCACAGGAATGGTTCAAAACATAATCAGTAAGAAGAGTCAGTCTTCTTGTACTTAAGTCGGCATTGTGCCTTTTCTATTTAATTCCGATGCAATTTCTGTGTTTCATCGTCAATAAGAAGGTCCAAGGGATGCAGTAAACCTGGAGTGAAGCATCGGAATCTATAACTAGTGTCACAGGAATAGTTCAAAACATAGACAGTCACTCTTCTTGTACTTAAGTCACATTGTGCCTTTTCGATTTAATTCCGATGCAATTTCTGTGTTCCATCGTCAATAAGAATGTTTAAGGTATACAGTAAACCTGACGTAAAGCGTCGGAATCTATAACTAGTGTCACAGCAATGGTTCAAACTATAATCACTAAGAGGACTCAGTCTTCTTGTACTTATGTCGGCATTGTGCCTTTTCTATTTAATTCCGATGCAATTTCTGTGTTTCATCGTCAATAAGAAGGTCCAATGGATACAGTAAACCTGGAGTGAAGCATCGGAATCTATAACTAGTGTCACAGGAATGGTTCAAAACATAGACAGTAAGAAGAGTCAGTCTTCTTGTACTTAAGTCGGCATTGTGCCTTTTCTATTTAATTCCGATGCAATTTCTGTGTTTCATAGTCAATAAGAAGGTCAGAGGGATACAGTAAACCTGAAGCGAAGCATCGGAATATATAACTAGTGTCACAGGAATGGTTCAAAACATAGTCAGTAAGAAGAGTCAGTCTTCTTGTACTTAAGTCGGCATTGTGCCTTTTCTATTTATTTCCGATGCAATTTCTGAGTTTCATCGTCAATAAGAAGGTCAGAGGGATACAGTAAACCTGAAGTGAAGCATCGTAATCTATAACTAATGTCACAGGAATGGTTCAAAACATAGTCAGTAAGAAGAGTCAGTCTTCTTGTACTTAAGTCGGCATTGTGCCTTTTGTATTTAATTCCGATGCAATTTCTGTGTTTCATCGTCAATAAAAAGGTCAGAGGGATACAGTAAACCTGAAGTGAAGCATCGGAATCTATAACTAGTGTCACAGGAATGGTTCAAAACATAGACAGTAGGATGAGTCAGTTTTCTTGTACTTAAGTCGGCATTGTGCCTTTTGTATTTTATTCCCATGCAATTTCTGTGATTCATTGTCAATAAGAAGGTCAGAGGGATACATTAAACCTGAAGTGAAGCATCGGAATCCAAAACTAGTGTCACAGGAATGGTTCAAATCATAGACAGTAGGAAGAGTCAGTCTTCTTGTACTTAAGTCGGCATTGTGCCTTTTGTATTTAATTCCGATGCGATTTCTGTGTTTCATCGTCAATAAGAACTTCCAAGGTATACAGTAAACCTGAAGTGTAACATCGGAATCTATAACTAGTGTCACAGGAATGGTTCAAAACTAAGTCAGTAAGACGAGTCAGTCTTCTTGCCCTTAAGTCGGCATTGTGCCTTTTGTATTTAATTTTGATGCAATGTCTGTGTTTCATGGTCAATAAGAAGGTCCAGGGGATATAGTAAACCTGGAGTGTAGCTTCGGGATCCATAACTAGTGTCACAGGAATGGTTCAAAACATAGACAGTAAGAAGAGTCAGTCTTCGTGTACTAAAGTTGGCAATTGGCCTTTTGTATTTAATTCCGCTGCAATTTCTGTGTTTCATCGTCAATAAAAAGGTCCAAGGGATACTGTAAACATGAAGTGAAGCATGGGAATCTATAACTAGTGTCACAGGAATGGTTCAAAACATAGTTAGTAAGAAGAGTCGGTCTTCTTGTACTTAAGTCGCCATTGTGCCTTTTGTATTTCATTCCGAAGCAATTTCTGTGTTTCATCGGCAATAAGGTCAGAGGGATACGGTAAACCTGAAGTGAAGCATCGGAATCTATAACCATTGTCGCAGGAATGGTTCAAAACATAGACAGTAGGATGAGTCAGTTTTCTTGTACTTAAGTCGGCATTGTGCCTTTTGTATTTAATTCCCATGCAATTACTGTGTTTCATCGTCAAAAAGAACTTCCAAGGTATACAGTAAAGCTGAAGTGTAGCATCGGAATCCATAACTAGTGTCACAGGAATGGTTCAAAACATAGACAGTAAGAAGAGTCAGTCTTCGTGTACTAAAGTTGGCAATTTGCCTTTTCTATTTAATTCCGATGCAATTTCTGTGTTTCATCGTCAATAAGAAGGTCCAAGGGATACAGTGAACCTGGAGTGAAGCATCGGAATCCATAACTAGTGTCCATGGAATGGGTCAAAACATGGACAGTAAGAAGGGTCAGTCTTCTTGTACTTAAGTCGGCATTATACCTTTTGTATTTAATTCCGATGCAATTTCTGTGTTTCATCGTCAATAAGAAGGTCAACGGGATACAGTAAACCTGAAGTGAAGCATCGGAATCCACAACTAGTGTCACAGGAATGGTTCAAAACATAGACAGTAGGAAGAATCAGCCTTCTTGTAGTTATGTCGGCATTGTCCCTTATGTATTTAATTCCGATGCATTATCTGTGTTTCATCGTCAATAAGAAGGTCCAAGGTATACAGTAAACCTGAAGTAAAGCATCGGAATGTATAACTAGTGTCACAGGAATGGTTCAAAACATAGTCAGTAAGAAGAGTCAGTCTTCTTGTACTTAAGTCGGCATTGTGCCTTTTCTATTTATTTCCGATGCAATTTCTGAGTTTCATCGTCAATAAGAAGGTCAGAGGGATACAGTAAACCTGAAGTGAAGCATCGGAATCTATAACTAGTGTCACAGGAATGGTTCAAAACATAGTCAGTAAGAAGAGTCAGTCTTCTTGTACTTAAGTCGGCATTGTGCCTTTTGTATTTAATTCCGATGCAATTTCTGTGTTTCATCGTCAATAAGAAGGTCAGAGGGATACAGTAAACCTGAAGTGAAGAATCGGAATCTATAACTAGTGTCACCGGAATGGTTCAAAACATAGATAGTAAGAAGAGTCAGTCTTCTTGTACTTATGTCGGCGTTGTGCCTTTTCTATTTAATTCCGATGCAATCTCTGTGTTTCATCGTCAATAAGAAGGTCACAGGGACACAGTAAACCTGAAGTGAAGCATCGGAATCTATAACTAGTGTCACAGGAATGGTTCAACACATAGTCAGTATGAACAGTCAGTCTTCTTGTCCTAAAGGCGGCATTGTGCCTTTTGTATTTAATTCCGATGCAATTTCTGTGTTTCATCGTCAATAAGAACTTCCAAGGTATACAGTAAACCCGAAGTGTAGCATCGGAATCTATAACTAGTGTCACAGGAATGGTTCAAACTAAGTCAGTAAGACGAGTCAGTCTTCTTGTCCTTATGTCGGCATTGTGCCTTTTGTATTTTATTTCGATGCAATTTCTGTGTTTCATCGTCAATAAGAAGGTCCAGGGGATACAGTAAACCTGGAGTGTAGCATCGGGATCCATAACTAGTGTCACAGGAATGGTTCAAAACATAGACAGTAAGAAGAGTCAGTCTTCGTGTACTAAAGTTGGCAATTGGCCTTTTGTATTTAATTCCGATGCAATTTCTGTGTTTCATCGTCAATAAAAAGGTCCAAGGGATACTGTAAACATGAAGTGAAGCATCGGAATCAATAACTAGTGTCGCAGGAATGGTTCAAAACATAATTAGTAAGGAGAGTCTGTCTTCTTGTACTTAAGTCGGCATTGTGCCTGTTCTACTTAATTCCGATGCAATTTCTGTGTTTTCTCGTCAATAACAAGGTCCAAGGGATACAGTGAACCTGGAGTGAAGCATCGGAATCCATAACTAGTGTCAATGGAATGGGTCAAAACATAGACAGTAAGAAGAGTCAGTCTTCTTGTACTTACGTCGGCATTATACCTTTTGTATTTAATTCCGATGCAATTTCTGTGTTTCACCGTCAATAAGAAGGTGAGAGGGATACAGTAAACCAGAAGTGAAGCATCGGAATCTATTGCTAGTGTCACAGGAATGGTTCAAAACATAGACAGTAAGAAGAGTCAGTTTCCTTGTATTTAAGTCGGCATTGAGCCTTTTGTATTTAATTCCGATGGAATTTGTGTGTTTCATCGTCAATAAGAAGGTCCAAGGGATACAGTAAACCTGAAGTGCAGCATCGGACTCTATAACTAGTGTCACAGAAATGGTTCAAATCGTAGACAGTAGGAAGAGTCAGTCTTCTTGTACTTAAGTAGGCATTGTGCCTTTTGTTTTTAATTCCGATGCAATTTCTGTGTTTCATTCGCAATACGAAGGTCCAAGGGAAACAGTAAACCTGATGTGAAGCATCGCAATCTATAACTAGTGTCACAGGAATGGTTCAAAACATAGTCAGTAAGAAGAGACAGTCTTCTTGTCCATAAGTCGCCATTGTGCCTTTTGTATTTCATTCCGAAGCAATTTCTGTGTTTCATCGGCAATAAGGTCACAGGGATTCAGTAAACCTGAAGTGAAGCATCGGAATCTATAACTAGTGTCACAGGAATGGTTCAAAACGTAGACAGTAGGATGAGTCAGTTTTCTTGTACTTAAGTCGGCATTGTGCCTTTTGTATTTAATTCCCATGCAATTTCTGTGTTCCACCGTCAATAAGAAGGACAGTGGGATACAGTAAACCTGAAGTGAAGCATCGGTTTCTACAACTAGTGTCACAGGAATGGTTCAAACATAGACAGTAAGAAGAGTCAGTTTTCTTGTACTTAAGTCGGCATTGTGCCTTTTGTATTTAATTCCGATGCAATTTCTGTGTTTCATCGTCAATAAGAAGGTAAAAGGGATACAGTAAACCTGGAGTGAAGCATCGGAATCTACAACTAGTGCCACAGGAATGGTTCAAAACATAGACAGTAAGAAGAGTCAGTCCTCTTGTACTTATGTCGGCATTGTGCCTTTTCTATTTAATTCCGATGCAATCTCTGTGTTTCATCGTCAATAAGAAGGTCACAGGGATACAGTAAACCTGAAGTGAAGCATCGGAATCTATAACTAGTGTCACAGGAATGGTTCAACACATAGTCAGTATGAACAGTCAGTCCTCTTGTCCTTAAGTCGGCATTGTGCCTTTTGTATTTAATTCCGATGCAATTTCTGTGTTTCATCTTCAATAAGAAGGTCCAAGGGATACAGTAAACCAGAAGTGCAGCATCGGACTCTATAACTAGTGTCACAGAAATGGTTCAAAACGTAGACAGTAGGAAGAGTCAGTCATCTTGTCCTTAAGTCGGCATTGTGCCTTTTGTATTTAATTACGATGCAATTTCTGTGTTTCATCGGCAATAAAGTCAGAGGGATACAGTAAACCTGAAGTGAAGCATAGGAATCTATAACTAGTGTCACAGGAATGGTTCAAATCATAGACAGTAAGAAGAGTCAGTCTTCTTGTACTTAAGTCGGCATTGTGCCTTTTCTATTTAATTCCGATGCAATTTCTGTGTTTCATAGTCAATAAGAAGGTCAGAGGGATACAGTAAACCTGAAGTGAAGCATCGGAATCTATAACTAGTGTCACAGGAATGGTTCAAAACATAGTCAGTAAGAAGAGTCAGTCTTCTTGTACTTAAGTCGGCATTGTGCCTTTTGTATTTAATTCCGATGCAATTTCTGTGTGTCATCGTCAATAAGAAGGTCAGAGGGATACAGTAAACCTGAAGTGAAGCATCGGAATCTATAACTAGTGTCACAGGAATGGTTGAAACATAGACAGTAAGAAGAGTCTGTCTTCTTGTACTTAAGTCGGCATTGTGCCTTATGTATTTAATTCCGATGCAATTTCCGTGTTTCATCGTCAACAAGAAGGTCCAAGGGATACAGTAAACATGAAGTGAAGTATCGGAATCTATAAGTAGTGTCACAGGAATGGTTCAAATCATAGTCAGTAAGAATAGTCAGTCTTCTTGTCCTTAAGTCGGCATTGTGCCTTTTTTATTTAATTCCGATGCAATTTCTGTGTTTCATCGCCAACAAGAAGGTCCAAGTGATACAGTAAACCTGCAGTGGAGCATCGGAATCTATAACTAGTGTCACAGGAATGGTTCAAAACATAGACAGTAAGAAGAGTCAGTCTTCTTGTCCTTAAGTTGGCATTGTGCCTTTTGTATTTAATTCCGATCCAATTTCTGTGATTCTTCGTCAATAAGAAGTTCCAAGGGATACAGTAAACCTGAAGTGAAGCATCGGACTCTATAACTAGTGTCACAGAATTGGTTCAAAACATAGACAGTAAGAAGAGTCAGTCTTCTTGTACTTATGTCGGCATTGTGCCTTTTCTATTTAATTCCGATGCAATCTCTATGTTTCATCGTCAATAAGAAGGTCACAGGGATACAGTAAACCTGAAGTGAAGCATCGGAATCTATAACTAGTGTCACAGGAATGGTTCAAAACATAGTCAGTAAGAAGAGTCAGTCTTCTTGTACTTAAGTCGGCATTGTGCCTTTTGTATTTAATTCCGATGCAATTTCTGTGTTTCATCGTCAAAAAGAACTTCCAAGGTATACAGTAAAGCTGAAGTGTAGCATCGGAATCCATAACTAGTGTCACAGGAATGGTTCAAAACATAGACAGTAAGAAGAGTCAGTCTTCGTGTACTAAAGTTGGCAATTTGCCTTTTCTATTTAATTCCGATGCAATTTCTGTGTTTCATCGTCAATAAGAAGGTCCAAGGGATACAGTGAACCTGGAGTGAAGCATCGGAATCCATAACTAGTGTCCATGGAATGGGTCAAAACATAGACAGTAAGAAGGGTCAGTCTTCTTGTACTTAAGTCGGCATTATACCTTTTGTATTTAATTCCGATGCAATTTCTGTGTTTCATCGTCAATAAGAAGGTCAACGGGATACAGTAAACCTGAAGTGAAGCATCGGAATCCACAACTAGTGTCACAGGAATGGTTCAAAACATAGACAGTAGGAAGAATCAGCCTTCTTGTAGTTATGTCGGCATTGTCACTTATGTATTTAATTCCGATGCATTATCTGTGTTTCATCGTCAATAAGAGGGTCCAAGGTATACAGTAAACCTGAAGTAAAGCATCGGAATGTATAACTAGTGTCACAGGAATGGGTCAAAACATAGTCAGTAAGAAGAGTCAGTCTTCTTGTACTTAAGTCGGCATTGTGCCTTTTCTATTTATTTCCGATGCAATTTCTGAGTTTCATCGTCAATAAGAAGGTCAGAGGGATACAGTAAACCTGAAGTGAAGCATCGGAATCTATAACTAGTGTCACAGGAATGGTTCAAAACATAGTCAGTAAGAAGAGTCAGTCTTCTTGTATTTAAGTCGGCATTGTGCCTTTTGTTTTTAATTCCGATGCAATTTCTGTGTTTCATCGTCAATAAGAAGGTCAGAGGGATACAGTAAACCTGAAGTGAAGAATCGGAATCTATAACTAGTGTCACCGGAATGGTTCAAAACATAGACAGTAAGAAGAGTCAGTCTTCTTGTACTTATGTCGGCATTGTGCCTTTTCTATGTAATTCCGATGCAATCTCTGTGTTTCATCGTCAATAAGAAGGTCACAGGGATACAGTAAACCTGAAGTGAAGCATCGGAATCTATAACTAGTGTCACAGGAATGGTTCAACACATAGTCAGTATGAACAGTCAGACTTCTTGTCCTAAAGGCGGCATTGTGCCTTTTGTATTTAATTCCCATGCAATTTCTGTGTTTCATCGTCAATAAGAACTTCCAAGGTATACAGTAAACCTGAAGTGTAGCATCGGAATCTATAACTAGTGTCACAGGAATGGTTCAAACTAAGTCAGTAAGACGAGTCAGTCTTCTTGTCCTTAAGTCGGCATTGTGCCTTTTGTATTTAATTTCGATGCAATTTCTGTGTTTCATCGTCAATAAGAAGGTCCAGGGGATACAGTAAACCTGGAGTGTAGCATCGGGATCCATAACTAGTGTCACAGGAATGGTTCAAAACATAGACAGTAAGAAGAGTCAGTCTTCGTGTACTAAAGTTGGCAATTGGCCTTTTGTATTTAATTCCGATGCAATTTCTGTGTTTCATCGTCAATAAAAAGGTCCAAGGGATACTGTAAACATGAAGTGAAGCATCGGAATCAATAACTAGTGTCGCAGGAATGGTTCAAAACATAATTAGTAAGGAGAGTCTGTCTTCTTGTACTTAAGTCGGCATTGTGCCAGTTCTACTTAATTCCGATGCAATTTCTGTGTTTTATCGTCAATAACAAGGTCCAAGGGATACGGTGAACCTGGAGTGAAGCATCGGAATCCATAACTAGTGTCAATGGAATGGGTCAAAACATAGACAGTAAGAAGAGTCAGTCTTCTTGTACTTACGTCGGCATTATACCTTTTGTATTTAATTCCGATGCAATTTCTGTGTTTCAACGTCAATAAGAAGGTGAGAGGGATACAGTAAACCTGAAGTGAAGCATCGGAATCTATTGCTAGTGTCACAGGAATGGTTCAAAACATAGACAGTAAGAAGAGTCAGTTTCCTTGTATTTAAGTCGGCATTGAGCCTTTTGTATTTAATTCCGATGGAATTTTTGTGTTTCATCGTCAATAAGAAGGTCCAAGGGATACAGTAAACCTGAAGTGCAGCATCGGACTCTATAACTAGTGTCACAGAAATGGTTCAAATCGTAGACAGTAGGAAGAGTCAGTCTTCTTGTACTTAAGTAGGCATTGTGCCTTTTGTTTTTAATTCCGATGCCATTTCTGTGTTTCATTCGCAATAAGAAGGTCCAAGGGAAACAGTAAACCTGATGTGAAGCATCGCAATCTATATCTAGTGTCACAGGAATGGTTCAAAACATAGTCAGTAAGAAGAGACAGTCTTCTTGTCCATAAGTCGCCATTGTGCCTTTTGTATTTCATTCCGAAGCAATTTCTGTGTTTCATCGGCAATAAGGTCACAGGGATTCAGTAAACCTGAAGTGAAGCATCGGAATCTATAACTAGTGTCACAGGAATGGTTCAAAACGTAGACTGTAGGATGAGTCAGTTTTCTTGTACTTAAGTCGGCATTGTGCCTTTTGTATTTAATTCCCATGCAATTTCTGTGTTCCACCGTCAATAAGAAGGACAGTGGGATACAGTAAACCTGAAGTGAAGCATCGGTTTCTACAACTAGTGTCACAGGAATGGTTCAAACATAGACAGTAAGAAGAGTCAGTTTTCTTGTACTTAAGTCGGCATTGTGCCTTTTGTATTTAATTCCGATGCAATTTCTGTGTTTCATCGTCAATAAGAAGGTAAAAGTGATACAGTAAACATGGAGTGAAGCATCGGAATCCACAACTAGTGCCACAGGAATGGTTCAAAACATAGACAGTAAGAAGAGTCAGTCTTCTTGTACTTATGTCGGCATTGTGCCTTTTCTATTTAATTCCGATGCAATCTCTGTGTTTCATCGTCAATAAGAAGGTCACAGGGATACAGTAAACCTGAAGTGAAGCATCGGAATCTATAACTAGTGTCACAGGAATGGTTCAACACATAGTCAGTATGAACAGTCAGTCCTCTTGTCCTTAAGTCGGCATTGTGCCTTTTGTATTTAATTCCGATGCAATTTCTGTGTTTCATCTTCAATAAGAAGGTCCAAGGGATACAGTAAACCTGAAGTGCAGCATCGGACTCTATAACTAGTGTCACAGAAATGGTTCAAAACGTAGACAGTAGGAAGAGTCAGTCATCTTGTCCTTAAGTCGGCATTGTGCCTTTTGTATTTAATTACGATGCAATTTCTGTGTTTCATCGGCAATAAAGTCAGAGGGATACAGTAAACCTGAAGTGAAGCATCGGAATCTATAACTAGTGTCACAGGAATGGTTCAAATCATAGACAGTAAGAAGAGTCAGTCTTCTTGTACTTAAGTCGGCATTGTGCCTTTTTCTATTTAATTCCGATGCAATTTCTGTGTTTCATAGTCAATAAGAAGGTCAGAGGGATACAGTAAACCTGAAGTGAAGCATCGGAATCTATAACTAGTGTCACAGGAATGGTTCAAAACATAGTCAGTAAGAAGAGTCAGTCTTCTTGTACTTAAGTCGGCATTGTGCCTTTTGTATTTAATTCCGATGCAATTTCTGTGTTTCATCGTCAATAAGAAGGTCAGAGGGATACAGTAAACCTGAAGTGAAGCATCGGAATCTATAACTAGTGTCACAGGAATGGTTGAAACATAGACAGTAAGAAGAGTCTGTCTTCTTGTACTTAAGTCGGCATTGTGCCTTATGTATTTAATTCCGATGCAATTTCCGTGTTTCATCGTCAACAAGAAGGTCCAAGGGATACAGTAAACATGAAGTGAAGTATCGGAATCTATAACTAGTGTCACAGGAATGGTTCAAATCATAGTCAGTAAGAATAGTCAGTCTTCTTGTCCTTAAGTCGGCATTGTGCCTTTTTTATTTAATTCCGTTGCAATTTCTGTGTTTCATTGCCAACAAGAAGGTCCAAGTGATACAGTAAACCTGCAGTGGAGCATCGGAATCTATAACTAGTGTCACAGGAATGGTTCAAAACATAGACAGTAAGAAGAGTCGGTCTTCTTGTCCTTAAGTTGGCATTGTGCCTTTTGTATTTAATTCCGATCCAATTTCTGTGATTCTTCGTCAATAAGAAGTTCCAAGGGATTCAGTAAACCTGAAGTGAAGCATCGGACTCTATAACTAGTGTCACAGAATTGGTTCAAAACATAGACAGTAAGAAGAGTCAGTCTTCTTGTACTTATGTCGGCATTGTACCTTTTCTATTTAATTCCGATGCAATCTCTATGTTTCATCGTCAATAAGAAGGTCACAGGGATACAGTAAACCTGAAGTGAAGCATCGGAATCTATAACTAGTGTCACAGGAATGGTTCAAAACATAGTCAGTAAGAAGAGTCAGTCTTCTTGTACTTAAGTCGGCATTGTGCCTTTTGTATTTAATGCCGATGCAATTTCTGTGTTTCATCGTCAATAAGAAGGTCAGAGGGATACAGTAAACCTGAAGAGAAGCATCGGAATCTATAACTAGTGTCACAGGAATGGTTCAAAACATAGTCAGTAAGAAGAGTCAGTCTTCTTGTACTTAAGTCGGCATTGTGCCTTTCATATTCAGTTTCGATGCAATTTCTGTGTTTCATCGTCAATAAGAAGGTCCAAGGAATACAGTAAACCTGAAGTGAAGCATCGGAATCTATAACTAGTGTCACTGGAATGGTTCAAAATATAGACAGTAAGAAGAGTCAGTCTTCTTGTCCTTAAGTTGGCATTGTGCCTTTTGTATTTAATTCCGATCCAATTTCTGTGATTCTTCGTCAATAAGAAGTTCCAAGGGATACAGTAAACCTGAAGTGAAGCATCGGACTCTATAACTAGTGTCACAGAATTGGTTCAAAACATAGACAGTAAGAAGAGTCAGTCTTCTTGTACTTATGTCGGCATTGTGCCTTTTCTATTTAATTCCGATGCAATCTCTATGTTTCATCGTCAATAAGAAGGTCACAGGGATACAGTAAACCTGAAGTGAAGCATCGGAATCTATAACTAGTGTCACAGGAATGGTTCAACACATAGTCAGTGTGAACAGTCAGTCTTCTTGTCCTTAAGTCGGCATTGTGCCTTTTGTATTTAATTCCGATGGAATTTCTGTGTTTCATCGTCAATAAGAAGGTCCAAGGGATACAGTGAACCTGAAGTGCAGCATCGGACTCTATAACTAGTGGCACAGAAATGGTTCAAAACGTAGACAGTAGGAAGAGTCAGTCTTCTTGTACTTAAGTAGGCATTGTGCCTTTTGTTTTTAATTCCGATGCAATTTCTGTGTTTCATTCGCAATAAGAAGGTCCAAGGGAAACAGTAAACCTGATGTGAAGCATCGCAATCTATAACTAGTGTCACAGGAATGGTTCAAAACATAGTCAGTAAGAAAAGACAGTCTTCTTGTCCTTAAGTCGCCATTGTGCCTTTTGTATTTCATTCCGAAGCAATTTCTGTGTTTCATCGGCAATAAGGTCACAGGGATTCAGTAAACCTGAAGTGAAGCATCGGAATCTATAACTAGTGTCACAGGAATGGTTCAAAACATAGACAGTAGGATGAGTCAGTTTTCTTGTACTTAAGTCGGCATTGTGCCTTTTGTATTTAATTGCCATGCAATTTCTGTGTTTCACCGTCAATAAGAAGGACAGTGGGATGCAGTAAACCTGAAGTGAAGCATCGGAATCTATAACTAGTGTCACAGGAATGGTTCAAACATAGACAGTAAGAAGAGTCAGTTTTCTTGTACTTAAGTCGGCATTGTGCCTTTTGTATTTAATTCCGATGCAATTTCTGTGTTTCATCGTCAATAAGAAGGTAAAAGGGATACAGTAAACCTGGAGTGAAGCATCGAAATCTACAACTAGTGCCACAGGAATGGTTCAAAACATAGACAGTAAGAAGAGTCAGTCTTCTTGTACTTATGTCGGCATTGTGCCTTTTCTATTTAATTCCGATGCAATCTCTGTGTTTCATCGTCAATAAGAAGGTCACAGGGATACAGTAAACCTGAAGTGAAGCATCGGAATCTATAACTAGTGTCACAGGAATGGTTCAACACATAGTCAGTATGAACAGTCAGTCCTCTTGTCCTTAAGTCGGCATTGTGCCTTTTGTATTTAATTCCGATGCAATTTCTGTGATTCATCTTCAATAATAAGGTCCAAGGGATACAGTAAACCTGAAGTGCAGCATCGGACTCTATAACTAGTGTCACAGAAATGGTTCAAAACGTAGACAGTAGGAAGGGTCAGTCTTCTTGTACTTATGTCGGCATTGTGCCTTTTGTATTTAATTCCCATGCAATTTCTGTGTTTCATCGTCAAAAAGAACTTCCAAGGTATACAGTAAAGCTGAAGTGTAGCATCGGAATCTATAACTAGTGTCACAGGAATGGTTCAAAAGATAGACAGTAAGAAGAGTCAGTCTTCGTGTACTAAAGTTGGCAATTTGCCTTTTCTCTTTAATTCCGATGCAATTTCTGTGTTTCATCGTCAACAAAAAGGTCCAAGGGATACTGTAAACATGAAGTGAAGCATCGGAATCTATAACTAGTGTCACAGGAATGGTTCAAAACATAGTCAGTAAGAAGAGTCGGTCTTCTTGTACTTAAGTCGGCATTGTGCCTTTTCTACTTAATTCCGATGCAATTTCTGTGTTTCATCGTCAATAACAAGGTCCAAGGGATACAGTGAACCTGGAGTGAAGCATCGGAATCCATAACTAGTGTCAATGGAATGGGTCAAAACATAGACAGCAAGAAGAGTCAGTCTTCTTGTACTTAAGTCCTCATTATAACTTTGGTATTTAATTCCGATGCAATTTCTGTGTTTCATCGTCAATAAGAAGGTCAAAGGGATACAGTAAACCTGAAGTGAAGCATCGGAATCTATAACTAGTGTCACAGGAATTCTTCAAGCATAGTCAGTAAGAAGAGTCAGTCTTCTTGTACTTAAGTCGGCATTGTGCCTTTCGTATTTAATTCCGTTGCAATTTCTGTGTTACACCGTCAATAAGAAGATCAGAGGGATACAGTAATCTTGAAGTGAAGCATCGGAATCTATAACCAGTGTCACAGGAATGGTTCAAACATTGACAGTAAGAAGAGTCAGTCTTTGGGTACTTATGTCGGCATTGTCCCTTTTTTATTTAATTCCGATGCAATTTCCGTGTTTCATCGTTAATAAGAAGGTCAGAGAAATACAGTAAACCTGAAGTGAAGCATCGGAATCTATAACTAGTGTCACAGGAATGGTTCAAGGCATAGTCAGTAAGAAGAGTCAGTCTTCGGGTACTTAAGTCGGCATTGTCCCTTTTATATTTAATTCCGATGCAATTTCTGTGTTTCATCGGCAATAAAGTCAGAGGGATACAGTAAACCTGAAGTGAAGCATCGGAATCTATAACTAGTGTCACAGGAATGGTTCAAATCATAGACAGTAAGAAGAGTCAGTCTTCTTGTACTTAAGTCGGCATTGTGGCTCTTGTATTTAATTCCGATGCTATTTCTGTGTTTCATCGTCAATAAGAAGGTGCAAGGTATACAGTAAACCTGAAGTGAAGCATCGGAATCTATAACTAGTGTCACAGGAATGGTTGAAACATAGACAGTAAGAAGAGTCTGTCTTCGGGTACTTAAATCGGCATTGTGCCTTTTGTATTACATTCCGATGTTATTTCTGTGTTTCATCGTCAATAAGAATGTCCAAGGTATACAGTAAACCTGAAGTGAAGCATCGGAATCTATAACTAGTGTCACAGGAATGGTTCAAAACATAATCAGTAAGAAGAGTCAGTCTTCTTGTACTTAAGTCGGCATTGTGCCTTTTCTATTTAATTCCGATGCAATTTCTGTGTTTCTTCGTCAATAAGAAGGTCCAAGGGATGCAGTAAACCTGGAGTGAAGCATCGGAATCTATAACTAGTGTCACAGGAATAGTTCAAAACATAGACAGTCACTCTTCTTGTACTTAAGTCACATTGTGCCTTTTCGATTTAATTCCGATGCTATTTCTGTGTTTCATCGTCAATAAGAATGTTTAAGGTATACAGTAAACCTGACGTAAAGCGTCGGAATCTATAACTAGTGTTACAGCAATGGTTCAAACTATAATCACTAAGAGGACTCAGTCTTCTTGTACTTATGTCGGCATTGTGCCTTTTCTATTTAATTCCGATGCAATTTCTGTGTTTCATAGTCAATAAGAAGGTCAGAGGGATACAGTAAACCTGAAGCGAAGCATCGGAATATATAACTAGTGTCACAGGAATGGTTCAAAACATAGTCAGTAAGAAGAGTCAGTCTTCTTGTACTTAAGTCGGCATTGTGCCTTTTCTATTTATTTCCGATGCAATTTCTGAGTTTCATCGTCAATAAGAAGGTCAGAGGGATACAGTAAACCTGAAGTGAAGCATCGGAATCTATAACTAGTGTCACAGGAATGGTTCAAAACATAGTCAGTAAGAAGAGTCAGTCTTCTTGTACTTAAGTCGGCATTGTGCCTTTTGTATTTAATTCCGATGCAATTTCTGTGTTTCATCGTCAATAAGAAGGTCAGAGGGATACAGTAAACCTGAAGTGAAGCATCGGAATCTATAACTAGTGTCACAGGAATGGTTCAAAACATAGACAGTAGGATGAGTCAGTTTTCTTGTACTTAAGTCGGCATTGTGCCTTTTGTATTTAATTCCCATGCAATTTCTGTGATTCATTGTCAATAAGAAGGTCAGAGGGATACATTAAACCTGAAGTGAAGCATCGGAATCCAAAACTAGTGTCACAGGAATGGTTCAAATCATAGACAGTAGGAAGAGTCAGTCTTCTTGTACTTAAGTCGGCATTGTGCCTTTTGTATTTAATTCCGATGCAATTTCTGTGTTTCATCGTCAATAAGAACTTCCAAGGTATACAGTAAACCTGAAGTGTAGCATCGGAATCTATAACTAGTGTCACAGGAATGGTTCAAAACTAAGTCAGTAAGACGAGTCAGTCTTCTTGCCCTTAAGTCGGCATTGTGCCTTTTGTATTTAATTTTGATGCAATTTCTGTGTTTCATGGTCAATAAGAAGGTCCAGGGGATATAGTAAACCTGGAGTGTAGCATCGGGATCCATAACTAGTGTCACAGGAATGGTTCAAAACATAGACAGTAAGAAGAGTCAGTCTTCGTGTACTAAAGTTGACAATTGGCCTTTTGTATTTAATTCCGATGCAATTTCTGTGTTTCATCGTCAATAAAAAGGTCCAAGGGATACTGTAAACATGAAGTGAAGCATGGGAATCTATAACTAGTGTCACAGGAATGGTTCAAAACATAGTTAGTAAGAAGAGTCGGTCTTCTTGTACTTAAGTCGGCATTATACCTTTTGTATTTAATTCCGATGCAATTTCTGTGTTTCATCGTCAATAAGAAGGTCAACGGGATACAGTAAACCTGAAGTGAAGCATCGGAATCCACAACTAGTGTCACAGGAATGGTTCAAAACATAGACAGTAGGAAGAATCTGCCTTCTTGTAGTTATGTCGGCAGTGTCCCTTATGTATTTAATTCCGATGCATTTTCTGTGTTTCATCGTCAATAAGAAGGTCCAAGGTATACAGTAAACCTGAAGTAAAGCATCGGAATGTATAACTAGTGTCACAGGAATGGTTCAAAACATAGTCAGTAAGAAGAGTCAGTCTTCTTGTACTTAAGTCGGCATTGTGCCTTTTCTATTTATTTCCGATGCAATTTCTGAGTTTCATCGTCAATAAGAAGGTCAGAGGGATACAGTAAACCTGAAGTGAAGCATCGGAATCTATAACTAGTGTCACAGGAATGGTTCAAAACATAGTCAGTAAGAAGAGTCAGTCTTCTTGTACTTAAGTCGGCATTGTGCCTTTTGTATTTAATTCCGATGCAATTTCTGTGTTTCATCGTCAATAAGAAGGTCAGAGGGATACAGTAAACCTGAAGTGAAGCATCGGAATCTATAACTAGTGTCACAGGAATGGTTGAAACATAGACAGTTAGAAGAGTCTGTCTTCTTGTACTTAAGTCGGCATTGTGCCTTTTGTATTTAATTCCGATGCCATTTCCGTGTTTCATCGTCAATAACAAGGTCCAAGGGATACAGTAAACATGAAGTGAAGCATCGGAATCTATAACTAGTGTCACAGGAATGGTTCAAAACATAGTCAGTAAGAATAGTCAGTCTTCTTGTCCTTAAGTCGGCATTGTGCCTTTTTTATTTAATTCCGATGCAATTTCTGTGTTTCATCGCCAACAAGAAGATCCAAGGGATACAGTAAACCTGCAGTGGAGCATCGGAATCTATAACTAGTGTCACAGTAATGGTTCAAAACATTGACACTAAGAAGAGTCAGTCTTCTTGTATTTAAGTCGGCAGTGTGCCTTTTGTATTTAGTTTCGAAGCAATTTCTGTGTTTCATCGTCAATAAGAAGGTCCAAGGAATACAGTAATCCTGAAGTGAAGCATCGGAATCTACAACTAGTGTCACCGGAAAGGTTCAAAACATAGACAGTAGGATGAGTCAGTTTTCTTGTACTTAAGTCGGCATTGTGCCTTTTGTATTTAATTCCCATGCAATTTCTGTGTTTCATTGTCAATAAGAAGTCAGAGGGATACAGTAAACCTGAAGTGAAGCATCGGAATCCAAAACTAGTGTCACAGGAATGGTTCAAAACATAGACAGTAGGAAGAGTCAGTCTTCTTGTACTTAAGTCGGCATTGTGCCTTTTGTATTTAATTCCGATACAATTTCTGTGTTTCATCGTCAATAAGAACTTCCAAGGTATACATTAAACCTGAAGTGTAGCATCGGAATCTATAACTAGTGTCACAGGAATGGTTCAAAACTAAGTCAGTAAGACGAGTCAGTCTTCTTGCCCTTAAGTCGGCATTGTGCCTTTTGTATTTAATTTCGATGCAATTTCTGTGTTTCATGGTCAATAAGAAGGTCCAGGGGATACAGTAAACCTGGAGTGTAGCATCGGGATCCATAACTAGTGTCACAGGAATGGTTCAAAACATAGACAGTAAGAAGAGTCAGTCTTCGTGTACTAAAGTTGGCAATTGGCCTTTTGTATTTAATTCCGATGCAATTTCTGTGTTTCATCGTCAATAAAAAGGTCCAAGGGATACTGTAAACATGAAGTGAAGCATGGGAATCTATAACTAGTGTCACAGGAATGGTTCAAAACATAGTTAGTAAGAAGAGTCGGTCTTCTTTTACTTAAGTCGCCATTGTGCCTTTTGTATTTCATTCCGAAGCAATTTCTGTGTTTCATCGGAAATAAGGTCAGAGGGATACAGTAAACCTGAAGTGAAGCATCGGAATCTATAACTATTGTCACAGGAATGGTTCAAAACATAGACAGTAAGATGAGTCAGCTTTCTTGTACTTAAGTCGGCATTGTGCCTTTTGTATTTAATTCCCATGCAATTTCTGTGTTTCATCGTCAAAAAGAACTTCCAAGGTATACAGTAAAGCTGAAGTGTAGCATCGGAATCCATAACAAGTGTCACAGGAATGGTTCAAAACATAGACAGTAAGAAGAGTCAGTCTTCGTATACTAAAGTTGGCAATTTGCCTTTTCTATTTAATTCCAATGAAATTTCTGTGTTTCATCGTCAATAAGAAGGTCCAAGGGATACAGTGAACCTGGAGTGAAGCATCGGAATCCATAACTAGTGTCCATGGAATGGGTCAAAACATAGACAGTAAGAAGGGTCAGTCTTCTTGTACTTAAGTCGGCATTATACCTTTTGTATTTAATTCCGATGCAATTTCTGTGTTTCATCGTCAATAAGAAGGTCAACGGGATACAGTAAACCTGAAGTGAAGCATCGGAATCCACAACTAGTGTCACAGGAATGGTTCAAAACATAGACAGTAGGAAGAATCAGCCTTCTTGTAGTTATGTCGGCATTGTGCCTTATGTATTTAATTCCGATGCATTTTCTGTGTTTCATCGTCAATAAGAAGGTCCAAGGTATACAGTAAACCTGAAGTAAAGCATCGGAATGTATAACTAGTGTCACAGGAAATCTTCAAACATAGTCAGTAAGAAGAGTCAGTCTTCTTGTACTTAAGTCGGCATTGTGCCTTTCGTATTTACTTCCGATGCCATTTCTGTGTTTCACCGTCAATAAGAAGGTCAGAGGGATACAGTAATCCTGAAGTGAAGCATCGGAATCTATAACCAGTGTCACAGGAATGGTTCAAACATTGACAGTAAGAAGAGTCAGTCTTCGGGTACTTAAGTCGGCATTGTCCCATTTGTATTTAATTCCGATGCAATTTCCGTGTTTCATCGTTAATAAGATGGTCAGAGGGATACAGTAAACCTGAAGTGAAGCATCGGAATCTATAACTAGTGTCACAGGAATGGTTCAAGGCATAGTCAGTAAGAAGAGTCAGTCTTTGGGTACTTAAGTCGGCATTGTCCCTTTTATATTTAATTCCGATGCAATTTCTGTGT
Source organism: Schistocerca serialis cubense (assembly GCF_023864345.2). Taxonomy (NCBI): domain Eukaryota; kingdom Metazoa; phylum Arthropoda; class Insecta; order Orthoptera; family Acrididae; genus Schistocerca; species Schistocerca serialis. The sequence continues at coordinate 544,047,709 of NC_064646.1, read as the reverse complement.
TTTATCGTCAATAAGAAGTTCCAAGGGATACAGTAAAACTGAAGTGAAGCATCGGACTCTATAACTAGTGTCACAGAATTGGTTCAAAACATAGACAGTAGGAAGAGTCAGTCTTCTTGTCTTTAAGTCGGCATTGTGCCTTTTGTATTTACTTACGATGCAATTTCTGTGTTTCATCGGCAATAAAGTCAGAGGGATACAGTAAACCTGAAGTGAAGCATTGGAATCTATAACTAGTGTCACAGGAATGGTTCAAATCATAGACAGTAAGAAGAGTCAGTCTTCTTGTACTTAAGTCGGCATTGTGGCTCTTGTATTTAATTCCGATGTTATTTCTGTGTTTCATCGTCAATATGAAGGTCCACGGTATACAGTAAACCTGAAGTGAAGCATCGGAATCTATAACTAGTGTCACAGGAATGGTTCAAAGCATAGTCGGTAAGAAGAGTCAGTCTTCTTGTACTTAAGTCGGCATTGTGCCTTTTCAATTTATTTCCGATGCAATTTCTGTGTTTCATCGTCAATAAGAAGGTCAGAGGGATACAGTAAACCTGAAGTGAAGCATCGGAATCTATAACTAGTGTCACAGGAATGGTTCAAAACATAGTTAGTAAGAAGAGTCAGGCTTCTTGTACTTAAGTCGGCATTGTGCCTTTTGTATTTAATTCCGATGCAATTTCTGTGTTTCATCGTCAATAAGAAGGTCAGAGGGATACAGTAAACCTGAAGTGAAACATCGGAATCTATAACTAGTGTCACAGGAATGGTTGAAACATAGACAGTAAGAAGAGTCTGTCTTCTTGTACTTAAGTCGGCATTGTGCCTTTTGTATTTAATTCCGATGCAATTTCCGTGTTTCACGTCAATAAGAAGGTCCAAGGGATACAGTAAACATTAAGTGAAGCATCGGCATCTATAACTAGTGTCACAGGAATGATTCAAAACATAGTCAGTAAGAAGAGTCAGTCTTCTTGTCCTTAAGTCGGCATTGTGCTTTTTTATTTAATTCCGATGCAATTTCTGTGTTTCATCGCCAACAAGAAGGTCCAAGGGATACAGTAAACGTGCAGTGGAGCATCGGAATCTATAACTAGTGTCACAGTAATGGTTCAAAACATTGACAGTAAGAAGAGTCAGTCTTCTTGTATTTAAGTCGGCATTGTGCCTTTTGTATTTAGTTTCGATGCAATTTCTGTGTTTCATCGTCAATAAGAAGGTCCAAGGAATACAGTAAACCTGAAGTGAAGCATCGGAATCTATAACTAGTGTCACTGGAATGGTTCAAAATATAGACAGTAAGAAGAGTCAGTCTTCTTGTAGTTAAGTCGGCATTGTGCCTTGTGTATTTAATTCCGATGCAATTCCGGTGATTCATCGTCAATAAGAAGGTCCAAGGTATACAGTAAACCTGAAGTGAAGCATCGGACTCTATAACTAGTGTCAAAGAATTGGTTCAAAACATAGACAGTAGGAAGAGTCATTCCTCTTGTACTTAAGTCGGCATTGTGCCTTTTGTATTTAATTCCGATGCAATTTCTGTGTTTCATCGTCAATAATAAGGTCCAAGGGAGACAGTAAACCTGAAGTGAAGCATCGGAATCTATAACTAGTGTCACAGGAATGGTTCGAATCATAGACAGTAAGAAGAGTCAGTCGTCTTGTACTTAAGTCGGCATTGTGGCTTTTGTATTTAATTACATTGCAATTTCTGTGTTTCATCGTCAATAAGAAGGTCAGAGGGATACAGTAAACCTGAAGTGAAGCATCGGAATCTATAACTAGTGACACCGGAATGGTTCAAAGCATAGTCAGTAAGAAGAGTCAGTCTTCTTGTACATAAGTCGGCATTGTGCCTTTTCTATCTAATTCCGATGCAATTTCAGTGTTTCATCGTCAATAAGAAGGTCAGAGGGACACAGTACACCTGAAGTGAAGCATCGGAATCTATAACTAGTGTCACAGGAATAGTTCAAAGCATAGTCAGTAAGAAGAGTCAGTCTTCTTGTACTTAAGTCGGCATTGTGCCTTTTTGTATTTAATTCCGATGCAATTTCTATGTTTCATCGTCAATAAGAATGTCCAAGGGATACAGTAAAAATGAAGTGAAGCATCGGAATCTATAACTAGTGTCACAGGAATGGTTCAAACTATAATCACTAAGAAGAGTCAGTCTACTTGTACTTTAGTCGGCATTGTGCTTTTTCTATTTAATTCCGAACGAATTTCTGTGTTTCATCGTCAATAAGAAGGTCCAAGGGATATAGTAAACCTGGAGTGAAGCATCGGAATCTATAACTAGTGTCACAGGAATGGTTCATAACATAGACAGTAAGAAGAGTCAGTCTTCTTGTACTTAAGTCGGCATTGTGCCTTTTATATTTAATTTCGATGCAATTTCTGTGTTTCATCGTCAATAAGAATGTCCAAGGGATACAGTAAATATGAAGTGAAGCATCGGAATCTATAACTAGTGTCACAGGAATGGTTCAAATCATTGTCAGTAAGAAGATTCGGTCTTCATTTACTTAAGTCGGCATTGTGCCTTTTGTATATAATTCCGATGCAATTTCTGTGTTTCATCCTCTATAAGAACGTCCAAGGGATACAGTAAACCTGCAGTGAAGCATCGGAATCTACAACTAGTGCCACAGGAATGGTTCAAAACATAGACAGTAAGATGAGTCAGTCTTCTTGTACTTAAGTCGGCATTGAGCCTTTTCTATTTAATTCCGATGCAATCTCTGTGTTTCATCGTCAATAAGAAGGTCACAGGGATACAGTAAACCTGAAGTGAAGCATCGGAATCTACAACAAGTGCCACAGGAATGGTTCAAAACATAGACAGTAAGAAGAGTCAGTGTTCTTGTACTTAAGTCGGCATTGTGCCTTTTCTATTTAATTCCGATGCAATCCCTGTGTTTCATCGTCAATAAGAAGGTCACGGGGATACAGTAAACCTGAAGTGAAGCATCGGAATCTATAACTAGTGTCACAGGAATGGTTCAAAGCCGAGTCAGTAAGAAGGGTCAGTCTTCTTGTTCTTAAGTCGGCATTGTGCCTTTTGCATTTAATTCCGATGCAATTTCTGTGTTTCATCGTCAATAAGAAGGTCAGAGGGATACACTAAACCTGAAGTGAAGCATCGGAATCCACAACTAGTGTCACAGGAATGGTTCAAAACATTGACAGTAGGAAGAATCAGCCTGCTTGTACTTATGTCGGCATCGTGCCTTTTGTATTTAATTCCGATGCATTTTCTGTGTTTCATCGTCAATAAGAAGGTCCAAGGTATACAGTAAACTTGAAGTAAAGCATCGGAATCTATAACTAGTGTCACAGGAATGGTTCAAACATAGTCATTAAGAAGAGTCAGTCTTCTTGTACTTAAGTCGGCATTGTGCCTTTCGTTTTTAATTCCGATGCCTTTTTCTGTGTTTCACCGTCAATAAGAAGGTCAGAGGGATACAGTAAACCTGAAGTGAAGCATTGGAATCTATAACTAGTGTCACAGGAATGGTTCAAACATTGACAGTAAGAAGAGTCAGTCTTCGGGTACTTAAGTCGGCATTGTCCCTTTTGTATTTAATTCCGATGCACTTTCAGTGTTTCATCGTCAATAAGAAGGTCAGAGGGATACAGTAAACCTGAAGTGAAGCATCGGAATCTATAACTAGTGTCACAGGAATGGTTCAAGGCATAGTCAGTAAGAAGAGTCAGTCTTCGGGTACTTAAGTCGGCATTGTTCCTTTTGTACTTAATTCCGATGAGATTTCTTTGTTTCATCGTCAATAAGAAGGTCCGAGGAATTCAGTAAACCTGAAGTGAAGCATCGGAATCTATAACTAGTGTCACTGGAATGGTTCAAAATATAGACAGTAAGAAGAGTCAGTCTTCTTGTCCTTAAGTTGGCATTGTGCCTTTTGTATTTAATTCCGATCCAATATCTGTGATTCTTCGTCAATAAGAAGTTCCAAGGGATACAGTAAACCTGAAGTGAAGCATCGGACTCTATAACTAGTGTCACAGAATTGGTTCAAAACATAGACAGTAGGAAGAGTCATTCCTCTTGTACTTAAGTCGGCATTGTGCCTTTTGTATTTAATTCCGATGCAATTTCTGTGTTTCATCGTCAATATGAAGGTCCAAGGGAGACAGTAAACCTGAAGTGAACCATCGGAATCTATAACTAGTGTCACAGGAATGGTTCGAATCATAGACAGTAAGAAGAGTCAGTCTTCTTGTACTTAAGTCGGCATTGTGGCTTTTGTATTTAATTACGATGCAATTTCTGTGTTTCATCGTCAATAAGAAGGTCAGAGGGATACAGTAAACCTGAAGTGAAGCATCGGAATCTATAACTAGTGTCACCGGAATGGTTCAAAGCATAGTCAGTAAGAAGAGTCAGTCTTTTTGTACATAAGTCGGCATTGTGCCTTTTCTATTTAATTCCGATGCAATTTCAGTGTTTCATCGTCAATAAGAAGGTCAGAGGGACACAGTAAAGCTGAAGTGAAGCGTCGGAATATATAACTAGTGTCACAGGAATAGTTCAAAGCATAGTAGGTAAGAAGAGTCAGTCTGCTTCTACTTAAGTCTGCCTTGTGCCTTTTCTATTTAATTCCGATGCAATGTCTGTGTTTCATCGTCAATAAGAAGATCCAAGGGATACAGTAGACTTGGAGTGAAGCATCGGAATCTATAACTAGTGTCAATGGAATGGTTCAATTCATAGACAGTAAGAAGAGTCAGTCTTCTTGTACTTAAGTCGGCATTGTGCCTTTTTGTATTTAATTCCGATGCAATTTCTGTGTTTCATCGTCAATAAGAATGTCCAAGGGATACAGTAAAAATGAAGTGAAGCATCGGAATCTATAACTAGTGTCACAGGAATGGTTCAAACTATAATCACTAAGAAGAGTCAGTCTACTTGTACTTTAGTCGGCATTGTGCTTTTTCTATTTAATTCCGAACGAATTTCTGTATTTCATCGTCAATAAGAAGGTCCAAGGGATATAGTAAACCTGGAGTGAAGCATCGGAATCTATAACTAGTGTCACAGGAATGGTTCATAACATAGACAGTAAGAAGAGTCAGTCTTCTTGTACTTAAGTCGGCATTGTGCCTTTTATACTTAATTCCGATGCAATTTCTGTGTTTCATCGTCTATAAGAACGTCCAAGTGATACAGTAAACCTGCAGTGAGGCATCGGAATCTACAACTAGTGCCACAGGAATGGTTCAAAACATAGACAGTAAGATGAGTCAGTCTTCTTGTACTTAAGTCGGCATTGTGCCTTTTCTATTTAATTCCGATGCAATCTCTGTGTTTCATCGTCAATAAGCAGGTCACAGGGATACAGTAAACCTGAAGTGAAGCATCGGAATCTACAACTAGTGCCACAGGAATGGTTCAAAACATAGACAGTAAGAAGAGTCAGTGTTCTTGTACTTAAGTCAGCATTGTGCCTTTTCTATTTAATTCCGATGCAATCTCTGTGTTTCATCGTCAATAAGAAGGTCACGGGGATACAGTAAACCTGAAGTGAAGCATCGGAATCTATAACTAGTGTCACAGGAATGGTTCTAAACTAAGTCAGTAAGAAGAATCAGTCTTCTTGTCCTTAAGTCGGCATTGTGCCTTTTGTATTTAATTCCGAAGCAATTTCTGTGTTTCATCGTCAATAAGAAGGTCCAGGGGATACAGGAAACCTGGAGTATAGCATCGGGATCCATAACTAGTGTCACAGGAAAGGTTCAAAACATAGACAGTAAGAAGAGTCAGTCTTCGTGTACTAAAGTTGGCAATTTGCCTTTTGTATTTAATTCCGATGCAATTTCTGTGTTTCATCGTCAATAAAAAGGTCCAAGGGATACTGTAAAATTGAAGTGAAGCATCGAAATCTATAACTAGTGTCACAGGAATGGTTCAAAACATAGTCAGTAAGAAGAGTCGGTCTTCTTGTACTTAAGTCGGCATTGTGCCTTTTCCACTTAATTCCGATGCAATTTCTGTGTTTCATCGTCAATAACAAAGTCCAAGGGATACAATGAACCTGGAGTGAAGCATCGGAATCCATAACTAGTGTCAATGGAATGGGTCAAAACATAGACAGTAAGAAGAGTCAGTCTTCTTGTACTTAAGTCGGCATTATGCCTTTTGTATTTAATTCCGATGCAATTTCTTTGTTTCATCGTCAATAAGAAGGTCAGAGGGATACTGTAAACCTGAAGTGAAGCATCGGAATCTATTGCTAGTGTCACACGAATGGTTCAAAACAGAGTCAGTAAGAAGGGTCAGTCATCTTGTTCTTAAGTCGGCATTGTGCCTTTTGCATTTAATTCCGATGCAATTTCTGTGTTTCATCGTCAATAAGAAGGTCAGAGGGAAACACTAAACCTGAAGTGAAGCATCGGAATCCACAAATAGTGTCACAGGAATGGTTCAAAACATAGTCAGTAGGAAGAATCAGCCTGCTTGTACTTATGTCGGCATCGTGCCTTTTGTGTTTAATTCCGATGCATTTTCTGTGTTTCATCGTCAATAACAAGGTCCAAGGGATACAGTGAACCTGGAGTGAAGCATCGGAATCCATAACTAGTGTCAATGGAATGGGTCAAAACATAGACAGTAAGAAGAGTCAGTCTTCTTGTACTTAAGTCGGCATTATGCCTTTTGTATTTAATTCCGATGCAATTTCTTTGTTTCATCGTCAATAAGAAGGTCAGAGGGATACAGTAAACCTGAAGTGAAGCATTGGAATCTATAACTAGTGTCACAGGAATGGTTCAAACATTGACAGTAAGAAGAGTCAGTCTTCGGGTACTTAAGTCGGCATTGTCCCTTTTGTATTTAATTCCGATGTAATTTCAGTGTTTCATCGTCAATAAGAAGGTCAGAGGGATACAGTAAACCTGAAGTGAAGCATCGGAATCTATAACTAGTGTCACAGGAATGGTTTAAGACATAGTCAGTAAGAAGAGTCAGTCTTCGGGTACTTAAGTCGGCATTGTTCCTTTTGTACTTAATTCCGATGAAATTTCTTTGTTTCATCGTCAATAAGAAGGTCCAAGGAATTCAGTAAACCTGAAGTGAAGCATCGGAATCTATAACTAGTGTCACTGGAATGGTTCAAAATATAGACAGTAAGAAGAGTCAGTCTTCTTGTCCTTAAGTTGGCATTGTGCCTTTTGTATTTAATTCCGATCCAATTTCTGTGATTCTTCGTCAATAAGAAGTTCCAAGGGATACGGTAAACGTGAAGTGAAGCATCGGACTCTATAACTAGTGTCACAGAATTGGTTCAAAACATAGACAGTAGGAAGAGTCATTCCTCTTGTACTTAAGTCGGCATTGTGCCTTTTGTATTTAATTCCGATGTAATTTCTGTGTTTCATCGTCAATAAGAAGGTCCAAGGGAGACAGTAAACCTGAAGTGAAGCATCGGAATCTATAACTAGTGTCACAGGAATGGTTCGAATCATAGACAGTAAGAAGAGTCAGTCTTCTTGTACTTAAGTCGGCATTGTGGCTTTTGTATTTAATTACGATGCAATTTCTGTGTTTCATCGTCAATAAGAAGGTCAGAGGGATAAAGTAAACCTGAAGTGAAGCATCGGAATCTATAACTAGTGTCACCGGAATGGTTCAAAGCATAGTCAGTAAGAAGAGTCAGTCTTCTTGTACATAAGTCGGCATTGTGCCTTTTCTATTTAATTCCGATGCAATTTCAGTGTTTCATCGTCAATAAGAAGGTCAGAGGGACACAGTAAACCTGAAGTGAAGCATCGGAATATATAACTAGTGTCACAGGAATAGTTCAAAGCATAGTAGGTAAGAATAGTCAGTCTGCTTCTACTTAAGTCTGCCTTGTGCCTTTTCAATTTAATTCCGATGCAATTTCTGTGTTTCATCGTCAATAAGAAGATCCAAGGGATACAGTAGACTTGGAGTGAAGCATCGGAATCTATAACTAGTGTCAATGGAATGGTTCAATTCATAGGCAGTAAGAAGAGTCAGTCTTCTTGTACTTAAGTCGGCATTGTGCCTTTTTGTATTTAATTCCGATGCAATTTCTGTGTTTCATCGTCAATAAGAATGTCCAAGGGATACAGTAAAAATGAAGTGAAGCATCGGAATCTATAACTAGTGTCACAGGAATAGTTGAAACTATAATCACTAAGAAGAGTCAGTCTACTTGTACTTTAGTCGGCATTGTGCTTTTTCTATTTAATTCCGAACGAATTTCTGTGTTTCATCGTCAATAAGAAGGTCCAAGGGATATAGTAAACCTGGAGTGAAGCATCGGAATCTATAACTAGTGTCACAGGAATGGTTCATAACATAGACAGTAAGAAGAGTCAGTCTTCTTGTACTTAAGTCGGCATTGGCCTTTTATATTTGATTCCGATGCGATTTCTGTGTTTCATCGTCTATAAGAACGTCCAAGGGATACAGTAAACCTGCAGTGAAGCATCGGAATCTACAACTAGTGCCACAGGAATGGTTCAAAACATAGACAGTAAGATGAGTCAGTCTTCTTGTACTTAAGTCGGCATTGTGCCTTTTCTATTTAATTCCGATGCAATCTCTGTGTTTCATCGTCAATAAGAAGGTCACAGGGATAGAGTAAACCTGAAGTGAATCATCGGAATCTACAACTAGTGCCACAGGAATGGTTCAAAACATAGACAGTAAGAAGAGTCAGTGTTCTTGTACTTAAGTCCGCATTGTGCCTTTTCTATTTAATTCCGATGCAATCTCTGTGTTTCATCGTCAATAAGAAGGTCACGGGGATACAGTAAACGTGAAGTGAAGCATCGGAATCTATAACTAGTGTCACAGGAATGGTTCAAAACTAAGTCAGTATGAAGAATCAGTCTTCTTGTCCTTAAGTCGGCATTGTGCCTTTTGTATTTAATTCCGAAGCAATTTCTGTGTTTCATCGTCAATAAGAAGGTCCAGGGGATACAGTAAACTAGGAGTATAGCATCGGGATCCATAACTAGTGTCACAGGAATGGTTCAAAACATAGACAGAAAGAAGAGTCAGTCTTCGTGTACTAAAGTTGGCAATTTGCCTTTTGTATTTAATTCCGATGCAATTTCTGTGTTTCATCGTCAATAAAAAGGTCCAAGGGATACTGTAAACCTGAAGTGAAGCATCGAAATCTGTAACTAGTGTCACAGGAATGGTTCAAAACATAGTCAGTAAGAAGAGTCGGTCTCCTTGTACTTAAGTCGGCATTGTGCCTTTTCTACAAAATTCCGATGCAATTTCTGTGTTTCATCGTCAATAACAAGGTCCAAGGGATACAATGAACCTGGAGTGAAGCATCGGAATCCATAACTAGTGTCAATGGAATTGGTCAAAACATAGACAGTAAGAAGAGTCAGTCTTCTTGTACTTAAGTCGGCATTATGCCTTTTGTATTTAATTCCGATGCAATTTCTTTGTTTCATCGTCAATAAGAAGGTCAGAGGGATACAGTAAACCTGAAGTGAAGCATCGGAATCTATTGCTAGTGTCACAGGAATGGTTCAAAACAGAGTCAGTAAGAAGGGTCAGTCTTCTTGTTCTTAAGTCGGCATTGTGCCTTTTGCATTTAATTCCGATGCAATTTCTGTGTTTCATCGTCAATAAGAAGGTCAGAGGGATACACTAAACTTGAAGTGAAGCATCGGAATTCACAACTAGTGTCACAGGAATGGTTCAAAACATAGACAGTAGGAAGAATCAGCCTGCTTGTACTTATGTCGGCATTGTGCCTTTTGTATTTAATTCCGATGCATTTTCTGTGTTTCATCGTCAATAAGAAGGTCCATGGTATACAGTAAACCTGAAGTAAAGCATCGGAATCTATAACTAGTGTCACAGGAATGGTTCAAACATAGTCAGTAAGAAGAGTCAGTCTTCTTGTACTTAAGTCGGCATTGTGCCTTTCGTATTTAATTCCGATGCCTTTTTCTGTGTTTCACCGTCAATAAGAAGGTCAGAAGGATACAGTAAACCTGAAGTGAAGCATTGGAATCTATAACTAGTGTCACAGGAATGGTTCAAACATTGACAGTAAGAAGAGTCAGTCTTCGGGTACTTAAGTCGGCATTGTCCCTTTTGTATTTAATTCCGATGCAATTTCAGTGTTTCATCGTCAATAAGAAGGTCAGAGGGATACAGTAAACCTGTAGTGAAGCATCGGAATCTATAACTAGTGTCACAGGAATGGTTCAAGACATAGTCAGTAAGAAGAGTCAGTCTTCGGGTACTTAAGTCGGCATTGTCCCTTTTGTGTTTAATTCCGATGCCATTTCTGTGTTTCATCGTCAATAAGAAGTTCCAAGGTATACAGTAAACCTGAAGTGAAGCATCGGACTCTATAACTAGAGTCACAGAATTAGTTCATAACATAGACAGTAGGAAGAGCCAGTCTTCTTGTACTTAAGTCGGCATTGTGCCTTTTGTATTTAATTCCGACGCAATTTCTGTAATTCATCGTCAATAAGAAGGTCCAAGGGAAACAGTAAACCTGAAGTGAAGCATCGGAATCTATCACTAGTGTCACAGGAATGGTTCAAATCGTAGGCAGTAAGAAGAGTCAGTCTTCTTGTACTTAAGTCGGCATTGTGGCTCTTGTATTTAATTACGATGCAATTTCTGTGTTTCATCGTCAATAAGAAGGTCAGAGGGATACAGTAAACCTGAAGTGAAGCATCGGAATCTATAACTAGAGTCACAGGAATGGTTCAAAACATAGTCAGTAAGAAGAGTCAGTCTTCTTGTCCATTAAGTCGGCATTGTGCCTTTTGTATTTAATTCCGATGCAATTTCTCTGTTTCATCGGCAATAAAGTCAGAGGGATACAGTAAACCTGAAGTGAAGCATCGGAATCTATAACTAGTGTCACAGGAATGGTTCAAAACATAGACAGTAAGAAGAGTCAGTCTTTTTGTACTTAAGTCGGCATTGTGCCTTTTGTATTTAATTCCGATGCAATTTCTGTGTTTCATTGTCAATAAGAAGGTCAGAGGTATACAGTAACCCTGAAGTGAAGCATCGGAATCCAAAACTAGTGTCACAGGAAAGGTTCAAAACATAGACAGTGGGAAGAGTCAGTCTTCTTGTACTTAAGTCTGCATTGTGCCTTTTGTATTTAATTCCGATGCAATTTCTGTGTTTCATCGTCAATAAGAAGGTCCAAGGTATACAGTAAACCTGAAGTGAAGCATCGGAATCTATAACTAGTGTCACAGAAATGGTTCAAAACTAAGTCAGTACGAAGAGTCAGTCTTCTTGTCTGTAAGTCGGCATTGTGCCTTTGGTATTTAATTCCGATGCAATTTCTGTGTTTCATCGTCAATAGGAAGGACAGAGGGATTCAGTAAACCTGAAGTAAGCATCGGAATCTATTGCTAGTGTCACAGGAATGGTTCAAAACAGAGACAGTAAGAAGAGTCAGTCTTCTTGTCCTTAAGTCGGCAATGTGCCTTTTGTATTTAATTCCGATGCAATTTCTGTGTTTCATCGTCAATAAGAAGGTCAGAGGGATACAGTAAACCTGAAGTGAAGCATCGGAATCCACAACTAGTGTCACAGGAATGGTTCAAAACATAGACAGTAGGAAGAATCAGCCTTCTTGTACTTATGTCAGCATTGTGCCTTTTGTATTTAATTCCGATGCATGTTCTGTGTTTCATCGTCAATAAGAAGGTCAAAGGTATACAGTAAACCAGAAGTAAAGCATCGGAATCTATAACTAGTGTCACAGGAATGGTTCAAACATAGTCAGTAAGAAGAGTCAATCTTCTTGTACTTAAGTCGGCATTGTGCGTTTCGTATTTAATTCCGATGTAAATTCTGTGTTTCATCGTCAATAAGAAGGTCCGAGGGATACAGTAAACCTGGAGTGAAGCATCGGAATCTATAACTAGAGTCACAGGAATGATTCAAAACATAGTCAGTAGGAAGAGTCAGTCTTCTTGTCCGTAAGTCGGCATTGTGCCTTTTGTATTTAATTCCGATGCAATTTCTGTGTTTCATCGTCAATAGGAAGGTCAGAGGGATTCAGTAAACCTGAAGTAAGCGTCGGAATCTATTGCTAGTGTCACAGGAATGGTTGAAAACAGAGACAGTAAGAAGAGTCAGTCTTCTTGTCCTTAAGTCGGCATTGTGCCTTTTGTATTTAATTCCGATGCAATTTCTATGTTTCATCGTCAATAAGAAGGTCAGAGAGATACAGTAAACCTGAAGTGCAGCACCGGAATCCAAAGCTAGTGTCACAGGAATGGTTCAAAACATAGACAGTGGGAAGAGTCAGTCTTCTAGTACTTAAGTCGGCATTGTGCTTTTTGTATTTAATTCCGATGCAATTTCTGTGTTTCATCGTCAATAAGAAGGTCCAAGGTATACAGTAAACCTGAAGTGAAGCATCGGAATCTATAACTAGTGTCACAGGAATGGTTCAAACATAGCCAGTAAGAAGAGTCAGTCTTCTTGTACTTAAGTCGGCATTGTGCCTTTTCTATTTAATTCCGATGCAATTTCTGTGTTTCATCGTCAATAAGAAGGTCCAAGGGATACAGTAAACCTGAAGTGAAGCATCGGAATCTATAACTAGTGTCACAGGAATGGTTCAAAACTAAGTCAGTATGAAGAATCAGTCTTCTTGTCCTTAAGTCGGCATTGTGCCTTTTGTATTTAATTCCGAAGCAATTTCTGTGTTTCATCGTCAATAAGAAGGTCCAGGGGATACAGTAAACTAGGAGTATAGCATCGGGATCCATAACTAGTGTCACAGGAATGGTTCAAAACATAGACAGAAAGAAGAGTCAGTCTTCGTGTACTAAAGTTGGCAATTTGCCTTTTGTATTTAATTCCGATGCAATTTCTGTGTTTCATCGTCAATAAAAAGGTCCAAGGGATACTGTAAACCTGAAGTGAAGCATCGAAATCTGTAACTAGTGTCACAGGAATGGTTCAAAACATAGTCAGTAAGAAGAGTCGGTCTCCTTGTACTTAAGTCGGCATTGTGCCTTTTCTACAAAATTCCGATGCAATTTCTGTGTTTCATCGTCAATAACAAGGTCCAAGGGATACAATGAACCTGGAGTGAAGCATCGGAATCCATAACTAGTGTCAATGGAATTGGTCAAAACATAGACAGTAAGAAGAGTCAGTCTTCTTGTACTTAAGTCGGCATTATGCCTTTTGTATTTAATTCCGATGCAATTTCTTTGTTTCATCGTCAATAAGAAGGTCAGAGGGATACAGTAAACCTGAAGTGAAGCATCGGAATCTATTGCTAGTGTCACAGGAATGGTTCAAAGCAGAGTCAGTAAGAAGGGTCAGTCTTCTTGTTCTTAAGTCGGCATTGTGCCTTTTGCATTTAATTCCGATGCAATTTCTGTGTTTCATCGTCAATAAGAAGGTCAGAGGGATACACTAAACTTGAAGTGAAGCATCGGAATTCACAACTAGTGTCACAGGAATGGTTCAAAACATAGACAGTAGGAAGAATCAGCCTGCTTGTACTTATGTCGGCATTGTGCCTTTTGCATTTAATTCCGATGCATTTTCTGTGTTTCATCGTCAATAAGAAGGTCCATGGTATACAGTAAACCTGAAGTAAAGCATCGGAATCTATAACTAGTGTCACAGGAATGGTTCAAACATAGTCAGTAAGAAGAGTCAGTCTTCTTGTACTTAAGTCGGCATTGTGCCTTTCGTATTTAATTCCGATGCCTTTTTCTGTGTTTCACCGTCAATAAGAAGGTCAGAAGGATACAGTAAACCTGAAGTGAAGCATTGGAATCTATAACTAGTGTCACAGGAATGGTTCAAACATTGACAGTAAGAAGAGTCAGTCTTCGGGTACTTAAGTCGGCATTGTCCCTTTTGTATTTAATTCCGATGCAATTTCAGTGTTTCATCGTCAATAAGAAGGTCAGAGGGATACAGTAAACCTGTAGTGAAGCATCGGAATCTATAACTAGTGTCACAGGAATGGTTCAAGACATAGTCAGTAAGAAGAGTCAGTCTTCGGGTACTTAAGTCGGCATTGTCCCTTTTGTGTTTAATTCCGATGCCATTTCTGTGTTTCATCGTCAATAAGAAGTTCCAAGGTATACAGTAAACCTGAAGTGAAGCATCGGACTCTATAACTAGAGTCACAGAATTAGTTCATAACATAGACAGTAGGAAGAGCCAGTCTTCTTGTACTTAAGTCGGCATTGTGCCTTTTGTATTTAATTCCGACGCAATTTCTGTAATTCATCGTGAATAAGAAGGTCCAAGGGAAACAGTAAACCTGAAGTGAAGCATCGGAATCTATCACTAGTGTCACAGGAATGGTTCAAATCGTAGGCAGTAAGAAGAGTCAGTCTTCTTGTACTTAAGTCGGCATTGTGGCTCTTGTATTTAATTACGATGCAATTTCTGTGTTTCATCGTCAATAAGAAGGTCAGAGGGATACAGTAAACCTGAAGTGAAGCATCGGAATCTATAACTAGAGTCACAGGAATGGTTCAAAACATAGTCAGTAAGAAGAGTCAGTCTTCTTGTCCATTAAGTCGGCATTGTGCCTTTTGTATTTAATTCCGATGCAATTTCTCTGTTTCATCGGCAATAAAGTCAGAGGGATACAGTAAACCTGAAGTGAAGCATCGGAATCTATAACTAGTGTCACAGGAATGGTTCAAAACATAGACAGTAAGAAGAGTCAGTCTTTTTGTACTTAAGTCGGCATTGTGCCTTTTGTATTTAATTCCGATGCAATTTCTGTGTTTCATTGTCAATAAGAAGGTCAGAGGTATACAGTAACCCTGAAGTGAAGCATCGGAATCCAAAACTAGTGTCACAGGAAAGGTTCAAAACATAGACAGTGGGAAGAGTCAGTCTTCTTGTACTTAAGTCTGCATTGTGCCTTTTGTATTTAATTCCGATGCAATTTCTGTGTTTCATCGTCAATAAGAAGGTCCAAGGTATACAGTAAACCTGAAGTGAAGCATCGGAATCTATAACTAGTGTCACAGAAATGGTTCAAAACTAAGTCAGTACGAAGAGTCAGTCTTCTTGTCTGTAAGTCGGCATTGTGCCTTTGGTATTTAATTCCGATGCAATTTCTGTGTTTCATCGTCAATAGGAAGGACAGAGGGATTCAGTAAACCTGAAGTAAGCATCGGAATCTATTGCTAGTGTCACAGGAATGGTTCAAAACAGAGACAGTAAGAAGAGTCAGTCTTCTTGTCCTTAAGTCGGCAATGTGCCTTTTGTATTTAATTCCGATGCAATTTCTGTGTTTCATCGTCAATAAGAAGGTCAGAGGGATACAGTAAACCTGAAGTGAAGCATCGGAATCCACAACTAGTGTCACAGGAATGGTTCAAAACATAGACAGTAGGAAGAATCAGCCTTCTTGTACTTATGTCAGCATTGTGCCTTTTGTATTTAATTCCGATGCATTTTCTGTGTTTCATCGTCAATAAGAAGGTCAAAGGTATACAGTAAACCAGAAGTAAAGCATCGGAATCTATAACTAGTGTCACAGGAATGGTTCAAACATAGTCAGTAAGAAGAGTCAATCTTCTTGTACTTAAGTCGGCATTGTGCGTTTCGTATTTAATTCCGATGTAAATTCTGTGTTTCATCGTCAATAAGAAGGTCCGAGGGATACAGTAAACCTGGAGTGAAGCATCGGAATCTATAACTAGAGTCACAGGAATGATTCAAAACATAGTCAGTAGGAAGAGTCAGTCTTCTTGTCCGTAAGTCGGCATTGTGCCTTTTGTATTTAATTCCGATGCAATTTCTGTGTTTCATCGTCAATAGGAAGGTCAGAGGGATTCAGTAAACCTGAAGTAAGCGTCGGAATCTATTGCTAGTGTCACAGGAATGGTTGAAAACAGAGACAGTAAGAAGAGTCAGTCTTCTTGTCCTTAAGTCGGCATTGTGCCTTTTGTATTTAATTCCGATGCAATTTCTATGTTTCATCGTCAATAAGAAGGTCAGAGAGATACAGTAAACCTGAAGTGCAGCACCGGAATCCAAAGCTAGTGTCACAGGAATGGTTCAAAACATAGACAGTGGGAAGAGTCAGTCTTCTAGTACTTAAGTCGGCATTGTGCTTTTTGTATTTAATTCCGATGCAATTTCTGTGTTTCATCGTCAATAAGAAGGTCCAAGGTATACAGTAAACCTGAAGTGAAGCATCGGAATCTATAACTAGTGTCACAGGAATGGTTCAAACATAGCCAGTAAGAAGAGTCAGTCTTCTTGTACTTAAGTCGGCATTGTGCCTTTTCTATTTAATTCCGATGCAATTTCTGTGTTTCATCGTCAATAAGAAGGTCCAAGGGATACAGTAAACCTGGAGTGAAGCATCGGAATCTATAACAAGTGTCACAGGAATGGTTCAAAACATAGACAGTAAGAAGAGTCAGTCTTCTGTTACTTAAGTCGACATTGTGCCTTTTCTATTTAATTCCGTTGCAATGTCTGTGTTTCGTCGTCAATAAGAATGTCCAAGGTATACAGTAAACCTGAAGTAAAGCGTCGGAATCTATAATTAGGGTCACAGCAATGGTTCAAACTATAATCACTAAGAAGAGTCAGTCTTCTTGTACTTAAGTCGGCATTGTGCCTTTTCTATTTAATTCCGATGCAATTTCTGTGTTTCATCGTCAATAAGAAGGTCCAAGGGATACAGTAAACCTGGAGTGAAGCATCGGAATCTATAACTAGTGTCACAGGAATGGTTCAAAACATAGACAGTAAAAAGAGTCAGTCTTTTTGTACTTAAGTCGGCATTGTGCCTTTTCTATTTAATTCCGATGCAATTTCTGTGTTTCATCGTCAATAAGAAGGTCAGAGGGATACAGTAAACCTGAAGTGAAGCATCGGAGTCAATAACTAGTGTCACAGGAATGGTTCAAAACATAGTCAGTAAGAAGAGTCAGTCTTCTTGTACTTAAGTCGGCATTGTGCCTTTTCTATTTAATTCCGAAGCATTTTCAGTGTTTCATCGTCAATAAGAAGGTGCAAGGGATACAGTAGTCCTGGAGTGAAGCATCGGAATCTACAACTAATATCAATGGAATGGTTCAATTCATAGACAGTAAGAAGAGTCAGTCTTCTTGTACTTAAGTCGGCATTTTGCCTTTTGTATTTAATTCCGATGCAATTTCTGAATTTCATCGTCAATAAGAAGGTCAGAGGGATACAGTAAACCTGAAGTGAAGCATCGGAATGTATAACTAGTGTCTCAGGAATGGTTCAAACATAGTCAGTAAGAAGAGTCAGTCTTCTTGTACTTAAGTCGGCATTATACCTTTTGTATTTAATTCCGATGCAATTTCTGTGTTTCATCGTCAATAAGAAGGTCAGAGGGATACAGTAAACCTGAAGTGAAGCATCGGAATCCACAACTAGTGTCACAGGAATGGTTCAAAACATAGACAATAAGAAGAATCAGCCTTCTTGTACTTATGTCGGCATTGTGCCTTTTGTATTTAATGGTTCAAAATATAGTCAGTATGAACAGTCAGTCTTCTTGTCCTTAAGTCGCCATTGTGCCTTTTGTATTTAATTCAGATGCAATTTCTGTGTTTCATTGGCAATAAGGTTAGAGGGATGCAGTAAACCTGAAGTGAAGCATCGGAATCTATAACTAGTGTCACAGGAATGGTTCAAAACATAGACAGTAGGAAGAGTCAGTCTTCTTGTACTTAAGTCGGCATTGTGCCTTTTGTATTTAATTCCGATGCAATTTCTGTGTTTCATCGTCAATGAGAACTTCCAAGGTATACAGTAAACCTCAAGTGTAGTATCGGAATCTATAACTAGTGTCACAGGAATGATTCAAAACAAAGGCAGTAAGAAGAGTCAGTCTTTTTGTACTTAAGTCGGCATTGTGCCTTTTCTATTTAATTCCAATGCAATTTCTGTATTTTATCGTCAATAAGAAGGTCCAAGGGAGACAGTAAACCTGGAGTGAAGCATCGGTATCTATAACTAGTGTCACAGGAATGGTTAAAACATAGACAGTAAGAAGAGTCAGTCCTCTTGTACTTAAGTCGACATTGTGCCTTTTCTATTTATATCCGATGCAATGTCTGTGTTTCATCGTCAATAAAAAGGTCCGAGGGATACTGTAAACCTGAAGTGAAGCATCGGAATCTATAACTAGTGTCACAGGAATGGTTCAAAACATTGTTAGTAAGAAGAGTCAGTCTTCTTGTACTTAAGTCGGCATTGTGCCTTTTCAACTTAATTAAGATGCAATTTCTGTGTTTCATCGTCAATAACAAGGTCCAAGGGATACAGGGAACCTGGAGTGAAGCATCGGAATCCATAACTAGTGTCAATGGAATGGGTCAAAACATAGACAGTAAGAAGAGTCAGTCTTCTTGTACTTAAGTCGGCATTATGCCTTTTGTATTTAATTCTGATGCAATTTCTGTGTTTCATCGTCAATAAGAAGGTCAGAGGGATACAGTAAACCTGAAGTGAAGCATCCGAACCTATTGCTAGTGTCACAGGAATGGTTCAAAACAGAGTCAGTAAGAAGAGTCAGTCTTCTTGTCCTTAAGTCGGCATAGTGCATTTTGTATTTAATTCCGATGAAATATCTGTGTTTCATTGTCAATAAGAAGGTCAGAGGGATACAGTAAACCTGAAGTGAAGCATCGGAATCCACAACTAGTGTCACAGGAATGGTTCAAAACATAGACAGTAGGAAGAATCAGCCTTCTTGTACTTAAGTCGGCATTGTGCCTTTAGTATTTAATTCCGATGCCTTTTCTGTGTTTCATCGTCAATAAGAAGGTCCAAGGTATACAGTAAACCTGAAGTAAAGCATCGGAATCTATAACTAGTGTCACAGGAATGGTTCAAACATAGTCAGTAAGAAGAGTCAGTCTTCTTGTACTTAAGTCGGCATTGTGCCTTTCGTATTTAATTCCGATGCAATTTCTGTGTTTCACCGTCAATAAGAAGGTCAGAGGGATACAGTAAACCTGCAGTGAAGCATCGGAATTTATAACTAGGGTCACAGGAATGGTTCAAACATAGACAGTAAGTAGAGTCAGTCTTCGGGTACTTAAGTCGGCATTGTCCCTTTTGTATTTAATTCCGATGCAATTTCTGGGTTTCATCGTCAATAAGAAGGTCAGAGGGATACAGTAAACCTGAAGTGAAGCATCGGAATCTATAACTAGTGTCACAGGAATGGTTCAAAACATGGTCAGTAAGAAGAGTCAGTCTTCTTGTACTTCAGTCGGCATTGTGCCTTTTGTATTTAATTCCGATGCAATTTCTGTGTTTCATCGTCATTAAGAAGGTCCGAGGGATACTGTAAACCTGAAGTGAAGCATCGGAATCTACAACTGGTGTCACAGGAATGGTTCAAAACATAGTCAGTAAGAAGAGTCAGTCTTCTTGCACTTAAGTCGGCATTGTCGCTTTGTATTTAATTCCGATGCAATTTCTGTGTTTCATCGTCAATAAGAAGGTCAGAAAGATACAGTAAACCTTAAGTGAAGCATCGGAATCTATAACTAGTGTCACAGGAATGGTTCAAGACATAGTCAGTAAGAAGAGTCAGTCTTCGGGTACTTAAGTCGGCATTGTGCCTTTTGTATATAATTCCGATGCAATTTCTGTGTTTCATCGTCTATAAGAAGGTCCAAGGGAGACAGTAAACCTGAAGTGAAGCATCGGAATCTAAAACTAGTGCCACAGGAATGGCTCAAATCATAGACAGTAAGAAGAGTCAGTCTTCTTGTACTTTAGTCGGCATTGTGCCTTTTCTATTTAATTCCGATGCAATCTCTGTATTTCATCGTCAAAAAGAAGGTCACAGGGATACAGTAAACCTGAAGTGAAGCATCGGAATCTATAACTAGTGTCACAGGAATGGTTCAAAACATTGTCAGTAAGAAGAGTCAGTCTTCTTGTACTTAAGTCGGCATTATGCCTTTTGTATTTAATTCCGATGCAATTGCTGTGTTTCATCGTCAATAGGAAGGTCAGAATGATACAGTAAACCTGAAGTGAAGCATCGCAATCTATTGCTAGTGTCACAGGAATGGTTCAAAACAGAGACAGTAAGAAGAGTCAGTCTTCTTGTCCTTAAGTCGGCATTGTGCCTTTTGTATTTAATTCCGATGCAATTTCTGTGTTTCATCGTCAATAAGAAAGTCAGAGGGACACAGTAAACCTGAAGTGAAGCATCGGAATCCACAACTAGTGTCACAGGAATGGTTCAAAACATAGACAATAGGAAGAATCAGCCTTCTTGTACTTATGTCGGCATTGTGCCTTTTGTTTTTAATGGTTCAAAATATAGTCAGTATGAACAGTCAGTCTTCTTGTCCTTAAGTCGCCGTTGTGCCTTTTGTATTTAATTCAGATGCAATTTCTGTGTTTCATTGGCAATAAGGTCAGAGGGATGCAGTAAACCTGAAGTGAAGCATCGGAATCTATAACTAGTGTCACAGGAATGGTTCAAAACATAGACAGTAGGAAGAGTCAGTCTTCTTGTACTTAAGTCGGCATTGTGCCTTTTGTATTTAATTCCCATGCAATTTATGTGTTTCATTGTCAATAAGAAGGTCAGAGGGATACAGTAAAGCTGAATCCAAAACTAGTGTCACAGGAATGGTTCAAAACATAGACAGTAGGAAGAGTCAGTCTTCTTGTACTTAAGTCGGCATTGTGCCTTTTGCATTTAATTCCGATGCAATTTCTGTGTTTCATCGTCAATGAGAACTTCCAAGGTATACAGTAAACCTCAAGTGTAGTATCGGAATCTATAACTAGTGTCACAGGAATGGTTCAAAACACAGGCAGTAAGTAGAGTCAGTCTTCTTGTACTTAAGTCGGCATTGTGCCTTTTCTATTTAATTCCAAAGCAATTTCAGTATTTTATCGTCAATAAGAAGGTCCAAGGGATACAGTAAACCTGGAGTGAAGCATCGGAATCTATAACTAGTGTCACAGGAATGGTTAAAACATAGACAGTAAGAAGAGTCGGTCTTCTTGTACTTAAGTCGACATTGTGCCTTTTCTATTTAATTCCGATGCAATGTCTGTGTTTCATCGTCAATAAAAAGGTCCGAGGGATACTGTTAACCTGAAGTGAAGCATCGGAATCTATAACTAGTGTCACAGGAATGGTTGAAAACATAGTCAGTGAGAAGAGTCAGTCTTCTTGTACTTAACTCGGCATTGTGCATTTTCTACTTAATTAAGATGCAATTTCTGTGTTTCATCGTCAACAACAAGGTCCAAGGGATACAGGGAACCTGGAGTGAAGCATCGGAATCCATAACTAGTGTCAATGGAATGGGTCAAAACATAGACAGTAAGAAGAGTCAGTCTTCTTGTACATAAGTCGGCATTATGCCTATTGTATTTAATTCCGATGCAATTTCTGTGTTTCATCGTCAATAGTACGGTCAGAGTTATACAGTAAACCTGAAGTGAAGCATCGGAATCTATTGCTAGTGTCACAGGAATGGTTCAAAACAGAGTCAGTAAGAAGAGTCAGTCTTCTTGTCCTTAAGTCGGCATTGTGCATTTTGTATTTAATTCCGATGAAATTTCTGTGTTTCATCGTCAATAAGAAGGTCAGAGGGATACAGTAAACCTGAAGTGAAGCAGCGGAATCCACAACTAGTGTCACAGGAATGGTTCAAAACATAGACAGTAGGAAGAATCAGCCTTCTTGTAGTTAAGTCGGCATTGTGCATTTTGTATTTAATTCCGAAACATTTTCTGTGTTTCATCGTCAATAAGAAGGTCCAAGGTATACAGTAAACCTGAAGTAAAGCATCGGAATCTATAACTAGTGTCACAGGAATGGTTCAAACATAGTCAGTAAGAAGTCAGTCTTCTTGTACTTAAGTCGGCATTGTGCCTTTCGTATTTAATTCCGATGCAATTTTTGTGTTTCACCGTCAATAAGAAGGTCAGAGGGATACAGTAAACCTGAAGTGAAGCATCGGAATCTATAACTAGGGCTACAGGAATGGTTCAAACAAAGACAGTAAGAAGAGTCAGTCTTCGGGTACTTAAGTCGGCATTGACCCTTTTGTATTTAATTCCAATGCAATTTCTGTTTCTCATCGTCTATAAGAAGGTCAGAGGGATACAGTAATCCTGAAGTGAATCATCGGACTCTATAACTAGAGTCACAGGAATGGTTCAAAACATAGTCAGTAAGAAGAGTCAGTCTTCTTGTACTTAAGTCGGCATTGTGCCTTTTGTATTTAATTCCGATGCAATTTCTGTATTTCATCGTCAATAAGAAGGTCCAAGGGATACAGTAAACCTGGAGTGAAGCATCGGAATCTATAAATAGTGTCACAGGAATGGTTCAAACATAGACAGTAAGAAGAGTCAGTTTTCTTGTACTTAAGTCGGCATTGTGTCTTTTGTATTTAATTCGGATGCAATTTATGTGTTTCATCGTCAATAAAAAGGTCCAAGGGATACAGTGAACCTGAAGTGAAGCATCGGAATCTGCAACTAGTGCCACAGGAATGGTTCAAAACATAGACAGTAAGAAGAGTCAGTCTTCTTGTACTTAATTCGGCATTGTGCCTTTTCTATTTAATTCCGATGCAATCTCTGTGTTTCATCGTCAATAAGCAGGTCACAGAGATACAGTAAACCTGAAGTGAAGCATCGGAATCTATAACTAGTGTCACAGAAATGGTTCAAAACATAGTCAGTATGAACAGTCAGTCTTTTGGTCCTTAAGTCGCCATTGTGCCTTTTGTATTTAATTCAGATGCAATTTCTGTGTTTCATCGGCAATAAGGTCAGAGGGATACAGTAAACCTGAAGTGAAGCATCGGAATCCAAAACTAGTGTCAAAGGAATGGTACAAAACATAGACAGTAGGAAGAGTCAGTCTTCTTGTACTTCAGTCGGCATTGTGCCTTTTGCATTTAATTCCGACACAATTTCTGTTTTTCATCGTCAATAAGAACTTCCAAGGTATACAGTAAACCTCATGTGTAGTATCGGAATCTATAACTAGTGTCACAGGAATTGTTCAAAACATAGGCAGTAAGAAGAGTCAGTCTTCTTGTACTTAAGTCGGCATTGTGCCTTTTCTATTTAATTCCAATGCAATTTCTGTGTTTTATCGTCAATAAGAAGGTCCAAGGGATACAGTAAACCTGGAGTGAAGCATCGGAATCTACAACTAGTGTCACAGGAATGGTTCAAAACATAGTCAGTAAGAAGAGTCAGTCTTCTTGTACTTAACTCGGCATTGTGCCTTTTCTACTTAATTAAGATGCAATTTCTGTGTTTCATCGTCAATAACAAGGTCCAAGGGATACAGGGAACCTGGAGTGAAGCATCGGAATCCATGATGATGATGATGAGCGTTTGGCGTCATTGGCCGGGAGGCCCCTCGCGGGGCAGGTCCGGCCGCCATATCGCAGGTCTTATTACATTCGGCGCCACATTGGGCGACCTGCACGCCGGATGGGGATGAAATGATGATGAACACAACACAACACCCAGTCCCTGAGCGGAGAAAATCTCCGACCCAGCCGGGAATCGAACCCGGGCCAAGAGGACGGCAATCCGTCACGCTGACCACTCAGCTACTGGGGCGGACATCGGAATCCATAACTGGTGTCAATGGAATGGGTCAAAACATAGACAGTAAGAAGAGTCAGTCTTCTTGTACTTAAGTCGGCATTATGCCTTTTGTATTTAATTCCTATGCAATTTCTGTGTTTCATCGGCAATAAGGTCAGAGGCATACAGTAAACCGGAAGTGAAGCATCGGAATCTATAACTACTATCACAGGAATGGTTCAAAACATAGACAGTAGGAACAGTCAGTCTTTTTGTACTTAAGTCGGCATTGTGCCTTTTGTACTTATTTCCGATGCAATTTCTGTGTTTCATTGTCAATTAGAAGGTCAGAGTGATACAGTAAACCTGAAGTGAAGCATCGGAATCTGAAACTAGTGTCGCAGGAATGGTTCAAAACATAGACAGTAGGTAGAGTCAGTCTTCTTGTACTTCAGTCGGCATTGTGCCTTTTGTATTTAATTCCGATGCAATTTCTGTGTTTCTTCGTCACTAAGAGGGTCCATGGTATACAGTAAACCTAAAGTGAAGCATCGGAATCTATAACTAGTGTCACAGGAATGGTTCAAAACATAGTAAGAAGTGTCAGTCTGCTTGTACTTAAGGCGCCATTGTGCCTTTTATATTTAACGCGATGCAATTTCTGTGTTTGATCGTCAATAAGAGGGTCCAAGGGATACAGTAAACCTGAAGTGAAGCATCGGAATCTATAACTCAGTAAGAAGAGTCAGTCTTCTTGTTCTTAAGTCGGCATTGTGCCTTTCGTATTTAATTCCGATGCAATTTCTGTGTTTCACCGTCAATAAGAAGGTCAGAGGGATACAGTAAACCGGAAGTGAATCATCGGAATCTATAACTGGTGTCACAGGAATGGTTCAAACATAGACAGTAAGAAGAGTCAGTCTTCTTGTACTTAAGTCGGCATTGTGCCTTTTGTATTTCTTTTCGATGCAATATCTGTGTTTCATCGTCAATAAGAAGGTCCAAGGGATACAGTAAACCTGGAGTGAAGCATCGGAATCTATAACTAGTGTCACAGTAATGGTTCAAAACATAGACAGTAAGAAGAGTCAGATTTCTTGTACTTAAGTCGGCATTGTGCATTTGTATTTATTTCCGATGCAATTTCTGTGTGTTTTAATCGTCAATAAGAAGGTTGAAGGAATACAGTAAACCTGAAGTGAAGCATCGGAATCAATAACTAGTGTCACTGGAACGGTTCAAAATATAGACAGTAAGAAGAGTCAGTCATCTTGTACTTTAGTCGGCACTGTGCCTTTTGTATTTAATTCCGATGCAATTTCTGTGATTCATCGTCAATAAGAAGTTCCAAGCGATGTAGTAAACCTGAAGTGAAGCATCGGACTCTATAAATAGTGTCACAGAAAAGGTTCAAAACATAGACAGTAGGAAGAGTCAGTCTTCTTGTACTTAAGTCGGCATTGTGCCCTTTCTATTTAATACCGATGCAATCTCTGTGTTTCATCGTCAATAAGAAGGTCACAGGGATACAGTGAACCTGAAGTGAAGCATCGGAATCTGTAACTAGTGTCACAGGAATGGTTCAAATCATAGTCAGTAAGAAGAGTCAGTCTTCTTGCACTTATGTCGGCATTGTGCCTTTCGTATTTAATTCCGATGTAATTTCTGTGTTTCACCGTCAATAAGAAGGACAGTGGGAGACAGTAAACCTGAAGTGAAGCATCGAAATCCACAACTAGTGCCCTAGGAATGGTTCAAATCATAGACAGTAAGAAGAGTCAGTCTTCTTGTCATTAAGTCGGCATTGTGCCTTTTGTATTTAATTCCTATGCAATTTCTGTGTTTCATCGTCAATAAGAAGGTCCAAGGGATACAGTAAACCTGAAGTGCAGCATCGGACTCTATAACTAGTGTCACAGAAATGGTTCAAAACATAGACAGTGGGAAGAGTCAGTCTTCTTGTACTTAAGTCGGCGTTGAGCCTTTTGTATTTAATTCCCATGCAATTTCTGTGTTTCATTGTCAATAAGAAGGTCAGAGGGATACAGTAAACCTGAAGTGAAGCATCGGAATCCTAAACTAGTGTCACAGGAATGGTTCAAAACATAGACAGTAGGAAAAGTCAGTCTTCTTGTACTGAAGTCGGCATTGAGCCTTTTGTATTTAAGTCCGATGCAATTTCTGTGTTTCATCGTCAATAAGAACTTCCAAGGTATACAGTAAACCTGAAGTGTAGCATCGGAATCTATAACTAGTGTCACAGGAATGGTTAAAAACATAGTCAGTAAGAAGAGTCAGTCTTCTTGTACTTAAGTCGGCATTGTGCCTTTTCTATTTTATTCCGATGCAATTTCTGTGTTTCATCGTCAATAAGAAGGTCCAAGGGATACAGTAAACCTGAAGTGAAGCATCGGAATCTATAACTAGTGTCACAGGAACGGTTCAAAACATAGTCAGTATGAACAGTCAGTCTTCTTGTCCTTAAGTCGGCATTGTGCCTTTTGTATTTAATTCCGATGCAATTTCTGTGTTTCATCGTCAATAAGAACTTCCAAGGTATACAGTAAACCTCATGTGTAGTATCGGAATCTATAACTAGTGTCACAGGAATGGTTCAAAACATTGGCAGTAAGAAGAGTCAGTCTTCTTGTACTTAAGTCGACATTGTGCCTTTTCTATTTAATTCCGATGCAATGTCTGTGTTTCATCGTCAATAAAAAGGTCCGAGGGATACTGTAAACCTGAAGTGAAGCATCGGAATCCAAAACTAGTGTCACAGGAATGGTTCAAAACATAGACAGTAGGAAAAGTCAGTCTTCTTGTACTGAAGTCGGCATTGAGCCTTTTGTATTTAAGTCCGATGCAATTTCTGTGTTTCATCGTCAATAAGAACTTCCAAGGTATACTGTAAACCTGAAGTGTAGCATCGGAATCTATAACTAGTGTCACAGGAATGGTTCAAAACATAGGCAGTAAGAAGAGTCAGTCTTCTTGTACTTAAGTCGGCATTGTGCCTTTTCTATTTTATTCCGATGCAATTTCTGTGTTTCATCGTCAATAAGAAGGTCCAAGGGATACAGTAAACCTGAAGTGAAGCATCGGAATCTATAACTAGTGTCACAGGAACGGTTCAAAACATAGTCAGTATGAACAGTCAGTCTTCTTGTACTTAACTCGGCATTGTGCCTTTTCTACTTAATTAAGATGCAATTTCTGTGTTTCATCGTCAATAACAAGGTCCAAGGGATACAGGGAACCTGGAGTGAAGCATCGGAATCCATAACTAGTGTCAATGGAATAGGTAAACATAGACAGTATGAACAGTCAGTCTTCTTGTACTTAAGTCGGCATTGTGCCTTTTCTATTTAATTCCGATGCAATCTCTGTGTTTCATCGTCAATAAGATGGTTACAGGGATACAGTGAACCTGAAGTGAAGCATCAGAATCCATAACTAGTGTCACAGGAATGGTTAAAAACATAGTCAGTCAGAAGAGTCAGTCTTCTTGCACTTATGTCGGCATTGTGCCTTTCGTATTTAATTCCGATGCAATTTCTGTGTTTCACCGTCAATAAGAAGGACAGTGGGATACAGTAAACCTGAAGTGATGCATCGAAATCTACAACTAGTGCCCTAGGAATGGTTCAAATCATAGACAGTAAGAAGAATCTGTCTTCTTGTACTTAAGTCGGCATTGTGCATTTTCTATTTAATTCCGATGCAATCTCTGTGTTTCATCGTCAATAAGCAGGTCACAGGGATACAGTAAACCTGAAGTGAAGCATCGGAATCTATAACTTGTGTCACAAGAATGGTTCAAAACATAGTCAGTATGAACAGTCAGTCTGCTTGTCATTAAGTCGGCATTGTGCCTTTTGTATTTAATTCCGATGCAATTTCTGTGTTTCATTGTCAATAAGAAGGTCCGAGGGATACAGTAAACCTGAATTGCAGCATCAGACTCTATAGCTAGTGTCACAGAAATGGTTCAAAACATAGACAGTGGGAAGAGTCAGTCTTCATGTACTTAAGTCGGCATTGAGCCTTTTGTATTTAATTCCCATGCAATTTCTGTGTTTCATTGTCAATTAGAAGGTCAGAGGTATACAGTAAACCTGAAGTGAAGCATCGGAATCCAAAACTAGTGTCACAGGAATGGTTCAAAACATAGACAGTAGGAAGAGTCAGTCTTCTTGTACTGAAGTCGGCATTGAGCCATTTGTATTTAATTCCGATGCAATTTCTGTGTTTCATCGTCAATAAGAACTTCCAAGGTATACAGTAAACCTGAAGTGTAGCATCGGAATCTATAACTAGTGTCACAGGAATGGTTCAAAACATAGGCAGTAAGAAGAGTCAGTCTTTTTGTACTTAAGTCGGCATTGTGCCTTTTGTATTTAATTCCGATCCAATTTCTGTGTTTCATCGGCAATAAGGTCAGAGGCATACAGTAAACCTGAAGTGAAGCATCGGAATCTATAACTACTGTCACAGGAATGGTTCAAAACATAGACAGTAGGAACAGTCAGTCTTTTTGTACTTAAGTCGGCATTGTGCCTTTTGTACTTATTTCCGATGCAATTTCTGTGTTTTTTTGTTAATTATAAGGTCAGAGTGATACAGTAAACCTGAAGTGAAGCATCGGAATCTAAAACTAGTGTCGCAGGAATGGTTCAAAACATAGACAGTAGGAAGAGACAGTCTTCTTGTACTTCAGTCGGCATTGTGCCTTTTGTATTTAATTCCGATGCAATTTCTGTGTTTCTTCGTCACTAAGAGGGTCCATGGTATACAGTAAACCTAAAGTGAAGCATCGGAATCTATAACTAGTGTCACAGGAATGGTTCAAAACATAGTAAGAAGAGTCAGTCTGCTTGTACTTAAGGCGCCATTGTGCCTTTTATATTTAACCCGATGCAATTTCTGTGTTTGATCGTCAATAAGAGGGTCCAAGGGATACAGTAAACCTGAAGTGAAGCATCGGAATCTATACCTCAGTAAGAAGAGTCAGTCTTCTTGTACTTAAGTCGGCATTGTGCCTTTCGTATTTAATTCCGATGCAATTTCTGTGTTTCACCGTCAATAAGAAGGTCAGAGGGATACAGTAAACCGAAAGTGAATCATCGGAATCTATAACTGGTGTCACAGGAATGGTTCAAACATAGACAGTAAGAAGAGTCAGTCTTCTTGTACTTAAGTCGGCATTGTGCCTTTTGTATTTCATTTCGATGCAATTTCTGTGTTTCATCGTCAATAATAAGGTCCAAGGGATACAGTAAACCTGGAGTGAAGCATCGGGATCTATAACTAGTGTCACAGTAATGGTTCAAAACATAGACAGTAAGAAGAGTCAGTCATCTTGTACTTTAGTCGGCATTGTGCCTTTTGTATTTAATTCCGATGCAATTTCTGTGATTCATCGTCAATAAGAAGGTCCAAGCGATACAGTAAACCTGAAGTGAAGCATCGGACTCTATAAATAGTGTCAGAGAAAAGGTTCAAAACATAGTCAGTAGGAAGAGTCAGTCTTCTTGTACTTAAGTCGGCATTGTGCCTTTTCTATTTAATACCGATGCAATTTCTGTGTTTCATCGTCAATAAGATGGTCCAAGGGAAACAGTAAACCTGAAGTGAAGCATCGGAATCTAAAACTAGTGCCACAGGAATGGTTCAAAACATAGACAGTAAAAAGAGTCAGTCCTCTTGTACTTAAGTCAGCATTGTGCCTTTTCTATTTAATTCCGATGCAATCTCTGTGTTTCATCGTCAATAAGAAGGTCACAGGGATACAGTGAACCTGAAGTGAAGCATCGGAATCTATAACTAGTGTCACAGGAATGGTTCAAATCATAGTCAGTAGGAAGAGTCAGTCTTCTTGCACTTATGTCGGCATTGTGCCTTTCGTATTTAATTCCGATGTAATTTCTGTGTTTCACCGTCAATAAGAAGGACAGTGGGATACAGTAAACCTGAAGTGAAGCATCGAAATCTACAACTAGTGCCCTAGGAATGGTTCAAATCATAGACAGTAAGAAGAGTCAGTCTTCTTGTCATTAAATCGGCATTGTGCCTTTTGTATTTAATTCCGATGCAATTTCTGTGTTTCATCGTCAATAAGAAGGTCCAAGGGATACAGTAAACCTGAAGTGCAGCATCGGACCCTATAACTAGTGTCACAGAAATGGTTCAAAACATAGACAGTGGGAAGAGTCAGTCTTCTTGTACTTAAGTCGGCGTTGAGCCTTTTGTATTTAATTCCAATGCAATTTCTGTGTTTCATTGTCAATAAGAAGGTCAGAGGGATACAGTAAACCTGAAGTGAAGCATCGGAATCCAAAACTAGTGTCACAGGAATGGTTCAAAACATAGACAGTAGGAAAAGTCAGTCTTCTTGTACTGAAGTCGGCATTGAGCCTTTTGTATTTAAGTCCGATGCAATTTCAGTGTTTCATCGTCAATAAGAACTTCCAAGGTATACAGTAAACCTGAAGTGTAGCATCGGAATCTATAACTAGTGTCACAGGAATGGTTCAAAACATAGGCAGTAAGAAGAGTCAGTCTTCTTGTACTTAAGTCGGCATTGTGCCTTTTCTATTTTATTCCGATGCAATTTCTGTGTTTCATCGTCAATAAGAAGGTCCAAGGGATACAGTAAACCTGAAGTGAAGCATCGGAATCTATAACTAGTGTCACAGGAACGGTTCAAAACATAGTCAGTATGAACAGTCAGTCTTCTAGTCCTTAAGTCGGCATTGTGCCTTTTGTATTTAATTCCGATGCAATTTCTGTGTTTCATTGTCAATAAGAACTTCCAAGGTATACAGTAAACCTCATGTGTAGTATCGGAATCTATAACTAGTGTCACAGGAATGGTTCAAAACATTGGCAGTAAGAAGAGTCAGTCTTCTTGTACTAAAGTCGGCATTGTGCCTTTTCTATTTAATTCCAATGCAATTTCTGTGTTTTATCGTCAATAAGAAGGTCAAAGGGGTACAGTAAACCAGGAGTGAAGCATCGGAAACTATAACTAGTGTCACAGGAATGGTTCAAAACATAGACTGTAAGAACAGTCAGTCTTCTTGTACTTAAGTCGACATTGTGCCTTTTCTATTTAATTCCGATGCAATGTCTGTGTTTCATCGTCAATAAAAAGGTCCGAGGGATACTGTAAACCTGAAGTGAAGCATCGGAATCTATAACTAGTGTCACAGGAATGGTTCAAAACATAGTCAGTAAGAAGAGTCATTCTTCTTGTACTTAACTCGGCATTGTGCCTTTTGACTTAATTAAGATGCAATTTCTGTGTTTCATCGTCAATAACAAGGTCCAAGGGATACAAGGAACCTGGAGTGAAGCAACGGAATCCATAACTAGTGTCAATGGAATAGGTCAAAACATAGACAGTATGAAGAGTCAGTCTTCTTGTACTTAAGTCGGCATTATGCCTTTTGTATTTAATTCCAATGCAATTTCTGTGTTTCATCGGCAATAAGGTCAGAGGGATACAGCAAACCGGCAGTGAAGCATCGGAATCTATAACTAGTGTCACAGTAATGGTTCAAAACATAGACAGTAAGAAGAGTCAGACTTCTTGTACTTAAGTCGGCATTGTGCCTTTTGTATTAAATTCTGATGCAATTTCTGTGTGTTTTAATCGTCAATAAGAAGGTCCAAGGAATACAGTAAACCTGAAGTGAAGCATCGGAATCTACAACTAGTGTCACTGGAACGGTTCAAAATATAGACAGTAAGAAGAGTCAGTCATCTTGTACTTTAGTCGGCATTGTGCCTTTTGTATTTAATTCAGATGCAATTTCTGTGATTCATCGTCAATAAGAATGTCCAAGGGATACAGTAAACCTGAAGTGAAGCATCGGACTCTATAAATAGTGTCACAGAAATGGTTCAAAACATAGACAGTAGGAAGAGTCAGTCTTCTTGTACTTAAGTCGGCATTGTGCCTTTTCTATTTTATACCGATGCAATTTCTGTGTTTCATCGTCAATAAGAAGGTCCAAGGGAAACAGTAAACCTGAAGTGAAGCATCGGAATCTAAAACTAGTGCCACAGGAATGGTTCAAAACATAGACAGTAAGAAGAGTCAGTCTTCTTGTACTTAAGTCGGCATTGTGCCTTTTCTATTTAATTCCGATGCAATCTCTGTGTTTCATCGTCAATAAGAAGGTCACAGGGATACAGTGAACCTGAAGTGAAGCATCAGAATCTATAACTAGTGTCACAGGAATGGTTAAAAACATAGTCAGTAAGAAGAGTCAGTCTACTTGCACTTATGTCGGCATTGTGTCTTTCGTATTTAATTCCGATGCAATTTCTGTGTTGCACCGTCAATAAGAAGGACAGTGGGATACAGTAAACCTGAAGTGATGCATCGAAATCTACAATTAGTGCCCTAGGAATGGTTCAAATCATAGACAGTAAGAAGAGTCAGTCTTCTTGTACTTAAGTCGGCATTGTGCATTTTCTATTTAATTCCGATGCAATCTCTGTGTTTCATCGTCAATAAGCAGGTCACAGGGATACAGTAAACCTGAAGTGAAGCATCGGAATCTATAACTTGTGTCACAGGAATGGTTCAAAACGTAGTCAGTATGAACAGTCAGTCTGCTTGTCATTAAGTCGGCATTGTGCCTTTTGTATTTAATTCCGATGCAATTTCTGTGTTTCATCGTCAATAAGAAGGTCCGAGGGATACAGTAAACCTGAGGTGCAGCATCGGACTCTATAACTAGTGTCACAGAAATGGTTCAAAACATAGACAGTGGGAAGAGTCAGTCTTCATGTACTTAAGTCGGCATTGAGCCTTTTGTATTTAATTCCCATGCAATTTCTGTGTTTCATTGTCAATAAGAAGGTCAGAGGTATACAGTAAACCTGAAGTGAAGCATCGAAATCCAAAACTAGTGTCACAGGAATGGTTCAAAACATAGACAGTAGGAAGAGTCAGTCTTCTTGTACTGAAGTCGGCATTGAGCCATTTCTATTTAATTCCGATGCAATTTCTGTGTTTCATCGTCAAGAAAAACTTCCAAGGTATACAGTAAACCTGAAGTGTAGCATCGGAATCTATAACTAGTGTCACAGGAATGGTTCAAAACATAGGCAGTAAGAAGAGTCAGTCTTCTTGTACTTAGGTCGGCATTGAGCCTTTTCTATTTAATTCCAATGCAATTTCTGTGTTTCATCGTCAATAAGAAGGTCCAAGGGATACAATAAACCTGAAGTGCAGTATCAGAATCCATAACTAGTGTCAATGGAATAGGTCAAAACATAGACAGTAAGAAGAGTCAGTCTTCGTGTACTTTAGTCGGCATTGTGCCTTTTGTATTTAATTCCGATGCCATTTCTGTGATTCATCGTCAATATGAAGGTCCAAGGGATACAGTAAACCTGAAGTGAAGTATCGGACTCTATAACTAGTGTCACAGAAATGGTTCAAACATAGACAGTAAGAAGAGTCAGTCTTCTTGTATTTAAGTCGGCATTGTGGCTTTTGTATTTAATTGCGATGCAATTTCTGTGTTTCATCGTCAATATGAAGGTCAGAGGGATACAGTAAACCTGAAGTGAAGCATCGGAATCTATAACTAGAGTCGCAGGAAAGCTTCAAAACATAGTCAGTAAGAAGAGTCAGTCTTCTTGTCCTTAAGTCGGCATTGTGCCTTTTGTATTTAATTCGGATGCAATTTCTGTGTTTTATCGTCAATAAGAAGGTCCAAGGGATACAGTAAACCTGAAGTGCTGCATCGGACTCTATAACTAGTGTCACAGAAATGGTTCAAAACATAGACAGTAGGAAGAGTCAGTCTTCTTGTACTTACGTCGGCATTGTGCCTTTTGTACTTATTTCCGATGCAATTTCTATGTTTCATTGTCAATTATAAGGTCAGAGTGATACAGTAAACCTAAAGTGAAGCATCGGAATCCAAAACTAGTGTCGCTGGAATGGTTCAAAACATAGACAGTAGGAAGAGTCAGTCTTCTTGTACTTCAGTCGGCATTGTGCCTTTTGTATTTAATTCCGATGCAATTTCTGTGTTTCTTCGTCACTAAGAAGGTCCAAGGTATACAGTAAACCTAAAGGGAAGCATCGGAATCTATAACTAGTGTCACAGGAATGGTTCAAAACATAGTAAGAAGTGTCAGTCTGCTTGTACTTAAGTCACCATTGTGCCTTTTGTATTTAATTCCGATGCAATTTCTGTGTTTCATCGTCAATAAGAAGTTCCAAGGTACACAGTAAACCTGAAGTAAAGTATCGGAATCTATAACTAGTGTCACAGGAATGGTTCAAACTATAATCAGTAAGAAGAGTCAGTCTTCTTGTACTTAAGTCGGCCTAGTGCCTTTTTCATTTAATTCCGATGCAATTTCTGTGTTTCATCGTCAATAAGAAGGTCCAAGGGATACAGTAAACCTGGAGTGAAGCATAGGAAACTATAACTAGTGTCACAGGAATGGTTCAAAGCATAGACAGTAAGAAGAGTCAGTCTTCTTGTACTTAAGTCGGCATTGTGCCTTTTGTATTTAATTCCGATGCAATTTCTGTGTTTCATCGTCAATAAGAAGGTCCAAGGGATACAGTAAACCTGGAGTGAAGCATCGGAATCTATAACTAGTGTCACAGTAATGGTTCAAAGCATTGACAGTAAGAAGAGTCAGCCTTCTTGTCTTAAAGTCGGCATTGTGCCTTTTGTATTTAATTCCGATTCAATTTCTGTGTTTTATCGTCAATAAGAAGGTCCATGGGATACAGTAAACCTGAAGTGCAGCATCGGACTCTATAACTAGTGTCACAGAAATGGTTCAAAACATAGACAGTAGGAAGAGTCAGTCTTCTTGTACTTAAGTCGGCATTGTGCCTTTTGTTTTTAATTCCGATGCAATATCTGTGCTTCATCGTCAATAAGAAAGTCCAAGGGAAACAGTAAACCTGAAGTGAAGCATCGCAATCTATAACTAGTGTCACAGGAATGGTTCAAAACATAGTGACTTAGAAGAGACAGTCTTCTTTCCTTAAGTCGCCATTGTGCCTTTTGTATTTAATTCCGATGCAATTGCTGTGTTTCATCGGCAATAAGGTCAGAGGGATACAGTAAACCTGAAGTGAAGCATCGGAATCTATAACTAGTGTCACAGGAATGGTTCTAAACATAGACAGGTGGAGGAGTCAGTCTTCTTGTACTTAAGTCGGCATTGTGCCTTTTGTATTTAATTCCGATGCAATTTCTGTGTTTCATCGTCAATAAGAAGGTCCAAGGGATACACTAAAGCTGAAGTGCAGCATCGGACTCTATAACTAGTGTCACAGAAATGGTTCAAAACATAGACAGTAGGAAGAGTCAGTCTTCTTGTACTTAAGTCGGCATTGTGACTTTTGTTTTTAATTCCGCTGCAATTTCTGTGTTCTATCGTAAATAAGAAGGTCCAAGGGAAACAGTAAACCTGAAGTGAAGCATCGCAATTTATAACTACTGTCACAGGAATGGTTCAAAACATAGTCAGTAAGACGAGACACTCTTCTTGTCCTTAAGTCGCCATTCTGCCTTTTGTATTTCATTCCGATGCAATTTCTGTGTTTCATCGTCAATAAGAACTTCCAAGGTATACAGTGAACCTGAAGTGTAGCATCGGAATCTATAACTAGTGTCACAGGAATGGTTCAAAACATAGGCAGTAAGAAGAGTCAGTCTTCTTGTACTTAAGTCGGCATTGTGCCTTTTCTATTTAATTCCGATGCATTTTCTGTGTTTCATCGTCAATAAGAAGGTCCAAGGTATACAGAAAACCTGAAGTAAAGCATCGGAATCTATAACTAGTGTCATAGGAATGGTTCAAACATAGTCAGTAAGAAGAGTCAGTCTTCTTGTACATAAGTCGGCATTGTGCCTTTCGTATTTAATTCCGATGAAAATTCTGTGTTTCACCGTCAATAAGAAGGTCAGAGGGATACATTAAACCTGAAGTGAAGCATCGGAATCTATAACTAGGGTCACAGGAATGGTTCATACAAAGACAGTAAGAAGAGTCAGTCTTCGGGTACTTAAGTCGGCATTGTCCCTTTTGTATTTAATTCCGATGCAATTTCTGTTTTTCATCGTCAATAAGAAGGTCAGAGGCATACAGTAAACCTGAAGTGAAGCATCGGAATCTATAACTAGTGTCACAGGAATGGTTCAAGACATAGTCAGTAAGAAGAGTCAGTCTTCTTGTACTTAAGTCGGCATTGTGCCTTTTGTATTTAATTCCGATGCAATTTCTGTGTTTCATCGTTAATAAGAAGGTCCAAGGGATACAGTAAACCTGGAGTGAGGCATCGGAATCAATAACTAGTGTCACAGGAATGGTTCAAAACATAGACAGTAAGAAGAGTCAGTCTTCTTGTATTTAAGTCGGCATTGTGGCTTTTGTATTTATTGCGATGCAATTTCTGTGTTTCATCGTCAATAAGAAGGTCAGAGGGATACAGTAAACCTGAAGTGAAGCATCGGAATCTATAACTAGAGTCACAGGAATGGTTCAAAACATAGTCAGTAAGAAGAGTCAGTCTTCTTACCCTTAAGTCGGCATTGTGCCTTTTGTATTTAATTCCGATGCAATTTCTGTGTTTCATCGGCAATAAGGTCAGAGGAATACAGTAAACCTGAAGTGAAGCATCGGAATCTATAACTACTGTCACAGGAATGGTTCAAAACATAGACAGTAGGAAAAGTCAGTCTTCTTGTACTTAAGTCGGCATTGTGCCTTTTGTACTTATTTCCGATGCAATTTCTGTGTTTCATTCTCAATTAGAAGGTCAGAGTGATACAGTAAACCTGAAGTGAAGCATCTGAATCCAAAACTAGTGTCGCAGGAATGGTTCAAAACATAGACAGTAGGATGAGTCAGTCTTCTTGTACTTAAGTCGGCATTGTGCCTTTTGCATTTAATTCCGATGCAATTTCTGTGTTTCATCGTCAATAAGAACTTCCAAGGTATACAGTAAACCTCAAGTGTAGGATCTGAATCTATAACTAGTGTCACAGGAATGGTTCAAACATAGGCAGTAAGAAGAGTCAGTCTTCTTGTACTTAAGTCGGCATTGTGCCTTTTCTA
Source organism: Schistocerca serialis cubense (assembly GCF_023864345.2). NCBI lineage: Eukaryota > Metazoa > Arthropoda > Insecta > Orthoptera > Acrididae > Schistocerca > Schistocerca serialis. The sequence continues at coordinate 544,011,006 of NC_064646.1, read as the reverse complement.
TTTAATTCCAATGCAATTTCTGTGTTTTATCGTCAATAAGAAGGTCCAAGGGATACAGTAAACCTGGAGTGAAGCATCGGAATCCATAACTAGTGTCACAGGAATGGTTCAAAACATAGACAGTAAGAAGAGTCAGTCTTCTTGTACTTGTCGACATTGTGCCTTTTCTATTTAATTCCGATGCAATGTCTGTGTTTCAACGTCAATAAAAAGGTCCGAGGGATACTGTAAACCTGAAGTGAAGAATCGGAATCTATAACTAGTGTCACAGGAATGGTTCAAAACATAGTCAGTAGGAAGAGTCAGTCTTCTTGTACTTAACTCGACATTGTGCCTTTTCTACTTAATTAAGATGCAATTTCTGTGTTTCATCGTCAATAACAAGGTCCAAGGGATACAGGGAACCTGGAGTGAAGCATCGGAATCCATAACTAGTGTCAATGGAATGGGTCAAAACATAGACAGTAAGAAGAGTCAGTGTTCTTGTACTTAAGTCGGCATTATGCCTTTTGTATTTAATTCCGATGCAATTTCTGTGTTTCATCGTCAATAAGAAGGTCAGAGGGATATAGTAAACCTGAAGTGAAGCATCGGAATCTATTGCTAGTGTCACAGGAATGGTTCAAAACAGAGTCAGTAAGAAGAGTCAGTCTTCTTGTCCTTAAGTCGGCATTGTGCCTTTTGTATGTAATTCCGATGTAATTTCGGTGTTTCATCGTCAATAAGAAGGTCAGAGGGATACAGTAAACCTGAAGTGAAGCATCGGAATCCACAACTAGTGTCACAGGAATGGTTCAAAACATAGACAGTAGGAAGAATCAGCTTTCTTGTACTTAAGTCGGCATTGTGCCTTTCGTATTTAATTGCGATGCATTTTCTGTGTTTCATCGTCAATAAGAAGGTCCAAGGTATACAGTAAACCTGAAGTAAAGCATCGGAATCTATAACTAGTGTCACAGGAATGGTTCAAACATAGTCAGTAAGAAGAGTCAGTCTTCTTGTACTTAAGTCGGCATTGTTCCTTTCGTATTTAATTCCGATGCAATTTCTGTGTTTCACCGTCAATAAGAAGGTCAGAGGGATACAGTAAACCTGAAGTGAAGAATCGGAATCTATAACTAGGGTCACAGGAATGGTTCAAACATAGACAGTAAGAAGAGTCAGTCTTTGGGTACTTAAGTCGGCATTGTCCCTTTTGTATTTAATTCCGAAGCAATTTCTGTTTTTCATCGTCAATAAGAAGGTCAGAGGGATACAGTAAACCTGAAGTGAAGCATCGGAATCTATAACTAGTGTCACAGGAATGGTTCAAGACATAGTCAGTAAGAAGAGTCATTCTTCTTTTACTTAAGTCGGCATTGTGACTTTTGTATTAATTCCGATGCAATTTCTGTGTTTCATCATTAATAAGAAGGTCCAAGGGATACAGTAAACCTGGAGTGAAGCATCGGAATCACTAACTAGTGTCACAGGAATGGTTCAAAACATAGACAGTAAGAAGAGTCAGTCTTCTTGTATTTAAGTTGGCATTGTGGCTTTTGTATTTAATTGCGATGCAATTTCTGTGTCTCATCGTCAATAAGAAGGTACGAGGGATACAGTAAACCTGAAGTGAAGCATCGGAATCTATAACCAGAGTCACAGGAATGGTTCAAGACATAGTCAGTAAGAAGAGTCACTCTTCTTGTCCTTAAGTCGGCATTGTGCCGTTTGTATTTAATTCCGATGCAATTTCTGTGTTTCATCGGCAATAAGGTCAGAGGGATACAGTAAACCTGAAGTGAAGCATCGGAATCTATAACCAGAGTCACAGGAATGGTTCAAAACATAGTCAGTAAGAAGAGTCAGTCTTCTTGTACTTCAGTCGGCATTGTGCATTTTGTATTTAATTCCGATGCAATTTCTATGTTTCTTCGTCACTAAGAAGGTCCATGGTATACTGTAAACCTAAAGTGAAGCATCGGAATCTATAACTAGTGTCACAGGAATGGTTCAAAACATAGTAAGAAGAGTCAGTCTGCTTGTACTTAAGGCGCCATTGTGCATTTTCTATTTAATTCCGATGTAATTTCTGTGTCTCATCGTCAATAAGAAGGTCCAAGGTACACAGTAAATCTGATGTTAAGCATCGGAATCTATAACTAGTGTCACAGGAATGGTTCAAACTATAATCAGTATGAAGAGTCAGTCTTCTTGTACTTAAGTCGGCATTGTGCCTTTTCTATTTAATTCCGATGCAATTTCTGTGTGTTTTATTCGTCAATAAGAAGGTCCAAGGAATACAGTAAACCTGAAGTGAAGCATCGGAATCTATAACTAGTGTCACTGGAACGGTTCAAAATATAGACGGTAAGAAGAGTCAGTCATGTTGTACTTTAGTCGGCATTGTGCCTTTTGTATTTAATTCCGATGCAATTTCTGTGATTCATCGTCAATAAGAAGGTCCAAGGGAAACAGTAAACCAGAAGTGAAGCATCGGACTGTATAAATAGTGTCACAGAAATGGTACAAAACATAGACAGTAGGAAGAGTCAGTCTTCTTGTACTTAAGTCGGCATTGTGCCTTTTCTATTTAATACCGATGCAATTTTGTGTTTCATCGTCAATAAGAAGGTCCAAGGGAAACAGTAAACCTGAAGTGAAGCATCGGAATCTAAAACTAGTGCCACAGGAATGGTTCAAAACATACATAGTAAGAAGAGTCAGTCTTCTTGTACTTAAGTCGGCATTGTGCCTTTTCTATTTAATTCCGTTGCAATCTCTGTGTTTCATCGTCAATAAGAAGGTCACAGGGATACAGAAAACCTGAAGTGAAGCATCGGAATCTATAACTAGTGTCACAGGAATGGTTCAAAACATAGTAAGAAGAGTCAGTCTTCTTGCACTTATGTCGGCATTGTGCCTTTCGTATTTAATTCCGATGCAATTTCTGTGTTTCACCGTCAATTAGAAGGACAGTGGGATACAGTAAACTTGAAGTGAAGCATCGAAATCTACAACTAGTGCCACAGGAATGGTTCAAACATAGACAGTAAGAAGAGTCAGTCTTCTTGTACTTAAGTCGGCATTGTGCCTTTTCTATTTATTTCCGATGCAATCTCTGTGTTTCATCGTCAATAAGCAGGTCACAGGGATACAGTAAACCTGAAGTGAGGCATCGGAATCTATAACTAGTGTCACAGGAATGGTTCAAAACATAGTCAGTATGATCAGTCAGTCTTCTTGTCATTATGTCGGCATTGTGCCTTTTGTATTTAATTCCGATGCAATTTCTGTGTTTCATTGTCAATAAGAAGGTCCAAGGGATACAGTAAACCTGAAGTGCAGCATCGGACTCTATAAGTAGTGTCACAGAAATGGTTCAAAACATAGACAGTGGGAAGAGTCAGTCTTCTTGTACTTAAGTCGGCATTGAGCCTTTTGTATTTAATTCCCATGCAATTTCTGTGTTTCATTGTCAATAAGAAGGTCAGAGGGATACAGTAAATCTGAAGTGAAGCATCGGAATCCAAAACTAGTGTCACAGGAATGGTTCAAATCATAAACAGTAGGAAGAGTCAGTCTTCTTGTACTGAAGTCGGCATTGTGCCTTTTGTATTTAATTCCGATGAAATTTCTGTGTTTCATCGTCAATAAGAACTTCCAAGGTATACAGTAAAATTGAAGTGTAGCATCGGAATCTATAACTAGTGTCACAGGTATGGTTCAAAACATAGACAGTAAGAAGAGTCAGTCTTCTTGTACTTAAGTCGGCATTTTGCCTTTTCTATTTAATTCCGATGCAATTTCTGTGTTTCATCGTCAATAAGAACGTCCAAGAGATACAGTAAACCTGAAGTGAAGCATCGGAATCTATAACTAGTGTCACAGGAATGGTTCAAAGCATAGTTAGTATGAACAGTCAGTCTTCTTGTCCTTAAGTCGGCATTGTGCCTTTTGTATTTAATTCCGATGCAATTTCTGTGTTTCATCGTCAATAAGAAGGTCCAAGGGATACAGTAAACCTGAAGTGCAGCATCAGAATCCATAACTAGTGTCAATGGAATGGGTCAAAACATAGACAGTAAGAAGAGTCAGTCTTCTTGTACTAAAGTCGGCATTATGTTGTTTGTATTTAATTCCGATGCAATTTCTGTGTTTGATCGTCAATAAGAAGGTCAGAGGGATACAGTAAACCTGAAGTGAAGCATCGGAAGCTATTGCTAGTGTCACAGGAATGGTTCAAAACATAGTCAGTAAGAAGAGTCTGTCTTCGTGTCCTTAAGTCGGCATTGTGCCTTTTGTATTTAATTCCGATGCAATTTCTGTGTTTCATCGTCAATAAGAAGCTCAGAGGGATACAGTAAACCTGAAGTGAAGCATCGGAATCCACAACTAGTGTCACAGGAATGGTTCAAAACATAGACAGTAGGAAGAATCAGCCTTCTTGTTCTTAAGTCGGCACTGTGCGTTTTGTATTTCATTCCGATGCATTTTCTGTGTTTCATCGTCAATAAGAATGTCCAAGGGATACAGTAAACCTGGAGTGAAGCATCGGAATCTATAACTAGTGTCACAGGAATGGTTCAAAGCATAGACAGAAAGAAGAGTCAGTCTTCTTGTACTTAAGTCGGCTTTGTGCCTTTTGTATTTAATTCCGATGCAATTTATGTGCTTTAATCGTCAATAAGAAGGTCGAAGGAATACAGTAAATCTGAAGTGAAGCATCGGAATCTATAACTAGAGTCACTGGAATGGTTCAAAATATAGACAGTCAGAAGAGTCAGTCTTCTTGTACTTTAGTCTGCATTGTGCTTTTTGTATTTAATTCCGATGCCATTTCTGTGATTCATCGTCAATAAGAAGGTCCAAGGGATACAGTAAACCTGAAGTGAAGCATCGGACTCTATAACTAGTGTCACAGAAATGGTTCAAACATAGACAGTAGGAAGAGTCAGTCTTCTTGTACTTAAGTCGGCATTGTGCTTTTCTATTTAATTCCGATGCAATTTCTGTGTTTCATCGTCAATAAGAAGGTCCAAGGGAAACAGTAAACCTGAAGTGAAGCATCGGAATCTAAAACTAGTGCCGCAGGAATGGTTCAAAACATAGACAGTAAGAAGAGTCAGTCTTCTTGTACTTAAGTCGGCATTGTGCCTTTTCTATTTAATTCCGATGCAATCTCTGTGTTTCATCGTCAATAACAAGGTCCAAGGGAAACAGTAAACCTGAAGTGAAGCATCGGAATCTAAAACTAGTGCCACAGGAATGGTTCAAAACATAGTCAGTAAGAAGAGTCATTCTTCTTGTACTTAAGTCGGCATTGTCCCTTTTGTATTTAATTCCGATGCAATTTCTGTGTTTCATCGCCAATAAGAAGATCAGAGGGATACAGTAAACCTGAAGTGAAGCTTCGGAATCTATAACTAGTGTCACAGGAATGGTTCAAACATAGTCAGTAAGAAGAATCAGTCTTCTTGTACTTAAGTCGGCATTGTGCCTTTTGTATTTAATTCCGATGCAATTTCTGTGTTTCATCGTCAATAAGGAGGTCCAAGGGATACAGTAAAGCTGGAGTGAAGCATCGGAATCAATAACTAGTGTCACAGGAATGGTTAAAAACATATACAGTAAGAAGAGTCCGTCTTCTTGTCCTTAAGTCGGCATTGTGCCTTTTGTATTTAATTCCGATGCTATTTCTGTGTTTCATCGGCAATAAGGTCAGAAGGATACAGTAAACCTGAAGTGAAGCATCGGAATCTATAACTAGTGTCACAGGAATGGTTCAAAACATAGACGGTAGGAAGAGTCAGTCTTCTTGTACTTTAGTCGGCATTGTGCCTTTTGTACTTATTTCCGATGCAATTTCTATGTTTCATTGTCAATTAGAAGGTCAGAGTGATACAGTAAACCGAAAGTGAAGCATCGGAATCCAAAACTAGTGTCGCAGGAATGGTTCAAAACATAGACAGTAGGAAGAGTCAGTCTCCTTGTACTTCAGTCGGCATTGTGCCTTTTCTATTTAATTCCGATGCAATTTCTGTGTTTCATCGTCAATAAGAAGGTCCAAGGGATACAGTAAACCTGCAGTGAAGCATCGGAATCTATAACTAGTGTCACAAGAATGGTAGAATACATAGACAGTAAGAAGAGTCAGTCTTCTTGTACTTAAGTCGTCATTGTGCCTTTTCCATTTAATCCCGATGCAATTTCTGTGTTTCACCGTCAATAAGAAGGTCAGAGACAGTAAACCGGAAGTGTAGCATCGGAATCTATAACTAGTGTCACAGAAATGGTTCAAACATAGACAGTAAGAAGAGTCAGTCATCTTGTATTTAAATCGGAATTGTGGCTTTTGTATTTAATTCCGATGCAATTTCTGTGTTTCGTCGTCAATAAGAAGGTCAGAGGGATACAGTAAACTTGAAGTGAAGCATCGGAATCTATAACTAGTGTCACAGGAATGGTTCAAAACATAGACAGTAGGAAGAGTCACTCTTCTTGTACTTAAGTCGGCATTGTGCCTTTTGTACTTATTTCCGATGCAATTTCTGTGTTTCATTGTCAATTAGAAGGTATGAGTGATACAGTAAACCTGAAGTGAAGCATCGGAATCCAAAACTAGTGTCGCAGGAATGGTTCAAAACATAGACAGTAGAAGAGTCAGTCTTCTTTTACTTCAGTCGGCATTGTGCCTTTTCTATTTAATTCCGATGCAATTTCTGTGTCTCATCGTCAATAAGAAGGTCCAAGGTACACAGTAAATGTGATGTTAAGTATCGGAATCTATAACTAGTGTCACAGGAATGGTTCAAACTATAATCAGTATGAAGAGTCAGTCTTCTTGTACTTAGGTCGGCATTGTGCCTTTTCTATTTAATTCCGATGCAATTTCTGTGTGTTTTATTCGTCAATAAAAAGGTCCAAGGAATACAGTAAACCTGAAGTGAAGCATCGGAATCTATAACTAGTGTCACTGGAACGGTTCAAAATATAGACGGTAAGAAGAGTCAGTCATCTTGTACTTTAGTCGGCATTGTGCCTTTTGTATTTAATTCCGATGCAATTTCTGTGATTCATCGTCAATAAGAAGGTCCAAGGGAAACAGTAAACCAGAAGTGAAGCATCGGACTCTATAAATAGTGTCACAGAAATGGTACAAAACATAGACAGTAGGAAGAGTCAGTCTTCTTGTACTTAAGTCGGCATTGTGCCTTTTCTATTTAATACCGATGCAATTTTGTGTTTCATCGTCAATAAGAAGGTCCAAGGGAAACAGTAAACCTGAAGTGAAGCATCGGAATCTAAAACTAGTGCCACAGGAATGGTTCAAAACATAGACAGTAAGAAGAGTCAGTCTTCTTGTACTTAAGTCGGCATTGTGCCTTTTCTATTTAATTCCGTTGCAATCTCTGTGTTTCATCGTCAATAAGAAGGTCACAGGGATACAGAAAACCTGAAGTGAAGCATCGGAATCTATAACTAGTGTCACAGGAATGGTTCAAAACATAGTAAGAAGAGTCAGTCTTCTTGCACTTATGTCGGCATTGTGCCTTTCGTATTTAATTCCGATGCAATTTCTGTGTTTCACCGTCAATTAGAAGGACAGTGGGATACAGTAAACTTGAAGTGAAGCATCGAAATCTACAACTAGTGCCACAGGAATGGTTAAAAACATAGACAGTAAGAAGAGTCAGTCTTCTTGTACTTAAGTCGGCATTGTGCCTTTTCTATTTATTTCCGATGCTATCTCTGTGTTTCATCGTCAATAAGCAGGTCACAGGGATACAGTAAACCTGAAGTGAGGCATCGGAATCTATAACTAGTGTCACAGGAATGGTTCAAAACATAGTCAGTATGATCAGTCAGTCTTCTTGTCATTATGTCGGCATTGTGCCTTTTGTATTTAATTCCGATGCAATTTCTGTGTTTCATTGTCAATAAGAAGGTCAGAGGGATACAGTAAATCTGAAGTGAAGCATCGGAATCCAAAACTAGTGTCACAGGAATGGTGCAAATCATAGACAGTAGGAAGAGTCAGTCTTCTTGTATTGAAGTCGGCATTGTGCCTTTTGTATTTAATTCCGATGAAATTTCTGTGTTTCATCGTCAATAACAACTTCCAAGGTATACAGTAAACCTGAAGTGTAGCATCGGAATCTATAACTAGTGTCACAGGAATGGTTCAAAACATAGACAGTAAGAAGAGTCAGTCTTCTTGTACTTAAGTCGGCATTTTGCCTTTTCTATTTAATTCCGATGCAATTTCTGTGTTTCATCGTAAATAAGAACGTCCAAGGGATACAGTAAACCTGAAGTGAAGCATCGGAATCTATAACTAGTGTCACAGGAATGGTTCAAACATAGTCAGTATGAACAGTCAGTCTTCTTGTCCTTAAGTCGGCATTGTGCCTTTTGTATTTAATTCCGATGCAATTTCTGTGTTTCATCGTCAATAAGTAGGTCCAAGGGATACAGTAAACCTGAAGTGCAGCATCAGAATCCATAACTAGTGTCAATGGAATGGGTCAAAACATAGACAGTAAGAAGAGTCAATCTTCTTGTACTTAAGTCGGCATTATGTTGTTTGTATTTAATTCCGATGCAATTTCTGTGTTTGATCGTCAATAAGAAGGTCAGAGGGATACAGTAAACCTGAAGTGAAGCATCGGAAGCTATTGCTAGTGTCACAGGAATGGTTCAAAACATAGTCAGTAAGAAGAGTCTGTCTTCGTGTCCTTAAGTCGGCATTGTGCCTTTTGTATTTAATTCCGATGCAATTTCTGTGTTTCATCGTCAATAAGAAAGTCAGAGGGATACAGTAAACCTGAAGTGAAGCATCGGAATCCACAACTAGTGTCACAGGAATGGTTCAAAACATAGACAGTAGGAAGAATCAGCCTTCTTGTTCTTAAGTCGGCACTGTGCGTTTTGTATTTCATTCCGATGCATTTTCTGTGTTTCATCGTCAATAAGAATGTCCAAGGGATACAGTAAACCTGGAGTGAAGCATCGGAATCTATAACTAGTGTCACAGGAATGGTTCAAAGCATAGACAGAAAGAAGAGTCAGTCTTCTTGTACTTAAGTCGGCTTTGTGCCTTTTGTATTTAATTCCGATGCAATTTGTGTGCTTTAATCGTCAATAAGAAGGTCGAAGGAATACAGTAAATCTGAAGTGAAGCATCGGAATCTATAACTAGTGTCACTGGAATGGTTCAAAATATAGACAGTCAGAAGAGTCAGTCTTCTTGTACTTTAGTCTGCATTGTGCTTTTTGTATTTAATTCCGATGCCATTTCTGTGATTCATCGTCAATAAGAAGGTCCAAGGGATACAGTAAACCTGAAGTGAAGCATCGGACTCTATAACTAGTGTCACAGAAATGGTTCAAACAAAGACAGTAGGAAGAGTCAGTCTTCTTGTACTTAAGTCGGCATTGTACTTTTCTATTTAATTCCGATACAATTTCTGTGTTTCATCGTCAATAAGAAGGTCCAAGGGAAACAGTAAACCTGAAGTGAAGCATCGGAATCTAAAACTAGTGCCGCAGGAATGGTTCAAAACATAGACAGTAAGAAGAGTCAGTCTTCTTGTACTTAAGTCGGCATTGTGCCTTTTCTATTTAATTCCGATGCAATCTCTGTGTTTCATCGTCAATAACAAGGTCCAAGGGAAACAGTAAACCTGAAGTGAAGCATCGGAATCTAAAACTAGTGCCACAGGAATGGTTCAAAACATAGTCAGTAAGAAGAGTCAGTCTTCTTGTACTTAAGTCGGCATTGTCCCTTTTGTATTTAATTCCGATGCAATTTCTGTGTTTCATCGCCAATAAGAAGATCAGAGGGATACAGTAAACCTGAAGTGAAGCATCGGAATCTAAAACTAGTGTCACAGGAATGGTTCAAACATAGTCAGTAAGAAGAATCAGTCTTCTTGTACGTAAGTCGGCATTGTGCCTTTTGTATTTAATTCCGATGCAATTCCTGTGTTTCATCGTCAATAAGGAGGTCCAAGGGATACAGTAAACCTGGAGTGAAGCATCGGAATCAATAACTAGTGTCACAGGAATGGTTAAAAACATATACAGTAAGAAGAGTCAGTCTTCTTGTATTTAAGTCGGCATTGTGGCTTTTGTATTTAATTGCGATGCAATTTCTGTGTTTCATCGTCAATAAGAAGGTCAGAGGGATACAGTAAACCTCAAGTGAAGCATCGGAATCTATAACTAGAGTCACAGGAATGCTTCAATGCATAGTCAGTAAGAAGAGTCCGTCTTCTTGTCCTTAAGTCGGCATTGTGCCTTTTGTATTTAATTCCGATGCAATTTCTGTGTTTCATCGGCAATAAGGTCAGAAGGATACAGTAAACCTGAAGTGAAGCATCGGAATCTATAACTAGTGTCACAGGAATGGTTCAAAACATAGACAGTAGGAAGAGTCAGTCTTCTTGTACTTTAGTCGGCATTGTGCCTTTTGTACTTATTTCCGATGCAATTTCTATGTTTCATTGTCAATTAGAAGGTCAGAGTGATACAGTAAACCGAAAGTGAAGCATCGGAATCCAAAACTAGTGTCGCAGGAATGGTTCAAAACATAGACAGTAGGAAGAGTCAGTCTTCTTGTACTTCAGTCGGCATTGTGCCTTTTCAATTTAATTCCGATGCAATTTCTGTGTTTCATCGTCAATAAGAAGGTCCAAGGGATACAGTAAACCTGCAGTGAAGCATCGGAATCTATAACTAGTGTCACAAGAATGGTAGAATACATAGACAGTAAGAAGAGTCAGTCTTCTTGTACTTAAGTCGTCATTGTGCCTTTTCCATTTAATCCCGATGCAATTTCTGTGTTTCACCGTCAATAAGAAGGTCAGAGACAGTAAACCGGAAGTTTAGCATCGGAATCTACAACTAGTGTCACAGAAATGGTTCAAACATAGACAGTAAGAAGAGTCAGTCATCTTGTATTTAAATCGGCATTGTGGCTTTTGTATTTAATTCCGTTGCAATTTCTGTGTTTCATCGTCAATAAGAAGGTCAGAGGGATACAGTTAGCCTGAAGTGAAGCATCAGAATCTATAAATAGAGTCACAGGAATGGTTCAAACCATAGTCAGTAAGAAGAGTCAGTCTTCTTGTCCTTAAGTTGGCATTGTGCCTTTTGTATTTAATTCCGATGCAATTTCTGTGTTTCATCAGCAATAAGGTCAGAGGGATACAGTAAACTTGAAGTGAAGCATCGGAATCTATAACTAGTGTCACAGGAATGGTTCAAAACATAGACAGTAGGAAGAGTCAGTGTTCTTGTACTTAAGTCGGCATTGTGCCTTTTGTACTTATTTCCGATGCAATTTCTGTGTTTCATTGTCAATTAGAAGGTATGAGTGATACAGTAAACCTGAAGTGAAGCATCGGAATCCAAAACTAGTTTCGCAGGAATGGTTCAAAACATAGACAGTAGAAGAGTCAGTCTTCTTTTGCTTCAGTCGGCATTGTGCCTTTTGTATTTAATTCCGATGCAATTTCTGTGTTTCATCGTCACTAAGAAGGTCCAAGGTATACAGTAAACCTAAAGTGAAGCATCGGAATCTATAACTAGTGTAACAGGAATGGTTCAAAACATAGTAAGAAGAGTCAGTCTGCTTGTACTTAGTTCGGCATTGTGCCTTTTGTATTTAATTCCGATGCAATTTCTGTGTTTCATCGTCAATAAGAAGGTCCAAGGTACACAGTAAACCTGAAGAAAAGTATCGGAATCTATAACTAGTGTCACAGGAATGGTTCAAACTGTAATCAGTAAGAAGAGTCAGTCTTCTTGTATTTAAGTCGGTATTGTGCCTTTTCTATTTAATTCCGATGCAATTTCTGTGTTTCATCGTCAATAAGAAGGTCCGAGGGATACAGTAAACCTGAAGTGAAGCATCGGAATCAATAACTAGTGTTACAGGAAAGGTTCAAAACATAGACAGTAAGAAGAGTCAGTCTTCTTGTATTTAAATCGGCATTTTGGCTTATGTATTTTATTCCGATGCAATTTCTGTGTTTCATCGTCAATTAGAAGGTCAGAGGGATACAGTAAACCTGAAGTGAAGCATCAGAATCTATAACTAGTGTCACAGAAATGGTTCAAACATAGACAGTAAGAAGAGTCAGTCATCTTGTACTTAAGTCGGCATTGTGCCTTTTGAATTTAATTCCGATGCATTTTCTGTGTTTCATCGTCAATAAGAAGGTCCAAGGTATACAGTAAACCTGAAGTGAAGCATCGGAATCTATTACTAGTGTCACAGGAATGGTTCAAACATAGACAGTAAGAAGAGACAGACTTTGGGTACTTACGTCGGCATTGTCCCTTTTTTATTTAATTCCGGTGCAATTTCTGTGTTTCATCGTCAATAAGACCGTCAGAGGGATACAGTAAACCTGAAGTGAAGCATCGGAATCCATAACTAGGGTCATAGGAATGGTTCAAGGCATAGTCAGTAAGAAGAGTCAGTCTTCTTGTACTTCAGTCGGCATTGTGTCTTTTCTATTTAATTCCGATGCAATTTCTGTGTTTCATCGTCAATAAGAAGGTCCAAGGGATACAGTAAACCTGCAGTGAAGCATCGGAATCTATAACTAGTGTCACAAGAATGGTACAATACATAGACAGTGAGAAGAGTCAGTCCTCTTGTACTTAAGTCGTCATTGTGCCTTTTCCATTTAATCCCGATGCAATTTCTGTGTTTCACCGTCAACAAGAAGGTCAGAGGGATACAGTAAACCGGAAGTGTAGCATCGGAATCTATAACTAGTGTCACAGAAATGGTTCATAGACAGTAAGAAGAGTCAGTCATCTTGTACTTAAAACGGCATTGTGCCTTTTGTATTCAATTCCGATGCAATTTCTGTGTTTCATCGTCAATAAGAAGGTCCAAGGGATACAGTAAACCTGCAGTGAAGCATCGGAATCTATAACTAGTGTCACAAGAATGGTAGAATACATAGACAGTAAGAAGAGTCAGTCTTCTTGTACTTAAGTCGTCATTGTGCCTTTTCCATTTAATCCCGATGCAATTTCTGTGTTTCACCGTCAATAAGAAGGTCAGAGACAGTAAACCGGAAGTTTAGCATCGGAATCTACAACTAGTGTCACAGAAATGGTTCAAACATAGACAGTAAGAAGAGTCAGTCATCTTGTATTTAAATCGGCATTGTGGCTTTTGTATTTAATTCCGTTGCAATTTCTGTGTTTCATCGTCAATAAGAAGGTCAGAGGGATACAGTTAGCCTGAAGTGAAGCATCAGAATCTATAAATAGAGTCACAGGAATGGTTCAAACCATAGTCAGTAAGAAGAGTCAGTCTTCTTGTCCTTAAGTTGGCATTGTGCCTTTTGTATTTAATTCCGATGCAATTTCTGTGTTTCATCAGCAATAAGGTCAGAGGGATACAGTAAACTTGAAGTGAAGCATCGGAATCTATAACTAGTGTCACAGGAATGGTTCAAAACATAGACAGTAGGAAGAGTCAGTGTTCTTGTACTTAAGTCGGCATTGTGCCTTTTGTACTTATTTCCGATGCAATTTCTGTGTTTCATTGTCAATTAGAAGGTATGAGTGATACAGTAAACCTGAAGTGAAGCATCGGAATCCAAAACTAGTTTCGCAGGAATGGTTCAAAACATAGACAGTAGAAGAGTCAGTCTTCTTTTACTTCAGTCGGCATTGTGCCTTTTGTATTTAATTCCGATGCAATTTCTGTGTTTCATCGTCACTAAGAAGGTCCAAGGTATACAGTAAACCTAAAGTGAAGCATCGGAATCTATAACTAGTGTAACAGGAATGGTTCAAAACATAGTAAGAAGAGTCAGTCTGCTTGTACTTAGTTCGGCATTGTGCCTTTTGTATTTAATTCCGATGCAATTTCTGTGTTTCATCGTCAATAAGAAGGTCCAAGGTACACAGTAAACCTGAAGAAAAGTATCGGAATCTATAACTAGTGTCACAGGAATGGTTCAAACTGTAATCAGTAAGAAGAGTCAGTCTTCTTGTATTTAAGTCGGTATTGTGCCATTTCTATTTAATTCCGATGCAATTTCTGTGTTTCATCGTCAATAAGAAGGTCCGAGGGATACAGTAAACCTGAAGTGAAGCATCGGAATCAATAACTAGTGTTACAGGAAAGGTTCAAAACATAGACAGTAAGAAGAGTCAGTCTTCTTGTATTTAAATCGGCATTTTGGCTTATGTATTTTATTCCGATGCAATTTCTGTGTTTCATCGTCAATTAGAAGGTCAGAGGGATACAGTAAACCTGAAGTGAAGCATCAGAATCTATAACTAGTGTCACAGAAATGGTTCAAACATAGACAGTAAGAAGAGTCAGTCATCTTGTACTTAAGTCGGCATTGTGCCTTTTGAATTTAATTCCGATGCATTTTCTGTGTTTCATCGTCAATAAGAAGGTCCAAGGTATACAGTAAACCTGAAGTGAAGCATCGGAATCTATTACTAGTGTCACAGGAATGGTTCAAACATAGACAGTAAGAAGAGACAGACTTTGGGTACTTACGTCGGCATTGTCCCTTTTTTATTTAATTCCGGTGCAATTTCTGTGTTTCATCGTCAATAAGACCGTCAGAGGGATACAGTAAACCTGAAGTGAAGCATCGGAATCCATAACTAGGGTCATAGGAATGGTTCAAGGCATAGTCAGTAAGAAGAGTCAGTCTTCTTGTACTTCAGTCGGCATTGTGTCTTTTCTATATAATTCCGATGCAATTTCTGTGTTTCATCGTCAATAAGAAGGTCCAAGGGATACAGTAAACCTGCAGTGAAGCATCGGAATCTATAACTAGTGTCACAAGAATGGTAGAATACATAGACAGTGAGAAGAGTCAGTCTTCTTGTACTTAAGTCGTCATTGTGCCTTTTCCATTTAATCCCGATGCAATTTCTGTGTTTCACCGTCAACAAGAAGGTCAGAGGGATACAGTAAACCGGAAGTGTAGCATCGGAATCTATAACTAGTGTCACAGAAATGGTTCATAGACAGTAAGAAGAGTCAGTCATCTTGTACTTAAAACGGCATTGTGCCTTTTGTATTCAATTCCGATGCAATTTCTGTGTTTCATCGTCAATAAGAAGGTCCAAGGGATACAGTAAACCTGGGGTGAAGCATCGGAATCTATAACTAGTGTCACAGCAATGGTTCAAAGCATAGACAGTAAGAAGAGTCAGTCTTCTTGTCTTTAAGTCGGCATTGTGCCTTTTGTATTTAATTCCGATGCAATTTCTGTGTTTGATCGTCAATAAGAAGGTCCAAGGGATACAGTAAACCTGAAGTGCAGCATCGGACTATATAACTAGTGTCACAGAAATGGTTCAAAACATAGACAGTAGGAAGAGTCAGTCTTCTTGTACTTAAGTCGGCATTGTGCCTATTGTTTTTAATTCCGATGCAATTTCTGTGTTTCATCGTCAATAAGAAGGTCCAAGGGAAACAGTAAACCTAAAGTGAAGCATCGCAATCTATAACTAGTGTCACAGGAATGGTTCAAAACATAGTCAGTAAGAAGAGACAGTCTTCTTGTCCTTAAGTCGCCATTGTTCCTTTGTATTTAATTCCGATGCAATTTCTGTGTTTCATCGTCAATAAGAACTTCCAAGGTATACAGTAAACCTGAAGTGTAGCATCGGAATCTATAACTAGTGTCACAGGAATGGTTCAAAACATAGGCAGTAAGAAGAGTCAGTCTTCTTGTACTTAAGTCGGCATTGCGCCTTTTGCATTTAATTCCGATGCATTTTCTGTGTTTCATCGTCAATAAGAAGGTCCAAGGTATACAGTAAACCTGAAGTGAAGCATCGGAATCTATAACTAGTGTCGCAGGAATGGTTCAAACATAGACAGTAAGAAGAGTCAGTCTTCGGGTACTTAAGTCGGCATTGTCCCTTTGGTATTTAATTCCGATGCAATTTCTGTGTTTCATCGTCAATAAGACCGTCAGAGGGATACAGTAAACCTGAAGTGAAGCATCGGAATCTATAACTAGTGTCATAGGAATGGTTCAAAACATAGTCTGTAAGAAGAGTCAGTCTTCTTGTACTTAAGTCGGCATTGTGCCTTTTGCATTTAATTCCGATGCAATTTCTGTGTTTCATCGACAATAAGAAGGTCCAAGGGATACAGTAAACCTGGAGTGAAGCATCGGAATCAATAACTAGTGTTACAGGAAAGGTTCAAAACATAGACAGTAAGAAGAGTCAGTCTTCTTGTATTTAAATCGGCATTGTGGCGTTTGTATTTAATTCCGATGCAATTTCTGTGTTTCATCGTCAATAAGAAGGTCAGAGGGATACAGTAAACCTGAAGTGAAGCATCAGAATCTATAAATAGAGTCACAGGAATGGTTCAACCCATAGTCAGTAAGAAGAGTCAGTCTTCTTGTCCTTAAGTTGGCATTGTGCCTTTTGTATTTAATTCCGATGCAATTTCTGTGTTTCATCGGCAATAAGGTCAGAGGGATACAGTAAACATGAAGTGAAGCATCGGAATCTATAACTAGTGTCACGGGAATGGTTCAAAACATAGACACTAGGAAGAGTCAGTCTTCTTGTACTTAAGTCGGCATTGTGCCTTTTGTACTTATTTCCGACCCAATTTCTGTGTTTCATTGTCAATTAGAAGGTATGAGTGATACAGTAAACCTGAAGTGAAGCATCGGAATCCAAAACTAGTGTCGCAGGAATGGTTCAAAACATAGACAGTAGGAAGAGTCGGTCTTCTTTTACTTCAGTCGGCATTGTGCATTTTGTATTTAATTCCGATGCAATTTCTGTGTTTCATCGTCACTAAGAAGGTCCAAGGGATACAGTAAACCTAAAGTGAAGCATCGGAATCTATAATTAGTGTAACAGGAATGGTTCAAAAACATAGTAAGAAGAGTCAGTCTGCTTGTACTTAAGTCGGCATTGTGCCTTTTGTATTTAATTCCGATGCAATTTCTGTATTTCATCGTCAATAAGAAGAACCAAGGTACACAGTAAACCTGAAGAAAAGTATCGGAATCTATAACTAGTGTCACAGGAATGGTTCAAACTATAATCAGTAAGAAGAGTCAGTCTTCTTGTACTTAAGTCGGCATTGTGCCTTTTCTATTTAATTCCGATGCAATTTCTATGTTTCATCGTCAATAAGAAGGTCAGAGGGATACAGTAAACCTGAAGTGAAGCATCGGAATCTATAACTAGTGTCACAGGAATGGTTCAAAACATAGTCAGTAAGAAGAGTCAGTCTTCTTGTACTTAAGTCGGCATTGTGCCTTTTGTATTTAGTTCCGATGCAATTTCTGTGTTTCATCGTCAATAAGAAGGTCCAAGGGGTACAGTAAACCTGGAGTGAAGCATCGGAATCTATAACTAGTGTCACAGTAATGGTTCAAATCATAGATAGTAAGAAGAGTCAGTCTTCTTGTACTTAAGTCGGAATTGTGCCTTTTGTATTTAATTACGATGCAATTTATGTGTTTTAATCGTCAATAAGAAGGACCAAGGAATACAGTAAACCCGAATTGAAGCATCGGAGTCTATAAGTAGTGTCACTGGAAAGGTTCAAAATATAGACAGTAAGAAGAGTCAGTCTTCTTGTACTTTAGTCGGCATTGTGCCTTTTGTATTTAATTCCGATGCAATTTCTGTGATTCATCGTCAATAAGAAAGTCCAAGGGATACAGTAAACCTGAAGTGAAGCATTGGACTCTATAACTAGTGTCACAGAAATGGTTCAAAACATAGACAGTAGGAAGAGGCAGTCTTTTTGTACTTACGTCGGTATTGTGCGTTTTCTATTTAATTCCGATGCAATATCTGTGTTTCATCGTCTATAAGAAGGTCCAAGGGAAACAGTAAACCTGAAGTGAAGCATCGGAATCTAAAACTAGTGCCACAGGAATGGTTCATAACATAGACAGTAAGAAGAGTCAGTCTTCTTGTACTTAAGTCGGCATTGTGCCTTTTCTATTTAATTCCGATGCAATCTCTGTGTTTCATCGTCAATAAGAAGGTCACAGGGATACAGTAAACCTGAAGTGAAGCATCGGAATCTATAACTAGTGTCACAGGAATGGTTCATAACATAGTCAGTAAGAAGAGTCAGTCTTCTAGCACTTAAGTCGGCATTGTGCCTTTTGTATTTATTTCCAATGCAATTTCTGTGTTTCATGGTCACTAAGAAGGTCCAAGGTATACAGTAAACATAAAGTGAAGCATCGGAATCTATAACTAGTGTAACAGGAATGGATCAAAACATAGTAAGAAGAGTCAGTCTGCTTGTATTTAAGTCGGCATTGTGCCTTTTGTATTTAATTCCGATGCAATTTCTGTGTTTCATCGTCAATAAGAAGGTCCAAGGTACACAGTAAACCTGAAGAAAAGTATGGGAATCTATAACTAGTGTCACAGGAATGATTCAAACTATAATCAGTAAGAAGAGTCAGTCTTCTTGTACTTAAGTCGGCATTGTGCCTTTTCTATATAATTCCGATGCAATTTCTGTGTTTCATCGTCAATAAGAAGGTCCAAGGGATACAGTAAACCTGGAGTGAAGCATCGGAATCTATAACTAGTGTCACAAGAATGGTGCAATACATAGACAGTATGAAGAGTCAGTCTTCTTGTACTTAAGTCGTCATTGTGCCTTTTCTATTTAATCCCGATGCAATTTCTGTGTTTTAATCGTCAATAAGAAGGACCAAGGAATACAGTAAACCTGAAGTGAAGCATCAGAATCTATAAGTAGTGTCACTGGAACGGTTCAAAATATAGACAGTAAGAAGAGTCAGTCTTCTTGTACTTTAGTCGTCATTGTGCCTTTTGTATTTA
The DNA here is from genome assembly GCF_023864345.2 of Schistocerca serialis cubense. NCBI lineage: Eukaryota > Metazoa > Arthropoda > Insecta > Orthoptera > Acrididae > Schistocerca > Schistocerca serialis. The sequence continues at coordinate 543,992,166 of NC_064646.1, read as the reverse complement.
ATTCCGATGCAATTTCTGTGATTCATCGTCAATAAGAAGGTCCAAGGGATACAGTAAACCTGAAGTGAAGCATCGGACTCTATAACTAGTGTCACAGAAATGGTTCAAAACATAGACAGTAGGAAGAGTCAGTCTTTTTGTACTTAAGTCGGTATTGTGCGTTTTCTATTTAATTCCAATGCAATTTCTGTGTTTCATCGTCAATAAGAAGGTCCATGGGAAACTGTAAACCTGAAGTGAAGCATCCGAATCTAAAACTAGTGCAACAGGAATGGTTCAAAACATAGACAGTATGAAGAGTCAGTCATCTTGTACTTAAGTCGGCATTGTGCCTTTTCTATTTAATTCCGATGCAATCTCTGTGTTTCATCGTCAATAAGAAGGTCACACGGATACAGTAAACCTGAAGTGAAGCATCGGAATCTATAACTAGTGTCACAGGAATGGTTCATAACATAGTCAGTAAGAAGAGTCAGTCTTCTAGCACTTAAGTCGGCATTGTGCCTTTCGTATTTAATTCCGCTGCAATTTCTGTGTTTCACCGTCAATAAGAAGGACAGTGGGATACAGTAAACCTGAAGTGAAGCATCGGAATCTATAACTAGTGTCACAGGAGTGGTTCAAACATAGTAAGAAGAGTCAGTTTTCTTGTACTTAAGTCGGCATTGTGCCTTTTGTATTTAATTCCGATGCAATTTCTGTGTTTCATCGTCAATAAGAAGGTTTAAGGATTACAGTAAACCTGAAGTGAAGCATCGGAATCTACAACTAGTGCCACAGGAATGGTTCAAAACATAGGCAGTAAGAAGAGTCAGTCTTCTTGTACTTAAGACGGCATTGTGCCTTTTCTATTTAATTCCGATGCAATTTCTGTGTTTCATCGTCAATAAGAAGGTCCAAGGTATACAGTAAACCTGAAGTGAAGCATCGGAATCTATAACTAGTGTCACAGGAATGGTTCAAAATTAAGTCAGTAAGAAGAGTCAGTCCTCTTGTCCGTAAGTCGGCATTGTGCCTTTTGTATTTAATTCCGATGCAATTTCTGTGTTTCATCGTCAATAAGAAGGTCCAAGGGAAACAGTAAACCTGAAGTGATGCATCGGAATCTATAACTAGCGTCACAGGAATCGTTCAAATCATAGACAGTAAGAAGAGTAAGTTTTCTTGTACTTAAGTCGGCATTTTGGCTTTTGTATTTAATTACGATGCAATTTCTGTGTTTCATCGTCAATAAGAAGGTCAGAGGGATACAGTAAACCTGAAGTGAAGCATCGGATTCTATAACTAGAGTCACAGGAATGGTTCAAAACATAGTCAGTAAGAAGAGTCAGTCTTCTTGTCCTTAAGTCGGTATTGTGCCTTTTGTATTTATTTCCGATGCAATATCTGTGTTTCATCGGCAACAAAGTCAGAGGGATACAATAAACCTGAAGTGAAGCATCGGAATCTATGATTAGTGTCACAGGAATGGTTCAAAGCATAGACAGTTGGAAGAGTCAATCTTCTTGTACTTAAGTCGGCATTGTGCCTTTTGTAATTAATTCCGATGCAATTTCTGTGTTTCATTGTCAATAAGAAGGTCAGAGGGATACAGTAAACCTGAAGTGAAGCATCGGAATCCAAAACTAGTGTCACAGGAATGGTTCAAAACATAGACAGTGGGAGGAGTCAGTCTGCTTGTACTTAAGTCGGCATTGTGCCTTTTGTATTTAATTCCAATGCAATTTCTGTGTTTCATCGTCAATAAGAACGTCCAAGGTATACAGTAAACCTGAAGTGAAGCATCGGAATCTATAACTAGTGTCACAGGAATGGTTCAAACATAGTCAGTTAGAAGAGTCAGTCTTCTTGTACTTAAGTCGGCATTGTGCCTTTTCTATTTAATTCCGATGCAATTTCTGTGTTTCATCGTCAATAAGAAGGTCCAAGGGATACAGTAAACCTGGAGTGAAGCATCGGAATCTATAACTAGTGTCACAGGAATGGTTCAAAACATATACAGTAAAAAGAGTCAGTCTTCTTGTACTTAAGTCGGCATTGTGCCTTTTCAATTGAATTCCGATGCAATTTCTGTGTTTCATCGTCAATGAGAAGGTCAGAGGGATACAGTAAACCGGAAGTGAATCATCGGAATCTATAACTAGTGTCACAGGAATGGTTCAAACATAGTCAGTAAGAAGAGTCAGTCTTCTTGTACTTAAGTCGGCATTGTGCCTTTTCTATTTAATTCCGATGCATTATCTGTGTTTCATCGTCAATAAGAAGGTCCAAGGGATACAGTAGACCTGGAGTGAAGCATCGGAATCTATAACTAGTGTCAATGGAATGGTTCAATTCATAGACAGTAGAAGAGTCATTCTTCTTGTACTTAAGTCGGCATTGTGCCTTTTGTATTTAATTCCGATGCAATTTCTGAGTTTCATCGTCAATGAGAAGGTCAAAGGGATACAGTAAGCCTGAAGTGAAGCATCGGAATCTATAACTAGTGTCACAGGAATGGTTCAAAACATAGTCAGTAAGAAGAGTCAGTCTTCTTGTTCTTAAGTCGGCATTGTGCCTTTTCTATTTAATTCCGATGCAATTTCTGTGTTTCATCGTCAATAAGAAGGTCCAAGGGAAACAGTAAACCTGAAGTGAAGCATCGGAATCTATAACTAGCGTCACAGGAATCGTTCAAATCATAGACAGTATGAAGAGTATGTTTTCTTGTGCTTAAGTCGTCATTGTGGCTTTTGTATTTATTTACAATGCAATTTCTGTGTTTCATTGTCAATAAGAAGGTCAAAGGGGTACAGTAAGCCTGAAGTGAAGCATCGGAATCTATAACTAGTGTCACAGGAATGGTTCAAAACATAGTCAGTAAGAAGAGTCAGTCTTCTTGTTCTTAAGTCGGCATTGTGCCTTTTCTATTTAATTCCGATGCAATTTCTGTGTTTCATTGTCAATAAGAAGGTCCAAGGGAAACAGTAAACCTGAAGTGAAGCATCGGAATCTATAACTAGTGTCACAGGAATGGTTCAAACATAGTCAGTAAGAGGAGTCAGTCTTCTTGTACTTAAGTCGGCATTGTGCCTTTTCTATTTAATTCCGATGCAATTTCTGTGTTTCAACGTCAATAACAAGGTCAGAGGGATACAGTAAACCTGAAGTGAAGCATCGGAATCTATAACTAGTGTCACAGGAATGGTTCAAGACATAGTCAGTAAGAAGGGTCAGTCTTCGGGTACTTCAGTCGGCATTGTGCCTTTTGTATTTAATTCCGATGCAATTTCTGTGTTTCATCGTCAATAAGAAGGTCCAAGGGAAACAGTAAACCTGAAGTGAAGCATCGGAATCTATAACTAGCGTCACAGGAATCGTTCAAATCATAGACAGTATGAAGAGTATGTTTTCTTGTGCTTAAGTCGGCATTGTGGCTTTTGTATTTATTTACAATGCAATTTCTGTGTTTCATTGTCAATAAGAAGGTCAGAGGGATACAGTAAACCTGAAGTGAAGCATCGGATTCTATAACTAGTCACAGGAATGGTTCAAAACATAGTCAGTAAGAAGGGTCAGTCTTCTTGTCCTTAAGTCGGCATTGTGCCTTTTGTATTTATTTCCGATGCAATATCTGTGTTTCATCGGCAACAAAGTCAGAGGGATACAGTAAACCTGAAGTGAAGCATCGGAATCTGTAACTAGTGTCACAGGAATGGTTCAAAACATAGACAGTAGGAAGAGTCAATCTTCTTGTACTTAAGTCGGCATTGTGCCTTTTGTATTTAATTCCGATGCAATTTCTGTGTTTCATTGTCTATAAGAAGGTCAGAGGGATACAGTAAACCTGAAGTGAAGCATCGGAATCCAAAACTAGTGTCACAGGAATGGTTCAAAATATAGACAGTGGGAGGAGTCAGTCTTCTTGTACTTTAATCGGCATTGTGCATTTTGTATTTAATTCCGATGCAATTTCTGTGTTTCATCGTCAATAAGAACGTCCAAGGTATACAGTAAACCTGAAGTGAAGCATCGGAATCTATAACTAGTGTCACAGGAATGGTTCAAACATAGTCAGTTAGAAGAGTCAGTCTTCTTGTACTTAAGTCGGCATTGTGCCTTTTCTATTTCATTCCAATGGATTTTCTGTGTTTCATCGTCAATAAGAAGGTCCAAGGGAAACAGTAGACCTGGAGTGAAGCATCGGAATCTATAACTAGTGTCAATGGAATCGTTCAATTCATAGACAGTAAGAAGAGTCAGTCTTCTTGTACTTAAGTCGGCATTGTGCCTTTTGTATTTAATTCCGATGCAATTTCTGTGTTTCATCGTCAATAAGAAGGTCCAAGGGATACAGTAAACCTGAAGTGAAGCATCGGAACCTACAACTAGTGCCACAGGAATGGTTCAAAACATAGGCAGTAAGAAGAGTCAGTCTTCTTGTACTTAAGTCGGCATTGTGCCTTTACTATTTAATTCCGATGCAATTTCTGTGTTTCATCGTCAATAAGAAGGTCCAAGGTATACAGTAAACCTGATTGAAGCATCGGAATCTATAACTAGTGTCATAGGAATGGTTCAAATATAAGTCAGTAAGAAGAGTCAGTCTTCTTGTCCGTAAGTCGGCATTGTGCCTTTTGTATTTAATTCCGATGCAATTTCTGTGTTTCATCGTCAATAAGAAGGTCCAGGGGATACAGTAAACCTGGAGTGTGTCATCGGGATCCATAACTAGTGTCACAGGAATGGTTCAAAACATAGACAGTAAGAAGAGTCAGTCTACGTGTACTAAAGTTGGCAATTTGCCTTTTGAATTTAATTCCGTTGCAATTTCTGTGTTTCACCGGCATTACAAAGGTCCAAGGGAAACAGTAAACCTGAAGTGAAGCATCGGAAACTATAACTAGTGTCACAGGAATGGTTCAAACATAGTCAGTAAGAGGAGTCAGTCTTCTTGTACTTAAGTCGGCATTGTGCCTATCGTATATAATTCCGATGCAATTTCTGTGTTTCAACGTCAATAAGAAGGTCAGAGGGATACAGTAAACCTGAAGAGAAGCATCGGAATCTATAACTAGTGTCACAGGAATGGTTCAAGACATAGTCAGTAAGAAGGGTCAGTCTTCGGGTACTTCAGTCGGCATTGTGCCTTTTGTATTTAATTCCGATGCAATTTCTGTGTTTCATCGTCATTAAGAAGGTCCAACGGAAACAGTAAACCTGAAGTGAAGCATCGGAATCTATAACTAGCGTCACAGGAATCGTTCAAATCATAGACAGTAAGAAGAGTAAGTTTTCTTGTGCTTAAGTCAGCATTGTGGCTTTTGTATTTAATTACGATGCAATTTCTGTGTTTCATCGTCAATAAGAAGGTCAGAGGGATACAGTAAACCTGAAGTGAAGCATCGGATTCTATAACTAGAGTCACAGGAATGGTTCAAAACATAGTCAGTAAGAAGAGTCAGTCTTCTTGTCCTTAAGTCGGCATTGTGCCTTTTGTATTTATTTCCGATGCAATATCTGTGTTTCATCGGCAACAAAGTCAGAGGGATACAGTAAACCTGAAGTGAAGCTTCGGAATCTATAACTAGTGTCACAGGAATGGTTCAAAGCATAGACAGTAGGAAGAGTCAATCTTCTTGTACTTAAGTCGGCATTGTGCCTTTTGTATTTAATTCCGATGCAATTTCTGTCTTTCATTGTCAATAAGAAGGTCAGAGGGATACAGTAAACCTGAAGTGAAGCATCGGAATCCAAAACTAGTGTCACAGGAATCGTTCAAAACATAGAGAGGGGGAGGAGTCAGTCTTCTTGTACTTAAGTCGGCATTGTGCCTTTTGTATTTAATTCCGATGCAATTTCTGTGTTTCATCGTCAATAAGATCGTCCAAGGTATACAGTAAACCTGAAGTGAAGCATCGGAATCTATAACTAGTGTCACAGGAATGGTTCAAACATAGTCAGTTAGAAGAGTCAGTCTTCTTGTACTTAAGTCGGCATTGTGCCTTTTCTATTTAATTCCGATGCAATTTCTGTGTTTCATCGTCAATAAGAAGGTCCAAGGGATGCAGTAAAACTGGAGTGAAGCATCGGAATCTATAACTAGTGTCACAGGAATGGTTCAAAACATAGACTGTAAGAAGAGTCAGTCTTCTGTTACTTAAGTCGACATTGTGCCTTTTCTATTTATCTCCGATGCAATTTATGTGTTTCGTCGTCAATAAGAATGTCCAAGGTATACAGTAAACCTGAAGTAAAGCGTCGGAATCTATAATTAGGGTCACAGCAACGGTTCAAACTATAATCACTAAGAAGAGTCAGTCTTCTTGTACTTAAGTCGGCATTGTGCCTTTTCTATTTAATTCCGATGCAATTTCTGAGTTTCATCGTCAATAAGAAGGTCAGAGGGATACAGTAAACCTGAAGTGAAGCATCGGAATCTATAACTTGTGTCTCAGCAATGGTTCAAAACATAGTCAGTAAAAGAGTCAGCCTACTTGTCCTTAAGTCGGCATTGTGCCTTTTGTATATATTTCCGTTGCAATTTCTGTGTTTCATCGTCAATAAGAAGGTCCAAGGGATATAGTAAACCTGGAGTGAAGCATCGGAATCTATAACAAGTGTCACAGGAATGGTTCATAACATAGACAGTAAGAAGAGTCAGTCTTCTTAAGACGGCATTGTGCCTTTTGTCTTTAATTCCGATGCAATTTCTGTGTTTTATCGTCAATAAGCATGTCCAAGGGATACAGTAAAAATGAAGTGAAGCATCGGAATCTATAACTAGTGTCACAGGAATGGTTCAAATCATCGTCAGTAAGAAGAGTCGGTCTTCATATACTTAGGTCTGCATTGTGCCTTTTGTATATAATTCCGATGCAATTTCTGTGTTTCATCGTCTATAAGAAGGTCCAAGGGATACAGTAAACCTGAAGTGAAGCATCGGAATCTGAAACTAGTGCCACAGGAATGGCTCAAAACATGGACAGTAAGAAGAGTCAGTCTCCTTGTACTTTAGTCGGCATTGTGCCTTTTCTATTTAATTCCGATGCAATCTCTGTGTTTCATCGTCAAAAAGAAGGTCACAGGGATACAGTAAACCTGAATTGAAGCATCGGAATCTACAACTGGTGCCACAGGAATGTTTCAAAACATTGACAGTAAGAAGAGTCAGTCTTCTTGTACTTAAGACGGCATTGTGCCTTTTCTATTTAATTCCGATGCATTCTCTGTGTTTCATCGTCAATAAGCATGTCACAGGGATACAGTAAACCTGAAGTGAAGCATCGGAATCTATAACTAGTGTCACAGGGATGGTTCAAATCATAGTCAGTATGAACAGTCAGGCTTCTTGTCCTTAAGTGGGCATTGTGCCTTTTGTATTTAATTCCGATGCAATTTCTGTGTTTCATCGTCAATAAGAAGGTCCAAGGGATAAAGTAAACCTAAAGTGCAGCATCGGACTCTATAACTAGTGTCACAGAAAGGGTTCAAAACATAGACAGTAGGAAGAGTCAGTCTTCTTGTACTTAAGTCGGCATTGTGCCTTTTGTTTTTAATTCAGATGCAATTTCTGTATTTCATCGTCAATACGATGGTCCAAGGGAAACAGTAAACCTGAAGTGAAGCATCGCAATCTATAACTTGTGTCACAGGACTGGTTCAAAACATAGTCAGTAAGAAGAGACAGTCTTCTTGTCCTTAAGTCGCCATTGTGCCTTTTGTATTTAATTCAGATGCAATTTCTGTGTTTCATCGTCAATAAGGTTAGAGGGATACAGTATACCTGAAGTGAAGCATCGGAATCTAAAACTAGTGTCACAAGAATGGTTAAAACATAGTCAGTAAGAACAGTCAGTCTTCTTGTCCTTAAGTCGGCATTGTGCCTTTTGTATTTAATTCCTATGCAATTTCTGTGTTTCATCGTCAATAATAAGGTCCAAGTGATACAGTAAACCTGAAGTCAAGCATCGGAATCTATAACAAGTGTCACAGGAATGGTTCAAACATTGACAGTAAGAAGAGTCAGTCTTCGGGTCCTTAAGTCGGCATTGTCGCTTTTGTATTTAATTCCGATGCAATTCCTGTGTTTCATCGTCAATAAGAAGGTCAGAGGGATACAGTAAACCTGAAGTAAAGCATCGGAATCTATAACTAGTGTCACAGGAATGGTTCAAGACATAGTCAGTAAGAAGAGTCAGTCTTCGGGTACTTAAGTCGGCATTGTGCCTTTTGTATATAATTCCGATGCAATTTCTGTGTTTCATCGTCTATAAGAAGGTCCAAGGGATACAGTAAACCTGAAGTGAAGCATCGGAATCTAAAACTAGTGCCACAGGAATGGCTCAAAGCATAGACAGTAAGAAGAGTCAGTCTTCTTGTACTTTAGTCGGCATTGTGCTTTTTCTATTTAATTCCGATGCAATCTCTATATTTCATCGTCAAAAAGAAGGTCACAGGGATACAGTAAACCTGAAGTGAAGCATCGGAATCCACAACTAGTGACAGAGGAATGGTTCAAAACATAGGCAGTAGGATGAATCAGCCTTCTTGTACTTAAGTCGGCATTGTGCCTTTTGTATTTAATGGTTCAAAACATAGTCAGTATGAACAGTCAGTCTTCTTGTCCTTAAGTCGCCATTGTGCCTTTTGTATTTAATTCAGATGCATTTTCTGTGTTTCATCTGCAATAAGGTCAGAGGGATACAGTAGACCTGAAGTGAAGCATCGGAATCTGTAACTAGTGTCACAGGAATGGTTCAAAACATAGACAGTAGGAAGAGTCAGTCTTCTTGTACTTAAGTCGGCATTATGCCTTTTGTATTTAATTCCCATGCAATTTCTGTGTTTCATTGTCAATAAGAAGGTCAGAGGGATACAGTAAACCTGAATCCAAAAGTAGTGTCACAGGAATGGGTCAAAACATAGACAGTAGGAAAAGTCAGTCTTCTTGTACTTAAGTCGGCATTGTGCCTTTTGCATTTAATTCCGATGCAATTTCTGTGTTTCATCGTCAATATGAACTTCCAAGGTATACAGTAAACCTCAAGTGTAGTATCGGATCTATAACTAGTGTCACAGGAATGGTTCAAAACATAGGCAGTAAGGAGAGTAATTCTTCTTGTACTTAAGTCGGCATTGTGCCTTTTCTATTTCATTCCAATGCAATTTCTGTGTTTTATCGTCAATAAGAAGGTCCAAGGGATACAGTTAACCTGGAGTGAAGCATCAGTATCTATAACTAGTGTCACAGGAATGGTTCAAATCATAGACAGTAAGAAGAGTCAGTCTTCTTGTACTTAAGTCGACATTGTGCCTTTTCTATTTAATTCCGATGCAATGTCTGTGTTTCATCGTCAATAACAAGGTCCAAGGGATACAGGGAACCTGGAGTGAAGCATCGGAATCCATAACTAGTGTCACAGGAATGGTTCAAACATAGTCAGTAAGAAGAGTCAGTCCTCTTGTACTTAAGTCGGCATTGTGCCTTTTGTATTTAATTCCGATGAAATTTCTGTGTTTCATCGTCAATAAGAAGGGCCAAGGTATACAGTAAACCTGAAGTAAAGCATCGGAATCTATAACTAGTGTCACAGGAATGGTTCAAACATAGTCAGTAAGAAGAGTCAGTCCTCTTGTACTTAAGTCGGCATTGTGCATTTCGTATTTAATTCCGATGCAATTTCTGTGTTTCACCGTCAATAAGAAGGTCAGAGGGATACAGTAAACCTGAAGTGAAGCATCGGAATCTATAACTAGGGTCACAGGAATGGTTCAAGACATAGTCAGTAAGAAGAGTCAGTCTTCTTGTACTTAAGTCGGCATTGTGCCTTTTGTATTTAATTCCGATGTAATTTCTGCGTTTCGTCGTCAATAAGAAGGTCAAAGGGATACCTGGAGTGAAGCATCGGAATCTATAACTAGTGTCACAGGAATGGATCAAACATAGACAGTAAGAAGAGTCAGTTTTCTTGTACTTAAGTCGGCATTGTGCATTTGGATTTAATTCCGATGCAATTTCTGTGTTTCATCGTCAATAAGAAGGTCCAAGGGATACAGTAAACCTGAAGTGAAGCATCGGAATCTACAACTAGTGCCACAGGAATGGTTCAAAACATAGACAGTAAGAAGAGTCAGTCTTCTTGTTCTTAAGTCGGCATTGTGATTTTTCTATTTAATTCCGATGCAATCTCTGTGTTTCATCGTCAATAAGCAGGTCACAGGGATACAGTAAACCTGAAGTGAAGCATCGGAATCTATAACTAGTGTCACAGGAATGGTTCAAAACATTGTCAGTATGAACAGTCAGTCTTCTTGTCCTTAAGTCGCCATTGTGCCTTTTGTATTTAATTCAGATGAAATTTCTGTGTTTCATCGGCAATAAGGTCAGAGGGATACAGTAAACCTGAAGTGAAGCATCGGAATCTATAACTAGTGTCACAGGAATGGTTCAAAACATAGACAGTAAGAAGAGTCAGTCTTCTTGTACTTAAGTCGGCATTGTGCCTTTTGTATTTTTTTCCCATGCAATTTCTGTGTTTCATTGTCAATAAGAAGGTCAGAGGGATACAGTAAACCTGAAGTGAAGCATCGGAATCCAAAACTAGTGTCACAGGAATGGGTCAAAACATAGACAGTAGGAAGAGTCAGTCTTCTTGTACTTAAGTCGGCATTGTGCCATTTGCATTTAATTCCGACGCAATTTCTGTGTTTCATCGTCAATAAGAACTTCCAAGGTATACAGTAAACCTCAAGTGTAGTAACGGAATCTATAACTAGTGTCACAGGAATGGTTCAAAACATAGGCAGTAAGAAGAGTCAGTCTTCTTGTACTTAAGTCGGCATAGTGCCTTTTCTATTTAATTCCAATGCAATTTCTGTGTTTTATCGTCAATAAGAAGGCCCAAGGGATACAGTAAACCTGGAGTGAAGCATTGGAATCTATAACTAGTGTCACAGGAATGGTTCAAATCATCGACAGTAAGTAGAGTCAGTCTTCTTGTACTTACGTCGACATTGTGCCTTTTCTATTTAATTCCGATGCAATGTCTGTGTTTCATCGTCAATAAAAAGGTCCGGGGGATTCTGTAAACCTGAAGTGAAGCATCGGAATCTATAACTAGTGTCACAGGAATGGTTGAAAACATAGTCAGTAAGAAGAGTCAGTCTTCTTGTACTTAAGTCGGCATTGTGCATTTTCTATTTATTTCCAATGCAATTTCTGTGTTTCATCGTCAATAACAAGGTCCAAGGGACAGAGGGAACCAGGAGTGAAGCATCGGAATCCATAACTAGTGTCAATGGAATGGGTCAAAAGATAGACAGTAAGAAGAGTCAGTCTTCTTGTACTTAAGTCGGCATTTTGCCCTTTGTATTTAATTCCGATGCAATTTCTGTGTTTCATCGTCAATAAGAAGGTCAGAGGGATACAGTAAACCTGAAGTGAAGCATCGGAATCTATTGCTGGTGTCACAGGAATGGTTCAAAGCTGAGTCAGTAAGAAGAGTCAGTCTTCTTGTTCTTAAGGCATCATTGTGCCTTTTGTATTTAATTCCGATGAAATTTCTGTGTTTCATCGTCAATAAGAAGGTCAGAGGGATACAGTAAACCTGAAGTGAAGCATCATAATCCACAACTAGTGTCACAGGAATGGTTCAAAACATAGACAGTAGGAAGAACCAGCCTTCTTGTACTTAAGTCGGCATTGTGCCTTTTGTATTTAATTCCGATGCATTTTCTGTGTTTCATTGTCAATAAGAAGGTCCAAGGTATACAGTAAACCTGAAGTAAAGCATCGGAATCTATAACTAGTGTCACATTAATGGTTCAAACATAGTCAGTAAGAAGAGTCAGTCTTCTTGTACTTAAGTCGGCATTGTGCCTTTCGTATTTAATTCCGATGCAATTTCTGTGTTTCACCGTCAACAAGAAGGTCAGAGGGATACAGTAAACCTGAAGTGAAGCATCGGAATCTATAACTAGGGTCACAGGAATGGTTCAAACAAAGACAGTAAGAAGAGTCAGTCTTCGGGTACTTAAGTCGTCTTGTCCCATTTGTATTTAATTCCGATGCAATTTCTGTTTTTCATCGTCAATAAGAGGGTCAGAGGGATACAGTAAACCTGAATTGAAGCATCGGAATCTATAACTACTGTCACAGGAATGGTTCAAGACATAGTCAGTAAGAAGAGTCAGTCTTCTTGTACTTAAGTCGGCATTGTGCCTTTTGTATTTAATTCCGATGCATTTTCTGTGTTTCATCGTTAATAAGAAGGTCCAAGGGATACAGTAAACCTGGAGTGAAGCATCGGAATCAATAACTAGTGTCACAGGAATGGTTCAAAGCATAGACAGTAAGAAGAGTCAGTCTACTTGTATTTAAGTCGGCATTGTGGCTTTTGTATTTAATTGCGATGCAATTTCTGTGTTTCATCGTCAATACGAAGGTCAGAGTGATAGAGTAAACATGAAGTGAAGCATCGGAATCTATAACTAGAGTCACAGGAATGGTTCAAAACATAGTCAGTAAGAAGAGTCAGTCTTCTTGTACTTAAGTCGGCATTATGCATTTTGTATTTAATTCCGATGCAATTTCTGTCATTCATCGTCAATAAGAAGGTCCAAGGGCTACAGTTAACCTGCAGTGAAGCATCGGAATCTATAACTAGTGTCACAGGAATGGTTCAAACATAGACAGTAAGAACAGTCAGTTTTCTTGTACTTAAGTCGGCATTCTGCCTCTTGTATTTAATTCCGATGCAATTTATGTGTTTCATCGTCAATAAGAAGGTCCAAGGGAGACAGTAAACCTGAAGTGAAGCATCGGAATCTACAACTAGTGCCACAGGAATGGTTCAATACATAGACAGTAAGAAGAGTCAGTCTTCTTGTACTTAAGTCGGCATTGTGCCTTTTCTATTTATTTCCGATGCAATCTCTGTGTTTCAACGTAAAATAAGCAGGTCACAGGGATACAGTAAACCTGAAGTGAAGCATCGGAATCTATAACTAGTGTCACAGGAATGGTTCAAAACATAGTCAGTATGAACAGTCAGTCTTCTTGTCCTTAAGTCCCCATTGTGCCTTTTGTATTTAATTCAGATGCAATTTCTGTGTTTCATCGGCAGTAAGGTCAGAGGGATACAGTAAACCTGAAGTGAAGCATCGGAATCTATAACTAGTGTCACAGGAATGGTTCAAAACATAGACAGTAGGAAGAGTCAGTCTTCTTGTACTTAAGTCGGCTTTGTGCCTTTTGTATTTAATTCCCATGCAATTTCTGTGTTTCATTGTCAATAAGAAGGTCAGAGGGATACAGGGAACCTGAAGTGAAGCATCGGAATCCACAACTAGTGTCACAGGAATGGTTCAAAACATAGACAGTAGGAAGAATCAGCCTTCTTGTACTTAAGTCGGCATTGTGCCTTTTGTATTTAATTCCGATACATTTTCTGTGTTTCATCGTCAATAAGAAGGTCCAAGGTATACAGTAAACCTGAAGTAAAGCATCGGAATCTATAACTAGTGTCACAGGAATGGTTCAAACATAGTCAGTAAGAAGAGTCAGGCTTCTTGTACTTAAGTCGGCATTATGCCTTTTGTATTTAATTCCGATGCAATTTCTGTGTTTCATCGTCAATAAGATGGTCAGAGGGATACAGTAAACCTGAAGTGAAGCTTCGGAATCTATTGCTAGTGTCACAGGAATGGTTCAAAACAGAGTCAGTAAGAAGAGTCAGTCTTCTTGTCCTTAAGACGGCATTGTGCCTTTTGTATTTAATTCCGATGAAATTTCTGTGTTTCATCGTCAATAAGAAGGTCCGAGGGATACAGTGAACCTGGAATGAAGCATCGGAATCCACAACTAGTGTCACAGGAATGGTTCAAAACATAGACAGTAGGAAGAATCAGCCTTCTTGTACTTAAGTCGGCATTGTGCCTTTTGTATTTAATTCCGATACATTTTCTGTGTTTCATCGTCAATATGAAGGTTTAAGGTATCCAGTAAACCTGAAGTAAAGCATCGGAATCTGTAACTAGTGTCACAGGAATGGTTCAAACATAGTCAGTAAGAAGAGTCAGGCTTCTTGTACTTAAGTCGGCATTGTGCCTTTCGTATTTAATTCCGATGCAATTTATGTGTTTCACCGTCAATAAGAAGGTCAGAGGGATACAGTAAACCTGAAGTGAAACATCGGTATCTATAATTAGGGTCACAGGAATGGTTGAAACAAAGACAGTAAGAAGAGTCAGTCTTCGGGTACTTAAGTCGGCATTGTCCCTTTTGTATTTAATTCCGATGCAATTTCTGTTTTTCATCGTCAATAAGACGGTCAGAGGGTTACAGTAAACCTGAAGTGAAGCATCGGAATCTATAACTAGTGTCACAGGAATGGTTCAAGACATAGTCAGTAAGAAGAGTCAGTCTTCTTGTATTTATGTCGGCATTGTGGCTTTTGTATTTAATTGCGATGCAATTTCTGTGTTTCATCGTAAATAAGAAGGTCAGAGGGATACAGTAAACCTTAAGTGAAGCATCGGAATCTATAGCTAGAGTCACAGGAATGGTTCAAAACAGAGTCAGTAAGAAGAGTCAGTCTTCTTCCCCTTAAGTCACCATTGTCCCTTTTGTATTTAATACCGATGCAATTTCTGTGTTTCATCGGCAATAAGGTCAGAGGGATACAGTAAACCTGAAGTGAAGCATCGGAATCTATAACTACTGTCACAGGAATGGTTCAAAACATAGACAGTAGGAACAGTCAGTCTTCTTGTACTTAAGTCGGCAATGTGCCTTTTGTACTTATTTGCGATGCAATTTCTGTGTTTCATTGTCCATTAGAAGGTCAGAGTGATACAGTAAACCTGAAGTGAAGCATCGGAATCCAAAACTAGTGTCGCAGGAATGGTTCAAAACATAGACAGTAGGAAGGGTCAGTCTTCTTGTACTTAAGTCGGCATTGTGCCTTTTGCATTTAATTCCGATGCAATTTCTGTGTTTCATCGTCAATAAGAACTTCCAAGGTATACAGTAAACCTCAAGTGTAGTATCGCAATTTATAACTAGTGTCACAGGAATGGTTCAAAACATAGGCAGTAAGAAGAGTCAGTCTTCTTGTACTTAAGTCGGCATTGTGCCTTTTCTATTTAATTCCAATGCAATTTCTGTGTTTTATCGTCAATAAGAAGGTCCAAGGGATACAGTAAACCTGGAGTGAAGCATCGGAATCTATAACTAGTGTCACAGGAATGGTTCAAAACATAGTCAGTAAGAAGAGTCAGTCTTCTTGCACCTAAGTCGACATTGTGTCTTTTCTATTTAATTCCGATGCAATGTCTGTGTTTCATCGTCAATAAAAAGGTCCGAGGGATACTGTAAACCTTAAGTGAAGCATCGGAATCTATAACTAGTGTCACAGGAATGGTTGAAAACATAGTCAGTAAGAAGAGTCAGTCTTCTTTTACTTAGCTCGGCATTGTGCCTTTTCTACTTAATTAAGATGCAATTTCTGTGTTTCATCGTCAATAACAAGGTCCAAGGGATACAGGGAACCTGGAGTGAAGCATCGGAATCCATAACTAATGTCAATGGAATGGGTCAAAACATAGACAGTAAGAAGAGTCAGTCTTCTTGTACTTAAGTCGGCATTGTGCCTTTTTGTATTTAATTCCGATGAAATTTCTGTGTTTCATCGTCAATAAGAAGGTCAGAGGGATACAGTAAACCTGAAGTGAAGCATCGGAATCTATTGCTAGTGTCACAGGAATGGTTCAAAACAGAGTCAGTTAGAAGAGTCAGTCTTCTTGTCCTTAAGTCGGCATTGTGCCTTTTGTATTTAATTCCGATGAAATTTCTGTGTTTCTTCGTCAATAAGAAAGTCAGAGGGATACAGTAATTCTGAAGTGAAACATCGGAATCCACAACTAGTGTCACAGGAATGGTTCAAAACATAGACAGTAGGCAGAATCAGCTTTCTTGTACTTAAGTCGGCAATGTGCCTTTTGTATTTAATTCCGATGAATTTCATGTGTTTCATCATCAATAAGAAGGTCCAAGGTATACAGTAAACCTGAAGTAATGCATCGGAATCTATAACTAGTGTCACAGGAATGGTTCAAACATAGTCAGTAAGAAGATTCAGTCTTCTTGTACTTAAGTCGGCATTGTGCCTTTCGTATTTAATTCCGATGCAATTTCTGTGTTTCACCGTCAATAAGAAGGTCAGAGGGATACAGTAAACCTGAAGTGATGCATCGGAATCTATAACTAGGGTCACAGGAATGGTTCAAACATAGACAGTAAGAAGAGTCAGTCTTTGGGTACTTAAGTCGGCATTGCCCCTTTTGTATTTAATTCCGATTGCTAGTGTCACAGGAATGGTTCAAAACAGAGTCAGTAAGAAGACTCTGTCTTCTTGTCCTTAAGTCGGCATTGTGCCTTTTGTATTTAATTCCGATGCAATTTCTGTGTTTCATCGTCAATAAGAAGGTCCAAGAGATACAGTAAACCTGGAGTGAAGCATCGGAATCAATAACTAGTGTCACAGGAATGGTTCAAAACATAGACAGTAGGAAGAGTCAGTCTTCTTGTACTTAAGTCGGCATTGTGCCTTTTGTATTTAATTCCGATGCAATTTCTGTGTTTCATCGGCAATAAGGTCAGAGGGATACAGTAAACCTGAAGTGAAGCATCGAAATCTATAACTAGAGTCACATGAATGGTTCAAAACATAGTCAGTAAGAAGAGTCAGTCTTCTTGTACTTAAGTCGGCATTGTGTCTTTCGTAAATCATTCCGAAGCAATTTCTGTGCTTCATCGTCAATAAGAAGGTCCAAGGGATACAGTAAACCTGGAGTGAAGCATCGGAATCTATAACTAGTGTCACAAGAATGGTACAATACATAGACAGTAAGAAGAGTCAGTCTTCTTGTACTTAAGTCGTCATTGTGCCGTTTCTATTAAATCCCGATGCAATTTCTGTGTTTCATCGTCAATAAGAAGGTCCTAGGGATACAGTAAACCTGAAGTGAAGCATCGGAATCTATAACTAGTGTCACTGGATTGGTTCAAAATATAGACAGTAAGAAGAGTCAGTGTTCTTGTACTTTAGTCGGCATTGTGCTTTTTGTATTTAATTCCGATGCAATTTCTGTGATTCATCGTCAATAAGAAGGTCCAAGGGATACTGTAAACCTGAAGTGAAGCATCGGACTCTATAACTAGTATCACAGAAATGGATCAAAACATAGACAGTAGGAAGAGTCAGTCTTCTTGTACTTAAGTCGGCATTGTGCCTTTTCTATTTCATTCCGATGCAATTTCTGTATTTCATCGTCAATAAGAAGGTCCAAGGGAAACAGTAAATCTGAAGTGAAGCATCGGAATCTAAAACTAGTGCCACAGGAATGGTTCAAAACATAGACAGTAAGAAGAGTCAGTCTTCTTGTACTTAAGTCGGCATTGTGCGTTTTCTATTTAATTCCGATGCAATCCCTGTGTTTCATCGTCAATAAGAAGGTCACAGGTATACAGTAAACCTGAAGTGAAGCACCGGAATCTATAACTAGTGTCACAGGATTGGTTCAAACATAGAGAGTAAGAAGAGTCAGTTTTCTTGTACTTAAGTCTTCATTATGCCTTTTGTATTTAATTCCGATGCAATTTCTGTGTTTCATCGTCTATACGAAGGTCCAAGGGATACAGTAAACCTGAAGTGAAGCATCGGAATCTACAATTAATGCCACAGGAATGGTTCAAAACATAGACAGTAAGAAGAGTCAGTCTTCTTGTACTTAGGTCAGCATTGTGCCTTTTCTATTTAATTCCGATGCAATCTCTGTGTTTCATCGTCAATAAGCAGGTCACAGGGATACAGTAAACCTGAAGTGAAGCACCGGAATCTATAACTAGTGTCACAGGAATGGTTCAAACATAGAGAGTAAGAAGAGTTAGTTTTCTTCTACTTAAGTCGGCATTATGCCTTTTGTAGTTAATTCCGATGCAATTTCTGTGTTTCATCGTCAATAAGAAGGTGCAAGGGATACAGTAAACCTGAAGTGTAGCATCGGACTCTATAACTAGTGTCTCAGAAATGGTTCAAAACATAGACAGTAGGAAGAGTCAGTCTTCTTGTACTTAAGTCGGCATTGTGCCTTTTGTTTTTAATTCCGATGCTATTTCTGTGTTTCATCGTCAATAAGAAAGTCCAAGGGATACAGTAAACCTGGAGTGAAGCATCACAATCTATAACTAGTGTCACAGGAATGGTTCAAAACATTGGCAGTAAGAAGAGTCAGTCTTCTTGTACTTAAGTCGGCATTGTGCCTTTTCTATTTAATTCCGATGCAATATCTGTGTTTCATCGTGAATAAGAAGATCCAAGGGATACAGTAAACCTGAAGTGAAGGATCGGAATCTATAACTAGTGTCACAGGAATGGATCAAAACGTAGTCAGTATGAAGAGTCAGTCTTCTTGTTCTTAAGTCGGCATTGTGTCTTTCGTATTTCATTCCGAAGCAATTTCTGTGCTTCATCGTCAATAAGAAGGTCCAAGGGATACAGAGAACCTGGAGTGAAGCATCGGAATCTATAACTAGTGTCACAAGAATGGTACAATACATAGACAGTAAGAAGAGTCAGTCTTCTTGTACTTAAGTCGTCATTGTGCCTTTTCTATTTAATCCCGATGCAATTTCTGTGTTTCATCGTCAATAAGAAGGTCCTAGGGATACAGTAAACCTGAAGTGCAGCATCGGAATCTATAACTAGTGTCACAGGAATGGTTCAAAACATAGTCAGTAAGAAGAGTCAGTCTTCTTGTACTTAAGTCGGCATTGTGCCTTTAATATTTAATTCCGATGCAATTTCTGTGTTTCACCGTCAATAAGAAGGTCAGAGGGATACAGTAAACCGGAAGTGAAGCATCGGAATCTATAACTAGTGTCACAGGAATGGTTCAAACATAGACAGTAAGAAGAGTCAGACTTCGTTTCCTTAAGTCGGCATTGTGCCTTTTGTATTTAATTCCGATGCAATTTCTGTGATTCATCGTCAATCAGAAGGTCCAAGGGATACAGTAAACCTGAAGTGCAGCATCGGAATCCGTAACTAGTGTCACAGGAATGGTTCAAACATAGACAGTAAGAAGAGTCAGTCTTCATCGTCAATAAGAAGGTCCTAGGGATACAGTAAACCTCAATTGAAGCATCGGAATAAAAAACTAGTGTCACAGGAATGGTTCAAAACATAGAGAGTAGGAAGAGTCAGTCTTTTTGTACTTAAGTCGGCATTGTGCTTCTTCTATCTAATTCCGATGCGATTTATGAGTCTCATCGTCAATAGGAAGGTCCAAGGGATACAGTAAACCTGAAGTGAAGCATCGGAATCTATAACTAGTGTCACAGGAATGGTTCAAAACATAGTCAGTAAAAAGAGTCCGTCTTCTTGTACTTAAGTCGGCATTGTGCTTTTGTATTTGATTCCGATGCAATTTCTTTGCTTCATCGTCAATAAGAATGTCCAAGGGATACAGTGAATCTGAAGTGAACCATCGGAATCTATAACTAGTGTCACAGGAATGGTTCAAAGCATAGTCAGTAAGAAGAGCCAGTCTTCTTTTACTTAAGTCGGCATTGTGCCTTTTGTATTGAATTCCGATACAATTTCTGTGTTTCATCGTCAATTAGAAGGTCCAAGAGATACAGTAAACCTGGAGTGAAGCATCGGAATCTGTAACTAGTGTCACAGGAATGGTTCAAAGCATAGACAGTAAGAAGAGTCAGTCTTCTTGTTCTTAAGTCGGCATTGTGCATTTTTTATTTAATTCCGATGCAATTTCTGTGTTTCATCGTCAATAAGAAGTTCCAAGGGATACAGTAAACCTAGAGTCAAGCATCGGAATCTATATCTAGTGTCACAGGAATGGTTCAGAACGTAGACAGTAAGAAGAATCAGTCTTCTTGTACTTAATTCGGCATTGTGGCTTTTGTATTTAATTCCGACGCAATTTCTGTGTTTCATCGTCAATAAGTAGATGCAAGGGATACAGGCAACCTAGAGTGAAGCATCGGAATCCATATCTAGTGTCACAGGAATGGTTCAAAACATAGACAGTAAGAAGAGTCAGTCTTCTTTTACTTAAGTCGGCATTGTGCCTTATGTATTTAATTCCGATGTAATTTCTGTGTTTTATCGTCAATTAGAAGGTCAGAGGGATACAGTAAATGTGAAGTGAAGCATCGGAATCTATAACTAGTGTCACAGGAATGGTTCAAAACATAGTCAGTAAGTAGAGTCAGTCTTCTTGTACTTATGTCGGCATTTTGCCTTTTGTATTTAATTCCGATGCTATTTCTGTGTTTCATCGTCAATATGAAGGTCCAAGGGATACAGTAAACCTGGAGTGAAACATCGGGATCTATAACTAGTGTCACAGGAATGGTTCAAAACATAGTCAGTAAGAAGAGTCAGTCTTCTTGTACTTAAGTCGGCATTGTGCCTTTTGTATTTAATTCCGATGCAATTTGAGTGTTTCATCGTTAATAAGAAGCTCCAAGGGAAACAGTAAACCTGAAGTGAAGCATCGGAATCTATAACTAGTGTCACAGGAATGTTTCAAAACATAGACAGTAGGCAGAGTCTGTCTTCTTGTACTTAAGTCGGCATTGTGCCTTTTCTATTTAATTCCGATGCATTTTCTGTGTTTCATCGTCAATAAGAAGGTCCAAGGATACAGTGAAACGGAAGTGAAGTATCGGAATCTGTAACTAGTGTCACAGGAATGTTTCAAAACATTGACAGAAGGGAGAGTCTGTCTTCTTGTACTTAAGTCGGCATTGTGCCTTTTCTATTTAAATCCGATGCATTTTCTGTGTTTCATCGTTAATAAGAAGGTCCAAGGATACAGTGAAACGGAAGTGAAGTATCGGAATACATAACTAGTGTCACAGGAATGGTTCAAAACATAGTCAGTAAGAAGAACCAGTCTTCTTGTAGTTAAGTCGGCATTTTGCCTTTTCTATTTAATTCCGATGCAATTTCTGTGTTTCATCGTCAATAAGAAGGTCCAAGGGATACAGTGAATCTGAAATGAAGCATCGGAATCTATAACTAGTGTCACAGGAATGGTTCAAAGCATAGTCAGTAAGAAGAGCCAGTCTTCATGTACTTAAGTCGGCATTGTGCCTTTTGTATTGAATTCCGATTCAATTTCTGTGTTTCATCGTCAATTAGAAGGTCCAAGGGATACAGTAAACCTGGAGAGAAGCATCGGAATCTGTAACTAATGTCACAGGAATGGTTCAAAGCATAGACAGTAAGAAGAGTCAGTACTCTTGTTCTTAAGTCGGCATTGTGCATTTTTTATTTAATTCCGATGCAATTTCTGTGTTTCATCGTCAATAAGAAGGTCCAAGGGGTATAGTAAACCTAGAGTCAAGCATCGGAATCCATATCTAGTGTAACAGGAATGATTCAAAACATAGACAGTAAAAAGAGTCAGTCTTCTTGTACTTAATTCAGCATTGTGCCTTTTGTATTTAATTCCGACGCAATTTCTGTGTTTCATCGTCAATAAGTAGGTCCAAGGGATACAGTCAACCTAGAGTGAAGCATCGGAATCTATATCTAGTGTCACAGGAATGGTTCAAAACATAGTCAGTAAGTAGAGTCAGTCTTCTTGTATTTAAGTCGGCATTGTGCCTTTTGTATTTAATTCCGATGCAATTTCTGTGTTTCATCGTCAATATGAAGGTCCAAGGGATACATTTATCCTGAAGTTAAGCATCGGAATCTATAACTAGTGTCACAGGAATGGTTCAAAACATTGACAGTAGGAAGAGTCAGTCTTCATGTACTTAAGTCGATATTGTGCCATCTCTATTTAATTCCGATGCAATTTCTGTGTTTCATCGTCAATAAGAAGGTCAGAGGGATACAATAAACATGAAGTGAAGCATCGGAAACTATAACTAGTGTCACAGGAATGGTACAAAACATAGAGAGTTGGAAGATTCAGTCTTCTTGTACTTAAGTCGGGATTTTGCCTATTGTATTTTATTAGGATGCAATTTCTGTGTTTCACCGTCCATAAGAAGGTCCGAGGGATACAGTAAACCTCAAGTGAAGCATCGGAATAGAAAACTAGTGTCACAGGAATGATTCAAAACATAGAGAGTAGGAAGAGACAGTCTTTTCGTACTTAAGTCGGCATTGTGCTTTTTCTATTTAATTCCGATGCGATTTCTGTGTCCCATCGTCAATAAGAATGTCCAAGGGATACAGTAAACCTGGAGTGAAGCATCGGAATCTATAACTAGTGTCACAGGAATGGTTCAAAACATAGTCAGTAAGAAGAGTCCGTCTTCTTGTACTTAAGTCGGCATTGTGCTTTTGTATTTAATTCCGACGCAATTTCTGTGTTTCACGCCAATAAGAAGGTCCAAGGGATACAGTAAACCTGAAGTGAAGCATCAGAATCTATAACTAGTGTCACAGCAATGGTTCAAATCATAGTCAGTAAGAAGAGTCAGTCTTCTTGTACTTAAGTCGGCATTGTGCCTTTTGTATTGAATTGCGATGCAATTTCTGTGTTTCGTCGGCAATAAGAAGGTCCAAGGCATACAGTAAACCTGAAGTGAAGCATCAAAATCTATAACTAGTGTCACAGGAATGGTTCAAATCATAGACAGTAGGAAGAGTCAGTCTTCTTGTACTTAAGTCGGCATTGCGCCTTTTCTATTTAATTCCGATGCAATTTCTGGGTTTCATCGTCAATAAGAAGGTCCAAGGGATACAGTGAAACTGAAGTGAAGCATCGGAATCTATAACTAGTGTCACAGGAATGGTTCAAAGCATAGTCAGTAAGAAGAGCCAGTCTTCTTGTACTTAGTCGGCATTGTGCCTTTTCTATTTAATTCCGATGAAATGCCTGTGTTTCATCGTCAATAAGAAGGTCCAAGGGATTCAGTGAAACTGAAGTGAAGCATCGGAATCTGTAACTAGTGTCACAGGAATGGTTCAAAGCATAGTCAGTAAGAAGAGCCAGTCTTCTTGAACTTAAGTCGGCATTGTGCCTTTTGTATTTAATTCCGATGCAATTTCTGTGTTTCATCGTCAATATGAAGGTCCAAGGGATACAGTAAACCTGGAGTGAAGCATCGGAATCTATAACTAGTGTCACAGGAATGGTTCAAACATAGACAGTAAGATGATTCAGTCTTCTTGTACTTAAGTCGGCATTGTGCCTTTGTATTTAATTCCGATGCTCTTTCTGTGTTTCATCGCCAATAAGAAGGTCCAAGGGATACAGTAAACCTGAAGAGAAGCATCAGAATCTATAACTAGTGTCACAGGAATGGTTCAAAACATAGTCAGTAAGAAGAGTCAGTCTTCTTGTACCTAAGTCGGCATTGTGCCTTTCGTATTTAATTTCGATGCAATTCCTGTGTTTCGTCGTCACTAAGAAGGTCAGTTGGATACAGTTATCCTGAAGTTAAGCATCGGAATCTATAACTAGTGTCGCAGGAATGGTTCAAAACATAGTCAGTAAGAAGAGTCAGTCTTCTTGTAGTTAAGTCGGCACTGTGCCTTTTGTATTTAATTCCGATGCAATTTCTGTGTTTCATCTTGAATAAGGTCAGAGGGATACAGTAAACCGGAAGTGAAGCATCGGAATCAATAACTAGTGTCACAGGAATGGTTCGAAACGTAGACAGTTGGAAGAGTCAGTCTTCTTGTACTTAAGTCGGCATTGTGCCTTTTGTATTTAATTCCGATGCAGTTTCTGTGTTTCATCGTCAATAAGAATGTCCAAGGGATACAGTAAACCTGAAATGAACCATCGGAATCTATTACTAGTGTCACAGGAATGGTTCATATCATAGACATTAGGAAAAGTCAGTCTACATATACATGAAATTGCATCGGAATTAAATAGAAAAGGCACAATGCCAACTTAAGTACAAGAAGACAGACTCTTCTTACAGACTATATCTTGATCCATTCCTGTGACACTAGTTACAGATTCCAATGGCTTCACTTCAGGTTTACTGTGTCCCTTGGACCTTCTTATTGACGATGAAACACAGAAATTGCATCGGAATTAAATACAAAAGGCACAATGTCGGCATAAGTACAAGAAGACTGACTCTACTTACTGAGTGCTTTGAATCATTCCTGTGACACTAGTTATAGATTCTGATGCTTCACTTCAGGTTCACTGTATCCCTCTGACCTTCTTATTGACGATGAAACACAGAAATTGCATCGGAATTAAATACAAAAGACACAATGCCGACTTAAGTACAAGAAGGCCGACTGTTCTTAATGTCTATGTTTTGAACCATTCCTGTGACACTAGTTATCGATTCCGATGCTTCACACAAGGTTTACTGTATCCCTTGGACCTTCTTATTGATGATGAAACACCGAAATTGTATCGGAATTAATTAGAAAAGGCACAATGCCGACTTAGGTAGAAGAAGACTGTCTCTTCTTACTGTCTATGTTTGAACCATTCCTGTGACACTAGGTATGGATTCCGATGCTTTACTTCACTTTTACTGTATCCCTTGGACCTTCGTATTGACGATGAAACACAGAAATTGCATCGGAATTAAATACAAAAGGCACAATGCCGACTTAAGTACAAGAAGACTGACCCTTGTTACTGACTACACCTTGATCCATTCCTGTGACACTAGTTATAGATTCCGATGCTTCACTTCAGGTTTAGTGTATCCCTTCGACCTTCTTATTGACGATGAAACACAGAAATTGCATCGGAAGTAATTACAAATGGCAGAATGCCGACTTAAGTACAAGAAGACTGACTCTTCTTACTGACTATGCTTTGAAACAATCCTGTGACACTAGTTATAGATTCCGATGCGTCACTTTAGGTTTACTGTATCCCTTGGGCCTTCGTATTGACGATGAAACACTGAAATTGCATCAGTATTAAATACAAAAGGCACAATACCGACCTAAGTACGAGAAGACTGACTCCTCTTACTGACTATAACTTGATCCATTCCTGTGACACTAGTTATAGATTCCGATGCTTCACTTCAGGTTTACTGTATCCCTTGGACCTTCTTATTGACGATGAAACACAGAAATTGCATCGGAATTAAATACAAAATGCACAATGCCGACTTAAGTACAAGAAGGCTGACTCTTCATACTGTCTAAGTTTTGAACCATTCCTGTTACACTAGTTATAGATTCCGATGCTTCACTCCTGGTTTACTGTATCCCTTGGACGTTATTATTGACGATGAAACACAGAAATTGCATCGGAATTAAATACAAAAGGCACAATGCCGACTTAAGGACAAGAAGATTGGATCTTCTTACTGCCTATGTTTTGAACCATTCCTGTGACACTAGTTATAGATTCCGATGCTTCACTTCAGGTGTACTGTATCCCTGTGACCTTCTCATTGACGATGAAACACAGAAATTGCATCTCAATTAAATACAAAAGGCACAATGCCGACTTAAGTGCAAGAAGACTGACTCTTCTTACTGTCTATGTTTTGAACCATTCCTGTGACACTAGTTATAGATTCCGATGCTTCACACAAGGTTTACTGTATCCCTTGGACCTTCTTATTGACGATGAAAGACCGAAATTGCATCGGAATTAAATAGAATAGGCACAATGCCGACTTAGGTACAAGAAGACTGTCTCTTCTTACTGTCTATGTTTTGAACCATTCCTGTGACACAAGTTATGGATTCCGACGCTTCACTTCAGGTTTACTGTATCCCATGGAGCTTCTTATTGACGATGAAACACAGAAATTGTATCGGAATTAAATACAAAAGGCACAATGCCGACTTAAGTTCAAGAACACTGACTCTTCTTACTGTCTATAAATTGATCCATTCCTGTGACACTAGTTATAGATTCTGATGCTTCACTTCAGGTTCACTGTATCCCTCTGACCTTCTTATTGACGATGAAACACAGAAATGGCATCGGAATTAAATACAAAAGGCACAATGCCGACTTAAGTACAAGAAAACTGACTCTACTTACTGATTGTTTTGAACCATTCCTGTGACACTAGTTATAGATTCCGATGCTTTACTTCAGGTTTACTGTATCCCTCTGACCTTCTTATTAACGATGAAACACAGATATTGCATCAGATTTAAATACAAAAGGGACAATGCCGACATAAGTACAAGAAGGCTGACTCTTCTAACTGTCTATGTTTTGAACCATTCCTGTGACACTAGTTATAGATTCCGATGCTTCACTTCTGGTTTACTGTATCCCTCTGACCTTCTCATTGACGATGAAACACAGAAATTGAATCTGAATTAAATACAAAAGGCACTATGCCGACTTAAGTGCAAGAAGACTGACTCTTCTTACTGTCTATGTTTTGAACCATTCCTGTGACACTAGTTATAGATTCCGATGCTTCACACAAGGTTTACTGTATCCCTTGGACCTTCTTATTGACGATGAAACACCGAAATTACATCGGAATTAAATAGAATAGACACAATGCCGACTTAGGTACTAGAAAACTGTCTCTTCTTACTGTCTAAGTTTTGAACCATTCCTGTGACACAAGTTATGGATTCCGACGCTTCACTTCAGGTTTACTGTATCCCATGGAGCTTCTTATTGACGATGAAACACAGAAATTGTATCGGAATTAAATACAAAAGGCACAATGCCGACTTAAGTTCAAGAACACTGACTCTTCTTACTGTCTATAAATTGATCCATTCCTCTGACACTAGTTATAGATTCTGATGCTTCACTTCAGGTTCACTGTATCCCTCTGACCTTCTTTTTGACGATGAAACACAGAAATTGCATCGGAATTAAGTAGAAAAGGCACAATGCCGACTTAAGTACAAGAAGTCTGACTCTTATTAGTGCCTATGTTTTGAACCATTCCTGTGACGCTAGTTACAGATTCCAATGGCTTCACTTCAGGTTTACTGTGTCCCTTGGACCTTCTTATTGACGATGAAACACAGAAATTGCATCGGAATTAAATACAAAAGGCACAATGTTGGCATAAGTACAAGAAGACTGACTCTTCTTACTGAGTGTTTTGAATCATTCCTGTGACACTAGTTTTAGATTCTGATGCTTCACTTCAGGTTCACTGTATCCCTCTGACCTTCTTATTGACGATGAAACACAGAAATTGCATCGGAATTAAATACAAAAGACACAATGCCGACTTAAGTACAAGAAGGCTGACTGTTCTTAATGTCTATGTTTTGTACCATTCCTGTGACACTAGTTATCGATTCCGATGCTTCACACAAGGTTTACTGTATCCCTTGGACCTTCTTATTGATGATGAAACACCGAAATAGTATCGGAATTAATTAGAAAAGGCACAATGCCGACTTAGGTAGAAGAAGACTGTCTCTTCTTACTGTCTATGTTTGAACCATTCCTGTGACACTAGGTATGGATTCCGATGCTTTACTTCACTTTTACTGTATCCCTTGGACCTTCGTATTGACGATGAAACACAGAAATTGCATCGGAATTAAATACAAAAGGCACAATGCCGACTTAAGCACAAGAAGACTGACCCTTGTTACTGACTATACCTTGATCCATTCCTGTGACACTAGTTATAGATTCCGATGCTTCACTTCAGGTTTAGTGTATCCCTTCGACCTTCTTATTGACGATGAAACACAGAAATTGCATCGGAAGTAATTACAAATGGCAGAATGCCGACTTAAGTACAAGAAGACTGACTCTTCTTACTGACTATGCTTTGAAACATTCCTGTGACACTAGTTATAGATTCCGATGCGTCACTTTAGGTTTACTGTATCCCTTGGGCCTTCGTATTGACGATGAAACACTGAAATTGCATCAGTATTAAATACAAAAGGCACAATACCGACCTAAGTACGAGAAGACTGACTCCTCTTACTGACTATAACTTGATCCATTCCTGTGACACTAGTTATAGATTCCGATGCTTCACTTCAGGTTTACTGTATCCCTCTGACCTTCTTATTGACGATGAAACACAGAAATTGCATCGGAATTAAATACAAAAGACACAATGCCGACTTAAGTACAAGAAGGCTGACTGTTCTTAATGTCTATGTTTTGTACCATTCCTGTGACACTAGTTATCGATTCCGATGCTTCACACAAGGTTTACTGTATCCCTTGGACTTTCTTATTGATGATGAAACAACGAAATTGTATCGGAATTAATTAGAAAATGCACAATGCCGACTTAGGTAGAAGAAGACTGTCTCCTCTTACTGTCTATGTTTGAACCATTCCTGTGACACTAGGTATGGATTCCGATGCTTTACTTCACTTTTACTGTATCCCTTGGACCTTCGTATTGACGATAAAACACAGAAATTGCATCGGAATTAAATACAAAAGGCACAATGCCGACTTAAGTGCAAGAAGACTGACTCTTCTTACTGTCTATGTTTTGAACCATTCCTGTGACACTAGTTATAGATTCCGATGCTTCACACAAGGTTTACTGTATCCCTTGGACCTTCTTATTGACGATGAAACACCGAAATTGCATCGGAATTAAATGGAATAGGCACAATGCCGACTTAGGTACAAGAAGACTGTCTCTTCTTACTGTCTATGTTTTGAACCATTCCTGTGACACAAGTTATGGATTCCGACGCTTCACTTCAGGTTTACTGTATCCCATGGAGCTTCTTATTGACGATGAAACACAGAAATTGTATCGGAATTAAATACAAAAGGCACAATGCCGACTTAAGTTCAAGAACACTGACTCTTCTTACTGTCTATAAATTGATAAATTCCTGTGACACTAATTATAGATTCTGATGCTTCACTTCAGGTTCACTGTATCCCTCTGACCTTCTTATTGACGATGAAACACAGAAATTGCATCGGAATTAAATACAAAAGGCACAATGCCGACTTAAGTACAAGAAGACTGACTCTACTTACTGATTGTTTTGAACCATTCCTGTGACACTAGTTATAGATTCCGATGCTTTACTTCAGGTTTACTGTATCCCTCTGACCTTCTTATTAACGATGAAACACAGATATTGCATCAGAATTAAATACAAAAGGGACAATGCCGACAAAAGTACAAGAAGGCTGACTCTTCTAACTGTCTATGTTTTGAACCATTCCTGTGACACTAGTTATACATTCCGATGCTTCACTTCTGGTTTACTGTATCCCTTGGACCTTCGTATTGACGATGACACACAGAAATTGCATCGGAATTAAATACAAAAGGCACAATGCCGACTTAAGTACAAGAAGACTGACTCTTCTTACTGACTATGTTTTGAACCATTCCTGTGACACTAGTTATGGTTTCCGATACTTCACTTCACGTTTACTGTATCCCTTGGACCTTCGTATTGACGATGAAACACAGAAATTGCATCGGAATTAAATACAAAAGACACAATGCCGACTTAAGTACAAGAAGGCTGACTGTTCTTACTGTCTATGTTTTGTACCATTCCTGTGACACTAGTTATCGATTCCGATGCTTCACACAAGGTTTACTGTATCCCTTGGATCTTCTTATTGCTGATGAAACACCGAAATTGTATCGGAATTAATTAGAAAAGGCACAATGCCGACTTAGGTAGAAGAAGACTGTCTCTTCTTACTGTCTATGTTTGAACCATTCCTGTGACACTAGTTATGGATTCCGATGCTTTACTTCACTTTAACTGCATCCCTTGGACCTTCATATTGACGATGAAACACATAAATTGGATCGGAATTAAATACAAAAGGCACAATGCCGACTTAAGTACAAGAAGACTGACCCTTGTTACTGACTATACCTTGATCCATTCCTGTGACACTAGTTATAGATTCCGATGCTTCACTTCAGGTTGAGTGTATCCCTTCGACCTTCTTATTGACGATGTAACACAGAAATTGCATCGGAAGTAATTACAAATGGCAGAATGCCGACTTAAGTACAAGAAGACTGACTCTTCTTACTGACTATGCTTTGAAACATTCCTGTGACACTAGTCATAGATTCCGATGCTTCACTTTAGATTTACTGTATCCCTTGGGCCTTCGTATTGACGATGAAACACTGAAATTGCATCAGTATTAAATACAAAAGGCACAATACCAACGTAAGTACGAGAAGACTGACTCCTCTTACTGACTATAACTTGATCCATTCCTGTGACACAAGTTATAGATTCCGATGCTTCACTTCAGGTTTACTGTTTCCCTTGGACCTTCTTATTGACGATGAAACACAGAAATTGCATCGGAATTAAATACAAAATGCACAATGCCGACTTAAGTACAAGAAGGCTGACTCTTCATACTGTCTATGTTTTGAATCATTCCTGTTACACTAGTTATAGATTCCGATGCTTCACTCCTGGTTTACTGTATCCCTTGGACCTTATTATTGACGATGAAACACAGAAATTGCAACGGTATTAAATACAAAAGGCACAATGCCGACTTAAGTACAACAAGTCTGACTCTTCTTACGGGTATGTTTTCAACGATTCCTGTGACACTAGTTATAGATTCCGATGCTTCACTTCAGGTTTACTGTATCCCTCTGACCTTCTTGATGACGATGAAACACAGATATTGCATCGGAAATAGATACAAAAGGAACAATACCGACTTAAGTACATGTAGACTGAATCTTCCTACTGCCAATGTTTTGAACCATTCCTGTGACACTAGTTATAGATTCCGATGCTTCATTTCAGGATTACAGTATCCCTTGGACCTTCTTAATGACGATGAAACACAGATAGTGCATCGGAATTAAATACAAAAGGCACAATGCCAACTTAAGTACAAGAAGACTGACTCTTCCTACTGTCTATGTTTTGAACCATTTCTGTGCCACTTGTTATAGATTCCGATGCTTCACTTCAGGTTTAGTGTATCCCTTGGACCTTCTTTTTGACGATGAAACACAGAAATTGCATCGGAATAAAATAGAAAAGGAAATGCCAACTTAAGTACAAGAAGACTGACTCTTCTTACTGACTATACCATGATCCATCCCTGTGAAACTAGTTATAGATTCCGATGCTTCACTTCAGGTTTACTGTATCCCTAGGACCTTCATATTGACGATGAAACACAGAAATTGCATCAGAATTAAATACAAAAGGCACAATGCCGACTTATGTACAAGAAGACTGACTCTTCTTACTGTCTATGTTTTGAACCATTCCTATGACACTAGTTATGGACTCCGATGCTTCACTTCAGGTTTACTGTATCCCTTGGACCTCCTTATAGACGATGAAACACAGAAATTGCGTCGGTATTAAATACAAAAGACACAATGCCTACTTAAGTACAAGAAGACTGACTCTTGTTACTGACTATGTTTTAAACCATTCCTGTGACACTAGTTGTAGATTCCGATGCTTCACTTCAGGTTTACTGTATACCTAGGACCTTCTTATTGACGATGAAACACAGAAATTGCATCGGAACTAAATACAAAAGGCACAATGCCGACTTAAGTATAAGAAGACTGACTATTCCTACTGTCTATGTTTGGAACCATTCCTGTGACACTAGTTGTAGATTCCGATGCTTCACCTCAGGTTCACTGTCTCCCTTGGACCTCCTTATTGACGATGAAACACAGAAATTGCATCGGAATTAAATACAAAAGGCACAATGCCGACTTTAGTACAAGAAGACTGACTCTTCTTACTGATTGTTTTGAACCATTCCCGTGACACTAGTTATATATACCGATGCTTCACTTCAGGTTTACTGTATCCCTCTGACCTTCTTATTAACGATGAAACACAGATATTGCATCAGAATTAAATACAAATTTCACAATGCCGACTTAAGTACAAGAAGACTGACTCTTCTTACTGACTATGATTTGAACCATTCCTGTGACAC
The DNA here is from genome assembly GCF_023864345.2 of Schistocerca serialis cubense. NCBI lineage: Eukaryota > Metazoa > Arthropoda > Insecta > Orthoptera > Acrididae > Schistocerca > Schistocerca serialis. The sequence continues at coordinate 543,960,276 of NC_064646.1, read as the reverse complement.
TAGTTATACATTACGATGCTTCACTTCTGGTGTACTGTATCCGTTGGACCTTCGTATTGACGATGAAACACAGAAATTGCATCGGAATAAAATACAAAAGGCACAATGCCGACTTAAGTACAAGAAGACTGACTCTTCTTACTGACTATGTTTTGAACCATTCCTGTGACAGTAGTTATGGTTTCCGATGCTTCACTTCACGTTTAGTGTATCCCTCGGACCTTCGTATTGACGATGAAACACTGAAATTGCATCGGTATTAAATACAAACGGCACAATGCCGACCTAAGTACAAGAAGACTGACTCCTCCTACTATCTATGTTTTGAACCATTCCTGTGACACTACTTATAGATTCCGATGCTTCACTCCTGGTTTACTGTATCCCTTAGACCTTATTATTGACGATGAAACACAGAAATTGCATCGGAATTAAATACAAAAGGCACAATGCTGACTTAAGGACAAGAAGACTGAATCTTCTTACTGCCAATGTTTTGAACCATTCCTGTGACACTAGTTATAGATTCCGATGCTTCATTTCAGGGTTACTGTAACCCTCTGACCTTCTTATTGACGATGAAACACAGAAATTGCATCTGAATTAAATACAAAAGGCACAATGACGACTAAAGTGCAAGAAGACTGACTCTTCTTACTGTCTATGTTTTGAACCATTCCTGTGACACTAGTTATGGATTCCGACGCTTCACTTCAGTTTTACTGTATCCCTTGTACCTTCTTATTGACGATGAAACACAGAATCTGCATCGGAATTAAATACAAAAGGCACAATGCCGACTTAAGAACAAGAAGACTGACCCTTCCTACTGTCTATGTTTTGAACCATACCTGTGACACTAGTTATAGATTCCGATGCTTCACCTCAGGTTCACTGTATCCCTCTAATCTTCTTAATGACGATGAAACACAGAAATTGCATCGGAATTAAATAGAAAAGGCACAATGCCGTCTTAAGTAAAAGCGGACTGACTCTTCTTACTGTCTATGTTTTGAACCATTCCTGTGACACTAGTTATCGATTCCGATGCTTCACACAAAGTTTACTGTATCCCTAGGACCTTCTTATTGATGATGAAACACCGAAATTGTATCGGAATTAAATAGAAAAGGCACAATGCCGACTAAGGTACTAGAAGACTGTCTCTTCTTACTGTCTATGTTTTGAACCATTCCTGTGACACTAGTTATGGATTCCGACGCTTCACTTCAGTTTTACTGTATCCCTTGTACCTTCTTATTGACGATGAAACACAGAATCTGCATCGGAATTAAATACAAAAGGCACAATGCCGACTTAAGAACAAGAAGACTGACCCTTCTTACTGACTATACCTGGATCCATTCCTATGACACTAGTTATAGATTCCGATGCTTCACTTCAGGTTTACTGTATCTCTTGGACCTTCTTATTGACGATGATACACAGATATTGCATCGGAATTAAATACAAAAGGCACAATGCCGACTTAAGTATAAGAAGACTGACTCTTCTTACTGACTATGTTTTGTACCATTCCTGTGACACTAGTTATAGATTCCGATGCTTCACTTCTGGTTTACTGTATCCCTTGGACCTTCGTATTGACGATGAAACACAGAAATTGCATCGGAAGTCTTTGCAAATGGCAGAATGCCGACTTAAGTACAAGAAGACTAACTCTTCTTACTGACTATGCTTTGAACCATTCCTGTGACACTAGTTATAGATTCCGATGCTTCACTTCAGGTTTACTGCATCCCTATGACCTTCCTATTGACGATGAATCACAGAACTTGCATCGGAACTAAATACAAAAGGCACAATGCCGACTTAAATACAAGACGACTGACTCTTCCTACTGTCTATGTTTTGAACCATACCTGTGACACTAGTTATAGATTCCGATGCTTCACCTCAGGTTCACTGTATCCCTCTAATCTTCTTAATGACGATGAAACACAGAAATTGCATCGGAATTAAATAGAAAAGGCACAATGCCGTCTTAAGTAAAAGCGGACTGACTCTTCTTAGTGTCTATGATTTGAAACATTCCTGAGACGCTAGTTAACGATTCCGATGCTTCACTTCAGGTTTACTGTATCCCTTGGACCTTCTTATTGACGATGAAACACAGAAATTGCATCAGAATTAAATACAAAAGGCACAATGCCGACATAAGTACAAGAAGACTGAATCTTCTTACTGACTATGTGTTGAACCTTTCCTGTGACACTATTTAGAGATTCCGATGCTTCCCTTCAGGTTTACTGTATCTCTCTGACCTTCTTATTGACGATGAAACACAGTAATTGCATCGGAATTAAATTGAAAAGGGCACAATGCCGACTTAAGTACAAGAAGGCTGACTCTTCTTACTGTCTATGTTTTGTACCATTCCTGTGACACTAGTTATCGATTCCGATGCTTCACACAAGGTTTACTGTATCCCTTGGACCTTCGTATTGACGATGAAACACAGAAATTGCATCGGAATTAAACACAAGGCACAATGCCGACTTAAGTACAAGAAGACTGACTCTTCTTACTGACTATGTTTTGAACGATTCCTGTGACACTAGTTGTAGATTCCGATGCTTCACTTCAGGTTTACTGTATCCCTCTGACTTTCTTATTGACGATGAAACACAAAAATTGCATGGGAAATAAATACAAAATTCACAATACCGACTTAAGTACATGTAGACTGAATATTCCTACTGTCTATGTTTTGAACCATTCCTGTGACACTAGTTATAGATTCCGATGCTTCATTTCAGGTTTACTGTATCCCTTGGACCTTCTTAATGACGATGAAGCACAGATAGTGCCTCGGAATTAAATTCAAAAGGCACAATGCCGTCTTAAGTACAAGAAGGCTGACTCCTCTTACTGTCTATTTTTTGAACCATTCCTGTGACACTAGTTGTAGATTCCGATGCTTCACTGCACGTTTACTGTATCCATTGGACCTTCTCATTGACGATGAAACACAGAAATCACATCGGAATTAAATACAAAAGGCACAATGCCGACTTAGGGACAATAAGACTGAATCTTCTTACTGCCTATGTTTTGTACCAATCCTGTGACACTAGTTATAGATTCCGATGCTTCACTTCAGGTTTACTGTATCCCTCTGACCTTCTTATTGACGATGAAACACAGAAATTGCATCGGAATTAAATACAAAAGGCACAATGCCGACTTAAGTGGAAGAGGACTGACTCTTCTTACGGTCTATGCTTTGAACCAATCCTGTGACACTAGTTATAGATTCCGATGCTTCACATCAGGTTTACTGTATCCCACTGACGTTCTTATTAACGATGAAACACAGATATTGCATCGGAATTAAATACAAAAGGCACAATGCCGACTGAAGTACAAGAAGACTGACTCGTCTTACTGACTATGTTTTAACCATTCCTGTGACACTAGTTATAGATTCCGATGCTTCACTTCTGGTTTACTGAATCCCTTGGACATTCGAATTGACGATGAAACACCGAAATTGCATCGGAATTAAATACATAAGGCACAATGTCAACATAAGTACAAGAAGACTGACTCCTCTTACAGACTATATCTTGATCCATTCCTGTGACACTAGTTATGGATTCCGATGCTTCACTTGAGGTTTACTGTATCCCTTGGACATTCTTATTGACGATGAAACACAGAAATTGCATCGGAATTAAATACAATAGGCACAATGCCGACTTAAGTACAAGAGGGCTGACTCTTCTTACTGTCTATGTTTTGTACCATTCCTGTGACACTAGTTATCGATTCCGATGCTTCACACAAGGTTTACTGTATCCCTTGGACCTTCTTATAGATGATGAAACACCGAAATTGTATCGGAATTAATTAGAAAAGGCACAATGCCGACTTAGGTACAAGAAGACTGTCTCTTCTTACTGTCTATGTTTGAACCATTCCTGTGACACTAGTTATGGATTCCGATGCTTCACTTCACTTTTACTGTATCCCTTGGACCTTCGTATTGACGATGAAACACAGAAATTGCATCGGAATTAAATACAAAAGGCACAATGCCGACTTAAGTACAAGACGAATGACCCTTGTTACTGACTATACCTTGATCCATTCCTGTGACACTAGTTATAGATTCCGATGCTTCACTTCAGGTTTACTGTATCCCATGGACCTTCTTATTGACGATGAAACACAGAAATTGCATCGGAATTAAATACAAAAGGCACAATGCTGACTTAAGTGAAAGAAGACTGACTCTTCTTACTGACTATATCTTGATCCATTCCTGTGACACTAGTTATAGATTCCGATGCTTCACTTCAGGCTTACTGTATCCCTTGGACCTTCTTATTGACGATGAAACACAAAAATAGCATCGAAAATAAATACAAAAGGCACAATGCCGACTTCAGTACAACAAGACTGACTCTTCTTACGGGTATGTTTTCAACGATTCCTGTGACACTAGTTATAGATTCCGATGCTTCACTTCAGGTTTACTGTATCCCTCTGACCTTCTTGTTGACGATGTAACACAGAAATTGCATCGGAAATGGATACAAAAGGAACAATACCGAATTAAGTACATGTAGACTGAATCTTCTTACTGTCTATGTTTTGAACCATTCCTGTGACACTAGTTATGGATTCCGATGCTTCACTTCAGGTTTACTGTATATCTCTGACCTTCTTTTTGACGATGAAACACAGAAATTGCATCGGAATAAAATAGAAAAGGCACAATGCCAACTTAAGTACAAGAAGACTGACTCTTCTTACTGACTATACCATGATCCATTCCTGTGACACCAGTTATAGATTTCGATGCTTCACTTCAGGTTTACTGTATCCCTAGGACCTTCATATTGACGATGAAACACAGAAATTGCATCGGAATTAAATACAAAAGGCACAATTCAGACTTAAGTATAAGAAGACTGACTCTTCCTACAGTCTATGATTTGAACCATTCCTGTGAGATTAGTTATGGATTCCGATGCTTCACTACAGGTTTACTGTATCCTTTGGACTTTCGTATTGGCGACGAAACACAGAAATTGCATCGGAATTAAGTAGAAAAGGCACAATGCCAACTTAAGTACAAGAAGACTGACTCTTCTTACTGACTATACCATGATCCATTCCTGTGACACCAGTTATAGATTCCGATGCTTCACTTCAGGTTTACTGTACCCCTAGGACCTTCTTATTGACGATGAAACACAGAAATTGCATCGGAACTAAATACAAAAGGCACAATTCAGACTTAAGTATAAGAAGACTGACTCTTCTTACTGTCTATGATTTGAACCATTCCTATGACACTAGTTATGGACTCCGATGCTTCTCTTCAGGTTTACTGTATCCCTTGGACCTTCTTATTGACGATGAAACACAGAAATTGCGTCGGTATTAAATACAATAGGCACAATGCCTACTTAAGTACAAGAAGTCTGACTCTTGTTACTGACTATGCTTTGAACCATTCTTGTGACACTAGTTGTAGATTCCGATGCTTCACTTCAGGTTTACTGTATCCCTAGGACCTTCTTATTGACGATGAAACACAGAAATTGCATCGGAACTAAATACAAAAGGCACAATGGCGACTTAAGTATAAGAAGACTGACTATTCCTACTGTCTATGTTTTGAACCATTCCTGTGGCATTAGTTATGGATTCCGATGCTTCACTTCAGGGTTACTGTATCCTTTGGACCTTCTTATTGGCGAAGAAACACAGAAATTGCATCGGAATTAAATAGAAAAGGCACAATGCCAACATAAGTACAAGAAGACTGACTCTTCTTACTGTCTATGCTTTGAACCATTCCTGTGACACTAGTTACAGATTCCGATGCTTCACCTCAGGTTCACTGTCTCCCTTGAACCTCCTTATTGACGATGAAACACAGAAATTGCATCGGAATTAAATACAAAAGGCACAATGCCGACTTAAGTACAAGAAGACTGACTCTTCTTACTGATTGTTTTGAACCATTCCCGTGACCCTAGTTATATATTCCGATGCTTCACTTCAGGTTTACTGTATCCCTCTGACCTTCTTATTAACGATGAAACACAGATATTGCATCAGAATTAAATACAAAATTCACAATGCCGACATAAGTACAAGAAGACTGACTCTTCTTACTGACTATGTTTGAACCATTCCTGTGACACTAGTTATGCATTCCGATGCTTCACTTCTGGTTTACTGTATCCCTTGGACCTTCGTGTTGACGATGAAACACAGAAATTGCATCGGAATAAAATACAAAAGGCACAATGCCGACTTAAGTACAAGAAGACTGACTCTTCTTACTGACTATGTTTTGAACCATTTCTGTGACAGTAGTTATGGTTTCCGATGCTTCACTTCACGTTTAGTGTATCCCTCGGACCTTCGTATTGACGATGAAACACTGAAATTGCATTGGTATTAAATACAAAAGGCACAATGCCGACCTAAGTACTAGAAGACTGACTCCTCTTACTATCTATGTTTTGAACAATTCCTGTGACACTACTTATAGATTCCGATGCTTCACTCCTGGTTTACTGTATCCCTTAGACCTTATTATTGACGATGAAACACAGAAATTGTATCGGAATTAAATACAAAAGGCACAAAGCTGACTTAAGGACAAGAAGACTGAATCTTCTTACTGCCTATGATTTGAACCATTCCTGTGACACTAGTTATAGATTCCGATGCTTCATTTCAGGTTTACTGTATCCCTCTGACCTTCTTATTGACGATGAAGTACAGAAATTGCATCTGAATTAAATACAAAAGGCACAATGACGACTAAAGTGCAAGAAGACTGACTCTTCTTACTGTCTATGTTTTGAACCATTCCTGTGACACTAGTTATGGATTCCGACGCTTCACTTCAGTTTTACTGTATCCCGTGTACCTTCTTATTGACGATGAAACACAGAATCTGCATCGGAATTAAATACAAAAGGCACAATGCCGACTTAAGAACAAGAAGACAGACCCTTCTTACTGACTATACCTTGATCCATTCCTGTGACACTAGTTATAGATTCCGATGCTTCACTTCAGGTTTACTGTATCTCTTGGACCTTCTTATTGACGATGAAACACAGATATTGCATCGGAATTAAATACAAAAGGCACAATGCCGACTTAAGTATAAGAAGACTGACTCTTCTTACTGACTATGTTTTGTACCATTTCTGTGACACTAGTAATAGATTCCGATGCTTCACTTCTGGTTTACTGTATCCCTTGGACCTTCGTATTGACGATGAAACACAAAAATTGCATTGGAAGTAATTGCAAATGGCAGAATGCCGACTTAAGTACAAGAAGACTGACTCTTCTTACTGACTATGTGTTGAACCTTTCCTGTGACACTATTTAGAGATTCCGATGCTTCCCTACAGGTTTACTGTATCTCTCTGACCTTCTTATTGACGATGAAACACAGTAATTGCATCGGAATTAAATTGAAAAGGGCACAATGCCGACTTAAGTACAAGAAGACTGACTCTTCTTACTGCCTATGTTTTGAACCATTCCTGTGACACTAGTTGTAGATTCCGATGCTTCACTTCAGGTTTACTGTATCCCTCTGACTTTCTTATTGACGATGAAACACAGAAATTGCATGGGAAATAAATACAAAATTCACAATACCGACTTAAGTACATGTAGACTGAATCTTCCTTCTGTCTATGTTTTGAACCATTCCTGTGACACTAGTTATAGATTCCGATGCTTCATTTCAGGTTTACTGTATCCCTTGGACCTTCTTAATGACGATGAGGTACAGATAGTGCCTCGGAATTAAATACAAAAGGCACAATGCCGACTTGAGTACAAGAAGACTGACTCTTCTTACTGACTATGCTTTGAACCATTTCTGTGACAGTAGTTATGGTTTCCGATGCTTCACTTCACGTTTAGTGTATCCCTCGGACCTTCGTATTGACGATGAAACACTGAAATTGCATTGGTATTAAATACAAAAGGCACAATGCCGACCTAAGTACTAGAAGACTGACTCCTCTTACTATCTATGTTTTGAACCATTCCTGTGACACTAGTTATAGATTCCGATGCTTCACTTCAGGTTTACTGTATCCCTATGACCTTCTTATTGACGATGAATCACAGAACTTGCATCGGAACTAAATACAAAAGGCACAATGCCGACTTAAATACAAGACGACTGACTCTTCCTACTGTCTATGTTTTGAACCATTCCTGTGACACTAGTTATAGATTCCGATGCTTCACCTCTGGTTCACTGTATCCCTCTAATCTTCTTATTGACGATGAAACACAGAAATTGCATCGGAATGAAATAGAAAAGGCACAATGCCGTCTTAAGTAAACGCGGACTGACTCTTCTTAGTGTCTATGATTTGAAACATTCCTGAGACGCTAGTTAACGATTCCGATGCTTCACTTCAGGTTTACTGTATCCCTTGGACCTTCTCATTGACGATGAAACACAGAAATTGCATCAGAATTAAATACAAAAGGCACAATGCCGACATAAGTACAAGAAGACTGAATCTTCTTACTGACTATGTGTTGAACCTTTCCTGTGACACTATTTAGAGATTCCGATGCTTCCCTACAGGTTTACTGTATCTCTCTGACCTTCTTATTGACGATGAAACACAGTAATTGCATCGGAATTAAATTGAAAAGGGCACAATGCCGACTTAAGTACAAGAAGACTGACTCTTCTTACTGCCTATGTTTTGAACCATTCCTGTGACACTAGTTGTAGATTCCGATGCTTCACTTCAGGTTTACTGTATCCCTCTGACTTTCTTATTGACGATGAAACACAGAAATTGCATGGGAAATAAATACAAAATTCACAATACCGACTTAAGTACATGTAGACTGAATCTTCCTTCTGTCTATGTTTTGAACCATTCCTGTGACACTAGTTATAGATTCCGATGCTTCATTTCAGGTTTACTGTATCCCTTGGACCTTCTTAATGACGATGAGGTACAGATAGTGCCTCGGAATTAAATACAAAAGGCACAATGCCGACTTGAGTACAAGAAGGCTGACTCCTCTTACTGTCTATGTTTTGAACCATTACTGTGACTCTAGTTATAGATTCCGATGCTTCACTCCACGTTTACTGTATCCCTTGGACCTTCTTATTGACGATGAAACACAGAAATCGCATCGGAATTAAATACAAAAGGCACAATGCCGACTTAGGGACAATAAGACTGAATCTTCTTACTGCCTATGTTTTGTACCATTCCTGTGACACTAGTTATAGATTCCGATGCTTCACTTCAGGTTTACTGTATCCCTCTGACCTTCTTATTGACGATGAAACACAGAAATTGCATCGGAATTAAATACAAAAGGCACAATGCCGACTTAAGTGGAAGAGAACTGACTCTTATTACGGTCTATGTTTTGAACCATTCCTGTGACACTAGTTATAGATTCCGATGCTTCACACAAGGTTTACTGTATCCCTTGGACCTTCTTATTGACGGTGAAACACAGAAATTACATCGGAATTAAATACAAAAGGCACAATGCCGAATTAAGTACAAGAAGACTGACTTTTCTTACTGACTATTTCTTGATCCATTCCTGTGACACTAGTTATAGAATCCGATGCTTCACTTCTGGTTTACTGTATCCCGTGGACCCTCTTATTGACGATGAAACACAGAAATTGCATCGGAATTAAACACAAAAGGCACAATGCCGACTTAAGTACAAGAAGACTGACTCGTCTTACTGACTATGATTTGAACCATTCCTGTGACACTAGTTGTAGATTCCGATGCTTCACATCAGGTTTACTGTATCCCACTGACGTTCTTATTAACGATTAAACACAGATATTGCATCGGAAATAAATACAAAAGGCACAATGCCGACTGAAGTACAAGAAGACTGACTCGTCTTACTGACTATGTTTTAACCATTCCTGTGACACTAGTTATAGATTCCGATGCTTCACTTCAGGTTTACTGTATCCCTCTGACCTTTTTTTTGACGAAGAAACACAAAATTGCATCGGAATTAGATAGAAAAGGCACAATGTCGAGTTAAGTACAAGAAGACTGACTCTTCTTACTGACTATGATTTGAACCATTCCTGTGACACTTGTTGTAGATTCCGATGCTTCAGTTCAGGTTTACTGTAACCCTCTGACCTTCTTATTAACGATGAAACACAGATATTGCATCGGAATTAAATACAAAAGGCACTATGCCGACATAAGTACAAGAAGACCGGCTCTTCTTACTGACTATGTTTGGTACCATTCCTGTGACACTAGTTATAGATTCCGATGCTTCACTTCTGGTTTACTGTATCCCTTGGACCTTCGTATTGACGATGAAACACAGAAATTGCATCGGAATTAAATACAAAAGGCACAATGCCAACTTAAGTACAAGTGGACTGACTCTTCCTACTGTCTATGTTTTGAACTATTCCTGTGACACTAGTTATAGATTCCGATGCTTCACTTCAGGTTTACTGTATCCCTCTGACCTTTTTTTTGACGAAGAAACACAAAATTGCATCGGAATTAGATAGAAAAGGCACAATGTCGAGTTAAGTACAAGAAGACTGACTCTTCTTACTGACTTTATCTTGATCCATTCCTGTGACACTATTTATAGATTCCGATGCTACACTTCAGGTCTACTGTATCCCTTGGACCATTTGTATTGACGGTGAAACACAGAAATTGCATCGGAATTAAATACAAAATGCACAATGCCTACTTAAGTACAAGAAGACTGACTCTTCTTACTAACTATGGTTTGAGCCCTTCCTGTGACACATGTTGTAGATTCCGATGCTTCACTTCAGGTTTACTATATCCCTAGGACCTTCTTATTGACGATGAAACATAGAAGTTGCATCGGAACAAAATAAAAAAGGCACAATGCCGACTTATGTATAAGAAGACTGACTCTTCCTACTGTCTATGATTTGAACCATTCCTGTGACACTAGTTATAGATTCCGATGATTCACTTCAGGTTTACTGTTTTCCTTGGACCGTCTTATTGATGATGAAACACAGAAATTGCATCGGAATTAAATACAAAAGGCACAATTCCGACTTAAGTACAAGAAGACTGACTCTTCTAACTGACTATGTGTTGAACCATTCCTTTGACACTATTTAGAGATTCCGATGCTTCACTTCAGGTTTACTGTATCCCTCTGACCTCCTTATTGACGATGAAACACAGTAAATGCATCGGAATTAAATTGAAAAAGCCACAATGCTGACTTAAGTACAAGAAGACTGACTCTTCTTACTGTCTATCTTTTGAACGATTCCTGTGACACTAGTTATAGATTCCGATGCTCCACTTCAGGTTTGCAGTATCTCTTCGACCTTCTTATTGACGATGAAACACAGTAATTGCATCGAAATTAATTACAAAAGGCCCAATGCCGACTTAAGTACAAGAAGACTGACTCTTCTAACTGACTATGCTTTGAACCATTCCTGTGAGACTAGTTATAGATTCCGATGCTTCACATCAGGTTTACTGTATCCCTCTACCCTTCTTATTTGACGATGAAATACAGAAATTGCATCGGAATGAAATACAAATGGCACAATGCCGACTTAAGTACAAGAAGACTGAATCTTCCAACTCTCTATGCTTTGAACCATTCCTGTGACACTAGTTATCAAATCCGATGGTTCTCTTCAGGTTTACTGGATCCCTCTGACCTTCTTATTGACGATGAAACACTGAAATTGCATCGGAATTGAATAGAAAAGGCACAATACCGACTAAAGTACAAGAAGACTGACTCTTCCTACTGTCTATGTTTTGAACCATTCCTGTGACACTAGTTATAGATTCCGATGCTTCACTCCAGGTTTACTGTATCCCTTGGACCTTCTTATTGACGATGAATCAAGGAAATTGCATCGGAATTAAATACAAAAGGCACATAGCAGACATAAGTACATGTAGATTGACTATTCCTAATGTCTATGATTTGAACCATTCCTGTGACACTAGTTATAGATTCCGATGGTTCATGTCAGGTTTACTGGATCCCTTGGACCTTCTTATTGACGATGAAACACAGAAATAGCATCGGAATTAAATGCAAAAGGCACAATGCCGACTTAGGTACAAGAAGACTGACTCTTCCAAATGTCTACGTTTTGAACCAAGCCTGTGACAGTAGTTGTAGATTCCGATGCGTCACTTTAGGTTTACTGTATCCCTCTGACCTTCTTATTGACGATGAAATACTGAAATGGCATCGGAATTAAATAGAATAGGCACAATGCCGACTTAAGTACAAGAAGACTGACTCTTCTTACTGACTATGTTTTGAACCATTCCTGTAACACTAGTTATAGATTCTGATGCTTCACTTCAGGTTTACTGTACTCCTAGGACCTTCTTATTGTCGATGAAACACAGAAATTGCATCGGAATTCAATACAAAAGGCACAATGCCGAATTAAGTACAAGAAGACTGGCTCTTCTTACTGACTATGCTTCGAACCATTCCTGTGACAGTAGTTATAGATTCCGATGGTTCACTTCAGTTTCACTGTATCCCTTGGATCTTCTTATTCACGATGAAACACAGATATAGCATCGGAAATAAATAGAAAAGGCACAATGCCGACTTAAGTACAAGAAGACTGGCTCATCTTACTGACTATGCTTTGAACCATTCCTGTGACACCAGTTATAGATTCCGATGGTTCACTTCCGTTTCACTGTATCCTTGGACCTTCTTATTGACGATGAAACACAGAAATTGCATCGGAATTAAATAGAAAAGGCACAATGCCGACTTAAGTACATGAAGACTGACTCTTACTACTGTCTATGTTTTGAACCATTCCTGTGACACTAGTTATAGATTCCGATGCTTCACTTCAGGTTTACTGTATCCTTCTGCCGTTCTTATTGACGATGAAACACACAAATTGCATCGGAATTAAATACAAAAGGCACAATGCCGACTTAAGTACAACAAGACTAACCCTGCTTACTGTCTATGTTTTGAACCATTTCTGTGATACTAGTTATAGATTTCGATGCTTCACTTCAGGTTTACTGTATCCCTTGGACCTTCTTATTGACGATGAAACACAGAAATTGCATCGGAATTGAATACAAAAGGCACAATGCCGACTTAAGTACAAGAAGACTGACTCTTCTTACTGACTATGATTTGAACCATTCCTGTGACACTAGTTATTGATTCTAATGCTTCATTTCAGGTTTACTGTATCCCTAGGACCTTCTTACTGGCGATGAAACACAGAAATTGCATCGGAAACAAATACAAAAGCACAATGCCGACTTAAGTACAAGAAGACGGACTATTCTTACAGACTATGTTTTGAACCATTTCTGTGACACTAGTTATAGATTCCGATGCTTCACTTCAGGTTTACTGTATCCCTAGGACCTTCCTATTGACGATGAGACACAGAAATCGCATCGGAATTAAATAGAAAAGGCACAATGCCGACTTAAGTACAAAAAGACTGACTCTTCCTACTCTCTATGTTTTGAACCATTCCTGTGACTCTAGTTTTTTATTCCGATGCTTCACTTGAGGTTTACTGTATCCCTCGGACCTTCGTATGGACGTTGAAACACAGAAATTGCATCGGAATAAAATACAAATGGCACAATGCCGACTTAAGTACAAGAAGACTGACTCTTCCAACTGTCTACGTTTTGAACCATTCCTGTGACACTAGTTGTAGATTCCGATGCTTCACTTCAGGTTTACTGTATCCCTCTGACCTTCTTATTGACGATGAAACACAGAAATTGCATCGGAATTAAATAGAAAAGGCACAACGCCGACTTAAGTACAAGAAGACTGACTCCTCTTACTGACTATGTTTTGAACCATTCCTGTAACACTAGTTATAGATTCTGATGCTTCACTTCAGGTGTACTGTATCCCGTGGACCTTCTCATTGACGATGAATCAAGGAAATTGCATCGGAATTAAATACAAAAGGCACATAGCAGACATAAGTACATGTAGACTGACTTTTCCTAATGTCTATGATTTGAACCATTCCTGTGACACTAGTTATAGATTCCTATGGTTCATTTCAGGCTTACTGTATCCCTTGGACCTTCTTATTGACGATGAATACAGGAAATTGCATCGGAATTAAATACAAAAGGCACATAGGAGACATAAGTACATGTAGACTGACTTTTCCTAATGTCTATGATTTGAACCATTCCTGTGACACTAGTTGTAGACTCCGATGGTTCATGTCAGTTTTACTGGATGCCTTGGACCTTCTTATTGACGATGAAACACAGAAATTGCATCGGAATTAAATGCAAAAGGCCCAATGCCGACTTAAGTACAAGAAGACTGACTCTTCCAACTGTCTACGTTTTGAACCATTCCTGCGACACTAGTTGTAGATTCCAATGCTTCACTTCAGGTTTACTGTATCCCTCTGACCTTCTTATTGACGATGAAACACAGAAATTGCGTCGGAATTAAATACATAATGCACAATGTCGACATAAGTACACGAAGACTGACTCTTCTTACTGACTATATCTTGATCCATTCCTGTGACACTAGTTATAGATTTCGATGCTTCACACAAGGTTTACTGTATCCCTTGGACCTTCTTATTGACGATGATACACAGAAATTACATCGGAATTAAATACAAAAGGCACAAAGCCGAAATAAGTACAAGAAGACTGAATTTCTTACTGACTATTTCTTGATCTATTCCTGTGACACTAGTTATAGAATCCGATGCTTCACTTCAGGTTTACTGTATCCCTTGGACCCTCTTATTGACGATGAAACACAGAAATTGCATCGGAATTAAACACAAAAGGCACAATGCCGACTTAAGTACAAGAAGACTGACTCGTCTTACTGACTATGATTTGAACCATTCCTGTGACACTTGTTGTAGATTCCGATGCTTCGGTTCAGGTTTACTGTAACCCTCTGACCTTCTTATTAACGATGAAACACAGATATTGCATCGGAATTAAATACAAAATTCACTATGCCGACATAAGTACAAGAAGACCGACTCTTCTTACTGACTATGTTTTGTACCATTCCTGTGACACTAGTTATAGATTCCGATGCTTCACTTCTGGTTTACTGTATCCCTTGGACCTTCGTATTGACGATGAAACACAGAAATTGCATCGGAATTAAATACAAAAGGCACAATGCTAACTTAAGTACAATTGGACTGACTCTTCCTACTGTCTATGTTTTGAACTATTCCTGTGACACTAGTTATAGATTCCGATGCTTCACTTCAGGTTTACTGTATCCCTCTGACCTTTTTTTTGACGAAGAGACACAAAATTGCATCGGAATTAGATAGAAAAGGCACAATGCCGAGTTAAGTACAAGAAGACTGACTCTTCTTACTGACTTTATCTTGATCCATTCCTGTGGCACTATTTATAGATTCCGATGCTACACTTCAGGTTTACTGTATCCCTTGGACCATTTGTATTGACGGTGAAACACAGAAATTGCATCGGAATTAAATACAAAATGCACAATGCCTACTTAAGTACAAGAAGACTGACTCTTCTTACTAACTATGGTTTGAGCCCTTCCTGTGACACATGTTGTAGATTCCGATGCTTCACTTCAGGTTTACTATATCCCTAGGACCTTCTTATTGACGATGAAACATAGAAGTTGCATCGGAACAAAATAAAAAAGGCACAATGCCGACTTATGTATAAGAAGACTGACTCTTCCTACTGTCTATGATTTGAACCATTCCTGTGACACTAGTTATAGATTCCGATGGTTCATGTCAGGTTTACTGGATCCCTTGGACCTTCTTATTGACGATGAAACACAGAAATAGCATCGGAATTAAATGCAAAAGGCACAATGCCGACTTAGGTACAAGAAGACTGACTCTTCCAAATGTCTACGTTTTGAACCAAGCCTGTGACAGTAGTTGTAGATTCCGATGCGTCACTTTAGGTTTACTGTATCCCTCTGACCTTCTTATTGACGATGAAATACTGAAATGGCATCGGAATTAAATAGAATAGGCACAATGCCGACTTAGGTACAAGAAGACTGACTCTTCTTACTGACTATGTTTTGAACCATTCCTGTAACACTAGTTATAGATTCTGATGCTTCACTTCAGGTTTACTGTATCCCGTGGACCTTCTTATTTGCGATGAAACACAGAAATTGCATCGGAATTAAATAATAAATGCACAATGCCGACTTAAGAACAAGAAGACTGACACTTCTTACAGACTATGCTTTGAACCGTTCCTGTGACACTAGTTACAGATTCCGATGCTTCACTTCAGGTTTACTGTACTCCTAGGACCTTCTTATTGTCGATGAAACACAGAAATTGCATCGGAATTCAATACAAAAGGCACAATGCCGAATTAAGTACAAGAAGACTGGCTCTTCTTACTGACTATGCTTCGAACCATTCCTGTGACAGTAGTTATAGATTCCGATGGTTCACTTCAGTTTCACTGTATCCCTTGGATCTTCTTATTCACGATGAAACACAGATATAGCATCGGAAATAAATAGAAAAGGCACAATGCCGACTTAAGTACAAGAAGACTGGCTCATCTTACTGACTATGCTTTGAACCATTCCTGTGACACCAGTTATAGATTCCGATGGTTCACTTCCGTTTCACTGTATCCTTGGACCTTCTTATTGACGATGAAACACAGAAATTGCATCGGAATTAAATAGAAAAGGCACAATGCCGACTTAAGTACATGAAGACTGACTCTTACTACTGTCTATGTTTTGAACCATTCCTGTGACACTAGTTATAGATTCCGATGCTTCACTTCAGGTTTACTGTATCCTTCTGCCGTTCTTATTGACGATGAAACACACAAATTGCATCGGAATTAAATACAAAAGGCACAATGCCGACTTAAGTACAACAAGACTAACCCTGCTTACTGTCTATGTTTTGAACCATTTCTGTGATACTAGTTATAGATTTCGATGCTTCACTTCAGGTTTACTGTATCCCTTGGACCTTCTTATTGACGATGAAACACAGAAATTGCATCGGAATTGAATACAAAAGGCACAATGCCGACTTAAGTACAAGAAGACTGACTCTTCTTACTGACTATGATTTGAACCATTCCTGTGACACTAGTTATTGATTCTAATGCTTCATTTCAGGTTTACTGTATCCCTAGGACCTTCTTATTGGCGATGAAACACAGAAATTGCATCGGAAACAAATACAAAAGCACAATGCCGACTTAAGTACAAGAAGACGGACTATTCTTACAGACTATGTTTTGAACCATTTCTGTGACACTAGTTATAGATTCCGATGCTTCACTTCAGGTTTACTGTATCCCTAGGACCTTCCTATTGACGATGAGACACAGAAATCGCATCGGAATTAACTAGAAAAAGCACAATGCCGACTTAAGTACAAAAAGACTGACTCTTCCTACTCTCTATGTTTTGAACCATTCCTGTGACTCTAGTTTTTTATTCCGATGCTTCACTTGAGGTTTACTGTATCCCTCGGACCTTCGTATGGACGTTGAAACACAGAAATTGCATCGGAATAAAATACAAATGGCACAATGCCGACTTAAGTACAAGAAGACTGACTCTTCCAACTGTCTACGTTTTGAACCATTCCTGTGACACTAGTTGTAGATTCCGATGCTTCACTTCAGGTTTACTGTATCCCTCTGACCTTCTTATTGACGATGAAACACAGAAATTGCATCGGAATTAAATAGAAAAGGCACAACGCCGACTTAAGTACAAGAAGACTGACTCCTCTTACTGACTATGTTTTGAACCATTCCTGTAACACTAGTTATAGATTCTGATGCTTCACTTCAGGTTTACTGTATCCCGTGGACCTTCTCATTGACGATGAATCAAGGAAATTGCATCGGAATAAAATACAAAAGGCACATAGCAGACATAAGTACATGTAGACTGACTTTTCCTAATGTCTATGATTTGAACCATTCCTGTGACACTAGTTATAGATTCCTATGGTTCATTTCAGGCTTACTGTATCCCTTGGACCTTCTTATTGACGATGAATACAGGAAATTGCATCGGAATTAAATACAAAAGGCACATAGGAGACATAAGTACATGTAGACTGACTTTTCCTAATGTCTATGATTTGAACCATTCCTGTGACACTAGTTGTAGACTCCGATGGTTCATGTCAGTTTTACTGGATGCCTTGGACCTTCTTATTGACGATGAAACATAGAAATTGCATCGGAATTAAATGCAAAAGGCCCAATGCCGACTTAAGTACAAGAAGACTGACTCTTCCAACTGTCTACGTTTTGAACCATTCCTGCGACACTAGTTGTAGATTCCAATGCTTCACTTCAGGTTTACTGTATCCCTCTGACCTTCTTATTGACGATGAAACACAGAAATTGCGTCGGAATTAAATACATAATGCACAATGTCGACATAAGTACACGAAGACTGACTCTTCTTACTGACTATATCTTGATCCATTCCTGTGACACTAGTTATAGATTCCGATGCTTCACACAAGGTTTACTGTATCCCTTGGACCTTCTTATTGACGATGATACACAGAAATTACATCGGAATTAAATACAAAAGGAACAAAGCCGAATTAAGTACAAGAAGACTGAATTTCTTACTGACTATTTCTTGATCCATTCCTGTGACACTAGTTATAGAATCCGATGCTTCACTTCAGGTTTACTGTATCCCTTGGACCCTCTTATTGACGATGAAACACAGAAATTGCATCGGAATTAAACACAAAAGGCACAATGCCGACTTAAGTACAAGAAGACTGACTCGTCTTACTGACTATGATTTGAACCATTCCTGTGACACTTGTTGTAGATTCCGATGCTTCAGTTCAGGTTTACTGTAACCCTCTGACCTTCTTATTAACGATGAAACACAGATATTGCATCGGAATTAAATACAAAAGGCACTATGCCGACATAAGTACAAGAAGACCGACTCTTCTTACTGACTATGTTTTGTACCATTCCTGTGACACTAGTTATAGATTCCGATGCTTCACTTCTGGTTTACTGTATCCCTTGGACCTTCGTATTGACGATGAAACACAGAAATTGCATCGGAATTAAATACAAAAGGCACAATGCCAACTTAAGTACAAGTGGACTGACTCTTCCTACTGTCTATGTTTTGAACTATTCCTGTGACACTAGTTATAGATTCCGATGCTTCACTTCAGGTTTACTGTATCCCTCTGACCTTTTTTTTGACGAAGAAACACAAAATTGCATCGGAATTAGATAGAAAAGGCACAATGCCGAGTTAAGTACAAGAAGACTGACTCTTCTTACTGACTTTATCTTGATCCATTCCTGTGACACTATTTATAGATTCCGATGCTACACTTCAGGTTTACTGTATCCCTTGGACCATTTGTATTGACGGTGAAACACAGAAATTGCATCGGAATTAAATACAAAATGCACAATGCCTACTTAAGTACAAGAAGACTGACTCTTCTTACTAACTATGGTTTGAGCCCTTCCTGTGACACATGTTGTAGATTCCGATGCTTCACTTCAGGTTTACTATATCCCTAGGAATTTCTTATTGACGATGAAACATAGAAGTTGCATCGGAACAAAATAAAAAAGGCACAATGCCGACTTATGTATAAGAAGACTGACTCTTCCTACTGTCTATGATTTGAACCATTCCTGTGACACTAGTAATAGATTCCGATGATTCACTTCAGGTTTACTGTTTTCCTTGGACAGTCTTATTGATGATGAAACACAGAAATTGCATCGGAATTAAATACAAAAGGCACAATTCCGACTTAAGTACAAGAAGACTGACTCTTCTAACTGACTATGTGTTGAACCATTCCTTTGACACTATTTAGAGATTCCGATGCTTCACTTCAGGTTTACTGTATCCCTCTGACCTCCTTATTGACGATGAAACACAGTAAATGCATCGGAATTAAATTGAAAAGGCCACAATGCTGACTTAAGTACAAGAAGACTGACTCTTCTTACTGTCTATCTTTTGAACGATTCCTGTGACACTAGTTATAGATTCCGATGCTCCACTTCAGGTTTGCAGTATCTCTTCGACCTTCTTATTGACGATGAAACACAGTAATTGCATCGAAATTAATTACAAAAGGCCCAATGCCGACTTAAGTACAAGAAGACTGACTCTTCTTACTGACTATGCTTTGAACCATTCCTGTGAGACTAGTTATAGATTCCGATGCTTCACATCAGGTTTACTGTATCCCTCTACCCTTCTTATTTGACGATGAAACACAGAAATTGCATCGGAATGAAATACAAATGGCACAATGCCGACTTAAGTACAAGAAGACTGAATCTTCCAACTCTCTATGCTTTGAACCATTCCTGTGACACTAGTTATCAAATCCGATGGTTCTCTTCAGGTTTACTGTATCCCTCTGACCTTCTTATTGACGATGATACACTGAAATTGCATCGGAATTAAATAGAAAAGGCACAATACCGACTAAAGTACAAGAAGACTGACTCTTCCTACTGTCTATGTTTTGAACCATTCCTGTGACACTAGTTAAAGATTCCGATGCTTCACTCCAGGTTTACTGTATCCCTTGGACCTTCTTATTGACGATGAATCAAGGAAATTGCATCGGAATTAAATACAA
Organism: Schistocerca serialis cubense; assembly: GCF_023864345.2. Taxonomy (NCBI): domain Eukaryota; kingdom Metazoa; phylum Arthropoda; class Insecta; order Orthoptera; family Acrididae; genus Schistocerca; species Schistocerca serialis. The sequence continues at coordinate 543,939,548 of NC_064646.1, read as the reverse complement.
AAGGCACATAGCAGACATAAGTAGTTGTAGATTGACTTTTCCTAATGTCTATGATTTGAACCATTCCTGTGACACTAGTTATAGATTCCGATGGTTCATGTCAGGTTTACTGGATCCCTTGGACCTTCTTATTGACGATGAAACACAGAAATAGCATCGGAATTAAATGCAAAAGGCACAATGCCGACTTAGGTACAAGAAGACTGACTCTTCCAAATGTCTACGTTTTGAACCAAGCCTGTGACAGTAGTTATAGATTCCGATGCGTCACTTTAGGTTTACTGTATCCCTCTGACCTTCTTATTGACGATGAAATACTGAAATGGCATCGGAATTAAATAGAAAATGCACAATGCCGACTTAAGTACAAGAAGACTGACTCTTCTTACTGACTATGTTTTGAACCATTCCTGTAACACTAGTTATAGATTCTGATGCTTCACTTCAGGTTTACTGTATCCCGTGGACCTTCTTATTTGCGATGAAACACAGAAATTGCATCGGAATTAAATAATAAATGCACAATGCCGACTTAAGAACAAGAAGACTGACACTTCTTACAGACTATGCTTTGAACCATTCCTGTGACACTAGTTACAGATTCCGATGCTTCACTTCAGGTTTACTGTACTCCTAGGACCTTCTTATTGTCGATGAAACACAGAAATTGCATCGGAATTCAATACAAAAGGCACAATGCCGAATTAAGTACAAGAAGACTGGCTCTTCTTACTGACTATGCTTCGAACCATTCCTGTGACAGTAGTTATAGATTCCGATGCTTCACTTCAGTTTCACTGTATCCCTTGGATCTTCTTATTCACGATGAAACACAGAAATAGCATCGGAAATAAATAGAAAAGGCACAATGCCGACCTAAGTACAAGAAGACTGGCTCATCTTACTGACTATGCTTTGAACCATTCCTGTGACACCAGTTATAGATTCCGATGGTTCACTTCCGTTTCACTGTATCCTTGGACCTTCTTATTGACGATGAAACACAGAAATTGCATCGGAATTAAATAGAAAAGGCACAATGCCGACTTAAGTACAAGAAGACTGACTCTTACTACTGTCTATGTTTTGAACCATTCCTGTGACACTAGTTATAGATTCCGATGCTTCACTTCAGGTTTACTGTATCCTTCTGCCGTTCTTATTGACGATGAAACACACAAATTGCATCGGAATTAAATACAAAAGGCACAATGCCGACTTAAGTACAACAAGACTAACCCTGCTTACTGTCTATGTTTTGAACCATTTCTGTGATACTAGTTATAGATTTCGATGCTTCACTTCAGGTTTACTGTATCCCTTGGACCTTCTTATTGACGATGAAACACAGAAATTGCATCGGAATTGAATACAAAAGGCACAATGCCGACTTAAGTACAAGAAGACTGACTCTTCTTACTGACTATGATTTGAACCATTCCTGTGACACTAGTTATTGATTCTAATGCTTCATTTCAGGTTTACTGTATCCCTAGGACCTTCTTATTGGCGATGAAACACAGAAATTGCATCGGAAACAAATACAAAAGCACAATGCCGACTTAAGTACAAGAAGACGGACTATTCTTACAGACTATGTTTTGAACCATTTCTGTGACACTAGTTATAGATTCCGATGCTTCACTTCAGGTTAACTGTATCACTAGGACCTTCCTATTGACGATGAGACACAGAAATCGCATCGGAATTAAATAGAAAAAGCACAATGCCGACTTAAGTACAAAAAGACTGACTCTTCCTACTCTCTATGTTTTGAACCATTCCTGTGACTCTAGTTTTTTATTCCGATGCTTCACTTGAGGTTTACTGTATCCCTCGGACCTTCGTATGGACGTTGAAACACAGAAATTGCATCGGAATAAAATACAAATGGCACAATGCCGACTTAAGTACAAGAAGACTGACTCTTCCAACTGTCTACGTTTTGAACCATTCCTGTGACACTAGTTGTAGATTCCGATGCTTCACTTCAGGTTTACTGTATCCCTCTGACCTTCTTATTGACGATGAAACACAGAAATTGCATCGGAATTAAATAGAAAAGGCACAACGCCGACTTAAGTACAAGAAGACTGACTCCTCTTACTGACTATGTTTTGAACCATTCCTGTAACACTAGTTATAGATTCTGATGCTTCACTTCAGGTTTACTGTATCCCGTGGACCTTCTTATTGACGATGAATCAAGGAAATTGCATCGGAATTAAATACAAAAGGCACATAGCAGACATAAGTACATGTAGACTGACTTTTCCTAATGTCTATGATTTGAACCATTCCTGTGACACTAGTTATAGATTCCTATGGTTCATTTCAGGCTTACTGTATCCCTTGGACCTTCTTATTGACAATGAATACAGGAAATTGCATCGGAATTAAATACAAAAGGCACATAGGAGACATAAGTACATGTAGACTGACTTTTCCTAATGTCTATTATTTGAACCATTCCTGTGACACTAGTTGTAGACTCCGATGGTTCATGTCAGGTTTACTGGATGCCTTGGACCTTCTTATTGACGATGAAACACAGAAATTGCATCGGAATTAAATGCAAAAGGCCCAATGCCGACTTAAGTACAAGAAGACTGACTCTTCTTACTGACTACGTTTTGAACCATTCCTGTAACACTAGTTATAGATTCTGATGCTTCACTTCAGGTTTACTGTTTCCCGTGGACCTTCTTAATTGCGATGAAACACAGATATTGCATCGGAATTAAATAAAAAATGCACAATGCCGACTTATGAACAAGAAGACTGACTCTTCTTACAGACTATGCTTTGAACCATTCCTGTGACACTAGTTACAGATTCCGATGCTTCACTCCAGGTTTACTGTATCCCTTGGACCTTCTTATTGACGATGAAACACAGAAATTGCATCGGAATTCAATACAAAAGGCACAATGCCGACTTACGTGCAAGAAGACTGGCTCTTCTTACTGACTATGCTTCGAACCATTCCTGCGACACTAGTTATAGATTCCGATGCTTCACTTCAGTTTCACTGTATCCCTTGGACCTTCTTATTCACGATGAAACACAGAAATAGCGTCGGAAATAAATAGAAAAGGCACAATGCCGACTTAGGTACAAGAAGACTGGCTCATCTTACTGACGATGCTTTGAACCATTCCTGTGACACCAGTTATAGATTCCGATGCTTCATTTCCGTTTCACTGTATCCTTGGACCTACTTATTGACGATGAAACACAGAAATTGCATCGGAATTAAGTAGATAAGGCACAATGCCGACTTAAGTACAAGAAGACTGACTCTTCTTACTGACTATGATTTGAACCATTCCTGTGACACTAGTTATTGATTCTGATGCTTCATTTCAGGTTTACTGTATCCCTAGGACCTTCTTATTGGCGATGAAACACAGAAATTGCATCGGAATTAAACACTAAAGGCACAATGCCGACTTAAGTACAAGAAGACCGACTCATCTTACTGTCTTTGTTTTGAACCATTCCTGTGACACTAGATATAGATTCCGATGCTTCACTCCAGGTTTACTGTATCCCTTGGACCTTCTTATTGACGATGAAACAAAGAAATTGCATCGGAATCAAATACAAAAGCACAATGCCGAATTAAGTACAAGAAGACGGACTATTCTTACAGACTATGTTTTGAACCATTTCTGTGACACTAGTTATAGATTCCGATGCTTCACTTCAGGTTTACTGTATCCCTAGGTCCTTCCTATTGACGATGAGACTCAGAAATCGCTACGGAATTAAATAGAAAATGCACAATGCCGACTTAAGTACAAATAGACTGACTCTTCCTACTCTCTATGTTTTGAACCATTCCTGTGACTCTAGTTTTTTATTCCGATGCTTCACTTGAGGTTTACTGTATCCCTCGGACCTTCCTATGGACGTTGAAACACAGAAATTGCACCGGAATAAAATACAAATAGCACAATGCCGACTTAAGTACAAGAAAACTGACTCTTCCAACTGTCTACGTTTTGAACCATTCCTGTGACACTAGTTGTAGATTCCGATGCTTCACTTCAGGTTTACTGTCGCCCTCTGACCTTCTTATTGACGATGAAACACTGAAATTGCATCGGAATTAAATAGAAAAGGCACAATACCGACTAAAGTACAAGAAGACTGACTCTTCCTACTGTCTATGTTTTGAACCATTCCTGTGACACTAGTTATAGATTCCGATGCTTCACTTCAGGTTTACTGTATCCCTTGGAGCTTCTTATTAACGATGAAAGACACAAATTGCATCGGAATTAAATACAAAAGGCACAATGCCGACATAAGTACAAGAAATTGCATCGGAATCAAATACAAAAGCACAATGCCGACTTAAGTACAAGAAGAAGGACTATTCTTACAGACTATGTTTTGAACCATTCCTGTGACACTAGTCATAGATTCCGAAGCTTCACTTCAGGTTTACTGTATCCCTCTGACCTTCTTATTGACGATGAATTAAGGAAATTGCATCGGAATTAAATACAAAAGGCACATAGCAGACATAAGTACATGTAGACTGACTTTTCCTAATGTCTATGGTTTGAACCATTCCTGTGACACTAGTTATAGATTCCGATGGTTAATTTCAGGCTTACTGTATCCCTTGGACCTTCTTATTGACGATGAATCAAGGAAATTGCATCGGAATTAAATACAAAATGCACATAGCAGACATAAGTCCATATAGACTGACTTTTCCTAATGTCTATGATTTGAACCATTCCTGTGACACTAGTTATAGATGCCGATGGTTCATGTCAGGTTTACTGGATCCCTTGGACCTTCTTATTGACGATGAAATACAGAAATTGCATCGGAATTAAATACAAAAGGCACAATGCCGACTTAAGTACAAGAAGACTGACTCTTCTTACTGACTATGTTTTGAACCATTCCTGTAACACTAGTTATAGATTCTGATGCTTCACTTCAGGTTTACTGTATCCCGTGGACCTTCTTATTTGCGATGAAACACAGAAATTGCATCGGAATTAAATAATAAATGCACAATGCCGACTTAAGAACAAGAAGACTGACTCTTCTTACAGACTATGCTTTGAACCATTCCTGTGACACTAGTTACAGATTCCGATGCTTCACTCCGGGTTTACTGTATCCCTTGGACCTTCTTATTGACGATGAAACACAGAAATTGCAACGGAATTCAATACTAAAGGCACAATGCCGAATTAAGTACAAGAAGACTGGCTCTTCTTACTGACTATGCTTCGAACCATTCCTGTGACACTAGTTATAGATTCCGATGCTTCACTTCAGTTTCACTGTATCCCTTGGACCTTCTTATTCACGATGAAACACAGAAATAGCATCGGAAATAAATAGAAAAGGCACAATGCCGACTTAAGTACAAGAAGACTGGCTCATCTTACTGACTATGCTTTGAACCATTCCTGTGACACCAGTTATAGATTCCGATGGTTCACTTCCGTTTCACTGTATCCTTGGACCTTCTTATTGACGATGAAACACAGAAATTGCATCTGAATTAAATAGAAAAGGCACAATGCCGACTTAAGTACAAGAAGACTGACTCTTACTACTGTCTATGTTTTGAACCATTCCTGTGACACTAGTTATAGATTCCGATGCTTCACTTCAGGTTTACTGTATCCTTCTGCCGTTCTTATTGACGATGAAACACACAAATTGCATCGGAATTAAATACAAAAGGCACAATGCCGACTTAAGTACAACAAGACTAACCCTGCTTACTGTCTATGTTTTGAACCATTTCTGTGATACTAGTTATAGATTTCGATGCTTCACTTCAGGTTTACTGTATCCCTTGGACCTTCTTATTGACGATGAAACACAGAAATTGCATCGGAATTAAATACAAAAGGCACAATGCCGACTTAAGTACAAGAAGACTGACTCTTCTTACTGACTATGATTTGAACCATTCCTGTGACACTAGTTATTGATTCTGATGCTTCATTTCAGGTTTACTGTATCCCTAGGACCTTCTTATTGGCGATGAAACACAGAAATTGCATCGGAAACAAATACAAAAGCACAATGCCGACTTAAGTACAAGAAGACGGACTATTCGTACAGACTATGTTTTGAACCATTTCTGTGACACTAGTTATAGATTCCGATGCTTCACTTCAGGTTTACTGTATCCCTAGGACCTTCCTATAGACGATGAGACACAGAAATCGCATCGGAATTAAATAGAAAAAGCACAATGCCGACTTAAGTACAAAAAGACCGACTCTTCCTACTCTCTATGTTTTGAACCATTCCTGTGACTCTAGTTTTTTATTCCGATGCTTCACTTGAGGTTTACTGTATCCCTCGGACCTTCTTATGGACGTTGAAACACAGAAATTGCATCGGAATAAACTACAAAAGGCACAATGCCGACTTAAGTACAAGAAGACTGACTCTTCCAACTGTCTACGTTTTGAACCATTCCTGTGACACTAGTTGTAGATTCCGATGCTTCACTTCAGGTTTACTGTATCCCTCTGACCTTCTTATCGACGATGAAACACAGAAATTGCATCGGAATTAAATAGAAAAGGCACAATGCCGACTTAAGTACAAGAAGACTGACTCTTCTTACTGACTCCGTTTTGAACCATTCCTGTAACACTAGTTATAGATTCTGATACTTCACTTCAGGTTTACTGTATCCCGTGGGCCTTCTTAATTGCGATGAAACACAGATATTGCATCGGAATTAAATAAAAAATGCACAATGCCGACTTAAGAACAAGAAGACTGACTCTTCTTACAGACTATGCTTTGAACCATTCCTGTGACACTAATTACAGACTCCGATGCTTCACTCCAGGTTTACTGTATACCTTGGACCTTCTTATTGACGATGAAACACAGAAATTGCATCGGAATTCAATACAAAAGGCACAATGCCGACTTACGTGCAAGAAGACTGGCTCTTCTTACTGACTATGCTTCGAACCATTCCTGTGACACTAGTTATAGATTCCGATGCTTCACTTCAGTATCACTGTATCCCTTGGACCTTCTTATTCACGATGAAACACAGAAATAGCATCGGAAATAAATAGAAAAGGCACAATGCCGACTTAAGTACAAGAAGACTGGCTCATCTTACTGACTATGCTTTGAACCATTCCTGTGACACCAGTTATAGATTCCGATGCTTCATTTCCGTTTCACTGTATCCTTGGACCTTCTTATTGACGATGAAACACAGAAATTGCATCGGAATTAAGTAGAAAAGGCACAATGCCGACTTAAGTACAAGAAGACTGACTTTTCCTACTGTCTATGATTTGAACCATTCCTGTGACACTACTTATAGATTCCGATGCTTCACTTCAGGTTTACTGTATCCTTCTGCCCTTCTTATTGACGATGAAACACAAAAATTGCATCGGAATTAAATACAAAAGGCACAATGCCGACTTAAGTACAAGAAGACTGACTCTTCTTACTGACTATGATTTGAACCATTCCTGTGACACTAGTTATTGATTCTGATGCTTCATTTCAGGTTTACTGTATCAATTGGACCTTCTTATTGACGATGAAACAAAGAAATTGCATCGGAATCAAATACAAAAGCACAATGCCGACTTAAGTACAAGAAGACGGACTATTCTTACAGACTATGTTTTGAACCATTTCTGTGACACTAGTTATAGATTCCGATGCTTCACTTCAGGTTTACTGTATCCCTAGGACCTTCCTATTGACGATGAGACACAGAAATCGCATCGGAATTAAATAGAAAAAGCACAATGCCGACTTAAGTACAAAAAGACTGACTCTTCCTACTCTCTATGTTTTGAACCATTCCTGTGACTCTAGTTTTTTATTCCGATGCTTCACTTGAGGTTTACTGTATCCCTCGGACCTTCTTATGGACGTTGAAACACAGAAATTGCATCGGAATAAAATACAAATGGCACAATGCCGACTTAAGTACAAGAAGACTGACTCTTCCAACTGTCTACGTTTTGAACCATTCCTGTGACACTAGTTGTAGATTCCGATGCCTCACTTCAGGTTTACTGTATCCCTCTGACCTTCTTATTGACGATGAAACACAGAAATTGCATCGGAATTAAATAGAAAAGGCACAACGCCGACTTAAGTACAAGAAGACTGACTCTTCTTACTGACTATGTTTTGAACAATTCCTGTAACACTAGTTATAGATTCTGATGCTTCACTTCAGGTTTACTGTATCCCGTGGACCTTCTTACTGACGATGAATCAAGGAAATTGCATGGGAATTAAATACAAAAGGCACATAGCAGACATAAGTACATGTAGACTGACTTTTCCTAATGTCTATGATTTGAACCATTCCTGTGACACTAGTTATAGATTCCGATGGTTCATGTCAGGTTTACTGGATCCCTTGGACCTTCTTATTGACGATGAAACACAGAAATTGCATCGGAATTAAATGCAAAAGGCCCAATGCCGACTTAAGTACAAGAAGACTGACTCTTCCAACTGTTTACGTTTTGGACCATTCCTGTGACACTAGTTGTAGCTTCCAATGCTTCACTTCAGGTTTACTGTATTCCTCTGACCTTCTTATTGACGATGAAACACAGAAATTGCATCGGAATTAAATAGAAAAGGCACAATGCCGACTTAAGTACAAGAAGACTGACTCTTCTTACTGACTACGTTCTGAACCATTCCTGTAACACTAGTTATAGATTCTGATGCTTCACTTCAGGTTTACTGTATCCCGTGGACCTTCTTAATTGCGATGAAACACAGATATTGAATCGGAATTAAATAAAAAATACACAATGCCGACTTAAGAACAAGAAGACTGACTCTTCTTACAGACTATGCTTTGAACCATTCCTGTGACACTAGTTACAGATTCCGATGCTTCACTCCATGTTTACTGTATCCCTTGGACCTTCTTATTGACGATGAAACACAGAAATTGCATCGGAATTCAATACAAAAGGCACAATGCCGACTTACGTGCAAGAAGACTGGCTCTTCTTACTGACTATGCTTCGATCCATTCCTGTGACACTAGTTATAGATTCCGATGCTTCACTTCAGTTTCACTGTATCCCTTGGACCTTCTTATTCACGATGAAACACAGAAATAGCATCGGAAATAAATAGAAAAGGCACAATGCCGACTTAGGTACAAGAAGACTGGCTCATCTTACTGACTATGCTTTGAACCATTCCTGTGACACCAGTTATAGATTCCGATGCTTCTTTTCCGTTTCACTGTATCCTTGGACCTTCTTATTGACGATGAAACACAGAAATTGCATCGGAATTAAGTAGAAAAGGCACAATGCCGACTTAAGTACAAGAAGACTGACTTTTCCTACTGTCTATGATTTGAACCACTCCTGTGACACTACTTATAGATTCCGATGCTTCACTTCAGGTTTACTGTATCCTTCTGCCCTTCTTATTGACGATGAAACACACAAATTGCATCGGAATTAAATACAAAAGGCACAATGCCGACTTAAGTACAACAAGACTAACCCTGCTTACTGTCTATGTTTTGAACCATTTCTGTGATACTAGTTATAGATTTCGATGCTTCACTTCAGGTTTACTGTATCCCTTGGACCTTCTTATTGACGATGAAACACAGAAATTGCATCGGAATTAAATACAAAAGGCACAATGCCAACTTAAGTACAAGAAGACTGACTCTTCTTACTGACTATGATTTGAATCATTCCTGTGACACTAGTTATTGATTCTGATGCTTCATTTCAGGTTTACTGTATCCCTAGGACCTTCTTATTGGCGATGAAACACAGAAATTGCATCGGAATTAAACACTAAAGGCACAATGCCGACTTAAGTACAAGAAGACCGACTCATCTTACTGTCTTTGTTTTGAACCATTCCTGTGACACTAGATATAGATTCCGATGCTTCACTCCAGGTTTACTGTATCCCTTGGACCTTCTTATTGACGATGAAACAAAGAAATTGCATCGGAATCAAATACAAAAGCACAATGCCGACTTAAGTACAAGAAGACGCACTATTCTTACAGACTATGTTTTGAACCATTCCTGTGACACTAGTTATAGATTCCGATGCTTCACTTCAGGTTTACTGTATCCCTATGACCTTCCTATTAACGATGAGACACAGAAATCGCATCGCAATTAAATAGAAAAAGCACAATGCAGACTTAAGTACAAAAAGACTGACTCTTCCTACTCTCTATGTTTTGAACCATTCCTGTGACTCTAGTTTTTTATTCCGATGCTTCACTTGAGGTTTACTGTATCCCTCGGACCTTCTTATGGACGATGAAACACAGAAATAGCATCGGAATTAAATACAAAAGGCACAATGCCGACTTAAGTACAAGAAGACTGACTCTTACTACTGCCTATGTTTTGAACCATTCCTGTGACACTAGTTATAGATTCCGATGCTTCACTTCAGGTTTACTGTATCCTTCTGCCGTTCTTATTGACGATGAAACACACAAATAAAATCGGAATTAAATACAAAAGGCACAATGCCGACTTAAGTACAACAAGACTAACCCTGCTTACTGCCTATGTTTTGAACCATTTCTGTGATACTAGTTATAGATTTCGATGCTTCACTTCAGGTTTACTGTATCCCTTGGACCTTCTTATTGACGATGAAACACAGAAATTGCATCGGAATAAAATAGAAAAGGCACAGTGCCGACTTAAGTTCAAGAAGACTGACTCTTCCTACTCTCTATGTTTTGAACCATTCCTGTGACTCTAGTTTTTTATTCCGATGCTTCACTTGAGGTTTACTGTATCCTTCTGCCCTTCTTATTGACGATGAAACACACAAATTGCATCGGAATTAAATACAAACGGCACAATGCCGACTTAAGTACAACAAGACTAACCCTGCTTAATGTCTATGTTTTGAACCATTTCTGTGATATTAGTTATAGATTTCGATGCTTCACTTCAGGTTTACTGTATCCCTTGGACCTTCTTATTGACGATGAAACACAGAAATTGCATCGGAATTAAATACAAAAGGCACAATGCCGACTTAAGTACAAGAAGACTGGCTCATCTTACTGACTATGCTTTGAACCATTCCTGTGACACCAGTTATAGATTCCGATCCTTCATTTCCGTTTCACTGTATCCTTGGACCTTCTTATTGACGATGAAACACAGAAATTGCATCGGAATTAAGTAGAAAAGGCACAATGCCGACTTAAGTACAAGAAGACTGACTTTTCCTACTGTCTATGATTAGAACCATTCCTGTGACACTACTTATAGATTCAGATGCTTCATTTCAGGTTTACTGTATCCCTAGGACCTTCTTATTGGCGATGAAACACAGAAATTGCATCGGAATTAAACACTAAAGGCACAATGCCGACTTACGTACAAGAAGACCGACTCATCTTACTGTCATTGTTTTGAACCATTCCTGTGACACTAGATGTACATTCCGATGCTTCACTCCAGGTTTACTGTATCCCTTGGACCTTCTTATTGACGATGAAACAAAGAAATTTCATCGGAATCAAATACAAAAGCACAATGCCGACTTAAGTACAAGAAGACGGACTATTCTTACAGACTATGTTTTGAACCATTTCTGTGACACTAGTTATAGATTCCGATGCTTCACTTCAGGTTTACTGTATCCCTAGGACCTTCCTATTGACGATGAGACACAGAAATCGCATCGGAATTAAATAGAAAAAGCACAATGCCGACTTAAGTACAAAAAGACTGACTCTTCCTACTCTCTATGTTTTGAACCATTCCTGTGACTCTAGTTTTTTATTCCGATGCTTCACTTGAGGTTCACTGTATCCCTCGGACCTTCTTATGGACGGTGAAACACAGAAATTGCATCGGAATAAAATACAAATGGCACAATGCCGACTTAAGTACAAGAAGACTGACTCTTCCAACTGTCTACGTTTTAAACCATTCCTGTGACACTAGTTGTAGATTTCGATGCTTCACTTCAGGTTTACTGTATCCCTCTGACCTTCTTATTGACGATGAAACACAGAAATTGCATCGGAATTAAATAGAAAAGGCACAACGCCGACTTAAGTACAAGAAGACTGACTCTTCTTACTGACTATGTTTTGAACCATTCCTGTAACACTAGTTATAGATTCTGATGCTTCACTTCAGGTTTACTGTATCCCGTGGACCTTCTTATTGACGATGAATCAAGGAAATTACATCGGAATTAAATACAAAAGGCAAATAGCAGACATAAGTACATGTAGACTGACTTTTCCTAATGTCTATGATTTGAACCATTCCTGTGACACTAGTTATAGATTCCGATGGTTCATTTCAGGCTTACTGTATCCCTTGGACCTTCTTATTGACGATGAATACAGGAAATTGCATCGGAATTAAATACAAAAGGCACATGGCAGACATAAGTACATATAGACTGACTTTTCCTAATGGCTATGATTTGAACCATTCCTGTGACACTAGTTATAGATTGGGATGGTTCATGTCAGGTTTACTGGATCCCTTGGACCTTCTTATTGACGATGAAACACAGAAATTGCATCGGAATTAAATAGAAAAGGCACAATGCCGACTTAAGTACAAGAAGACTGACTCTTCTTACTGACTCCGTTTTGAACCATTCCTGTAACACTAGTTATAGATTCTGATACTTCACTTCAGGTTTACTATATCCCGTGGGCCTTCTTAATTGCGATGAAACACAGATATTGCATCGGAATTAAATAAAAAATGCACAATGCCGTCTTAAGAACAAGAAGACTGACTCTTCTTACAGAGTATGCTTTGAACCATTCCTGTGACACTAATTACAGACTCCGATGCTTCACTCCAGGTTTACTGTATACCTTGGACCTTCTTATTGACGATGAAACACAGAAATTGCATCGGAATTCAATACAAAAGGCACAATGCCGACTTACGTGCAAGAAGACTGGCTCTTCTTACTGACTATGCTTCGAACCATTCCTGTGACACTAGTTATAGATTCCGATGCTTCACTTCAGTTTCACTGTATCCCTTGGACCTTCTTATTCACGATGAAACACAGAAATAGCATCGGAAATAAATAGAAAAGGCACAATGCCGACTTAAGTACAAGAAGACTGGCTCATCTTACTGACTATGCTTTGAACCATTCCTGTGACACCAGTTATAGATTCCGATGCTTCATTTCCGTTTCACTGTATCCTTGGACCTTCTTATTGACGATGAAACACAGAAATTGCATCGGAATTAAGTAGAAAAGGCACAATGCCGACTTAAGTACAAGAAGACTGACTTTTCCTACTGTCTATGATTTGAACCATTCCTGTGACACTACTTATAGATTCCGATGCTTCACTTCAGGTTTACTGTATCCTTCTGCCCTTCTTATTGACGATGAAACACAAAAATTGCATCGGAATTAAATACAAAAGGCACAATGCCGACTTAAGTACAAGAAGACTGACTCTTCTTACTGACTATGATTTGAACCATTCCTGTGACACTAGTTATTGATTCTGATGCTTCATTTCAGGTTTACTGTATCAATTGGACCTTCTTATTGACGATGAAACAAAGAAATTGCATCGGAATCAAATACAAAAGCACAATGCCGACTTAAGTACAAGAAGACGGACTATTCTTACAGACTATGTTTTGAACCATTTCTGTGACACTAGTTATAGATTCCGATGCTTCACTTCAGGTTTACTGTATCCCTAGGACCTTCCTATTGACGATGAGACACAGAAATCGCATCGGAATTAAATAGAAAAAGCACAATGCCGACTTAAGTACAAAAAGACTGACTCTTCCTACTCTCTATGTTTTGAACCATTCCTGTGACTCTAGTTTTTTATTCCGATGCTGCACTTGAGGTTTACTGTATCCCTCGGACCTTCTTATGGACGTTGAAACACAGAAATTGCATCGGAATAAAATACAAATGGCACAATGCCGACTTAAGTACAAGAAGACTGACTCTTCCAACTGTCTACGTTTTGAACCATTCCTGTGACACTAGTTGTAGATTCCGATGCCTCACTTCAGGTTTACTGTATCCCTCTGACCTTCTTATTGACGATGAAACACAGAAATTGCATCGGAATTAAATAGAAAAGGCACAACGCCGACTTAAGTACAAGAAGACTGACTCTTCTTACTGACTATGTTTTGAACAATTCCTGTAACACTAGTTATAGATTCTGATGCTTCACTTCAGGTTTACTGTATCCCGTGGACCTTCTTACTGACGATGAATCAAGGAAATTGCATCGGAATTAAATACAAAAGGCACATAGCAGACATAAGTACATGTAGACTGACTTTTCCTAATGTCTATGATTTGAACCATTCCTGTGACACTAGTTATAGATTCCGATGGTTCATGTCAGGTTTACTGGATCCCTTGGACCTTCTTATTGACGATGAAACACAGAAATTGCATCGGAATTAAATGCAAAAGGCCCAATGCCGACTTAAGTACAAGAAAACTGACTCTTCCAACTGTCTACGTTTTGAACCATTCCTGGGACACTAGTTGTAGCTTCCAATGCTTCACTTCAGGTTTACTGTATCCCTCTGACCTTCTTATTGACGATGAAACACAGAAATTGCATCGGAATTAAATAGAAAAGGCACAATGTCGACTTAAGTACAAGAAGACTGACTCTTCTTACTGACTACGTTTTGAACCATTCCTGTAACACTAGTTATAGATTCTGATGCTTCACTTCAGGTTTACTGTATCCCGTGGACCTTCTTAATTGCGATGAAACACAGATATTGAATCGGAATTAAATAAAAAATACACAATGCCGACTTAAGAACAAGAAGACTGACTCTTCTTACAGACTATGCTTTGAACCATTCCTGTGACACTAGTTACAGATCCGATGCTTCACTCCAGGTTTACTGTATCCCTTGGACCTTCTTATTGACGATGAAACACAGAAATTGCATCGGAATTCAATACAAAAGGCACAATGCCGACTTACGTGCAAGAAGACTGGCTCTTCTTACTGACTATGCTTCGAACCATTCCTGTGACACTAGTTATAGATTCCGATGCTTCACTTCAGTTTCACTGTATCCCTTGGACCTTCTTATTCACGATGAAACACAGAAATAGCATCGGAAATAAATAGAAAAGGCACAATGCCGACTTAAGTACAAGAAGACTGGCTCATCTTACTGACTATGCTTTGAACCACTCCTGTGACACCAGTTATAGATTCCGATTGTTCACTTCCGTTTCACTGTATCCTTGGACCTTCTTATTGACGATGAAACACAAAAATTGCATCGGAATTAAATAGAAAAGGCACAATGCCGACTTAAGTACAAGAAGACTGACTCTTACTACTGCCTATGTTTTGAACCATTCCTGTGACACTAGTTATAGATTCCGATGCTTCACTTCAGGTTTACTGTATCCTTCTGCCGTTCTTATTGACGATGAAACACACAAATAAAATCGGAATTAAATACAAAAGGCACAATGCCGACTTAAGTACAACAAGACTAACCCTGCTTACTGCCTATGTTTTGAACCATTTCTGTGATACTAGTTATAGATTTCGATGCTTCACTTCAGGTTTACTGTATCCCTTGGACCTTCTTATTGACGATGAAACACAGAAATTGCATCGGAATAAAATAGAAAAGGCACAGTGCCGACTTAAGTTCAAGAAGACTGACTCTTCCTACTCTCTATGTTTTGAACCATTCCTGTGACTCTAGTTTTTTATTCCGATGCTTCACTTGAGGTTTACTGTATCCTTCTGCCCTTCTTATTGACGATGAAACACACAAATTGCATCGGAATTAAATACAAACGGCACAATGCCGACTTAAGTACAACAAGACTAACCCTGCTTAATGTCTATGTTTTGAACCATTTCGGTGATATTAGTTATAGATTTCGATGCTTCACTTCAGGTTTACTGTATCCCTTGGACCTTCTTATTGACGATGAAACACAGAAATTGCATCGGAATTAAATACAAAAGGCACAATGCCGACTTAAGTACAAGAAGACTGGCTCATCTTACTGACTATGCTTTGAACCATTCCTGTGACACCAGTTATAGATTCCGATCCTTCATTTCCGTTTCACTGTATCCTTGGACCTTCTTATTGACGATGAAACACAGAAATTGCATCGGAATTAAGTAGAAAAGGCACAATGCCGACTTAAGTACAAGAAGACTGACTTTTCCTACTGTCTATGATTTGAACCATTCCTGTGACACTACTTATAGATTCAGATGCTTCATTTCAGGTTTACTGTATCCCTAGGACCTTCTTATTGGCGATGAAACACAGAAATTGCATCGGAATTAAACACTAAAGGCACAATGCCGACTTACGTACAAGAAGACCGACTCATCTTACTGTCATTGTTTTGAACCATTCCTGTGACACTTGATGTACATTCCGATGCTTCACTCCAGGTTTACTGTATCCCTTGGACCTTCTTATTGACGATGAAACAAAGAAATTTCATCGGAATCAAATACAAAAGCACAATGCCGACTTAAGTACAAGAAGTTGGACTATTCTTACAGACTATGTTTTGAACCATTTCTGTGACACTAGTTATAGATTCCGATGCTTCACTTCAGGTTTACTGTATCCCTAGGACCTTCCTATTGACGATGAGACACAGAAATCGCATCGGAATTAAATAGAAAAAGCACAATGCCGACTTAAGTACAAAAAGACTGACTCTTCCTACTCTCTATGTTTTGAACCATTCCTGTGACTCTAGTTTTTTATTCCGATGCTTCACTTGAGGTTCACTGTATCCCTCGGACCTTCTTATGGACGGTGAAACACAGAAATTGCATCGGAATAAAATACAAATGGCACAATGCCGACTTAAGTACAAGAAGACTGACTCTTCCAACTGTCTACGTTTTAAACCATTCCTGTGAAACTAGTTGTAGATTTCGATGCTTCACTTCAGGTTTACTGTATCCCTCTGACCTTCTTATTGACGATGAAACACAGAAATTGCATCGGAATTAAATAGAAAAGGCACAACGCCGACTTAAGTACAAGAAGACTGACTCTTCTTACTGACTATGTTTTGAACCATTCCTGTAACACTAGTTATAGATTCTGATGCTTCACTTCAGGTTTACTGTATCCCGTGGACCTTCTTATTGACGATGAATCAAGGAAATTACATCGGAATTAAATACAAAAGGCAAATAGCAGACATAAGTACATGTAGACTGACTTTTCCTAATGTCTATGATTTGAACCATTCCTGTGACACTAGTTATAGATTCCGATGGTTCATTTCAGGCTTACTGTATCCCTTGGACCTTCTTATTGACGATGAATACAGGAAATTGCATCGGAATTAAATACAAAAGGCACATGGCAGACATAAGTACATATAGACTGACTTTTCCTAATGTCTATGATTTGAACCATTCCTGTGACACTAGTTATATTGGGATGGTTCATGTCAGGTTTACTGGATACCTTGGACCTTCTTATTGACGATGAAACACAGAAATTGCATCGGAATTAAATGCAAAAGGCCCAATGCCGACTTAAGTACAAGAAGACTGACTCTTCTAACTGTCTACGTTTTGAACCATTCCTGTGACACTAGTTGTAGATTCCAATGCTTCACTTCAGGTTTACTGTATCCCTCTGACCTTCTTATTGACGATGAAACACAGAAATTGCATCGGAATTAAATAGAAAAGGCACAATGCCGACTTCAGTACAAGAAGACTGACTCTTCTTACTGACTACGTTTTGAACCACTCCTGTAACACTAGTTATAGATTCTGATGCTTCACTTCAGGTTTACTGTATCCCGTGGACCTTCTTAATTGCGATGAAACACAGATATTGCATCGGAATTAAATAAAAAATGCACAATGCCGACATATGAACAAGAAGACTGACTCTTCTTACAGACTATTCTTTGAACCATTCCTGTGACACTAGTTATAGATTCCGATGCTTCACTCCAGGTTTACTGTATCCCTTGGACCTTCTTATTGACGATGAAACAAAGAAATTGCATCGGAATCAAATACAAAAGCACAATGCCGACTTAAGTACAAGAAGACGGACTATTCTTACAGACTATGTTTTGAACCATTCCTGTGACACTAGTTATAGATTCCGATGCTTCACTTCAGGTTTACTGTATCCCTATGACCTTCCTATTAACGATGAGACACAGAAATCGCATCGCAATTAAATAGAAAAAGCACAATGCAGACTTAAGTACAAAAAGACTGACTCTTCCTACTCTCTATGTTTTGAACCATTCCTGTGACTCTAGTTTTTTATTCCGATGCTTCACTTGAGGTTTACTGTATCCCTCGGACCTTCTTATGGACGATGAAACACAGAAATAGCATCGGAAATAAATAGAAAAGGCACAATGCCGACTTAAGTACAAGAAGACTGGCTCATCTTACTGACTATGCTTTGAACCACTCCTGTGACACCAGTTATAGATTCCGATTGTTCACTTCCGTTTCACTGTATCCTTGGACCTTCTTATTGACGATGAAACACAAAAATTGCATCGGAATTAAATAGAAAAGGCACAATGCCGACTTAAGTACAAGAAGACTGACTCTTACTACTGCCTATGTTTTGAACCATTCCTGTGACACTAGTTATAGATTCCGATGCTTCACTTCAGGTTTACTGTATCCTTCTGCCGTTCTTATTGACGATGAAACACACAAATAAAATCGGAATTAAATACAAAATGCACAATGCCGACTTAAGTACAACAAGACTAACCCTGCTTACTGCCTATGTTTTGAACCATTTCTGTGATACTAGTTATAGATTTCGATGCTTCACTTCAGGTTTACTGTATCCCTTGGACCTTCTTATTGACGATGAAACACAGAAATTGCATCGGAATAAAATAGAAAAGGCACAGTGCCGACTTAAGTTCAAGAAGACTGACTCTTCCTACTCTCTATGTTTTGAACCATTCCTGTGACTCTAGTTTTTTATTCCGATGCTTCACTTGAGGTTTACTGTATCCTTCTGCCCTTCTTATTGACGATGAAACACACAAATTGCATCGGAATTAAATACAAACGGCACAATGCCGACTTAAGTACAACAAGACTAACCCTGCTTAATGTCTATGTTTTGAACCATTTCTGTGATATTAGTTATAGATTTCGATGCTTCACTTCAGGTTTACTGTATCCCTTGGACCTTCTTATTGACGATGAAACACAGAAATTGCATCGGAATTAAATACAAAAGGCACAATGCCGACTTAAGTACAAGAAGACTGGCTCATCTTACTGACTATGCTTTGAACCATTCCTGTGACACCAGTTATAGATTCCGATGCTTCATTTCCGTTTCACTGTATCCTTGGACCTTCTTATTGACGATGAAACACAGAAATTGCATCGGAATTAAGTAGAAAAGGCACAATGCCGACTTAAGTACAAGAAGACTGACTTTTCCTACTGTCTATGATTTGAACCATTCCTGTGACACTACTTATAGATTCAGATGCTTCATTTCAGGTTTACTGTATCCCTAGGACCTTCTTATTGGCGATGAAACACAGAAATTGCATCGGAATTAAACACTAAAGGCACAATGCCGACTTACGTACAAGAAGACCGACTCATCTTACTGTCATTGTTTTGAACCATTCCTGTGACACTAGATGTACATTCCGATGCTTCACTCCAGGTTTACTGTATCCCTTGGACCTTCTTATTGACGATGAAACAAAGAAATTTCATCGGAATCAAATACAAAAGCACAATGCCGACTTAAGTACAAGAAGACGGACTATTCTTACAGACTATGTTTTGAACCATTTCTGTGACACTAGTTATAGATTCCGATGCTTCACTTCAGGTTTACTGTATCCCTAGGACCTTCCTATTGACGATGAGACACAGAAATCGCATCGGAATTAAATAGAAAAAGCACAATGCCGACTTAAGTACAAAAAGACTGACTCTTCCTACTCTCTATGTTTTGAACCATTCCTGTGACTCTAGTTTTTTATTCCGATGCTTCACTTGAGGTTCACTGTATCCCTCGGACCTTCTTATGGACGGTGAAACACAGAAATTGCATCGGAATAAAATACAAATGGCACAATGCCGACTTAAGTACAAGAAGACTGACTCTTCCAACTGTCTACGTTTTAAACCATTCCTGTGACACTAGTTGTAGATTTCGATGCTTCACTTCAGGTTTACTGTATCCCTCTGACCTTCTTATTGACGATGAAACACAGAAATTGCATCGGAATTAAATAGAAAAGGCACAACGCCGACTTAAGTACAAGAAGACTGACTCTTCTTACTGACTATGTTTTGAACCATTCCTGTAACACTAGTTATAGATTCTGATGCTCCACTTCAGGTTTACTGTATCCCGTGGACCTTCTTATTGACGATGAATCAAGGAAATTACATCGGAATTAAATACAAAAGGCACATAGCAGACATAAGTACATGTAGACTGACTTTTCCTAATGTCTATGATTTGAACCATTCCTGTGACACTAGTTATAGATTCCGATGGTTCATTTCAGGCTTACTGTATCCCTTGGACCTTCTTATTGACGATGAATACAGGAAATTGCATCGGAATTAAATACAAAAGGCACATGGCAGACATAAGTACATGTAGACTGACTTTTCCTAATGTCTATGATTTGAACCATTCCTGTGACACTAGTTATAGATTCGGATGGTTCATGTCAGGTTTACTGGATCCCTTGGACCTTCTTATTGACGATGAAACACAGAAATTGCATCGGAATTAAATGCAAAAGGCCCAATGCCGACTTAAGTACAAGAAGACTGACTCTTCTAACTGTCTACGTTTTGAACCATTCCTGTGACACTAGTTGTAGATTCCAATGCTTCACTTCAGGTTTACTGTATCCCTCTGACCTTCTTATTGACGATGAAACACAGAAATTGCATCGGAATTAATTAGAAAAGGCACAATGCCGACTTCAGTACAAGAAGACTGACTCTTCTAACTGTCTACGTTTTGAACCATTCCTGTGACACTAGTTATAGATTCCGATGCTTCACTCCAGGTTTACTGTATCCCTTGGACCTTCTTATTGACGATGAAACACAGAAATTGCATCGGAATTCAATACAAAAGGCACAATGCCGACTTACGTGCAAGAAGACTGGCTCTTCTTACTGACTATGCTTCGAACCATTCCTGTGACACTAGTTATTGATTCCGATGCTTCACTTGGACCTTGGACCTTCTTATTCACGATGAAACACAGAAATAGCATCGGAAATAAATAGAAAAGGCACAATGCCGACTTAAGTACAAGAAGACTGGCTCATCTTACTGACTATGCTTTGAACCATTCCTGTGACACCAGTGATAGATTCCGATGCTTCATTTCCGTTTCACTGTATCCTTGGACCTTCTTATTGACGATGAAACACAGAAATTGCATCGGAATTAAGTAGAAAAGGCACAATGCCGACTTAAGTACAAGAAGACTGACTTTTCCTACTGTCTATGATTTGAACCACTCCTGTGACACTACTTATAGATTCCGATGCTTCACTTCAGGTTTACTGTATCCTTCTGCCCTTCTCATTGACGATGAAACACACAAATTGCATCGGAATTAAATACAAAAGGCACAATGCCAACTTAAGTACAACAAGACTAACCCTGCTTAATGTCTATGTTTTGAACCATTTCTGTGATACTAGTTATAAATTTCGATGCATCACTTCAGGTTTACTGTATCCCTTGGACCTTCTTATTGACGATGAAACACAGAAATTGCATCGGAATTAAATACAAAAGGCACAATGCCAACTTAAGTACAAGAAGACTGACTCTTCTTACTGACTATGATTTGAACCATTCCTGTGACACTAGTTATTGATTCTGATGCTTCATTTCAGGTTTACTGTATACCTAGGACCTTCTTATTGGCGATGAAACACAGAAATTGCAACGGAATTAAACACTAAAGGCACAATGCCGACTTAAGTACAAGAAGACCGACTCATCTTACTGTCTTTGTTTTGAACCATTCCTGTGACACTAGATATAGATTCCGATGCTTCACTCCAGGTTTACTGTATCCCTTGGACCTTCTTATTGACGATGAAACAAAGAAATTGCATCGGAATCATATACAAAAGCACAATGCCGACTTAAGTACAAGAAGACGGACTATTCTTACAGACTATGTTTTGAACCATTCCTGTGACACTAGTTATAGATTCCGATGCTTCACTTCAGGTTTACTGTATCCCTAGGACCTTCCTATTGACGATGAGACACAGAAATCGCAACGCAATTAAATAGAAAAAGCACAATGCAGACTTAAGTACAAAAAGACTGACTCATCCTACTCTCCAAGTTTGGAACCATTCCTGTGACTCTAGTTTTTTATTCCGATGCTCCACTTGAGGTTTACTGTATCCCTCGGACCTTCTTATGGACGATGAAACACAGAAATAGCATCGGAAATAAATAGAAAAGGCACAATGCCGACTTAAGTACAAGAAGACTGGCTCATCTTACTGACTATGCTTTGAACCATTCCTGTGACACCAGTTATAGATTCCGATGGTTCACTTCCGTTTCACTGTATCCTTGGACCTTCTTATTGACGATGAAACACAGAAATTGCATCGGAATTAAATAGAAAAGGCACAATGCCGACTTAAGTACAAGAAGACTGGCTCTTACTACTGTCAATGTTTTGAACCATTCCTGTGACACTAGTTATAGATTCCGATGCTTCACTTCAGGCTTACTGTATCCTTCTGCCGTTCTTATTGACGATGAAACACACAAATTAAATCGGAATTAAATACAAAAGGCACAATGCCGACTTAAGTACAACAAGACTAACCCTGCTTACTGTCTATGTTTTGAACCATTTCTGTGATACTAGTTATAGATTTCGATGCTTCACTTCAGATTTACTGTATCCCTTGGACCTTCTTATTGACGATGAAACACAGAAATTGCATCGGAATTAAATACAAAAGGCACAATGCCGACTTAAGTACAAGAAGACTGACTCTTCTTACTGACTATGATTTTAACCATTCCTGTGACACTACTTATTGATTCTGATGCTTCATTTCAGGTTTACGGTATCCCTAGGACCTTCTTATTGGCGACGAAACACAGAAATTGCATTGGAATTAAAAACTAAAGGCACAATGCCGACTTAAGTACAAGAAGACCGACTCATCTTACTGTCTTTGTTTTGAACCATTCCTGTGACACTAGATATAGACTCCGATGCTTCACTCCAGGTTTACTGTATCCCTTGGACCTTCTTATTGACGATGAAACAAAGAAATTGCATCGGAATCAAATACAAAAGCACAATCCCGACTTAAGTACAAGAAGACGGACTATTCTTACAGACTATGCTTTGAACCATTCCTGTGACACTAGTTATAGATTCCGATGCTTCACTTCAGGTTTACTGTATCCCTAGGACCTTCCTATTGACGATGAGACACAGAAATCGCATCGGAATTAAATAGAAATAGCACAATGCCGACTTAACTACAAAAATACTGACTCTTCCTACTCTCTATGTTTTGAACCATTCCTGTGACCCTAGTTTTTTATTCCGATGCTTCACTTGAGGTTTACTGTATCCCTCGGACCTTCTTATGGACGATGAAACACGGAAATTGCATCGGAATAAAATACAAATGGCACAATGCCGACCTAAGTACAAGAAGACTGAATCTTCCAACTCTCTATGCTTTGAACCATTCCTGTGACACTAGTTATCGCATCCGATGCTTCTCTTCAGGTTTACTGTATCCCTCTGACCTTCTTATTGACGATGAAACACAGAAATTGCATCGGAATGAAATAGAAAAGGTACAATACCGACTACAGAACAAGAAGACTGACTCTTCCTACTGTCTATGTTTCGAACCATTCCTGTGACACTAGTCATAGATTCCGATGCTTCACTTCAGGTTTACTGTATCCCTCTGACCTACTTATTGACGATGAATCAAGGAAATTGCATCGGAATTAAATACAAGAGGCACATAGCAGACATAAGTACATGTAGACTGACTTTTCCTAATGTCTATGATTTGAACCATTCCTGTGACACTAGTTATAGATTCCGATGGTTCATGTCAAGTTTACTGGATCCCTTGGACCCTCTTATTGACGATGAAACACAGAAATTGCTTCGGAATTAAATGCAAAAGGCACAATGCCGACTTAAGTACAAGAAGACTGACTCTTCCAACTGTCTACGTTTTGAACCATTCCTGTGACACTAGTTGTAGATGCCGATGCTTCACTTCAGGTTTACTGTATCCCTCTGACCTTCTTATTGACGATGAAACACAGAAATTGCATCGGAATTAGATAGAAAAGGCACAATGCCGATTTAAGTACAAGAAGACTGACTCTTTTTACTGACTATGTTTTGAACCATTCCTGTAACACTAGTTATAGATTCCGATGCTTCACTTCAGGTTTACTGTATCCCGTGGACCTTCTTATTTGCGATGGAACACAGAAATTGCATCGGAATTAAATACAGAAGGCACAATGCCGACTTAAGAACAAGAAGACTGACTTATCTTACTGTCTATGATTTGAACCATTCCTGTGACACTAGTTATAGATTACGATGCTTCACTCCAGGTTTACAGTACCCCTTGGACCTTCATATTGACGATGACACACGGAAATTGCATCGGAATTAAATACAAAAGGCACAATGCCGACTGAAGTACAAGAAGACTGACTCTTCTTCTGTCTATGTTTTGCACCATTCCTGTGTCACTACTTATAGATTTCGTTGCATCACTTCAGGTTTACTGTATCCCTCCGACCTTCTTATTGTCGATAAAACACAGAAATTACATCGGAATTAAATACAAAAGGCACAATGCCGACTTAAGTACAAGAAGACTGACTTTTCTTACTGTCTATGTTTTGAACCATTCCTGTGTCACTAGTTATAGATTCCGATGCTTCACTTCAGATTTACTGTATCCCTCTGTCGTTCTTATTGACGATGAAACACAGAAATTGCGTCGGAATTAAATAAAAAATGCACAATGCCGACTTAAGAACAAGAAGACTGACTCTTCTTACTGTCTATGCTTCGAACCATTCCTGTGACACTAGTTACAGATACAGATGCTTCACTCCAGGTTTACTGTATCCCTTGGTCCTTCTTATTTACGATGAAACACAGAAAGTGCATCGGAATTAAATACAAAAGGCACAATGCCGACTTAAGTTCAAGAAGACTGGCTCTTCTTACTGACTATGCTTTGAACCATTCCTGTGACACTAGTTACAGATTCCGATGCTTCACTTCAGATTCACTGTATCCCTTGGACCTTCTTATTGACGATGAAACACAGACATTTCATCTGAATTAAATAGAAAAGGCACAATGCCGACTAAGTACAAGCAGACTGGCTCTTCTTACTGACTATGCTTTGAACCATTCCTGTGACACTAGTTATAGATTCCGATGCTTCACTTCAGTTTCACTGTATCCCTTGGACCTTTTTATTGACGATGAAACCCAGAAATTGCATCGGAATTAAATAGAAAAGGCCCAATGCCGACTTAAGTACAAGAAGACTGACTCTTCCTACTGTCTATGATTTGAACCATTCCTGTGATACTAGTTATAGATTTTGATGCTTCACTTCAGGTTTACTGTATGCCTTGGACCTTCTTATTGCCGACGAAACACAGAAATTGCATCGCAATTAAATACAAAAAGCACAATGCCGACTTAAGTACAAGAAGACTGACTCTTCTTACTGACTATGTTTTGAAACTTTCCTGTCACACTAGTTATAGATTCTGATGCTTCACTTCAGGTTTACTGTATCCCTTGGACCTTCCTATTGGCGTGAAACACAGAAATTGCGTCGGAATTAAATACAAAAGCACAATGCCGACTTAAGTACAAAAAGAGGGACTCTTCTTACTGACTATATTTTGAACCATTCCTGTGACACTAGTTATAGATTCCGATGCTTCACTTCAGGTTTACTGTATCCCTTGGACATTCCTATTGACGATGGGACACAGAAATCGCATCGGAATTAAATAGAAAGAGCACAATGCCGACTTAAGTACAAAAAGACTGTCTCTTCCTACTCTCTATGTTTTGAATCATTCCTGTGACACTAGTTTTTTATTCCGATGCTTCACTTGAGGTTTACTGTATCCCTCGGACCTTCTTATGGACGGTGAAACACAGAAATTGCATCCTAATAAAATACAAAAGGCAAAATCCCGACTGAAGTACAAGAAGACTGAATCTTCCAAATCTCTATGTTTTGTACCATTCCTGTGACACTAGTTATAGTTTCCGATGCTTCACTTCAGGTTTATTGTATCCCTCTGACCTTCTTATTGACGATGAAACGCAGAAATTGCATCGGAATTAAATAGAGAAGGCACAATACCGACTTAAGTACAAGAAGACTGACTCATCCTACTGTCTATGTTTTGAACCATTCAAGTGACACTAGTTATAGATTCCGATGCTTAACTTCAGGACAACTGTATCCCTTGGACCTTCATATTGACGATGAAACACAGAAATTGCATCGGAATTAAATACAAAAGGCACAATGCCGACTTAAGTACAAGAAGACTGACTCTACTTACTGACTATGTTTGAACCATTCCTGTGACACTAGATATTGATTCCGATGCTTCACTCTAGGTTGACTGTATCCCTTGGACCTACTTATTGACGCTGAAACACTGAAATTGCGTCGGAATTAAATACAAAAGGCACAATGCCGAATTAAGTACAAGAAGACTGACTCTTTTTACTGTCTATGTTTTGAATCATTCCTGTGACACTAGATATGGATTCCGATGCTTGACTCTAGGTTTACTATATCCCTGGGACCTTCTTATTGACGATGAAACACAGAAATTGCATCGGAATTAAATAAAAAATGCATAATGACGACTTAAGAACAAGAGGACGGACTCTTCTTACTGTCTATGCTTTGAACCATTCCTGTGACACTAGTTACAGATTCCGATGCTTCTCTCCAGGTTTACTGTATCCCTTGGACCTTCTAATAGACGATGAAACACAGAAATTGCATCGGAATTCAATACAAAAGGCACAATGCCGACTTAAGTACAAGATGACTGGCTCTTCTTACTGACTATGCTTTGAACCATTCCTGTGACACTAGTTATAGATTCCGATGCTTCACTTCGGATTCACTGTATCCCTTGGACCTTCTTATTGACGATGAAACACAGAAATTGCATCGGAATTAAATAGAAAACGCACAATGCCGACTTAAGGACAAGAAGACTGACTCTTCCTACTGTCTATGTTTTGATCCATTCCTGTGACACTAGTTATAGATTCCGATGCTTCACTTCACATTTACTGTATCCCTCTGACCTTCTAATTGACGATAAAACACAGAAATTACATCGCAATTAAATACTTAAGGCACAATGCCGACTTAAGTACAAGAAGACTGACTCTTCTTACTGTCTATGTTTTGAACCATTCCTGTGACACTAGATATCGATTCCGATGCTTCACTCTAGGTTGACTGTATCCGTTGGACCTACTTATTGACGATGAAACACAGAAATTGCGTCGGAATTAAATACAAAAGCCACAATGCCGAATTAAGTACAAGAAGACTGATTCTTCTTACTGTCTATGATTTGAACCATTCCTGTGACAGTAGATATGGATTCCGATGCTTGACTGTAGGTTTACTGTATCCCTTGGAACTTCTTATTGACGATGAAACACAGAAATTGCATCGGAATTAAATAAAAAATGCACAATGCCGACTTAAGTACAAGAAGACTGACTCTTCTTACTGACTATGTTTTGAAACTTTCCTGTCACACTAGTTATAGATTCTGATGCTTCACTTCAGGTTTACTGTATCCCTTGGACCTTCCTATTGGCGTGAAACACAGAAATTGCGTCGGAATTAAATACAAAAGCACAATGCCGACTTAAGTACAAAAAGAGGGACTCTTCTTACTGACTATATTTTGAACCATTCCTGTGACACTAGTTATAGATTCCGATGCTTCACTTCAGGTTTACTGTATCCCTTGGACATTCCTATTGACGATGGGACACAGAAATCGCATCGGAATTAAATAGAAAGAGCACAATGCCGACTTAAGTACAAAAAGACTGTCTCTTCCTACTCTCTATGTTTTGAATCATTCCTGTGACACTAGTTTTTTATTCCGATGCTTCACTTGAGGTTTACTGTATCCCTCGGACCTTCTTATGGACGGTGAAACACAGAAATTGCATCCTAATAAAATACAAAAGGCAAAATCCCGACTGAAGTACAAGAAGACTGAATCTTCCAAATCTCTATGTTTTGTACCATTCCTGTGACACTAGTTATAGTTTCCGATGCTTCACTTCAGGTTTATTGTATCCCTCTGACCTTCTTATTGACGATGAAACACAGAAATTGCATCGGAATTAAATAGAGAAGGCACAATACCGACTTAAGTACAAGAAGACTGACTCATCCTACTGTCTATGTTTTGAACCATTCAAGTGACACTAGTTATAGATTCCGATGCTTAACTTCAGGACAACTGTATCCCTTGGACCTTCATATTGACGATGAAACACAGAAATTGCATCGGAATTAAATACAAAAGGCACAATGCCGACTTAAGTACAAGAAGACTGACTCTACTTACTGACTATGTTTGAACCATTCCTGTGACACTAGATATTGATTCCGATGCTTCACTCTAGGTTGACTGTATCCCTTGGACCTACTTATTGACGCTGAAACACTGAAATTGCGTCGGAATTAAATACAAAAGGCACAATGCCGAATTAAGTACAAGAAGACTGACTCTTTTTACTGTCTATGTTTTGAATCATTCCTGTGACACTAGATATGGATTCCGATGCTTGACTCTAGGTTTACTATATCCCTGGGACCTTCTTATTGACGATGAAACACAGAAATTGCATCGGAATTAAATAAAAAATGCATAATGACGACTTAAGAACAAGAGGACGGACTCTTCTTACTGTCTATGCTTTGAACCATTCCTGTGACACTAGTTACAGATTCCGATGCTTCTCTCCAGGTTTACTGTATCCCTTGGACCTTCTAATAGACGATGAAACACAGAAATTGCATCGGAATTCAATACAAAAGGCACAATGCCGACTTAAGTACAAGATGACTGGCTCTTCTTACTGACTATGCTTTGAACCATTCCTGTGACACTAGTTATAGATTCCGATGCTTCACTTCGGATTCACTGTATCCCTTGGACCTTCTTATTGACGATGAAACACAGAAATTGCATCGGAATTAAATAGAAAACGCACAATGCCGACTTAAGGACAAGAAGACTGACTCTTCCTACTGTCTATGTTTTGATCCATTCCTGTGACACTAGTTATAGATTCCGATGCTTCACTTCACATTTACTGTATCCCTCTGACCTTCTAATTGACGATAAAACACAGAAATTACATCGCAATTAAATACTTAAGGCACAATGCCGACTTAAGTACAAGAAGACTGACTCTTCTTACTGTCTATGTTTTGAACCATTCCTGTGACACTAGATATCGATTCCGATGCTTCACTCTAGGTTGACTGTATCCGTTGGACCTACTTATTGACGATGAAACACAGAAATTGCGTCGGAATTAAATACAAAAGCCACAATGCCGAATTAAGTACAAGAAGACTGATTCTTCTTACTGTCTATGATTTGAACCATTCCTGTGACAGTAGATATGGATTCCGATGCTTGACTGTAGGTTTACTGTATCCCTTGGAACTTCTTATTGACGATGAAACACAGAAATTGCATCGGAATTAAATAAAAAATGCACAATGCCGACTTAAGTAAAAGAAGACTGGCTCTTCTCACTGACTATGCTTTGAACCATTCCTGTGACACTAGTTATAGATTCCGATGGTTCACTTCAGATTCACTGTATCCCTTGGACTTCTTATTGACGATGAAACACAGAAATTGCATCGGAATTAAATACAAAAGACACAATGCCGACTTAAGTACAAGAAGACTGGCTCTTCCTACCAACTATGCTTTGAACCATTCCTGTGACACTAGTTATAGATTCCGATGCTTCACTTCCGTTTCACTGTATCCTTGGACCTTCTTGTTGACGATGAAACACAGAAATTGCATCGGAATTAAATAGAAAAGGCACAATGCCGACCTAAGTACAAGAAGACTGTCTCTTCCTACTGTCTATGTTTTGAACCATTCCTGTGACACTAGTTATAGATTCCGATGCTTCATTTCAGCTTTATTGTATCCTTCTCCCCTTCTTATTGACGATGAAACACAGAAATTGCATCGGAATTAAATACAAAAGGCACAATGCCGACTTAAGTACAAGAAGACCGACTCATCTTACTGTCTTTGTTTTGAACCATTCCTGTGACACTAGTTATAGATTCCGATGCTTCACTCCAGGTTTACTGTATCCCTTGGACCTTCTTATTGACGGTGAAGCAAAGAAATTGCATCGGAATCAAATACAATAGCACAATGCCGACTTAAGTACAAGAAGACGGACTCTTTTAACTGACTATGTTTTGAACCATTCTTGTGACACTAGTTATAGATTCCGATGATTCACTTCAAGTTTACTGTATCCTTTGGACCTTCCTATTGACGATGAGACTCAGAAATCGCATCGGAATTAAATAGAAGAAGCACAATGCCGACTTAAGTACAAAAAGACTGATTCTTCCTACTCTCTATGTTTTGAACCATTCCTGTGACACTAGTTTTTTATTCCGATGCTTCACTTGAGGTTTACTGTATCCCTCGGACCTTCTTATGGACGGTGAAACACAGAAATTGCATCCTAATAAAATACAAAAGGCAAAATCCCGACTGAAGTACAAGAAGACTGAATCTTCCAAATCTCTATGTTTTGTACCATTCCTGTGACACTAGTTATAGTTTCCGATGCTTCACTTCAGTTTTATTGTATCCCTCTGACCTTCTTATTGACGATGAAACACAGAAATTTCATCGGAATTAAATAGAGAAGGCACAATACCGACTTAAGTACAAGAAGACTGACTCATCCTACTGTCTATGTTTTGAACCATTCAAGTGACACTAGTTATAGATTCCGATGCTTAACTTCAGGATAACTGTATCCCTTGGACCTTCATATTGACGATGAAACACAGAAATTGCATCGGAATTAAATACAAAAGGCACAATGCCGACTTAAGTACAAGAAGACTGACTCTACTTACTGACTATGTTTAAACCATTCCTGTGACACTAGATATTGATTCCGATGCTTCACTCTAGGTTGACTGTATCCCTTGGACCTACTTATTGACGATGAAACACAGAAATTGCGTCGGAATTAAATACAAAAGGCACAATGCCGAATTAAGTACAAGAAGACTGACTCTTTTTACTGTCTATGTTTTGAATCATTCCTGTGACACTAGATATGGATTCCGATGCTTGACTCTACGTTTACTATATCCCTTGGACCTTCTTATTGACGATGAAACACAGAAATTGCATCGGAATTAAATAAAAAATGCACAATGACGACTTAAGAACAAGAGGACTGACTCTTCTTACTGTCTATGCTTTGAACCATTCCTGTGACACTAGTTACAGATTCCGATGCTTCTCTCCAGGTTTACTGTATCCCTTGGACCTTCTAATTGACGATGAAACACAGAAATTGCATCGGAATTCAATACAAAAGGCACAATGCCGACTTAAGTACAAGAAGACTGGCTCTTCTTACTGACTATGCTTTGAACCATTCCTGTGACACTAGTTATAGATTCCGATGCTTCACTTCAGATTCACTGTATCCCTTGGACCTTCTTATTGACGATGAAACACAGAAATTGCATCGGAATTAAATAGAAAAGGCACAATGCCGACTTAAGTACAAGAAGACTGGCTCTTCTTACTGACTATGCTTTGAACCATTCCTGTGACACTAGTTATAGTTTCCGATACTTCACTTCCGTTTCACTGTATCCTTGGACCTTGTTATTGACGATGAAACACAGAACTTGCATCGGAATTAAATAGAAAACGCACAATGCCGACTTAAGGACAAGAAGACTGGTTCTTCCTACTGTCTATGTTTTGAACCATTCCTGTGACACTAGTTATAGATTCCGATGCTTCACTTCACATTTACTGTATCCCTCTGACGTTCTAATTGACGATAAATCACAGAAATTACATCGCAATTAAATACATAAGGCACAATGCAGACTTAAGTACAAGAAGACTGAATCTTCCAACTCTCTATGTTTTGAACCATTCCTGTGACACTAGTTTTTTATTCCGATGCTTCACTTGAGGTTTACTGTATCCCTCGGACCTTCTTATGGACGATGAAACACAGAAATTGCATCGGAATAAAATACAAAAGGCACAATGCCGACATAAGAACAAGAAGACTGAATCTTCCAACTCTCTATGTTTTGAACCATTCCTGTGACACTAGTTATCGAATCCGATGCTTCTCTTCAGGTTTACTGTATCCCTCTGACCTTCTTATTGACGATGAAACACAGAAATTGCATCGGAATTAAATAGAAAAGGCACAATACCGACCTAAGTACAAGAAGACTGATTCTTCCTACTGTCTATGTTTTGTACCATTCCTGTGACACTAGTTATAGATTCCGATGCTTCACTTCAGGTTTACTGTATCCCTTGGACCTTCTTATTAACGATGAAACACACAAATTGCATCGGAATTAAATACAAAAGGCACAATGCCGACTTAAGTGCAAGAAGACTGAATCTCCCAACTCTCTATGTTTTGTACCAATCCTGTGACACTAGATATAGTTTCCGATGCTTCACTTCAGGTTTACTGTATCCCTCTGACCATCTTATTGACGATGAAAAACAGAAATTGCATCGGAATGAAATAGAGAAGGTACAATACCGACTTAAGTACAAGAAGACTGACTCATCCTACTGTCTATGTTTTGAACCATTCCTGTGACACTAGTTATAGATTCCGATGCTTCACTTCAGGTTTACTGTATCCCTTGGACCTTCTTATTAACGATAAAACACACAAATTGCATCGGAATTAAATACAAAATGCACAATGCCGACTTAAGTACAAGAAGACTGTCTCTTGTTACTGATTATGTTTTGAACCAATCCTGTGACACTAGTTATGGATTCCGATGCTTCACTTCAGGTTTACTGTATCCCTCTGACCTTGTTATTGACGATGAATCACAGAAATTACATCGGAATTAAATACAATCGGCACAACGCCGACTTAAGTACATGTGGACTGACTTTTCCTAATGTCTATGTTTTGAACCATTCCTGTGACACTAGTTATAGATTCCGATGGTTGATTTCAGGTATACTGTATCCCTTGGACCTCCTTATTGACGATGAAACACAGAAATTGCATCGGAATTAAATACAAATGCACAATGCCGACTTTAGTACAAGAAGACTGACTCTTCCAACTGTCTACGTTATGAACCATTCCTGTGACACTAGTTATAGATTCCGATGCTTCACTTCAGATTTACTGTATCCCTGTGACCTTCGTATTGACGATGAAACACAGAAATTGCATCGGAATTAAATAGAAAAGGCACAATGCCGACTTAACTACAAGAAGACTGACTCTTCTTACTGACTATGTTTTGAACCATTCCTGTGACACTAGTTATGGATTCCGATGCTTAACTTCAGGATATCTGTATCCCACTGACCTTCTTAGTGACGATGAAACACAGGAATTGCATCGGAATTAAATACAAAAGGCACATTGCCGACTTAAGTACAAGAAGACTGACTCTTCTTACTGATTATGTTTTGAACCATTCCTGTGACACAAGTTATAGATTCCGATGCTTCACTCCAGGTTTACTGTATCCCTTGGACCTTCTTATTCACGATGAAACACAGAAATTGCATCAGAATTAAATTGAAAAGGCACAATGCCGACTTAAGTACAAGAAGACTGACTCTTCTTATTGACTATGTTTGGAACCATTGCTGTGACACTAGTTATAGTTTCCAATGTTTCACTTCAGGTTTACTGTATCCCTTGGACCATCCTATCGACGATGAGACACAGAAATCGCATCGGAATTAAATAGAAAAAGCACAATGCCGACTTAAGTTCAAGAAGACTGACTCTTCCTACTGTCTATGTTGTGAACCATTCCTGTGACACTAGTTTTTTACTCCGATGCTTAACTTGAGGTTTACTGTATCCCTCTGACCTTCTTATTGACGATGAAACACAGAAATTGCATCGGAATTAAATAGAAACGGCACAATGCCGACTTAACTACAAGAAGACTGACTCTTCTTACTGACAATATTTTGAACCATTCCTGTGACACTAGTTATAGATTCCGATGCTTAATTTCAGGATTACTGTATACCACTGACATTCTTAGTGACGATGAAACACAGAAATTGCATCGGAATTAAATACAAAAAGCACAATGCCAACTGAAGTACAAGAATACTGACTCATCTTACTGTCTATGATTTGAACCGTCCATGTGACACTAGTAATAGATTACGATGCTTACCTCCAGGTTTACTGTATCCCTTGGACCTTCTTATTGACGATGAAAAAAAGAAATTGCATCGGAATTAGATACAAAAAGCGCAATGCCGACTTTAGTACAAGAAGAATGACTCTTCTTATGGACTATGTTTTGAACCATTCCTGTGATACTAGTTATAGATTCCGATGCTTCACTTCAGGTTTACTGTATCCCTCTGACCCTCTTATTGACGATGAAACACAGAAATTGCATCGGAATTAAATACAAATGGCACAATGCCGAATTGAGTACAAGAAGATTGACTCTTCTTACTGTCTATGTTTTGAACCATTCCTGTGACACTATTTATAGATTCCGATGCTTCACTCCAGGTTTACTGTATCCCTTGGACCTTCATATTGACGATGAAACACAGAAATTGCATCGGAATTAAATACAAAAGGCACAATGCCGACTTAACTACAATAAGACTGACTCTTCTTCTGTCTATGCTTTGAACCATTCCTGTGTCACTGGTTATAGATTTCGATGCTTCACTTCACGTTTACTGTATCCCTTGGACCTTCTTATTGAGGATGAAACACAGAAATTGCATCGGAATTAAATACAAAAGGCACAATGCCGACTTAAGTACAAAAGACTGACTCTTCTAACTGACTATGCTTTGAAACATTCCTGTGACACTAGTTATAGATTCCGATGCTTCACTTCAGGTTTACTGTATCCGTCTGACCTTCTTATTGACGATGAAACACAGAAATTGCATCGGAATTAAATAAATAATGCACAATGTCGACTTAAGAACAATAAGACTGACTCTTCTTACTGTCTATGCTTTGAACCATTCCTGTGACACTAGTTACAGATTCAGAAGCTTCACTCCAGGTTTACTGTATCCCTGGGACCTTCTAATTTACGATGAAACACAGAAATTGCATCGGAATTAAATACAAAAGGCACAATGCCGACTTAAGTACAAGAAGACTGACTCTTCTTACTGACTATGCTTTGAACCATTCCTGTGACACTAGTTATAGATTCCGATGCTTCACTTCAGTTTCACTGTATCCCTTGGACCTTCTTACTGACGATCAAACTCAGAAATTGCATCGGAATTAAATAGAAAAGGCCCAATGCCGGCTTTAGTACAACAAGACTGACTCTTCCCACTGTCTAATATTTGAACCATTCCTGTGGCAATAGTTATAGATTCCGATGCTTCACTTCAGGTTTACTGTATCCTTCTGCCCTTCTTATTGACGATGAAACACAGAAATTGCATCGGCATTAAAAATAAAAGGCACAATGCCGACTTAAGTACAAGAAGACTGACCCTGCTTATTGTCTATGTTTTGAGCCATTAATGTGATACTAGTTATAAATTCTGATGCTTCACTTCAGGTTTACTGTATCCCTTGGACATTCCTATTGACGATGAGACACAGATATCGCATCGGAATTAAATAGAAAAAGCACAATGCCGACTTAAGTACAAAAAGACTGACTCTTCCTACTCTCTATATTTTGAAACATTCCTGTGACACTAGTTTGTTATTCCGATGCTTCACTTGACGTTTACTGTATCCCTCGGATCTTCTTATGGACGGTGAAACACAGAAATTGCATCGGGATAAAATACAAAAGGCACAATCCCAACTTAAGTACAAGAAGACTGAATCTCCCAACTCTCTATGTTTTGTACCAATCCTGTGACACTAGATATAGTTTCCGATGCTTCACTTCAGGTTTACTGTATCCCTCTGACCATCTTACTGACGATGAAAAACAGAAATTGCATCGGAATGAAATAGTGAAGGTACAATACCGACTTAAGTACAAGAAGACTGACTCATCCTACTGTCTATGTTTTGAACCATTCCTGTGACACTAGTTATAGATTCCGATGCTTCACTTCAGGTTTACTGTATCCCTTGGACCTTCTTATTAACGATGAAACACACAAATTGCATCGGAATTAAATACAAAAGGCACAATGCCGACTTAAGTACAAGAAGACTGACTCTTCTTACTGACTATGTTTTGAACCAATCCTGTGACACTAGTTATGGATTCCGATGCTTCACTTCAGGTTTACTGTATCCCTCTGACTTTGTTATTGACGATGAATCACAGAAATTGCATCGGAATTATATACAATAGGCACAACGCAGACTTAAGTATATGTAGACTGACTTTTCCTAATGTCTATGTTTTGAACCATTCCTGTGACACTAGTTATAGATTCCGATGGTTGATTTCAGGTATACTGTATCCCTTGGACCTCCTTATTGACGATGAAACACAGAAATTGCATCGGAATTAAATACAAATGCACAATGCCGACTTTAGTACAAGAAGACTGACTCTTCCAACTGTCTACGTTATGAACCATTCCTGTGACACTAGTTATAGATTCCGATGCTTCACTTCAGATTTACTGTATCCCTGCGACCTTCGTATTGACGATGAAACACAGAAATTGCATCGGAATTAAATAGAAAAGGCACAATGCCGACTTAACTACAAGAAGACTGACTCTTCTTACTGACTATGTTTTGAACCATTCCTGTGACACTAGTTATAGATTCCGATGCTTAACTTCAGGATATCTGTATCCCACTGACCTTCTTAGTGACGATGAAACACAGAAATTGCATCGGAATTAAATACAAAAGGCACATGGCCGACTTAAGTACAAGAAGACTGACTCTTCTTACTGACTATGTTTTGAACCATTCCTGTGACACTAGTTATAGATTCTGATGCTTCACTTCAGGTTTACTGTATCCCTTGGACCTTCTTATTGACGATGAAACACAAAAATTACATCGGAATTAAATACAAAAAGCACAGTGCCGAATTAAGTACAAGAAGACTGACTCATCTTACTGTCTATGTTTTGAACCATTCCTGTGACACTAGTTATAGATTCCGATGCTTCACTCCAGGGTAACTGT
Source organism: Schistocerca serialis cubense (assembly GCF_023864345.2). Lineage (NCBI taxonomy): Eukaryota > Metazoa > Arthropoda > Insecta > Orthoptera > Acrididae > Schistocerca > Schistocerca serialis. The sequence continues at coordinate 543,901,946 of NC_064646.1, read as the reverse complement.
ATCTCTTGGACCTTCATATTGACGATGAAACACAGAAATTGCATCGGAATTAAATACAAAAAAGCACAATGCCGATTTAAGTACAAGAAGACTGACTCTACTTACTGACTATGTTTTGAACCATTCCTGTGACACAAGTTATAGATTCCGATGCTTCACTTCACATTTACTGTATCTTTCTGACCTTCTAATTGACGATAAAACACAGAAATTACATCGGAATTAAATACATAAGGCGCAATGCCGACTTAAGTACAAGAAGACTTAATCTTCTTACTGTCTATGTTTTGAACCATTGCTGTGACACTAGATATAGATTCCCATGCTTCACTCTAGGTTTACTGTATCCCTTGGACATACTTATTGACGATGAAACACAGAAATTGCATCGGAATTAAATAAAAAATGCACAATGCCGACTTAAGTACAAGAAGACTGACTCTTCTTACTGTCTATCTTTTGAACCATTCCTGTGACACTAGTTACAGATTCCGATGCTTCACTCCAGGTTTACTGTATCCCTTGGACCTTCCTATTGACGATGAAACACAGAAATTGCATCGGAATTAAATACAAAAGGCACAATGCCGACTTAAGTACAAGAAGACTGGCTCTTCTTACTGCCTATGCTTTGAACCATTCCTGTGACACTAGTTATAGACTCCGAAGCTTCACTTCAGGTTCACTGTATCCGTTGGGCTTTCTAATTGACGATGAATCACACAAATTTCCTCGGAATAAAATACAACATTCACAATGCCGACTTAAGTACAAGAAGACTGACTCTTCTTACTGTCTATGATTTGAACCATTCCTGTGACACTAGTTACAGATTCCGTTGCTTCACTCCAGGTTTACTGTCTCCCTTGGACCTTCTTATTGACGATGAAACACAGAAATTCCATCGGAATTAAATACAAAAGGCACAATGCTGACTTAAGTACAAGAAGACTGGCTCTCCTTACTGACTATGCTTTGAACCATTCCTGTGACACTAGTTGAAAATTCCAATGCTTCACTTCAGGTTCACTGTATCCCTTGGACCTACTTATTGACGATGAAACACAGAAATTGCATCGGAATTAAATAGAAAAGGCACAATGCCGACTGAAGTACAAGAAGACTGACTCTTCATACTGTCTATGTTTTTGAACCATTCCTGTGACACTAGTTATAGATTCCGATGCTTCACTTCCGGTTTACTGTATCCCTCTGCTCTTCTTATTGACGATGAAAAACAGAAATTACATCGGAATTAAAAACAAAAGGAATAACGATGAAACACACAAATTGCATCGGTATAAAATACAAAAGGCACAATGCCGACATAAGTACAAGAAGACTGACTCTTCTTACTGACTATGTTTTGAACCAATCCTGTGACACTAGTTATGGATTACGATGCTTCACTTCAGGTTTACTGTATCCCTCTGACTTTGTTATTCACGATGAATCACAGAAATTGCATCGGAATTAAATACAATAGGCACAACGCAGACTTAAGTACATGTAGACTGACTTTTCGTAATGTCTATGTTTTGAACCATTCCTGTGACACTAGTTATAGATTCCAATGGTTGATTTCAGGTATACTGTATCCCTTGGACCTCCTTATTGACGATGAAACACAGAAATTGCATCGGAATTAAATACAAATGCACAATGCCGACTTTAGTACAAGAAGACTGACTGTTCCAACTGTCTACGTTATGAACCATTCCTGTGACACTAGTTATAGATTCCGATGCTTCACTTCAGATTTACTGTATCCCTGTGACCTTCGTATTGACGATGAAACACAGAAATTGCATCGGAATTAAATAGAAAAGGCACAATGCCGACTTAACTACAAGAAGACTGACTCTTCTTACTAACTATGTTTTGAACCATTCCTGTGACACTAGTTATAGATTCCGATGCTTAACTTCAGGATATCTGTATCCCACTGACCTTCTTAGTGACGATGAAACACAGAAATTGCATCGGAATTAAATACAAAAGGCACATTGCCGACTTAAGTACAAGAAGACTGACTCTTCTTACTGACTATATTTTGAACCATTCCTGTGACACTAGTTATAGATTACGATGCTTCACTTCAGGTTTACTGTATCCCTTGGACTTTCTTATTGACGATGAAACACAGAAATTGCATCGGAATTAAATACAAGAGGCACAATGCCGACTTAACTACAAGTAGACTGACTCTTCTTACTGACTATGCTTTGAACCATTCCTGTGACTCTAGTTATAGATTATGATGCTTAACTTCATGATTACTGTATCCCTCTGACCTTCTTAGTGACGATGAAACACAGAAATTGCATCGGAATTAAATACAAAAGGCACATTGCCGACTTAAGTACAAGAAGACTGACTCTTCTTACTGACTATATTTTGAACCATTCCTGTGACACTAGTTATAGATTACGATGCTTCACTTCAGGTTTACTGTATCCCTTGGACTTTCTTATTGACGATGAAACACAGAAATTGCATCGGAATTAAATACAAAAAGCACAATGCCGACTTAAGTACAAGAAAACTGACTCATCTTACTGTCTATGTTTTGAACCGTCCCTGTGACGCTAGTTATTGATTCCGATGCTTCACTCCAGGTTTACTGTATCCTTTGGACCTTCTTATTGACGATGAAACACAGAAATTGCATCGGAATTGAATACAAAAAGCACAATGCCGACTTAAGTACAAGAGGACTGACTCTTCTTACTGACTATGTTTTGAACCATTCCTGTGACACTAGTTATAGATTCCGATGCTTCACTTCAGGTTTACTGTATCCCTCTGACCCTCTTATTGACGATGAAACAGATAAATTGCATCATAATTAAATAGAGAAGGCACAATGATAACTTAAGTACAAGAAGACTGACTCTTCTTACTGACTATGTTTTGAACCATTCCTGTGACACTAGTCATAGATTCCGATGCTTAACTTCAGGATTACTGTGTCCCTTGGACCTTCTTATTGACGATGAAACACAGAAATTGCATCGGAATACAATAGGCTCAATGCCGACTAAAGTACAAGAAGACTGACTCTTCCTTCTGTCTATGTTTTGAACCATTCCTGTGACACTAGTCATAGATTCCGATGCTTCACTTCAGGTTTACTGTATCCCTCTTACCTTCGTATTGACTATGAAACACAGAAATTGCATCGGAATGAAATACAAAAGGCACAATACCGACTTAAGTACAAGAAGACTGACTCTTCTTACTGACTATGTTTTTAACCATTCCTGTGACACTAGTCATAGATTCCGATGCTTAACTTCAGTATTACAATATCCCTCTGACCTTTTTATTGACGATGAAACACAGAAATTGCATCGGCCTTAAATACAAAAGGCACAATGCCGACTTAAGTACAAGAAGACTGCTTTTCTTACTCTCTATGTGTTGAACCATCCCTGTGACACTAGTTATAGATTCCGATGCTTCACTCCAGGTTTACTGTATCCCTTGGACCTTCTTATTGACAATGAAACACAGAAATTGCATCGGAATTAAATACAAAAAGCACAATGCCAACTTAAGTACAAGAAGACTGACTCTTCTTACTGTCTATGTTTTGAACCATTCCTGTGACACTAGTTATAGATTCCGATGCTTCACTTCAGGTTTACTGTATCCCTCTGACCCTCTTATTGACGATGAAACACAGAAATTGCATCGGAATTAAATACAAATGGCACAATGCCGAATTGAGTACAAGAAGATTGTCTCTTCTTACTGTCTATGTTTTGAACCATTCCTGTGACACTAGTTATGGACTCTGATGCTTCACTCCAGGTTTACTGTATCCCTTGGACCTTTGTATTGACGATGAAACACAGAAATTGCATCGGAATTAAATACAAGAGGCACAATGCCGACTTAACTACAAGAAGACTGACTCTTCTTACTGACTATGCTTTGAACCATTCCTGTGACTCTAGTTATAGATTATGATGCTTAACTTCATGATTACTGTATCCCTCTGACCTTCTTAGTGACGATGAAACACACAAATTGCATCGGAATTAAATACAAAAAGCACAATGCCGACTTAAGTACAAGAAAACTGACTCATCTTACTGTCTATGTTTTGAACCGTCCCTGTGACGCTAGTTATTGATTCCGATGCTTCACTCCAGGTTTACTGTATCCTTTGGACCTTCTTATTGACGATGAAACACTGAAATTGCATCGGAATTAAATACAAAAAGCACAATGCCGACTTAAGTACAAGAGGACTGACTCTTCTTACTGACTATGTTTTGAACCATTCCTGTGACTCTAGTTATAGATTCCGATGCTTCACTTCAGGTTTTCTTTATCCCTCCGACCGTCGTATTGACGAAGAAACACAGACATTGCATCGGAATTAAATAGAAAAGGCACAATGCCGACTTAAGTACAAGAGGACTGACTCTTCTTACTGACTATGTTTTGAACCATTCCTGTGACACTAGTTATAGATTCCGATGCTTCACTTCAGGTTTACTGTATCCCTCTGACCCTCTTATTGACGATGAAACACAGAAATTGCATCGGAATTAAAATCAAAAGGTACAATGCCGAATGAAGTAAAAGAAGTCTGACTCTTCTTACTGTCTATGTTTTGAACCATTAATGTGACACTAGTTATAGATTACGATGCTTCACTCCAGGTTTACTGTATTCCTTGGACCTTCTTATTGACGATGAAACAGAGAAATTGCATCATAATTAAAGAGAAAAGGCACAATGATAACTTAAGTACAAGAAGACTGACTCTTCTTACTGACTATGTTTTGAACCATTCCTGTGACACTGGTCATTGATTCCGATGCTTCACTTCAGGATTACTGTATCCCTCTGACCTTCTTATTGACAATGAAACACAGAAATTGCATCGGAATTAAATACAAAAGGCACAATGCCGACTTAAGTACATGTAGACTGACTTTTCCTACTGTCTATGTTTTGAACCATTCCTGTGACACTTGTTATAGATTCCGATGGTTCATTTCTGGTTTACTGTATCCCTTGGACCTTCTTCTTGACGATGAAACACAGAAATTGCATCGGAATTAAATACAAAAGGTACAATGCCGACTTAAGTACAAGAAGACTGACTCTTCCAAGTGTCTATGGTTTGAACAATTCCTGTGACACTAGTTATAGATTCCGATGCTTCACTTCAGGTTTTCTTTATCCCTCTGACCGTCGTATTGACGAAGAAACACAGAAATTGCATCGGAATTAAATAGAAAAGGCAAATTGCCGACTTAAGTACTAGAAGACTGACTCTTCCTACTGTCTAAGTTTTGAACCATTCCTGTGACACTAGTTATAGATTCCGAAGCTTCACTTCAGGTTTACTGTATCCCTTGGACTTTCTTATTGACGATGAAACACAGCAATTGCATCGGAATTAAATACAAAAGGCACAATGCCGACTTAACTACAAGAAGACTGACTCTACTTACTGACTATGCTTTGAACCATTCCTGTGACTGTAGTTATAGATTCCGATGCTTAACTTCATGATTACTGTATCCCTCTGACCTTCTTAGTGACGATGAAACACAGAAATTGCATCGGAATTAAATACAAAAAGCACAATGCCGACATAAGTACAAGAAAACTGACTCATCTTACTGTCTATGTTTTGAACCGTCCCTGTGACGCTAGTTATAGATTCCGCTGCTTCACTACAGGTTTACTGTATCCCTTGGACCATCGTATTAACGATGAAACACAAAAATTGCATCGGAATTAAATACAAAGGGCACAATACCGACTTAAGTACAAGAAGACGGACTCATTTTACTGACTATGTCTTGAACCATTCCTGTGACACTAGTTATAGATTCCGATGCTTCACTTCCGGTTTACTGTAGCCCTTGGACCTTCCTATTGACGATGAGACACAGAAATCGCATCGGAATTAAATAGAAGAAGCACAATACCGACTTAAGTACAAAAAGACTGACTCCTCCTACTCTCTATGTTTTGAACCATTCCTGTGACACTAGTTTTTTATTCCGATGCTTCACTTGAGGTTTACTGTATCCCTCGGACCTTCTTATGGACGATGAAACACAGAAATTGCATCGGAATAAAATACAAAAGGCACAATGCCGACTTAAGTACAAGAAGACTGAATCTTCTAACTCTCTATGTTTTGAACCATTCCTGTGACACTAGTCATCGAATCCGATGCTTCTCTTCAGGTTTACTGTATCCCTCTGACCTTCTTATTGACGATGAAACACAGAAAATGCATCGCAATTAAATAGAAAAGGCACAATACCGAGTTAAGTACAAGAAGACTGACTCTTCCTACTGTCTATGTTTTGTATCATTCCTGTGAGACTAGTTATAGATTCCGATGCTTCACTTCAGGCTTACTGTATCCCTCTGAGCTTCTTATTGACGATGAATCACAGAAATTGCATCGGAATTAAATACAAAAGGCACAAAGCAGACATAAGTACATGTAGACTCACATTTCCTAATGTCTATGATATGAACCATTCATGTGACACTAGTTATAGATTCCGATGGTTCATTTCAGGTTTACTGTATCCCTTAGACATTCTTATTGACGATGAAACACAGAAATTGCATCGGAATTAAATACAAAAGGCACAATGCCGACTTAAGTACAATAAGACTGACTCTTCCAACTGTCTACGTTTCGAGCCATTCCTGTGACACTAGTTATAGATTCCGATGCTTCACTTCAGGTTTACTGTATCCCTCTGACCTTCTTATTCACGATGAAACACAGAAATTACATCGGAATTAAATACAAAAGGCACAGTGCCGACTTAACTACAAGAAGACTGACTCATCTTACTGACTATGTTTTGAACCATTCCTGCGACACTAGTTATAGATTCCGATGCTTAACTTCAGGATAACTGTATCCCACTGACCTTCTTAGTGACGATTAAACACAGAAATTGCATCGAAATTAAATACAAAAGGCACAATGCCGACTTAGGTACAAGAAGACTGACTCTTCTTACTGACTATGTTTTGAACCATTCCTGTGACACTAGTTATAGATTCTGATGCTTCTCTTCAGGTTTACTGTATCCCTTGGACCTTCTTATTGGCGATGAAACACAGAAAGAGCATCGGAATTAAATACAAAGGCACAAGGCCGACTTAAGTACAAGAAGACTGACTCATCTTACTGTCTAAGTTTGAACCATTCCTGTGACACTAGTTATAGATTCCGATGCTTCACTCCAGGTTTACTGTATCCCTTGGACCTTCATATTGACGATGAAACACAGAAATTGCATCGGAATTAAATACAAAAGGCAAAATGCCGACTTAAGTACAAAAGACAGATACTTCTCACTGACTATGTTTTGAACCATTCTTGTGACACTAGATATAGATTACGATGCTTCACTCAAGGTTTACTGAATCCCTTAGACCTTCTTATTGACGATGAAACACAGAAATTGCATCGGAATTAAATAAATAATGCACAATGCCGACTTAAGAACAGTAAGACTGACTCTTCTTACTGTCGATGCTTTGAACCATTCCAGTGACACTAGTTACAGATTCAGATGCTTCACTCCAGGTTAACTGTATCCCTTGGACCTTCTTATTTACGATGAAACACAGAAATTGCATCGGAATTAAATACAAAAGGCACAATGCCGACTTAAGTACAAGAAGACTGGCTCTTCTTACTGACTATGCTTTGAACCATTCCTGTGACACTAGTTATAGGTTCCAATGCTTCACTTCAGGTTTACTGTATCCCTCTGACCATCTTATTCACGATGAAAAACAGAAATTGCATCTGATTTAAATAGAGAAGGTACAATAGCGACCTAAGTACAAGAAGTCTGATTCATCCTACTGTCTATGTATTGAACCATTCCTGTGACACTAGTTATAGATTCCGGTGCTTCACTTCAGGTTTACTGTATCCCTTGGACCTTCTTATTAACGATGAAACACACAAATTGCATCGGAATTAAATACAAAAAACACAACGCCGACTTAAGTACAAGAAGACTGACTCTTCTTACTGACTATGTTTTGAACCAATCCTGTGACACTAGTTATAGATTCCGATGCTTCACTTCAGGTTTACTGTATCCCTCTGACCTTCTTATTGACGATGAATCACAGAAATTGCACCGGAATTAAATACAAAAGACACAAAGCAGACTTCAGTACATGTAGACTGACTTTTCCTAATGTCTATGCTTTGAACCATTCCTGTGACACTAGTTATAGATTCCGATGGTTCATTTCAGGTATACTGTATCCCTTTGACCTCCTTATTGACGATGAAACACAGAAATTGCATCGGAATTAAATACAAATGCACAGTGCCGAATTTAGTACAAGAAGACTGACTCTTCCAACTGTCTACGTTATGAACCATTCCTGTGACACTAGTTATAGATTCCGATGCTTCACTTCAGATTTACTGTATCCCTGTGACCTTCGTATTGACGATGAAACACAGAAATTGCATCGGAATTAAATAGAAAAGGCACAATGCCGACTTAACTACAAGAAGACTGACTCTTCTTACTGACTATGTTTTGAACCATTCCTGTGACACTAGTTATAGATTCCGATGCTTAACTTCAGGATAACTGTATCCCACTGACCTTCTTAGTGACGCTGAAACACAGAAATTGCATCGGAATTAAATACAAAAGGCACAATGCCGACTGAAGAACAAGAAGACTGACTTATCTTACCGTCAATGTTTTGAACCATTCCTGTGACACTAGTTATAGATTGCGATGCTTCACTCCAGGTTTACAGTATCCCTTGGACCTTCATATTGACGATGAAACACAGAAATTGCATCGGAATTAAATACAAAAGGCACAATGCCGACTTCAGTACAAGAAGACTGACTCTTCTTCTGTCTATGTTTTGCACCATTCCTGTGTCACTACTTATAGGTTTCGTTGCTTCACTTCAGGTTTACTGTATCCCTCCGACCTTCTAATTGTCGATAAAACACAGAAATTACATCGGAATTAAATACAAAAGGCAGAATGCCGACTTAAGTACAAGAAGACTGTCTCTTCTTACTGTCTATGCTTTGAACCATTCCCGTGTCACTAGTTATAGATTCCGATGCTTCACTTCAGATTTACTGTATCCCTCTGTCGTTCTTATTGACGATGAAACACAGAAATTGCGTCGGAATTAAATACAAAAGGCACAATGCCGAATTAAGTACAAGAAGACTGACTCTTCCTACTGTCTATGTTTTGAACCATTCCTGTGACACTAGATATAGATTCCGATGCTTCACTCTAGGTTTACTGTATCCCTTGGACCTTCTTATTTACGATGAAACACAGAAAATGCATCGGAATTAAATACAAAAAGCACAATGCCGACTTAAGGACAAGTAGACTGACTCTTCTTACTGTCTATGTTTGAACCATTCCAGTGACACTAGTTATAGTTTCCGATGCTCCACTTCAGGTTTACTGTATCTCTTGGACCATCTTATTGACGAGGAAACACAGAAATTTCACCGAAATTAAATACAAAAGGCACAATGCCGACTTAAGTACAAGAAGACCTACTCTTCTTACTGAATATGTTTTAAACCATTCGTGTGTCACTAGTTATAGATTCCGATGCTTCACTTCAGGTTAACTGTATCCCTCTGACCTTCATATTGACGATGAAACACAGAAATTGCATCGGAGAAAAATACAACAGGCACAATACCGACTTAAGTACATGTAGCCTGAATCTTCCTACTGTCTATGTTTTGAACCATTCCTGTGACACTAGTTATAGACTCCGATGCTTCATTTCAGGTTTACTGTATCCCTTGGACCTTCTTAATGACGATGAAACACAGATAGTGAATCGGATTTAAATACAAAAGGCACAATGCCAACTTAAGTACAAGAAGACTGACTCTTCCTACTGTCTATGTTTTGAACCATTTCTGTGACACTAGTTATGGATTCCGATGCTTCACTTCAGGTTTACTGTATCCCTCTGACCCTCTTTTTGACGATGAAGGACAGAAATTGCATCGGAATTAAATAGAAAAGGCACAATGCCGACTTAAGGGCAAGAAGACTGACTCTTCTTACTGTCTATGTTTTGAACCATTCCAGTGACACTAGTAATTGATTCCGATGCTCCACTTCAGGTTTACTGTATCTCTTGGACCTACTTATTGACAATGAAACACAGAAATTGCATCGAAATTAAATACAAATGGCACATTGCCTACTTAATTACAAGAAGACTGACTCTTGTTACTGACTATGCTTTGAACCATTCCTGTGACACTAGTTGTAGATTCCGATGCTTCACTTCAGGTTTACTGTATCCCTCTGACCTTCTTATTGACGATGAAACACAGAAATTGCATCGGAATTAAATACAAAAGGCACAATGCCGACCTAAGTACACGAAGACTGACTCTTCTTACTGTCTATGTTTTGAACCATTCCTGTGACACTAGTTATGGATTCCGATGCTTCACTTCAGGTTTACTGTATCCCTCTGACCTTCTTATTGACGATGAATCACAGAAATTGCACCGGAATTAAATACAAAAGACACAAAGCAGACTTCAGTACATGTAGACTGACTTTTCCTAATGTCTATGATTTGACCCTTCCTGTGACACTAGTTATAGATTCCGATGGTTCATTTCATGTATACTGTATCCCTTTGACCTCCTTATTGACGATGAAACACAGAAATTGCATCGGAATTAAATACAAATGCACAATGCCGACTTTAGTACAAGAAGACTGACTCTTCCAACTGTCTACGTTATGAACCATTCCTGTGACACTAGTTATAGATTCCGATGCTTCACTTTAGATTTACTGTATCCCTGTGACCTTCGTATTGACGATGAAAGACAGAAATTGCATCGCAATTAAATAGAAAAGGCACAATGCCGACATAAGTACAAGAAGACTGACTCTTCTTACTTACTATGTTTTGAACCATTCCTGTGACACTAGTTATAGATTCCGATGCTTAACTTCAGGATAACTGTATCCCACTGACCTTCTTAGTGACGCTGAAACACAGAAATTGCATCGGAATTAAATACAAAAGGCACAATGCCGACTGAAGAACAAGAAGACTCACTTATCTTACCGTCAATGTTTTGAACCATTCCTGTGACACTAGTTATAGATTCCGATGCTTCACTCCAGGTTTACAGTATCCCTTGGACCTTCATATTGACGATGAAACACAGAAATTGCATCGGAATTAAATACAAAAGGCACAATGCCGACTTAAGTACAAGTAGACTGACTCTTCTTCTGTCTATGTTTTGCACCATTCCTGTGTCACTACTTATAGATTTCGTTGCTTCACTTCAGGTTTACTGTATCCCTCCGACCTTCTTATTGTCGATAAAACACAGAAATTACATCGGAATTAAATACAAAAGGCACAATGCCGACTTAAGGACAAGTAGACTGACTCTTCTTACTGACTATGTTCTGAACCATTCCGGTGACACTAGTCATAGATTCCGTTGCATCACTTCATGTTCACTGTATCCCTCTGACCCTCTTATTGACGGTGAAACACAGAAATTGCATCGGAATTAAATAGAAAAGGCACAATGCCGACTTAAGTACAAGAAGACTGACTCTTCTCACTGTCTATGTTAGAACCATTCCAGTGACACTAGTTATAGTTTCCGATGCTCCACTTCAGGTTTACTGTATCTCTTGGACCTTCTTATTGACGATGAAACACAGAAATTTCACCGAAATTAAATACAAAAGGCACAATGCCGACTTAAGTACAAGAAGACTGACTCTTCTTACTGAATATGCTTTGAACCATTCGTGTGACACTAGTTATAGATTCCGATGCTTCACTTCAGGTTAACTGTATCCCTCTGACCTTCTTATTGACGATGAAACACAGAAATTGCATCGGAAATAAATACAACAGGCACAATACCGACTTAAGTACATGTAGACTGAATCTTCTTACTGCCAATGTTTTGAACCATTCCTGTGACACTAGTTATAGACTCCGATGCTTCATTTCAGGTTTACTGTATCCCTTGGACGTTCTTAATGACGATGAAACACAGATAGTGCATCGGATTTAAATACAAAAGGCACAATGTCAACTTAAGTAGAAGAAGACTGACTCTTCCTACTGTCTATGTTTTGAACCATTTCTGTGACACTAGTTATGGATTCCGATGCTTCACTTCAGGTTTACTGTATCCCTCTGACCCTCTTTTTGACGATGAAACACAGATATTGCATCGGAATTAAATAGAAAAGGCACAATGCCGACTTAAGAGCAAGAAGACTGACTCTTCTTACTGTCTATGTTTTGAACCATTCCAGTGACACTAGTTATTGATTCCGATGCTCCACTTCAGGTTTACTGTATCTCTTGGACCTACTTATTAACAATGAACCACAGAAATTGCATCGAAATTAAATACAAATGGCACATTGCCTACTGAAGTACAAGAAGACTGACTCTTCTTACTGACTATGCTTTGAACCATTCCTGTGACACTAGTTGTAGATTCGGATGCTTCACTTCAGGTTTACTGTATCCCTCTGACCTTCTTATTGTCGATGAAACACAGAAATTGCATCGGAATTAAATACAAAAGGCTCAATGCCGACCTAAGTACACGAAGACTGACTCTTCTTACTGTCTATGTTTTGAACCATTCCTGTGACACTAGTTATGGATTCCGATGCTTCACTTCAGGTTAACTGTATCCCTCTGACCTTCATATTGACGATGAAACACAGAAATTGCATCGGAATTAAATACAAAAGGCACAATGCCGACTTAAGTACAAGAAGGCTGACTCTTCTTACTGACTATGATTTGAACCATTCCTGTGACACTAGTTGTAGATTCCGATGCTTCACTTCAGGTTTATTGTATCCCTCTGACCTTCTTATTAACGATGAAACAAAGATATTGCATCGAAATTAAATACAAATGGCACATTGCCTACTTAATTACAAGAAGACTGACTCTTGTTACTGACTATGCTTTGAACCATTCCTGTGACACTAGTTGTAGATTCCGATGCTTCACTTCAGGTTTACTGTATCCCTCTGACCTTCTTATTGACGATGAAACACAGAAATTGCATCGGAATTAAATACAAAAGGCACAATGCCGACCTAAGTACACGAAGACTGACTCTTCTTACTGTCTATGTTTTGAACCATTCCTGTGACACTAGTTATGGATTCCGATGCTTCACTTCAGGTTTACTGTATCCCTCTGACCTTCTTATTGACGATGAATCACAGAAATTGCACCGGAATTAAATACAAAAGACACAAAGCAGACTTCAGTACATGTAGACTGACTTTTCCTAATGTCTATGATTTGACCCTTCCTGTGACACTAGTTATAGATTCCGATGGTTCATTTCATGTATACTGTATCCCTTTGACCTCCTTATTGACGATGAAACACAGAAATTGCATCGGAATTAAATACAAATGCACAATGCCGACTTTAGTACAAGAAGACTGACTCTTCCAACTGTCTACGTTATGAACCATTCCTGTGACACTAGTTATAGATTCCGATGCTTCACTTTAGATTTACTGTATCCCTGTGACCTTCGTATTGACGATGAAAGACAGAAATTGCATCGCAATTAAATAGAAAAGGCACAATGCCGACATAAGTACAAGAAGACTGACTCTTCTTACTTACTATGTTTTGAACCATTCCTGTGACACTAGTTATAGATTCCGATGCTTAACTTCAGGATAACTGTATCCCACTGACCTTCTTAGTGACGCTGAAACACAGAAATTGCATCGGAATTAAATACAAAAGGCACAATGCCGACTGAAGAACAAGAAGACTCACTTATCTTACCGTCAATGTTTTGAACCATTCCTGTGACACTAGTTATAGATTCCGATGCTTCACTCCAGGTTTACAGTATCCCTTGGACCTTCATATTGACGATGAAACACAGAAATTGCATCGGAATTAAATACAAAAGGCACAATGCCGACTTAAGTACAAGTAGACTGACTCTTCTTCTGTCTATGTTTTGCACCATTCCTGTGTCACTACTTATAGATTTCGTTGCTTCACTTCAGGTTTACTGTATCCCTCCGACCTTCTTATTGTCGATAAAACACAGAAATTACATCGGAATTAAATACAAAAGGCACAATGCCGACTTAAGTACAAGAAGACTGACTCTTCTTACTGTCTATGTTTTGAACCATTCCTGTGTCACTAGTTATAGATTCTGATGCTTCACTTCAGATTTACTGTATCCCTCTGTCGTTCTTATTGACGATGAAACTCAGAAATTGCGTCGGATTTAAATACAAAAGGCACAATGCCGAATTAAGTACAAGAAGACTGACTCTACCTACTGTCTATGTTTTGAACCATTCCTGTGACACTAGATATAGATTCCGATGCTTCACTCTAGGTTTACTGTATCCCTTGGAACTTCTTATTTACGATGAAACACAGAAATTGCATCGGAATTAAATACAAAAGGCACAATGCCGACTTAAGGACAAGTAGACTGACTCTTCTTACTGACTATGTTCTGAACCATTCCGGTGACACTAGTCATAGATTCCGTTGCATCACTTCATGTTCACTGTATCCCTCTGACCCTCTTATTGACGGTGAAACACAGAAATTGCATCGGAATTAAATAGAAAAGGCACAATGCCGACTTAAGTACAAGAAGACTGACTCTTCTCACTGTCTATGTTAGAACCATTCCAGTGACACTAGTTATAGTTTCCGATGCTCCACTTCAGGTTTACTGTATCTCTTGGACCTTCTTATTGACGATGAAACACAGAAATTTCACCGAAATTAAATACAAAAGGCACAATGCCGACTTAAGTACAAGAAGACTGACTCTTCTTACTGAATATGCTTTGAACCATTCGTGTGACACTAGTTATAGATTCCGATGCTTCACTTCAGGTTAACTGTATCCCTCTGACCTTCTTATTGACGATGAAACACAGAAATTGCATCGGAAATAAATACAACAGGCACAATACCGACTTAAGTACATGTAGACTGAATCTTCTTACTGCCAATGTTTTGAACCATTCCTGTGACACTAGTTATAGACTCCGATGCTTCATTTCAGGTTTACTGTATCCCTTGGACGTTCTTAATGACGATGAAACACAGATAGTGCATCGGATTTAAATACAAAAGGCACAATGTCAACTTAAGTAGAAGAAGACTGACTCTTCCTACTGTCTATGTTTTGAACCATTTCTGTGACACTAGTTATGGATTCCGATGCTTCACTTCAGGTTTACTGTATCCCTCTGACCCTCTTTTTGACGATGAAACACAGATATTGCATCGGAATTAAATAGAAAAGGCACAATGCCGACTTAAGAGCAAGAAGACTGACTCTTCTTACTGTCTATGTTTTGAACCATTCCAGTGACACTAGTTATTGATTCCGTTGCTCCACTTCAGGTTTACTGTATCTCTTGGACGTACTTATTAACAATGAACCACAGAAATTGCATCGAAATTAAATACAAATGGCACATTGCCTACTGAAGTACAAGAAGACTGACTCTTCTTACTGACTATGCTTTGAACCATTCCTGTGACACTAGTTGTAGATTCGGATGCTTCACTTCAGGTTTACTGTATCCCTCTGACCTTCTTATTGTCGATGAAACACAGAAATTGCATCGGAATTAAATACAAAAGGCTCAATGCCGACCTAAGTACACGAAGACTGACTCTTCTTACTGTCTATGTTTTGAACCATTCCTGTGACACTAGTTATGGATTCCGATGCTTCACTTCAGGTTAACTGTATCCCTCTGACCTTCATATTGACGATGAAACACAGAAATTGCATCGGAATTAAATACAAAAGGCACAATGCCGACTTAAGTACAAGAAGGCTGACTCTTCTTACTGACTATGATTTGAACCATTCCTGTGACACTAGTTGTAGATTCCGATGCTTCACTTCAGGTTTATTGTATCCCTCTGACCTTCTTATTAACGATGAAACAAAGATATTGCATCGGAATTAAATACAATAGGCACAATGCCGACTTAAGTACAAGAAGACTGACTCTTCTTACTGACTATGTTTTGAACCATTCCTGTGACACTAGTTAAAGATTCCGATGCTTCACTTCAGGTTTACTGTATCCCTTGGACCTTCTTATTGACGATGAAACACAGAAATAGCATCGAAAATAAATACAAAAGGCACAATGCCAACTTAAGTACAACAAGACTGACTCTTCTTACTGGATATGTTTTGAACCTTTCCTGGGACACTAGTAATAGATTCCGATGCTTCACTTCAGGTTTAGTTTATCCCTCTGACCCTCTTAATGACGATGAAACATAGAAATTGCATCGGAAATAAATACAAAATGCACAATACCGACTTAAGTACTTGTAGACTGAATCTTCCTACTGTCTATGTTTTGAACCATTCCTGTGACACTAGTTATAGATTCCGATGCTTCATTTCAGGATTACTGCATCCCTCGGACCTTCTTAATGACGATGAAACACAGATAGTGCATCGGAATTTAATACAAAAGGTACAATGCCAACTTAAGTAGAAGAAGACTGACTCTTCCTACTGTCTATGTTTTGAACCATTCGTGTGACACTAGTTATAGTTTCCGATGCT
This sequence comes from Schistocerca serialis cubense, assembly GCF_023864345.2. NCBI lineage: Eukaryota > Metazoa > Arthropoda > Insecta > Orthoptera > Acrididae > Schistocerca > Schistocerca serialis. The sequence continues at coordinate 543,885,253 of NC_064646.1, read as the reverse complement.
TCACCTCAGGTTCACTCTATCCCTTGGACCTTCTTATTGACGAAGAAACACAGAAATTGTCCCAGAATTAAATACAAAAGGCACAATGCCGACTTAAGTACAAGAAGACTGACTCTTCTTTCTGACTGTTTTGAACCATTCCTGTGACACTAGTTATAGATTAAGATGCTTCACTTCAGGTTTACTGTATCCCTCTGACCTTCTAATTAACGATGAAACACAGATATTGCATCGGAATTAAATACAATAGGCACAATGCCGACTTAAGTACAAGAAGACTGACTCTTCTTACTGACTATGTTTTGAACCATTCCTGTGTCACAAGTTATAGATTCCGATGCTTCACTTCTGGTTTACTGTATCCCTTGGACCTTCGTATTGACGATGAAACACAGAAATTGCATGGGAATTAAATACAAAAGGCACAATGCCCAATGAAGTAGAAGAAGACTGACTCTTCTTACTGACTATGTTTTGAACCATTCCTGTGACACTAGTTATGGATTCCGATGGCTTCACTTCAGGTTTACTGTATCCCTTGGACCTTCGTATTGACGATGAAACACTGAAATTGCATCGGTATTAAATACAAAAGGCACAGTGCCGACCTAAGTACGAGAAGACTGACTCCTCTTACTGACTATACCTTGATTCATTCCTGTGACACCACTTATAGATTCCGATGCTTCACTTCAGGGTTACTGTATCCTTTGGACCTTCTTATTGGCGACGAAACACAGAAATTGCATCGGAATTAAATAGAAAATGCACAATGCCGACTTAAGTACAAGAAGACTGACTGTTCTTATTGTCTATGTTTCGAACCATTGCTGTGACACTAGTTATAGATTCCGATGCTTCACCTCAGGTCCACTGTATCCCTCTGACCTTCTCATTGACGATGAAACACAGAAATTGCATCGGGATTAAATACAAAAGGCACAATGCCGACTTAAGGACAAGAAGACTGACTGTTCATACTGACTATGTTTGAACCATTCCTGTGACACTAGTTATAGATTCCGATGCTTCACTTCAGGTTTACTCTATCCCTTGGACCTTCGTATTGACGATGAAACACAGAAATTGCATCGTAATTAAATAGAAAAGGCAACAATGCCGTCTTAAGTACAAGCAGACTGACTCTTCTTAGTGTCTATGTTTTGAACCATTCCTGTGACGCTAGTTAAAGACTCCGATGCTTCACTTCAGGTTTACTGTATCCGTTGGACCTTCTTATTGACGATGAAACACAGAAATTGCATCGGAATTGAATACAAAAGGCACAATGCCTACTTAAGTACAAGATGACTGGCTCTTCTTACTGAGAATGATTTGAACCATTCCTGTGACACTAGTTGTAGATTCCGAGGCTTCACTTCAGGTTTACTGTATCCCTAGGACCTTCTTATTGACGATGAAACACAGAAATTGCAGCGGAACTAAATACAAAAGGCACAATGCCGACTTAAGTATAAGAAGACTGACTCTTTACTGCTGTCTATGTTTGAACCATTCCTGTGACATTAGTTATAGATTCCGATGCTTCACTTCAGGGTTACTGTATCCTTTGGACCTTCTTATTGGCGACGAAACACAGAAATTGCATCGGAATTAAATAGAAAATGCACAATGCCGACTTAAGTACAAGAAGACTGACTGTTCTTACTGTCTATGTTTCGAACCATTGCTGTGACACTAGTTATAGATTCCGATGCTTCACCTCAGGTCCACTGTATCCCTCTGACCTTCTTATTGACGATGAATCACAGATATTGCATCGGAATTAAATACAAAAGGCAAAATGCCGACTTAAGTTCAAGAAGACTGACTCTTCTTACTGACTATGTTTTGAACCATTCCTGTGACACTAGTGATAGATTCCGATGCTTCACTTCTGGTTTACTGTATCCCTTGGACCGTCGTATTGATGATGAAACACAGAAGTTTCATCGGAATTAAATACAAAAGGCACAATGCCGACTTACGTACAAGAAGACTGACTCTTCTTACTGACTATGTTTTGAACCATTCCTGTGACACTAGTTATGGATTCCGATGCTTCACTTCAGGTTTACTGTATCCCATGGACCTTCTTATTGACGATGAAACACAGAAATTGCATCGGAATTAGATACAAAAGGCACAATGCCGACTTAAGTACAAGATGACTGACTCTTCTTACTGACTCTATCTTGAACCATTCCTGTGACACTAGTTATAGATTCCGATGCTTCACTTCTGGTTTACTGTATCCCTTGGACCTTCGTATTGACGATGAAACACAGAAATTGCATCGGAATTAAATACAAAAGGCACAAAGCCGACTTAAGTACAAGAAGACTGACTCTTCTTACTGACTCTACCTTGATCCATTCCTGTGACACTAGTTACAGATTCCGATGCTTCACTTTGGGTTTACTGTATCCCTTGGACCTTCTTATTGACGATGAAACACAGAAATTGCATCGGAATTAAATACAAAAGGCACAATGCTGACTCAAGTACAAGAAGACTGACTCTTCCTACTGACTATGTTTGAACGAATCCTGTGACATTAGTTATTGTTTCCGATGCTTCACTTCAGGTTTACTGTATCCTTTCGACCTTCCTATTGGCGACGAAACACAGAAATTGCATCGGAACAAAATACAAAAGGCACAATGCCGACTTAAGTACAAGAAGACTGACTCTTCCTACTGTCTATGTTTGAACTAATCCTGTGACATTGGTTGTAGATTCCGATGCTTCACTTCAGGTTTACTGTATCCTTTGGACCTTCCTATTGGCGACGAAACACAGAAATTGCATCGGAATTAAATAGAAAAGCCACAATGCCGACTTAAGTAGAAGCAGACTGACTCTTCTCACTCGATATGTTTTGAACCATTCCTGTGACACTAGTTATAGATTCCGATGCTTCACTTCAGGTTTAGTGTATCCCTCTGACCTTATTGACGATGAAACACAGAAACTGCAACAGAAATAAATACAAAAGGCACAATACCGGCTTAAGTACATGTAGACTGAATCTTCCTACTGTCTATGTTTTGAACCATTCCTGTGACACTAGTTACAGATTCCGATGCTTCATTTCAGGATTACTGCATCCCTTGGACCTTCGTAATGACGATGAAACAGAGATAGTGCATCGGAATTAAATACAAAAGGTACAATGCCAACTTAAGTAGAAGAAGACTGACTCTTCCTACTGTCTATGTTTTGAACCATTCCTGTGACACTAGTTATAGATTCCGATGCTTCACTTTTGGTTCACTCTATCCCTTGGACCTTCTTGTTGACGATGAAACACAGAAATTGCAACGGAGTTAAATACAAAAGGCACAATGCAAACTTAAGTACAAGGAGACTGACTCTTCTTACTGACTTTTTTGAACCATTCCTGTGACACTAGTTATAGATTACGATGCTTCACTTCAGGTTTACTGTATCCCTCTGAACTTCTTATTAACGATGAAACACAGATATTGCATCGGAATTAAATACAAAAGGCACAATGGCGACTTAAGTACAAGAAGACTGACTCTTCTTACTGACTATGTTTTGAACCATTCCTGTGTAACTAGTTATAGATTCCGATGCTTCACTTCTGGTTTACTGTATCCCTTGGACCTTCTTATTGACGATGAAACACAGAAATTGCATGGGAATTAAATACAAAAGGCACAATGCCCAATGAAGTACAAGAAGACTGACTCTTCTTACTGACTATGTTTTGAACCATTCCTGTGACACTAGTTATGGATTCCGATGCTTCACTTCCATTTTACTGTATCCCTTGGACCTTCGTATTGACGATGAAACACTGAAATTGGATCGGTATTAAATACAAAAGGCACAGTGCCGACCTAAGTACGAGAATACTGACTCCTCTTACTCACTATACCTTGATTCATTCCTGTGACACTAGTTATAGATTCCGATGCTTCACTTCAGGTTTACTGTAACACTTGGACCTTATTATTGACGATGAAACACAGAAATTGCATCGGAATTAAATACAAAAGGCACAATGCCGACTAAAGGACAAGAAGACTGGATCTTCTTACTGCCTATGTTTTGAACCATTCCTGTGACACTAGTTATAGATTCCGATGCTTCACTTCAGGTTTACTGTATCCCTCTGACCTTATTGACGATGAAACACAGAAATTGCATCGGAACTAAATACAAAAGGCACAATGCCGACTTAAGTATAAGAAGACTGACTCTTTACTGCTGTCTATGTTTGAACCATTCCTGTGACATTAGTTATAGATTCCGATGCTTAACTTCAGGGTTACTGTATCCTTTGGACCTTCTTATTGGCGACGAAACACAGAAATTGCATCGGAATTAAATAGAAAATGCACAATGCCGACTTAAGTACAAGAAGACTGACTGTTCTTACTGTCTATGTTTCGAACCATTGCTGTGACACTAGTTATAGATTCCGATGCTTCTCCTCAGGTCCACTGTATCCCTCTGACCTTCTTATTGACGATGAAACACAGAAATTGCATCGGAATTAAAAAAAAAAACGCACAATGAAGTCTTAAGTACAAGCAGACTGACTCTTCTTAGTGTCTATGTTTTGAACCAATCCTGTGACGCTAGTTACAGATTCCGATGCTTCACTTCAGGTTTACTGTGTCCCTTGGACCTTCTTATTGACGATGAAACACAGAAATTGCATCGGAATTAAAAAACAAAAGGCAAAATGGCGAATTAAGTACAAGAAGATTGACTCTTCTTACTGACTGTTTTGAACCATTCCTGTGACACTAGATATAGATTCCGATGCTTCACTTCAGGTTTACTGTATCCCTCTGACGTTCTTATTAACGATGAAACACAGATATTGCATCGGAATTAAATACAAAAGGCACAATGCCGACTTAAGTACAAGAAGACTGACTCTTCTTACTGACTATGTTTTGAACCATTCCTGTGACACTAGATTTGGATTCCGATGCTTCACTTTAGGTTTACTGTATCCCTTGGACCTTCTAATTGACGATGAAACACAGAAATTGCATCGGAATTAAATACAAAAGGCACAATGTCGACTTAAGTACAAGATGACTGACTCTTCTTACTGACTCTATCATGATCCATTCCTGTGACACTAGTTATAGATTCCGATGCTTCACTTCGGGTTTACTGTATCCCTTGGACCTTCTTATTGACGATGAAACACAGAAATTGCATCGGAATTAAATACAAAAGGCACAAAGCCGACTTAAGTACAAGAAGACTGACTCTTCTTACTGACTATGATTTGAACCATTCCTGTGACACTAGTTCTAGATTCCGATGCTTCACTTCAGTTTTATTGTATCCCTTTGACCTTCTTATTAACGATGAAACACAGATATTGCATCGGAATTAAATACAAAAGGCACAATGCCGACTTAAGTACAAGCAGACTGACTCTTCTTACTGACTATGTTTTGATCGATTCCTGTGACACTTGTTATAGATTCCGATGCGTCACCTCTGGTTTACTGTATCCCTTGGACCTTCGTATTGACGACGAAACACAAAAATTGCATCGGAATTAAATACAAAAGGCACAATGCTGACTCAAGTACAAGAAGACAGACTCTTCGTACTGACTATGTTTGAACGAATCCTGTGACATTAGTAATTGTTTCCGATGCTTCACTTCAGGTTTACTGTATCCTTTCGACCTTCCTATTGGCGACGAAACACAGAAATTGCATCGGAACAAAATACAAAAGGCACAATGCCGACTTAAGTACAAGAAGACTGACTCTTCCTACTGTCTATGTATGAACGAATCCTGTGACATTAGTTGTAGATTCCGATGCTTCACTTCAGGTTTACTGTATCCTTTGGACCTTCCTATTGGCGACGAAACACAGAAATTGCATCGGAATTAAATAGGAAAGGCACAATGCCGACTTAAGTACAAGCAGACTGACTCTTCTCACTGGATATGTTTTGAACCATTCCTGTGACACTAGTTATAGATTCCGATGCTTCACTTCAGGTTTAGTGTATCCCTCTGACCTTCTTATTGACGACGAAACACAGAAATTGCATCCTAAATAAATACAAAAGGCACAATACCGGCTTTAGTACATGTAGACTGAATCTTCCTACTGTCTATGTTTTGAACCATTCCTGTGACACTAGTTACAGATTCCGATGCTTCATTTCAGGATTACTGCATCCCTTGGACCTTCGTAATGACGATGAAACACAGATAGTGCATCGGAATTAAATACAAAAGGTACCATGCAAACTTAAGTAGAAGAAGACTGACTCTTCCTACTGTCTATGTTTTGAACCATTCCTGTGACACTAGTTATAGATTCCGATGCTTCACTTTAGGTTCACTGTATCCCTTGGCCCTTCTTATTGACGATGAAACACAGAAATTGCAACGGAGTTAAATACAAAAGGCACAATGCCGACTTAAGTACAAGAAGACTGACTCTTCTTACTGACTGTTTTGAACCATTCCTGTGACACTAGTTATAGATTACGATGCTTCACTTCAGGTTTTCTGTATCCCTCTGACCTTCTTATTAACGATGAAACACAGATATTGCATCGGAATTAAATACAAAAGGCACAATGCCGACTTAAGTACAAGAAGACTGACTCTTCTTACTGACTATGTTTTGAACCATTCCTGTGTCACTAGTTATAGATTACGATGCTTCACTTCTGGTTTACTGTATCCCTTGGACCTTCGTATTGACGATGAAACACAGAAATTGCATGGGAATTAAATACAAAAGGCACAATGCCCAATGAAGTACAAGAAGACTGACTCATCTTACTGACTATGTTTTGAACCATTCCTGTGGCACTAGTTATGGATTCCGATGCTTCACTTCAGTTTTACTGTATCCCTCTGACCTTCTTATTGACGAAGAATCACAGAAATTGCATCTGAATTAAATACAAAAGGCACAATGGCGACTTAAGTACAAGAACACTGACTCTTCTTACTGACTATGTTTTGAACCATTGCTGTGACACTAGTTATGGATTCCGATGCTTCACTTCAGGTTTACTGTATCCCTTGGACCTTCTTATTGACGATGAAACACAGAAATTGCATCGGAATTAAATACAAAAGGCACAATGCCGACTTAAGTACAAGAACACTGTCTCTTCTTACTGACTATATATTGATCCATTCCTGTGACACTAGTTATAGATTCGGATGCTTCACTTCAGGTTTACTGTATACCTTGGACCTTCTTATTGACGATGAAACACAGAAATTGCATCGGAATTAAATACAAAAGGCACAATGCCGACTTAAGTACAAGAAGACTGACTCTTCTTACTGACTATGATTTGAACAATTCCTGTGACACTAGTTGTAGATCCCGATGCTTCACTTCAGGTTTACTGTATCCCTCTGTCGTTCTTATTAACGATGAAACACAGATATTGCATCGGAATTAAATACAAAAGGCACAATGCTGACTTAAGTACAAGAAGACTGACTCTTCTTACTAACTACGTTTTGAACCATTCCTGTACACTACTTATAGATTACGATGCTTCACTTCCGGTTAACTGTATCCCTTGGACCTTCGTATTGACGATGAAACACAGAAATTGCATCGGAATTGAATACAAAAGGCACAATGCCTACTTAAGTACGGGATGACTGGCTCTTCTTACTGAGTATGTTTTGAACCATTCCTGTGACACTAGTTGTAGATTCCGAGGATTCACTTCAGGTTTACTGTATCCCTAGGACCTTCTTATTGACGATGAAACACAGAAATGGCATCAGAACTAAATACAAAAGGCACAATGCCGACTTAAGTATAAGAAGACTGACTCTTTACTGCTGTCTATGTTTGAACCATTCCTGTGACATTAGTTATAGATTCCGATGCTTCACTTTAGGGTTACTGTATCCTTTGGACCTTCTTATTGGCGACGAAACACAGAAATTGCTTCGGAATTAAATAGAAAATGCACAATGCCGATTTAAGTACAAGAAGACTGACTGTTCTTACTGTCTATGTTTCGAACCATTGCTGTGACACAAGTTATAGATTCCGATGCTTCACCTCAGGTCCACTGTATCCCTCTGACCTTCCTATTGACGATGAAACACAGAAATTGCATCGGAATTAAATAGAAAAGGCACAATGCCGTCTTAAGTACAAGCAGACTGACTCTTCTTAGTGTCTATGTTTTGAACCATTCCTGTGACGCTAGTTACAGATTCCGATGCTTCACTTCAGGTTTACTGTGTCCCTTGGACCTTTTTATTGACGATGAAACACAGAAATTGCATCGGAATTAAATACAAAAGGCAAAATGGCGACTTAAGTACAAGAAGATTGACTCTTCTTACTGACTGTTTTGAACCATTCCAGTGACACTAGATATAGATTCCGATGCTTCACTTCAGGTTTACTGTATCCCTCTGACGTTCTTATTAACGATGAAACGCAGATATTGCATCGGAATTAAATACAAAAGGCACAATGCCGACTTAAGTACAAGAAGATTGACTCTTCTTACTGACTGTTTTGAACCATTCCTGTGACACTAGATATAGATTCCAATGCTTCACTTCTGGTTTACTGTATCCCTTGGACCGTCGTATTGATGATGAAACACAGAAATTTCATCGGAATTAAATACAAAAGGCACAATGCCGACTTACGTACAAGAAGACTGACTCTTCTTACTGACTATGTTTTGAACCATTCCTGTGACACTAGTTATGGATTCAGATGCTTCACTTCAGGTTTACTGTATCCCATGGACCTTCTTATTGACGATGAACCACAGAAATTGCATCGGAATTAGATACAAAAAGCTCAATGCCGACTTAAGTACAAAAAGACTGACTCTTCTTACTGACTATATCGTGTTCCATTCCTGTGACACTAGTTATAGATTCCGATGCTTCACTTCAGGTTTACTGTATCCCTTGGACCTTCTTATTGACGATGAAACACAGAAATTGCATCGGAATGAAATACAAAAGAAACAATGCCGAATTAAGTACAAGAAGGCTGACTCTTCTTACAGTCTATGATTTGAACCGTTCCTGTGACAATAGTTATAGATTCCGATGCTTCACTTCAGGTTCAGTGTATCCCTCTGACCTTCTTATTGACGATGAAACACAGAAATTGCATCCGAAATAAATACAAAAGGCACAATACCGGCTTAAGTACATGTAGACTGAATCTTCCTACTCTCTATGTTATGAACCATTCCTGTGACACTAGTTACAGATTCCGATGCTTCATTTCAGGGTTACTGTATCCCTTGGACCTTCGTAATGACGATGAAAGACAGATAGTGCATCGGAATTAAATTCAAAAAGTACAATGCCAACTTAAGTAGAAGAAGACTGACTCTTCCTACTGTCTATGTTTTTAACGATTCCTGTGACACTAGTTATAGATTCCGATGCTTCACTTTAGGTTCACTCTATCCCTTGGACCTTCTTATTGACGATGAAACACAAAAATTGCAACGGAGTTAAATACAAAAGGCACAATGCCGACTTAAGTACAAGAAGACTGACTCTTCTTACTGACTGCTTTGAACCATTCCTGTGACACTAGTTATAGATTACGATGCTTCACTTCAGGTTTACTGTATCCCTCTGACCTTCTTATTAACGATGAAACACAGATATTGCATCGGAATTAAATACAAAAGGCACAATGCCGACTTAAGTACAAGAAGACTGACTCTTCTTACTGACTATGTTATGAACCATTCCTGTGTCACTAGTTATAGATTACTATGCTACACTTCAGGTTTACTGTATCCCTTGGACCTTCGTATTGACGATGAAACACAGAAATTGCATCGGAATTGAATACAAAAGGCACAATGCCTACTTAAGTACGAGATGACTGGCTCTTCTTACTGCGTATGTTTTGAACCATTCCTGTGACACTAGTTGTAGATTCCGAGGCTTCACTTCAGGTTTACTGTATCCCTAGGACCTTCTTATTGACCATGAAACACAGAAATTGCATCGGAACTAAATACAAAAGGCACAATGCCGACTTAAGTATAAGAAGACTGACTCTTTACTGCTGTCTATGTTTGAACCATTCCTGTGACATTAGTTATAGATTCCGATGCTTCACTTTAGGGTTACTGTATCCTTTCGACCTTCCTATTGGCGACGAAACACAGAAATTGCATCGGAACAAAATACAAAAGGCACAATGCCGACTTAAGTACAAGAAGACTGACTCTTCCTACTGTCTATGTATGAACGAATCCTGTGACATTAGTTGTAGATTCCGATGCTTCACTTCAGGTTTACTGTATCCTTTGGACCTTCCTATTGGCGACGAAACACAGAAATTGCATCGGAATTAAATAGGAAAGGCACAATGCCGACTTAAGTACAAGCAGACTGACTCTTCTCACTGGATATGTTTCGAACCATTCCTGTGACACCAGTTATAGATTCCTATGCTTCACTTCAGGTTTAGTGTATCCCTCTGACCTTCTTATTGACGACGAAATACAGAAATTGCATCCGAAATAAATACAAAAGGCACAATACCAGCTTTAGTACATGTAGATTGAATCTTCCTACTGTCTATGTTTTGAAACATTCCTGCGACACTAGTTACAGATTCCGATGCTTCATTTCAGGATTACTGCATCCCTTGGACCTTCGTAATGACGATGAAAGACAGATAGTGCATCGGAATTAAATACAAAAGGTACCATGCCAACTTAAGTAGAAGAAGACTGACTCTTCCTACTGTCTATGTTTTGAACCATTCCTGTGACACTAGTTATAGATTCCGATGCTTCACTTTAGGTTCACTGTATCCCTTGGCCCTTCTTATTGACGATGAAACACAGAAATTGCAACGGAGTTAAATACAAAAGGCACAATGCCGACTTAAGTACAAGAAGACTGACTCTTCTTACTGACTGTTTTGAACCATTATTGTGACACTAGTTATAGATTACGATGCTTCACTTCAGGTTTTCTGTATCCCTCTGACCTTCTTATTAACGATGAAACACAGATATTGCATCGGAATTAAATACAAAAGGCACAATGCCGACTTAAGTACAAGAAGACTGACTCTTCTTACTGACTATGTTTTGAACCATTCCTGTGTCACTAGTTATAGATTACGATGCTTCACTTCTGGTTTACTGTATCCCTTGGACCTTCGTATTGACGATGAAACACAGAAATTGCATGGGAATTAAATACAAAAGGCACAATGCCCAATGAAGTACAAGAAGACTGACTCATCTTACTGACTATGTTTTGAACCATTCCTGTGGCACTAGTTATGGATTCCGATGCTTCACTTCAGGTTTACTGTATCCCTCTGACCTTCTTATTGACGAAGAATCACAGAAATTGCATCTGAATTAAATACAAAAGGCACAATGGCGACTTAAGTACAAGAACACTGACTCTTCTTACTGACTATGTTTTGAACCATTCCTGTGACACTAGTTATGGATTCCGATGCTTCACTTCAGGTTTACTGTATCCCTTGGACCTTCTTATTGACGATGAAACACAGAAATTGCATCGGAATTAAATACAAAAGGCACAATGCCGACTTAAGTACAAGAACACTGACTCTTCTTACTGACTATATATTGATCCATTCCTGTGACACTAGTTATAGATTCGGATGCTTCACTTCAGGTTTACTGTATACCTTGGACCTTCTTATTGACGATGAAACACAGAAATTGCATCGGAATTAAATACAAAAGGCACAATGCTGACTTAAGTACAAGAAGACTGACTCTTCTTACTAACTACGTTTTGAACCATTCCTGTACACTAGTTATAGATTACGATGCTTCACTTCCGGTTAACTGTATCCCTTGGACCTTCGTATTGACGATGAAACACAGAAATTGCATCGGAATTGAATACAAAAGGCACAATGCCTACTTAAGTACGGGATGACTGGCTCTTCTTACTGAGTATGTTTTGAACCATTCCTGTGACACTAGTTGTACATTCCGAGGATTCACTTCAGGTTTACTGTATCCCTAGGACCTTCTTATTGACGATGAAAGACAGAAATTGCATCGGAATTAAATAGAAAAGGCACAATGCCGTCTTAAGTACAAGCAGACTGACTCTTCTTAGTGTCTATGTTTTGAACCATTCCTGTGACGCTAGTTACAGATTCCGTTGCTTCACTTCAGGTTTACTGTGTCCCTTGGACCTTTTTATTGACGATGAAACACAGAAATTGCATCGGAATTAAATACAAAAGGCAAAATGGCGACTTAAGTACAAGAAGATTGACTCTTCTTACTGACTGTTTTGAACCATTCCAGTGACACTAGATATAGATTCCGATGCTTCACTTCAGGTTTACTGTATCCCTCTGACGTTCTTATTAACGATGAAACGCAGATATTGCATCGGAATTAAATACAATAGGCACAATGCCGACTTAAGTACAAGAAGATTGACTCTTCTTACTGACTGTTTTGAACCATTCCTGTGACACTAGATATAGATTCCAATGCTTCACTTCTGGTTTACTGTATCCCTTGGACCGTCGTATTCATGATGAAACACAGAAATTTCATCGGAATTAAATACAAAAGGCACAATGCCGACTTACGTACAAGAAGACTGACTCTTCTTACTGACTATGTTTTGAACCATTCCTGTGACACTAGTTATGGATTCAGATGCTTCACTTCAGGTTTACTGTATCCCATGGACCTTCTTATTGACGATGAAACACAGAAATTGCATCGGAATTAGATACAAAAAGCTCAATGCCGACTTAAGTACAAAAAGACTGACTCTTCTTACTGACTATATCGTGTTCAATTCCTGTGACACTAGTTATAGATTCCGATGCTTCACTTCAGGTTTACTGTATCCCTTGGACCTTCTTATTGACGATGAAACACAGAAATTGCTTCGGAATGAAATACAAAAGAAACAATGCCGAATTAAGTACAAGAAGGCTGACTCTTCTTACAGTCTATGATTTGAACCGTTCCTGTGACAATAGTTATAGATTCCGATGCTTCACTTCAGGTTCAGTGTATCCCTCTGACCTTCTTATTGACGATGAAACACAGAAATTGCATCCGAAATAAATACAAATGGCACAATACCGGCTTAAGTACATGTAGACTGAATCTTCCTACTGTCTATGTTATGAACCATTCCTGTGACACTAGTTACAGATTCCGATGCTTCATTTCAGGGTTACTGTATCCCTTGGACCTTCGTAATGACGATGAAAGACAGATAGTGCATCGGAATTAAATACAAAAAGTACAATGCCAACTTAAGTAGAAGAAGACTGACTCTTCCTACTGTCTATGTTTTTAACGATTCCTGTGACTCTAGTTATAGATTCCGATGCTTCACTTTAGGTTCACTCTATCCCTTGGACCTTCTTATTGACGATGAAACACAAAAATTGCAACGGAGTTAAATACAAAAGGCACAATGCCGACTTAAGTACAAGAAGACTGACTCTTCTTACTGACTGTTTTGAACCATTCCTGTGACACTAGTTATAGATTACGATGCTTCACTTCAGGTTTACTGTATCCCTCGGACCTTCTTATTAACGATGAAACACAGATATTGCATCGGAATTAAATACAAAAGGCACAATGCCGACTTAAGTACAAGAAGACTGACTCTTCTTACTGACTATGTTATGAACCATTCCTGTGTCACTAGTTATAGATTACTATGCTACACTTCAGGTTTACTGTATCCCTTGGACCTTCGTATTGACGATGAAACACAGAAATTGCATCGGAATTGAATACAAAAGGCACAATGCCTACTTAAGTACGAGATGACTGGCTCTTCTTACTGAGTATGTTTTGAACCATTCCTGTGACACTAGTTGTAGATTCCGAGGCTTCACTTCAGGTTTACTGTATCCCTAGGACCTTCTTATTGACGATGAAACACAGAAATTGCATCGGAACTAAATACAAAAGGCACAATGCCGACTTAAGTATAAGAAGACTGACTCTTTACTGCTGTCTATGTTTGAACCATTCCTGTGACATTAGTTATAGATTCCGATGCTTCACTTTAGGGTTACTGTATCCTTTGGACCTTCTTATTGGCGACGAAACGCAGATATTGCTTCGGAATTAAATAGAAAATGCACAATGCCGACTTAAGTACAAGAAGACTGACTGTTCTTACTGTCTATGTTTCGAACCATTGCTGTGACACTAGTCATAGATTCCGATGCTTCACCTCAGGTCCACTGTATCCCTCTGACCTTCTTATTGACGATGAAACACAGAAATAGCATCGGAATTAAATAGAAGAGGCACAATGCCGTCTTAAGTACAAGCAGACTGACTCTTCTTAGTGTCTATGTTTTGAACCATTCCAGTGACGCTAGTTACAGATTCCGATGCTTCATTTCAGGTTTACTGTGTCCCTTGGACCTTTTTATTGACGAAGAAACAGCGAAATTGCATCGGAATTAAATACAAAAGGCAAAATGGCGACTTAAGTACAAGAAGATTGACTCTTCTTACTGACTGTTTTGAACCATTCCTGTGACACTAGATATAGATTCCAATGCTTCACTTCTGGTTTACTGTATCCCTTGGACCGTCGTATTGATGATGAAACACAGAAATTTCATCGGAATTAAATACAAAAGGCACAATGCCGACTTACGTACAAGAAGACTGACTCTTCTTACTGACTATGTTTTGAACCATTCCTGTGACACTAGTTATGGATTCAGATGCTTCACTTCAGGTTTACTGTATCCCATGGACCTTCGTATTGACGATGAAACACAGAAATTGCATCGGAATTAGATACAAAAAGCTCAATGCCGACTTAAGTACAAAAAGACTGACTCTTCTTACTGACTATATCGTGTTCCATTCCTGTGACACTAGTTATAGATTCCGATGCTTCACTTCAGGTTTACTGTATCCCTTGGACCTTCTTATTGACGATGAAACACAGAAATTGCATCGGAATGAAATACAAAAGAAACAATGCCGAATTAAGTACAAGAAGGCTGACTCTTCTTACTGTCTATGTTTTGAACCGATCCTGTGACAATAGTTATAGATTCCGATGCTTCACTTCAGGTTCAGTGTATCCCTCTGACCTTCTTATTGACGATGAAACACAGAAATTGCATCCGAAATAAATACAAAAGGCACAATACCGGCTTAAGTACGTGTAGACTGAATCTTCCTACTGTCTATGTTATGAACCATTCCTGTGACACTAGTTACAGATTCCGATGCTTCATTTCAGGGTTACTGTATCCCTTGGACCTTCGTAATGACGATGAAAGACAGATAGTGCATCGGAATTAAATACAAAAAGTACAATGCCAACTTAAGTAGAAGAAGACTGACTCTTCCTACTGTCTATGATTTGAACCATTCCTGTGACACTAGTTATGGATTCCGATGCTTCACTTCAGGTTTACTGTATCCCTCTGACCATCATATTGACGATGGATCACAGAAATTGCATCTGAATTAAATACAAAAGGCACAATGCCGACTTAAGTACAAGAACACTGACTCTTCTTACTGACTATGTTTTGAACCATTCCTGTGACACTAGTTATGGATTCCGATGCTTCACTTCAGGTTTACTGTATACGTTGGACCTTCTTATTGACGACGAAACACAGAAATTGCATCGGAAATAAATACAAAAGGCACGATGCCGACTAAAGTACAAGAAGACTTACTCTTCTTACTGACTATGATTTGAACAATTCCTGTGACACTAGTTGTAGATCCCGATGCTTCACTTCAGGTTTACTGTATCCCTCTGACGTTCTTATTAACGATGAAACACAGATATTGCATCGGAATTGAATACAAAAGGCACAATGCCTACTTAAGTACAAGTTGACTGGCTCTTCTTACTGAGTATGTTTTGAACCATTCCTGTGACACTAGTTGTAGATTCCGAGGCTTCACTTCAAGTTTACTGTATCCCTAGGACCTTCTTATTGACTATGAAACACAGAAATTGCATCGGAACTAAATACAAAAGGCGCAATGCCGACTTAAGTATAAGAAGACTGACTCTTTACTGCTGTCTATGTTTGAACCATTCCTGTGACATTAGTTATAGATTCCGATGCTTCACTTCAGGGTTACTGTATCCTTTGGATCTTCTTATTGGCGACGAAACACAGAAATTGCATCGGAATTAAATAGAAAATGCACAATGCCGTCTTAAGCACAAGCAGACTGACTCTTCTTAGTGTCTATGTTTTGAACTATTCCTGTGACGCTAGTTACAGATTCCGATGCTTCACTTCAGGTTTACTGTGTCCCTTGGACCTTCTTATTGACGATGAAACACAGAAATTGCATCGGAATTAAATACAAAAGGCAAAATGGCGACTTAAGTACAAGAAGATTGACTCTACTTACTGACTGTTTTGAACCATTCATGTGACACTAGATATAGATTCCGATGCTTCACTTCAGGTTTACTGTATCCCTCTGACGTTCTTATTAAAGATGAAACGCAGATATTGCATCGGAATTAAATACAAAAGGCACAATGCCGACTTAAGTACAAAAAGACTGACTCTTCTTACTGACTATACCGTGTTCCATTCCTGTGACACTAGTTATAGATTGCGATGCTTCACTTCAGGTTTACTGTATCCCTTGGACCTTCTTATTGACGATGAAACACAGAAATTGCATCGGAATTAAATACAAAAGAAACAATGCCGAATTAAGTACAAGAAGGCTGACTCTTCTTACTGTCTATGTTTTGAACCGTTCCTGTGACAATAGTTATAGAGTCCGAAGCTTCACTCCAGGTTCACTGTATCCCTTGGACCTTCTTATTGACGATGAAACACAGAAATTACATCGCAATTAAATACAAAAGGCACAATGCCGACTTAAGTACAAGAAGACTGACTCTTCTTACTGACTATGCTTTCAACCATTCCTGTGACACTAGTTATAGATTCCAATGCTTCACTTCTGGTTTACTGTATCCCTTGGACCGTCGTATTGATGATGAAACAAAGAAATTTCATCGGAATTAAATACAAAAGGCACAATGCCGACTTACGTACAAGAAGACTGACTCTTCTTACTGACTATGTTTTGAACCATTCCTGTGACACTAGTTATGTATTCCGATGCTTCACTTCAGGTTTACTGTATCCCATGGACCTTTTTATTGACGATGAAACACAGAAATTGCAACTTAATTAGATACAAAAAGCACAATGCCGACTTAAGTACAAAAAGACTGACTCTTCTTACTGACTATATCGTGTTCCATTCCTGTGACACTAGTTATAGATTCCGATGCTTCACTTCAGGTTTACTGTATCCCTTGGACCTTCTTATTGACGATGAAACACAGAAATTGCATCGGAATTAAATACAAAAGAAACAATGCCGAATTAAGTACAAGAAGGCTGACTCTTCTTACTGTCTATGTTTTGAACCGTTCCTGTGACAATAGTTATAGAGTCCGAAGCTTCACTCCAGGTTCACTGTATCCCTTGGACCTTCTTATTGACGATGAAACACAGAAATTACATCGCAATTAAATACAAAAGGCAAAATGCTGACTTAAGGACAAGAAGCCTGAATCTTCTTACTGAGTATGTTTTGAACCATTCCTGTGACACTAGTTATAGATTCCGATGCTTCACTTCAGGCTTACTGTATCCCTCTGACCTTCTTATTGACGACGAAACACAGAAATTGCATCGGAATTAAATACAAAAGGCACAATGCCTACTTAAGAAGACTTACTCTTCTTACTGACTATGTTTTGAACCATTCCTGTGACACTAGTTTTATATTCCGATGCTTCACTTCAGGTTTACTGTATCCCTTGGACCTTCTAATTTACGATGAAACACTGAAATTACATCGGAATTAAATACAAAAGGCACAATGTCGACTTAAGTACAAGATGACTGACTCTTCTTACTGACTCTATCTTGATCCATTCCTGTGACACTAGTTATAGATTCCGATGCTTCACTTCGGGTTTACTGTATCCCTTGGACCTTCTTATTGACGATGAAACACAGAAATTGCATCGGAATTAAATACAAAAGGCACAAAGCCGACTTAAGTACAAGAAGACTGACTCTTCTTACTGACTATGATTTGAACCATTCCTGTGACACTAGTTGTAGATTCCGATGCTTCACTTCAGGTTTATTGTATCCC
This sequence comes from Schistocerca serialis cubense, assembly GCF_023864345.2. Taxonomy (NCBI): domain Eukaryota; kingdom Metazoa; phylum Arthropoda; class Insecta; order Orthoptera; family Acrididae; genus Schistocerca; species Schistocerca serialis. The sequence goes on along the minus strand of NC_064646.1, from coordinate 543,867,040 downwards.
TCTGACCTTCTTATTAACGATGAAACACAGATATTGCATCGGAATTAAATACAAAAGGCACAATGACGACTTAAGTACAAGCAGACTGACTCTTCTTACTGACTATGTTTTGATCCATTCCTGTGACACTAGTTATAGATTCCGATGCTTCACTTCTGGCTTACTGTATCCCTTGGACCTTCGTATTGACGACGAAACACAAAAATTGCATCGGAATTAAATACAAAAGGCACAATGCTTACTCAAGTACAAGAAGACTGACTCTTCCTACTGACTATGTTTGAACGAATCCTGTGACATTAGTTATTGTTTCAGATGCTTCACTTCAGGTTTACTGTATCCTTTCGACGTTCCTATTGGCGACAAAACACAGAAATTGCATCGGAACAAAATACAAATGCACAATGCCGACTTAAGTACAAGAAGACTGACTCTTCCTACTGTCTATGTTTTGAAACATTCCTGTGACACTAGTTATAGATTCCGATGTTTCACCTCAGGTTTACTGTATCCCTCTGACCTTCTTATTGACGATGAAACACAGAAATTGCATCGGAATTAAATAGAAATGGCACAATGCCGTCTTAAGTACAAGCAGACTGACTCTTCTCACTGGATATGATTTGAACCATTCCTGTGACACTAGTTATAGATTCCGATGCTTCACTTCAGGTTTAGTGTATCCCTCTGACCTTCTTATTGACGATGAAACATAGAAATTGCATCGGAAATAAATACAAAAGGCACAATACCGGCTTAAGTACATGTAGACTGAATCTTCCTACTGTCTATGTTTTGAACCATTCCTGTGACACTAGTTACAGATTCCGATGCTTCTTTCAGGATTACTGCATCCCTTGGACCTTCGTAATGACGATGAAACACAGATAGTGCATGGGAATTAAATACAAAAGGTACAATGCCAACTTAAGTAGAAGAAGACTGACTCTTCCTACTATCTATGTTTTGAACCATTCCTGTGACACTAGTTATAGATTCCGATGCTTCACTTTAGGTTTACTGTATCCCTTGGACCTTCTTATTGACGATGAAACACAGAAATTGCATCGGAATTAAATACAAAAGGCACAATGCCGACTTAAGTACAAGAAGGCTGACTCTTCATACTGTGTATGCTTTGAACCATTCCTGTGACTCTAGTTATAGATTCCGATGCTTCACTCCTGGTTTACTGTATCCCTTGGACCTTAATATTGACGATGAAACACAGAAATTGCATCGGAATTAAATACAAAAGGCACAATGCTGACTTAAGGACAAGAAGACTGGATCTTCTTGCTGCCTATGTTTTGAACCATTCCTGTGACACTAGTTATAGTTTCCGATGCTTCACTTCAGGTTTACTGTATCCCTCTGACCTTCTCAATGACGATGAAACACAGAAATTGCATCTGAATTAAATACAAAAGGCACAATGCCGACTTAAGTGCAAGAAGACTGACTCTTCTTACTGTCCATGTTTTGAACCATTCCTGTGACACTAGTTATAGATTCCGATGCTTCACACATGGTTTACTGTATCCCTTGGACCTTCTTATTGACGATGAAACACCGAAATTGCATCGGAATTAAATAGAAAAGGCACAATGCCGACTTAGGTACAAGAAGACTGACTCTTCTTACTGTCTATGTTTTGAACCATTCTTGTGACACTAGTTATGGATTCCGATGGTTCACTTCAGGTTTACTGTATCCCTTGGACCTTCTTATTGACGATGAAACAAAGAAATTGCATCGGAACTAAATACAAAAGGCACAATGCCGACTTAAGTATAAGAAGACTGACTCTTTACTGCTGTCTATGTTTAAACCATTCCTGTGACATTAGTTATAGATTCCGATGCTTCACTTCAGGGTTACTGTATCCTTTGGACCTTCTTATTATCGACGAAACACAGAAATTGCATCGGAATTAAATAGAAAATGCACAATGCCGACTTAAGTACAAGAAGACTGACTTTTCTTACTGTCTATGTTTCGAACCATTGCTGTGACACTAGTTATATATTCCGATGCTTCACCTCAGGTCCACTGTATCCCTCTGACCTTCCTATTGACGATGAAACACAGAAATTGCATCGGAATTAAATAGACAAGGCACAATGCCGACTCAAGTACAAGAAGACTGACTCATCTTACTGACTATGATTTGAACAATTCCTGTGACACTAGTTGTAGATTCCGATGCTTCACTTCTGGTTTACTGTATCCCTTGGACCGTCGTATTGATGATGAAACACAGAAATTTCATCGGAATTGAATACAAAAGGCACAATGCCGACTTACGTACAAGAGGACTGACTCTTCTTACTGACTATGTTTCGAACCATTGCTGTGACACTAGTTATAGAGTCCGATGCTTCACTCCAGGTTTACTGTATCCCTTGGACCTTCTTCTTGACGATGAAACACAGAAATTACATCGCAATTTAATACAAAAGGCACAATGCTGACTTAAGGAAAAGAAGACTGAATCTAATTACTGCCTATGTTTTGAACCATTCCTGTGACACTAGTTATAGATTCCGATGCTTCACTTCAGGCTTACTGTATCCCTCTGACCATCATATTGACGATGAAACACAGATATTGCATCGGAATTAAATACAAAAGGCAATATGCCTACTTAAGAAGACTTACTCCTCTTACTGACTATGTTTTGAACCATTCCTGTGACACTAGTTTTGGATTCCGATGCTTCACATCAGGTTTACTGTATCCCTTGGACCTTCTAATTGACGATGAAACACAGAAATTGCATCGGAATTAAATACAAAAGGCACAATGTCGACTTAAGTACGAGATGACTGACTCTTCTTACTGACTCTATCTTGATCCATTCCTGTGACACTAGTTATAGATTCCGATGCTTCACTTCGGGTTTATTGTATCCCTTGGACCTTCTTATTGACGATGAAACACAGAAATTGCATCGGAATGAAATACAAAAGGCACAATGCCGACTTAAGTACAAGAAGACTGACTCTTCATACTGACTATGATTTAAACCATTCCTGTGACACTAGTTGTAGATTCCGATGCTTCACTTCAGGTTTATTGTATCCCTCTGACCTTCTTATTAACGATGAAACACAGATATTGCATCGGAATTAAATACAAAAGGCACAATGCCGACTTAAGTACAAGCAGACTGACTCTTCTTACTGACTATGTTTTGATCCATTCCTGTGACACTAGTTATAGATTCCGATGCTTCACTTCTGGTTTACTGTATCCCTTGGACCTTCGTATTGACGACGAAACACAAAAATTGCATCGGAATTAAATTCAAAAGGCACAATGCTGACTCAAGTACAAGAAGACTGACTCTTCCTACTGACAATGTTTGAACGAATCCTGTGACATTAGTTATTGTTTCCGATGCTTCACTTCAGGTTTACTGTATCCTTTCGACCTTCCTATTGGCGACGAAACACAGAAATTGCATCGGAACAAAATACAAAAGGCACAATGCCGACTTAAGTACAAGAAGACTGACTATTCCTACTGTCTATGTTTGAACGAATCCTGTGACATTAGTTATAGATTCCGATACTTCACTTCAGGTTTACTGTATCCTTTGGACCTTCCTATTGACGACGAAACACAGAAATTGCATCGGAATTAAATAGAAAAGGCACAATGCCGACTTAAGTACAAGAAGACTGACTCTTCCTACTGTCTATGATTTGAACCATTCCTGTGACACTAGTTATAGATTCCGATGCTTCACCTCAGGTTCACTGTATCCCTCTGACCTTCTTATTGAAGATGAAACACAGATATTGCATCGGAATTAAATAGAAAAGGCACAATGCCGTCTTAAGTACAAGCAGACTGACTCTTCTTAATGTCTATGTTTTGAACCATTCCTGTGACACTAGTTAAAGATTCCGATGCTTCACTTCAGGTTTACTGTATCCCTTGGACCTTCTTATTGACGATGAAACACAGAAATTGCATCGAAAATAAATACAAAAGGCACAATGCCGACTTAAGTACAACAAGACTGACTCTTCTCACTGGATATGATTTGAACCATTCCTGTGACGCTAGTTACAGATTCCGATGCATCACTTCAGATTTACTGTGTCCCTTGGACCTTCTTATTGACGATGAAACACAGAAATTCCATCGGAATTAAATACAAAAGGCAAAATGGCGACTTAAGTACAAGAAGATTGACTCTTCTTACTGACCGTTTTGAACCATTCCTGTGACACTAGATATAGATTCCGATGCTTCACTTCAGGTTTACTGTATCCCTCTGACGTTCTTATTAAAGATGAAACGCAGATATTGCATCGGAATTAAATACAAAAGGCACAATGCCGACTTAAGTACAAGAAGACTGACTCTTCTTACTGACTATGTTTTGAACCATTCCTGTGACACTAGTTATAGATTCCAATGCTTCTCTTCTGGTTTACTGTATCCCTTGGACCGTCGTATTGATGATGAAACAAAGAAATTTCATCGGAATTAAATACAAAAGGCACAATGCCGACTTACGTACAAGAAGACTGACTCTTCTTACTGACTGTGTTTTGAACCATTCCTGTGACACTAGTTATGGATTCCGATGCTTCACTTCAGGTTTACTGTATCCCATGGACCTTCTTATTGACGATGAAACACAGAAATTGCATCGGAATTAGATACAAAAGGCACAATGCCGACTTAAGTACAAAAAGACTGACTCTTCTTACTGACCATATGGTGTTCCATTCCTGTGACTCAAGTTATAGATTCCGATGCTTCACTTCAGGTTTACTGTATCCCTTGGACCTTCTTATTGACGATGAAACACAGAAATTGCATCGGAATTAAATACAAAAGAAACAATGCCGAATTAAGTACAAGAAGGCTGACTCTTCTTACTGTCTATGTTTTGAACCGTTCCTGTGACAATAGTTATAGAGTCCGAAGCTTCACTCCAGGTTCACAGTATTCCTTGGACCTTCTTATTGACGATGAAAAACAGAAATTACATCGCAATTAAATACAAAAGGCACAATTCTGACTTAAGGACAAGAAGCCTGAATCTTCTTACTGCGTATGTTTTGAACCATTCCTGTGACACTAGTTATAGATTCCGATGCTTCACTTCTGGTTTACTGTATCCCTTGGACCTTCGTATTGACGACGAAACACAAATATTGCATCGGAATTAAATACAAAAGGCACAATGCTTACTCAAGTACAAGAAGACTGACTCTTCCTACTGACTATGTTTGAACGAATCCTGTGACATTAGTTATTGTTTCAGATGCTTCACTTCAGGTTTACTGTATCCTTTCGACGTTCCTATTGGCGACGAAACACAGAAATTGCATCGGAACAAACTACAAAAGGCACAATGCCGACTTAAGTACAAGAAGACTGACTCTTCCTACTGTCTATGCTTTGAAACATTCCTGTGACACTAGTTATAGATTCCGATGTTTCACCTCAGGTTTGCTGTATCCCTCTGACCTTCTTATTGACGATGAAACACAGAAATTGCATCGGAATTAAATAGAAAAGGCACAATGCCGTCTTAAGTACAAGCAGACTGACTCTTCTCACTGGATATGATTTGAACCATTCCTGTGACACTAGTTATAGATTCCGATGCTTCACTTCAGGTTTAGTGTATCCCTCTGACCTTCTTATTGACGATGAAACACAGAAATTGCATCGGAAATAAATACAAAAGGCACATTACCGGCTTAAGTACATGTAGACTCAATCTTCCTACTGTCTATGTTTTGAACCATTCCTGTGACACTAGTTACAGATTCCGATTGTTCATTTCAGGATTACTGCATCCCTTGGACCTTCGTAATGACGATGAAAAACAGATAGTGCATCGGAATTAAATACAAAAGGTACAATGCCAACTTAAGTAGAAGAAGACTGACTCTTGATAGTATCTATGTTTTGAACCATTCCTGTGACACTAGTTATAGATTCCGATGCTTCACTTTAGGTTTACTGTATCCCTTGGACCTTCTTATTGACGATGAAACACAGAAATTGCATCGGAATTAAATACAAAAGGCACAATGCCGACTTAAGTACAAGAAGGCTGACTCTTCATACTGTGTATGTTTTGAACCATTCCTGTGACTCTAGTTATAGATTCCGATGCTTCACTCCTGGTTTACTTATCCCTTGGACCTTAATATTGACGATGAAACACAGAAATTGCATCGGAATTAAATACAAAAGGCACAATGCTGACTTAAGGACAAGAAGACTGGATCTTCTTACTGCCTATGTTTTTAACCATTCCTGTGACACTAGTTATAGATTCCGATGCTTCACTTCAGGTTTACTGTATCCCTCTGACCTTCTCATTGACGATGAAACACAGATATTGCATCTGAATTAAATACAAAAGACACAATGCCGACTTAAGTGCAAGAAGACTGACTCTTCTTACTGTCTATGTTTTGAACCATTCCTGTGACACTAGTTATAGATTCCGATGCTTCACACATGGTTTACTGTATCCCTTGGACCTTCTTATTGACGTTGAAACACCGAAATTGCATCGGAATTAAATAGAAAAGGCACAATGCCGACTTAGGTACAAGAAGACTGACTCTTCTTACTGTCTATGTTTTGAACCATTCTTGTGACACTAGTTATAGATTCCGATGCTTCACTTCAGGTTTACTGTATCCCTTGGACCTTCTTATTGACGATGAAACACAGAAATTGCATCGGAACTAAATACAAAAGGCACAATGCAGACTTAAGTATATGAAGACTGACTCTTTACTGCTGTCTATGTTTGAACCATTCCTGTGACATTAGTTATAGATTCCGATGCTTCACTTCAGGGTTACTGTATCCTTTGGACCTTCTTATTATCGACGAAACACAGAAATTGCATCGTAATTAAATAGAAAATGCACAATGCCGACTTAAGTACAAGAAGACTGACTTTTCTTACTGTCTATGTTTCGAACCATTGCTGTGACACTAGTTATATATTCCGATGCTTCACCTCAGGTCCACTGTATCCCTCTGACCTTCCTATTGACGATGAAACACAGAAATTGCATCGGAATTAAATAGACAAGGCACAATGCCGACTCAAGTACAAGAAGACTGACTCATCTTACTGACTATGATTTGAACAATTCCTGTGACACTAGTTGTAGATTCCGATGCTTCACTTCTGGTTTACTGTATCCCTTGGACCGTCGTATTGATGATGAAACACAGAAATTTCATCGGAATTGAATACAAAAGGCACTATGCCGACTTACGTACAAGAAGACCTACTCTTCTTACTGACTATGTTTTGAACCATTCCTGTGACACTAGTTATGGATTCCGATGCTTCACTTCAGGATTACCGTATCCCATGGACCTTCTTATTGACTATGAAACACAGAAATTGCATCGGAATGAAATACAAAAGAAACAATGCCGAATTAAGTACAAGAAGTCTGACTCTTCTTACTGTCAATGTTTTTAACCGTTCCTGTAACACTAGTTATAGAGTCCGATGCTTCACTCCAGGTTTACTGTATCCCTTGGACCTTCTTCTTGACGATGAAACACAGAAATTACATCGCAATTTAATACAAAAGGCACAATGCTGACTTAAGGACAAGAAGACTGAATCTAATTACTGCCTATGTTTTGAACCATTCCTGTGACACTAGTTATAGATTCCGATGCTTCACTTCAGGCTTACTGTATCCCTCTGACCTTCATATTGACGATGAAACACAGAAATTGCATCGGAATTAAATACAAAAGGCAATATGCCTACTTAAGAAGACTTACTCTTCTTACTGACTATGTTTTGAACCATTCCTGTGACACTAGTTTTGGATTCCGATGCTTCACTTCAGGTTTACTGTATCCCTTGGACCTTCTAATTGACGATGAAACACAGAAATTGCATCGGAATTAAATACAAAAAGCACAATGTCGACTTAAGTACAAGATGACTGACTCTTCTTACTGACTCTATCTTGATCCATTCCTGTGACACTAGTTATAGATTCCGATGCTTCACTTCGGGTTTACTGTATCCCTTGGACCTTCTTATTGACGATGAAACACAGAAATTGCATCGGAATTAAATACAAAAGGCACAATGCCGACTTAAGTACAAGAAGACTGACTCTTCATACTGACTATGATTTGAACCATTCCTGTGACACTAGTTGTAGATTCCGATGCTTCACTTCAGGTTTATTGTATCCCTCTGACCTTCTTATTAACGATGAAACACAGATATTGCATCGGAATTAAATACAAAAGGCACAATGCCGACTTAAGTACAAGCAGACTTACTCTTCTTACTGACTATGTTTTGATCCATTCCTGTGACACTAGTTATAGATTCCGATGCTTCACTTCTGGTTTACTGTATCCCTTGGACCTTCGTATTGACGACGAAACACAAAAATTGCATCGGAATTAAATACAAAAGGTACAATGCTGACTCAAGTACAAGAAGACTGACTCTTCCTACTGACAATATTTGAACGAATCCTGTGACATTAGTTATTGTTTCCGATGCTTCACTTCAGGTTTACTCTATCCTTTCGACCTTCCTATTGGCGACGAAACACAGAAATTGTATCGGAACAAAATACAAAAGGCACAATGCCGACTTAAGTACAAGAAGACTGACTCTTCCTACTGTCTATGTTTGAACGAATCCTGTGTCATTAGTTATAGATTCCGATGCTTCACTTCAGGTTTACTGTATCCTTTGGACCTTCCTATTGACGACGAAACACAGAAATTGCATCGGAATTAAATAGAAAAGGCACAATGCCGACTTAAGTACAAGAAGACTGACTCTTCCTACTGTCTATGATTTGAACCATTCCTGTGACACTAGTTATAGATTCCGATGCTTCACCTCAGGTACACTGTATCCCTCTGACCTTCTTATTGACGATGAAACACAGAAATTGCATCGGAATTAAATAGAAAAGGCACAATGCCGTCTTAAGTACAAGCAGACTGACTCTTCTTAATGTCTATGTTTTAACCATTCCTGTGACACTAGTTAAAGATTCCGATGCTTCACTTCAGGTTTACTGTATCCCTTGGACCTTCTTATTGACGATGAAACGCAGAAATTGCATCGAAAATAAATACAAAAGGCACAATGCCGACTTAAGTACAACAAGACTGACTCTTCTCACTGGATATGATTTGAACCATTCCTGTCACACTAGTTATAGATTCCGATGCTTCACTTCAGGTTTAGTGTATCCCTCTGACCTTCTTATTGACGATGAAACACAGAAATTGCATCGGAAATAAATACAAAAGGTACAACACCGGCTTAAGTACATGTAGACTGAATCGTCCTACTGTCTATGTTTTGAACCATTCCTGTGACACTAGTTGTAGATTCCGATGCTTCACTTCAGGTTTACTGTATCCCAAGGACCTTCATATTGACAATGAAACACAGATATTGCATCGGAACTAAATACAAAAGGCACAATGCCGACTTAAGTATAAGAAGTCTGACTATTCCTACTATCTATGTTTTGAACCATTCCTGTGACATTAGTTATGGATTTCGATGCTTCACTTCAGAGTTACTGTATCCTTTGGTCCTTCGTATTGGCGGCGAAACACAGAAATTGCATCGGAATTAAATAGAAAAGGCACAATGCCGACTTAAGTATCAGAAGACTGACTCTTCATATGTCTATGTTTTGAACCATTCCTGTGACACTAGTTATGGATTCCGATGCTTCACTTCAGGTTTACTGTATCCCTCTGACCTTCTTATTAACGATGAAACACAGATATTGCATCGGACTTAAATACAAAAGGCACAATGCCGACTTAAGTACAAGAAGACTGACTCTTCTTACTGACTATGTTTTGAACCATTCCTGTGACACTAGTTATAGATTCCGATGCTTCCCTTCTGATTTACTGTATGCCTTGGACCTTCGTATTGACGATGAAACACAGAAATTGCATGGGAATTAAATACAGAAGGCACAATGCCCAATTAAGTACAAGAAGACTGACTCTTCTTACTGACTATGTTTTGAACTATTCCTGTGACATTAGTTATGGATTCCGATGCTTCACTTCGGGTTTACTGTATCCCTTGGACCTTCGTATTGACGATGAAACACTGAAATGGCATCGGTATTAGATACAAAAGGCACAATGCCGACTTAAGTACAAGAAGGCTGACTCTTCATTCTGTCTATGTTTTGAACCATTCCTGTGATACTAGTTATAGATTCCGATGCTTCACTCCTGGTATACTGTACCCCTTGGACCTTATTATTGACGATGAAACACAGAAATTGCATCGGAATTAAATACAAAAGGCACAATGCCGACTTAAGTACAAGAAGACTGACTCTTCTTACTGACTATGATTTGAACAATTCCTGTGACACTAGTTGTAGTTCCCGATGCTTCACTTCAGGTTTACTGTATCCCTCTGACGTTCTTATTAACGATGAAAGACTGATATTGCATCGGAATTAAATACAAAAGGCACAATGCTTACTTTAGTACAAGAAGACTGACTCTTCTTACTGACTATGTTTTGAACCATTCCTGTGACACTAGTTATAGATTTCGAAGCTTCACTTTCGGTTTACTGTATCCCTTGGACCATCGTATTGACGATGAAACTCAGAAATTGCATCGGAATTAAATAGAAAAGGCACAATGCCGTCTTAAGTACAAGCAGACTGACTCTTCTTACTGTCTATGTTTTGAAACATTCCTGTGACGCTAGTTAAAGATTCCGATGCTTCACTTCAGGTTTACTGTATCCCTTGGACCTTTTTATTGACGATGAAACACAGAAATTGCATCGAAAATAAATACAAAAGGCACAATGCCGACTTAAGTACAACAAGTCTGACTCTTCTTACTGGATATGTTTTCAACGATTCCTGTGACACTAGTTATAGATTCCGATGCTACACTTCAGGTTTACTGTATCCATATGACTTTCTTTTTGACGATGAAACACAGAAATTGCATCGGAATTAAATAGATAAGGCACAATGCCAACTTAAGTACAAGAAGACTGACTCTTCTTACAGACTATATCTTGATCCAATCCTGTGACACTAGTTATAGATTCCGATGCTTCAATTAAGGTTTACTGTATCCCTTGGACCTTCTTATTGACGATGAAACACCGAAATTGCATCGGAATTAAGTAGAAAAGGCACAATGCCGACTTAAGTACAAGAAGACTGACTCTTATTAGTGCCTATGTTTTGAACCATTCCTGTGACGCTAGTTACAGATTCCAATGGCTTCACTTCAGGTTTACTGTGTCCCTTGGACCTTCTTATTGACTATGAAACACAGAAATTGCATCGGAATAAAATACAAAAGGCACAATGCCGACTTAAGTACGATAAGACTGACTCTTCTTACTGACTATGTTTTGAACCATACCTGTGACACTAGTTATGGTTTCCGATACTTCACTTCACGTTTACTGTATCCCTTGGACCTTCGTATTGACAATGAAACACTGAAATTGCATCGGTATTAAATACAGAAGACACAATGCCGACCTAAGTACAAGAAGACTGACTCCTCTTACTGACCATATCTTGATCCATTCCTGTGTCACTAGTTATGGATTCCGATGCTTCACTTCAGGTTTACTGTATCCCTTGGATATTCTTATTGACGACGAAACACAGAAATTGCATCGGAATTAAATACAAAAGGCACAATGCCGACTTAAGTACAAGAAGGCTGACTCTTCTTGCTGTCTATGTTTTGTACCATTCCTGTGACACTAGTTATAGATTCCGATGCTTCACTTCAGGTTTAGTGTATCCCTAGGACCTTCTTATTGACGATGAAACACAGAAATTGCATCGGAAGTAATTACAAATGGCAGAATGCCGACTTAAGTACAAGAAGACTGACTCTTCTTACTGACTATGCTTTGAAACATTCCTGTGACACTAGTTATAGATTCCGATGCTTCACTCCTTGTTTACTGTATCCCTTGGACCTTATTATTGACGATGAAACACAGAAATTGCATCGGATTTAAATACAAAAGGCACAATGCCGACTTAAGGAAAAGAGGATTGGATCTTCTTACTGCCTATGTTTTGAACCATTCCTGTGACACTAGTTATAGATTCCGATGCTTCACTTCAGGTGTACTGTATCCCTCTGACCTTCTCATTGGCGATGAAACACAGAAATTGCATCTGAATTAAATACAAAAGGCACAATGCCGACTTAAGTGCAAGAAGACTGACTCTTCTTACTGTCTATGTTTTGAACCATTCCTGTGACACTAGTTATAGATTCCGATGCTTCACACAAGGTTTACTGTATCCCTGGGACCTTCTTATTGACGATGAAACACTGATATTGCATCGGAATTAAATAGAATAGGCACAATGCCAACTTAGGTACAAGAAGACTACCTCTTCTTACTGTCTATGTTTTGAACCATTCCTGTGATACAAGTTATGGATTCCGATGCTTCACTTCCGGTTTACTGTATCCCTTGGACCTTCGTATTGACGATGAAACACTGAAATTGCATCGGAATTAAATATAAAAGGCACAATGCCGACTTAAGTACAAGAAGACTGAGTCTTCTTACTGACTATGATTTGAACCATTCCTGTGACACTAGTTGTAGATCCCGATGCTACACTTCAGGTTTACTGTATCCCTCTGACGTTCTTATTAACCATGAAACACAGATATTGCATCGGAATTAAATACAATAGGCACAATGCTGTCTTAAGTACAAGAAGACTGACTCTTCTTACTGACTATATTTTGAACCATTCCTGTGGCACTAGTTATAGATTCCGATGCTTCACTTCCGGTTTACTGTATCTCTTGGACCTTCGTATTGACGATGAAACACTGAAATTGCATCGGAATTAAATATAAAAGGCACAATGCCGACTTAAGTACAAGAAGACTGACTCTTCTTACTGACTATGATTTGAAGCATTCCTGTGACACTAGTTATGGATGCCGATGCTTCACTTCAGGTTTACTGTATCCCTTAGACCTTCGTATTGACGATGAAACACAGAAATTGCTTCGGAAGTAAATACAAAAGGCACAATGCTGACTTAAGTAAAAGAAGACTGACTCTTCTTACTGACTATACCTTGATCCATTCCTGTGACACTAGTTATAGATTCCGATGCTTCACTTCACGCTTACTGTATCCCTTGGACCTTCTTATTGACGATGAAACACAGAAATTGCATCGAAAATAAATACAAAAGGCACAATGCCGACTTAAGTACAACAAGCCTGACTCTTCTTACGGGTATGTTTTCAACGATTCCTGTGACACTAGTTATAGATTCCGATGCTTCACTTCAGGTTTACTGTATCCCTCTGACCTTCTTGTTGACGATGAAACACAGAAATTGCATCGGAAATAGATACAAAAGGAACAATACCGACTTAAGTACATGTAGACTGAATCTTCCTACTGTCTATGTTTTGAACCATTCCTGTGACACTAGTTATAGATTCCGATGCTTCATTTCAGGATTACAGTATCCCTTGGACCTTCTTAATGACGATGAAACACAGATAGTGCATCGGAATTAAATACAAAAGGCACAATGCCAACTTAAGTACAAGAAGCCTGACTCTTCCTACTGTCTATGTTTTGAGCCATTCCTGTGCCACTAGTTATAGATTCCGATGCTTCACTTCAGGTTTAGTGTATCCCTTGGACCTTCTTTTTGACGATGAAACACAGAAATTGCATCGGAATAAAATAGAAAAGGCACAATGCCAACTTAAGTACAAGAAGACTGACTCTTCTTACTGACTATACCATGATCAATTCCTGTGAAACTAGTTATAGATTCCGATGCTTCACTTCAGGTTTACTGTATCCCTAGGACCTTCTTATTGACGATGAAACACAGAAATTGCGTCGGAACTAAATACAAAAGGCACAATTCAGACTTAAGTATAAGAAGACTGACTCTTCCTACTGTCTATGTTTTGAACCATTCCTGTGAGATTAGTTATGGATTCCGATGCTTCACTACAGGTTTACTGTATAATTTGGACCTTCGTATTGGCGACGAAACACAGAAATTGCATCGGAATTAAGTAGAAAAGGCACAATGCCGACTTAAGTACAAGAAGACTGACTCTTATTAGTGCCTTTGTCTTGAACCATTCCTGTGACGCTAGTGTCAGATTCCAATGGCTTCACTTCGGGTTTACTGTGTCCCTTGGACCTTCTTATTGACGATGAAACACAGAAATTGCATCGGAATTAAATACAAAAGGCACAATGCCGACTTAAGTACAAGAAGACTGACTCTTCTTACTGACTGTTTTGAACCATTCCTGTGACACTAGTTATAGATTCCGATGCTTCACTTCAGGTTTACTGTATCCCTCTGACCTTCTTATTGACAATGAAACACAGAGATTGCATCAGAATTAAATACAAAAGGCACAATGCCGACTTATGTACAAGAAGACTGACTCTTCTTACTGTCTATGTTTTGAACCATTCCTATGACACTAGTTATGGACTCCGATGCTTCACCTCATGTTTACTGTATCCCTCGGACCTTCTTATAGACGATGAAACACAGAAATTGCGTCGGTATTAAATACAAAAGGCACAATGCCAACTTTAGTACAAGAAGACTGACTCTTGTTACTGACTATGTTTTAAACCATTCCTGTGACACTAGTTGCAGATTCCGATGCTTCACTTCAGGTTTACTGTATACCTAGGACCTTCTTATTGACGATGAAACACAGAAATTGCATCGGAACTAAATACAAAAGGCACAATGCCGACTTAAGTATAAGTACACTGACTCTTCCTACTGTCTATGTTTTGAACAATTCCTGTGACACTAGTTGTAGATTCCGATGCTTCACCTCAGGTTCACTGTCTCCCTTGGACCTCCTTATTGACGATGAAACACAGAAATTGCATCGGATTTAAATACAAAAGGCACAATGCCAACTTAATTACAAGATAACTGACTCTTCTTACTGATTGTTTTGAACCATTCCCGTGACACTAGTTATATATTCCGATGCGTCACTTCAGGTTTACTGTATCCCTCTGACCTTCTTATTAACGATGAAACACAGATATTGCATCAGAATTAAATACAAAATTCACAATGCCGACTTAAGTACAAGAAGACACACTCTTCTTACTGACTATGTTTTGAACCATTCCTGTGACACTAGTTATACATTCCGATGCTTCACTTCTGGTTTACTGTATCCCTTGGACCTTCGTATTGACGATGAAACACAGAAATTGCATCGGAATAAAATACAAAAGGCACAATGCCGACGTAAGTACAAGAAGACTGACTCTTCTTAGTGACTATGTTTTGAACCATTCCTGTGACCGTAGTTATGGTTTCCGATGCTTCACTTCACGTTTAGTGTATCCCTCGGACCTTCGTATTGACGATGAAACACTGAAATTGCATCGGTATTAAATACAAAAGGCACAATGCCGACCTAAGTACAAGAAGACAGACTCCTCTTACTGACTATATCTTGATCCATTCCTGTGACACTAGTTATGGATTCCGATGCTTCACTTCAGGTTTACTGTATCCCTTGGATATTCTTATTGACGATGAAACACAGAAATTGCATCGGAATTAAGTACAAAAGGCACAATGCCTACTTAAGTACAAGAAGGCTGACTCTTCTTACTGTCTATGCTTTGTACCATTCCTGTGACACTAGTTATGGATTCCGATGCTTCACTTCAGGTTTAGTGTATCCCTTGGTCCTTCTTATTGACGATGAAACACAGAAATTGCATCGGATTTAAATACAAAAGGCACAATGCCGACTTAAGGACAAGAAGATTGGATCTTCTTACTGCCTATGTTTTGAACCATTCCTGTGACACTAGTTATAGATTCCGATGCTTCACTTCAGGTGTACTAAATCCCTCTGACCTTCTCATTGACGATGAAACACAGAAATTGCATCTGAATTAAATACAAAAGGCACAATGCCGACTTAAGTGCAAGAAGACTGACTCTTCTTACTGTCTATGTTTTGAACCATTCCTGTGACACTAGTTATAGATTCCGATGCTTCACACAAGGTTTACTGTATCCCTGGGACCTTCTTATTGACGAAGAAACACTGAAATTGCATCGGAATTAAATAGAATAGGCACAATGCCGACTTAGGTACAAGAAGACTATCTCTTCTTACTGTCTATGTTTTGAAACATTCCTGTGACACAAGTTATGGATTCCGATGCTTCACTTCCGGTTTACTGTATCCCTTGGACCTTCGTATTGACGATGAAACACTGAAATTGCATCGGAATAAAATATAAAATGCACAATGCCGACTTAAGTACAAGAAGACTGAGTCTTCTTACTGACTATGATTTGAACCATTCCTGTGACACTAGTTGTAGATCCCGATGCTTCAATTCAGGTTTACTGTATCCCTCTGACGTTCTTATTAACGATGAAACACAGATATTGCATCGGAATTAAATACAATAGGCACAATGCTGTCGTAAGTACAAGAAGACTGACTCTTCTTACTGACTCTGTTTTGAACCATTCCTGTGGCACTAGTTATAGATTCCGATGCTTCACTTCAGGTTTACTGTATCCCTCTGACCTTCTTATTAACGATGAAACACAGATATTGCATCAGAATTAAATACAAAATTCACAATGCCGACTTAAGTACAAGAAGACTGACTCTTCTTACTGACTATGTTTTGAACCATTCCTGTGACACTAGTTATACATTCCGATGCTTCACTTCTGGTTTACTGTATCCCTTGGACCTTCGTATTGACGATGAAACACAGAAATTGCATCGGAATAAAATACAAAAGGCACAATGCCGACTTAAGTACAAGAAGACTGACTCTTCTTACTGACTATGTTTTGAACCATTCCTGTGACAGTAGTTATGGTTTCCGATGCTTCACTTCACGTTTAGTGTATCCCTCGGACCTTCGTATTGACGATGAAACACTGAAATTGCATCGGTATTAAATACAAAAGGCACAATGCCGACCTAAGTATAAGAAGGCTGACTCCTCTTAATATCTATGTTTTGAACCATTCCTGTGACACAACTTATAGATTCCGATGCTTCACTCCTGGCTTACTGTATCCCTTAGACCTTATTATTGACGATGAAACACAGAAATTGCATCGGAATTATATACAAAAGGCACAATGCTGACTTAAGGACAAGAAGACTGAATCTTCTTACTGCCTATGTTTTGAACCATTCCTGTGACACTAGTTATAGACTCCGATGCTTCATTTCAGGTTTACTGTATCCCTCTGACCTTCTTATTGACGATGAAACACAGAAATTGCATCTGAATTAAATACAAGAGGCACAATGACGACTAAAGTGCAAGAAGACTGACTCTTCTTACTGTCTATGTTTTGAACCATTCCTGTGACACTAGTTATCGATTCCGATGCTTCACACAAGGTTTACTGTATCCCTAGGACCTTGTTATTGATGATGAAACACCGAAATTGTATCGGAATTAAATAGAAAAGCACAATGCCGACTAAGGTACAAGAAGACTGCCTCTTCTTACTGTCTATGTTTTGAACCATTCCTGTGACACTAGTTACAGATTCCGATGCTTCACTTCTGGTTTACTGTATCCCTTGGACCTTCGTATTGACGATGAAACAAAGAAATTGCATCGGAAGTAATTGCAAATGGCAGAATGCCGACTTAAGTACAAGAAGACTGACTCTTCTTACTGACTATGCTTTGAACCATTCCTGTGACACTTATTATAGATTCCGATGCTTCACTTCAGGTTTACTGTATCCCTATGACCTTCTTATTGACGATGAATCACAGAACTTGCATCGGAACTAAATACAAAAGGCACAATGCCGACTTAAATACAAGACGACTGACTCTTCCTACTGTCTATGTTTTGAACCATTCCTGTGACACTATTTAGAGATTCCGATGCTTCCCTTCAGGTTTACTGTATCCCTCTGACCTTCTTATTGACGATGAAACAAAGAAATTGCATCGGAATTAAATACAAAAAGCACAATGCCGACTTAAGTGGAAGAGGACTGACTCTTCTTACGGTCTATGTTTTGAACCATTCCTGTGACTCTAGTTATAGATTCCGATGCTTCACACAAGGTTTACTGTATCCCTGGACCGTCTTATTGACGATGAAACACAGAAATTACATCGGAATTAAATACAAAAGGCACAATGCCGACTTAAGTACAAGAAGACTGACTTTTCTTACTGACTATTTCTTGATCCATTCCTGTGACACTAGATATAGAATCCGATGCTACACTTCAGGTTTACTGTATCCCTTGGACCCTCTTAATGACGATGAAACACAGAAATTGCATCGGAATTAAACACAAAAGGCACAATGCCGACTTAAGTACAAGAAGACTGACTCGTCTTACTGACTATGATTTGAACCATTCCTGTGACACTAGTTGTAGGTTCCGATGCTTCACATCAGGTTTACTGTATCCCACTGACGTTCTTATTAACGATGAAACACAGATATTGCATCGGAATTAAATACAAAAGGCACAATGCCGACTGAAGTACAAGAAGACTGACTCGTCTTACTGACTATGTTTTAACCATTCCTGTGACACTAGTTATAGATTCCGATGCTTCACTTCTGGTTTACAGAATCCCTTGGACATTCGTATTGACGATGAAACACCGAAATTGCATAGGAATTAAATACATAAGGCACAATGTCGACATAAGTACAAGAAGACTGACTCCTCTTACTGACTATATCTTGATCCATTCCTGTGACACTAGTTATGGATTCCGATGCTTCACTTCAGGTTTACTGTATCCCTTGGACATTCTTATTGACGATGAAACACAGAAATTGCATCGGAAATAAATACAATGGGCACAATGCCGACTTAAGTACAAGAAGACTGACTCTTCTTACTGACTATGTATTGTACCATTCCTGTGACACTAGTTATAGATTCCGATGCTTCACTTCTGGTTTACTGTATCCCTTGGACCTTCGTATTGACGTTGAAACACAGAAATTGCATCGGAAGTAATTACAAATGGCAGAATGCCGACTTAATTACAAGAAGACTGACTCTTCTTACTGACTATGTTTTGAAACATTCCTGTGACACTAGTTATAGATTCCGATGCTTCACTTCAGGTTTAGTGTATCCCTTGGACCTTCTTATTGACGATGAAACACAGGTATTGCATCTGAATTAAATACAAAAGGCACAATGCCGACTTAAGTGCAAGAAGACTGACTCTTCTTACTGTCTATGTTTTGAACCATTCCTGAGACACTAGTTATAGATTCCGATGCTTCACACAAGGTTTACTGTATCCCTTGGACCTTCTTATTGACGATGGAACACCGAATTTGCATCGGAATTATATAGAATAGGCACAATGCCGACTTAGGTACAAGAAGACTGTCTCTTCTTACTGTCTATGTTTTGAACCATTCCTATGACACTAGTTATGGATTCCGACGCTTCACTTCAGGTTTACTGTATCCCTTGGAGCTTCTTATTGACGATGAAACACAGAAATTGCATCGGAATTAAATACAAAAGGCACAATGCCGACTTAAGTTCAAGAACACTGACTCTTCTTACTGTCTATATATTGATCCATTCCTGTGACACTAGTTATAGTTTCTGATGCTTCACTTCAGGTTTACTGTATACCTTGGACCTTCTTATTGACGATGAAACACAGAAATTGCATCGGAATTAAATACAAAAGGCACAATGCCGACTTAAGTACAAGAAGACTGACTCTTCTTACTGACTGTTTAAAACCATTATTGTGACACTAGTTATAGATTCCGATGCTTCACTTCAGGTTTACTGTATCCCTCTGACCTTCTTATTGACGATGAAACACAGAAATTGCATCGGAATAAAATACAAAAGGCACAATGCCGACTTAAGTACAAGAAGACTGACTCTTCTTACTGACTATGTTTTGAACCATTCCTGTGACAGTAGTTATGGTTTCCGATGCTTCACTTCACGTTTAGTGTATCCCTCGGACCTTCGTATTGACGATGAAACACTGAAATTGCATCGGTATTAAATACAAAAGGCACAATGCCGACCTAAGTATAAGAAGGCTGACTCCTCTTAATATCTATGTTTTGAACCATTCCTGTGACACAACTTATAGATTCCGATGCTTCACTCCTGGCTTACTGTATCCCTTAGACCTTATTATTGACGATGAAACACAGAAATTGCATCGGAATTATATACAAAAGGCACAATGCTGACTTAAGGACAAGAAGACTGAATCTTCTTACTGCCTATGTTTTGAACCATTCCTGTGACACTAGTTATAGACTCCGATGCTTCATTTCAGGTTTACTGTATCCCTCTGACCTTCTTATTGACGATGAAACACAGAAATTGCATCTGAATTAAATACAAGAGGCACAATGACGACTAAAGTGCAAGAAGACTGACTCTTCTTACTGTCTATGTTTTGAACCATTCCTGTGACACTAGTTATCGATTCCGATGCTTCACACAAGGTTTACTGTATCCCTAGGACCTTGTTATTGATGATGAAACACCGAAATTGTATCGGAATTAAATAGAAAAGCACAATGCCGACTAAGGTACAAGAAGACTGCCTCTTCTTACTGTCTATGTTTTGAACCATTCCTGTGACACTAGTTACAGATTCCGATGCTTCACTTCTGGTTTACTGTATCCCTTGGACCTTCGTATTGACGATGAAACAAAGAAATTGCATCGGAAGTAATTGCAAATGGCAGAATGCCGACTTAAGTACAAGAAGACTGACTCTTCTTACTGACTATGCTTTGAACCATTCCTGTGACACTTATTATAGATTCCGATGCTTCACTTCAGGTTTACTGTATCCCTATGACCTTCTTATTGACGATGAATCACAGAACTTGCATCGGAACTAAATACAAAAGGCACAATGCCGACTTAAATACAAGACGACTGACTCTTCCTACTGTCTATGTTTTGAACCATTCCTGTGACACTATTTAGAGATTCCGATGCTTCCCTTCAGGTTTACTGTATCCCTCTGACCTTCTTATTGACGATGAAACAAAGAAATTGCATCGGAATTAAATACAAAAAGCACAATGCCGACTTAAGTGGAAGAGGACTGACTCTTCTTACGGTCTATGTTTTGAACCATTCCTGTGACTCTAGTTATAGATTCCGATGCTTCACACAAGGTTCACTGTATCCCTGGACCGTCTTATTGACGATGAAACACAGAAATTACATCGGAATTAAATACAAAAGGCACAATGCCGACTTAAGTACAAGAAGACTGACTTTTCTTACTGACTATTTCTTGATCCATTCCTGTGACACTAGATATAGAATCCGATGCTACACTTCAGGTTTACTGTATCCCTTGGACCCTCTTAATGACGATGAAACACAGAAATTGCATCGGAATTAAACACAAAAGGCACAATGCCGACTTAAGTACAAGAAGACTGACTCGTCTTACTGACTATGATTTGAACCATTCCTGTGACACTAGTTGTAGGTTCCGATGCTTCACATCAGGTTTACTGTATCCCACTGACGTTCTTATTAACGATGAAACACAGATATTGCATCGGAATTAAATACAAAAGGCACAATGCCGACTGAAGTACAAGAAGACTGACTCGTCTTACTGACTATGTTTTAACCATTCCTGTGACACTAGTTATAGATTCCGATGCTTCACTTCTGGTTTACAGAATCCCTTGGACATTCGTATTGACGATGAAACACCGAAATTGCATAGGAATTAAATACATAAGGCACAATGTCGACATAAGTACAAGAAGACTGACTCCTCTTACTGACTATATCTTGATCCATTCCTGTGACACTAGTTATGGATTCCGATGCTTCACTTCAGGTTTACTGTATCCCTTGGACATTCTTATTGACGATGAAACACAGAAATTGCATCGGAAATAAATACAATGGGCACAATGCCGACTTAAGTACAAGAAGACTGACTCTTCTTACTGACTATGTATTGTACCATTCCTGTGACACTAGTTATAGATTCCGATGCTTCACTTCTGGTTTACTGTATCCCTTGGACCTTCGTATTGACGTTGAAACACAGAAATTGCATCGGAAGTAATTACAAATGGCAGAATGCCGACTTAATTACAAGAAGACTGACTCTTCTTACTGACTATGCTTTGAAACATTCCTGTGACACTAGTTATAGATTCCGATGCTTCACTTCAGGTTTAGTGTATCCCTTGGACCTTCTTATTGACGATGAAACACAGGTATTGCATCTGAATTAAATACAAAAGGCACAATGCCGACTTAAGTGCAAGAAGACTGACTCTTCTTACTGTCTATGTTTTGAACCATTCCTGAGACACTAGTTATAGATTCCGATGCTTCACACAAGGTTTACTGTATCCCTTGGACCTTCTTATTGACGATGGAACACCGAATTTGCATCGGAATTATATAGAATAGGCACAATGCCGACTTAGGTACAAGAAGACTGTCTCTTCTTACTGTCTATGTTTTGAACCATTCCTATGACACTAGTTATGGATTCCGACGCTTCACTTCAGGTTTACTGTATCCCTTGGAGCTTCTTATTGACGATGAAACACAGAGATTGCATCGGAATTAAATACAAAAGGCACAATGCCGACTTAAGTTCAAGAACACTGACTCTTCTTACTGTCTATATATTGATCCATTCCTGTGACACTAGTTATAGTTTCTGATGCTTCACTTCAGGTTTACTGTATACCTTGGACCTTCTTATTGACGATGAAACACAGAAATTGCATCGGAATTAAATACAAAAGGCACAATGCCGACTTAAGTACAAGAAGACTGACTCTTCTTACTGACTGTTTAAAACCATTATTGTGACACTAGTTATAGATTCCGATGCTTCACTTCAGGTTTACTGTATCCCTCTGACCTTCTTATTGACGATGAAACACAGAAATTGCATCAGAATTAAATACAAAAGGCACAATGCCGACTTATGTACAAGAAGACTGACTCTTCTTACTGCCTATGTTTTGAACCATTCCTATGACACTAGTTATGGACTCCGATGCTTCATTTCAGGTTTACTGTATCCCTCTGACCTTCTTATTGACGATGAAACACAGAAATTGCATCTGAATTAAATACAAAAGGCACAATGACGACTAAAGTGCAAGAAGACTGACTCTTCTTACTGTCTATGTTTTGAACCATTCCTGTGACACTAGTTATAGATTCCGATGCTTCACTTCAGGTTTACTGTATCTCTTGGACCATCTTATTGACGATGAAACACAGATATTGCATCGGAATTAAATACAAAACGCACAATGCCGACTTGAGTATAAGAAGACTGACTCTTCTTACTGACTATGTTTTGTACCATTCCTGTGACACTAGTTATAGATTCCGATGCTTCACTTCTGGTTTACTGTATCCCTTGGACCTTCGTATTGACGATGAAACACAGAAATTGCATCGGAAGTAATTCCAAATGGCAGAATGCCGACTTAAGTACAAGAAGACTGACTCTTCTTACTGACTATGCTTTGAACCATTCCTGTGACACTAGTTATAGATTCCGATGCTTCACTTCAGGTTTTCTGTATCCCTATGACCTTCTTATTGACGATGAATCACAGAACTTGCATCGGAACTAAATACAAAAGGCACAATGCCGACTTAATTACAAGACGACTGTCTCTTCCTACTGTCTATGTTTTGAACCATTCCTGTGACCCTATTTAGAGATTCCGATGCTTCACTTCAGGTTTACTGTATCCCTAGGACCTTCTTATTGACGATGAAACACAGAAATTGCATCGGAACTAAATACAAAAGGCACTATGCCGACTTAAGTATAAGAAGACTGACTATTCCTACCGTCTATGTTTGAACCATTCCTGTGGCATTAGTTATGGATTCCGATGCTTCACTTCAGGGTTACAGTATCCTTTGGACCTTCTTATTGGCGAAGAAACACAGAAATTGCGTCGGAATTAAATAGAAAAGGCACAATGCCAACATAAGTACAAGAGGACTGACTCTTCTTACTGTCTATGTTTTGAACCATTCCTGTGACACTAGTTACAGCTTCCGATGCTTCACCTCAGGTTCACTGTCTCCCTTGGACCTCCTTATTGACGATGAAACACAGATATTGCATCGGAATTAAATACAAAAGGCACAATGCCGACTTAAGTACAAGACGACTGACTCTTCTTACTGATTGTTTTGAACCATTCCCGTGACACTAGTTATATATTCCGATGCTTCACTTCAGGTTTACTGTATCCCTCTGACCTTCTTATTAACGATGAAACACAGATATTGCATCAGAATTAAATACAAAATTCACAATGCCGACTTAAGTACAAGAAGACTGACTCTTCTTACTGACTATGTTTTGAACCATTCCTGTGACACTAGTTATACATTCCGATGCTTCACTTCTGGTTTACTGTATCCCTTGGACCTTCGTATTGACGATGAAACACAGAAATTGCATCGGAATAAAATACAAAAGGCACAATGCCGACTTAAGTACAAGAAGACTGACTCTTCTTACTGACTATGTTTTGAACCATTCCTGTGACAGTAGTTATGGTTTCCGATGCTTCACTTCACGTTTAGTGTATCCCTCGGACCTTCGTATTGACGATGAAACACTGAAATTGCATTGGTATTATATACAAAAGGCACAATGCCGACCTAAGTACAAGAAGACTGACTCCTCTTACTATCTATGTTTTGAACCATTCCTGTGACACTACTTATAGATTCCGATGCTTCACTCCTGGTTTACTGTATCCCTTAGACCTTATTATTGACGATGAAACACAGAAATTGCATCGGAATTAAATACAAAAGGCATAATGCTGACTTAAGGACAAGAAGACTGAATCTTCTTACTGAGTATGTTTTGTACCATTCCTGTGACACTAGTTATAGATTCCGATGCTTCACTTCTGGTTTACTGTATCCCTTGGACCTTCGTATTGACGATGAAACACAGAAATTGCATCGGAATTAAATACAAAAGGCACAATGCTGACTTAAGGACAAGAAGACTGACTCTTCTTACTGTCTATGTTTTGAACCATTCCTGTGACACTAGTTATCGATTCCGATGCTTCACACAAGGTTTACTGTATCCCTAGGACCTTCTTATTGATGATGAAACACTGAAATTGTATCGCAATTAAATAGAAAAGGCACAATGCCGACTAAGGTACAAGAAGACTGTCTCTTCTTACTGTCTATGTTTTGAACCATTCCTGTGACACTAGTTATGGATTCCGACGCTTCACTTCAGTTTTACTGTATCACTTGTACCTTCTTATTGACGATGAAACACAGAATCTGCATCGGAATTAAATACAAAAGGCACAATGCCGACTTAAGAACAAGAAGACTGACCCTTCTTACTGACTATACCTTGATCCATTCCTGTGACACTAGTTATAGATTCCGATGCTTCACTTCAGGTTTACTGTATCTCTTGGACCATCTTATTGACGATGAAACACAGATATTGCATCGGAATTAAATACAAAAGGCACAATGCCGACTTAAGTATAAGAAGACTGACTCTTCTTACTGACTATGTTTTGTACCATTCCTGTGACACTAGTTATAGATTCCGATGCTTCACTTCTGGTTTACTGTATCCCTTGGACCTTCGTATTGACGATGAAACACAGAAATTGCATCGGAAGTAATTGCAAATGGCAGAATGCCGACTTAAGTACAAGAAGACTGACTCTTCTTACTGACTATGCTTTGAACCATTCCTGTGACACTAGTTATAGATTCCGATGCTTCACTTCAGGTTTACTGTATCCCTATGACCTTCTTATTGACGATGAATCACAGAACTTGCATCGGAACTAAATACAAAAGGCACAATGCCGACTTAAATACAAGACGACTTACTCTTCCTACTGTCTATGTTTTGAACCATTCCTGTGACACTAGTTATAGATTCCGATGCTTCACCTCTGGTTCACTGTATCCCTCTAATCTTCTTATTGACGATGAAACACAGAAATTGCATCGGAATTAAATACAAAAGGCACAATGCCGTCTTAAGTAAAAGCGGACTGACTCTTCTTAGTGTCTATGTTTTGAAACATTCCTGAGACGCTAGTTAACGATTCCGATGCTGCACTTCAGGTTTACTGTATCCCTTGGACCTTCTTATTGACGTTGAAACACAGAAATTGCATCAGAATTAAATACAAAAGGCACAATGCCGACATAAGTACAAGAAGACTGACTCTTCTTACTGACTACATTTTGAACCATTCCTGTGACACTAGTTGTAGATTCCGATGCTTCACTTCAGGTTTACTTTATCCCTCTGACTTTCTTATTGACGATGAAACACAGAAATTGCATGGGAAATAAATACAAAATTCACAATACCGACTTAAGTACATGTAGACTGAATCTTCCTACTGTCTATGTTTTCAACCATTCCTGTGACACTAGTTATAGATTCCGATGCTTCATTTCAGGTTTACTGTATCCCTTGGACCTTCTTAATGACGATGAAGCACAGAAAGTGCCTCGGAATTAAATACAAAAGGCACAATGCCGACTTAAGTACAAGAAGGCAGACTCCTCTTACTGTCTATGCTTTGAACCATTCCTGTGACACTAGTTATAGATTCCGATGCTACACACAAGGTTTACTGTGTCCCTTGGACCTTCTTATTGACGATGAAACACAGAAATTACATCGGAATTAGATACAAAAGGCACAATGCCGAATTAAGTACAAGAAGATTGACTTTTCTTACTGACTATTTCTTGATCCATTCCTGTGACACTAGTTATAGAATCCGATGCTTCACTTCAGGTTTACTGTATCCCTTGGACCCTCTTATTGACGATGAAACACAGAAATTGCATCGGAATTAAACACAAAAGGCACAATGCCGACTTAAGTACAAGAAGACTGACTCTTCTTACTGACTATGATTTGAACCATTCCTGTGACACTAGTTGTAGATTCCGATGCTTCACATCAGGTTTACTGTATCCCACTGACGTTCTTATAAACGATGAAACACAGATATTGCATCGGAATTAAATACAAAAGGCACAATGCCGACTTAAGTACAAGAAGACAGACTCTTCTTACTGACTATGTTTTGTACCATTCCTGTGACACTAGTTATAGATTCCGATGCTTCACCTCTGGGTTACTGTATCCCTTGGATCTTCGTATTGACGATGAAACACAGAAATTGCATCGGAAGTAATTGCAAATGGCAGAATGCCGACTTAAGTACAAGAAGACTGACTCTTCTTACTGACTATGCTTTGAACCATTCCTGTGACACTTATTATAGATTCCGATGCTTCACTTCAGGTTTACTGTATCCCTAGGACCTTCCTATTGACGATGAGACACAGAAATCGCATCGGAATTAAATAGAAAAAGCACAATGCCGACTTAAGTACAAAAAGACTGACTCTTCCTACTCTCTATGTTTTGTACCATTCCCGTGACTCTAGTTATTTATTCCGATGCTTCACTTGAGGTTTACTGTATCCCTCGGACCTTCTTATGGACGATGAAACACAGAAATTGCATCGGAATAAAATACAAATGGCACAATGCCGACTTAAGTACAAGAAGACTGACTCTTCTTACTGACTAAATTTTGAACCATTCCTGTAACACTAGTTATAGATTCTGATGCTTCACTTCAGGTTTACTGTATCCCGTGGACCTTCTTATTTGCGATGAAACACAGATATTGCATCGGAATTAAATAAAAAATGCACAATGCCGACTTAAGAACAAGAAGACTGACTCTTCTTACAGACTATGCTTTGAACCATTCCTGTGACACTAGTTACAGATTCCGATGCTTCACTCCAGGTTTACTGTATCCCTTGGACCTTCTTATTGACGATGAAACACAGAAATTGCATCGGAATTCAATACAAAAGGCACAATGCCGACTTAAGTGCAAGAAGACTGGCTCTTCTTACTGACAATGCTTCGAACCATTCCTGTGACTCTAGTTATAGATTCCGATGCTTCACTTCAGTTTCACTGTATCCCTTGGACCTTCTTATTCACGATGAAACACAGAAATAGCATCGGAAATAAATAGAAAAGGCACAATGCCGACTTAAGTACAAGAAGACTGGCTCATCTTACTGACTATGCTGTGAACCATTTCTGTGACACCAGCTATAGATTCCGATGCTTCACGTCCGTTTCACTGTATCCTTGGACCTTCTTATTGACGATGAAACACAGAAATTGCATCGGAATTAAGTAGAAAAGGCACAATGCCGACTTAAGTACAAGAAGAGTGACTCTTCCTACTGTCTATGTTTTGAACCATTCCTGTGACACTAGTTATAGATTCCGATGCTTCACTTCAGGTTTACTGTATCCTTCTGCCCTTCTTATTGACGATGAAACACACAAATTGCATCGGAATTAAATACAAAAGGCACAATGCCGACTTAAGTACAACAAGACTAACCCTGCTTACTGTCTATGTTTTGAACCATTTCTGTGATACTAGTTATAGATTTCGATGCTTCCCTTCAGGTTTACTGTATCCCTTGGACCTTCTTATTGACGATGAAACACAGAAATTGCATCGGAATTAAATACAAAAGGCACAATGCCGACTTAAGTACAAGAAGACTGACTCTTCTTACTGACTATGATTTGAACCATTCCTGTGACACTAGTTATTGATTCTGATGCTTCATTTCAGGTTTACTGTATCCCTAGGACCTTCTTATTGGCGATGAAACACAGAAATTGCATCGGAATTAAACACTAAAGGCACAATGCCGACTTAAGTACAAGAAGACCGACTCATCTTACTGTCTTTGTTTTGAACCATTTCTGTGACACTAGTTATAGATTCCGATGCTTCACTTCAGTTTCACTGTATCCCTTGGACCTTCTTATTGACGATGAAACACAGATATTTCATCGGAATTAAATAGAAAAGGCACAATGCCGACTAAGTACAAGAAGACTGGCGCTTCTTACTGACTATGCTTTGAACCATTCCTGTGACACTAGTTATAGATTCCGATGCTTTACTTCAGTTTCACTGTATCCCTTGGACCTTCTTATTGACGATGAAACCGAGAAATTGCATCGGAATTAAATAGAAAAAGCCCAATGCCGACTTAAGTACAAGAAGACTGACTCTTCCTACTGTGTATGATTTGAACCATTCCTGTGATACTAGTTATAGATTTTGATGCTTCACTTCAGGTTTACTGTATGCCTTGGACCTTCTTATTGACGATGAAACACAGAAATTGCATCGGAATTAAATGCAAAAGGCCCAATGCCGACTTAATTACAAGAAGACTGACTCTTCCAATTGTCTACGTTTTGAACCATTCCTGTGACACTAGTTGTAGATTCCGATGCTTCACTTCAGGTTTACTGTATCCCTCTGACCTTCTTATTGACGATGAAACACAGATATTGCATCGGAATTAAATAAAAAATGCACAATGCCGACTTAAGAACAAGAAGACTGACTCTTCTTACAGACTATGCTTTGAACCATTCCTGTGACACTAGTTACAGATTCCGATGCTCCACTCCAGGTTTACTGTATCCCTTGGACCTTCTTATTGACGATGAAACACAGAAATTGCATCGGAATTCAATACAAAAGGCACAATGCCGACTTAAGTGCAAGAAGACTGGCTCTTCTTACTGACTATGCTTCGAGAAATTCCTGTGACACTAGTTATAGATTCCGATGCTTCACTACAGTTTCACTGT
Source organism: Schistocerca serialis cubense (assembly GCF_023864345.2). NCBI lineage: Eukaryota > Metazoa > Arthropoda > Insecta > Orthoptera > Acrididae > Schistocerca > Schistocerca serialis. The sequence goes on along the minus strand of NC_064646.1, from coordinate 543,837,160 downwards.
ATCCCTTGGACCTTCTTATTCACGATGAAACACAGAAATAGCATCGGAAATAAATAGAAAAAGCACAATGCCGACTTAAGTACAAGAAGACTGGCTCATCTTACTGACTATGCTTTGAACCATTCCTGTGACACCAGTTATAGATTCCGATGCTTCACTTCCGTTTCACTGTATCCTTGGACCTTCTTATTGACGATGAAACACAGAAATTGCATCGGAATTAAGTAGAAAAGGCACAATGCCGACTTAAGTACAAGAAGACTGACTCTTCCTACTGTCTATGTTTTGAACCATTCCTGTGACACTAGTTATGGATTCGGATGCTTCACTTCAGGTATACTGTATCCCTCTGCCCTTCTTATTGACGATGAAACACACAAATTGCATCGGAATTAAATACAAAAGGCACAATGCCGACTTAAGTACAACAAGACGAACCATGCTTACTGTCTATGTTTTGAACCATTTCTGTGATACTAGTTATAGATTTCGATGCTTCACTTCAGGTTTACTGTATCCCTTGGACCTTCTTATTGACGATGAAACACAGAAATTGCATCGGAATTAAATACAAAAGGCACAATGCCGACTTAAGTACAAGAAGACTGACTCTTCTTACTGACTATGATTTGAACCATTCCTGTGACACTAGTTATTGATTCTGATGCTTCATTTCAGGTTTACTGTATCCCTAGAACCTTCTTATTGGCGATGAAACACAGAAATTGCATCGGAATTAAACACTAAAGGCACAATGCCGACTTAAGTACAAGAAGACCGACTCATCTTACTGTCTTTCTTTTGAACCATTCCTGTGACACTAGATGTAGATTCCGATGCTTCACTCCAGGTTTACTGTATCCCTTGGACCTCCTTATTGACGATGAAACAAAGAAATTGCATCGGAATCAAATACAAAAGCACAATGCCGACCTAAGTACAAGAAGACTGAAACTTCCAACTCTCTATGCTTTGAACCATTCCTGTGACACTAGTTATAGATTCCGATGCTCACTTCAGGTTTACTGTATCCCTAGGACCTTCCTATTGACGATGAGACACAGAAATCGCATCGGAATTAAATAGAAAAAACACAATGCCGACTTAAGTACAAATAGACTGACTCTTCCTACTCTCTATGTTTTGAACCATTCCTGTGACTCTAGTTTTTTATTCCGATGCTTCACTTGAGGTTTACTGTATCCCTCGGACCTTCTTATGGACGAAGAAACACAGAAATTGCATCGGAATAAAATACAAATGGCACAATGCCGACCTAAGTACAAGAAGACTGAATCTTCCAACTCTCTATGCTTTGAACCATTCCTGTGACACTAGTTATAGAATCGGATGCTTCACTTCAGGTTTACTGTATCCCTTGGACCTTCTTATTAACGATGAAACACACAAATTGCATCGGAATTAAATTCGAAAGGCACAATGCCGACTTAAGTACAAGAAGACTGACTCTTCCTACTGACAACGTTTTGAACCATTCCTGTGACACTAGTTGTAGATTCCGATGCTTCACTTCAGGTTTACTGTATCCCTCTGACCTTCTTATTGACCATGAATCACAGAAATTGCATCGGAATTAAATAGAAAAGCACAATGCCGACTTAAGTACAAGAAGACTGACTCTTCTTACTGACTATGTTTTGAACCATTTCTGTAACACTAGTTATAGATTCTGGTGCTTCACTTCAGGTTTACTGTATCCCGTGGACCTTCTTATTTGCGATGAAACACAGAAATGGCATCGGAATGAAATACAAAAGGCACAATGCCGACTTAAGAACAGGAAGACTGACTTATCTTACTGTCTATGTTTGAACCATTCCTGTGACACTAGTTATAGATTACGATGCTTCACTCCAGGTTTACAGTATCCCTTGGACCTTCATATTGACGATGAAACACAGAAATTGCATCGGAATTAAATACAAAGGGCACAATGCCGACTTAAGTACAAGAAGACTGACTCTTCTTCTGTCTATGCATTGCACCATTCCTGTGTCACTACTTATAGATTTCGTTGCTTCACTTCAGGTTTACTGTATCCCTCTGACCTTCTTGTTGTCGATAAAACACAGAAATTACATCGGAATTAAATACAAAAGGCACAATGCGGACTTAAGTACAAGAAGACTGACTCTTCTTACTGTCCATGCTTTGAACCATTCCTGTGTCACTAGTTATAGATTCCGATGCTTCACTTCAGATTTACTGTATCCCTCTGTCGTTCTTATTGACGATGAAACACAGAAATTGCGTCGGAATTAAATACAAAAGGCACAATGCCGAATTAAGTACAAGAACACTGACTCTTCCTACTGGCTATGTTTTGAACCATTCCTGTGACACTAGATATAGATCCCGATGCTTCACTCTAGGTTTGCTGTATCCCTTGGACCTTCTTATTGACGATGAAACACAGAAATTGCATCGGAATTCAATACAAAAGGCACATAGCAGACATAAGTACATGTAGACTGACTTTTCCTAATGTCTATGACTTGAACCATTCCTGTGACACTAGTTATAGATTCCGATGGTTCATGTCAGGTTTACTGGATCCCTTGGACCTTCTTATTGACGATGAAACACAGAAATTGCATCGGAATTAAATACAAAAGGCACAATGCCGACTTAAGTACAAGAAGACTGACTCTTCTTACTGACTATGATTTGAACCATTCCTGTGACACTAGTTATTGATTCTGATGCTTCATTTCAGGTTTACTGTATCCCTTGGACCTTCTTATTGGCGATGAAACACAGAAATTGCATCGGAATTAAACACTAAAGGCACAATGCCGACTTAAGTACAAGAAGACCGACTCATCTTACTGTCTTTGTTTTGAACCATTCCTGTGACACTAGATGTAGATTCCGATGCTTCACTCCAGGTTTACTGTATCCCTTGGACCTTCTTATTGACGATGAATCAAGGAAATTGCATCGGAATTAAATACAAAAGGCACATAGCAGACATAAGTACATGTAGACTGACTTTTCCTAATGTCTATGACTTGAACCATTCCTGTGACACTAGTTATAGATTCCGATGGTTCATGTCAGGTTTACTGGATCCCTTGGACCTTCTTATTGACGATGAAACACAGAAATTGCATCGGAATTAAATGCAAAACGCACAATGCCGACTTAAGTACAAGAAGACTGACTCTTCCAACTGTCTACGTTTTGAACCATTCCTGTGACACTAGTTGTAGATTCCGATGCTTCACTTCAGGTTTACTGTATCCCTCTGACCTTCTTATTGACGATGAAACACAGAAATTGCATCGGAATTAAATAGAAAAGCACAATGCCGACTTAAGTACAAGAAGACTGACACTTCTTACTGACTATGTTTTGAACCATTTCTGTAACACTAGTTATAGATTCTGATGCTTCACTTCAGGTTTACTGTATCCCGTGGACCTTCTTATTTGCGATGAAACACAGAAATGGTATCGGAATGAAATACAAAAGGCACAATGCCGACTTAAGAACAAGAAGACTTACTTATCTTACTGTCTATGTTTGAACCATTCCTGTGACACTAGTTATAGATTACGATGCTTCACTCCAGGTTTACAGTATCCCTTGGACCTTCATATTGACGATGAAACACAGAAATTGCATTGGAATTAAATACAAAAGGCACAATGCCGACTTAAGTACAAGAAGACTGACTCTTCTTCTGTCTATGCATTGCACCATTCCTGTGTCACTACTTATAGATTTCGTTGCTTCACTTCAGGTTTACTGTATCCCTCCGACCTTCTTATTGTCGATAAAACACAGAAATTACATCGGAATTAAATACAAAAGGCACAATGCGGACTTAAGTACAAGAAGACTGACTCTTCTTACTGTCCATGCTTTGAACCATTCCTGTGTCACTAGTTATAGATTCCGATGCTTCACTTCAGATTTACTGTATCCCTCTGTCGTTCTTATTGACGATGAAACACAGAAATTGCGTCGGAATTAAATACAAAAGGCACAATGCCGAATTAAGTACAAGAACACTGACTCTTCCTACTGTCTATGTTTTGAACCATTCCTGTGACACTAGATATAGATCCCGATGCTTCACTCTAGGTTTGCTGTATCCCTTGGACCTTCTTATTGACGATGAAACACAGAAATTGCATCGGAATTCAATACAAAAGGCACAATGCCGACTTACGTACAAGAAGACTGACTGTTCTTACTGACTATGTTTTGAACCATTCCTGTAACACTAGTTATAGATTCGGATGCTTCACTTCAGGTATACTGTATCATTCTGCCCTTCTTATTGACGATGAAACACACAAATTGCATCGGAATTAAATACAAAAGGCACAATGCCGACTTAAGTACAACAAGACTAACCATGCTTACTGTCTATGTTTTGAACCATTTCTGTGATACTAGTTATAGATTTCGATGCTTCACTTCAGGTTTACTGTATCCCTTGGACCTTCTTATTGACGATGAAACACAGAAATTGCATCGGAATTAAATACAAAAGGCACAATGCCGACTTAAGTACAAGAAGACTGACTCTTCTTACTGACTATGATTTGAACCATTCCTGTGACACTAGTTATTGATTCTGATGCTTCATTTCAGGTTTACTGTATCCCTAGGACCTTCTTATTGGCGATGAAACACAGAAATTGCATCGGAATTAAACACTAAAGGCACAATGCCGACTTAAGTACAAGAAGACCGACTCATCTTACTGTCTTTGTTTTGAACCATTCCTGTGACACTAGTTATAGATTACGATGCTTCACTCCAGGTTTACAGTATCCCTTGGACCTTCTTATTGACGATGAAACAAAGAAATTGCATCGGAATCAAATACAAAAGCACAATGCCGACTTAAGTACAAGAAGACGGACTATTCTTACAGACTATGTTTTGAATCATTCCTGTGACACTAGTTATAGATTCCGATGCCCACTTCAGGTTTACTGTATCCCTGGGCCCTTCCTATTGACGATGAGACACAGAAATCGCATCGGAATTAAATAGAAAAAACACAATGCCGACTTAAGTACAAAAAGACTGACTCTTCCTACTCTCTATGTTTTGAACCATTCCTGTGACTCTAGTTTTTTATTCCGATGCTTCACTTGAGGTTTACTGTATCCCTCGGACCTTCTTATGGACGAAGAAACACAGAAATTGCATCGGAATAAAATACAAATGGCACAATGCCGACCTAAGTAGAAGAAGACTGAATCTTCCAACTCCCTATGCTTTGAACCATTCCTGTGACACTAGTTATAGAATCCGATGCTTCACTTCAGGTTTACTGTATCCCTTGGACCTTATTAATAACGATGAAACACACAAATTGCATCGGAATTAAATACAAAAGGCACAATGCCGACTTAAGTACACGAAGACTGACTCTTCCTACTGACTACGTTTTGAACCATTCCTGTGACACTAGTCATAAATTCCGATGCTTCACTTCAGGTTTACTGACCTTCTTATTGACGATGAATCAAGGAAATTGCATCGGAATTAAATACAAAAGGCACATAGCAGACATAAGTACATGTCGACTGACTTTTCCTAATGTCTATGACTTGAACCATTCCTGTGACACTAGTTATAGATTCCGATGGTTCATTTCAGGCTTACTGTATCCCTTGGACCTTCTTATTGACGATGAATCAAGGAAATTGCATCGGAATTAAATACAAAAAGCACATAGCAGACATAAGTACATGTAGACTGACTTTTCCTAATGTCTATGATTTGAACCATTCCCTTGACACTAGTTATAGTTTCCGATGGTACATGTCAGGTTTACTGGATCCCTTGGACCTTCTTATTGACGATGAAACACAGAAATTGCATCGGAATTAAATGCAAAACGCACAATGCCGACTTAAGTACAAGAAGACTGACTCTTCCAACTGTCTACGTTTTGAACCATTCCTGTGACACTAGTTGTAGATTCCGATGCTTCACTTCAGGTTTACTGTATCCCTCTGACCTTGTTATTGACGATGAAACACAGAAATTGCATCGGAATTAAATAGAAAAGGCACAATGCCGACTTAAGTACAAGAAGACTGACTCTTCTTACTGACTATGTTTTGAACCATTCCTGTAACACTAGTTATAGATTCTGGTGCTTCACTTCAGGTTTACTGTATCCCGTGGACCTTCTTATTTGCGATGAAACACTGAAATGGCATCGGAATGAAATACAAAAGGCACAATGCCGACTTAAGAACAAGAAGACTGACTTATCTTACTGTCTATGTTTTGAACCATTCCTGTGACACTAGTTATAGATTACGATGCTTCACTCCAGGTTTACAGTATCCCTTGGACCTTCATATTGACGATGAAACACAGAAATTGCATCGGAATTAAATAGAAAAGGCCCAATGCCGACTTAAGTACAACAAGACTGATTCTTCTTCTGTCTATGTATTGCACCATTCCTGTGTCACTACTTATAGATTTCGTTGCTTCACTTCAGGTTTACTGTATCCCTCCGACCTTCTTATTGTCGATAAAACACAGAAATTACATCGGAATTAAATACAAAAGGCACAATGCCGACTTAAGTACAAGAAGACTGACTCTTCTTACTGTCCATGCTTTGAACCATTCCTGTGTCACTAGTTGTAGATTCCGATGCTTCCCTTCAGATTTACTGTATCCCTCTGTCGTTCTTATTGACGATGAAACACAGAAATTGCGTCGGAATTAAATACAAAAGGCACAATGCCGAATTAAGTACAAGAAGACTGACTCTTCCTACTGTCTATGTTTTGAACCATTCCTGTGACACTAGATATAGATCCCGATGCTTCACTCTAGGTGTGCTGTATCCCTTGAACCTTCTTATTGACGATGAAACACAGAAATTGCATCGGAATTAAATAAAAAATGCACAATGCCGACTTAAGTACAAGAAGACTGACTCTTCTTACTGACTATGTTTTGAACCATTCCTGTGACACTAGTTATAGATTCTGATGCTTCACTTCAGTTTCACTGTATCCCTTGGACCTTCTTATTGACGATGAAACCCAGAAATTGCATCGGAATTAAATAGAAAAGGCCCAATGCCGACTTAAGTACAAGAAGACTGACTCTTCCTACTGTCTATGATTTGAACCATTCCTGTGATACTAGTTATAGATTTTGATGCTTGACTTCAGGTTTACTGTATGCCTTGGACCTTCTTATTGCCGACGAAACACAGAAATTGCATCGCAATTAAATACAAAAGGCACAATGCCGACTTAAGTACAAGAAGACTGACTCTTCTTACTGACTATGTTTTGAACCATTCCTGTGACACTAGTTATAGATTCTGATGCTTCACTTCAGGTTTACTGTATCCCTTGGACCTTCTTATTGGCGTGAAACACAGAAATTTCGTCGGAATTAAATACAAAAGCACAATGCCGACTTAAGTACAAGAAGACGGACTCTTCTAATTGACTATGTTTTGAACCATTCCTGTGACACTAGTTACAGATTCCGATGCTTCACTTCAGGTTTACTGCATCCCTTGGACATTCCTATTGACGATGGGACACAGAAATCGCATCGGAATTAAATAGAAAAAGCACAATGCCGACTTCAGTACAAAAGGACTGACTCTTCCTACTCTCTATGTTTTGAATCATTCCTGTGACACTAGTTTTTTATTCCGATGCTTCACTTGAGGCTTACTGTATCCCTCGGACCTTCTTATGGACGGTGAAACACAGAAATTGCATCCTAATAAAATACAAAAGGCAAAATCCCGACTTAAGTACAAGAAGACTGAATCTTCCAAATCTCTATGTTTTGTACCATTCCTGTGACACTAGTTATAGTTTCCGATGCTTCACTTTAGGTTTATTGTATCCCTCTGACCTTCTTATTGACGATGAAACACAGAAATTGCATCGGAATTAAATAGAGAAGGCACAATACCGACTTAAGTACAAGAAGACTGACTCATCCTACTGTCTATGTTTTGAACCATTCCTGTGACACTAGTTATAGATTCCGATGCTTAACTTCAGGATAACTGTAATCCTTGGACCTTCATATTGACGATGAAACACAGAAATTGCATCGGAATTAAATACAAAAGGCACAATGCCGACTTAAGTACAAGAAGACTGACTCTACTTACTGACTATGTTTTGAACCATTCCTGTGACACTATATATAGATTCCGATGCTTCACTCTAGGTTGACTGTATCCCTTGGACCTACTTATTGACGATGAAACACAGAAATTGCGTCGGAATTAAATACAAAAGGCACAATGCCGAATTAAATACAAGAAGACTGACTCTTTTTACTGTCTATGTTTTGAATCATTCCTGTGACACTAGATATGGATTCCGATGCTTGACTCTAGGTTTACTATATCCCTTGGACCTTCTTATTGACGATGAAACACAGAAATTGCATCGGAATTAAATAAAAAATGCACAATGCCGACATAAGAACAAGAGGACTGACTCTTCTTACTGTCTATGCTTTGAACCATTCCTGTGACACTAGTTACAGATTCCGATGCTTCTCTCCAGGTTTACTGTATCCCTTGGACCTTCTAATTGACGATGAAACACAGAAATTGCATCGGAATTCAATACAAAAGGCACAATGCCGACTTAAGTACAAGAAGACTGGCTCTTCTTACTGACTTTGCTTTGAACCATTCCTGTGACACTAGTTATAGATTCCGATGCTTCACTTCAGATTCACTGTATCCCTTGGATCTTCTTATTGACGATGAAACACAGAAATTGCATTGGAATTAAATAGAAAAGGCACAATGCCGACTTAAGTACAAGAAGACTGGCTCTTCGTACTGACTATGCTTTGAACCATTCCTGTGACACTAGTTATAGATTCCGATACTTCACTTCCGTTTCACTGTATCCTTGGACCTTCTTATTGACGATGATACACAGAAATTGCATCGGAATTAAATAGAAAAGTCACAATGCCGACTTAAGGACAAGAAGACTGACTCTTCCTACTGTCTATGTTTTGAAACATTCCTGTGACACTAGTTATAGATTCCGATGCTTCACTTCAGGTTTACTGTATCCCTCTGACCTTCTTATTGACGATGAAACACAGTAATTGCATCGGAATTAAATACAAAAGGCACAATGCCGACATAACTACCAGAAGACTGACTCTACTTACTGACTATGTTTTGAACCATTCCTGTGACACTAGTTATAGTTTCCGATGCTTCACTTCACATTTACTGTATCCCTCTGACCTACATATTGACGATGAAACACAGAAATTGCGTCGGAATTAAATACAAAAGCCACAATGCCGACTTAAGTACAAGAAGACTAGCTCTTCCTACCAACTATGCTTTGAACCATTCCTGTGACACTAGTTATAGATTCCGATGCTTCACTTCCGTTTCACTGTATCCTTGGACCTTCTTATTGACGATGAAACACAGAAATTGCATCGGAATTAAATAGAAAAGGCACAATACCGACTTAAGTCAAAGAAGACTGTCTCTTCCCACTGTCTATGTTTTGAACCATTCCTGTGACACTAGTTATAGATTCCGATGCTTCATTTCAGGTTTACTATATCCTTCTCCCCTTCTTATTGACGATGAAACACAGAAATTGCATCGGAATTAAATACAAAAGGCACAATGCCGACTTAAGTACAAGAAGACCGACTCATCTTACTGTCTTTGTTTTGAACCATTCCTGTGACACTAGTTATAGATTCCGATGCTTCACTCCAGGTTTACTGTATCCCTTGGACCTTCTTATTGACGATGATGCAAAGAAATTGCATCGGGATCAAATACAAAAGCACAATGCCGACTTAAGTACAAGAAGACGGACTCTTTTTACTGACTATGTTTTGAACCATTCCTGTGACACTAGTTATAGATTCCGAAACTTCACTTCAGGTTTACTGTATCCCGTGGACCTTCCTATTGACGATGAGACTCAGAAATCGCATCGGAATTAAATAGAAGAAGCACAATGCCGACTTAAGTACAAAAAGACTGATTCTTCCTACTCTCTATGTTTTGAACCATTCCTGTGACACTAGTTTTTTGTTCCGATGCTTCACTTGAGGTTTACTGTATCCCTCGGACCTTCTTATGGACGATGAAACACAGAAATTGCATCGGAATAAAATACAAAAGGCACAATGCCGACTTAAGTACAAGAAGACTGAATCTTCCAACCCTCTATGTTTTGAACCATTCCTGTGACACTAGTTATAGATTCCGATGCTTAACTTCAGGATAACTGTATGCCACTGACCTTCTTAGTGACGATGAAACACTAGTGTCACAGGAATGGTTCAAAACATAGACAGTAAGAAGAGTCAGTCTTCTTGCACTTAAGTCGGCATTGTGCCTTTTGTATATAATTCAGATGCAATTTCTGTGTTTCATCGTCAATGAGAAGGTCAGAGGGATACAGTACACCTGAAGTGAAGCATCGGAATCAATAACTAGTGTCACAGGAATGGTTCAAAACATAGGCAGTAAGAAGATCCAATCTTCTTGTCCTTAAGTCGGCATTGTGCCTTTTGTATTTAATTCCGATGCAATTTCTGTGTTTCATCGTCAATAATAAGGTCCAAGGGATGCAGTAAACCAGGAGTGAAGCATCGGAATCTATAACTAGTGTCACAGGAATGTTTCAAAGCATAGTCAGTAAGAAGAGTCAGTCTTCTTGTACTTAAGTCGGCATTCTGCCATTTGTAATTACTTCCGATGCAATTTCTGTGTTTCATCGTCAATAAGAAGGTCCAAGGGATACACTAAACCTGAAGTGAAGCATCGGAATCTATAACTAGTGTCACAGGAATGGTACAAAACATAGACAGTAAGAAGAGTCAGCCTTCTTGTACTTAAGTAGGCATTGTGCCTTTTGTATTTAATTCCGATGCAATTTCTGTGTTTCATTGTCAATAAGAATATCCAAGGGATACAGTAAACCTGAAGTGAAGCATCGGAATCCATAACTAGTGTCACAGGAATGGATCAAGATATAGTCAGTAAGAGGAGTCAGTCTTCTTGTACTTAGGTCGGCATTGTGTCTTTTGTATTTAATACCGATGGAATTTCAGTGTTTCATCGTCAATACGAAGGTCCAAGGGATACAGTAAACGTGAAGTGAAGTATCGGAAACTATAACTAGTGTCACAGGAATGGTTCAAAACATAGTCAGTAAGAAGAGTCAGTCTTCTTGTACTTCAGTCGGCATTGTGCCTTTTGTATTTTATTCCGATGCAATTTCTGTGTGTCATCGTCAATTCGAAGGTCCAAGGGATACAGTAAACCAGAAGTGAAGCATCGGAATGTATAATTAGTGTCACAGGAATGGTTCAAAACATAGTCAGTAAGAAGAGTCAGCCTTCTTGTACTTAAGTCGGCATTGTCCCTTTTGTATTTAATTCTGATGCAATATCTGTGTTTCATCGTTAATAAGAAGGTCAGAGGGATACAGTAAACCTGAAGTGAAGCATCGGAATCTATAACTAGTGTCACAGGAATGGTTCAAAACAATCAGTAAGTAGAGTCAGTCTTCTTGTAGTTAAGTCGGCATTGTGCCTTTTGTATTTAATTCCGATGAAATTTCTGTGTTTCATCGTCAATAAGAAGGTCAGAGGGATACACTAAACCTGAAGTGATGCATCAGAATCTATAACTAGTGTCACAGGAATGCTTCAAAACAGTCAGTAAGAAGAGTCAGTCTTCTTGTACTTATGCCGACATTGTGCCTTTTGTATTTAATTCCGATGCAATTTCTGTGTTTCATCGTCAATAAGAAGGTCCAAGGGACACAGTAAACCTGAAGTGAAGCCATTGGAATCTGTAACTAGCGTCACAGGAATGGTTCAAGACATAGGCACTAATAAGAGTCAGTCTTCTTGTACTTAAGTCGGCATTGTGCCTTTTCTACTTAATTCCGATGCAATTTCTGTGTTTCGTCGCCAACACGATGGTCCAAAGGATACGGTAAGATTGTAGTGAAGCATCGGAATCCATAACTAATCTCACAGGAATGGTTCAAAACATAGACAATAGGAAGAGTCAGTCTTCTTATGCTTAAGTCGGCATTGTGCCTATTCTATTTAATTCCCATGCAATTTCGGTGTTTCATCGTCAATAAGAAGGTCCAAGGGATACAGTAAACCTTAAGTGAAGCATCGGAATCTATAACTAGTGTCACAGGAATGGATCAAGATATAGTCTGTATGAAGAGTCAGTCTTCTTGTACTTAAGTTGGCATTGTGCCTTTTCTATTTAATTCCGATGTAATTTCTGTGTTTAATCGTCAAAAAGAAAGTCAGAGGGATATAGTAAACCTGAAGTGTAGCATCGGAATCTATAACTAGTGTCACAGGAATCGTTGAAAACATATCCAGTAAGAAGAGTCAGTCTTGTTGTACTTAAGTCGGCATTGTGATTTTTGTATTTATTTTCGATGCAATTTCTGTGTTTCATCGTCAATAAAAAGGTCCAAGGGATACAGTAAACCTGAAGTGAAGCATCGGAATCTTTAACTAGCGTCACAGGAATGTTTCAAAACATAGACAGTAAGAAGAGTCAGTCTGCTTGTACTTAAGACGGCATTGTGTCTTTTCTATTTAATTCCGATGCAATTCCTGTGTTTCATCGTCAATACGATGGTCCAAGGGATACAGTAAACCGAAAGTGAAGCATCGAAATCTATAACTAGTGTCACAGGAATGGTTCAAAACGTAGTCAGTAAGAAGAGTCAGTCTTCTTGTACTAAAGTCAGCATTGTGCCTTTTGTATTTAATTCCGATGCAATATCTGTCTTTCATCGTTAATAAGAACGTCAGAGGGATACAGTAAACCTGAAGTGAAGCATCGGGAACTACAACTAGTGTCACAGGAATTGTTCAAATCATAGTCAGTAAGAAGAGTCAGTCTTCTTGTACTTAAGTCGGCATTGTGCCTTTTGTATTTAATTCCGATGCAATTTCTCTGTTTCGTCGTCAATAAGAAGGTCCAAGGTATACAGTAAACCTGAAGTGAAACATCGGAACTATAACTAGTGTCACAGGAATGGATCAATATATAGTCAGTAAGAAGAGTCAGTGTTCTTGAACTTAAGTCGGCATTGTGCCTTTTTGTATTTAATTCCGATGCAATTTCGGTGTTTCATCGCCAATAAGAGGGTCAGAGGGATACACTAAACCTGAAGTAAAGCATCGGAATCCATAACTAGTGTCACAGGAATGGTTCAAAACATAGACATAAGAAGAGTCAGTCTTCTGATACTTAAGGCGGCATTGTGCCTTTTCTATTTAATTCCGATGCAATTTCTGTGTTTCGCCGCCAATACGAAGGACCAAAGGATACAGTAACCCTGAAGTGAAGCATCGGAATCCATAACTAATGTCACAGGAATGGTTCAAAACATAGATAGTAGGAATAGTCAGACTTCTTATACTTAAGTCGGCATTGTGCCTTTTGTATTTAGTTCCGATGCAATTTCTGTGTTTCATCGTCAATATGAAGGTCCTTGGGATACAGTAAACCTGAAGTGAAGCATCGGAATCTACAACTAGTGTCACAGGAATGGTTCAAAGCATAGTCAGTAAGAAGCATCAGTCTTCTTGTACTTAAGTAGGCATTGTGCCTTTTGTATTTAATTCCGAGGTAATTTCTGTGCTTCATCGTCTATAAGAAGGTCCAAGGGATACAGTAAACCTGAAGTGAAGCATCGGAATCCATAACTAGTGTCACAGGAATGGTTCAAAATATAGACATAAGAAGAGTCAGTCTTCTGATACTTAAGTCGGCATTGTGCCTTTTGTATTTATTTCCGATGCAATTTCTGTGTTTCATCGTCAACAAGAAGGTCAGGTGGATACAGTAAACCTGAAGTGAAGCATCGGAATCTATAACTAGTGTCACAGGAATGGTTCAAAACATATCCAGTAAGAAGAGACAGTCATCTTCTACTTAAGTTGGCATTGTACCTTTTGTATTTAATTCCGATGCACTATCTGTGACTCATCGTCATTACGAAGGTCCAAGGGATGCAGTAATCCTGAAATGAAGCATCGGAATCTGTAACTAGTGTCACAGGAATGGTTCAAAACATAGACAGTAGGAAGATTCAGTCTACATGTACTTAAGCCGGTATTGTACCTTTTGTATTTATTTCCGATGCAATTTCTGTGTTTCATGGTCAATAAGAAGTTTAGAGGGATACAGTGAACCTGAGGTGAAGCATCGGAATCTATAACTAGTGTCACAGGAATGGTTCAAAACATAGACAGTAAGAAGAGTCAGTCTTCTTGCACTTAAGTCGGCATTGTGCCTTTTGTATTTAATTCAGATGCAATTTCTGTGTTTCATCGTCAATGAGAAGGTCAGAGGGATACAGTAAACCTGACGTGAAGCATCGGAATCTATAACTAGTGTCACAGGAATGGTTCAAAACATAGGCAGTAAGAAGATCCAGTCTTCTTGTCCTTAAGTCCGCATTGTGCCTTTTGTATTTAATTCCGATGCAATTTCTGTGTTTCATCGTCAATAATAAGGTCCAAGGGATACAGTATACCAGGAGTGAAGCATCGGAATCTATAACTAGTGTCACAGGAATGGTTCAAAACATAGACAGTATGAAGAGTCAGCCTTCTTGTACTTAAGTCGGCATTGTGCCTTTTGTATCTAATACCGATGCAATTTCAGTGTTTCATCGTCAATACGAACGTCCAAGGGATCCAGGAAACCCGAAGTGAAGCATCGGAATCCATAACTAATGTCACAGGAATGGTTCAAAACATAGTCAGTAAGAAGAGTCAGTCTTCTTGTACTTATTTGGGCATTGTGCCTTTTGTATTTAATTCCCATGCAATTTCTGTGTTTCATCGTCAATACGTAGGTCCAAGGCATACAGTAAACCAGAAGGGAAGCATCGGAATCTATAACTAGTGTCACAGGAATGGTTCAAAACATAGTCAGTAAGAAGAGTCAGTCTTCTTGTACTTAAGTCGGCATTGTGCCTTTTGTATTTAATTCCGATGCAATATCTGTGTTTCATCGTTAATAAGAAGGTCAGAGGGATACAGTAAACCTGAAGTGAAGCATCGGAATCCATAACTAGTGTCACAGGAATGGTTCAAAACATAGACATAAGAAGAGTCAGTCTTCTGATACTTAAGTCGGCATTGTGCCTTTTCTATTTAATACCGATGCAATTTCTGTGTTTCGCCGCCAATACGAAGGACCAAAGGATACAGTAACCCTGAAGTGAAGCATCGGAATCCATAACTAATGTCACAGGAATGGTTCAAAACATAGATAGTAGGAATAGTCAGACTTCTTATACTTAAGTCGGCATTGTGCCTTTTGTATTTAGTTCCGATGCAATTTCTGTGTTTCATCGTCTATATGAAGGTCCTTGGGATACAGTAAACCTGAAGTGAAGCATCGGAATCTACAACTAGTGTCACAGGAATGGTTCAAAGCATAGTCAGTAAGAAGCGTCAGTCTTCTAGTACTTAAGTAGGCATTGTGCCTTTTGTATTTAATTCCGAGGTAATTTCTGTGTTTCATCGTCAATAAGAAGTTCCAAGGGATACAGTAAACCTGAAGTGAAGCATCGGAATCCATAACTAGTGTCACAGGAATGGTTCAAAACATAGACATAAGAAGAGTCAGTCTTCTGATACTTAAGTCGGCATTGTGCCTTTTGTATATATTTCCGATGTAATTTCAGTGTTTCATCGTCAATAAGAAGGTCAGATGGATACAGTAAACCTGAAGTGAAGCATCGGAATCTATAACTAGTGTCACAGGAATGGTTCAAAACATATCCAGTAAGAAGAGTCAGTCATCTTCTACTTAAGTTGTCATTGTACCTTTTGAATTTAATTCCGATGCACTATCTGTGATTCATCGTCATTACGAAGGTCCAAGGGATGCAGTAATCCTGAAATGAAGCATCGGAATCTGTAACTAGTGTCACAGGAATGGTTCGAAACATAGACAGTAGGAAAATTCAGTCTACATGTACTTAAGCCGGTATTGTACCTTTTGTATTTATTTCCGATGAAATTTCTGTGTTTCATCGTCAATAAGAAGGTCAGAGGGATACACTAAACCTGAAGTGAGGCATCGGAATCTATAACTAGTGTGACAGGAATGGTTCAAAACATATCCAGTGAGAAGAGTCAGTCTTCTTGTACTTAAGTCGGCATTGTGCCTTTTGTATTTATTTTCGATGCAATTTCTGTGTTTCATCGTCAACAAGAAGGTCCGAGGGATACAGTAAACCTGAAGTGAAGCATCGGAATCTTTAACTAGTGTCACAGGAATGGTTCAAAACATAGACATTAAGAAGAGTCAGTCTGCTTGTACTTAAGACGGCATTGTGCCTTTTCTATTTAATTCCGATGCAATTTCTGTGTTTCATCGTCAATAAGAAGGTCAGAGGGATACAGTGAACCTGAGGTGAAGCATCGGAATCTATAACTAGTGTCACAGGAATGGTTCAAATCATAGACAGTAGGAAGAGTCAGTCTTCTTGTACTTAAGTCGGCATTGTGAATTTTCTATTTAATTCCGATGCAATTTCTGTGTTTCGTCGCCAATAGGAAGGTCGAAAGGATACAGTAAACCTGAAGTGAAGCATCGGAAACAATAACTAATGTCACAGGATTCGTTCAAACATAGTCAGTAGGAAGAGTCAGTCTTCTTGTACTTGAGTCAGCATTGTGCCTTTTGTATTTAATTCCGATGCAATTTTTGTGTTTCGTCGTCAATACGAAGGTCCAAGGGATACAGTAAACCAGAAGTGAAGCATCGGAATCTATTACTAGTGTCACAGGAATGGATCAAAACATAGTCAGTAAGAAGAGTCAGTCTGCTTGTACTTAAGTCGGCATTGTGCCTTTTGTATTTAATTCCAATGCAATATCTTTGTTTCATCGTTAATAAGAAGGTCAGAGGGATACAATAAACCTGAAGTGAAGCATCGGAATCTACAACTAGTGTCACAGGAATGGTTCAAATCATAGTCAGTATGAAGAGTCAGTCTTCTTGTACTTAAGTCGGCATTGTGACTTTTGTATTTAATTCCGATGCAATTTCTGTGTTTCATCGTCAATAAGAAGGTCCAAGGGATACAGTAAACCCGAAGTGAAGCATCGGAATCTATAACTAGTGTCACAGGAATGGATCAATATAGAGTCAGTAAGAAGAGTCAGTCATCTTGTACTTAAGTCGACATTGTGCCTTTTGTATTTAACTAAGATGCAATTTCTGTGTTTCATCGTCAATTAGAAGGTCCAAGGGATACAGTAAACCTGAAGTGAAGCATCGGAATCCAAAACTAGTGTCACAGGAATGGTTCAAAACATAGTCAGTAAGAAGAGTAAGTCTTCTTAAGTACGCATATTGCCTTTTGTATTTAATTCCGATGCAATTTCTGTGTTTCATCGTCAATAAGAAGGTCAGAGGGATACAGTAAGCCTGAAGTGAAGCATCGGAATCTATAACTAGTGTCACAGGAATGGTTCAAAACATAGGCAGTAAGAAGATTCAGTCTTCTTGTCCTTAAGTCAGCATTGTGCCTTTTGTATTTAATTGCGATGTAATTTCTGTGTTCCATCGTCAATAAGAAGGTCCAAGGGATACAGTAAACCTGGAGTAAAGCATCGGACTCTATAATTAGTGTCACAGGAACGGTTCAAAACATAGACAGTAAGACGAGTCAGACTTCTTGTACTTAATTCGGCATTGTTTCTTTTGTATTTAATTCCGATGCAATTTCTGTGTTTCACCGTCAATAAGAAGGTCCATGGGATACAGTAATCCTGAAGTGAAGCATCGGAATCGATAACTAGTGTCACAGGAATGGTTCAAAACATAGTCAGTAAGAAGAGTCAGTCTTCTTGTACGTAAGTCGGCATTGTGCCTTTTGTATTCAATTCCGATGAAATTTCTGTGTTTCATCATCAATACGACGGTCCAAGGGATACAGTAAATCAGAATTGAAGCATCGGAATCTACAACTAGTGTCACAGGAATTGTTCAAATCATAGTCAGTAAGATGAGTCAGTCTTCTTGTACTTAAGTCGGCATTGTGCCTTGTCTATTTAATTCCGATGCAATTTCTGTGTTTCGTCGTCAATAGGAAGGTCAGAGGGATACAGTGGACCTGAGGTGAAGCTTCGGAATATATAACTAGTGTCACAGCAATGGTTCGAAACATAGACAGTAAGAACAGTCAGTCTTCTTGTACTTAAGTCGGCATTGTGCATTTTCTATTTAATTCCGATGCAATTTCTGTGTTTCGTCGACAATAAGAAAGTCCAAAGGATACAATAACCCTGAAGTGAAGCATCGGAATCTATAACTAATGTCACAGGAATGGTTCAAACATAGACAGCAGTAAATAGTCAGTCTTCGTATACTTAAGTCGGCATTGTGCCTTTTGTATTTAGTTCCGATGCAATTTCTGTGTTTCATCGTCAATAAGAAGGTCCAAGGGATACAGTAAACCTGAAGTGAAGCATCGGAATCCATAACTAGTGTCACAGGAATGGTTCAAACATAGACATAAGAAGAGTCAGTCTTCTGATACTTAAGTCGGCATTGTGCCTTTTGTATTTAATTCAGATGCAATTTCTGTGTTTCATCGGCAATGAGAAGGTCAGAGGGATACAGTAAACCTGAAGTGAAGCATCGGAATCTATAACTAGTGTCACAGGAATGGTTCTAAACATAGGCAGTAAGAAGATCCAGTCTTCTTGTCCTTAAGTCGGCATTGTGTCTTTTGTATTTAATTCCGATGCAATTTCTGTGTTTCATCGTCAATAATAAGGTCCAAGGGATACAGTATACCAGGAGTGAAGCATCGGAATCTATAACTAGTGTCACAGGAATGGTTCAAAACATAGACAGTATGAAGAGTCAGCCTTCTTGTACTTAAGTCGGCATTGTGCCTTTTGTATCTAATACCGATGCAATTTCAGTGTTTCATCGTCAGTACGAAGGTCCAAGGGATACAGTAAACCCGAAGTGAAGCATCGGAATCCATAACTAATGTCACAGGAATGGTTCAAAACATAGTCAGTAAGAAGAGTCAGTCTTCTTGTACTTAAGTCGGCATTGTGCCTTTTGTATTTAGTTCCGATGCAATTTCTGTGTTTCATCGTCATTATGAAGGTCCTTGGGATACAGTAAACCTGAAGTGAAGCATCGGAATCCATAACTAGTGTCACAGGAATGGTTCAAACATAGACATAAGAAGAGTCAGTCTTCTGATACTTAAGTCGGCATTGTGCGTTTTGTATTTATTTCCGATGCAATTTCTGTGTTTCATCGTCAATAAGAAGGTCAGATGGATACAGTAAACCTGAAGTGAAGCATCGGAATCTATAACTAGTGTCACAGGAATGGTTCAAAACATATCCAGTAAGAAGAGTCAGTCATCCTCTACTTAAGTTGGCATTGTACCTTTTGTATTTAATTCCGATGCACTATCTGCGATTCATCGTCATTACGAAGGTCCAAGGGATGCAGTAATCCTGAAATGAAGCATCGGAATCTGTAACTAGTGTCACAGGAATGGTTCAAAACATAGACAGTAGGAAGATTCAGTCTACATGTACTTAAGCCGAAATTGTAACTTTTGTATATTTTTCCGATGCAATTTCTGTGTTTCATCGTCAATAAGAGGGTCAGAGGGATACACTAAACCTGAAGTGAAGCATCGGAATCTATAACTAGTGTGACAGGAATGGTGCAAAACATATCCAGTGAGAAGAGTCAGTCTTGTTGTACTTAAGTCGGCATTGTGACTTTTGTATTTATTTTCGATGCAATTTCTGTGTTTCATCGTCAATAAGAAGGTTCAAAGGATACAGTAAACCTGAAGTGAAGCATCGGAATCTTTAGCTACTGTCACAGGAATGGTTCAAAGCATAGACATTAAGAAGAGTCAGTCTGCTTGTACTTAAGACGGCATTGTGCCTTTTCTATTTAATTCCGATGCAATTTCTGTGTTTCATCGTCTATAAGAAGGTCAGAGGGATACAGTGAACCTGAGGTGAAGCATCGGAATCTATAACTAGTGTCACAGGAATGGTTCAAATCATAGACAGTAGGAAGAGTCAGTCTTCTTGTACTTAAGTCGGCATTGTGCCTTTTATATTTAATTCCGATGCAATTTCTGTGTTTCGTCGCCAATAGGAAGGTCCAAAGGATACAGTAAACCTGAAGTGAAGCATCAGAATCTATAACTAATGTCACAGGATTCGTTCAAACATAGACAGTAGGAAGAGTCAGTCTTCTTGTACTTAAGTCGGCATTGTGCCTTTTGTATTTTGTTCCGATGCAATTTCTGTGTTTCGTCGCCAATAGGAAGGTGGAAAGGATACAGTAAACCTGAAGTGAAGCATGGGAAACAATAACTAATGTCAGAGGATTCGTTCAAACATAGTCAGTAGGAAGAGTCAGTCTTCTTGTACTTGAGTCAGCATTGTGCCTTTAGTATTTAATTCCGATGCAATTTTTGTGTTTCGTCGTCAATACGAAGGTCCAAGGGAAACAGTAAACCAGAAGTGAAGCATCGGAATCTATAACTAGTGTCACAGGAATGGATCAAAACATAGTCAGAAAGAAGAGTCATTCTGCTTGTACTTAAGTCGGCATTGTGCCTTTTGTATTTAATTCCGATGCAATATCTGTGTTTCATCGTTAATAAGAAGGTCAGAGGGATACAATAAACCTGAAGATAAGCATCGGAATCTACAACTAGTGTCACAGGAATGGTTCAAATCATAGTCAGTATGAAGAGTCAGTCTTCTTGTACTTAAGTCGGCATTGTGCCTTTTGTATTTAATTCCGATGCAATTTCTGTGTTTCATCGTCAATAAGAAGGTCCAAGGGATACAGTAAACCCGAAGTGAAGCATCGGAATCTATAACTAGTGTCACAGGAATGGATCAAGATAGAGTCAGTAAGAAGAGTCAGTCATCTTGTACTTAAGTCGACATTGTGCCTTTTGTATTTAATTCCGATGCAATTTCTGTGTTTCATCGTCAATTAGAAGGTCCAAGGGATACAGTAAACCTGAAGTGAAGCATTGGAATCCAAAACTAGTGTCACAGGAAAGGTTCAAAACATAGTCAGTAAGAAGAGTAAGTCTTCTTAAGTACGCATATTGCCTTTTGTATTTAATTCCGATGCAATTTGTGTGTTTCATCGTCAATAAGTAGGTCAGAGGGATACAGTAAACCTGGAGTGAAGCATCGGACTCTATAACTAGTGTCACAGGAACGGTTCCAAACATAGACAGTAAGAAGAGTCAGACTTCTTGTACTTAATTCGGCATTGTTTCTTTTGTATTTAATTCCGATGCAATTTCT
Organism: Schistocerca serialis cubense; assembly: GCF_023864345.2. NCBI lineage: Eukaryota > Metazoa > Arthropoda > Insecta > Orthoptera > Acrididae > Schistocerca > Schistocerca serialis. The sequence goes on along the minus strand of NC_064646.1, from coordinate 543,815,749 downwards.
GTGTTTCATCGTCAATAAGAAGGTCCATGGGATACAGTAATCCTGAAGTGAAGCATCGGAATCGATAACTAGTGTCACAGGAATGGTTCAAAACATAGTCAGTAAGAAGAATCAGTTTTCTTGTACGTAAGTCGGCATTGTGCCTTTTGTATTAAATTCCGATGAAATTTCTGTGTATCATCATCAATACGACGGTCCAAGGGAGAAAGTAAACCAGAAGTGAAGCATCGGAATCTACAACTAGTGTCACAGGAATTGTTCAAATCATAGTCAGTAAGATGAGTCAGTCTTCTTGTACTTAGGTCGGCATTGTGCCTTGTCTATTTAATTCCGATGCAATTTCTGTGTTTCATCGTCAATAGGAAGGTCAGAGGGATACAGTGGACCTGAGGTGAAGCATCGGAATATATAACTAGTGTCACAGCAATGGTTCGAAACATAGACAGTAAGAAAAGTCAGTCTTCTTGTACTTAAGTCGGCATTGTGCATTTTGTATTTAATTCCGTTGCAATTTCTGTGTTTCATCGTCAATAAGAAGGTCCAAGGGATACAGTAAACCTGAAGTGAAGCATCGGAATCCATAACTAGTGTCACAAGAATGGTTCAAACATAGACAGTAAGAAGAGACAGTCTTCTTGTACCTAAGTCGGCATTGTGCCTTTTCTATTTAATTCCGATGCAATTTCTGTGTTTCATCGTCAATAAGAAGGTCCAAGGGATACAGTAAACCATGTGTGAAGCATCGCAATCTATAACTAGTGTCACAGGAATGGTTCAAAACATAGACAGTAAGAAGAGTCAGTCTTCTTGCACTTAAGTCGGCATTGTGCAAGAAGACTGACTCTTCTTACTGTCTATGTTTTGAACCATTCCTGTGACACTAGTTATAGATTCCGATGCCTCACTCTAGGTTTAATGTATCCCTTGAACCTTCCTATTGACGATGAGAGACAGAAATTGCATAGGAATTAAATAAAAAAGGCACCATGCCGACTTAAGTACAAGAAGACTGACTCTGCTTACTGTCTATGTTTTCAACCATTCCTGTGATACTAGTTACAGATTCCGATGCCTCACTCCAGGTTAACTGTATCCCTTGGACCTTCTTATTGACGATGAAACACAGTAATTGCATCGGAATTAAATACAAAAGGCACAATGCCGACTTAGGTACAAGAAGACTGACTCTTCTTAGTGACTATGCTTTGAACCATTCCTGTGACACTAGTTACAGATTCCGATGCTTCACTTCAGGTTTACTGAATACCTTGGACATTCTTATTGACGACGAAACACAGAAATTGCATCGGAATTAAATAGAAAAGGCTCAATGTCGACTTAAGTACAAGAAGACTGACTCTTCTTACTGTCTATGATTTGAACCATTCCTGTGACACTAGTTATAGATTCCGATGCTTCACCCCAGGTTTACTGCAACCCTTGGACCTTCTTATTGACGATGAAACACAGAAATTGCATCGGAATGAAATAGTAAAGGCACAATGCTGACTTAAGTACAAGAAGACAGACTCTTCTTACAGACTATGTTTTGAACCATTCCTGTGACACTAGTTATAGATTCCGATGCTTCACTTCAGGTATACTGTATCCCTCTGACCTTATTGCCGATGAAACACAGAAATTGCATCGGAATTAAATAGAAAAGGCACTATGCCGACTTAAGTGCAAGAAGACTGACTCTTCTTAGTGATTATAGTTTGAACCATTGCTGTCACACTAGTTATAGATTCCGATGCTTTACTTCAGGTTTACTGTATACCGTGGACATTCTTATAGACGATGAAACACAGAATTTGCGTCGGAATTAATTAAAAAAGGCACAATGTCGACTTAAGAAGACTGACTCTTCTTAATGTCTATGTTTTGAACCATTCCTGAGACACTAGTTATAGATTCCGATGCTTCACTCCACATTTACTGTAACCCTTGGACCTTCTTATTGACGACGAAACACAGAAATTGCATCGGAATTAAATAGAAAATGCACAATGCCGACTTAAGTACAAGTAGACTGACTCTTCTTACTGACTATGTTTGAACCATTGCTGTCACACTAGTTATAGATTCCTATGCTTCACTCCAGGTTTACTGTAACCCTTGGACTTTCTTATTGACGATGAAACACAGAAATTGAGTCGGAATTAAATAGAAAAGGCACAATGCTGACTTAAGTACAAGAAGACTGACTCTTCCTACTGTCAATGTTTTGAACCATTCCTGTGACACTAGTTTTGGAATCCGATGCTTCACCTCAGGTTTACTGCATCCCTCTGACCTTCTTATTGACAATGAAACACAGAAATTGCATCGGAATTAAATACAAATGGCACAATCCCGACTTAAGTACAAGAAGACTGACTCTTCCTACTGTCCATGATTTGAACCATTCCTGTGACACTAGTTACAGATTCCGATGCTTCACTTCAGGTTTACTGTATACCTTGGACATTCTTATTGACGATGAAACAGAGAAATTGCATCGGAATTAAATAGAATAGGCTCAATGTCGACTTAAGTACAAGAAGACTGACTCTTCTTACTGTCTATGTTTTGAACCATTCCTGTGACACTAGTTATAGATTCCAATGCTTCACTCCAGGTTTACTGTAACCCTTGGACCTTCTTATTGACGATGAAACACAGAAATTGCATCGCAATTAAATAGAAAAGGCACAATGCTGACTTAAGTACAAGAAGACTGACTCTTCTTACTGACTATGTTTTGAACTATTCCTGTGACACTAGTAATAGATTCCGATGCTTCACTTCAGGTTTACTGTATCCCTCTGACCGTATTGCCGATGAAACACAGAAATTGCATCGGAATTAAATAGAAAAGGCACAATGCCGACTTAAGTACAAGAAGACTGACTCTTCTTAGTGATTATAGTTTGAACCATTGCTGTCACACTAGTTTTAGATTCCGATGCTTTACTTCAGGTTTACTGTATACCATGGACATTCTTATTGACGATGAAACACAGAAATTGCATCGGAATTAAATAGAAAAGGCACAATGTCGACCTGAGTACAAGAAGACTGACTCTTCTTACTGTCTATGTATTGAACCATTCCTGTGACACTAGTTATAGATTCCGATGCTTCACTCCACATTTACTGTAACCCTTGGACCTTCTTATTGACGATGAAACACAGAAATTACATCGGAATTAAATAGAAAAGGCACAATGCCGACTTAAGTACAAGAAGACTGACTCTTCTTACTGACTATGTTTGAACCATTCCAGTGACACTAGTTACAGTTTCCGATGCTTCACTTCAGGTTTACTGTATCCCTCTGACCTTCTTATAGACGATGAAACACCGAAATTGCATCGGAGTTAAATAGAAAACTCACAATGCCGACTCAAGTACAAGAAGACTGACTCTTCTTACTGTCTATGTTTTGAACCATTCCTGTGACACTAGTTATAGATTCCGATGCTTTACTTCAGGTTTACTGTATACCTTGGACATTCTTATTGACGATGAAACACAGAAATTGCATCGGAATTAAATAGAAAAGGCACAATGTCGACCTAAGTACTAGAAGACTGACTCTTCTTACTGTCTATGTTTTGAACCATTCCTGTGACACTAGTTATAGATTCCGATGCTTCACTCCACATTTACTGTAAGCCTTGGACCTTCTTATTGACGATGAAACACAGAAATTGCGTCGGAATTAAATAGAAAAGGCACAATGCCAACTTAAGTACAAGAAGACTGACTCTTCTTACTGACTATGTTTGAACCATTCCTGTGACACTAGTTACAGATTCCGATGCTTCACTTCAGGTTTACTGTATCCCTCTGACCTTCTTATTGACGATGGAACACCGAAATTGCATCGGAGTTAAATAGAAAACTCACAATGCCGACTCAAGTACAAGAAGACTGACTCTTCTTACTGTCTATGTATTGAACCATTCCTGTGACTCTAGTTATAGATTCCGATGCTTTACTTCAGGTTTACTGTATACCTCGGACATTCTTATCGACGATGAAACACAGAAATTGCATCGGAATTAAATAGAAAAGGCACAATGTCGACCTAAGTACAAGAAGACTGACTCTTCTTACTGTCCATGTTTTGTACCATTCCTGTGACACTAGTTATAGATTCCGATGCTTCACTCCACATTTACTGTAAGCCTTGGACCTTCTTATTGACGATGAAACACAGAAATTGCATCGGAATTAAATAGAAAAGGCACAATGCCGACTTAAGTACAAGAAGACTGACTCTTCTTACTGACTATGTTTGAACCATTCCTGTGACACTAGTTACAGATTCCGATGCTTCACTTCAGGTTTACTGTATCCCTCTGACCTTCTTATTGACGATGAAGCACCGAATTGCATCGGAATTAAATAGAAAACTCACAATGCCGACTCAAGTACAAGAAGACTTACTCTTCTTACTGTCTATGTTTTGAACCATGCCTGTGACAATAGTTATAGATTCCGATGCTTCACTGCAGGTTTACTGTATGCCTTGGACCTTCTTATTGACGATGAAACACAGAAATTGCATCGGAATTAAATAGAAAAGGCACAATGCCGACTTAAGTACAAGAAGACTGACTCTTCTTAGTGATTATAGTTTGAACCATTGCTGTGACACTAGTTATAGATTCCGATGCTTTACTTCAGGTTTACTGTATAGCTTGCACATTCTTATTGACGATGAAACACAGAAATTGCATCGGAATTAAATACAAAAGGCGCAATGCCGACTTAAGTACACGAATACTGACTCTTCTTACTGTCTATGTTTCGAACCATCCCCGTGACATTAGTTATAGATTCCGATGCTTCACTCCAGGTTGACTGTATCCCTTGGACCTTCTTATTGCCGATGATACACAGAAATTGCATCGGAATTAAATACAAATGGCACAATGCCGACTTTAGTACAAGAAGACCGACTCTTCTTACTGTCTATGTTTTGAACCATTCCTGTGACACTAGTTATAGATTCCGATGCCTCACTCTAGGTTTAATGTATCCCTTGAACCTTCTTAGTGACGATGAAACACAGAAATTGCATAGGAATTAATTAAAAAAGGCACAATGCCGACTTAAGTACAAGAAGACTGACTCTGCTTACTGTCTATGTTTTGAACCATTCCTGTGACACTAGTTACAGATTCCGATGCCTCATTCCAGGTTTACTGTATCCCTTCGACCTTCTTATTGACGATGAAACTCAGAAATTGCATCGGAATTAAATACAAAGGCACAATGCCGACTTAAGTACAAGAAGACTGACTCTTCTTACTGACTATGCTTTGAACCATTCCTGTGACACTAGTGATAGATTCCGATGCTTCACTTCAGGTTTACTGTATACCTTGGACATTCTTATTGACGATGAAACAGAGAAGTTGCATCGGAATTAAATAGAAAAGGCTCAATGTCGACTTAAGTACAAGAAGACTGACTCTTCTTACTGTGTATGTTTTGAACCATTCCTGTGACACTAGTTATAGATTCCGATGCTTCACTCCAGGTTTACTGTAACCCTTGGACCTTCTTATTGACGATGAATCACAGAAATTGCATCGCAATTAAATAGAAAAGGCACAATGCCAACTTAAGTACAAGAAGACTGACTCTTCTTACTGACTATGTTTTGAACCATTTCTGTGACACTAGTTATAGATTCCGATGCTTCACTTCAGGTTTACAGCATCCCTCTGACCGTATTGCCGATGAAACACAGAAATTGCATCGGAATTAAATAGAAAAGGCACAATGCCGACTTAAGTACAAGAAGACTGACTCTTCTTAGTGATTATAGTTTGAACCATTGCTGTCACACTAGTTATAGATTCCGATGCTTTACTTCAGGTTTACTGTATACCTTGGACATTCTTATTGACGATGAAACACAGAAATTGCATCGGAATTAAATAGAAATGGCACAATGTCGACTTAAGTACAAGGAGACTGACTCTTCTTACTGTCTATGTTTTGAACCATTCCTGTGACACTAGTTATACATTCCGATGCTTCACTCCACATTTACTGTAACGCTTGGACCTTCTTATTGACGATGAAACACAGAAATTGCATCGGAATTAAATAGAAAAGCACAATGCCGACTTAAGTACAGGAAGACTGACTCTTCTTACTGACTATGTTTGAACCATTCCTGTGACACTAGTTACAGATTCCGATGCTTCACTTCAGGTTTACTGTATCCCTCTGACCTTCTTATTGACGATGAAACACCGAAATTGCATCGGAGGTATATAGAAAACTCACAATGCCGACTCAAGTGCAAGAAGACTGACTCTTCTTACTGTCTATGTTTAGAAACAATTCCTGTGACACTAGTTATAGATTCCGATGCTTCACTCCAGGTTTGCTGTATACCTTGGACCTTCTTATTGACGATGAAACACAGAAATTGCATCGGAAATAAATAGAAAAGGCACAATGCCGACTTAAGTACAAGAAGACTGACTCTTCTTAGTGATTTTAGTTTGAACCATTGCTGTGACACTAGTTATAGATTCCGATGCTTTACTTCAGGTTTACTGTATACCTTGGACATTCTTATTGCCGATGAAACACAGAAATTGCATCGGAATTATATAGAAAAGGCACAATGCCGACTTAAGTACAAGAATACTGACTCTTCTTACTGTCTATGTTTCGAACCATCCCCGTGACACTAGCTATAGATTGCGATGCTTCACTCCAGGTTGACTGTATCCCTTGGACCTTCTAATTGACGATGATGCACAGATATTGCATCGGAAATAAATACAGAAGGCACAATGCCGTCTTTAGTACAAGAAGACTGACTCTTCTTACTGTCTATGTTTTGAACCATTCCTGTGACCCTAGTTATAGATTCCGATGCCTCACTCTAGGTTTAATGTATCCCTTGAACCTTCTTATTGACGATGAAACACAGAAATTGCATCGGAATTAAATACAAAAGGCACAATGCCGACTTAAGTGCAAGAAGACTGACTCTTCTTACTGACTATGCTTTGAACCATTCCTGTGACACTAGTTATAGATTCAGATGCTTCACTTCAGGTTTACTGTATACCCTGGACATTCTTATTGACGATGAAACAGAGAAATTGCATCGGAATTACATTGAAAAGGCTCAATGTCGACTTAAGTACAAGTAGACTGACTCTTCTTACTGTCTATGTTTTGAACCATTCCTGTGACACTAGTTATAGACTCCGATGCTTCACTCCAGGTTTACTGTAATCCTTGGACCTTCTTATTGACGATGAAACACAGAAATTGCATCGCAATTAAATAGAAAAGGCACAATGCTGACTTAAGTACAAGAAGACTGACTCCTCTTACTGACTATGTTTTGAACCATTCCTGTGACACTAGTAATAGATTCTGATGCTTCACTTCAGGTTTACTGTATACCTTGTACCTTCTTATTGACGATGAAACACAGAAATTGCATCGGAAGTTAATACAATTGGCACAATGGCGACTTAAGTACTAGAAGACTGACTCTTCTTACTGACTATGTTTTGGACCATTCCTCTGCCACTAGTTATAGATTCCGGTGCTTCACTTCAGGTTTAATGGATCCCTTGGCCCAACTTATTGACTATGAAAGCCAGAAATTGCATCGGAATTAAATACAAAAGGCACAATGCCGACTTAAGTACAAGAATACTGACTCTTCTTACTGTCTATGTTTTGAACCATCCCCGTGACACTAGTTATAGATTCCGATGCTTCACTCCAGGTTGACTGTATTCCTTGGACCTTCTTATTGACGATGATACACAGAAATTGCATCGGAATTAAATACAAAAGGCACAATGCCGACTTTAGTACAAGAAGACTGACTCTTCTTACTGTCTATGTTTTGAACCATTCCTGTGACACTAGTTATAGATTCCGAAGCCTCACTCTAGGTTTAATGTATCCCTTGAACCTTCTTATTGACGATGAGACACAGAAATTGCATAGGAATTAAATACAAAAGGCACAATGCCGACTTAAGTGCAAGAAGACTGACTCTTCTTACTGACTATGCTTTGAACCATTCCTGTGACACTAGTTATAGATTCAGATGCTTCACTTGAGGTTTACTGTATACCTTGGACATTCTTATTGACGATGAAACAGAGAAATTGCATCGGAATTACATAGAAAAGGCTCAATGTCGACTTAAGTACAAGAAGACTGACTCTTCTTACTGTCTATGTTTTGAACCATTCCTGTGACACTAGTTATAGACTCCGATGCTTCACTCCAGGTTTACTGTAATCCTTGGACCTTCTTGTTGACGATGAAACACAGAAATTGCATCGCAATTAAATAGAAAAGGCACAATGCTGACTTAAGTACAAGAAGACTGACTCTTCTTACTGACTATGTTTTGAACCATTCCTGTGACACTAGTTATGGATTCCGATGCTTCACTTCAGGTTTACTGTATACCTTGTACCTTCTTATTGACGATGAAACACAGAAATTGCATCGGAAGTTAATACAATTGGCACAATGGCGACTTAAGTACTAGAAGACTGACTCTTCTTACTGACTATGTTTTGGACCATTCCTGTGCCACTAGTTATAGATTCCGGTGCTTCACTTCAGGTTTAATGGATCCCTTGGACCAACTTATTGACTATGAAAGCCAGAAATTGCATCGGAATTAAATACAAAAGGCACAATGCCGACTTAAGTACAAGAATACTGACTCTTCTCACTGTCTATGATTTGAACCATCCCCGTGACACTAGTTATAGATTCCGATGCTTCACTCCAGGTTGACTGTATTCCTTGGACCTTCATATTGACGATGAAACACAGAAATTGCATCGGAATTAAATAGAAAAGGCACAATGTCGACTTAAGTACAGGAAGACTGACTCTTCTTACTGACTATGTTTGAACCATTCCTGTGACACTAGTTACAGATTCCGATGCTTCACTTCAGGTTTACTGTATCCCTCTCACCTTCTTATTGACGATGAAACACCGAAATTGCATCGGAGGTATATAGAAAACTCACAATGCCGACTCAAGTGCAAGAAGACTGACTCTTCTTACTGTCTATGTTTAGAAACAATTCCTGTGACACTAGTTATAGATTCCGATGCTTCACTCCAGGTTTGCTGTATACCTTGGACCTTCTTATTGACGATGAAACACAGAAATTGCATCGGAAATAAATAGAAAAGGCACAATGCCGACTTAAGTACAAGAAGACTGACTCTTCTTAGTGATTTTAGTTTGAACCATTGCTGTGACACTAGTTATAGATTCCGATGCTTTACTTCAGGTTTACTGTATACCTTGGACATTCTTATTGCCGATGAAACACAGAAATTGCATCGGAATTATATAGAAAAGGCACAATGCCGACTTAAGTACAAGAATACTGACTCTTCTTACTGTCTATGTTTCGAACCATCCCCGTGACACTAGCTATAGATTGCGATGCTTCACTCCAGGTTGACTGTATCCCTTGGACCTTCTAATTGACGATGATACACAGATATTGCATCGGAAATAAATACAGAAGGCACAATGCCGTCTTTAGTACAAGAAGACTGACTCTTCTTACTGTCTATGTTTTGAACCATTCCTGTGACCCTAGTTATAGATTCCGATGCTTCACTCTAGGTTTAATGTATCCCTTGAACCTTCTTATTGACGATGAAACACAGAAATTGCATCGGAATTAAATACAAAAGGCACAATGCCGACTTAAGTGCAAGAAGACTGACTCTTCTTACTGACTATGCTTTGAACCATTCCTGTGACACTAGTTATAGATTCAGATGCTTCACTTCAGGTTTACTGTATACCTTGGACATTCTTATTGACGATGAAACAGAGAAATTGCATCGGAATTACATAGAAAAGGCTCAATGTCGACTCAAGTACAAGAAGACTGACTCTTCTTACTGTCTATGTTTTGAACCATTCCTGTGACACTAGTTATAGACTCCGATGCTTCACTCCAGGTTTACTGTAATCCTTGGACCTTCTTATTGACGATGAAACACAGAAATTGCATCGCAATTAAATAGAAAAGGCACAATGCTGACTTAAGTACAAGAAGACTGACTCTTCTTACTGACTATGTTTTGAACCATTCCTGTGACACTAGTTATAGATTCTGATGCTTCACTTCAGGTTTACTGTATACCTTGTACCTTCTTATTGACGAAGAAACACAGAAATTGCATCGGAAGTTAATACAATTGGCACAATGGCGACTTAAGTACTAGAAGACTGACTCTTCTTACTGACTATGTTTTGGACCATTCCTCTGCCACTAGTTATAGATTCCGGTGCTTCACTTCAGGTTTAATGGATCCCTTGGCCCAACTTATTGACTATGAAAGCCAGAAATTGCATCGGAATTAAATACAAAAGGCACAATGCCGACTTAAGTACAAGAATACTGACTCTTCTTACTGTCTATGATTTGAACCATCCCCGTGACACTAGTTATAGATTCCGATGCTTCACTCCAGGTTGACTGTATTCCTTGGACCTTCATATTGACGATGATACACAGAAATTGCATCGGAATTAAATACAAAAGGCACAATGCCGACTTTAGTACCAGAAGACTGACTCTTCTTACTGTCTATGTTTTGTACCATTCCTGTGACACTAGTTATGGATTCCGATGCCTCACTCTAGGTTTAATGTATCCCTTGAACCTTCTTATTGACGATGAGACACAGAAATTGCATAGGAATTCAATAAAAAAGGCACCATGCCGACTTATGTACAAGAAGACTGACTCTGCTAACTGTCTATGTTTTCAACCATTCCTGTGACACTAGTTACAGATTCCGATGCCTCACTGCAGGTTAACTGTATCCCTTGGACCTTCTTATTGACGATGAAACACAGTAATTGCATCGGAATTAAATACAAAAGGCACAATGCCGACTTAGGTACAAGAAGACTGACTCTTCTTAGTGACTATGCTTAGAACCATTCCTGTGACACTAGTTATAGATTCCGATGCTTCACTTCAGGTTTACTGTATACCTTGGACATTCTTATTGGCGATGAAACACAGAAATTGCATCGGAATTAAATAGAAAAGGCTCAATGTCGACTTAAGTACAAGAAGACTGACTCTTCTTACTGTCTATGATTTGAACCATTCCTGTGACACTAGTTATAGATTCCGATGCTTCACCCCAGGTTTACCGTAACCCTTGGACCTTCTTATTGACGATGAAACACAGAAATTGCATCGGAATTAAATAGAAAAGGCACAATGCCGACTTAAGTGCAAGAAGACTGACTCTTCTTAGTGATTATAGTTTGAACCATTGCTGTCACACTAGTTATAGATTCCGATGCTTTACTTCAGGTTTACTGTATACCTTGGACATTCTTATTGACGATGAAACACAGAATTTGCTTCGGAATTAAATAAAAAAGGCACAATGTCGACTTAAGTACAAGAAGACTGACTCTTCTTACTGTCTATGTTTTGAACCGTTCCTGAGACACTAGTTATAGATTCCGATGCTTCACTCCACATTTACTGTAACCCTTGGACCTTCTTATTGACGATGAAACACAGAAATTGCATCGGAATTAAATAGAAAAGGCACAATGCCGACTTAAGTACAAGTAGACTGACACTTCTTACTGACTATGTTTGAACCATTGCTGTCACACTAGTTATAGATTCCGATGCTTCACTCCAGGTTTACTGTAACCCTTGGACCTTCTTATTGACGATGAAACACAGAAATTGCATCGGAATTAAATAGAAAAGGCACAATGCTGACTTAAGTACAAGAAGACTGACTCTTCCTACTGTCTATGTTTTGAACCATTCCTGTGACACTAGTTTTGGAATCCGATGCTTCACCTCAGGTTTACTGCATCCCTCTGACCTTCTTATTGACAATGAAACACAGGAATTGCATCGGAATTAATTACAAATGGCACAATCCCGACTTAAGTACAAGAAGACTGACTCTTCCTACTGTCCATGTTTTGAACCATTCCTGTGACATTAGTTATAGATTCCGATGCTTCACTTCAGGTTTACTGTATCCCTCTGACTTTATTGCCGATGAAACACAGAAATTGCATCGGAATTAAATAGAAAAGGCACAATGCCGACTTAAGTACAAGAAGACTGACGCTTCTTAGTGATTATAGTTTGAACCATTGCTGTTACACTAGTTATAGATTCCGATGCTTTACTTCAGGTTTACTTTGTACCTTGGTCATTCTTATTGACGATGAAACACAGAAATTGCATCGGAATTAAATAGAAAAGGCACAATGCTGACTTAAGTACAAGAAGACAGACTCTTCTTACTGACTATGATTTGAACCATTCCTGTGACACTAGTTATAGATTCCGATGCTTCACTTCAGGTTTACTGTATACCTTGTACCTTCTTATTGACGATGAAACACAGAAATTGCATCGGAATTTAATACAAACGGCACAATGCCGACTTTAGCACTAGAAGACTGACTCTTCCTACTGTCTATGTTTTGAACCATTCCTGTGACACTAGTTTTGGATTCCGATGCCTCACCTCAGGTTTACTGTATCCCTCTGACCTTCTTATTGACGATGAAACACAGAAATTGCATCGGAATTAAATACAAACGGCACATTACCGACTTAAGTACTAGAATACTGACTCTTCTTACGGTCTATGTTTTGAACCATCCCCGTGACACTAGTTATAGATTCTGATGCTTCACTCCAGGTTGACTGTATCCCTTGGACCTTTTTATTGACGATGAAACACAGAAATTGCATCGGAATTAAATACAAAAGGCACAATGCCGACTTTAGTACAAGAAGACTGACTCTTCTTACTGTCTATGTTTTCAACCATTCCTGTGACACTAGTTACAGATTCCGATGCCCCACTCCAGGTTAACTGTATCCCTTGGAGCTTCTTATTGACGATGAAACACAGTAATTGCATCGGAATTAAATACAAAAGGCACAATGCCGACTTAGGTACAAGAAGACTGACTCTTCTTAGTGACTATGCTTTGAACCATTCCTGTGACACTAGTTATAGATTCCGATGCTTCACTTCAGGTTTACTGTATACCTTGGACATTCATATTGACGATGAAACACAGAAATTGCATCGGAATTAAATAGGAAAGGCTCAATGTCGACTTAAGTACAAGAAGACTGACTCTTCTTACTGTCTATGATTTGAACTATTCCTGTGACACTAGTTATAGATTCCGATGCTTCACCCCAGGTTTACTGTAACCCTTGGACCTTCTTATTGACGATGAAACACAGAAATTGCATCGGAATTAAATAGAAAAGGCACAATGCTGACTTAAGTACAAGAAGACAGACTCTTCTTACTGACTATGTTTTGAATCATTCCTGTGACACTAGTTATAGATTCCGATGCTTCACTTCAGGTTTACTGTAAACCTTGTACCTTCTTATTGACGATGAAACACAGAAATTGCATCGGGATTAAATACAAAAGGCACAATGCCGACTTAAGTACAAGAAGACTGACTCTTCCTACTGTCTATGTTTTGAACCATTCGTGTGACACTAGATTTGGATTCCGATGCTTCACCTCAGGTTTACTGTATCCCTCTGACCTTCTTATTGACAATGAAACACAGAATTTGCATCGGAATTAAATACAAATGGCACAATGCCGACTTAAGTACAAGAAGACTGAATCTTCCTACTGTCTATGTTTTGACCCATTCCTGTGACACTAGTTATAGATTCCGATGCTTCACTTCAGGTTTACTGTATCCCTCTGACCTTATAGCCAATGATACACAGAAATTGCATCGGAATTAAATAGAAAAGGCACAATGCCGACTTAAGTGCAAGAAGACTGGCTCTTCTTAGTGATTATAGTTTGAACCATTGCTGTCACACTAGTTATAGATTCCGATGCTTTACTTCAGGTTTACTGTATACCTTGTACATTCTTATTGACGATGAAACACAGAAATCGCATCGGAATTAAATAAAAAATGCACAATGTCGACTTAAGTACAAGAAGACTGACTCTTCTTACTGTCTATGTTTAGAACCATTCCTGAGACACTAGTTATAGATTCCGATGCTTCACTCCACATTTACTGTAAGCCTTGGACCTTCTTATTGACGATGAAACACCGAAATTGCATCGGAATTAAATAGAAAACTCACAATGCCGACTCAAGTACAAGAAGACTGGCCCTTCTTACTGTCTATGTTTTGAACCAATGCTGTCACACTAGTTATAGATTCCGATGCTTCACTCCAGGTTTACTATAACCCTTGGACCTTCTTATTGACGATGAAACACAGAAATTGCATCGGAATTAAATAGAAAAGGCACAATGCTGACTTAAGTACAAGAAGACAGACTCTTCTTACAGACTATGTTTTGAACCATTCCTGTGACACTAGTTATAGATTTCGATGCTTCATTTTAGGTTTACTGTATACCTTGTACCTTCTTATTGACGATGAAACACAGAAATTGCATCGGAATTAAATACAAAAGGCACAATGCCGACTTAAGTACAAGAAGACTGACTCTTCCAACTGTCTATGTTTTGAACCATTCCTGTGACACTAGTTCTAGATTCCGATGCTTCACTTCAGGTTTACTGTATCCCTCTGACATTATTGCCGATGAAACACTGAAATTGCATCGGAATTATATAGAAAAGGCACAATGCCGACTTAAGTACAAGAAGACTTACGCTTCTTAGTGATTATAGTTTGAACCATTGCTGTCACACTAGTTATGGATTCCGATGCTTTACTTCATGTTTACTGTGTACCTTGGACATTCTTATTGACGATGAAACACAGAAATTGCATCGGAATTAAATAGAAAAGGTACAATGCTGACTTAAGTACAAGAAGACAGACTCTTCTTACTGACTATGTTTTGAACCATTCCTGTGACACTAGTTATAGATTCCGATGCTTCACTTCAGGTTTACTGTATCCCTTGGACCTTCTTATTGACGATGATACACAGAAATTGCATCGGATTAAATACAAATGGCACAATGCCGACTTTAGTACAAGAAGACTGACTCTTCTTACTGTCTATGTTTTGAACCATTCCTGTGACACTAGTATTAGATTCCGATGCCTCACTCTAGGTTTAATGTATCCCTCGAACCTTCTTATTGACGATGAAACACAGAAAATGCATAGGAATTAATTAAAAAAGCACAATGCCGACTTAAGTACAAGAAGACTGACTCTGCTTACTGTCTATGTTTTGAACCATTCCTGTGACACTAGTTACAGATTCCGATGCCTCACTCCAGGTTTACTGTATCCCTTGGACCTTCTTATTGACGATGAAACACAGAAATTGCATCGGAATTAAATACAAAAGGCACAATGCCGACTTAAGTACATGAAGACTGACTCTTCTTACTGACTATGCTTTGAACCATTCCTGTGACACTAGTTATAGATTCCGATGCTTCACTTCAGGTTTACTGTATACCTTGGACATTCATATTGACGATGAAACACAGAAATTGCATCGGAATTAAATAGGAAAGGCTCAATGTCGACTTAAGTACAAGAAGACTGACTCTTCTTACTGTCTATGATTTGAACCATTCCTGTGACACTAGTTATAGATTCCGATGCTTCACCCCAGGTTTACTGTAACCCTTGGGCTTTCTTATTGACGATGAAACACAGAAATTGCATCGGAATTAAATAGAAAAGGCACAATGCTGACTTAAGTACAAGAAGACAGACTCTTCTTACTGACTATGTTTTGAATCATTCCTGTGACACTAGTTATAGATTCCGATGCTTCACTTCAGGCTTACTGTAAACCTTGTACCTTCTTATTGACGATGAAACACAGAAATTGCATCGGGATTGAATACAAAAGGCACAATGCCGACTTAAGTACAAGAAGACTGACTCTTCCTACTGTCTATGTTTTGAACCATTCGTGTGACACTAGATTTGGATTCCGATGCTTCACCTCAGGTTTACTGTATCCCTCTGACCTTCTTATTGCCAATGATACACAGAAATTGCATCGGAATTAAATAGAAAAGGCACAAAGCCGACTTAAGTGCAAGAAGACTGGCTCTTCTTAGTGATTATAGTTTGAACCATTGCTGTCACACTAGTTATAGATTCCGATGCTTTACTTCAGGTTTACTGTATACCTTGGACATTCTTATTGACGATGAAACACAGAAATCGCATTGGAATTAAATAAAAAATGCACAATGTCGACTTAAGTACAAGAAGACTGACTCTTCTTACTGTCTATGTTTAGAACCATTCCTGAGACACTAGTTATAGTTTCCGATGCTTCACTCCACATTTACTGTAAGCCTTGGACCTTCTTATTGACGATGAAACACCGAAATTGCATCGGAATTAATTAGAAAACTCACAATGCCGACTCAAGTACAAGAAGACTGGCCCTTCTTACTGTCTATGTTTTGAACCAATGCTGTCACACTAGTTATAGATTCCGATGCTTCACTCCAGGTTTACTATAACCCTTGGACCATCTTATTGACGATGAAACACAGAAATTGCATCGGAATTAAATAGAAAAGGCACAATGCTGACTTAAGTACAAGAAGACAGACTCTTCTTACTGACTATGTTTTGAACCATTCCTGTGACACTAGTTATAGATTTCGATGCTTCACTTTAGGTTTACTGTATACCTTGTACCTTCTTATTGACGATGAAACACAGAAATTGCATCGGAATTAAATACAAAAGGCACAATGCCGACTTAAGTACAAGAAGACTGACTCTTCCAACTGTCTATGTTTTGAACCATTCCTGTGACACTAGTTCTAGATTCCGATGCTTCACTTCAGGTTTACTGTATCCCTCTGACATTATTGCCGATGAAACACTGAAATTGCATCGGAATTATATAGAAAAGGCACAATGCCGACTTAAGTACAAGAAGACTTACGCTTCTTAGTGATTATAGTTTGAACCATTGCTGTCACACTAGTTATGGATTCCGATGCTTTACTTCACGTTTACTGTGTACCTTGGACATTCTTATTGACGATGAAACACAGAAATTGCATCGGAATTAAATAGAAAAGGCACAATGCTGACTTAAGTACAAGAAGACAGACTCTTCTTACTGACTATGTTTTGAACCATTCCTGTGACACTAGTTATAGATTCCGATGCTTCACTTCAGGTTTACTGTATCCCTTGGACCTTCTTATTGACGATGATACACAGAAATTGCATCGGATTAAATACAAAAGGCACAATGCCGACTTAAGTACATGAAGACTGACTGTTCTTACTGACTATGCTTTGAACCATTCCTGTGACACTAGTTATAGATTCCGATGCTTCACTTCAGGTTTACTGTATACCTTGGACATTCTTATTGACGATGAAACAGAGAAATTGCATCGGAATTAAATAGAAAAGGCTCAATGTCGACTTAAGTACAAGAAGACTGACTCTTCTTACTGTCTATGTTTTGAACCATTCCTGTGACACTAGTTATAGATTCCGATGCTTCACTCCAGGTTTACTGTAACCCTTGGACCTTCTTATTGACGATGAAACACAGAAATTGCATCACAATTAAATAGAAATGCACAATGCTGACTTAAGTACAAGAAGACTGACTCTTCTTACTGACTATGTTTTCAACCATTCCTGTGACACTAGTTATAGATTCCCATGCTTCCCTTCAGGTTTACTGTATCCCTCTGACCATATTGCCGATGAAACACAGAAATTGCATCGGAATGAAATAGAAAACGCACAATGCCGACTAAAGTACAAGAAGACTGACTCTTCTTAGTGAATATAGTTTGAACCATTGCTGTCACACTAGTTATAGATTCCGATGCTTTACTTCAGGTTTACTGTATACCTTGGACATTCTTATTGACGATGAAACACAGAAATAGCATCGGAATTAAATAGAAAAGGCACAATGTCGCCTTAAGTACAAGGAGACTGACTCTTCTTACTGACTACGTTTGAACCATTCCTGTGACACTAGTTACAGATTCCGATGCTTCACTTCAGGTTTACTGTATCCCTCTGACCTTCTTATTGACGATGAAACACCGAAATTGCATCGGAGTTAAATAGAAGACTCACAATGCCGACTCAAGTACAAGAAGCCTGACTCTTCTTACTGTCTATGTTTTGAACCATTCCTGTGACACTAGTTATAGATTCCGATGCTTCACTCCAGGTTTACTGTATACCTTGGACATTCTTATTGACGATGAAACAGAGAAATTGCATCGGAATTACATAGAAAAGGCTCAATGTCGACTTAAGTACAAGAAGACTGACTCTTCTTACTGTCTATGTTTTGAACCATTCCTGTGACACTAGTTATAGATTCCGATGCTTCACTCCAGGTTTACTGTTATCCTTGGACCTTCTTATTGACGATGAAACAAAGAAATTGCTTCGCAATTAAATAGAAAAGGCACAATGCTGACTTAAGTACAAGAAGACTGACTCTTCTTACTGACTATGTTTTGAACCATTCCTGTGACACTAGTTATAGATTTCGATGCTTCATTTCAGGTTTACTGTATACCTTGTACCTTCTTATTGACGATGAAACACAGAAATTGCATCGGAATTAAATACAAAAGGCACAATGCCGACTTAAGTACAAGAAGACTGACTCTTCTAAGTGATTATAGTTTGAACCATTGCTGTCACACTAGTTATAGATTCCGATGCTTTACTTCAGGTTTACTGTATCCCTTGGACATTCTTATTGACGATGAAACATAGAAATTGCATCGGAATTAAATAGAAAAGGCACAATGTCGACTTAAGTACAAGAAGACTGACTCTTCTTACTGTCTATGTTTTGAACCATTCCTGTGACACTAGTTATTGATCCCGATGCTTCACTCCACATTTACTGTATCCATTGGACCTACTTATTTACGATGAAACACAGAAATTGCATCGCAATTAAATAGAAAAGGCACAATGCCGAGTTAAGTACAAGAAGACTGACTCTTCTTACTGACTATGTTTGAACCATTCCTGTGACACTAGTTACAGATTCCGATGCTTCACTTCAGGTTTACTTTATACCTTGGACCTTCTTATTGACGATGAAACAGAGAAATTGCATCGGAATTAAATAGAAAAGGCACAATGCCGATTTAAGTAAAAGAAGACTGTCTCTTCTTAGTGATTATAGTGTGAACCATTGCTGTGACACTAGTTATAGATTCCGATGCTTTTCTTCAGGTTTACTGTATACCTTGGACATTCTTATTGACGATGAAACACAGAAATTGCATCGGAATTAAATAGACAAGGCACAATGTCGACTTAAGTACAAGGAGACTGACTCTTCTTATTGTCTATGTTTTGAACCATTCCTGTGACACTAGTTATAGATTCCGATGCTTCACTCCACATTTACTGAAACCCTTGGACCTTCTTATTGACGTTGAAACACAGAAATTGCATCGGAATTAAATAGAAAAGGCACAATGCCGACTTAAGTACAAGAAGACTGACTCTTCTTACTGACTATGTTTGAACCATTCCTGTGACACTAGTTACAGATTCCGATGCTTCACTTCAGGTTTACTGCATCCATCTGACCTTCTTATTGACGATGAAACAGCGAAATTGCATCGGAGCTAAATAGAAAACTCACAATGCCGACTCAAGTACAAGAAGACTGTCTCTTCTTACTGTCTATGTTTTGAACCATTCCTGTGACACTAGTTATAGATTCCGATGCTTCACTCCAGGTTTACTGTATACCTTGGACATTCTTATTGACGATGAAACAGAGAAATTGCATCGGAATTACATAGAAAAGGCTCAATGTCGACTTAAGTACAAGAAGACTGACTCTTCTTACTGTCTATGTTTTGAACCATTCCTGTGACACTAGTTATAGATTCCGATGCTTCACTCCAGGTTTACTGTAATCCTTGGACCTTCTTATTGACGATGAAACAAAGAAATTGCATCGCAATTAAATAGAAAAGGCACAATGCTGACTTAAGTACAAGAAGACTGACTCTTCTTACTGACTATGTTTTGAACCATTCATGTGACACTAGTTATAGATTTCGATGCTTCATTTCAGGTTTACTGTATACCTTGTACCTTCTTATTGACGATGAAACACAGAAATTGCATCGGAATTAAATACAAAAGGCACAATGCCGACTTAAGTACAAGAAGACTGACTCTTCCTACTGTCTATGTTTTGAACCATTCCTGTGACACTAGTTATGGATTCCGATGCATCACCTCAGGTTTACTGTAACCCTCTGACCTTCTTATTGACAATGAAACACAGAAATTGCATCGGAATTAAATACAAATGGCACAATGCCGACTTAAGCACAAGAAGACTGACTCTTCTTACTGTCTATGTTTTGAACCATTCCTGTGACACTGGCTATAGATTCCGATGCTTCACTTCAGGTTTACTGTATCCCTCTGACCTTATTGCCGATGAAACACAGAAATTGCAACGGAATTAAATAGAAAAGGCACAATGCCGACTTAAGTACAAGAAGACTGTCTCTTCTTAGTGATTATAGTTTGAACCATTGCTGTCACACTAGTTATAGATTCCGATGCTTTACTTCAGGTTTACTGTATACCTTGGACATTCTTATTGACGATGAAACATAGAAATTGCATCGGAATTAAATAGAAAAGGCACAATGTCGACTTAAGTGCAAGAAGGCTGACTCTTCTTACTGTCTATGTTTTGAACCATTCCTGAGACACTAGTTATAGATTCCGATGCTTCACTCCACATTTACTGTATCCCTTGGACCTTCTTATTTACGATGAAACACAGAAATTGCAACGCAATTTAATAGAAACGGCACAATGCCGAGTTAAGTACAAGAAGACTGACTCTTCTAACTGACTATATTTGAACCAATTCTGTGACACTAGTTACAGATTCCGATGCTTCACTTCAGGTTTACTGTATCCCTCTGACCTTCTTATTGACGATGAAACACCGAAATTGCATCGGAGTTAAGTAGAAAACTCACAATGCCGACTCAAGTACAAGAAGACTGACTCTTCCTACTGTCTATGTTTTGAACCATTCCTGTGACACTAGTTATAGATTCCGATGCTTTACTCCAGGTTTACTGTATACCTTGGACCTTCTTATTGACGATGAAACACAGAAATTGCATCGGAATTAAATAGAAAAGGCATAATGCCTACTTAAGTAAAAGAAGACTGACTCTTCTTAGTGATTATAGTTTGAACCATTGCTGTGACACTAGTTATAGATTCCGATGCTTTACTTCAGGTTTACTGTATACCTTGGTCATTCTTATGGACGATGAAACACAGAAATTGCATCGGAATTAAATACAAAAGGCACAATGGCGACTTAAGTACATGAATACTGACTCTTCTTACCGCCTATGTTTCGAACCATCCCCGTGACACTAGTTATAGATTCCGATGCTTCACTCCAGGTTGACTGTATCCCTTGGACCTTCTAATTGACGATGATACACAGAAATTGCATCGGAATTAAATACAAAAGGCACAATGCCGACTTCAGTACAAGAAGACTGTCTCTTCTTACTGTCTATGTTTTGAACCATTCCTGTGACACTAGTTATAGATTGCGATGCCTCACTCTAGGTTTAATGTATCCCTTGAACCTTCTTATTGACGATGAAACACAGAAATTGCATAGGAATTAAATAAAAAAGGCAAAATGCCGACTTAAGTACAAGAAGACTGACTCTGCTTACTGTCTATGTTTTGAACCATTCCTGTGACACTAGTTACAGATTCCGATGCCTCACTCCAGGTTTACTGTATCCCTTGGACCTTCTAATTGACAATGTAACACAGAAATTGCATCGGAATTAAATAGAAAAGCCACAATGCTGACTTAAGTACAAGAAGACTGACTCTTCTTACTGACTATGTTTTGAACCATTCCTGTGACACTAGTTATAGATTCCGATGCTTCACTTCAAGTTTACTGTATACCTTGTACCTTCGTATTGACGATGAAACACAGATATTGCAACGGAATTAAATACAAAAGGCACAATGCCGCCTTAAGTACAAGAAGACTGACTCTTCCTACTGTCTATGTTTTGAACCATTCCTGTGACACTAGTTTTGGATTCCGATGCTTCACCTCAGGTTTACTGTATCCCTCTGACCTTCTTATTGACAATGAAACACAGATATTGCATCGGAATTAAATACAAATGGCACAATGCCGACCTAAGTACAAGAAGACTGACTCTTCCTTCTGTCTATGTTTTGAACCATTCCTGTGACACTAGTTATGGATTCCGATGCATCACCTCAGGTTTACTGTAACCCTCTGACTTTCTTATTGACAATGAAACACAGAAATTGCATCGGAATTAAATACAAATGGCACAATGCCGACTTAAGCACAAGAAGACTGACTCTTCCTACTGTCTATGTTTTGAACCATTCCTGTGACACTAGTTATAGATTCCGATGCTTCACTTCAGGTTTACTGTATCCCTCTGACCTTATTGCCGATGAAACACAGAAATTGCATCGGTATTAAATAGAAAAGGCAAAATGCCGACTTAAGTACAAGAAGACTGACTCTTCTTAGTGATTATAGTTTGAACCATTGCTGTCACGCTAGTTATAGATTCCGATGCTTTACTTCAGGTTTACTGTATATCTTGGACATTCTTATTGACGATGAAACATAGAAATTGCATCGGAATTAAATATAAAAGGCACAATGTCGACTTAAGTACAAGAAGACTGACTCTTCTTACTGTCTATGTTTTGAACCATTCCTGTGACACTAGTTATAGATTCCGATGCTTCACTCCACATTTACTGTATCCCTTGGACCTTCTTATTTACGATGAATCACAGAAATTGCATCGCAATTAAATAGAAAAGGCACAATGCCGAGTTAAGTACAAGAAGACTGACTCTTGTTACTGACTATGTTTGAACCAATTCTGTGACACTAGTTACAGATTCCGATGCTTCACTTCAGGTTTACTGTATCCCTCTGACCTTCTTATTGACGATGAATCACCGAAATTGCATCGGAGTTAAATAGAAAACTCACAATGCCGACTCAAGTACAAGAAGACTGACTCTTCTTACTGTCTATGTTTTGAATCATTCCTGTGACACTAGTTATAGATTCCGATGCTTCACTCCAGGTTTACTGTATACCTTGGACCTTCTTATTGACGATGAAACACAGAAATTGCATCGGAATTACATAGAAAAGGCACAATGCCGCCTTAAGTAAAAGAAGACTGACTCATCTTAGTGATTATAGTTTGAACCATTGCTGTGACACTAGTTTTGGATTCCGATGCTTCACCTCAGGTTTACTGTATCCCTCTGACCTTCTTATTGACAATGAAACACAGATATTGCATCAGAATTAAATACAAATGGCACAATGCCGACTTATGTACAAGAAGACTGACTCTTCTTACTGTCTATGTTTTGAACCATTCCTGTGACACTAGTTATAGATTCCGATGCTTCACTCCACATTTACTGTAACCCTTGGACCTTCTTATTGACGATGAAACACAGTAATTGCATCGGAATTAAATAGAAAAGGCACAATGCCGACTTAAGTACAAGATTTCTGGCTCTTCTTACTGACTATGTTTGAACCATTCCTGTAACACTAGTTACAGACTCCGATGCTTCACTTCAGGTTTACTGTATCCCACTGACCTTCTTATTGACGATGAAACACCGAAATTGCATCGGAATGAAATAGAAAACTCACAATGCCGACTCATGTACAAGAAGACTGACTCTTCTTACTGTCTATGTTTGAACCATTCCTGTGACACTAGTTATAGATTCCGATGCTTCACTCCCGGTTGACTGTAACCCTTGGACCTTCTTATTGACGATGAAACACAGAAATTGCATCGGAATTAAATAGAAAAGGCACAATCCCGACTTAAGTACAAGAAGACTGACTCTTCTTACTGACTATGTTTGAACCAATTCTGTGACACTAGTTACAGATTCCGATGCTTCACTTCAGGTTTACTGTATCCCTCTGACCTTCTTATTGACGATGAATCACCGAAATTGCATCGGAGTTAAATAGAAAACTCACAATGCCGACTCAAGTACAAGAAGACTGACTCTTCTTACTGTCTATGTTTTGAATCATTCCTGTGACACTAGTTATAGATTCCGATGCTTCACTCCAGGTTTACTGTATACCTTGGACCTTCTTATTGACGATGAAACACAGAAATTGCATCGGAATTACATAGAAAAGGCACAATGCCGCCTTAAGTAAAAGAAGACTGACTCTTCTTAGTGATTATAGTTTGAACCATTGCTGTGACACTAGTTTTGGATTCCGATGCTTCACCTCAGGTTTACTGTATCCCTCTGACCTTCTTATTGACAATGAAACACAGATATTGCATCAGAATTAAATACAAATGGCACAATGCCGACTTATGTACAAGAAGACTGACTCTTCTTACTGTCTATGTTTTGAACCATTCCTGTGACACTAGTTATAGATTCCGATGCTTCACTCCACATTTACTGTAACCCTTGGACCTTCTTATTGACGATGAAACACAGAAATTGCATCGGAATTAAATGGAAAAGGCACAATGACGACTTAAGTACAAGAAGACTGACTCTTCTTAGTGATTATAGTTTGAACCATTGCTGTGACACTAGTTATAGATTCCGATGCTTTACTTCAGGTTTACTGTATACCTTGGACGTTCTTATTGACGATGAAACACAGAAATTGCATCGGAATTAAATAGAAAAGGCACAATGCCGACTTAAGTCCAAGAAGACTGACTCTTCTTCCTGTCTATGTTTTGAACCATTCCTGTGACACTAGTTATAGATTCCGATGCTTCACTCCCGGTTGACTGTAACCCTTGGACCTTCTTATTGACGATGAAACACAGAAATTGCATCGGAATTAAATAGAAAAGGCACAATCCCGACTTAAGTACAAGAAGACTGACTCTTCTTACTGACTATGTTTGAACCATTCCTGTGACACTAGTTACAGATTCCGATGCTTCACTTCAGGTTTACTGTATCCCTCTGACCTGCTTATTGACGATGAAACACCGAAAATGCATCGGAATTAAATAGAAAACTCACAATGCCGACTCAAGTACAAGAAGACTGACTCTTCTTACTGTCTATGTTTTGAACCATTCCTGTGACACTAGTTATAGATTCCGATGCTTCAATCCAGGTTTACTGTATACGTTGGACCTGCTTATTGACGATGAAACACAGAAATTGCATCGGAATTAAATAGAAAAGGCACAATGCCGACTTAAGTACAAGAAGACTGACTCTTCTTAGTGATTATAGTTTGAACCACTGCTGTGACACTAGTTATAGATTCCGATGCTTTACTGCAGGTTTACTGTATACCTTGGACATTCTTATTGACGATGAAACACAGAAATTGTAACGGAATTAAATAGAAAAGGCACAATGTCGACTTAAGTACAAGAAGACTGACTCTTCTTACTGACTACGTTTTGAACCATTCCTGTGACACTAGTTATAGATTCCGATGCTGCACTTCAGGTTTACTGTATACCTTGGACCTTCTAATTGACGATGATACACACAAATTGCATCGGAATTAAATACAAAAGGCACAATGCCGACTTCAGTACAAGAAGACTGTCTCTTCTTACTGTCTATGTTTTGAACCATTCCTGTGACACTAGTTATAGATTGCGATGCCTCACTCTAGGTTTAGTGTATCCCTTGAACCTTCTTATTGACGATGAAACACAGATATTGCATCGGAATTAAATACAAAAGGCACAATGCCGCCTTAAGTACAAGAAGACTGACTCTTCCTACTGTCTATGTTTTGAACCATTCCTGTGACACTAGTTTTGGATTCCGATGCTTCACCTCAGGTTTACTGTATCCCTCAGACCTTCTTATTGACAATGAAACACTGATATTGCATCGGAATTAAATACAAATGGCACAATGCCGACCTAAGTACAAGAAGAGTGACTCTTCCTACTGTCTATGTTTTGAACCATTCCTGTGACACTAGTTATGGATTCCGATGCATCACCTCAGGTTTACTGTAACCCTCTGACCTTCTTATTGACTATGAAACACAGAAATTGCATCGGAATTAAATACAAATGGCACAATGCCGACTTAAGCACAAGAAGACTGACTCTTCCTACTGTCTATGTTTTGAACCATTCCTGTGACACTAGTTATAGATTCCGATGCTTCACTTCAGGTTTACTGTATCCCTCTGACCTTATTGCCGATGAAACACAGAAATTGCATCGGAATTAAATAGAAACGGCACAATGCCGACTTAAGTACAAGAAGACTGACTCATCTTAGTGATTATAGTTTGAACCCTTGCTGTCACGCTAGTTATAGATTCCGATGCTTTACTTCAGGTTTACTGTATATCTTGGACATTCTTATTGACGATGAAACATAGAAATTGCATCGGAATTAAATAGAAAAGGCACAATGTCGACTTAAGTACAAGAAGACTGACTCTTCTTACTGTCTATGTTTTGAACCATTCCTGTGACACTAGTTATAGATTCCGATGCTTCACTCCACATTTACTGTATCCCTTGGACCTTCTTATTTACGATGAAACACAGAAATTGCATCGCAATTTAAATAGAAAAGGCACAATGCCGAGTTAAGTACAAGAAGACTGACTCTTCTTACTGACTATGTTTGAACCAATTCTGTGACACTAGTTACAGATTCCGATGCTTCACTTCAGGTTTACTGTATCCCTCTGACCTTCTTATTAACGATGAATCACCGAAATTGCATCGGAGTTAAATAGAAAACTCACAATGCCGACTCAAGTACAAGAAGACTGACTCTTCTTACTGTCTATGTTTTGAATCATTCCTGTGACACTAGTTATAGATTCCGATGCTTCACTCCAGGTTTACTGTATACCTTGGACCTTCTTATTGACGATGAAACACAGAAATTGCATCGGAATTACATAGAAAAGGCACAATGCCGCCTTAAGTACAAGAAGACTGACTCTTCCTACTGTCTATGATTTGAACCATTCCTGTGACACTAGTTATAGATTCCGATGTTTCACTTCAGGTTTACTGTATCCCTCTGACCTTATTGCCGATGAAACACAGAAATTACATCGGAATTAAATAGAAAAGGCACAATGCCGACTTCAGTACAAGAAGACTGACTCTTCTTAGTGATTATAGTTTGAACCATTGCTGTCACACTAGTTATAGATTCCGATGCTATACTTCAGGTTTCCTGTATACCTTGGACATTCTTATTGACGATGAAACACAGAAATTGCATCGGAATTAAATAGAAAAGGCACAATGTCGACTTAAGTACAAGAAGACTGACTCTTCTTACTGTCTATGTTTTGAACCATTCCTGTGACACTAGTTATAGATTCCGATGCTTCACTCCACATTTACTGAAACCCTTGGACCTTCTTATTGACGATGAAACACAGAAATTGCATCGGAATTAAATAGAAAAGGCACAATGCCGACTCAAGTACAAGAAGACTGACTCTTCTTACTGTCTATGTTTTGAACCATTCCTGTGACACTAGTTATAGATTCCGATGCTTCAATCCAGGTTTACTGTATACGTTGGACCTGCTTATTGACGATGAAACACAGAAATTGCATCGGAATTAAATAGAAAAGGCACAATGCCGACTTAAGTACAAGAAGACTGACTCTTCTTAGTGATTATAGTTTGAACCACTGCTGTGACACTAGTTATAGATTCCGATGCTTTACTGCAGGTTTACTGTATACCTTGGACATTCTTATTGACGATGAAACACAGAAATTGTAACGGAATTAAATAGAAAAGGCACAATGTCGACTTAAGTACAAGAAGACTGACTCTTCTTACTGACTACGTTTTGAACCATTCCTGTGACACTAGTTATAGATTCCGATGCTGCACTTCAGGTTTACTGTATACCTTGGACCTTCTAATTGACGATGATACACACAAATTGCATCGGAATTAAATAGAAACGGCACAATGCCGACTTAAGTACAAGAAGACTGACTCATCTTAGTGATTATAGTTTGAACCATTGCTGTCACGCTAGTTATAGATTCCGATGCTTTACTTCAAGTTTACTGTATATCTTGGACATTCTTATTGACGATGAAACATAGAAATTGCATCGGAATTAAATAGAAAAGGCACAATGTCGACTTAAGTACAAGAAGACTGACTCTTCTTACTGTCTATGTTTTGAACCATTCCTGTGACACTAGTTATAGATTCCGATGCTTCACTCCACATTTACTGTATCCCTTGGACCTTCTTATTTACGATGAAACACAGAAATTGCATCGCAATTTAAATAGAAAAGGCACAATGCCGAGTTAAGTACAAGAAGACTGACTCTTCTTACTGACTATGTTTGAACCAATTCTGTGACACTAGTTACAGATTCCGATGCTTCACTTCAGGTTTACTGTATCCCTCTGACCTTCTTGTTGACGATGAATCACCGAAATTGCATCGGAGTTAAATAGAAAACTCACAATGCCGACTCAAGTACAAGAAGACTGACTCTTATTACTGTCTATGTTTTGAATCATTCCTGTGACACTAGTTATAGATTCCGATGCTTCACTCCAGGTTTACTGTATACCTTGGACCTTCTTATTGACGATGAAACACAGAAATTGCATCGGAATTAAATAGAAAAGCCACAATGCCGCCTTAAGTAAAAGAAGACTGACTCTTCTTAGTGATTATAGTTTGAACCATTGCTGTGACACTAGTTTTGGATTCCGATGCTTCACCTCAGGTTTACTGTATCCCTCTGACCTTCTTATTGACAATGAAACACAGATATTGCATCAGAATTAAATACAAATGGCACAATGCCGACTTAAGTACAAGAAGACTGACTCTTCCTACTGTCTATGATTTGAACCATTCCTGTGACACTAGTTATAGATTCCGATGTTTCACTTCAGGTTTACTGTATCCCTCTGACCTTATTGCCGATGAAACACAGAAATTACATCGGAATTAAATAGAAAAGGCACAATGCCGACTTCAGTACAAGAAGACTGACTCTTCTTAGTGATTATAGTTTGAACCATTGCTGTCACACTAGTTATAGATTCCGATGCTATACTTCAGGTTTCCTGTATACCTTGGACATTCTTATTGACGATGAAACACAGAAATTGCATCGGAATTAAATAGAAAAGGCACAATGTCGACTTAAGTACAAGAAGACTGACTCTTCTTACTGTCTATGTTTTGAACCATTCCTGTGACACTAGTTATAGATTCCGATGCTTCACTCCACATTTACTGAAACCCTTGGACCTTCTTATTGACGATGAAACACAGAAATTGCATCGGAATTAAATAGAAAAGGCACAATGCCGACTTAAGTACAAGAAGACTGGCTCTTCTTACTGACTATGTTTGAACCATTCCTGTGACACTAGTTACAGATTCCGATGCTTCACTTCAGGTTTACTGTATCCCTCTGACTTTCTTATTGACGATGAAACACCGAAATTGCATCGGAATGAAATAGAAAACTCACAATGCCGACTCATGTACAAGAAGACTGACTCTTCTTACTGTCTATGTTTGAACCATTCCTGTGACACTAGTTATAGATTCCGATGCTTCACTCCAGGTTTACTGTATACCTTGGACCTTCTTATTGACGATGAAACACAGAAATTGCATCGGAATTAAATAGAAAAGGCACAATGACGACTTAAGTACAAGAAGACTGACTCTTCTTAGTGATTATAGTTTGAACCATTGCTGTGACACTAGTTATAGATTCCGATGCTTTACTTCAGGTTTACTGTATACCTTGGACATTCTCATTGACGATGAAACACAGAAATTGCATCGGAATTAAATAGAAAAGGCACAATGCCGACTTAAGTCCATGAAGACTGACTCTTCTTCCTGTCTATGTTTTGAACTATTCCTGTGACACTAGTTATAGATTCCGATGCTTCACTCCCGGTTTACTGTAACCCTTGGACCTTCTTATTGACGATGAAACACAGAAATTGCATCGGAATTAAATAGAAAAGGCACAATCCCGACTTAAGTACAAGAAGACTGACTCTTCTTACTGACTATGTTTGAACCATTCCTGTGACACTAGTTACAGATTCCGATGCTTCACTTCAGGTTTACTGTATCCCTCTGACCTTCTTATTGACGATGAAACACCGAAAATGCATCGGAATTAAATAGAAAACTCACAATGCCGACTCAAGTACAAGAAGACTGACCCTTCTTACTGTCTATGTTTTGAACCATTCCTGTGACACTAGTTATAGATTCCGATGCTTCACTCCAGGTTTACTGTATACGTTGGACCTGCTTATTGACGATGAAACACAGAAATTGCATCGGAATTAAATAGAAAAGGCACAATGCCGACTTAAGTACAAGAAGACTGACTCTTCTTAGTGATTATAGTTTGAACCATTGCTGTGACACTAGTTATAGATTCCGATGCTTCACTTCAGGTTTACTGTATACCTTGTACCTTCTTATTAACGATGAAACACAGAAATTGCATCGGAATTAAATACAAAAGTCACAATGCCGACTTAAGTACAAGAAGACAGACTCTTCCTACTGTCTATGTATTGAACCATTCCTGTGACACTAGTTTAGGATTCCGATGCTTCACCTCAGGTTTACTGTATCCCTCTGACCTTCTTATTGACAATGAAACACAGAAATTGCATCGGAATTAAATACAAAAGGCACAATGCCGACTTAAGTACAAGAAGACTGACTCTTACTACTGTCTATGTTTTGAACCATTCCTGTGACACTAGTTATAGATTCCGATGCTTCACTTCAGCTTTACTGTATCCCTCTGACCTTATTGCCAATGAAACACAGAAATTGCATCGGAATTAAATACAAAAGGCACAATGCCGACTTAAGGAGAAGAAGACTGACTCTTCTTACTGACTATGTTTTGAAACATTCCTGTGACTCTAGTTATAGATTCCGATGCATCATTTCAGGTTTACTGTATCCCTCTGACCTTCTTATTGACGATGAAACACACAATCTGCATCGGAATGAAATAGAAAAGGCACAATGCCGACTTAAGTACAAGAAGACTGACTCTTCCTACTGATTATAGGTTGAACCATTCCGGTGACAATAGTTATAGATTCCGATGCTTCACTTCAGGTTTACTGTATCCCTTGGACCTTGTTATTGACGGTGACACACAGAAATAGCATTGAAATGAAATACAAAAGGCAAAATGCTAACTTTAGTACACGAAGATTGACTCTTCTTACTGCCTATGTTTTGAACCATTCCTGTGACACTAGTTATAGATTCCGATGCTTCACTTCAGGTTTACTGTATCCCTCTGACCTACTTATTGACGATGAAGCACAGATATTGCATCGGAATTAAATAGAAAACTCACAATGCCGACTTAAGTACAAGAAGACTGACTCTTCATACTGTCTATGTTTTGAACCATTCCTGTGACACTAGTTATAGATTCCGATGCCCCACTCCAGGTTAACTGTATCCCTTGGACCTTCTTATTGACGATGAAGCACAGAAATTGCATCGGAATTAAATAGAAAAGGCATAATGCCGACTTAATTACAAGAAGACTGACTATTCTTAGTGATTATAGTTTGAACCATTGCTGTGACACTAGTTATAGATTCCGATGCTTTACTTCAGGATTACTGTATACCTTCGACATTCTTATTGACGATAAAACACAGAAATTGCATCGGAATGAAATAAAAAATGCTCAATGTCTACTTAAGTACAAGAAGACTGACTCTTCTTGCTGTCTATGGTTTGAACCATTCCTGTGACACTAGTTATAGATTCCGATGCTTCACTCTAGGTTTACTGTAACCCTTGGACCTTCTTATTGACGATGAAACACAGAAATTGCATCGGAATTAAATACAAAAGGCACAATGCCGACTTAAGTACAAGAAGACTGACTCCTCTTACTGACTACGTTTTGAACCATTCCTGTGACACTAGTTTTAGATTCCGATGCTTCACTTCAGGTTTACTGTATACCTTGTACCTTCTTATTGACGATGAAACACAGAAATTGCATCGGAATTAAATACAAAAGGCACAATGCCGACTTAAGTACAAGAAGACAGACTCTTCCTACTGTCTATGTATTGAACCATTCCTGTGACACTAGTTTTGGATTCCGATGCTTCACCTCAGGTTTACTGTATCCCTCTGACCTTCATATTGACAATGAAACACAGAAATTGTATCGGAATTAAATACAAAAGGCACAATGCCGACTTAAGTACAAGAAGACTGACTCTTCCTACTGTCTATGTTTTGAACCATTCCAGTGACACTAGTTATAGATTCCGATGCTTCTCTCCAGGTTTACTGTATCCCTTGGACCTTCTTATTGACGATGAAGCACTGAAATTGCATCGGAATTAAATAGAAAAGGCACAATGCCGACTTAAGTACAAGAAGACTGACTCTTCTTAGTGATTATAGTTTGAACCATTGCTGTGACACTAATTATAGATACCGATGATTTACTTCAGGTTTACTGTATACCTTCGTCATTCTTATTGACGATGAAACACAGAAATTGCATCGGAATTAATTACAAAAGGCACAATGCCGACTTAAGTACAAGAAGACTGACTCTTCTTACTGTCTGTGGTTTGAACCATTCCTGTGACACTAGGTATAGATTCCGATGCTGCACTCTAGGTTTACTTTAACCCTTGGACCTTCTTATTGACGATGAAACACAGAAATTGCGTCGGAATTAAATAGAAAACGCACAATGCCGACTTAAGTACAAGAAGACTGACTCTTCTTACCGACTATGTTTTGAACCATTCCTGTGACACTAGTTATAGATTCCGATGCTTTACTTCAGGTTTACTGTATACCTTCGACATTCTTATTGACGATGAAACACAGAAATTGCATCGGAATTAAATAAAATATGCTCAATGTCGACTTAAGTACAATAAGACTGACTCTTCCTACTGTCCATGTTTTGAACCATTCCTGTGACACTAGTTTTGGATTCCGATGCTTCACTTCAGGTTTACTGTATCCCACTGACCATCTAATTGACAATGAAACATAGAAATTGCATCGGAATTAAATACAAAAGGCACAATGCCGACTTAAGTACAAGAAGACTGACTCTTCCTACTGTCTATGTTTGAACCATTCCTGTGACACTAGTTATAGATTCCGATGCTTAACTTCAGGTTTACTGTATCCCTCTGACCTTATTGCCGATGAAACACAGAAATTGCATCGGAATTAAATACAAAAGGCACAATGCCGACTTAAGTACAAGAAGACTGACTCTTCTTAGTGATTATAGTTTGAACCATTGCTGTGACACTAGTTATAGATTGCGAAGCTTTACTTCAGGTTTACTGTATACCTTCGACATTCTTATTGACGAAGAAACACAGAAATTGCATCGGAATTAAATAAAAAATGCTCAATGTCCACTTAAGTACAAGAAGACTGACTCTTCTTACTGTGTATGGTTAGAACCATTCCTGTGACACTAGTTATAGATTCCGATGCTTCACTCAAGGTTTACTGTAACCCTTGGACCTTCTTATTGACGATGAAACACAGAAATTGCATCGGAACTAAATAGAAAAGGCACAATGCCGACTTAAGTACAAGAAGACAGACTCTTCCTACTGTGTATGTATTGAACCATTCCTGTGACACTAGTTTTGGATTCCGATGCTTCACCTCAGGTTTACTGTATCCCTCCGACCTTCTTATTGACAATGAAACACAGAAATTGCATAGGAATTAAATACAAAAGGCACAATGCCGACTTAAGTACAAGAAGACTGACTCTTCCTACTGTCTATGTTTTGAACCATTCCTGTGACACTAGTTATAGATTCCGATGCTTCACTTCAGCTTTACTGTATCCCTCTTAACCTTATTGCCGATGAAACACAGAAATTGCATCGGAATTAAATACAAAAGGCACAATGCCGACTTAAGGAGAAGAAGACTGACTCTTCTTACTGACTATGTTTTGAAACATTCCTGTGACTCTAGTTATAGATTCCGATGCTTCACTTCAGGTTTACTGTATCCCTTGGACCATCTTATTGACGATGAATCACAGGAATTGCTTCGGAATTAAACACAAAAGGCACAATGCCAACTTAAGTACAAGAAGACTGACTCTTCCTACTGTCTATGTTTTGAACCATTCCTGTGACACTAGTTATAGATTCCGATGCTTCATTTCAGGTTTACTGTATCCCTCTGACCTTCTTATTGACGATGAAACACAGAATCTGCATCGGAATGAAATAGGAAAGGCACAATGCCGACTTAAGTACAAGAAGACTGACTCTTCTTACTGATAATAGTTTGAACCATTCCTGTGACAATAGTTATAGATTCCGATGCTTCACTTCAGGTTTACTGTATCCCTTGGACCTCGTTATTGACGGTGACACACAGAAATAGCATTGAAATTAAATACAAAAGGCAAAATGCTAACTTTAGTACACGAAGATTGACTGTTCTTACTGTCTATGTTTTGAACCATTCCTGTGACACTAGTTATAGATTCCGATGCTTCACTTCAGGTTTACTGTATTCCTCTGACCTACGTATTGACGATGAAACACAGATATTGCATCGGAATTAAATAGAAAACTCACAATGCCGACTTAAGTACAAGAAGACTGACTCTTCATACTGTCTATGTTTTGAACCATTCCTGTGACACTAGTTATAGATTCCGATGCTTCACTCCAGGTTTCCTGTATCCCTTGGACCTTCTTATTGACGATGAAGCACAGAAATTGCATCGGAATTAAATAGAAAAGGCACAATGCCGACTTAAGTACAAGAAGCCTGACTCTTCTTAGTGATTATAGTTTGAACCATTGCTGTGACACTAGTTATAGATTCCGATGCTTTACTTCAGGTTTACTGTATGCCTTCGACATTCTTATTGACGATGAAACACAGAAATTGCATCGGAATTAAATAAAAAATGCTCAATGTCGACTTAAGTACAAGAAGACTGACTCTTCTTACTGTGTATGGTTTGAACCATTCCTGTGACACTAGTTATAGATTCCGATGCTTCACTCTAGGTTTACTGTAACCCTTGGACCTTCTTATTGACGATGAAACACAGAAATTGCATCGGAACTAAATAGAAAAGGCACAATGCCGACTTAAGTACAAGAAGACTGACTCTTCTTACTGACTATGTTTTGAACCATTCCAGTGACACTAGTTATAGATTCCGATGCTTCACTTCAGGTTTACTGTATACCTTGGACCTTCTTATTGACGATTAAACAAAGAAATTGCATCGGAATTATATACAAAAGGCACAATGCCGACTTAAGTACAATAAGACTGACTCTTCCTACCGTCTATGTTTTGAACCATTCCTGTGACACTAGTTTTGGATTCCGATGCTTCACTTCAGGTTTACTGTATCCCTCTGACCATCTTATTGACAATGAAACATAGAAATTGCATCGGAATTTAATACAAAAGGCACAATGCCGACTTAAGTACAAGAAGACTGACTCTTCCTACTGTCTATGTTTTGAACCATTCCTGTGACACTAGTTATAGATTCCGATGCTTCACTTCAGGTTTACTGTATCCCTCTGACCTTATTGCCGATGAAACACAGAAATTGCATCGGAATTAAATACAAAATTCACAATGCCGTGTTAAGGACAAGAAGACTGATTCTTCTTACTGACTATGCTTTGAAAAATTCCTGTGACTCTAGTTATAGATTCCGATGCTTCACTTCAGCTTTACTGTATCCCTCTGACCTTATTGCCGATGAAACACAGAAATTGCATCGCAATTAAATACAAAAGGCACAATGCCGACTTAAGTACAAGGAGACTGACTCTTCTTACTGTCTATATTTTGTACCATTCCAGTGACACTAGTTATGGATTCCGATGCTTCACTTCAGGTTTACTGTATTCCTTGGACCTTCGTATCGACGATGAAACACAGATATTGCATCGAAATTAAATACAAAAGGCACAATGCCGACTTAAGTACAAGAAGACTGACTCTTCTTACTGTCTATGTTTTGAACCATTACTGTGTCACTAGTTATAGATTCCGATGCTTCACTCCAGGTATACTGTATCTCTTGGACCTTCTTCTTGATGATGAAACACAGAAATTGCATCGGAATTAAATACAAAAGGCACAAGGCCGACTTAAGGACAAGAAGACTGACTCTTCTTACTGACTATGTTTTGAACAATTCCTGTGACACTAGTTACAGATTCCGATGCCGCACTTCAGGATTACTGTATCCCTCTGACCTTCTTATTGACGATGAAACACAGAAATTGCATCGGAATTAAATACAAAAGGCACAATGTCGACTTAAGGAGAAGAAGACTGACTTTTCTTACTGTCTATGTTTCAACCATTCCTGTGACACTAGTTATAGATTCCCATGCTTCACTTCAGGTTTACTGTATCCCTCTGACCATCTTATTGACGATGAAACACAGAAATTGCATCGGAATTAAATACAAAAGGCACAATGCCGACTTAAGTACAAGAAGACTGACTCTTCTTACTGTCTATTTTTTGAACCATTCCTGTGACACTAGTTATAGATTCCGATGCTTCACTCCAGGTTTACTGTAACGCTTGGACCTTCTTATTGACGATGAAACACAGAAACTGCATCGGAATGAAATAGAAAACGCACAATGCCGACTTAAGTACAAGAAGACTGACTCTTCTTACTGATAATAGTTTGAACCATTCCAGTGACATTAGTTATAGATTCCGATGCTTCACTTCAGGTTTACTGTATCCCTTGGACCTTGTTATTGACGGTGAAATACAGAAATAGCATTGGAATTAAATACAAAAGGCAAAATGCCAACTTTAGCCCACGAAGACTGACTCTTCTTACTGTCTATGTTTTGAACCATTCCTGTGACACTAGTTATAGATTCCCATGCTTCACTTCAGGTTTACTGTATCCCTCTGACCTTCTTATTGACGATGAAACACAGAAATTGCATCGAAATTAAATAGAAAACTCACAATGCCGACTTAAGTACTAGAAGACTGACTCTTCTTACTGTCTATGTTTTGAACCATTCCTGTGACACTAGTTATAGATTCCGATGCTTCACTCCAGGTTTACTGTATCCCTTGGACCTTCTTATTGACGATGAAACACAGAAATTGCTTCGGAATTAAATAGAAAAGGCACAATGCCGACTTAAGTGCAAGAAGACTGACTCTTCTTAGTGATTATAGTTTGAACCATTGCTGTGACACTAGTTATAGATTCCGATGATTTACTTCAGGTTTACTGTATCCCTTGGACCTTCTTATTGACGATGAAACACAGAAATTGCATCAGAATTAAATAGAAAAGGAACAATGTCGTCTTAAGTACAAGAAGACTGACTCTTCTTACAGTCTATGATTTTAACCATTCCAGTGAAACTAGTTATAGATTCCGATGCTTCACTCCAGGTTTACTGTCTCCCTTGGACCTTCTTATTGACGATGAAATACAGAAATTGCATTGGAATTAAATACAAAATGCACAATGCCGACTTAAGTACAAGAAGACTGACTCGTCTTACTGTCTATATTTTGAACCATTCCAGTGACACAAGTTATAGATTCCGATGCTTCAGGTTTATTGAATTCCTTGGACCTTCTTATTGACGATGAAACACAGAAATTGCATCGGAATTAAATAGAAAAGGCACAATGTCATCTTAAGTACAAGAAGACTGACTCTTCTTACAGTCTATGATTTTAACCATTCCAGTGAAACTAGTTATAGATTCCGATGCTTCACTCCAGGTTCACTGTATCCCTTGGACCTTCTTATTGACGATGAAACACAGAAATTGCATCGGAATTAAATAGAAAAGGCACAATGCCGACTTAAGTACATGAAGACTGACTCTTCTTAGTGATTATAGTTTTAACCATTGCTGTGACACTAGTTATAGATTCCGATGCTTTACTTCAGGTCTATTGTATACCTTGGACATTCTTATTGACGATGAAACACAGAAATTGCATCGGAATTAAATAGAAAATGCACAATGTCGACTTAAGTACAAGAAGACTGACTCTTCTTACTGTCTATGTTTTGAACCAATTCTGTGACACTAGTTATAGAGTCCGATGGTTCACTTCAGGTTTACTGTATCCCTTGGACCTTCTTATTGACGATGAAACACAGAAATTGCATCGGAATTAAATAGAAAAGGCACAATGTCGTCTTAAGTACAAGAAGACTGACTCTTCTTACAGTCTATGATTTTAACCATTCCAGTGAAACTAGTTATAGATTCCGATGCTTCACTCCATATTTACTGTATCCCTTGGACCTTCTTATTGACGATGAAACACAGAAATTGCAATGGAATTAAATAGAGAAGGCACAATGCCGACTTAAGTACAAGAAGACTGACTCTTCTTACTGACTATGTTTGAACCATTCCTCTGACACTAGTTATAGATTCCGTTGCTTCACTTGAGGTTTACTGTATACCTTGGTTCTTCTTCTTGACGATGAAACACAGAAATTGCATCAGAATTAAATACAAAATGCACAATGCCGACTTAAGTACAAGAAGACTGACTCTTCTTACTGTCTATATTTTGAACCATTCCAGTGACACTAGTTATAGATTCCGATGCTTCAGGTTTTCTGAATTCCTTGGGCCTTCTTATTGACGCTGAAACACAGAAATTGCATCGGAATTAAATACAAAAGGCACAATGCCAACTTAAGTACAAAAAGACTGACTCTTCCTACTGTCTATGTTTTGAACCAATTCTGTGACACTAGTTATAGAGTCCGATGGTTCACTTCAGGTTTACTGTATCCCTTGGACCTTCTTATTGACGATGAATCACAGGAATTGCATCGGAAATAAATACAAAAGGCACAATGCCGACTTAAGTACAAGAAGACTGACTCTTCTTACTGTCATTCCAGTGACACTAGTTATAGATTCCGATGCTTCACTTCAGGTTTACTGTATCCCTCTGACCTTCTTATTGACGTTGAAACACAGGAATTGCATCGGAATTAAATACAAATGGCACAATGCCGACTTAAGTACAAGAAGTCTTACTCTTCTTACTGTCTATTTTTGGAACCATTCCTGTGACACTAGTAATAGATTGCGATGCTTCACTCCAGGTTTACTATATCCCTTGGACCTTCTTATTGCCGATGAAACACAGAAATTGCATCGGAATGAAATAGAAAAGGCACAATGTCGACTTAAGTACAAGAAGACTGACTCTTATTACTGATAATAGTTTGAACCATTCCTGTGACAATAGTTATAGATTCCGATGCTTCACTTCAAATTTACTGTATCCCTTGGACCTTATTATTGACGGTGAAACACAGATATAGCATTGAAAATAAATAGAAAAGGCACAATGCCGACTTAAGTACAAGAAGACTGACTCTTCTTACTGTCTATTTTTTGAACAATTCCAGTGACACTAGTTATAGATTCCGATGCTTCACTCCAGGGTTACTCTATCCCTTGGACCTTCTTACTGGCGATGAAACACAGATATTGCATCGGAATTAAATACAAAAGACACAATGCCGACTAAAGGACAAGAAGACTGAGTCTTCTTACTGACTTTGTTTAGAACCAATCCTGTGACACTAGGTATAGATACCGATGCTTGACTTCAGTTTTAGGGTATCCCTTGGACCGTCTTATTGACGATGAAACACAGAAATTGCATCGGAATTAAATAGAAAGGCACAATGTCGACTTAAGTACAAGAAGACTGACTCTTCTTACTGTCTATAATTTGAACCATTCCTGTGACACTAGTTATAGATTCCGATACTTCACTTCAGGTTTACTGTATCCCTTGGACCTTCTTATTGACGATGAAACAGAGAAATTGCATCGGAATTAAATAGAAGAGGCACAATGCCGACTTATGTACAAGAAGACTGACTCTTCTTACTGACTATGCTTTGAACCATTCCTGTGACACTAGTTGTAGATTACGATGCATCACTTCAGGTTTACTGTGTACCTTGGAAGTTCTTATTGACGATGAAACACAGAAATTGCATCGGAATTAAATACAAAAGGCACAATGCCGACTTATGTACAAGAGGACTGACTCTTCCTACTGTCTATGTTTTGATCCATTCCTGTGACACTAGTTTTAGATTCCGATTCTTGACTTCAGGTTTACTGTATCCCTCTGACCTTCTTATTGACCATGAAACACAGAAATTGCGTCGGAATTAAATACAAAAGGCACAATGCCGACTTAAGTACAAGAAGACTGACTCTTCCTACTGTCTATGTTTTGAACCATTCCTGTGACACCAGTTATAGATTCCGATGCTTCACTTCAGGTTTACTGTATCCCTCTGACCTTATTGCCGATGAAACACAGAAATTGAATCGGAATTAAATACAAAAGGCAGAATGGCGACTTAAGGACAAGAAGACTGACTCTTCTTACTGACTATGTTTGAACCATTCCTGTGACACTAGTTATAGATTCCGATGCTTCACTTCAGGTTTACTGTTTCCCCTGGACCTTCTTATTGACGATGAAACACAAAAATAGCATCGGAATTAAATACAAAACTCACAATGCCGACTTAAGTACAAGAAGACTGACTCTTCCTACTGTCTATGTTTTGAACCATTTCTGTGACACTAGTTATAGAGTCCGATGCTTCACATCAGGTTTACTGTATCTCTTGAACCTTCTTATTGACGATGAATCACAGAAATTGCATCGGAATTAAATACAAACGGCACAATGCCGACTTAAGTACAAGAAGACTGACTCTTCTTACTGTGTAAATTTTGAACCATTCCAGTGACACTAGTTATAGATTCCGATGCTTCACTTCAGGTTTACTGTACCCCTTGGACCTTCTTATTGACGATGAAACACAGAAATTGCATCGGAAGTAAATACACAAAGCACAATGCCGACTTAAGTACAAGGAGACTGACTCTTCTTACTGTCTATGTTTTGAACCATCACTGTGACACTAGTTATAGATTCCGATTCTTCACTCCAGGTTTACTGTATTCCTCTGACCTTCTTATTGACGATGAAACACAGAAATTGTATGGAATTAAATACAAAAGGACAATGCCGACTTAAGTACAAGAAGACTGACTCTTCTTACTGTCTAATTTTTGAACAATTCCTGTGACACTAGTTATAGATTCCGATGCTTCACTTCAGGCATACTGTATCCCACTGACCTTCTTATTGACGATGAAACACCGAAATTGCATCGGAATTAAATACAAAAGGCACAATGCCGACTTAAGTACAAGAAGACTGTC
This sequence comes from Schistocerca serialis cubense, assembly GCF_023864345.2. Taxonomy (NCBI): domain Eukaryota; kingdom Metazoa; phylum Arthropoda; class Insecta; order Orthoptera; family Acrididae; genus Schistocerca; species Schistocerca serialis. The sequence goes on along the minus strand of NC_064646.1, from coordinate 543,774,259 downwards.
TCTTCTTACTGTCTATGTTTGAACCATTCCTGTGACACTAGTTATAGATTCCGATGCTTCACTTCAGGTTAACTGTATCCCTCTGACCTTCTTATTGACGATGAAACACAGAAACTGCATCGGAATTAAATAGAAAAGGCACAATGCCGACATAAGTACAAGAAGACTGACTCATCTTACTGGCTATGCTTTGAACCATCCCTGTGACATTAGTTATAGATTCCGATGCTTCACTCCAGGTTTACTGTATCCCTCTGACCTTCTTATTGACGATGAAACACAGAAATTGCATCGGAATTAAATACAAAAGGCACAATCCCGACTTAAGTACAAGAAGACTGACTCTTCTTACTGTCTATATTTTGAACCATTCCAGTGACATTAGTTATAGATTCCGATGCTTCACTTCAGGTTTACTGTACCCCTTGGACCTTCTTATTGACGATGAAACACAGAAATTGCATCGGAATTAAATAGAAAAGGCACAATGCCGACTTAAGTACAAGAAGACCGACTCTTCTTAGTGATTATAGTTAGAACCATTGCTGTGACACTAGTTATAGATTCCGATGCTTTACTTCAGGTTTACTGTATACCTTGGACATTCTTATTGACGATGAAACACAGAAATAGCATCGGAATTAAATAGAAAAGGCACAATGTCGACTTAAGTACAAAAAGACTGACTCTTCTTACTGACTACGTTTTGAACCATTCCTGTGACACTAGTTATAGATTCCGATGCTTCACTTCAGGTTTACTGTATACCTTGTACCTTCTTATTGACGATGAAACACAGAAATTGCATCGGAAATAAATACAAAAGGCACAATGCCGACTTAAGTACAAGAGGACAGACTCTTCCTACTGTCTATGTATTGAACCATTCCTGTGACACTAGTTTTGGATTCCGATGCTTCACCTCAGGTTTACTGTATCCCTCTGGCCTTCTTATTGACAATGAAACACAGAAATTGCATCGGAATTAAATACAAAAGGCACAATGCCGACTTAAGTACAAGAAGACTGACTCTTCCTACTGTCTATGTTTTGAACCATTCCTGTGACACTAGTTATAGATTCCGATGCTTCACTTCAGCTTTACTGTATCCCTCTGACCTTATTGCCGATGAAACATCGAAATTGCATCGGAATTAAACACAAAAGGCACAATGGCGACTTAAGGAGAAGAAGACTGACTCTTCTTACTGACTATGTTTGAAAAATTCCTGTGACTCTAGTTATAGATTCCGATGCTTCACTTCAGGTTTACTGTATCCCTTGGACCTTCTTATTGACGATGAATCACAGGAATTGCATCGGAATTAAACACAAAAGGCACAATGCCGACTTAAGTACAAGAAGACTGACACTTCCTACTGTCTATGCTTTGAACCATTCCTGTGACCCTAGTTATAGATTCCGATGCTTCATTTCAGGTTTACTGTATCCCTCTGACCTTCTTATTGACGATGAAACACAGAAACTGCATCGGAATGAAATAGAAAAGCCACAATGCCGACTTAAGTACAAGAAGACTGACTCTTCTTACTGATAATAGTTTGAACCATTCCGGTGACAATAGTTATAGATTCCGATGCTTCACTTCAGGTTTACTGTATCCCATGGACCTTGTTATTGACGGTGACACACGGAAATAGCATTGAAATTAAATACAAAAGGCAAAATGCTAACTTTAGTACACGAAGATTGACTCTTCTTACTGTCTATGTTTTGAACCATTCCTGTGACACTAGTTATAGATTCCGATGCTTCACTTCAGGTTTACTGTATCCCTCTGACCTACTTATTGACGATGAAACACAGATATTGCATCGGAATTAAATAGAAAACTCACAATGCCGACTTAAGTACAAGAAGACTGACTCTTCATACTGTCTATGTTTTGAACCATTTCTGTGACGCTAGTTACAGATTCCGATGCTTCACTCCAGGTTTACTGTATCCCTTGGACCTTCTTATTGACGATGAAGCACAGAAACTGCATCGGAATTAAATAGAAAAGGCACAATGCCGACTTAAGTACAAGAAGACTGACTCTTCTTAGTGATTATAGTTTGAACCATTGCTGTGACACTAGTTATAATTTCCGATGCTTTACTTCAGGTTTACTGTATACCTTCGACATTCTTATTGACGATGAAACACAGAAATTGCATCGGAATTAAATAAAAAATGCTCAATGTCCATTTAAGTACAAGAAGACTGACTCTTCTTACTGTCTATGGTTTGAACCATTCCTGTGACACTAGTTATAGATTCCGATGCTTCACTTCAGGTTTACTGTATCCCTCTGACCTTCTTATTGACGATGAAACACAGAAATTGCATCGGAATTAAATACAAAAGGCACAATGCCGTCTTAAGTACAGGAAGAATGACTCTTCTTACAGTCTATGTTTGAACCATTCCGGTGACACATGTTATAGAGTACGATGCTTCACTTCAGGTTTACTGTATCTCATGGACCTTCTTATTGACGATGAATCACAGAAATTGCGTCGGTATTAAATACAAAAGGCACAATGCCGACTTAAGTACAAGAAGACTGACTCTTCTTACTGTCTATATTTTGAACCATTCCAGTGACATTAGTTATAGATTCCGATGCTTCACTTCAGGTTTACTGTACCCCTTGGACCTTCTTATTGACGATGAAACACAGAAATTGCATCGGAAGTAAATACAAAAGGCACAATGCCGACTTAAGTACAAGAAGACTGACTCTTCTTACTATCTATGTTTGAACCATTACTGTGACACTAGTTAAAGATTGCGATGCTTCACTCCTGGTTTACTGTATCTCTTGGACCTTCTTATTGCCGATGAATAACAGAAATTGCATCGGAATGAAATAGAAAAGGCACAATGCCGACATAAGTACAAGAAGATTGACTCTTATTACTGATAATAGTTTGAACCGTTCCTGTGACATTAGTTATAGATTCCGATGCTTCACTTTAAATTTACTGTATCCCTTGTACCTTGGTCGTGACGGTGAAACACAGAAATAGCATTGGAATTAAATAGAAAAGGCACAATGCCGACTTAAGTACAAGAGGACTGACTCTTCTTTCTGTCTACTTTTTGAACAATTCCTGTGACACTAGTATAGATTCCGATGCTTCACTCCAGGGTTACTGTATCACTTGGACCTTCTTATTGACGATGAAACACAGAAATTGCATCGGAAGTAAATACAAAAAGCACAATGCCGACTTAAGTACAAGAAGACTGACTCTTCTTACTGTCTATGTTTAGAACCATCACTGTGACACTAGTTATAGATTCCGATTATTCACTCCAGGTTTACTGTATCCCTCTGACCTTCTTATTGATGATGTAACACAGAAATTGCATCGGGTTTAAATACAAAAGGCACAATGCCGACTTAAGTACAAGAAGACTGACCCTTCTTACTGTCTATTTTTGAACAATTCCTGTGACACTAGTTATAGATTCCGATGTTTCACTTCAGGTTTACAGTACCCCTCTGACCTTCTTATTGACGATGAAACACGGAAGTTGCATCGGAATTAAATACAAAAGCCACAATGCCGACTTAAGTTCACGAAGACTGTCTCTTCTTACTGTCTATGTTTGAACCATTCCTGTGACACTAGTTATAGATTCCGATGCTTCACTTCAGGTTTACTGTATCCCTCTGACCTTCTTATTGACGATGAAACACAGAAATTGCATCTGAATTAAATAGAAAAGCCACAATGCCGACATAAGTAGAAGAAGACTGACTCATCTTACTGTCTATGTTTTGAACCATCCCTGTGACATTAGTTATAGATTCAGATGCTTCACTCCAAGTTTACTGTATCCCTCTGACCTTCTTATCGACGATGAAACACAGAAATTTCATCGGAATGAAATACAAAAGGCACAATGCCGACTTAAGTACAAGAAGACTGCCTCTTCTTACTGTCTATTTTTTGAACAACTCCTGTGACACTAGTTATAGATTCCGATGCTTCACTTCAGGTTTACTGTATCCCTCTGACCTTATTATTGACGATGAAACACAGAAATTGCATCGGAATTAAATACAAAAGGCACAATGCCGACTTAAGTACAAGAAGACTGACTCTTCTTACTGTCTATGTTTGAACCATTCCTGTGACACTAGTTATAGAGTCCGATTCTTCACTTCAGGTTTACTGTATCTCTTGGACCTTCTTATTGACGATGAATCACAGAAATTGCATCGGAATTAAATACAAAAGGCACAATGCCGACTTAAGTACAAGAAGACTGACTCTTCTTACTGATAATAGTTTGAACCATTCCAGGGACAATAGTTATAGATTCCGATGCTTCACTTCAGGTTTACTGTATCCGTTGGACCTTGTTATTGACGGTGAACCACAGAAATAGAATTGGAATTAAATACAAAAGGAAAAATGCCAACTTTAGCCCACGAAGACTGACTCTTCTTACTGTCTATGTTTTGTACCATTCCTGTGACACTAGTTATAGATTCCGATGCTTCACTTCAGGCTTACTGTATCCCTCTGACCTTCTTATTGACGATGAAACACAGAAATTGCATCGGAATTAAATAGAAAACTCACAATGCCGACTTAAGTACAAGAAGACTGACTCTTCTTACTCTCTATGTTTTGAACCATTCCTGTGACACTAGTTATAGATTCCGATGCTTCACTCCAGGTTTACTGTATCCCTTGGACATTCTTATTGACGATGAAACACAGAAATTGCATCGGAATTAAATAGAAAAGGCAAAATGCCGACTTAAGTACAAGAAGACTGACTCTTCTTAGTGATTATAGTTTGAACCATTGCTGTGACACTAGTTATAGATTCCGATGATTTACTTCAGGTTTACTGTATCCCTTGGACCTTTTTATTGACGATGAAACACAGAAATTGCATCGGAATTAAATAGAAAAGGAACAATGTCGTCTTAAGTACAAGAAGACTGACTCTTCTTACTGTCTATGATTTTAACCATTCCAGTGAAACTAGTTATAGATTGCGATGCTTAGCTCCAGGTTTACTCTCTCCCTTGGACCTTCTTATTGACGATGAAACACAGAAATTGCATTGGAATTAAATACAAAATGCACAATGCCGACTTAAGTACAAGAAGACTGACTCGTCTTACTGTCTATATGTTGAACCATTCCAGTGACACTAGTTATAGATTACGATGCATCACTTCAGGTTTACTGTATACCTTGGAAGTTCTTATTGACGATGAAACACAGAAATTGCATCGGAATTAAATACAAAAGGCACAATGCCGACTTATGTACAAGAAGACTGACTCATCCTACTGTCTATGCTTTGATCCATTCCTGTGACACTAGTTTTAGATTCCGATACTTTACTTCAGGTTTACTGTATCCCTCTGACCTTTTTATTGACCATGAAACACAGAAATTGCGTCGAAATTAAATACAAAAGGCACAATGCCGACTTAAGTACAAGAAGACTGACTCTACCTACTGTCTCTGTTTTGAACCATTCCTGTGACACTAGTAATAGATTCCGATGCTTCACTTCAGGTTTACTGTATCCCTCTGACCTTATTGCCGATGAAACACAGAAATTGAATCGGAATTAAATACAAAAGGCCGAATGGCGACTGAAGGACAAGAAGACTGACTCTTCTTACTGACTATGTTTGAACCATTCCTGTGACACTAGTTATAGATTCCGATGCTTCACTTCAGGTTTACTGTTTTCCTTGGACCTTCTTATTGACGATGAAACACAAAAATTGCATCGGAATTAAATACAAAAGGCACAATGCCGACTTAAGTACATGAAGACTGACTCTTCCTACTGTCTATGTTTTGAACCATTTCTGTGACACTAGTTATAGAGTCCGATGCTTCTCTTCAGGTTTACTGTATCTCTTGGACCTTCTTATTGACGATGAATCATAGAAATTGCATCGGAATTAAATACAAAAGGAACAATGCCGACTTAAGTACAAGAAGACTGACTCTTCTTACTGTCTATTTTTTGAACAATTCCTGTGACACTAGTTATAGATTCCGATGCTTCACTTCAGGTTTACTGTATCCCACTGACCTTCTTATTGACGATGAAACACGGAAATAGCATCGGAATTAAATACAAAAGGCACAATGCCGACTTAAGTACAAGAAGACTGTCTCTTCTTACTGTCTGTGTTTGAACCATTCCTGTGACACCAGTTATAGATTCCGATGCTTCACTTCAGGCTAACTGTATCCCTCTGACCTTCTTATTGACGATGAAACACAGAAATTGCATCGGAATTAAATAGAAAAGGCACAATGCCGTCATAAGTACAAGAAGACTGACTCATCTTACTGTCTATGTTTTGAACCATCCCGGTGACATTAGTTATAGATTCCGATGCTTCACTCCAGGTTTACTGTATCCCTGTGACCTTCTTATTGACGATGAAACACAGAAATTTCATCGGAATTAAATACAAAAGGCACAATGCTGACTTAAGTACAAGTAGACTGACTCTTCTTACTTTCTATTTTTTGAACAATTCCTGTGACACTAGTTATAGATTCCGATGCTTCACTTCAGGTTTACTGTATCCCTCTGACCTTCTTATTGACGATGAAACACAGAAATTGCATCGGAATTAAATACAAAAGGCACAATGCCGACTTAAGTACAAGAAGAATGACTCTTCTTACAGTCTATGTTTGAACCATTCCTGTGACACATGTTATAGAGAACGATGCTTCACTTCAGGTTTACTGTATCTCATGGACCCTCTTATTGACGATGAATCACAGAAATTGCGTCGGTATTAAATACAAAAGGCACAATGCCGACTTATGGACAAGAAGACTGACTCTTCTTACTGACTTTGTTTTGAACCAATCCTGTGACACTAGGTATAGATTCCGATGCTTGACTTCAGTTTTAGTGTATCCCTTGGACCTTCTTATTGACGATGAAACACAGAAATTGCATCGGAATTAAATAGAAAAGGCACAATGTCGACTTACGTACAAGAAGACTGACTCTTCTTACTGTCTATGTTTTGAACCATTCCTGTGACACTAGTTATAGATTCCGATGCTTCACTTCAGGTTTACTGTATCCCTTGGACCTTCTTATTGAAGATGAAACACAGAAATTGCATCGGAATTAAATACAAAAGGCACAAAGCCGACTTATGTACAAGAAGACTGATTCTTCCTACTGTCTATGTTTTGAACCACTTCTGTGACACTAGTAATAGAGTCCGATGCTTCACTTCAGGTTTACTGTATCTCTTGGACCATCTTATTGACGATGAATCACAGAAATTGCATCGGAATTAAATACAAAAGGCACAATGCCGACTTAAGTACAAGAAGACTGACTCTTCTTACTGTCTATATTTTGAACCATTCCAGTGACACTAGTTATAGATTCCGATGCTTCACTTCAGGTTTACTGTACCCCTTGGACCTTCTTATTGACGATGAAACACAGAAATTGCATTGGAAGTAAATACAAAAAGCACAATGCCGACTTATGTACAAGAAGACTGACTCTTCTTACTGTCTATGTTTAGAACCATCACTGTGACACTAGTTATAGATTCCGATTCTTCACTCCAGGTTTACTGTATCCCTCTGACCTTCTTATTGACGATGTAACACAGAAATTGCATCGGGTTTAAATACAAAAGGCACAATGCGGACTTAAGTACAAGAAGACTGACACTTCTTACTGTCTATTTTTGAACAATTCCTGTGACACTAGTTATAGATTCCGATGTTTCACTTCAGCTTTACTGTACCCCTCTGACCTTCTTATTGACGAGGAAACACAGAAATTGCATCGGAATGAAATACAAAAGGCACAATGTCGACTTACGTACAAGAAGACTGACTCTTCTTACTGTCTATGTTTTGAACCATTCCTGTGACACTAGTTATAGATTCCGATGCTTCACTTCAGGTTTACTGTATCCCTTGGACCTTCTTATTGAAGATGAAACACAGAAATTGCATCGGAATTAAATACAAAAGGCACAAAGCCGACTTATGTACAAGAAGACTGATTCTTCCTACTGTCTATGTTTTGAACCACTTCTGTGACACTAGTAATAGAGTCCGATGCTTCACTTCAGGTTTACTGTATCTCTTGGACCATCTTATTGACGATGAAACACAGAAATTGCATCGGAACTAAATACAAAAGGCACAATGCCGACTTAAGTACAAGAAGACTGACTCTTCTTACTGTCTATTTTTTGAACAATTCCTGTGACACTAGTTATAGATTCCGATGCTTCACTTCAGGTTTACTGTATACCTTGTACCTTCTTATTGACGATGAAACACAGAAATTGCATCGGAATTAAATACAAAAGGCACAATGCCGACTTAAGTACAAGAAGACTGACTCTTCTTACTGTCTATGTTTTGAACCATCACTGTGACATTAGCTATAGATTCCGATTCTTCACTCCAGGTTTATTGCATCCCTCTGACCTTCTTATTGACGATGAAACACAGAAACTGCATCGGAATTAAATAGAAAAGGCACAATGCCGACTTAAGTACAAGAAGACTGACTCTTCTTACTGTCTATTTTTTCACCAATTCCTGTGACACTTGTTATAGATTTGGATACTTCACTCCAGGTTTACTGTATCCCTCTGACCTTCTTATTGACGGTGAACACAGAAATTGCATCGGAGTTAAACACGAAGGGCACAATGCCGACATAAGTACAAGGAGACTGACTCTTCTTACTGACTATGTTTTGAACCATTCCTGTGACACTAGTTATAGATTCCGATACCTCTCTTCACGTTTACTGTATCCCTCTGACCTCCTTATTGACGATGAAACACAGAAATTGCATCAGAATTAAATAGAAAAGGCACAATGCCGACTTAAGTACAAGAAGACTGACTCTTCTTACTGGCTATGTTTTGAACCATTTCTGTGGCACTAGTTGTAGATTCCGATGCTTCACTTCAGGTTTACTGTATCCCTTGGACCTTCTTATTGACGATGAAAGACAGAAATTGCGTCGGAATTAAATACAAAAGGCACAATGCCGACTTCAGTACTTAAAGACCGACTCTTCTTACTGACAATGATTTTAACCATTCCTGTGACACTAGTTATGGATTCCGATGCTTCACTTCAGGTTTACTGTATCCCTTGGACCTTCTTATTGGCGATGAAACACAGAAATTGCATCGGAATAAAATACAAAAGGCAAAATGCCGACTTAAGTACACGAAGACTGATTCTTCTTACTGTCAATGTTTTGAACCATTCCTGTGACACTAGTTATAGATTCCGATGCTACACTCCAGGTTTACTGTATCCCTTGGACCTTTTTATTGACGATGAAACACAGAAATTGCATCGGAATTAAATACAAAAGGCAAAAGGCCGACTTAAGTACAAGAAGACATACTCTTCTTACTGACTATGTTTTGAACCATTCCTGTGACACTAGTTATAGATTCCGATGCTTCACTTCAGGTTTACTGTATCCCTCTGACCCTCTTATTGACGATGAAACACAGAAATTGCATCGGAATTAAATAGAAAAGGCTCAATGTCGACTTAAGTACAAGATGCGCAAAACTGTAGACCTATATCTCTTACGTCGATCTCTTGTAGAATTTTAGAACATGTTTTTTGCTCGCGTATCATGTCATTTCTGGAAACCCAGAATCTACTATGTAGGAATCAACATGGATTCCGGAAACAGCGATCGTGTGAGACCCAACTCGCCTTATTTGTTCATGAGACCCAGAAAATATTAGATACAATCTCCCATGTAGATGCTATTTTTCTTGACTTCCGGAAGGCGTTCGATACAGTTCCGCACTGTCGCCTGATAGACAAAGTAAGAGCCTACGGAATATCAGACCAGCTGTGTGGCTGGATTGAAGAGTTTTTAGCAAACAGAACACAGCATGTTGTTATCAATGGAGAGACGTCTACAGACGTTAAAGTAACATCTGGCGTGCCACAGGGGAGTGTTATGGGACCATTGCTTTTCACAATATATATAAATGACCTAGTAGATAGTGTCGGAAGTTCCATGTGGCTTTTCGCGGATGATGCTGTAGTATACAGAGAAGTTGCTGCATTAGAAAATTGTAGCGAAATACATGAAGATCTGCAGCGGATAGGCACTTGGTGCAGGGAGTGGCAACTGACCCTTAACGTAGACAAATGTAATGTATTGCGAATACATAGAAAGAAGGATCCTTTATTGTATGATTATATGATAGCGGGACAAACATTGGTAGCAGTTACTTCTGTAAAATATCTGAGAGTGTGCGTACGGAACGATTTGAAGTGGAATGATCATATAAAATTAATTGTTGGTAAGGCGGGTACCAGGTTGAGATTCATTGGGAGAGTGCTTAGAAAATGTAGTCCATCAACAAAGGAGGTGGCTTACAAAACACTCGTTCGACCTATACTTGAGTATTGCTCATCAGTTTGGGATCAGTACCAGGTCGGGTTGACGGAGGAGATAGAGAAGATCCAAAGAAGAGCGGCGCGTTTTGTCACCGGGTTATTTGGTAACCGTGATAGCGTTACGGAGATGTTTAATAAGCTCAAGTGGCAGATTCTGCAAGAGAGGCGCTCTGCATCGCGGTGTAGCTTGCTCGCCAGGTTTCGAGAGGGTGCGTTTCTGGATGAGGTATCGAATATATTGCTTCCCCCTACCTACACCTCCCGAGGAGATCACGAATGTAAAATTAGAGAGATTAGAGCGCGCACGGAGGCTTTCAGACAGTCGTTCTTCCCGCGAACCATACGCGACTGGAACAGGAAAGGGAGGTAATGACAGTGGCACGTAAAGTGCCCTCCGCCACACACCGTTGGGTGGCTTGCGGAGTATCAATGTAGATGTAGATGTAGATGTAGAAGACTGACTCTTCTTACTGTCTATGTTTTGAACAATTCCTGTGACACTAGTTATAGATTCCGATGCTTCATTCCAGGTTTACTGTATCCCTTGGACATTCTTATTGATGATGAAACACAGAAATTGCATCGGAATTAAATACAAAAGGCACAATGCCGACTTAAGAACAAGAAGACTGACACTTCCTACTGTCTATGTTTTGAACCATTCCTGTGACACTAGTTTTGGATTCCGATGCTTCACTTCAGGTTTACTGTATCCCTCTGACCTTCTTATTGACGATGAAACACAGAAATTACATCGGAATTAAATACAAAAGTCACAATGCCGACTTAAGTACAAGAAGAATGACTCTTCTTACTGTCTATGCTTTGAACCATTCCTGTGACACTAGTTATAGATTCCGATGCTTCACTTCAGGTTTACTGTTTCCCTTGGACCTTCTTATTGACGATGAAACACAGAAATTGCATCGGAATTAAATAAAAAGGGCACAATGCCGACCTAAGTACAAGAAGACTGACTCTTCCTACTGTCTACGTTTTGAACCAATTCTGTGACACTAGTTATAGAGTCCGATGCTTCACTTCAGGTTTACTGTATCACTTGGACCTTCTTATTGAAGATGAATCACAGAAATTCCATCGGAATTAAATACAAAAGGCACAATGCCGACTTAAGTACAAGAAGACTGACTCTTCTTACTGTCTATGGTTTGAACCAATACTGTGACACTAGTTATAGATTCCGATGCTTCACTTCAGGTTTAGTGTATACCACCGACCTTATTGCCGATGAAAAACAGAAATTGAATCGGAATTAAATACAAAAGGCACAATGCCGACTTAAGGACAAGAAGACTGACTCTTCTTACTGACTATGTTTTGAACCATTGCTGTTACTCTAGTTACAGATTCCGATGCTTCACATCAGGTTTACTGTATCCATCTGACCATCTTATTGACGATGAAACACAGAAATTGCATCGGAATTAAATAAAAAAGGCACAATGTCGACTTAAGTACAAGAAGACTGACTCTTCTTACTGTCTATGTTTTGAACCATTCCTGTGACACTAGTCATAGATTCCGATGCTTCACTCCAGGTTTACTGTAACCCTTGGACCTTCTTATTGATGATGAAACACAGAAATTGCATCGGAATTAAATAGAAAAGGCACAATGCCGACTTAAGGACAAGAAGACTGACTCTTCTTACTGTCTATATTTTGAACCATTCCAGTGACACTAGTTATATATTCCGATGCTTCACTTCAGGTTTATTGCATTCCTTGGACCTTCATATTGACGATGAAACGCAGAAATTTCATCGGAATTAAATACAAAAGGCACAATGCCGACTTAAGTACAAGAAGACTGACTCTTCCTACTGTCTATGTTTTGAACCAATTCTGTGACACTAGTAATTTTAGTCCGATGCTTCGCTTCAGGTTTACTGTATCCCTTGGACCTTCTTATTGACGATGAATCACAGGAATTGCATCGGAATTAAATACAAAAGGCACAATGCCGAATTAAGTACAAGAAGACTGACTCTTCTTACTGTCTATGTTTCAACCATTCCTGTGACACTAGTTATAGATTCCGATGCTTCACTTCAGGTTTACTGTATCCCTCTGACCATCTTATTGACGATGAAACACAGAAACTGCATCGGAATTAAATACAAAAGGCACAATGCCGACTTAAGTACAAGAGGACTGACTCTTCTTAGGGTCTATTCTTTAAACCATTCCTGTGACACTAGTTATAGATTCCGATGCTTCACTCCAGGTTTACTGTATCCCTTGGACCTTCTTATTAACGATGAAACACAGAAACTGCATCGGAATGAAATTGAAAAGGCACAATGCCGACTTAAGTATTAGACGATTGACTCTTCTTACTGATAATAGTTTGAACCATTCCTGTGACAATAGTTATAGATTCCGATGCTTCACTTCAGGTTTACTGTATCCCTTGGACCTTGTTATTGACGGTGACACACAAAAATAGCATTGGAATAAAATACAAAAGGCAAAATGCCAACTTTAGTACACGACGACTGACTCTTCTTATTGTCTATGTTTTGAACCATTCCTGTGACACTAGTTATAGATTTCGACGCTTCACTTCAGGTTTACTGTATCCCTCTGACCTTCTTATAGACGATGAAACACCGAAATTGCAACGGAATTAAATAGAAAACTCACAATGCTGACTTAAGTACAAGTAGACTGACTCTTCTTACTGTCTATGTTTTGAACCATTGCTGTGACACTAGTTATAGATTCCGATGCTTCACTCCAGGTTTACTGTATATCTTGGACCTTCTTATTGACGATGAAACACAGAAATTGCATTGGAATTAAACAGAAAAGGCACAATGCCGACTTAAGTACAAGAAGACAGACTCTTCTTTGTGATTGTAGTTTGAACCATTGCTGTGACACTAGTTATAGATTCCGATGCTTCACTTCAGGTTTGCTGTTTTCCTTGGACCATCTTATTGACGATGAAACAAAGAGATTGCATCGAAATTAAATAGAAAAGGCACAATGCCGACTTAAGTACAAGAAGACAGACTCTTCTTTGTGATTATAGTTTGAACCATTGCTGTGACACTAGTTATAGATTCCGATGCTTTACTTCAGGTTTACTGTATATCTTGGACATTCTTATTGACGATGAAACATAGAAATTGCATCGGAAATAAATAAAAAAGGCACAATGGCGACTTAAGTACAAGAAGACTGACTCTTCTAACTGTCTATATTTTGAACCATTCCAGTGACACTAGTTACAGATTCCGATGCTTCACTTCAGGTTTACTGTATCCTTCTGACCTTCTTATTGACGATGAAACACAGAAATTGCATCGGAATTAAATACAAAAGCACAATGCCGACTTAAGTACAAGAAGACTGACTCTTCTTACTGTCTATGTTTCAACCATTCCTGTGACACTAGTTATAGATTCCGATGCTTCACTTCAGGTTTACTGTATCCCTCTGACCTTCTTATTGACGATGAAACACAGAAACTGCATCGGAATTAAATACAAAAGGCTCAATGCCGACTTAAGTACAAGAAGACTGACTCTTCTTACGGTCTATTCTTTGAACCATTCCTGTGACACTAGTTATAGATTCCGATGCTTCACTCCAGGTTTACTGTATCCCTTGGACCTTCTTATTGACGATGAAACACAGAAACTGCATCGGAATGAAATTGAAAAGGCACAATGCCGACTTAAGTACAAGAAGATTGACTCTTCTTACTGATAATAGTTTGAACCATTCCTGTGACAATAGTTATAGATTCCGATGCTTCACTTCAGGTTTACTGTATCCCTTGGACCTTGTTATTGACGGTGACACACAGAAATAGCATTGGAATTAAATACAATAGGCAAAATGCCAACATTAGTACACGACGACTGACTCTTCTTAATGTCTATGTTTTGAACCATTCCTGTCACACTAGTTATAGATTCCGACGCTTCACTTCAGGTTTACTGTATCCCTCTGACCTTCTTATAGATGATGAAACACCGAGATTGCAACGGAATTAAATAGAAAACTCACAATGCTGACTTAAGTACAAGAAGACTGACTCTTCTTATTGTCTATGTTTGAACTATTTGTGTGACACTAGTTATAGATTCCGATGCTTCACTCCAGGTTTACTGTATATCTTGGACCTTCTTATTGACGATGAAACACAGAAATTGCATCGGAATTAAATAGAAAAGGCACAAGGCCCACTTAAGTACAAGAGGACAGACTCTTCATTGTGATTATAGTTTGAACCATTGCTGTGAATGTAGTTATAGATTCCGATGCTTTACTTCAGGTTTACTGTATACCTTGGACATTCTTATTGACGATGAAACACAGAAATTCCATCGGAAGTAAATAAAAAAGGCACAATGTCGACTTAAGTACAGGAAGACTGACTCTTCTAACTGTCTATATTTTGAACCATTCCAGTGACACTAGTTATAGATTCCGATGTTTCACTTCAGGTTTGCTGTATTCCTTGGACCTTCTTATTGACGATGAAACACAGAAATTGCATCGAAATTAAATACAAAAGGCACATTGCCGACTTAAGGACAAGAAGACTGACTCTTCTTACTGTCTATTTTATGAACCATTCCTGTGACACCAGTTATAGATTCCGATGCTTCACTCCAGGTTTACTGAATCCCGTGGACTTTCTTATTGACGATGAAACACAGAAACTGCATCGTAATGAAATAGAAAGGGCACAATGCTGACTTAAGTACAAGAAGACTGACTCTTCTTACTGTCTATGTTTTGAACCATTCCAGTGACACTAGTTATAGAGTCCAATGCTTCCCTTCAGGTTTGCTGTATTCCTTGGACCTTCTTATTGACGATGAAACACAGAAATTGCATCGAAATTAAATACAAAAGGCACATTGCCGACTTTAGGACAAGAAGACTGACTCTTCTTTCTGACTATGATTTGAACCATTCCTGTGACACTAGTTATAGATTCCGATGGTTCACTTCAGGTTTACTGTATCCCTCTGACCTTCTTATTGACGATGAAACACAGAAATTGCATCGGAATTAAATACAAAAGGCACAATGCCGACTTAAGTACAAGAAGACAGACTCTTCTTTGTGATTATAGTTTGAACCATTGCTGTGACACTAGTTATAGATTCCGATGCTTTACTTCAGGTTTACTGTATACCTTGGACATTCTTATTGACGATTAAAACACAGAAATTCCATCGGAAGTAAATAAAAAAGGCACAATGTCGACTTAAGTACAGGAAGACTGACTCTTCTAACTGTCTATATTTTGAACCATTCCAGTGACACTAGTTATAGATTCCGATGTTTCACTTCAGGTTTGCTGTATTCCTTGGACCTTCTTATTGACGATGAAACACAGAAATTGCATCGAAATTAAATACAAAAGGCACATTGCCGACTTAAGGACAAGAAGACTGACTCTTCTTTCTGACTATGATTTGAACCATTCCTGTGACACTAGTTATAGATTCCGATGGTTCACTTCAGGTTTACTGTATCCCTCTGACCTTCTTATTGACGATGAAACACAGAAATTGCATCGGAATTAAATACAAAAGGCACAATGCCGACTTAAGTACCAGAAGACTGACTCTTCTTACTGTCTATGTATCAACCATTCCTTTGACACTAGTTATACATTCCGATGCTTCACTTCAGGGTTACTGTATCCCTCTGACCTTCTTATTGACGATGAAACACAGAAATTGCATCGGAATTAAATACAAAAGTCACAATGCCGACTTAAGTACAAGAAGACTGACTCTTCTTACTGTCTATTTTTTGAACCATAAATGTGACACCAGTTATAGATTCCGATGCTTCACTCCAGGTTTACTGAATCCCGTGGACTTTCATATTGACGATGAAACACAGAAACTGCATCGGAATGAAATAGAAAGGGCACAATGCCGACTTAAGTACAAGAAGACTGACTCTTCTTAATGTCTATGTTTTGAACCATTCCTGTGACACTAGTTATAGATTCCGATGCTTCCTTCCAGGTTTAGTGTATACCTTGGACCTTCTTATTGACGATGAAACACAGAAATTGCATCGGAATTAAATAGAAAAGGCTCAATGCCGACTTAAGTACAAGAAGAATGACTCTTCTTAGACATTATAGTTTGAACCATTGCTGTGACACTAGTTATAGATTCCGATGCTTTACTTCAGGTTTACTGTATACCTTGGACATTCTTATTGACGATGAAACACAGAAATTGCATCGGAATTAAATAGAAAAGGCTCAATGTCGACTTAAGTACAAGAAGACTGACTCTTCTTGCTGTCTATGTTTTGTACCATTCCTGTGACACTAGTTATAGATTCCAATGCTTCACTCCAGGTTTACTGTAACCCTTGGACATTCTTGTTGACGATGAAACACAGAAATTGCATCGCAATTAAAAACAAAAGGCACAATGCCGACTTAAGTACAAGAAGACTGACTCTTCCTACTGTTTATGTTTTGAACCATTCCTGTGACACTAGTTATAGATTCCGATGCTTCACTCCAGGTTTACTGTGACCCTTGGACCTTCTTATTGACGATGAAACACAGAAATTGCATCGGAATTAAATAGAAAGGTCACAATGCCGACTTAAGTACAAGATGACTGACTCTTCTTACTGACTATGCTTTGAACCATTCCTGTGACACTAGTTAAAGATTCCGATGCTTCACTTCAGGTTTACTGTATCCCTCTGATCTTCTTATTGACGATGAAACACCGAAATTGCATCGGAATTAAATAGAAAACTCACAATGCCGACTTAAGTACAAGAAGACTGACTCTTCTTACTGTCTATGTTTTGAACCATTCCTGTGACATTAGTTATAGATTCCGATGCTTCACTCCAGGTTTACTGTATACCTTGGACCTTCTTATTGACAATGAAACACAGAAATTGCATCGGAATTAAATACAAAAGGCACAATGCCGACTTAAGTACAAGAAGACTGACTCTTCCTACTGTCTATGCTTTGAACCATTCCTGTGACACTAGTTATAGATTCCGATGCTTCACTTCAGGTTTACTGTATCCCTCTAACGTTATTGCCGATGAAACAAAGAAATTCATCGGAATTAAATACAAAAGGCACAATGCCGACTTAAGGACATGAAGACTGACTCTTCTTAGTGACTATGTTTTGAAACATTCCTGTTACTCTAGTTATAGATTCCTATGCTTCACTTCAGGTTTACTGTATCCCTTGGATCTTCTTATTGACGATGAATCACAGGAATTGCATCGGAATTAAACACAAAATGCACAATGCCGACTTAAGTACAAGATGTCTGACTCTTCTTACTGTCTATATTTTAACCATTCCAGTGACACTAGTTATAGATTCCGATGCTTCACTTCAGGTTTACTGTATTCCTTGAACTTTCTTATTGACGATGAAGCACAGAAATTGCATCGAAATTAAATACAAACGGCACAATGCCGACTTAAGTACAAGAAGACTGACTCTTCATACTGTCTATGTTTTGAACCATTACTGTGACACAAGTTATAGATGCCGATGCTTCACTCCAGGTTTACTGTATCCCTTGTACCTTCTTGTTGACGATGAAACACAGAAATTGCATCGGAATTAAATACAAAAGGCACAATGCCGACTTAAGGACAAGAAGTCTGACTCTTCTTACTATCTATGTTTTGAACCATTCCTGTGACACTAGTTATAGATTCCGATGCTTCACTTCAGGTTTACTGTATCCCTCTGACATTCTTATTGACGATGAAACACAGAAATTGCATCGGAATTAAATACAAAAGGCGCAATGCCGACTTAAGTACAAGAAGACTGACTCTTCTTACTGTCTATGTTTCAACCATTCCTGTGATACTAGTTATTGATTCCGATGCTTCACTCCAGGGTTACTGTATCCCTTGGACCTTCTTATTGACGATGAAACACAGAAACTGCATCGGAATGAAATAGAAAAGGCACAATGCCGAATTAAGTACAAGAGGACTGACTTTCTTACTGATAATAGTTTGAACCATTCCGGTGACAATAGTGATAGATTCCGATGCTTCACTTCAGGTTTACTGTATCCCTTGGACCTTGTTATTGACGGTGACACACAGAAATAGCATTGGAAATAAATACAAAAGGCAAAATGCCAACTTTAGTACACGAAGACTGACTCTTCTTACTGTTTATGTTTTGAGCCATTCCTGTGACACTAGTTATAGATTCCGATGCTTCACTTCAGGTTTACTGTATCCCTCTGAAATTCTTATTAACGATGAAACACAGAAATTGCATCGGAATTAAAAAGAAAACTCACAATGCCGACTTAAGTACAAGAAGACTGACTCTTCTTACTGTCTATGTTTTGAACCTTTCCTGTGACACTAGTTATAGATTCCGATGCTTCACTCCAGGTTTACTGTACCCCTTGGACCTTCTTATTGACGATGAAACACAGAAATCGCATCGGAATTAAATAGAAAAGGCACAATGCCGACTTAAGTACAAGAAGACTGACTCTTCTTAGTGATTATAGTTTGAAACATTGCTGTGACACTAGTTATAGATTCCGATGCTTTACTTCAGGTTTACTGTATACCTTGGACCTTCTTATTGACGATGAAACACGGAAATTGCATCGGAATTAAATACAAAAGGCACAATGCCGACTTAAGTACAAGATGACTGACTCTTCTTAGTGATTATAGTTTGAACCATTGCTGTGACACTAGATATAGGTCCGATGCTTTACTTCAGGTTTACTGTATACCTTGGACCTTCTTATTGACGATGAAACACAGAAATTGCATCGGAATTAAATACAAAAGGCACAATGCCGACTTAAGTACAAGAAGACTGACTCTTCCCACTGTCTATGTTTTGAACCATTCCTGTGACACTAGTTTTGGATTCCGATGCTTCACTTCAGGTTTACTGTATCCCTCTGACCTTCTTATTGACAATGAAACACAGAAATTGCATGGGAATTAAATACAAAAAGCACAATGCCGACTTGAGTACAAGAAGACTGACTCTTCCTACTGTCTATGTTTTGAACCATTCCTAGGACACTAGTTATAGATTCCGATGCTTCACTTCAGGTCTACTGTATCCCTCTGACTTTATTGCCGATGAAACACAGAAATTGCATCGTAAGTAAATACAAAAGGCACAATGCCGACTTAAGGACAAGAAGACTGACTCTTCTTACTGACTATGTTTTGAAACATTCCTGTGACTCTAGTTATAGATTCCGATGCTTCACTTCAGGTTTACTGTATCCCTCTGACCTTCTTATTGACGATGAAACACAGAAATTGCATCGTAATTAAATACAAAAGCCACAATGCCGACTTAAGTACAAGAAGAGTGACTCTTCTTACAGTCTATGATTTGAACCATTCCTGTGACACTAGTTATAGATTCCGATGCTTCACTTCAGGTTTACTGTTTCCCTTGGAGCTTCTTATTGACGATGAAACACAGAAATTGCATCGGAATAAAATACAAAAGGCACAATGCCGACTCAAGTACAAGAAGGCTGACTCTTCCTACTGTCTATGCTTTGAACCAATTCTGTGGCACTAGTTATAGAGTCCGATGCTTCACTTCAGGTTTACTGTATCCCTTGGAACTTCTTATTTACCGAAGAATCACAGAAATTGCATCGGAATTAAATACAAAAGGCACGATGCCGACTTAAGGACAAGAAGACTGACTCTTCTTACTGTGTATATTTTGATCCATTCCAGTGACACTAGTTATATATTCCGATGCTTCACTTCAGGTTTATTGAATTCCTTGGACCTTCTTATTGACGATGAAACGCAGAAATTTCATCGGAATTAAATACAAAAGGCACAATGCCGACTTAAGTACAAGAAGACTGACTCTTCCTACTGTCTATGTTTTGAACCAATTCAGTGACACTAGTAATAGAGTCCGATGCTTCACTTCAGGTTAACTGTATCCCTTGGACCTTCTTATTGACGATGAATCACAGGAATTGCATCGGAATTAAATACAAAAGGCACAATGCCGAATTAAGTTCAAGAAGACTGACTCTTCTTACTGTCAATGTTTTGAACCACTACTGTGACACTAGTTATAGATTCCGATGCTTCACTCCAGGTTTACTGTATCCCTCTGACCATCTTATTGACGATGAAACACAGAAATTGCATCGGAATTAAATACAAAAGGCACAATGCCGACTTAAGTACAAGAAGACTAACTCTTATTACTGTCTATTTTTTGAACCATTCCTGTGACACTAGTTATAGATTCCGATGCTTCACTCCAGGTTTACTGTATCGCTTGGACCTTCTTATTGACGATGAAACACAGAAACTGCATCGGAATGAAATAGAAAACGCACAATGCCGACTTATGTACAAGAAGACTGACTCTTCTTACTGATAATAGTTTGAACCATTCCAGTGACAATAGTTATAGATTCCGATGCTTCACTTCAGGTTTACTGTATCCCTTGGACCTTGTTGTTGACGGTGAAACACAGAAATAGCATTGGAATTAAATACAAAAGGCAAAATGCCAACTTTAGCCCACGAAGACTGACTCTTCTTACTGTCTATGTTTTGAACCATTCCTGTGACACTAGTTATAGATTCCGATGCTTCACTTCAGGTTTACTGTATCCCTCTGACCTTCTTATTGACGATGAAACACAGAAATTGCATCGGAATTAAATAGAAAACTCACAATGCCGACTTAAGTACCAGAAGACTGACTCTTCTTACTGTCTATTCTTTGAACCATTCCTGTGACACTAGTTATAGATTCCGATGCTTCACTCCAGGTTTACTGTATCCCTTGGACCTTCTTATTGACGATGAAACACAGAAATTGCATCGGAATTAAATAGAAAAGGCACAATGCCGACTTAAGTGTAAGAAGACTGACTCTTCTTAGTGATTATAGTTTGAACCATTGCTGTGACACTAGTTATAGATTCCGATGATTTACTTCAGGTTTACTGTATCCCTTGGACCTTCTTATTGACGATGAAACACAGAAATTGCATCGGAATTAAATAGAAAAGGAACAATGTCGTCTTAAGTACAAGAAGACTGACTCTTCTTACAGTCTATGATTTTAACCATTCCAGTGAAACTAGTTATAGATTCCGATGCTTCACTCCAGGTTTACTGTCTCCCTTGGACCTTCTTATTGACGATGAAACACAGAAATTGCATTGGAATTAAGTACAAAACGCACAATGCCGACTTAAGTACAAGAAGACTGACTCGTCTTACTGTCTACATTTTGCACCATTCCAGTGACACTAGTTATAGATTCCGATGCTTCAGGTTTACTGAATTCCTTGGACCTTCTTATTGACGATGAAACACAGAAATTGCATCGGAATTAAATAGAAAAGGCACAATGCCGACTTAAGTACAAGAAGACTGACTCTTCTTAGTGATTATAGTTTTAACCATTGCTGTGACACTAGTTATAGATTCCGATGCTTTACTTCAGGTCTATTGTATACCTTGGACATTCTTATAGACGATTAAACACAGAAATTGCATCGGAATTAAATAGAAAAGACACAATGTCG
The DNA here is from genome assembly GCF_023864345.2 of Schistocerca serialis cubense. Classification (NCBI taxonomy): domain Eukaryota; kingdom Metazoa; phylum Arthropoda; class Insecta; order Orthoptera; family Acrididae; genus Schistocerca; species Schistocerca serialis. Next base: position 543,752,197 of record NC_064646.1, on the reverse strand, counting down.
ACTTAAGTTCAAGAAGACTGACTCTTCTTACTGTCTATGTTATGAACCATTCCTGTGACACTAGTTATAGATTCCGATGCTTCACTCCAAATTTACTGTATCCATTGGACCTTCTTATTGACGATGAAACACAGATATTGCAATGGAATTAAATAGAAAAGGCACAATGCCGACTTAAGTGCAAGAAGACTGACTCTTCTTACTGACTATGTTTGAACCATTCCTGTGACACTAGTTATAGATTCCGTTGCTTCACTTCAGGTTAACTGTATACCTTGGACCTTCTTATTGACGATGAAACACAGAAATTGCATCAGAATTAAATACAAAATGCACAATGCCGACTTAAGTACAAGAAGACTGACTCTTCTTACTGTCTATATTTTGAACCATTCCAGTGACACTAGTTATAGATTCCGATGCTTCAGGTTTACTGAATTCCTTGGACCTTCTTATTGACGCTGAAACACAGAAATTGCATCGGAATTAAATACAAAAGGCACAATACCGACTTAAGTACAAAAAGACTGACTCTTCCTACTGTCTATGTTTTGAACCAATTCTGTGACACTAGTTATAGAGTCCAATGGTTCACTTCAGGTTTACTGTATCCCTTGGACCTTCTTATTGACGATGAATCACAGGAATTGCATCGGAAATAAATACAAAAGGCACAATGCCGACTTAAGTACAAGAAGACTGACTCTTCATACTGTCATTCCAGTGACACTAGTTATAGATTCCGATGCTTCACTTCAGGTTTACTGTATCCCTCTGACCTTCTTATTGACGATGAAACACAGAAATTGCATCGGAATTAAATACAAAAGGCACAATGCCGACTTAAGTACAAGAAGTCTTAATCTTCTTACTGTCTATTTTTGGAACCATTCCTGTGACACTAGTAATAGATTGCGATGTTTCACTCCTGCTTTACTATATCCCTTGGACCCTCTTATTGCCGATGAATCACAGAAATTGCATCGGAATGAAATAGAAAATGCACAATGCCGACTTAAGTACAAGAAGACTGACTCTTCTTACTGTCTATATTTTGAACCATTCCAGTGACACTAGTTATAGATTCCGATGCTTCAGGTTTACTGAATTCCTTGGACCTTCTTATTGACGCTGAAACACAGAAATTGCATCGGAATTAAATACAAAAGGCACAATGCCGACTTAAGTACAAGAAGACTGACTCTTCTTACTGTCTATGTTTTGAACCATTCCTGCGACACTAGTTTTGGATTCCGATGCTTCTCTTCAGGTTTACTGTATCACTCATACCTACTAATTGACAATGAAGCACAGACATTGCATCGGAAATAAGTACAAAAGGCACAATGCCGACTTAAGTACAAGAAGACTGACTCTTCCTACTGTCTATGTTTTGAACAATTCCTGTGACACTAGCTATAGATTCCGATGCTTCACTTCAAGTTTACTGTATCCCTCTGACCTTATTGCCGATGAAACACAGAAATTGCATCGGAATTAAATACAAAAGGCACAATGCCGACTTATGTACAAGAAGACTGACTCTTCTTACTGAATATGTCTTGAACCATTCCTGTGACACTAGTTATAGATTCCGATGCTTCACTTCAGGTTTACTGTAACCCTCTGACCGTCTTATTAACGATGAAACACAGAAATTGCATCGGAATTAAATACAAAAAGGACAATGCCGACTTAAGTACCCGAAGACTGACTCTTCTTACTGTGTATGTTTGATCCATTCCTGTGACACTAGTTGTAGATTTCGATGCTTCACTTCAGTTTTTCTGTATACCTTGGACCTTCTTATTGACGATGAAACACAGAAAATGCATCGGAATTAAATAGAAAAGGCACAATGCCGACTTAAGTACAAGTAGGTTGATTCTTCCTACTGTCTATGTTTTGAACCATTCCTGTGACACTAGTTGTGGATTCCAATGCTTCACTTCAGGTTTACTGTATCCCTCTGACCTTCTTATTGACGATGAAACACAGAAATTGCATCGGAATTAAATACAAAAGGCACAATATCGACTTAAGTACAAGAAGACTGACCCTTCTTACTGTCTCTGTTTTGAACCATTCCTGTGACACTAGTTATAGATTCCGATGCTTCACTCCAGGTTTACTGTATCCCTTGGACCATCTTATTGACGATGAAACACAGAAATTGCATCGGAATTAAATAGAAAAGGCACAATGCCGACTTAAGTACAAGAAGACTGACTCTTCTTACGATGAAACACAGAAATGGCATCGGAATTAAATACAAAAGGCACAAGGGTGACTTAAGGACAAGAGGAGTGTCTCTTCTTACTGACTATGTTTTGAACCATTCCTGTGACACTAGTTATAGATTGCGATGCTTCACTTCAGGTTTACTGTTTCCCTTGGACCTTCTTACTGACGATGAATACAGAAATTGCATCGGAATTAAAAACAAAAGTCACAATGCCGACTTAAGTACAAGAAGACTGACTCTTCCTACTGTCTATGTTTTGAACCATTTCTGTGACACTAGTTATAGAGTCCGATGCTGCACTTCAGGTTTACTGTATCCCTTGGACCTTCTTATTGACGATGAAACACAGAAATTGCATCGGACTTAAATACAAAAGGCGCAATGCCGACTTAAGTACAAGACGACTGACTCTTCTTACTGTCTATGTTTGAACCATTCCTGTGACACTAGTTATAGATTCCGATGCTACACTTCCGGTTTACTGTATCCCTCTGACCTTCTTATTGACGGTGAAACACAGAAATTGCATCGGAATTAAATACGAAAGGCACAATGCCGACTTAAGTACAAGAAGACGGACTCTTCTTACTGACTATGTTTTGAACCATTCCTGTGACACTGGTTATAGTTTCCGATGCTTCACTTCAGGTTTACTGTATCCCTTGGACCTTCTTATTGACGATGAAACACAGAAATTCCATCGGGATTAAATAGAAACGCACAATGATGACTTAAGTACAAGAAGACTGACTCTTCTTACTGTCTATGTATTCTACCATTCCTGTGACACTGGTTATAGATTCCGATGCTTCACTTCAGGTTTACTGTATCCCTCTGACCTTATTGCCGATGAAACACAGAAATTGCATCGGAATTAAATACAAAAGGCACTATGGCGACTTAAGGAAAAGAAGACTGTCTCTTTTAACTGACTATGTTTTGAACCATTCCTGTGACACTAGTTATAGATTGCGATGCTTCACTTCAAGTTTACAGTTTCCCTTGGACCTTCTTATTGACGATGAAACACAGAAATTGCATCGGAATTAAAAACAAAAGGCACAAAGCCGACTTAAGTACAAGAGGACTGACTCTTCCTACTGTCTATGTTTTGAACCATTTCTGTGACACTAGTTATAGAGTCCGAAGCTGCACTTCAGGTTTACTGTATCCCTTGGACCTTCTTAATGACGATGAAACACAGAAATTGCATCGGACTTAAATACAAAAGGCGCAATGCCGACTTAAGTACAAGACGACTGACTCTTCTTACTGTCTATGTTTGAACCATTCCTGTGACACTAGGTATAGATTCCGATGCTTCACTTCAGGTTTACTGTATCCCTCTGACCTTATTGCCGATGAAACACAGAAATCGCATCGGAATTAAATACAAAAGGCACTATGGCGACTTAAGGAAAAGAAGACTGTCTCTTTTAACTGACTATGTTTTGAACCATTCCTGTGACACTAGTTATAGATTGCGATGCTTCACTTCAAGTTTACAGTTTCCCTTGGACCTTCTTATTGACGATGAAACACAGAAATTGCATCGGAATTAAATACAAAAGGCACAATGCCGACTTAAGGACAAGAAGTCTGACTCTTCTTACTATCTATGTTTCGAACCAATCCTGTGACAATAGTTATAGATTCCGATGCTTCACTTCAGGTTTACTGTATCCCTCTGACATTCTTATTGACGATGAAACACAGAAATTGCATCGGAATTAAATACAAAAGGCGCAATGCCGACTTAAGTACAAGAAGACTGACTCTTCTTACTGTCTATGTTTCAACCATTCCTGTGATACTAGTTATTGATTCCGATGCTTCACTCCATGGTTACTGTATCCCTTGGACCTTCTTATTGACGATGAAACACAGAAACTGCATCGGAATGAAATAGAAAAGGCACAATGCCGAATTAAGTACAAGAGGACTCACTTTCTTACTGATAATAGTTTGAACCATTCCGGTGACAATAGTTATAGATTCCGATGCTTCACTTCAGGTTTACTGTATCCCTTGGACCTTGTTATTGACGGTGACACACAGAAATAGCATTGGAAATAAATACAAAAGGCAAAATGCCAACTTTAGTACACGAAGACTGACTCTTCTTACTGTTTATGTTTTGAGCCATTCCTGTGACACTAGTTATAGATTCCGATGCTTCACTTCAGGTTTTCTGTATCCCTCTGAAATTCTTATTAACGATGAAACACAGAAATTGAATCGGAATTAAAAAGAAAACTCACAATGCCGACTTAAGTACAAGAAGACTGACTCTTCTTACTGTCTATGTTTTGAACCATTCCTGTGACACTAGTTATAGATTCCGATGCTTCACTCCAGGTTTACTGTACCCCTTGGACCTTCTTATTGACGATGAAACACAGAAATCGCATCGGAATTAAATAGAAAAGGCACAATGCCGACTTAAGTACAAGAAGACTGACTCTTCTTAGTGATTATAGTTTGAAACATTGCTGTGACACTAGTTATAGATTCCGATGCTTTACTTCAGGTTTACTGTATACCTTGGACCTTCTTATTGACGATGAAACACGGAAATTGCATCGGAATTAAATACAAAAGGCACAATGCCGACTTAAGTACAAGATGACTGACTCTTCTTAGTGATTATAGTTTGAACCATTGCTGTGACACTAGTTATAGGTCCGATGCTTTACTTCAGGTTTACTGTATACCTTGGACCTTCTTATTGACGATGAAACACAGAAATTGCATCGGAATTAAATACAAAGGGCACAATGCCGACTTAAGTACAAGAAGACTGACTCTTCCCACTGTCTATGTTTTGAACCATTCCTGTGACACTAGTTTTGGATTCCGATGCTTCACTTCAGGTTTACTGTATCCCTCTGACCTTCTTATTGACAATGAAACACAGAAATTGCATGGGAATTAAATACAAAAGGCACAATGCCGACTTGAGTACAAGAAGACTGACTCTTCCTACTGTCTATGTTTTGAACCATTCCTAGGACACTAGTTATAGATTCCGATGCTTCACTTCAGGTCTACTGTATCCCTCTGACTTTATTGCCGATGAAACACAGAAATTGCATCGTAAGTAAATACAAAAGGCACAATGCCGACTTAAGGACAAGAAGACTGACTCTTCTTACTGACTATGTTTTGAAACATTCCTGTGACTCTAGTTATAGATTCCGATGCTTCACTTCAGGTTTACTGTATCCCTCTGACCTTCTTATTGACGATGAAACACAGAAATTGCATCGTAATTAAATACAAAAGCCACAATGCCGACTTAAGTACAAGAAGAGTGACTCTTCTTACTGTCTATGATTTGAACCATTCCTGTGACACTAGTTATAGATTCCGATGCTTCACTTCAGGTTTACTGTTTCCCTTGGAGCTTCTTATTGACGATGAAACACAGAAATTGCATCGGAATTAAATAGAAAAGACACAATGTCGACTTAAGTTCAAGAAGACTGACTCTTCTTACTGTGTATATTTTGATCCATTCCAGTGACACTAGTTATATATTCCGATGCTTCACTTCAGGTTTATTGAATTCCTTGGACCTTCTTATTGACGATGAAACGCAGAAATTTCATCGGAATTAAATACAAAAGGCACAATGCCGACTTAAGTACAAGAAGACTGACTCTTCCTACTGTCTATGTTTTGAACCAATTCTGTGACACTAGTAATAGAGTCCGATGCTTCACTTCAGGTTAACTGTATCCCTTGGACCTTCTTATTGACGATGAATCACAGGAATTGCATCGGAATTAAATACAAAAGGCACAATGCCGAATTAAGTACAAGAAGACTGACTCTTCTTACTGTCTATACGTTGAACCATTCCAGTGACATTAGTTATCAATTCCGATGCTTCACATCAGGTTTACTGTATTCCTTGGACCTTCTTATTGACGATGAACACTGAAATTGCATCGAAATTAAATACAAAAGGCACAATGCCGACTTAAGTACAAGAAGACTGACTCTTCTTACTGTCAATGTTTTGAACCACTACTGTGACACTAGTTATAGATTCCGATGCTTCACTCCAGGTTTACTGTATCCCTCTGACCATCTTATTGACGATGAAACACAGAAATTGCATCGGAATTAAATACAAAAGGCACAATGCCGACTTAAGTACAAGAAGAATAACTCTTATTACTGTCTATTTTTTGAACCATTCCTGTGACACTAGTTATAGATTCCAATGCTTCACTCCAGGTTTACTGTATCGCTTGGACCTTCTTATTGACGATGAAACACAGAAACTGCATCGGAATGAAATAGAAAACGCACAATGCCGACTTATGTACAAGAAGACTGACTCTTCTTACTGATTATAGTTTGAACCATTCCAGTGACCATAGTTATAGATTCCGATACTTCACTTCAGGTTTACTGTATCCCTTGGACCTTGTTATTGACGGTGAAACACAGAAATAGCATTGGAATTAAATACAAAAGGCAAAATGCCAACTTTAGCCCACGAAGACTGACTCTTCTTACTGTCTATGTTTTGAACCATTCCTGTGACACTAGTTATAGATTCCGATGCTTCACTTCAGGTTTACTGTATCCCTCTGACCTTCTTATTGACGATGAAACACAGAAATTGCATCGGAATTAAATAGAAAACTCACAATGCCGACTTAAGTACCAGAAGACTGACTCTTCTTACTGTCTATGTTTTGAACCATTCCTGTGACACTAGTTATAGATTCCGATGCTTCACTCCAGGTTTACTGTATCCCTTGGACATTCTTATTGACGATGAAACACAGAAATTGCATCGGAATTAAATAGAAAAGGCACAATGCCGACTTAAGTGTAAGAAGACTGACTCTTCTTAGTGATTATAGTTTGAACCATTGCTGTGACACTAGTTATAGATTCCGATGATTTACTTCAGGTTTACTGTATCCCTTGGACCTTCTTATTGACGATGAAACACAGAAATTGCATCGGAATTAAATAGAAAAGGAACAATGTCGTCTTAAGTACAAGAAGACTGACTCTTCTTACAGTCTATGATTTTTACCATTCCAGTGAAACTAGTTATAGATTCCGATGCTTCACTCCAGGTTTACTGTCTCCCTTGGACCTTCTTATTGACGATGAAACACAGAAATTGCATTGGAATTAAGTACAAAACGCACAATGCCGACTTAAGTACAAGAAGACTGACTCGTCTTACTGTCTACATTTTGCACCATTCCAGTGACACTAGTTATAGATTCCGATGCTTCAGGTTTACTGAATTCCTTGGACCTTCTTATTGACGATGAAACACAGAAATTGCATCGGAATTAAATAGAAAAGGCACAATGTCGTCTTAAGTACAAGAAGACTGACTCTTCTTACTGACTATGTTTTGAACCATTCCTGAGACACTAGTTATAGATTCCGATGCTTCACTCCAGGTTTACTGTATCCCTTGGACCTTCTTATTGACGATGAAACACAGAAATTGCATCGGAATTAAATAGAAAAGGCACAATGCCGACTTAAGTACAAGAAGACTGACTCTTCTTAGTGATTATAGTTTTAACCATTGCTGTGACACTAGTTACAGATTCCGATGCTTTACTTCAGGTCTATTGTATACCTTGGACATTCTTATAGACGATTAAACACAGAAATTGCATCGGAATTAAATAGAAAAGACACAATGTCGACTTAAGTTCAAGAAGACTGACTCCTCTTACTGTCTATGTTTTGAACCATTCCTGTGACACTAGTTATAGATTCCGATGCTTCACTCCAAATTTACTGTATCCATTGGACCTTCTTATTGACGATGAAACACAGATATTGCAATGGAATTAAATAGAAAAGGCACAATGCCGACTTAAGTACAAGAAGACTGACTCTTCTTACTGACTATGTTTGAACCATTCCTGTGACACTAGTTATAGATTCCGTTGCTTCACTTCAGGTTAACTGTATACCTTGGACCTTCTTATTGACGATGAAACACAGAAATTGCATCAGAATTAAATACAAAATGCACAATGCCGACTTAAGTACAAGAAGACTGACTCTTCTTACTGTCTATATTTTGAACCATTCCAGTGACACTAGTTATAGATTCCGATGCTTCAGGTTTACTGAATTCCTTGGACCTTCTTATTGACGCTGAAACACAGAAATTGCATCGGAATTAAATACAAAAGGCACAATACCGACTTAAGTACAAAAAGACTGACTCTTCCTACTGTCTATGTTTTGAACCAATTCTGTGACACTAGTTATAGAGTCCAATGGTTCACTTCAGGTTTACTGTATCCCTTGGACCTTCTTATTGACGATGAATCACAGGAATTGCATCGGAAATAAATACAAAAGGCACAATGCCGACTTAAGTACAAGAAGACTGACTCTTCATACTGTCATTCCAGTGACACTAGTTATAGATTCCGATGCTTCACTTCAGGTTTACTGTATCCCTCTGACCTTCTTATTGACGATGAAACACAGAAATTGCATCGGAATTAAATACAAAAGGCACAATGCCGACTTAAGTACAAGAAGTCTTACTCTTCTTACTGTCTATTTTTGGAACCATTCCTGTGACACTAGTAATAGATTGCGATGTTTCACTCCTGCTTTACTATATCCCTTGGACCCTCTTATTGCTGATGAATCACAGAAATTGCATCGGAATGAAATAGAAAATGCACAATGCCGACTTAAGTACAAGAAGACTGACTCTTCTTACTGTCTATATTTTGAACCATTCCAGTGACACTAGTTATAGATTCCGATGCTTCAGGTTTACTGAATTCCTTGGACCTTCTTATTGACGCTGAAACACAGAAATTGCATCGGAATTAAATACAAAAGGCACAATGCCGACTTAAGTACAAGAAGACTGACTCTTCTTACTGTCTATGTTTTGAACCATTACTGTGACACAAGTTATAGATGCCGATGCTTCACTCCAGGTTTACTGTATCCCTTGTACCTTCTTGTTGACGATGAAACACAGAAATTGCATCGGAATTAAATACAAAAGGCACAATGCCGACTTAAGGACAAGAAGTCTGACTCTTCTTACTATCTATGTTTTGAACCATTCCTGTGACACTAGTTATAGATTCCGATGCTTCACTCCAGGGTTACTGTATCCCTTGGACCTTCTTATTGACGATGAAACACAGAAACTGCATCGGAATGAAATAGAAAAGGCACAATGCCGAATTAAGTACAAGAGGACTGACTTTCTTACTGATAATAGTTTGAAGCATTCCGGTGACAATAGTTATAGATTCCGATGCATCACTTCAGGTTTACTGTATCCCTTGGACCTTGTTATTGACGGTGACAAACAGAAATAGCATTGGAAATAAATACAAAAGGCAAAATGCCAACTTTAGTACACGAAGACTGACTCTTCTTACTGTTTATGTTTTGAGCCATTCCTGTGACACTAGTTATAGATTCCGATGCTTCACTTCAGGTTTACTGTATCCCTCTGAAATTCTTATTAACGATGAAACACAGAAATTGCATCGGAATTAAAAAGAAAACTCACAATGCCGACTTAAGTACAAGAAGACTGACTCTTCTTACTGTCTATGTTATGAACCATTCCTGTGACACTAGTTATAGATTCCGATGCTTCACTCCAGGTTTACTGTACCCCTTGGACCTTCTTATTGACGATGAAACACAGAAATCGCATCGGAATTAAATAGAAAAGGCACAATGCCGACTTAAGTACAAGAAGACTGACTCTTCTTAGTGATTATAGTTTGAAACATTGCTGTGACACTAGTTATAGATTCCGATGCTTTACTTCAGGTTTACTGTATACCGTGGACCTTCTTATTGACGATGAAACACGGAAATTGCATCGGAATTAAATACAAAAGGCACAATGCCGACTTAAGTACAAGATGACTGACTCTTCTTAGTGATTATAGTTTGAACCATTGCTGTGACACTAGTTATAGGTCCGATGCTTTACTTCAGGTTTACTGTATACCTTGGACCTTCTTATTGACGATGAAACACAGAAATTGCATCGGAATTAAATACAAAAGGCACAATGCCGACTTAAGTACAAGAAGACTGACTCTTCCCACTGTCTATGTTTTGAACCATTCCTGTGACACTAGTTTAGGATTCCGATGCTTCACTTCAGGTTTACTGTATCCCTCTGACCTTCTTATTGACAATGAAACACAGAAATTGCATGGGAATTAAATACAAAAGGCACAATGCCGACTTGAGTACAAGAAGACTGACTCTTCCTACTGTCTATGTTTTGAACCATTCCTAGGACACTAGTTATAGATTCCGATGCTTCACTTCAGGTCTACTGTATCCCTCTGACTTTATTGCCGATGAAACACAGAAATTGCATCGTAAGTAAATACAAAAGGCACAATGCCGACTTAAGGACAAGAAGACTGACTCTTCTTACTGACTATGTTTTGAAACATTCCTGTGACTCTAGTTATAGATTCCGATGCTTCACTTCAGGTTTACTGTATCCCTCTGACCTTCTTATTGACGATGAAACACAGAAATTGCATCGTAATTAAATACAAAAGCCACAATGCCGACTTAAGTACAAGAAGAGTGACTCTTCTTACTGTCTATGATTTGAACCATTCCTGTGACACTAGTTATAGATTCCGATGCTTCACTTCAGGTTTACTGTTTCCCTTGGAGCTTCTTATTGACGATGAAACACAGAAATTGCATCGGAATTAAATACAAAAGGCACAATGCCGACTTAAGTACAAGAAGGCTGACTCTTCCTACTGTCTATGCTTTGAACCAATTCTGTGGCACTAGTTATAGAGTCCGATGCTTCACTTCAGGTTTACTGTATCCCTTGGAACTTCTTATTTACCGAAGAATCACAGAAATTGCATCGGAATTAAATACAAAAGGCACGATGCCGACTTAAGGACAAGAAGACTGACTCTTCTTACTGTGTATATTTTGATCCATTCCAGTGACACTAGTTATATTTTCCGATGCTTCACTTCAGGTTTATTGAATTCCTTGGACCTTCTTATTGACGATGAAACGCAGAAATTTCATCGGAATTAAATACAAAAGGCACAATGCCGACTTAAGTACAAGAAGACTGACTCTTCCTACTGTCTATGTTTTGAACCAATTCTGTGACACTAGTAATAGAGTCCGATGCTTCACTTCAGGTTAACTGTATCCCTTGGACCTTCTTATTGACGATGAATCACAGGAATTGCATCGGAATTAAAGACAAAAGGCACAATGCCGAATTAAGTACAAGAAGACTGACTCTTCTTACTGTCTATACGTTGAACCATTCCAGTGACATTAGTTATCAATTCCGATGCTTCACATCAGGTTTACTGTATTCCTTGGACCTTCTTATTGACGATGAACACTGAAATTGCATCGAAATTAAATACAAAAGGCACAATGCCGACTTAAGTACAAGAAGACTGACTCTTCTTACTGTCAATGTTTTGAACCACTACTGTGACACTAGTTATAGATTCCGATGCTTCACTCCAGGTTTACTGTATCCCTCTGACCATCTTATTGACGATGAAACACAGAAATTGCATCGGAATTAAATACAAAAGGCACAATGCCGACTTAAGTACAAGAAGACTCACTCTTATTACTGTCTATTTTTTGAACCATTCCTGTGACACTAGTTATAGATTCCGATGCTTCACTCCAGGTTTACTGTATTGCTTGGACCTTCTTATTGACGATGAAACACAGAAACTGCATCGGAATGAAATAGAAAACGCACAATGCCGACTTATGTACAAGAAGACTGACTCTTCTTACTGATAATAGTTTGAACCATTCCAGTGACCATAGTTTCAGATTCCGATGCTTCACTTCAGGTTTACTGTATCCCTTGGACCTTGTTATTGACGGTGAAACACAGAAATAGCATTGGAATTAAATACAAAAGGCAAAATGCCAACTTTAGCCCACGAAGACTGACTCTTCTTACTGTCTATGTTTTGAACCATTCCTGTGACACTAGTTATAGATTCCGATGCTTCACTTCAGGTTTACTGTATCCCTCTGACCTTCTTATTGACGATGAAACACAGAAATTGCATCGGAATTAAATAGAAAACTCACAATGCCGACTTAAGTACCAGAAGACTGACTCTTCTTACTGTCTATGTTTTGAACCATTCCTGTGACACTAGTTATAGATTCCGATGCTTCACTCCAGGTTTACTGTATCCCTTGGACCTTCTTATTGACGATGAAACACAGAAATTGCATCGGAATTAAATAGAAAAGGCACAATGCCGACTTAAGTGTAAGAAGACTGACTCTTCTTAGTGATTATAGTTTGAACCATTGCTGTGACACTAGTTATAGATTCCGATGATTTACTTCAGGTTTACTGTATCCCTTGGACCTTCTTATTGACGATGAAACACAGAAATTGCATCGGAATTAAATAGAAAAGGAACAATGTCGTCTTAAGTACAAGAAGACTGACTCTTCTTACAGTCTATGATTTTAACCATTCCAGTGAAACTAGTTATAGATTCCGATGCTTCACTCCAGGTTTACTGTCTCCCTTGGACCTTCTTATTGACGATGAAACACAGAAATTGCATTGGAATTAAGTACAAAACGCACAATGCCGACTTAAGTACAAGAAGACTGACTCGTCTTACTGTCTACATTTTGCACCATTCCAGTGACACTAGTTATAGATTCCGATGCTTCAGGTTTACTGAATTCCTTGGACCTTCTTATTGACGATGAAACACAGAAATTGCATCGGAATTAAATAGAAAAGGCACAATGTCGTCTTAAGTACAAGAAGACTGACTCTTCTTACTGACTATGTTTTGAACCATTCCTGAGACACTAGTTATAGATTCCGATGCTTCACTCCAGGTTTACTGTATCCCTTGTTCCTTCTTATTGACGATGAAACACAGAAATTGCATCGGAATTAAATAGAAAAGGCACAATGCCGACTTAAGTACAAGAAGACTGACTCTTCTTAGTGATTATAGTTTTAACCATTGCTGTGACACTAGTTATAGATTCCGATGCTTTACTTCAGGTCTATTGTATACCTTGGACATTCTTATAGACGATTAAACACAGAAATTGCATCGGAATTAAATAGAAAAGACACAATGTCGACTTAAGTTCAAGAAGACTGACTCTTCTTACTGTCTATGTTTTGAACCATTCCTGTGACACTAGTTATAGATTCCGATGCTTCACTCCAAATTTACTGTATCCATTGGACCTTCTTATTGACGATGAAACACAGAAATTGCAATGGAATTAAATAGAAAAGGCACAATGCCGACTTAAGTACAAGAAGACTGACTCTTCTTACTGACTATGTTTGAACCATTCCTGTGACACTAGTTATAGATTCCGTTGCTTCACTTCAGGTTAACTGTATACCTTGGACCTTCTTATTGACGATGAAACACAGAAATTGCATCAGAATTAAATACAAAATGCACAATGCCGACTTAAGTACAAGAAGACTGACTCTTCTTACTGTCTATATTTTGAACCATTCCAGTGACACTAGTTATAGATTCCGATGCTTCAGGTTTACTGAATTCCTTGGACCTTCTTATTGACGCTGAAACACAGAAATTGCATCGGAATTAAATACAAAAGGCACAATACCGACTTAAGTACAAAGAGACTGACTCTTCCTACTGTCTATGTTTTGAACCAATTCTGTGACACTAGTTATAGAGTCCAATGGTTCACTTCAGGTTTACTGTATCCCTTGGACCTTCTTATTGACGATGAATCACAGGAATTGCATCGGAAATAAATACAAAAGGCACAATGCCGACTTAAGTACAAGAAGACTGACTCTTCATACTGTCATTCCAGTGACACTAGTTATAGATTCCGATGCTTCACTTCAGGTTTACTGTATCCCTCTGACCTTCTTATTGACGATGAAACACAGAAATTGCATCGGAATTAAATACAAAAGGCACAATGGCGACTTAAGTACAAGAAGTCTTACTCTTCTTACTGTCTATTTTTGGAACCATTCCTGTGACACTAGTAATAGATTGCGATGTTTCACTCCTGCTTTACTATATCCCTTGGACCCTCTTATTGCCGATGAATCACAGAAATTGCATCGGAATGAAATAGAAAATGCACAATGCCGACTTAAGTACAAGAAGACTGACTCTTATTACTGATAATAGTTTGAACCATTCCTGTGACAATAGTTATAGATTCCGATGCTTCACTTCAAATTTACTGTATCCCTTGGACCTTATTATTGACGGTGAAACACAGAAATAGCATTGAAAATAAATAGAAAAGGCACAATGCCGACTTAAGTACAAGAAGACTGACTCTTCTTACTGTCTATTTTTTGAACAATTCCAGTGACACTAGTTATAGATTCCGATGCTTCACTCCAGGGTTACTGTATCCCTTGGACCTTCTTATTGGCGATGAAACACAGAAATTGCATCGGAATTAAATACAAAAGACACAATGCCGACTAAAGGACAAGAAGACTGAGTCTTCTTACTGACTTTGTTTTGAACCAATCCTGTGACACTAGGTATAGATACCGATGCTTGACTTCAGTTTTAGGGTATCCCTTGGACCGTCTTATTGACGATGAAACAGAGAAATTGCATCGGAATTAAATAGAAGAGGCACAATGCCGACTTATGTACAAGAAGACTGACTCTTCTTACTGACTATGCTTTGAACCATTCCTGTGACACTAGTTGTAGATTACGATGCATCACTTCAGGTTTACTGTATACCTTGGAAGTTCTTATTGACGATGAAACACAGAAATTGCATCGGAATTAAATACAAAAGGCACAATGCAGACTTATGTACAAGAAGACTGACTCTTCCTACTGTCTATGTTTTGATCCATTCCTGTGACACTAGTTTTAGATTCCGATTCTTGACTTCAGGTTTACCGTATCCCTCTGACCTTCTAATTGACCATGAAACACAGAAATTGCGTCGGAATTAAATACAAAAGGCACAATGCCGACTTAAGTACAAGAAGACTGACTCTTCCTACTGTCTATGTTTTGAACCATTCCTGTGACACTAGTTATAGATTCCGATGCTTCACTTCAGGTTTACTGTATCCCTCTGACCTTATTGCCGATGAAACACAGACATTGAATCGGAATTAAATACAAAAGGCAGAATGGCGACCTAAGGACAAGAAGACTGACTCTTCTTACTGAATATGATTGAACCATTCCTGTGACACTAGTTATAGATTCCGTTGCTTCACTTCAGGTTTACTGTTTCCCCTGGTCCTTCTTATTGACGATGAAACACAAAAATTGCATCGGAATTAAATACAAAAGGCACAATGCCGACTTAAGTACAAGAAGACTGACTCTTCCTACTGTCTATGTTTTGAACCATTTCTGTGACACTAGTTATAGAGTCCGATGCTTCACATCAGGTTTACTGTATCTCTTGAACCTTCTTATTGACGATGAATCACAGATATTGCATCGGAATTAAATACAAAAGGCACAATGCCGACTTAAGTACAAGAAGACTGACTCTTCTTACTGTGTAAATTTTGAACCATTCCAGTGACACTAGTTATAGATTCCGATGCTTCACTTCAGGTTTACTGTACCCCTTGGACCTTCTTATTGACGATGAAACACAGAAATTGCATCGGAAGTAAATACACAAAGCACAATGCCGACTTAGGAACATGGAGACTGACTCTTCTTACTGTCTATGTTTTGAACCATCACTGTGACACTAGTTATAGATTCCGATTCTTCACTCCAGGTTTACTGTATCCCTCTGACCTTCTTATTGACGATGAAACACAGAAATTGCATCGGAATTAAATACAAAAGGACAATGCCGACTTAAGTACAAGAAGACTGACTCTTCTTACTGTCTATTTTTTGAACAATTCCTGTGACACTAGTTATAGATTCCGATGCTTCACTTCAGGTTTACTGTATCCCTCTGACCTTCTTATTGACGATGAAACACAGATATTGCATCGGAATTAAATACAAAAGGAACAATGCCGACTTAAGTACAAGAAGAATGACTCTTCTTACAGTCTATGTTTGAACCATTCCTGTGACACATGTTATAGAGTACGATGCTTCACTTCAGGTTTACTGTATCTCTTGGACCTTCTTACTAACGATGAATCGCAGATTTTGCATCGGTATTATATACAAAAGGCACAATGCAGACTTAAGTACAAGAAGACTGACTCTTCTTACTGTCTATATTTTGAACCATTCCAGTGACATTAGTTATAGATTCCGATGCTTCACTTCAGGTTTAATGTACCCCTTGGACCTTCTTATTGACGATGAAACACAGAAATTGCATCGGAAGTAAATACAAAAAGCACAATGCCGACTTAAGTACAAGAAGACTGACTCTTCTTACTGTCTATTTTTTGAACAATTCCTGTGACACTAGTTATAGATTCCGATGCTTCACTCCAGGGTTACTGTATCACTTGGACCTGCTTATTGATGATGAAACACAGAAATTGAATCGGAATTAAATAGAAAAGGCACAATGCCGACTTAAGTACAAGAAGACTGACTCTTCTTAGTGATTATAGTTTGAACCATTGCTGTGACACTAGTTATAGATTCCGATGCTTTACTTCAGGTTTACTGTATACCTTGGACATTCTTATGGACGATGAAACACAGAAATTGCATCGGAATTAAATAGAAAAGGCACAATGTCGACTGAAGTACAAAAAGACTGACTCTTCTTACTCAGTACGTTTTGAACCATTCCTGTGACACTAGTTATAGATTCCGATGCTTCACTTCAGGTTTACTGTATACCTTGTACCTTCTTATTGACGATGAAACACAGAAATTGCATCGGAAATAAATACAAAAGGCACAATGCCGACTTAAGTACAAGAAGACAGACTCTTCCTACTGTCTATGTATTAAACCATTCCTGTGACACTAGTTTTGGATTCCGATGCTTCACCTCAGGTTTACTGTATCCCTCTGGCCTTCTTATTGACAATGAAACACAGAAATGGCATCGGAATTAAATACAAAAGGCACAATGCCGACTTAAGTCCAAGAAGACTGACTCTTCCTACTGTCTATGTTTTGAACCATTCCTGTGACACTAGTTATAGATTCCGATGCTTCACTTCAGCTTTACTGTATCCCTCTGACCTTATTGCCGATGAAACACCGAAATTGCATCGGAATTAAATACAAAAGGCACAATGCCGACTTAAGGAGAAGAAGACTGACTCTTCTTACTGACTATGTTTTGAAACATTCCTGTGACTCTAGTTATAGATTCCGATGCTTCACTTCAGGTTTACTGTATCCCTTGGACCGCCTTATTGACGATGAATCACAGGAATTGCATCGGAATTAAACTCAAAAATCACAGTGCCGACTTAAGTACAAGAAGACTGACTCTTCCTACTGTCTATGTTTTGAACCATTCCTGTGACCCTAGTTATAGATTTCGATGCTTCATTTCAGGTTTACTGTATCCCTCTGACCTTCTTATTGACGATGAAACACAGAAACTGCATCGGAATGAAATAGAAAAGGCACAATGCCGACTTAAGTACAAGAAGACTGACTCTTCTTACTGATAATAGTTTGAACCATTCCGGTGACAAAAGTTATAGATTCCGATGCTTCACTCCAGGTTTACTGTCTCCCTTGGACCTTCTTATTGACGATGAAGCACAGAAACTGCATCGGAATTAAATAGAAAAGGCACAATGCCCACTTAAGTACAAGAAGACTGACTCTTCTTAGTGATTATAGTTTGAACCATTGCTGTGACACTAGTTATAGATGCCGATACTTTACTTCAGGTTTACTGTATACCTTCGACATTCTTATTGACGATGAAAAACAAAAAGTGCATCGGAATTAAATAAAAAATGCTCAATGTCGATTTAAGTACATGAAGACTGACTCTTCTTACTGTCTATGGTTTGAACCATTCCTGTTACACTAGTTATAGATTCCGATGCTTCACTCTAGGTTTACTGTATACCTTGGACATTCTTATTGACGATGAAACATAGAAATTGCATCGGAATTAAATAGAAAAGGCACAATGCCGACTTAAGTACAAGAAGAATGACTCTTCTTACTGACTATGTTTTGAACCATTCCTGTGACACTAGTTATAGATTCGGATGCTTCACTTCAGGTTTACTGTATACCTTGGACCTTCTTATTGACGATTAAACACAGAAATTGCATCGGAATTAAATACAAAAGGCACAATGCCGACTTAAGTACAATAAGACTGACTCTTCCTACTGTCTATGTTTTGAACCATTCCTGTGACACTAGTTTTGGATTCCAATGCTTCACTTCAGGTTTACTGTATCCCTCTGACCATCTTATTGACAATGAAACATAGAAATGGCATCGGAATTAAATACAAAAGGCACAATGCCGACTTAAGTACAAGAAGACTGACTCTTCCTACTGTCTATGTTTTGAACCATTCCTGTGACACTAGTTATAGATTCCGATGCTTCACTTAAGGGTTTACTGTATCCCTCTGACCTTATTGCCGATGAAACACAGAAATTGCATCGGAATTAAATACGAAATTCACAATGCCGAGTTAAGGACAAGAAGACTGATTCTTCTTACTGACTATGTTTTGAAAAATTCCTGTGACTCTAGTTATAGATTCCGCTGCTTCACTTCAGGTTTACTGTATCCCTCTGACCTTATTGCCGATGAAACACAGAAATTGCATCGGAATTAAATACAAAAGGCACAATGCCGACTTGAGTACAAGAAGACTGACTCTTCTTACTGTCTATATTTTGAACCATTCCAGTGACACTAGTTATAGATTCCGATGTTTCACTTCAGGTTTACTGTATCCCTTGGACCTTCTTATTGACGATGAATCACAGGAATTGCATCGGAATTAAATACAAAAGGCACAATGCCGACTTAAGTACAAGAAGACTGACTCTTCTTACTGTCTATATTTTGAACCATTCCAGTGACACTAGTTATAGATTCCGATGCTTCACTTCAGGTTTACTGTATTCCTTGGACCTTCGTATTGACGATGAAACACAGAAATTGCATCGAAATTAAATACAAAAGGCACAATGCCGACTTAAGTACAAGAAGACTGACTCTTCTTACTGTCTATGATTTGAACCATTACTGTGTCACTAGTTATAGATTCCGATGCTTCACTCCAGGTATACTGTATCCCTTGGACCTTCTTTTTGACGATGAAACACAGAAAGTGCATCGGAATTAAATACAAAAGGCACAATGCCGACTTAAGGAGAAGAAGACTGACTTTTCTTACTGTCTATGTTTCAACCATTCCTGTGACACTAGTTATAGATTCCGATGCTTCACTTCAGGTTTACTGTATCCCTCCGACCTTCTTATTGACTATGAAACACAGAAATTGCATCGGAATTAAATACAAAAGGCACAATGCCGACTTAAGTACAAGAAGACTGACTCTTCTTACTGTCTATTTTTTGAACCATTCCTGTGACACTAGTTATAGATTCCGATGCTTCACTCCAGGTTTACTGTATCCCTTGGACCTTCTTATTGACGATGAAACACAGAAATTGCATCGGAACTAAATAGAAAAGGCACAATGCCGACTTAAGTACAAGAAGACTGATTCTTCTTAGTGATTATAGTTTGAACCATTGCTGTGACACTAGTTATAGATTCCGATGATTTACTTCAGGTTTACTGTATCCCTTGGACCTTCTTATTGACGATGAAACACAGAAATTGCATCGGAATTAAATAGAAAAGGAACAATGTCGTCTTAAGTACAAGAAGACTGACTCTTCTTACAGTCTATGATTTTAACCATTCCAGTGAAACTAGTTATAGATTCCGATGCTTCACTCCAGGTTTACTCTCTCCCTTGGACCTTCTTATTGACGATGAAACACAGAAATTGCATTGGAATTAAATACAAAATGCACAATGCCGACTTAAGTACAAGAAGACTGACTCGTCTCACTGTCTATATTTTAAACCATTCCAGTGACACTAGTTATAGATTCCGATGCTTCAGGTTTACTGAATTCCTTGGACCTTCTTATTGACGATGAAACACAGAAATTGCATCGGAATTAAAGAGAAAAGGCACAATGTCGTCTTAAGTAGAAGAAGACTGACTCTTCTTACAGTCTATGATTTTAACCATTCCAGTTAAACTAGTTATAGATTCCGATGCTTCACTCCAGGTTTACTGTCTCCCTTGGACCTTCTTATTGACGATGAAACACAGAAATTGCATCGGAATTAAATAGAAAAGGCACAATGCCGACATAAGTATAAGAAGACTGACTCTTCTTACTGACTATGTTTTGAACCATTCCTGAGACACTAGTTATAGATTCCGATACTTCACTCCAGGTTTACTGTATCCCTTGGACCTTCTTATTGACGATGAAACACAGAAATTGCATCGGAATTAAATAGAAAAGGCACAATGCCGACTTATGTACAAGACGACTAACCCTTCTTACTGACTATGTTTTGAACCATTCCTGTGACACTGGTTATAGATTCCGATGCTTCACTTCAGGTTTACTGTATACCTTGAACCTTCTTCTTGACGATGAAACACAGAAATTGCATCAGAATTAAATACAAAATGCACAATGCCGACTTAAGTACAAGAAGACTGACTCTTCTTACTGTCTATATTTTGAACCATTCCAGTGACACTAGTTATAGATTCCGATGCTTCAGGTTTACTGAATTCCTTGGACCTTCTTATTGACGCTGAAACACAGAAATTGCATCGGAATTAAATACAAAAGGCACAATGCCGACTTAAGTACAAAAAGACTGACTCGTCCTACTGACTATGTTTTGAACCATTTCTGTGACACTAGTTATAGATTACGATGCATCACTTCAGGTTTACTGTATACCTTGGAAGTTCTTATTGACGATGAAACAGAGAAATTGCATCGGAATGAAATAGAAAAGGCACAATGCCGACTTATGTACAAGAAGACTGACTCTTCTTACTGACTATGCTTTGAACCATTCCTGTGACACTAGTTATAGATTACGATGCATCACTTCAGGTTTACTGTATACCTTGGAAGTTCTTATTGACGATGAAACACAGAAATTGCATCGGAATTAAATACAAAGGGCACAATGCCGACTTATGTACAAGAAGACTGACTCTTCCTACTGTCTATGTTTTGATCTATTCATGTGACACTAGTTTTAAATTCCGATTCTTTACTTCAGGTTTACTGTATCCCTCTGACCTTTTTATTGACCATGAAACACAGAAATTGCGTCGGAATTAAATACAAAAGGCACAATGCCGACTTAAGTACAAGAAGACTGACTCTACCTACTGTCTCTGTTTTGAACCATTCCTGTGACACTAGTAATAGATTCCGATGCTTCACTTCAGGTTTACTGTATCCCTCTGACCTTATTGCCGATGAAACACAGAAATTGAATCGGAATTGAATACAAAAGGCCAAATGGCGACTTAAGGACAAGAAGACTGACTCTTCTTACTGACTATGTTTGAACCATTCCTGTGACACTAGTTATAGATTCCGATGCTTCACTTCAGGTTTACTGTTTCCCTTGGACCTTCTTATTGACGATGAAACACAAAAATTGCATCGGAATTAAATACAAAAGGCACAATGCCGACTTAAGTACAAGAAGACTGACTCTTCCTACTGACTATGTTTTGAACCATTTCTGTGACACTAGTTATAGAGTCCGATGCCTCACTTCAGGTTTACTGTATCTCTTGGACCTTCTTAGTGACGATGAATCACAGAAATTGCATCGGAATTAAATACAAAAGGCACAATGCCGACTTAAGTACAAGAAGACTGACTTTTCTTACTGTGTATATTTTGAACCATTCCAGTGGCACTAGTTATGGATTCCGATGCTTCACTTCAGGTTTACAGTACCCCTTGGACCTTCTTATTGACGATGAAACACAGAAATTGCATCGGAAGTAAATACACACAGCACAATGCCGACTTAAGTACAAGAAGACTGACTCTTCTCACTGTCTAGGTTTGAACCATCACTGTGACACTAGTTATAGTTTCCGATTCTTCACTCCAGGTTTACTGTATCCCTCTGACCTTCTTATTGACGATGAAACACAGAAATTGCATCGGAATTAAATACAAAAGGAACAATGCCGACTTAAGTACAAGAAGACTGACTCTTCTTACTGTCTATTTTTTGAACAATTCCTGTGACACTAGTTATAGATTCCGATGCTTCACTTCAGGTTTACTGTATCCCACTGACCTTCTTATTGACGATGAAACACGGAAATTGCATCGGAATTAAATACAAAAGGCACAATGCCGACTTATGTACAAGAAGACTGTCTCTTCTTACTGTCTACGTTTGAACCATTCCTGTGACACTAGTTATAGATTCCGATGCTTCACTTCAGGCTAACTGTATCCCTCTGACCTTCTTATTGACGATGAAACACAGAAATAGCATCGGAATTAAATAGAAAAGGCACAATGCCGACATAAGTACAAGAAGACTGACTCATCTTACTGTTTATGTTTTGAGCCATCCCTGTGACATTAGTTATAGATTCCGATGCTTCACTCCAGGTTTACTGAATCCATCTGACCTTCTTATTGACGATGAAACACAGAAATTTCATCGGAATTAAATACAAAAGGCACAATGCCGACTTAAGTACAAGAAGACTGACTCTTCTTACTTTCTATTTTTTGAACAATTCCTGTGACACTAGTTATAGATTCCAATGCTTCACTTCAGGTTTACTGTATCCCTCTGACCTTCTTATTGACGATGAAACACAGAAATTGCATCGGAATTAAATACAAAAGACACAATGCCGACTGAAGGACAAGAAGACTGAGTCTTCTTACTGACCTTGTTTTGAACCAATCCTGTGACACTAGGTATAGATACCGATGCAAGACTTCAGTTTTAGGGTGTCCCTTGGACCGTCTTATTGACGATGAAACACAGAAATTGCATCGGAATTGAATAGAAAATGCACAATGTCGACTTAAGTACAAGAAGACTGACTCTTCTTACTGTCTATAATTTGAACCATTCCTGTGACACTAGTTATAGATTCCGATGCTTCAGTTCAGGTTTAATGTATCCCTTGGACCTTCTTATTGACGATGAAACAGAGAAATTGCATCGGAATGAAATAGAAAAGGCAGAATGCCGACTTATGTACAAGAAGACTGACTCTTCTTACTGACTATGCTTTGAACCATTCCTGTGACACTAGTTATAGATTACGATGCATCACTTCAGGTTTACTGTATACCTTGGAAGTTCTTATTGACGATGAAACACAGAAATTGCATCGGAATTAAATACACAAGGCACAATGCCGACTTATGTACAAGAAGACTGACTCTTCCTACTGTCTATGCTTTGATCCATTCCTGTGACACTAGTTTTAGATTCCGATTCTTTACTTCAGGTTTACTGTATCCCTCTGACCTTTTTATTGACCATGAAACACAGAAATTGCGTCGGAATTAAATACAAAAGGCACAATGCCGACTTAAGTACAAGAAGACTGACTCTACCTACTGTCTCTGTTTTGAACCATTCCTGTGACACTAGTAATAGATTCCGATGCTTCACTTCAGGTTTACTGTATCCCTCTCACCTTATTGCCGATGAAACACAGAAATTGAATCGGAATTGAATACAAAAGGCCGAATGGCGACTTAAGGACAAGAAGACTGACTCTTCTTACTGACTATGTTTGAACCATTCCTGTGACACTAGTTATAGATTCCGATGCTTCACTTCAGGTTTACTGTTTCCCTTGGACCTTCTTATTGACGATGAAACACAAAAATTGCATCGGAATTAAATACAAAAGGCACAATGCCGACTTAAGTACAAGAAGACTGACTCTTCCTACTGACTATGTTTTGAACCATTTCTGTGACACTAGTTATAGAGTCCGATGCCTCACTTCAGGTTTACTGTATCTCTTGGACCTTCTTATTGACGATGAATCACAGAAATTGCATCGGAATTAAATACAAAAGGCACAATGCCGACTTATGTACAAGAAGACTGTCTCTTCTTACTGTCTACGTTTGAACCATTCCTGTGACACTAGTTATAGATTCCGATGCTTCACTTCAGGCTAACTGTATCCCTCTGACCTTCTTATTGACGATGAAACACAGAAATAGCATCGGAATTAAATAGAAAAGGCACAATGCCGACATAAGTACAAGAAGACTGACTCATCTTACTGTCTATGTTTTGAGCCATCCCTGTGACATTAGTTATAGATTCCGATGCTTCACTCCAGGTTTACTGAATCCATCTGACCTTCTTATTGACGATGAATCACAGAAATTTCATCGGAATTAAATACAAAAGGCACAATGCCGACTTAAGTACAAGAAGACTGACTCATCTTACTGTGTATATTTTGAACCATTCCAGTGGCACTAGTTATGGATTCCGATGCTTCACTTCAGGTTTACAGTACCCCTTGGACCTTCTTATTGACGATGAAACACAGAAATTGCATCGGAAGTAAATACACACAGCACAATGCCGACTTAAGTACAAGAAGACTGACTCTTCTCACTGTCTAGGTTTTGAACCATCACTGTGACACTAGTTATAGTTTCCGATTCTTCACTCCAGGTTTACTGTATCCCTCTGACCTTCTTATTGACGATGAAACACAGAAATTGCATCGGAATTAAATACCAAAGGAACAATGCCGACTTAAGTACAAGAAGACTGACTCTTCTTACTGTCTATTTTTTGAACAATTCCTGTGACACTAGTTATAGATTCCGATGCTTCACTTCAGGTTTACTGTATCCCACTGACCTTCTTATTGACGATGAAACACGGAAATTGCATCGGAATTAAATACAAAAGGCACAATGCCGACTTATGTACAAGAAGACTGTCTCTTCTTACTGTCTACGTTTGAACCATTCCTGTGACATTAGTTATAGATTCCGATCCTTCACTTCAGGCTAACTGTATCCCTCTGACCTTCTTATTGACGATGAAACACAGAAATAGCATCGGAATTAAATAGAAAAGGCACAATGCCGACATAAGTACAAGAAGACTGACTCATCTTACTGTCTATGTTTTGAGCCATCCCTGTGACATTAGTTATAGATTCCGATGCTTCACTCCAGGTTTACTGAATCCATCTGACCTTCTTATTGACGATGAAACACAGAAATTTCATCGGAATTAAATACAAAAGGCACAATGCCGACTTAAGTACAAGAAGACTGACTCTTCTTACTTTCTATTTTTTGAACAATTCCTGTGACACTAGTTATAGATTCCAATGCTTCACTTCAGGTTTACTGTATCCCTCTGACCTTCTTATTGACGATGAAACACAGAAATTGCATCGGAATTAAATACAAAAGACACAATGCCGACTGAAGGACAAGAAGACTGAGTCTTCTTACTGACCTTGTTTTGAACCAATCCTGTGACACTAGGTATAGATACCGATGCAAGACTTCAGTTTTAGGGTGTCCCTTGGACCGTCTTATTGACGATGAAACACAGAAATTGCATCGGAATTAAATAGAAAAGGCACAATGTCGACTTAAGTACAAGAAGACTGACTCTTCTTACTGTCTATAATTTGAACCATTCCTGTGACACTAGTTATAGATTCCGATGCTTCAGTTCAGGTTTACTGTATCCCTTGGACCTTCTTATTGACGATGAAACAGAGAAATTGCATCGGAATGAAATAGAAAAGGCACAATGTCGACTTATGTACAAGAAGACTGACTCTTCTTACTGACTATGCTTTGAACCATTCCTGTGACACTAGTTATAGATTACGATGCATCACTTCAGGTTTACTGTATACCTTGGAAGTTCTTATTGACGATGAAACACAGAAATTGCATCGGAATTAAATACACAAGGCACAATGCCGACTTATGTACAAGAAGACTGACTCTTCCTACTGTCTATGCTTTGATCCATTCCTGTGACACTAGTTTTAGATTCCGATTCTTTACTTCAGGTTTACTGTATCCCTCTGACCTTTTTATTGACCATGAAACACAGAAATTGCGTCGGAATTAAATACAAAAGGCACAATGCCGACTTAAGTACAAGAAGACTGACTCTACCTACTGTCTGTGTTTTGAACCATTCCTGTGACACTAGTAATAGATTCCGATGCTTCACTTCAGGTTTACTGTATCCCTCTGACCTTATTGCCGATGAAACACAGAAATTGAATCGGAATTAAATACAAAAGGCCGAATGGCGACTTAAGGACAAGAAGACTAACTCTTCTTACTGACTATGTTTGAACCATTCCTGTGACACTAGTTATAGATTCCGATGCTTCACTTCAGGTTTACTGTTTCCCTTGGACCTTCTTATTGACGATGAAACACAAAAATTGCATCGGAATTAAATACAAAAGGCACAATGCCGACTTAAGTACAAGAAGACTGACTCTTCTTACTGTGTATATTTTGAACCATTCCAGTGGCACTAGTTATGGATTCCGATGCTTCACTTCAGGTTTACTGTACCCCTTGGACCTTCTTATTGACGATGGAACACAGAAATTGCATCGGAAGTAAATACACACAGATCAATGCCGACTTAAGTACTAGACGACTGACTCTTCTCACTGTCTATGTTTTGAACCATCACTGTGACACTAGTATAGATTCCGATTCTCCACTCCAGGTTTACTGTATCCCTCTGACCTTCTTATTGACGATGAAACACAGAAATTGCATCGGAATTAAATACAAAAGGAACAATGCCGACTTAAGTACAAGAAGACTGACTCTTCTTACTGTCTATTTTTTGAACAATTCCTGTGACACTAGTTATAGATTCCGATGCTTCACTTCAGGTTTACTGTATCCCACTGACCTTCTTATTGACGATGAAACACGGAAATTGCATCGGAATTAAATACAAAAGGCACAATGCCGACTTAAGTACAAGAAGACTGTCTCATCTTACAGTCTATGTTTGAACCATTGCTGTGACACTAGTTATAGATTTCGATGCTTCACATCAGGCTAACTGTATCCCTCTGACCTTCTTATTGACGATGAAACACAGAAATTGCATCGGAATTAAATAGAAAAGGCACAATGCCGACTTAAGTACAAGAAGACTGACTCTTCTTACTGTCTATATTTTGAACCATTCCAGTGACATTAGTTATAGATTCCGATTCTTCACTTCAGGTTTACTGTACCCCTTGGACCTTCTTATTGACGATGAAACACAGAAATTGCATCGGAAGTAAATACAAAAAGCACAATGCCGACTTAAGTACAAGAGGACTGACTCTTCTTACTGTCTATGTTTTGAACCATCACTGTGACACTAGTTAAAGATTGCGATGCTTCACTCCTGGTTTACTGTATCTCTTGGACCTTCTTATTGCCGATGAAACACAGAAATTGCATCGGAATGAAATAGAAAAGGCACAATGCCGACTTAAGTACAAGAAGATTGACTCTTATTACTGATAATAGTTTGAACCATTCCTGTGACAATAGTTATAGATTCCGATGCTTCACTTTAATTTTACTGTATCCCTTGTACCTTGGTCGTGACGGTGAAACACAGATATAGCATTGGAATTAAATAGAAAAGGCACAATGCCGACTTAAGTACAAGAGGACTGACCCTTCTTACTGTCTATTTTTTGAACAATTCCTGTGACACTAGTTATAGATTCCGATGCTTCACTCCAAGGTTACTGTATCACTTGGACCTTCTTATTGACGATGAAACACAGAAATTGCATCGGAAGTAAATACAAAAGGCACAAAGCCGACTTATGTACAAGAAGACTGATTCTTCCTACTGTCTATGTTTTGAACCATTTCTGTGACGCTAGTAATAGAGTCCGATGCTTCACTTCAGGTTTACTGTATCTCTTGGACCATCTTATTGACGATGAGTCACAGAAATTGCATCGGAATTAAATACAAAAGGCACAATGCCGACTTAAGTACAGAAAGGCTGACTCTTCTTAGTGATTATAGTTTGAACCATTGCTGTGACACTAGTTATAGATTCCGATGATTTACTTCAGGTTTACTGTATCCCTTGGACCTTCTTATTGACGATGAAACACAGAAATTGCATCGGAATTAAATAGAAAAGGAACAATGTCGTCTTAAGTACAAGAAGACTGACTCTTCTTACAGTCTATGATTTTAACCATTCCAGTGAAACTAGTTATAGATTCCGATGCTTCACTCCAGGTTTACTCTCTCCCTTGGACCTTCTTATTGACGATGAAACACAGAAATTGCATTGGAATTAAATACAAAATGCACAATGCCGACTTAAGTACAAGAAGACTGACTCGTCTTACTGTCTATATTTTGAACCATTCCAGTGACACTAGTTATAGATTCCGATGCTTCAGGTTTACTGAATTCCTTGGACCTTCTTATTGACGATGAAACACAGAAATTGCATCGGAATTAAATAGAAAAGGCACAATGTCGTCTTAAGTACAAGAAGACTGACTCTTCTTACAGTCTATGATTTTAACCATTCCAGTGAAACTAGTTATAGATTCCGATGCTTCACTCCAGGTTTACTGTCTCCCTTGGACCTTCTTATTGACGATGAAACACAGAAATTGCATCGGAATTAAATAGAAAAAGGCACAATGCCGACATAAGTATAAGAAGACTGACTCTTCTTACTGACTATGTTTTGAACCATTCCTGAGACACTAGTTATAGATTCCGATGCTTCACTCCAGGTTTACTGTATCCCTTGGACCTTCTTATTGACGATGAAACACAGAAATTGCATCGGAATTAAATAGAAAAGGCACAATGCCGACTTATGTACAAGACGACTGACTCTTCTTACTGACTGTGTTTTGAACCATTCCTGTGACACTGGTTATAGATTCCGATGCTTCACTTCAGGTTTACTGTATACCTTGAACCTTCTTATTGACGATGAAACACAGAAATTGCATCAGAATTAAATACAAAATGCACAATGCCGACTTAAGTACAAGAAGACTGACTCTTCTTACTGTCTATATTTTGAACCATTCCAGTGACACTAGTTATAGATTCCGATGCTTCAGGTTTACTGAATTCCTTGGACCTTCTTATTGACGCTGAAACACAGAAATTGCATCGGAATTAAATACAAAAGGCACAATGCCGACTTAAGTACAAAAAGACTGACTCTTCCTACTGTCTATGTTTTGAACCAATTCTGTGACACTAGTTATAGAGTCCGATGGTTCACTTCAGGTTTACTGTATCCCTTGGACCTTCTTATTGACGATGAAACACAGAAATTGCGTCTGAATTAAATAGAAAAGCCACAATGCCGACATAAGTACAAGAAGACTGACTCATCTTACTGTCTATGTTTTGAACCATCCCTGTGACATTAGTTATAGATTCAGATGCCTCACTCCAGGTTTACTGTATCCCTCTGACCTTCTTATTGACGATGAAACACAGAAATTGCATCGGAATGAAATACAAAAGGCACAATGCCGACTTAAGTACATGAAGACTGACTCTTCTTACTGTCTATTTTTTGAACAACTCCTGTGACACTAGTTATAGATTCCGATGCTTCACTTCAGGTTTACTGTATCCCTCTGACCTTATTATTGACGATGAAACACAGCAATTGCATCGGAATTAAATACAAAAGGCACAATGCCGACTTAAGTACAAGAAGACTGACTCTTCCTACTGTCTATGTTTGAACCATTCCTGTGACACTAGTTATAGAGTCCGATGCTTCACTTCAGGTTTACTGTATCTCTTGGACCTTCTTATTGACGGTGAACCACAGAAATAGCTTTGGAATTAAATACAAAAGGAAAAATGCCAACTTTAGCCCACGAAGACTGACTCTTCTTACCGTCTATGTTTTGAACCATTCCTGTGACACTAGTTATAGATTCCGATGCTTCACTTCAGGTTTACTGTATCCCTCTGACCTTCTTAATGACGATGAAACACAGAAAATGCATCGGAATTAAATAGAAAACTCACAATGCCGACTTAAGTACAAGAAGACTGACTCTTCTTACTGTCTATGTTTTGAACCATTCCTGTGACACTAGTTATAGATTCCGATGCTTCACTCCAGGTTTACTGTATCCCTTGGACCTTCTTATTGACGATGAAACACAGAAATTGCATCGGAATTAAATAGAAAAGGCACAATGCCGACTTAAGTACAAGAAGACTGACTCTTCTTAGTGATTATAGTTTGAACCATTGCTGTGACACTAGTTATAGATTCCGATGATTTACTTCAGGTTTACTGTATCCCTTGGACCTTCTTATTGACGATGAAATACAGAAATTGCATCAGAATTAAATAGAAAAGGAACAATGTCGTCTTAAGTACAAGAAGACTGACTCTTCTTACAGTCTATGATTTTAACCATTCCAGTGAAACTAGTTATAGATTCCGATGCTTCACTCCAGGTTTACTCTCTCCCTTGGACCTTCTTATTGACGATGAAACACAGAAATTGCATTGGAATTAAATACAAAATGCACAATGCCGACTTAAGTACAAGAAGACTGACTCGTCTTACTGTGTATATTTTGAACCATTCCAGTGACACTAGTTATAGATTCCGATGCTTCAGGTTTACTGAATTCCTTGGACCTTCTTAGTGACGATGAAACACAGAAATTGCATCGGAATTAAATAGAAAAGGCACAATGTCGTCTTAAGTACAAGAAGACTGACTCTTCTTACAGTCTATGATTTTAACCATTCTAGTGAAACTAGTTATAGATTCCGATTCTTCACTCCAGGTTTACTGTCTCCCTTGGACCTTCTTATTGACGATGAAACACAGAAATTGCATCGGAATTAAATAGAAAAGGCACAATGCCGACATAAGTATAAGAAGACAGACTCTTCTTACTGACTATGTTTTGAACCATTCCTGAGACACTAGTTATAGATTCCGATGCTTCACTCCAGGTTTACTGTATCCCTTGGACCTTCTTATTTACGATGAAACACAGAAATTGCATCGGAATAAAATAGAAAAGGCACAATGCCGACTTATGTACAAGACGACTGACTCTTCTTACTGACTGTGTTTTGAACCATTCCTGTGACACTGGTTATAGATTCCGATGCTTCACTTCAGGTTTACTGTATACCTTGAACCTTCTTATTGACGATGAAACACAGAAATTGCATCAGAATTAAATACAAAATGCACAATGCCGACTTAAGTACAAGAAGACTGACTCTTCTAACTGTCTATATTTTGAACCATTCCAGTGACACTAGTTATAGATTCCGATGCTTCAGGTTTACTGAATTCCTTGGACCTTCTTATTGACGCTGAAACACAGAAATTGCATCGGAATTAAATACAAAAGGCACAATGCCGACTTAAGTACAAAAAGACTGACTCTTCCTACTGTCTATGTTTTGAACCAATTCTGTGACACTAGTTATAGAGTCCGATGGTTCACTTCAGGTTTACTGTATCCCTTGGACCTTCTTATTGACGATGAATCACAGGAATTGCATCGGAAATAAATACAAGAGGCACAATGCCGACTTAAGTACAAGAAGACTGACTCTTCTTACTGTCATTCCAGTGACACTAGTTATAGATTCCGAAGCTTCACTTCAGGTTTACTGTATCCCTCTGACCTTCTTATTGACGATGAAACAAAGAAATTGCATCGGAATTAAATACAAAAGGCACAATGCCTACTTAAGTACAAGAAGTCTTACTCTTCTTCCTGTCTATTTTTGGAACCATTCCTGTGACACTAGTAATAGATTGCGATGCTTCACTCCAGGTTTACTATATCCCTTGGACCTTCTTATTGCCGATGAAACACAGAAATTGCATCGGAACGAAATAGAAAAGGCACAATGCCAACTTAAGTACAAGAAGACTGACTCTTATTACTGATAATAGTTTGAACCATTCCTGTGACAATAGTTATAGATTCCGATGCTTCACTTCAAATTTACTGTATCCCTTGGACCTTATTATTGACGGTGAAACACAGAAATAGCATTGAAATTAAATAGAAAAGGCACAATGCCGACTTAAGTACAAGAAGACTGAGTCTTCTTACTGTCTATTTTTTGAACATTTCCTGTGACACTAGTTATAGATTCCGATGCTTCACTCCAGGGTTACTGTATCCCTTGACCTTCTTATTGACGATGAAACAGAGAAATTGCATCGGAATGAAATAGAAAAGGCACAATGCCGACTTATGTACAAGAAGACTGACTCTTCTTACTGACTATGCTTTGAAACATTCCTGTGACACTAGTTATAGATTACGATGCATCACTTCAGGTTTACTGTATACCTTAAAAGTTCTTATTGACGATGAAACACAGAAATTGCATCGGAATTAAATACAAAAGGCACAATAACGACTTATGTACAAGAAGACTGAGTCATCCTACTGTCTATGCTTTGATCCATTCCTGTGACACTAGTTTTAGATTCCGATTCTTTACTTCAGGTTTACTGTATCCCTCTGACCTTTTTATTGACCATGAAACACAGAAATTGCGTCGGAATTAAATACAAAAGGCACAATGCCGACTTAAATACAAGAAGACTGACTCTACCTACTGTCTCTGTTTTGAACCATTCCTGTGACACTAATAATAGATTCCGATGCGTCACTTCAGGTTTACTGTATCCATCTGACCTTATTGCCGATGAAACACAGAAATTGAATCGGAATTAAATACAAAAGGCCGAATGGCGACTTAAGGACAAGAAGACTGACTCTTCTTACTGACTATGTTTGAACCATTCCTGTGACACTAGTTATAGAATCCGATGCTTCACTTCAGGTTTA
Source organism: Schistocerca serialis cubense (assembly GCF_023864345.2). Classification (NCBI taxonomy): domain Eukaryota; kingdom Metazoa; phylum Arthropoda; class Insecta; order Orthoptera; family Acrididae; genus Schistocerca; species Schistocerca serialis. The sequence continues at coordinate 543,719,009 of NC_064646.1, read as the reverse complement.
CTGTTTCCCTTGGACCTTCTTATTGACGATGAAACAAAAAAATTGCATCGGAATTAAATACAAAAGGCACAATGCCGACTTAAGTACAAGATGACTGACTCTTCCTACTGTCTATGTTTTGAACCATTTCTGTGACACTAGTTATAGAGTCCGATGCTTCACTTCAGGTTTACTGTATCTCTTGGACCTTCTTATTGACGATGAATCACAGAAATTGCATCGGAATTAAATACAAAAGGCACAATGCCGACTTGTACAAGAAGACTGACTCTTCTTACTGTGTTTATTTTGAACCATTCCAGTGGCACTAGTTATATATTCCGATGCTTCACTTCAGGTTTACTGTACCCCTTGGACCTTCCTATTGACGATGAAACACAGAAATTGCATCGGAAGTAAATACACACAGCACAATGCCGACTTAAGTACAAGAAGACTGACTCTTCTCACTGTCTATGTTTTGAACCATCACTGTGACACTAGTTATAGATTCCGATTCTTCACTCCAGGTTTACTGTATCCCTCTGACCTTCTTATTGACGATGAAACACAGAAACTGCATCGGAATTAAATACAAAAGGAACAATGCCGACTTAAGTACAAGAAGACTGACTCTTCTTACTGTCTATTTTTTCAACAATTCCTGTGACACTAGTTGCAGATTCCGATGCTTCACTTCAGGTTTACTGTATCCCACTGACCTTCTCATTGACGATGAAACACGGAAATTGCATTGGAATTAAATACAAAAGGCACAATGCCGACGTAAGTACAAGAAGACTGTCTCTTCTTACTGTCTATGTTTGAACCATTCCTGTGACACCAGTTATAGATTCCGATGCTTCACTTCAGGCTAACTGTATCCCTCTGACCTTCTTATTGACGATGAAACACAGAAATTGCATCGGAATTAAATAGAAAAGGCACAATGCCGACATAAGTACAAGAAGACTGACTCATCTTACTGTCTATGTTTTGAACCATCCCTGTGACATTAGTTATAGATTCCGATGCTTCACTCCAGGTTTACTGTATCCCTCTGACCTTCTTATTGACGATGAAACACAGAAATTTCATCGTAATTAAATACAAAAGGCACAATGCCGACTTAAGTACAAGAAAACTGACTCTTCTTACTTTCTATTTTTTGAACAATTCCCGTGACACTAGTTATAGATTCCGATGCTTCACTTCAGGTTTACTGTATCCCTCTGACCTTCTTATTGACGATGAAACACAGAAATTGCATCGGAATTAAATACAAAAGGCACAATGCCGACTTAAGTAGAAGAAGAATGACTCTTCTTACAGTCTATGTTTGAACCATTCCTGTGGCACATGTTATAGAGTACGATGCTTCACTTCAGGTTTACTGTATCTCATGGACCCTCTTATTGACGATGAATCACAGAAATTACGTCGGTATTAAATACAAAAGGCACAATGCCGACTTAAGGACAAGAAGACTGACTCTTCTTACTGACTTTGTTTTGAACCAATCCTGTGACACTAGGTATAGATTCCGATGCTTGACTTCAGTTTTAGTGTATCCCTTGGACCTTCCTATTGACGATGAAACACAGAAATTGCATCGGAATTAAATAGAAAAGGCACAATGTCGACCTAAGTACAAGAAGACTGACTCTTCTTACTGTCTATGTTTTGAACCATTCCTGTGACACTAGTTATAAATTCCGATGCTTCACTTCAGGTTTACTGTATCCCTTGGACCTTCTTAATGACGATGAAACACAGAAATTGCATCGGAAGTAAATACAAAAAGCACAATGCCGACTTAAGTACAAGAAGACTGACTCTTCTTACTGTCTATCTTTAGAACCATCACTGTGACACTAGTTATAGATTCCGATTCTTCACTCCATGTTTACTGTATCCCTCTGACCTTCTTATTGACGATGTAACACAGAAATTGCATCGGGTTTAAATACAAAAGGCACAATGCCGACTTAAGTACAAGAAGACTGACACTTCTAACTGTCTATTTTTTGAACAACTCCTGTGACACTAGTTACAGATTCCGATGGTTCACTTCAGGTTTACTGTATCCCTCTGACCTTATTATTGACGATGAAACACAGAAATTGCATCGGAATTAAATACAAAAGGCACAATGCCGACTTAAGTACAAGAAGACTGACTCTTCTTAGTGTCTATGTTTGAACCATTCCTGTGACACTAGTTATAGAGTCCGATGCTTCACTTCAGGTTTACTTTATCTCTTGGACCTTCTTATTGACGATGAATCACAGAAATTGCGTCGGAATTAAATACAAAAGGCACAATGCCGACTTAAGTACAAGAAGACTGACTCTTCCTACTGTCTATATTTTGAAACATTCCAGTGACACTAGTTATAGATTCCGATGCATCACTTCAGGTTTACTGTACCCCTTGGACCATCTTATTGACGATGAAACACAGAATTTGCATCGGAAGTAAATACAAAAGGCACAATGCCGTCTTAAGTACAAGAAGACTGACACTTCTTACTGTCTATGTTTTGAACCATCACTGTGACACTAGTTATAGATTCCGATTCTTCACTCCAGGTTTACTGTATCCCTCTGACCTTGTTATTAAAGATGAAACACAGAAATTGCATCGGAATTAAATACAAAAGGCACAATGCCGACTTAAGTACAAGAAGGCTGACTCTTCTTACTGTCTATTTTTTGAACAATTCCTGTGACACTAGTTATAGATTCCGATGCTTCACTTCAGGTTTACTGTATCCCTCTGACCTTCTTATTGACGATGAATGACGGAAATTGCATCGGAATTAAATACAAAAAGCACAATGCCGACTTAGGTACAAGAAGACAGTCTCTTCTTACTGTCTATGTTTGAACCATTCCTGTGACACTAGTTATAGATTCCGATGCTTCACTTCAGGTTTACTGTATCCCTCTGACCTTCTTATTGACGATGAAACACAGAAATTGCATCGGAATTAAATTGAAAAGGCACAATGCCGACATAAGTACAAGAAGACTGACTCATCTTACTGTCTATGTTTTGAACCATCCCTGTGACATTAGTTATAGATTCCGATGCTTCACTCCAGGTTTACTGTATCCCTCTGACCTTCTTATTGACGATGAAACACAGAAATTGCATCGGAACTAAATACAAAAGACACACTGCCGACTTAAGTACAAGAAGACTGACTCTTCTTACTGTCTATTTTTTGAACAATACCTGTGACACTAGTTATAGATTCCGATGCTTCACTTCAGGTTAACTGTATACCTTGTACCTTCTTATTGACGATGAAACACAGAAATTGCATCGGAATTAAATACAAAAGGCACAATGCCGACTTAAGTACAAGAAGACTGACTCTTCTTACTGTCTATGTTTGAACCATTCCTGTGACACTAGTTATAGAGTCCGATGCTTCACTTCAGGTTTACTGTATCTCTTGGACCTTCTTATTGACGATGAATCACAGAAATTGCATCGGAATTAAATACAAAAGGCACAATGCCGACTTAAGTACAAGAAGACTGACTCTTCTTACTGTCTATGTTTTGAACCATCACTGTGACATTAGCTATAGATTCCGAGTCTTCACTCCAGGTTAATTGCATCCCTCTGACCTTCTTATTGACGATGAAACACAGAAACTGCATCGGAATTAAATAGAAAAGGCACAATGCCGACTTAAGTACAAGAAGACTGACTCTTCTTACTGCCTATTTTTTCAACAATTCCTGTGACACTTGTTATAGATTCGGATACTTCACTCCAGGTTTACTGTATCCCTCTGACCTTCTTATTGACGATGAAACACTGAAATTGCATCGGAATTAAATACAAAAGTCACAATGCCGACTTAAGTACAAGAAGACTGACTCTTCTTACTGTCTATGCTTTGAACCACTCCTGTGACACTAGTTATAGATTCCGATGCTTCATTTCAGGTTTACTGTTTCCCTTCGACCTTCTTATTGACGATGAAACACAGAAATTGCATCGGAATTAAATACAAAGGGCACAATGCCGACCTAAGTTCAAGAAGACTGACTCTTCCTGTTGTCTACGTTTTGAACCAATTCTGTGACACTAGTTATAGAGTCCGATGCTTCACTTCAGGTTTACTGTATCACTTGCACTTTCTTATTGAAGATGAATCACAGAAATTCCATCGGAATTAAATACAAAAGGCACAATGCCGACTTAAGTACAAGAAGACTGACTCTTCTTACTGTCTATGGTTTGAACCAATACTGTGACACTAGTTATAGATTCCGATGCTTCACTTCAGGTTTATTGTATTCCTTGGACCTTCTTATTGACGATGAAACACAGAAATTGCATCGGAATTAAATACAAAAGGCACAATGACGACTTAAGTACAAGAAGAGTGACTCTTCCTACTGTCTATGTTTTGAACCATTCCTGTGACACTAGTTATAGATTCCGATGTTTCACTTGAGGTTTAGTGTATACCACCGACCTTATTGCCGATGAAAAACAGAAATTGAATCGGAATTAAATACAAAAGGCACAATGCCGACTTAAGTACAAGAAGACTGACTCTTCTTACTGTCTATGGTTTGAACCAATACTGTGACACTAGTTATAGATTCCGATGCTTCACTTCAGGTTTATTGTATTCCTTGGACCTTCCTATTGACGATGAAACACAGAAATTGCATCGGAATTAAATACAAAAGGCACAATGACGACTTAACTACAAGAAGAGTGACTCTTCCTACTGTCTATGTTTTGAACCATTCCTGTGACACTAGTTATAGATTCCGATGTTTCACTTGAGGTTTAGTGTATACCACCGACCTTATTGCCGATGAAAAACAGAAATTGAATCGGAATTAAATACAAAAGGCACAATGCCGACTTAAGGACAAGAAGACTGACTCTTCTTACTGACTATGTTTTGAACCATTGCTGTTACTCTAGTTACAGATTCCGATGCTTCACTTCAGGTTTACTGTATCCCTCTGACCATCTTATTGACGATGAAACACAGAAATTGCATCGGAATTAAATACAAAAGGCACAATGCCGACTTAAGGACAAGAAGACTGACTCTTCTTACTGTCTATATATTGAACCATACCAGTGACACTAGTTATATATTCCGATGCTTCACTTCAGGTTTATTGAATTCCTTGAACCTTCTTATTGACGATGAAACGCAGAAATTTCATCGGAATTAAATACAAAAGGCACAATGCCGACTTAAGTACAAGAAGACTGACTCTTCCTACTGTCTATGTTTTGAACCAATTCTGTGACACTAGTAATAGAGTCCGATGCTTCACTTCAGGTTTACTGTATCCCTTGGACCTTCTTATTGACGACGAATCACAGGAATTGCATCGGAATTAAATACAAAAGACACAATGCCGAATTAAGTACAAGAAGACTGACTCTTCTTACTGTCAATATTTTGAACAATTCCTGTGACACTAGTTATAGATTCCGATGCTTCACTCCAGGTTTGCTGTATCCCTTGGACCTTCTTGTTGATGATAACACAGAAATTGCATCGGAATTAAATAAAAAAGTCTCAATGCCGACTTAAGGACAAGAAGACTGACTCGTCTTACTCACTATGTTTTGAACCATTCCTGTGACACTAGTTATAGATTCCGATTCTTCACTTCAGGTTTACTGTATCCTTCTGACCTTCTTATTGACGGTGAAACACAGAAATTGCATCGGAATTAAATACAAAGGCACAATGCCGACTTAAGTACAAGAAGACTGACTCTTCTTACTGTCTATGTTTCAACCATTCCTGTGACACTAGTTATAGATTCCGATGCTTCACTTCAGGTTTACTGTATCCCTCTGACCTTCTTATTGACGATGAAATACAGAAACTGCATCGGAATTAAATACAAAAGGCACATTGCCGACTTAAGTACAAGAAGACTGACTCTTCTTACTGATACTAGTTTGAACCATTCCTGTGACAATAGTTATAGATTCCGATGCTTCACTTCAGGTTTACTGTATCCCTTGGACCTTGTTATTGACGGTGACACACAGAAATAGCATTGGAATTAAATACAAAAGGCAAAATGCCAACTTTAGTACACGACGACTGACTCTTCTTACTGTCTATGTTTTGAACCATTGCTGTGACACTAGTTATAGATTCCGTTGCTTCACTCCAGGTTTATTGTATATCTTGGACCTTCTTATTGACGATGAAACACAGAAATTGCATCGGAATTAAATAGAAAAGGCACAAGGCAGACTTAAGTACAAGAGGACAGACTCTTCTTTGTGATTATAGTTTGAGCCATTGCTGTGACTCTAGTTATAGATTCCGATGCTTTACTTCAGGTTTACTGTATACCTGGGACATTCTTATTGACGATGAAACACAGAAATTGCATCGGAATTAAATAAAAAAGGCACAATGTCGACTTAAGTACAAGAAGACTGACTCTTCTTACTGTCTATATTTTGAACCATTCCAGTGACACTAGTTATAGATTCCGATGCTTCACTTCAGGTTTGCTGTATTCCTTGGACCTTCTTATTGACGATGAAACAAAGAAATTGCATCGGAATTAAATACAAAAGCACAATGCCGACTTAAGTACAAGAAGACTGACTCTTCTTACTGTCTATGTTTCAACCATTCCTGTGACACTAGTTATAGATTCCGATGCTTCACTTCAGGTTTACTGTATCCCTCTGACCTTCTTATTGACGATGAAACACAGAAACTGCATCGGAATTAAATACAAAAGGCACAATGCCGACTTAAGTACAAGAAGACTGACTCTTCTTACGGTCTATTCTTTGAACCATTCCTGTGACACTAGTTATAGATTCCGATGCTTCACTCCAGGTTTACTGTATCCCTTGGACCTTCTTATTGACTATGAAACACAGAAACTGCATCGGAATGAAATTGAAAATGCACAATGCCGACTTAAGTACAAGAAGATTGACTCTTCTTACTGATAATAGTTTGAACAATTCCTGTGACAATAGTTATAGATTCCGATGCTTCACTTCAGGTTTACTGTATCCCTTGGACCTTGTTATTGACGGTGACACACAGAAATAGCATTGTAATTTAATACAAAAGGCAAAATGCCAACTTTAGTACACGACGACTGACTCTTCTTATTGTCTATGTTTTGAACCATTCCTGTGACACTAGTTATAGATTCCGACGCTTCACTTCAGGTTTACTGTATCCCTCTGACCTTCTTATAGACGATGAAACACCGAAATTGCAACGGAATTAAATAGAAAACTCACAATGCTGACTTAAGTACAAGAAGACTGACTCTTCTTATTGTCTATGTTTTGAACCATTGCTGTGACACTAGTAATAGATTCCGATGCTTTACTTCAGGTTTACTGTATGCCTTGGACATTCTTATTGACGATGAAACACAGAAATTGCATCGGAATTAAATAAAAGAGGCACAATGTCGACTTAAGTACAAGAAGACTGACTCTTCTTACTGCCTATATTTTGAACCATTCCTGTGACACCAGTTATAGATTCCCATGCTTCACTTCAGGTTTGCTGTATTCCTTGGACCTTCTTATTGACGATGAAACAAAGAAATTGCATCGAAATTAAATAGAAAGGGCACAATGCCGACTTAAGTACAAGAAGACCGACTCTTCTTTGTGATTATAGTTTGAACCATTGCTGAGACACTAGTTATGGATTCCGATGCTTTACTTCAGGTTTACTGTATGCCTTGGACATTCTTATTGACGATGAAACACAGAAATTCCATCGGAATTAAATAAAAAAGGCACAATGTCGACTTAAGTACAAGAAGACTGACTCTTCTAACTGTCTATATTTTGAACCATTCCAGTGACACTAGTTATAGATTCCGATGCTTCACTTCAGGTTTGCTGTATTCCTTGGACCTTCTTATTGACGATGAAACACAGAAATTGCATCGAAATTAAATACAAAAGGCACATTGCCGACTTAAGGACAAGAAGACTGACTCTTCTTTCTGACTATGATTTGAACCATTCCTGTGACACTAGTTATAGATTCCGATGGTTCACTTCAGGTTTACTGTATCCCTCTGACCTTCTTATTGACGATGAAACACAGAAATTGCATCGGAATTAAATACAAAAGGCACAATGCCGACTTAAGTACCAGAAGACTGACTCTTCTTTCTGTCTATGTATCAACCATTCCTTTGACACTAGTTATACATTCCGATGCTTCACTTCAGGGTTACTGTATCCCTCTGACCTTCTTATTGACGATGAAACACAGAAAGTGCATCGGAATTAAATACAAAAGGCACAATGCCGACTTAAGTACAAGAAGACTGACTCTTCTTACTGTCTATTTTTTGAACCATTCCTGTGACACCAGTTATAGATTCCGATGCTTCACTCCAGGTTTACTGAATCCCGTGGACTTTCTTATTGACGATGAAACACAGAAACTGAATCGGAATGAAATAGAAAGGGCACAATGCCGACTTAAGTACAAGAAGACTGACTCTTCTTAATGTCTATGTTTTGAACCATTCCTGTGACACTAGTTATAGATTCCGATGCTTTACTCCAGGTTTAGTGTATACCTTGGACCTTCTTATTGACGATGAAACACAGAAATTGCATTGGAATTAAATAGAAAAGGCACAATGCCGACTTAAGTACAAGAAGACTGACTCTTCTTAGAGATTATAGTTTGAACCATTGCTGTGACACTAGTTATAGATTCCGATGCTTTACTTCAGGTTTACTGTATATCTTGGACATTCTTATTGACGATGAAACACAGAAATTGCATCGGAATTAAATAGAAAAGGCTCAATGTCGACTTAAGTACAAGAAGACTGACTCTTCTTGCTGTCTATGTTTTGAACCATTCCTGTGACACTAGTTATAGATTCCGATGCTTCACTCCAGGTTTACTGTATCCCTTGGACATTCTTATTGACGATGAAACACAGAAATTGCATCGCAATTAAATACAAAAGGCACAATGCCGACTTAAGTACAAGAAGACTGACTCTTCCTACTGTTTATGTTTTGAACCATTCCTGTGACACTAGTTATAGATTCCGATGCTTCACTCCAGGTTCACTGTGACCCTTGGACCTTCTTATTGACGATGAAACACAGAAATTGCATCGGAATTAAATAGAAAAGGCACAATGCCGACTTAAGTACAAGATGACTCACTCTTCTTACTGACTATGTTTTGAACCATTCCTGTGACACTAGTTATAGATTCCGATGCTTCACTTCAGGTTTACTGTATCCCTCTGACCTTCTTATTGACGATGAAACACCGAAATTGCATCGGAATTAAATAGAAAACTCACAATGCCGACTTAAGTACAAGAAGACTGACCCTTCTTACTGGCTATGTTTTGAACCATTCCTGTGACACTAGTTATAGATTCCGATGCTTCACTCCAGGTTTACTGTATACCTTGGACCTTCTTATTGACAATGAAACACAGAAATTGCATCGGAATTAAATACAAAAGGCACAATGCCGACTTAAGTACAAGAAGACTGACTCTTCCTACTGTCTATGCTTTGAACCATTCCTGTGACACTAGTTATAGATTCCGATGCTTCACTTCAGGTTTACTGTATCCCTCTAACGTTATTGCCGATGAAACTCAGAAATTGCATCGGAATTAAATACAAAAGGCACAATGCCGACTTAAGGACATGAAGACTGACTCTTCTTAGTGACTATGTTTTGAAACATTCCTGTTACTCTAGTTATAGATTCCGATGCTTCACTTCAGGTTTACTGTATCCCTTGGATCTTCTTATTGACGATGAATCACAGGAATTGCATCGGAATTAAACACAAAATGCACAATGCCGACTTAAGTACAAGATGTCTGACTCTTCTTACTGTCTATATTTTGAACCATTAAAGTGACACTAGTTATAGATTCCGATGCTTCACTTCAGGTTTACTGTATTCCTTGGACTTTCTTATTGACGATGAAGCACAGAAATTGCATCGAAATTAAATACAAACGGCACAATGCCGACATAAGTACAAGAAGACTGACTCTTCTTACTGTCTATGTTTTGAACCATTACTGTGACACTAGTTATAGATGCCGATGCTTCACTCCAGGTTTACTGTATCCCTTGTACCTTCTTGTTGACGATGAAACACAGAAATTGCATCGGAATTAAATACAAAAGGCACAATGCCGACTTAAGGACAAGAAGACTGCTCTTCTTACTATCTATGTTTTGAACCATTCCTGTGACACTAGTTATAGATTCCGATGCTTCACTTCAGGTTTACTGTATCCCTCTGACATTCTTATTGACGATGAAACACAGAAATTGCATCGGAAATAAATACAAAAGGCGCAATGCCGACTGAAGTACAAGAAGACTGACTCTTCTTACTGTCTATGTTTCAACCATTCCTGTAATACTAGTTATTGATTCCGATGCTTCACTCCAGGGTTACTGTATCCCTTGGACCTTCTTATTGCCGATGAAACACAGAAACTGCATCGGAATGAAATGGAAAAGGCACAATGCCGAATTAAGTACAAAAGGACTGACATTCTTACTGATAATACTTTGAACCAGTCCGGTGACAATAGTTATAGATTCCGATGCTTCACTTCGGGTTTACTGTATCCCTTGGACCTTGGTATTGACGGTGACACACAGAAATAGCATTGGAATTAAATACAAAAGGCAAAATGCCAACTTTAGCACACGAAGACTGACTCTTCTTACTGTTTATGTTTTGAACCATTCCTGTGACACTAGTTATAGATTCCGATGCTTCACTTCAGGTTTACTGTATCCCTCTGAAATTATTATTAACGATGAAACACAGATATTGCATCGGAATTAAAAAGAAAACTCACAATGCCGACTTCAGTACAAGAAGACTGACTCTTCATACTGTCTATGTTTTGAACCATTCCTGTGACACTTGTTATAGATTCCGATGCTTCACTCCAGGTTTACTGTATCCCTTGGACCTTCTTATTGACGATGAAACACAGAAATAGCATCGGAATTAAATAGAAAAGGCACAATGCCGACTTAAGTACAAGAAGACTGACTCTTCTTAGTGATTATAGTTTGAACCATTGCTGTGACACTAGTTATAGATTCCGATGCTTCACTTCAGGTCTACTGTATCCCTCTGACTTTATTGCCGATGAAACACTGAAATTGCATCGTAAGTAAATATAAAAGGCACAATGCCGACTTAAGGACAAGAAGACTGACTCTTCTTACTGACTATGTTTTGAACCATTCCTGTGACTCTAGTTATAGATTCCGATGCTTCACTTGAGGTTTACTGTATCCCTCTGACCTTCTTATTGACGATGAAACACAGAAATTGCATCGTAATTAAATACAAAACCCACAATGCCGACTTTAGTACAAGAAGAGTGACTCTTCTTACTGTCTATGATTTGAACCATTCCTGTGACACTAGTTATAGATTCCGATGCTTCACTTCAGGTTTACTGTTTCCCTTGGACCTCCTTATTGACGATGAAACACAGAAATTGCATCGGAATTAAATACAAAAGGCACAATGCCGACTTAAGTACAAGAAGACTGACTCTTCCTACTGTCTATGATTTGAACCAATTCTGTGGCACTAGTTATAGAGTCCGACGCTTCACTTCAGGTTTACTGTATCCCTTGGAACTTCTTATTTGACGATGAATCACAAAAATTGCATCGGAATGAAATACAAAAGGCACAATGCCGACTTAAGGACAAGAAGACTGACTCTTCTTACTGTGTTTATTTTGATCCATTCCAGTGACACTAGTTATATATTCCGATGCTTCACTTCAGGTTTATTGAATTCCTTGGACCTTCTTATTGACGATGAAACGCAGAAATTTCATCGGAATTAAATACAAAAGGCACAATGCCGACTTAAGTACAAGAAGACTGACTCTTCCCACTGTCTATGTTTTGAACCAATTCTGTGACACTAGTAATAGAGTCCGATGCTTCACTTCAGGTTTACTGTATCCCTTGGACCTTCTTATTGACGATGAATCACAGGAATTGCATCGGAATTAAATACAAAAGGCACAATGCCGAATTAAGTACAAGAAGACTGACTCTTCTTACTGTCTATACGTTGAACCATTCCAGTGACACTAGTTATCAATTCCGATGCTTCACATCAGGGTTACTGTATTCCTTGGACCTTCTTATTGACGATGAACACTGAAATTGCATCGAAATTAAATACAAAAGGCACAATGCCGACTTAAGTACAAGAAGACTGACTCTTCTTACTGTCAATGTTTTGAACCACTAATGTGACACTAGTTATAGATTCCGATGCTTCACTCCAGGTTTACTGTATCCCTTGGACCTTCTTGTTGACGATAACACAGAAATTGAATCGGGATTAAATAAAAATGGCACAATGCCGACTTAAGGACAAGAAGACTGACTCTTCTTACTGTCTATTCTTTGAACAATTCCTGTGACACTAGTTATAGATTCCGATGCTTCACTCCAGGTTTACTGTATCCCACCGACCTTCTTATTGACGATGAAACACAGAAACTGCATCGGAATGAAATTGAAAAGGCACAATGCCGACTTAAGTACAAGAAGATTGACTCTTCTTACTGATAATAGTTTGAACCATTCCTGTGACAATAGTTATAGATTCCGATGCTTCACTTCAGGTTTACTGTATCCCTTGGACCTTGTTATTGACGGTGACACACAGAAATAGCATTGGAATTAAATTCAAAAGGCAAAATGCCAACTTTAGTACACGACGACTGACTCTTCTTATTGTCTATGTTTTGAACCATTCCTGTGACACTACTTATAGATTCCGACGCTTCACTTCAGGTTTACTGTATCCCTCTGACCTTCTTATAGACGATGAAACACCGAAATTGCATCGGAATTAAATAGAAAACTCACAATGCTGACTTAAGTACAAGAAGACTGACTCTTCTTACTGTCTATGTTTTGAACCATTGCTGTGACACTAGTTATAGATTCCGATGCTTCACTCCAGGTTTACCGTATACCTCGGACCTTCTTATTGACGATGAAACACGGAAAATGCATCGGAATTAAATAGAAAAGGCACAATGCCGACTTAAGTACAAGAAGACAGACTCTTCTTTGTGATTATAGTTTGAACCATTGCTGTGACACTAGTTACAGATTCCGATGCTTTTCTTCAGGTTTACTGTATACCTTGGACATTCTTATTGACGATGAAACACAGAAATTGCATCGGAATTAAATAAAAAAGGCACAATGTCGACTTAAGTACAAGAAGACTGACTCTTCTTACTGTCTATGTTTTGAACCATTCCTGTGACACTAGTTATAGATTCCGATGCTTCACTCCAGGTTTACTGTAACCCTTGGACCTTTTTATTGACGATGAAACACAGAAATTGCTTCGGAATTAAATAGAAAAGACACAATGCCGACTTAAGAACAAGAAGACGGACTCTACTTACTGTCTATATTTTGAACCATTCCAGTGACATTAGTTATATATTCCGATGCTTCACTTCAGGTTTATTGAATTCCTTGGACCTTCTTATTGACGATGAAACGCAGAAATTTCATCGGAATTAAATACAAAAGGCACAATGCCGACTTAAGTACAAGAAGACTGACTCTTCCTACTGTCTATGTTTTGAACCAATTCTGTGACACTAGTAATAGAGTCCGATGCTTCACTTCAGGTTTACTGTATCCCTTGGACCTTCTTATTGACGATGAACACTGAAATTGCATCGAAATTAAATACAAATGGCACAATGCCGACTTAAGTACAAGAGGACTGACTCTTCTTACTGTCATTGTTTTGAACCACTACTGTGACACTAGTTATAGATTCCGATGCTTCACTCCAGGTTTACTGTATCCCTTGGACCTTCTTGTTGACGATAACACAGAAATTGCATCGGAATTAAATAAAAAAGGCACAATGCCGACTTAAGGACAAGAAGACTGACTCTTCTTACTGACTATGCTTTGAACAATTCCTGTGACACTAGTTATAGATTCCGATGCTTCACTTCAGGTTTACTGTATCCTTCTGACCTTCTTATTGACGATGAAACACAGAAATTGCATCGGAATTAAATACTAAAGGCACAATGCCGACTTAAGTACAAGAAGACTGACTCTTCCTACTGTCTATGTTTTGAACCAATTCTGTGACACTAGTAATAGAGTCTGATGCTTCACTTCAGGTTTACTGTATCCCTTGGACCTTCTTATTGACGATGAACACTGAAATTGCATCGAAATTAAATACAAAAGGCACAATGCCGACTTAAGTACAAGAAGACTGACTCTTCTTACTGTCTATGTTTCAACCATTCCAGTGACACTAGTTATAGATTCCGATGCTTCACTTCAGGTTTACTGTATCCCACCGACATTCTTATTGACGATGAAACACAGAAATTGCATCGGAATTAAATACAACAGGCACAATGCCGACTTAAGTACAAGAAGACTGACTCTCCTTAATGTCTATTCTTTGAAGCATTCCTGTGACACTAGTTATAGATTCCGATGCTTCACTCCAGGTTTACTGTATCCCTTGGACCTTCTTATTGACGATGAAACACAGAAACTGCATCGGAATGAAATTGAAAAGGCACAATGCCGACTTAAGTACAAGAAGATTGACTCTTCTTACTGATAATAGTTTGAACCATTCCTGTGACAATAGTTATAGATTCCGACGCTTCACTTCAGGTTTACTGTATCCCTTGGACCTTTTTATTGACGATGAAACACAGAAATTGCATCGGAATTAAATAGAAAAGACACAATGCCGACTTAAGTACAAGAAGACAGACTCACCTTGTGATTATAGTTTGAACCATTGCTGTGACACTAGTTATAGATTCCGATGCTTTACTTCAGGTTAACTGTATACCTTGGACATTCTTATTGACGATGAAACACAGAAACTGCATCGGAATTAAATAAAAAAGGCACAATGTCGACTTAAGTACAACAAGACTGACTCTTCTTACTGTCAATATTTTGAACCATTCTAGTGACACTAGTTATAGATTCCGATGCTTCACTTCAGGTTTGCTGTATTCCTTGGACATTCTTATTGACGATGAAACACAGAAATTGCATCGAAATTAAATACAAAAGGCACAATACCGACTTAAGTACAAGAAGACTTCTTACTGTCTATGTTTGAACCATTATTATGGTACTAGTTATAGATTCCGAAGCTTCACTCCAGGTTTATTGTATCCTTTGGACCTTCTTGTTGACGATGAAACACAGAAATTGCATCGAAATTAAATCAAAAGGCACAATGCCGACTTAAGTACAAGAAGAATGACTCTTCTTACTGTCTATGTTTTGAACCATTACTGTGACACTAGTTATAGATTCCGAAGCTTCACTCCAAGTTTATTGTATCCTTTGGACCTTCTTGTTGACGATGAAACACAGAAATTGCATCGGAATTAAATACAAATGGCACAATGCCGACTTTAGGACAAGAAGACTGATTCTTGTTACTGACTTTGTTTTCAACCATTCCTGTGACACTAGTTATAGATTCCGATGGTTCACTTCAGGTTTACTGTATCCCTCTGACATTCTTATTGACGATGAAACACAGAAATTGCATCGGAAATAAATACAAAAGGCGCAATGGCGACTTAAGTACAAGAAGACTGACTCTTCTAACTGTCTATGTTTCAACCATTCCTGTGATACTAGTTATTGATTCCGATGCTTCACTCCAGGTTTACTGTATCCCTTGGACCTTCTTATTGACGATGAAACACAGAAACTGCATCGGAATGAAATAGAAAAGGCACAATGCCGAATTAAGTACAAAAGGACTGACTTTCTTACTGATAATAGTTTGAACCATTCCGGTGACAATAGTTATAGATTCCGATGCTTCACTTCAGGTTTACTGTATCCCTTGGACCTTGGTATTGACGGTGACACACAGAAATAGCATTGGAATTAAATACAAAAGGCAAAATGCCAACTTTAGTACACGAAGACTGACTCTTCTTACTGTTTATGTTTTGGACCATTCCTGTGACTCTAGTTATAGATTCCGATGCTTCACTTCAGGTTGACTGTATCCCTCTGAAATTCTTATTAACGATGAAACACAGAAATTGCATCGGAATTAAAAAGAAAACTCACAATGCCGACTTAAGTACAAGAAGAATGACTCTTCTTACTGTCTATGTTTTGAACCATTCCTGTGACACTTGTTATAGATTCCGATGCTTCACTCCAGGTTTACTGTATCCCTTGGACCTTCTTATTGACGATGAAACACAGAAATAGCATCGGAATTAAATAGAAAAGGCACAATGCCGACTTAAGTACAAGAAGACTGACTCTTCTTAGTGATTATAGTTTGAACCATTGCTGTGACACTAGTTATAGATTCCGATGCTTTACTTCAGGTTTACTGTATACCTTGGACCTTCTTATTGACGATGAAACACAGAAATTGCATCGGAATTAAATACAAAAGGCACAATGCCGACTTAAGTACAAGATGACTGACTCTTCTTAGTGATTATAGTTTGAACCATTGCTGTGACACTAGTTATAGGTCCGATGCTTTACTTCAGGTTTACTGTATACCTTGGACCTTCTTATTGACGATGAAACACAGAAATTGCATCGGAATTAAATACAAAAGGCTCAATGCCGACTTAAGTACAAGAAGACTGACTCTTCCCACTGTCTATGTTTTGAACCATTCCTGTGACACTAGTTTTGGATTCCGATGCTTCACTTCAGGTTTACTGTATCCCTCTGACCTTCTTATTGACAATGAAACACAGAAATTGCATCGGAATTAAATACAAAAGGCACAATGCCGACTTAAGTACAAGAAGACTGACTCTTCCTACTGTCTATGTTTTGAACCATTCCTGTGACACTAGTTATAGATTCCGATGCTTCACTTCAGGTCTACTGTATCCCTCTGACTTTATTGCCGATGAAACACAGAAATTGCATCGTAAGTAAATACAAAAGGCACAATGCCGACTTAAGGACAAGAAGACTGACTCTTCTTACTGACTATGATTTGATTCATTCCTGTGACTCTAGTTATAGATTCCGATGCTTCACTTCAGGTTTACTGTATCCCTCTGACCTTCTTATTGACGATGAAACACAGAAATTGCATCGTAATTAAATACAAAAGCCACAATGCCGACTTAAGTACAAGAAGAGTGACTCTTCTTACTGTCTATGATTTGAACCATTCCTGTGACACTAGTTATAGATTCCGATGCTTCACTTCAGGTTTACTGTTTCCCTTGGACCTTTTTATTGACGATGAAACACAGAAATTGCATCGGAATTAGATACAAAAGGCACAATGCCGACTTAAGTACAAGAAGACTGACTCTTCCTACTGTCTATGCTTTGAACCAATTCTGTGGCTCTAGTTATAGAGTCCGATGCTTCACCTCAGGTTTACTGTATCCCTTGGAACTTCTTATTTGACGATGAATCACAGAAATTGCATCGGAATGAAATACAAAAGGCACAATGCCGACTTAAGGACAAGAAGACTGACTCTTCTTACTGTCAATGTTTTGAACCACTACTGTGACACTAGTTATAGATTCCGATGCTTCACTCCAGGTTTACTGTATCCCTTGGACCTTCTTGTTGACGATAACACAGAAATTGCATCGGGATTAAATAAAAATGGCACAATGCCGACTTAAGGACAAGAAGACTGACTCTTCTTACTGTCTATTCTTTGAACAATTCCTGTGACACTAGTTATAGATTCCGATGCTTCACTCCAGGTTTACTGTATCCCACCGACCTTCTTATTGACGATGAAACACAGAAACTGCATCGGAATGAAATTGAAAAGGCACAATGCCGACTTAAGTACAAGAAGATTGACTCTTCTTACTGATAATAGTTTGAACCATTCCTGTTACAATAGTTATAGATTCCGATGCTTCACTTCAGGTTTACTGTATCCCTTGGACCTTGTTATTGACGGTGACACACAGAAATAGCATTGGAATTAAATACAAAAGGCAAAATGCCAACTTTAGTACACGACGACTGACTCTTCTTATTGTCTATGTTTTGAACCATTCCTGTGACACTAGTTATAGATTCCGACGCTTCACTTCAGGTTTACTGTATCCCTCTGACCTTCTTATAGACGATGAAACACCGAAATTGCATCGGAATTAAATAGAAAACTCACAATGCTGACTTAAGTACAAGAAGACTGACTCTTCTTACTGTCTATGTTTTGAACCATTGCTGTGACACTAGTTATAGATTCCGATGCTTCACTCCAGGTTTACTGTATACCTCGGACCTTCTTATTGACGATGAAACACGGAAAATGCATCGGAATTAAATAGAAAAGGCACAATGCCGACTTAAGAACAAGAAGACAGACTCTTCTTTGTGATTATAGTTTGAACCATTGCTGTGACACTAGTTATAGATTCCGATGCTTTACTTCAGGTTTACTGTATACCTTGGACATTCTTATTGACGATGAAACACAGAAATTGCATCGGAATTAAATAAAAAAGGCACACTGTCGACTTAAGTACAAGAAGACTGACTCTTCTTACTGTCTATGTTTTGAACCATTCCTGTGACACTAGTTATAGATTCCGATGCTTCACTCCAGGTTTACTGTAACCCTTGGACCTTCTTATTGACGATGAAACACAGTAATTGCTTCGGAATTAAATAGAAAAGACACAATGCCGACTTAAGGACAAGAAGACAGACTCTTCTTACTGTCTATATTTTGAACCATTCCAGTGACACTAGTTATATATTCCGATGCTTCACTTCAGGTTTATTGAATTCCTTGGACCTTCTTATTGACGATGAAACGCAGAAATTTCATCGGAATTAAATACAAAAGGCACAATGCCGACTTAAGTACAAGAAGACTGACTCTTCCTACTGTCTATGTTTTGAACCAATTCTGTGACACTAGTAATAGAGTCCGATGCTTCACTTCAGGTTTACTGTATCCCTTGGACATTCTTATTGACGATGAAACACAGAAATTGCATCGGAATTAAATAAAAAAGGCACAATGTCGACTTAAGTACAACAAGACTGACACTTCTAACTGTCAATATTTTGAACCATTCTTGTGACACTAGTTATAGATTCCGATGCTTCACTTCAGGTTTGCTGTATTCCTTGGACCTTCTTGTTGACGATGAAACACAGAAATTGCATCGAAATTAAATACAAAAGGCACAATGCCGACTTAAGTACAAGAAGAATGACTCTTCTTACTGTCTATGTTTTGAAACGTTACTGTGACACTAGTTATAGATTCTGAAGCTTCACTCCAAGTTTATTGTATCCTTTGGACCTTCTTGTTGACGATGAAACACAGAAATTGCATCGGAATTAAATACAAAAGGCACAATGCCGACTTTAGGACAAGAAGACTGATTCTTCTTACTGACTTTGTTTTGAACCATTCCTGTGACACTAGTTATAGATTCCGATGGTTCACTTCAGGTTTACTGTATCCCTCTGACCTTCTTGTTGACGATGAAACACAGAAATTGCATCGGAATTAAATACAAAAGGCACAATGCCGACTTAAGTACAAGATGACTGACTCTTCTTACTGACTATGTTTTGAACCATTCCTGTGACAATAGTTATAGATTCCGATGCTTCACTTCAGGTTTACTGTATCCCTCTGCCCTTCTTATTGACGATGAAACACCGAAATTGCATCGGAATTAAATAGAAAACTCACAATGCCGACTTAAGTACAAGAAGACTGATTCTTCTTACTGTCTATGTTTTGAACCATTCCTGTGACACTAATTATAGTTTCCGATGCTTCACACCAGGTTTACTGTATACCTTGGACCTTCTTATTGACAATGAAACACAGAAATTGCATCGGAATTAAATACAAAAGGCACAATGCCGACTTAAGTACAAGAAGACTGACTCTTCCTACTGTCTATGTTTTGAACCATTCCTGTGACACTAGTTATAGATTCCGATGCTTCACTTCAGGTTTACTGTATCCCTCTGACGTTATTGCCGATGAAACACAGAAATTGCATCGGAATTAAATACAAAAGGCACAATGCCGACTTAAGGACATGAAGACTGACTCTTCTTACTGACTATGTTTTGAAACATTCCTGTGACTCTAGTTATAGATTCCGATGCTTCACTTCAGGTTTACTGTATCCCTTGGATCTTCTTATTGACGATGAATCACAGGAATTGCATCGGAATTAAACACAATTGCACAATGCCGACTTAAGTACAAGAAGTCTGACTCTTCGTACTGTCTATATTTTGAACCATTCCAGTGACACTAGTTATAGATTCCGATGCTTCACTTCAGGTTTACTGTATTCCTTGGACTTTCTTATTGACGATGAAACACAGAAATTGCATCGGAATTAAATACAAAAGGCGCAATGCCGACTTAAGTACAAGAAGACTGACTCTTCTTACTGTCTATGTTTCAACCATTCCTGTGATACTAGTTATTGATTCCGATGCTTCACTCCAGGTTTACTGTATCCCTTGGACCTTCTTATTGACGATGAAACACAGAAACTGCATCGGAATGAAATAGAAAAGGCACAATGCCGAATTAAGTACAAGAGGACTGACTTTCTTACTGATAATAGTTTGAACCATTCCGGTGACAATAGTTATGGATTCCAATGCTTCACTTCAGGTTTATTGTATCCCTTGGACCTTGTTATTGACGGTGACACACAGAAATAGCATTGGAATTAAATACAAAAGGCAAAATGCCAACTTTAGTACACGAAGACTGACTCTTCTTACTGTCTATGTTTTGAACCATTCCTGTGACACTAGTTATAGATTCCGATGCTTCACTTCAGGTTTACTGTATCCCTCTGACTTTATTGCCGATGAAACACAGATATTGCATCGGAAGTAAATACAAAAGGCGCAATGCCGACTTAAGGACAAGAAGACTGACTCTTCTTACTGACTATGATTTGAACCATTCCTGTGACTCTAGTTATAGATTCCGATGCTTCACTTCAGGTTTACTGTTTCCCTTGGACCTTCTTCTTGATGATGAAACACAGAAATTGCATCGGAATTAAATACAAAAGGCACAATGCCGACTTAAGTACAAGAAGACTGACTCTTCCTACTGTCTATGCTTTGAACCAATTCTTTGACACTAGTTATAGAGTCCGATGCTTCACTTCAGGTTCACTGTATCTCTTGGAACTTCTTATTGACGATGAATCACAGAAATTGCATCGGAATTAAATACAAAAGGCGCAATGCCGACTTAAGGACAAGAAGACTGACTCTTCTTACTGCCTATATTTTGAACCATTCCAGTGACGCTAGTTATATATTGCGATGCTTCACCTCAGGTTTATTGAATTCCTTAGACCTTCTTATTAACGATGAAACGCAGAAATTTCATCGGAATTAAATACAAAAGGCACAATGCCGACTTAAGTACAAGAAGACTGACTCTTCCTACTGTCTATGTTTTGAACCAATTCTGTGACACTAGTAATAGAGTCCGATGCTTCACTTCAGGTTTACTGTATCCCTTGGACCTTCTTATTGACGATGAATCACAGAAATTGCATCGGAATTAAATACAAAAGGCACAATGCCGACTTAAGTACAAGAAGACTGACTCTTCTTACTGTCTATTCTTTGAACCATTCCTGTGACTCTAGTTGTAGATTCCGATGCTTCACTCCAGGTTTACTGTATTCCTTGGACATTCTTATTGACGATGAAACACAGAAATTGCATCGAAAATAAATACAAAAGGCACAATGACGACTTAAGTACAAGAGGACTGACTCTTCTTAGAGATTATAGTTTGAACCATTGCTGTGACACTAGTTATAGATTCCGATGCTTTACTTCAGGTTTACTGTATACCATGGACATTCTTATTGACGATGAAACACCGAAATTGCATCGGAATTAAATAGAAAAGGCTCAATGTCGACTTAAGTACAAGAAGACTGACTCTTCTTGCTGTCTATGATTTGAACCATTCCTGTGACACTAGTAATGGATTCCGATGCTTCACTCCGGGTTTACTGTAACCCTTGGACCTTCTTATTGACGATGAAACACAGAAATTTCATCGCAATTAAATACAAAAGGCACAATGCCGCCTTAAGTACAAGAAGACTGACTCTTCATACTGTTTATGTTTTGAACCATTCCTGTGACACTAGTTATAGATTCCGATGCTTCACTCCAGGTTTACTGTGACCCTTGGACCTTCTTATTGACGATGAAACACAGAAATTGCATCGGAATTAAATAGAAAAGGCACAATGCCGACTTAAGTACAAGATGACTGACTCTTCTTACTGACTATGTTTTGAACCATTCCTGTGACACTAGTTATAGATTCCGATGCTTCACTCCAGGTTTACTGTATACCTTGGACCTTCTTGTTGACAATGAAACACAGAAATTGCATCGGAATTAAATACAAAAGGCACAATGCCGACTTAAGTACAAGAAGATTGACTCTTCCTACTGTCTATGTTTTGAACCAGTCCTGTGACACTAGTTATAGATTCCGATGCTTCACTACAGGTTTACTGTATCCCTCTGACGTTATTGCCGATGAAACACAGAAATTGCATCGGAATTAAATAGAAAACTCACAATGCCGACTTAAGTACAAGAACACTGACTCTTCTTACTGTCTATGTTTTGAACCATTCCTGTGACACTAGTTATAGTTTCCGATGCTTCACTCCAGGTTTACTGTATACCTTGGACCTTCTTATTGACAATGAAACACAGAATTTGCATCGGAATTAAATACAAAAGGCACAATGCCGACTTAAGTACAAGAAGACTGACTCTTCCTACTGTCTATGTTTTGAACCATTCCTGTGACACTAGTTATAGATTCCGATGCTTCACTCCAGGTTTACTGTGACCCTTGGACCTTCTTATTGACGATGAAACACCGAAATTGCATCGGAATTAAATAGAAAACTCACAATGCCGACTTAAGTACAAGAAGACTGACTCTTCTTACTGTCTATGTTTTGAACCATTCCTGTGACACTAGTTATAGTTTCCGATGCTTCACTCCAGGTTTACTGTATACCTTGGACCTTCTTATTGTCGCTGAAACACAGAAATTGCATCGGAATTAAATACAAAAGGCACAATGCCGACTTAAGTACAAGAAGACTGACTCTTCCTACTGTCTATGTTTTGAACTATTCCTGTGACACTAGTTATAGATTCCGATGCTTCACTTCAGGTTTACTGTATCCCTCTGACGTTATTGACGATGAAACACAGAAATTGCATCGGAATTAAATACAAAAGGCACAATGCCGACTTAAGGACATGAAGACTGACTCTTCTTACTGACTATGTTTTGAAACATTCCTGTGACTCTAATTATAGATTCCGATGCTTCACTTCAGGTTTACTGTATTCCTTGGACTTTCTTATTGACGATGAAACACAGAAATTGCATCGGAATTAAATACAAAAGTCACAATGCCGACTTAAGGACAAGAAGACTGACTCTTCTAACTGTCTATGTTTTGAACCATTCCTGTGACACTAGTTATAGATTCCGATGCTTCACTTCAGGTTTACTGTATCCCTCTGACCTTCATATTGACGATGAAACTCAGAAATTGCATCGGAATTAAATACAAAAGGCGCAATGCCGACATAAGTACAAGAAGACTGACTCTGCTTACTGTCTATGTTTCAACCATTCCTGTGATACTAGTTGTTGATTCCGATGCTTCACTCCAGGTTTACTGTATCCCTTGGACCTTCTTATTGACGATGAAACACAGAAACTGCATCGGAATGAAATAGAAAAGGCACAATGCCGAATTTAGTACAAGAGGACTGACTTTCTTACTGATAATAGTTTGAACCATTCCGGTGACAATAGTTATAGATTCCGATGCTTCACTTCAGGTTTACTGTATCCCTTGGACCTTGTTATTGACGGTGACACACAGAAATAGCATTGGAATTAAATACAAAAGGCAAAATGCCAACTTTAGTACACGAAGACTGACTCTTCTTACTGTCTATGTTTTGAACCATTCCTGTGACACTAGTTATAGATTCCGATGCTTCACTTAAGGTTTACTGTATCCCTCTGACTTTATTGCCGATGAAACACAGAAATTGCATCGGAAGTAAATACAAAAGGCACAATGCCGACTTAAGGACAAGAAGACTGACTCTTCTTACTGACTATGTTTTGAACCATTCCTGTGACTCTAGTTATAGATTCCGATGCTTCACTTCAGGTTTACTGTATCCCTTTGACCTTCTTATTGACGATGAAACACAGAAATTGCATCGGAATTAAATACAAAAGCCACAATGCCGACTTAAGTACAAGAAGACTGACTCTTCCTACTGTCTATGCTTTGAACCAATTCTGTGACACTAGTTATAGAGTCCGATGCTTCACTTCAGGTTCACTGTATCCCTTGGAACTTCTTATTGACGATGAATCACAGAAATTGCATCGGAAATAAATACAAAAGGCACAATGCCAACTTAAGGACAAGAAGACTGACTCTTGTTACTGTCTATATTTTGAACAATTCCAGTGACACTAGTTATATATTCCGATTCTTCACTTCAGGTTTATTGAATTCCTTGGACCTTCTTATTGACGATGAAATGCAGAAATTTCATCGGAATTAAATACAAAAGGCACAATGCCGACTTATGTACAAGAAGACTGACTCTTCCTACTGTCTATGTTTTGAACCAATTCTGTGACACTAGTAATAGGGTCCGATGCTTCACTTCAGGTTTACTGTATCCCTTGGACCTTCTTATTGACGATGAATCACAGGAATTGCATCGGAATTAAATACAAGAGGCACAATGGCGAATTAAGTACAAGAAGACTGACTCTTCTTACTGTCTATACGTTGAACCATTCCAGTGACACTAGTTATAGATTCTGATGCTTCACATCAGGTTTACTGTATTCCTTGGACCTTCTTATTGACGATGAACACTGAAATTGCATCGAAATTAAATACAATAGGCACAATGCCGACTTAAGTACAAGAAGACTGACTCTTCTTACTGTCAATGTTTTGAACCACTACTGTGACACTAGTTATAGATTCCGATGCTTCACTCCAGGTTTACTGTATCCCTTGGACCTTCTTGTTGACTATAACACAGAAATTGCATCGGAATTAAATAAAAAAGGCACAATGCCGACTTAAGGACAAGAAGACTGACTCCTCTTACTGACCATGTTTTGAACCATTCCTGTGACACTAGTTATAGATTCCGATACTTCACTTCAGGTTTACTGTATCCTTCTGACATTCTTATTGACGATGAAACACAGAAATTGCATCGGAATTAAATATAAAAGCACAATGCCGACTTAAGTACAAGAAGACTGACTCTTCTTACTGTCTATGTTTCAACCATTCCTGTGACACTAGTTATAGATTCCGATGCTTCACTTCAGGTTTACTGTATCCCTCTGACCTTCTTATTGACGATGAAACACAGAAATTGCATCGGAATTAAATACAAAAGGCACAATGCCGACTTAAGTACAAGAAGACTGACACTTCTTACGGTCTATTCTTTGAACCATTCCTGTGACACTAGTTATAGATTCCGATGCTTCACTCCAGGTTTACTGTATCCCTTGGACCTTC
The DNA here is from genome assembly GCF_023864345.2 of Schistocerca serialis cubense. Taxonomy (NCBI): domain Eukaryota; kingdom Metazoa; phylum Arthropoda; class Insecta; order Orthoptera; family Acrididae; genus Schistocerca; species Schistocerca serialis. The sequence continues at coordinate 543,693,267 of NC_064646.1, read as the reverse complement.
TTATTGACGATGAAACACAGAAACTGCATCGGAATGAAATTGAAAAGGCACAATGCCGACTTAAGTACAAGAAGATTGACTCTTCTTACTGATAATAGTTTGAACCATTACTGTGACAATAGTTATAGATTCCGATGCTTCACTTCAGGTTTACTGTATCCCTTGGACCTTGTTATTGACGGTGACACACAGAAATAGCTTTGGAATTAAATACAAAAGGCAAAATGCCAACTTTAGTACACGACGACTGACTCTTCTTATTGTCTATGTTTTGAACCACTCCTGTGACACTAGTTATAGATTCCGACGCTTCACTTCAGGTTTACTGTATCCCTCAGACCTTCTTATAGACGATGAAACACCGAAATTGCATCGGAATTAAATTGAAAACTCACAATGCTGACTTAAGTACAAGAAGACTGACTCTTCTTACTGTCTATGTTTTGAACCATTGCTGTGACACTAGTTATAGATTCCGATGCTTCACTCCAGGTTTACTGAATACCTTGGACCTTCTTATTGACGATGAAACACAGAAATTGCATCGGAATTAAACAGAAAAGGCAAAATGCCGACTTAAGTACAAGAAGGCAGACTCTTCTTTGTGATTATAGTTTGAACCATTGCTCTGACACTAGTTATAGATTCCGATGCTTTACTTCAGGTTTACTGTATACCTTGGACATTCTTATTGACGATGAAACACAGAAATTGCATCGGAATTAAATAAAATAGGCACAATGCCGACTTAAGTACAAGAAGATTGACTCTTCTTACTGATAATAGTTTGAACCATTACTGTGTGACTAGTTATAGAGTCCGATGCTTCACTTCAGGTTTACTGTATCCCTTGGACCTTCTTATTCACGATGAATCACAGGAATTGCATCGGAATTAAATACAAAAGGCACAATGCCGACTTAAGTACAAGAAGACTGACTCTTCCTACTGTCTATATTTTGAACCATTCCAGTGACACTAGTTATAGATTCCGATGCTTCACTTCAGGTTTACTGTATCCCTCTGACCTTATTACCGATGAAACACAGAAATTGCATCGGAATTAAATACAATTGGCACAATGCCGACTTAAGTACATGAAGACTGACTCTTCTTACTGACTATGTTTTGAAACATTCCTGTGACTCTAGTTATAGATTCCGATGCTTCACTTCAGGTTTACTGTATCCCTTGGATCATCTTATTGACGATGAATCACAGGAATTGCATCGGAATTAAACACAAAATGCACAATGCCGACTAAAGTACAAGAAGTCTGACTCTTCTTACTGTCTATATTTTGAACCATTCCAGTGACACTAGTTATAGATTCCGATGCTTCACTTCAGGTTTACTGTATTCCTTGGACTTTCTTATTGACGATGAAACACAGAAATTGCATCGAAATTAAATACAAAAGGCACAATGCCGACTTAAGTACAAGAAGACTGACTCTTATTACTGTCTATGTTTTGAACCATTACTGTGACACTAGTTATAGATTCCGATGCTTCACTCCATGTTTACTGTATCCCTTGGACCTTCTTATTGACGATGATACACAGAAACTGCATCGGAATGAAATAGAAAAGGCACAATGCCGAATTAAGTACAAGAGGACTGACTTTCTTACTGATAATAGTTTGAACCATTCCGGTGACAATAGTTATAGATTCCGATGCTTCACTTCAGGTTTACTGTATCCCTTGGACCTTGTTACTGACGGTGAAACACAGAAATAGCATTGGAATTAAATACAAAAGGCAAAATGCCAACTTTAGTACACGAAGACTGACTCTTCTTACTGTCTATGTTTTGAACCATTCCTGTGACACTAGTTATAGATTCCGATGCTTCACTTCAGGTTTACTGTATCCCTCTGACTTTATTGCCGATGAAACACAGAAATTGCATCGGAAGTAAATACAAAAGGCACAATGCCGACTTAAGGACAAGAAGACTGACTCATCTTACTGACTATGATTTGAACCATTCCTGTAACTGTAGTTATAGATTCCGATGCTTCACTTCAGGTTTACTGTTTCCCTTGGACCTTCTTATTGACGATGAAACACAGAAATTGCATCGGAATTAAATACAAAAGGCACAATGCCGACTTAAGTACAAGAAGACTGACTCTTCCTACTGTCTATGCTTTGAACCAATTCTGTGACACTAGTTATAGAGTCCGATGCTTCACTTCAGGTTCACTGTATCCCTTGGAACTTCTTATTGACGATGAATCACAGAAATTGCATCGGAATTAAATACAAAAGGCGCAGTGCCGACTTAAGGACAAGAAGACTGACTCTTCTTACTGTCTATATTTTGAACCATTCCAGTGACACTAGTTATATATTCCGATGCTTCACTGCAGGTTTATTGAATTCCTTGGACCTTCTTATTAACGATGAAACGCAGAAATTTCATCGGAATTAAATACAAAAGGCACAATGCCGACTTAAGTACAAGAAGACTGACTCTTCCTACTGTCTATGTTTTGAACCAATTCTGTGACACTAGTAATAGAGTCCGATGCTTCACTTCAGGTTTACTGTATCCCTTGGACCTTCTTATTGATGATGAATCACAGGAATTGCATCGGAATTAAATACAAAATGCACAATGCCGAATTAAGTACAAGAAGACTGACTCTTCTTACTGTCTATACTTTGAACCATTCCAGTGACACTAGTTATAGATTCCGATGCTTCACATCAGGTTTACTGTATTCCTTGGACCTTCTTAATGACGATGGACAATGACATTGCATCGAAATTAAGTACAAAAGGCACAATGCCGACTTAAGTACAAGAAGACTGACTCTTCTTACTGTCAATGTTTTGAACCACTACTGTGACACTAGTTATAGATTCCGATGCTTCACTCCAGGTTTACTGTATCCCTTGGACCTTCCTGTTGACTATAACACAGAAATTGCATCGGAATTAAATAAAAAAGGCACAATGCCGACTTAAGGACAAGAAGACTGACTCCTCTTACTGACTATGTTTTGAACCATTCCTGTGACACTAGTTATAGATTCCGATACTTCACTTCAGGTTTACTGTATCCTTCTGACATTCTTATTGACGATGAAACACAGAAATTGCATCGGAATTAAATATAAAAGCACAATGCCGACTTAAGTACAAGAAGACTGACTCTTCTTACTGTCTATGTTTCAACCATTCCTGTGACACTAGTTATAGATTCCGATGCTTCACTTCAGGTTTACTGTATCCCTCTGACCTTCTTATTGACGATGAAACACAGAAATTGCATCGGAATTAAATACAAAAGGCACAATGCCGACTTAAGTACAAGAAGACTCACACTTCTTACTATCTATTCTTTGAACCATTCCTGTGACACTAGTTATAGATTCCGATGCTTCACTCCAGGTTTACTGTATCCTTTGGACCTACTTATTGACGATGAAACACAGAAACTGCATCGGAATGAAATTGAAAAGGCACAATGCCGACTTAAGTACAAGAAGATTGACTCTTCTTACTGATAATAGTTTGAACCATTACTGTGACAATAGTTATAGATTCCGATGCTTCACTTCAGGTTTACTGTATCCCTTGGACCTTGTTATTGACGGTGACACACAGAAATAGCATTGGAATTAAATACAAAAGGCAAAATGCCAACTTTAGTACACGACGACTGAGTCTTCTTATTGTCTATGTTTTGAACCATTCCTGTGACACTAGTTATAGATTCCGACGCTTCACTTCAGGTTTACTGTATCCCTCTGACCTTCTTATAGACGATGAAACACCGAAATTGCATCGGAATTAAAAAGAAAACTCACAATGCTGACTTAAGTACAAGAAGACTGACTCTTCTTACTGTCTATATTTTGAACCATTCCAGTGACACTAGGTATATATTCCGATGCTTCACTTCAGGTTTATTGAATTCCTTGGACCTTCTTATTAAGGATGAAACGCAGAAATTTCATCGGAATTAAATACAAAAGGCACAATGCCGACTTAAGTACAAGAAGACTGACTCTTCCTACTGTCTATGTTTTGAACCACTACTGTGACACTAGTTATAGATTCCGATGCTTCACTCCAGGTTTACTGTATCCCTTGGACCATCTTGTTGACGATAACACAGAAATTGCATCGGAATTAAATAAAAAAGGCACAATGCCGACTTAAGGACAAGAAGACTGACTCTTCTTACTGCCTATGTTTTGAACCATTCCTGTGACACTAGTTATAGATTCCGATGCTTCACTTCAGGTTTACTGTATCCTTCTGACCTCCTTATTGACGATGAATCACAGAAATTGCATCAGAATTAAATACAAAATCACAATGCCGACTTAAGTACAAGAAGACTGACTCTTCTTAGTGTCTATGTTTCAACCATACCTGTGTCACTAGTTATAGATTCCGATGCTTCTCTTAAGGTTTACTGTATGCCTCTGACCTTCTTATTGACGATGAAACACAGAAATTGCATCGTAATTATATACAAAAGGCACAATGCCGACTTAAGTACAAGAAGACTGACTCTTCTTACTGTCTATTCTTTGAACCATTCCTGTGACACTAGTTGTAGATTCCGATTCTTCACTCCAGGTTTACTGTATCCCTTGGACCTTCTTATTGACGATGAAACACAGAAACTGCATCGGAATGAAATTGAAAAGGCACAATGCCGACTTAAGTACAAGAAGTTTGACTCTTCTTACTGATAATAGTTTGAACCATTCCTGTGACAATAGTTATAGATTCCGATGCTTCACTTCAGGTTTACTGTATCCCTTGGACCTTCTTATTGACGATGAATCACAGAAATTGCATCGGAATTAAATACAAAAGGCGCAAGCCGACTTAAGGACAAGAAGACTGACTCTTCTTACTGTCTATATTTTGAACCATTCCAGTGACACTAGTTATATATTCCGATGCTTCACTTCAGGTTTATTGAATTCCTTGGACCTTCTTATTAACGATGAAACGCAGAAATTTCATCGGAATTAAATACAAAAGGCACAATGCCGACTTAAGTACAAGAAGACTGACTCTTCCTACTGTCTATGATTTGAACCAATTCTGTGACACTAGTAATAGAGTCCGATGCTTCACTTCAGGTTTACTGTATCCCTTGGACCTTCTTATTGACGATGAATCACAGGAATTGCATCGGAATTAAATACAAAAGGCACAATGCCGAATTAAGTACAAGAAGACTGACTCTTCTTACTGTCTATACTTTGAACCATTCCAGTGACACTAGTTATAGATTCCGATGCTTCACATCAGGTTTACTGTATTCCTTGGACCTTCTTAATGACGATGGACACTGAAATTGCATCGAAATTAAATACAAAAGGCACAATGCCGACTTAAGTACAAGAAGTCTGACTCTTCTTACTGTCAATGTTTTGAACCACTACTGTGACACTAGTTATAGATTCCGATGCTTCACTCCAGGTTTACTGTATCCCTTGGACCTTCTTGTTGACGATAACACAGATATTGCATCGGAATTAAATAAAAAAGGCACAATGCCGACTTAAGGACAAGAAGACTGAATCTTCTTACTGACTATGTTTTGAACCATTCCTGTGACACTAGTTATAGATTCCAATGCTTCACTTCAGGTTTACTGTATCCTTCTGACCTTCTTATTGACAATGAAACACAGAAATTGCATCGGAATTAAATACAAACGCACAATGCCGACTTAAGTACAAGAAGACTGACTCTTCTTAGTGTCTATGTTTCAACCATACCTGTGTCACTAGTTATAGATTCCGATGCTTCTCTTAAGGTTTACTGTATCCCTCTGACCTTCTTATTGACGATGAAACACAGAAATTGCATCGGAATTAAATACAAAAGGCACAATGCCGACTTAAGTACAAGAAGACTGACTCTTCTTACTGTCTATTCTTTGAACCATTCCTGTGACACTAGTTGTAGATTCCGATGCTTCACTCCAGGTTTACTGTACCCCTTGGACCTTCTTATTGACGATGAAACACATAAACTGCATCGGAATGAAATTGAAAAGGCACAATGCCGACTTAAGTACAAGAAGATTGACTCATCTTACTGATAATAGTTTGAACCATTCCTGTGACAATAGTTATAGATTCCGATGCTTCACTGCAGGTTTACTGTATCCCTTGGACCTTGTTATTGACGGTGACACACAGAAATAGCATTGGAATTAAATACAAAAGGCAAAATGCCAACTTTAGTACACGACGACTGACTCTTCTTATTGTCTATGTTTTGAACCATTCCTGTGACACTAGTTATAGATTCCGACGCTTCACGTCAGGTTTACTGTATCCCTCTGACCTTCTTATAGACGATAAAACACCGAAATTGCATCGGAATTAAATAGAAAACTCACAATGCTGACTTAAGTACAAGAAGACTGACTCTTCTTACTGTCTATGTTTGAACCATTGCTGTGACACTAGTTATAGATTCCGATGCTTCACTCCAGGTTTACTGTATACCTTGAACCTTCTTATTGACGATGAACCACAGAAATTGCATCGGAATTAAACAGAAAAGGCACAATGCCGACTTAAGTACAAGGAGACAGACTCTTCTTTGTGATTATAGTTTGAACCATTGCTGTGACACTAGTTATAGATTCCGATGCTTTACTTCAGGTTTACTGTATACCTTGGACATTCTTATTGACGATGAAACACAGAAATTGCATCGGAATTAAATAAAAAAGGCACAATGTCGACTTAAGTACAAGAAGACTGACTCTTCCTACTGTCTATGTTTTGAACCATTCCTGTGACACTAGTTATAGATTCCGATGCTTCACTCCCGGTTTACTGTAACCCTTGGACCTTCTTATTGACGATGAAACACAGAAATTGCATTGGAATTAAATAGAAAAGGCACAATGCCGACTTAAGTACAAGAAGACTGACTCTTCTTACTGACTATGTTTTGTACCATTCCTGTGACACTAGTTATAGATTCCGATGCTTCACTTCAGGTTTACTGTATACCTTGTACCTTCTTATTGACGATGAAACACAGAAATTGCATCGGAATTAAACACAAAAGGCACAATGCCGACTTAAGTACAAGAAGACTGACTCTTCCTACTGTCTATGTTTTGAATCAATTCTGTGACACTAGTTATAGAGTCCGATGCTTCACTTGTGGTTTACTGTATCCCTTGGACCTTCTTATTGACGATGAATCACAGGAATTGCATCGGAATTAAATACCAAAGGCACAATGCCGACTTAAGTACAAGAAGACTGACTCTTCTTACTGTCTATATTTTGAACCATTCCAGTGACACTAGTTATAGATTCCGATGCTTCACTTCAGGTTTGCTGTATTCCTTGGACCTTCTTATTGACGATGAAACACAGAAATTGCATCGAAATTAAATACAAAAGGCACAATGCCGACTGAAGTACAAGAAGACTGACTCTTCTTACTGTCTATGTTTTGAATCATTACTGTGACACTAGTTATAGATTCCGAAGCTTCACTCCAGGTTTATTGTATCCTTTGGACCTTCTTGTTGACGATGAAACACAGAAATTGCAACGGAATTAAATACAAAAGGCACAATGCCGACATAAGTACAAGAAGACTGACTCTTCCAACTGTCTATGTTTTGAACCATTCCTGTGACACTAGTTCTAGATTCCGATGCTTCACTTCAGGTTTACTGCATCCCTCTGACCTTATTGCCGATGAAACACAAAAATTGCATCGGAATTAAATTCAATTGGCACAATGCCGACTTAAGTACAAGAAGACTGACTCTTCCTACAGTCTATGCATTGAACCAATTCTGTGACACTAGTTATAGAGTCCGATGCTTCACTTCAGGTTCACTGTATCCCTTGGAACTTCTTACTGACGATGAATCACAGAAATTGCATCGGAATTAAATACAAAAGGCGCAATGCCGACTTAAGGACAATAAGACTGACTCTTCATACTGTCTATATTTTGAACCATTCCAGTCACACTAGTTATATATTCCGATGCTTGACTTCAGGTTTATTGAATTCCTTGGACCTTCTTATTAACGATGAAACGCAGAAATTTCATCGGAATTAAATACAAAAGGCACAATGCCGACTTAAGTACAAGAAGACTGACTCTTCCTACTGTCTATGTTTTGAACCATTCCTGTGACACTAGTTATAGATTCCGATGATTCACTCCAGGTTTACTGTGACCCTTGACCTTCTTATTGACGATGAAACACAGAAATTGCATCGGAATTAAATAGAAAAGGCACAATGTCGACTTAAGTACAAGATGACTGACTCTTCTTACTGACTATGTTTTGAACCATTCCTGTGACACTAGTTATAGATTCCGATGCTTCACTTCAGGTTTACTGTATCCCTCTGACATTCTTATTGACGATGAAACACCGAAATTGCATCGGAATTAAATAGAAAACTCACAATGTCGACTTAAGTACAAGAAGAACGACTCTTCTTGCTGTCTATGTTTTGAACCATTCCTGTGACACTAGTTATAGATTCCGATGCTTCACTTCAGGTTTACTGTATCCCTTGGATCTTCGTATTGACGATGAATCACAGGAATTGCATCGGAATTATACACAAAATGCACAATGCCGACTTATGTACAAGAAGTCTGACTCTTCTTACTGTCTATATTTTGAACTATTCCAGTGACACTAGTTATAGATTCCGATGCTTCACTTCAGGTTTACTGTATTCCTTGGACATTCTTATTGACGATGAAACACAGAAATTGCATCGAAATTAAATACAAAAAGCACAATGACGACTTAAGTACAAGAGGACTGACTCTTCTTAGAGATTATAGTTTGAACCATTGCTGTGACACTAGTTATAGATTCCGATGCTTCACTCCAGGTTTACTGTGACCCTTGGACCTTCTTATTGACGATGAAACACAGATATTGCATCGGAATTAAATAGAAAAGGCACAATACCGACTTAAGTACAAGATGACTGACTCTTCTTACTGACTATGTTTTGAACCATTCCTGTGACACTAGTTTTAGATTCCGATGCTTCACTCCAGGTTCACTGTATACCTTGGACCTTCTTGTTGACAATGAAACACAGAAATTGCATCGGAATTAAATTCAAAAGGCACAATGCCGACTTAAGTACAAGAAGACTGACTCTTCTTACTGTCTATGTTTTGAACCATTCCTGTGACACTAGTTATAGTTTCCGATGCTTCACTTCAGGTTTACTGTATACCTTGGACCTTCTTATTGGCAATGAAACACAGAAATTGCATCGGAATTAAATACAAAAGGCAAAATGCCGACTTAAGTACTAGAAGACTGACTCTTCCTACTGTCTATGTTTTGAACCATTCCTGTGACACTAGTTATAGATTCCGATGCTTCACTCCAGGTTTACTGTGACCCTTGGACCTTCTTATTGACGATGAAACATCGAAATTGCATCGGAATTAAATAGAAAACTCACAATGCCGACTTAAGTACAAGAAGACTGACTCTTCTTACTGTCTATGTTTTGAACCATTCCTGTGACACTAGTTATAGTTTCCGATGCTTCACTTCAGGTTTACTGTATACCTTGGACCTTCTTATTGACGCTGAAACACAGAAATTGCATCGGAATAAAATACAAAAGCACAATGCCGACTTAAGTACGAGAAGCCTGACTCTTCCTAATGTCTATGGTTTGAACCATTCCTGTGACACTAGTTATAGATTCCGATGCTTCACTTCAGGTTTACTGTATCCCTCTGACGTTATTGCCGATGAAACACAGAAATTGCATCGGAATTAAATACAAAAGGCACAATGCCGACTTAAGGACATGAAGACTGACTCCTCTTACTGACTATGTTTTGAAACATTCCTGTGACTCTAATTATAGATTCCGATGCTTCACTTCAGGTTTACTGTATCCCTTGGATCTTCTTATTGACGATGAATCACAGGAATTGAATCGGAATTAAACACAAAATGCACAATGCCGACTTAAGTACAAGAGGTCTGACCCTTCTTACTGTCTATATTTTGAACAATTCCAGTGACACTAGTTATAGATTCCGATGCTTCACTTCAGGTTTACTGTATTCCTTGGACTTTCTTATTGACGATGAAACACAGAAATTGCATCGGAATTAAATACAAAAGGCACAATGCCGACTTATGGACAAGAAGACTGACTCTTCTTACTGTCTATGTTTTGAACCATTCCTGTGACACTAGTTATAGATTCCGATACTTCACTTCAGGTTTACTGTATCCCTCTGACCTTCTTATTGACGATGAAACACAGAAATTGCTTCGGAATTAAATACAAAATGCGCAATGCCGACTTAGGTACAAGAAGACTGACTCTTCTTACTGTCTATGTTTCAACCATTCCTGTGATACTAGTTGTTGATTCCGATGCTTCACTCCGGGTTTACTGTATCCCTTGGACCTTCTTATTGACGATGAAACACAGAAACTGCATCAGAATGAAATAGAAAAAGCACAATGCCGAATTTAGTACAAGAGGACTGACTTTCTTACTGATAATAGTTTGAACCATTCCGGTGACAATAGTTATAGATTCCGATGCTTCACTTCAGGTTTACTGTATCCCTTGGACCTTGTTATTGACGGTGACACACAGAAATAGCATTGAAATTTAATACAAAAGGCAAAATGCCAACTTTAGTACACGAAGACTGACTCTTCTTACTGTCTATGTTTTGAACCATTCCTGTGACACTAGTTATAGATTCCGATGCTTCACTTCAGGTTTACTGTATCCCTCTGACTTTATTGCCGATGAAACACAGAAATTGCATCGGAAGTAAATACAAAAGGCACAATGCCGACTTAAGGACAAGAAGACTGACTCTTCTTACTGACTATGTTTTGAACCATTCCTGTGACTCTAGTTATAGATTCCGATGCTTCACTTCAGCTTTACTGTATCCATTTGACCTTCTTATTGACGATGAAACACAGAAATTTCATCGGAATTCAATACAAAAGGCACAATGCCGACTGAAGTACAAGAAGACTGACTCTTCTTACTGTCTATGTTTTGAACCATTACGGTGACACTAGTTATAGATTCCGAAGCTTCACTCCAGGTTTATTGTATCCTTTGGACCTTCTTGTTGACGATGAAACACAGAAATTGCATCGGAATTAAATACAAAAGGCACAATGCCGACTTAAGTACAAGAAGACTGACTCTTCTTACTGTCTATGTATCAACCATTCCTGTGACACTAGTTATATATTCCGATGCTTCACTTCAGGGTTACTGCATCCCTCTGACCTTCTTATTGACGATGAAACACAGAAATTGCATCGGAATTAAATACAAAAGGCACAATGCCGACTTAAGTACAAGAAGACTGACTCTTCTTGCTGTCTATGTTTTGAACCATTCCTGTGACACTAGTTATAGATTCCGATGCTTCACTCCAGGTTTACTGTAACCCTTGGACCTTCTTATTGACGATGAAACACAGTAATTGCATCGGAATTAAATACAAAAGGCACAATGCCGACTTAAGTACAAGAAGACTGACTCTTGCTACTGTCTATGTTTTGAACCATTCCTGTGACACTAGTTATAGATTCCGATGCTTCACTCCAGGTTTACTGTGACCCTTGGACCTTCTTATTGACGATGAAACACAGAAATTGCATCGGAATTAAATAGAAAAGGCACAATGCCGACTTAAGTACAAGATGACTGACTCTTCTTACTGACTATGTTTTGAACCATTCCTGTGACACTAGTTATAGATTCCGATGCTTCACTTCAGGTTTACTGTATCCCTCTGACATTCTTATTGACGATGAAACACCGAAATTGCATCGGAATTAAATAGAAAACTCACAATGTCGACTTAAGTACAAGAAGACCGACTCTTCTTGCTGTCTATGTTTTGAACCATTCCTGTGACATTAGTTATAGATTCCGATGCTTCACTTCAGGTTTACTGTATCCCTTGGATCTTCGTATTGACGATGAATCACAGGAATTGCATCGGAATTATACACAAAATGCACAATGCCGACTTATGTACAAGAAGTCTGACTCTTCTTACTGTCTATATTTTGAACTATTCCAGTGACACTAGTTATAGATTCCGATGCTTCACTTCAGGTTTACTGTATTCCTTGGACATTCTTATTGACGATGAAACACGGAAATTGCATCGAAATTAAATACAAAAGGCACAATGACGACTTAAGTACAAGAGGACTGACTCTTCTTAGAGATTATGGTTTGAACCATTGCTGTAACAATAGTTATAGATTCCGATGCTTCGCTCCAGGTTTACTGTGACCCTTGGACCTTCTTATTGACGATGAAACACAGAAATTGCATCGGAATTAAATAGAAAACTCACAATGCCGACTTAAGTACAAGAAGACTGACTCTTCTTACTGTCTATGTTTTGAACCATTCCTGTGACACTAGTTATAGTTTCCGATGCTTCACTCCAGGTTTACTGTATACCTTGGACCTTCTTATTGACAATGAAACACAGAAATTGCATCGGAATTAAATACAAAAGGCACAATGCCGACTTAAGTACAAGAAGACTGACTCTTCCTACTGTCTATGTTTTGAACCATTCCTGTGACACTAGTTATAGATTCCGATGCTTCACTCCAGGTTTACTGTGACCCTTGGACCTTCTTATTGACGATGAAACACCGAAATTGTATCGGAATTAAATAGAAAACTCACAATGCCGACTTAAGTACAAGAAGACTGACTCTTCTTACTGTCTATGTTTTGAACCATTCCTGTGACACTAGTTATAGTTTCCGATGCTTCACTCCAGGTTTACTGTATACCTTGGACCTTCTTATTGACGCTGAAACACAGAAATTGCATCGGAATTAAATACAAAAGCACAATGCCGACTTAAGTACAAGAAGACTGACTCTTCCTACTGTCTATGTTTTGAACCATTCCTGTGACACTAGTTATAGATTCCGATGCTTCACTTCAGGTTTACTGTATTCCTTGGACTTTCTTATTGACGATGAAACACAGAAATTGCATCGGAATTAAATACAAAAGGCAGAATGCCGACTTAAGGACAAGAAGACTGACTCTTCTTACTGTCTATGTTTTGAACCATTCCTGTGACACTAGTTATAGATTCCGATGCTTCACTCCAGGTTTACTGTGACCCTTGTACCTTCTTATTGACGATGAAACACCGAAATTGCATCGGAATTAAATAGAAAACTCACAATGCCGACTTAAGTACAAGAGGACTGACTCTTCTTACTGTCTATGTTTTGAACCATTCCTGTGACACTAGTTATAGTTTCCGATGCTTCACTCCAGGTTTACTGTATACCTTGGACCTTCTTATTGACGCTGAAACACAGAAATTGCATCGGAATTAAATACAAAAGCACAATGCCGACCTAAGTACAAGAAGACTGACTCTTCCTACTGTCTATGTTTTGAACCATTCCTGTGACACTAGTTATAGATTCCGATGCTTCACTTCAGGTTTACTGTATCCCTCTGAACTTCTTATTGACGATGAAACACAGCAATTGCATCGGAATTAAATACAAAAGGCACAATGCCGACTTAAGGACATGAAGACTGACTCTTCTTACAGACTATGTTTTGAAACATTCCTGTGACTCTAATTTTAGATTCCGATGCTTCACTTCAGGTTTACGGTATCCCTTGGATCTTCTTATTGACGATGAATCACAGGAATTGCATCGAAATTAAACACAAAATGCACAATGCCGACTTAAGTACAAGAAGTCTGACCCTTCTTACTGTCTATATTTTGAACCATTCCAGTGACACTAGTTATAGATTCCGATGCTTCACTTCAGGTTTACTGTATACCTTGGACTTTCTTATTGACGATGAAACACAGAAATTGCATCGGAATTAAATACAAAAGGCACAATGCCGACTTAAGGACAAGAAGACTGACTCTTCTAACTGTCTATGTTTTGAACCATTCCTGTGACACTAGTTATAGATTCCGATGCTTCACTTCAGGTTTACTGTATCCCTCTGACCTTCTTATTGACGATGAAACACAGAAATTGCATCGGAATTAAATACAAAAGGCGCAATGCCGACTTAAGTACAAGAAGACTGACTCTTCTTACTGTCTATGTTTCAACCATTCCTGTGATACTAGTTGTTGATTCCGATGCTTCAATCCAGGTTTACTGTATCCCTTGGACTTTCTTATTGCCGATGAAACACAGAAACTGCATCAGAATGAAATAGAAAAAGCACAATGCCGAATTTAGTACAAGAGGACTGACTTTCTTACTGATAATAGTTTGAACCATTCCGGTGACAATAGTTATAGATTCCGATGCTTCACTTCAGGTTTACTGTATCCCTTGGACCTTGTTATTGACGGTGACACACAGAAATAGCATTGGAATTAAATACAAAAGGCAAAATGCCAACTTTAGTACACGAAGACTGACTCTTCTTACTGTCAATGTTTTGAACCATTCCTGTGACACTAGTTATAGATTCCGATGCTTCACTTCAGGTTTACTGTATCCCTCTGACTTTATTGCCGATGAAACACAGAAATTGCATCGGAAGTAAATACAAAAGGCACAATGCCGACTTAAGGACAAGAAGACTGACTCTTCTTACTGACTATGTTTTGAACCATTCCTGTGACTGTAGTTATAGATTCCGATGCTTCACTTCAGGTTTACTGTTTCCCTTGGACCTTCTTATTGACGATGAAACACAGAAATTGCATCGGAATGAAATACAGAAGGCACAATGCCGACTTAAGTACATGAAGACTTACTCTTCCTACTGTCTATGCTTTGTACCAATTCTGTGACACTAGTTATAGAGTCCGATGCTTCACTTCAGGATCACTGTATCCCTTGGAACTTCTTATTGACGATGAATCACAGAAATTGCATCGGAATTAAATACAAAAGGCACAATGCCGACTTAAGGACAAGAAGACTGACTCTTCTTACTGTCTATATTTTGAACCATTCCAGTGACACTAGTTATATATTCCGATTCTTCACTTCAGGTTTATTGAATTCCTTGGACCTTCTTATTGAGGATGAAATGCAGAAATTCCTGCGGAATTAAATACAAAAGGCACAATGCCGACTTAAGTACAAGAAGACTGACTCTTCTTACTGTCAATGTTTTGAACCACTACTGTGACACTAGTTATAGATTCCGATGCTTCACTCCAGGTTTACTGTATCCCTTGGACCTTCTTGTTGACGATAACACAGAAATTGCATCGGAACTAAATAAAAAAGGCACAATGCCGACTTAAGGACAAGAAGACTGACTCTTCTTACTGACTATGTTTTGAACCATTCCTGTGACACTAGTTATAGATTCCGATGCTTCACTTCAGGTTTATTGTATCCTTCTGACCTTCTTATTGACGATGAAACACAGAAATTGCATCGGAATTAAACACAAAAGCACAATGCCGACTTAAGTACAAGAAGGCTGACTCTTCTTACTGTCTATGTTTCAACCATTCCTGTGACACTAGTTATAGATTCCGATGCTTCACTTCAGGTTTACTGTATCCCTCTGACCTTCTTATTGACGATGAAACACAAAAATTGCATCGGAATTAAATACAAAAGGCACAATGCCGACTTAAGTACAAGAAGACTGACACTTCTTACTGTCTATTCTTTGAACCATTCCTGTGACACTAGTTATAGATTCCGATGCTTCACTCCAGGTTTACTGTATCCCTTGGACCTTCTTATTGACGATGAAACACAGAAACTGCATCGGAATGAAATTGAAAAGGCACAATGCCGACTTAAGTACAAGAAGATTGACTCTTCTTACTGATAATAGTTTGAACCATTCCTGTGACAATAGTTATAGATTCCGATGCTTCACTTCAGGTTTACTGTATCCCATGGACCTTGTTATTGACGGTGACACACAGAAATAGCATTGGAATTAAATACAAAAGGCAAAATGCCAACTTTAGTACACGACGACTGACTCTTCTTATTGTCTATGTTTTGAACCATTCCTGTGACACTAGTTATAGATTCCGACGCTTCACTTCAGGTTTACTGTATCCCTCTGACCTTCTTATAGACGATGAAACACCGAAATTGCTTCGGAATTAAATAGAAAACTCACAATGCTGACTTAAGAACAAGAAGACTGACTCTTCTTACTGTCTATGTTTTGAACCATTGCTGTGACACTAGTTATAGATTCCGATGCTTCACTCCAGGTTTACTGAATACCTTGGACCTTCTTATTGACGATGAAACACAGAAATTGCATCGGAATTAAACAGAAAAGGCACAATGCCGACTTAAGTACAAGAAGACAGTCTCTTCTTTGTGATTATAGTTTGAACCATTGCTGTGACACTAGTTATAGATTCCGATGCTTTACTTCAGGTTTACTGTATACCTTGGACATTCTTATTGACGATGAAACACAGAAATTGCATCGGAATTAAATAAATAAGCACAATGTCGACTTAAGTACAAGAAGGCTGACTCTTCTTACTGTCTATGTTTTGAACCATTCCTGTGACACTAGTTATAGATTCCGATGCTTCACTCCAGGTTTACTGTAACCCTTGGACCTTCTTATTGACGATGAAACACAGAAATTGCATCGGAATTAAATAGAAAAGGCACAATGCCGACTTAAGTACAAGAAGACTGACTCTTCTTACTGACTATGTTTTGTACCATTCCTGTGACACTAGTTATAGATTCCGATGCTTCACTTCAGGTTCACTGTATACCTTGTACCTTCTTATTGACGATGAAACACAGAAATTGCATCGGAATTAAATACAAAAGGCACGATGCCGACTTAAGTACAAGAAGACTGACTCTTCCTACTGTCTATGTTTTGAACCAATTCTGTGACACTAGTTATAGAGTCCGATGCTTCACTTCAGGTTTACTGTATCCCTTGGACCTTCTTATTGACGATGAATCACAGGAATTGCATCGGAATTAAATACAAAAGGCACAATGCCGACTTAAGTACAAGAAGACTGACTCTTCTTACTGTCTATATTTTGAACCATTCCAGTGACACTAGTTATAGATTCCGATGCTTCACTTCAGGGTTACTGCATCCCTCTGACCTTCTTATTGACGATGAAACACAGAAATTGCATCGGAATTAAATACAAAAGGCACTATGCCGACTTAAGTACAAGAAGACTGACTCTTCTTGCTGTCTATGTTTTGAACCATTCCTGTGACACTAGTTATAGATTCCGATGCTTCACTCCAGGTTTACTGTAACCCTTGGACCTTCTTATTGACGATGAAACACAGTAATTGCATCGAAATTAAATATAAAAGGCACAATGCCGACTTAAGTACAAGAAGACTGACTCTTCCAACTGTCTATGTTTTGAAACATTCCTGTGACACTAGTTATAGATTCCGATGCTTCACTCCAGGTTTACTGTGACCCTTGGACCTTCCTATTGACGATGAAACACAGAAATTGCATCGGAATTAAATAGAAAAGGCACAATGCCGACTTAAGTACAAGATGACTGACTCTTCTTACTGACTATGTTTTGAACCATTCCTGTGCCACTAGTTATAGATTCCGATGCTTCACTTCAGGTTTACTGTATCCCTCTGACCTACTTATTGTCGATGAAACACCGAAATTGCATCGGAATTAAATAGAAAACTCACAAGTTCGACTTAAGTTCAAGAAGACTGACTCTTCTTACTGTCTAAGATTTGAACCATTCCTGTGACACTAGTTATAGATTCCGATGCTTCACTCCAGGTTTACTGTATTCCTTGGACATTCTTATTGACGATGAAACACAGAAATTGCATCGAAAATAAATACAAAAGGCACAATGACGACTTAAGTACAAGAGGACTGACTCTTCTTAGAGATTATAGTTTGAACCATTGCTGTGACACTAGTTATAGATTCCGATGCTTTACTTCAGGTTTACTGTATACCATGGACATTCTTATTGACGATGAAACACCGAAATTGCATCGGAATTAAATAGAAAAGGCTCAATGTCGACTTAAGTACAAGAAGACTGACTCTTCCTGCTGTCTATGATTTGAACCATTCCTGTGACACTAGTAATGGATTCCGATGCTTCACTCCAGGTTTACTGTAACCCTTGGACCTTCTTATTGACGATGAAACACAGAAATTGCATCGCAATTAAATACAAAAGGCACAATGCCGCCTTAAGTACAAGAAGACTGACTCTTCATACTGTTTATGTTTTGAACCATTCCTGTGACACTAGTTATAGATTCCGATGCTTCACTCCAGGTTTACTGTGACCCTTGGACCTTCTTATTGACGATGAAACACAGAAATTGCATCGGAATTAAATAGAAAAGGCACAATGCCGACTTAAGTACAAGATGACTGACTCTTCTTACTGACTATGTTTTGAACCATTCCTGTGACACTAGTTATAGATTCCGATGCTTCACTCCAGGTTTACTGTATACCTTGGACCTTCTTGTTGACAATGAAACACAGAAATTGCATCGGAATTAAATACAAAAGGCACAATGCCGACTTAAGTACAAGAAGACTGACTCTTCCTACTGTCTATGTTTTGAACCAGTCCTGTGACACTAGTTATAGATTCCGATGCTTCACTTCAGGTTTACTGTATCCCTCTGACGTTATTGCTGATGAAACACAGAAATTGCATCGGAATTAAATAGAAAACTCACAATGCCGACTTAAGTACAAGAACACTGACTCTTCTTACTGTCTGTGTTTTGAACCATTCCTGTGACACTAGTTATAGTTTCCGATGCTTCACTCCAGGTTTACTGTATACCTTGGACCTTCTTATTGACAATGAAACACAGAATTTGCATCGGAATTAAATACAAAAGGCACAATGCCGACTTAAGTACAAGAAGACTGACTCTTCCTACTGTCTATGTTTTGAACCATTCCTGTGACACTAGTTATAGATTCCGATGCTTCACTACAGGTTTACTGTGACCCTTGGACCTTCTTATTGACGATGAAACACCGAAATTGCATCGGAATTAAATAGAAAACTTACAATGCCGACTTAAGTACAAGAAGACTGACTCTTCTTACTGTCTATGTTTTGAACCATTCCTGTGACACTAGTTATAGTTTCCGATGCTTCACTCCAGGTTTACTGTATACCTTGGACCTTCTTATTGACGCTGAAACACAGAAATTGCATCGGAATTAAATAGAAAAGGCACAATGCCGACTTAAGTACAAGAAGACTGACTCTTCCTACTGTCTATGTTTTGAACCATTCCTGTGACACTAGTTATAGATTCCGATGCTTAACTTCAGGTTTACTGTATCCCTCTGACGTTATTGCCGATGAAACACAGAAATTGCATCGGAATTAAATACAAAAGACACAATGCCGACTTAAGGACATGAAGACTGACTCTTCTTACTGACTATGTTTTGAAACATTCCTGTGACTCTAATTATAGATTCCGATGCTTCACTTCAGGTTTACTGTATCCCTTGGATCTTCTTATTGACGATGAATCACGGGAATTGCATCGGAATTAAACACAAAATGCACAATGCCGACTTAAGTACAAGAAGTCTGACCCTTCTTACTGTCTATATTTTGTACCATTCCAGTGACACTAGTTATAGATTCCGATGCTTCACTTCAGGTTTACTGTATTCCTTGGACTTTCTTATTGACGATGAAACACAGAAATTGCATCGGAATTAAATACAAAAGTCACAATGCCGACTTAAGGACAAGAAGACTGACTCTTCTTACTGTCTATGTTTTGAACCATTCCTGTGACACTAGTTATAGATTCCGATGCTTCACTTCAGGTTTACTGTATCCCTCTGACCTTCTTATTGACGATGAAACTCAGAAATTGCATCGGAATTAAATACAAAAGGCGCAATGCCGACTTAAGTACAAGAAGACTGACTCTGCTTACTGTCTATGTTTCAACCATTCCTGTGATACTAGTTGTTGAATTCGATGCTTCACTCCAGGTTTACTGTATCCCTTGGACCTTCTTATTGACGATGAAACACAGAAACTGCATCGGAATGAAATAGAAAAGGCACAATGCCGAATTTAGTACAAGAGGACTGACTTTCTTACTGATAATAGTTTGAACCATTCCGGTGACAATAGTTATAGATTCCGATGCTTCACTTCAGGTTTACTGTATCCCTTGGACCTTGTTATTGACGGTGACACACAGAAATAGCATTGGAATTAAATACAAAAGGCAAAATGCCAACTTTAGTACACGAAGACTGACTCTTCTTACTGTCTATGTTTTGAACCATTCCTGTGACACTAGTTATAGATTCCGATGCTTCACTTCAGGTTTACTGTATCCCTCTGACTTTATTGCCGATGAAACACAGAAATTGCATCGGAAGTAAATACAAAAGGCACAATGCCGACTTAAGGACAAGAAGACTGACTCTTCTTACTGACTATGTTTTGAACCATTCCTGTGACTCTAGTTATAGATTCCGATGCTTCACTTCAGGTTTACTGTATCCCTTTGACCTTCTTATTGACGATGAAACACAGAAATTGAATCGGAATTAAATACAAATGCCACAATGCCGACTTAAGTACAAGAAGACTGACTCTTCCTACTGTCTATGCTTTGAACCAATTCTGTGACACTAGTTATAGAGTCCGATGCTTCACTTCAGGTTCACTGTATCCCTTGGAACTTCTTATTGACGATGAATCACAGAAATTGCATCGGAAATAAATACAAAAGGCACAATGCCGACTTAAGGACAAGAAGACTGACTCTTGTTACTGTCTATACTTTGAACCATTCCAGTGACACTAGTTATATATTCCGATTCTTCACTTCAGGTTTATTGAATTCCTTGGACCTTCTTATTGACGATGAAATGCAGAAATTTCATCGGAATTAAATACAAAAGGCACAATGCCGACTTAAGTACCAGAAGACTGACTCTTCCTACTGTCTATGTTTGAACCAATTCTGTGACACTAGTAATAGAGTCCGATGCTTCACTTCAGGTTTACTGTATCCCTTGGACCTTCTTATTGACGATGAATCACAGGAATTGCATCGGAATTAAATACAAGAGGCACAATGGCGAATTAAGTACAAGAAGACTGACTCTTCTTACTGTCTATACGTTGAACCATTCCAGTGACACTAGTTATAGATTCAGATGCTTCACATCAGGTTTACTGTATTCCTTGGACTTTCTTATTGACGATGAACACTGAAATTGCATCGAAATTAAATACAAAAGGCACAATGCCGACTTAAGTACAAGAAGACTGACTCTTCTTACTGTCAATGATTTGAACCACTACTGTGACACTAGTTATAGATTCCGATGCTTCACTCCAGGTTTACTGTATCCCTTGGACTTTCTTGTTGACTATAACACAGAAATTGCATCGGAATTAAATAAAAAAGGCACAATGCCGACTTAAGGACAAGAAGACTGACTCCTCTTACTGACTAGGTTTTGAACCATTCCTGTGACACTAGTTATAGATTCCGATACTTCACTTCAGGTTTACTGTATCCTTCTGACATTCTTATTGACGATGAAACACAGAAATTGCATCGGAATTAAATATAAAAGCACAATGCCGACTTAAGTACAAGAAGACTGACTCTTCTTACTGTCTATGTTTCAACCATTCCTGTGACACTAGTTATAGATTCCGATGCTTCACTTCAGGTTTACTGTATCCCTCTGACCTTCTTATTGACGATGAAACACAGAAATTGCATCGGAATTAAATACAAAAGGCACAATGCCGACTTAAGTACAAGAAGACTGACACTTCTTACTGTCTATTCTTTGAACCATTCCGGTGACACTAGTTATAGATTCCGATGCTTCACTCCAGGTTTACTGTATCCCTTGGACCTTGTTATTGACGGTGACACACAGAAATAGCATTGGAATTAAATAGAAAAGGCAAAATGCCAACTTTAGTACACGACGACTGACTCTTCTTATTGTCTATGTTTTGAACCATTCCTGTGACACTAGTTATAGATTCCGACGCTTCACTTCAGGTTTACTGTATCCCTCTGACCTTCTTATAGACGTTGAAGCACCGAAATAGCATCGGAATTAAATAGAAAACTCACAATGCTGACTTAAGTACAAAAAGACTGACTCTTCTTACTGTCTATGTTTTGAACCATTGCTGTGACACTAGTTATAGATTCCGATGCTTCACTCGAGGTTTACTGAATACCTTGGACCTTCTTATTGACGATGAAACACAGAAATTGCATCGGAATTAAACAGAAAAGGCAAAATGCCGACTTAAGTACAAGAAGGCAGACTCTTCTTTGTGTTTATAGTTTGAACCATTGCTGTGACACTAGTTATAGATTCCGATGCTTTACTTCAGGTTTACTGTATACCTTGGACATTCTTATTGACGATGAAACACAGAAATTGCATCGGAATTAAATAAAAAAGGCACAATGTCGACTTAAGTACAAGAAGACTGACTCTTCTTACTGTCTATGTTTTGAACCATTCCTGTGACACTAGTTATAGATTCCGATGCTTCACTCCAGGTTTACTGTAACCCTTGGACCTTCTTATTGACGATGAAACACAGAAATTGCATCGGACTTAAATTGAAAAGGCACAATGCTGACTTAAGTACAAAAAGACTGACTCTTCTTACTGTCTATGTTTTGAACCATTGCTGTGACACTAGTTATAGATTCCGATGCTTCACTCCAGGTTTACTGAATACCTTGGACCTTCTTATTGACGATGAAACACAGAAATTGCATCGGAATTAAACAGAAAAGGCAAAATGCCGACTTAAGTACAAGAAGATTGACTCTTCTTACTGATAATAGTTTGAACCATTACTGTGACACTAGTTATAGAGTCCGATGCTTCACTTCAGGTTTACTGTATCCCTTGGACCTTCTTATTCACGATGAATCACAGGAATTGCATCGGAATTAAATACAAAAGGCACAATGCCGACTTAAGTACAAGAAGACTGACTCTTCCTACTGTCTATATTTTGAACCATTCCAGTGACACTAGTTATAGATTCCGATGCTTCACTTCAGGTTTACTGTATCCCTCTGACCTTATTGCCGATGAAACACAGAAATTGCATCGGAATTAAATACAATTGGCACAATGCCGACTTAAGTACATGAAGACTGACTCTTCTTACTGACTATGTTTTGAAACATTCCTGTGACTCTAGTTATAGATTCCGATGCTTCACTTCAGGTTTACTGTATCCCTTGGATCATCTTATTGACGATGAATCACAGGAATTGCATCGGAATTAAACACAAAATGCACAATGCCGACTAAAGTACAAGAAGTCTGACTCTTCTTACTGTCTATATTTTGAACCATTCCAGTGACACTAGTTATAGATTCCGATGCTTCACTTCAGGTTTACTGTATTCCTTGGACTTTCTTATTGACGATGAAACACAGAAATTGCATCGAAATTAAATACAAAAGGCACAATGCCGACTTAAGTACAAGAAGACTGACTCTTATTACTGTCTATGTTTTGAACCATTACTGTGACACTAGTTATAGATTCCGATGCTTCACTCCATGTTTACTGTATCCCTTGGACCTTCTTATTGACGATGAAACACAGATACTGCATCGGAATGAAATAGAAAAGGCACAATGCCGAATTAAGTACAAGAGGACTGACTTTCTTACTGATAATAGTTTGAACCATTCCGGTGACAATAGTTATAGATTCCGATGCTTCACTTCAGGTTAACTGTATCCCTCTGACTTTATTGCCGATGAAACACAGAAATTGCATCGGAAGTAAATACAAAAGGCACAATGCCGACTTAAGGACAAGAAGACTGACTCATCTTACTGCCTATGATTTGAACCATTCCTGTGACTGTAGTTATAGATTCCGATGCTTCACTTCAGGTTTACTGTTTCCCTTGGACCTTCTTATTGACGATGAAACACAGAAATTGCATCGGAATTAAATACAAAAGGCACAATGCCGACTTAAGTACAAGAAGACTGACTCTTCCTACTGTCTATGCTTTGAACCAATTCTGTGACACTAGTTATAGAGTCCGATGCTTCACTTCAGGTTCACTGTATCCCTTGGAACTTCTTATTGACGATGAATCACAGAAATTGCATCGGAATTAAATACAAAAGGCGCAATGCCGACTTAAGGACAAGAAGACTGACTCTTCTTACTGTGTATATTTTGAACCATTCCAGTGACACTAGTTATATGTTCCGATGCTTCACTTCAGGTTTATTGAATTCCTTGGACCTTCTTATTAACGATGAAACGCAGAAATTTCATCGGAATTAAATACAAAAGGCACAATGCCGACTTAAGTACAAGAAGACTGACTCTTCCTACTGTCTATGTTTTGAACCAATTCTGTGACACTAGTAATAGAGTCCGATGCTTCACTTCAGGTTTACTGTATCCCTTGGACCTTCTTATTGATGATGAATCACAGGAATTGCATCGGAATTAAATACAAAAGGCACAATGCCGAATTAAGTACAAGAAGACTGATTCTTCTTACTGTCTATACTTTGAACCATTCCAGTGACACTAGTTATAGATTCCGATGCTTCACATCAGGTTTACTGTATTCCTTGGACCTTCTTAATGACGATGGACACTGACATTGCATCGAAATTAAATACAAAAGGCACAATGCCGACTTAAGTACAAGAAGACTGACTCTTCTTACTGTCAATGTTTTGAACCACTACTGTGACACTAGTTATAGATTCCGATGCTTCACTCCAGGTTTACTGTATCCCTTGGACCTTCTTGTTGACTACAACACAGAAATTGCATCGGAATTAAATAAAAAAGGCACAATGCCGACTTAAGGACAAGAAGACTGACTCCTCTTACTGACTATGTTTTGAACCATTCCTGTGACACTAGTTATAGATTCCGATACTTCACTTCAGGTTTACTGTATCCTTCTGACATTCTTATTGACGATGAAACACAGAAATTGCATCGGAATTAAATATAAAAGCACAATGCCGACTTAAGTACAAGAAGACTGACTCTTCTTACTGTCTATGTTTCAACCATTCCTGTGACACTAGTTATAGATTCCGATGCTTCACTTCAGGTTTACTGTATCCCTCTGACCTTCTTATTGACGATGAAACACAGAAATTGCATCGGAATTAAATACAAAAGGCACAATGCCGACTTAAGTACAAGAAGACTGACACTTCTTAATGTCTATTCTTTGAACCATTCCTGTGACACTAGTTATAGATTCCGATGCTTCACTCCAGGTTTACTGTATCCCTTGGACCTTGTTATTGACGATGAAACACAGAAACTGCATCGGAATGAAATTGAAAAGGCACAATGCCGACTTAAGTACAAGAAGATTGACTCTTCTTACTGATAATAGTTTGAACCATTACTGTGACAATAGTTATAGATTCAGATGCTTCACTTCAGGTTTACTGTATCCCTTGGACCTTGTTATTGACGGTGACACACAGAAATAGCATTGGAATTAAATACAAAAGGCAAAATGCCAACTTTAGTACACGACGACTGACTCTTCTTATTGTCTATGTTTTGAACCATTCCTGTGACACTAGTTATAGATTCCGACGCTTCACTTCAGGTTTACTGTATCCCTCTGACCTTCTTATAGACGATGAAACACCGAAATTGCATCGGAATTAAATAGAAAACTCACAATGCTGACTTAAGTACAAGAAGACTGACTCTTCTTACTGTCTATATTTTGAACCATTCCAGTGACACTAGTTATAAATTCCGATGCTTCACTTCAGGTTTATTGAATTCCTTGGACCTTCTTATTAACGATGAAACGCAGAAATTTCATCGGAATTAAATACAAAAGGCACAATGCCGACTTAAGTACAAGAAGACTGACTCTTCTTACTGTCTATTCTTTGAACCATTCCTGTGACACTAGTTGTAGATTCCGATGCTTCACTCCAGGTTTACTGTATCCCTTGGACCTTCTTATTGACGATGAAACACAGAAACTGCATCGGAATGAAATTGAAAAGGCACAATGCCGACTTAAGTACAAGAAGATTGACTCTTCTTACTGATAATAGTTTGAACCATTCCTGTGACAATAGTTATAGATTCCGATGCTTCACTTCAGGTTTACTGTATCCCTTGGAACTTCTTATTGACGATGAATCACAGTAATTGCATCGGAATTAAATACAAAAGGCGCAATGCCGACTTAAGGACAAGAAGACTGACTCTTCTTACTGTCTATATTTTGAACCATTCCAGTGACACTAGTTATATATTCCGATGCTTCACCTCAGGTTTATTGAATTCCTTGGACCTTCTTATTAACGATGAAAAGCAGAAATTTCCTCGGAATTAAATACAAAAGGCACAATGCCGACTTAAGTACAAGAAGACTGACCCTTCCTACTGGCTATGGTTTGAACCAATTCTGTGACACTAGTAATAGAGTCCGATGCTTCACTTCAGGTTTACTGTATTCCTTGGACCTTCTTAATGACGATGGACACTGAAATTGCATCGAAATTAAATACAAAAGGCACAATGCCGACTTAAGTACAAGAAGTCTGACTCTTCTTATTGTCAATGTTTTGAACCACTACTGTGACACTAGTTATAGATTCCGATGCTTCACATCAGGTTTACTGTATTCCTTGGACCTTCTTAATGACGATGGACACTGAAATTGCATCGAAATTAAATACAAAAGGCACAATGCCGACTTAAGTACAAGAAGTCTGACTCTTCTTATTGTCAATGTTTTGAACCACTACTGTGACACTAGTTATAGATTCCAATGCTTCACTTCAGGTTTACTGTATCCTTCTGACCTTCTTATTGACAATGAAACACAGAAATTGCATCGGAATTAAATACAAAAGGCACAATGCCGACTTAAGTACAAGAAGACTGACTCTTCTTACTGTCTATTCTTTGAACCATTCCTGTGACACTAGTTGTAAATTCCGATGCTTCACTCCAGGTTTACTGTATCCCTTGGACCTTCTTATTGACGATGAAACACAGAAACTGCATCGGAATGAAATTGAAAAGGCACAATGCCGACTTAAGTACAAGAAGATTGACTCATCTTACTGATAATAGTTTGAACCATTCCTGTGACAATAGTTATAGATTCCGATGCTTCACTTCAGGTTTACTGTATCCCTTGGACCTTGTTATTGACGGTGACACACAGAAATAGCATTGGAATTAAATACAAAAGGCAAAATACCAACTTTAGTACACGACGACTGACTCTTCTTATTGTCTATGTTTTGAACCATTCCTGTGACACTAGTTATAGATTCCGACGCTTCACGTCAGGTTTACTGTATCCCTCTGACCTTCTTATAGACGATAAAACACCGAAATTGCATCGGAATTAAATAGAAAACTCACAATGCTGACTTAAGTACAAGAAGACTGACTCTTCTTACTGTCTATGCTTTGAACCATTGCTGTGACACTAGTTATAGATTCCGATGCTTCACTCCAGGTTTACTGTATACCTTGAACCTTCTTATTGACGATGAACCACAGAAATTGCATCGGAATTAAACAGAAAAGGCACAATGCCGACTTAAGTACAAGGAGACAGACTCTTCTTTGTGATTATAGTTTGAACCATTGCTGTGACACTAGTTATAGATTCCGATGCTTTACTTCAGGTTTACTGTATACCTTGGACATTCTTATTGACGATGAAACACAGAAATTGCATCGGAATTAAATAAAAAAGGCACAATGTCGACTTAAGTACAAGAAGACTGACTCTTCTTACTGTCTATGTTTTGAACCATTCCTGTGACACTAGTTATAGATTCCGATGCTTCACTCCCGCTTTACTGTACCCCTTGGACCTTTTTATTGACGATGAAACACAGAAATTGCATTGGAATTAAATAGAAAAAGCACAATGCCGACTTAAGTACAAGAAGACTGACTCTTCTTACTGACTATGTTTTGTACCATTCCTGTGACACTAGTTATAGATTCCGATGCTTCACTTCAGGTTTACTGTATACCTTGTACCTTCTTATTGACGATGAAACACAGAAATTGGATCGGAATTAAATACAAAAGGCACAATGCCGACTTAAGTACAAGAAGACTGACTCTTCCTACTGTCTATGTTTTGAATCAATTCTGTGACACTAGTTATGGAGTTCGATGCTTCACTTGTGGTTTACTGTATCCCTTGGACCTTCTTATTGACGATGAATCACAGGAATTGCATCGGAATTAAATACCAAAGGCACAATGCCGACTTAAGTACAAGAAGACTGACTCTTCTTACTGTCTATATTTTGAACCATTCCAGTGACACTAGTTATAGATTCCGATGCTTCACTTCAGGTTTGCTGTATTCCTTGGACCTTCTTATTGACGATGAAACACAGAAATTGCATCGAAATTAAATACAAAAGGCACAATGCCGACTGAAGTACAAGAAGACTGACTCTTCTTACTGTCTATGTTTTGAATCATTACTGTGACACTAGTTATAGATTCCGAAGCTTCACTCCAGGTTTATTGTATCCTTTGGACCTTCTTGTTGACGATGAAACACAGAAATAGCAACGGAATTAAATACAAAGGGCACAATGCCGACTTAAGTACAAGAAGACTGACTCTTCTTACTGTCTATGTATCAACCATTCCTGTGACACTAGTTATATATTCCGATGCTTCACTTCAGGGTTACTGCATCCCTCTGACCTTCTTATTGACGATGAAACACAGTAATTGCATCGGAATTAAATACAAAAGGCACAATGCCGACTTAAGTACAAGATGACTGACTCTTCTTACTGACTATGTTTTGAACCGTTCCTGTGACACTAGTTATAGATTCCGATGCTTCACTCCAGGTTTACTGTATACCTTGGACCTTCTTATTGACAATGAAACACAGAAATTGCATCGGAATTAAATACAAAAGGCACAATGCCGACATAAGTACAAGAAGACTGACTCTTCCAACTGTCTATGTTTTGAACCATTCCTGTGACACTAGTTATAGATTCCGATGCTTCACTTCAGGTTTACTGTATCCCTCTGACCTTATTGCAGATGAAACACAAAAATTGCATCGGAATTAAATACAATTGGCACAATGCCGACTTAAGTACAAGAAGACTGACTCTTCCTACTGTCTATGCATTGAACCAATTCTGTGACACTAGTTATAGAGTCCGATGCTTCACTTCAGGTTCACTGTATCCCTTGGAACCTCTTATTGACGATGAATCACAGAAATTGCATCGGAATTAAATACAAAAGGCGCAATGCCGACTTAATGACAAGAAGACTGACTCTTCTTACTGTCTATATTTTGAACCATTCCAGTCACACTAGTTATATATTCCGATGCTTGACTTCAGGTTTATTGAATTCCTTGGACCTTCTTATTAACGATGAAACGCAGAAATTTCATCGGAATTAAATACAAAAGGCACAATGCCGACTTAAGTACAAGAAGACTGACTCTTCCTACTGTCTATGTTTTGAACCATTCCTGTGACACTAGTTATAGATTCCGATGATTCACTCCAGGTTTACTGTGACCCTTGACCTTCTTATTGACGATGAAACACAGAAATTGCATCGGAATTAAATAGAAAAGGCACAATGTCGACTTAAGGACAAGATGACTGACTCTTCTTACTGACTATGTTTTGAACCATTCCTGTGACACTAGTTATAGATTCCGATGCTTCACTTCAGGTTTACTGTATCCCTCTGACATTCTTATTGATGATGAAACACCGAAATTGCATCGGAATTAAATAGAAAACTCACAATGTCGACTTAAGTACAAGAAGAACGACTCTTCTTGCTGTCTATGTTTTGAACCATTCCTGTGACACTAGTTATAGATTCCGATGCTTCACTTCAGGGTTACTGCATCCCTCTGACCTTCTTATTGACGATGAAACACAGTAATTGCATCGGAATTAAATACAAAAGGCACAATGCCGACTTAAGTACAAGATGACTGACTCTTCTTACTGACTATGTTTTGAACCGTTCCTGTGACACTAGTTATAGATTCCGATGCTTCACTCCAGGTTTACTGTATACCTTGGACCTTCTTATTGACAATGAAACACAGAAATTGCATCGGAATTAAATACAAAAGGCACAATGCCGACATAAGTACAAGAAGACTGACTCTTCCAACTGTCTATGTTTTGAACCATTCCTGTGACACTAGATACAGATTCCGATGCTTCACTTCAGGTTTACTGTATCCCTTGGACCTTCTTATTGACGATGAAACACAGAAACTGCATCGGAATGAAATTGAAAAGGCACAATGCCGACTTAAGTACAAGAAGATTGACTCATCTTACTGATAATAGTTTGAACCATTCCTGTGACAATAGTTATAGATTCCGATGCTTCACTTCAGGTTTACTGTATCCCTTGGACCTTGTTATTGACGGTGACACACAGAAATAGCATTGGAATTAAATACAAAAGGCAAAATGCCAACTTTAGTACACGACGACTGACTCTTCTTATTGTCTATGTTTTGAACCATTCCTGTGACACTAGTTATAGATTCCGACGCTTCACGTCAGGTTTACTGTATCCCTCTGACCTTCTTATAGACGATAAAACACCGAAATTGCATCGGAATTAAATAGAAAACTCACAATGCTGACTTAAGTACAAGAAGACTGACTCTTCTTACTGTCTATGCTTTGAACCATTGCTGTGACACTAGTTATAGATTCCGATGCTTCACTCCAGGTTTACTGTATACCTTGAACCTTCTTATTGACGATGAACCACAGAAATTGCATCGGAATTAAACAGAAAAGGCACAATGCCGACTTAAGTACAAGGAGACAGACTCTTCTTTGTGATTATAGTTTGAACCATTGCTGTGACACTAGTTATAGATTCCGATGCTTTACTTCAGGTTTACTGTATACCTTGGACATTCTTATTGACGATGAAACACAGAAATTGCATCGGAATTAAATAAAAAAGGCACAATGTCGACTTAAGTACAAGAAGACTGACTCTTCTTACTGTCTATGTTTTGAACCATTCCTGTGACACTAGTTATAGATTCCGATGCTTCACTCCCGCTTTACTGTACCCCTTGGACCTTTTTATTGACGATGAAACACAGAAATTGCATTGCAATTAAATAGAAAAAGCACAATGCCGACTTAAGTACAAGAAGACTGACTCTTCTTACTGACTATGTTTTGTACCATTCCTGTGACACTAGTTATAGATTCCGATGCTTCACTTCAGGTTTACTGTATACCTTGTACCTTCTTATTGACGATGAAACACAGAAATTGGATCGGAATTAAATACAAAAGGCACAATGCCGACTTAAGTACAAGAAGACTGACTCTTCCTACTGTCTATGTTTTGAATCAATTCTGTGACACTAGTTATGGAGTCCGATGCTTCACTTGTGGTTTACTGTATCCCTTGGACCTTCTTATTGACAATGAATCACAGGAATTGCATCGGAATTAAATACCAAAGGCACAATGCCGACTTAAGTACAAGAAGACTGACTCTTCTTACTGTCTATATTTTGAACCATTCCAGTGACACTAGTTATAGATTCCGATGCTTCACTTCAGGTTTGCTGTATTCCTTGGACCTTCTTATTGACGATGAAACACAGAAATTGCATCGAAATTAAATACAAAAGGCACAATGCCGACTGAAGTACAAGAAGACTGACTCTTCTTACTGTCTATGTTTTGAATCATTACAGTGACACTAGTTATAGATTCCGAAGCTTCACTCCAGGTTTATTGTATCCTTTGGACCTTCTTGTTGACGATGAAACACAGAAATAGCAACGGAATTAAATACAAAGGGCACAATGCCGACTTAAGTACAAGATGACTCACTCTTCTTTCTGACTATGTTTTGAACCATTCCTGTGACACTAGTTATAGATTGCGATGCTTCACTCCAGGTTTACTGTATACCTTGGACCTTCTTGTTGACAATGAAACACAGAAATTGCATCGGAATTAAATACAAGAGGCACAATGCCGACTTAAGTACAAGAAGACTGACTCTTCCTACTGTCTATGTTTTGAACCATTCCTGTGACACTAGTTATAGATTCCGATGCTTCACTCCAGGTTTACTGTCACCCTTGGACCTTCTTATTGACGATGAAACACAGAAATTGCATCGGAATTAAATAGAAAAGGCACAATGCCGAATTAAGTACAAGATGACTGACTCTTCTTACTGACTATGTTTTGAACCATTGCTGTGACACTAGTTATAGATTCCGATGCTTCACTTCAGGTTTACTGTATCCCTCTGACATTCTTATTGACGATGAAACACCGAAATTGCATCGGAATTAAATAGAATACTCACAATGTCGACTTAAGTACAAGAAGACCGACTCTTCTTGCTGTCTATGTTTTGA
Organism: Schistocerca serialis cubense; assembly: GCF_023864345.2. Lineage (NCBI taxonomy): Eukaryota > Metazoa > Arthropoda > Insecta > Orthoptera > Acrididae > Schistocerca > Schistocerca serialis. The sequence continues at coordinate 543,660,741 of NC_064646.1, read as the reverse complement.
ACCATTCCTGTGACATTAGTTATAGATTCCGATGCTTCACTTCAGGTTTACTGTATCCCTTGGATCTCCGTATTGACGATGAATCACAGGAATTGCATCGGAATTATACACAAAATGCACAATGCCGACTTATGTACAAGAACTCTGACTCTTCTTACTGTCTATATTTTGAACTATTCCAGTGACACTAGTTATAGATTCCGATGCTTCACTTCAGGTTTACTGTATTCCTTGGACATTCTTATTGACCATGAAACACGGAAATTGCATCGAAATTAAATACAAAAAGCACAATGACGACTTAAGTACAAGAGGACTGACTCTTCTTAGAGATTATAGTTTGAACCATTGCTGTAACACTAGTTATAGATTCCGATGCTTCACTCCAGGTTTACTGTGACCCTTGGACCTTCTTATTGACGATGAAACACAGAAATTGCATCGGAATTAAATAGAAAACTCACAATGCCGACTTAAGTACAAGAAGACTGACTCTTCTTACTGTCTATGTTTTGAACCATTCCTGTGACACTAGTTATAGTTTCCGATGCTTCACTCCAGGTTTACTGTATACCTTGGACCTTCTTATTGACAATGAAACACAGAAATTGCATCGGAATTAAATACAAAAGGCACAATGCCGACTTAAGTACAAGAAGACTGACTCTTCCTACTGTCTATGTTTTGAACCATTCCTGTGACACTAGTTATAGATTCCGATGCTTCACTCCAGGTTTACTGTGACCCTTGGACCTTCTTATTGACGATGAAACACCGAAATTGTATCAGAATTTAATAGAAAACTCACAATGCCGACTTAAGTACAAGAAGACTGACTCTTCTTACTGTCTATGTTTTGAACCATTCCTGTGACACTAGTTATAGTTTCCGATGCTTCACTCCAGGTTTACTGTATACCTTGGACCTTCTTATTGACAATGAAACACAGAAATTGCATCGGAATTAAATACAAAAGGCACAATGCCGACTTAAGTACAAGAAGACTGACTCTTCCTACTGTCTATGTTTTGAACCATTCCTGTGACACTAGTTATAGATTCCGATGCTTCACTCCAGGTTTACTGTGACCCTTGGACCTTCTTATTGACGATGAAACACCGAAATTGTATCGGAATTAAATAGAAAACTCACAATGCCGACTTAAGTACAAGAAGACTGACTCTTCTTACTGTCTATGTTTTGAACCATTCCTGTGACACTAGTTATAGTTTCCGATGCTTCACTCCAGGTTTACTGTATACCTTGGACCTTCTTATTGACGCTGAAACACAGAAATTGCATCGGAATTAAATACAAAAGCACAATGCCGACTTATGTACAAGATGACTGACTCTTCCTACTGTCTATGTTTTGAACCATTCCTGTGACACTAGTTATAGATTCCGATGCTTCACTTCAGGTTTACTGTATCCCTCTGACGTTATTGCCGATGAAACACAGAAATTGCATCGGAATTAAATACAAAAGGCACAATGCCGAATTAAGTACAAGAGGACTGACTTTCTTACTGATAATAGTTTGAACCATTCCGGTGACAATAGTTATAGATTCCGATGCTTCACTTCAGGTTTACTGTATCCCTTGGATCTTCTTATTGACGATGAATCACAGGAATTGCATCGAAATTAAACACAAAATGCACAATGACGACTTAAGTAAAAGAAGTCTGACCCTTCTTACTGTCTATATTTTGAACCATTCCAGTGACACTAGTTATAGATTCCGATGCTTCACTTCAGGTTTACTGTATTCCTTGGACTTTCTTATTGACGATGAAACACAGAAATTGCATCGGAATTAAATACAAAAGGCACAATGCCGACTTAAGGACAAGAAGACTGACTCTTCTTACTGTCTATGTTTTGAACCATTCCTGTGACACTAGTTATAGATTCCGATGCTTCACTTCAGGTTTACTGTATCCCTCTGACCTTCTTATTGACGATGAAACACAGAAATTGCATCGGAATTATATACAAAAGGCGCAATGCCGACGTAAGTACAAGAAGACTGACTCTTCTTACTGTCTATATTTCAACCATTCCTGTGATAGTAGTTGTTGATTCCGATGCTTCACTCCAGGTTTACTGTATCCCTTGGACCTTCTTATTGACGATGAAACACAGAAACTGCATCAGAATGAAATAGAAAAAGCACAATGCCAAATTTAGTACAAGAGGACTGACTTTCTTACTGATAATAGTTTGAACCATTCCGGTGACAATAGTTATAGATTCCGATGCTTCACTTCAGGTTTACTGTATCCCTTGGACCTTGTTATTGACGGTGACACACAGAAATAGCATTGGAATTAAATACAAAAGGCAAAATGCCAACTTTAGTACACGAAGACTGACTCTTCTTACTGTCTATGTTTTGAACCATTCCTGTGACACTAGTTATAGATTCCGATGCTTCACTTCAGGTTTACTGTATCCCTCTGACTTTATTGCCGATGAAACACAGAAATTGCATCGGAAGTAAATACAAAAGGCACAATGCCGACTTAAGGACAAGAAGACTGACTCTTCTACTGACTATGTTTTGAACCATTCCTGTGACTCTAGTTATAGATTCCGATGCTTCACTTCAGGTTTACTGTATCCCTTTGACCTTCTTATTGACGATGAAACACAGAAATGGCATCGGAATTAAATACAAAAGCCACAATGCCGACTTAAGTACAAGAAGACTGATTCTTCTTACTGTCTATGATTTGAACCATTCCTGTGACACTAGTTATAGATTCCGATGCTTCACTTCAGGTTTACTGTTTCCCTTGGACCTTCTTATTGACGATGAAACGCAGAAATTGCATCGGAATTAAATACAAAAGGCACAATGCCGACTTAAGTACAAGAAGACTGACTCTTCCTACTGTCTATGCTTTGAACCAATTCTGTGACACTACTTATAGAGTCCGATGCTTCACTTCAGGTTCAATGTATCCCTTGGAACTTCTTATTGACAATGAATCACAGAAATTGCATCGGAATTAAATACAAAAGGCACAATGCCGACTTAAGGACAAGAAGACTGACTCTTCTTACTGTCTATATTTTGAAAAATTCCAGTGAAACTAGTTATATATTCCGATTCTTCACTTCAGGTTTATTGAATTCCTTGGACCTTCTTATTGAGGATGAAATGCAGAAATTCCTTCGGAATTAAATACAAAAGGCACAATGCCGACTTAAGTACAAGAAGACTGACTCTTCTGACTGTCAATGTTTTGAACCACTACTGTGACACTAGTTATAGATTCCGATGCTTCACTCCAGGTTTACTGTATCCCTTGGACCTTCTTGTTGACGATAACACAGAAATAGCATCGGAATTAAATAAAAAAGGCACAATGCCGACTTAAGGACAAGAAGACTGACTCTTCTTACTGACTATGTTTTGAATCATTCCTGTGACACTAGTTATAGATTCCGATGCGTCACTTCAGGTTTATTGTATCCTTCTGACCTTCTTATAGACGATGAAACACAGAAATTGCATGGGAATTAAACACAAAAGCACAATGCCGACTTAAGTACAAGAAGACTGACTCTACTTACTGTCTATGTTTCAACCATTCCTGTGACACTAGTTATAGATTCCGATGCTTCACTTCAGGTTTACTGTATCCCTCTGACCTTCTTATTGACGATGAAACACAGAAATTGCATCGGAATTAAATACAAAAGGCACAATGCCGACTTAAGTACAAGAAGACTGACACTTCTTACTGTCTATTCTTTGGACCACTCCTGTGACACTAGTTATAGATTCCGATGCTTCACTTCAGGTTTACTGTATCCCTTGGATCTTCGTATTGACGATGAATCACAGGAATTGCATCGGAATTATACACAAAATGCACAATGCCGACTTATGTACAAGAAGTCTGACTCTTCTTACTGTCTATATTTTGAACTATTCCAGTGACACTAGTTATAGATTCCGATGCTTCACTTCAGGTTTACTGTACTCCTTGGACATTGTTATTGACGATGAAACACGGAAATTGCATCGAAATTAAATACAAAAGGCACAATGACGACTTAAGTACAAGAGGACTGACTCTTCTTAGAGATTATAGTTTGAACCATTGCTATGACACTAGTTATAGATTCCGATGCTTCACTCCAGGTTTACTGTGACCCTTTGACCTTCTTATTGACGATGAAACACAGAAATTGCATCGGAATTAAATAGAAAAGGCACAATGCCGACTTAAGTACAAGATGACTGACTCTTCTTTCTGACTATGTTTTGAACCATTCCTGTGACACTAGTTATAGATTCCGATGCTTCACTCCAGGTTTACTGTATACCTTGGACCTTCTTGTTGACAATGAAACACAGAAATTGCATCGGAATTAAATACAAAAGGCACAAAGCCGACTTAAGTACAAGAAGACTGACTCTTCCTACTGTCTATGTTTTGAACCAGTCCTGTGACACTAGTTATAGATTCCGATGCTTCACTTCAGGTTTACTGTAACCCTCTGACGTTATTGCCGATGAAACACAGAAATTGCATCGGAATTAAATAGAAAACTCACAATGCCGACTTAAGTACAAGAAGACAGACTCTTCTTACTGTCTATGTTTTGAACCATTCCTGTGACACTAGTTATAGTTTCCGATGCTTCACTCCAGGTTTACTGTATACCTTGGACCTTCTTATAGACAATGAAACACAGAAATTGCATCGGAATTAAATACAAAAGGCACAATGCCGACTTAAGTACAAGAAGACTGACTCTTCCTGCTGTCTATGTTTTGAACCATTCCAGTCACACTAGTTATAGATTCCGATGCTTCACTCCAGGTTTACTGTGACCCTTGGACCTTCTTATTGACGATGAAACACCGAAATTGCATCGGAATTAAATAGAAAACTCACAATGCCGACTTAAGTACAAGAAGACTGACTCTTCTTACTGTCTATGTTTTGAACCATTCCTGTGACACTAGTTATGGTTTCCGATGCTTCACTCCAGGTTTACTGTATACCTTGGACCTTCTTATTGACGCTGAAACACAGAAATTGCATCGGAATTAAATACAAAAGCACAATGCCGACTTAAGTACAAGAAGACTGACTCTTCCTACTGTCTATGTTTTGAACCATTCCTGTGACACTAGTTATAGATTCCGATGCTTCACTTCAGGTTTACTGTATCCCTCTGACCTTCTTATTGACGATGAAACACAGCAATTGCATCGGAATTAAATACAAATGGCACAATGCCGACTTAAGGACATGAAGACTGACTCTTCTTACAGACTATGTTTTGAAACATTCCTGTGACTCTAATTATAGATTCCGATGCTTCACTTCAGGTTTACTGTATCCCTTGGATCTTCTTATTGACGATGAATCACAGGAATTGCATCGAAATTAAACACAAAATGCACAATGCCGACCTAAGTACAAGAAGTCTGACCCTTCCTACTGTCTATATTTTGAACCATTCCAGTGACACTAGTTATAGATTCCGTTGCTTCACTTCAGGTTTACTGTATTCCTTGGACTTTCTTATTGACGATGAAACACAGAAATTGCATCGGAATTAAATACAAAAGGCACAATGCCGACTTAAGGACAAGAAGACTGACTCTTCTTACTGTCTATGTTTTGAACCGTTCCTGTGACACTAGTTATAGATTCCGATGCTTCACTTCAGGTTTACTGTATCCCTCTGACCTTCTTATTGACGATGAAACACAGAAATTGCATCGGAATTAAATACAAAAGGCGCAATGCCGACTTAAGTACAAGAAGACTGACTCTTCTTACTGTCTATGTTTCAACCATTCCTGTGATACTAGTTGTTGATTCCGATGCTTCAATCCAGGTTTACTGTATCCCTTGGACCTTCTTATTGACGATGAAACACAGAAACTGCATCAGAATGAAATAGAAAAAGCACAATGCCGAATTTAGTACAAGAGGTCTGACTTTCTTACTGATAATAGTTTGAACCATTCCGGTGACAATAGTTATAGATTCCGATGCTTCACTTCAGGTTTACTGTATCCCTTGGACCTTGTTATTGACGGTGACACACAGAAATAGCATTGGAATTAAATACAAAAGGCAAAATGCCAACTTTAGTACACGAAGACTGACTCTACTTACTGTCTATGTTTTGAACCATTCCTGTGACACTAGTTATAGATTCCGATGCTTCACTTCAGGTTTACTGTATCCCTCTGACTTTATTGCCGATGAAACACAGAAATTGCATCGGAAGTAAATACACAAGGCACAATGCCGACTTAAGGACAAGAAGACTGACTCTTCTTACTGACTATGTTTTGAACCATTCCTGTGACTCTAGTTATAGATTCCGATGCTTCACTTCAGGTTTACTGTATCCCTTTGACCTTCTTATTGACGATGAAACACAGAAATTGCATCGGAATTAAATACAAAAGCCACAATGCCGACTTAAGTACAAGAAGACTGACTCTTCTTACTGTCTATGATTTGAACCATTCCTGTGACACTAGTTATAGATTCCGATGCTTCACTTCAGGCTTACTGTTTCCCTTGGACCTTCTTATTGACGATGAAACACAGAAATTGCATCGGAATTAAATACAAAAGGCACAATGCCGACTTAAGTACATGAAGACTGACTCTTCCTACTGTCTATGCTTTGAACCAATTCTGTGACACTAGTTATAGAGTCCGATGCTTCACTTCAGGTTCACTGTATCCCTTGGAACTTCTTATTGACGATGAATCACAGAAATTGCATCGGAATTAAATACAAAAGGCACAATGCCGACTTAAGGACAAGAAGACTGACTCTTCTTACTGTCTATATTTTGAACCATTCCAGTGACACTAGTTATATATTCCGATTCTTCACTTCAGGTTTATTGAATTCCTTGGACCTTCTTATTGACGATGAAACATCGAAATTGCATCGGAATTAAATAGAAAACTCACTATGCCGACTTAAGTACAAGAAGACTGACTCTTCTTACTGTCAATGTTTTGAACCACTACTGTGACACTAGTTATAGATTCCGATGCTTCACTCCAGGTTTACTGTATCCCTTGGACTTTCTTGTTGACGATAACACAGAAATTGCATCGGAATTAAATAAAAAAGGCACAATGCCGACTTAAGGACAAGAAGACTGACTCTTCTTACTGACTATGATTTGAACCATTCCTGTGACACTAGTTATAGTTTCCGATGCTTCACTTCAGGTTTATTGTATCCTTCTGACCTTCTTATTGACGATGAAACACAGAAATTGCATCGGAATTAAACACAAAAGCACAATGCCGACTTAAGTACAAGAAGGCTGAGTCTTCTTACTGTCTATGTTTCAACCATTCCTGTGACACTAGTTATAGATTCCGATGCTTCACTTCAGGTTTACTGTATCCCTCTGACCTTCTTATTGACGATGAAACACAGAAATTGCATCGGAATTAAATACAAAAGGCACAATGCCGACTTAAGTACAAGAAGACTGACACTTCTTACTGTCTATTCTTTGAACCATTCCTGTGACACTAGTTATAGATTCCGATGTTTCACTCCAGGTGTACTGTATCCCTTGGACCTTCTTATTGACGATGAAACACAGAAACTGCATCGGAATGAAATTGAAAAGGCACAATGCCGACTTAAGTACAAGATGATTGACTCTTCTTACTGATAATAGTTTGAACCATTCCTGTGACAATAGTTATAGATTCCGATGCTTCACTTCAGGTTTACTGTATCCCATGGACCTTGTTATTGACGGTGACACACAGAAATAGCATTGGAATTAAATACAAAAGGCAAAATGCCAACTTTAGTACACGACGACTGACTCTTCTTATTGTCTATGTTTTGAACCATTCCTGTGACACTAGTTATAGATTCCGACGGTTCACTTCAGGTTTACTGTATCCCTCTGACCTTCTTATAGACGATGAAACACCGAAATTGCATCGGAATTAAATAGAAAACTCACAATGCTGACTTAAGTACAAGAAGACTGACTCTTCTTACTGTCTATGTTTTGAACCATTGCTGTGACACTAGTTATAGATTCCGATGCTTCACTCCAGGTTTACTGAATACCTTGGACCTTCTTATTGACGATGAAACACAGAAATTGCATCGGAATTAAACAGAAAAGGCACAATGCCGACTTAAGTACAAGAAGACAGACTCTTCTTTGTGATTATAGTTTGAACCATTGCTGTGACACTAGTTATAGATTCCGATGCTTTACTTCAGGTTTACTGTATACCTTGGACATTCTTATTGACGATGAAACACAGAAATTCCATCGGAATTAAATAAAAAAGGCACAATGTCGACTTAAGTACAAGAAGACTGACTCTTCTTACTGTCTATGTTTTGAACCATTCCTGTGACACTAGTTATAGATTCCGATGCTTCACTCCAGGTTTACTGTAACCCTTGGACCTTCTTATTGACGATGAAACACAGAAATTGCATCGGAATTAAATACAAAAGGCACAATGCCGACTTAAGTACAAGAAGACTGACTCTTCTTACTGACTATGGTTTGTACCATTCCTGTGACACTAGTTATAGATTCCGATGCTTCACTTCAGGTTTACTGTATACCTTGTACCTTCTTATTGACGATGAAACACAGAAATTGCATCGGAATTAAATACAAAAGGCACGATGCCGACTTAAGTACAAGAAGACTGACTCTTCCTACTGTCTATGTTTTGAACCAATTCTGTGACACTAGTTATAGAGTCCGATGCTTCACTTCAGGTTTACTGTATCCCTTGGACCTTCTTATTGACGATGAATCACAGGAATTGCATCGGAATTAAATACAAAAGGCACAATGCCGACTTAAGTACAAGAAGACTGACTCTTCTTCTGTCTATATTTTCAACCATTCCAGTGACACTAGTTATAGATTCCGATGCTTCACTTCAGGGTTACTGCATCCCTCTGACCTTCTTATTGACGATGAAACACAGAAATTGCATCGGAATTAAATACAAAAGGCACTATGCCGACTTAAGTACAAGAAGACTGACTCTTCTTGCTGTCTATGTTTTGAACCATTCCTGTGACACTAGTTATAGATTCCGATGCTTCACTCCAGGTTTACTGTAACCCTTGGACCTTCTTATTGACGATGAAACACAGTAATTGCATCGGTATTAAATATAAAAGGCACAATGCCGACTTAAGTACAAGAAGATTGACTCTTCATCTGTCTATATTTTCAACCATTCCAGTGACACTAGTTATAGATTCCGATGCTTCACTTCAGGTTTACTGTATCCCTCTGACCTACTTATTGTCGATGAAACACCGAAATTGCATCGGAATTAAATAGAACACTCACAAGTTCGACTTAAGTTCAAGAAGACTGACTCTTCTTACTGTCTAAGATTTGAACCATTCCTGTGACACTAGTTATAGATTCCGATGCTTCACTCCAGGTTTACTGTGTACCTTGGACCTTCTTATTGACAATGAAACACAGAAATTGCATCGGAATTAAATACAAAAGGCACAATGCCGACATAAGTACAAGAAGACTGACTCTTCCAACTGTCTATGTTTTGAACCATTCCTGTGCCACTAGTTATAGATTCCGATGCTTCACCTCAGGTTTACTGTATCCCTCTGACCTTATTGCCGATGAAGCACAGAAATTGCATCGGAATTAAATACAATTGGCACAATGCCGACTTAAGTACATGAAGACTGACTCTTCTTACTGACTATGTTTTGAAACATTCCTGTGAATCTAGTTATAGATTCCGATGCTTCACTTCAGGTTTACTGTATCCCTTGGATTTTCTTATTGACGATGAATCACAGGAATTACATCGGAATTAAACACAAAATGCACAATGCCGACTTAAGTACAAGAAGTCTGACTCTTCTTACTGTCTATATTTTGAACCATTCCAGTGACACTAGTTATAGATTCCGATGCTTCACTTCAGACTTACTGTATTCCTCGGACTTTCTTATTGACGATTAAACACAGAAATTGCATCGGAATTAAATAGAAAAGGCACAATGCTGACTTAAGTACAAGAAGACTGACTCTTCTTACTGTTTATGTATCAACCATTCCTGTGACACTAGTTATATATTCCGATGCTTCACTCCATGTTTACTGTATCCCTTGTACCTTCTTGTTGACGATGAAACACAGAAATTGCATTGGAATTAAATACAAATGGCACAATGCCGATTTAAGGACAAGAAGACGGACTCTTCTTACTCTCTATGTTTCAACCATTCCTGTGATACTAGTTATTGATTCCGATGCTTCACTCCAGGTTTACTGTATCCCTTGGACCTTCTTATTGACGATGAAACACAGAACTGCATCGGAATTAAATACAAAAGGCACAAAGCCGACTTAAGTACAAGAAGACTGACTCTTCCAACTGTCTATGATTTGAACCAGTCCTGTGACACTAGTTATAGATTCCGATGCTTCACTTCAGGTTTACTGTAACCCTCTGACGTTATTGCCGATGAAACACAGAAATTGCATCGGAATTAAATAGAAAACTCACAATGCCGACTTAAGTACAAGAAGACTGACTCTTCTTACTGTCTATGTTTTGAACCATTCCTGTGACACTAGTTATAGTTTCCGATGCTTCACTCCAGGTTTACTGTATACCTTGGACCTTCTTATTGACAATGAAACACAGAAATTGCATCGGAATTAAATACAAAAGGCACAATGCCGACTTAAGTACAAGAAGACTGACTCTTCCTGCTGTCTATGTTTTGAACCATTCCTGTGACACTAGTTATAGATTCCGATGCTTCACTCCAGGTTTACTGTGACCCTTGGACCTTCTTATTGACGATGAAACACCGAAATCGCATCGGAATTAAATAGAAAACTCACAATGCCGACTTAAGTACAAGAAGACTGACTCTTCTTACTGTCTATGTTTTGAACCATTCCTGTGACACTAGTTATAGTTTCCGATGCTTCACTCCAGGTTTACTGTATACCTTGGACCTTCTTATTGACGCTGAAACACAGAAATTGCATCGGAATTAAATACAAAAGCACAATGCCGACTTAAGTACAAGAAGACTGACTCTTCCTACTGTCTATGTTATGAACCATTCCTGTGACACTAGTTATATATTCCGATGCTTCACTTCAGGTTTACTGTATCCCTCTGACCTTCTTATTGACGATGAAACACAGCAATTGCATCGGAATGAAATACAAATGGCACAATGCCGACTTAAGGACATGAAGACTGACTCTTCTTACAGACTATGTTTTGAAACATTCCTGTGACTCTAATTATAGATTCCGATGCTTCACTTCAGGTTTACTGTATCCCTTGGATCTTCTTATTGACGATGAATCACAGGAATTGCATCGAAATTAAACACAAAATGCACAATGCCGACCTAAGTACAAGAAGTCTGACCCTTCCTACTGTCTATATTTTGAACCATTCCAGTGACACTAGTTATAGATTCCGTTGCTTCACTTCAGGTTTACTGTATTCCTTGGACTTTCTTATTGACGATGAAACACAGAAATTGCATCGGAATTAAATACAAAAGGCACAATGCCGACTTAAGGACAAGAAGACTGACTCTTCTTACTGTCTATGTTTTGAACCGTTCCTGTGACACTAGTTATAGATTCCGATGCTTCACTTCAGGTTTACTGTATCCCTCTGACCTTCTTATTGACGATGAAACACAGAAATTGCATCGGAATTAAATACAAAAGGCGCAATGCCGACTTAAGTACAAGAAGACTGACTCTTCTTACTGTCTATGTTTCAACCATTCCTGTGATACTAGTTGTTGATTCCGATGCTTCAATCCAGGTTTACTGTATCCCTTGGACCTTCTTATTGACGATGAAACACAGAAACTGCATCAGAATGAAATAGAAAAAGCACAATGCCGAATTTAGTACAAGTGGTCTGACTTTCTTACTGATAATAGTTTGAACCATTCCGGTGACAATAGTTATAGATTCCGATGCTTCACTTCAGGTTTACTGTATCCCTTGGACCTTGTTATTGACGGTGACCCACAGAAATAGCATTGGAATTAAATACAAAAGGCAAAATGCCAACTTTAGTACACGAAGACTGACTCTACTTACTGTCTATGTTTTGAACCATTCCTGTGACACTAGTTATAGATTCCGATGCTTCACTTCAGGTTTACTGTATCCCTCTGACTTTATTGCCGATGAAACACAGAAATTGCATCGGAAGTAAATACACAAGGCACAATGCCGACTTAAGGACAAGAAGACTGACTCTTCTTACTGACTATGTTTTGAACCATTCCTGTGACTCTAGTTATAGATTCCGATGCTTCACTTCAGGTTTACTGTATCCCTTTGACCTTCTTATTGACGATGAAACACAGAAATTGCATCGGAATTAAATACAAAAGCCACAATGCCGACTTAAGTACAAGAAGACTGACTCTTCTTACTGTCTATGATTTGAACCATTCCTGTGACACTAGTTATAGATTCCGATGCTTCACTTCAGGCTTACTGTTTCCCTTGGACCTTCTTATTGACGATGAAACACAGAAATTGCATCGGAATTAAATACAAAAGGCACAATGCCGACTTAAGTACATGAAGACTGACTCTTCCTACTGTCTATGCTTTGAACCAATTCTGTGACACTAGTTATAGAGTCCGATGCTTCACTTCAGGTTCACTGTATCCCTTGGAACTTCTTATTGACGATGAATCACAGAAATTGCATCGGAATTAAATACAAAAGGCACAATGCCGACTTAAGGACAAGAAGACTGACTCTTCTTACTGTCTATATTTTGAACCATTCCAGTGACACTAGTTATATATTCCGATTCTTCACTTCAGGTTTATTGAATTCCTTGGACCTTCTTATTGACGATGAAACATCGAAATTGCATCGGAATTAAATAGAAAACTCACTATGCCGACTTAAGTACAAGAAGACTGACTCTTCTTACTGTCAATGTTTTGAACCACTACTGTGACACTAGTTATAGATTCCGATGCTTCACTCCAGGTTTACTGTATCCCTTGGACCTTCTTGTTGACGATAACACAGAAATTGCATCGGAATTAAATAAAAAAGGCACAATGCCGACTTAAGGACAAGAAGACTGACTCTTCTTACTGACTATGATTTGAACCATTCCTGTGACACTAGTTATAGATTCCGATGCTTCACTTCAGGTTTATTGTATCCTTCTGACCTTCTTATTGACGATGAAACACATAAATTGCATCGGAATTAAACACAAAAGCACAATGCCGACTTAAGTACAAGAAGGCTGAGTCTTCTTACTGTCTATGTTTCAACCATTCCTGTGACACTAGTTATAGATTCCGATGCTTCACTTCAGGTTTACTGTATCCCTCTGACCTTCTTATTGACGATGAAACACAGAAATTGCATCGGAATTAAATACAAAAGGCACAATGCCGACTTAAGTACAAGAAGACTGACACATCTTACTGTCTATTCTTTGAACCATTCCTGTGACACTAGTTATAGATTCCGATGTTTCACTCCAGGTGTACTGTATCCCTTGGACCTTCTTATTGACGATGAAACACAGAAACTGCATCGGAATGAAATTGAAAAGGCACAATGCCGACTTAAGTACAAGAAGATTGACTCTTCTTACTGATAATAGTTTGAACCATTCCTGTGACAATAGTTATAGATTCCGATGCTTCACTTCAGGTTTACTGTATCCCATGGACCTTGTTATTGACGGTGACACACAGAAATAGCATTGGAATTAAATACAAAAGGCAAAATGCCAACTTTAGTACACGACGACTGACTCTTCTTATTGTCTATGTTTTGAACCATTCCTGTGACACTAGTTATAGATTCCGACGGTTCACTTCAGGTTTACTGTATCCCTCTGACCTTCTTATAGACGATGAAACACCGAAATTGCATCGGAATTAAATAGAAAACTCACAATGCTGACTTAAGTACAAGAAGACTGACTCTTCTTACTGTCTATGTTTTGAACCATTGCTGTGACACTAGTTATAGATTCCGATGCTTCACTCCAGGTTTACTGAATACCTTGGACCTTCTTATTGACGATGAAACACAGAAATTGCATCGGAATTAAACAGAAAAGGCACAATGCCGACTTAAGTACAAGAAGACAGACTCTTCTTTGTGATTATAGTTTGAACCATTGCTGTGACACTAGTTATAGATTCCGATGCTTTACTTCAGGTTTACTGTATACCTTGGACATTCTTATTGACGATGAAACACAGAAATTCCATCGGAATTAAATAAAAAAGGCACAATGTCGACTTAAGTACAAGAAGACTGACTCTTCTTACTGACTATGTTTTGAACCATTCCTGTGACTCTAGTTATAGATTCCGATGCTTCACTTCAGGTTTACTGTATCCCTTTGACCTTCTTATTGACGATGAAACACAGAAATTGCATCGGAATTAAATACAAAAGCCACAATGCCGACTTAAGTACAAGAAGACTGACTCTTCTTACTGTCTATGATTTGAACCATTCCTGTGACACTAGTTATAGATTCCGATGCTTCACTTCAGGCTTACTGTTTCCCTTGGACCTTCTTATTGACGATGAAACACAGAAATTGCATCGGAATTAAATACAAAAGGCACAATGCCGACTTAAGTACATGAAGACTGACTCTTCCTACTGTCTATGCTTTGAACCAATTCTGTGACACTAGTTATAGAGTCCGATGCTTCACTTCAGGTTCACTGTATCCCTTGGAACTTCTTATTGACGATGAATCACAGAAATTGCATCGGAATTAAATACAAAAGGCACAATGCCGACTTAAGGACAAGAAGACTGACTCTTCTTACTGTCTATATTTTGAACCATTCCAGTGACACTAGTTATATATTCCGATTCTTCACTTCAGGTTTATTGAATTCCTTGGACCTTCTTATTGACGATGAAACATCGAAATTGCATCGGAATTAAATAGAAAACTCACTATGCCGACTTAAGTACAAGAAGACTGACTCTTCTTACTGTCAATGTTTTGAACCACTACTGTGACACTAGTTATAGATTCCGATGCTTCACTCCAGGTTTACTGTATCCCTTGGACCTTCTTGTTGACGATAACACAGAAATTGCATCGGAATTAAATAAAAAAGGCACAATGCCGACTTAAGGACAAGAAGACTGACTCTTCTTACTGACTATGATTTGAACCATTCCTGTGACACTAGTTATAGATTCCGATGCTTCACTTCAGGTTTATTGTATCCTTCTGACCTTCTTATTGACGATGAAACACATAAATTGCATCGGAATTAAACACAAAAGCACAATGCCGACTTAAGTACAAGAAGGCTGAGTCTTCTTACTGTCTATGTTTCAACCATTCCTGTGACACTAGTTATAGATTCCGATGCTTCACTTCAGGTTTACTGTATCCCTCTGACCTTCTTATTGACGATGAAACACAGAAATTGCATCGGAATTAAATACAAAAGGCACAATGCCGACTTAAGTACAAGAAGACTGACACATCTTACTGTCTATTCTTTGAACCATTCCTGTGACACTAGTTATAGATTCCGATGTTTCACTCCAGGTGTACTGTATCCCTTGGACCTTCTTATTGACGATGAAACACAGAAACTGCATCGGAATGAAATTGAAAAGGCACAATGCCGACTTAAGTACAAGAAGATTGACTCTTCTTACTGATAATAGTTTGAACCATTCCTGTGACAATAGTTATAGATTCCGATGCTTCACTTCAGGTTTACTGTATCCCATGGACCTTGTTATTGACGGTGACACACAGAAATAGCATTGGAATTAAATACAAAAGGCAAAATGCCAACTTTAGTACACGACGACTGACTCTTCTTATTGTCTATGTTTTGAACCATTCCTGTGACACTAGTTATAGATTCCGACGGTTCACTTCAGGTTTACTGTATCCCTCTGACCTTCTTATAGACGATGAAACACCGAAATTGCATCGGAATTAAATAGAAAACTCACAATGCTGACTTAAGTACAAGAAGACTGACTCTTCTTACTGTCTATGTTTTGAACCATTGCTGTGACACTAGTTATAGATTCCGATGCTTCACTCCAGGTTTACTGAATACCTTGGACCTTCTTATTGACGATGAAACACAGAAATTGCATCGGAATTAAACAGAAAAGGCACAATGCCGACTTAAGTACAAGAAGACAGACTCTTCTTTGTGATTATAGTTTGAACCATTGCTGTGACACTAGTTATAGATTCCGATGCTTTACTTCAGGTTTACTGTATACCTTGGACATTCTTATTGACGATGAAACACAGAAATTCCATCGGAATTAAATAAAAAAGGCACAATGTCGACTTAAGTACAAGAAGACTGACTCTTCTTACTGTCTATGTTTTGAACCATTCCTGTGACACTAGTTATAGATTCCGATGCTTCACTCCAGGTTTACTGTAACCCTTGGACCTTCTTATTGACGATGAAACACAGAAATTGCATCGGAATTAAATAGAAAAGGCACAATGCCGACTTAAGTACAAGAAGACTGACTCTTCTTACTGACTATGGTTTGTACCATTCCTGTGACACTAGTTATAGATTCCGATGCTTCACTTCAGGTTTACTGTATACCTTGTACCTTCTTATTGACGATGAAACACAGAAATTGCATCGGAATTAAATACAAAAGGCACGATGCCGACTTAAGTACAAGAAGACTGACTCTTCCTACTGTCTATGTTTTGAACCAATTCTGTGACACTAGTTATAGAGTCCGATGCTTCACTTCAGGTTTACTGTATCCCTTGGACCTTCTTATTGACGATGAATCACAGGTATTGCATCGGAATTAAATACAAAAGGCACAATGCCGACTTAAGTACAAGAAGACTGACTCTTCTTCTGTCTATATTTTCAACCATTCCAGTGACACTAGTTATAGATTCCGATGCTTCACTTCAGGGTTACTGCATCCCTCTGACCTTCTTATTGACGATGAAACACAGAAATTGCATCGGAATTAAATACAAAAGGCACTATGCCGACTTAAGTACAAGAAGACTGACTCTTCTTGCTGTCTATGTTTTGAACCATTCCTGTGACACTAGTTATAGATTCCGATGCTTCACTCCAGGTTTACTGTAACCCTTGGACCTTCTTATTGACGATGAAACACAGTAATTGCATCGGTATTAAATATAAAAGGCACAATGCCGACTTAAGTACAAGAAGACTGACTCTTCTTCTGTCTATATTTTCAACCATTCCAGTGACACTAGTTATAGATTCCGATGCTTCACTTCAGGTTTACTGTATCCCTCTGACCTACTTATTGTCGATGAAACACCGAAATTGCATCGGAATTAAATAGAACACTCACAAGTTCGACTTAAGTTCAAGAAGACTGACTCTTCTTACTGTCTAAGATTTGAACCATTCCTGTGACACTAGTTATAGATTCCGATGCTTCACTCCAGGTTTACTGTGTACCTTGGACCTTCTTATTGACAATGAAACACAGAAATTGCATCGGAATTAAATACAAAAGGCACAATGCCGACATAAGTACAAGAAGACTGACTCTTCCAACTGTCTATGTTTTGAACCATTCCTGTGCCACTAGTTATAGATTCCGATGCTTCACCTCAGGTTTACTGTATCCCTCTGACCTTATTGCCGATGAAGCACAGAAATTGCATCGGAATTAAATACAATTGGCACAATGCCGACTTAAGTACATGAAGACTGACTCTTCTTACTGACTATGTTTTGAAACATTCCTGTGAATCTAGTTATAGATTCCGATGCTTCACTTCAGGTTTACTGTATCCCTTGGATTTTCTTATTGACGATGAATCACAGGAATTACATCGGAATTAAACACAAAATGCACAATGCCGACTTAAGTACAAGAAGTCTGACTCTTCTTACTGTCTATATTTTGAACCATTCCAGTGACACTAGTTATAGATTCCGATGCTTCACTTCAGACTTACTGTATTCCTCGGACTTTCTTATTGACGATTAAACACAGAAATTGCATCGGAATTAAATAGAAAAGGCACAATGCTGACTTAAGTACAAGAAGACTGACTCTTCTTACTGTTTATGTATCAACCATTCCTGTGACACTAGTTATATATTCCGATGCTTCACTCCATGTTTACTGTATCCCTTGTACCTTCTTGTTGACGATGAAACACAGAAATTGCATTGGAATTAAATACAAATGGCACAATGCCGATTTAAGGACAAGAAGACGGACTCTTCTTACTCTCTATGTTTCAACCATTCCTGTGATACTAGTTATTGATTCCGATGCTTCACTCCAGGTTTACTGTATCCCTTGGACCTTCTTATTGACGATGAAACACAGAACTGCATCGGAATGAAATAGAAAAGGCACAATGCCGACTTAAGTACAAGAGGGCTGACTCTTCTTACTGATAATAGTTTGAACCATTCCGGTGACAATAGTTATAGATTCCGATGCTTCACTTCAGGTTTACTGTATCCCTTGGACCTTGTTATTGACGGTGACACACAGATATAGCATTGGAATTAAATACAAAAGGCAAAATGCCAACTTTTGCACACGAACACTGACTCTTCTTACTGTCTATGTATTGAACCATTCCTGTGACACTAGTTATAGATTCCGATGCTTCACTTCAGGTTTACTGTATCGCTCTGACCTTCTTTTTGACGATGAAACACAGAAATTGCATCGGAAATAAAAAGAAAACTCACAATGCCGACCTAAGTACAAGAAGACTGACTCTTCTTACTGTCTATGTTTTGAACCATTCCTGTGACACTAGTTATAGATTCCGATGCTTCACTCCAGGTTTACTGTACCCCTTGGACCTTTTTATTGACGATGAAACACAGAAATTGCATCGGAATTATATACAAAAGGCACAATGCCGACTTAAGTACAAGAAGACTGACTCTTCTTAGTGATTATATATTGAACCATTGCTGTGACACTAGTTATAGATTCCGATGCTTTACTTCAGGTTTACTGTATACCTTGGACATTCTTATTGACGATGAAACACAGAAATTGCATCGGAATTAAATAGAAAAGGCTCACTGTCGACTTAGGTACAAGAAGACTGACTCTTCTTACTGTCTATGTTTTGAACCAGTCCTGTGACACTAGTTATAGATTCCGATGCTTCACTTCAGGTTTACTGTATCCCTCTGACCTTATTGCCGATGAAACGCAGAAATTGCATCGGAAATAAATACAAAAGGCACAATGCCGACTTAAGGACGTGAAGACTGACTCTTCTTACTGACTATGTTTTGAAACATTCCTGTGACTCTAGTTATAGATTCCGATGCTTCACTTCAGGTTTACTGTATCCCTTGGACCTTCTTATTGACGATGAATCACAGGAATTGCATCGGAATTAAACACAAAATGCACAATGCCGACTTAAGTACAAGAAGTATGACTCTTCTTACTGTCTATATTTTGAACCATTCCAGTGACACTAGTTATAGATTCCGATGCTTCACTTCAGGTTTACTGTATTCCTTGGACTTTCTTATTGACGATGAAACACAGAAATTGCATCGAAATTAAATACAAAAGGCGCAATGCCGACTTAAGTACAAGAAGATTGACTCTTCTTACTGTCTATGTTTCAACCATTCCTGTGATACTAGTTATTGATTCCGATGCTTCACTCCAGGTTTACTATATCCCTTGGACCTTCTTATTGACGATGAAACACAGAAACTGCATCGGAATGAAATAGAAAAGGCACAATGCCGACTTAAGTACAAGAGGACTGACTCTTCTAACTGATAATAGTTTGAACCATTCCGGTTACATTAGTTATAGATTCCGATGCTTCACTTCAGGTTTACTGTATCCCTTGGACCTTGTTATCGACGGTGACACACAGAAATAGCATTGGAATTAAATACAAAAGGCAAAATGCCAACTTTTGTACACGAAGACTGACTCTTCTTACTGTCTATGTTTTGAACCATTCCTGTGACACTAGTTATAGATTCCGATGCTTCACTTCAGGTTTACTGTATCCCTCTGACCTTCTTATTGACGATGAAACACAGAAATTGCATAGGAATTAAATAGAAAACTCACAATGCCGACTTAAGTACAAGAAGACTGACTCTTCTAACTGTCTATGTTTTGAACCATTCCTGTGACACTAGTTATAGATTCCGATGCTTCACTCCATGTTTACTGTATCCCGTCGACCTTCTTATTGACGATGAAATACAGAAATTGCATCGGAATTAAACAGAAAAGGCACAATGCCGACATAAGTACAAGAAGACTGAATCTTCTTAGTGATTATAGTTTGAACCATTGCTGTGACACTAGTTATAGATTCCGATGCTTTACTTCAGGTTTCCTGTATACCTTGGACATTCTTATTGACGATGAAACACAGAAATTGCATCGGAATTAAATAGAAAAGGCTCAATATCGACTTAAGTACAAGAAGACTGACTCTTCTTACTGTCTATGCTTTGAACCATTCCTGTGACACTAGTTATAGATTCCGATGCTTCACTCCAGGTTTACTGTAACCCTTAGACCTTCTTATTAACGATGAAACACTGAAATTGCATCGGATTTAAATAGAAAAGGCACAATGCTGACTTAAGTACAAGAAGACTGACTCTTCTTACTGATTATGATTTGAACCATTCCTGTGACACTAGTTATAGATTCCAATGCTTCACTTCAGGTTTACTGTATACCTTGTTCCTTCTTATTGACGATGAAACACAGAAATTGCATCGGAATTAAATACAAAAGGCACAATACCGACTTCAGTACAAGAAGACTGACTCTTCCTACTGTCTATGTCTTGAACAATACCTGTGACACTAGTTTTGATTCCGATGCTTCACCTCAGGTT
This sequence comes from Schistocerca serialis cubense, assembly GCF_023864345.2. Lineage (NCBI taxonomy): Eukaryota > Metazoa > Arthropoda > Insecta > Orthoptera > Acrididae > Schistocerca > Schistocerca serialis. The sequence continues at coordinate 543,639,775 of NC_064646.1, read as the reverse complement.
TACTGTATCCCTCTGACCTTCTTATTGACAATGAAACACAGAAATTGCATCGGAATTAAATACAAATGGCACAATGCCGACTTAAGAACAAGAAGACTGACTCTTCCTACTGTCTATGTTTTGAACCATTCCTGTGACACTAGTTATAGATTCCGATGCTTCACTCCAGGTTTACTGTATACCTTGGACCTTCTTATTAACGATGAAACACAGAAATTGCAATGGAATTAAATAGAAAAGGCACAATGCCGACTTAAGTACAAGAAGACTGACTCTTCTTAATGATTATAGTTTGAACCATTGCTGTGACACTAGTTATAAATTCCGATGCTTTACTTCAGGTTTACTGTATCCCTCTGACCTTCTTATTGAGGATGAAACACCGAAATTGCATCGGAATTAAATAGAAAACTCACAATGCCGACTGAAGTACAAGAAGACTGACTGTCCTTACTGTCTATGTTTTGAACCATTCCCCTGACACTAGTTATAGATTCCAATGCTTCACTTCAGGTTTACTGTATCCCTCTGACTTTATAGCCGATGAAACACAGAAATTGCATCGGAAGTAAATACAAAAGGCACAATGCCGACTTAAGGAGAAGAAGACTGACTCTTCATACTGACTATGTTTTGAACCATTCCTGTGACTCTAGTTATAGATTCCGATGCTTCACTTCACGTTTACTGTATCCCTCTGACCTTCTTATTGACGATGAAACACAGAAATTGCATCGTAATTAAATACAAAAGCCACAATGCCGAGTTAAGTACAAGAAGACTGACTCTTCTTACTGTCTATGATGTGAACCATTCCTGTGACACTAGTTATAGATTCCGATGCTTCACTTCAGGTTTACTGTTTCCCTTAGACCTTCTTAATGACGATGAAACACAGAAATTGCATCGGAATTAAATACAAAAGGCACAATGCCGGCTTACGTACAAGAAGACTGACTCTTCCTACTGTCTATGCTTTGAACCAATTCTGTGACACTAGTTATAGAGTCCGATGCTTCACTTCAGGTTTACTGTATCCCTTGGAACTTCTTATTTGACGATGAATCACAGAAATTGCATCGGAATTAAATACAAAAGGCACAATGCCGACTTAAGGACAAGAAGACTGACTCTTCTTACTGTCTATATTTTGAACCATTCCAGTGACACTAGTTATATATTCCGATGCTTCACTTCAGGTTTATTGAATTCCTTGGACCTTCTTATTGACGATGAAACGCAGAAATTTCATCGGAATTAAATACAAAAGGCACTATGCCGACTTAAGTACAAGAAGACTGACTCTTCCTACTGTCTATGTTTTGAACCAATTCTGTGACACTAGTAATAGAGTCCGATACTTCATTTCAGGTTTACTGTATCCCTTGGACCTTCTTATTGACGATGAATCACAGGAATTGCATCGGAATTAAATACAAAAGGCACAATGCCGAATTAAGTACAAGAAGACTGACTCTTCTAACTGTCTATACTTTGAACCATTCCAGTGAAACTAGTTATCGATTCCGATGCTTCACTTCAGGTTTACTGTATTCCTTGGACCTTCTTATTGACGATGAACACTGAAATTGCATCGAAATTAAATACAAAAGGCACAATGCTGACTTAAGTACAAGAAGACTGACTCCTCTTACTGGCAATGTTTTGAACCACTACTGTGACACTAGTTATAGATTCCGACGCTTCACTCCAGGTTTACTGTATCCCTTGGACCATCTTGTTGACGATAACACAGAAATTGCATCGGAATTAAATAAAAAAGGCACAATGCCGTCTTAAGGACAAGAAGACTGACTCTTCTTACTGACTATGTTTTGAACCATTCCTGTGACACTAGTTTTAGATTCCGATGTTTCACTTCAGGTTTACTGTATCCTTCTGACCTTATTATTAACGATGAAACACAGAAATTGCATCGGAATGAAATACAAAAGCACAATGCCGACTTAAGTACAAGAAGACTGACTCTTCTTACTGTCTATGTTTCAACCATTCCTGTGACACTAGTTATAGATTCCGATGCTTCACTTCAGGTTTTCTGTTTCCTTCTGACCTTCTTATTGACGATGAAACATAGAAATTGCATCGGAATTAAATACAAAAGGCACAATGCCGACTTAAGTACAAGAAGACTCACTCTTCTTAGTGTCTATTATTTGAACCATTCCTGTGACACTAGTTATAGATTCCGATGCTTCACTCCAGGTTTACTGTATACCTTGGACCTTCTTATTGACGATGAAACACAGAAACTGCATCGGAATGAAATTGAAAAGGCACAATGCCGACTTAAGTACAAGAAGACTGACTCTTCTTACTGATAATAGTTTGAACCATTCCTGTGACAATACTTATAGATTCCGATGCTTCACTTCAGGTTTACTGTATCCCTTGGACCTTCTTATTGACGGTGACACACGGAAATAGCATTGGAATTAAATACAAAAGGCAAAATGCCAACTTTAGTACACGACGACTGACTCTTCTTATTGTCTATGTTTTGAACCATTCCTGTGACACTAGTTATAGATTCCGACACTTCACTTCAGGTTTACTGTATCAATCTGACATTCTCATAGACGATGAAACACCGAAATTGCTTCGGAATTAAATAGAAAACTCACAATGCTGACTTAAGTACAAGAAGACTGACACTTCTTACTGTCTATGTTTTGAACCATTGCTGTGACACTAGTTATAGATTCCGATGCTTCACTCCAGGTTTACTGTATACCTTGGACCTTCTTATTGACGGTGAAACACGGAAAATGCATCGGAAATAAATAGAAAAGGCACAATGCCGACTTAAGTACAAGAAGACAGACTCTTCTTTGTGATTATAGTTTGAACCATTCCAGTGACACTAGTTATATATTCCGATGCTTCGCTTCAGGTTTACTGTATCCCTTGGACCTTCTTATTGACGATGAATCACAGGAATTGCATCGGAATTAAATACAAAAGGCACAATGCTGAATTAAATACAAGAAGACTGACTCTTCTTACTGTCTATACTTTGAACCATTCCAGTGACACTAGTTATAGATTCCGATGTTTCACTTCAGGTTTACTGCATTCCTTGGACCTTCTTATTGACGATGAACACTGAAATTGCATCGAAATTAAATACAAAAGGCACAATGCCGACTTAAGTACAAGAAGACTGACTCTTCTTCCTGTCAACATTTTGAACCACTACTGTGACACTAGTTATAGATTCCAATGCTTCACTCCAGGTTTACTGTATCCCTTGGACCTTCATGTTGACGATAGCACAGAAATTGCATCGGAATTAAATAAAAAAGGCACAATGCCGACTTAAGGACAAGAAGACTGACTCTTCTTACTGACTATGTTTTGAACCATTCCTGTGACACTAGTTATAGATTCCGATGCTTCACTTCAGGTTTACAGTATTCTTCTGACCTTCTTATTGGCGATGAAACACAGAAATTGCATCGGAATTAAATACAAAAGCACAATGCCGACTTAAGTACAAGAAGACTGACTCTTCTTACTGTCTATGTTTCAACCATTCCTGTGACACTAGTTATAGATTCCGATGCTTCACTTCAGGTTTACTGTATCCCTCCGACCTTCTTATTGACGATGAAACACAGAATTTGCATCGGAATTAAATACAAAAGGCACAATGTCGACTTAAGTACAAGAAGACTGACTCTTCTTACTGATATTAGTTTGAACCATTCCTGTGACAATAGTTATAGATTCCGACGCTTCACTTCAGGTTTACTGTATCCCTTGGGCCTTGTTATTGACGGTGACACACAGAAATAGCATTGGAATTAAATACAAAAGGCAAAATGCCAACTTTAGTACACGACGACTGACTCTTCTTATTGTCTATGTTTTGAACCGTTCCTGTTGCACTAGTTATAGATTCCGACGCTTCACTTCAGGTTTACTGTATCCCTCTGACCTTATTATAGACGATAAAACACCGAAATTGCATCGGAATTAAATAGAAAACTCACAATGCTGACTTAATTACAATAAGACTGACTCTTCTTACTGTCTATGTTTTGAACCATTGCTGTGACAATAGTTATAGATTCCGATGCTTCACTCCAGGCTTACTGTATACCTTCGACCTTCTTATTGACGATGAAACACAGAAATTGCATCGGAATTAAATAGAAAAGGCACAATGCCGACTTAAGTACAAGAGGACTGACTCTTCTTAGAGATTATAGTTTGAACCATTGCTGTGACACTAGTTATAGATTCCGATGCTTTACTTCAGGTTTACTGTATGCCTTGGACATTCTTATTGACGATGAAAAACAGAAATTGCATCGGAATTAAATAGAAAAGGCTCAATGTCGACTTAAGTACAAGAAGACTGACTCTTCTTGCTGTCTATGTTTTGAACCATTCCTGTGACACTAGTTATAGATTCCGATGCTTCACTCCAGGTTTACTGTAACCCTTGGACCTTCTTGTTGACGATGAAACACAGAAATAGCATCGCAATTAAATACAAAGGGCACAATGCCGACTTAAGTACAAGAAAACTGACTCTTCCTACTGTTTATGTTTTGAACCATTCCTGTGACACTAGTTATAGATTCCGATGCTTCACTTCAGGTTTACTGTATCCCTCTGACGTTATTGCCGATGACACACAGAAATTGCATCGGAATTAAATACAAAAGGCACAATGCCGACTTAAGGACAAGAAGACTGACTCTTCTTACTGTCTATGTTTTGAACCATTCCTGTGACACTAGTTATAGATTCCGATGCTTCACTTCAGGTTTACTGTATCCCTCTGACCTTCTTATTGACGATGAAACACAGAAATTGCATCGGAATTAAATACAAAAGGCGCAATGCCGACTTAAGTACAAGAAGACTGACTCTTCTTACTGTCTATGTTTCAACCATTCCTGTGATACTAGTTATTGATTCCGATGCTTCACTCCAGGTTTACTGTATCCCTTGGACCTTCTTATTGACGATGAAACACAGAAACTGCATCGGAATGAAATAGAAAAGGCACAATGCCGAATCAAGTACAAGAGGACTGACTTTCTTACTGATAATAGTTTGAACCATTCCGGTGACAATAGTTATAGATTCCGATGCTTCACTTTAGGTTTACTGTATCCATTGGACCTTGTTATTGACGGTGACACACAGAAATAGCATTGGAATTAAATACAAAAGGCAAAATGCCAACTTTAGTACACGAAGACTGACTCTTCTTACTGTCTATGTTTTGAACCATTCCTGTGACACTAGTTATAGATTCCGATGCTTCACTTCAGGTTTACTGTATCCATCTGACTTTATTGCCGATGAAACACAGAAATTGCATCGGAATTAAATACAAAAGGCACAATGCCGACTTAAGTACAAGAAGACTGACTCTTCTTACTCTCTATTCTTTGAAGCATTCCTGTGATACTAGTTATAGATTCCGATGCTTCACTCCAGGTTTACTGTATCCCTTGGACCTTCTTATTGACGATGAAACACAGAAACTGCATCGGAATGATATTGAAAAGGCACAATGTCGACTTAAGTACAAGAAGATTGACTCTTCTTACTGATAATAGTTTGAACCATTCCTGTGACAATAGTTATAGATTCCGATGCTTCACTTCAGGTTTACTGTATCCCTTGGACCTTGTTATTGACGGTGACACACAGAAATAGCATTGGAATTAAATACAAAAGGCAAAATGCCAACTTTAGTACACGACGACTGACTCTTCTTATTGTCTATGCTTTGAACCATTCCTGTGACACTAGTTATAGATTCCGATGCTTCACTTCAGGTTTACTGTATCCCTCTGACGTTATTGCCGATGACACACAGAAATTGCATCGGAATTAAATACAAAAGGCACAATGCCGACTTAAGGACAAGAAGACTGACTCTTCTTACTGTCTATGTTTTGAACCATTCCTGTGACACTAGTTATAGATTCCGATGCTTCACTTCAGGTTTACTGTATCCCTCTGACCTTCTTATTGACGATGAAACACAGAAATTGCATCGGAATTAAATACAAAAGGCGCAATGCCGACTTAAGTACAAGAAGACTGACTCTTCTTACTGTCTATGTTTCAACCATTCCTGTGATACTAGTTATTGATTCCGATGCTTCACTCCAGGTTTACTGTATCCCTTGGACCTTCTTATTGACGATGAAACACAGAAACTGCATCGGAATGAAATAGAAAAGGCACAATGCCGAATCAAGTACAAGAGGACTGACTTTCTTACTGATAATAGTTTGAACCATTCCGGTGACAATAGTTATGGATTCCGATGCTTCACTTTAGGTTTACTGTATCCATTGGACCTTGTTATTGACGGTGACACACAGAAATAGCATTGGAATTAAATACAAAAGGCAAAATGCCAACTTTAGTACACGAAGACTGACTCTTCTTACTGTCTATGTTTTGAACCATTCCTGTGACACTAGTTATAGATTCCGATGCTTCACTTCAGGTTTACTGTATCCATCTGACTTTATTGCCGATGATACACAGAAATTGCATCGGAATTAAATACAAAAGGCACAATGCCGACTTAAGTACAAGAAGACTGAGTCTTCTTACTGTCTATTCTTTGAAGCATTCCTGTGATACTAGTTATAGATTCCGATGCTTCACTCCAGGTTTACTGTATCCCTTGGACCTTCTTATTGACGATGAAACACAGAAACTGCATCGGAATGATATTGAAAAGGCACAATGTCGACTTAAGTACAAGAAGATTGACTCTTCTTACTGATAATAGTTTGAACCATTCCTGTGACAATAGTTATAGATTCCGATGCTTCACTTCAGGTTTACTGTATCCCTTGGACCTTGTTATTGACGGTGACACACAGAAATAGCATTGGAATTAAATACAAAAGGCAAAATGCCAACTTTAGTACACGACGACTGACTCTTCTTATTGTCTATGCTTTGAACCATTCCTGTGACACTAGTTATAGATTCCGACGCTTCACTTCAGGTTTACTGTATCCCTCAGACCTTCTTATAGACGATGAAACACCGAAATTGCATCGGAATTAAATAGAAAACTCACAATGCTGACTTAAGTACAAGAAGACTGACTCTTTTCACTGTCTATGTTTTGAACCATTGCTGTGACACTAGTTATAGATTCCGATGCTTCACTCCAGGTTTACTGTATACCTTGGACCTTCTTATTGACGATGAAACACAGAAATTGCATCGGAATCAAACAGAAAAGGCACAATGCCGACTTAAGTACAAGAAGACAGACTCTTCTTTGTGATTATAGTTTGAACCATTGCTGTGACACTAGTTATAGATTCCGATGCTTTACTTCAGGTTTACTGTATACCTTGGACCTTCTTATTGACGATGAAACACATTAATTGCATCGGAATTAAATAAAAAAGGCACAATGTCGACTTAAGTACAAGAAGACTGACCCTTCTTACTGTCTATGTTTTGAACCATTCTTGTGACACTAGTTATAGATTCCGATGCTTCACTTCGGGTTTACTGTATACCTTGTACCTTCTTATTGACGATGAAACACATAAATTGCATCGGAATTAAATACAAAAGGCACAATGCCGACTTAAGTACAAGAAGACTGACTCTTCCTACTGTCTATGTTTTGAACCAATTCTGTGACACTAGTTATAGAGTCCGATGCTTCACTTTTGGTTTACTGTATCCCTTGGACCTTCTTATTGACGATGAATCACAGGAATTGCATCGGAATTAAATACAAAAGGCACAATGCCGACTTAAGTACAAGAAGACTGACTCTTCTTACTGTCTATATTTTGAACCATTCCAGTGACACTAGTTATAGATTCCGATGCTTCACTTCAGGTTTGCTGTATTCCTTGGACCTTCTTATTGACGATGAAACACAGAAATTGCATCGAAATTAAATACAAAAGGCACAATTCCGACTGAAGTACAAGAAGACTGACTCTTCTTACTGTCTATGTTTTGAACCATTACTGTGACACTAGTTATAGATTCCGAAGCTTCACTCCAGGTTTATTGTATCCTTTGGACCTTCTTGTTGACGATGAAACACAGAAATTGCATCGGAATTAAATACAAAAGGCACAATGCCGACTTAAGTACAAGAAGACTGACTCTTCTTACTGTCTATGTATCAACCATTCCTGTGACACTAGTTATATATTCCGATGCTTCACCTCAGGGTTACTGCATCCCTCTGACCTTCTTATTGACGATGAAACACAGAAATTGCATCGGAATTAAATACAAAAGGCACAATGCCGACTTAAGTACAAGAAGACTGACTCTTCTTGCTGTCTGTGTTTTGAACCATTCCTGTGACACTATTATAGATTCCGATGCTTCACTCCAGGTTTACTGTAACCCTTGGACCTTCTTATTGGCGATGAAACACAGTAATTGCATCGGAATTAAATACAAAAGGCACAATGCAGACTTAAGTACAAGAAGACTGACTCTTCCTACTGTCTATGATTTGAACCATTCCTGTGACACTAGTTATAGATTCCGATGCTTCACTCCAGGTTTACTGTGACCCCTGGACCTTCTTATTGACGATGAAACACAGAAATTGCATCGGAATTAAATAGAAAAGGCACAATGCCGACTTAAGTACAAGATGACTGACTCTTCTTACTGACTATGTTTTGAACCATTCCTGTGACATTAGTTATAGATTCCGATGCTTCACTTCAGGTTTACTGTATCCCTCTGACCTTCTTATTGACGATGAAACACCGAAATATCGTCGGAATTAAATAGAAAACTCACAATGTCGACTTAAGTACAAGAAGACTGACTCTTCTTACAGTCTATGTTTTGAACCATTCCTGTGACACTAGTTATAGATTCCGATGCTTCACTCCAGGTTTACTGTAACCCTTGGACCTTCTTATTGACGATGAAACACAGTAATTGCATCGGAATTAAATACAAAAGGCACAATGCAGACTTAAGTACAAGAAGACTGACTCTTCCTACTGTCTATGATTTGAACCATTCCTGTGACACTAGTTATAGATTCCGATGCTTCACTCCAGGTTTACTGTGACCCTTGGACCTTCTTATTGACGATGAAACACAGAAATTGCATCGGAATTAAATAGAAAAGGCACAACGCCAACTTAAGTACAAGATGACTGACTCTTCTTACTGACTATGTTTTGAACCATTCCTGTGACACTAGTTATAGATTCCGATGCTTCACTTCAGGTTTACTGTATCCCTCTGACCTTCTTATTGACGATGAAACACCGAAATTGCGTCGGAATTAAATAGAAAACTCACAATGTCGACTTAAGTACAAGAAGATTGACTCTTCTTACTGTCTATGTTTTGAACCATTCCTGTGACACTAGTTATAGATTCCGATGCTTCTCTCCAGGTTTACTGTATACCTTGGACCTTCTTATTGACAATGAACCACAGGAATTGCATCGGATTTAAATACAAAAGGCACAATGCCGACTTAAGTACAAGAAGTCTGACTCTTCTTACTGTCTATATTTTAAATCATTCCAGTGACACTAGTTATAGATTCCGATGCTTCAATTCAGGTTTACTGTATTCCTTGGACTTTCTTATTGTCGATGAGACACAGAAATTGCATCGGAATTAAATAGAAAAGGCACAATGCCGACTTAAGTACAAGATGACTGACTCTTCTTACTGACTACGTTTTCAACCAATCCTGTGACACCAGTTATAGATTCCGATGCTTCACTCCAGGTTTACTGTATACCTTGGACCTTCTTATTGACAATGAAACACAGAAATTGCATCGGAATTAAATAGAAAAGGCACTATGCCGACTTAAGTACAAGAGGACTGACTCTTCTTAGAGATTATAGTTTGAACCATTGCTGTGACACTAGTTATAGATTCCGATGCTTTACTTCAGGTTTACTGTATACCTTGGACATTCTTATTGACGATGAAACACAGATATTCCATCGGAATTAAATAGAAAAGGCTCAATGTCGACTTAAGTACAAGAAGACTGACTCTTCTTGCTTCTATGTTTTGAACCATTCCTGTGACACTAGTTATAGATTCCGATGCTTCACTCCAGGTTTACTGTAACCCTTGGACCTTCTTATTGACGATGAAACACCGAAATTGCATCGCAATTAAAATCAAAAGGCAAAATGCCGACTTAAGTACAAGAAGACTGACTCTTCCTACTGTTTATGTTTTGAACCATTCCTGTGACACTAGTTATAGATTCCGATGCTTCACTCCAGGTTTACTGTGACCCTTGGACCTTCGTATTGACGATGAAACACAGAAATTGCATCGGAATTAAATAGAAAAGGCACAATGCCGACTTAAGTACAAGATGACTGACTCTTCTTACTGACTATGTTTTGAACCATTCCTGTGACACTAGCTATAGATTTCGATGCTTCACTCCAGGTTTACTGTATACCTTGGACATTCTTATTGACAATGAAACACAGACATTGCATCGGAATTAAATACAAAAGGCACAATGCCGACTTAAGTACAAGAAGACTGACTCTTCCTACTGTCTATGTTTTGAACCAATTCTGTGACACTAGTTATAGAGTCCGATGCTTCACTCCAGGTTTACTGTATCCCTTGGACCTTCTTATTGACGATGAAACACAGAAACTGCATCGGAATGAAATTGAAAAGGCACAATGTCGACTTAAGTACAAGAAGATTGACTCTTCTTACTGATAATAGTTTGAACCATTCCTGTGACAATAGTTATAGATTCCGATGCTTCACTTCAGGTTTACTGTATCCCTCAGACCTTCTTATAGACGATGAAACACCGAAATTGCATCGGAATTAAATAGAAAACTCACAATGCTGACTTAAGTACAAGAAGACTGACTCTTTTCACTGTCTATGTTTTGAACCATTGCTGTGACACTAGTTATAGATTCCGATGCTTCACTCCAGGTTTACTGTATACATTGGACCTTCTTATTGACGATGAAACACAGAAATTGCATCGGAATCAAACAGAAAAGGCACAATGCCGACTTAAGTACAAGAAGACAGACTCTTCTTTGTGATTATAGTTTGAAAAATTACTGTGACACTAGTTTTTGATTCCGATGCTTTACTTCAGGTTTACTGTATACCTTGGACGTTCTTATTGACGATGAAACACATAAATTGCATCGGAATTAAATAAAAAAGGCACAATGTCGACTTAAGTACAAGAAGACTGACCCTTCTTACTGTCTATGTTTTGAACCATTCCTGTGACACTAGTTATAGATTCCGATGCTTCACTCCAGGTTTACTGTTAGCCTTGGACCTTCTTATTGACGATGAAACACAGAAATTGCATCGGAATTAAATAGAAAAGGCACAATGCCGACATAAGTACAAGAAGACTGACTCTTCTTACTGTCTATATTTTGAACCATTCCAGTGACACTAGTTATAGATTCCGATGCTTCACTTCAGGTTTGCTGTATTCCTTGGACCTTCTTATTGACGATGAAACACAGAAATTGCATCGAAATTAAATACAAAAGGCACAATTCCGACTGAAGTACAAGAAGACTGACTCTTCTTACTGTCTATGTTTTGAACCATTACTGTGACACTAGTTATAGATTCCGAAGCTTCACTCCAGGTTTATTGTATCCTTTGGACCTTCTTGTTGACGATGAAACACAGAAATTGCATCGGAATTAAATACAAAAGGCACAATGCCGACTTAAGTACAAGAAGACTGACTCTTCTTACTGTCTATGCATCAACCATTCCTGTGACACTAGTTATATATTCCGATGCTTCACCTCAGGGTTACTGCATCCCTCTGACCTTCTTATTGACGATGAAACACAGAAATTGCATCGGAATTAAATACAAAAGGCACAATGCCGACTTAAGTACAAGAAGACTGACTCTTCTTGCTGTCTGTGTTTTGAACCATTCCTGTGACACTATTATAGATTCCGATGCTTCACTCCAGGTTTACTGTAACCCTTGGACCTTCTTATTGACGATGAAACACAGTAATTATATCGGAATTAAATACAAAAGGCACAATGCAGACTTAAGTACAAGAAGACTGACCCTTCCTACTGTCTATGATTTGAACCATTCCTGTGACACTAGTTATAGATTCCGATGCTTCACTCCAGGTTTACTGTGACCCTTGGACCTTCTTATTGACGATGAAACACAGAAATTGCATCGGAATTAAATAGTAAAGGCACAATGCCGACTTAAGTACAAGATGACTGACTCTTCTTACTGACTATGTTTTGAACGATTCCTGTGACATTAGTTATAGATTCCGATGCTTCACTTCAGGTTTACTGTATCCCTCTGACCTTCTTATTGACGATGAAACACAGAAATATCGTCGGAATTAAATAGAAAACTCACAATGTCGACTTAAGTACAAGAAGACTGACTCTTCTTACTGTCTATGTTTTGAACGATTCCTGTGACACCAGTTATAGATTCCGATGCTTCACTCCAGGTTTACTGTAACCCTTGGACCTTCTTATTGACGATGAAACACAGTAATTGCATCGGAATTAAATACAAAAGGCACAATGCAGACTTAAGTACAAGAAGACTGACTCTTCCTACAGACTATGATTTGAACCATTCCTGTGACACTAGTTATAGATTCCGATGCTTCACTCCAGGTTTACTGTGACCCTTGGACCTTCTTATTGACGATGAAACACAGAAATTGCATCGGAATTAAATAGAAAAGGCACAACGCCAACTTAAGTACAAGATGACTGACTCTTCTTACTGACTATGTTTTGAACCATTCCTGTGACACTAGTTATAGATTCCGATGCTTCACTTCAGGTTTACTGTATCCCTCTGACCTTCTTATGACGATGAAACACCGAAATTGCGTCGGAATTAAATAGAAAACTCACAATGTCGACTTAAGTACAAGAAGATTGACTCTTCTTACTGTCTAAGTTTTGAACCATTCCTGTGACACTAGTTATAGATTCCGATGCTTCTCTCCAGGTTTACTGTATACCTTGGACCTTCTTATTGACAATGAACCACAGGAATTGCATCGGATTTAAATACAAAAGGCACAATGCCGACTTAAGTACAAGAAGTCTGACTCTTCTTACTGTCTATATTTTAAATCATTCCAGTGACACTAGTTATAGATTCCGATGCTTCAATTCAGGTTTACTGTATTCCTTGGACTTTCTTATTGTCGATGAGACACAGAAATTGCATCGGAATTAAATAGAAAAGGCACAATGCCGACTTAAGTACAAGATGACTGACTCTTCTTACTGACTACGTTTTCAACCAATCCTGTGACACTAGTTATAGATTCCGATGCTTCACTCCAGGTTTACTGTATACCTTGGACCTTCTTATTGACAATGAAACACAGAAATTGCATCGGAATTAAATAGAAAAGGCACTATGCCGACTTAAGTACAAGAGGACTGACTCTTCTTAGAGATTATAGTTTGAACCATTGCTGTGACACTAGTTATAGATTCCGATGCTTTACTTCAGGTTTACTGTATACCTTGGACATTCTTATTGACGATGAAACACAGATATTCCATCGGAATTAAATAGAAAAGGCTCAATGTCGACTTAAGTACAAGAAGACTGACTCTTCTTGCTTCTATGTTTTGAACCATTCCTGTGACACTAGTTATAGATTCCGATGCTTCACTCCAGGTTTACTGTAACCCTTGGACCTTCTTATTGACGATGAAACACCGAAATTGCATCGCAATTAAATACAAAAGGCACAATGCCGACTTAAGTACAAGAAGTCTGACTCTTCTTACTGTCTATATTTTAAATCATTCCAGTGACACTAGTTATAGATTCCGATGCTTCAATTCAGGTTTACTGTATTCCTTGGACTTTCTTATTGACGATGAAACACAGAAATTGCATCGGAATTAAATAGAAAAGGCACAATGCCGACTTAAGTACAAGATGACTGACTCTTCTTACTGACTATGTTTTGAACCATTCCTGTGACACTAGCTATAGATTTCGATGCTTCACTCCAGGTTTACTGTATACCTTGGACATTCTTATTGACAATGAAACACAGAAATTGCATCGGAATTAAATACAAAAGGCACAATGCCGACTTAAGTACAAGAAGACTGACTCTTCCTACTGTCTATTTTTTGAACCAATTCTGTGACACTAGTTATAGAGTCCGATGCTTCACTCCAGGTTTACTGTATCCCTTGGACCTTCTTATTGACGATGAAACACAGAAACTGCATCGGAATGAAATTGAAAAGGCACAATGTCGACTTAAGTACAAGAAGATTGACTCTTCTTACTGATAATAGTTTGAACCATTCCTGTGACAATAGTTATAGATTCCTATGCTTCACTTCAGGTTTACTGTATCCCTTGGACCTTGTTATTGACGGTGACACACAGAAATAGCATTGGAATTAAATACAAAAGGCAAAATGCCAACTTTAGTACACGACGACTGACTCTTCTTATTGTCTATGCTTTGAACCATTCCTGTGACACTAGTTATAGATTCCGACGCTTCACTTCAGGTTTACTGTATCCCTCAGACCTTCTTATAGACGATGAAACACCGAAATTGCATCGGAATTAAATAGAAAACTCACAATGCTGACTTAAGTACATGAAGACTGACTCTTTTCACTGTCTATGTTTTGAACCATTGCTGTGACACTAGTTATAGATTCCGATGCTTCACTCCAGGTTAACTGTATACCTTGGACCTTCTTATTGACGATGAAACACAGAAATTGCATCGGAATCAAACAGAAAAGGCACAATGCCGACTTAAGTACTAGAAGACAGACTCTTCTTTGTGATTATAGTTTGAACCATTGCTGTGACACTAGTTATTGATTCCGATGCTTTACTTCAGGTTTACTGTATACCTTGGACGTTCTTATTGACGATGAAACACATAAATTGCATCGGAATTAAATAAAAAAGGCACAATGTCGACTTAAGTACAAGAAGACTGACCCTTCTTACTGTCTATGTTTTGAACCATTCCTGTGACACTAGTTATAGATTCCGATGCTTCACTCCAGGTTTACTGTTAGCCTTGGACCTTCTTATTGACGATGAAACACAGAAATTGCATCGGAATTAAATAGAAAAGGCACAATGCCGACATAAGTACAAGAAGACTGACTCTTCTTACTGACTATGTTTTGTACCATTCTTGTGACACTAGTTATAGATTCCGATGCTTCACTTCAGGTTTACTGTATACCTTGTACCTTCTTATTGACGATGAAACACATAAATTGCATCGGAATTAAATACAAAATGCACAATGCCGACTTAAGTACAAGAAGACTGACTCTTCCTACTGTCTATGTTTTGAACCAATTCTGTGACACTAGTTATAGAGTCCGATGCTTCACTTTTGGTTTACTGTATCCCTTGGACCTTCTTATTGACGATGAATCACAGGAATTGCATCGGAATTAAATACAAAAGGCACAATGCCGACTTAAGTACAAGAAGACTGACTCTTCTTACTGTCTATATTTTGAACCATTCCAGTGACACTAGTTATAGATTCCGATGCTTCACTTCAGGTTTGCTGTATTCCTTGGACCTTCTTATTGACGATGAAACACAGAAATTGCATCGAAATTAAATACAAAAGGCACAATTCCGACTGAAGTACAAGAAGACTGACTCTTCTTACTGTCTATGTTTTGAACCATTACTGTGACACTAGTTATAGATTCCGAAGCTTCACTCCAGGTTTATTGTATCCTTTGGACCTTCTTGTTGACGATGAAACACAGAAATTGCATCGGAATTAAATACAAAAGGCACAATGCCGACTTAAGTACAAGAAGACTGACTCTTCTTGCTGTCTGTGTTTTGAACCATTCCTGTGACACTATTATAGATTCCGATGCTTCACTCCAGGTTTACTGTAACCCTTGGACCTTCTTATTGACGATGAAACACAGTAATTGCATCGGAATTAAATACAAAAGGCACAATGCAGACTTAAGTACAAGAAGACTGACCCTTCCTACTGTCTATGATTTGAACCATTCCTGTGACACTAGTTATAGATTCCGATGCTTCACTCCAGGTTTACTGTGACCCTTGGACCTTCTTATTGACGATGAAACACAGAAATTGCATCGGAATTAAATAGTAAAGGCACAATGCCGACTTAAGTACAAGATGACTGACTCTTCTTACTGACTATGTTTTGAACGATTCCTGTGACATTAGTTATAGATTCCGATGCTTCACTTCAGGTTTACTGTATCCCTCTGACCTTCTTATTGACGATGAAACACAGAAATATCGTCGGAATTAAATAGAAAACTCACAATGTCGACTTAAGTACAAGAAGACTGACTCTTCTTACTGTCTATGTTTTGAACGATTCCTGTGACACCAGTTATAGATTCCGATGCTTCACTCCAGGTTTACTGTAACCCTTGGACCTTCTTATTGACGATGAAACACAGTAATTGCATCGGAATTAAATACAAAAGGCACAATGCAGACTTAAGTACAAGAAGACTGACTCTTCCTACTGTCTATGATTTGAACCATTCCTGTGACACTAGTTATAGATTCCGATGCTTCACTCCAGGTTTACTGTGACCCTTGGACCTTCTTATTGACGATGAAACACAGAAATTGCATCGGAATTAAATAGAAAAGGCACAACGCCAACTTAAGTACAAGATGACTGACTCTTCTTACTGACTATGTTTTGAACCATTCCTGTGACACTAGTTATAGATTCCGATGCTTCACTTCAGGTTTACTGTATCCCTCTGACCTTCTTATTGACGATGAAACACCGAAATTGCGTCGGAATTAAATAGAAAACTCACAATGTCGACTTAAGTACAAGAAGATTGACTCTTCTTACTGTCTAAGTTTTGAACCATTCCTGTGACACTAGTTATAGATTCCGATGCTTCTCTCCAGGTTTACTGTATACCTTGGACCTTCTTATTGACAATGAACCACAGGAATTGCATCGGATTTAAATACAAAAGGCACAATGCCGACTTAAGTACAAGAAGTCTGACTCTTCTTACTCTCTATATTTTAAATCATTCCAGTGACACTAGTTATAGATTCCGATGTTTCAATTCAGGTTTACTGTATTCCTTGGACTTTCTTATTGTCGATGAGACACAGAAATTGCATCGGAATTAAATAGAAAAGGCACAATGCCGACTTAAGTACAAGATGACTGACTCTTCTTACTGACTACGTTTTCAACCAATCCTGTGACACTAGTTATAGATTCCGATGCTTCACTCCAGGTTTACTGTATACCTTGGACCTTCTTATTGACAATGAAACACAGAAATTGCATCGGAATTAAATAGAAAAGGCACTATGCCGACTTAAGTACAAGAGGACTGACTCTTCTTAGAGATTATAGTTTGAACCATTGCTGTGACACTAGTTATAGATTCCGATGCTTTACTTCAGGTTTACTGTATACCTTGGACATTCTTATTGACGATGAAACACAGATATTCCATCGGAATTAAATAGAAAAGGCTCAATGTCGACTTAAGTACAAGAAGACTGACTCTTCTTGCTTCTATGTTTTGAACCATTCCTGTGACACTAGTTATAGATTCCGATGCTTCACTCCAGGTTTACTGTAACCCTTGGACCTTCTTATTGACGATGAAACACCGAAATTGCATCGCAATTAAATACAAAAGGCAAAATGCCGACTTAAGTACAAGAAGACTGACTCTTCCTACTGTTTATGTTTTGAACCATTCCTGTGACACTAGTTATAGATTCCGATGCTTCACTCCAGGTTTACTGTGACCCATGGACCTTCTTATTGACGATGAAACACAGAAATTGCATCGGAATTAAATAGAAAAGGCACAATGCCGACTTAAGTACAAGATGACTGACTCTTCTTACTGACTATGTTTTGAACCATTCCTGTGACACTAGCTATAGATTTCGATGCTTCACTCCAGGTTTACTGTATACCTTGGACATTCTTATTGACAATGAAACACAGAAATTGCATCGGAATTAAATACAAAAGGCACAATGCCGACTTAAGTACAAGAAGACTGACTCTTCCTACTGTCTATGTTTTGAACCAATTCTGTGACACTAGTTATAGAGTCCGATGCTTCACTCCAGGTTTACTGTATCCCTTGGACCTTCTTATTGACGATGAAACACAGAAACTGCATCGGAATGAAATTGAAAAGGCACAATGTCGACTTAAGTACAAGAAGATTGACTCTTCTTACTGATAATAGTTGGAACCATTCCTGTGACAATAGTTATAGATTCCGATGCTTCACTTCAGGTTTACTGTATCCCTTGGACCTTGTTATTGACGGTGACACACAGAAATAGCATTGGAATTAAATACAAAAGGCAAAATGCCAACTTTAGTACACGACGACTGACTCTTCTTATTGTCTATGCTTTGAACCATTCCTGTGACACTAGTTATAGATTCCGACGCTTCACTTCAGGTTTACTGTATCCCTCAGACCTTCTTATAGACGATGAAACACCGAAATTGCATCGGAATTAAATAGAAAACTCACAATGCTGACTTAAGTACAAGAAGACTGACTCTTTTCACTGTCTATGTTTTGAACCATTGCTGTGACACTAGTTATAGATTCCGATGCTTCACTCCAGGTTTACTGTATACCTTGGACCTTCTTATTGACGATGAAACACAGAAATTGCATCGGAATCAAACAGAAAAGGCACAATGCCGACTTAAGTACAAGAAGACAGACTCTTCTTTGTGATTATAGTTTGAACCATTGCTGTGACACTAGTTATTGATTCCGATGCTTTACTTCAGGTTTACTGTATACCTTGGACGTTCTTATTGACGATGAAACACATAAATTGCATCGGAATTAAATAAAAAGGGCACAATGTCGACTTAAGTACAAGAAGACTGACCCTTCTTACTGTCTATGTTTGAACCATTCCTGTGACACTAGTTATAGATTCCGATGCTTCACTCCAGGTTTACTGTTAGCCTTGGACCTTCTTATTGACGATGAAACACAGAAATTGCATCGGAATTAAATAGAAAAGGCACAATGCCGACATAAGTACAAGATGACTGACTCTTCTTACTGACTATGTTTTGAACCATTCCTGTGACACTAGTTATAGATTCCGATGCTTCACTTCAGGTTTACTGTATCCCTCTGACCTTCTTATTGACGATGAAACACCGAAATTGCGTCGGAATTAAATAGAAAACTCACAATGTCGACTTAAGTACAAGAAGACTGACTCTTCTTACTGTCTATGATTTGAACCATTCCTGTGACACTAGTTATTGATTCCGATGCTTCACTCCAGGTTTACTGTATACCTTGGACCTTCTTATTGACAATGAACCACAGGAATTGCATCGGATTTAAATACAAAAGGCACAATGCCGACTTTAGTACAAGAAGTCTGACTCTTCTTACTGTCTATATTTTAAATCATTTCAGTGACACTAGTTATAGATTCCGATGCTTCACTTCAGGTTTACTGTATTCCTTGGACTTTCTTATTGTCGATGAGACACAGAAATTGCATCGGAATTAAATAGAAAAGGCACAATGCCGACTTAAGTACAAGGTGACTGACTCTTCTTACTGACTACGTTTTCAACCAATCCTGTGACACTAGTTATAGATTCCGATGCTTCACTCCAGGTTTACTGTATACCTTGGACCTTCTTATTGACAATGAAACACAGAAATTGCATCGGAATTAAATAGAAAAGGCACTATGCCGACTTAAGTACAAGAGGACTGACTCTTCTTAGAGATTATAGTTTGAACCATTGCTGTGACACTAGTTATAGATTCCGATGCTTTACTTCAGGTTTACTGTATACCTTGGACATTCTTATTGACGATGAAACACAGATATTCCATCGGAATTAAATAGAAAAGGCTCAATGTCGACTTAAGTACAAGAAGACTGACTCTTCTTGCTTCTATGTTTTGAACCATTCCTGTGACACTAGTTATAGATTCCGATGCTTCACTCCAGGTTTACTGTAACCCTTGGACCTTCTTATTGACGATGAAACACCGAAATTGCATCGCAATTAAATACAAAAGGCAAAATGCCGACTTAAGTACAAGAAGACTGACTCTTCCTACTGTTTATGTTTTGAACCATTCCTGTGACACTAGTTATAGATTCCGATGCTTCACTCCAGGTTTACTGTGACCCTTGGACCTTCTTATTGACGATGAAACACAGAAATTGCATCGGAATTAAATAGAAAAGGCACAATGCCGACTTAAGTACAAGATGACTGACTCTTCTTACTGACTATGTTTTGAACCATTCCTGTGACACTAGCTATAGATTTCGATGCTTCACTACAGGTTTACTGTATACCTTGGACATTCTTATTGACAATGAAACACAGAAATTGCATCGGAATTAAATACAAAAGGCACAATGCCGACTTAAGTACAAGAAGACTGACTCTTCCTACTGTCTATGTTTTGAACCAATTCTGTGACACTAGTTATAGAGTCCGATGCTTCACTCCAGGTTTACTGTATCCCTTGGACCTTCTTATTGACGATGAAACACAGAAACTGCATCGGAATGAAATTGAAAAGGCACAATGTCGACTTAAGTACAAGAAGATTGACTCTTCTTACTGATAATAGTTTGAACCATTCCTGTGACAATAGTTATAGATTCCGATGCTTCACTTCAGGTTTACTGTATCCCTTGGACCTTGTTATTGACGGTGACACACAGAAATAGCATTGGAATTAAATACAAAAGGCAAAATGCCAACTTTAGTACACGACGACTGACTCTTCTTATTGTCTATGCTTTGAACCATTCCTGTGACACTAGTTATAGATTCCGACGCTTCACTTCAGGTTTACTGTATCCCTCAGACCTTCTTATAGACGATGAAACACCGAAATTGCATCGGAATTAAATAGAAAACTCACAATGCTGACTTAAGTACAAGAAGACTGACTCTTTTCACTGTCTATGTTTTGAACCATTGCTGTGACACTAGTTATAGATTCCGATGCTTCACTCCAGGTTTACTGTATACCTTGGACCTTCTTATTGACGATGAAACACAGAAATTGCATCGGAATCAAACAGAAAAGGCACAATGCCGACTTAAGTACAAGAAGACAGACTCTTCTTTGTGATTATAGTTTGAACCATTGCTGTGACACTAGTTATTGATTCCGATGCTTTACTTCAGGTTTACTGTATACCTTGGACGTTCTTATTGACGATGAAACACATAAATTGCATCGGAATTAAATAAAAAAGGCACAATGTCGACTTAAGTACAAGAAGACTGACCCTTCTTACTGTCTATGTTTTGAACCATTCCTGTGACACTAGTTATAGATTCCGATGCTTCACTCCAGGTTTACTGTTAGCCTTGGACCTTCTTATTGACGATGAAACACAGAAATTGCATCGGAATTAAATAGAAAAGGCACAATGCCGACATAAGTACAAGAAGACTGACTCTTCTTACTGACTATGTTTTGTACCATTCTTGTGACACTAGTTATAGATTCCGATGCTTCACTTCAGGTTTACTGTATACCTTGTACCTTCTTATTGACGATGAAACACATAAATTGCATCGGAATTAAATACAAAAGGCACAATGCCGACTTAAGTACAAGAAGACTGACTCTTCCTACTGTCTATGTTTTGAACCAATTCTGTGACACTAGTTATAGAGTCCGATGCTTCACTTTTGGTTTACTGTATCCCTTGGACCTTCTTATTGACGATGAATCACAGGAATTGCATCGGAATTAAATACAAAAGGCACAATGCCGACTTAAGTACAAGAAGACTGACTCTTCTTACTGTCTATATTTTGAACCATTCCAGTGACACTAGTTATAGATTCCGATGCTTCACTTCAGGTTTGCTGTATTCCTTGGACCTTCTTATTGACGATGAAACACAGAAATTGCATCGAAATTAAATACAAAAGGCACAATTCCGACTGAAGTACAAGAAGACTGACTCTTCTTACTGTCTATGTTTTGAACCATTACTGTGACACTAGTTATAGATTCCGAAGCTTCACTCCAGGTTTATTGTATCCTTTGGACCTTCTTGTTGACGATGAAACACAGAAATTGTATCGGAATTAACTACAAAAGGCACAATGCCGACTTAAGTACAAGAAGACTGACTCTTCTTACTGTCTATGTATCAACCATTCCTGTGACACTAGTTATATATTCCGATGCTTCACCTCAGGGTTACTGCATCCCTCTGACCTTCTTATTGACGATGAAACACAGAAATTGCATCGGAATTAAATACAAAAGGCACAATGCCGACTTAAGTACAAGAAGACTGACTCTTCTTGCTGTCTGTGTTTTGAACCATTCCTGTGACACTATTATAGATTCCGATGCTTCACTCCAGGTTTACTGTAACCCTTGGACCTTCTTATTGACGATGAAACACAGTAATTGCATCGGAATTAAATACAAAAGGCACAATGCAGACTGAAGTACAAGAAGACTGACTCTTCCTACTGTCTATGATTTGAACCATTCCTGTGACACTAGTTATAGATTCCGATGCTTCACTCCAGGTTTACTGTGACCCTTGGACCTTCTTATTGACGATGAAACACAGAAATTGCATCGGAATTAAATAGTAAAGGCACAATGCCGACTTAAGTACAAGATGACTGACTCTTCTTACTGACTATGTTTTGAACGATTCCTGTGACATTAGTTATAGATTCCGATGCTTCACTTCAGGTTTACTGTATCCCTCTGACCATCTTATTGACGATGAAACACAGAAATATCGTCGGAATTAAATAGAAAACTCACAATGTCGACTTAAGTACAAGAAGACTGACTCTTCTTACTGTCTATGTTTTGAACGATTCCTGTGACACTAGTTATAGATTCCGATGCTTCACTCCAGGTTTACTGTAACCCTTGGACCTTCTTATTGACGATGAAACACAGTAATTGCATCGGAATTAAATACAAAAGGCACAATGCAGACTTAAGTACAAGAAGACTGACTCTTCCTACTGTCTATGATTTGAACCATTCCTGTGACACTAGTTATAGATTCCGATGCTTCACTCCAGGTTTACTGTGACCCTTGGACCTTCTTATTGACGATGAAACACAGAAATTGCATCGGAATTAAATAGAAAAGGCACAATGCCAACTTAAGTACAAGATGACTGACTCTTCTTACTGACTATGTTTTGAACCATTCCTGTGACACTAGTTATAGATTCCGATGCTTCACTTCAGGTTTACTGTATCCCTCTGACCTTCTTATTGACGATGAAACACCGAAATTGCGTCGGAATTAAATAGAAAACTCACAATGTCGACTTAAGTACAAGAAGACTGACTCTTCTTACTGTCTATGATTTGAACCATTCCTGTGACACTAGTTATAGATTCCGATGCTTCACTCCAGGTTTACTGTATACCTTGGACCTTCTTATTGACAATGAACCACAGGAATTGCATCGGATTTAAATACAAAAGGCACAATGCCGACTTTAGTACAAGAAGTCTGACTCTTCTTACTGTCTATATTTTAAATCATTTCAGTGACACTAGTTATAGATTCCGATGCTTCACTTCAGGTTTACTGTATTCCTTGGACTTTCTTATTGTCGATGAGACACAGAAATTGCATCGGAATTAAATAGAAAAGGCACAATGCCGACTTAAGTACAAGATGACTGACTCTTCTTACTGACTACGTTTTCAACCAATCCTGTGACACTAGTTATAGATTCCGATGCTTCACTCCAGGTTTACTGTATACCTTGGACCTTCTTATTGACAATGAAACACAGAAATTGCTTCGGAATTAAATAGAAAAGGCACAATGCCGACTTAAGTACAAGAGGACTGACTCTTCTTAGAGATTATAGTTTGAACCATTGCTGTGACACTAGTTATAGATTCCGATGCTTTACTTCAGGTTTACTGTATACCTTGGACATTCTTATTGACGATGAAACACAGATATTCCATCGGAATTAAATAGAAAAGGCTCAATGTCGACTTAAGTACAAGAAGACTGACTCTTCTTGCTTCTATGTTTTGAACCATTCCTGTGACACTAGTTATAGATTCCGATGCTTCACTCCAGGTTTACTGTAACCCTTGGACCTTCTTATTGACGATGAATCACCGAAATTGCATCGCAATTAAATACAAAAGGCAAAATGCCGACTTAAGTACAAGAAGACTGACTCTTCCTACTGTTTATGTTTTGAACCATTCCTGTGACACTAGTTATAGATTCCGATGCTTCACTCCAGGTTTACTGTGACCCTTGGACCTTCTTATTGACGATGAAACACAGAAATTGCATCGGAATTAAATAGAAAAGGCACAATGCCGACTTAAGTACAAGATGACTGACTCTTCTTACTGACTATGTTTTGAACCATTCCTGTGACACTAGCTATAGGTTTCGATGCTTCACTCCAGGTTTACTGTATACCTTGGACATTCTTATTGACAATGAAACACAGAAATTGCATCGGAATTAATTACAAAAGGCACAATGCCGACTTAAGTACAAGAAGACTGACTCTTCCTACTGTCTATGTTTTGAACCAATTCTGTGACACTTGTTATAGAGTCCGATGCTTCACTCCAGGTTTACTGTATCCCTTGGTCCTTCTTATTGACGATGAAACACAGAAACTGCATCGGAATGAAATTGAAAAGGCACAATGTCGACTTAAGTACAAGAAGATTGACTCTTCTTACTGATAATAGTTTGAACCATTCCTGTGACAATAGTTATAGATTCCGATGCTTCACTTCAGGTTTACTGTATCCCTTGGACCTTGTTATTGACGGTGACACACAGAAATAGCATTGGAATTAAATACAAAAGGCAAAATGCCAACTTTAGTACACGACGACTGACTCTTCTTATTGTCTATGCTTTGAACCATTCCTGTGACACTAGTTATAGATTCCGACGCTTCACTTCAGGTTTACTGTATCCCTCAGACCTTCTTATAGACGATGAAACACCGAAATTGCATCGGAATTAAATAGAAAACTCACAATGCTGACTTAAGTACAAGAAGACTGACTCTTTTCACTGTCTATGTTTTGAACCATTGCTGTGACACTAGTTATAGATTCCGATGCTTCACTCCAGGTTTACTGTATACCTTGGACCTTCTTATTGACGATGAAACACAGAAATTGCATCGGAATCAAACAGAAAAGGCACAATGCCGACTTAAGTACAAGAAGACAGACTCTTCTTTGTGATTATAGTTTGAACCATTGCTGTGACACTAGTTATTGATTCCGATGCTTTACTTCAGGTTTACTGTATACCTTGGACGTTCTTATTGACGATGAAACACATAAATTGCATCGGAATTAAATAAAAAAGGCACAATGTCGACTTAAGTACAAGAAGACTGACCCTTCTTACTGTCTATGTTTTGAACCATTCCTGTGACACTAGTTATAGATTCCGATGCTTCACTCCAGGTTTACTGTTAGCCTTGGACCTTCTTATTGACGATGAAACACAGAAATTGCATCGGAATTAAATAGAAAAGGCACAATGCCGACATAAGTACAAGAAGACTGACTCTTCTTACTGACTATGTTTTGTACCATTCTTGTGACACTAGTTATAGATTCCGATGCTTCACTTCAGGTTTACTGTATACCTTGTACCTTCTTATTGACGATGAAACACATAAATTGCATCGGAATTAAATACAAAAGGCACAATGCCGACTTAAGTACAAGAAGACTGACTCTTCTTGCTGTCTGTGTTTTGAACCATTCCTGTGACACTATTATAGATTCCGATGCTTCACTCCAGGTTTACTGTAACCCTTGGACCTTCTTATTGACGATGAAACACAGTAATTGCATCGGAATTAAATACAAAAGGCATAATGCAGACTTAAGTACAAGAAGACTGACTCTTCCTACTGTCTATGATTTGAACCATTCCTGTGACACTAGTTATAGATTCCGATGCTTCACTCCAGGTTTACTGTGACCCTTGGACCTTCTTATTGACGATGAAACACAGAAATTGCATCGGAATTAAATAGTAAAGGCACAATGCCGACTTAAGTACAAGATGACTGACTCTTCTTCTTGACTATGTTTTCAACGATTCCTGTGACATTAGTTATAGATTCCGATGCTTCACTTCAGGTTTACTGTATCCCTCTGACCTTCTTATTGACGATGAAACACAGAAATATCGTCGGAATTAAATAGAAAACTCACAATGTCGACTTAAGTACAAGAAGACTGACTCTTCTTACTGTCTATGTTTTGAACGATTCCTGTGACACTAGTTATAGATTCCGATGCTTCACTCCAGGTTTACTGTAACCCTTGGACCTTCTTATTGACGATGAAACACAGTAATTGCATCGGAATTAAATACAAAAGGCACAATGCAGACTTAAGTACAAGAAGACTGACTCTTCCTACTGTCTACGATTTGAACCATTCCTGTGACACTAGTTATAGATTCCGATGCTTCACTCCAGGTTTACTGTGACCCTTGGACCTTCTTATTGACGATGAAACACAGAAATTGCATCGGAATTAAATAGAAAAGGCACAATACCAACTTAAGTACAAGATGACTGACTCTTCTTACTGACTATGTTTTGAACCATTCCTGTGACACTAGTTATAGATTCCGATGCTTCACTTTAGGTTTACTGTATCCCTCTGACCTTCTTATTGACGATGAAACACCGAAATTGCGTCGGAATTAAATAGAAAACTCACAATGTCGACTTAAGTACAAGAAGACTGACTCTTCTTACTGTCTATGTTTTGAACCATTCCTGTGACACTAGTTATAGATTCCGATGCTTCACTCCAGGTTTACTGTATACCTTGGACCTTCTTATTGACAATGAACCACAGGAATTGCATCGGATTTAAATACAAAAGGCACAATGCCGACTTTAGTACAAGAAGTCTGACTCTTCTTACTGTCTATATTTTAAATCATTCCAGTGACACTAGTTATAGATTCCGATGCTTCACTTCAGGTTTACTGTATTCCTTGGACTTTCTTATTGTCGATGAGACACAGAAATTGCATCGGAATTAAATAGAAAATGCACAATGCCGACTTAAGTACAAGATGACTGACTCTTCTTACTGACTACGTTTTCAACCAATCCTGTGACACTAGTTATAGATTCCGATGCTTCACTCCAGGTTTACTGTATACTTTGGACCTTCTTATTGACAATGAAACACAGAAATTGCATCGGAATTAAATAGAAAAGGCACAATGCCGACTTAAGTACAAGAGGACTGACTCTTCTTAGAGATTATAGTTTGAACCATTGCTGTGACACTAGTTATAGATTCCGATGCTTTACTTCAGCTTTACTGTATACCTTGGACATTCTTATTGACGATGAAACACAGAAATTCCATCGGAATTATATAGAAAAGGCTCAATGTCGACTTAAGTACAAGAAGTCTGACTCTTCTTGCTTCTATGTGTTGAACCATTCCTGTGACACTAGTTATAGATTCCGATGCTTCACTCCAGGTTTACTGTAACCCTTGGACCTTCTTATTGACGATGAAACACCGAAATTGCATCGCAATTAAATACAAAAGGCAAAATGCCGCCTTAAGTACAAGAAGACTGACTCTTCCTACTGTTTATGTTTTGAACCATTCCTGTGACACTAGTTATAGATTCCGATGCTTCACTCCAGGTTTACTGTGACCCTTGGACCTTCTTACTGACGATGAAACACAGAAATTGCATCGGAATTAAATAGAAAAGGCACAATGCCGACTTAAGTACAAGATGACTGACTCTTCTTACTGACTATGTTTTGAACCATTCCTGTGACACTAGCTATAGATTTCGATGCTTCACTCCAGGTTTACTGTATACCTTGGACATTCTTATTGACAATGAAACACAGAAATTGCATCGGAATTAAATACAAAAGGCACAATGCCGACTTAAGTACAAGAAGACTGACTCTTCCTACTGTCTATGTTTTGAACCATTCCTGTGACACTAGTTATAGATTCCGATGCTTCACTTCAGGTTTACTGTATCCCTCTGACGTTATTGCCGATGAAGCACAGAAATTGCATCGGAATTAAATAGAAAACTCACAATGCCGACTTAAGTACAAGAAGACTGACTCTTCTTACTGTCTAAATTTTGAACCATTCCTGTGACACTAGTTATAGTTTCCGATGCTTCACTCCAGGTTTACTGTATACCTTGGACCTTCTTATTGACAATGAAACACAGAAATTGCATCGGAATTAAATACAAAAGGCACAATGCCGACTTAAGTACAAGAAGACTGACTCTTCCTACTGTCTATGTTTTGAACCATTCCTGTGACACTAGTTATAGATTCCGATGCTTCACTCCAGGTTTACTGTGACCCTTGGACCTTCTTATTGACGATGAAACACCGAAATTGCATCGGAATTAAATAGAAAACTCACAATGCCGACTTAAGTACAAGAAGACTGACTCTTCTTACTGTCTATGTTTTGAACCATTCCTGTGACACTAGTTATAGTTTCCGATGCTTCACTCCAGGTTTACTGTATACCTTGGACCTTCTTATTGACAATGAAACACAGAAATTGCATCGGAATTAAATACAAAAGGCACAATGCAGACTTAAGTACAAGAAGACTGACTCTTCCTACTGTCTATGTTGTGAACCATTCCTGTGACACTAGTTATAGATTCGGATACTTCACTTCAGGTTTACTGTATCCCTCTGACGTTATTGCCGATGAAACACAGAAATTGCATCGGAACTAAATACAAAAGGCACAATGCCGACTTAAGGACATGAAGACTGTCTCTTCTTACTGACTATGATTTGAAACATTCCTGTGACTCTAGTTATTGATTCCGATGCTTCACTTTAGGTTTACTGTATCCCTTGGATCTTCTTATTGACGATGAATCACAGGAATTGCATCGGAATTAAACTCAAAATTCACAATGCCGACTTAAGTACAAGAAGTCTGACTCTTCTTACTGTCTATATTTTGAACCATTCCAGTGACACTAGTTATAGGTTCCGATGCTTCACTTCAGGTTTACTGTATTCCTTGGACTTTCTTATTGACGATGAAACACAGAAATTGCATCGGTATTAAATACAAAAGGCACAATGCCGACTTAAGGACAAGAAGACTGACTCTTCTAACTGTCTATGTTTTGAACCATTCCTGTGACACTAGTTATAGATTCCGATGCTTCACTTCAGGTTTACTGTATCCCTCTGACCTTCTTATTGACGATGAAACACAGATATTGCATCGGAATTAAATACAAAAGGCGCAATGCCGACAAAAGTACAAGAAGACTGACTCTTCTTACTGTCTATGTTTCAACCATTCCTGTGATACTAGTTATTGATTCCGATGCTTCACTCCAGGTTTACTGGATCCCTTGGACCTTCTTATTGACGATGAAACACAGAAACTGCATCGGAATGAAATAGAAAAGGCACAATGCCGAATTAAGTACAAGAGGACTGACTTTCTTACTGATAATAGTTTGAACCATTCCGGTGACAATAGTTATAGATTCCGATGCTTCACTTCAGGTTTACTGTATCCCTTGGACCTTGTTATTGACGGTGACACACAGAAATAGCATTGGAATTAAACACAAAAGGCAAAATGCCAACTTTAGTACACGAAGACTGACTCTTCTTACTGTCTATGTTTTGAACCATTCCTGTGACACTAGTTATAGATTCCAATGCTTCACTTCAGGTTTACCGTATCCCTCTGACTTTATTGCCGATGAAACACAGAAATTGCATCGGAAGTAAATACAAAAGGCACAATGCCGACTTAAGGACAAGAAGACTGACTCTTCTTACTGACTATGATTTGAAGCATTCCTGTGACTCTAGTTAAAGATTTCGATGCTTCACTTCAGGTTTACTGTATCCCTTTGACCTTCTTATTGACGATGAAACACAGAAATTGCATCGGAATTAAATACAAAAGGCACAATGCCGACTTAAGTACAAGAAGACTGACTCTTCCTACTGTCTATGTTTTGAACCATTCCTGTGACACTAGTTATAGATTCCGATGCTTCACTCCAGGTTTACTGTATACCTTGGACCTTCTTATTGACAATGAAACACAGAAATTGCATCGGAATTAAATACAAAAGGCACAATGCAGACTTAAGTACAAGAAGACTGACTCTTCTTACTGTCTAAATTTTGAACCATTCCTGTGACACTTGTTATAGGTTCCGATGCTTCACTTCAGGTTTACTGTATTCCTTGGACCTTCTTATTGACGATGAAACACCGAAATTGCATCGAAATTAAATAGAAAACTCACAATGCCGACTTAAGTACAAGAAGACTGACTCTTCTTACGGTCTATGTTTTGAACCATTCCTGTGACACTAGATACAGTTTCCGCTGCTACACTCCAGGTTTACTGTATACCTTGGACCTTCTTATTGACAATGAAACACAGAAATTACATCGGAATTAAATACAAAAGGCACAATGCAGACTTAAGTACAAGAAGACTGACTCCTCCTACTGTCTATGTTTTGAACCATTCCTGTGACACTAGTTATAGATTCGGATGCTTCACTTCAGGTTTACTGTATTCCTCTGACGTTATTGCCGATGAAACACAGATATTGCATCGGAATTAAATACAAAAGGCACAATGCCGACTTAAGGACATGAAGACTGTCTCTTCTTACTGACTATGATTTGAAACATTCCTGTGACTCTAGTTATAGATTCCGATGCTTCACTTCAGGTTTCCTGTATCCCTTGGACCTTGTTATTGACGGTGACACACAGAAATAGCATTGCAATTAAACACAAAAGGCAAAATGCCAACTTTAGTACACGAAGACTGACTCTTCTTACTGTCTATGTTTCAACCATTCCTGTGATACTAGTTATTGATTCCGATGCTTCACTCCAGGTTTACTGTATCCCTCTGACTTTATTGCCGATGAAACACAGAAATTGCATCGGAAGTAAATACAAAAGGCACAATGCCGACTTAAGGACAAGAAGACTGACTCTTCTTACTGACTATGATTTGAAGCATTCCTGTGACTCTAGTTATAGATTCCGATGCTTCACTTCAGGTTTACTGTATCCCTTTGACCTTCTTATTGACGATGAAACACAGAAATTGCATCGTAATTAAATACAAAAGCCACAATGCCGACTTAAGTACAAGAAGACTGACTCTTCTTACTGTCTATGATTTGAACCATTCCTGTGACACTAGTTATAGATTCCGATGCTTCACTTCAGGTTTACTGTTTCCCTTGGACCTTCTTATTGATGATGAAACATAGAAATTGCATCGGAATTAAATACAAAAGGCACAATGCCGACTTAAGTACAAGATGACTGACTCTTCTTACTGACTATGTTTTGAACCAATCCTGTGACACTAGTTATAGATTCCGATGCTTCACTCCAGGTTTACTGTATACCTTGGACCTTCTTATTGACAATGAAACACAGAAATTGCATCGGAATTAAATAGAAAAGGCACAATGCCGACTTAAGTACAAGAGGACTGACTCTTCTTAGAGATTATTGTTTGAACCGTTGCTGTGACACTAGTTATAGATTCCGATGCTTTACTTCAGGTTTACTGTATACCTTGGACATTCTTATTGACGATGAGACACAGAAATTACATCGGAATTAAATAGAAAATGCTCAATGTCGACTTAAGTACAAGAAGACTGACTCTTCTTGCTTCTATGTTTTGAACCATTCCTGTGACACTAGTTATAGATTCCGATGCTTCACTCCAGGTTTACTGTAACCCTTGGACCTTCTTATTGACGATGAAACACCGAAATTGCATCGCAATTAAATACAAAAGGCAAAACGCCGACTTAAGTACAAGAAGACTGACTCTTCCTACTGTTTATGTTTTGAACCATTCCTGTGACACTAGTTATAGATTCCGATGCTTCACTCCAGGTTTACTGTGACCCTTGGACCTTCTTATTGACGATGAAACACAGAAATGGCATCGGAACTAAATAGAAATGGCACAATGCCGACTTAAGTACAAGATGACTGACTCTTCTTACTGACTATGTATTGAACCATTCCTGTGACACGAGTTATAGATTCCGATGCTTCACATCCAGGTTTACTGTATACCTTGGACATTCTTATTGACAATGAAACACAGAAATTGCATCGGAATTAAATACAAAAGGCAGAATGCCGACTTAAGTACAAGAAGACTGACTCTTCCTACTGTCTATGTTTTGAACCATTCCTGTGACACTAGTTATTGATTCCGATGCTTCACTTCAGGTTTACTGTATCCCTCTGACCTTATTGCCGATGAAGCACAGAAATTGCATCGGAATTAAATAGAAAACTCACAATGCCGACTTAAGTACAAGAAGACTGACTCTTCTTACTGTCTAAATTTTGAACCATTCCTGTGACACTAGTTATAGTTTCCGATGCTTCACTCCAGGTTTACTGTATACCTTGGACCTTCTTATTGACAATGAAACACAGAAATTGCATCGGAATTAAATACAAAAGGCACAATGCCGACTTAAGTACAAGAAGACTGACTCTTCCTACTGTCTATGTTTTGAACCATTCCTGTGACACTAGTTATAGATTCCGATGCTTCACTCCAGGTTTACTGTATACCTTGGACCTTCTTATTGACAATGAAACACAGAAATTGCATCGGAATTAAATACAAAAGGCACAATGCAGACTTAAGTACAAGAAGACTGACTCTTCTTACTGTCTAAATTTTGAACCATTCCTGTGACACTTGTTATAGGTTCCGATGCTTCACTTCAGGTTTACTGTATTCCTTGGACCTTCTTATTGACGATGAAACACCGAAATTGCATCGAAATTAAATAGAAAACTCACAATGCCGACTTAAGTACAAGAAGACTGACTCTTCTTACGGTCTATGTTTTGAACCATTCCTGTGACACTAGATACAGTTTCCGCTGCTACACTCCAGGTTTACTGTATACCTTGGACCTTCTTATTGACAATGAAACACAGAAATTACATCGGAATTAAATACAAAAGGCACAATGCAGACTTAAGTACAAGAAGACTGACTCCTCCTACTGTCTATGTTTTGAACCATTCCTGTGACACTAGTTATAGATTCGGATGCTTCACTTCAGGTTTACTGTATTCCTCTGACGTTATTGCCGATGAAACACAGATATTGCATCGGAATTAAATACAAAAGGCACAATGCCGACTTAAGGACATGAAGACTGTCTCTTCTTACTGACTATGATTTGAAACATTCCTGTGACTCTAGTTATAGATTCCGATGCTTCACTTCAGGTTTCCTGTATCCCTTGGACCTTGTTATTGACGGTGACACACAGAAATAGCATTGCAATTAAACACAAAAGGCAAAATGCCAACTTTAGTACACGAAGACTGACTCTTCTTACTGTCTATGTTTCAACCATTCCTGTGATACTAGTTATTGATTCCGATGCTTCACTCCAGGTTTACTGTATCCCTCTGACTTTATTGCCGATGAAACACAGAAATTGCATCGGAAGTAAATACAAAAGGCACAATGCCGACTTAAGGACAAGAAGACTGACTCTTCTTACTGACTATGATTTGAAGCATTCCTGTGACTCTAGTTATAGATTCCGATGCTTCACTTCAGGTTTACTGTATCCCTTTGACCTTCTTATTGACGATGAAACACAGAAATTGCATCGTAATTAAATACAAAAGCCACAATGCCGACTTAAGTACAAGAAGACTGACTCTTCTTACTGTCTATGATTTGAACCATTCCTGTGACACTAGTTATAGATTCCGATGCTTCACTTCAGGTTTACTGTTTCCCTTGGACCTTCTTATTGATGATGAAACATAGAAATTGCATCGGAATTAAATACAAAAGGCACAATGCCGACTTAAGTACAAGATGACTGACTCTTCTTACTGACTATGTTTTGAACCAATCCTGTGACACTAGTTATAGATTCCGATGCTTCACTCCAGGTTTACTGTATACCTTGGACCTTCTTATTGACAATGAAACACAGAAATTGCATCGGAATTAAATAGAAAAGGCACAATGCCGACTTAAGTACAAGAGGACTGACTCTTCTTAGAGATTATTGTTTGAACCGTTGCTGTGACACTAGTTATAGATTCCGATGCTTTACTTCAGGTTTACTGTATACCTTGGACATTCTTATTGACGATGAGACACAGAAATTACATCGGAATTAAATAGAAAATGCTCAATGTCGACTTAAGTACAAGAAGACTGACTCTTCTTGCTTCTATGTTTTGAACCATTCCTGTGACACTAGTTATAGATTCCGATGCTTCACTCCAGGTTTACTGTAACCCTTGGACCTTCTTATTGACGATGAAACACCGAAATTGCATCGCAATTAAATACAAAAGGCAAAACGCCGACTTAAGTACAAGAAGACTGACTCTTCCTACTGTTTATGTTTTGAACCATTCCTGTGACACTAGTTATAGATTCCGATGCTTCACTCCAGGTTTACTGTGACCCTTGGACCTTCTTATTGACGATGAAACACAGAAATGGCATCGGAACTAAATAGAAATGGCACAATGCCGACTTAAGTACAAGATGACTGACTCTTCTTACTGACTATGTATTGAACCATTCCTGTGACACGAGTTATAGATTCCGATGCTTCACATCCAGGTTTACTGTATACCTTGGACATTCTTATTGACAATGAAACACAGAAATTGCATCGGAATTAAATACAAAAGGCAGAATGCCGACTTAAGTACAAGAAGACTGACTCTTCCTACTGTCTATGTTTTGAACCATTCCTGTGACACTAGTTATTGATTCCGATGCTTCACTTCAGGTTTACTGTATCCCTCTGACCTTATTGCCGATGAAGCACAGAAATTGCATCGGAATTAAATAGAAAACTCACAATGCCGACTTAAGTACAAGAAGACTGACTCTTCTTACTGTCTAAATTTTGAACCATTCCTGTGACACTAGTTATAGTTTCCGATGCTTCACTCCAGGTTTACTGTATACCTTGGACCTTCTTATTGACAATGAAACACAGAAATTGCATCGGAATTAAATACAAAAGGCACAATGCCGACTTAAGTACAAGAAGACTGACTCTTCCTACTGTCTATGTTTTGAACCATTCCTGTGACACTAGTTATAGATTCTGATGCTTCACTCCAGGTTTACTGTGACCCTTGGACCTTCTTATTGACGATGAAACACCGAAATTGCATCGGAGTTAAATAGAAAACTCACAATGCCGACTTAAGTACAAGAAGACTGACTCTTCTTACTGTCTATGTTTTGAACCATTCCTGTGACACTAGTTATAGTTTCCGATGCTTCACTCCAGGTTTACTGTATACCTTGGACCTTCTTATTGACAATGAAACACAGAAATTGCATCGGAATTAAATACAAAAGGCACAATGCAGACTTAAGTACAAGAAGACTGACTCTTCCTACTGTCTATGTTTTGAACCATTCCTGTGACACTAGTTATAGATTCCGATGCTTCACTTCAGGTTTACTGTATCCCTCTGACGTTATTGCCGATGAAACACAGAAATTGCATTGGAATTAAATACAAAAGGCACAATGCCGACTGAAGGACATGAAGACTGTCTTTTCTTACTGACTATGATTTGAAACATTCCTGTGACTCTAGTTATAGATTCCGATGCTTCACTTCAGGTTTACTGTATCCCTTGGATCTTCTTATTGACGATGAATCACAGGAATTGCATCGGAATTAAACACAAAATGCAGAATGCCGACTTAAGTACAAGAAGTCTGACTCTTCTTACTGTCTATATTTTGAACCATTCCAGTGACACTAGTTATAGATTCCGATGGTTCACTTCAGGTTTACTGTATTCCTTGGACTTTCTTATTGACGATGAAACACAGAAATTGCATCGGAATTAAATACAAAAGGCACAATGCCGACTTAAGGACAAGAAGACTGACTCTTCTTACTGTCTATGTTTTGAACCATTCCTGTGACACTAGTTATAGATTCCGATGCTTCACTTCAGGTTTACTGTATCCCTCTGACCTTCTTATTGACGATGAAACACAGAAATTGCATCGGAATTAAATACAAAAGGCGCAATGCCGACTAAAGTACATGAAGACTGACTCTTCTTACTGTCTATGTTTCAACCATTCCTGTGATACTAGTTATTGATTCCGATGCTTCACTCCAGGTTTACTGTATCCCTTGGACTTCTTATTGACGATGAAACACAGAAACTGCATCGGAATGAAATAGAAAAGGCACAATGCCGAATTAAGTACAAGAGGACTGACTTTCTTACTGATAATAGTATGAACCATTCCGATGACAATAGTTATAGATTATGATGCTTCACTTCAGGTTTACTGTATCCCTTGGACCTTGTTATTGACGGTGACACACAGAAATAGCATTGGAATTAAACACAAAAGGCAAAATGCCAACTTTAGTACACGAAGACTGACTCTTCTTACTGTCTATGTTTTAAACCATTCCTGTGACACTAGTTATAGATTCCGATGCTTCACTTCAGGTTTACTGTATCCCTCTGACTTTATTGCCAATGAAACACAGAAATTGCATCGGAATTAAATGCAAAAGTCTAAATGCCGACTTAAGTACAAGAAGACTGACTCTTCTTACTGTCTATGATTTGAACCATTCCTGTGACACTAGTTATAGATTCCGATGCTTCACTTCAGGTTTACTGTTTCCCTTGGACCTTCTTATTGACGATGAAACACAGAAATTGCATCGGAATTAAATACAAAAGGCAAAATGCCGACTTAAGTACAAGAAGACTGACTCTTCCTACTGTCTATGCTTTGAACCAATTCTGTGACACTAGTTATAGAGTCCGATGCTTCACTTCAGGTTCACTGTATCCCTTGGAACTTCTTATTGACGATGAATCACAGAAATTGCATCGGAATTAAATACAAAAGGCTCAATGCCGACTTTAGGACAAGAAGACTGACTCTTCTTACTGTCTATATTTTGAACCATTCCAGTGACACTAGTTATAGATTCCGATGCTTCACTTCAGGTTTGCTGTATTCCTTGGACCTTCTTATTGACGATGAAACACAGAAATTGCATCGAAATTAAATACAAAAGGCACAATGCCGACTGAAGTACAAGAAGACTGACTCTTCTTACTGTCTATGTTTTGAACCATTACTGTGACACTAGTTATAGATTCCGAAGCTTCACTCCAGGTTTATTGTATCCTTTGGACCTTCTTGTTGACGATGAAACACAGAAATTGCATCGGAATTAAATACAAAAGGCACAAAGCCGACTTAAGTACAAGAAGACTGACTCTTCTTACTGTCTATGTATCAACCATTCCTGTGACACTAGTTATAAATTCCGATGCTACACTTCAGGGTTACTGCATCCCTCTGACCTTGTTATTGACGATGAAACACAGAAATTGCATCGGAATTAAATACAAAAGGCACAATGCCGACTTAAGTACAAGAAGACTGACTCTTCTTGCTGTCTGTGTTTGAACCATTCCTGTGACACTAGTTATAGATTCCGATGCTTCACTCCAGGTTTACTGTAACCCTTGGACCTTCTTATTGACGATGAAACACAGTAAATGCATCGGAATTAAATACAAAAGGCACAATGCAGACTTAAGTACAAGAAGACTGACTCTTCCTACTGTCTATGATTTGAACCATTCCTGTGACACTAGTTATAGATTCCGATGCTTCACTCCAGGTTTACTGTGACCCTTGGACATTCTTATTGACGATGAAACACAGAAATTGCATCGGAATTAAATAGAAAAGGCACAATGCCGACTTAAGGACAAGATGACTGACTCTTCTTACTGACTATGTTTTGAACCATTCCTGTGACACTAGTTATAGATTCCGATGCTTCACTTCAGGTTTACTGTATCCCTCTGACCTTCTTATTGACGATGAAACACCGAAATTGCATCGGAATTAAATAGAAAACTCACAATGTCGACTTAAGTACAAGAAGACTGACTCTTCTTACTGTCTATGTTTTGAACCATTCCTGTGACACTAGTTATAGATTCCGATGCTTCACTCCAGGTTTACTGTATACCTTGGACCTTCTTATTGACAATGAAACACAGGAATTGCATCGGAATTAAATACAAAAGGCACAATGCCGACTTAAGTACAAGAAGACTGACTCTTCCAACTGTCTATGTTTTGAACCATTCCTGTGACACTAGTTATAGATTCCGATGCTTCACTTCAGGTTTACTGTATCCCTCTGACCTTATTGCCGATGAAACACAGAAATTGCATCGGAATTAAATACAAAAGGCACAATGCCGACTTAAGGACATGAAGACTGACTCTTCTTACTGACTATGTTTTGAAACATTCCTGTGACTCTAGTTATAGATTCCGATGCTTCACTTCAGGTTTACTGTATCCCTTGGATCTACTTATTGACGATGAATCACAGGAATTGCACCGGAATTAAATACAAAATGCACTATGCCGACTTAAGTACAAGAAGTCTGACTCTTCTTACTGTCTATAATTTGAACCATTCCAGTGACACTAGTTATAGATTCCGATGCTTCACTTCAGGTTTACTGTATTCCTTGGACTTTCTTATTGACGATGAAACACAGAAATTGCATCGGAATTAAATAGAAAAGGCACAATACCGACTTAAGTACAAGATGACTGACTCTTCTTACGGACTATGTTTTGAACCAATCCTGTGACACTAGTTATAGATTCCGATGCTTCACTCCAGGTTTACTGTATACCTTGGACCTTCTTATTGACAATGAAACACAGAAATTGCATCGGAATTAAATAGAAAATGCACAATGCCGACTTAAGTACAAGAGGACTGACTCTTCTTAGAGATTATAGTTTGAACCATTGCTGTGACACTAGTTATAGATTCCGATGCTTTACTTCAGGTTTACTGTATACCTTGGACATTCTTATTGACGATGAAACACAGAAATTTTATCGGAATTAAATAGAAAAGGCTCAATGTCGACTTAAGTACAAGAAGACTGACTCTTCTTGCGTCTATGTTTTGAACCATTCCTGTGACACTAGTTATAGATTCCGATGCTTCACTCCAGGTTTACTGTAACCCTTGGACCTTCTTATTGGCGATGAAACACCGAAATTGCATCGCAATTAAATACAAAAGGCAAAATGCCGACTTAAGTACAAGAAGACTGACTCTTCTTACTAACTATGTTTTGATCCATTCCTCTGACACTAGTTACAGATTCCGATGCTTCACTCCAGGTTTACTGTATACCTTGGACATTCTTATTGACAATGAAACACAGAAATTGCATCGAAATCAAATACAAGAGGCACAATGCCGACTTCAGTACAAGAAGACTGACTCTTCCTACTGTCTATGTTTTGAACCATTCCTGTGACACTAGTTATAGATTCCGATGCTTCACTCCAGGTTTACTGTGACCCTTGGACCTTCTTATTGACGATGAAACATCGAAATTGCATCGGAATTAAATAGAAAACTCACAATGCCGACTTAAGTACAAGAAGACTGACTCTTCTTACTGTCTAAATTTTGAACCAATCCTGTGACACTAGTTATAGTTTCCGATGCTTCACTCCAGGTTTACTGTATACCTTGGACCTTCTTATTGACAATGAAACACCGAAATTGCATCGGAATTAAACAGAAAAGGCACAATGCCGACTTAAGTACAAGATGACTGACTCTTCTTACTGACTATGTTTTGAACCATTCCTGTGACACTAGTTATAGATTCCGATGCTTCACTTCAGGTTTACTGTATCCCTCTGACCTTCTTATTGACGACGAAACACCGAAATTGCATCGGAATTAAATACAAAAGGCACAATGCCGACTAAAGTACAAGAAGACTGACTCTTCTTACTGTCTATGTTTCAACCATTCCTGTGACACTAGTTATTGATTCCGATGCTTCACTCCAGGTTTACTGAATCCCTTGGACCTTGTTATTGACGATGACACACAGAAATAGCATTGGAATTAAACACAAAAGGCAAAATGCCAACTTTAGTACACGAAGACTGGCTCTTCTTACTGTCTATGTTTTGAACCATTCCTGTGTCACTAGTTATAGATTCCGATGCTTCACTTCAGGTTTACTGTACCCTCTGACATTATTGCCGATGTAACACAGAAATTGCATCGAAAGTAAATACAAAAGGCACAATGCCGACTTGAGGACAAGAAGACTGACTCTTCTTACTGTCTATGATTTGAACGAATCCTGTGACACTAGTTATAGATTCCGATGCTTCACTTCAGGTTTACTGTTTCCCTTGGACCTTCTTATTGACGATGAAACACAGAAATTGCATCGGAATTAAATACAAAAGGCGCAATGCCGACTTAAATACAAGAAGACTGACTCTTCCTATTGTCTATGCTTTGAACCAATTCTGTGACACTAGTTATAGAGTCCGATGCTTCACTTCAGGTTCACTGTATCCCTTGGAACTTCTTATTGACGATGAATCACAGAAATTGCATCGGAATTAAATACAAAAGGCACAATGCCGACTTAAGGACAAGAAGACTGACTCTTCTTACTGTCTATATTTTGAACCATTCCAATGACACTACTTAATATTCCGATGCTTCTCTTCAGGTTTATTGAATTCCTTGGACCTTCTTATTGACGATGAAACGCAGAAATTTCATCGGAATTAAATACAAAAGGCACAATGCCGACTTAAGTACAAGATGACTGACTCTACATACTGTCTATGTTTTGAACCAATTCTGTGACTTTAGTAATAGAGTCCGATGCTTCACTTCAGGTTTACTGTATCCCTTGGACCTTCTTATTGACGATGAATCACAGGAATTGCATCGGAATTAAATACAAAAGGCACAATGCCGAATTAAGGTCAAGAAGACTGACTCTTCTTACTGACTATGTTTTGAACCATTCCTGTGACACTAGTTATAGATTCCGATGCTTCACTTCAGGTGTACTGTATCCTTCTGACCTTCTTATTGACGATGAAACACAGAAACTGCATCGGAATGAAATTGAAAAGGCACAATGCCGACTTAAGTACAAGAAGATTGACTCGTCTTACTGATAATAGTTTGAACCATTCCTGTGACAATAGTTATAGATTCCGATGCTTCACTTCAGGTTTACTGTATCCCTTGGACCTTGTTATTGACGGTGACACACAGAAATAGCATTGGAATTAAATACAAAAGGCAAAATGCCAACTTTAGTACACGACGACTGACTCTTCTTATTGTCTATGTTTGAACCATTCCTATGACACTAGTTATAGATTCCGACGCTTCACTTCAGGTTTACTGTATCCCTCTGACCTTCTTATAGACGATGAAACACCGAAATTGCATCGGAATTAAATAGAAAACTCACAATGCTGACTTAAGTACAAGAAGACTGACTCTTCTTACTGTCTATGCTTTGAACCATTGCTGTGACACTAGTTATAGATTCCGATGCTTTACTTCAGTATTACTGTTTCCCTTGGACATTCCTTTTGGCGATGAAACACAGAAATTGCATCCAAATTAAATAAAAAAGGCACAATGTCGACTTATGTACAAGAAGACTGACTCTTCTTACTGTCTATGTTTTGAACTATTCCTGTGACACTAGTTATAGATTCCGATGCTTCACTCCAGGTTTACTGTAACCCTTGGACCTTCTTATTGACGATGAAACACAGAAATTGCATCGGAATTAAATACAAAAGGCACAATGCCGACTTAAGTACAAGAAGACTGACTCTTCTTACTGTCTATGTATCAACCATTCCTGTGACACTAGTTATATATTCCGATGCTTCACTTCAGGGTTACTGCATCCCTCTGACCTTCTTATTGACGATGAAACACAGAAATTGCACCGGAATTAAATACAAAAGGCACAATACCGACTTAAGTACAAGAAGACTGACTCTTCTTGCTGTCTATGTTTTGAACCATACCTGTGACACTAGTTATTGATTCCAATGCTTCACTCCAGGTTTACTGTAACCCTTGGACCTTCATATTGACGATGAAACACAGTAATTGCATCGGAATTAAATACGAAAGGCACAATGCCGACTTAAGTACAAGAAGACTGACTCTTCCTACTGTCTATACTATGAACCATTCCTGTGCCACTAGTTATAGATTCCGATGCTTCACTCCAGGTTTACGGTGACCCTTGGACCTTCTTATTGACGATGAAACACAGAAATTGCATCGGAATTAAATAGAAAAGGCACAATGCCGACTTAAGTACAAGATGACTGACTCTTCTTTCTGACTATGTTTTGAACCATTCCTGTGACACTAGTTATAGATTCCGATGCTTCACTTCAGCTTTACTGTATCCCTCTGACCTTCTTATTGACGATGAAACACAGAAATTGCATCGGAATTAAATGCAAAATGCGCAATGCAGACTTAAGTACAAGAAGCCTGACTCTTCTTACTCTCTATGTTTTGAACCATTCCTGTGACACTAGGTATAGATTCCGATGCTTCACTCCAGATTTACTGTATACCTTGGACCTTCTTATTGACAATGAAACACAGAAATTGCATCGGAATTAAATACAAAAGGCACAATGCCGACATAAGTACAAGAAGACTGACTCTTCCAACTGTCTATGTTTTGAACCATTCCTGTGACACTAGTTATAGATTCCGATGCTTCACTTCAGGTTTACTGTATCCCTCTGACCTTATTGCCGATGAAACACAGAAATTGCATCGGAATTAAATACAAAAGGCACAATGCCGACTTAAGGACATGAAGACTGACTCTTCTTACTGACTATGTTTTGAAACATTCCTGTGACTCTAATTATAGATTCCGATGCTTCACTTCAGGTTTACTGTATCCCTTGGATCTTCTTATTGACGATGAATCACAGGAACTGCATCGGAATTAAACACAAAATGCACAATGCCGACTTAAGTACAAGAACTCTGACTCTTCTTACTGACTATATTTTGAACCATTCCAGTGACACTAGTTATAGATTCTGATGCTTCACTTCAGGTTTACTGTAATCCTTGGACTTTCTTATTGACGATGAAACACAGAAATTGCATCGAAATTAAATACAAAAGGCACAATGCCGACTTAAGTACAAGAAGACTGACTCTTCTTACTGTCTATGTTTTGAACCATTACTGTGACACTAGTTATAGATTCCGATGCTTCACTCCAGGGTTACTGTATCCCTTGTACCTTCTTGTTGACGATGAAACACAGAAATTGCATTGGAATTAAATACAAATGGCACAATGCCGACTTAAGGACAAGAAGACTGACTCTTCTTACAGTCTATGTTTTGAACCATTCCTGCGACACTAGTTTTAGATTCCGATGCTTCACTTCAGGTTTACTGTATCCCTCTGACCTTCTTATTGACGATGAAACACAGAAATTGCATCGGAATTAAATGCAAAATGCGCAATGCAGACTTAAGTACAAGAAGCCTGACTCTTCTTACTCTCTATGTTTCAACCATTCCTGTGATACTAGTTATTGATTCCGATGCTTCACTCCAGGTTTACTGTATCCCTTGGACCTTCTTATTGATGATGAAACACAGAAACTGCATCGGAATGAAATAGAAAAGGCACAATGCCGACTTAAGTACAAGAGGACTGACTCTTCTTACTGATAATAGTTTGAACCATTCGGGTGACAATAGTTATAGATTCCGATGCTTCACTTCAGGTTTACTGTATCCCTTGGACCTTGTTATTGACGGTGACACATATATAGCATTGGAATTAAATACAAAAGGCAAAATGCCAACTTTAGCACACGAAGCCTGACTCTTCTTACTGTCTATGTTTTGAACCAATCCTGTGACACTAGTTATAGATTCCGATGCTTCACTTTAGGTTTACTGTATCCCTCTGACCTTCTTATTAACGATGAAACACAGAAATTGCATCGGAATTAAAAAGAAAACTCTCAGTGCCGACCTAAGTACAAGAAGAC
This sequence comes from Schistocerca serialis cubense, assembly GCF_023864345.2. Classification (NCBI taxonomy): domain Eukaryota; kingdom Metazoa; phylum Arthropoda; class Insecta; order Orthoptera; family Acrididae; genus Schistocerca; species Schistocerca serialis. Next base: position 543,595,578 of record NC_064646.1, on the reverse strand, counting down.
TGACTCTTCTTACTGTCTATGTTTTGAACTATTCCTGTGACACTAGTTATAGATTCCGAAGCTTCACTCCAGATTTACTGTACCCCGTGGACCTTCTTATTGACGATGAAACACAGAATTTGCATCGGAATTAAATACAAAAGGAACAATGCCGACTTAAGTACAAGAAGGCTGACTCTTCTTAGTGATTATATATTGAAACATTGCTGTGACACTAGTTATAGATTCCGATGCTTTACTTCAGGTTTACTGTATACCTTGGACATTCTTATTGACGATGAAACACAGAAATTGCATCGTAATTAAATACAAAAGGCTCAATGTCGACTTAAGTACAAAAAGACTGGTTCTTCTTACTGTCTATGTTTTGAACCATTCCTGTGACACTAATTATAGATTCCGATGCTTCACTTCAGGTTTACTGTATCCCTTGGACCTTCTTATTGACGATGAATCACAGGAATTGCATCGGAATTAAACACAAAATGCACAACGCCGACTTAAGTACAAGAAGTCTGACTCTTCTTACTGTGTATATTTTGAACCATTCCAGTGACACTAGTTATAGATTCCGATGCTTCACTTCAGGTTTACTGTATTCCTTGGACTTTCTTATTGACGATGAAACACAGAAATTGCATCGAAATTAAATACAAAAGGCGCAATGCCGACTTAAGTACAAGAAGACTGACTCTTCTTACTGTCTATGTTTCAACCATTCCTGTGATACTAGTTATTGATTCCGATGCTTCACTCCAGGTTTACTGTATCCCTTGGACCTTCTTATTGACGATAAAACACAGAAACTGCATCGGAATGAAATAGAAAAGGCACAATGCCGACTTAAGTACAAGAGGACTGACTCTTCTAACTGATAATAGTTTGAACCATTCCGGTGACAATAGTTATAGATTCCAATGCTTCACTTCAGGTTTACTGTATCCCTTGGAACTTGTTATCGACGGTGACACACAGAAATAGCATTGGAATTAAATACAAAAGGCAAAATGCCAACTTTAGTACACGAAGACTGACTCTTCTTACTGTCTATGTTTTGAACCATTCCTGTGACACTAGTTATAGATTCCGATGCTTCACTTCAGGTTTACTGTATCCCTCTGACCTTCATATTGACGATGAAACACAGAAATTGCAACGGAATTAAATAGAAAACTCACAATGCCGACTTAAGTACAAGAAGACTGACTTTTCTTACTGTCTATATTTTGAACCATTCCTGTGACACTAGTTATAGATTCCGATGCTTCACTCCAGGTTTACTGTATCCCGTGGACCTTCTTATTGACGATGAAACACAGAAATTGCATCGGAATTAAATAGAAAAGGCACAATGCCGACTTAAGTACAAGAAGACTGACTCTTCTTACTGAATATGTTTTGTACCATTCCTGTGACACTAGTTATAGATTCCGATGCTTCACTTCAGGTTTACTGTATACCTTGTACCTTCTTATTGACGATGAAACACATAAAATGCATCGGAATTAAATACAAAAGGCACAATGCCGACTTAAGTACAAGAAGACTGACTCTTCCTACTGTCTATGTTTTGAACCATTCCTGTGACACTAGTTATAGATTCCGATGCTTCACTCCAGGTTTATTGCATCCTTTGGACCTTCTTGTTGACGATGAAACATAGAAATTGCATCGGAATTAAATACAAAAGGCACAATGCCGACTTAAGTACAAGGAGACTGACTCTTCTTACTGTCTATGTATCAACCGTTGTTGTGACACTAGTTATATATTCCGATGCTTCACTTCAGGGTTACTGTATACCATGGACATTCTTTTTGACGATGAGACACAGAAATTGCATAGGAATTAAATACAAAAGGCACAATGCCGACTTAAGTACAAGTAGACTGACTCTTCTTGCTGTCTATGTTTTGAACCATTCCTGTGACACTAGTAATAGATTCCGATGCTTCACTCCAGGTTTACTGTAACCCTTGGACCTTCTTATTGACGATGAAACACAGTAATTGCATCGGAATTAAATACAAAAGGCACAATGCCGACTTAAGTACAAGATGACGGACTCTTCTTACTGACTATGTTTTGAACCATTCCTGTGACACTAGTTATAGATTCCGATGCTTCACTTCAGGTTTACTGTATCCTTCTGACCTTATTGCCGATGAAACACAGAAATTGCATCGGAATTAAATACAAAAGGCACAATGCCGACTTAAGGACATGAAGACTGACTCTTCTTACTGACTATGTTTGAAACATTCCTGTGACTCTAGTTATAGCTTCCGATGCTTCACTTCAGGTTTACTGTATCCCTTGGATCTTCTTATTGACGATGAATCACAGGAATTGCATCGGAATTAAACACAAAATGCACAATGCCGACTTAAGTACAAGAAGTCTGACTCTTCTTACTGTCTATATTTTGAACCATTCCAGTGACACTAGTTATACATTCCGATGCTTCACTTCAGGTTTACTGTATTCCTTGGACTTTCTTATTGACGATGAAACACAGAAATTGCATCGGAATTAAATAGAAAAGGCACAATGCCGACTTAAGTACAAGATGACTGACTCTTCTTACTGACTATGATTTGAACCATTCCTGTGACACTAGTTATAGATTCCGATGCTTCACTCCAGGTTTACTGTATACTTTGGACCTTCTTATTGACAATGAAACACAGAAATTGCATCGGAATTAAATAGAAAAGGCACAATGCCCACTTAAGTACAAGAGGACTGACTCTTCTTAGAGATTATAGTTTGAACCATTGCTGTGACACTAGTTATAGATTCCGATGCTTCACTTCAGGTTTACTGTAACCCTTGGACCTTCTTATTGGCGATGAAACACCGAAATTGCATCGCAATTAAATACAAAAGGCACAATGCCGACTTAAGTACAAGAAGACTGACTCTTAATACTGTTTATGTTTTGAACCATTCCTGTGACACTAGTTATAGATTCTGATGCTTCACTCCAGGTTTACTGTGACCCTTGGACCTTCTTATTGACGATGAAACACAGAAATTGCATCGGAATTAAATAGAAAAGGCACAATCCCGACTTAAGTACAAGATGACTGACTCTTCTTACTGACTATGTTTTGAACCAATCCTGTGACACTAGTTATAGATTCCGATGCTTCACTCCAGGTTTACTGTATACCTTGGACCTTCTTATTGACAATGAAACACAGAAATTGCATCGGAATTAAATACAAAAGGCACAATGCCGACTTAAGTACAAGAAGACTGACTCTTCCTACTGTCTATGTTTAGAACCATTCCTGTGACACTAGTTATAGATTCCGATGCTTCACTTCAGGTTTACTGTATCCCTCTGACGTTATTGCCGATGAAGCACAGAAATTTCATCGGAATTAAATAGAAAACTCACAATGCCGACTTAAGTACAAGAAGACTGACTCTTCTTACTATCTATGTTTTGAACCATTCCTGTGACACTAGTTATAGATTCCGATGCTTCACTCCAGGTTTACTGTGACCCTTGGACCTTCTTATTGACGATGAAACACAGAAATTGCATCGGAATTAAATACAAAAGGCACAATGCCGACATAAGTACAAGAAGACTGACTCTTCCTACTGTCTATGCTTTGAACCAATTCTGTGACACTAGTTATAGAGTCCGATGCTTCACTTCAGGTTCACTGTATCCCTTGGAACTTCTTATTGACGATGAATCACAGAAACTGCATCGGAATTAAATACAAAAGGCACAATGCCGACTTAAGGACAAGAAGACTGACTCTTCTTACTGTCTATATTTTGAACCATTCCAGTGACACTAGTTATATATTCCGATGCTTCACTTCAGGTTTATTGAATTCCTTGGACTATCTTATTGACGATGAAACGCAGAAATTTCATCGGAGTTAAATACAAAAGGCACAATGCCGACTTAAGTACAAGAAGACTGACTCTTCCTACTGTCTATGTTTTGAACCAATTCTGTGACACTAGTAATAGAGTCCGATGCTTCACTTCAGGTTTACTGTATCCCTTTGACCTTCTTATTGACGATGAATCACAGGAATTGCATCGGAATTAAATACAAAAGGCACAATGCCGAATTAAGTACAAGAAGACTGACTCTTCTTACTGTCTATGTTTCAACCATTCCTGTGACACTAGTTATAGATTCCGATGCTTCACTTCAGGTTTACTGTATCCCTCTGACCTTCTTATTGACGATGAAACACAGAAATTGCATCGGAATTAAATACAAAAGGCACAATGCCGACTTAAGTACAAGAAGACTGACTCTACTTACTGTCTATTCTTTGAACCATTCCTGTGACACTAGTTATAGATTCCGATGCTTCACTCCAGGTTTACTGTATCCCTTGGACCTTCTTATTGACGATGAAACACGGAAACTGCATCGCAATGAAATTGAAAAGGCACAATGCCGACTTAAGTACAAGAAGATTGACTCTTCTTACTGATAATAGTTTGAACCATTCCTGTGACAATAGTTATAGATTCCGATGCTTCACTTCAGGTTTACTGTATCCCTTGGACCTTGTTATTGACGGTGACACACAGAAATAGCATTGGAATTAAATACAAAAGGCAAAATGCCAACTTTAGTACACGACGACCGACTCTTCTTATTGTCTATGTTTTGAACCATTCCTGTGACACTAGTTATAGATTCCGACGCTTCACTTCAGGTTTACTGTATCCCTCTGACCTTCTTATAGACGATGAAACACCGAAATTGCATCGGAAATAAATAGAAAACTCACAATGCTGACTTAAGTACAAGAAGACTGACTCTTCTTACTGTCTATGTTTTGAACCATTGCTGTGACACTAGTTTTAGATTCCGATGCTTCACTCCAGGTTTACTGTATACCTTGGACGTTCTTATTGACGATGAAACACAGAAATTGCATCGGAATTAAACAGAAAAGGCACAATGCCGACTTAAGTACAAGAAGACAGACTCTTCTTTGTGATTATAGTTTGAACCATTGCTGTGACACTAGTTATAGATTCCGATGCTTTACTTCAGGTTTACTGTATACCTTGGACATTCTTATTGACGATGAAACACAGAAATTGCATCGGAATTAAATAAAAAAGGCACAATTCGACTTAAGTACAAGAAGGCTGACTCTTCCTACTGTCTATGTTTTGAACCAATTCTGTGACACTAGTTATAGAGTCCGATGCTTCACTTCAGGTTTACTGTATCCCTTGGACCTTCTTATTGACGATGAATCACAGGAATTGCATCGGAATTAAATACAAAATGCACAATGCCGACTTAAGTACAAGAAGACTGACTCTTCTTACTGTCTATATTTTGAACCATTCCAGTGACACTAGTTATAGATTCCGATGCTTCACTTCAGGTTTGCTGTATTCCTTGGAACTTCTTATTGACGATGAAACACAGAAATTGCATCGAAATTAAATACGAAAGGCACAATGAAGACTGAAGTACAAGAAGACTGACTCTTCTTACTGTCTATGTTTTGAACCATTACTGTGAGACTAGTTATAGATTCCGAAGCTTCACTCCAGGTTTATTGTATCCTTTGGACATTCGTTTTGACGATGAAACACAGAAATTGCATCGGAATTAAATACAAAAGGCACAATGCCGATTTAAGTACAAGAAGACTGACTCTTCTTACTGTCTATGTATCAACCATCCCTGTGACACTAGTTACATATTCCGATGCTTCACTTCAGGGTTACTGCATCCCTCTGACCTTCTTATTGACGATGAAACACAGAAATTGCATCGGAATTAAATACAAAAGGCACAATGCCGACTTAAGTACAAGAAGACTGACTCTTCTTGCTGTCTATGCTTTGAACCATACCTGTGACACTAGTTATAGATTCCGATGCTTCACTCCAGGTTTACTGTAACCCTGGAACCTTCTTATTGACGATGAAACACAGTAATTGCATCGGAATTAAATACAAAAGTCACAATGCCGACTTAAGTACAAGAAGACTGACTCTTCCTACTGTCTATGTTTTGAACCATTTCTGTGACACTAGTTATAGATTCCGATGCTTCACTCCAGGTTTACTGTGACCCTTGGACCTTCTTATTGACGATGAAACACAGAAATTGCATCGGAATTAAATAGAAAAGGCACAATGCCGACTTAAGTACAAGATGACTGACTCTTCTTACTGACTATGTTTTGAACCATTCCTGTGACACTAGTTATAGATTCCGATGCTTCACTTCAGGTTTACTGTATCCCTCTGACCTTCTTATTGACGATGAAACACCGAAATTGCATCGGAATTAAATGGAAAACTCACAATGTCGACTTAAGTACAAGAAGACTGACTCTTCTTACTGTCAATGTTTTGAACCATTCCTGTGACACTAGTTATAGATTCCGATGCTTCACTTCAGGTTTACTGTATTCCTTGGACTTTCTTATTGACGATGAAACACAGAAATTGCATCGGAATTAAATACAAAAGGCACAATGCCGACTTAAGGACAAGAAGACTGACTCTTCTTACTGTCTATGTTTTGAACCATTCCTGTGACACTAGTTATAGATTCCGATGCTTCACTTCAGGTTTACTGTATCCCTCTGACCTTCTTATTGACGCTGAAACACAGAATTTGCATCGGAATTAAATACAAAAGGCGCAATGCCGACTAAAGTACAAGAAGTCTGACTCTTCTTACTGTCTATGTTTCAACCATTCCTGTGATACTAGTTATTGATTCCGATGCTTCACTCCAGGTTTACTGTATCCCTTGGACCTTCTTATTGACGATGAAACACAGAAACTGCATCGGAATGAAATAGAAAAGGCACAATGCCGAATTAAGTACAAGAGGACTGACTCTTCTTACTGATAATAGTTTGAACCATTCCGGTGACAATAGTTATAGATTCCGATGCTTCACTTCAGGTTTACTGTATCCCTTGGACATTGTTATTGACGGTGACACACAGATATAGCATTGGAATTAAATACAAAAGGCTAAATGCCAACTTTAGCACACGAAGACTGACTCTTCTTACTGTCTATGTTTTGAACCATTCCTGTGACACTAGTTATAGATTCCGATGCTTCACTTCAGGTTTACTGTATCCCTCTGACCTTATTGCCGATGAAACACAGAAATTGCATCGGAATTAAATACAAAAGGCACAATGCCGACTTAAGGACATGAAGACTGACTCTTCTTACTGACTATGTTTTGAAACATTCCTGTGACTCTAATTATAGATTCCGATGCTTCACTTTAGGTTTACTGTATCCCTTGGATCTTCTTATTGACGATGAATCACAGGGATTGCATCGGAATTAAACACAAAATGCACAAAGCCGACTTAAGTACAAGAAGTCTGACTCTTCTTACTGTCTATATTTTGAACCATTCCAGTGACACTAGTTATAGATTCCGATGCTTCACTTCAGGTTTACTGTAATCCTTGGACTTTCTTATTGACGATGAAACACAGAAATTGCATCGAAATTAAATACAAAAGGCACAATACCGACTTAAGTACAAGAAGACTGACTCTTCTTACTGTCTATGTTTGAACCATTACTGTGACACTATTTATAGATTCCGATGCTTCACTCCAGGTTTACTGTATCCCTTGTACCTTCTTGTTGACGATGAAACACAGAAATTGCATTGGAATTAAATACAAATGGCACAATGCCGACTTAAGGACAAGAAGACTGACTCTTCTTACTGTCTATGTTTTGAACCATTCCTGTGACACTAGTTATAGATTCCGATGCTTCACTTCAGGTTTACTGTATCCCTCTGACCTTCTTATTGACGAGGAAGCACAGAAATTGCATCGGAATTAAATGCAAAAGGCGCAATGCCGACTTAAGTACAAGAAGACTGACACTTCTTATCTCTATGTTTCAACCATTCCTGTGATACTAGTTATTGATTCCGATGCTTCACTCCAGGTTTACTGTATCCCTTGGACCTTCTTATTGACGATGACACACAGATATAGCATTGGAATTAAATACAAAAGGCAAAATGCCAACTTTAGCACACGAAGACTGACTCTTCTTACTGTCTATGTTTTCAACCATTTCTGTGACACTAGTTATAGATTCCGATGCTTCTCTTCAGGTTTACTGTATCCCTCTGACCTTCTTACTGACGATGAAACACAGAAATTGCATCGGAATTAAAAAGAAAACTCACAATGCCGACCTAAGTACAAGAAGACTGACTCTTCTTACTGTCTATGTTTTGAACGATTCCTGTGACACTAGTTATAGATTCCGATGCTTCACTCCAGGTTTACTGTACCCCTTGGACCTTCTTATTGACGATGAAACATAGAAATTGCATCGGAATTAAATACGAAAGGCACAATGCCGACTTAAGTACAAGAAGACTGACTCTTCTTAGTGATTATATATTGAAACATTGCTGTGACACTAGTTATAGATTCCGATGCTTTACTTCAGGTTTACTGTATACCTTGGACATTCTTATTGACGATGAAACACAGAAATTGCATCGGAATTAAATACAAAAGGCTCAATGTCGACTTAAGTACAAGAAGACTGACTCTTCTTACTGTCTATGTTTTGAACCATTCCTGTGATGCTTCACTTCAGGTTTACTGTATCCCTCTGACCTTATTGCCGATGAAACACAGAAATTGCATCGGAATTAAATACAAAAGGCGCAATGCCGACTTAAGTACAAGAAGACTGACTCTTCTTTCTGTCTATGTTTCAACCATTCCTGTGATACTAGTTATTGATTCCGATGCTTTACTCCAGGTTTACTGTATCCCTTGGACCTTCTTATTGACGATGAAACACAGAAAGTGCATCGGAATGAAATAGAAAAGGCACAATGCCGACTTAAGTACAAGAGGACTGACTCTTCTAACTGATAATAGTTTGAACCATTCCGGTGACAATAGTTATAGATTCCGATGCTTCACTTCAGGTTTACTGTATCCCTTGGACCTTGTTATCGTTGGTGACACACAGAAATAGCATTGGAATTAAATACAAAAGGCAAAATGGCAACTTCAGTACACGAAGACTGACTCTTCTTACTGTCTATGTTGTGAACCATTCCTGTGACACTAGTTATAGATTCCGATGCTTCACTTCAGGTTTACTGTATCCCTCTGACCTTCTTATTGACGATGAAACACAGAAATTGCATCGGAATTAAATAGAAAACTCACAATGCCGTCTTAAGTACAAGAAGACTGACTCTTCTTACTGTCTATGCTTTGAACCATTCCTGCGACAATAGTTATAGATTCCGATGCTTCACTCCAGGTTTACTGTATCACGTGGACCTTCTTATTGACGATGAAACACACAAATTGCTTCGGAACTAAATAGAAAAGGCACAATGCCGACTTAAGTACAAAAAGACTGACTCTTCTTAGTGATTATAGTTTGAACCATTGCTGTGACACTGGTTATAGATTCCGATGCTTTACTTCAGGTTTACTGAATACCTTGGACATTCTTATTGACGATGAAACACAGAAATTGCATCGGAATTAAATAGAAAAGGCCCAATGTCGACTTAAGTACAAGAAGACTGACTCTTCTTACTGTCTATGCTTTGAACCATTCCTGTGACACTAGTTATAGATTCCGATGCTTCACTCCAGGTTTACTGTAACCCTTGGACCTTCTTATTAACGATGAAACACAGAAATTGCATCGGATTTAAATAGAGAAGGCACAATGCTGACTTAAGTACAAGAAGACTGACTCTTCTTACTGACTATGATTTGAACCATTCCTGTGACACTAGTTATAGATTCCAATGCTTCACTTCAGGTTTACTGTATACCTTGTACCTTCTTATTGACGATGAAACACAGAAATTGCATCGGAATTAAATAGAAAAGGCACAATGCCGACTTAAGTACAAGAAGACTGACTCTTCTTACTGACTATGTTTCAACCATTCCTGTGACACTAGTTATAGATTCCGATGCTTCACTTCAGGTTTACTGTATCCCTCTGACCTTACTGCCGATGAAACACCGAAATTGCATCGGAATTAAATAGAAAACTCACAATGCCGACTCAAGTACAAGAAGACCGACTCTTCTTACTGTCTATGTTTTGAACCATTCCTGTGACACTAGTTATAGATTCCGATGCTTCACTCCAGGTTTACTGTACCCCTTGGACCTTCTTATTGACGATGAAACATAGAAATTGCATCGGAATTAAATACGAAAGGCACAATGCCGACTTAAGTACAAGAAGACTGACTCTTCTTAGTGATTATATATTGAAACATTGCTGTGACACTAGTTATAGATTCCGATGCTTTACTTCAGGTTTACTGTATACCTTGGACATTCTTATTGACGATGAAACACAGAAATTGCATCGGAATTAAATACAAAAGGCTCAATGTCGACTTAAGTACAAGAAGACTGACTCTTCTTACTGTCTATGTTTTGAACCATTCCTGTGATGCTTCACTTCAGGTTTACTGTATCCCTCTGACCTTATTGCCGATGAAACACAGAAATTGCATCGGAATTAAATACAAAAGGCGCAATGCCGACTTAAGTACAAGAAGACTGACTCTTCTTACTGTCTATGTTTCAACCATTCCTGTGATACTAGTTATTGATTCCGATGCTTTACTCCAGGTTTACTGTATCCCTTGGACCTTCTTATTGACGATGAAACACAGAAACTGCATCGGAATGAAATAGAAAAGGCACTATGCCGACTTAAGTACAAGAGGACTGACTCTTCTAACTGATAATAGTTTGAACCATTCCGGTGACAATAGTTATAGATTCCGATGCTTCACTTCAGGTTTACTGTATCCCTTGGACCTTGTTATCGTTGGTGACACACAGAAATAGCATTGGAATTAAATACAAAAGGCAAAATGCCAACTTCAGTACACGAAGACTGACTCTTCTTACTGTCTATGTTGTGAACCATTCCTGTGACACTAGTTATAGATTCCGATGCTTCACTTCAGGTTTACTGTATCCCTCTGACCTTCTTATTGACGATGAAACACAGAAATTGCATCGGAATTAAATAGAAAACTCACAATGCCGTCTTAAGTACAAGAAGACTGATTCTTCTTACTGTCTATGCTTTGAACCATTCCTGCGACAATAGTTATAGATTCCGATGCTTGACTCTAGGTTTACTGTATCACGTGGACCTTCTTATTGACGATGAAACACACAAATTGCTTCGGAACTAAATAGAAAAGGCACAATGCCGACTTAAGTACAAAAAGACTGACTCTTCTTAGTGATTATAGTTTGAACCATTGCTGTGACACTAGTTATAGATTCCGATGCTTTACTTCAGGTTTACTGAATACCTTGGACATTCTTATTGACGATGAAACACAGAAATTGCATCGGAATAAAATAGAAAAGGCTCAATGTCGACTTAAGTACAAGAAGACTGACTCTTCTTACTGTCTATGCTTTGAACCATTCCTGTGACACTAGTTATAGATTCCGATGCTTCACTCCAGGCTTACTGTAACCCTTGGACCTTCTTATTAACGATGAAACACAGAAATTGCATCGGATTTAAATAGAGAAGGCACAATGCTGACTTAAGTACAAGAAGACTGACTCTTCTTACTGACTATGATTTGAACCATTCCTGTGACACTAGTTATAGATTCCAATGCTTCACTTCAGGTTTACTGTATACCTTGTACCTTCTTATTGACGATGAAACACAGAAATTGCATCGGAATTAAATACAAAAGGCACAATGCCGACTTAAGTACAAGAAGACTGACTCTTCCTACTGTCTATGTCTTGAACAATACCTGTGACACTAGTTTTGGATTCCGATGCTTCACCTCAGGTTTACTGTATCCCTCTGACCTTCTTATTGACAATGAAACACAGAAATTGCATCGGAATTAATTACAAATGGCACAATGCCGACTTAAGTACAAGAAGACTGACTCTTCCTACTGTCTATGATTTGAACCATTTCTGTGACACTAATTATAGATTCCGATGCTTCACTCCAGGTTTACTGTAACCCTTGGACCTTCTTATTGACGATGAAACACAGAAATTGCATCGGAATTAAATAGAAAAGGCACAATGCCGACTTAAGTACAAGAAGACTGACTCTTCTTACTGACTATGTTTCAACCATTCCTGTGACACTAGTTATAGATTCCGATGCTTCACTTCAGGTTTACTGTATCCCTCTGACCTTACTGCCGATGAAACACCGAAATTGCATCGGAATTAAATAGAAAACTCACAATGCCGACTCAAGTACAAGAAGACCGACTTTTCTTACTGTCTATGTTTTGAACCATTCCTGTGACACTAGTTATAGATTCCGATGCTTCACTCCAGGTTTACTGTATACCTAGGACCTTCTTATTGACGATGAAACACAGAAATTGCATCGGAATTAAATAGAAAAGGCACAATGGCTACTTATGTACAAGAAGACTGACTCTTCTTAGTGATTATATTTTGAACCACTGCTGTGACACTAGTTATAGATTCCGATGCTTTACTACAGGTTTACTGTATACCTTGGACGTTCTTATTGACGATGAAACACAGAAATTGCATCGGAATTAAATAGAAAAGTCACAATGCCGACTTAAGTACAAGAAGACTGACTCTTCTTACTGTCTATGTTTGAACCATTCCTGTGACACTAGTTTTGGATTCCGATGCTTCACCTCAGGTTTACTGTATCCCTCTGACCCTCTTATTGACGATGAAACACAGAAATTGCATCGGAATTAAATACAAAAGGCACAATGCCGACTTAAGTACAAGAAGACTGACTCTTCCTACTGTCTATGTTTTGAACCATTCCTGTGACACTAGTTTTGGATTCCGATGCTTCACCTCAGGTTTACTGTATCCCTCTGACCTTCTTATTGACAATGAAACACAGAAATTGCATCGGAATTAAATACAAATGGCACAATGCCGACTTAAGTACAAGAAGACTGACTCTTCCTGCTGTCTATGTTTTGAACCATTCCTGTGACACTAGTTTTAGATTCCGATGCTTCACTTCAGGTTTACTGTATCCCTCTGACTTATTGCCGATGAAACACAGAAATTGCATCGGAATTAAATACAAAAGGCACAATGCCGACTTAAGGACAAGAAGACTAACTCTTCTTACTGACTATGATTTGAAACACTCCTGTGACTCTAGTTATAGATTCCGATGCTTCACTTCAGGTTTACTGTATCCCTCTGACCTTAATGCCGATGAAACACAGAAATTGCATCGGAATTAAATAGAAAAGGCACAATGCCGACTTAAGTACAAGAAGACTGACTCTTCTTAGTGATTATAGTTTGAACCATTGCTGAGACACTAGTTATGGATTCCGATGCTTTACTTCAGGTTTACTGTATACCTTGGACATTCTTATTGACGATGAAACACAGAAATTGCTTCGGAATTAAATAGGAAAGGCACAATGTCGACTTAAGTACAAGAAGACTGACTCTTCTTACTGTCTATGTTTTGAACCATTCCTGTGACACTAGTTATAGATTCCGATGCTTCACTCCAGGTTTACTGTAACCCTTGGACCTTCTTATTGACGATGAAAGACAGAAATTGCATTGGAATTAAATAGAAAACGCACAATGCCGACTTAAGTACAAGAAGACTGACTCTTCTTACTGACTATGTTTAAACCATTCCTTTGACACTAGTTATAGATTCCGATGCTTCACTTCAGGTTTACTGTATCCCTTGGACCTTCTTATTGACGATGAAACACAGAAACTGCATCGGAATGAAATAGAAAAGGCACTATGCCGACTTAAGTACAAGAGGACTGACTCTTCTAACTGATAATAGTTTGAACCATTCCGGTGACAATAGTTATAGATTCCGATGCTTCACTTCAGGTTTACTGTATCCCTTGGACCTTGTTATCGTTGGTGACACACAGAAATAGCATTGGAATTAAATACAAAAGGCAAAATGCCAACTTCAGTACACGAAGACTGACTCTTCTTACTGTCTATGTTGTGAACCATTCCTGTGACACTAGTTATAGATTCCGATGCTTCACTTCAGGTTTACTGTATCCCTCTGACCTTCTTATTGACGATGAAACACAGAAATTGCATCGGAATTAAATAGAAAACTCACAATGCCGTCTTAAGTACAAGAAGACTGATTCTTCTTATTGTCTATGCTTTGAACCATTCCTGCGACAATAGTTATAGATTCCGATGCTTGACTCCAGGTTTACTGTATCACGTGGACCTTCTTATTGACGATGAAACACACAAATTGCTTCGGAACTAAATAGAAAAGGCACAATGCCGACTTAAGTACAAAAAGACTGACTCTTCTTAGTGATTATAGTTTGAACCATTGCTGTGACACTAGTTATAGATTCCGATGCTTTACTTCAGGTTTACTGAATACCTTGGACATTCTTATTGACGATGAAACACAGAAATTGCATCGGAATTAAATAGAAAAGGCTCAATGTCGACTTAAGTACAAGAAGACTGACTCTTCTTACTGTCTATGCTTTGAACCATTCCTGTGATGCTTCACTTCAGGTTTACTGTATCCCTCTGACCTTATTGCCGATGAAACACAGAAATTGCATCGGAATTAAATACAAAAGGCGCAATGCCGACTTAAGTACAAGAAGACTGACTCTTCTTACTGTCTATGTTTCAACCATTCCTGTGATACTAGTTATTGATTCCGATGCTTTACTCCAGGTTTACTGTATCCCTTGGACCTTCTTATTGACGATGAAACACAGAAACTGCATCGGAATGAAATAGAAAAGGCACTATGCCGACTTAAGTACAAGAGGACTGACTCTTCTAACTGATAATAGTTTGAACCATTCCGGTGACAATAGTTATAGATTCCGATGCTTCACTTCAGGTTTACTGTATCGATTGGACCTTGTTATCGTTGGTGACACACAGAAATAGCATTGGAATTAAATACAAAAGGCAAAATGCCAACTTCAGTACACGAAGACTGACTCTTCTTACTGTCTATGTTGTGAACCATTCCTGTGACACTAGTTATAGATTCCGATGCTTCACTTCAGGTTTACTGTATCCCTCTGACCTTCTTATTGACGATGAAACACAGAAATTGCATCGGAATTAAATAGAAAACTCACAATGCCGTCTTAAGTACAAGAAGACTGATTCTTCTTACTGTCTATGCTTTGAACCATTCCTGCGACAATAGTTATAGATTCCGATGCTTGACTCCGGGTTTACTGTATCACGTGGACCTTCTTATTGACGATGAAACACACAAATTGCTTCGCAACTAAATAGAAAAGGCACAATGCCGACTTAAGTACAAAAAGACTGACTCTTCTTAGTGATTATATTTTGAACCATTGCTGTGACACTAGTTATAGATTCCGATGCTTTACATCAGGTTTACTGAATACCTTGGACATTCTTATTGACGATGAAACACAGATATTGCATCGGAATTAAATAGAAAAGGCTCAATGTCGACTTAAGTACAAGAAGACTGACTCTTCTTACTGTCTATGCTTTGAACCATTCCTGTGACACTAGTTATAGATTCCGATGCTTCACTCCAGGTTTACTGTACCCCTTGGACCTTCTTATTGACGATGAAACATAGAAATTGCATCGGAATTAAATACGAAAGGCACAATGCCGACTTAAGTACAAGAAGACTGACTCTTCTTAGTGATTATATATTGAAACATTGCTGTGACACTAGTTATAGATTCCGATGCTTTACTTCAGGTTTACTGTATACCTTGGACATTCTTATTGACGATGAAACACAGAAATTGCATCGGAATTAAATACAAAAGGCTCAATGTCGACTTAAGTACAAGAAGACTGACTCTTCTTACTGTCTATGTTTTGAACCATTCCTGTGATGCTTCACTTCAGGTTTACTGTATCCCTCTGACCTTATTGCCGATGAAACACAGAAATTGCATCGGAATTAAATACAAAAGGCGCAATGCCGACTTAAGTACAAGAAGACTGACTCTTCTTTCTGTCTATGTTTCAACCATTCCTGTGATACTAGTTATTGATTCCGATGCTTTACTCCAGGTTTACTGTATCCCTTGGACCTTCTTATTGACGATGAAACACAGAAAGTGCATCGGAATGAAATAGAAAAGGCACAATGCCGACTTAAGTACAAGAGGACTGACTCTTCTAACTGATAATAGTTTGAACCATTCCGGTGACAATAGTTATAGATTCCGATGCTTCACTTCAGGTTTACTGTATCCCTTGGACCTTGTTATCGTTGGTGACACACAGAAATAGCATTGGAATTAAATACAAAAGGCAAAATGGCAACTTCAGTACACGAAGACTGACTCTTCTTACTGTCTATGTTGTGAACCATTCCTGTGACACTAGTTATAGATTCCGATGCTTCACTACAGGTTTACTGTATCCCTCTGACCTTCTTATTGACGATGAAACACAGAAATTGCATCGGAATTAAATAGAAAACTCACAATGCCGTCTTAAGTACAAGAAGACTGACTCTTCTTACTGTCTATGCTTTGAACCATTCCTGCGACAATAGTTATAGATTCCGATGCTTCACTCCAGGTTTACTGTATCACGTGGACCTTCTTATTGACGATGAAACACACAAATTGCTTCGGAACTAAATAGAAAAGGCACAATGCCGACTTAAGTACAAAAAGACTGACTCTTCTTAGTGATTATAGTTTGAACCATTGCTGTGACACTGGTTATAGATTCCGATGCTTTACTTCAGGTTTACTGAATACCTTGGACATTCTTATTGACGATGAAACACAGAAATTGCATCGGAATTAAATAGAAAAGGCCCAATGTCGACTTAAGTACAAGAAGACTGACTCTTCTTACTGTCTATGCTTTGAACCATTCCTGTGACACTAGTTATAGATTCCGATGCTTCACTCCAGGTTTACTGTAACCCTTGGACCTTCTTATTAACGATGAAACACAGAAATTGCATCGGATTTAAATAGAGAAGGCACAATGCTGACTTAAGTACAAGAAGACTGACTCTTCTTACTGACTATGATTTGAACCATTCCTGTGACACTAGTTATAGATTCCAATGCTTCACTTCAGGTTTACTGTATACCTTGTACCTTCTTATTGACGATGAAACACAGAAATTGCATCGGAATTAAATAGAAAAGGCACAATGCCGACTTAAGTACAAGAAGACTGACTCTTCTTACTGACTATGTTTCAACCATTCCTGTGACACTAGTTATAGATTCCGATGCTTCACTTCAGGTTTACTGTATCCCTCTGACCTTACTGCCGATGAAACACCGAAATTGCATCGGAATTAAATAGAAAACTCACAATGCCGACTCAAGTACAAGAAGACCGACTCTTCTTACTGTCTATGTTTTGAACCATTCCTGTGACACTAGTTATAGATTCCGATGCTTCACTCCAGGTTTACTGTACCCCTTGGACCTTCTTATTGACGATGAAACATAGAAATTGCATCGGAATTAAATACGAAAGGCACAATGCCGACTTAAGTACAAGAAGACTGACTCTTCTTAGTGATTATATATTGAAACATTGCTGTGACACTAGTTATAGATTCCGATGCTTTACTTCAGGTTTACTGTATACCTTGAACATTCTTATTGACGATGAAACACAGAAATTGCATCGGAATTAAATACAAAAGGCTCAATGTCGACTTAAGTACAAGAAGACTGACTCTTCTTACTGTCTATGTTTTGAACCATTCCTGTGATGCTTCACTTCAGGTTTACTGTATCCCTCTGACCTTATTGCCGATGAAACACAGAAATTGCATCGGAATTAAATACAAAAGGCGCAATGCCGACTTAAGTACAAGAAGACTGACTCTTCTTACTGTCTATGTTTCAACCATTCCTGTGATACTAGTTATTGATTCCGATGCTTTACTCCAGGTTTACTGTATCCCTTGGACCTTCTTATTGACGATGAAACACAGAAACTGCATCGGAATGAAATAGAAAAGGCACTATGCCGACTTAAGTACAAGAGGACTGACTCTTCTAACTGATAATAGTTTGAACCATTCCGGTGACAATAGTTATAGATTCCGATGCTTCACTTCAGGTTTACTGTATCCCTTGGACCTTGTTATCGTTGGTGACACACAGAAATAGCATTGGAATTAAATACAAAAGGCAAAATGCCAACTTCAGTACACGAAGACTGACTCTTCTTACTGTCTATGTTGTGAACCATTCCTGTGACACTAGTTATAGATTCCGATGCTTCACTTCAGGTTTACTGTATCCCTCTGACCTTCTTATTGACGATGAAACACAGAAATTGCATCGGAATTAAATAGAAAACTCACAATGCCGTCTTAAGTACAAGAAGACTGATTCTTCTTACTGTCTATGCTTTGAACCATTCCTGCGACAATAGTTATAGATTCCGATGCTTGACTCTAGGTTTACTGTATCACGTGGACCTTCTTATTGACGATGAAACACACAAATTGCTTCGGAACTAAATAGAAAAGGCACAATGCCGACTTAAGTACAAAAAGACTGACTCTACTTAGTGATTATAGTTTGAACCATTGCTGTGACACTAGTTATAGATTCCGATGCTTTACTTCAGGTTTACTGAATACCTTGGACATTCTTATTGACGATGAAACACAGAAATTGCATCGGAATTAAATAGAAAAGGCTCAATGTCGACTTAAGTACAAGAAGACTAACTCTTCTTACTGTCTATGCTTTGAACCATTCCTGTGACACTAGTTATAGATTCCGATGCTTCACTCCAGGCTTACTGTAACCCTTGGACCTTCTTATTAACGATGAAACACAGAAATTGCATCGGATTTAAATAGAGAAGGCACAATGCTGACTTAAGTACAAGAAGACTGACTCTTCTTACTGACTATGATTTGAACCATTCCTGTGACACTAGTTATAGATTCCAATGATTCACTTCAGGTTTACTGTATACCTTGTACCTTCTTATTGACGATGAAACACAGAAATTGCATCGGAATTAAATACAAAAGGCACAATGCCGACTTAAGTACAAGAAGACTGACTCTTCCTACTGTCTATGTCTTGAACAATACCTGTGACACTAGTTTTGGATTCCGATGCTTCACCTCAGGTTTACTGTATCCCTCTGACCTTCTTATTGACAATGAAACACAGAAATTGCATCGGAATTAATTACAAATGGCACAATGCCGACTTAAGTACAAGAAGACTGACTCTTCCTACTGTCTATGATTTGAACCATTTCTGTGACACTAATTATAGATTCCGATGCTTCACTCCAGGTTTACTGTAACCCTTGGACCTTCTTATTGACGATGAAACACAGAAATTGCATCGGAATTAAATAGAAAAGGCACAATGCCGACTTAAGTACAAGAAGACTGACTCTTCTTACTGACTATGTTTCAACCATTCCTGTGACACTAGTTATAGATTCCGATGCTTCACTTCAGGTTTACTGTATCCCTCTGACCTTACTGCCGATGAAACACCGAAATTGCATCGGAATTAAATAGAAAACTCACAATGCCGACTCAAGTACAAGAAGACCGACTCTTCTTACTGTCTATGTTTTGAACCATTCCTGTGACACTAGTTATAGATTCCGATGCTTCACTCCAGGTTTACTGTATACCTAGGACCTTCTTATTGACGATGAAACACAGAAATTGCATCGGAATTAAATAGAAAAGGCACAATGGCTACTTATGTACAAGAAGACTGACTCTTCTTAGTGATTATATTTTGAACCACTGCTGTGACACTAGTTATAGATTCCGATGCTTTACTACAGGTTTACTGTATACCTTGGACGTTCTTATTGACGATGAAACACAGAAATTGCATCGGAATTAAATAGAAAAGTCACAATGCCGACTTAAGTACAAGAAGACTGACTCTTCTTACTGTCTATGTTTGAACCATTCCTGTGACACTAGTTTTGGATTCCGATGCTTCACCTCAGGTTTACTGTATCCCTCTGACCCTCTTATTGACGATGAAACACAGAAATTGCATCGGAATTAAATACAAAAGGCACAATGCCGACTTAAGTACAAGAAGACTGACTCTTCCTACTGTCTATGTTTTGAACCATTCCTGTGACACTAGTTTTGGATTCCGATGCTTCACCTCAGGTTTACTGTATCCCTCTGACCTTCTTATTGACAATGAAACACAGAAATTGCATCGGAATTAAATACAAATGGCACAATGCCGACTTAAGTACAAGAAGACTGACTCTTCCTGCTGTCTATGTTTTGAACCATTCCTGTGACACTAGTTTTAGATTCCGATGCTTCACATCAGGTTTACTGTATCCCTCTGACTTATTGCCGATGAAACACAGAAATTGCATCGGAATTAAATACAAAAGGCACAATGCCGACTTAAGGACAAGAAGACTAACTCTTCTTACTGACTATGATTTGAAACACTCCTGTGACTCTAGTTATAGATTCCGATGCTTCACTTCAGGTTTACTGTATCCCTCTGACCTTAATGCCGATGAAACACAGAAATTGCATCGGAATTAAATAGAAAAGGCACAATGCCGACTTAAGTACAAGAAGACTGACTCTTCTTAGTGATTATAGTTTGAACCATTGCTGAGACACTAGTTATGGATTCCGATGCTTTACTTCAGGTTTACTGTATACCTTGGACATTCTTATTGACGATGAAACACAGAAATTGCTTCGGAATTAAATAGGAAAGGCACAATGTCGACTTAAGTACAAGAAGACTGACTCTTCTTACTGTCTATGTTTTGAACCATTCCTGTGACACTAGTTATAGATTCCGATGCTTCACTCCAGGTTTACTGTAACCCTTGGACCTTCTTATTGACGATGAAAGACAGAAATTGCATTGGAATTAAATAGAAAACGCACAATGCCGACTTAAGTACAAGAAGACTGACTCTTCTTACTGACTATGTTTAAACCATTCCTTTGACACTAGTTATAGATTCCGATGCTTCACTTCAGGTTTACTGTATCCCTTGGACCTTCTTATTGACGATGAAACACAGAAACTGCATCGGAATGAAATAGAAAAGGCACTATGCCGACTTAAGTACAAGAGGACTGACTCTTCTAACTGATAATAGTTTGAACCATTCCGGTGACAATAGTTATAGATTCCGATGCTTCACTTCAGGTTTACTGTATCCCTTGGACCTTGTTATCGTTGGTGACACACAGAAATAGCATTGGAATTAAATACAAAAGGCAAAATGCCAACTTCAGTACACGAAGACTGACTCTTCTTACTGTCTATGTTGTGAACCATTCCTGTGACACTAGTTATAGATTCCGATGCTTCACTTCAGGTTTACTGTATCCCTCTGACCTTCTTATTGACGATGAAACACAGAAATTGCATCGGAATTAAATAGAAAACTCACAATGCCGTCTTAAGTACAAGAAGACTGATTCTTCTTATTGTCTATGCTTTGAACCATTCCTGCGACAATAGTTATAGATTCCGATGCTTGACTCCAGGTTTACTGTATCACGTGGACCTTCTTATTGACGATGAAACACACAAATTGCTTCGGAACTAAATAGAAAAGGCACAATGCCGACTTAAGTACAAAAAGACTGACTCTTCTTAGTGATTATAGTTTGAACCATTGCTGTGACACTAGTTATAGATTCCGATGCTTTACTTCAGGTTTACTGAATACCTTGGACATTCTTATTGACGATGAAACACAGAAATTGCATCGGAATTAAATAGAAAAGGCTCAATGTCGACTTAAGTACAAGAAGACTGACTCTTCTTACTGTCTATGCTTTGAACCATTCCTGTGATGCTTCACTTCAGGTTTACTGTATCCCTCTGACCTTATTGCCGATGAAACACAGAAATTGCATCGGAATTAAATACAAAAGGCGCAATGCCGACTTAAGTACAAGAAGACTGACTCTTCTTACTGTCTATGTTTCAACCATTCCTGTGATACTAGTTATTGATTCCGATGCTTTACTCCAGGTTTACTGTATCCCTTGGACCTTCTTATTGACGATGAAACACAGAAACTGCATCGGAATGAAATAGAAAAGGCACTATGCCGACTTAAGTACAAGAGGACTGACTCTTCTAACTGATAATAGTTTGAACCATTCCGGTGACAATAGTTATAGATTCCGATGCTTCACTTCAGGTTTACTGTATCGATTGGACCTTGTTATCGTTGGTGACACACAGAAATAGCATTGGAATTAAATACAAAAGGCAAAATGCCAACTTCAGTACACGAAGACTGACTCTTCTTACTGTCTATGTTGTGAACCATTCCTGTGACACTAGTTATAGATTCCGATGCTTCACTTCAGGTTTACTGTATCCCTCTGACCTTCTTATTGACGATGAAACACAGAAATTGCATCGGAATTAAATAGAAAACTCACAATGCCGTCTTAAGTACAAGAAGACTGATTCTTCTTACTGTCTATGCTTTGAACCATTCCTGCGACAATAGTTATAGATTCCGATGCTTGACTCCGGGTTTACTGTATCACGTGGACCCTCTTATTGACGATGAAACACACAAATTGCTTCGCAACTAAATAGAAAAGGCACAATGCCGACTTAAGTACAAAAAGACTGACTCTTCTTAGTGATTATAGTTTGAACCATTGCTGTGACACTAGTTATAGATTCCGATGCTTTACATCAGGTTTACTGAATACCTTGGACATTCTTATTGACGATGAAACACAGATATTGCATCGGAATTAAATAGAAAAGGCTCAATGTCGACTTAAGTACAAGAAGACTGACTCTTCTTACTGTCTATGCTTTGAACCATTCCTGTGACACTAGTTATAGATTCCGATGCTTCACTCCAGGTTTACTGTAACCCTTGGACCTTCTTATTAACGATGAAACACAGAAATTGCATCGGATTTAAATAGAGAAGGCACAATGCTGACTTAAGTACAAGAAGACTGACTCTTCTTACTGACTATGATTTGAACCATTCCTGTGACACTAGTTATAGATTCCAATGCTTCACTTCAGGTTTACTGTATACCTTGTACCTTCTTATTGACGATGAAACACAGAAATTGCATCGGAATTAAATACAAAAGGCACAATGCCGACTTAAGTACAAGAAGACTGACTCTTCCTACTGTCTATGTCTTGAACAATACCTGTGACACTAGTTTTGGATTCCGATGCTTCACCTCAGGTTTACTGTATCCCTCTGACCTTCTTATTGACAATGAAACACAGAAATTGCATCGGAATTAAATACAAATGGCACAATGCCGACTTAAGTACAAGAAGACTGACTCTTCCTACTGTCTATGATTTGAACCATTTCTGTGACACTAATTATAGATTCCGATGCTTCACTCCAGGTTTACTGTAACCCTTGGACCTTCTTATTGACGATGAAACACAGAAATTGCATCGGAATTAAATAGAAAAGGCACAATGCCGACTTAAGTACAAGAAGACTGACTCTTCTTACTGACTATGTTTCAACCATTCCTGTGACACTAGTTATAGATTCCGATGCTTCACTTCAGGTTTACTGTATCCCTCTGACCTTACTGCCGATGAAACACCGAAATTGCATCGGAATTAAATAGAAAACTCACAATGCCGACTCAAGTACAAGAAGACCGACTCTTCTTACTGTCTATGTTTTGAACCATTCCTGTGACACTAGTTATAGATTCCGATGCTTCACTCCAGGTTTACTGTATACCTAGGACCTTCTTATTGACGATGAAACACAGAAATTGCATCGGAATTAAATAGAAAAGGCACAATGGCGACTTATGTACAAGAAGACTGACTCTTCTTAGTGATTATATTTTGAACCATTGCTGTGACACTAGTTATAGATTCCGATGCTTTACTACAGGTTTACTGTATACCTTGGACGTTCTTATTGACGATGAAACACAGAAATTGCATCGGAATTAAATAGAAAAGTCACAATGCCGACTTAAGTACAAGAAGACTGACTCTTCTTACTGTCTATGTTTGAACCATTCCTGTGACACTAGTTTTGGATTCCGATGCTTCACCTCAGGTTTACTGTATCCCTCTGACCCTCTTATTGACGATGAAACACAGAAATTGCATCGGAATTAAATACAAAAGGCACAATGCCGACTTAAGTACAAGAAGACTGACTCTTCCTACTGTCTATGTTTTGAACCATTCCTGTGACACTAGTTTTGGATTCCGATGCTTCACCTCAGGTTTACTGTATCCCTCTGACCTTCTTATTGACAATGAAACACAGAAATTGCATCGGAATTAAATACAAATGGCACAATGCCGACTTAAGTACAAGAAGACTGACTCTTCCTGCTGTCTATGTTTTGAACCATTCCTGTGACACTAGTTATAGATTCCGATGCTTCACTTCAGGTTTACTGTATCCCTCTGACTTATTGCCGATGAAACACAGAAATTGCATCGGAATTAAATACAAAAGGCACAATGCCGACTTAAGGACAAGAAGACTAACTCTTCTTACTGACTATGATTTGAAACACTCCTGTGACTCTAGTTATAGATTCCGATGCTTCACTTCAGGTTTACTGTATCCCTCTGACCTTAATGCCGATGAAACACAGAAATTGCATCGGAATTAAATAGAAAAGGCACAATGCCGACTTAAGTACAAGAAGACTGACTCTTCTTAGTGATTATAGTTTGAACCATTGCTGAGACACTAGTTATGGATTCCGATGCTTTACTTCAGGTTTACTGTATACCTTGGACATTCTTATTGACGATGAAACACAGAAATTGCTTCGGAATTAAATAGGAAAGGCACAATGTCGACTTAAGTACAAGAAGACTGACTCTTCTTACTGTCTATGTTTTGAACCATTCCTGTGACACTAGTTATGGATTCCGATGCTTTACTTCAGGTTTACTGTATACCTCGGACATTCTTATTGACGATGAAACACAGAAATTGCATCGGAATTAAATAGAAAACTCACAATGCCGTTTTAAGTACAAGAAGACTGATTCTTCTTACTGTCTATGCTTTGAACCATTCCTGCGACAATAGTTATAGATTCCGATGCTTGACTCCAGATTTACTGTATCACGTGGACCTTCTTATTGACGATGAAACACACAAATTGCTTCGCAACTAAATAGAAAAGGCACAATGCCGACTTAAGTACAAAAAGACTGACTCTTCTTAGTGATTATAGTTTGAACCATTGCTGTGACACTAGTTATAGATTCCGATGCTTTACTTCAGGTTTACTGAATACCTTGGACATTCTTATTGACGATGAAACACAGAAATTGCATCGGAATTAAATAGAAAAGGCTCAATGTCGACTTAAGTACAAGAAGACTGACTCTTCTTACTGTCTATGCTTTGAACCATTCCTGTGACACTAGTTATAGATTCCGATGCTTCACTCCAGGTTTACTGTAACCCTTGGACCTTCTTATTAACGATGAAACACAGAAATTGCATCGGATTTAAATAGAGAAGGCACAATGCTGACTTAAGTACAAGAAGACTGACTCTTCTTACTGACTATGATTTGAACCATTCCTGTGACACTAGTTATAGATTCCAATGCTTCACTTCAGGTTTACTGTATACCTTGTACCTTCTTATTGACGATGAAACACAGAAATTGCATCGGAATTAAATACAAAAGGCACAATGCCGACTTAAGTACAAGAAGACTGACTCTTCCTACTGTCTATGTCTTGAACAATACCTGTGACACTAGTTTTGGATTCCGATGCTTCACGTCAGGTTTACTGTATCCCTCTGACCTTCTTATTGACAATGAAACACAGAAATTGCATCGGAATTAAATACAAAAGGCACAATGCCGACTTAAGTACAAGAAGACTGACTCTTCCTGCTGTCTATGTTTTGAACCATTCCTGTGACACTAGTTATAGATTCCGATGCTTCACTTCAGGTTTACTGTATCCCTCTGACTTATTGCCGATGAAACACAGAAATTGCATCGGAATTAAATACAAAAGGCACAATGCCGACTTAAGGACAAGAAGACTGACTCTTCCTACTGTCTATGTTTTGAACCATTCCTGTGACACTAGTTTTGGATTCCGATGCTTCACCTCAGGTTTACTGTATCCCTCTGACCTTCTTATTGACAATGAAACACAGAAATTGCATCGGAATTAAATACAAAAGGCACAATGTCGACTTAAGTACAAGAAGACTGACTCTTCTTACTGTCTATGTTTTGAACCATTCCTGTGACACTAGTTATAGATTCCGATGCTTCACTCCAGGTTTACTGTAACCCTTGGACCTTCTTATTGACGATGAAAGACAGAAATTGCATTGGAATTAAATAGAAAACGCACAATGCCGACTTAAGTACAAGAAGACTGACTCTTCTTACTGACTATGTTTAAACCATTCCTTTGACACTAGTTATAGATTCCGATGCTTCACTTCAGGTTTACTGTATCCCTTGGACCTTCTTATTGACGATGAAACACAGAAACTGCATCGGAATGAAATAGAAAAGGCACTATGCCGACTTAAGTACAAGAGGACTGACTCTTCTAACTGATAATAGTTTGAACCATTCCGGTGACAATAGTTATAGATTCCGATGCTTCACTTCAGGTTTACTGTATCCCTTGGACCTTGTTATCGTTGGTGACACACAGAAATAGCATTGGAATTAAATACAAAAGGCAAAATGCCAACTTCAGTACACGAAGACTGACTCTTCTTACTGTCTATGTTGTGAACCATTCCTGTGACACTAGTTATAGATTCCGATGCTTCACTTCAGGTTTACTGTATCCCTCTGACCTTCTTATTGACGATGAAACACAGAAATTGCATCGGAATTAAATAGAAAACTCACAATGCCGTCTTAAGTACAAGAAGACTGATTCTTCTTATTGTCTATGCTTTGAACCATTCCTGCGACAATAGTTATAGATTCCGATGCTTGACTCCAGGTTTACTGTATCACGTGGACCTTCTTATTGACGATGAAACACACAAATTGCTTCGGAACTAAATAGAAAAGGCACAATGCCGACTTAAGTACAAAAAGACTGACTCTTCTTAGTGATTATAGTTTGAACCATTGCTGTGACACTAGTTATAGATTCCGATGCTTTACTTCAGGTTTACTGAATACCTTGGACATTCTTATTGACGATGAAACACAGAAATTGCATCGGAATTAAATAGAAAAGGCTCAATGTCGACTTAAGTACAAGAAGACTGACTCTTCTTACTGTCTATGCTTTGAACCATTCCTGTGATGCTTCACTTCAGGTTTACTGTATCCCTCTGACCTTATTGCCGATGAAACACAGAAATTGCATCGGAATTAAATACAAAAGGCGCAATGCCGACTTAAGTACAAGAAGACTGACTCTTCTTACTGTCTATGTTTCAACCATTCCTGTGATACTAGTTATTGATTCCGATGCTTTACTCCAGGTTTACTGTATCCCTTGGACCTTCTTATTGACGATGAAACACAGAAACTGCATCGGAATGAAATAGAAAAGGCACTATGCCGACTTAAGTACAAGAGGACTGACTCTTCTAACTGATAATAGTTTGAACCATTCCGGTGACAATAGTTATAGATTCCGATGCTTCACTTCAGGTTTACTGTATCGATTGGACCTTGTTCACGTTGGTGACACACAGAAATAGCATTGGAATTAAATACAAAAGGCAAAATGCCAACTTCAGTACACGAAGACTGACTCTTCTTACTGTCTATGTTGTGAACCATTCCTGTGACACTAGTTATAGATTCCGATGCTTCACTTCAGGTTTACTGTATCCCTCTGACCTTCTTATTGACGATGAAACACAGAAATTGCATCGGAATTAAATAGAAAACTCACAATGCCGTCTTAAGTACAAGAAGACTGATTCTTCTTACTGTCTATGCTTTGAACCATTCCTGCGACAATAGTTATAGATTCCGATGCTTGACTCCGGGTTTACTGTATCACGTGGACCCTCTTATTGACGATGAAACACACAAATTGCTTCGCAACTAAATAGAAAAGGCACAATACCGACTTAAGTACAAAAAGACTGACTCTTCTTAGTGATTATAGTTTGAACCATTGCTGTGACACTAGTTATAGATTCCGATGCTTTACATCAGGTTTACTGAATACCTTGGACATTCTTATTGACGATGAAACACAGATATTGCATCGGAATTAAATAGAAAAGGCTCAATGTCGACTTAAGTACAAGAAGACTGACTCTTCTTACTGTCTATGCTTTGAACCATTCCTGTGACACTAGTTATAGATTCCGATGCTTCACTCCAGGTTTACTGTAACCCTTGGACCTTCTTATTAACGATGAAACACAGAAATTGCATCGGATTTAAATAGAGAAGGCACAATGCTGACTTAAGTACAAGAAGACTGACTCTTCTTACTGACTATGATTTGAACCATTCCTGTGACACTAGTTATAGATTCCGATGCTTCACTTCAGGTTTACTGTATACCTTGTACCTTCTTATTGACGATGAAACACAGAAATTGCATCGGAATTAAATACAAAAGGCACAATGCCGACTTAAGTACAAGAAGACTGACTCTTCCTACTGTCTATGTCTTGAACAATACCTGTGACACTAGTTTTGGATTCCGATGCTTCACCTCAGGTTTACTGTATCCCTCTGACCTTCTTATTGACAATGAAACACAGAAATTGCATCGGAATTAAATACAAATGGCACAATGCCGACTTAAGTACAAGAAGACTGACTCTTCCTACTGTCTATGATTTGAACCATTTCTGTGACACTAATTATAGATTCCGATGCTTCACTCCAGGTTTACTGTAACCCTTGGACCTTCTTATTGACGATGAAACACAGAAATTGCATCGGAATTAAATAGAAAAGGCACAATGCCGACTTAAGTACAAGAAGACTGACTCTTCTTACTGACTATGTTTCAACCATTCCTGTGACACTAGTTATAGATTCCGATGCTTCACTTCAGGTTTACTGTATCCCTCTGACCTTACTGCCGATGAAACACCGAAATTGCATCGGAATTAAATAGAAAACTCACAATGCCGACTCAAGTACAAGAAGACCGACTCTTCTTACTGTCTATGTTTTGAACCATTCCTGTGACACTAGTTATAGATTCCGATGCTTCACTCCAGGTTTACTGTATACCTAGGACCTTCTTATTGACGATGAAACACAGAAATTGCATCGGAATTAAATAGAAAAGGCACAATGGCGACTTATGTACAAGAAGACTGACTCTTCTTAGTGATTATATTTTGAACCATTGCTGTGACACTAGTTATAGATTCCGATGCTTTACTACAGGTTTACTGTATACCTTGGACGTTCTTATTGACGATGAAACACAGAAATTGCATCGGAATTAAATAGAAAAGTCACAATGCCGACTTAAGTACAAGAAGACTGACTCTTCTTACTGTCTATGTTTGAACCATTTCTGTGACACTAGTTTTGGATTCCGATGCTTCACCTCAGGTTTACTGTATCCCTCTGACCCTCTTATTGACGATGAAACACAGAAATTGCATCGGAATTAAATACAAAAGGCACAATGCCGACTTAAGTACAAGAAGACTGACTCTTCCTACTGTCTATGTTTTGAACCATTCCTGTGACACTAGTTTTGGATTCCGATGCTTCACCTCAGGTTTACTGTATCCCTCTGACCTTCTTATTGACAATGAAACACAGAAATTGCATCGGAATTAAATACAAATGGCACAATGCCGACTTAAGTACAAGAAGACTGACTCTTCCTGCTGTCTATGTTTTGAACCATTCCTGTGACACTAGTTATAGATTCCGATGCTTCACTTCAGGTTTACTGTATCCCTCTGACTTATTGCCGATGAAACACAGAAATTGCATCGGAATTAAATACAAAAGGCATAATGCCGACTTAAGGACAAGAAGACTAACTCTTCTTACTGACTATGATTTGAAACACTCCTGTGACTCTAGTTATAGATTCCGATGCTTCACTTCAGGTTTACTGTATCCCTCTGACCTTAATGCCGATGAAACACAGAAATTGCATCGGAATTAAATAGAAAAGGCACAATGCCGACTTAAGTACAAGAAGACTGACTCTTCTTAGTGATTATAGTTTGAACCATTGCTGAGACACTAGTTATGGATTCCGATGCTTTACTTCAGGTTTACTGTATACCTTGGACATTCTTATTGACGATGAAACACAGAAATTGCTTCGGAATTAAATAGGAAAGGCACAATGTCGACTTAAGTACAAGAAGACTGACTCTTCTTACTGTCTATGTTTTGAACCATTCCTGTGACACTAGTTATGGATTCCGATGCTTTACTTCAGGTTTACTGTATACCTTGGACATTCTTATTGACGATGAAACACAGAAATTGCATCGGAATTAAATAGAAAACTCACAATGCCGTCTTAAGTACAAGAAGACTGATTCTTCTTACTGTCTATGCTTTGAACCATTCCTGCGACAATAGTTATAGATTCCGATGCTTGACTCCAGGTTTACTGTATCACGTGGACCTTCTTATTGACGATGAAACACACAAATTGCTTCGCAACTAAATAGAAAAGGCACAATGCCGACTTAAGTACAAAAAGACTGACTCTTCTTAGTGATTATAGTTTGAACCATTGCTGTGACACTAGTTATAGATTCCGATGCTTTACTTCAGGTTTACTGAATACCTTGGACATTCTTATTGACGATGAAACACAGAAATTGCATCGGAATTAAATAGAAAAGGCTCAATGTCGACTTAAGTACAAGAAGACTGACTCTTCTTACTGTCTATGCTTTGAACCATTCCTGTGACACTAGTTATAGATTCCGATGCTTCACTCCAGGTTTACTGTAACCCTTGGACCTTCTTATTAACGATGAAACACAGAAATTGCATCGGATTTAAATAGAGAAGGCACAATGCTGACTTAAGTACAAGAAGACTGACTCTTCTTACTGACTATGATTTGAACCATTCCTGTGACACTAGTTATAGATTCCAATGCTTCACTTCAGGTTTACTGTATACCTTGTACCTTCTTATTGACGATGAAACACAGAAATTGCATCGGAATTAAATACAAAAGGCACAATGCCGACTTAAGTACAAGAAGACTGACTCTTCCTACTGTCTATGTCTTGAACAATACCTGTGACACTAGTTTTGGATTCCGATGCTTCACGTCAGGTTTACTGTATCCCTCTGACCTTCTTATTGACAATGAAACACAGAAATTGCATCGGAATTAAATACAAAAGGCACAATGCCGACTTAAGTACAAGAAGACTGACTCTTCCTGCTGTCTATGTTTTGAACCATTCCTGTGACACTAGTTATAGATTCCGATGCTTCACTTCAGGTTTACTGTATCCCTCTGACTTATTGCCGATGAAACACAGAAATTGCATCGGAATTAAATACAAAAGGCACAATGCCGACTTAAGGACAAGAAGACTGACTCTTCCTACTGTCTATGTTTTGAACCATTCCTGTGACACTAGTTTTGGATTCCGATGCTTCACCTCAGGTTTACTGTATCCCTCTGACCTTCTTATTGACAATGAAACACAGAAATTGCATCGGAATTAAATACAAAAGGCACAATGTCGACTTAAGTACAAGAAGACTGACTCTTCTTACTGTCTATGTTTTGAACCATTCCTGTGACACTAGTTATAGATTCCGACGCTTCACTCCAGGTTTACTGTAACCCTTGGACCTTCACATTGACGATGAAAGACAGAAATTGCATTGGAATTAAATAGAAAACGCACAATGCCGACTTAAGTACAAGAAGACTGACTCTTCTTACTGACTATGTTTAAACCATTGCTTTGACACTAGTTATAGATTCCGATGCTTCACTTCAGGTTAACTGTATCCCTCTGACCTTCTTATTGACGATGAAACACCGAAATTGCATCGGAATTAAATAGAAAACCCACAATGCCGACTCAAGTACAAGAAGACTGACTCTTCTTACTGTCTATGTTTTGAACCATTCCAGTGACACTAGTTATAGATTCCGATGCTTCACTCCAGGTTTACTGTATACCTTGGACCTTCTTATTGACGATGAAACACAGAAATTGCATCGGAATTAAATGGAAAAGGCACAATGGCGACTTAAGTACAAGAAGACTGACTCTTCTTAGTGATTATAGTTTGAACCATTGCTGTGACACTAGTTATAGATTCCGACGCTTTACTACACGTTAACTGTATACCTTGGACATTCTTATTGACGATGAAACACAGAAATTGCATCGGAATTAAATAGAAAAGGCACAATGTCGACTTTAGTACAAGAAGACTGACTCTTCTGACTGTCTATGTTTGAACCATTCCTGTGACACTAGTTATAGATTCCGATGCTCCACTCCAGGTTTACTGTATCCCTCTGACCTTATTGAGGATGAAACACAGAAATTGCATCGGAATTAAATACATACGGCACAATGCCGACTTAAGTACAAGAAGACTGACTCTTCTTACTGACTATGATTTGAAACACTCCTGTGACTCTAGTTATAGATTCCGATGCTTCACTTCAGGTTTACTGTATCCCTCTGACCTTACTGCCGATGAAACACAGAAATTGCATCGGAATTAAATAGAAAAGGCACCATGCCGACTTAAGTACAAGAAGACTGACTCTTCTTAGTGATTATAGTTTGAACCGTTGCTGAGACACTAGTTATGGATTCCGATGCTTTACTTCAGGTTTACTGTATACCTTGGACATTCTTATTGACGATGAGACACAGAAATTGCATCGGAATTAAATAGAAAAGGCACAATGTCGACTTAAGTACAAGAAGACTGACTCTTCTTACTGTCTATGTTTTGAACCATTCCTGTGACACTAGTTATAGATTCCGATGCTTCACTCCAGGTTTACTGTAACCCTTGGACCTTCTTATTGACGATGAAACACAGAAATTGCATTGGAATTAAATAGAAAAGGCACAATGCCGACTTAAGTACAAGAAGATTGACTCTTCTTACTGACTATGTTTAAACCATTCTTGTGACACTAGTTGTAGATTCCGATGCTTCACTTCAGGTTTACTGTATCCCTCTGACCTTCTTATTGACGATGAAACACCGAAATTGCATCGGAATTAAATAGAAAACTCACAATGCCGACTCAAGTACAAGAAGACCGACTCTTCTTACTGTCTATGTTTTGAACCATTCCTGTGACACTAGTTATAGATTCCGATGCTTCACTCCAGGTTTACTGTATACCTAGGACCTTCTTATTGACGATGAAACACAGAAATTGCATTGGAATTAAATAGAAAAGGCTCAATGTCGACTTAAGTACAAGAAGACTGACTCTTCTTACTGTCTATGCTTTGAACCATTCCTGTGACACTAGTTATAGATTCCGATGCTTCACTCCAGGTTTACTGTAACCCTTGGACCTTCTTATTAACGATGAAACACAGAAATTGCATCGGATTTAAATAGAGAAGGCACAATGCTGACTTAAGTACAAGAAGACTGACTCTTCTTACTGACTATGATTTGAACCATTCCTGTGACACTAGTTATAGATTCCAATGCTTCACTTCAGGTTTACTGTATACCTTGTACCTTCTTATTGACGATGAAACACAGAAATTGCATCGGAATTAAATACAAAAGGCACAATGCCGACTTAAGTACAAGAAGACTGACTCTTCCTACTGTCTATGTCTTGAACAATACCTGTGACACTAGTTTTGGATTCCGATGCTTCACGTCAGGTTTACTGTATCCCTCTGACCTTCTTATTGACAATGAAACACAGAAATTGCATCGGAATTAAATACAAAAGGCACAATGCCGACTTAAGTACAAGAAGACTGACTCTTCCTGCTGTCTATGTTTTGAACCATTCCTGTGACACTAGTTATAGATTCCGATGCTTCACTTCAGGTTTACTGTATCCCTCTGACTTATTGCCGATGAA
Organism: Schistocerca serialis cubense; assembly: GCF_023864345.2. NCBI lineage: Eukaryota > Metazoa > Arthropoda > Insecta > Orthoptera > Acrididae > Schistocerca > Schistocerca serialis. Next base: position 543,561,500 of record NC_064646.1, on the reverse strand, counting down.
ACACAGAAATTGCATCGGAATTAAATACAAAAGGCACAATGCCGACTTAAGGACAAGAAGACTGACTCTTCCTACTGTCTATGTTTTGAACCATTCCTGTGACACTAGTTTTGGATTCCGATGCTTCACCTCAGGTTTACTGTATCCCTCTGACCTTCTTATTGACAATGAAACACAGAAATTGCATCGGAATTAAATACAAAAGGCACAATGTCGACTTAAGTACAAGAAGACTGACTCTTCTTACTGTCTATGTTTTGAACCATTCCTGTGACACTAGTTATAGATTCCGACGCTTCACTCCAGGTTTACTGTAACCCTTGGACCTTCACATTGACGATGAAAGACAGAAATTGCATTGGAATTAAATAGAAAACGCACAATGCCGACTTAAGTACAAGAAGACTGACTCTTCTTACTGACTATGTTTAAACCATTGCTTTGACACTAGTTATAGATTCCGATGCTTCACTTCAGGTTAACTGTATCCCTCTGACCTTCTTATTGACGATGAAACACCGAAATTGCATCGGAATTAAATAGAAAACCCACAATGCCGACTCAAGTACAAGAAGACTGACTCTTCTTACTGTCTATGTTTTGAACCATTCCAGTGACACTAGTTATAGATTCCGATGCTTCACTCCAGGTTTACTGTATACCTTGGACCTTCTTATTGACGATGAAACACAGAAATTGCATCGGAATTAAATGGAAAAGGCACAATGGCGACTTAAGTACAAGAAGACTGACTCTTCTTAGTGATTATAGTTTGAACCATTGCTGTGACACTAGTTATAGATTCCGACGCTTTACTACACGTTAACTGTATACCTTGGACATTCTTATTGACGATGAAACACAGAAATTGCATCGGAATTAAATAGAAAAGGCACAATGTCGACTTTAGTACAAGAAGACTGACTCTTCTGACTGTCTATGTTTGAACCATTCCTGTGACACTAGTTATAGATTCCGATGCTCCACTCCAGGTTTACTGTATCCCTCTGACCTTATTGAGGATGAAACACAGAAATTGCATCGGAATTAAATACATACGGCACAATGCCGACTTAAGTACAAGAAGACTGACTCTTCTTACTGACTATGATTTGAAACACTCCTGTGACTCTAGTTATAGATTCCGATGCTTCACTTCAGGTTTACTGTATCCCTCTGACCTTACTGCCGATGAAACACAGAAATTGCATCGGAATTAAATAGAAAAGGCACCATGCCGACTTAAGTACAAGAAGACTGACTCTTCTTAGTGATTATAGTTTGAACCGTTGCTGAGACACTAGTTATGGATTCCGATGCTTTACTTCAGGTTTACTGTATACCTTGGACATTCTTATTGACGATGAGACACAGAAATTGCATCGGAATTAAATAGAAAAGGCACAATGTCGACTTAAGTACAAGAAGACTGACTCTTCTTACTGTCTATGTTTTGAACCATTCCTGTGACACTAGTTATAGATTCCGATGCTTCACTCCAGGTTTACTGTAACCCTTGGACCTTCTTATTGACGATGAAACACAGAAATTGCATTGGAATTAAATAGAAAAGGCACAATGCCGACTTAAGTACAAGAAGATTGACTCTTCTTACTGACTATGTTTAAACCATTCTTGTGACACTAGTTGTAGATTCCGATGCTTCACTTCAGGTTTACTGTATCCCTCTGACCTTCTTATTGACGATGAAACACCGAAATTGCATCGGAATTAAATAGAAAACTCACAATGCCGACTCAAGTACAAGAAGACCGACTCTTCTTACTGTCTATGTTTTGAACCATTCCTGTGACACTAGTTATAGATTCCGATGCTTCACTCCAGGTTTACTGTATACCTAGGACCTTCTTATTGACGATGAAACACAGAAATTGCATTGGAATTAAATAGAAAAGGCTCAATGTCGACTTAAGTACAAGAAGACTGACTCTTCTTACTGTCTATGCTTTGAACCATTCCTGTGACACTAGTTATAGATTCCGATGCTTCACTCCAGGTTTACTGTAACCCTTGGACCTTCTTATTAACGATGAAACACAGAAATTGCATCGGATTTAAATAGAGAAGGCACAATGCTGACTTAAGTACAAGAAGACTGACTCTTCTTACTGACTATGATTTGAACCATTCCTGTGACACTAGTTATAGATTCCAATGCTTCACTTCAGGTTTACTGTATACCTTGTACCTTCTTATTGACGATGAAACACAGAAATTGCATCGGAATTAAATACAAAAGGCACAATGCCGACTTAAGTACAAGAAGACTGACTCTTCCTACTGTCTATGCCTTAAACAATACCTGTGACACTAGTTTTGGATTCCGATGCTTCACCTCAGGTTTACTGTATCACTCTGACCTTCTTATTGACAATGAAACACAGAAATTGCATCGGAATTAAATACAAATGGCACAATGCCGACTTAAGTACAAGAGAACTGACTCTTCCTACTGTCTATGATTTGAACCATTTCTGTGACACTAATTATAGATTCCGATGCTTCACTCCAGGTTTACTGTAACCCTTGGACCTTCTTATTGACGATGAAAGACAGAATTTGCATTGGAATTAAATAGAAAAGGCACAATGCCGACTTAAGTACAAGAAGACTGACTCTTCTTACTGACTATGTTTAAACCATTCCTTTGACACTAGTTATAGATTCCGATGCTTCACTTCAGGTTTACTGTATCCATCTGACCTTCTTATTGACGATGAAACACCGAAATTGCATCGGAATTAAATAGAAAACCCACAATGCCGACTCAAGTACAAGAAGACTGACTCTTCTTACTGTCTATGTTTTGAACCATTCCAGTGACACTAGTTATAGATTCCGATGCTTCACTCCAGGTTTACTGTATACCTTGGACCTTCTTATTGACGATGAAACACAGAAATTGCATGGGAATTAATTGGAAAAGGCACAATGGCGGCTTAAGTACAAGAAGACTGACTCTTCTTAGTGATTATAGTTTGAACCATTGCTGTGACACTAGTTATAGATTCCGACGCTTTACTACACGTTTACTGTATACCTTGAACATTCTTATTGACGATGAAACACAGAAATTGCATCGGAATTAAATAGAAAAGGCACAATGTCGACTTAAGTACAAGAAGACTGACACTTCTGACTGTCTATGTTTGAACCATTCCTGTGACACTAGTTATAGATTCCGATGCTTCACTCCAGGTTTACTGTATCCCTCTGACCTTATTGAAGATGAAACACAGAAATTGCATCGGAATTAAATACATACGGCACAATGCCGACTTAAGGACAAGAAGACTGACTCTTCTTACTGACTATGATTTGAAACACTCCTGTGACTCTAGTTATAGATTCCGATGCTTCACTTCAGGTTTACTGTATCCCTCTGACCTTACTGCCGATGAAACACAGAAATTGCATCGGAATTAAATAGAAAAGGCACAATGCCGACTTAAGTACAAGAAGACTGACTCTTCTTAGTGATTATAGTTTGAACCGTTGCTGAGACACTAGTTATGGATTCCGATGCTTTACTTCAGGTTTACTGTATACCTTGGACATTCTTATTGACGATGAGACACAGAATTTGCATCGGAATTAAATAGAAAAGGCACAATGTCGACTTAAGTACAAGAAGACTGACTCTTCTTACTGTCTATGTTTTGAACCATTCCTGTGACACTAGTTATACATTCCGATGCTTCACTCCAGGTTTACTGTAACCCTTGGACCTTCTTATTGACGATCAAACACAGAAATTGCATTGGAATTAAATAGAAAAGGCACAATGCCGACTTAAGTACAAGAAGATTGACTCTTCTTACTGACTATGTTTAAACCATTCTTGTGACACTAGTTATAGATTCCGATGCTTCACTTCAGGTTTACAGTATCCCTCTGACCTTCTTATTGACGATGAAACACCGAAATTGCATCGGAATTAAATAGAAAACTCACAATGCCGACTAAAGTACAAGAAGACCGACTCTTCTTTCTGTCTATGTTTTGAACCATTCCTGTGACACTAGTTATAGATTCCGATGCTTCACTCCAGGTTTACTGTATACCTAGGACCTTCTTATTGACGATGAAACACAGAAATTGCATCGGAATTAAATAGAAAAGGCACAATGGCGACTTATGTACAAGAAGACTGACTCTTCTTAGTGATTATATTTTGAACCATTGCTGTGACACTAGTTATAGATTCCGATGCTTTACTACAGGTTTACTGTATACCTTGGACCTTCTTATTGACGATGAAACACAGAAATTGCATCGGAATTAAATAGAAAAGTCACAATGTCGACTTAAGTACAAGAAGACTGACTCTTCTGACTGTCTATGTTTGAACATTCCTGTGACACTAGTTATAGATTCCGATGCTTCACTCCAGGTTTACTGTAACCCTCGGACCTTCTTATTGACGATGAATCACAGAAATTGCATCGGAATTAAATAGAAAAGGCACAATGCCGACTTAAGTACAAGAAGATTGACTCTTCTTACTGACTACGTTTGAACCATTCCTGTGACACTAGTTTTGGATTCCGATGCTTCACCTCAGGTTTACTGTATCCCTCTGACCCTCTTATTGACGATGAAACACAGAAATTGCATCGGAATTAAATACAAAAGGCACAATGCCGACTTAAGTACAAGAAGACTGACTCTTCCTACTGTCTATGTTTTGAACCATTCCTGTGACACTAGTTTTGGATTCCGATGCTTCACCTCAGGTTTACTGTATCCCTCTGACCTTCTTATTGACAATGAAACACAGAAATTGCATCGGAATTAAATACAAATGGCACAATGCCGACTTAAGTACAAGAAGACTGACTCTTCCTGCTGTCTATGTTTTGAACCATTCCTGTGACACTAGTTATAGATTCCGATGCTTCACTTCAGGTTTACTGTATCCCTCTGACTTATTGCCGATGAAACACAGAAATTGCATCGGAATTAAATACAAAAGGCACAATGCCGACTTAAGGACAAGATGACTGACTCTTCTTACTGACTATGATTTGAAACACTCCTGTGACTCTAGTTATAGATTCCGATGCTTCACTTCAGGTTTACTGTATCCCTCTGACCTTAATGCCGATGAAACACAGAAATTGCATCGGAATTAAATAGAAAGGGCACAATGACCACTTAAGTACAAGAAGACTGACTCTTCTTAGTGATTATAGTTTGAACCATTGCTGAGACACTAGTTATGGATTCCGATGCTTTACTTCAGGTTTACTGTATACCTTGGACATTCTTATTGACGATGAAACACAGAAATTGCATCGGAATTAAATAGAAAAGGCACAATGTCGACTTAAGTACAAGAAGACTGACTCTTCTTACTGTCTATGTTTTGAACCATTCCTGTGACACTAGTTATAGATTCCGATGCTTCACTACAGGTTTACTGTAACCCTTGGACCTTCTTATTGACGATGAAACACAGAAATTGCATTGGAATTAAATAGAAAAGGCACAAAGCCGACTTAAGTACAAGAAGACTGACTCTTCTTACTGACTATGTTTAAACCATTCCTGTGACACTAGTTACAGATTCCGATGCTTCACTTCAGGTTTACTGTATCCCTCTGACCTTCTTATTGACGATGAAACACCGAAATTGCATCGGAATTAAATAGAAAACCCACAATGCCGACTCAATAAAGAGGAGACTGACTCTTCTTACTGTCTATGTTTTGAACCATTCCAGTGACACTAGTTATAGATTCCGATGCTTCACTCCAGGTTTACTGTATACCTTGGACCTTCTTATTGACGATGAAACACAGAAATTGCATCGGAATTAAATGGAAAAGGCACAATGGCGACTTAAGTACAAGAAGACTGACTCTTCTTAGTGATTATAGTTTGAAACATTGCTGTGACACTAGTTATAGATTCCGACGCTTTACTACACGATTACTGTATACCTTGGACATTCTTATTGACGATGAAACACAGAAATTGCATCTGAATTAAATAGAAAAGGCACAATGTCGACTTAAGTACAAGAAGATTGACTCTTCTTACTGTCTATGTTTGAACCATTCCTGTGACACTTGTTATAGATTCCGATGCTTCACTCCAGGTTTACTGTAACCCTTGGAACATCTTATTGACGATGAAACACAGAAATTGCATCGGAATTAAACAGAAAAGGCACAATGCCGACTTAAGTACAAGAAGACTGACTCTTCCTACTGTCTATGCTTTGAAACATTCCTGTGACACTAGTTTTGGATTCCGATGCTTCACCTCAGGTTTACTGTATCCCTCTGACCTTCTTATTGACAATGAAACACAGAAATTGCATCGTAATCAAATACAAAAGGCACAATGCCGACTTAAGTACAAGAAGACTGACTCTTCCTACTGTCTATGTTTTGATCCATTCCTGTGACACTAGTTATAGATTCCGATGCTTCACTTCAGCTTTACTGTATCCCTCTGACCTTATTGCGATGAAACACAGAAATTGCATCGGAATTAAATACAAAAGGCACAATGCCGACTTAAGGACAAGAAGACTGACTCTTCTTACTGACTATGTTTTGAAACATTCCTGTGACTCTAGTTATAGATTCCGATGCTTCACTTCAGGTTCACTGTATCACTTGGACCTTCGTATTGACGATGAATCACAGGAATTGCATCGGAATTAAACACCAAAGGCACAATCCTGACTTAAGTACAAGAAGACTGACTCTTCTTACTGTCTATATTTTGAACCATTCCAGTGACACTAGTTATAGATTCCGATGCTTCACTTCAGGTTTACTGTATTCCTTGGACCTTCTTATTGACGATGAAACACAGAAATTGCATCGAAATTAAATACAAAAGGCACAATGCCGACTTAAGTACAAGAAGACTGACTCTTCTTACTGTCTATGTTTTGAACCAATACTGTGACACTAGGTATAGATTCCGATGCTTTACTCCAGGTTTCCTGTATCCCTTGAACCTTCTTGTTGACGATGAAACACAGAAATTGCATCGGAATTAAGTACAAAAGGCACAATGCCGACTTAAGGACAAGAAGACTGACTTTTCTTACTGTCTATGTTTTGAACCATTCCTGTGACACTAGTTATAGATTCCGATGCTTCATTTCAGGTTTACTGTATCCCTCTGACCTTCTTATTGACAATGAAACACAGAAATTGCATCGGAATTAAAAACAAAAGGCACAATGCCGACTTAAGTACAAGAAGACTGACTCTTTCTACTGTCTATGTTTTGAACCATTCCTGTGACACTAGTTATAGATTCCGATGCTTCACTCCAGGTTTACTGTATCCCTTGGACCTCCTTATTGACGATGAAACACAGAAACTGCATCGGAATGAAATAGAAATGGCACAATGCCGACTTAAGTACAAGAGGACTGACTCTTCTTACTGATAATAGTTTGAACCATTCCGGTGATAATAATTATAGATTCCGATGCTTCACTTCAGGTTTACTGTATCCCTTGGACCTTGTTATTGACGGTGTCACACAGAAATAGCATTGGAATTAAATACAAAAGGCAAAATGCCAACTTTAGTACACGAATACTGACTCTTCTTACTGTCTATGTTTTGAACCATTCCTGTGACACTAGTTATAGATTCCGATGCTTCACTTCAGGTTTACTGTACCCCTCTGACCTTCTTATTGACGATGAAACACAGAAATTGCATCGGAATTAAATAGAAAACTCACAATGCCGACCTAAAAACAACAAGACTGACTCTTCTTACTGTCTATGTTTTGAACCATTCCTGTGACACTAGTTATAGATTCCGATGCTTCACTCCAGTTTTACTGTATCTCTTGGACCTTCCTATTGACGATGAAACACAGAAATTGCATCGGAATTAAATAGAAAAGGCACAATGCCGACTTAAGTACAAGAAGACTGACTCTTCTTAGTGATTATAGTTTGAACCGTTGCTGAGACACTAGTTATGGATTCCGATGCTTTACTTCAGGTTTACTGTATACCTTGGACATTCTTATTGACGATGAGACACAGAAATTGCATCGGAATTAAATAGAAAAGGCACAATGTCGACTTAAGTACAAGAAGACTGACTCTTCTTACTGTCTATGTTTTGAACCATTCCTGTGACACTAGTTATAGATTCCGATGCTTCACTCCAGGTTTACTGTAACCCTTGGACCTTCTTATTGACGATGAAACACAGAAATTGCATTGGAATTAAATAGAAAAGGCACAATGCCGACTTAAGTACAAGAAGATTGACTCTTCTTACTGACTATGTTTAAACCATTCTTGTGACACTAGTTATAGATTCCGATGCTTCACTTCAGGTTTACTGTATCCCTCTGACCTTCTTATTGACGATGAAACACCGAAATTGCATCGGAATTAAATAGAAAACTCACAATGCCGACTCAAGTACAAGAAGGCCGACTCTTCTTACTGTCTATGCTTTGAACCATTCCTGTGACACTAGTTATAGATTCCGATGCTTCACTCCAGGTTTACTGTATACCTAGGACCTTCTTATTGACGATGAAACACAGAAATTGCATCGGAATTAAATAGAAAAGGCACAATGGCGACTTATGTACAAGAAGACTGACTCTTCTTAGTGATTATATTTTGAACCATTGCTGTGACACTAGTTATAGATTCCAATGCTTTACTACAGGTTTACTGTATACCTTGGACCTTCGTATTGACGATGAAACACAGAAATTGCATCGGAATTAAATAGAAAAGTCACAATGTCGACTTAAGTACAAGAAGACTGACTCTTCTGACTGTCTATGTTTGAACATTCCTGTGACACTAGTTATAGATTCCGATGCTTCACTCCAGGTTTACTGTAACCCTCGGTCCTTCTTATTGACGATGAATCACAGAAATTGCATCGGAATTAAATAGAAAAGGCACAATGCCGACTTAAGTACAAGAAGATTGACTCTTCTTACTGACTACGTTTGAACCATTCCTGTGACACTAGTTTTGGATTCCGATGCTTCACCTCAGGATTACAGTATCCCTCTGACCCTCTTATTGACGATGAAACACAGAAATTGCATCGGAATTAAATACAAAAGGCACAATGCCGACTTAAGTACAAGAAGACTGACTCTTCCTACTGTCTATGTTTTGAACCATTCCTGTGACACTAGTTTTGGATTCCGATGCTTCACCTCAGGTTTACTGTATCCCTCTGACCTTCTTATTGACAATGAAACACAGAAATTGCATCGGAATTAAATACAAATGGCACAATGCCGACTTAAGTACAAGAAGACTGACTCTTCCTGCTGTCTATGTTTTGAACGATTCCTGTGACACTAGTTATAGATTCCGATGCATCACTTCAGGTTTACTGTATCCCTCTGACTTATTGCCGATGAAACACAGAAATTGCATCGGAATTAAATACAAAAGGCACAATGCCGACTTAAGGACAAGAAGACTGACTCTTCTTACTAACTATGATTTGAAACACTCCTGTGACTCTAGTTATAGATTCCGATGCTTCACTTCAGGTTTACTGTATCCCTCTGACCTTAATGCCGATGAAACACAGAAATTGCATCGGAATTAAATAGAAGAGGCACAATGCCCACTTAAGTACAAGAAGACTGACTCTTCTTAGTGATTATAGTTTGAACCATTGCTGAGACACTAGTTATGGATTCCGATGCTTTACTTCAGGTTTACTGAATACCTTGGACATTCTTATTGACGATGAAACACAGAAATTGCATCGGAATTAAATAGAAAAGGCACAATGTCGACTTAAGTACAAGAAGACTGACTCTTCTTACTGTCTATGTTTTGAACCATTCCTGTGACACTAGTTATAGATTCCGATGCTTCACTACAGGTTTACTGTAACCCTTGGACCTTCTTATTGACGATGAAACACAGAAATTGCATTGGAATTAAATAGAAAAGGCACAATGCCGACTTAAGTACAAGAAGACTGACTCTTCTTACTGACTATGTTTAAACCATTCCTGTGACACTAGTTACAGATTCCGATGCTTCACTTCAGGTTTACTGTATCCCTCTGACCTTCTTATTGACGATGAAACACCGAAATTGCATCGGAATTAAATAGAAAACCCACAATGCCGACTCAAGAAAGAGAAGACTGACTCTTCTTACTGTCTATGTTTTGAACCATTCCAGTGACACTAGTTATAGATTCCGATGCTTCTCTCCAGGTTTACTGTATACCTTGGACCTTCTTATTGACGATGAAACACAGAAATTGCATCGGAATTAAATGGAAAAGGCACAATGGCGACTTAAGTACAAGAAGACTGACTCTTCTTAGTGATTATAGTTTGAACCATTGCTGTGACACTAGTTATAGATTCCGACGCTTTACTACACGATTACTGTATACCTTGGACATTCTTATTGACGATGAAACACAGAAATTGCATCTGAATTAAATAGAAAAAGCACAATGTCGACTTAAGTACAAGAAGACTGACTCTTCTTACTGTCTATGTTTGAACCATTCCTTGACACTAGTTATAGATTCCGATGCTTCACTCCAGGTTTACTGTAACCCTTGGACCTTCTTATTGACGATGAAACACAGAAATTGCATCGGAATTAAATAGAAAAGGCACAATGCCGACTTAAGTACAAGAAGACTGACTCTTCCTACTGTCTATGCTTTGAAACATTCCTGTGACACTAGTTTTGGATTCCGATGCTTCACCTCAGGTTTACTGTATCCCTCTGACCTTCTTATTGACAATGAAACACAGAAATTGCATCGGAATTAAAAACAAAAGGCACAATGCCGACTTAAGTACAAGAAGACTGACTCTTCCTACTGTCTATGTTTTGAACCATTCCTGTGACACTAGTTATAGATTCCGATGCTTCACTTCAGCTTTACTGTATCCCTCTGACCTTATTGCGATGAAACACAGAAATTGCATCGGAATTAAATACAAAAGGCACAATGCCGACTTAAGGACATGAAGACTGACTCTTCTTACTGACTATGTTTTGAAACATTCCTGTGACTCTAGTTATAGATTCCGATGCTTCACTTCAGGTTCACTGTATCCCTTGGACCTTCGTATTGACGATGAATCACAGGAATTGCATCGGAATTAAACACCAAAGGCACAATCCTGACTTAAGTACAAGAAGACTGACTCTTCTTACTGTCTATATTTTGAACCATTCCAGTGACACTAGTTATAGATTCCGATGCTTCACTTCAGGTTTACTGTATTCCTTGGACCTTCTTATTGACGATGAAACACAGAAATTGCATGGAAATTAAATACAAAAGGCACAATGCCGACTTAAGGACAAGAAGACTGACTTTTCTTACTGTCTATGTTTTGAACCATTCCTGTGACACTAGTTATAGATTCCGATGCTTCACTTCAGGTTTACTGAATCCCTCTGACCTTCTTATTGACAATGAAACACAGAAATTGGATCGGAATTAAAAACAAAAGGCACAATGCCGACTTAAGTATAAGAAGACGGACTCTTTCTACTGTCTATGTATTGAACCATTCCTGTGACACTAGTTATAGATTCCGATGCTTCACTCCAGGTTTACTGTACCCCCTTGGACCTCCTTATTGACGATGAAACACAGAAACTGCATCGGAATGAAACGAAATGGCACAATGCCGACTTAAGTACAAGAGGACTGACTCTTCTTACTGATAATAGTTTGAACCATTCCGGTGATAATAATTATAGATTCCGATGCTTCACTTCAGGTTTACTGTATTCCTTGGACCTTCTTATTGACGATGAAACACAGAAATTGCATGGAAATTAAATACAAAAGGCACAATGCCGACTTAAGGACAAGAAGACTGACTCTTCCTACTGTCTATGTTTTGAACCATTCCTGTGACACTAGTTATAGATTCCGATGCTTCACTTCAGCTTTACTGTATCCCTCTGACCTTATTGCGATGAAACACAGAAATTGCATCGGAATTAAATACAAAAGGCAAAATGCCAACTTTAGTACACGAATACTGACTCTTCTTACTGTCTATGTTATGAACCATTCCTGTGACACTAGTTATAGATTCCGATGCTTCACTTCAGGTTTACTGTACCCCTCTGACCTTCTTATTGACGATGAAACACAGAAATTGCATCGGAATTAAATAGAAAACTCACTAGTTATAGATTCCGATGAGTCACTTCAGGTTTAATGTATCCGTTGTACCTTCTTGTTGACGATGAAACACAGATATTGCATCGGAATTAAATACAAAAGACACAATGCCGACCTAAGTAAAAGAAGACTGACACTTCTTACTGACTATGTTTTGATTCATTCCTGTGACACTAGTTATAGATTCCGATGCTTCACTCCAGGTTTACTGTATCCCTTGGACCTTCTTATTGACGATGAAACACAGAAATTGCATCGGAATTAAATGGAAAAGGCACAATGCCGACTTAAGTACAAGAAGACTGACTCTTCCTACTGTCTATGATTTGAACCATTCCTGTGACACAAGTTTTAGAATCCGATGCTTCACTTCAGGTTTACTGTATCCCTTGGACCTTATTAAAGACGATGAAACACAGAAAATGCATCGGAATTAAATAGAAAAGGCACAATGCCGACTTAAGTACAAGAGGACTGACTCTTCTTACTGACTATGTTTTGATCCATTCCTGCGACACTAGGTATAGATTCCGATACTTCACTCCAGGTTTACTGTATCTCTTGGACCTTCTTATTAGCGATGAAACACAAAAATTGCATTGGAAATAAATACGAAATGCACAATGCTGTCATAAGTACACGAAGACTGACTCTTCTTATTGACTATGTTGAAACCATTCCTGTGAGACCAGTTTTAGATTTCGTTGCTTCACTTCAGGTTTACTGTATCCCTTGGACCTTCTTGTTGACGATGAAACAAAAAGATTGCATCGAAATTAAATACAAACGGAACAATGCCGACTTAAGAACAAGAAGACTGACTCTTCTTACTGTCTATGGTTGTAATGTTTCCTGTGAGACCAGTTTTAAATTACGATGCTTCACTTCAGGTTTACTGTATCCATTAGGCCTTCTTATTGTCGATGAAATACAGAAATTGCATCGGAATTAAATACAAAGGGCACAATGCCGACATAAGTACAAGAAGACTGACTCTTTTTACTGTCTATGTTTTGAACCATTCATGTGACACTAGTTATAGATTTCGATGCTTCACTTCAGTTTTACTGTATCCCTCTGACCTTCTTATTCACGATGAAACACAGAAATTGCATCGGAATTAAATACAAAAGGCACAATGACGACTTAGTACAAGCAGACTGACTCTTCTTACTGACTATGTTTTGAACCGTTCCTGTGACACTAGTTATAGATTCCGATGCTTCACTTCAGGTTTACTGTATCCCTTGGACCTTCTTATTGACGATGAAACACACAAATTGCATCGGAATTAAATAGAAAAGGCACAAAGCCGACTTAAGTAAAGAAGACTGACTCTTCCTACGCTCTATGATTTGAACCATTCCTGTGACACTAGTTTTAGATTCCGATGCTTCACTTCAGGTTTACTGTATCCCTTGGACCTTCGTATTCACGATGAAACACAGAAATAGAATCGGAATAAAATACAAAAGGCACTATGCCGACTAAAGTACAAGAAGAGTGACTCTTCTTACTGACTATGTTTTGAGCCATTCCTCTGATACTAGTTAAAGATTCCGATGCTTCACTCCAAGTTTACTCTATCCCTTGGACCTTCTTATTGACGATGAAACACAGAAATTGTATCGGAATTATTTACAAAAGTCACAATGCCGACTTATGTACAAGAAGACTGACTGTTCTTACTGACTATGTTTTGAACCGTTCCTGTGACACTAGTTATAGATTCCGCTGCTTCTCTTCAGGTTTACTGTATCCCTCTGACCTTCTTATTGACGAAGAAACACAGAAATTGCATCGGAATTAAATAGAAAAAGCACAATTCCGACTTAAGTACAAGATGACTGACTCTTCCTACTGTCTATGGTTTGAACCATTCCTGTGACACTAGTTTTAGATTCCGATGCTTCACTTCAGGTTAACTGTATCCCTTGGACCTTCAAATAAACGATGAAACACTGAAATTGCATCGGAATTAAATACAAAAGGCACAATGCCGTCTTAAGTACAAGAAGACTGACTCTTCCTACTGTCTATGATTTGAACCATTCCTGTGACACTAGTTTTAGATTCCGATTCTTCACTTCAGGTTTACTGTATCCCTTGGACCTTTTTATTGACGATGAAACACAGAAATTGCATCGGAATTAAATACCAAAAACACAATGTTGACTTAAGTACTAGAACACTGATTCTTCTTACTGTCTATGTATGAACCATTCCTGTGACACTAGTTATAGATTCTGATGCTTCACTTGAGGTTTACTGTAACCCTTGGACATTCTTGTTGACGATGAAACACAGAAATTGCATCGGAATTAAATAGAAAAGGCACAATGCCGACTTAAGTACAAGAAGACTGATTCTTCTTACTGACTATATTTTGAACCATTCCTGTGACACTAGTTATAGATTTCGATGCTTTACTTCAGTTTTACTGTATCCCTCTGACCTTCTTATTGACGATGAAACACAGAAATTGCATCGGAATTAAATAGAAAAGGCACAATGCCGACTTAAGTACAAGAAGATTGACTCTTCCTACTGTCTATGATTTGAACCATTCCTGTGACACTAGTTTTAGATTCCGATGCTTCACTTCAGGTTTACTGTATCCCTCTGACCTTCTCATTGACGATGAAACACAGAAATAGCATCGGAATAAAATACAAAAGGCACAATGCCGACTTAAGTAAAAGAAGACTGACTGTTCTTACTGACTATGTTTTGAACCATTCATGTGACACTGTTATAGATTCCGATGCTTCACTTCAGGTTTATTGTATCCCTCGGACCATCTTATTGACGATGAATCACAGAAATTGCATCGGAATTAAATACAAAAGGCACAATGCCGACTTAAGTACAAGAAGACAGACTCTTCTTACTGTCTATGTTTGAACCATTCCTGTGACACTAGTTAAAGATTCCGATGCTTCACTTCAGGTTTACTGTATCCCTCAGACCTTCGTATAGACGATGAAACACAGAAATTGCATCGGAATAAAATACAAAAGGCACAATGCCGACTTAAGTACAAGAAGACTGACTCTTCTTACTTTCTATGTTTTAAACCAGTCATGTGACACTTGTTTTAGATTCCGATGCCTCACTCCAGGTTTACTGTATCCCTCTGACCTTCTCATTGACGATGAAACACAGAAATTGTATCGCAATTAAATACAAAGGCACAAAGCCGACTTAAGTACAAGAAGACTGACTCTTCTTACTGACTATGTTTTGAACCATTCCTGTGACACTAGTTATTGATTCCGATGCTTCACTTCAGGTTAACTGTATCTCTTGGACCTTCTTACTGACGATGAATCACAGAAATTGCATCGGAATTAAATTCAAAAGGCACAATGCCGACTTAAGTACAAGAAGACTGACTCTTCTTACTGTCTATATTTGAACCATTCCTGTGACACTAGTTATAGATTCCGATGCTTCACTTTAGGTTTACTGTATCCCTCAGACCTTCGTATTGACGATGAAACACAGAAATTGCATCGGAATAAAATACAAAAGGCACTATGCCGACTGAAGTACAAGAAGACTGACTCTTTCTGCTGTCTACGATTTGAACCATTCCTGTGACACTAGTTATAGACTCCGATGCTTCACTTCTGGTTTACTGTATCCCTCTGACCTTCTTATTGACGATGAAACACAGAAATTGCATTGGAATTAAATACAAAAGGCACAGTGCCGACTTAAGTACAAGAAGACTGACTCTTCCTACTGTTATGTTTTGAACCATTCCTGTGATACTAGTTATAGATTCCGCTGCTTCACTCTAGGTTTACTGTATCCCTTGGACCTTCTTATTGACGATGAGACACAGAAATTGCATCGGAATTAAATAGAAAAGGCACAATGCCGACTTAAGTACAAGAAGACTGACTCATCCTACTGTCTATGTTTTAAACCATTCCTGTGACACTAGTTATAGATTCCGATGCTTCACTCCAGGTTTACTGTAACCCTTGGACCTTCTAATTAACGATGAAACACAGAAGTTGCATCGGAATTAAATACGAAATGCACAATGCTGTCATAAGTACACGAAGACCTACTCTTCTTACTGTCTGTTATGAAGCTACCCTGAGAGACCAGTTTTAGATTCCAATGCTTCACGTCAGGTTAACTGTATCCCTTGGACCTTCTTATTGACGATGAAACACAGAAATTGCATCGGAATTAAATACAAATGGCATCATGCCTATTTATGAACAAGAAGTCTGACTCTTCTTGCTGACTATGATTAAACCATTCCTGTGAGATCAGTTTTAGATTTCGATGCTTCTCTTCAGGTTTCCTGTATCCCTTGGACCTTCTTGTTGACGATGAAACAAGAAAATTGCATCGGAATTAAATACAAAAGGAACAATGCCGACTTAAGAACAAGAAGACTGACTCTTCTTACTGTCTCTGTTTGAATGTTTTCTGTGAGACCAGTTTCAAATTACGATGCTTCACTTTAGGTTTACTGTATGCATTGGGCCTTCTTATTGACGATGAAATACAGAAATTGTATCGGAAAGAATACAAAGGGCACAATGCCGACATAAGTACAAGAAGACTGACTCTTTTTACTGTCTATGTTTTGAACCAGTCATGTGACACTTGTATTAGTTTCCGATGCCTCACTCCAGGTTTACTGTATCCCTTGGACCTTCTCATTGACGATGAAACACAGAAATTGCATCGGAATTAAATAGAAAAGGCACAATGCCGACTTAAGTACAAGAAGACTGACTCTTCCTACTGTCTATGATTTGAACCATTCCTGTGACACAAGTTTTAGATTCCGATGCTTCACTTCAGGTTAACTGTATCCCTTGGACCTTATTAATGACGATGAAACACAGAAATTGCATCGGAATTAAATAGAAAAATCACAATGCCGACTTAAGTACAAGAGAACCTCTTCTTACTGACTATGATTTGAACCATTCCTACGACACTACTTATAGATTCCGATGCTTCACTTCAGGTTTTCTGTATCTCTTGGACCTTTTTATTGACGATGAAACAAAGAAATTTCGTCGGAATTAAATACCAAAGACACAATGTTGACTTAAATACAAGAAGACTGATTCTTCTTACTGTCTATGTTTGAACCATTCCTGTGACACTAGTTATAGTTTCTGATGCTTCACTTCAGGTTTACTGTATCCCTCAGATCTTCGTATTGGCGATGAAACACAGAAATTGCATCGGAATAAAATATGAAAGGCACAATGCCGACATAAGTACAAGAAGACTGACTCTTCCTACTGTCTATGTTTTGAACCATTCCTGTGACACTAGTTATAGATTCCGATGCTTCACTTCAGGTTTAATGTATCCCTTGGACCGTCTTGTTGACGATGAAATACAGATATTGCATCGCAATTAAATACAAAAGGCAGAATGCCGACCTAAGTAAAAGAATACTGACTCTTATTACTGACTATGTTTTGATTCATTCCTGTGACACTAAAGATAGAATCCGATGCTTCACTCCAGGTTTACTGTATCCCTTGGACCTTCTTATTGACGATGAAACACAGAAATTGCATCGGAATTAAATACAAAAGGCACAACGCCGACTCAAGTACAAGAACACTGACTCTTCTTACTGACTATGTTTTAAACCATTCCCGTGACACTAGTTATAGATTCCGATGCTTCACTCCCAGTTTACTGTATCCCTTTGACCTTCTTATTGACGATGAAACACAGAAATAGCATCGGAATTAAATAAAAATGGCACAATGCCAACTTAAGTACAAGAAGACTTACACTTCTTACTGACTATGTTTTTAACCATACCTGTGACACTAGTTATAGAATCCGATGATTCGCTACAGGTTTACTGTATCCCTTGGACCTTCTTGTTGACGATGAAACACAGAAATTGCATCGGAATTAAATACAAAACGCACAATGCCGACTTAAGTAAAAGAAGACTGACTGTTCTTACTGACTATGATTTGAACCATTCATGTGACACTATTATAGATTCCGATGCTTCACTTCAGGTTTACTGTATCCCTTGGACCTTCGTATTGACGATGAAACACAGAAATTGCATCGGAATAAAATACAAAAGGCACAATGCCGACTTAAGTACAAGAAGACTGACTCTTCTTACTTTCTATGTTTTAAACCAGTCATGTGACACTTGTTTTAGATTCCGATGCCTCACTCCAGGTTTACTGTATCCCTCTGACCTTCTCATTGACGATGAAACACAGAAATTGTATCGCAATTAAATACAAAGGCACAAAGCCGACTTAAGTACAAGAAGACTGACTCTTCTTACTGACTATGTTTTGAACCATTCCTGTGACACTAGTTATTGATTCCGATGCTTCACTTCAGGTTAACTGTATCTCTTGGACCTTCTTACTGACGATGAATCACAGAAATTGCATCGGAATTAAATTCAAAAGGCACAATGCCGACTTAAGTACAAGAAGACTGACTCTTCTTACTGTCTATATTTGAACCATTCCTGTGACACTAGTTATAGATTCCGATGCTTCACTTTAGGTTTACTGTATCCCTCAGACCTTCGTATTGACGATGAAACACAGAAATTGCATCGGAATAAAATACAAAAGGCACAATGCCGACTTAAGTACAAGAAGACTGACTCTTTCTGCTGTCTACGATTTGAACCATTCCTGTGACACTAGTTATAGACTCCGATGCTTCACTTCTGGTTTACTGTATCCCTCTGACCTTCTTATTGACGATGAAACACAGAAATTGCATTGGAATTAAATACAAAAGGCACAGTGCCGACTTAAGTACAAGAAGACTGACTCTTCCTACTGTTATGTTTTGAACCATTCCTGTGATACTAGTACGAGATTCCGCTGCTTCACTCCAGGTTTACTGTATCCCTTGGACCTTCTTATTGACGATGAGACACAGAAATTGCATCGGAATTAAATAGAAAAGGCACAATGCCGACTTAAGTACAAGAAGACTGACTCTTCCTACTGTCTATGTTTTAAACCATTCCTGTGACACTAGTTATAGATTCCGATGCTTCACTCCAGGTTTACTGTAACCCTTGGACCTTCTTATTAACGATGAAACACAGAAGTTGCATCGGAATTAAATACGAAATGCACAATGCTGTCATAAGTACACGAAGACTGACTCTTCTTACTGTCTGTTATGAAGCTACCCTGAGAGACCAGTTTTAGATTCCAATGCTTCACGTCAGGTTTACTGTATCCCTTGGACCTTCTTATTGACGATGAAACACAGAAATTGCATCGGAATTAAATACAAATGGCATCATGCCTATTTATGAACAAGAAGTCTGACTCTTCTTGCTGACTATGTTTAAACCATTCCTGTGAGATCAGTTTCAGATTTCGATGCTTCTCTTCAGGTTTCCTGTATCCCTTGGACCTTCTTGTTGACGATGAAACAAGAAAATTGCATCGGAATTAAATACAAAAGGAACAATGCCGACTTAAGAACAAGAAGACTGACTCTTCTTACTGTCTCTGTTTGAATGTTTCCTGTGAGACCAGTTTCAAATTACGATGCTTCACTTTAGGTTTACTGTATCCATTGGGCCTTCTTATTGACGATGAAATACAGAAATTGTATCGGAAAGAATACAAAGGGCACAATGCCGACATAAGTACAAGAAGACTGACTCTTTTTACTGTCTATGTTTTGAACCAGTCATGTGACACTTGTATTAGATTCCGATGCCTCACTCCAGGTTTACTGTATCCCTTGGACCTTCTCATTGACGATGAAACACAGAAATTGCATCGGAATTAAATAGAAAATGCACAATGCCGACTTAAGTACAAGAAGACTGACTCTTCCTACCGTCTATGATTTGAACCATTCCTGTGACACAAGTTTTAGATTCCGATGCTTCACTGCAGGTTTACTGTATCCCTTGGACCTTATTAATGACGATGAAACACAGAAATTGCATCGGAATTAAATAGAAAAATCACAATGCCGACTTAAGTACAAGAGGACGGACTCTTCTTACTGACTATGATTTGAACCATTCCTGCGACACTAGTTATAGATTCCGATGCTTCACTTCAGGTTTTCTGGATCCCTTGGACCTTTTTATTGACGATGAAACACAGAAATTGCATCATAATTAAATACCAAAGACACAATGTTGACTTAAATACAAGAAGACTGATTCTTCTTACTGTCTATGTTTGAACCATTCCTGTGACACTAGTTATAGTTTCTGATGCTTCACTTCAGGTTTACTGTATCCCTCAGACCCTCGTATTGTCGAAGAAACACAGAAATTGCATCAGAATAAAATATAAAAGGCACAATGCGGACTTAAGTACAAGAAGACTGACTCTTCCTACTGTCTATGTTTTGAACCATTCCGGTGACACTAGTTATAGATTCCGATGCTTCACTTCAGGTTTAATGTATCCCTTGGACCTTCTTGTTGACGATGAAATACAGATATTGCATCGCAATGAAATACAAAAGGCACAATGCCGACCTAAGTGAAGGAATACTGACTCTTATTACTGACTATGTTTTGATTCATTCCTGTGACACTAGTTATAGAGTCCGATGCTTCACTCCAGGTTTACTGTATCCCTTGGACCTTCTTATTGACGATGAAACACAGAAATTGCATCGGAATTAAATACAAAAGGCAATACGCCGACTTAAGTACAAGAACACTGACTCTTCTTACTGACTAAGTTTTAAACCATTCCCGTGACACTGGTTATAGATTCCGATGCTTCACTCCCACTTTACTGCATCCATTAGACCTTTTTATTGACAATGAAACACAGAAATTGCATCGGAATTAAATAGAAAAGGCACAATGCCGACTTAAGTACAAGAAGACTGACTCTTCCTACTGTCTATGATTCGAACCATTCCTGTGACACTAGTTTTAGATTCCGATGCTTCACTTGAGGTTTACTGTATCCCTTGGACATACTTGTTGACGATGAAACACAGAAATTGCATCAGAATTAAATACAAAAGGCACAATGCCGACTTAAGTACAAGATGACTGATTCTTCTTACTGACTATGTTTTGAACCATTCCTGTGACACTAGTTATAGATTTCGATGCTTCACTTCATTTTTACTGTATCCCTCTGACCTTCTTATTGACGATGAAACACAGAAATTCCATCGGAATTAAATACAAAAGGCACAATGCCGACTTAAGTACAAGAAGACTGACTCCTCCTACTGTCTATGTTTTGAACCATTCCTGTGACACTAGTTATAGATTCTGATGCTTCACTTCAGGTTTACTGTATCCCTCAGACCTTCGTATTGACGATGAAACACAGAAATTGCATCGGAATTAAATACAAAAGGCACAATGCCGACTTAAGTACAAGAAGACTGTCTCTTCCTACTGTCTATGTTTTGAACCATTCCTGTGACACTAGTTATAGATTACGATGCTTCACTCAAGGTTTACTGTATCCCTCTGACCATCTTATTGACGATGAAACACAGAAATTGCATTGGAATTAAATACAAAAGGCACAATGCCCACTTAAGTAAAAGAAGACTGACTCTTCCTACTGTCTATGTTTTCAACCATTCCTGTGACACTAGTTATAGATTCCGATGCTTCACTGCAGGTTTACTGTATCCCTTGAACCGTCGTATTCACGATGAAACACAGAAATTGCATCGGAGTTAAATACAAAAGGCACAATGCCGACTAAAGTACAAGAAGAGTGACTCTTCTTACTGACTATGTTTTGATCCATTCCTCTGATACTAGTTAAAGATTCCGATGCTTCACTCCAGGTTTACTGTATCGCTTGGTCCTTCTTATTGACGATGAAACACAGAAATTGTATCGGAATTAATTACAAAAGTCACAATGCCGACTTAAGTACAATAAGTCTGTCTCTTCTTACTGACTATGCTTTGAACCGTTCCTGTGACACTAGTTATAGATTCCGATGCTTCACTTCAGGTTTACTGTATCCCTCTGACCTTCTTATTGACGATGAAACACAGAAATTGTATCGGAATTAAATAGAAAAGGCACAATGCCGACTTAAGTACAAGAAGACTGACTCTTCTTACTGTCTATGGTTTGAACCATTCCTGTGACACTAGTTTTAGATTCCGATGTTTCACTTCAGGTTAACTGTATCCCTTGGACCTTCATATTAACGATGAATCACTGAAATTGCATCGGAATTAAATACAAAAGGCACAATGCCGACTTAAGTACAAGAAGACTGACTCTTCCTACTGTCTATGATTTGAACCATTCCTGTGACACTAGTTTTAGATTCCGATGCTTCTCTTCAGGTTTACTGTATCCCTCGGGCCTTTTTATTGACGATGAAACACAGAAATTGCTTCGGAATTAAATACCAAAGACACAATGTTGACTTAAGTACAAGAACACTGATTCTTCTTACTATCTATGTTTGAACCATTCCTGTGACACTAGTTACAGATTCTGATGCTTCACTTGAGGTTTACTGTATCCCTTGGACATTCTTGTTGACGATGAAACACAGAAATTGCATCGGAATTAAATAGAAAAGGCACAATGCCGACTTAAGTACAAGAAGACTGATTCTTCTTACTGAATATGTTTTGAACCATTCCTGTGACACTAGTTATAGATTTCGATGCTTCACTTCAGTTTTACTGTATTCCTCTGACCTTCCTATTGACGATGAAACACAGAAATTGCATCGGAATTAAATACAAAAGGCACAATGCCGACTTAAGTATGAGAAGACTGACTCCTCCTACTGTCTATGTTTTGAACCATTCCTGTGACACTAGTTATAGATTCCGATGCTTCACTCCAGGTTTACTGTATCCCTTGGACCTTCTTATTGAGGATGAAACACAGAAATCGCATCGGAATTAAATAGAAACGGCACAATGCCGAATTAAGTACAAGAAGACTGACTTCTCCTACTGTCTATATTTTGAACCGTTCCTGTGACACTAGTTATAGATTCCGTTGTGTCACTTCAGGTTTAATGTATCCCTTGGACCTTCTTGTTGACGATGAAACACAGAAATTGCATTGGAAATAAATAGAAAAGGCACAATGCCGACTTGAGTACAAGAGGACTGACTCTTCTGACTGACTATGTTTTGAACCATTACTGCGACACTACTTATAGATTCCGATGCTTCACTTCAGGTTTTCTGTATCCCTCTGACCTTCTCATTGACGATGAAACACAGTAATTGCATCGGAATTAAATACAAAAGGCACAATGCCGACTTAAGTACAAGAAGACTGACTCTTCTTACTGTCTATGTTTGAACCATTCCTGTGACACTAGTTAAAGATTCCGATGCTTCACTTCACGTTTACTGTATCCCTCAGACCTTCGTATTGACGATGAAACACAGAAATTGCATCGGAATAAAATACAAAAGGCACAATGCCGACTTAAGTACAAGAAGACTGACTCTTCTTACTGTCTATGTTTTAAACCAGTCGTGTGACACTTGTTTTAGATTCCGATGCCTCACTCCAGGTTTACTGTATCCTTCTGACCTTCTCATTGACGATGAAACACAAAAATTGTATCGGAATTAAATACAAAGGCACAAAGCCGACTTAAGTACAAGAAGACTGACTCTTCTTACTGACTATGTTTTGAACCATTCCTGTGACACTAGTTAGTGATTCCGATGCTTCACTTCAGGTTAACTGTATCTCTTGGACCTTCTTATTGACGATGAATCACAGAAATTGCATCGGAATTAAATTCAAAAGGCACAATGCCGACTTAAGTACAAGAAGACTGACTCTTCTTACTGTCTATATTTGAACCATTCCTGTGACACTAGTTATAGATTCCGATGCTTCACTTTAGGTTTACTGTATCCCTCATACCTTCGTATTGACGATGAAACACAGAAATTGCATCGGAATAAAATACAAAAGGCACAATGCCGACTTAAGTACAAGAAGACTGACTCTTTCTGCTGTCTACGATTTGAACCATTCCTGTGACACTAGTTATAGATTCCGATGCTTCACTTCTGGTTTACTGTATCCCTCTGACCTTCTTATTGACGATGAAACACAGAAATTGCATCGGAATTAAATACAAAAGGCACAGTGCCGACTTAAGTACATGAAGACTGACTCTTCCTACTGTCTATGTTTTGAACCATTCCTGTGACACTAGTTATAGATTCCGCTGCTTCACTCCAGGTTTACTGTATCCCTTGGACCTTCTTATTGACGATGAGACACAGAAATTGCATCGGAATTAAATAGAAAAGGCACAATGCCGATTTAAGTACAAGAAGACTGACTCTTCCTACTGTCTATGTTTTGAACCATTCCTGTGACACTAGTTGTAGATTCCGCTGCTTCACTCCAGGTTTACTGTATCCCTTGGACCTTCTTATTGACGATGAGACACAGAAATTGCGTCGGAATTAAATAGAAAAGGCACAATGCCGACTTAAGTACAAGAAGACTGACTCTTCCTACTGTCTATGTTTTGAACCATTCCTGTGACACTAGTTATAGATTCCGATGCTTCACTCCAGGTTTACTGTATCCCTTGGACCTTCTTATTAACGATGAAACACAGAAGTTGCATCGGAATTAAATACGAAATGCACAATGCTGTCATAAGTACACGAAGACTGACTCTTCTTACTGTCTGTTATGAAGCTACCCTGAGAGACCAGTTTTAGATTCCAATGCTTCACCTCAGGTTTACTGTATCCCTTCGACCTTCTTATTGACGATGAAACACAGAATTTGCATCGGAAATAAAAACAAATGGCATCATGCCTATTTATGAACAAGAAGTCTGACTCTTCTTGCTGACTATGTTTAAACCATTCCTGTGAGACCTGTTTTAGATTTCGATGCTTCACTTCAGGTTTCCTGTATCCCTTGGACCTTCTTGTTGACGATGAAACAAGAAAATTGCATCGGAATTAAATACAAAAGGAACAATGCCGACCTAAGAACAAGAAGACTGACTCTTCTTACTGTCTCTGTTTTGAATGTTTCCTGTGAGACCAGTTTCAAATTACGATGCTTCACTTTAGGTTTACTGTATCCATTGGGCCTTCTTATTGACGATGAAATACAGAAATTGTATCGGAAAGAATACAAAGGGCACAATGCCGACTAAAGTACAAGAAGACTGACTCTTTTTACTGTCTATGTTTTGAACCAGTCATGTGACACTTGTATTAGATTCCGATGCCTCACTCCAGGTTTACTGTATCCCTTGGACCTTCTCATTGACGATGAAACACAGAAATTGCATCGGAATTAAATAGAAAAGGCACAATGCCGACTTAAGTACAAGAAGACTGACTCTTCCTACTGTCTATGATTTGAACCATTCCTGTGACACAAGTTTTAGATTCCGATGCTTCACTTCAGGTTTACTGTATCCCTTGGACCTTATTAATGACGATGAAACACAGAAATTGCATCGGAATTAAATAGAAAAAGCACAATGCCGACTTAAGTACAAGAGGACGGACTCTTCTTACTGACTATGTTTTGAACCATTCCTGCGACACTAGTTATAGATTCCGATGCTTCACTTCAGGTTTTCTGTATCCCTTGGACCTTTTTATTGACGATGAAACACAGATATTGCATCAGAATTAAATACCAAAGACACAATGTTGACTTAAATACAAGAAGACTGATTCTTCTTACTGTCTATGTTTGAACCATTCCTGTGACACTAGTTATAGTTTCTGATGCTTCACTTCATGTTTACTGTATCCCTCAGACCCTCGTATTGTCGAAGAAACACAGAAATTGCATCAGAATAAAATATAAAAGGCACAATGCCGACTTAAGTACAAGAAGACTGACTCTTCCTACTGTCTATGTATTGAACCATTCCGGTGACACTAGTTATAGATTCCGATGCTTCACTTCAGGTTTAATGTATCCCTCGGACCTTCTTGTTGACGATGAAATACAGATATTGCATCGCAATTAAATACAAAAGGCACAATGCCGACCTAAGTAAAAGAATACTGACTCTTATTACTGACTATGTTTCGATTCATTCCTGTGACACTAGTTATAGAGTACGATTCTTCACTCCAGGTTTACTGTATCCCTTGGACCTTCTTATTGACGATGAAAAACAGAAATTGCATCGGAATTAAATACAAAAGGCACTACGTCGACTTAAGTACAAGAACACTGACTCTTCTTACTGACAAAGTTTTAAACCATTCCCGTGACACTGGTTATAGATTCCGATGCTTCACTCCCAGTTTACTGCATCCATTAGACCTTTTTATTGACGATGAAAAACAGAAATTGCATCGGAATTAAATACCAAAGACACAATGTTGACTTAAGTACAAGAAGACTGATCCTTCTTACTGTCTGTGTTTGAACCATTCCTGTGACACTAGTTACAGCTTCCGATGCTTCGCTTCAGGTTTACTGTATCCCTTGGACCTTCTTGTTGACGATGAAACACAGAAATTGCATCGGAATTAAATACGAAATGCACAATGCTGTCATAAGTACACGAAGATTGACTCTTCTTACTGTCTGTTATGAAGCTACCCTGTGAGACCAGTTTTAGATTCCAATGCTTCACCTCAGGTTTACTGTATCCCTTGGAACTTCTTATTGACGATGAATCACAGAAATTGCATCGGAATTAAATACAAATGGCACAATGCCTATTTATGAACAAGAAGACTGACTCTTCTTACTGTCTATGTTTAAACCATTCCTGTGAGACCAGTTTTAGATTTCGATGCTTCACTTCAGGTTTACTGTATCCCTTGGACTTTCTTGTTAACAATGAAACAAAAAAATTGCATCGGAATTAAATACAAAAGGCACAATGCCGACTTAAGAACAAGAAGACTGACTCTTCTTACTGTCTATGATTTGAATGTTTCCTGTGAGACCAGTTTTAGATTACGATGCTTCACTTCAGGTTTACTGTATCCATTGGACCTTCTTATTGACGATGAAACACAGAAATTGCATCGGAATTAAATAGAAAAGGCACAATGCCGACTTAAGTACAAGAAGACTGACTCTTCCTACTGTCTATGATTCAAACCATTCCTGTGACACTAGTTTTAGATTCCAATGCTTCACTTGAGGTTTACTGTATCCCTTGGACATACTTGTTGACGATGAAACACAGAAATTGCATCGGAATTAAATACAAAACGCACAATGCCGACTTAAGTACAAGATGACTGATTCTTCTTACTGACTATGTTTTGAACCATTCCTGTGACACTAGTTATAGATTTCGATGCTTCACTTCATTTTTACTGTATCCCTCTGACCTTCTTATTGACGATGAAACACAGAAATTCCATCGGAATTAAATACAAAAGGCACAATGCCGACTTAAGTACAAGAAGACTGACTCTTCTTACTGTCTCTGTTTTGAATGTTTCCTGTGAGACCAGTTTCAAATTACGATGCTTCACTTCAGGTTTACTGTATCCATTGGGCCTTCTTATTGACGATGAAATACAGAAATTGTATCGGAAAGAATACAAAGGGCACAATGCCGACATAAGTACAAGAAGACTGACTCTTTTTACTGTCTATGTTTTGAACCAGTCATGTGACACTTGTATTAGATTCCGATGCCTCACTCCAGGTTTACTGTATCCCTCAGACCTCGTATTGTCGAAGAAACACAGAAATTGCATCAGAATAAAATATAAAAGGCACTATGCCGACTTAAGTACATGAAGACTGACTCTTCCTACTGTCTATGTTTTGAACCATTCCGGTGACACTAGTTATTGATTCCGATGCTTCACTTCAGGTTTAATGTATCCCTTGGACCTTCTTGTTGACGATGAAATACAGATATTGCATCGCAATTAAATACAAAAGGCACAATGCCGACCTAAGTAAAAGAATACTGACTCTTATTACTGACTATGTTTTGATTCATTCCTGTGACACTAGTTATAGAATCCGATGCTTCACTCCAGGTTTACTGTATCCCTTGGACCTTCTTATTGACGATGAAACACAGAAATTGCATCGGAATTAAATACAAAAGGCAATACGCCGACTTCAGTACAAGAACACTGACTCCTCTTACTGACTAGGTTTTAAACCATTCCCGTGACACTGGTTATAGATTCCGATGCTTCACTCCCAGTTTACTGCATCCATTAGACCTTTTTATTGACGATGAAACACAGAAATTGCATCGGAATTAAATACCAAAGACACAATGTGGACTTAAGTACAAGAAGGCTGATCCTTCTTACTGTCTATGTTTGAACCATTCCTGTGACACTAGTTACAGCTTCCGATGCTTCGCTTCAGGTTTACTGTATCCCTTGGACCTTCTTGTTGACGATGGAACACAGAAATTGCATCGGAATTAAATACGAAATGCACAATGCTGTCATAAGTACACGAAGATTGACTCTTCTTACTGGCTGTTATGATGCTACCCTGTGAGACCAGTTTCAGATTTCAACGCTTCACCTCAGGTTTACTGTATCCCTTGGAACTTCTTATTGACGATGAATCACAGAAATTGCATCGGAATTAAATACAAATGGCACAATGCCGATTTATGAACAAGAAGACTGACTCTTCTTACTGTCTATGTTTAAACCATTCCTGTGATACTAGTTTTAGATTCCGATGCTTCACTTGAGGTTTACTGTATCCCTTGGACATACTTGTTGACGATGAAACACAGAAATTGCATCGGAATAAATACAAAAGGCACAATGCCGACTTAAGTACAAGAAGACTGATTCTTCTTAATGACTATGTTTTGAACCATTCCTGTGACACTAGTTATAGATTTCGATGCTTCACTTCATTTTTACTGTATCCCTCTGACCTTCTTATTGACGATGAAACACAGAAATTCCATTGGAATTAAATACAAAAGGCACAATGCCGACTTAAGTACAAGAAGACTGACTCTTCCTACTGTCTATGTTTTGAACCATTCCTGTGACACTAGTTATAGATTCCGATGCTTCACTCAAGGTTTACTGTATCCCGCTGACCTATTTATTGACGATGAAACACAGAAATTGCATTGGAATTAAATACAAAAGGCACAATGCCCACTTAAGTAAAAGTAGACTGACTCTTCCTACTGTCTATGTTTTGAACCATTCCTGTGACACTAGTTATAGATTACGATGCTACACTGCAGGTTTACTGTATCCCTTGGACCTTCTTATTGACGATGAAACACAGAAATTGCATCGGAATTAAATAGAAAAGGCACAATGCCGACTTAAGTACAAGAAGACTGACTCCTCCTACTGTCTATATTTTGAACCATTCCTGTGACACAAGTTTTAGATTCCGATGCTTCACTTCAGGTTTACTGTATCCCTTGGACCTTATTAATGACGATGAAACACAGAAATTGCATCGGAATTAAATAGAAAAAGCACAATGCCGACTTAAGTACAAGAGGACGGACTCTTCTTACTGACTATGTTTTGAACCATTCCTGCGACACTAGTTATAGATTCCGATGCTTCACTTCAGGTTTTCTGCATCCCTTGGACCTTTTTATTGACGATGAAACACAGATATTGCATCAGAATTAAATACCAAAGACACAATGTTGACTTAAATACAAGAAGACTGATTCTTCTTACTGTCTATGTTTGAACCATTCCTGTGACACTAGTTATAGTTTCTGATGCTTCACTTCATGTTTACTGTATCCCTCAGACCCTCGTATTGTCGAAGAAACACAGAAATTGCATCAGAATAAAATATAAAAGGCACAATGCCGACTTAAGTACAAGAAGACTGACTCTTCCTACTGTCTATGTATTGAACCATTCCGGTGACACTAGTTATAGATTCCGATGCTTCACTTCAGGTTTAATGTATCCCTCGGACCTTCTTGTTGACGATGAAATACAGATATTGCATCGCAATTAAATACAAAAGGCACAATGCCGACCTAAGTAAAAGAATACTGACTCTTATTACTGACTATGTTTCGATTCATTCCTGTGACACTAGTTATAGAGTACGATTCTTCACTCCAGGTTTACTGTATCCCTTGGACCTTCTTATTGACGATGAAAAACAGAAATTGCATCGGAATTAAATACAAAAGGCACTACGTCGACTTAAGTACAAGAACACTGACTCTTCTTACTGACAAAGTTTTAAACCATTCCCGTGACACTGGTTATAGATTCCGATGCTTCACTCCCAGATTACTGCATCCATTAGACCTTTTTATTGACGATGAAAAACAGAAATTGCATCGGAATTAAATACCAAAGACACAATGTTGACTTAAGTACAAGAAGACTGATCCTTCTTACTGTCTGTGTTTGAACCATTCCTGTGACACTAGTTACAGCTTCCGATGCTTCGCTTCAGGTTTACTGTATCCCTTGGACCTTCTTGTTGACGATGAAACACAGAAATTGCATCGGAATTAAATACGAAATGCACAATGCTGTCATAAGTACACGAAGATTGACTCTTCTTACTGTCTGTTATGAAGCTACCCTGTGAGACCAGTTTTAGATTCCAATGCTTCACCTCAGGTTTACTGTATCCCTTGGAACTTCTTATTGACGATGAATCACAGAAATTGCATCGGAATTAAATACAAATGGCACAATGCCTATTTATGAACAAGAAGACTGACTCTTCTTACTGTCTATGTTTAAACCATTCCTGTGAGACCAGTTTTAGATTTCGATGCTTCACTTCAGGTTTACT
The DNA here is from genome assembly GCF_023864345.2 of Schistocerca serialis cubense. Classification (NCBI taxonomy): domain Eukaryota; kingdom Metazoa; phylum Arthropoda; class Insecta; order Orthoptera; family Acrididae; genus Schistocerca; species Schistocerca serialis. Next base: position 543,530,576 of record NC_064646.1, on the reverse strand, counting down.
GTATCCCTTGGACTTTCTTGTTAACAATGAAACAAAAAAATTGCATCGGAATTAAATACAAAAGGCACAATGCCGACTTAAGAACAAGAAGACTGACTCTTCTTACTGTCTATGATTTGAATGTTTCCTGTGAGACCAGTTTTAGATTACGATGCTTCACTTCAGGTTTACTGTATCCATTGGACCTTCTTATTGACGATGAAACACAGAAATTGCATCGGAATTAAATAGAAAAGGCACAATGCCGACTTAAGTACAAGAAGACTGACTCTTCCTACTGTCTATGATTCAAACCATTCCTGTGACACTAGTTTTAGATTCCAATGCTTCACTTGAGGTTTACTGTATCCCTTGGACATACTTGTTGACGATGAAACACAGAAATTGCATCGGAATTAAATACAAAACGCACAATGCCGACTTAAGTACAAGATGACTGATTCTTCTTACTGACTATGTTTTGAACCATTCCTGTGACACTAGTTATAGATTTCGATGCTTCACTTCATTTTTACTGTATCCCTCTGACCTTCTTATTGACGATGAAACACAGAAATTCCATCGGAATTAAATACAAAAGGCACAATGCCGACTTAAGTACAAGAAGACTGACTCTTCTTACTGTCTCTGTTTTGAATGTTTCCTGTGAGACCAGTTTCAAATTACGATGCTTCACTTCAGGTTTACTGTATCCATTGGGCCTTCTTATTGACGATGAAATACAGAAATTGTATCGGAAAGAATACAAAGGGCACAATGCCGACATAAGTACAAGAAGACTGACTCTTTTTACTGTCTATGTTTTGAACCAGTCATGTGACACTTGTATTAGATTCCGATGCCTCACTCCAGGTTTACTGTATCCCTCAGACCTCGTATTGTCGAAGAAACACAGAAATTGCATCAGAATAAAATATAAAAGGCACTATGCCGACTTAAGTACATGAAGACTGACTCTTCCTACTGTCTATGTTTTGAACCATTCCGGTGACACTAGTTATTGATTCCGATGCTTCACTTCAGGTTTAATGTATCCCTTGGACCTTCTTGTTGACGATGAAATACAGATATTGCATCGCAATTAAATACAAAAGGCACAATGCCGACCTAAGTAAAAGAATACTGACTCTTATTACTGACTATGTTTTGATTCATTCCAGTGACACTAGTTATAGAATCCGATGCTTCACTCCAGGTTTACTGTATCCCTTGGACCTTCTTATTGACGATGAAACACAGAAATTGCATCGGAATTAAATACAAAAGGCAATACGCCGACTTCAGTACAAGAACACTGACTCCTCTTACTGACTAGGTTTTAAACCATTCCCGTGACACTGGTTATAGATTCCGATGCTTCACTCCCAGTTTACTGCATCCATTAGACCTTTTTATTGACGATGAAACACAGAAATTGCATCGGAATTAAATACCAAAGACACAATGTGGACTTAAGTACAAGAAGGCTGATCCTTCTTACTGTCTATGTTTGAACCATTCCTGTGACACTAGTTACAGCTTCCGATGCTTCGCTTCAGGTTTACTGTATCCCTTGGACCTTCTTGTTGACGATGGAACACAGAAATTGCATCGGAATTAAATACGAAATGCACAATGCTGTCATAAGTACACGAAGATTGACTCTTCTTACTGGCTGTTATGATGCTACCCTGTGAGACCAGTTTCAGATTTCAACGCTTCACCTCAGGTTTACTGTATCCCTTGGAACTTCTTATTGACGATGAATCACAGAAATTGCATCGGAATTAAATACAAATGGCACAATGCCGATTTATGAACAAGAAGACTGACTCTTCTTACTGTCTATGTTTAAACCATTCCTGTGATACTAGTTTTAGATTCCGATGCTTCACTTGAGGTTTACTGTATCCCTTGGACATACTTGTTGACGATGAAACACAGAAATTGCATCGGAATAAATACAAAAGGCACAATGCCGACTTAAGTACAAGAAGACTGATTCTTCTTAATGACTATGTTTTGAACCATTCCTGTGACACTAGTTATAGATTTCGATGCTTCACTTCATTTTTACTGTATCCCTCTGACCTTCTTATTGACGATGAAACACAGAAATTCCATTGGAATTAAATACAAAAGGCACAATGCCGACTTAAGTACAAGAAGACTGACTCTTCCTACTGTCTATGTTTTGAACCATTCCTGTGACACTAGTTATAGATTCCGATGCTTCACTCAAGGTTTACTGTATCCCGCTGACCTATTTATTGACGATGAAACACAGAAATTGCATTGGAATTAAATACAAAAGGCACAATGCCCACTTAAGTAAAAGTAGACTGACTCTTCCTACTGTCTATGTTTTGAACCATTCCTGTGACACTAGTTATAGATTACGATGCTACACTGCAGGTTTACTGTATCCCTTGGACCTTCTTATTGACGATGAAACACAGAAATTGCATCGGAATTAAATAGAAAAGGCACAATGCCGACTTAAGTACAAGAAGACTGACTCCTCCTACTGTCTATATTTTGAACCATTCCTGTGACACTAGTTATAGATTCCGATGCGTCACTTCAGGTTTAATGTATCCCTTGGACCTTCTTGTTGACGATGAAACACAGATATTGCATCGGAATTAAATACAAAAGACACAATGCCGACCTAAGTAAAAGAAGACTGACTCTTCTTACTGACTATGTTTTGATTCATTCCTGTGACACTAGTTATAGATTCCGATGCTTCAATCCAGGTTTACTGTATCCCTTGGACCTTCTTATTGACGATGAAACACAGAATTTGCATCGGAATTAAATTGAAAAGGCACAATGCCGACTTAAGTACAAGAAGACTGACTCCTCCTACTGTCTATATTTTGAACCATTCCTGTGACACTAGTTATAGATTCCGATGCGTCACTTCAGGTTTAATGTATCCCTTGGACCTTCTTGTTGACGATGAAACACAGATATTGCATCGGAATTAAATACAAAAGACACAATGCCGACTTAAGTACAAGAAGACTGAGTCCTCCTACTGTCTAAATTTTGAACCATTCCTGTGACACTAGTTATAGATTCCGATGCTTCACTTCAGGTTTACTGTATCCCTTGGACCTTATTAATGACGATGAAACACAGAAATTGCATCGGAATTAAATAGAAAAGGCACAATGCCGACTTAAGTACAAGAGGACTGACTCTTCTTACTGACTATGTTTTGAACCATTCCTGCGACACTAGTTATAGATTCCGATACTTTACTCCAGGTTTACTGTATCCCTTGGACCTTCTTATTAACGATGAAACATAAAAATTGCATTGGAAATAAATACGAAATGCACAATGCTGTCATAAGTACACGAAGACTGACTCTTCTTACTGTCTGTTATGAAACTACCCTGGTAGACCAGTTTTAGATTCCAATGTTTCACCTCAGGTTTACTGTATCCCTTGGACCTTCTTTTTGACGATGAAACACAGAAATTGCATCGGAATTAAATACAAATGGCACAATGCATATTTATGAACAAGCAGACTGACTCTTCTTACTGTTAAAACCATTCCTGTGAGACCAGTTTTAGATTTCGATGCTTCACTTCAGGTTTACTGTATCCCTTGGACCTTCTTGTTGACGATGAAACAAAAAAATCGCATCGAAATTAAATACAAAACCAACAATGCCGACTTAAGAACAAGAAGACTGACTTTTCTTACTGATAATAGTTTGAACCATTCCGGTGATAATAATTATAGATTCCGATGCTTCACTTCAGGTTTACTGTATTCCTTGGACCTTCTTATTGACGATGAAACACAGAAATTGCATGGAAATTAAATACAAAAGGCACAATGCCGACTTAAGGACAAGAAGACTGACTCTTCCTACTGTCTATGTTTTGAACCATTCCTGTGACACTAGTTATAGATTCCGATGCTTCACTTCAGCTTTACTGTATCCCTCTGACCTTATTGCGATGAAACACAGAAATTGCATCGGAATTAAATACAAAAGGCAAAATGCCAACTTTAGTACACGAATACTGACTCTTCTTACTGTCTATGTTATGAACCATTCCTGTGACACTAGTTATAGATTCCGATGCTTCACTTCAGGTTTACTGTACCCCTCTGACCTTCTTATTGACGATGAAACACAGAAATTGCATCGGAATTAAATAGAAAACTCACTAGTTATAGATTCCGATGAGTCACTTCAGGTTTAATGTATCCGTTGTACCTTCTTGTTGACGATGAAACACAGATATTGCATCGGAATTAAATACAAAAGACACAATGCCGACCTAAGTAAAAGAAGACTGACACTTCTTACTGACTATGTTTTGATTCATTCCTGTGACACTAGTTATAGATTCCGATGCTTCACTCCAGGTTTACTGTATCCCTTGGACCTTCTTATTGACGATGAAACACAGAAATTGCATCGGAATTAAATGGAAAAGGCACAATGCCGACTTAAGTACAAGAAGACTGACTCTTCCTACTGTCTATGATTTGAACCATTCCTGTGACACAAGTTTTAGAATCCGATGCTTCACTTCAGGTTTACTGTATCCCTTGGACCTTATTAAAGACGATGAAACACAGAAAATGCATCGGAATTAAATAGAAAAGGCACAATGCCGACTTAAGTACAAGAGGACTGACTCTTCTTACTGACTATGTTTTGATCCATTCCTGCGACACTAGGTATAGATTCCGATACTTCACTCCAGGTTTACTGTATCTCTTGGACCTTCTTATTAGCGATGAAACACAAAAATTGCATTGGAAATAAATACGAAATGCACAATGCTGTCATAAGTACACGAAGACTGACTCTTCTTATTGACTATGTTGAAACCATTCCTGTGAGACCAGTTTTAGATTTCGTTGCTTCACTTCAGGTTTACTGTATCCCTTGGACCTTCTTGTTGACGATGAAACAAAAAGATTGCATCGAAATTAAATACAAACGGAACAATGCCGACTTAAGAACAAGAAGACTGACTCTTCTTACTGTCTATGGTTGTAATGTTTCCTGTGAGACCAGTTTTAAATTACGATGCTTCACTTCAGGTTTACTGTATCCATTAGGCCTTCTTATTGTCGATGAAATACAGAAATTGCATCGGAATTAAATACAAAGGGCACAATGCCGACATAAGTACAAGAAGACTGACTCTTTTTACTGTCTATGTTTTGAACCATTCATGTGACACTAGTTATAGATTTCGATGCTTCACTTCAGTTTTACTGTATCCCTCTGACCTTCTTATTCACGATGAAACACAGAAATTGCATCGGAATTAAATACAAAAGGCACAATGACGACTTAGTACAAGCAGACTGACTCTTCTTACTGACTATGTTTTGAACCGTTCCTGTGACACTAGTTATAGATTCCGATGCTTCACTTCAGGTTTACTGTATCCCTTGGACCTTCTTATTGACGATGAAACACACAAATTGCATCGGAATTAAATAGAAAAGGCACAAAGCCGACTTAAGTAAAGAAGACTGACTCTTCCTACGCTCTATGATTTGAACCATTCCTGTGACACTAGTTTTAGATTCCGATGCTTCACTTCAGGTTTACTGTATCCCTTGGACCTTCGTATTCACGATGAAACACAGAAATAGAATCGGAATAAAATACAAAAGGCACTATGCCGACTAAAGTACAAGAAGAGTGACTCTTCTTACTGACTATGTTTTGAGCCATTCCTCTGATACTAGTTAAAGATTCCGATGCTTCACTCCAAGTTTACTCTATCCCTTGGACCTTCTTATTGACGATGAAACACAGAAATTGTATCGGAATTATTTACAAAAGTCACAATGCCGACTTATGTACAAGAAGACTGACTGTTCTTACTGACTATGTTTTGAACCGTTCCTGTGACACTAGTTATAGATTCCGCTGCTTCTCTTCAGGTTTACTGTATCCCTCTGACCTTCTTATTGACGAAGAAACACAGAAATTGCATCGGAATTAAATAGAAAAAGCACAATTCCGACTTAAGTACAAGATGACTGACTCTTCCTACTGTCTATGGTTTGAACCATTCCTGTGACACTAGTTTTAGATTCCGATTCTTCACTTCAGGTTTACTGTATCCCTTGGACCTTTTTATTGACGATGAAACACAGAAATTGCATCGGAATTAAATACCAAAAACACAATGTTGACTTAAGTACTAGAACACTGATTCTTCTTACTGTCTATGTTTGAACCATTCCTGTGACACTAGTTATAGATTCTGATGCTTCACTTGAGGTTTACTGTAACCCTTGGACATTCTTGTTGACGATGAAACACAGAAATTGCATCGGAATTAAATAGAAAAGGCACAATGCCGACTTAAGTATAAGAAGACTGACTCCTCCTACTGTCTATGTTTTGAACCATTCCTGTGACACTAGTTATAGATTTCGATGCTTTACTTCAGTTTTACTGTATCCCTTGGACCTTCTTATTGACGATGAAACACAGAAATTGCATCGGAATTAAATACAAAAGGCACAATGCCGACTTAAGTATAAGAAGACTGACTCCTCCTACTGTCTATGTTTTGAACCATTCCTGTGACACTACTTATAGATTCCGAAGCTTCACTCCAGGTTTACTGTATCCCTTGGACCTTCTTATTGACGATGAAACACAGAAATTGCATCGGAATTAAATAGAAAAGGCACAATGCCGACTTAAGTACAAGAAGACTGACTCTTGCTACTGTCTATGATTTGAACCATTCCTGTGACACAAGTTTTAGAATCCGATGCTTCACTTCAGGTTTACTGTATCCCTAGGACCTTATTAATGACGATGAAACACAGAAATTGCATCGGAATTAAATAGAAAAGGCACAATGCCGACTTAAGTACCAGAGGACTGACCCTTCTTACTGACTATGTTTTGATCCATTCCTGCGACACTAGTTATAGATTCCGATACTTCACTCCAGGTTTACTGTATCCCTTGGACCTTCTTATTAACGTTGAAACACAAAAATTGCATTGGAAATAAATACGAAATGCACAATGCTGTCATAAGTACAAGAAGACTGACTCTTCTTACTGTCTGTTATGAAGCTACTCTGTGAGACCAGTTTTAGATTCCAATGCATCACCTCAGGTTTACTGTATCCCTTGGACCTTCTTTTTTGACGATGAAGTACAGAAATTGCATCGGAATTAAATACAAATGGCACAATGCATATTTATGAACAAGAAGACTGACTCTTCTTACTGACTATGTTAAAACCATTCCTGTGAGACCAGTTTTATATTTCGATGCTTCACTTCAGGTTTACTGTATCCCTTGGACTTTCTTGTTGACGATGAAGCAAAAAAATTGAATCGAAATTAAATACAAAAGGAACAATGCCGACTTAAGAACAAGAAGACTGACTCTTCTTACTGTCTGTGGTTGTAATGTTTCCTGTGAGATCAGTTTTAAATTACGACGATTCACTTCAGGTTTACTGAATCCATTGGGCCTTCTTATTGACGATGAAATACAGAAATAGCATCGGAATTAAATACAAAGGGCACAATGCCGACATAAGTACAAGAAGACTGACCCTTTTTACTGTCTATGTTTTGAACCATTCATTTGACACTAGTTATAGATTTCGATGCTTCACTTCAGTTTTACTGTATCCCTCTGACCTTCTTATTGACGATGAAACACAGAAATTGCATCGGAATTAAATAGAAAAGGCACAATGCCGACTTAAGTACAAGAAGACTGACTCTTCCTACTCTCTATGATATGAACCATTCCTGTGACACTAGTTTTAGATTCCGATGCATCACTTCAAGTTTACTGTATCCCTTGGACCTTCGTAATCACGATGAAACACAGAAATTGCATCGGAGTTAAATACAAAAGGCACAATGCCGACTAAAGTACAAAAAGAGTGACTCTTCTTACTGACTATGTTTTGATCCATTCCTCTGATACTAGTTAAAGATTCCGATGCTTCACTCCAGGTTTACTGTATCGCTTGGACCTTCTTATTGACGATGAAACACAGAAATTGTATCGGAATTAATTACAAAAGTCACAGTGCCGACTTAAGTACAAGAAGTCTGACTCTTCTTACTGACTATGTTTTGAACCGTTCCTGTGACACTAGTTATAGATTCCGATGCTTCACTTCAGGTTTACTGTATCCCTCTGACATTCTTATTGACGATGAAACACAGAAATTGCATCGGAATTAAATAGAAAAGGCACAGTGCCGACTTAAGTACAATAAGACTGACTCTTCCTACTGTCTATGGTTGGAACCATTCCTGTGACACTAGTTTTAGATTCCGATGTTTCACTTCAGGTTAACTGTATCCCTTGGACCTTCATATTAACGATGAAACACTGAAATTGCATCGGAATTAAATACAAAAGGCACAATGCCGACTTAAGTACAAGAAGACTGACTCTTCCTACTGTCTATGATTTGAACCATTCCTGTGACACTAGTTTTAGATTCCGATGCTTCACTTCAGGTTTACTGTATCCCTTGGACCTTTTTATTGACGATGAAACACAGAAATTGCTTCGGAATTAAATACCAAAGACACAATGTTGACTTAAGTACAAGAACACTGATTCTTCTTACTGTCTATGTTTGAACCATTCCTGTGACACTAGTTATAGATTCTGATGCTTCACTTGAGGTTTACTGTATCCCTTGGACATTCTTGTTGACGATGAAACACAGAAATTGCATCGGAATTAAATAGAAAAGGCACAATGCCGACTTAAGTATAAGAAGACTGACTCCTCCTACTGTCTATGTTTTGAACCATTCCTGTGACACTAGTTATAGATTCCGATGCTTCACTCCAGGTTTACTGTATCCCTTGGACCTTCTTATTGACGATGAAACACAGAAATCGCATCGGAATTAAATAGAAAAGGCACAATGCCGAAATAAGTACAAGAAGACTGACTTCTCCTACTGTCTATATTTTGAACCATTCCTGTGACACTAGTTATAGATTCCGTTGCGTCACTTAAGGTTTAATGTATCCCTTGGACCTTCCTGTTGACGATGAAACACAGATATTGCATCGGAATTAAATACAAAAGACACAAAGCCGACCTAAGTAAAAGAAGATTGACTCTTCTTACTGACTATGTTTTGATTCATTCCTGTGACACTAGTTATAGATTCCGAAGCTTCACTCCAGGTTTACTGTATCCCTAGGACCTTCTTATTGACGTTGAAACACAGAAATTGCATCGGAATTAAATCGAAAAGGCACAATGCCGACTTAAGTACATGAAGACTGACTCTTCCTACTGTCTATGATTTGAACCATTCCTGTGACACAAGTTTTAGATTCCGATGCTTCACTTCATGTTTACAGTAACCCTTGGACCTTATTAATGACGATGAAACACAGAAATTGCATTGGAATTAAATAGATAAGGCACAATGCCGACCTAAGTACAAGAGGACTGACTCTTCTGACTGACTATGTTTTGAACCATTCCTGCGACACTACTTATAGATTCCGATGCTTCACTTCAGGTTTTCTGTATCTCTTGGACCTTTTTATTGACGATGAAACAAAGAAATTGCGTCGGAATTAAATACCAAAGACACAATGTTGACTTAAATACAAGAAGACTGATTCTTCTTACTGTCTATGTTTGAACCATTCCTGTGACACTAGTTATAGTTTCTGATGCTTCACTTCAGGTTTACTGTATCCCTCAGATCTTCGTATTGGCGATGAAACACAGAAATTGCATCGGAATAAAATATGAAAGGCACAATGCCGACTTAAGTACAAGAAGACTGACTCTTCCTACTGTCTATGTTTTGAACCATTCCTGTGACACTAGTTATAGATTCCGATGCTTCACTTCAGGTTTAATGTATCCCTTGGACCATCTTGTTGACGATGAAATACAGATATTGCATCGCAATTAAATACAAAAGGCAGAATGCCGACCTAAGTAAAAGAATACTGACTATTATTACTGACTATGTTTTGATTCACTCCTGTGACACTAATGATAGAATCCGATGCTTCACTCCAGGTTTACTGTATCCCTTGGACCTTCTTATTGAGGATGAAACACAGAAATTGCATCGGAATTAAATACAAAAGGCACAACGCCGACTCAAGTACAAGAACACTGACTCTTCTTACTGACTATGTTTTAAACCATTCCCGTGACACTAGTTATAGATTCCGATGCTTCACTCCCAGTTTACTGTATCCCTTTGACCTTCTTATTGACGATGAAACACAGAAATAGCATCGGAATTAAATAAAAATGGCACAATGCCAACTTAAGTACAAGAAGACTTACACTTCTTACTGACTATGTTTTTAACCATACCTGTGACACTAGTTATAGAATCCGATGCTTCGCTACAGGTTTACTGTATCCCTTGGACCTTCTTGTTGACGATGAAACACAGATATTGCATCGGATTTAAATACGAAATGCACAATGCTGTCATAAGTACACGAAGATTGACTCTTCTTACTGTCTGTTATGAAGCTACCCTGTGAGACCAGTTTTAGATTCCAATGCTTCACCTCAGGTTTACTGTATGCTTGGAACTTCTTCTTAACGATGAAACAAAAAAATTGCATCGGAATTAAATACAAAAGGCACAATGCCGACTTAAGAACAAGAAGACTGACTCTTCTTACTGTCTATGATTTGAATGTTTCCTGTGAGGCCAGTTTTAGATTACGATGCTTCACCTCAGGTTTACTGTATCCATTGGACCTTCTTATTGACGATGAAACACAGAAGTTGCATCGGAATGATATTGAAAGGGCACAATGCCGACATAAGTACAAGGAGACTGACTCTTCTTACTGACTATGTTTTGAACCATTCCTGTGACACTAGTTATAGATTCTGATACTTCACTTCAGGATTACTGTATCCCGTGGACCTTCTTAGTGACGATGAAACACAGAAATTGCATCGGAATTAAATAGAAAAGGCACAATGCCGACTTAAGTACAAGAAGATTGACTCTTCCTACTGTCTATGATTTGAACCATTCCTGTGACACTAGTTTTAGATTCCGATGCTTCACTTCAGGTTTACTGTATCCCTCTGACCTTCTCATTGACGATGAAACACAGAAATAGCATCGGAATAAAATACAAAAGGCACAATGCCGACTTAAGTAAAAGAAGACTGACTGTTCTTACTGACTATGTTTTGAACCATTCATGTGACACTGTTATAGATTCCGATGCTTCACTTCAGGTTTATTGTATCCCTCGGACCTTCTTATTGACGATGAATCACAGAAATTGCATCGGAATTAAATACAAAAGGCACAATGCCGACTTAAGTACAAGAAGACAGACTCTTCTTACTGTCTATGTTTGAACCATTCCTGTGACACTAGTTAAAGATTCCGATGCTTCACTTCAGGTTTACTGTATCCCTCAGACCTTCGTATTGACGATGAAACACAGAAATTGCATCGGAATAAAATACAAAAGGCACAATGCCGACTTAAGTACAAGAAGACTGACTCTTCTTACTTTCTATGTTTTAAACCAGTCATGTGACACTTGTTTTAGATTCCGATGCCTCACTCCAGGTTTACTGTATCCCTCTGACCTTCTCATTGACGATGAAACACAGAAATTGTATCGCAATTAAATACAAAGGCACAAAGCCGACTTAAGTACAAGAAGACTGACTCTTCTTACTGACTATGTTTTGAACCATTCCTGTGACACTAGTTATTGATTCCGATGCTTCACTTCAGGTTAACTGTATCTCTTGGACCTTCTTACTGACGATGAATCACAGAAATTGCATCGGAATTAAATTCAAAAGGCACAATGCCGACTTAAGTACAAGAAGACTGACTCTTCTTACTGTCTATATTTGAACCATTCCTGTGACACTAGTTATAGATTCCGATGCTTCACTTTAGGTTTACTGTATCCCTCAGACCTTCGTATTGACGATGAAACACAGAAATTGCATCGGAATAAAATACAAAAGGCACTATGCCGACTGAAGTACAAGAAGACTGACTCTTTCTGCTGTCTACGATTTGAACCATTCCTGTGACACTAGTTATAGACTCCGATGCTTCACTTCTGGTTTACTGTATCCCTCTGACCTTCTTATTGACGATGAAACACAGAAATTGCATTGGAATTAAATACAAAAGGCACAGTGCCGACTTAAGTACAAGAAGACTGACTCTTCCTACTGTTATGTTTTGAACCATTCCTGTGATACTAGTTATAGATTCCGCTGCTTCACTCTAGGTTTACTGTATCCCTTGGACCTTCTTATTGACGATGAGACACAGAAATTGCATCGGAATTAAATAGAAAAGGCACAATGCCGACTTAAGTACAAGAAGACTGACTCATCCTACTGTCTATGTTTTAAACCATTCCTGTGACACTAGTTATAGATTCCGATGCTTCACTCCAGGTTTACTGTAACCCTTGGACCTTCTAATTAACGATGAAACACAGAAGTTGCATCGGAATTAAATACGAAATGCACAATGCTGTCATAAGTACACGAAGACCTACTCTTCTTACTGTCTGTTATGAAGCTACCCTGAGAGACCAGTTTTAGATTCCAATGCTTCACGTCAGGTTAACTGTATCCCTTGGACCTTCTTATTGACGATGAAACACAGAAATTGCATCGGAATTAAATACAAATGGCATCATGCCTATTTATGAACAAGAAGTCTGACTCTTCTTGCTGACTATGATTAAACCATTCCTGTGAGATCAGTTTTAGATTTCGATGCTTCTCTTCAGGTTTCCTGTATCCCTTGGACCTTCTTGTTGACGATGAAACAAGAAAATTGCATCGGAATTAAATACAAAAGGAACAATGCCGACTTAAGAACAAGAAGACTGACTCTTCTTACTGTCTCTGTTTGAATGTTTTCTGTGAGACCAGTTTCAAATTACGATGCTTCACTTTAGGTTTACTGTATGCATTGGGCCTTCTTATTGACGATGAAATACAGAAATTGTATCGGAAAGAATACAAAGGGCACAATGCCGACATAAGTACAAGAAGACTGACTCTTTTTACTGTCTATGTTTTGAACCAGTCATGTGACACTTGTATTAGTTTCCGATGCCTCACTCCAGGTTTACTGTATCCCTTGGACCTTCTCATTGACGATGAAACACAGAAATTGCATCGGAATTAAATAGAAAAGGCACAATGCCGACTTAAGTACAAGAAGACTGACTCTTCCTACTGTCTATGATTTGAACCATTCCTGTGACACAAGTTTTAGATTCCGATGCTTCACTTCAGGTTAACTGTATCCCTTGGACCTTATTAATGACGATGAAACACAGAAATTGCATCGGAATTAAATAGAAAAATCACAATGCCGACTTAAGTACAAGAGAACCTCTTCTTACTGACTATGATTTGAACCATTCCTGCGACACTACTTATAGATTCCGATGCTTCACTTCAGGTTTTCTGTATCTCTTGGACCTTTTTATTGACGATGAAACAAAGAAATTTCGTCGGAATTAAATACCAAAGACACAATGTTGACTTAAATACAAGAAGACTGATTCTTCTTACTGTCTATGTTTGAACCATTCCTGTGACACTAGTTATAGTTTCTGATGCTTCACTTCAGGTTTACTGTATCCCTCAGATCTTCGTATTGGCGATGAAACACAGAAATTGCATCGGAATAAAATATGAAAGGCACAATGCCGACATAAGTACAAGAAGACTGACTCTTCCTACTGTCTATGTTTTGAACCATTCCTGTGACACTAGTTATAGATTCCGATGCTTCACTTCAGGTTTAATGTATCCCTTGGACCATCTTGTTGACGATGAAATACAGATATTGCATCGCAATTAAATACAAAAGGCAGAATGCCGACCTAAGTAAAAGAATACTGACTCTTATTACTGACTATGTTTTGATTCATTCCTGTGACACTAAAGATAGAATCCGATGCTTCACTCCAGGTTTACTGTATCCCTTGGACCTTCTTATTGACGATGAAACACAGAAATTGCATCGGAATTAAATACAAAACGCACAACGCCGACTCAAGTACAAGAACACTGACTCTTCTTACTGACTATGTTTTAAACCATTCCCGTGACACTAGTTATAGATTCCGATGCTTCACTCCCAGTTTACTGTATCCCTTTGACCTTCTTATTGACGATGAAACACAGAAATAGCATCGGAATTAAATAAAAATGGCACAATGCCAACTTAAGTACAAGAAGACTTACACTTCTTACTGACTATGTTTTTAACCATACCTGTGACACTAGTTATAGAATCCGATGCTTCGCTACAGGTTTACTGTATCCCTTGGACCTTCTTGTTGACGATGAAACACAGAAATTGCATCGGAATTAAATACAAAACGCACAATGCCGACTTAAGTAAAAGAAGACTGACTGTTCTTACTGACTATGATTTGAACCATTCATGTGACACTATTATAGATTCCGATGCTTCACTTCAGGTTTACTGTATCCCTTGGACCTTCGTATTGACGATGAAACACAGAAATTGCATCGGAATAAAATACAAAAGGCACAATGCCGACTTAAGTACAAGAAGACTGACTCTTCTTACTTTCTATGTTTTAAACCAGTCATGTGACACTTGTTTTAGATTCCGATGCCTCACTCCAGGTTTACTGTATCCCTCTGACCTTCTCATTGACGATGAAACACAGAAATTGTATCGCAATTAAATACAAAGGCACAAAGCCGACTTAAGTACAAGAAGACTGACTCTTCTTACTGACTATGTTTTGAACCATTCCTGTGACACTAGTTATTGATTCCGATGCTTCACTTCAGGTTAACTGTATCTCTTGGACCTTCTTACTGACGATGAATCACAGAAATTGCATCGGAATTAAATTCAAAAGGCACAATGCCGACTTAAGTACAAGAAGACTGACTCTTCTTACTGTCTATATTTGAACCATTCCTGTGACACTAGTTATAGATTCCGATGCTTCACTTTAGGTTTACTGTATCCCTCAGACCTTCGTATTGACGATGAAACACAGAAATTGCATCGGAATAAAATACAAAAGGCACAATGCCGACTTAAGTACAAGAAGACTGACTCTTTCTGCTGTCTACGATTTGAACCATTCCTGTGACACTAGTTATAGACTCCGATGCTTCACTTCTGGTTTACTGTATCCCTCTGACCTTCTTATTGACGATGAAACACAGAAATTGCATTGGAATTAAATACAAAAGGCACAGTGCCGACTTAAGTACAAGAAGACTGACTCTTCCTACTGTTATGTTTTGAACCATTCCTGTGATACTAGTAATAGATTCCGCTGCTTCACTCCAGGTTTACTGTATCCCTTGGACCTTCTTATTGACGATGAGACACAGAAATTGCATCGGAATTAAATAGAAAATTCACAATGCCGACTTAAGTACAAGAAGACTGACTCTTCCTACTGTCTATGTTTTAAACCATTCCTGTGACACTAGTTATAGATTCCGATGCTTCACTCCAGGTTTACTGTAACCCTTGGACCTTCTTATTAACGATGAAACACAGAAGTTGCATCGGAATTAAATACGAAATGCACAATGCTGTCATAAGTACACGAAGACTGACTCTTCTTACTGTCTGTTATGAAGCTACCCTGAGAGACCAGTTTTAGATTCCAATGCTTCACGTCAGGTTTACTGTATCCCTTGGACCTTCTTATTGACGATGAAACACAGAAATTGCATCGGAATTAAATACAAATGGCATCATGCCTATTTATGAACAAGAAGTCTGACTCTTCTTGCTGACTATGTTTAAACCATTCCTGTGAGATCAGTTTCAGATTTCGATGCTTCTCTTCAGGTTTCCTGTATCCCTTGGACCTTCTTGTTGACGATGAAACAAGAAAATTGCATCGGAATTAAATACAAAAGGAACAATGCCGACTTAAGAACAAGAAGACTGACTCTTCTTACTGTCTCTGTTTGAATGTTTCCTGTGAGACCAGTTTCAAATTACGATGCTTCACTTTAGGTTTACTGTATCCATTGGGCCTTCTTATTGACGATGAAATACAGAAATTGTATCGGAAAGAATACAAAGGGCACAATGCCGACATAAGTACAAGAAGACTGACTCTTTTTACTGTCTATGTTTTGAACCAGTCATGTGACACTTGTATTAGATTCCGATGCCTCACTCCAGGTTTACTGTATCCCTTGGACCTTCTCATTGACGATGAAACACAGAAATTGCATCGGAATTAAATAGAAAATGCACAATGCCGACTTAAGTACAAGAAGACTGACTCTTCCTACCGTCTATGATTTGAACCATTCCTGTGACACAAGTTTTAGATTCCGATGCTTCACTGCAGGTTTACTGTATCCCTTGGACCTTATTAATGACGATGAAACACAGAAATTGCATCGGAATTAAATAGAAAAATCACAATGCCGACTTAAGTACAAGAGGACGGACTCTTCTTACTGACTATGATTTGAACCATTCCTGCGACACTAGTTATAGATTCCGATGCTTCACTTCAGGTTTTCTGGATCCCTTGGACCTTTTTATTGACGATGAAACACAGAAATTGCATCATAATTAAATACCAAAGACACAATGTTGACTTAAATACAAGAAGACTGATTCTTCTTACTGTCTATGTTTGAACCATTCCTGTGACACTAGTTATAGTTTCTGATGCTTCACTTCAGGTTTACTGTATCCCTCAGACCCTCGTATTGTCGAAGAAACACAGAAATTGCATCAGAATAAAATATAAAAGGCACAATGCGGACTTAAGTACAAGAAGACTGACTCTTCCTACTGTCTATGTTTTGAACCATTCCGGTGACACTAGTTATAGATTCCGATGATTCACTTCAGGTTTAATGTATCCCTTGGACCTTCTTGTTGACGATGAAATACAGATATTGCATCGCAATGAAATACAAAAGGCACAATGCCGACCTAAGTGAAGGAATACTGACTCTTATTACTGACTATGTTTTGATTCATTCCTGTGACACTAGTTATAGAGTCCGATGCTTCACTCCAGGTTTACTGTATCCCTTGGACCTTCTTATTGACGATGAAACACAGAAATTGCATCGGAATTAAATACAAAAGGCAATACGCCGACTTAAGTACAAGAACACTGACTCTTCTTACTGACTAAGTTTTAAACCATTCCCGTGACACTGGTTATAGATTCCGATTCTTCACTCCCAGTTTACTGCATCCATTAGACCTTTTTATTGACAATGAAACACAGAAATTGCATCGGAATTAAATAGAAAAGGCACAATGCCGACTTAAGTACAAGAAGACTGACTCTTCCTACTGTCTATGATTCGAACCATTCCTGTGACACTAGTTTTAGATTCCGATGCTTCACTTGAGGTTTACTGTATCCCTTGGACATACTTGTTGACGATGAAACACAGAAATTGCATCGGAATTAAATACAAAAGGCACAATGCCGACTTAAGTACAAGATGACTGATTCTTCTTACTGACTATGTTTTGAACCATTCCTGTGACACTAGTTATAGATTTCGATGCTTCACTTCATTTTTACTGTATCCCTCTGACCTTCTTATTGACGATGAAACACAGAAATTCCATCGGAATTAAATACAAAAGGCACAATGCCGACTTAAGTACAAGAAGACTGACTCCTCCTACTGTCTATGTTTTGAACCATTCCTGTGACACTAGTTATAGATTCTGATGCTTCACTTCAGGTTTACTGTATCCCTCAGACCTTCGTATTGACGATGAAACACAGAAATTGCATCGGAATTAAATACAAAAGGCACAATGCCGACTTAAGTACAAGAAGACTGTCTCTTCCTACTGTCTATGTTTTGAACCATTCCTGTGACACTAGTTATAGATTACGATGCTTCACTCAAGGTTTACTGTATCCCTCTGACCATCTTATTGACGATGAAACACAGAAATTGCATTGGAATTAAATACAAAAGGCACAATGCCCACTTAAGTAAAAGAAGACTGACTCTTCCTACTGTCTATGTTTTCAACCATTCCTGTGACACTAGTTATAGATTCCGATGCTTCACTGCAGGTTTACTGTATCCCTTGAACCGTCGTATTCACGATGAAACACAGAAATTGCATCGGAGTTAAATACAAAAGGCACAATGCCGACTAAAGTACAAGAAGAGTGACTCTTCTTACTGACTATGTTTTGATCCATTCCTCTGATACTAGTTAAAGATTCCGATGCTTCACTCCAGGTTTACTGTATCGCTTGGTCCTTCTTATTGACGATGAAACACAGAAATTGTATCGGAATTAATTACAAAAGTCACAATGCCGACTTAAGTACAATAAGTCTGTCTCTTCTTACTGACTATGCTTTGAACCGTTCCTGTGACACTAGTTATAGATTCCGATGCTTCACTTCAGGTTTACTGTATCCCTCTGACCTTCTTATTGACGATGAAACACAGAAATTGTATCGGAATTAAATAGAAAAGGCACAATGCCGACTTAAGTACAAGAAGACTGACTCTTCTTACTGTCTATGGTTTGAACCATTCCTGTGACACTAGTTTTAGATTCCGATGTTTCACTTCAGGTTAACTGTATCCCTTGGACCTTCATATTAACGATGAATCACTGAAATTGCATCGGAATTAAATACAAAAGGCACAATGCCGACTTAAGTACAAGAAGACTGACTCTTCCTACTGTCTATGATTTGAACCATTCCTGTGACACTAGTTTTAGATTCCGATGCTTCACTTCAGGTTTACTGTATCCCTCGGGCCTTTTTATTGACGATGAAACACAGAAATTGCTTCGGAATTAAATACCAAAGACACAATGTTGACTTAAGTACAAGAACACTGATTCTTCTTACTATCTATGTTTGAACCATTCCTGTGACACTAGTTACATATTCTGATGCTTCACTTGAGGTTTACTGTATCCCTTGGACATTCTTGTTGACGATGAAACACAGAAATTGCATCGGAATTAAATAGAAAAGGCACAATGCCGACTTAAGTACAAGAAGACTGATTCTTCTTACTGAATATGTTTTGAACCATTCCTGTGACACTAGTTATAGATTTCGATGCTTCACTTCAGTTTTACTGTATTCCTCTGACCTTCCTATTGACGATGAAACACAGAAATTGCATCGGAATTAAATACAAAAGGCACAATGCCGACTTAAGTATGAGAAGACTGACTCCTCCTACTGTCTATGTTTTGAACCATTCCTGTGACACTAGTTATAGATTCCGATGCTTCACTCCAGGTTTACTGTATCCCTTGGACCTTCTTATTGAGGATGAAACACAGAAATCGCATCGGAATTAAATAGAAACGGCACAATGCCGAATTAAGTACAAGAAGACTGACTTCTCCTACTGTCTATATTTTGAACCGTTCCTGTGACACTAGTTATAGATTCCGTTGTGTCACTTCAGGTTTAATGTATCCCTTGGACCTTCTTGTTGACGATGAAACACAGAAATTGCATTGGAATTAAATAGAAAAGGCACAATGCCGACTTGAGTACAAGAGGACTGACTCTTCTGACTGACTATGTTTTGAACCATTACTGCGACACTACTTATAGATTCCGATGCTTCACTTCAGGTTTTCTGTATCCCTCTGACCTTCTCATTGACGATGAAACACAGTAATTGCATCGGAATTAAATACAAAAGGCACAATGCCGACTTAAGTACAAGAAGACTGACTCTTCTTACTGTCTATGTTTGAACCATTCCTGTGACACTAGTTAAAGATTCCGATGCTTCACTTCACGTTTACTGTATCCCTCAGACCTTCGTATTGACGATGAAACACAGAAATTGCATCGGAATAAAATACAAAAGGCACAATGCCGACTTAAGTACAAGAAGACTGACTCTTCTTACTGTCTATGTTTTAAACCAGTCGTGTGACACTTGTTTTAGATTCCGATGCCTCACTCCAGGTTTACTGTATCCTTCTGACCTTCTCATTGACGATGAAACACAAAAATTGTATCGGAATTAAATACAAAGGCACAAAGCCGACTTAAGTACAAGAAGACTGACTCTTCTTACTGACTATGTTTTGAACCATTCCTGTGACACTAGTTAGTGATTCCGATGCTTCACTTCAGGTTAACTGTATCTCTTGGACCTTCTTATTGACGATGAATCACAGAAATTGCATCGGAATTAAATTCAAAAGGCACAATGCCGACTTAAGTACAAGAAGACTGACTCTTCTTACTGTCTATATTTGAACCATTCCTGTGACACTAGTTATAGATTCCGATGCTTCACTTTAGGTTTACTGTATCCCTCATACCTTCGTATTGACGATGAAACACAGAAATTGCATCGGAATAAAATACAAAAGGCACAATGCCGACTTAAGTACAAGAAGACTGACTCTTTCTGCTGTCTACGATTTGAACCATTCCTGTGACACTAGTTATAGATTCCGATGCTTCACTTCTGGTTTACTGTATCCCTCTGACCTTCTTATTGACGATGAAACACAGAAATTGCATCGGAATTAAATACAAAAGGCACAGTGCCGACTTAAGTACATGAAGACTGACTCTTCCTACTGTCTATGTTTTGAACCATTTCTGTGACACTAGTTATAGATTCCGCTGCTTCACTCCAGGTTTACTGTATCCCTTGGACCTTCTTATTGACGATGAGACACAGAAATTGCATCGGAATTAAATAGAAAAGGCACAATGCCGATTTAAGTACAAGAAGACTGACTCTTCCTACTGTCTATGTTTTGAACCATTCCTGTGACACTAGTTGTAGATTCCGCTGCTTCACTCCAGGTTTACTGTATCCCTTGGACCTTCTTATTGACGATGAGACACAGAAATTGCGTCGGAATTAAATAGAAAAGGCACAATGCCGACTTAAGTACAAGAAGACTGACTCTTCCTACTGTCTATGTTTTGAACCATTCCTGTGACACTAGTTATAGATTCCGATGCTTCACTCCAGGTTTACTGTATCCCTTGGACCTTCTTATTAACGATGAAACACAGAAGTTGCATCGGAATTAAATACGAAATGCACAATGCTGTCATAAGTACACGAAGACTGACTCTTCTTACTGTCTGTTATGAAGCTACCCTGAGAGACCAGTTTTAGATTCCAATGCTTCACCTCAGGTTTACTGTATCCCTTCGACCTTCTTATTGACGATGAAACACAGAATTTGCATCGGAAATAAAAACAAATGGCATCATGCCTATTTATGAACAAGAAGTCTGACTCTTCTTGCTGACTATGTTTAAACCATTCCTGTGAGACCTGTTTTAGATTTCGATGCTTCACTTCAGGTTTCCTGTATCCCTTGGACCTTCTTGTTGACGATGAAACAAGAAAATTGCATCGGAATTAAATACAAAAGGAACAATGCCGACCTAAGAACAAGAAGACTGACTCTTCTTACTGTCTCTGTTTTGAATGTTTCCTGTGAGACCAGTTTCAAATTACGATGCTTCACTTTAGGTTTACTGTATCCATTGGGCCTTCTTATTGACGATGAAATACAGAAATTGTATCGGAAAGAATACAAAGGGCACAATGCCGACTAAAGTACAAGAAGACTGACTCTTTTTACTGTCTATGTTTTGAACCAGTCATGTGACACTTGTATTAGATTCCGATGCCTCACTCCAGGTTTACTGTATCCCTTGGACCTTCTCATTGACGATGAAACACAGAAATTGCATCGGAATTAAATAGAAAAGGCACAATGCCGACTTAAGTACAAGAAGACTGACTCTTCCTACTGTCTATGATTTGAACCATTCCTGTGACACAAGTTTTAGATTCCGATGCTTCACTTCAGGTTTACTGTATCCCTTGGACCTTATTAATGACGATGAAACACAGAAATTGCATCGGAATTAAATAGAAAAAGCACAATGCCGACTTAAGTACAAGAGGACGGACTCTTCTTACTGACTATGTTTTGAACCATTCCTGCGACACTAGTTATAGATTCCGATGCTTCACTTCAGGTTTTCTGTATCCCTTGGACCTTTTTATTGACGATGAAACACAGATATTGCATCAGAATTAAATACCAAAGACACAATGTTGACTTAAATACAAGAAGACTGATTCTTCTTACTGTCTATGTTTGAACCATTCCTGTGACACTAGTTATAGTTTCTGATGCTTCACTTCATGTTTACTGTATCCCTCAGACCCTCATATTGTCGAAGAAACACAGAAATTGCATCAGAATAAAATATAAAAGGCACAATGCCGACTTAAGTACAAGAAGACTGACTCTTCCTACTGTCTATGTATTGAACCATTCCGGTGACACTAGTTATAGATTCCGATGCTTCACTTCAGGTTTAATGTATCCCTCGGACCTTCTTGTTGACGATGAAATACAGATATTGCATCGCAATTAAATACAAAAGGCACAATGCCGACCTAAGTAAAAGAATACTGACTCTTATTACTGACTATGTTTCGATTCATTCCTGTGACACTAGTTATAGAGTACGATTCTTCACTCCAGGTTTACTGTATCCCTTGGACCTTCTTATTGACGATGAAAAACAGAAATTGCATCGGAATTAAATACAAAAGGCACTACGTCGACTTAAGTACAAGAACACTGACTCTTCTTACTGACAAAGTTTTAAACCATTCCCGTGACACTGGTTATAGATTCCGATGCTTCACTCCCAGTTTACTGCATCCATTAGACCTTTTTATTGACGATGAAAAACAGAAATTGCATCGGAATTAAATACCAAAGACACAATGTTGACTTAAGTACAAGAAGACTGATCCTTCTTACTGTCTGTGTTTGAACCATTCCTGTGACACTAGTTACAGCTTCCGATGCTTCGCTTCAGGTTTACTGTATCCCTTGGACCTTCTTGTTGACGATGAAACACAGAAATTGCATCGGAATTAAATACGATATGCACAATGCTGTCATAAGTACACGAAGATTGACTCTTCTTACTGTCTGTTATGAAGCTACCCTGTGAGACCAGTTTTAGATTCCAATGCTTCACCTCAGGTTTACTATATCCCTTGGAACTTCTTATTGACGATGAATCACAGAAATTGCATCGGAATTAAATACAAATGGCACAATGCCTATTTATGAACAAGAAGACTGACTCTTCTTACTGTCTATGTTTAAACCATTCCTGTGAGACCAGTTTTAGATTTCGATGCTTCACTTCAGGTTTACTGTATCCCTTGGACTTTCTTGTTAACAATGAAACAAAAAAATTGCATCGGAATTAAATACAAAAGGCACAATGCCGACTTAAGAACAAGAAGACTGACTCTTCTTACTGTCTATGATTTGAATGTTTCCTGTGAGACCAGTTTTAGATTACGATGCTTCACTTCAGGTTTACTGTATCCATTGGACCTTCTTATTGACGATGAAACACAGAAATTGCATCGGAATTAAATAGAAAAGGCACAATGCCGACTTAAGTACAAGAAGACTGACTCTTCCTACTGTCTATGATTCAAACCATTCCTGTGACACTAGTTTTAGATTCCAATGCTTCACTTGAGGTTTACTGTATCCCTTGGACATACTTGTTGACGATGAAACACAGAAATTGCATCGGAATTAAATACAAAACGCACAATGCCGACTTAAGTACAAGATAACTGATTCTTCTTACTGACTATGTTTTGAACCATTCCTGTGACACTAGTTATAGATTTCGATGCTTCACTTCATTTTTACTGTATCCCTCTGACCTTATTGACGATGAAACACAGAAATTCCATCGGAATTAAATACAAAAGGCACAATGCCGACTTAAGTACAAGAAGACTGACTCTTCTTACTGTCTCTGTTTTGAATGTTTCCTGTGAGACCAGTTTCAAATTACGATGCTTCACTTCAGGTTTACTGTATCCATTGGGCCTTCTTATTGACGATGAAATACAGAAATTGTATCGGAAAGAATACAAAGGGCACAATGCCGACATAAGTACAAGAAGACTGACTCTTTTTACTGTCTATGTTTTGAACCAGTCATGTGACACTTGTATTAGATTCCGATGAATCACTCCAGGTTTACTGTATCCCTCAGACCTCGTATTGTCGAAGAAACACAGAAATTGCATCGGAATAAAATATAAAAGGCACTATGCCGACTTAAGTACATGAAGACTGACTCTTCCTACTGTCTATGTTTTGAACCATTCCGGTGACACTAGTTATTGATTCCGATGCTTCACTTCAGGTTTAATGTATCCCTTGGACCTTCTTGTTGACGATGAAATACAGATATTGCATCGCAATTAAATACAAAAGGCACAATGCCGACCTAAGTAAAAGAATACTGACTCTTATTACTGACTATGTTTTGATTCATTCCTGTGACACTAGTTATAGAATCCGATGCTTCACTCCAGGTTTACTGTATCCCTTGGACCTTCTTATTGACGATGAAACACAGAAATTGCATCGGAATTAAATACAAAAGGCAATACGCCGACTTCAGTACAAGAACACTGACTCCTCTTACTGACTAGGTTTTAAACCATTCCCGTGACACTGGTTATAGATTCCGATGCTTCACTCCCAGTTTACTGCATCCATTAGACCTTTTTATTGACGATGAAACACAGAAATTGCATCGGAATTAAATACCAAAGACACAATGTGGACTTAAGTACAAGAAGACTGATCCTTCTTACTGTCTATGTTTGAACCATTCCTGTGACACTAGTTACAGCTTCCGATGCTTCGCTTCAGGTTTACTGTATCCCTTGGACCTTCTTGTTGACGATGGAACACAGAAATTGCATCGGAATTAAATACGAAATGCACAATGCTGTCATAAGTACACGAAGATTGACTCTTCTTACTGGCTGTTATGATGCTACCCTGTGAGACCAGTTTCAGATTTCAACGCTTCACCTCAGGTTTACTGTATCCCTTGGAACTTCTTATTGACGATGAATCACAGAAATTGCATCGGAATTAAATACAAATGGCACAATGCCGATTTATGAACAAGAAGACTGACTCTTCTTACTGTCTATGTTTAAACCATTCCTGTGATACTAGTTTTAGATTCCGATGCTTCACTTGAGGTTTAATGTATCCCTTGGACATACTTGTTGACGATGAAACACAGAAATTGCATCGGAATAAATACAAAAGGCACAATGCCGACTTAAGTACAAGAAGACTGATTCTTCTTAATGACTATGTTTTGAACCATTCCTGTGACACTAGTTATAGATTTCGATGCTTCACTTCATTTTTACTGTATCCCTCTGACCTTTTTATTGACGATGAAACACAGAAATTCCATTGGAATTAAATACAAAAGGCACAATGCCGACTTAAGTACAAGAAGACTGACTCTTCCTACTGTCTATGTTTTGAACCATTCCTGTGACACTAGTTATAGATTCCGATGCTTCACTCAAGGTTTACTGTATCCCGCTGACCTATTTATTGACGATGAAACACAGAAATTGCATTGGAATTAAATACAAAAGGCACAATGCCCACTTAAGTAAAAGTAGACTGACTCTTCCTACTGTCTATGTTTTGAACCATTCCTGTGACACTAGTTATAGATTACGATGCTACACTGCAGGTTTACTGTATCCCTTGGACCTTCTTATTGACGATGAAACACAGAAATTGCATCGGAATTAAATAGAAAAGGCACAATGCCGACTTAAGTACAAGAAGACTGACTCCTCCTACTGTCTATATTTTGAACCATTCCTGTGACACTAGTTATAGATTCCGATGCGTCACTTCAGGTTTAATGTATCCCTTGGACCTTCTTGTTGACGATGAAACACAGATATTGCACCGGAATTAAATACAAAAGACACAATGCCGACCTAAGTAAAAGAAGACTGACTCTTCTTACTGACTATGTTTTGATTCATTCCTGTGACACTAGTTATAGATTCCGATGCTTCAATCCAGGTTTACTGTATCCCTTGGACCTTCTTATTGACGATGAAACACAGAATTTGCATCGGAATTAAATTGAAAAGGCACAATGCCGACTTAAGTACAAGAAGACTGACTCCTCCTACTGTCTATATTTTGAACCATTCCTGTGACACTAGTTATAGATTCCGGTGCGTCACTTCAGGTTTAATGTATCCCTTGGACCTTCTTGTTGACGATGAAACACAGATATTGCATCGGAATTAAATACAAAAGACACAATGCCGACTTAAGTACAAGAAGACTGAGTCCTCCTACTGTCTAAATTTTGAACCATTCCTGTGACACTAGTTATAGATTCCGATGCTTCACTTCAGGTTTACTGTATCCCTTGGACCTTATTAATGACGATGAAACACAGAAATTGCATCGGAATTAAATAGAAAAGGCACAATGCCGACTTAAGTACAAGAGGACTGACTCTTCTTACTGACTATGTTTTGAACCATTCCTGCGACACTAGTTATAGATTCCGATACTTTACTCCAGGTTTACTGTATCCCTTGGACCTTCTTATTAACGATGAAACATAAAAATTGCATTGGAAATAAATACGAAATGCACAATGCTGTCATAAGTACACGAAGACTGACTCTTCTTACTGTCTGCTTTGAAACTACCCTGGTAGACCAGTTTTAGATTCCAATGTTTCACCTCAGGTTTACTGTATCCCTTGGACCTTCTTTTTGACGATGAAACACAGAAATTGCATCGGAATTAAATACAAATGGCACAATGCATATTTATGAACAAGCAGACTGACTCTTCTTACTGTTAAAACCATTCCTGTGAGACCAGTTTTAGATTTCGATGCTTCACTTCAGGTTTACTGTATCCCTTGGACCTTCTTGTTGACGATGAAACAAAAAAATCGCATCGAAATTAAATACAAAACCAACAATGCCGACTTAAGAACAAGAAGACTGACTTTTCTTACTGTCTATGGTTGGAATGTTTCCTGTTAGACCAGTTTTAAATTACGATGCTTCACTTCAGGTTTACTGTATCCATTGGGCCTTCTTATTGACGATGAAATACAGAAATTGCATCGGAATTAAATACAAAGGGCAGAATGCCGACATAAGTACAAGAAGACTGACTCTTTTTACTGTCTATGTTTTGAACCATTCATGTGACACTAGTTATAGATTTCGATGCTTCACTTCAGTTTTACTGGATCCCTCTGACCTTCTTATTGACGATGAAACACAGAAATTGCATCGGAATTAAATAGAAAAGGCACAATGCCGACTTAAGTACAAGAAGGCTGATTCTTCTTACTGACTATGATTTGAACCATTCCTGTGACGCTAGTTATAGATTTCGATGCTTCACTTCAGTTTTACTGTATCCCTCTGACCTTCTTATTGACGATGAAACACAGAAATTGCATCGAAATTAAATACAAAAGGCACAATGCCGACTTAAGTACAAGAAGACTGACTCCTCCTACTGTCTATGTTTTGAACCATTCCTGTGACACAAGTTATAGATTCTGATGCTTCACTTCTGGTTCACTGTATCCCTCAGACGTTCGTATTGACGATGAAACACAGAAATAGCATCGGATTAAAATACAAAAGGCACAATGCCGAATTAAGTACAAGAAGACTGACTCTTCCTACTGTCTATGTTTTGAACCATTCCTGTGACACTAGTTATAGTTTCCGATGCTTCACTCAAGGTTTACTGTATCCCTCTGACCTTCTTATAGACGATGAAACACAGAAATTGCATCGGAATTAAATACAAAATGCACAATGCCCACTTAAGTACAAGAAGACTGACTCTTCCTACTGTCTATGTTTTGAACCATTCCTGTGTCACTAGTTATAGATTCCGATGCTTCACTCCAGGTTTACTGTATCCCTTGGACCATCTTATTGACGATGAAACACAGAAATTGCATCGGAATTAAATAGGAAAGGCACAATGCCGACTTAAGTACTAGAAGACTGACTCCTCCTACTATCTATATTTTAAACCATTCCTGTGACACTAGTTATAGATTCCCATGCGTAACTTCAGGTTTAATGTATCCCTTGGACTTTCTTGTTGACGATGAAACACAGATATTGCATCGGAATTAAATACAAAAGACACAATGCCGACCTACGTAAAAGATGACTGACTCTTCTTACTGACTATGTTTTGATTCATTCCTGCGACACTAGTTATAGATTCCGATGCTTCACTCCAGGTTTACTGTATCCCTTGGACCATCTTATTGACGATGAAACACAGAAATTGCATCGGAATTAAATAGGAAAGGCACAATGCCGACTTAAGTACTAGAAGACTGACTCCTCCTACTATCTATATTTTAAACCATTCCTGTGACACTAGTTATAGATTCCCATGCGTAACTTCAGGTTTAATGTATCCCTCTGACCTTCTTATTGACGATGAAACACAGAAATTGCATCGAAATTAAATACAAAAGGCACAATGCCGACTTAAGTACAAGAAGACTGACTCTTCCTACTGTCTATGTTTAGAACCATTCCTGTGACACAAGTTTTAGATTCCGATGCTTCACTTCATGTTTACTGTATCCCTTGGACCTTATTAATGACGATGAAACACAGAAATTGCATCGGATTTAAATAGAAAAGGCACCATGCCGAATTAAGTACAAGAGGACTGACTCTTCTTACTGACTATGTTTTGAACCATTCCTGCGACACTAGTTATAGATTTCGATGCTTCACTTCAGGTTTTCTGTATCCCTTGGACCTTTTTTTGACGATGAAACACAGAAATTGCATCGGAATTAAATACCAAAGACACAATGTTGACTTAAATACATGAAGACTGATTCTTCTCACTGTCTATGTTTGAACCATTCCTGTGACACTAGTTATAGTTTCTTATGCTTCCCTTCAGGTTTACTGTATCCCTCAGACCTTCGTATTGACGATGAAACACAGAAATTGCATCGGAATAAAATATGAAAGGCACAATGCCGACTTAAGTACAAGAAGACTGACTCTTCCTACTGTCTATGTTTTGAACCATTCCTGTGACACTAGTTATAGATTCCGATGCTTCACTTCAGGTCTAATGTATCCCTTGGCCTTCTTGTTGACGATGAAATACAGATATTGCATCGCAATTAAATACAAAAGGAACAATGCCGACCTAAGTAAAAGAATACTGACTCTTATTACTGACTATGTTTTGATTCATTCCTGTGACACTAGTTATTGAATCCGATGCTTCACTCCAGGTTTACTGTATCACTTCGATCTTCTTATTGACGATGAAACACAGAAATTGCATCGGAATTAAATACAAAAGGCACAACGCCGACTTAAGTACAAGAACCCTGACTCTTCTTACTGACTATGTTTTAAACCATTCCCGTGACACTAGTTATAGATTCCGATGCTTCACTCCCAGTTTACTGTATCCCTTTGACCTTCTTATTGACGATGAAACACAGAAATTGCATCGGAATTAAATACAAATGGCACAATGCCGACTTAAGTACAAGAAGACTTACACTTCTTACTGACTATGTTTTTAACCATTCCTGTGACACTAGTTACAGGTTCCGATGTTTCGCTTCAGGTTTACTGTATCCCTTGGACCTTCTTGTTGACGATGAAACACAGAAATTGGATCGGAATTAAATTCGAAATGCACAATGCTGTCATAAGTACACGAAGATTGACTCTTCTTACTGTCTGTTATGAAGCTACCCTGTGAGACCAGTTTTAGATTCCAATGTTTCACCTCAGGTTTACTGTATCCCTTGGAACTTCTTATTGACGATGAATCACAGAAATTGCATCGGAATTAAATACAAATGGCACAATGCCTATTTATGAACAAGAAGACTGACTCTTCTTACTGTCTATGTTTAAACCATTCCTGTGAGACCAGTTTTAGATTTCGATGCTTTACTTCAGGTTTACTGTATCCATTGGACCTTCTTATTGACGATGAAACACAGAAATTGCATCGGAATCAAATACGAAATGCACAATGCTGTCATAAGTACACGAAGACTGACTCTTCTTACTGACTATGTTTTGAACCATTCCTGTGATACTAGTTATAGATTCTGATACTTTACTTCAGGTTTACTGTATCCCTTGGACCTTCTTATTGACGATGAAACACAGAAATTGGATCGGAATTAAATAGAAAAGGCACAATGCCGACTTAAGTACAAGAAGACTGACTCTTCCTACTGTCTATGATTTGAACCATTCCTGTGACACTACTTTTAGATTCCGATGCTTCACTTCAGGTTTACTGTATCCCAATGACTTTCTCATTGACGATGAAACACAGAAATTGCATCGGAATTAAATACAAAAGGCACAATGCTGACTTAAGCACAAGAAGGCTGACTCTTCTTACTGACTATGTTTTGAACCATTCCTGTGACACTAGTTATAGATTCCGATGCTTCACTTCAGGTTTACTGTATCCCTTGTCCTTCTTATTGACAATGAATCAGAGAAATTGCATCGGAATTAAATACAAAAGGCACAATGCCGACTTAAGTACAAGAAGACTGACTCTTCCTACTGTCTATGTTTTGAACCATTCCTATGACACTAGTTATAGATTCCGATGCTTCACTCCAGGTTTACTGTATCCCTTGGACCTTTTTATTGACGATGAAACACAGAAATTGCATCGGAATTAAATAGAAAAGGCACAATGCCGACTTAAGTACAAGAAGACTGACTCTTTCTACTGTCTATGTTTTGAACCATTCCTGTGACAATAGCTATAGATTCCGATGCTTCACTCCAGGTTTACTGTATCCCTTGGACCTTCTTATTAACGATGAAACACAGAAATTGCATCGGAATTAAATACGAAATGCACAATGCTGCCATAAGTACACGAAGACTGACTCTTCTTACTGTCTGTTATAAAGCTACCCTGTGAGACCAGTTTCAGATTCCAATGCTTCACCTCAGGTTTACTGTATCCCTTGGACCTTCTTATTGACGATGAAACACAGAAATTGCATCGGAATTAAATACAAATGGCATCATGCCTGTTTATGAACAAGAAGACTGACTCTTCTTACTGACTATGTTTAAACCATTCCTGTGAGACCAGTTTTAGATTTCGATGCTTCACTTCAGGTTTACTGTATCCCTTGGACCTTCTTGTTGACGATGAAACAAAAAAATTGCATCGGAATTAAATACAAAAGGAACAATGCCGACTTAAGAACAAGAAGACTGACTCTTCTTACTGTCTATGTTTTGAATGTATACTGTGAGACCAGTTTCAAATTACGATGCTTCACTTCAGGTTTACTCTATCCATTGGGCCTTCTTATTGACGATGAAATACAGAAATTGTATCTGAATTAAATACAAAGGGCACAATGCCGACATAAGTACAAGAAGACTGACTCTTTTTACTGTCTATGTTTTGAACCAGTCATGTGACACTTGTTTTAGATTCCGATGCCTCACTCCAGGTTTACTGTATCCCTCTGACCTTCTCATTGACGATGAAACACTGAAATTGCATCGGAATTAAATACAAAATGCACAATGCCGACTTAAGTACAAGAAGATTGACTCTTCTTACTGACTATGATTTGAACCATTCCTGTGACACTAGTTATAGATTCTGATGCTTCACTTCAGGTTAACTGTATCCCTTGGACCTTCTTATTGACGATGAATCACAGAAATTGCATCGGAATTAAATACAAAAGGCACAATGCCGACTTAAGTCCAAGAAGACTGACTCTTCTTACTGTCTATGTTTGAACCATTCCTGTGACACTGGTTATAGATTCCGATGCTTCACTTCAGGTTTACTGTATCCCTCAGACCTTCGTATTGACGATGAAACCCAGAAATTGCATCGGAATAAAATACCAAAGGCACAATGCCGACTTAAGTACAAGAAGACTGACTCTTTTTACTGTCTACGATTTGAACCATTCCTGTGACACTAGTTATAGATTCCGATGCTTCACTTCAGGTTTACTGTATCCCTCTGAGCTTCTTATTGACGAAGAAACACAGAATTTGCATCGGAATTAAATACAAAAGGCACAATGCCGACTTAAGTACAAGAAGACTGACTCTTCCTACTGTCTATGTTATGAACCATTCCTGTGACACTAGTTATAGATTCCGATGCTTCACTCCAGGTTTACTGTATCCCTTGGACCTTCTTATTAACGATGAAACACAGAAATTGCATCGTAATTAAATGGAAAGATCACAATGCCGACATAAGTACAAGAAGACTGACTCTTCTTACTGACTATGCTTTGAACCATTCCTATGATACTAGTTATATATTCTGATACTTCACTTCAGGTTTAGTGTATCCCTTGGACCTTCATATTGACGATGAAACACAGAAATTGAATCGGAATTAAATAGAAAAGGCACAATGCCGACTTAAGTTCAAGAAGACTGACTCTTCCTACTGTCTATGATTTGAACCATTCCTGTGACACTAGTTTTAGATTCCGATGCTTCACTTCAGGTTTACTGTATCCCTCTGACCTTCTCATTGACGATGAAACACAGAAATTGCATCGGAATTAAATACAAAAGGCAGAATGCCGACTTAAGTACAAGAAGACTGACTCTTCTTACTGACTATGTTTTGAACCATTCCTGTGACACTAGTTATAGATTCCGATGCTTCACTTCAGGTTTACTGTA
The DNA here is from genome assembly GCF_023864345.2 of Schistocerca serialis cubense. Taxonomy (NCBI): domain Eukaryota; kingdom Metazoa; phylum Arthropoda; class Insecta; order Orthoptera; family Acrididae; genus Schistocerca; species Schistocerca serialis. Next base: position 543,497,887 of record NC_064646.1, on the reverse strand, counting down.
TCCCTCAGACCTTCGTATTGAGGATGAAACTTAGAAATGGCATCGGAATAAAATACAAAAGGCACAATGCGACTTAAGTACAAGAAGACTGACTCTTTCTACTGTCTACGATTTGAACCATTCCTGTGACCCTAGTTATAGATTCCGATGCTTCACTTCAGGTTTACTGTATCCCTCTGACCTTCTTATTGACGATGAAACATAGAAATTGCATCGGAATTAAATACAAAAGGCACAATGCCGACTTAAGTACAAGAAGGCTGACTCTTCCTACTGTCTATGTTTTGAACCATTCCTGTGGCACTAGTTATAGATTCCGATGCTTCACTCCAGGTTTACTGTATCCCTTGGACCTTCTTATTGACGATGAAACACAGAAATTGCATCGGAATTAAATAGAAAAGGCACAATGCCGACTTAAGTACAAGAAGACTGCCTCTTCCTACTGTCTATGATTTGAACCATTCCTGTGACACTAGTTATAGATTCCGATGCTTCACTCCAGGTTTACTGTATCCCTTGGACCTTCTTATTAACGATGAAACACAGAAATTGCATCGGAATAAAATACGAAATGCACAATGCTGTCATAAGTACACGAACACTGACTCTTCTTACTGTCTGTTATGAAGCTACCCTGTGAGACAAGTTTTAGATTCCAATGCTTCACCTCAGGTTCACTGTATCCCTTGGACCTTCTTATTGACGATGAAACACAGAAATTGCATCTTAATTAAATAAAAATGGCATCATGCCAATTTATGAATAAGAAGTCTGACTCTTCTTACTGACTATGTTGAAACCATTCCTGTGAGACCAGTTTTAGATTTCGATGCTTCACTTCAGGTTTACTGTGTCCCTTGGACCTTCTTGTTGACGATGAAACAAAAAGATAGCATCGGAATTAAATACAAAAGGAACAATGCCGACTTAAGAACAAGAAGACTGACCCTTCTTACTGTCTATGTTTTGAATGTTTCCTGTGAGACCAGTATCAAATTACAATGCTTCACTTCAGGTTTACTCTATCCATTGGGCCTTCTTATTGACGATGAAATACAGAAATTGTATCGGAATTAAATACAAAGGGCACAATGCCGACATAAGTACAAGAAGACTGACTCATTTTACTGTCTATGTTTTGAACCAGTAATGTGACACTTGTTTTAGAATCCGATGCCTCACTCCAGGTTTACTGTATCCCTCTGACCTTCTCTTTGACGATGAAACACAGAAATTGCATCGGAATTAAATACAAAAGGCACAATGCCGACTTAAGTACAAGAAGACTGACGCTTCTTACTGACTATGTTTTGAACCATTCCTGTTACACTAGTTTTAGATTCCGATGCTTCACTTCAGGTTTACTGTATCCCTCCGACCTTCTCATTGACGATGAAACACAGAAATTGCATCGGAATTAAATACAAAAGGCACAATGCCAACTTAAGTACAAGAAGACCTACTCTTCTTACTGACTATGTTTTGAACCATTCCTGTGACACTAGTTATAGATTCCGATGCTTCACTTCAGGTTTACTGTATCCCTCAGACCTTCGTATTGAGGATGAAACACAGAAATGGCATCGGAATAAAATACAAAAGGCACAATGCCGACTTAAATACAAGAAGACTGACTCTTTCTACTGTCTACGATTTGAACCATTCCTGTGACCCTAGTTATAGATTCCGATGCTTCACTTAAGGTTTACTGTATCCCTCTGACCTTCTTATTGTCGAAGAAACATAGAAATTGCATCGGAATTAAATACAAAAGGCACAATGCCGACTTAAGTACAAGAAGACTGACTCTTCCTACTGTCTATGTTTTGAACCATTCCTGTGACACTAGTTATAGATTCCGTTGCTTCACTCCAGGTTTACTGTATCCCTTGGACCTTCTTATTGACGATGAAACACTGAAATTGCATCGGAATTAAATAGAAATTGCACAATGCCGACTTAAGTACAAGAAGACTGACTCTTCCTACTGTCTATGATTTGAACCATTCATGTGACACTAGTTATAGATTCCGATGCTTCGCTCCAGTTTTACTGTATCCCTTGGACCTTCTTATTAACGATGAAACACAGAAATTGCATCGGAATAAAATACGAAATGCACAATGCTGTCATAAGTACTCGAACACTGACTCTTCTTACTGTCTGTTATGAAGCTATCCAGTGAGACAAGTTTTAGATTCCAATGCTTCACCTCAGGTTTACTGTATCCCTTGGACCTTCTTATTGTCGATGAAACACAGAAATTGCATCTTAATTAAATACAATTGGCATCATGCCAATTTATGAATAAGAAGTCTGACTCTTCTTACTGACTATGTTTAAACCATTCCTGTGAGACCAGTTTTAGATTTCGATGCTTCACTTCAGGTTCACTGTATCTCTTGGACCCTCTTGTTGACGATGAAACAAAAAGATTGCATCGGAATTAAATACAAAAGGAACAATGCCGACTTAAGAACAAGAAGACTGACCCTTCTTACTGTCTATGCTTTGAATGTTTCCTGTGAGACCAGTATCAAATTACGATGCTTCACTTCAGGTTTACTCTATCCATTGGGACTTCTTATTGACGATGAAATACAGAAATGGTATCTGAATTAAATACAAAGGGCACAATGCCGACATAAGTACAAGAAGACTGACACATTTTACTGTCTATGTTTTGAACCAGTCATGTGACACTTGTTTTAGATTCCGATGCCTCACTCCAGGTTTACTGTATCCCTCTGACCTTCTCATTGACGATGAAACACAGAAATTGCATCGGCATTAAATACACAAGGCACAATGCCGACTTAAGTACAAGAAGACTGACGCTTCTTACTGACTATGTTTTGAACCATTCCTGTGACACTAGTTATAGATTCCGATGCTTCACTTCAGGTTAACTGTATCCCTTGGACCTTCTTATTGACGATGAATCACAGAAATTGCATCGGAATGAAATACAAAAGGCACAATGCCGACTTAAGTGCAAGAAGACTGACACTCTCTACTGTCTACGATTTGAACCATTCCTCTGACACTAGTTCTAGATTCCGATGCTTCACTTCAAGTTTACTGTATCCCTCTGACCTTCTTATTGACGATGAAACAGAGAAATTGCATCGGAATTAAATACAAAAGGCACAATGCCAACTTAAGTACAAGAAGACTGACTCTTCCTACTGTCTATGTTTAGAACCATTCCTGTGACACTAGTTATAGATTCCGATGCTTCACTCCAGGTTTACTGTAACCCTTGGACCTTCTTATTGACGATGAAACACAGAAATTGCATCGGAATTAAATATTAAAGACACAATGTCGACTTAAATACAAGAAGACTGATTCTTCTTACTGTCTATGTTTGAACCATTCCTGTGACACTAGTTATAGTTTCTGATGCTTCACTTCAGGTTTACTGTATCCCTCAGACCTTTTAATTGACGATGAAACACAGAAATTGCATCGGAATTAAATAGAAAAGGCACAATGCCGACTTAAGTACAAGAAGACTGACTCTTCCTACTGTCTATGTTTTGAACCATTCCTGTGACACTAGTTATAGATTCCGATGCTTCACTTCAGGTTTAATGTATCCCTTGGACCTTCTTGTTGACGATGAAATACAGATATTGCATCGCAATTAAATACAAAAGGCACAATGCCGACCTAAGTAAAAGAATACTGACTCTTATTACTGACAATGTTTTGTTTCATTCCTGTGACACTAGTTATAGAATCCGATGCTTCACTCCAGGTTTACTGTATCCCTTGGACCTTCTTATTGACGATGAAACACAGAAATTGCATCGGAATTAAATACAAAAGGCACTACGCCGACTTAAGTACAAGAACACTGACACTTCTTACTGACTAAGTTTTAAACCATTCTCGTGACACTAGTTATAGATTCCGATGCTTCACTCCCAGTTTACTGCATCCATTTGACCTTCTTATTGACGATGAATCACAGAAATTGCATCGGAATTAAATACAAATGGCACAATGCCTATTTATGAACAAGAAGACTGACTCTTCTTACTGTCTATGTTTAAACCATTCCTGTGAGACCAGTTTTAGATTTCGATGCTTCACTTCAGGTTTACTGTATCCCTTGGACCTTCTTGTTAACGATGAAACAAAAATATTGCATCGGAATTAAATACAAAAGGCACAATGCCGACTTAAGAACAAGAAGACTGGCTCTTCTTACTGTCTATGATTTGAATGTTTCCTGTGAGACCAGTTTTAGATTACAATGCTTCACTTCAGGTTTACTGTATCCATTGGACCTTCTTATTGACGATGAAACACAGAAATTGCATCCGAATCAAATAGAAAGGGCACAATGCCGACATAAGTACAAGAAGACTGACTCTTTTAACTGTCTATATTTTGAACCAGTCATGTGACACTTGTTTTAGATTCCGATGCTTCACTTCAGGTTTACTGTATCCCTCAGACCTTCGTATTGACGATGTAACACAGAAATTGCATCGGAATAAAATACAAAAGGCACAATGCCGACTTAAGTACAAGAAGACTGACTCTTTCTACTGTCTACGATTTGAACCATTCCTGTGACACTAGTTATAGATTCCGATGCTTCACTTCAGGTTTTCTGTATCCCTCTGACCTTCTTATTGACGATGAAACACAGAAATTGCATCGGAATTAAATAGAAAAGGCACAATGCCGACTTAAGTACAAGAAGACTGATTCTTACTACTGTCTATGTTTTGAACGATTCCTGTGACACTAGTTATAGATTCCGATGCTTCACTCCAGGTTTACTATATCCGTTGGACCTTCTTATTGACGATGAAACACAGAAATTGCATCGGAATTAAATAGAAAAAGCACAATGCCGACTTAAGTACAAGAAGACTGACTTTTCCCACTGTCTATGTTTTGAACCATTCCTGTGACACTAGTTATAGATTCCGATGCTTCACTCCAGGTTTACTGTATCCCTAGGACCTTCTTATTAACGATGAAACACAGAAATTGCATCGGAATTAAATACAAAATGCACAATGCTGTCATAAGTACACGAAGACTGACTCATCTTACTGTCTGTTATGAAGCTACCCCGTGAGACCAGTTTTAGATTCCAATGCTTCACCTCAGGTTTACTGTATCCCTTGAACCTTCTTATTGACGATGAAACACAGAAATTGCAAAGGAATTAAATACAAAAGGAACAATGCCGACTTAAGAACAAGAAGACTGACTCTTCTTACTGTCTATGTTTTGAATGTTTCCTGTGAGACCACTTTCAAATTACGATGCTTCACTTCAGGTTTACTGTATTCATTGGGCCTTCTTATTGACGATGAAATACAGAAATTGTATCGGAATTAAATTCAAAGGGCACAATGCCGACGTAAGTACAAGAAGACTGACTCTTTTTACTGTCTATGTTTTGAACCAGTTATGTGACACTTGTTTTAGATTCCGATGCCTCACTCCAGGTTTACTGTATCCCTTGGACCTTCTCATTGACGATGAAACACAAAAATTGCATCGGAATTAAACACAAAAGGCACAATGCCGACTTAAGTACAAGAAGACTGACTCTTCCTACTGTCTATGTTTAGAATCATTCCTGTGACACTAGTTATAGATTCCGATGCTTCACTCCAGGTTTACTGTATCCCTTGGACCTTCTTATTGACGATGAAACACAGAAATTGCATCGGAATTAAATAGAAAAGATACAATGCCGACTTAAGTACAAGAAGAGTGACTCATCCTACTGTCTATGTTTTGAACCATTCCTGTGACACTAGTTATAGATTCCGATGCTTCACTCCAGGTTTACTGTATCACTTGGACATTTTTATTGACGATGAAACACAGAAATTGCATCGGAATTAAATACCAAAGACACAATGTTGACTTAAATACTAGAAGACTGATTCTTCTTACTGTCTATGTTTGAACTATTCCTGTGACACTAGTTATAGTTTCTGATGCTTCACTTCAGGTTTACTGTATCCCTCAGACCTTCGTATTGACGATAAAACACAGAAATTGCATCGGAATAAAATGTGAAAGGCACAATGCCGACTTAATTACAAGAAGACTGACTCTTCCTACTGTCTATGTTTTGAACCATTCCTGTGACACTAGTTATAGATTCCGATGCTTCACTTCAGGTTTAATGTATCCCTTGGACCTTCTTGTTGACGACGAAATACAGATATTGCATCGCAATTAAATACAAAAGGCACAATGCCGACCTAAGTAAAAGAATACTGACACTTATTACTGACTATGTTTTGATTCATTCCTGTGACACTAGTTATAGAATCCGATGCTTCACTCCAGGTTTACTGTATCCATTGGACCTTCTTATTGACGATGAAACACAGAAATTGCATCGGAATTAAATACAAATGGCACAATGCCGACTTAAGTACATGAAGACTTACACTTCTTACTGACTTTGGTTTTAACCATTCCTGTGACACAAGTTACAGGTTCCGATGCTTCGCTTCAGGTTTACTGTATCCCTTGGACCTTCTTATTGACGATGAAACACAAAAATTGCATCGGAATTAAATACGAAATGCACAATGCTGTCATAAGTACACGATGATTGACTCTTCTTACTGTCTGTTATGAAGCTCCCCTGTGAGACCAGTTTTAGATTCCAATGCCTCACCTCAGGTTTACTGTATCCCTTGGAACAACTTATTGACGATGAAACACAGAAATTGCATCGGAATTAAATAGAAAAGGCACAATGCAAACTTAAGTACAAGTAGACAGACTCTTCCTACTCTCTATGATTCGAACCATTCCTGTGACACTAGTTTTAGATTCCGATCTTTCACTTCAGGTGTACTGTATCCCTTGGACGTTCGTATTGACGATGAAACACAGAAATTGCATTGGAATTAAATACAAAAGGCACAATGCCGAATAAAGTTCAAGAAGTGTGACTCTTCTTACTGACTATGTTTTGAACCATTCCTGAGACACTAGTTATAGATTCCGATGCTTCACGTAAGGTTTACTGCATCCCTCCGACCTTCTTATTGACGATGAAACACAGAAATTGCGTCGGATTTATATACAAAAGCCACAATGCCCACTTAAGTACAAGAAGACTGACTCTTCCTACTGTCTATGTTTTGAACCATTCCTGTGTCACTAGTTATAGATTCCGATGCTTCAATCCAGGTTTACTGTATCCCTTGGACCTTCTTATTGACGATGAAACACAGAAATTGCATCGGAATTAAATAGAAAAGGCACAATGCCGACTTAAGTACAAGAAGACTGACTCCTCCTACTGTCTATGTTTTGAACCATTCCTGTGACACTAGTTATAGATTCCGATGCTTCACTTCAGGTTTAATGTATCCCTTGGACCTTCTTGTTGACGATGAAACACAGAAATTGTATCGGAATAAAATACAAAAGGCACAATGCCGACTTAAGTACAAGAAGACTGACTCTTCCTACTGTCTATGTTTGAACCATTCCTGTGACACTAGTTATGGATTCCGATGCTTCACTTCAGGTTTACTGTATCCCTCAGACCTTCGTATTGACGATGAAACACAGAAATTGCATCGGAATTAAATACAAATGGCACAATGCCTATTTATGAACACGAAGACTGACTCATCTTACTGTCTATGTTTAAACCATTCCTGTGAGACCAGTTTTAGATTTCGATGCTTCACCCCAGGTTTACTGTATCCCTCTGACCTTCTCATTAACGATGAAACACAGAAATTGCATCGGAATAAAATACAAAAGGCACAATGCCGACTTAAGTACAAGAAGACTGACTCTTCCTACTGTCTACGATTTGAACCATTCCTGTGACACTAGTTATAGATTCCGATGCTTCACTCCAGGTTTACTGTATCGCTTGGACCTTCTTATTAACGATGAAACACAGAAATTGCATCGGAATTAAATACAAAATGCACAATGCTGTCATAAGAACACGAAGACTGACTCTTCTTACTGCCTGTTATGAAGCTTCCCTGTGAGACCAGTTTTAGATTCCAATGCCTCACCTCAGCTTTACTGTATCCCTTGGACCTTCTTATTGACGATGAAACACAGAAATTGCGTCGGAATTAAATACAAATGGATCAATGCCTATTTATGAACAAGAAGACTGACTCTTCTTACTGACTATGTGATAAACCATTCCTGTGGGACCAGTTTTAGATTTTGATGCTTCACTTCAGGTTTACTGTATCCCTTGGACCTTCTTGTTGACGATGAAACAAAAAATTGCATCGGAATTAAATACAAAAGGCCCAATGCTGACTTAAGAACAAGAAGACTGACTCTTCTTACTGTCTATGTTTTGAATGTTTCCTGTGAGACCAGTTTTAAATTACGATGCTTCACTTCAGGTTTACTGTATCCCTTGGACCTTCTTATTGACGATGAAACACAGAAATTGCATCGGAATTAAATACAAAGGGCACAATGCCGACTTAAGTACAAGAAGACTGACTCTTTTTATTGTCCATGTTTTGAACCATTCATGTGACACTAGTTATAGATTCCGATGCTTCACTCCAGGTTTACTGTATCGCTTGGACCTTCTTATTAACGATGAAACACAGAAATTGCATCGGAATTAAATACAAAATGCACAATGCTGTCATAAGAACACGAAGACTGACTCTTCTTACTGCCTTTTATGAAGCTACCCTGTGAGACCAGTTTTAGATTCCAATGCTTCACCTCAGCTTTACTGTATCCCTTGGACCTTCTTATTGACGATGAAACACAGAAATTGCGTCGGAATTAAATACAAATGGATCAATGCCTATTTATGAACAAGAAGACTGACTCTTCTTACTGACTATGTTTAAACCATTACTGTGGGACCAGTTTAGATTTTGATGCTTCACTTCAGGTTTACTGTATCCCTTGGACCTTCTTGTTGACGATGAAACAAAAAAATTGCATCGGAATTAAATACAAAAGGCCCAATGCTGACTTAAGAACAAGAAGACTGACTCTTCTTACTGTCTATGTTTTGAATGTTTCCTGTGAGACCAGTTTTAAATTACGATGCTTCACTTCAGGTTTACTGTATCCCTTGGACCTTCTTATTGACGATGAAACACAGAAATTGCATCGGAATTAAATACAAAGGGCACAATGCCGACTTAAGTACAAGAAGACTGACTCTTTTTATTGTCTATGTTTTGAACCATTCATGTGACACTAGTTATAGATTCCGATGCTTCACTCCAGGTTTACTGTATCCCTTGGACATTCGTATTGACGATGAAACACAGAAATTGCATCGGAATTAAACGCAAATGGCACAATGCCGACTTAAGTACAAGAAGACTGACATTTATTACTGACTATGTTTTGAACCATTCCTGTGACACTAGTTATAGATTCCGATGCTTCTCTCCAGGTTTACTGTATACCTTGGACCTTCTTATTATCGATGAAACACAGACATTGCATCGGAATTAAATACGAAATGCACAATGCTGTCATAAGAACACGAAGACTGACTCTTCTTACTGTCTGTTATGAAGCTACCCTGTGAGACCAGTTTTAGATTCCAATGCTTTACCTCAGGTTTACTGTATCCCTTGGACCTTCTTATTGATGATGAAACACAGAAATTGCATCGGAATTAAATAGAAAAGGCACAATGCCGACTTAAGTACAAGAAGACTGACTCTTCTTACTGACTATGTTTTGAACCATTCCTGTGACACTAATTATAGATTCCGATGCTTCACTTCAGGTTTACTGTATCCCTCGGACCTTCTTATTGACGATGAATCACAGAAATTGCATCGGAATTAAATACAAAAGGCACAATGCCGACTTAAGTACAAGAAGACTGACTCTTCTTACTGTCTATGTTTGAACCATTCCTGTGACACTAGTTATAGATTCCGATGCTTCACTTCAGGTTTACTGTATCCCTCAGACCTACGTATTGACGATGAAACACAGAAATTGCATCGGAATTAAATACATCAGGCACAATGCCGACTTAAGTACAAGAAGACTGACTCTTCCTACTGTCTACGATCTGAACCATTCCTGTGACACTAGTTATAGATTCCGATGCTTCACCTCAGGATTACTGTATCCCTCTGACATTCTTATTGACGATGAAACACAGAAATTGCATCGGAATTAAATACAAAAGGCACAATGCCGATTTAAGTACAAGAAGACTGACGCTTCCTACTGTCTTTGTTTTGAACCATTCCTGTGACACTAGTTATAGATTCCGATGCTTCACTCCAGGTCTACTGTATCCCTTGGACTTTCTTATTGACGATGAAACACTGAAACTGCATGGGAATTAAATAGAAAAGGCACAATGCCGACTTAAGTACAAGAAGACTGACTCTTCCTACTGTCTATGTTTTGTACCATTCCTGTGACACTAGTTATTGATTCCGATGCTTCACTCTAGGTTTACTGTATCCCTTGGACCTTCTTATTAACGATGAAACACAGAAATTGCATCGGAATTAAATACGAAATGCACAATGCTGTCATATGAACACGAAGACTGACTCTTCTTACTGTCTGTTATGAAGCTACCCTGTGAGACCAGTTTTAGATTCCAATGCTTCACCTCAGGTTTACTGTATCCCTTAGACGTTCTTATTGACGATGAAACACAGAAATTGCATCGGAACTAAATACAAATGGCACAATGCCTATTTATGAACAAGAAGACTGACTCTTCTTACTGACTATGTTTAAACCATTCCTGTGGGAACAGTTTTAGAATTCGATGCTCCACTTCCGGTTTACTGTATCCCTTGGACCTTCTTCTTAACGATGAAACAAAAAAATTGCATCGGAATTAAATACAAAAGGCACAATGCCGACCTAAGAACAAGAAGACTGACTCTTCTTACTGTCTATGTTTTGAATGTTTCCTGTGAGACCAGTTTTAAATTACGATGCTTCACTTCAGGTTTACTGTATCCCTTGGACCTTCTTATTGACGATGAAACACAGAAATTGCATCGGAATTAAATAGAAAAGGCACAATGCCGACTTAAGTACAAGAAGACTGATTCTTCTTACTGACTATGTTTGAACCATTCCTGTGACACTAGTTATAGATACCGATGCTTCACTCCCGGTTTACTATATCCCTCGGACCTTCTTATTGACGATGACACACAGAAATTGCATCGGACTTAAATACAAAAGGCACAATGCCGACTTAAGTACAAGAAGACTGACACTTCTTACTGACTATGATTTGAACCATTCCTGTGACACTAGTTCTAGATTCCGATACTTCACTCCAGGTTTACTGTATCCCTTGGACCTTCTTATTAACGATGAAACACAGAAATTGTATCGGAATTAAATACGAAATGCACAAAGCTGTCATAAGAACACGAAGACTGACTCTTCTTACTGTCTGTTATGAAGCTACACTGTGAGACCAGATTTAGAGTCCAATGCTTCACCTCAGGTTTACTGTATCCCTTGGACATTCTTACTGACGATAAAACACAGGAATTGCATCGGAATTAAATACAAATGGCACAATGCATATTTATGAACAAGAAGACTGACTCTTCTTACTGTCTATGTTTAAACCATTCCTGTGAGACCAGTTTTAGATTTCGATGTTTCACTTCAGGTTTACTGTATCCCTTGGACCTTCTTGTTGACGATGAAACAAAAAAATTGCATCGGAATTAAATGCAAAAGGCACAATGCCGGCTTATGAACAAGAAGACTGACTCTTCTTACTGTCTATGATCTGAATGCTTCCTGTGAGACCAGTTTTAGATTACGATGCTTCACTTCAGGTTTACTGTATCCATTGGGCCTTCTTATTGACGATGAAACACAGAAATTACTTCGGAATTAAATAGAAAGGGCACAAAGCCGACATAAGTACAAGAAGACTGATTCTTCTTACTTACTATGTTTTGAACCATTTCTGTGACACTAGTTATAGATTACGATGCTTCACTTCAGTTTTACTGTATCCCTCAGACCTGCGTATTGACGATGAAACACAGAAATTGCATCGGAATAAAATACAAAACGCACAATGCCGACCTAAGTACAAGAAGACTGACTCTTCCTACTGTCTACGATTTGAACCATTCCTGTGACACTAGTTATAGATTCCGATGCTTCACTTCAGGTTTACTGTATCCCTCTGACCTTCTTATTGACGATGAAACACAGAAATTGCATCGGAATTAAATACAAAAGGCACAATGCTGACCTAAATACAAGATGACAGACTCTTCTTACTGTCTATGTTTTGAACCATTCCTGTGACACTAGTTATAGATTCCGATGCTTCACTTCAGGTTTACTGTATCCCTTCGACCTTCTTATTGACGATGAAATACAGAAATTGCATCGGAATTAAATACAAAGGGCACAATGCCCACTTAAGTACAAGAAGACTGACTCTTTTTACTGTCTATGTTTTGAACCATTCATGTGACACTAGTTATAGATTCCGATGCTTCACTCCAGGTTTACTGTATCCCTTGGACCTTCTCATTGACGATGAAACACAGAAATTGCATCAGAATTAAATACAAAAGGCACAATGCCGACTTAAGTACAAGAATACTGACTCTTCTTACTGACTATGTTTTGAACCATTCCTGTGACACTAGTTATAGATTCCGATGCTTCACTCCAGGTTAACTGCATCCCTTGGACTTTCTTATTGACGATGAAACACAGAAATTGCATCGGATTTAAATACAATAGACACAATGCCGACTTAAGTACAAGAAGACTGACTCTTCTTACTGTCTATGTTTTGAACCATTCATGTGACACTAGTTATAGATTCCGATGCTTCACTCCAGGTTTACTGTATCCCTTGGACCTTCGTATTGACGATGAAACACAGAAATTGGATCGGAATTAAATAGAAAAGGCACAATGCCGACTTAAGTACAAGAAGACTGACTCTTCTTACTGACTATGATTTGAACCATCCCTGTGACGCTAGTTTTAGATTCCGAAGCTTCACTTCCGGTTTGCTGTATCCCTCGGACCCTCTTATTGACGATGAAACACAGAGATTGCATGGGAATTAAATACAAAAGGCACGATGCCGACTTAAGTACAAGAAGACTGACTCTTCATAATGTCTATGATTTGAACCATTCCTGTGACACTAGTTTTAGATTGCGATGCTTCACTTCAGGTTTACTGTATCCCTCTGACATTCTCATTGACGATGAAACACAGAAATTGCATCGGAATTAAATACAAAAGGCACAATGTCGACTAAAGTACAAGAGGAGTGACTCTTCTTACTGACTATGTTTTGAACCATTACTGTGACACTAGTTATAGATTCCGATGCTTCACTCCAGGTTATCTGTATCCCTTGGACCTTCTTATTGACGATGAAACACAGAAATTGCATCGGATTTAAATACAATAGGCACAATGCCGACTTAAGTAGAAGAAGACTGACTCTTCTTACTGTCTATGTTTTGAACCATTCATGTGACACTAGTTACAGATTCCGATGCTTCACTCCAGGTTTACTGTATCCCTTGGACCTTCGTGTTGACGATGAAACACAGAAATTGGATTGGAATTAAATAGAAAAGGCACAATGCCGACTTAAGTACAAGAAGATTGATTCTTCTTACTGACTATGTTTGAACCATTCCTGTGACACTAGTTATAGATTTCGATGCTTCTCTTCAGTTTTACTGTATCCCTCTGACCTTCCTATTGACTATGAATCACAGAAATTGCATCGGAATTAAATACAAATGGCACAATGTCGACTTAAGTACAAGAAGACTGACTCTTCTTACTGACTATGCTTTGAACCATTCCTGTGACACTAGTTATAGATTCTGATGCTTCACTTCAGGTTTACTGTATACCTCTGACCCTCTTATTGACGATGAAACAGGGACATTGCATCGGAATTAAATACAAAAAGCACAATTCCGACTTAAATACAAGATGACTGACTCTTCTTACTGTCTATGTTTTGAACCATTCCTGTGACACTAGTTATAGATTCTGAAGCTTCACGTAAGGTTTACTGTATCCCTTGGACCTTCTTATTGACGATGAAACACAGAAATTGCATCGGAATTAAATACCAAAGACACGATGCCGACTTAAGTACAAGAAGACTGTCTCTTCTTACTGTCTATGTTTGAATCATTCCTGTGACACTAGTTATAGATTCCGATGCTTCACTTAAGTTTTACTGTAACCCTCTGACCTTCTTATTGACGATGAAACACAGAAATTGCATCGGAATTAAATACAAAAGCCACAATGCCCACTTAAGTACAAGAGGACTGACTCTTCCTACTGTCTATGTTTTGTACCATTCCTGTGACACTAGTTTTAGATTCCGATGCTTCACTTCAGGTTGACTGTATCCCTCTGACATTCTCATTGACGATGAAACACAGAAATTGCATCGGAATTAAATACAAAAGGCACAATGTCGACTAAAGTACAAGAGGAGTGACTCTTCTTACTGACTATGTTTTGAACCATTACTGTGACACTAGTTATAGATTCCGATGCTTCACTCCCAGTTTACTGTATTCCTTGGACCTTCTTATTGACGATGACACACAGAAATTGCATCGGAATTAAATACAAATGTCACAATGCCGGCTTAAGTACAAGAAGACTGACACTTCTCACTAACAATGTTTTGAACCATTCCTGTGACACTATTTATAGCTTCCGATGCTTCACTCCAGGTTTACTGTATCCCTTGGGCCTTCTTATTAACGATGAAACACAGAAATTGCATCGGAATTAAATACGAAATGCCCAACGCTGTCATAAGTACTCGAAGACTGACTCTTCTTACTGTCTGTTATGAAGCTACCCTGTGAGACCAGTTTTAGATTCCAATGCTTCACTTCAGGTTTACTGTATCTCTTGGACCTTCTTTTTGACGATGAAAGACAGAAATTGCATCGCAATTAAATACAAATAGCTCAATGCCTATTTATGAACAAGAAGACTGACTCTTCTCACTGTCGATGTTTAAACCATTCCTGTGAGACCAGTTTTAGATTTCGATGCTTCACTTCAGGTTTAGTGTATCCCTTGGACCTTCTTGTTGACGATGATACAAAAAAATTGCATCGGAATTAAATACAAAAGGCACAATGCCGACTTAAGAACAAGAAGACTGACTCTTCTTACTGTCTATGATTTGAATGTTTCCTGTGAGACCAGTTTTAGATTCCGATGCTTCACTTCAGGTTTAGTGTTTCCCTTGGACCTTTCTATTGACGATGAAACACAGAAATTGCATCAGAATTAAATACAAAAGGCACAATGCCGACTTAAGTACAAGAATACTGACTCTTCTTACTGACTATGTTTTGAACCATTCCTGTGACACTAGTTATAGATTCCGATGCTTCACTCCAGGTTAACTGCATCCCTTGGACTTTCTTATTGACGATGAAACACAGAAATTGAATCGGATTTAAATACAATAGACACAATGCCGACTTAAGTACAAGAAGACTGACTCTTCTTACTGTCTATGTTTTGAACCATTCATGTGACACTAGTTATAGATTCCGATGCTTCACTCCAGGTTTACTGTATCCCTTGGACCTTCGTATTGACGATGAAACACAGAAATTGGATCGGAATTAAATAGAAAAGGCACAATGCCGACTTAAGTACAAGAAGACTGACTCTTCTTACTGACTATGATTTGAACCATCCCTGTGACGCTAGTTTTAGATTCCGAAGCTTCACTTCCGGTTTGCTGTATCCCTCGGACCTTCTTATTGACGATGAAACACAGAGATTGCATGGGAATTAAATACAAAAGGCACGATGCCGACTTAAGTACAAGAAGACTGACTCTTCATAATGTCTATGATTTGAACCATTCCTGTGACACTAGTTTTAGATTGCGATGCTTCACTTCAGGTTTACTGTATCCCTCTGACATTCTCATTGACGATGAAACACAGAAATTGCATCGGAATTAAATACAAAAGGCACAATGTCGACTAAAGTACAAGAGGAGTGACTCTTCTTACTGACTATGTTTTGAACCATTACTGTGACACTAGTTATAGATTCCGATGCTTCACTCCAGGTTATCTGTATCCCTTGGACCTTCTTATTGACGATGAAACACAGAAATTGCATCGGATTTAAATACAATAGGCACAATGCCGACTTAAGTAGAAGAAGACTGACTCTTCTTACTGTCTATGTTTTGAACCATTCATGTGACACTAGTTACAGATTCCGATGCTTCACTCCAGGTTTACTGTAGCCCTTGGACCTTCGTGTTGACGATGAAACACAGAAATTGGATTGGAATTAAATAGAAAAGGCACAATGCCGACTTAAGTACAAGAAGATTGATTCTTCTTACTGACTATGTTTGAACCATTCCTGTGACACTAGTTATAGATTTCGATGCTTCACTTCAGTTTTACTGTATCCCTCTGACCTTCCTATTGACTATGAATCACAGAAATTGCATCGGAATTAAATACAAATGGCACAATGCCGACTTAAGTACAAGAAGACTGACTCTTCTTACTGACTATGCTTTGAACCATTCCTGTGACACTAGTTATAGATTCTGATGCTTCACTTCAGGTTTACTGTATACCTCTGACCCTCTTATTGACGATGAAACAGGGACATTGCATCGGAATTAAATACAAAAAGCACAATTCCGACTTAAATACAAGATGACTGACTCTTCTTACTGTCTATGTTTTGAACCATTCCTGTGACACTAGTTATAGATTCTGAAGCTTCACGTAAGGTTTACTGTATCCCTTGGACCTTCTTATTGACGATGAAACACAGAAATTGCATCGGAATTAAATACCAAAGACACGATGCCGACTTAAGTACAAGAAGACTGTCTCTTCTTACTGTCTATGTTTGAATCATTCCTGTGACACTAGTTATAGATTCCGATGCTTCACTTCAGGTTTACTGTATCCCTCAGACCTTCGTAATGACGATGAAACACAGAAATTGCATCGGAATAAAATATAAAATGCACAATGCCGACTTATTTACAAGAAGACTGACTCTTCCTGCTGTCTATGTTTTGAACCATTCCTGTGACACTAGTTATAGATTCCGATGCTTCACTTAAGTTTTACTGTAACCCTCTGACCTTCTTATTGACGATGAAACACAGAAATTGCATCGGAATTAAATACAAAAGCCACAATGCCCACTTAAGTACAAGAGGACTGACTCTTCCTACTGTCTATGTTTTGTACCATTCCTGTGACACTAGTTTTAGATTCCGATGCTTCACTTCAGGTTGACTGTATCCCTCTGACATTCTCATTGACGATGAAACACAGAAATTGCATCGGAATTAAATACAAAAGGCACAATGTCGACTAAAGTACAAGAGGAGTGACTCTTCTTACTGACTATGTTTTGAACCATTACTGTGACACTAGTTATAGATTCCGATGCTTCACTCCCAGTTTACTGTATTCCTTGGACCTTCTTATTGACGATGACACACAGAAATTGCATCGGAATTAAATACAAATGTCACAATGCCGGCTTAAGTACAAGAAGACTGACACTTCTTACTAACAATGTTTTGAACCATTCCTGTGACACTATTTATAGCTTCCGATGCTTCACTCCAGGTTTACTGTATCCCTTGGGCCTTCTTATTAACGATGAAACACAGAAATTGCATCGGAATTAAATACGAAATGCCCAACGCTGTCATAAGTACTCGAAGACAGACTCTTCTTACTGTCTGTTATGAAGCAACCCTGTGAGACCAGTTTTAGATTCCAATGCTTCACTTCAGGTTTACTGTATCTCTTGGACCTTCTTTTTGACGATGAAAGACAGAAATTGCATCGCAATTAAATACAAATAGCTCAATGCCTATTTATGAACAAGAAGACTGACTCTTCTCACTGTCGATGTTTAAACCATTCCTGTGAGACCAGTTTTAGATTTCGATGCTTCACTTCAGGTTTAGTGTATCCCTTGGACCTTCTTGTTGACGATGATACAAAAAAATTGCATCGGAATTAAATACAAAAGGCACAATGCTGACTTAAGAACAAGAAGACTGACTCTTCTTACTGTCTATGATTTGAATGTTTCCTGTGAGACCAGTTTTAGATTCCGATGCTTCACTTCAGGTTTAGTGTTTCCCTTGGACCTTTCTATTGACGATGAAACACAGAAATTGCATCGGAATTAAATACAAAAGGCACAATGCCGACTAAAGTACAAGAAGAGTGACTCTTCTTACTGACTATGTATTGAACGATTCCTGTGGCACTAGTTATAGATTCCGATGCCTCACTCCAGGTTTACTGTATCCCTTGGACCTTCTTATTGACGATGAAACACAGAAATTGCATCGGAATTAAAACAAAAGCTACAATGCCGAATTAAGTACAAGAAGACTGACTCTTCCTACTGTCTATAATTTGAACCATTCCTGTGACACTAGTTATAGATTCCGATGCATCACTTCCGGTTTAATGTATCCCTCTGACCTCATTGACGATGAAATACAGCAATTGCATCGGAACTAAATACCAAAGGCACAATGCCGACTTAAGTACAAGATGACTGAATCTGCTTACTGTCTATGTTTGAACCATTCCTGTGACACTAGTTATAGATTCCGATGCTTCACTTCAGGTTTACTGTATCCCTCAGACCTTCGTATTGACGATGAAACACAAAAATAGCATCGGAAATAAATACAAAAGGCACAATGCCGACTTAAGTACAAGAAGATTGACTCTTCCTACTGTCTATGTTTTGAACCATTCCTGTGAGACTAGTTATCGATTCCCATGCTTCACATAAAGTTTACTGTATCCCTCTCACCTTCTTATTGTCGATGAAACACAGAAATTGCATCGGAATTAAATTGAAAAGGCACAAAGCCACTTAAGTACAAGTAGACGGACTCCTCCTACTGTCTATGTTTGAACCATTCCTGTGACACTAGTTATAGATTCCGATGCTTCACTTCAGGTTTAATGTATCCCTTGGGCCTTCTTATTAACGATGAAACACAGAAATTGCATCGAAATCAAATACGAAATGCCCAACGCTGTCATAAGTACTCGAAGACTGACTCTTCTTACTGTCTGTTATGAAGCTACCCTGTGAGACCAGTTTTAGATTCCAATGCTTCACCTCAGGTTTACTGTATCCCCTTGGACCTTCTTTTTGACGATGAAAGACAGAAATTCCATCGCAATTAAATACAAATAACTCAATGCCTATTTATGAACAAGAAGTCTGTCTCTTCTCACTGTCTATGTTTCAACCATTCCTGTGAGACCAGGTTTAGATTTCGATGCTTCACTTCAGGTTTACTGTATCCCTTGGACCTTCTTGTTGACGATGAAACACAGAAGTAGCATCGGAATTAAATACAAAAGGCACAATGGCGAACTAAGTATAAGAAGACTGACTGTTCTTACTGACTATGTTTTGATTCATTCCTGTGACACTAGTTATAGATTCCGATGCCTCACTCCAGGTTTACTGTATCCCTTGGACCTTGTTATTGACGATGAAACACAGAAATTACATCGGAATGAAATACAAAAGGCACAATGCCGACTTCAGTACAAGAACACTGACTCTTCTTACTGACTATGCTTTGAACCATTCCTGTGACACTAGTTATAGATTCCGATGCTTCACTCCCAGTTTACTGTATTCCTTGGAACTTCTTATTGACGATGAAACACAGAAATTGCATCGGAATTAAATACAAATGACACAATGCCGACTTCAGTACAAGAAGACTGACACTTCTTACTAACTATGTTTTGAACCACTCCTGTGACACTATTTATAGCTTCCGATGCTTCACTCCAGGTTTACTGTATCCCTTGGGCCTTCTTATTAACGATGAAACACAGAAATTGCATCGAAATCAAATACGAAATGCCCAACGCTGTCATAAGTACTCGAAGACTGACTCTTCTTACTGTCTGTTATGAAGCTACCCTGTGAGACCAGTTTTAGATTCCAATGCTTCACCTCAGGTTTACTGTATCCCCTTGGACCTTCTTTTTGACGATGAAAGACAGAAATTCCATCGCAATTAAATACAAATAACTCAATGCCTATTTATGAACAAGAAGTCTGTCTCTTCTCACTGTCTATGTTTCAACCATTCCTGTGAGACCAGGTTTAGATTTCGATGCTTCACTTCAGGTTTAGTGTATCCCTTGGACCTTCTTGTTGACGATGAAACAAAAAAATTGCATCGGAATTAAATACAAAAGGCACAATGCCGACTTAAGAACAAGAAGACTGACTCTTCTTACTGTCTATGATTTGAATGTTTCCTGTGAGACGAGTTTTAGATTCCGATGCTTCACTTCTGGTTTAGTGTTTCCCTTGGACCTTTCTATTCACGATGAAACACAGAAATTGCATCGGAATTAAATACAAAAGGCACAATGCCGACTAAAGTACAAGAAGAGTGACTCTTCTTGCTGACTATGTATTGAACGATTCCTGTGGCACTAGTTAAAGATTCCGATGCTTCACTCCAGGTTTACTGTATCCCTTGGACCTTCTTATTGACGATGAAACACAGAAATTGCATCGGAATTAAAACAAAAGCTACAATGCCGAATTAAGTACAAGAAGACTGACTCTTCCTACTGTCTATAATTTGAACCATTCCTGTGACACTAGTTATTGATTCCGATGCTTCACTTCAGGTTTAATGTATCCCTCTGACCTCATTGACGATGAAATACAGCAATTGCATCGGAACTAAATACCAAAGGCACAATGCCGACTTAAGTACAAGATGACTGAATCTGCTTACTGTCTATGTTTGAACCATTCCTGTGACACTAGTTATAGATTCCGATGCTTCACTTCAGGTTTACTGTATCCCTCAGACCTTCGTATTGACGATGAAACACAGAAATAGCATCGGAAATAAATACAAAAGGCACAATGCCGACTTAGGTACAAGAAGACTGACTCTTCCTACTGTCTATGTTTTGAACCATTCCTGTGACACTAGTTATCGATTCCCATGCTTCACTTCAGGTTTACTGTATCCCTCTCACCTTCTTATTGACGATGAAACACAGAAATTGCATCGGAATTAAATTGAAAAGGCACAAAGCCGACTTAAGTACAAGTAGACGGACTCCTCCTACTGTCTAAGTTTGAACCATTCCTGTGACACTAGTTATAGATTCCGATGCTTCACTTCAGGTTTAATGTATCCCTTGGACCTTCTTATTGACGATGAAACACAGAAATTGCATCGGAATTAAATACAAAAGGCACAATGCCGACTTACGTACAAGAACACTGACTCTTCTTACTGACTATGTTTGATTTATTCCTGTGCTACTAGATATAGATTCCGATGCTTCACCCCTATCCCTTGGACCTTCTTATTGACGATGAGACACAGAAATTGCATCGGAATGAAATACAAAAGGCACAATGCCGACATAAGTACAAGAACACTGACTCTTCTTACTGACTACGTTTTGAACCATTCCTGTGAAACTAGTTATATATTCCGACGCTTCATTCCCGGTTTACAGGATCCCTTGGACCTTTTAATTGACGATGAAACACAGAAATTGCATCGGAATTAAATACGAAATGCACAATGCTGTCATAAGTACACGAAGACTGACTCTTCTTACTGTCTGTTATGAAGCTACCCTGTGAGACCAGTTTTAGATTCCAATGCTTAACCTCAGGTTTACTGTATCCCTTGGACCTTCTTGTTGACGATGAAACACAGAAATTGCATCGGAATCAGATACAAATGGCACAATGCCTATTTATGAACAAGAAGACTGTCTCTTCTTACTGTCTATGTTTAAACCATTCCTGTGAGACCAGTTTTCGGTTTCGATGCTTCACTTCAGGTTTACTGTATCCCTTGGACCTCCTTGTTGACGATGAAACAAAAAAAATGCATCGGAATTAAATACAAAAGGCACAATGCCGACTTAAGAGCAAGAAGACTGACTCTTCTTACTGTCTATGATTTGAATGTTTCCTGTGAGACCAGTTTCAGATTACGATGCTTCACTTCAGGTTTACTGTATCCATTGAGCCTTCTTATTGGCGATGAAACACAGAAATTGCGTCGGAATTAAATAGAAAGGGCACAATGCCGACATAAGTACAAGAAAACTGACTCTTCTTACTGTCTATGTTTTGAACCATTCCTGTGACACTAGTTATAGATTCTGATGCTTCACTTCAGGTTTACTGCATCCCTCTGACCCTCTTATTGACGATGAAACACAGAAATTGCATCGGAATTAAATACAAAAGGCACAATGCCGACTTAAGTACAAGAAGACTGACTCTTCTTACTGACTATGTTTTGAACCGTTCCTGTGACACTAGTTATAGATTCCGATGCTTCACTTCAGCTTTACTGTATACCTTGGACCTTCTTATTGACGATGGAACACAGAAATTGCATCGGAATTAAATCGAAAATGCACAATGCCGACTTAAGCACAAGAAGACTGACTCTTCCTACTCTCTATAATTTGAACCATTCCTGTGACACTAGTTTTAGATTCAGATGCTTCACTTCAGGTTTATTGTATCCCTCTGACCCTCTTATTGACGATGAACACAGAAATTGCATCGGAAATAAATAGAAAAGGCACAATGCCGACTTAAGTACAAGAAGACTGACTCTTCCTACTGTCTACGATTTGAACCATTCCTGTGACACTAGTTTTAGATTCCGATGCTTCACTCAGGTTTACTGTATCCCTCTGACCTTCTCATTGACGATGAAACACAGAAACTGCATCGGAATTAAATACATAAGGCACAATGCCGACTAAAGTACAAGAAGAGTGAATCTTCTTACTGACTATGTTTTGAACCATTCCTGTGACACTAGTTATAGATTCCGATGCTTCACTGCAGGTTTACTGTATCCCTTGGACCTTTTTATTGACGATGAAACACAGAAATTGCATCGGAATTAAATACCAAAGGCACAATGCCGACTTAAGTACAAGAAGACTGACTCTTCTTACTGTCTTTGTTTGAACCATTCCTGTGATACTAGTTATAGATTCCGATGCTTCATTTCAGGTTTACTGTATCCCTCAGACTTTCGTATTGACGATGAAACACAGAAATTTCATCGGAATAAAATAGAAAATGCACAATGCCGACTTAATTACACGAAGACTGACTCTTCCCATTGTCTATGTTTTGAACCATTCCTTTGACACTAGTTATGGATGCCTATGCTTCACTTAAGGTTTACTGTATCCCTCTGACCTTATTGACGATGAATCACAGAAATTCCATCGGAATTAAATACAAAAGCCACAATTCCCACTTAAGTACAAGAAGACTGACTCTTCCTACTGTGTATGTTTTGAACCATTCCTGTGACACTAGTTATAGATTCCGATGGTTCACTCCAGGTTTACTGTATCCCTTGGACCTTCTTATTGACGATGAATGACAGAAATTACATCTGAATTAAATAGAAAAGGCACAAAGCCGGGTTCAGTACAAGAAGACTGACTCTTCCTACTGTCTATGTTTAAACCATTCCTGTGAGACCAGTTTTAGATTTCGATGCTTCACTTCAGGTTTAGTGTATCCCTTGGACCTTCTTGTTGACGATGAAACAAAAAAATTGCATAGGAATTAAATACAAAAGGCACAATGCCGACTTAAGAACAAGAAGACTGACTCTTCTTACTGTCTATGATTTGAATGTTTCCTGTGAGACCAGTTTTAGATTCCGATGCTTCACTTCAGCTTTAGTGTTTCCCTTGGACCTTTCTATTGACGATGAAACACAGAAATTGCATCAGAATTAAATACAAAAGGCACAATGCCGACTAAAGTACAAGAAGAGTGACTCTTCTTACTGACTACGTATTGAACGAATCCTGTGACACTAGTTATAGATTCCGATGCTTCACTCCAGGTTTACTGTATCCCTTGGACCTTCTTATTGACGATGAAACACAGATATTGCATCGGAATTAAAACAAAAGCTACAATGCCGAATTAAGTACAAGAAGACTGACTCTTCCTACTGTCTATAATTTGAACCATTCCTGTGACACTAGTTATAGATTCCGATGCTTCACTTTAGGTTTAATGTATCCCTCTGACATCATTGACGATGAAATACAGCAATTGCATCGGAATTAAACACCAAAGGCACAATGCCGACTTAAGTATAAGATGACTGAATCTGCTTACTGTCTATGTTTGAACCATTCCTGTGACACTAGTTATAGATTAAGATGCTTCACTTCAGGTTTACTGTATCCCTCAGACCTTCGTATTGACGATGAAACACAGAAATAGCATCGGAAATAAATACAAAAGGCACAATGCCGACGTAAGTACAAGAAGACTGACTCTTCCTACTGTCTATGTTTTGAACCATTTCTGTGACACTAGTTATCGATTCCCATGCTTCACTTCAGGTTTACTGTATCCGTCTCACCTTCTTATTGACGATGAAACACAGAAATTGCATCGGAATTAAATTGAAAAGGCACAAAGCCGACTTAAGTACAAGTAGACGGACTCCTCCTACTGTCTATGTTTGAACCATTCCTGTCCTGTGACACTAGTTATAGATTACGATCCTTCACTTCAGGTTTAATGTATCCCTTGGACCTTCTTATTGACGATGGAACACAGAAATTGCATCGGAATTAAATCGAAAATGCACAATGCCGACTTAAGCACAAGAAGACTGACTCTTCCTACTCTCTATAATTTGAACCATTCCTGTGACACTAGTTTTAGATTCAGATGCTTCACTTCAGGTTTATTGTATCCCTCTGACCCTCTTATTGACGATGAAACACAGAAATTGCATCGGAAATAAATAGAAAAGGCACAATGCCGACTTAAGTACAAGAAGACTGACTCTTCCTACTGTCTACGATTTGAACCATTCCTGTGACACTAGTTTTAGATTCCGATGCTTCACTCAGGTTTACTGTATCCCTCTGACCTTCTCATTGACGATGAAACACAGAAACTGCATCGGAATTAAATACATAAGGCACAATGCCGACTAAAGTACAAGAAGAGTGAATCTTCTTACTGACTATGTTTTGAACCATTCCTGTGACACTAGTTATAGATTCCGATGCTTCACTGCAGGTTTACTGTATCCCTTGGACCTTTTTATTGACGATGAAACACAGAAATTGCATCGGAATTAAATACCAAAGGCACAATGCCGACTTAAGTACAAGAAGACTGACTCTTCTTACTGTCTATGTTTGAACCATTCCTGTGATACTAGTTATAGATTCCGATGCTTCATTTCAGGTTTACTGTATCCCTCAGACTTTCGTATTGACGATGAAACACAGAAATTTCATCGGAATAAAATAGAAAATGCACAATGCCGACTTAATTACACGAAGACTGACTCTTCCCATTGTCTATGTTTTGAACCATTCCTTTGACACTAGTTATGGATGCCTATGCTTCACTTAAGGTTTACTGTATCCCTCTGACCTTATTGACGATGAAACACAGAAATTCCATCGGAATTAAATACAAAAGCCACAATTCCCACTTAAGTACAAGAAGACTGACTCTTCCTACTGTGTATGTTTTGAACCATTCCTGTGACACTAGTTATAGATTCCGATGGTTCACTCCAGGTTTACTGTATCCCTTGGACCTTCTTATTGACGATGAATGACAGAAATTACATCTGAATTAAATAGAAAAGGCACAAAGCCGGGTTCAGTACAAGAAGACTGACTCTTCCTACTGTCTATGTTTAAACCATTCCTGTGAGACCAGTTTTAGATTTCGATGCTTCACTTCAGGTTTAGTGTATCCCTTGGACCTTCTTGTTGACGATGAAACAAAAAAATTGCATAGGAATTAAATACAAAAGGCACAATGCCGACTTAAGAACAAGAAGACTGACTCTTCTTACTGTCTATGATTTGAATGTTTCCTGTGAGACCAGTTTTAGATTCCGATGCTTCACTTCAGCTTTAGTGTATCCCTTGGACCTTTCTATTGACGATGAAACACAGAAATTGCATCAGAATTAATTACAAAAGGCACAATGCCGACTAAAGTACAAGAAGAGTGACTCTTCTTACTGACTACGTATTGAACGAATCCTGTGACACTAGTTATAGATTCCGATGCTTCACTCCAGTTTTACTGTATCCCTTGGACCTTCTTATTGACGATGAAACACAGATATTGCATCGGAATTAAAACAAAAGCTACAATGCCGAATTAAGTACAAGAAGACTGACTCTTCCTACTGTCTATAATTTGAACCATTCCTGTGACACTAGTTATAGATTCCGATGCTTCACTTTAGGTTTAATGTATCCCTCTGACATCATTGACGATGAAATACAGCAATTGCATCGGAATTAAACACCAAAGGCACAATGCCGACTTAAGTATAAGATGACTGAATCTGCTTACTGTCTATGTTTGAACCATTCCTGTGACACTAGTTATAGATTAAGATGCTTCACTTCAGGTTTACTGTATCCCTCAGACCTTCGTATTGACGATGAAACACAGAAATAGCATCGGAAATAAATACAAAAGGCACAATGCCGACTTAAGTACAAGAAGACTGACTCTTCCTACTGTCTATGTTTTGAACCATTCCTGTGACACTAGTTATCGATTCCCATGCTTCACTTCAGGTTTACTGTATCCGTCTCACCTTCTTATTGACGATGAAACACAGAAATTGCATCGGAATTAAATTGAAAAGGCACAAAGCCGACTTAAGTACAAGTAGACGGACTCCTCCTACTGTCTATGTTTGAACCATTCCTGTCCTGTGACACTAGTTATAGATTCCGATCCTTCACTTCAGGTTTAATGTATCCCTTGGACCTTCTTATTGACGATGAAACACAGAAATTGCATCGGAATTAAATACAAAAGGCACAATGCCGACTTAAGTACAAGAACTCTGACTCTTCTTACTGACTATGTTTGATTTATTCCTGTGCTTCTAGATATAGATTCCGATGCTTCACTCCAGGTTTACTGTATCCCTTGGACCTTCGTATTGACGATGAGACACAGAAATTGCATCGGAATTAAATACAAAAGGCACAATGCCAACATAAGTACAAGAACACTGACTCTTCTTACTGACTACGTTTTGAACCATTCCTGTGAAACTAGTTATAGATTCCGACGCTTCATTCCCGGTTTACTGGATCCCTTGGACCTTCTTATTGACGATGAAACACAGAAATTGCATCGGAATTAAATACAAATGTCACAATGTGGACTTATGTACAAGAAGACTGACACTTCTTACTGACTATGTTTTGAACCATTCCTGTGACACTAGTTATAGATTCCGATGCTTCACTCCAGGTTTACTGTATCCCTTGGACCTTCTTATTAACGATGAAACACAGAAATTGCATCGGAATTAAATACGAAATGCACAATGCTGTCATAAGTACACGAAGACTGACTCTTCTTACTGTCTGTTTTGAAGCTACCCTGTGAGACCAGTTTTAGATTCCAATGCTTCACCTCAGGTTTACTGTATCCCTTAGACCTTCTTATTGTCGATGAAACACAGAAATTGCATCGGAATTAAATACAAATGGCACAATGCCTATTTATGAACAAGAAGACTGACTCTTCTTACTGTCTATGTTTAAACCATTCCTGTGAGACCAGTTTTACATTTCGATGCTTCACTTCAGGTTTACTGTATCCCTTGTACCTCCTTGTTGACGATGAAACAAAAAAATTGCATCGGAATTAAATACAAAAGGCACAATGCCGACTTAAGAGCAAGAAGACTGACTCTTCTTACTGTCTATGATTTGAATGTTTCCTGTGAGACCAGTTTTAGATTACGATGCTTCACTTCAGGTTTACTGTATCCATTGAGCCTTCTTATTGACGATGAAACACAGAAATTGCATCGGAATTAAATAGAAAGGGCACAATGCCGACATAAGTACAAGAAGACTGACTCTTCTTACTGTCTATGTTTTTTAACCATCCCTGTGACACTAGTTATAGTTTCTGATGCTTCACTTCAGGTTTACTGCATCCCTCTGACCCTCCTATTGACGATGAAACACAGAAATTGCATCGGAATTAAATACAAAAGGCAAAATGCCGACTTAAGTACAAGAAGACTGACTCTTCTTACTGACTATGTTTTGAACCGTTCCTGTGACACTAGTTATAGATTCTGATGCTTCACTTCAGCTTTACTGTATACCTTGGACCTTCTTATTGACGATGAAACACAGAAGTTGCATCGGAATTAAATACAAAAGGCACAATGCCGAACTAAGTATAAGAAGACTGACTCTTCTTACTGACTATGTTTTGATTCATTCCTGTGACACTAGTTATAGATTCCGATGCCTCACTCCAGGTTTACTGTATCCCTTGGACCTTGTTATTGACGATGAAACACAGAAATTACATCGGAATGAAATACAAAAGGCACAATGCCGACTTCAGTACAAGAACACTGACTCTTCTTACTGACTATGCTTTGAACCATTCCTGTGACACTAGTTATAGATTCCGATGCTTCACTCCCAGTTTACTGTATTCCTTGGACCTTCTTATTGACGATGAAACACAGAAATTGCATCGGAATTAAATACAAATGCCACAATGCCGACTTAAGTACAAGAAGACTGACACTTCTTACTGACTATGTTTTGAACCATTCCTGTGACACTATTTATAGCTTCCGATGCTTAACTCCAGGTTTACTGTATCCCTTGGGCCTTCTTATTAACGATGAAACACAGAAATTGCATCGGAATTAAATACGAAATGCCCAACGCTGTCATAAGTACTCGAAGACTGACTCTTCTTACTGTCTGTTATGAAGCTACCCTGTGAGACCAGTTTTAGATTCCAATGCTTCACTTCAGGTTTACTGTATTCCTTGGACCTTCTTTTTGACGATGAAATACAGAAATTGCATCGCAATTAAATACAAATAGCTCAATGTCTATTTATGAACAAGAAGACTGACTCTTCTCACTGTCTATGTTTAAACCATTCCTGTGAGACCAGTTTTAGATTTCGATGCTTCACTTCAGGTTTAGTGTATCCCTTGGACCTTCTTGTTGACGATGAAACAAAAAAATTGCATCGGAATTAAATACAAAAGGCACAATGCCGACTTAAGTACAAGAAGACTGACTCTTCTTACTGTCTATGATTTGAATGTTTCCTGTGAGACCAGTTTTAGATTCCGATGCTTCACTTCAGGTTTAGTGTTTCCCTTGGACCTTTCTATTGACGATGAAAAACAGAAATTGCATCGGAATTAAATACAAAAGGCACAATGCCGACTAAAGTACAAGAAGAGTGACTCTTCTTACTGACTATGTATTGAACGACTCTTGTGACACTAGTTATAGATTCCGATGCTTCACTCCAGGTTTACTGTATCCCTTGGACCTTCTTATTGACGATGAAACACAGAAATTGCATCGGAATTAAAACAAAAGCTACAATGCCGAATTAAGTACAAGAAGACTGACTCTTCCTACTGTCTATAATTTGATCCATTCCTGTGACACTAGTTATAGATTCCGATGCTTCACTTCAGGTTTAATGTATCCCTCTGACCTCATTGACGATGAAATACAGCAATTGCATCGGAACTAAATACCAAAGGCACAATGCCGACTTAAGTACAAGATGACTGAATCTGCTTACTGTCTATGTTTGAACCATTCCTGTGACACTTGTTATAGATTCCGATGCTTCACTTCAGGTTTACTGTATCCCTCAGACCTTCGTATTGACGATGAAACACAGAAATAGCATCGGAAATAAATACAAAAGGCACAATGCCGACTAAAGTACAAGAAGAGTGAATCTTCTTACTGACTATCTTTTGAACCATTCCTGTGATACTAGTTATAGATTCCGATGCTTCACTTCAGGTTTACTGTATCCCTTGGACCTTTTTATTGACGATGAAACACAGAAATTGCATCGGAATTAAATACCAAACGCACAATGCCGACTTAAGTACAAGAAGACTGACTCTTCTTACTGTCTATGTTTGAACCATTCCTGTGATACTAGTTATAGATTCCGATACTTCATTTCAGGTTTACTGTATCTCTCAGACTTTCGTATTGACGATGAAACACAGAAATTTCATCGGAATAAAATACAAAATGCACAATGCCTACTTAATTACACGAAGACTGACTCTTCCCATTGTCTATGTTTTGAACCATTCCTTTGACACTAGTTATGGATGCCGATGCTTCACTTAAGGTTTACTGTATCCATCTGACCTTATTGACGATGAAACACAGAAATTCCATCGGAATTAAATACAAAAGCCACAATTCCCACTTAAGTACGAGAAGACTGACTCTTCCTACTGTCTATGTTTGAACCATTCCTGTGATACTAGTTATAGATTCCGATGCTTCATTTCAGGTTTTTCTGTATCCCTCAGACTTTCGTATTGACGATGAAACACAGAAATTTCATCGGAAATACATACAAAAGGCACAATGCCGACTTAAGTACAAGAAGACTGACTCTTCCTACTGTCTATGTTTTGAACCATTCCTGTGACACTAGTTATCGATTCCCATGCTTCACTTAAGGTTTACTGTATCCCTCTCACCTTCATATTGGCGATGATACACAGAAATTGCATCGGAATTAAATTGAAAAGGCACAAAGCCGACTTAAGTACAAGTAGACGGACTCCTCCTACTGTCTATGTTGGAACCATTCCTGTGACACTAGTTATAGATTCCGATGCTTCACTTCAGGTTTAATGTATCCCTTGGACCTTCTTATTGACAATGAAACACAGAAATTGCATCGGAATTAAATACAAAAGGCACAATGCCGACTTACATACAAGAACACTGACTCTTCTTACTGACTATGTTTGATTTATTCCTGTGCTACTAGATATAGTTTCCGATGCTTCACTCCAGGTTTACTGTATCCCTTGAACCTTCTTATTGACGATGAGACACAGAAATTGCATCGGAATGAAATACAAAAGGCACAATGCCGACATAAGTACAAGAACACTGATTCTTCTTACTGACTATGTTTGAACCATTCCTGTGAAACTAGTTATAGATTCCGACGCTTCATTCCCGGTTTACTGGATCCCTTGGACCTTCTTATTGACGATGAAACACAGAAATAGCATCGGAATTAAATACAAATGTCACAATGCGAACTTATGTACATGAAGACTGACACTTCTTACTGACTATGTTTTGAACCATTCGTGTGACACTAGTTATAGATTCCGATGCTTCACTCCAGGTTTACTGTATCCCTTGGACCTTCTTATTAACGATGAAACACAGAAATTGCATCGGAATTAAATACGAAATGCACAATGCTGTCATAAGTACACGAAGACTGACTCTTCTTACTGTCTGTTATGAAGCTACCCTGTGAGACCAGTTTTAGATTCCAATGCTTAACCTCAGGTTTACTATATCCTTTGGACCTTCTTGTTGACGATGAAACACAGAAATTGCATCGGAATCAAATACAAATGGCACAATGCCTATTTATGAACAAGAAGACTGACTCTTCTTACTGTCTATGTTTAAACCATTCCTGTGAGACCAGTTTTAGATTTCGATGCTTCACTTCAGGTTTACTGTATCCCTTGGACCTCCTTGTTGACGATGAAACAAAAAAATTGCATCGGAATTAAATACAAAAGGCACAATGCCGACTTAAGAGCAAGAAGACTGACTCTTCTTACTGTCTATGATTTGAATGTTTCCTGTGAGACCAGTTTTAGATTACATTGCTTCACTTCAGGTTTACTGTATCCATTGAGCCTTCTTATTGACGATGAAACACAGAAATTGCATCGGAATTAAATAGAAAGGGCACAATGCCGACATAAGTACAACAACACTGACTCTTCTTACTGTCTATGTTTTGAACCATCCCTGTGACACTAGTTATAGTTTCTGATGCTTCACTTCAGGTTTACTGCATCCCTCTGACCCTCTTATTGACGATGAAACACAGAAATTGCATCGGAATTAAATACAAAAGGCACAATGCCGACGTAAGTACAAGAAGACTGACTCTTCTTACTGACTATGTTTTGAACCGTTCCTGTGACACTAGTTATAGATTCCGATGCTTCACTTCAGCTTTACTGTATACCTTGGACCTTCTTATTGACGATGAAACACAGAAATTGCATCGGAATTAAATCGAAAATGCACAATGCCGACTTAAGCACAAGAAGACTGACTCTACCTACTCTCTATAATTTGAACCATTCCTGTGACACTAGTTTTAGATTCAGATGCTACACTTCAGATTTATTGTATCCCTCTGACCCTCTTATTGACGATGAAACACAGAAATTGCATCGGAAATAAATAGAAAAGGCACAATGCCGACTTAAGTACAAGAAGACTGACTCTTCCTACTGTCTATGTTTTGAACCATCCCTGTGACACTAGTTATAGTTTCTGATGCTTCACTTCAGGTTTACTGCATCCCTCTGACCCTCTTATTGACGATGAAAGACAGAAATTGCATCGGAATTAAATACAAAAGGCACAATGCCGACTTAAGTACAAGAAGACTGACTCTTCTTACTGACTATGTTTTGAACCGTTCCTGTGACACTAGTTATAGATTCCGATGCTTCACTTCAGCTTTACTGTATACCTTGGACCTTCTTATTGACGATGAAACACAGAAATTGCATCGGAATTAAATCGAAAATGCACAATGCCGACTTAAGCACAAGAAGACTGACTCTACCTACTCTCTATAATTTGAACCATTCCTGTGACACTAGTTTTAGATTCAGATGCTACACTTCAGATTTATTGTATCCCTCAGACCCTCTTATTGACGATGAAACACAGAAATTGCATCGGAAATAAATAGAAAAGGCACAATGCCGACTTAAGTACAAGAAGACTGACTCTTCTTACTGTCTATGTTTGAACCATTCCTGTGATACTAGTTATAGATTCCGATGCTTCATTTCAGGTTTACTGTATCCCTCAGACTTTCGTATTGACGATGAAACACAGAAATTTCATCGGAATAAAATACAAAATGCACAATGCCGACTTAATTACACGAAGACTGACTCTTCCCATTGTCTATGTTTTGAACCATTCCTTTGACACTAGTTATGGATGCCGATGCTTCACTTAAGGTTTACTGTATCCCTCTGACTTTATTGACGATGAAACACAGAACTTCCATCGGAATTAAATACAAAAGCCACAATTCCCACTTAAGTACAAGAAGACTGACTCTTCCTACTGTGTATGTTTTGAACCATTTCTGTGACACTAGTTATAGATTCCGATGGTTCACTCCAGGTTTACTGTATCCCTTGGACCTTCTTATTGACGATGAAAGACAGAAATGACATCTGAATTAAATAGAAAAGGCACATGGCCGAGTTAAGTACAAGAAGACTGACTCTTCCCACTGTCTATGTTTAAACCATTCCTGTGAGACCAGTTTTAGATTTCGATGCTTCACTTCAGGTTTAGTGTATCCCTTGGACCTTCTTGTTGACGATGAAACAAAAAAATTGCATAGGAATTAAATACAAAAGGCACAATGCCGACTTAAGAACAAGAAGACTGACTCTTCTTACTGTCTATGATTTGAATGTTTCCTGTGAGACCAGTTTTAGATTCCGATGCTTCACTTCAGGTTTAGTGTTTCCCTTGGACCTTTCTATTGACGATGAAACACAGAAATTGCATCGGAATTAAATACAAAAGGCACAATGCCGACTAAAGTACAAGAAGAGTGACTCTTCTTCCTGACTATGTATTGAACGATTCCTGTGACACTAGTTATAGATTCCGATGCTTCACTCCAGGTTTACTGTATCCCTTGGACCTTCTTATTGACGATGAAACACAGAAATTGCATCATAATTAAAACAAAAGCTACAATGCCGAATTAAGTACAAGTGACTGACTCTTCCTACTGTCTATAATTTGAACCATTCCTGTGACACTAGTTATAGTTTCCGATGCGTCACTTCAGGTTTAATGTATCCCTCTGACCTCATTGACGATGAAATACAGCAATTGCATCGGAATTAAATACCAAAGGCACAATGTCGACTTAAGTACAAGATGACTGAGTATGCTTACTGTCTATGTTTGAACCATTCCTGTGACACTAGTTATAGATTCCGATGCTTCACTTCAGGTTTACTGTATCCCTCAGTCCTTCGTATTGACGATGAAAAACAGAAATAGCATCGGAAATAAATACAAAAGGCACAATGCCGACTTAAGTACAAGAAGACTGACTCTTCCTACTGTCTATGTTTTGAACCATTCCTGTGACACTAGTTATCGATTCCCATGCTTCACTTAAGGTTTACTGTATCCCTCTCACCTTCTTATTGACGATGAAACACAGAAATTGCATCGGAATTAAATTGAAAAGGCACAAAGCCGACTTAAGTACAAGTAGACGGACTCCTCCTACTGTCTATGTTTGAACCATTCCTGTGACACTAGTTATAGATTCCGATGCTTCACTTCAAGTTTAATGTATCCCTTGGACCTTCTTATTGACGATGAAACACGGAAATTGCATCGGAATTAAATACAAAAGGCACAATGCCGACTTAAGTACAAGAACACTGACTCTTCTTACTGACTATGTTTGATTTATTCCTGTGCTACTAGATATAGATTCCGATGCTTCACTCCAGGTTTACTGTATCCCTTGGATCTTCTTATTGACGATGAGACACAGAAATTGCATCGGAATTAAATAGAAAGGGCACAATGCCGACATAAGTACAAGAAGACTGACTCTTCTTACTGTCTATGATTTGAATGTTTCCGGTGAGACCAGTTTTAGATTACGATGCTTCACTTCAGGTTTACTGTATCCATTGAGCCTTCTTATTGACGATGAAACACAGAAATTGCATCGGAATTAAATAGAAAGGGCACAATGCCGACATAAGTACAAGAAGACTGACTCTTCTTACTGTCTATGTTTGAACCATCCCTGTGACACTAGTTATAGTTTCTGATGCTTCACTTCAGGTTTACTGCATCCCTCTGACCCTCTTATTGACGATGAAACACAGAAATTGCATCGGAATTAAATACAAAAGGCAAAATGCCGACTTAAGTACAAGAAGACTGACTCTTCTTACTGACTATGTTTTTAACCGTTCCTGTGACACTAGTTATAGATTCCGATTCTTCACTTCAGCTTTACTGTATACCTTGGACCTTCTTATTGACGATGAAACACAGAAGTTGCATCGGAATTAAATACAAAAGGCACAATGCCGAACTAAGTATAAGAAGACTGACTCTTGTTACTGACTATGTTTTGATTCATTCCTGTGACACTAGTTATAGATTCCGATGCCTCACTCCAGGTTTACTGTATCCCTTGGACCTTGTTATTGACGATGAAACACAGAAATTACATCGGAATGAAATACAAAAGGCACAATGCCGACTTCAGTACAAGAACACTGAGTCTTCTTACTGACTATGCTTTGAACCATTCTGTGACACTAGTTATAGATTCCGATGCTTCACTCCCAGTTTACTGTATTCCTTGGACCTTCTTATTGACGATGAAACACAGAAATTGCATCGGAATTAAATACAAATGTCACAATGCCGACTTAAGTACAAGAAGACTGACACTTCTTACTGACTATGTTTTGAACCATTCCTGTGACACTATTTATAGCTTCCGATGCTTCACTCCAGGTTTACTGTATCCCTTGGGCCTTCTTATTAACGATGAAACACAGAAATTGCATCGGAATTAAATACGAAATGCCCAACGCTGTCATAAGTACTCGAAGACTGACTCTTCTTACTGTCTGTTATGAAGCTACCCTGTGAGACCAGTTTTAGATTCCAATGCTTCACCTCAGGTTTACTGTATCCCTTGGACCTTCTTATTGACGATGAAACACAGAAATTGCATTGGAATTAAAACAAAAGCTACAATGCCGAATTAAGTACAAGAAGACTGACTCTTCCTACTGTCTATAATTTGAACCATTCCTGTGACACTAGTTATAGATTCCGATGCTTCACTTCAGGTTTAATGTATCCCTCTGACCTCATTGACGATGAAATACAGCAATTGCATCGGAACTAAATACCAAAGGCACAATGCCGACTTAAGTACAAGATGACTAAATCTGCTTACTGTCTATGTTTGAACCATTCCTGTGACACTAGTTATAGATTCCGATGCTTCACTTCAGGTTTACTGTATCCCTCCGACCTTCGTATTGACGATGAAACACAGAAATAGCGTCGGAAATAAATACAAAAGGCACAATGCCGACTTAAGTACAAGAAGACTGACTCTTCCTACTGTCTATGTTTTGAACCATTCCTGTGACACTAGTTATCGATTCCCATGCTTCACTTAAGGTTTACTGTATCCCTCTCACCTTCTTATTGACGATGAAACACAGAAATTGCATCGGAATTAAATTGAAATGGCACAAAGTCGACTTAAGTACAAGTAGACGGACTCCTCCTACTGTCTATGTTTGAACCATTCCTGTGACACTAAATAAAGATTCCGATGCTTCACATCAGGTTTAATGTATCCCTTGGACCTTCTAATTGACGATGAAACACAGAAATTGCATCGGAATTAAATACAAAAGGCACAATGCCGACTTACGTACAAGAATACTGACTCTTCTTACTGACTATGTTTGATTTATTCCTGTGCTACTAGATATCGATTCCAATGCTTCACTCCAGGTTTACTGTATCCCTTGGACCTTCTTGTTGACGATGAAACACAGAAATTGCATCGGAATCAAATACAAATGGCACAATGCCTATTTATGAACAAGATGACTGACTCTTCTTACTGTCTATGTTTAAACCATTCCTGTGAGACCAGTTTTAGATTTCGATGCTTCACTTCAGGTTTACTGTATCCCTTGGACCTCCTTGTTGACGATGAAACAAAAAAATTGCATCGGCATTAAATACAAAAGGCACAATGCCGACTTAAGAGCAAGAAGACTGACTTTTCTTACTGTCTATGATTTGAATGTTTCCTGTGAGACCAGTTTTAGATTACGATGCTTCACTTCAGGTTTACTGTATCCATTGAGCCTTCTTATTGACGATGAAACACAGAAATTGCATCGGAATTAAATAGAAAGGGCACAATGCCGACATAAGTACAAGAAGACTGACTCTTCTTAATGTCTATGTTTTGAACCATCCCTGTGACACTAGTTATAGTTTCTGATGCTTCACTTCAGGTTTACTGCATCCCTCTGACCCTCTTATTGACGATGAAACACAGAAATTGCATCGGAATTAAATACAAAAGGCACAATGCCGACTTAAGTACGAGAAGACTGACTCTTCTTACTGACTATGTTTTGAACCGTTCCTGTGACACTAGTTATAGATTCCGATGCTTCACTTCAGCTTTACTGTATACCTTGGACCTTCTTATTGACGATGAAACACAGAAATTGCATCGGAATTAAATCGAAAATGCACAATGCCGACTTAAGCACAAGAAGACTGACTCTTCCTACTCTCTATAATTTGAACCATTCCTGTGACACTAGTTTTAGATTCAGATGCTTCACTTCAGGTTTACTGTATCCCTCTGACCCCCTTATTGACGATGAAACACAGAAATTGCATCGGAAAGAAATAGAAAAGGCACAATGCCGACTTAAGTACAAGTAGACTGACTCTTCCTACTGTGTACGATTTGAACCATTCCTGTGACACTAGTTTTAGATTCCGATGCTTCACTTCAGGTTTACTGTATCCC
Organism: Schistocerca serialis cubense; assembly: GCF_023864345.2. Lineage (NCBI taxonomy): Eukaryota > Metazoa > Arthropoda > Insecta > Orthoptera > Acrididae > Schistocerca > Schistocerca serialis. Next base: position 543,460,006 of record NC_064646.1, on the reverse strand, counting down.
TCTGACCTTCTCATTGACGATGAAACACAGAAATTGCATCGGAATTAAATACAAAAGGCACAATGCCGACTAAAGTACAAGAAGAGTGAATCTTCTTACTGACTATGTTTTGAACCATTCCTGTGAAACTAGTTATAGGTTCCGATGCTTCACTTCAGGTTTACTGTATCCCTTGGACCTTTTTATTGACGATGAAACATAGAAATTGCATCGGAATTAAATACCAAAGGCACAATGCCGACTTAAGTACAAGAAGACTGACTCTTCTTACTGTCTATGTTTGAACCATTCCTGTGATACTAGTTATAGATTCCGATGCTTCATTTCAGGTTTACTGTATCCCTCAGACTTTCGTATTGACGATGAAACACAGAAATTTCATCGGAATAAAATACAAAATGCACAATGCCGACTTAATTACACGAAGACTGACTCTTCCCATTGTCTATGTTTTGAACCATTCCTTTGACACTAGTTATGGATGCCGATGCTTCACTTAAGGTTTACTGTATCCCTCTGACCTTATTGACGATGAAACACAGAAATTCCATCGGAATTAAATACAAAAGCCACAATTCCCACTTAAGTACAAGAAGACTGACTCTTCCTACTGTGTATGTTTTAACCATTCCTGTGACACTAGTTATAGATTCCGATTGTTCACTCCAGGTTTACTGTATCCCTTGGACCTTCTTATTGACGATGAGAGACAGAAATTACATCTGAATTAAATAGAAAAGGCACAAAGCCGAGTTAAGTACAAGAAGACTGACTCTTCCTACTGTCAATGTTTAAACCATTCCTGTGAGACCAGTTTTAGATTTCGATGCTTCACTTCAGGTTTAGTGTATCCCTTGGACCTTCTTGTTGACGATGAAACAAAAAAATTGCATAGGAATTAAATATAAAAGGTACAATGCCGACTTAAGAACAAGAAGACTGGCTCTTCTTATTGTCTATGATTTGAATGTTTCCTGTGAGCCCAGTTTTGGATTCCGATGCTTCACTTCAGGTTTAGTGTTTCCCTTGGACCAATCTATTGACGATGAAACACAGAAATTGCATCGGAATTAAATACAAAAGGCACAATGCCGACTAAAGTACAAGAAGGGTGACTCTTCTTACTGACTATGTATTCAACGATTCCTGTGACACTAGTTATAGATTCCGATGCTTCACTCCAGGTTTACTGTATCCCTTGGACCTTCTTATTGACGATGAAACACAGAAATTGCATCGGAATTAAAAAAAAAGCTACAATGCCGAATTAAGTACAAGAAGACTGACTCTTCCTACTGTCTATAATTTGAACCATTCCTGTGACACTAGTTATAGATTCCGATGCTTCACTTCAGGTTTAATGTATCCCTCTGACCTCATTGACGATGAAATGCAGCAATTGCATCAGAATTAAATACCAAAGGCACAATGCCGACTTAAGTGCAAGATGACTGAATCTGCTTACTGTCTATGTTTAAACCATTCCTGTGACACTAGTTATAGATTCCGATGCTTCACTTCAGGTTTACTGTATCCCTCAGACCTTCGTATTGAAGATGAAACACAGAAATAGCATCGGAAATAAATACAAAAGGCACAATGCCGACTTAAGTAAAAGAAGACTGACTCTTCCTACTGTCTATGATTTGAACCATTCCTGTGACACTAGTTATCGATTCCCATGCTTCACTTAAGGTTTACTATATCCCTCTCACCTTCTTATTGACGATGAAACACAGAAATTGCATCGGAATTAAGTTGAAAAGGCACAAAGCCGACTTAAGTACAAGTAGACGGACTCCTCCTACTGTCTATGTTTGAACCATTCCTGTGACACTAGTTATAGATTCCGATGCTTCACTTCAGGTTTAATGTATCCCTTGGACCTTCTTATTGACGATGAAACACGGAAATTGCATCGGAATTAAATACAAAAGGCACAATGCCGACTTAAGTACAAGAACGCTGACTCTTCTTACTGACTATGTTTGATTTATTCCTGTGCTACTAGATATTGATTCCGATGCTTCACTCCAGGTTTACTGTATCCCTTGGACCTCCTTGTTGACGATGAGACACAGAAATTGCATCTGAATTAAATAGAAAAGGCACAATGCCGACCTAAGTAAAAGAAGACTGACTCTTCTTACTGACTATGTTTTGAACCATTCCTGTGACACTAGTTATAGATTCCGATGCTTCACTCCAGGTTTACTGTATCCCTTGGACCTTCGTATTGACGATGAAACACAGAAATTGCATCGGAATTAAATACAATAGGCACAATGCCGACTTAAGTAAAAGAACACTGACTCTTCTTACCGACTATGTTTTGAACCATTCCGGTGACACTAGTTATAGATTCCGATGCTTCACTCCCGGTTTACTGTATCCCTTGGACCATCTTGTTGACGTTGAAAAAAAAAATTGCATCGGAATTAAATACAAAAGGCACAATGCCGACTTAAGAACAAGAAGACTGACTCTTCTTACTGTCTATGATTAGAATGTTTTCTGTGAGACCAGTTTTAGATTACGATGCTTCACTTCAGGTTTACTGTATCCATTGGGCCCTCTTATTGACGATGAAACACAGAAATTGCATCGGAAATAAATTGAAAGGGCACAATGCCGACATAAGTACAAGAAGACTGACTCTTCTTACTGTCTATGTTTTGAACCATCCATGTGACACTAGTTATAGTTTCTGATGCTTCACTTCAGGTTTACTGTATCCCACTGACCCTCTTATTGACGATGAAACACAGACATTGCATCGGAATTAAATACAAAAGGCACAATGCCGACTTAAGTACAGTAAGACTGACTCTTCTTACTGACTATGTTTTGAACCGTTCCTGTGACAGTAGTTATAGATTCCGAAGCTTCACTTCAGGTTTACTGTATACCTTGGACTTTCTTATTGACGATGAAACACAGAAATTGCATCGGAATTAAATCGAAAATGCACAATGCCGACTTAAGCACAAGAAGACTGACTCTTCCTACTCTCTATAATTTGAACCATTCCTGTGACACTAGTTTTAGATTCCGATGCTTCACTTCAGGTTAACTGTATCCCTCTGACCTTCTCATTGACGATGAAACACAGAAATTGCATCGGAATTAAATACAAAAGGCACAATGCCGACTAAAGTACAAGAAGAGTGAATCTTCTTACTGACTATGTTTTGAACCATTCCTGTGACACTAGTTATAGATTCCGATGCTTCACTTCAGGTTTACTGTATCCCTTGGACCTTTTTATTGACGATGAAACACAGAAATTGCATCGGAATTAAATACCAAAAGCACAATGCCGACTTAAGTACAAGAAGATTGACTCTTCTCACTGTCCATGTTTGAACCATTCCTGTGATACTAGTTATAGATTCCGATGCTTCATTTCAGGTTTACTGTATCCCTCAGACTTTCGTATTGACGATGAAACACAGAAATTGCATCGGAATAAAATACAAAATAAACAATGCCGACTTAAGTACAAGATGACTGACTCTTCCTACTGTCTATGTTTTGAACCATTCCTGTGACACTAGTTATGGATTCCGATGCTTCACTTAAGGTTTACTGTATACCTCTGACCTTCTTATTGACGATGAAACCCAGAAATTGCATCGGAATTAAATACAATAGCCACAATTCCCACTTGAGTACAAGAAGACTGACTCTTCCTACTGTGTATGATTTGAACCATTCCTGTGACACTAGTTACAGATTCCGATGCTTCACTCCTGGTTTACTGTATCCCTTGGACCTTCTTATTGACGATGAAAGACAGAAATTACATCGGAATTAAATAGAAAAGGCACAAAGCCGACGTAAGTACAAGAAGACTGACTCCTGCTACTGTCTATGTTTTGAACCATTCCTGTGACACTAGTTATAGATTCCGATGCTTCACTTCAGGTTTAATGTATCCCTTGGACCTTCCTGTTGACGATGAAACATAGAAATTGCATCGGAAATAAATACAAAAGGCACAATGCCGACCTAAGTAAAAGAAGACTGACTCTTCTTACTGACTATGATTTGAACCATTCCTGTGACACTAGTTATAGATTCCGATGCTTCACTCCAGGTTTACTGTATCCCTTGGACCTTCGTATTGACGAAGAAACACAGAAATTGGATCGGAATTAAATACAAAAGGCACAATGCCGACTTAAGTACAAGAACACTGACTCTTCTTACTGACTATGTTTTGAAACAATCCTGTGACACTAGTTATAGATTCCGATGCTTCACTCCCGCTTTACTATTTCCCTTGGCCCATCTTGTTGACGATGAAAGAAAAAATTGCATCGGATTTAAATACAAAAGGCACAATGCCGACATAAGTAGAAGAAGACTGACTCTTCTTACTGTCTATGTTTTCAACCATCCCTGTGACACTAGTTATAGTTTCTGATGCTTCACTTCAGGTTTACTGTATCCCTCTGACCCTCTTATTGACGATGAAACACAGAAATTGCATCGGAATTAAATACAAAAAATCAAATTTCTGACTTAAGTACTGGATGACTGACTCTTCTTACTGTCTATTTTTGAACCATTCCTGTGACACTAGTTAAGGATTCCGATGCTTCACTCCAGGTTTACTGTATCCCTTGGACCTTCTTATTGACGATGAAACACAGAAATTGCATCGGAATTAAATAGAAAAGGCACAATGCCGACTTAAGTACAAGAAGATTGACTCCTCCTACTGTCTATGTTTTGAACCATTCCTGTGACACTAGTTATGGTTTCTGATGCTTCACTTCAGGTTTACCGTATCCCTCAGACCTTCGTCCTGACGATGAAACACAGAAATTGCTTTGGAATAAAATACAAAAGCTACATTGCCCACTTGAGTACAAGAAGACTGAGTCTTCCTACTGTCTATGTTTTGAACCATTCCTGTGACACTAGTTATAGATTCCGATGCTTCACTCCAGGTTTACTGTATCCCTTGGACCTTCGTATTGACGATGAAACACAGAAATTGCATCGGAATTAAATAGAAAAGGCACAAAGCCGACTTAAGTACAAGAAGACTGACTCCTACTACTGACTATGTTTTGAAGCATTCCTGTGACACTAGTTATAGATTCCGATGCTTCACTTCAGGTTTAATGTATCCCTTGGACCTTCTCGTTGATGATGAAACACACAAATTACATCGGAATTAAATTCAAAAGGCACAATGGCGAACTAAGTAAAAGAAGACTGACTCTTCTTACTGACTATGTTTTGAACCATTCCTGTGACACTAGTTATAGATTCCGATGCTTCACTCGAGGTTTACTGTATCCCTTGGACCTTGTTATTGACGATGAAACACAGAAATTGCATCGGAACTAAATACAAAAGGCACAATGCCGACTTAAGTACAAGAACACTGACTCTTCTTACTGACTATGATTTGAACCATTCCTGTGATACTAGTTATAGGTTCCGATGCTTCACTCCCAGTTTACTGTATCCCTTGGACCTTCTTATTGACGATGAAACACAAAAATTGCATCGGAATTATATACAAATGGCACAATGCCGACTTAAGTACAATAAGACTGACACTTCTTACTGACTATGTTTTGAACCATTCCTGTGACACTAGTTATAGATTCCGATGCTTCACTCGAGGTTTACTGTATCCCTTGGACCTTGTTATTGACGATGAAACACAGAAATTGCATCGGAATTAAATACAAATTGCACAATGCCTACTTATGAACAGGAAGACTGACTCTTCTTACTGTCTATGTTTAAACCATTCCTGTGATACCAGTTTTAGATTTCGATGCTTCATTTCAGGTTTACTGTATCCCTTGGACCATCTTGTTGACGATGAAACAAAAAAATTGCATCAGAATTAAATACAAAAGGCACAATGCCGACTTAAGTACAAGAAGACTGACTCTTCTTACTGTCTATGATTAGAATGTTTCCTGCGAGACCAGTTTTAGATTACGTTGCTTCACTTTAGGTTTACTGTATCCATTGGGCCTTCTTATTGACGATGAAACACAGAAATTGCATCGGAGATAAATAGAAAGGGCACAATGCCCACATCAGTACAAGAAGACTGACTCTTCTTACTGTCTATGTTTTGAACCATCCCTGTGACACTAGTTACAGTTTCTGATGCTTCACTTCAGGTTTACTGTATCCCTCTGACCCTCTTATTGACGATGAAACACAGAAATTGCATCGGAATTAAATAGAAAAGGCACAATGCCGACTTAAGTACAAGAAGACTGACTCCTCCTACTGTCTATGTTTTGAACCATTCATGTGACACTAGTTATAGTTTCTGATGCTTCACTTCAGGTTTACTGTATCCCTCTGACCCTCTTATTGACGATGAAACACAGAAATTGCATCGGAATTAAATAGAAAAGGCACAATGCCGACTTAAGTACAAGAAGTCTGACTCTTCTTACTGACTATGTTTTGAACCGTTCCTGTGACACTAGTTATGGATTCCGATGCTTCACTTCAGGTTTACTGTACCCCTTGGACCTTCTTATTGATGATGAAACACAGAAATTGCATCGGAATTAAATAGAAAAGCCACAATGCCGACTTAAGTGCAAGAAGACTGACTCTTAATACTCTCTATGATTTGAACCATTCCTGTGACACTAGATTTAGATTGCGATGCTTCACTTCAAGTTTACTGTATCCCTTGGACCTTCGTATTGACGACGAAACACAGAAATTGCATCGGAATTAAATACAAAAGGCACAATGCCGACTAAAGTACAAGAAGAGTGACTCTTCTTACTGACTATGTTTTGAACCATTCCTGTGTCAGTAGTTATAGAATCCGATGCTTCACTCCAGGTTTACTGTATCTCTTGGACCTTCTTATTGACGATGAAACACAGAAATTGCATCGGAATTAAATACAAAAGGCACAATGCCGACCTAAGTACAAGAAGACTGACTCTTCTTACTGACTATGTTTTGAACCGTTCCTGTGACACTAGTTATAGATTCTGATGCTTCACTTCAGGTTTACTGTATCCCTTGGACCTTCTTATTGACGATGAAACACAGAAATTACATCGGAATTAAATAGAAAGGCACAATATCGACTTAACTACAAGAAGACTGACTCTTCCTACTGTCTAAAATTCGAACCATTCCTGTGACACTAGTGTTAGATTCCGATGCTTCACTTCAGGTTTACTGTATCCCTCTGACCTTCTCATTGACGATGAAACACAGAAATTGCATCGGAATTAAATACAAAAGGCACAATGCCGACTAAAGTACAAGAAGACTGACTCTTCTTACTGACTATGTTTTGAACCATTCCTGTGACACTGGTTATAGATTACGATGCTTCACTTAAGGTTTAATGTATCCCTCTGACCCTCTTATTGACGATGAAACACAGAAATTGCATCGGAATTAAATACAAAAGGCACAATGCCGACTTAAGAACAAGAAGACTGACTCATCTTACAGTCTATGATTAGAATGTTTCCTGTGAGACCAGTTTTAGATTACGATGCTTCACTTCAGGTTTACTGTATCCCTTGGACCTTTTTGTTGACGATGAAACACAGAAATTGGATCGGAATTAAATACAAAATGCACAATGCCGACTTAAGTACAAGATGACTGACTCTTCCTACTGTCTATGTTTTGAACCATTCCTGTGACACTAGTTATGGATTCCGATGCTTCACTTAAGGTTTACTGCATCCCTCTGACCTTCTTATTGACGATGAAACACAGAAATTGCATCGGAATTAAATACAAAAGCCACAATTCCCACTTGAGTACAAGAAGACTGACTCTTCCTACTGTGTATGATTTGAACCATTCCTGTGACACTAGTTACAGATTCCGATGCTTCACTCCAGGTTTACTGTATCCCTTGGACTTTCTTATTGACGATGAAACACAGAAATTGCATCGGAATTAAATAGAAAAGGCACAATGCCGACTTAAGTACAAGAAGACTGACTCCTCCTACTGTCTATGTTTTGAACCATTCATGTGACACTAGTTATAGTTTCTGATGCTTCACTTCAGGTTTACTGTATCCCTTGGACCTTCGTATTGACGATGAAACACAGAAATTGCATCGGAATTAAATACAAAAGGCACAATGCCGACTTAAGTACAAGAACACTGACTCTTCTTACTGACTATGTTTTGAACCATTCCTGTGACACTAGTTATAGATTCCGATGCTTCACTCCCGCTTTCCTGTATCCCTTGGACCATCTTGTTGACGATGAAAAAAAAAAATTGCATCGGAATTAAATACAAAAGGCACAATGCCGACTTAAGAACAAGAAGACTGACTCTTCTTACTGTCTATGATTAGAATGTGTCCTGTGGGACCAGTTTTAGATTACGATGCTTCACTTCAGGTTTACTGTATCCATTGGGCCCTCTTATTGACGATGAAACACAGAAATTGCATCGGAAATAAATTGAAAGGGCACAATGCCGACATAAGTACAAGAAGGCTGACTCTTCTTCCTGTCTATGTTTTGAACCATCCCTGTGACACTAGTTATAGTTTCTGATGCTTCACTTCAGGTTTACTGTATCCCTCTGACCCTCTTATTGTCGATGAAACACAGAAATTGCATCGGAATTAAATACAAAAGGCACAATGCCGACCTAAGTACAAGAAGACTGACTCTTCTTACTGACTATGTTTTGAACCGTTCCTGTGACACTAGTTATAGTTTCTGATGCTTCACTTCAGGTTTACTGTATCCCTTGGACCTTCTTATTGACGATGAAACACAGAAATTACATCGGAATTAAATAGAAAAGGCACAATGTCGACTTAACTACAAGAAGACTGACTCTTCCTACTGTCTAGAATTCGAACCATTCCTGTGACACTAGTGTTAGATTCCGATGCTTCACTTCAGGTTTACTGTATCCCTCTGACCTTCTCATTGACGATGAAACACAGAAATTGCATCGGAATTAAATACAAAAGGCACAATGCCGACTAAAGTACAAGAAGACTGACTCTTCTTACTGACTATGTTTTGAACCATTCCTGTGACACTGGTTATAGATTACGATGCTTCACTTAAGGTTTAATGTATCCCTCTGACCCTCTTATTGACGATGAAACACAGAAATTGCATCGGAATTAAATACAAAAGGCACAATGCCGACTTAAGAACAAGAAGACTGACTCATCTTACAGTCTATGATTAGAATGTTTCCTGTGAGCCCAGTTTTAGATTACGATGATTCACTTCAGGTTTACTGTATCCCTTGGACCTTTTTGTTGACGATGAAACACAGAAATTGGATCGGAATTAAATACCAAAGGCACAATGCCGACTTAAGTACAAGAAGACTGACTCTTCTTACTGTCTATGTATGAACCATTCCTGTGATACTAGTTATAGATTCCGATGCTTCATTTCAGGTTTACTGTATCCCTCAGACTTTCGTATTGGCGATGAAACACAGAAATTGCATCGGAATAAAATACAAAATGCACAATGCCGACTTAAGTACAAGATGACTGACTCTTCCTACTGTTGCCCGCATCTCGAGGTCGTGCGGTAGCGTTCTCGCTTCCCACGCCCGGGTTCCCGGGTTCGATTCCCGGCGGGGTCAGGGATTTTCTCTGCCTCGTGATGGCTGGGTGTTGTGTGCTGTCCTTAGGTTAGTTAGGTTTAAGTAGTTCTAAGTTCTAGGGGACTTATGACCACAGCAGTTGAGTCCCATAGTGCTCAGAGCCATTTTTTTTCTTCCTACTGTCTATGTTTTGAACCATTCCTGTGACACTAGTTATGGATTCCGATGCTTCACTTAAGGTTTACTGCATCCCTCTGACCGTCTTATTGACGATGAAACACAGAAATTGCATCGGAATTAAATACAAAAGCCACAATTCCCACTTGAGTACAAGAAGACTGACTCTTCCTACTGTGTATGATTTGAACCATTCCTGTGACACTAGTTACAGATTCCGATGCTTCACTCCAGGGTTACTGTATCCCTTGGACCTTCTTATTGACGATGAAAGACAGAAATTACATCGGAATTAAATAGAAAAGGCACAAAGCCGACGTAAGTACAAGAAGACTGACTCCTCCTACTGTCTATGTTTTGAACCATTCCTGTGACACTAGTTATAGATTCCGATGCTTCACTTCAGGTTTAATGTATCCCTTGGACCTTCTTGTTGACGATGAAACACAGAAATTGCATCGGAAATAAATACAAAAGGCACAATGCCGACCTAAGTAAAAGAAGACTGACTCTTCTTACTGACTATGTTTTGAACCATTCCCTGTGACACTAGTTATAGATTCCGTTGCTTCACTCCAGGTTTACTGTATCCTTGGACCTTCGTATTGACGATGAAACACAGAAATTTCATCGGAATTAAATAGAAAAGGCACAATGCCGACTTAAGTACAAGAAGGACTGACTCCTCCTACTGTCTATGTTTTGAACCATTCATGTGACACTAGTTATAGTTTCTGATGCTTCACTTCAGGTTTACTGTAGCCCTTGGACCTTCGTATTGACGATGAAACACTGAATTTGCATCGGAATTAAATACAAAAGGCACAATGCCGACTTAAGTACAAGAACACTGACTCTTCTTACTGACTATGTTTTGAACCATTCCTGTGACACTAGTTATAGATACCGATGCTTCACTCCCGCTTTCCTGTATCCCTTGGACCATCTTGTTGACGATGAAAAAAAAAATTGCATCGGAATTAAATACAAAAGGCACAATGCCGACTTAAGAACAAGAAGACTGACTCTTCTACTGTCTATGATTAGAATGTGTCCTGTGGGACCAGTTTTAGATTACGATGCTTCACTTCAGGTTTACTGTATCCATTGGGCCCTCTTATTGACGATGAAACACAGAAATTGCATCGGAAATAAATTGAAAGGGCACAATGGCCGACATAAGTACAAGAAGACTGACTCTTCTTCCTGTCTATGTTTTGAACCATCCCTGTGACACTAGTTATAGTTTCTGATGCTTCACTTCAGGTTTACTGTATCCCTCTGATCCTCTTATTGACGATGAAACACAGAAATTGCATCGGAATTAAATACAAAAGGCACAATGCCGACTTAAGAACAAGAAGACTGACTCATCTTACAGTCTAATGATTAGAATGTTTCCTGTGAGACCAGTTGTTTCACTTCAGGTTTACTGTATCCCTTGGACCTTTTTGTTGACGATGAACACAGAAATTACATCGGAATTAAATAGAAAGGCACAATGTCGACTTAACTACAAGAAGACTGACTCTTCCTACTGTCTAAAATTCGAACCTTCCTGTGACACTAGTTATAGATTCCGATGCTTCACTCCAGGTTTACAGTATCCCTTGGACCTTCGTATTGACGATGAAACACAGAAATTGCATCGGAATTAAATAGAAAAGGCACAAAGCCGACTTAAGTACAAGAAGACTGACTCCTACTACTGACTATGTTTTGAAGCATTCCTGTGACACTAGTTATAGATTCCGATGCTTCACTTCAGGTTTAATGTATCCCTTGGACCTTCTCGTTGATGATGAAACACACAAATTACATCGGAATTAAATTCAAAAGGCACAATGGCGAACTAAGTAAAAGAAGACTGACTCTTCTTACTGACTATGTTTTGAACCATTCCTGTGACACTAGTTATAGATTCCGATGCTTCACTCGAGGTTTACTGTATCCCTTGGACCTTGTTATTGACGATGAAACACAGAAATTGCATCGGAACTAAATACAAAAGGCACAATGCCGACTTAAGTACAAGAACACTGACTCTTCTTACTGACTATGATTTGAACCATTCCTGTGATACTAGTTATAGGTTCCGATGCTTCACTCCCAGTTTACTGTATCCCTTGGACCTTCTTATTGACGATGAAACACAAAAATTGCATCGGAATTATATACAAATGGCACAATGCCGACTTAAGTACAATAAGACTGACACTTCTTACTGACTATGTTTTGAACCATTCCTGTGACACTAGTTATAGATTCCGATGCTTCACTCCAGGTTTTCTGTATCCCTTGGACCTACTTATTAACGATGAAACACAGAAATTGCATCTTAATTAAATACGAAATGTAAAACGCTGTCATAAGTACACGAAGACTGACTCTTCTTACGGTCTGTTATGAAGCTACCCTGTGAGACCAGTTTTAGATTCCAATGCTTCACCTCAGGTTTACTGTATCCCTTGGGCCTTCTTATTGACGATGAAACACAGAAATTGCATCAGAATTAAATACAAATTGCACAATGCCTACTTATGAACAGGAAGACTGACTCTTCTTACTGTCTATGTTTAAACCATTCCTGTGATACCAGTTTTAGATTTCGATGCTTCATTTCAGGTTTACTGTATCCCTTGGACCATCTTGTTGACGATGAAACAAAAAAATTGCATCAGAATTAAATACAAAAGGCACAATGCCGACTTAAGTACAAGAAGACTGACTCTTCTTACTGTCTATGATTAGAATGTTTCCTGCGAGACCAGTTTTAGATTACGTTGCTTCACTTTAGGTTTACTGTATCCATTGGGCCTTCTTATTGACGATGAAACACAGAAATTGCATCGGAGATAAATAGAAAGGGCACAATGCCCACATCAGTACAAGAAGACTGACTCTTCTTACTGTCTATGTTTTGAACCATCCCTGTGACACTAGTTACAGTTTCTGATGCTTCACTTCAGGTTTACTGTATCCCTCTGACCCTCTTATTGACGATGAAACACAGAAATTGCATCGGAATTAAATAGAAAAGGCACAATGCCGACTTAAGTACAAGAAGACTGACTCCTCCTACTGTCTATGTTTTGAACCATTCATGTGACACTAGTTATAGTTTCTGATGCTTCACTTCAGGTTTACTGTATCCCTCTGACCCTCTTATTGACGATGAAACACAGAAATTGCATCGGAATTAAATAGAAAAGGCACAATGCCGACTTAAGTACAAGAAGTCTGACTCTTCTTACTGACTATGTTTTGAACCGTTCCTGTGACACTAGTTATGGATTCCGATGCTTCACTTCAGGTTTACTGTACCCCTTGGACCTTCTTATTGATGATGAAACACAGAAATTGCATCGGAATTAAATAGAAAAGCCACAATGCCGACTTAAGTGCAAGAAGACTGACTCTTAATACTCTCTATGATTTGAACCATTCCTGTGACACTAGATTTAGATTGCGATGCTTCACTTCAAGTTTACTGTATCCCTTGGACCTTCGTATTGACGACGAAACACAGAAATTGCATCGGAATTAAATACAAAAGGCACAATGCCGACTAAAGTACAAGAAGAGTGACTCTTCTTACTGACTATGTTTTGAACCATTCCTGTGTCAGTAGTTATAGAATCCGATGCTTCACTCCAGGTTTACTGTATCTCTTGGACCATCTTATTGACGATGAAACACAGAAATTGCATCGGAATTAAATACAAAAGGCACAATGCCGACCTAAGTACAAGAAGACTGACTCTTCTTACTGACTATGTTTTGAACCGTTCCTGTGACACTAGTTATAGATTCTGATGCTTTACTTCAGGTTTACTGTATCCCTTGGACCTTCTTATTGACGATGAAACACAGAAATTACATCGGAATTAAATAGAAAAGGCACAATATCGACTTAACTACAAGAAGACTGACTCTTCCTACTGTCTAAAATTCGAACCATTCCTGTGACACTAGTGTTAGATTCCGATGCTTCACTTCAGGTTTACTGTATCCCTCTGACCTTCTCATTGACGATGAAACACAGAAATTGCATCGGAATTAAATACAAAAGGCACAATGCCGACTAAAGTACAAGAAGACTGACTCTTCTTACTGACTATGTTTTGAACCATTCCTGTGACACTGGTTATAGATTACGATGCTTCACTTAAGGTTTAATGTATCCCTCTGACCCTCTTATTGACGATGAAACACAGAAATTGCATCGGAATTAAATACAAAAGGCACAATGCCGACTTAAGAACAAGAAGACTGACTCATCTTACAGTCTATGATTAGAATGTTTCCTGTGAGACCAGTTTTAGATTACGATGCTTCACTTCAGGTTTACTGTATCCCTTGGACCTTTTTGTTGACGATGAAACACAGAAATTGGATCGGAATTAAATACAAAATGCACAATGCCGACTTAAGTACAAGATGACTGACTCTTCCTACTGTCTATGTTTTGAACCATTCCTGTGACACTAGTTATGGATTCCGATGCTTCACTTAAGGTTTCCTGCATCCCTCTGACCTTCTTATTAACGATGAAACACAGAAATTGCATCGGAATTAAATACAAAAGCCACAATTCCCACTTGAGTACAAGAAGACTGACTCTTCCTACTGTGTATGATTTGAACCATTCCTGTGACACTAGTTACAGATTCCGATGCTTCACTCCAGGTTTACTGTATCCCTTGGACTTTCTTATTGACGATGAAACACAGAAATTGCATCGGAATTAAATAGAAAAGGCACAATGCCGACTTAAGTACAAGAAGACTGACTCCTCCTACTGTCTATGTTTTGAACCATTCATGTGACACTAGTTATAGTTTCTGATGCTTCACTTCAGGTTTACTGTATCCCTTGGACCTTCGTATTGACGATGAAACACAGAAATTGCATCGGAATTAAATACAAAAGGCACAATGCCGACTTAAGTACAAGAACACTGACTCTTCTTACTGACTATGTTTTGAACCATTCCTGTGACACTAGTTATAGATTCCGATGCTTCACTCCCGCTTTCCTGTATCCCTTGGACCATCTTGTTGACGATGAAAAAAAAAATTGCATCGGAATTAAATACAAAAGGCACAATGCCGACTTAAGAACAAGAAGACTGACTCTTCTTACTGTCTATGATTAGAATGTGTCCTGTGGGACCAGTTTTAGATTACGATGCTTCACTTCAGGTTTACTGTATCCATTGGGCCCTCTTATTGACGATGAAACACAGAAATTGCATCGGAAATAAATTGAAAGGGCACAATGCCGACATAAGTACAAGAAGACTGACTCTTCTTCCTGTCTATGTTTTGAACCATCCCTGTGACACTAGTTATAGTTTCTGATGCTTCACTTCAGGTTTACTGTATCCCTCTGACCCTCTTATTGTCGATGAAACACAGAAATTGCATCGGAATTAAATACAAAAGGCACAATGCCGACCTAAGTACAAGAAGACTGACTCTTCTTACTGACTATGTTTTGAACCGTTCCTGTGACACTAGTTATAGTTTCTGATGCTTCACTTCAGGTTTACTGTATCCCTTGGACCTTCTTATTGACGATGAAACACAGAAATTACATCGGAATTAAATAGAAAAGGCACAATGTCGACTTAACTACAAGAAGACTGACTCTTCCTACTGTCTTGAATTCGAACCATTCCTGTGACACTAGTGTTAGATTCCGATGCTTCACTTCAGGTTTACTGTATCCCTCTGACCTTCTCATTGACGATGAAACACAGAAATTGCATCGGAATTAAATACAAAAGGCACAATGCCGACTAAAGTACAAGAAGACTGACTCTTCTTACTGACTATGTTTTGAACCATTCCTGTGACACTGGTTATAGATTACGATGCTTCACTTAAGGTTTAATGTATCCCTCTGACCCTCTTATTGACGATGAAACACAGAAATTGCATCGGAATTAAATACAAAAGGCACAATGCCGACTTAAGAACAAGAAGACTGACTCATCTTACAGTCTATGATTAGAATGTTTCCTGTGAGCCCAGTTTTAGATTACGATGCTTCACTTCAGGTTTACTGTATCCCTTGGACCTTTTTGTTGACGATGAAACACAGAAATTGGATCGGAATAAAATACCAAAGGCACAATGCCGACTTAAGTACAAGAAGACTGACTCTTCTTACTGTCTATGTATGAACCATTCCTGTGATACTAGTTATAGATTCCGATGCTTCATTTCAGGTTTACTGTATCATTCAGACTTTCGTATTGACGATGAAACACAGAAATTGCATCGGAATAAAATACAAAATGCACAATGCCGACTTAAGTACAAGATGACTGACTCTTCCTACTGTTGCCCGCATCTCGTGGTCGTGCGGTAGCGTTCTCGCTTCCCACGCCCGGGTTCCCGGGTTCGATTCCCGGCGGGGTCAGGGATTTTCTCTGCCTCGTGATGGCTGGGTGTTGTGTGCTGTCCTTAGGTTAGTTAGGTTTAAGTAGTTCTAAGTTCTAGGGGACTTATGACCACAGCAGTTGAGTCCCATAGTGCTCAGAGCCATTTTTTTTCTTCCTACTGTCTATGTTTTGAACCATTCCTGTGACACTAGTTATGGATTCCGATGCTTCACTTAAGGTTTACTGCATCCCTCTGACCGTCTTATTGACGATGAAACACAGAAATTGCATCGGAATTAAATACAAAAGCCACAATTCCCACTTGAGTACAAGAAGACTGACTCTTCCTACTGTGTATGATTTGAACCATTCCTGTGACACTAGTTACAGATTCCGATGCTTCACTCCAGGGTTACTGTATCCCTTGGACCTTCTTATTGACGATGAAAGACAGAAATTACATCGGAATTAAATAGAAGAGGCACAAAGCCGACGTAAGTACAAGAAGACTGACTCCTCCTACTGTCTATGTTTTGAACCATTCCTGTGACACTAGTTATAGATTCCGATGCTTCACTTCAGGTTTAATGTATCCCTTGGACCTTCTTGTTGACGATGAAACACAGAAATTGCATCGGAAATAAATACAAAAGGCACAATGCCGACCTAAGTAAAAGAAGACTGACTCTTCTTACTGACTATGTTTTGAACCATTCCTGTGACACTAGTTATAGATTCCGATGCTTCACTCCAGGTTTACTGTATCCCTTGGACCTTCGTATTGACGATGAAACACAGAAATTTCATCGGAATTAAATAGAAAAGGCACAATGCCGACTTAAGTACAAGAAGACTGACTCCTCCTACTGTCTATGTTTTGAACCATTCATGTGACACTAGTTATAGTTTCTGATGCTTCACTTCAGGTTTACTGTATCCCTTGGACCTTCGTATTGACGATGAAACACTGAAATTGCATCGGAATTAAATACAAAAGGCACAATGCCGACTTAAGTACAAGAACACTGACTCTTCTTACTGACTATGGTTTGAACCATTCCTGTGACACTAGTTATAGATTCCGATGCTTCACTCCCGCTTTCCTGTATCCCTTGGACCATCTTGTTGACGATGAAAAAAAAAATTGCATCGGAATTAAATACAAAAGGCACAATGCCGACTTAAGAACAAGAAGACTGACTCTTCTTACTGTCTATGATTAGAATGTGTCCTGTGGGACCAGTTTTAGATTACGATGCTTCACTTCAGGTTTACTGTATCCATTGGGCCCTCTTATTGACGATGAAACACAGAAATTGCATCGGAAATAAATTGAAAGGGCACAATGCCGACATAAGTACAAGAAGACTGACTCTTCTTCCTGTCTATGTTTTGAACCATCCCTGTGACACTAGTTATAGTTTCTGATGCTTCACTTCAGGTTTACTGTATCCCTCAGACCCTCTTATTGACGATGAAACACAGAAATTGCATCGGAATTAAATACAAAAGGCACAATGCCGACTTAAGAACAAGAAGACTGACTCATCTTACAGTCTATGATTAGAATGTTTCCTGTGAGACCAGTTGTTTCACTTCAGGTTTACTGTATCCCTTGGACCTTTTTGTTGACGATGAAACACAGAAATTACATCGGAATTAAATAGAAAAGGCACAATGTCGACTTAACTACAAGAAGACTGACTCTTCCTACTGTCTAAAATTCGAACAATTCCTGTGACACTAGTGTTAGATTCCGATGCTTCACTTCAGGTTTACTGTATCCCTCTGACCTTCTCATTGACGATGAAACACAGAAATTGCATCGGAATTAAATACAAAAGGCACAATGCCGACTAAAGTACAAGAAGACTGACTCTTCTTACTGACTATGTTTTGAACCATTCCTGTGACACTGGTTATAGATTACGATGCTTCACTTAAGGTTTAATGTATCCCTCTGACCCTCTTATTGACGATGAAACACAGAAATTGCATCGGAATTAAATACAAAAGGCACAATGCCGACTTAAGAACAAGAAGACTGACTCATCTTACAGTCTATGATTAGAATGTTTCCTGTGAGACCAGTTTTAGATTACGATGCTTCACTTCAGGTTCACTGTATCCCTTGGACCTTTTTGTTGACGATGAAACACAGAAATTGAATCGGAATTAAATACCAAAGGCACAATGCCGACTTAAGTACAAGAAGACTGACTCTTCTTACTGTCTATGTATGAACCACTCCTGTGATACTAGTTATAGATTCCGATACTTCATTTCAGGTTTACTGTATCCCTCAGACTTTCGTATTGACGATGAAACACAGAAATTGCATCGGAATAAAATACAAAATGCACAATGCCGACTTAAGTACAAGATGACTGACTCTTCCTACTGTCTATGTTTTGAACCATTCCTGTGACACTAGTTATGGATTCCGATGCTTCACTTAAGGTTTACTGCATCCCTCTGACCGTCTTATTGACGATGAAACACAGAAATTGCATCGGAATTAAATACAAAAGCCACAATTCCCACTTGAGTACAAGAAGACTGACTCTTCCTACTGTGTATGATTTGAACCATTCCTGTGACACTAGTTACAGATTCCGATGCTTCACTCCAGGGTTACTGTATCCCTTGGACCTTCTTATTGACGATGAAAGACAGGAATTACATCGGAATTAAATAGAAAAGGCACAAAGCCGACGTAAGTACAAGAAGACTGACTCCTCCTACTGTCTATGTTTTGAACCATTCCTGTGACACTAGTTATAGATTCCGATGCTTCACTTCAGGTTTAATGTATCCCTTGGACCTTCTTGTTGACGATGAAACACAGAAATTGCATCGGAAATAAATACAAAAGGCACAATGCCGACCTAAGTAAAAGAAGACTGACTCTTCTTACTGACTATGTTTTGAACCATTCCTGTGACACTAGTTATAGATTCCGATGCTTCACTCCAGGTTTACTGTATCCCTTGGACCTTCGTATTGACGATCAAACACAGAAATTTCATCGGAATTAAATAGAAAAGGCACAATGCCGACTTAAGTACAAGAAGACTGACTCCTCCTACTGTCTATGTTTTGAACCATTCATGTGACACTAGTTATAGTTTCTGATGCTTCACTTCAGGTTTACTGTATCCCTTGGACCTTCGTATTGACGATGAAACACAGAAATTGCATCGGAATTAAACACAAAAGGCACAATGCCGACTTAAGTACAAGAACACTGACTCTTCTTACTGACTATGTTTTGAACCATTCCTGTGACACTAGTTATAGATTCCGATGCTTCACTCCCGCATTCCTGTATCCCTTGGACCATCTTGTTGACGATGAAAAAAAAAATTGCATCGGAATTAAATACAAAAGGCACAATGCCGACTTAAGAACCAGAAGACTGACTCTTCTTAGTGTCTATGATTAGAATGTGTCCTGTGGGACCAGTTTTAGATTACGATGCTTCACTTCAGGTTTACTGTATCCATTGGGCCCTCTTATTGACGATGAAACACAGAAATTGCATCGGAAATAAATTGAAAGGGCACAATGCCGACATAAGTACAAGAAGACTGACTCTTCTTCCTGACTATGTTTTGAACCGTTCCTGTGACACTAGTTATAGATTCTGATGCTTCACTTCAGGTTTACTGTATCCCTTGGACTTTCTTATTGACGATGAAACACAGAAATTGCATCGGAATTAAATAGAAAAGGCACAATGCCGACTGAAGTACAAGAAGACTGACTCTTCCTACTGTCTATGATTTGCACCATTCCTGTGACACTAGTTTTAGATTCCGATGCTTCACTTCAGGTATACTGTATCCCTCTGACCTTCTCATTGACGATGAAACACAGAAATTGCATCGGAATTAAATACAGAAGGCACAATGCCGACTAAAGTACAAGAAGAGTGACTCATCTTACTGACTATGTCTAGAACCATTCCTGTGACACTAGTTATAGATTCCGATGCTTCACTTCAGGTTTACTGTATCCCTTGGACCTTTTTATTGACGATGAAACACAGAAATTGCTTCGGAATTAAATACAAAAGGCACAATGCCGACTAAAGTACAAGAAGAGTGACTCATCTTACTGACTATGTTTTGAACCGTTCCTGTGACACTAGTTATAGATTCCGATGCTTCACTTCAGGTTTACTGTATCCCTTGGACCTTTTTATTGACGATGAAACACAGAAATTGCTTCGGAATTAAATACAAAAGGCACAATGCCGACATAAGTACAAGAAGACTGACTCTTCTTACTGTCTATGTTTTGAACCACCCCTGTGACACTAGTCATTGTTTCTGATGCTTCACTTCAGGTTTACTGTATCCCTCTGACCCTCTTATTGACGATGAAACACAGATATTGCATCGGAATTAAATACAAAAAGCAAAATTCCGACTTCAGTACAAGATGACAGACTCTTCTTACTGTCTGTGTTTTGAACCATTCCTGTGACACTAGTTATAGATTCTGATGCTTCACTTATTGAAGATGAATCACAGAAATTGCATCGGAAATAAATGGAAAGGCACAATGCCGGCATAAGTACAAGAAGACTGACTCTTCTTACTGTCTACGTTTTGAACCATCCCTGTGACACTAGTTACAGTTTCTGATGCTTCACTTCAGGTTTACTGTATCCCTCTGACCCTCTTATTGACGATGAAACATAGAAATTGCATCGGAATTAAATAGAAAAGGCACAATGCCGACTTAAGTACAAGAAGACTGACTCTTCCTACTCTCTATGATTTGAACCATTCCTGTGACACTAGTTTTAGATTGCGATGCTTCACTTCAGGTTTACTGTATCCCTTGGACCTTCTTATTGACGATGAAACACAGAAATTGCTTCGGAAATAAATACAAAAGGCACAATGCCGACTTAAGTATAAGAAGACTGACTCTTCTTACTGACTATGCTTTGAACCGTTCCTGTGACACTAGTTCTAGATTCCAATGCTTGACTTCAGGTTTACTCTATCCCTTGGACATTCTTATTGACGATGAAACACAGAAATTGCATCAGAATTAAATAGAAAAGGCACAATGCCGATTTAAGTACAATATGTCTGACTCTTCCCACTGTCTATAATTTGAACCATTCCTGTGACACTAGTTATAGATTCCGATGCTTCACTTAAGGTTTACTGTATCCCTCTGACCTTCTTATTGACGATGAAACACAGAAATTGCATCGGAATTAAATACAAAAGCCACAATGCGGACTTAAGTACAAGAAGACTGACTCTTCCTACTGTCTACAATTTGAACCTTTCCTGTGACACTAGTGACAGATTCCGATGCTTCACTTCAGGTTTACTGTATCCCTCTGACCTTCTCATTGACGATAAAACACAGAAATAGCATCGGAATTAAATACAAAAGGCACAATGCCGACTAATGTACAAGAAGAGTGACTCTTCTTACTGACTATGTTTTGAACCATTCCTGTGACACTAGCTATAGATTCCGATGCTTCACTTCAGGTTTACTGTATCCCTTGGACGTTTTTATTGACGATGAAACACAGAAATTGCATCGGAATTAAATACCAAAGGCACAATGCCGATTTAAGTACAAGAAGACTGACACTTCTTACTATGTTTTGAACCATTCCTGTGACACTAGTTATAGATTCCGATGCTTCACTCCAGGTATACTGTATCCCTTGGACCTACTTATTAACGATGAAACACAGAAATTGCATCGGAATTAAATATGAAATGCACAATGCTGTCATAAGTACACGAAGACTGACTCTTCTTACTGTCTTCTATGAAAATACCCTGTGAGACCAGTTTTAGATTTCAATGATTCACCTCAGGTTTACTGTATCCCTTGGACCTTGTTATTGACGATGAAACACAGAAATTGCATCGGAATTAAATACAAATGGCACAATGCCTAATTATGAACAAGAAGACTGACTCTTCTTACTGTCTATGTTTAAACCATTCCTGTGAGACCAGTTTTAGATTTCGATGCTTCACTTCAGGTTTACTGTATCCCTAGGACCTTCATGTTTACGATGAAACAAAAAAATTGCATCGAAATTAAATACAAAAGGCACAATGCCGACTTAAGAACAAGAAGACTGACACTTCTTACTGTCTATGATTTGAAACATTCCTGTGACTCTAGTTATAGATTACGATGCTTCACTTCAGGTTTACTGTATCCATTGGGCCTTCTTATTGACGATGAAACACAAAAATTGTAACGGATTTAAATAGAAAGGGCACAATGCCGACATAAGTACAAGAAGACTGACTCTTCTTACTGTCTATTGTTTTGAACCATCCCTGTGACACTAGTTATAGTTTCTGATGCTTCACTTCAGGTTTACTGTATCCCTCTGACCCGCTTATAGACGATGAAACACAGAAATTGCATCGGAATTCAATACAAAAAGCACAATTCCGACTTAAGTTCAAGATGACTGACTCTTCTTACTGTCTATGATTTGAACCATTCCTGTGACACTAGTTATAGATTCCGACGCTTCACTCCAGGTTTACTGTATCCCTTGGACCTTTTTATTGACGATGAAACACAGAAATTGCATCGGAATTAAATACAAAAGGCACAATGCCGACTTAAGTACAAGAAGACTGACACTTCTTACTGACTATGTATTGAACCGTTCCTGTGACACTAGTTATAGATTCCGATGCTTCACTTCAGGTTTAGTGCAAACTTTGGACCTTCTTATTGACGATGAAACACAGAAATTGCATCGGAATTAAATACAAAAGGCACAATGCCGACTTAAGTACAAGGTGACTGACTCTTCCCACTGTCTATGATTTGAACCATTCCTGTGACACTAGTTTTAGATTCCGATGCTTCACTTCAGGATTTTCTGTATCCCTCTGACCTTCTTATTGACGATGAAACACAGAAATTGCATCGGAATTAAATACAAAAGGCACAATGCCGACATAAATACAAGAAGACTGACTCTACTTACTGTCTATGTTTAGAACCATTCCTTTGACACTAGTTATAGATTCCGATGCTTCACTCCAGGTTTCCTGTATCCCTTAGAAATTGACGATGAAACACAGAAATTGCATCGGAATTAAATATGAAAGGCACAATGCCGACTTAAGTACAAGAAGACTGACTCCTCTTACTGACTCTGTATTGAACCATTCGTGTGACACTAGTTATAGATTCCGATGCTTCACCTCAGGTTTACTGTATCCCTCTGACCCTCTTATTGACGATGAAACACAGAAATTGCATCGGAATTAAATAAGAAAAGCACAATTCCGACTTAAGTACAAGATGACTGACTCTTCTTACTGTCTATGTTTTGAACCATTCCTGTGACCCTAGTTATAGATTCCGATGCTTCACTTAAGGTTTACTGTATCCCTCTGACCTTCTTATTGACGATGAAACACAGAGATTGCATCGGAGTTAAATACAAAAGCCACAATGCCCACTTAAGTACAAGAAGACTGACTCTTCCTACTGTCTATGTTTTGAACCATTCCTGTGACGCTAGTTATAGATTCCGATGCTTCACTCCAGGTTTACTGTATCCCTTGGACCTTCTTATTGACGATGAAACACAGAAATAGCATCGGAATTAAATACAAAATGCACAATGCCGACTTAAGTACAAGAACACTGACTCTTCTTACTGACTATGTTTTGAACCATTCCTGTGAAACTAGTTATAGATTCCGATGCTTCACTCCCGGTTTACTGTATCCCTTGGACCTTCTTATTGACGATGAAACACAGAAATTGCATCGGAATTAAATACAAATGGCACAATGCCGACTTAAGTACAAGAAGACTGACACTTCTTACTGACTATGTTTTGAACCTTTCCTGTGACACTAGTTATAGATTCCGACGCTTCACTCCAGGTTTACTGTATCCCTTGGACCTTTTTATTGACGATGAAACACAGAAATTGCATCGGAATTAAATACAAAAGGCACAATGCCGACTTAAGTACAAGAAGACTGACACTTCTTACTGACTATGTATTGAACCGTTCCTGTGACACTAGTTATAGACTCCGATGCTTCACTTCAGGTTTAGTGCAAACTTTGGACCTTCTTATTGACGATGAAACACAGAAATTGCATCGGAATTAAATACAAAAGGCACAATGCCGACTTAAGTACAAGGTGACTGACTCTTCCCACTGTCTATGATTTGAACCATTCCTGTGACACTAGTTTTAGATTCCGATGCTTCACTTCAGGATTTTCTGTATCCCTCTGACCTTCTTATTGACGATGAAACACAGAAATTGCATCGGAATTAAATACAAAAGGCACAATGCCGACATAAATACAAGAAGACTGACTCCACTTACTGTCTATGTTTAGAACCATTCCTTTGACACTAGTTATAGATTCCGATGCTTGACTCCAGGTTTCCTGTATCCCTTGGAAATTGACGATGAAACACAGAAATTGCATCGGAATTAAATATGAAAGGCACAATGCCGACTTAAGTACAAGAAGACTGACTCCTCTTACTGACTCTGTATTGAACCATTCGTGTGACACTAGTTATAGATTCCGATGCTTCACCTCAGGTTTACTGTATCCCTCTGACCCTCTTATTGACGATGAAACACAGAAATTGCATCGGAATTAAATAAGAAAAGCACAATTCCGACTTAAGTACAAGATGACTGACTCTTCTTACTGTCTATGTTTTGAACCATTCCTGTGACCCTAGTTATAGATTCCGATGCTTCACTTAAGGTTTACTGTATCCCTCTGACCTTCTTATTGACGATGAAACACAGAGATTGCATCGGAGTTAAATACAAAAGCCACAATGCCCACTTAAGTACAAGAAGACTGACTCTTCCTACTGTCTATGTTTTGAACCATTCCTGTGATGCTAGTTATAGATTCCGATGCTTCACTCCAGGTTTACTGTATCCCTTGGACCTTCTTATTGACGATGAAACACAGAAATAGCATCGGAATTAAATACAAAATGCACAATGCCGACTTAAGTACAAGAACACTGACTCTTCTTACTGACTATGTTTTGAACCATTCCTGTGAAACTAGTTATAGATTCCGATGCTTCACTTCCGGTTTACTGTATCCCTTGGACCTTCTTATTGACGATGAAACACAGAAATTGCATCGGAATTAAATACAAATGGCACAATGCCGACTTAAGTACAAGAAGACTGACACTTCTTACTGACTATGTTTTGAACCTTTCCTGTGACACTAGTTATAGATTCCGATGCTTCACTCCAGGTATACTGTATCCCTTGGACCTACTTATTAACGATGAAACACAGAAATTGCATCAGAATTGAATACGAAATGCACAATGCTGTCATAAGTACACGAAGACTGACTCTTCTTACTGTCTTCTATGAAAATACCCTGTGAGACCAGTTTTAGATTTCAATGATTCACCTCAGGTTTACTGTATCCCTTGGACTTTGTTATTGACGATGAAACACAGAAATTGCATAGGAATTAAATACAAATGGCACAATGCCTAATTATGAACAAGAAGACTGACTCTTCTTACATTCTATGTTTAAACCATTCCTGTGAGGCCAGTTTTAGATTTCGATGCTTCACTTCAGGTTTACTGTATCCCTTGGACCTTCTTATTGACGATGAAACAAAAAAATAGCATCGAAATTAAATACAAAAGGCACAATGCCGACTTAAGAACAAGAAGACTGACTCTTCTTACTGACTATGATTTGAACCATTCCTGTGACTCTAGTTATAGATTACGATGCTTCATTTCAGGTTTACTGTATCCATTGGGCCTTCTTATTGACGATGAAACAAAGAAATTGTATCGTATTTAAATAGAAAGGGCACAATGCCGACTTAAGTTCAAGATGACTGACTCTTCTTACTGTCTATGTTTTGAACCATTCCTGTGACACTAGTTCTAGATTCCGACGCTTCCCTCCAGGTTTACTGTATCCATTGGACCTTTTTATTGACGATGAAACACAGAAATTGCATCGGAATTAAATACAAAAGACACAATGCCGACTTTAGTACAAGAAGACTGACACTTCTTACTGACCATGTATTGAACCGTTCCTGTGACACTAGTTATAGATTCCGATGCTTCACTTCAGGTTTAGTGCATCCTTTGGACCTTCTTATTGACGATGAAACACAGAAATTGCATCGGAATTAAATAGAAAAGGCACAATGCTGACTTAAGTACAAGGTGACTGACTCTTCCCTCTGTCTATGATTTGAACCATTCCTGTGACACTAGTTTTAAATTCCGATGCTTCACTTCAGGATTTTCTGTATCCCTCTGACCTTCTTATTGACGATGAAACACAGAATTTGCATCGGAATTAAATACAAAAGGCACAATGCCTACATAAATACAAGAAGACTGACTCTACTTACTGTCTATGTTTGAACCATTCCTTTGACACTAGTTATAGATTCCGATGCTTCACTCCATGTTTCCTGGATCCCTTGGAACTTCTTATTGACGATGAAACACAGAAATTGCATCGGAATTAAATACAAAAAGCACAATTCCGACTTAAGTACAAGATGACTGACTCTTCTTACTGTCTATGTTTTGAACCATTCCTGTGACACTAGTTATAGATTCCGATGCTTCACTCCAGGTTTACTGTATCCCTTGGACCTTCTTATTGACGATGAAACACAGAAATTGCATTGGAATGAAACAAAAAGCACAATGCTGACATAAGTACAAGAAGACTGACTCTTCTTACTGACTATGTTTGGAACCATTCCTGTGACACTAGTTATAGATTCCGAAGCTTAACTTCAGGTTTACTGTATCCCTTGCACCTACTTATTGACGATGAAACACAGAGATACCATCGGAATTAAATAGAAAAGGCACAATGCCGACTCAAGTTCAAGAAGGATGACTCTTCCTACTGTCTATGATTTGAAATAGTCCTGTGACACTAGTTATAGATTCCGATGCTTCACTTCAGGTTTACTGTATCCCTCAGACCTTCTTATTGACGATGAAAAACAGAAATTGCATCGAAATAAAGTACAAAAGGCTCAATGCCGACTTAAGTACAAGAAGACTGACTCTTCTTACTGTCTATGTTTGAACCATTCCTGTGACACTAGTCATAGATTCCGATGCTTCACTTCAGGTTTACTGTATCCCTCAGACGTTCTTATTGACGATGAAACACAGAAATTGCAACGGAATAAAATACAAAAGGCACAATGCCGACTTAAGTACAACAAGACCGACTCTTCCTACTGTTAATGTTTTGAACCATTCCTGTGACACTAGTTATCGATTCCGATGCTTCACTTCAGGTTTACTGTATCCCTCTGACCTTCTTATTGACGATGAAACACCGAAATTGCATCGGAATTAAATACAAAAGCCACAATTCCCACTTAAGTACAAGAAGGCTGACTCTTCCTACTGTCTATGTTTTGAACCATTCCTGTGACGCTAGTTATGGATTCCGATGCTTCACTATAGGTTTACTGTATCCCGTGGACCTTCTTATTGACGATGAAACACAGAAATAGCATCGGAATTAAATACAAAAGGCACAATACCGACTAAAGTACAAGAACACTGACTCTTCTTACTGACTATGTTTTGAACCATTCCTGTGACACTAGTTATAGAATCCGATGCTTCACTCCCGGTTTACTGTATCCCTTGGACCTTCATATTGACGATGAAACACAGAAATTGCATCGGAATTAAATACAAATGGCACAATGCCGACTTAAGTACAAGAAGACTGACACTTCTTACTATGTTTTGAACCATTCCGGTGACACTAGTAATAGATTCCGATGCTTCACTCCAGGTATACTGTATCCCTTGGACCTACTTATTAACGATGAAACACAGAAATTGCATCGGAATTAAATATGAAATGCACAATGCTGTCATAAGTACACGAAGACTGACTCTTCTTACTGTCTTCTATGAAAATACCCTGTGAGACCAGTTTTAGATTTCAATGATTCACCTCAGGTTTACTGTATCCCTTGGACCTTGTTATTGACGATGAAACACAGAAATTGCATCGGAATTAAATACAAATGGCACAATGCCTAATTATGAACAAGAAGACTGACTCTTCTTACTGTCTATGTTTAAACCATTCCTGTGAGACCAGTTTTAGATTTCGATGCTTCACTTCAGGTTTACTGTATCCCTAGGACCTTCTTGTTTACGATGAAACAAAAAAATTGCATCGAAATTAAATACAAAAGGCACAATGCCGACTTAAGAACAAGAAGACTGACTCTTCTTACTGTCTATGATTTGAAACATTCCTGTGACTCTAGTTATAGATTACGATGCTTCACTTCAGGTTTACTGTATCCATTGGGCCTTCTTATTGACGATGAAACACAGAAATTGTAACGGATTTAAATAGAAAGGGCACAATGCCGACATAAGTACAAGAAGACTGACTCTTCTTACTGTCTATTGTTTTGAACCATCCCTGTGACACTAGTTATAGTTTCTGATGCTTCACTTCAGGTTTACTGTATCCTTCTGACCCTCTTATAGACGATGAAACACAGATATTGCATCGGAATTCAATACAAAAAGCACAATTCCGACTTAAGTTCAAGATGACTGACTCTTCTTACTGTCTATGATTTGAACCATTCCTGTGACTCTAGTTATAGATTCCGACGCTTCACTCCAGGTTTACTGTATCCCTTGGACCTTTTTATTGACGATGAAACACAGAAATTGCATCGGAATTAAATACAAAAGGCACAATGCCGACTTAAGTACAAGGTGACTGACTCTTCCCACTGTCTATGATTTGAACCATTTCTGTGACACTAGTTTTAGATTCCGATGCTTCACTTCAGGATTTTCTGTATCCCTCTGACCTTCTTATTGACGATGAAACACAGAAATTGCATCGGAATTAAATAGAAAAGGCACAATGCCGACTTAAGTACAAGGTGACTGACTCTTCCCTCTGTCTATGATTTGAACCATTCCTGTGACACTAGTTTTAAATTCCGATGCTTCACTTCAGGATTTTCTGTATCCCTCTGACCTTCTTATTGACGATGAAACACAGAATTTGCATCGGAATTAAATACAAAAGGCACAATGCCTACATAAATACAAGAAGACTGACTCTACTTACTGTCTATGTTTGAACCATTCCTTTGACACTAGTTATAGAGTCCGATGCTTCACTCCATGTTTCCTGGATCCCTTGGAACTTCTTATTGACGATGAAACACAGAAATTGCATCGGAATTAAATACAAAAAGCACAATTCCGACTTAAGTACAAGATGACTGACTCTTCTTACTGTCTATGTTTTGAACCATTCCTGTGACACTAGTTATAGATTCCGATGCTTCACTCCAGGTTTACTCTATCCCTTGGACCTTCTTATTGACGATGAAACACAGAAATTGCATTGGAATGAAACAAAAAGCACAATGCTGACATAAGTACAAGAAGACTGACTCTTCTTACCGACTATGTTTTGAACCATTCCTGTGACACTAGTTATAGATTCCGAAGCTTAACTTCAGGTTTACTGTATCCCTTGCACCTACTTATTGACGATGAAACACAGAGATACCATCGGAATTAAATAGAAAAGGCACAATGCCGACTCAAGTTCAAGAAGGATGACTCTTCCTACTGTCTATGTTTTGAACCATTCCTGTGACACTAGTTATAGATTCCGATGCTTCACTTCAGGTTTACTGTATCCCTCAGACGTTCTTATTGACGATGAAACACAGAAATTGCAACGGAATAAAATACAAAAGGCACAATGCCGACTTAAGTACAACAAGACCGACTCTTCCTACTGTTAATGTTTTGAACCATTCCTGTGACACTAGTTATCGATTCCGATGCTTCACTTCAGGTTTACTGTATCCCTCTGACCTTCTTATTGACGATGAAACACCGAAATTGCATCGGAATTAAATACAAAAGCCACAATTCCCACTTAAGTACAAGAAGGCTGACTCTTCCTACTGTCTATGTTTTGAACCATTCCTGTGACGCTAGTTATAGATTCCGATGCTTCACTATAGGTTTACTGTATCCCGTGGACCTTCTTATTGACGATGAAACACAGAAATAGCATCGGAATTAAATACAAAAGGCACAATACCGACTAAAGTACAAGAACACTGACTCTTCTTACTGACTATGTTTTGAACCATTCCTGTGACACTAGTTATAGAATCCGATGCTTCACTCCCGGTTTACTGTATCCCTTGGACCTTCATATTGACGATGAAACACAGAAATTGCATCGGAATTAAATACAAATGGCACAATGCCGACTTAAGTACAAGAAGACTGACACTTCTTACTATGTTTTGAACCATTCCTGTGACACTAGTTATAGATTCCGATGCTTCACTCCAGGTATACTGTATCCCTTGGACCTACTTATTAACGATGAAACACAGAAATTGCATCGGAATTAAATATGAAATGCACAATGCTGTCATAAGTACACGAAGACTGACTCTTCTTACTGTCTTCTATGAAAATACCCTGTGAGACCAGTTTTAGATTTCAATGATTCACCTCAGGTTTACTGTATCCCTTGGACCTTGTTATTGACGATGAAACACAGAAATTGCATCGGAATTAAATACAAATGGCACAATGCCTAATTATGAACAAGAAGACTGACTCTTCTTACTCTCTATGTTTAAACCATTCCTGTGAGACCAGTTTTAGATTTCGATGCTTCACTTCAGGTTTACTGTATCCCTAGGACCTTCTTGTTTACGATGAAACAAAAAAATTGCATCGAAATTAAATACAAAAGGCACAATGCCGACTTAAGAACAAGAAGACTGACTCTTCTTACTGTCTATGATTTGAAACATTCCTGTGACTCTAGTTATAGATTACGATGCTTCACTTCAGGTTTACTGTATCCATTGGGCCTTCTTATTGACGATGAAACACAGAAATTGTAACGGATTTAAATAGAAAGGGCACAATGCCGACATAAGTACAAGAAGACTGACTCTTCTTACTGTCTATTGTTTTGAACCATCCCTGTGACACTAGTTATAGTTTCTGATGCTTCACTTCAGGTTTACTGTATCCCTCTGACCCTCTTATAGACGATGAAACACAGAAATTGCATCGGAATTCAATACAAAAAGCACAATTCCGACTTAAGTTCAAGATGACTGACTCTTCTTACTGTCTATGATTTGAACCATTCCTGTGACACTAGTTATAGATTCCGACGCTTCACTCCAGGTTTACTGTATCCCTTGGACCTTTTTATTGACGATGAAACACAGAAATTACATCGGAATTAAATACAAAAGGCACAATGCCGACATAAGTACAAGAAGACTGACACTTCTTACTGACTATGTATTGAACCGTTCCTGTGACACTAGTTATAGATTCCGATGCTTCACTTCAGGTTTAGTGCATCCTTTGGACCTTCTTATTGACGATGAAACACAGAAATTGCATCGGAATTAAATACAAAAGGCACAATGCCGACTTAAGTACAAGGTGACTGACTCTTCCCACTGTCTATGATTTGAACCATTCCTGTGACACTAGTTTTAGATTCCGATGCTTCACTTCAGGATTTTCTGTATCCCTCTGACCTTCTTATTGACGATGAAACACAGAAATTGCATCGGAATTAAATACAAAAGGCACAATGCCGACATAAATACAAGAAGACTGACTCTACTTACTGTCTATGTTTAGAACCATTCCTTTAACACTTGTTATAGATTCCGATGCTTCACTCCAGGTTTCCTGTATCCCTTGGAAATTGACGATGAAACACAGAAATTGCATCGGAATTAAATATGAAAGGCACAATGCCGACTTAAGTACAAGAAGACTGACTCTTCTTACTGACTCTGTATTGAACCATTCGTGTGACACTAGTTATAGATTCCGATGCTTCACCTCAGGTTTACTGTATCCCTCTGACCCTCTTATTGACGATGAAACACAGAAATTGCATCGGAATTAAATACGAAAAGCACAATTCCGACTTAAGTACAAGATGACTGACTCTTCTTACTGTCTATGTTTTGAACCATTCCTGTGACCCTAGTTATAGATTCCGATGCTTCACTTAAGGTTTACTGTATCCCTCTGACCTTCTTATTGACGATGAAACACAGAGATTGCATCGGAGTTAAATACAAAAGCCACAATGCCCACTTAAGTACAAGAAGACTGACTCTTCCTACTGTCTATGTTTTGAACCATTCCTGTGACGCTAGTTATAGATTCCGATGCTTCACTCCAGGTTTACTGTATCCCTTGGACCTTCTTATTGACGATGAAACACAGAAATAGCATCGGAATTAAATACAAAATGCACAATGCCGACTTAAGTACAAGAACACTGACTCTTCTTACTGACTATGTTTTGAACCATTCCTGTGAAACTAGTAATAGATTCCGATGCTTCACTCCCGGTTTACTGTATCCCTTGGACCTTCTTATTGACGATGAAACACAGAAATTGCATCGGAATTAAATACAAATGGCACAATGCCGACTTAAGTACAAGAAGACTGACACTTCTTACTGACTATGTTTTTAACCATTCCTGTGACACTAGTTATAGATTCCGATGCTTCACTCCAGGTATACTGTATCCCTTGGACCTACTTATTAACGATGAAACACAGAAATTGCATCAGAATTGAATACGAAATGCACAATGCTGTCATAAGTACACGAAGACTGACTCTTCTTACTGTCTTCTATGAAAATACCCTGTGAGACCAGTTTTAGATTTCAATGATTCACCTCAGGTTTACTGTATCCCTTGGACTTTGTTATTGACGATGAAACACAGAAATTGCATAGGAATTAAATACAAATGGCACAATGCCTAATTATGAACAAGAAGACTGACTCTTCTTACATTCTATGTTTAAACCATTCCTGTGAGACCAGTTTTAGATTTCGATGCTTCACTTCAGGTTTACTGTATCCCTTGGACCTTCTTATTGACGATGAAACAAAAAAATAGCATCGAAATTAAATACAAAAGGCACAATGCCGACTTAAGAACAAGAAGACTGACTCTTCTTACTGACTATGATTTGAACCATTCCTGTGACTCTAGTTATAGATTACGATGCTTCATTTCAGGTTTACTGTATCCATTGGGCCTTCTTATTGACGATGAAACAAAGAAATTGTATCGTATTTAAATAGAAAGGGCACAATGCCGACTTAAGTTCAAGATGACTGACTCTTCTTACTGTCTATGTTTTGAACCATTCCTGTGACACTAGTTATAGATTCCGACGCTTCCCTCCAGGTTTACTGTATCCATTGGACCTTTTTATTGACGATGAAACACAGAAATTGCATCGGAATTAAATACAAAAGACACAATGCCGACTTTAGTACAAGAAGACTGACACTTCTTACTGACCATGTATTGAACCGTTCCTGTGACACTAGTTATAGATTCCGATGCTTCACTTCAGGTTTAGTGCATCCTTTGGACCTTCTTATTGACGATGAAACACAGAAATTGCATCGGAATTAAATAGAAAACTCACAATGCCGACTTAAGTACAAGGTGACTGACTCTTCCCTCTGTCTATGATTTGAACCATTCCTGTGACACTAGTTTTAAATTCCGATGCTTCACTTCAGGATTTTCTGTATCCCTCTGACCTTCTTATTGACGATGAAACACAGAATTTGCATCGGAATTAAATACAAAAGGCACAATGCCTACATAAATACAAGAAGACTGACTCTACTTACTGTCTATGTTTGAACCATTCCTTTGACACTAGTTATAGATTCCGATGCTTCACTCCATGTTTCCTGGATCCCTTGGAACTTCTTATAGACGATGAAACACAGAAATTGCATCGGAATTAAATACAAAAAGCACAATTCCGACTTAAGTACAAGATGACTGACTCTTCTTACTGTCTATGTTTTGAACCATTCCTGTGACACTAGTTATAGATTCCGATGCTTCACTCCAGGTTTACTGTATCCCTTGGACCTTCTTATTGACGATGAAACACAGAAATTGCATTGGAATGAAACAAAAAGCACAATGCTGACATAAGTACAAGAAGACTGACTCTTCTTACTGACTATGTTTTGAACCATTCCTGTGACACTAGTTATAGATTCCGAAGCTTCACTTCAGGTTTACTGTATCCCTTGCACCTACTTATTGACGATGAAACACAGAGATACCATCGGAATTAAATAGAAAAGGCACAATGCCGACTTAAGTTCAAGAAGAATGACTCTTCCTACTGTCTATGATTTGAAATAGTCCTGTGACACTAGTTATAGATTCCGATGCTTCACTTCAGGTTTACTGTATCCCTCAGACCTTCTTATTGACGATGAAAAACAGAAATTGCATCGAAATAAAGTACAAAAGGCTCAATGCCGACTTAAGTACAAGAAGACTGACTCTTCTTACTGTCTATGTTTGAACCATTCCTGTGACACTAGTTATAGATTCCGATGCTTCACTTCAGGTTTACTGTATCCCTCAGACGTTCTTATTGACGATGAAACACAGAAATTGCAACGGAATAAAATACAAAAGGCACAATGCCGACTTAAGTACAACAAGACCGACTCTTCCTACTGTTAATGTTTTGAACCATTCCTGTGACACTAGTTATCGATTCCGATGCTTCACTTCAGGTTTACTGTATCCCTCTGACCTTCTTATTGATGATGAAACACAGAAATTGCATCGGAATTAAATACAAATGGCACAATGCCGACTTAAGTACAAGAAGACTGACTCTTCCTACTGTCTATGTTTGAACCATTCCTGTGACACTAGTTATAGATTCCGATGCTTCACTCCAGGTTTACTGTATCCCTTGGACCTTCTTATTGACGATGAAACACAGAAATTGCTTCGGAATTAAATAGAAAAGGCACAATGCCGACTTAAGTAAGAGATGACTGACTCTTCCTACTGTCTATGTTTTGGACCATACCTGTGACACTAGTTATAGATTCCGATGCTTCACTTCAGGTTTAATTTATCCCTCTGACCTTCTGATTGACGATGAAACACAGAAATTGCAACGGAATAAAATACAAAAGGCACAATGCCGACTTAAGTACAACAAGACCGACTCTTCCTACTGTTAATGTTTTGAACCATTCCTGTGACACTAGTTATCGATTCCGATGCTTCACTTCAGGTTTACTGTATCCCTCTGACCTTCTTATTGATGATGAAACACAGAAATTGCATCGGAATTAAATACAAATGGCACAATGCCGACTTAAGTACAAGAAGACTGACTCTTCCTACTGTCTATGTTTGAACCATTCCTGTGACACTAGTTATAGATTCCGATGCTTCACTCCAGGTTTACTGTATCCCTTGGACCTTCTTATTGACGATGAAGCACAGAAATTGCTTCGGAATTAAATAGAAAAGGCACAATGCCGACTTAAGTACAAGAAGACTGACTCTTCCTACTGTCTATGTTTTGGGCCATTCCTGTGACACTAGTTATAGATTCCGTTGCTTCACTTCAGATTTAATGTATCCCTTGGACCTTCTTGTTGACGATGAAACACAGAAATTGCATCGGAATTAAATACAAAAGGCACAATGCCGACTTAAGTACAAGAAGACTGACTCTTCTTACTGACTATGCTTTGATTCATTCCTGTGACACTAGTTATAGATTCCGATGCTTCACTCCAGGTTTACTGTATCCCTTGGACCATCTTATTGAAAATGAAACACGGAAATTGCATCGGAATTAAATAGAAAAGGCACAATGCCGACTTAAGTACAAGAAGTCTGACTCTTTTTACTGTCTATGATTAGAACCGTTCCTGTGACACTAGTTTTAGATTCCGATGCTTCACTTCAGGTTTACTGTATCCCTTGGACCTTCTTATTGACGATGAAACACAGAAATTGCATCGGAATTAAATAGAAAAGGCACAATGCGGACTTAAGGACAAGAAGACTGACTCTTCCTACTGTCTACGATTTGAACCTTTACTGTGACACTAGTGTTGGATTCCGATGCTTCACTCCATGTTTACTGTATCCCTTGGTCCTTCTTATTGACGATGAAACACAGAAATTGCATTGGAATTAAACAAAAAGCACAATGCCGACATAAGTACAAGAACACTGACTCATCTTACTGACTATGTTTTGAACCATTTCTGTGACACTAGTTATAGATTCCGAAGCTTCACTTCAGATTTACTGTATCCCTTGCACCTTCTTATTGACGATGAAACACAGAGATACCATCGGAATTAAATAGAAAAGGCACAATGCCGACTTAAGTACAAGAGGAATGACTCTTCCTACTGTCTATGATTTGAAATAGTCCTGTGACACTAGTTATAGATTCCGTTGCTTCACTTCAGGTTTACTGTATCCCTCAGACCTTCTTATTGACGATGAAAAACAGAAATTGCATCGAAATAAAATACAAAAGGCACAATGCCGACTTAAGTACAAGAAGACTGACTCTTCTTACTGTCTATGTTTGAACCATTCCTGTGACACTAGTTATAGATTCCGATGCTTCACTTCATGTTTACTGTATCCCTCAGACCATCTTATTGAAGATGAAACACAGAAATTGCATCGGAATTATATACAAAAGGCACAATGCCGACTTAAGTAAAAGAAGACTGCTTCTTCCTATTGTCTATGGTTTGAACCATTTCTGTGACACTGGTTGTAGATTCCGATGCTTCACTTCAGGTTTTCTGTATACCACTGACCTCCTTTTTGACGCTGAAACACACAAATTGCATCTTAATTAAATACAAAAGACACAATGCCGACTTAAGTACAAGAAGACTGACTCTTCTTACTGTCTATATTTTGAACCATTCCTGTGACACTAGTTATAGATTCCGATGCTTCACTTCAGTTTTACTGTATCCCTCTGACCTTCTTATTGATGATGAAACACAGAAATTGCATCGGAATTATATACAAAAGGCACAATGCCGAGTTAAGTAAAAGAAGACTGCTTCTTCCTACTGTCTATGGTTTGAACCATTCCTGTGACACTAGTTGTAGATTCCGATGCTTCACTTCAGGTTTTCTGTATACCTCTGACCTCCTTATTGACGCTGAAACACACAAATTGCATCTTAATTAAATACAAAAGACACAATGCCGACTTAAGTACAAGAAGACTGACTATTTTTACTGTCAATGTTTTCCACCATTCCTGTGACACTACTTATAGATTCCGATGCTTCACTTCGGGTTTACTGTATCCCTCTGACCTTCTTATTGACGATCAAACACAGAAATCTCATCGGAATTAAATACAAAAGGCACAACGCCGACTCAAATACAAGAAGACTGGCTCTACTTACTGTCTAAGTTGTGAACCTTTCCCGTGAGACCGGTTTTAGATTCCCGTGCTTCACCTCAAGTTTACTGTATCCCGTGGACATTCTTATTGACGACGAAACACAGAAATTGCATCGGAATTGAATGGAAAAGGCACAATGCCGACTTAAGTACAAGAAAACTAACTCTTCTTACTGTCTATGTTTGAACCATTCCTGTGACACTAGTTATAGATTCCGATGCTTCACTGCCGGTTTACAGTATCCCTCTGGCCTCCTTATTGACAATGAAACAGACAAATTGCATCGGAATTAAATACAATAGGCACAATGCCGGCTTAAGTACAAGAAAACAGACTCTTCTTACTGTCTATGTTTTGAACCGTTTCTGTGACACTAGTTATAGATTCCGATGCTTCACTTGAGGTATACTGTATCCCTCTGACCTTCTTATTGACGATAAAACACAGAAATTGCATCGGAATTAAATACAAAAGGCACAATGCCGACGCAAGTACAAGAAGAGTGGCTCTTCCTACTGTCTATGTTTTGAACCTTTCCTGTGAGACCGGTTTTAGATTCCGATGCTTCACTTCAGGATTACCGTATCCCTTGGACCTTCTTATCGACTCCGAAACACAGAAATTGCATCGTAATTAAATAGAATAGGGACAATGCCTACTTAAGTACAAGAAAACTGACCCTTCCTACTGTCTATGATTTGAACCATTCCTGTGACACTAGTTATAGATTCCGATGCTTCACTTCAGGTTTACTGTATCCCTCTGACCTTCTTATTGACGATGAAACACAGAAATTGCATCCGAATTAAATACAAAAGGCACAATGCCGACTTAAGTACAAGAAAACTGACTCTTCTTACTGTCTATGTTTTGAACCATTCCTGCGACACTAGTTATAGATTGCGATGCTACACTTCAGGTTTACTGTATCCCTGTGACCTTCTTATTGACAATGAACCACAGAAATTGCTTCGGAATTATATACAGAAGGCACAATGCCGACTTAAGTTCAAGAAAACTGACTCTTCATACTGTCTATGTTTTTAACCGTTCCTGTGACACTATTTATAGTCTCCGATGCTTCACATTAGGTTTACTGTATCCGTCTGACCTTCTTATTGACGATGAAACACAGAAATTGCATCGGAATTAAATACAAAACGCACAATGCAGACTTTAGTACAAGAAGACTGACTCTACTTACTGTCTATGTTTTGAACCTTTCCTGTGAGACCGGTTTTAGTTTCCGATGCTTCACTTCAGGTTTACTGTATCCCGTGGACCTTTTTATTAACGACGAAAAGCAGAAATAGCATTGGAGTTGAGTACAAAAGGCACAATGCCGACTTAAGTACAAGAAGACTGACTCTTCTTATTGTCTATGATTTGAACCATTCCTGTGACACTAGGTATAGACTCCGATGCTTCACTTCAGGTTTACTGTATCCCTCTGACCTTCTTATTGACGATCAAACACAGAAATTTCATCCGAATTAAATACAAAAGGCACAATGCCGACTCAAGTACAAGAAGACCGGCTCTTCTTACTGCCTATGTTTGAACAATTCCTGTGACACTAGTTATAGATTTCGATGCTTCACTTCAGGCTTACTGTGTCCTGCTGACCTTCGTGTTGACGATGAAACACAGAAATTGCATCGGATTTATATACAAAAGGCACAATGCCGACTTAGGAACAAGAAGACTGACTCCTCTTACTGTCTATGCTTTGAACCATTCCTGTGACACTAGTTATAGAACCCGATGCTTCACTTCAGTTTTACTGTATCCCTCTGACCTTCTTATTGACGACGAAACACAGATATTGCATCGGAATTAAATACAGAAGGCACAATGCCGACTTAAGTTCAAGAAGACTGACTCTTCCAACTGTCTATGTTTTGAACCATTCCTGTGATACTAGTTTTAGATTTCGATGCATCACTTCAGGTTTACTGTATCCCTCTGACCTAATTATTGACGATGAAACACAGAAATTGCATCTTAGTTAAATACAAAAGCACAATGCCGACTAATGTACTAGCTGACTGACTCTTCTTATTGTCTATGTTTGAACCATTCCTGTGACACTAGTTATAGATTCAGATGCTTCACTTCAGGTTTACTGTATCCCTGTGACCTTCTTATTGAAGATCAAACACTGAAATTTCATTGGAATTAAATACAAAAGGCACAATGCCGACTCAAGTACAAGAAGACTGGCTCTTCTTACTGCATATGTTAATAACCATTCCTGTGACTCTAGTATTAGATTCCGATGCTTCACTTCAGGTTTACTGTATGCCTTGGACCTTCTTAATGGCGATAAAACACAGATATTTCATCTTAATTAAATACAAAACGCACAATGCCGACTCAAGTACAAGAAAACCGGCTCTTCTTACTACCTATGTTTGAACAATTCCTGTGACACTAGTTATAGATTCCGATGCTTCACTTCAGGCTTACTGTGTCCTGCTGACCTTCGTATTGACGATGAAACACAGAAATTGCATCGGATCTATATACAAAAGGCACAATGCCGACTTAGGAACAAGAAGACTGACTCCTCTTACTGTCTATGCTTTGAACCATTCCTGTGACACTAGTTATAGAATCCGATGCTACACTTCAGTTTTACTGTGTCCCTCTGACCTTCTTATTGACGACGAAACACAGATATTGCATCGGAATTAAATACAAAAGGCACAATGCCGACTTAAGTTCAAGAAGACTGACTCTTCCAACTGTCTATGTTTTGAACCATTCCTGTGACACTAGTTTTAGATTTCGATACATCACTTCAGGTTTACTGTATCCCTCTGACCTTCTTATTGATGATGAAATACAGAAATTGCATCGGAATTAATTACAAATGGCACAATGCCGACTTCAGTACAAGAAGACTGACTCTTCCTACTGTCTATGTTTGAACCATTCCTGTGACACTAGTTATAGATTCCGATGCTTCACTCCAGATTTACTGTATCCCTTGGACCTTCTTATTGACGATGAAACACAGAAATTGCTTCGGAATTAAATAGAAAAGGCACAATGCCGACTTAAGTAAGAGATGACTGACTCTTCCTACTGTCTATGTTTTGGACCATACCTGTGACAGTAGTTATAGATTCCGATGCTTCACTTCAGGTTTAATTTATCCCTCTGGCCTTCTGATTGACGATGAAACACAGAAATTGCATCGGAATTAATTGTAAAAGGCACAATGCCGACTTAAATACAAGAAGACTGACTCTTCCTACTGTCTATGTTTTGAACAAATCCTGTGACACTAGTTATAGATTCCGTTGCTTCACTCCAGGTTAACTGTATCCCTTGGACCTTCTTATTGACGATGAAGCACAGAAATTGCTTCGGAATTAAATAGAAAAGGCACAATGCCGACTTAAGTACAAGAAGACTGACTCTTCCTACTGTCTATGTTTTGGGCCATTCCTGTGACACTAGTTATAGATTCCGTTGCTTCACTTCAGGTTTAATGTATCCCTTGGACCTTCTTGTTGACGATGAAACACAGAAATTGCATCGGAATTAAATACAAAAGGCACAATGCCGACTTAAGTACAAGAAGACTGACTCTTCTTACTGACTATGCTTTGATTCATTCCTGTGACAC
This sequence comes from Schistocerca serialis cubense, assembly GCF_023864345.2. Taxonomy (NCBI): domain Eukaryota; kingdom Metazoa; phylum Arthropoda; class Insecta; order Orthoptera; family Acrididae; genus Schistocerca; species Schistocerca serialis. The sequence goes on along the minus strand of NC_064646.1, from coordinate 543,418,809 downwards.
TAGTTATAGATTCCGATGCTTCACTCCAGGTTTACTGTATCCCTTGGACCATCTTATTGACAATGAAACACGGAAATTGCATCGGAATAAAATAGAAAAGGCACAATGCCGACTTAAGTACAATAAGTCTGACTCTTCCTACTGTCTATGATTTGATTCGTTCCTGTGACACTAGTTTTAGATTCCGATGCTTCACTTCAGGTTTACTGTATCCCTTGGACCTTGTTATTGACGATGAAACACAGAAATTGCATCGGAATTAAATAGAAAAGGCACAATGCGGACTTAAGGACCAGAAGACTGACTCTTCCTACTGTCTACGATTTGAACCTTTACTGTGACACTAGTGTTGGATTCCGATGCTTCACTCCAGGTTTACTGTATCCCTTGGACCTTCTTATTGATGATGAAACACAGAAATTGCATTGGAATTAAACAAAAAGCACAATGCCGACATAAGTACAAGAACACTGACTCTTCTTACTGACTATGTTTTGAACCATTCCTGTGACACTAGTTATAGATTCCGAAGCTTCACATCAGATTTACTGTATCCCTTGCACCTTCTTATTGACGATGAAACACAGAGATACCATCGGAATTAAATAGAAATGGCACAATGCCGACTTAAGTACAAGAAGAATGACTCTTCCTACTGTCTATGATTTGAAATAGTCCTGTGACACTAGTTATAGATTCCGTTGCTTCACTTCAGGTTTACTGTATCCCTCAGACCTTCTTATTGACGATGAAAAACAGAAATTGCATCGAAATAAAATACAAAAGGCACAATGCCGACTTAAGTACAAGAAGACTGACTCTTCTTACTGTCTATGTTTGAACCATTCCTGTGACACTAGTTATAGATTCCGATGCTTCACTTCAGGTTTACTGTATCCCTCAGACCTTCTTATTGACGATGAAACACAGAAATTGCAACGGAATAAAATACAAAAGGCACCATGCCGATTTAAGTACAACAAGACTGACTCTTCCTACTGTCAATGTTTTGAACCATTCCTGTGACACTAGTTATAGATTCCGATGCTTCACTTCAGGTTTACTGTATCCCTCTGACCTTCTTATTGATGATGAAACACAGAAATTGCATCGGAATTAAATACAAATGGCACAATGCCGACTTAAGTACAAGAAGACTGACTCTTCCTACTGTCTATGTTTGAACCATTCCTGTGACACTAGTTATAGATTCCGATGCTTCACTCCAGATTTACTGTATCCCTTGGACCTTCTTATTGACGATGAAACACAGAAATTGCTTCGGAATTAAATAGAAAAGGCACAATGATGACTTAAGTAAGAGATGACTGACTCTTCCTACTGTCTATGTTTTGGACCATACCTGTGACACTAGTTATAGATTCCGATGCTTCACTTCAGGTTTAATTTATCCCTCTGACCTTCTGATTGACGATGAAACACAGAAATTGCATCGGAATTAAATGTAAAAGGCACAATGCCGACTTAAATACAATAAGACTGACTCTTCCTACTGTCTATGTTTTGAACAATTCCTGTGACACTAGTTATAGATTCCGTTGCTTCACTCCAGGTTAACTGTATCCCTTGGACCTTCTTATTGACGATGAAGCACAGAAATTGCTTCGGGATTAAATAGAAAAGGCACAATGCCGACTTAAGTACAAGAAGACTGACTCTTCCTACTGTCTATGTTTTGAACCATTCCTGTGACACTAGTTATAGATTCTGTTGCTTCACTTCAGGTTTAATGTATCCCTTGGACCTTCTTGTTGAAGATGAAAGACAGAAATTGCATCGGAATTAAATACAAAAGGCACAATGCCGACTTAAGTACAAGAAGACTGACTCTTCTTACTGACTATGCTTTGATTCATTCCTGTGACAGTAGTTATAGATTCCGATGCTTCACTCCGGGTTTACTGTATCCCTTGGACCATCTTATTGACAATGAAACACGGAAATTGCATCGGAATTAAATAGAAAAGGCCCAATGCCGACTTAAGTACAAGACGTCTGACTCTTCCCACTGTCTATGATTTGAACCGTTCCTGTGACACTAGTTTTAGATTCCGATGCTTCACTTCAGGTTTACTGTATCCCTTGGACCTTCTTATTGACGATGAAACACAGAAATTGCATCGGAATTAAATAGAAAAGGCACAATGCGGACTTAAGGACAAGAAGACTGACTCTTCCTACTGTCTACGATTTGAACCTTTACTGTGACACTAGTGTTAGATTCCGATGCTTCACTTCAGGTTTACTGTATCCCTCTGACCTTCTCATTGACCATGAAACACAGACATTGCATCGGAATTAAATACAAAAGGCACAATGCCGACTAAAGTACAAGAAGAGTGACTCTTCTTACTGACTATGTTATGAACCATTCCTGTGACACTAGTTATAGATTCCGATGCTTCACTTCAGGCTTACTGTATCCCTTGGACCATTTTATTGACGATGAAGCACAGAAATTGCATCGGAATTAAATACCAAAGGCACAATGCCGACTGAAGTACAAGAAGACTGACTCTTCCTACTGTCTATGTTTTGAACCATTCCTGTGACACTAGTTATAGATTACGATGCTTCACTTAAGGTTTACTGTATCCCTCTGACCTTCTTATTGACGATGAAACTCAGAAATTGCATCGGAATTAAATACAAAAGCCACAATGCCCACTTAAGTACAAGAAGACTGACTCTTCCTACTGTCTATGTTTTGAACCATTCCTGTGACACTAGTTATAGATTACGATGCTTCACTTAAGGTTTACTGTATCCCTCTGACCTTCTTATTGACGATGAAACACAGAAATTGCATCGGAATTAAATACAAAAGCCACAATGCCCACTTAAGTACAAGAAGACTGACTCTTCCTACTGTCTATGTTTTGAACCATTCCTGTGACGCTAGTTATAGATTCCGATGCTTCACTCCAGGTTTACTGTATCCCTTGGACCTTCTTATTGACGATGAAACACAGAAATAGCATCGGAATTAAATATAAAAGGCACAATGCCGACTTAAGTACAAGAAGACTGTCTCTTCTTACTGACTATGTTTTGATTCATTCCTGTGACACTAGTTATAGATTCCGATGCTTCACTTCAGGTTTACTGTATCCCTTGGACCTTCTTATTGACGATGAAACACAGAAATTGCATCGGAATTAAATACAATAGGCACAATGTCGACTTAAGTACAAGAAGACTGACTCTTCTTACTGACTATGCTTTGAACCATTCCTGTGACACTAGTTATAGATTCCGAAGCTTCACTCCCGGTTTACTGTATCCCTTGGACCTTCTTATTGACGATGAAACACAGTTATTGCATCGGAATTAAATACAAAAGGCACAATGCCGACATAAGTACAAGAAGACTGACTCTTCTTACTGACTATGTTTTGAACCATTCCTGTGACTGTGACTGTATTCCTTGCACCTTCTTATTGACGATGAAGCACAGAAATTGCATCGGAATTAAATAGAAAAGGCACAATGCCGACTTAAGAACAAGAAGACTGACTCTTCCTACTGTCTGTGATTAGAACCATTCCTGTGACACTAGTTTTAGATCCCGATACTTCACTCCCGGTTTACTGTATTCCTTGAGATCCTCTCATTGACGATGAAACACAGAAATTGCATCGGCAGTAAATACAAAAGGCACAATGCCGACTTAAGTACAGGAATACTGACTCTTCTTACTGACTATGTTTTGAACCATTCCTGTGACACTAGTTAGAGATTCCGATGCTTCACTTCAGGTTTACTGTATCTCTTGGACCTTCTTATTGACGATGAAACACAGAAATTGCATCGGAATTAAATACAAAAGGCACAATGCCGACTTAAATACAAGAAGACTGATTCTTCTTACTGTCTATGTTTAAACCATTCCTGTGACACTAGTTATAGATTCCGATGCTTCACTTCAGGTTTAATGTATCCCTCAGACCTTCTTATTGACGATGAAACACAGATATTGCATCGGAATAAAATATAAAAGGCACAATGCCGACTTAAGTACAAGAAGACTGACTCTTCCCACTGTCAATGTTTTGAACCATTCCTGTGACACTAGTTATAGATTCCGATGCATCACTTCAGGTTTACAGAGTCCCTCTGACCTTTTTATAGACAATGAAACACAGAAATTGCATCGGAATTAAATACTAAAGGCACAATGCTGACTTAAGTACAAGAAGACGGACTCTTCCTACTGTCTATGTTTTGGACCATTCCTGTGACACTAGTTATAGATTCCGATGCTTCACTTCAGGTTTAATGTATCCCTTGGACCTTCTTGATGACGATGAAACACAGAAATTGCATCGGAATTAAATAGAAAAGGCACAATGCCGGCTTAAGTACAAGAAGACTGACTCTTCTTACTGACTATGTTTGATTCATTCCTGTGACACTAGTAATAGATTCCGATGCTTCACTCCAGGTTTACTGTATCCCTTGAACCATCTTATTGACAATGAAACACAGAAATTGCATCGGAATTAAATACAAAAGGCACAATGCCGACTAAAGTACAAGATGAGTGACTCTTCTTACTGACTATGTTTTGAACCATTCCTGTGACACTTGTTATAGACTCCGATGCTTCACTCCAGGTTTACTGTATTCCTTGGACCTTCTTATTGACGATGAAACACAGAAATTGCATCGGAATTAAATACAAAAGGCACAATGCCGACATAAGTACAAGAAGACTGACTCTTCTAACTGTCTATGTTTAAACCATTCCTGTGAGACCAGTTTTAGATTTCGATACTTCACTTCAGGTTTAATCTATCCCTTGGACCTTCTTATAGACGATGAAACACAGAAATTGCATCGGAATTAAATACAAAAGGCACAATGCCGACTTAAGAACAAGAACACTGACTCTCCTTACTGACTATGTTTTGAACCATTCCTGTGACACTAGTTATAGATTCCGATGCTTCACTCCCGGTTTACTGTATCCCTTGGACCTTCTTATTGACGATGAAACACAGAACTTGCATCGGAATTAAATACAAATGGCACAATGCCGACTTAAGTAGAAGAAGACTGACACTTCTTACTGACTATGTATTGAACCATTCCTGTGACACTAGTTATAGATTCCGATGCTTCACTCCAGGTTTACTGTATCCCTTGGACCTTCTTATTAACGATGAAACACAGAAAATGCATCGGAATTAAATACGAAATGCACAACGCTGTCATAAGTACACGAAGACTGACTCTTCTTACTGTCTGTTATGAAGCTACCCTATGAGACCAGTTTTAGATTCCAATGCTTCACCAAAGGTTTACTGTATCCCTTGGACCATCCTATTGATGAAACACAGAAATTGCATTGGAATTAAATACAAATGGCACAATGCCTGTTTATGAACAATAAGACTGACTCTTCTTACTGTCTATGTTTAAACCATTCCTGTGAGACCAGTTTTAGATTTCGGTGCTTCACTTCAGGTTTACTGTATCCCATGGACCTTCTTGTTGACGATGAAGCAAAAAAATTGCATCGGAATTAAATACAAAAGGCACAATGCCGACTTAAGAACAAGAAGACTGACTCTTCTTACTGTCTATGTTTTGAATGTTTCCTGTGCGACCAGTTATAGATTACGATGCTTCACTTCAAGTTTACTGTATCCATTGGACCTTCTCTTTGAGGATGAAACACAGAAATTGCTTCGGAATTAAATACAAAAGGCACAATGCCGACTTAAGTACAAGAAGACTGACTCTTCCTACTGTCTATGTTTTGAACCATTCCTGTGACACTAGTTACAAATTCCGATGCTTCACGTAAGGTATACTGTATCCCTCTGACCTTCTTATTGACGATGAAACACAGAAATTGCATCGGAATTAAATAGAAAAGGCACAAAGCCGACTTAAGTACAAGAAGACTGACTCTTCCTACTGTCTATGTTTTGAACCATTCCTGTTACAGTAGTTATTGATTCCGATGCTTCACTTCAGGTTTAATGTATCCCTTGGACCTTCTTGTTGACGATGAAACACAGAAATTGCATCGGAATTAAATACAAAAGGCACAATGCCGACCTAAGTAAAAGAAGACTGACTCTTCTTACTGACTATGTTTGATTCATTCCTGTGCCACTAGTTATAGATTCCGAAGCTTCACTCCAGGTTTACTGTATCCCTTGGACCTTCTTATTGACGATGAAACACAGAAATTGCATCGGAATTAAATGTAAAAGGCACAATGCCGACTTAAGTACAAGAACACTAACACTTCTTACTGACTATGTTTTGAACCATTCCTGTGACACTAGTTATAGTTTCCGATGCTTCACTCCCGGTTTACTGTATCCCTTGGACCTTCTTATTGACGATGAAACACAGAAATTGCATCGGAATTAAATACAAATGGCACAATGCCGACTTAAGTACAAGAAGACTGATACTTCTTACTGACTATGTTTTGAACCATTCCTGTGACACTAGTTACAGATTCCGATGCTTCACTCCAGGTTTACTGTATCCCTTGGACCTTCATATTAAGGATGAAACACAGAAATTGCATCGGTATTAAATTCGAAATGCACAATGCTGTCATAAGTACACGAAGACTGACTCTTCTTACTATCTGTTATGAAGCTACCCTGTGAGACCAGTTTTAGATTCCAATGCTTCACCTCAGGGTTACTGTATACCTTGGATCTTTGTATTTACGATGAAACACAGAAATTGCATCGGAATTAAATACAAAAGGCACAATGCCGACTAAAGTACAAGAAGAGTGACTCTTCTTACTGACTATGTTTTGAACCATTCCTGTGACACTTGTTATAGACTCCGATGCTTCACTCCAGGTTTACTGTATCCCTTGGACCTTCTTATTGACGATGAAACACAGAAATTGAATCGGAATTAAATACAAAAGGCACAATGCCGACTTAAGTACAAGAAGACTGACTCTTCTTACTGACTATGTTTACAACCGTTCCTGTGACACTAGTTATAGATTCCGATGCTTCACTTCAGGTTTACTGTATCCCTTGGACATTCTTATTGACGATGAAACACAGACATTGCATCGGAATTAAATAGAAAACGCACAATGCCGACTTAAGTACAACAAGACTGACTCTTCCTACTGTCTATGATTTGAAAAATTCCTGTGACACTAGTTCTAGATTCCGATGCTTCACTTCAGGTTTACTGTATCCCTTGGACCTTCTTATTGACGATGAAACACAGAAAATGCATCGGAAATAAATAGAAAAGGCACAATGCCGACTTAAGTTCAAGAAGACTGACTCTTCCTACTGTCTACGATTTGAACCATTCCTGTGACACTAGTTTTAGATTCCGATGCTTCACTTCAGGTTTACTGTATCCCTCTGACCTTCTCATTGACGATGAAACACAGAAATTGCATCGGAATTAAATACAAAAGCCACAATTCCCACTTGAGTACAAGAAGACTGACTCTTTCTACTGTCTATGTTTTGAACCATTCCCGTGTCACTAGTTATAGATTCCGATGCTTCACTCCAGGTTTACTGTATCCCTTGGACCTTCTTATTGACGATGAAACACAGAAACTGCATCGGAATTAAATAGAAAAGGCACAAAGCCGACTTAAGTACAAGGAGACTGACTCCTCCTACTGTCTATGTTTTGAACCATTCCTGTGACACTAGTTATAGATTCCGATTCTTCACTTCAGGTTTAATGTATCCCTTGGACCTTCTTATTGACGATGAAACACAGAAATTGCATCTGAATGAACTCAAAAGGCACAATGCCGACCTAAGTAAAAGAAGACTGACTCTTCTTACTGAGTATGTTTTGAACCATTCCTGTGACATTACTTATAGATTCCGATGCTTCACTCCAGGTTTACTGTATCCCTTGGACCTTCTTATTGACGATGAAACACAGAAATTGCATCGGAATTAAATACAAAAGGCACAATGCCGACTTAAGTACAAGAACACTGACTCTTCTTACTGACTATGTTTTGAACCATTCCTGTGACACTAGTTTTAGATTCCGATGCTTCTCTCCCGGTTTACTGTATCCCTTGGACCTTCTTATTGGCGATGAAACACAGAAATTGCATCGGAATTAAATACAAATGGCACAATGCCGACTTAAGTACAAGAAGACTGACACTTCTTACTGACTATGTTTTGAACCATTCCTGTGACACTAGTTATAGATTCCAATGCTTCACTCCAGGTTTACTGTATCCCTTGGACCTTCTTATTAACGATGAAACACAGAAATTGCATCGGAATTGAATACGAAATACACAATGCTGTCATAAGTACACGAAGACTGACTCTTCCTACTGTCTGTTATGAAGCTACCCTGTGAGACCAGTTTTAGACTCCATTGCTCCACCTCAGGTTTACTGTATCCCTTTGGCCTTCTTATTGACGATAAAACACAGAAATTGCATCGGAATTAAATACAAATGGCACAATGCCTATTTATGAGCAAGAAGACTGACTCTTCTTACTGTCTATGTGTAAACCATTCCTGTGAGACCAGTTTTAGATTTCGATGCTTCATTTCAGGTTTACTGTATCCCTTGGACCATCTTGTTGACGATGAAACAAAAAAATTGCATCGGAATTAAATACAACAGGCACAATGCCGACTTAAGAACAAGAAGACTGACTCTTCTTACTGTCTATGATTAGAATGTTTCCTGTGAGACCAGTTTCAGATTACGATGCTTCACTTCAGGTTTACTGTATCCATTGGGGCTTTTTATTGACGATGAAACACAGAAATTGCATCGGAAATAAATAGAAAGGGCACAATGCCGACATAAGTACAAGAAGACTGACTCTTCTTACTGTCTAAGTTTTGAACCATCCCTGTGACACTAGTTATAGTTTCTGATGCTTTACTTCAGGTATACTGTAACCCTCTGACCCTCTTATTGACGATGAAACACAGAAATTGCATCGGAATTAAATACAAAAAGCACAATTCCGACTTAAGTACAAGATGACTGAGTCTTCTTACTGTCTATGCTATGAACCATTCCTGTGACACTAGTTATAGATTCCAATGCTTCACTCCAGGTTTACTGTATCCCTTGAACCTTCTTATTGACGATGAAACACAGAAATTGCATCGGAATTAAATAGAAAAGGCACAATGCCGACTTAAGTACATGAAGACTAACTCCTCCTACTGTCTACGTTTTGAACCATTCCTGTGACACTAATTATAGTTTCTGATGCTTCACTTCAGGTTTACTGTATCCCTCAGACCTTCGTATTGACGATGAAACACGGAAATTGCATCGGAATAAAATACAAAAGGCACAATGCCGACTTCAGTACAAGAAGACTGACTCTTCCTACTCTCTATGCTTTGAACCATTCCTGTGACACTAGTTAGAGATTCCGATGCTTCACTTACGGTTTACTGTATCCCTCTGACCTTCTTATTGACGATGAAACACAGAAATTGCATCGGAATTAAATACAAAAGCCACAATGCCCAGTTGAGTTCAAGAAGATTGACTCTTCCTACTGTCTATGTTTTGAACCATTCCTGTGACACTAGTTATAGATTCCGATGCTTCACTCCCGGTTTACTGTATCCCTTGGACCTTCTTATTGGCGATGAAACACAGAAATTGCATCGGAATTAAATACAAATGGCACAATGCCGACTTAAGTACAAGAAGACTGACACTTCTTACTGACTATGTTTTGAACCATTCCTGTGACACTAGTTATAGATTCCAATGCTTCACTCCAGGTTTACTGTATCCCTTGGACCTTCTTATTAACGATGAAACACAGAAATTGCATCGGAATTAAATACGAAATACACAATGCTGTCATAAGTACACGAAGACTGACTCTTCCTACTGTCTGTTATGAAGCTACCCTGTGAGACCAGTTTTAGACTCCATTCCTCCACCTCAGGTTTACTGTATCCCTTTGGCCTTCTTATTGACGATAAAACAATGAAATTGCATCGGAATTAAATACAAATGGCAAGATGCCTATTTATGAGCAGGAAGACTGACTCTTCTTACTGTCTATGTGTAAACCATTCCTGTGAGACCAGTTTTAGATTTCGATGCTTCATTTCAGGTTTACTGTATCCCTTGGACCATCTTGTTGACGATGAAACAAAAAAATTGCATCGGAATTAAATACAAAAGGCACAATGCCGACTTAAGAACAAGAAGACTGACTCTTCTTACTGTCTATGATTAGAATGTTTCCTGTGAGACCAGTTTCAGATTACGATGCTTCACTTCAGGTTTACTGTATCCATTGGGGCTTCTTATTGACGATGAAACACAGAAATTGCATCGGAAATAAATAGAAAGGGCGCAATGCCGACATAAGTACAAGAAGACTGACTCTTCTTACTGTCTATGATTTGAACCATCCCTGTGACACTAGTTATAGTTTCTGATGCTTCACTTCAGGTATACTGTAACCCTCTGACCCTCTTATTGACGATGATACACAGAAATTGCATCGGAATTAAATACAAAAAGGACAATTCCGACTTAAGTACAAGATGACTGAGTCTTCTTACTGTCTATGCTATGAACCATTCCTGTGACACTAGTTATAGATTCCAATGCTTCACTCCAGGTTTACTGTATCCCTTGAACCTTCTTATTGACGATGAAACACAGAAATTGCATCGGAATTAAATAGAAAAGGCACAATGCCGACTTAAGTACATGAAGACTAACTCCTCCTACTGTCTACGTTTTGAACCATTCCTGTGACACTAATTATAGTTTCTGATGCTTCACTTCAGGTTTACTGTATCCCTCAGACCTTCGTATTGACGATGAAACACAGAAATTGCATCGGAATAAAATACAAAAGGCACAATGCCGACTTCAGTACAAGAAGACTGACTCTTCCTACTCTCTATGCATTGAACCATTCCTGTGACACTAGTTATAGATTCCGATGCTTCACTCCAGGTTTACTGTATCCTTTGGACCTTCTTATTGACGATGAAACACAGACATTGCATCGGAATTAAATAAAAAAGGCACAAAGCCGACTTAAGTACAAGAAGACTGACTCATTCTACTGTCTATGTTTTGAACCATTCCTGTGACACTAGTTATAGATTCCGATGCTTCACTTCAGGTTTAATGAATCCCTTGGACCTTCTTGTTGACGATGAAACACAGAAATTGCATCGGAATTAAATACAAAAGGCACAATGCCGACCTAGGTAAAAGAAGACTGACTCTTCTTACTGACTATGTTTGAACCATTCCTGTGACACTAGTTATAGATTCCGATGCTTCACTACAGGTTTACTGTATCCCTTGGACCTTCTTATTGATGATGAAACACAGAAATTGCATCGGAATTAAATACAAAAGGCACAATGCCGACTTAAGTTCAAGAACACTGACTCTTCTTACCGACTATGATTTGAACCATTCCTGTGTCACAAGATATAGATTCCGATGCTTCACTCCCGGTTTACTGTATCCCTTGGACCTTCTTATTGACGATGAAACACAGAAATTGCATCGGAATTAAATACAAATGGAACAATGCCGACTTAAGAACAAGAAGACGAACTCTTCTTACCATCTATGTTTTGAACCTTTCCTGTGAGACCAGTTTTAGATTACGATGCTTCACTTGAGGTTTACTGTATAGCTTGTACCTTCTTATTAACAATGAAACACAGAAATTGCATTGGAAATAAATACTAAATGCACAATGCCGTCATAAGTACATGAAGACTGACTCTTCTTACTGTCTGTTATGAACCTACCCTGTGTGCCCAGTTTTAGATTCCAGTGCTTCACCTCAGGTTTACTGTATACCTTGGACCTTCTTATTGACGAAGAAACACAGAACTTGCATCGGAATTAAATACAAAAGGCACAATGCCGACTTAAGAACAAGAACACTGACTCTCCTTACTGACTATGTTTTGAACCATTCCTGTGACACTAGTTATAGATTCCGATGCTTCACTCCCTGTTTACTGTATCCCTTGGACCTTCTTATTGACGATGAAACACAGAACTTGCATCGGAATTAAATACAAATGGTACAATGCCGACTTAAGTACAAGAAGACTGACACTTCTTACTGACTATGTTTTGAACCATTCCTGTGACACTAGTTATAGATTCCGATGCTTCACTCCAGGTTTACTGTATCCCTTGGACCTTCTTATTAACGCTGAAACACAGAAAATGCATCAGAATTAACTACGAAATGCACAATGCTGCCATAAGTGCACGAAGACTGACTCTTCGTACTGTCTGTTATGAAGCTACCCTATGAGACCAGTTTTAGATTCCAATGCTTCACCAAAGGTTTACTGTATCCCTTGGACCTTCCTATTGATGATGAAACACAGAAATTACATTGGAATTAAATACAAATGGCACAATGCCGACTTAAGTACAAGAAGACTGACTCTTCTTACTGTCTATGTTTTGAATGTTTCCTGTGCGACCAGTTATAGATTACGATGCTTCACTTCAGGTTTACTGTATCCATTGGACATTCTCTTTGAGGATGAAACACAGAAATTGCTTCGGAATTAAGTACAAAAGGCACAATGCCGACTTAAGTACAGGAAGACTGACTCTTCCTACTGTCTATGTTTTGAACCATTCCTGTGACACTAGTTACAGATTCCGATGCTTCACGTAAGGTATACTGTATCCCTCTGACCTTCTTATTGACGATGAAACACAGAAATTGCATCGGAATTAAATAGAAAAGGCACAAAGCCGACTTAAGTACAAGAAGACTGACTCTTCCTACTGTCTATGTTTTGAACCATTCCTGTTACAGTAGTTATAGATTCCGATGCTTCACTTCAGGTTTAATGTATCCCTTGGACCTTCATGTTGACGATGAAACACAGAAATTGCAACGGAATTAAATACAAAAGGCACAATGCCGACCTAAGTAAAAGAAGACTGACTCTTCTTACTGACTATGTTTGATTCATTCCTGTGCCACTAGTTATAGATACCGATGCTTCACTCCAGGTTTACTGTATCCCCTGGACCTTCTTATTGACGATGAAACACAGAAATTGCATCGGAATTAAATGTAAAAGGCACAATGCCGACTTAAGTACAAGAACACTAACACTTCTTACTGACTAAGATTTGAACCATTCCTGTGATACTAGTTATAGATTCCGATGCTTCACTACAGGTTTACTGTATCCCTTGGACCTTCTTATTGACGATGAAACACAGACATTGCATCGGAATTAAATAAAAAAGGCACAAAGCCGACTTAAGTACAAGAAGACTGACTCATCCTACTGTCTATGTTTTCAACCATTCCTGTGACACTAGTTATAGATTACGATGCTTCACTTCAGGTTTAATGTATCCCTTGGACCTTCTTGTTGACGATGAAACACAGAAATTGCATCGGAATTAAATACAAAAGGCACAATGCCGACCTAAGTAAAAGAAGACTAACTCTTCTTACTGATTATGTTTTGAACCATTCCTGTGTCACTAGTTATAGATTCCGTAGCTTCACTCCCGGTTTACTGTATACCTTGGACCTTCTTATTGACGATGAAACACAGAAATTGCATCGGAATTAAATACAAATGGAACAATGCCGACTTAAGAACAAGAAGACTGACTCTTCTTACTGTCTATGTTTAAACCATTCCTGTGGGACCAGTTTTAGATTTCGATGGTTCATTTCAGGTATACTGTATCCCTTGGACCATCTTGTTGACGATGAAACAAAAAAATTGCATCGGAATTAAATACAAAAGGCACAATGCCGACTTAAGTACAAGAATTCTGACTCTTCTTACTGTCTATGATTAGAATGTTTCCTGTGAGACCAGTTTTAGATTACGATGCTTCACTTCAGGTTTACTGTATCCATTGGGCCTTCTTATTGACGATGAAACATAGAAATTGCATCGGAAGTAAATAGAAAGGATCAATGCCGACATAAGTACAAGACTGACACTTCTTACTGTCTATATTTTGAACCATCCCTGTGACTCTAGTTATAGTTTCTGATGCTTCACTTCCGGTTTACTGTATCCCTCTGACCCTCTTATTGACGATGAAACACAGAAATTCATCGGAATGAAATACAAAAGGCACAATGCAGACTTAAGTACAAGAAGACTGACTCTTCTTACTGACTATGTTTTGAACCGTTCCTGAGACACTAGTTATAGATTCCGATACTTCACTTCAGGTTTACTGTACTCCTTGGAGCTTCTTATTGACGATGAAACACAGAAATTGCTTCGGATTTAAATAGAAAAGGCACAATGCCGACTTAAGTACAAGAAGACTGACTCTTCCTACTATCTATGATTTGACCATTCCTGTGACACTAGTTTTAGATTGCGATGCTTCACTTCAGGTTCTCTGTATCCCTTGGACCTTCGTATTGACGACGAAACACAGATATTGCATCGGAATTAAATACAAAAGTCACAATGCCGACTAAAGTACAAGAAGAGTGACTCCTCTTACTGACTATGTTTTGAACAATTCCTGTGTCACTAGTTATAGATTCCGATGCTTCACTCCAGGTTTACTGTATCCCTTGGACCTTCTTATTGGCGATGAAACACAGAAATTGCATCGGAATTAAATACAAAAGTCACAATGACGACTTAAGTACAAGAAGACTGACTCTTCATACTGACTATGTTTTGAACCGTTCCTGTGACACTAGTTATAGATTCCGATGCTTCACTTCAGGTTTACTGTATTCCTTGGACATTCTTATTGACGATGAAACACAGAAATTGCATCGGAATTAAATACAAAAGGCACAATGCCGACTTCAGTACAAGAAGACTGACTCTTCCTACTGTCTATGATTTGAACCGTTCCTGTGACACTAGTTTTAGATTCCGATGCTTCAATTCAGGTTTACTGTATCCCTTGGACCTTCTTATTGACGATGAAACACAGAAATTACATCGGAATTAAATAGAAAAGGCACAATGCCGACTTAAGTACAAGAAGACTGACCCTTCATACTCTCTACGATTTGAACCATTCCTGTGACACTAGTTTTAGATGCCGATGCTTCACTTCAGGTATACTGTATCCCTCTGACCTTCTCATTGACGATGAAACACAGAAATTGCATCGGAATTAAATACAAAAGGCACAATGCCGACTAAAGTACAAGAAGAGTGACTCATCTTACTGACTATGTCTAGAACCATTCCTGTGACACTAGTAATAGATTCCGATGCTTCACTTCAGGTTTACTGTATCCCTTGGACCTTTTTATTGACGATGAAACACAGAAATTGCTTCGGAATTAAATACCAAAGGCACAATGCCGACTTAAGTACAAGAAGACTGACTCTTCTTACTGTCTATGTTTGAACCATTCCTGTGACACTAGTTATACATTCCGATGCTTCACTACAGGTTTACTGTATCCCTCAGACCTTCGTATTGACGATGAAACACAGAAATTGCATCGGAATTAAATAGAAAAGGCACAAAGCAGACTTAAGTACAAGGAGACTGACTCCTCCTACTGTCTATGTTTTGAACCATTCCTGTGACACTAGTTATAGCTTCCGATGCTTGACTTCAGGTTTAATGTATCCCTTGGACCCTCTTGTTGACGATGAAACACAGAAATTGCATATGAATTAAATACAAAAGGCACAATGCCGACGTAAGTAAAAGAAGACTGACCCTTCTTACTGACTATGTTTTGAACCATTCCTGTGACACTAGTTATAGATTCCGATGCTTCACTCCAGGTTTACAGTATCCCTTGGACCTTCTTATTGACGATGAAGCACAGAAATTGCATCGGAATTAAATACAAAAGGCACAATGCCCACATAAGTACCAGAACAGTGACTCTTCTTACTGACTATGTTCTGAACCATTCCTCTGACACTAGTTAAAGATTCCGATGCTTCACTCCCGGTTTACTGTATCCCTTGGACCTTCTTATTGACGATGAAACACAGAAATTGCATCGGAATTAAATACAAATGGCACAATGAAGACTTAAGTACAAGAAGACTGACACTTCTTACTGACTATGTTTAGAACCATTCCTGTGACACTAGTTATAGATTCCGATGCTTCACTCCAGGTTTACTGTATTCCTTGAACCCTCTTTTTGACGATGAAACACAGAAATTGCATCGGAAATAAATAGAAAGGGCACAATGCCGACATAAGTACAAGAAGACTGACTCTTCTTACAGTCTATGTTTTGAACTATCCCTGTGACACTAGTTATAGTTTCTGATGCTTCACTTCAGGTATACTGTATCCCTCTGACCCTCTTATTGTGGATGAGACACATAAATTGCATCGGAATTAAATACAAAAAGCACAATTCCGAGTTAAGTACAAGATGACTGACTCTTCTTACTGTCTATGTTTTGAACCATTCCAGTGACACTAGTTATAGATTCCGATGCTTCACTCCAGGTTTACTGTATTCCTTGAACCCTCTTTTTGACGATGAAACACAGACATTGTATCGGAATTAAATAGAAAAGGCACAATGCTGACTTAAGTACAAGAAGACTGACTCCTCCTACTGTCTACGTTTTGAAGCATTCCTGTGACACTAATTATAGTTTCTGATGCTTCACTTCAGGTTTACTGTATCCCTGAGACCTTCGTATTACGATGACAGACAGAAATTGCAGCGGAATAAAATACAAAAGGCACAATGCCGACTTAAGTACAAGAAGACTGACTCCTCCTACTGTCTATGTTTTGAACCATTCCTGTGACACTAGTTATAGATTCCAATGCTTCACTTCAGGTTTACTGTATCCCTCTGACCCTCTTATTGACGATGAAACACAGAAATTGCATCGGAATGAAATACAAAAGGCACAATGCAGACTTAAGTACAAGAAGACTGACTCTTCTTACTGTCTATGTTTTGAACCGTTCCTGTGACACTAGTTATAGATTCCGATAGTTCACTTCAGGTTTACTGTACCCCTTGGACCTTCTTATTGACGATGAAACACAGAAATTGCATCGGAATTAAATAGAAAAGGCACAATGCCGACTTAAGTACAAGAAGACTGACTCTTCCTACTATCTATGATTTGACCATTCCTGTGACACTAGTTTTAGATTGCGATGCTTCACTTCAGGTTCTCTGTATCCCTTGGACCTTCGTATTGACGACGAAACACAGAAATTGCATCGGAATTAAATACAAAAGTCACAATGCCGACTAAAGTACAAGAAGAGTGACTCTTCTTACTGACTATGTTTTGAACCATTCCTGTGTCACTAGTTATAGATTCCGATGCTTAACTCCAGGTTTACTGTATCCCTTGGACCTTCTTATTGACGATGAAACACAGAAATTGCATCGGAATTAAATACAAAAGGCACAATGACGACTTAAGTACAAGAAGATTGACTCTTCATACTGACTATGTTTTGAACCGTTCCTGTGACACTAGTTATAGATTCCGATGCTTCACTTCAGGTTTACTGTATTCTTTGGACATTCTTATTGACGGTGAAACACAGAAATTGCATCGGAATTAAATACAAAAGGCACAATGCAGACTTAAGTACAAGAAGACTGACTCTTCCTACTGTCTATGATTTGAACCTTTCCTGTGACACTAGATTTAGATTCCGATGCTTCACTTCAGGTTTACTGTATCCCTTCGACCTTCTTATTGACGATGAAACAAAGAAATTGCATCGGAATTAAATAGAAAAGGCACAATGCCGACTTAAGTACAAGAAGACTGACCCTTCGTACTGTCTACGATTTGAACCATTCCTGTGACACTAGTTTTAGATGCCGATGCTTCACTTCAGGTTTACTGTATCCCTTGGACCTTTTTATTGACGATGAAACACAGAAATTGCATCGGAATTAAATACCAAAGGCACAATGCCGACTTAAGTACAAGAAGACTGACTCTTCTTACTGTCTACGTTTAAACCATTCCTGTGAGACCAGTTTTAGATTTCGATGCTTCATTTCAGGTTTACTGTATTCCTTGGACCACCTTGTTGACACTGTAACAAAAAAATTGCATCGGAATTAAATACAAAAGGCACAATGCCGACTTAAGAACAAGAAGACTGACTCTTCTTACTGTCTATGATTAGAATGTTTCCTGTGAGACCAGTTTTAGATTACGATGCTTCACTTCAGGTTTACTGTATCCATTGGGCCTTCTTATTGACGATGAAACACAGAAATTGCATCGGAAATAAATAGAAAGGGCACAATGCCGTCATAAGTACAAGAAGACTGACTCTTCTTACTGTCTATGTTTTGAACTATCCCAGTGACACTAGTTATAGTTTCCGATGCTTCACTCCAGGTTTACTGTATTCCTTGAACCCTCTTTTTGACGATGAAACACAGAAATTGTATCGGAATTAAATAGAAAAGGCACAATGCTGACTTAAGTACAAGAAGACTGACTCCTCCTACTGTCTACGTTTTGAAGCATTCCTGTGACACTAATTATAGTTTCTGATGCTTCACTTCAGGTTTACTTTATCCCTGAGACCTTCGTATTACGATGACAGACAGAAATTGCATCGGAATAAAATACAAAAGGCACAATGCCGACTTAAGTACAAGAAGACTCACTCTTCCTACTGTCTATGTTTTGAACCAACCCGTTGACACTAGTTATAGATTCCGATGCTTCACTTAAGGTTTACTGTATCCCTCTGACCTTCTTATTGACGATGAAACACAGAAATTGCATCGGAATTAAATACAAAAGCCACAATGCCCACTTGAGTACAAGAAGACTGACTCTTCCTGCTGTCCATGTTTTGAACCATTCCTGTGACACTAGTTATAGATTCCGATGCTTCACTCCAGGTTTACTGTATCCCTTGGACCTTCTTATTAACGATGAAACACAGACATTGCATCGGAATGAAATAGAAAAGGCACAAAGCCGACTTAAGTACAAGAAGACTGACTCCTCCTACTGTCTATGTTTTGAACCATTCCTGTGACACTAGTTATAGATTCCGATGCTTCACTTCAGGTTTACTGTATCCCTCTGACCCTCTTATTGACGATGAAACACAGAAATTGCATCGGAATGAAATACAAAAGGCACAATGCAGACTTAAGTACAAGAAGACTGACTCTTCTTACTGACTATGTTTTGAACCGTTCCTGTGACACTAGTTATAGATTCCGATACTTCACTTCAGGTTTACTGTACCCCTTGGACCTTCTTATTGACGATGAAACACAGAAATTGCATCGGAATTAAATAGAAAAGGCACAATGTCGACTTAAGTACAAGAAGACTGACTCTTCCTACTATTTATGATTTGACCATTCCTGTGACACTAGTTTTAGATTGCGATGCTTCACTTCAGGTTCTCTGTATCCCTTGGACCTTCGTATTGACGACGAAACACAGAAATTGCATCGGAATTAAATACAAAAGGCACAATGCCGACTAAAGTACAAGAAGAGTGACTCTTCTTACTGACTATGTTTTGAACCATTCCTGTGTCACTTGTTATAGATTCCGATGCTTCACTCCAGGTTTACTGTACCCCATGGACCTTCTTATTGACAATGAAACACAGAAATGGCATCGGAATAAAATACAAAAAGCACAATGACGACTTAAGTACAAGAAGATTGACTCTTCATACTGACTATGTTTTGAACCGTTCCTGTGACACTAGTTATAGATTCCGATGCTTCACTTCAGGTTTACTGTATTCTTTGGACATTATTATTGACGATGAAACACAGAAATTGCGTCGGAATTAAATACAAAAGGCACAATGCCGACGTAAGTACAAGAAGACTGATTCTTCCTACTGTCTATGATTTGAACCTTTCCTGTGACACTATATTTAGATTCCGATGCTTCACTTCAGGTTTACTGTATCCCTTCGACCTTCGTATTGACGATGAAACACAGAAATTGCATCGGAATTAAATAGAAAAGGCACAATGCCGACTTAAGTACAAGAAGACTGACCCTTCGTACTGTCTACGATTTGAACCATTCCTGTGACACTAGTTTTAGATGCCGATGCTTCACTTCAGGTATACTGTATCCCTCTGACCTTCTCATTGACGATGAAACACAGAAATTGCATCGGAATTAAATACAAAAGGCACAATGCCGACTAAAGTACAAGAAGAGTAACTCTTCTTACTGACTATGTCTAGAACCATTCCTGTGACACTAGTTATAGATTCCGATGCTTCACTTCAGGTTTACTGTATCCCTTGGACCTTTTTATTGACGATGAAACACAGAAATTGCATCGGAATTAAATACCAAAGGCACAATGCCGACTTAAGTACAAGAAGACTGACTCTTCTTACTGTCTATGTTTGAACCATTCCTGTGACACTAGTTATAGAGTCCGATGCTTCACTCCAGGTTTACTGTATCCCTTGGACCTTGTTATTAACGATGAAACACAGAAATTGCATCGGAATTAAATACAAATGGCACAATGCCAATTTATGAACAAGAAGACTGACTCTTCTCACTGTCTATGTTTAAACCATTCCTGTGAGAGCAGTTTTAGATTTCGATGCTTCATTTCAGGTATACTGTATTCCTTGGACCATCTTGTTGACGATGTAACAAAAAAATTGCATCGGAATTAAATACAAAAGGCACAATGCCGACTTAAGAACAAGAAGATTGACTCTTCTTACTGTCTATGATTAGAATGTTTCCTGTAAGACCAGTTTTAGATTACGATGCTTCACTTCAGGTTTACTGTATCCATTGGGCCTTCTAATTGACGATGAAACACAGATATTGCATCGGAAATAAATAAAAAGGGCACAATGCCGACATAAGTACAAGAAGACTGACTCTTCTTACTGTCTATGTCTTGAACTATCCCTGTGAGACTAGTTATAGTTTCCGATGCTTCACTCCAGGTTTACTGTAATCCTTGAACCCTCTTTTTGACGATGAAACACAGAAATTGTATCGGAATTAAATAGAAAAGTCACAATGCTGACTTAAGTACAAGAAGACTGACTCCTCCTACTGTCTACGTTTTGAAGCCTTCCTGTGACACTAATTATAGTTTCTGATGCTTCACTTCAGGTTTACTGTATCCCTGAGACCTTCGTATTACGATGACAGACAGAAATTGCATCGGAATAAAATACAAAAGGCACAATGCCGACTAAAGTACAAGAAGACTGACTCTTCCTACTGTCTATGTTTTGAACCAATCCTGTGACACTAGTTATAGATTCCGATGCTTCACTTAAGGTTTACTGTATCCCTCTGACCTTCTTATTGACGATGATACACAGAAATTGCATCGGAATTAAATACAAAAGCCACATGCCCACTTGGGTACAAGAAGACTGACTCTTCCTGCTGTCCATGTTTTGAACCATTCCTGTGACACTAGTTATAGATTCCGATGCTTCACTCCAGGTTTACTGTATCCCTTGGACCTTCTTATTAACGATGGAACACAGACATTGCAACGGAATGAAATAGAAAAGGCATAAAGCCGACTTAAGTACAAGAAGACTGACTCCTCCTACTGTCTATGTTTTGAACCACTCCTGTGACACTAGTTATAGATTCCGATGCTTCACTTCAGGTTTAATGTATCCCTTGGACCTTCTTGTTGACGATGAAACACAGAAATTGCATCGGAATAAAATACAAAAGGCACAATGCCGACTTAAGTTCAAGAACACTGACTCTTCTTACTGACTATGTTTTGAACCATTCCTGTGTCACTAGTTATAGATTATGTAGCTTCACTCCCGGTGTACTGTATCCCTTGGACATTCTTATTGACGATGAAACACAGAAATTGCATCGGAATTAAATACAAATGGAACAATGCCGACTTAAGAACAAGAAGACTGACTCTTCTTACTGTCTATGTTTAAACCATTCCTGTGGGACCAGTTTTAGATTTCGATGGTTCATTTCAGGTATACTGTATCCCTTGGACCATCTTGTTGACGATGAAACAAAAAAATTGCATCTGAATTAAATACAAAAGGCACAATGCCGACTTAAGAACAAGAATTCTGACTCTTCTTACTGCCTATGATTAGAATGTTTCCTGTGAGACCAGTTTTAGATTACGATGCTTCACTTCAGGTTTACTGTATCCATTGGGCCTTCTTATTGACGATGAAACACAGAAATTGCATCGGAAATAAATAGAAAGGAACAATGCCGACATAAGTACAAGACTGACACTTCTTACTGTCTATATTTTGAACCATCCCAGTGACACTAGTTATAGTTTCTGATGCTTCACTTCAGGTTTACTGTATCCCTCTGACCCTCTTATTGACGATGAAACACAGAAATTCATCGGAATGAAATACAAAAGGCACAATGCAGACTTAAGTACAAGAAGACTGACTCTTCTTACTGACTATGTTTTGAACCGTTCCTGTGACACTAGTTATAGATTCCGATACTTCACATCAGGTTTACTGTACCCCTTGGACCTTCTTATTGACGATGAAACACAGAAATTGCATCGCATTTAAATAGAAAAGGCACAAACCGACTTAAGTACAAGAAGACTGACTCCTCCTACTGTCTATGTTTTGAACCATTCCTGTGACACTAGTTATAGATTCCGATGCTTCACTTCAGGTTTACTGTATCCCTCTGACCCTCTTATTGACGATGAAACACAGAAATTGCATCGGAATGAAATACAAAATTCACAATGCAGACTTAAGTACAAGAAGACTGACTCTTCTTACTGACTATGTTTTGAACCGTTCCTGTGACACTAGTTATAGATTCCGATACTTCACTTCAGGTTTACTGTACCCCTTGGACCTTCTTATTGACGATGAAACACAGAAATTGCATCGGAATTAAATAGAAAAGGCACAATGCCGACTTAAGTACAAGAAGACTGACTCTTCCTACTATTTATGATTTGACCATTCCTGTGACACTAGTTTTAGATTGCGATGCTTCACTTCAGGTTCTCTGTATCCCTTGGACCTTCGTTTTGACGACGAAACACAGACATTGCATCGGAATTAAATACAAAAGTCACAATGCCGACTAAAGTACAAGAAGAGTGACTCTTCTTACTGACTATGTTTTGAACCATTCCTGTGTCACTAGTTATAGATTCCGATGCTTCACTCCAGGTTTACTGTATCCCTTGGACCTTCTTATTGACGATGAAACACAGAAATGGCATCGGAATTAAATACAAAAAGCACAATGACGACTTAAGTACAAGAAGATTGACTCTTCATACTGACTATGTTTTGAACCCTTCCTGTGACACTAGTTATAGATTCCGATGCTTCACTCCAGGTTTACTGTTTTCTTTGGACATTCTTATTGACGATGAAACACAGAAATTGCGTCGGAATTAAATACAAAAGGCACAATGCCGACTTAAGTACAAGAAGACTGACTCTTCCTACTGTCTATGATTTGAACCTATCCTGTGACACTAGTTTTAGATTCCGATGCTTCACTTCAGGTTTACTGTATCCCTTCGACCTTCTTATTGACGATGAAACACAGAAATTGCATCGGAATTAAATAGAAAAGGCACAATGCCGACTTAAGTACAAGAAGACTGACCCTTCGTACTGTCTACGATTTGAACCATTCCTGTGACACTAGTTTTAGATGCCGATGCTTCACTTCAGGTATACTGTATCCCTCTGACCTTCTCATTGACGATGAAACACAGAAATTGCATCGGAATTAAATACAAAAGGCACAATGCCGACTAAAGTACAAGAAGAGTAACTCTTCTTACTGACTATGTCTAGAACCATTCCTGTGACACTAGTTATAGATTCCGATGCTTCACTTCAGGTTTACTGTATCCCTTGGACCTTTTTATTGACGATGAAACACAGAAATTGCATCGGAATTAAATACCAATGGCACAATGCCGACTTAAGTACAAGAAGACTGACTCTTCTTACTGTCTATGTTTGAACCATTCCTGTGACACTACTTATAGATTCCGATGCTTCACTCCAGGTTTACTGTATCCCTTGGACCTTGTTATTAACGATGAAACACAGAAATTGCATCGGAATTAAATGCAAATGGCACAGTGCCAATTTATGAACAAGAAGACTGACTCTTCTCACTGTCTATGTTTAAACCATTCCTGTGAGACCAGTTTTAGATTTCGATGCTTCATTTCAGGTATACTGTATTCCTTGGACCATCTTGTTGACGATGTAACAAAATAATTGCATCGGAGTTAAATACAAAATGCACAATGCCGACTTAAGAACAAGAAGATTGACTCTTCTTACTGTCTATGATTAGAATGTTTCCTGTGAGACCAGTTTTAGATTACGATGCTTCACTTCAGGTTTACTGTATCCATTGGGCCTTCTAATTGACGATGAAACACAGATATTGCATCGGAAATAAATAGAAAGGGCACAATGCCGACATAAGTACAAGAAGACTGACTCTTCTTACTGTCTATGTCTTGAACTATCCCTGTGACACTAGTTATAGTTTCCGATGCTTCACTCCAGGTTTAC
Organism: Schistocerca serialis cubense; assembly: GCF_023864345.2. Classification (NCBI taxonomy): domain Eukaryota; kingdom Metazoa; phylum Arthropoda; class Insecta; order Orthoptera; family Acrididae; genus Schistocerca; species Schistocerca serialis. The sequence goes on along the minus strand of NC_064646.1, from coordinate 543,394,264 downwards.
TGTATTCCCTGAACCCTCTTTTTGACGATGAAACACAGAAATTGTATCGGAATTAAATAGAAAAGGCACAATGCTGACTTAAGTACAAGAAGACTGACTCCTCCTACTGTCTACGTTTTGAAGCATTCCTGTGACACTAATTATAGTTTCTGATACTTCACTTCAGGTTTACTGTATCCCTGAGACCTTCGTATTACGATGACAGACAGAAATTGCATCGGAATAAAATACAATAGGCACAATGCCGACTAAAGTACAAGAAGACTGACTCTTCCTACTGTTATGTTTTGAACCAATCCTGTGACACTAGTTATAGATTCCGATGCTTCACTTAAGGTTTACTGTATCCCTCTGACCTTCTTATTGACGATGATACACAGAAATTGCATCGGAATTAAATACAAAAGCCACAATGCCCACTTGAGTACAAGAAGACTGACTTTTCCTGCTGTCCATGTTTTGAACCATTCCTGTGACACTAGTTATACATTCCGATGCTTCACTCCAGGTTTACTGTATCCCTTGGACCTCCTTGTTGACGATGAAACACAGAAATTGCATCGGAATTAAATACAAAAGGCACAATGCCGACCTAAGGAAAAGAAGACTGTCTCTTCTTACTGACTATGTTTTGAACCATTCCTGTGACACTAGTTATTGTTTCCGATGCTTCACTCCAGGTTTACTGTATCCCTTGGACCTTCTTATTGATGATGAAACACAGAAATTGCATCGGAATAAAATACAAAAGGCACAATGCCGACTTAAGTTCAAGAACACTGACTCTTCTTACTGGCTATGTTTTGAACCATTCCTGTGTCACTAGTTATAGATTCCGTAGCTTCACTCCCGGTGTACTGTATCCCTTGGACATTCTTATTGACGATGAAACACAGAAATTGCATCGGAATTAAATACAAATGGAACAATGCCGACTTAAGAACAAGAAGACTGACTCTTCTTACTGTCTATGTTTAAACCATTCCTGTGGGACCAGTTTTAGATTTCGATGGTTCATTTCAGGTATACTGTATCCCTTGGACCATCTTGTTGACGATGAAACAAAAAAATTGCATCTGAATTAAATACAAAAGGCACAATGCCGACTTAAGAACAAGAATTCTGACTCTTCTTACTGCCTATGATTAGAATGTTTCCTGTGAGACCGGTTTTAGATTACGATGCTTCACTTCAGGTTTACTGTATCCATTGGGCCTTCTTATTGACGATGAAACACAGAAATTGCATCGGAAATAAATAGAAAGGAACAATGCCGACATAAGTACAAGACTGACACTTCTTACTGTCTATATTTTGAACCATCCCGGTGACACTAGTTATAGTTTCTGATGCTTCACTTCAGGTTTACTGTATCCCTCTGACCCTCTTATTGACGATGAAACACAGAAATTCATCGGAATGAAATACAAAAGGCACAATGCAGACTTAAGTACAAGAAGACTGACTCTTCTTACTGACTATGTTTTGAACCGTTCCTGTGACACTAGTTATAGATTCCGATACTTCACTTCAGGTTTACTGTACCCCTTGGACCTTCTTATTGACGATGAAACACAGAAATTGCATCGCATTTAAATAGAAAAGGCACAAACCGACTTAAGTACAAGAAGACTGACTCCTCCTACTGTCTATGTTTTGAACCATTCCTGTGACACTAGTTTTAGATTGCGATGCTTCACTTCAGGTTCTCTGTATCCCTTGGACCTTCGTTTTGACGACGAAACACAGACATTGCATCGGAATTAAATACAAAAGTCACAATGCCGACTAAAGTACAAGAAGAGTGACTCTTCTTACTGACTATGTTTTGAACCATTCCTGTGTCACTAGTTATAGATTCCGATGCTTTACTCCAGGTTTACTGTATCCCTTGGACCTTCTTATTGACGATGAAACACAGAAATGGCATCGGAATTAAATACAATAAGCACAATGACGACTTAAGTACAAGAAGATTGACTCTTCATACTGACTATGTTTTGAACCGTTCCTGTGACACTAGTTATAGATTCCGATGCTTCACTTCAGGTTTACTGTTTTCTTTGGACATTCTTATTGACGATGAAACACAGAAATTGCGTCGGAATTAAATACAAAAGGCACAATGCCGACTTAAGTACAAGAAGACTGACTCTTCCTACTGTCTATGATTTGAACCTTTCCTGTGACACTAGTTTTAGATTCCGATGCTTCACTTCAGGTTTACTGTATCCCTTCGACCTTCTTATTGACGATGAAACACAGAAATTGCATCGGAATTAAATAGAAAATGCACAATGCCGACTTAAGTACAAGAAGACTGACCCTTCGTACTGTCTACGATTTGAACCATTCCTGTGACACTAGTTTTAGATGCCGATGCTTCACTTCAGGTATACTGTATCCCTCTGACCTTCTCATTGACGATGAAACACAGAAATTGCATCGGAATTAAATACAAAAGGCACAATGCCGACTAAAGTACAAGAAGAGTAACTCTTCTTACTGACTATGTCTAGAACCATTCCTGTGACACTAGTTATAGATTCCGATGCTTCACTTCAGGTTTACTGTATCCCTTGGACCTTTTTATTGACGATGAAACACAGAAATTGCATCGGAATTAAATACCAAAGGCACAATGCCGACTTAAGTACAAGAAGACTGACTCTTCTTACTGTCTATGTTTGAACCATTCCTGTGACACTACTTATAGATTCCGATGCTTCACTCCAGGTTTACTGTATCCCTTGGACCTTGTTATTAACGATGAAACACAGAAATTGCATCGGAATTAAATACAAATGGCACAATGCCAATTTATGAACAAGAAGACATACTCTTCTCACTGTCTATGTTTAAACCATTACTGTGAGACCAGTTTTAGATTTCGATGCTTCATTTCAGGTATACTGTATTCCTTGGACCATCTTGTTGACGATGTAACAAAAAAATTGCATCGGAATTAAATACAAAATGCACAATGCCGACTTAAGAACAAGAAGATTGACTCTTCTTACTGTCTATGATTAGAATGTTTCCTGTGAGACCAGTTTTAGATTACGATGCTTCACTTCAGGTTTACTGTATCCATTGGGCCCTCTTATTGACGATGAAACACAGATATTGCATCGGAAATAAATAGAAAGGGCACAATGCCGACATAAGTACAAGAAGACTGACTCTTCTTACTGTCTATGTCTTGAACTATCCCTGTGACACTAGTTATAGTTTCCGATGCTTCACTCCAGGTTTACTGTGTTCCCTGAACCCTCTTTTTGACGATGAAACACAGAAATTGTATCGGAATTAAATAGAAAATGCACAATGCTGACTTAAGTACAAGAAGACTGACTCCTCCTACTGTCTACGTTTTGAAGCATTCCTGTGACACTAATTATAGTTTCTGATGCTTCACTTCAGGTTTACTGTATCCCTGAGACCTTCGTATTACGATGACAGACAGAAATTGCATCGGAGTAAAATACAAAAGGCACAATGCCGACTAAAGTACAAGAAGACTGACTCTTCCTACTGTTATGTTTTGAACCAATCCTGTGACACTAGTTATAGATTCCGATGCTTCACTTAAGGTTTACTGTATCCCTCTGACCTTCTTATTGACGATGATACACAGAAATTGCATCGGAATTAAATACAAAAGCCACAATGCCCACTTGAGTACAAGAAGACTGACTTTTCCTGCTGTCCATGTTTTGAACCATTCCTGTGACACTAGTTATAGATTCCGATGCTTCACTCCAGGTTTACTGTATCCCTTGGACCTTCTTATTAACGATGAAACACAGACATTGCAACGGAATGAAATAGAAAAGGCACAAAGCCGACTTAAGTACAAGAAGACTGACTCCTCCTACTGTCTATGTTTTGAACCATTCCTGTGACACTAGTTATAGATTCCGATGCTTCACTTCAGGTTTAATGTATCCCTTGGACCTTCTTGTTGACGATGAAACACAGAAATTGCATCGGAATTAAATACAAAAGGCACAATGCCGACCTAAGTAAAAGAAGACTGACTCTTCATACTGACTATGTTTTGAACCATTCCTGTGACACTAGTTATAGATTCCGATGCTTCACTCCAGGTTTGCTGTATCCCTTGGACCTTCTTATCGACGATGAATCACAGAAATTGCATCGGAATTAAATACAAAAGGCACAATGCCGACCTAAGTAAAAGAAGACTGACTCTTCTTACTGACTATGTTTTGAACCACTCCTGTGACACTAGTTATAGATTCCGATGCTTCACTCCAGGTTTACTGTATCCCTTGGACCTTCTTATTGATGATGAAACACAGAAATTGCATCGGAATAAAATACAAAAGGCACAATGCCGACTTAAGTTCAAGAACACTGACTCTTCTTACTGACTATGTTTTGAACCATTCCTGTGTCACTAGTTATGGATTCCGTAGCTTCACTCCCGGTTTACTGTGTCCCTTGGACATTCTTATTGACGATGAAACACAGAAATTGCATCGGAATTAAATACAAATGGAACAATGCCGACTTAAGAACAAGAAGACTGACTCTTCTAATTGTCTATGTTTAAACCATTCCTGTGGGACCAGTTTTAGATTTCGATGGTTCATTTCAGGTATACTGTATCCCTTGGACCATCTTGTTGACGATGAAACAAAAAAATTGCATCGGAATTAAATACAAAAGGTAAAATGCCGACTTAAGAACAAGAATTCTGACTCTTCTTACTGCCTATGATTAGAATGTTTCCTGTGAGACCAGTTTTAGATTACGATGCTTCACTTCAGGTTTACTGTATCCATTGGGCCTTCTTATTGACGATGAAACACAGAAATTGCATCGGAAATAAATAGAAAGGAACAATGCCGACATAAGTACAAGACTGACACTTCTTACTGTCTATATTTTGAACCATCCCAGTGACACTAGTTATAGTTTCTGATGCTTCACTTCAGGTTTACTGTATCCCTCGGACCCTCTTATTGACGATGAAACACAGAAATTCATCGGAATGAAATACAAAAGGCACAATGCAGACTTAAGTACAAGAAGACTGACTCTTCTTACTGACTATGTTTGAACCGTTCCTGTGACACTAGTTATAGATTCCGATACTTCACTTCAGGTTTACTGTACCCCTTGGACCTTCTTACTGACGATGAAACACAGAAATTGCATCGCATTTAAATAGAAAAGGCACAATGCCGACTTAAGTACAAGAAGACTGACTCTTCCTACTATCTATGATTTGACCATTCCTGTGACACTAGTTTTAGTTTCCGATGCTTCAATTCAGGTTTACTGTATCCCTTGGACCTTCTTATTGACGATGAAACACACAAATTGCATCGGAATTAAATAGAAACGGCACAATGCCGACTTAAGTACAAGAAGACTGACCCTTCGTACTGTCTACGATTTGAACCATTCCTGTGACACTACTTTTAGATGCCGATGCTTCACTTCAGGTATACTGTATCCCTCTGACCTTCTCATTGACGATGAAACACAGAAATTGCATCGGAATTAAATACAAAAGGCACAATGCCGACTAAAAAACAAGAAGAGTGACTCTTCTTACTGACTATGTCTAGAACCATTCCTGTGACACTAGTTATAGATTCTGATGCTTCACTTCAGGTTTACTGTATCCCTTGGACCTTTTTATTGACGATGAAACACAGAAATTGCATCGGAATTAATTACCAAAGGCACAATGCCGACTTAAGTACAAGAAGACTGACTCTTCTTACTGTCTATGTTTGAACCATTCCTGTGAGACTAGTTATAGATTCCGATGCTTCACTTCAGGTTTACTGTATCCCTCAGACCTTCGTATTGACGATGAAACACAGAAATTGCATCGGAATTAAATAGAAAAGGCACAAAGCAGACTTAAGTACAAGGAGACTGACTCCTCCTACTGTCTATGTTTTGAACCATTCCTGTGACACTAGTTATAGCTTCCGATGCTTCACTTCAGGTTTAATGTATCCCTTGGACCCTCTTGTTGACGATGAAACACAGAAATTGCATCTGAATTAAATACAAAAGGCATAATGCCGACGTAAGTAAAAGAAGACTGACTCTTCTTACTGACTATGTTTTGAACCATTCCTGCGACACTAGTTATAGATTCCGATGCTTCACTCCAGGTTTACTGTATCCCTTGGACCTTCTTATTGACGATGAAACACAGAAATTGCATCGGAATTAAATACAAATGGCACAATGAAGACTTAAGTACAAGAAGACTGACACTTCTTACTGACTATGTTTAGAACCATTCCTGTGACACTAGTTATAGATTCCGATGCTTCACTCCTGGTTTACTGTATCCCTTGGACCTTGTTATTAACGATGAAACACAGAAATTGCATCGGAATTAATAAAGTAATGCACAATGCTGTCATAAGTACACACTGACTGACTCTTCTTACTGTCTGTTAAGAAGCTACCCTGTGAGACCAGTTTTAGATTCCAATGCTCCACCTCAGGTTTACTGTATCCCTTTGGCCTTCTTATTGACGATGAAACACAGAAATTGCATCGGAATTAAATACAAATGGCACAATGTCAATTTATGAACAAGAAGACTGACTCTTCTCACTGTCTATGTTTAAACCATTACTGTGAGACCAGTTTTTGATTTCGATCCTTCATTTCAGGTTTACTGTATTCCTTGGACCATCTTGTTGACGATGTAACAAAAAAATTGCATCGGAATTAAATACAAAAGGCACAATGCCGACTTAAGGACAAGAAGACTGTCTCTTCTTACTGTCGATGATTAGAATGTTTCCTGTGAGACCAGTTTTAGATTACGATGCTTCACTTCAGGTTTACTGTATCCATTGGGCCTTCTTATTGACAATGAAACACAGAAATTGCATCGGAAATAAATAGAAAGGGCACAATGCCGACATAAGTACAAGAAGTCTGACTCTTCTTACTGTCTATGTTTTGAACTATCCGTGTGACACTAGTTATAGTTTCTGATGCTTCACTTCAGGTATACTGTATCCCTCTGACCCTCTTATTGTGGATGAGACACAGATATTGTATCGGAATTAAATACAAAAAGCACAATTCCGAGTTAAGTACAAGATGACTGACTCTTCTTACTGTCTATGTTTTGAACCATTCCTGTGACACTAGTTATAGATTCCGATGCTTCACTCCAGGTTTACTGTATTCCTTTAACCCTCTTTTTGACGATGAAACACAGAAATTGTATTGGAATTAAATAGAAAAGGCTCAATGCTGACTTAAGTACAGGAAGACTGACTCCTCCTACTGTCTACGTTTTGAAGCATTCCTGTGACACTAATTACAGTTTCTGATGCTTCACTTCAGGTTTACTGTATCCTTGAGACCTTCGCATTACGATGACAGACAGAAATTGCATCGGAATAAAATACAAAAGGCTCAATGCCGACTTCAGTACAAGAAGACTGACTCTTCCTACTGTCTATGTTTTGAACCATTCCTGTGACACTAGTTATAGATTCCGATGCTTCACTTAAGGTTTACTGTATCCCTCTGACCTTCTTATTGACGATGAAACACAGAAATTGCATCGGAATTAAATACAAAAGCCACAATGCCCACTTGAGTACAAGAAGACTGACTCTTCCTTCTGTCCATGTTTTGAACCATTCCTGTGACACTAGTTATAGATTCCGATGCTTCACTCCAGGTTTACTGTATCCCTTTGACCTTCTTATTGACGATGAAACACAGACATTGCATCGGAATTAAATAGAAAAGGCACAAAGCCGACTTAAGTACAAGAAGACTGACTCCTCCTACTGTCTATGTTTTGAACCATTCCTGTGACACTAGTTATAGATTCCGATGCTTCACTTCAGGTTTACTGTATCCCTCTGACCCTCTTATTGACGATGAAACACAGAAATTGCATCGGAATGAAATACAAAAGGCACAACGCAGACTTAAGTACAAGAAGACTGACTCTTCTTACTGACTATGTTTTGAACCGTTCCTGTGACACTAGTTATGGATTCCGATACTTCACTTTAGGTTTACTGTACCCCTTGGACCTTCTTATTGACGATGAAACACAGAAATTGCATCGGAATTAAATAGAAAAGGCACAATGCCGACCTAAGTAAAAGAAGACTGACTCTTCATACTGACTATGTTTTGAACCATTCCTGTGACACTAGTTATTGATTCCGATGCTTCACTCCAGGTTTACTGTATCCCTTGGACCTTCTTATTGATGATGAAACACAGAAATTGCATCGGAATAAAATACAAAAGGCACAATGCCGACTTAAGTTCAAGAACACTGACTCTTCTTACTGACTATGTTTTGAACCATTCCTGTGTCACTAGTTATGGATTCCGTAGCTTCACTCCCGGTTTACTGTGTCCCTTGGACATTCTTATTGACGATGAAACACAGAAATTGCATCGGAATTAAATACAAATGGAACAATGCCGACTTAAGAACAAGAAGACTGACTCTTCTAATTGTCTATGTTTAAACCATTCCTGTGGGACCAGTTTTAGATTTCGATGCTTCATTTCAGGTATACTGTATCCCTTGGACCATCTTGTTGACGATGAAACAAAAAAATTGCATCGGAATTAAATACAAAAGGCACAATGCCGACTTAAGAACAAGAATTCTGACTCTTCTTACTGCCTATGATTAGAATGTTTCCTGTGAGACCAGTTTTAGATTACGATGCTTCACTTCAGGTTTACTGTATCCATTGGGCCTTCTTATTGACGATGAAACACAGAAATTGCATCGGAAATAAATAGAAAGGAACAATGCCGACATAAGTACAAGACTGACACTTCTTACTGTCTATATTTTGAACCATCCCAGTGACACTAGTTATAGTTTCTGATGCTTCACTTCAGGTTTACTGTATCCCTCGGACCCTCTTATTGACGATGAAACACAGAAATTCATCGGAATGAAATACAAAAGGCACAATGCAGACTTTAGTACAAGAAGACTGACTCTTCTTACTGACTATGTTTGAACCGTTCCTGTGACACTAGTTATAGATTCCGATACTTCACTTCAGGTTTACTGTACCCCTTGGACCTTCTTATTGACGATGAAACACAGAAATTGCATCGCATTTAAATAGAAAAGGCACAATGCCGACTTAAGTACAAGAAGACTGACTCTTCCTACTATCTATGATGTGACCATTCCTGTGACACTAGTTTTAGATTCCGATGCTTCAATTCAGGTTTACTGTATCCCTTGGACCTTCTTATTGACGATGAAACACACAAATTGCATCGGAATTAAATAGAAAAGGCACAATGCCGACTTAAGTACAAGAAGACTGACCCTTCGTACTGTCTACGATTTGAACCATTCCTGTAACACTAGTTTTAGATGCCGATGCTTCACTTCAGGTATACTGTATCCCTCTGACCTTCTCATTGACGATGAAACACAGAAATTGCATCGGAATTAAATACAAAAGGCACAATGCCGACTAAAGTACAAGAAGAGTGACTCTTCTTACTGACTATGTCTAGAACCATTCCTGTGACACTAGTTATAGATTCTGATGCTTCACTTCAGGTTTACTGTATCCCTTGGACCTTTTTATTGACGATGAAACACAGAAATTGCATCGGAATTAATTACCAAAGGCACAATGCCGACTTAAGTACAAGAAGACTGACTCTTCTTACTGTCTATGTTTGAACCATTCCTGTGAGACTAGTTATAGATTCCGATGCTTCACTTCAGGTTTACTGTATCCCTCAGACCTTCGTATTGACGATGAAACACAGAAATTGCATCGGAATTAAATAGAAAAGGCACAAAGCAGACTTAAGTACAAGGAGACTGACTCCTCCTACTGTCTATGTTTTGAACCATTCCTGTGACACTAGTTATAGCTTCCGATGCTTCACTTCAGGTTTAATGTATCCCTTGGGCCCTCTTGTTGACGATGAAACACAGAAATTGCATCTGAATTAAATACTAAAGGCATAATGCCGACGTAAGTAAACGAAGACTGACTCTTCTTACTGACTATGTTTGAACCATTCCTGTGACACTAGTTATAGATTCCGATGCTTCACTCCAGGTTTACTGTATCCCTTGGACCTTCTTATTGACGATGAAACACAGAAATTGCATCGGAATTAAATACAAATGGCACAATGAAGACTTAAGTACAAGAAGACTGACACTTCTTACTGACTATGTTTAGAACCATTCCTGTGACACTAGTTATAGATTCCGATGCTTCACTCCTGGTTTACTGTATCCCTTGGACCTTGTTATTAACGATGAAACACAGAAATTGCATCGGAATTAATAAAGTAATGCACAATGCTGTCATAAGTACACACTGACTGACTCTTCTTACTGTCTGTTAAGAAGCTACCCTGTGAGACCAGTTTTAGATTCCAATGCTCCACCTCAGGTTTACTGTATCCCTTTGGCCTTCTTATTGACGATGAAACACAGAAATTGCATCGGAATTAAATACAAATGGCACAATGTCAATTTATGAACAAGAAGACTGACTCTTCTCACTGTCTATGTTTAAACCATTACTGTGAGACCAGTTTTAGATTTCGATCCTTCATTTCAGGTCTACTGTATTCCTTGGACCATCTTGTTGACGATGTAACAAAAAAATTGCATCGGAATTAAATACAAAAGGCACAATGCCGACTTAAGGACAAGAAGACTGTCTCTTCTTACTGTCGATGATTAGAATGTTTCCTGTGAGACCAGTTTTAGATTACGATGCTTCACTTCAGGTTTACTGTATCCATTGGGCCTTCTTATTGACGATGAAACACAGAAATTGCATCGGAAATAAATAGAAAGGGCACAATGCCGACATAAGTACAAGAAGACTGACTCTTCTTACTGTCTATGTTTTGAACTATCCGTGTGACACTAGTTATAGTTTCTGATGCTTCACTTCAGGTATACTGTATCCCTCTGACCCTCTTATTGTGGATGAGACACAGAAATTGTATCGGAATTAAATACAAAAAGCACAATTCCGTGTTAAGTACAAGATGACTGACTCTTCTTACTGTCCATGTTTTGAACCATTCCTGTGACACTAGTTATAGATTCCGATGCTTCACTCCAGGTTTACTGTATTCCTTTAACCCTCTTTTTGACGATGAAACTTAGAAATTGAATCGGAATTAAATAGAAAAGGCACAATGCTGACTTAAGTACAGGAAGACTGACTCCTCCTACTATCTATGTTTTGAAGCATTCCTGTGACACTAATTACAGTTTCTGATGCTTCACTTCAGGTTTACTGTATCCTTGAGACCTTCGCATTACGATGACAGACAGAAATTGCATCGGAATAAAATACAAAAGGCACAATGCCGACTTAAGTACAAGAAGACTGACTCTTCCTACTGTCTATGTTTTGAACCATTCCTGTGACACTAGTTATAGATTCCGATGCTTCACTTAAGGTTTACTGTATCCCTCTGACCTTCTTATTGACGATGAAACACAGAAATTGCATCGGAATTAAATACAAAAGCCACAATGCCCACTTGAGTACAAGAAGACTGACTCTTCCTTCTGTCCATGTTTTGAACCATTCCTGTGACACTAGTTATAGATTCCGATGCTTCACTCCAGGTTTACTGTATCCCTTTGACCTTCTTATTGACGATGAAACACAGACATTGCATCGGAATTAAATAGAAAAAGCACAAAGCCGACTTAAGTACAAGAAGACTGACTCCTCCTACTGTCTATGTTTTGAACCATTCCTGTGACACTAGTTATAGATTCCGATGCTTCACTTCAGGTTTACTGTATCCCTCTGACCCTCTTATTGACGATGAAACACAGAAATTGCATCGGAATGAAATACAAAAGGCACAATGCAGACTTAAGTACAAGAAGACTGACTCTTCTTACTGACTATGATTTGAACCGTTCCTGTGACACTAGTTATGGATTCCGATACTTCACTTCAGGTTTACTGTACCCCTTGGACCTTCTTATTGACGATGAAACACAGAAATTGCATCGGAATTAAATAGAAAAGGCACAATGCCGACTTAAGTACAAGAAGACTGACTCTTCCTACTATCTATGATTTTACCATTCCTGTGACACTAGTTTTAGATTGCCATGCTTCACTTCAGGTTCTCTGTATCCCTTGGACCTTCGTATTGACGACGAAACACAGAAATTGCATCGGAATTAAATACAAAAGTCACAATGCCGACTAAAGTACAAGAAGAGTGACTCTTCTTACTGACTATGTTTTGAACCATTCCTGTGTCACTAGTTATAGATTCCGATGCTTCACTCCAGGTTTACTGTATCCCATGGACCTTCTTATTGACGATGAAACAGAGAAATTGCATCGGAATTTAATACAAAAGGCACAATGACGACTTAAGTACAAGTAGATTGACTCTTCATACTGACTATGTTTTGAACCGTTCCTGTGACACTATTTATAGATTCCGATGCTTCACTTCAGGTTTACTGTATTCCTTGGACATTCTTATTGACGATGAAACACAGAAATTGCATCGGAATTAAATACAAAAGGCACAATGCCGACTTAAGTACAAGAAGACTGACTTTTCCTACTGTCTATGATTTGAACCTTTCCTGTAACACTAGTTTTAGATTCCGATGCTTCACTTCAGGTTTACTGTATCCCTTCGACCTTCTTATTGACGGTGAAACACAGAAATTGCATCGGAATTAAATAGAAAAGGCACAATGCCGACTTAAGTACAAGAAGACAGACCCTTCGTACTGTCTACGATTTGAACCATTCCTGTGACACTAGTTTTAGATGCCGATGCTTCACTTCAGGTATACTGTATCCCTCTGACCTTCTCATTGACGATGAAACACAGAAATTGCATCGGAATTAAATACAAAAGGCACAATGCCGACTAAAGTACAAGAAGAGTGACTCTTCTTACTGACTATGTCTAGAACCATTCCTGTGTCACTAGTTATAGATTCCGTAGCTTCACTCCCGGTTTACTGTATCCCTTGGACATTCTTATTGACGATGAAACACAGAAATTCCATCGGAATTAAATACAAAGGGAACAATGCCGACTTAAGAGCAAGAAGACTGACTCTTCTTATTGTCTATGTTTAAACCATTCCTGTGGGACCAGTTTTAGATTTCGATGGTTCATTTCAGGTATACTGTATCCCTTGGACCATCTTGTTGACGATGAAACAAAAAAATTGCATCGGAATTAAATACAAAAGGCACAATGCCAACTTAAGAACAAGAATTCTGACTCTTCTTACTGTCTATAATTAGAATGTTTCCTGTGAGACCAGTTTTAGATTACGATGCTTCACTTCAGGTTTACTGTATCCATTGGGCCTTCTTATTGACGTTGAAACACAGAAATTGCATCGAAAATAAATAGAAAGGAACAATGCCGGCATAAGTACAAGACTGACACTTCTTACTGTCTATATTTTGAACCATCCCTGTGACACTAGTTATAGTTTCTGATGCTTCACTTCAGGTTTACTGTATCCCTCTGACCCTCTTATTGACGATGAATCACAGAAATTCATCGGAATGAAATACAAAAGGCAAAATGCAGACTTAAGTACAAGAAGACTGACTCTTCTTACTGACTATGTTTTGAACCGTTCCTGTGACACTAGTTATAGATTCCGATACTTCACTTCAGGTTTACTGTACCCCTTGGACCTTCTTATTGACGATGAAACACAGAAATTGCATCGGATTTAAATAGAAAAGGCACAATGCCGACTTAAGTACAAGAAGACTGACTCTTCCTACTGTCTATGATTTGACCATTCCTGTGACACTAGTTTTAGATTGCGATGCTTCACTTCAGGTTCTCTGTATCCCTTGGACCTTCGTATTGCCGACGAAACACAGAAATTGCATCGGAATTAAATACAAAAGTCACAATGCCGACTAAAGTACAAGAAGAGTGACTCTTCTTACTGACTATGTTTTGAACAATTCCTGTGTCACTAGTTATAGATTCCGATGCTTCACTCCAGGTTCACTGTATCCCTTGGACCTTCTTAGTGATGATGAAACACAGAAATTGCATCGGAATTAAATACAAAAGGCACAATGACGACTTAAGTACAAGATGACTGACTCTTCATACTGACTATGTTTTGAACCGTTCCTGTGACACTAGTTATAGATTCCGATGCTTCACTTCAGGTTTACTGTATTCCTTGGACATTCTTATTGACGATGAAACACAGAAATTGCATCGGAATTAAATACAAAAGGCACAATACCGACTTAAGTACAAGAAGACTGACTCTTCCTACTGTCTATGATTTGAACCTTTCCTGTGACACTAGTTTTAGATTCCGATGCTTCAATTCAGGTTTACTGTATCCCTTGGACCTTCTTATTGACGATGAAACACAGAAATTTCATCGTAATTAAATAGAAAAGGCACAATGCCGACTTAAGTACAAGAAGACTGACCCTTCGTACTGTCTACGATTTGAACCATTCCTGTGACACTAGTTTTAGATGCCGATGCTTCACTTCAGGTATACTGTATCCCTCTGACCTTCTCATTGACGATGAAACACAGAAATTGCATCGGAATTAAATACAAAAGGCACAATGCCGACTAAAGTACAAGAAGAGTGACTCTTCTTACTGACTATGTCTAGAATCATTCCTGTGACACTAGTTATAGATTCCGATGCTTCACTTCAGGTTTACTGTATCCCTTGGACCTATTTATTGACGATGAAACACAGAAATTGCATCGGAATTAAATACCAAAGGCACAATGCCGACTTAAGTACAAGAAGACTGACTCTTCTTACTGTCTATGTTTGAACCATTCCTGTGACACTAGTTATAGATTCCGATGCTTCACTTCAGGTTTAATGTATCACTCAGACCTTCGTATTGACGATGAAACACAGAAATTGCATCGTAATTAAATAGAAAAGGCACAAAGCAGACTTAAGTACAAGGAGACTGACTCCTCCTACTGTCTATGTTTTGAACCATTCCTGTGACACTAGTTATAGCTTCCGATGCTTCACTTCAGGTTTAATGGATCCCTTGGACCCTCTTGTTGACGATGAAACACAGAAATTGCATCTAAATTTAATACAAAAGGCACAATGCCGACGTAAGTAAAAGAAGACTGACTCTTCTTACTGACTATGTTTTAAACCATTCCTGTGACACTAGTTATAGGTTCCGGTGCTTCTCTCCAGGTTTACAGTATCCCTTGGACCTTCTTATTGACGATGAAACACAGAAATTGCATCGGAATTAAATACAAAAGGCACAATGCCCACTTAAGTACAAGAACAGTGACTCTTCTTACGGACTATGTTCTGAACCATTCCTCTGACACTAGTTAAAGATTCCGATGCTTCACTCCCGGTTTACTGTATCCCTTTGGCCTTCTTATTGACGATGAAACACAGAAATTGCATCGGAATTAAATACAAATGGCACAATGTCGATTTATGTACAAGAAGACTGACTCTTATCACTGTCTATGTTTAAACCATTCCTGTGAGACCAGTTTTAGATTTTGATCCTTCATTTCGGGTTACTGTATTCCTTGGACCATCTTGTTGACGATGTAACAAAAAAATTGCATCGGAATTAAATACAAAAGGCACAATGCCGACTTAAGAACAAGAAGACTGACTCTTCTTACTGTCTATGATTAGAATGTTTCCTGTGAGACCAGATTTAGATTACGATGCTTCACTTCAGGTTTACTGTATCCATTGGGCCTTCTTATTGACGATGAAACACAGAAATCGCATCGGAAATAAATAGAAAGGGCACAATGCCGACATAAGTACAAGAAGCCTGACTCTTCTTACTGTCTATGTTTTGAACTATACCTGTGACACTAGTTATAGTTTCTGATGCTTCACTTCAGGTTTACTGTATCCCTCTGACCCTCTTATTGTGGATGAGATACAGAAATTGCATCGGAATTAAATACAAAAAGCACAATTCCGAGTTAAGTACAAGATGACTGACTCTTCTTACTGTCTATGTTTTGAACCATTCCTGTGACACTAGTTATAGATTCCGATGCTTCACTCCAGGTTTACTGTATTCCTTGAACCCTCGTTTTGACGATGAAACACAGAAATTGTATCGGAATTAAATAGAAAAGGCACAATGCTGACTTAAGTACAAGAAGACTGACTCCTCCTACTGTCCACGTTTTGAAGCATTCCTGTGACACTAATTATAGTTTCTGATGCTTCACTTCAGGTTTACTGTATCCCTGAGACCTTCGTATTACGATGACAGACAGAAATTGCATCGGAATAAAATACAAAAAGCACAATGCCGACTTAAGTACAAGAAGACTGACTTTTCCTACTGTCTATTTTTTGAACCATTCCTGTGACACTAGTTATAGATTCCGATGCCTCACCTAAGGTTTACTGTATCCCTCTGACCTTCTTATTGACGATGAAACACAGAAATTGCATCGGAATTAAATACAAAAGCCACAATGCCCACTTGAGTACTAGAAGACTGACTCTTCCTGCTGTCCATGTTTTGAACCATTCCTGTGACACTAGTTAAAGATTCCGATGCTTCACTCCAGGTTTACTTTATCCCTTGGACCTTCTTATTGACGATGAAACACAGACATTGCATCGGAATTAAATAGAAAATGCACAAAGCCGACTTAAGTACAAGAAGACTGACTCCTCCTACTGTCTATGTTTTGAACCATTCCTGTGACACTAGTTATAGATTCCGATGCTTCACTTCACGTTTACTGTATCCCTCTGACCCTCTTATTGACGATGAAACACAGAAATTGCATCGGAATGAAATACAAAAGGCACAATGCAGACTTAAGTACAAGAAGACTGACTCTTCTTACTGACTATGTTTTGAACCGTTCCTGTGACACTAGTTATAGATTCCGATACTTCACTTCAGGTTTACTGTACCCCTTGGACCTTCATATTGACGATGAAACACAGAAATTGCATCGGAATTAAATAGAAAAGGCACAATGCCGACTTAAGTACAAGAAGACTGACTCTTCCTACTTTCTATGATTTGACCATTCCTGTGACACTAGTTTTAGATTGCGATGCTTCACTTCAGGTTCTCTGTATCCCTTGGACCTTCGTATTGACGATGAAACACAGAAATTGCATCGGAATTAAATACAAAAGGCACAATGACGACTTAAGTACAAGAAGATTGACTCTTCATAATGACTATGTTTTGAACGGTTCCTGTGACACTAGTTATAGATTCCGATGCTTCACTTCAGGTTTACTGTATTCCTTGGACATTCTTATTGACGATGAATCACAGAAATTGCATCGGAATTAAATACAAAAGGCACAATGCCGACTTAAGTACAAGAAGACTGACTCTTCCTACTGTCTATGATTTGAACCTTTCCTGTGACACTAGTTATAGATTCCGACGCTTCACTCCAGGTTTACTGTATCCCTTGGACCTTCTTATTGACGATGAATCACAGAAATTGCATCGGAATTAAATACAAAAGGCACAATGCCGACCTAAGTAAAAGAAGACTGACTCTTCTTACTGACTATGTTTTGAACCATTCGTGTGACACTAGTTATTGATTCCGATGATTCACTCCAGGTTTACTGTATCCCTTGGACCTTCTTATTAACGGTGAAACACACAAATTGCATCGGAATTAAATACGAAATGCACAATGCTGTCATAAGTACACGAACACTGACTCTTCTTACTGTCTGTTATGAAGCTTCCCTGTGTGACCAGTTTTAGATTCCAATGCTTCACCTCAGGTTTACTGTATCCCTTGGGACTTCTTATTGACGATGAAACACAGAAATTGCATCGGAATTATATACAAATTGCACAATGCCTATTTATGTACAAGAAGACTGACTCTTCTTACTGTCTATGTTTAAACCATTCCTGTGGGTCCAGTTATAGATTTCAATGCTTCATTTCAGGTACACTGTATCCCTTGGACCATCTTGTTGACGATGAAACAAAAAAATTGCATCTGAATTAAATACAAAAGGCACAATGCCGACTTAAGAACAAGAATACTGATTCTTCTTACTGTCTATGATTAGAATGTTTCCTGTGAGACCAGTTTTAGAATACGATGCTTCACCTCAGGTTTACTGTATCCATTGGGCCTTCTTATTGACGATGAAGCACAGAAATTGCATCGGAAATAAATAGAAAGGGCACAATGCCGACATAACTACAAGAAGACTGACACTTCTTACTGTCTATGTTTTGAACCATCCCTGTGACACTAGTTATAGTTTCTGATGCTTCACTTCAGGTTTACTGTATCCCTCTGACCCCCTTATTGACGATGAAACACAGAAATTGCATCGGAATTAAATACAAAAGGCACAATGTAAACTTAAGTAAAAGAAGACTGACTCTTCTTACTGACTATGTTTTGAACCGTTCCTGTGACACTAGTTATAGATTCCGATGCTTCACTTCAGGTTTACTGTAACACTTGGACCTTCTTATTGACGATGAAACACAGAAATTGCATCGGAATAAAATAGAAAATGCACAATGCCGATTTAAGTACAAGAAGACAGATTCTTCCTACTCTCTATGATTTGACCATTCCTGTGACACTAATTTTAGATTGCGATACTTCACTTCAGGTTTACTGTAACCCTTGGACCTTCGTATTGACGACGAAACACAGAAATTGCATCGGAATTAAATACAAAAGGCGCAATGCCGACTAAAGTACAAGAAGAGTGACTCTTCTTACTGACTATGTTTCGAACCATTCCTGTGTCACTAGTTATAGGTTCCGATGCTTCACTCCAGGTTTACTGTATCCCTTGGACCTCCTTATTGACGATGAAACACAGATATTGCATCGGAATTAAATACAAAAGGCACAATGCCGACTTAAGGACAAGAAGACTGAATCTTCTCACTGTCTATGATTTGAAAAATTCCTGGGACACTGGTTATAGATTCCGATGCTTCACTTCAGGTTTACTGTATCCCTTGGACATTCTTATTGACGATGAAACACAGAAATTGCATCGGGAATTAAAAAAAAAGGCACAATGCCGACTTAAGTACAAGAAGACTGACTCTTCCTACTGTCTATGATTTGAACCTTTCCTGTGACACTAGTTTTAGATTCCGATGCTTCACTTCAGGTTTACTGTATCCCTTGGACCTTCTTATTGACGATGAAACACAGAAGTTGCATCGGAATTAAATAGAATAGGCACAATGCCGACTTAAGTACAAGAAGACTGACTCTTCCTACTGTCTACGATTTGAACCATTCGTGTGACACTAGTTATAGATTGAGATGCTTCACTTCAGGTTTACTGTGTCCCTTGGACATTCTTATTAACGATGAAACACAGAAATTGAATCGGAATTAAATACGAAATGCACTATGCTGTCATAAGTACACGAAGACTGACTCTTTTCACTGTCTGTTATGCAGCTACCCAGTGAGAAGAGTTTTAGATTCCAATGCTTCACTTCAGGTTTACTGTATCCCTTGGACCTTCTTATTGACGATGAAACACAGAAATTGCATCGCAATTAAATACAAATGGCACAATGCGTATTTATGAACAAGAAGACTGACTCTTCTTACTGTCTATGTTTAAACCATTTCTGTGAGACCAGTTTTAGATTTCGATGCTTCACTTCAGGTTTACTGTATCCCTTAGACCTACTTGTTTACGATGAAACAAAAAAATTGCATCGGAATTAAATACAAAAGGTACAATGCCGACTTAAGAACAAGAAGACTGACTCTTCTTACTGTCTATGATTTGAATGTTTCCTGTGAGACCAGTTTTACATTACGATGCTTCACTTTAGGCTTACTGTATCCATTGGGCCTTCTTATTGACGAGGAAACACAGAAATTGCATCGGAATTAAATACAAAAGGCACAATGCCGACTTAAGTACAAGAAGACTGACTCTTCTTACTGACTATGTTTTGAACTATTCCTGTGACACTCTTTATAGATTCCGATGCTTCACTCCAGGTTTACTGTATCCCTTGGACCTTCTTATTGACGATGAAACACAGAAATTGCATCGGAATTAAATACAAAAGGCACAATTCCGACTTATGTACAAGTTGACTGACTCTTCCTACTGTCTATGTTTTGAACCATTCCTGTGACACTAGTTATAGATTCCGATGCTTCACTCCAGGTTTACTGTATCCCTTGGACCTTCTTATTGACGATGAAACACAGAAATTGCATCGGAATTAAACACAAAAGGCACAATGCCGACATAAGTACAAGAAGACTGCCTCTTCTTACTGACTATGTTTTGAACTATTCCTGTGACACTAGTTATGGATTCCGAAGCTGCACTTCAGGTTTACTGTATCCCTTGCACCTTCTTATTGACGATGAAACACAGAAATACCATCGGAATTAAATAGAAAAGGCACAATGCCGACTTAAGTACAAGAAGACTGACACTTCCTACTGTCTATGATTTGAACCATTCATGTGACACTAGTTTAAGATTCCGATGCTTCACTTCAGGTTTACTGTATCCCCCTGCCCCTCTCATTGACGATGAAACACAGAAATTGCATCGGAAGTAAATACAAAAGGCACAATGCCGACATAAGTACAAGAATACTGACTCTTCTTACTGACTATGTTTTGAACCATTCCTGTGACACTAGTTAGAGATTCCGATGCTTCACTTCAGGTTTACTGTATCCCTTGGACCTTCTTATTGACGATGAAACACAGATATTGCATCGGAATTAAATACAAAAGGCACAATGCCGACTTAAGTACAAGAAGACTGACTCTTCTTACTGTCTATGTTTGAACCATTCCTGTGACACTAGTTATTGATTCCGATGCTTCACTTCAGGTTTACTGTATCCCTCAGACCTTCTTATTGACGATGAAACACAGAAATTGCATCGGAATAAAATACAAAAGTCACAATGCCGACTTAAGTACAAGAAGACTGACTCTTCCTACTCTCAATGATTTGAACCATTCCTGTGACACTAGTTATAGATTCCGATGCTTCACATCAGGTTTACTGTATCCCTCTGACCTTCTTATTGACGATGAAACACATAAATTGCATCGGAATTAAATACAAATGGCACAATGCCGGCTTAAGTACAAGAAGACTGACTCTTCCTACTGTGTAAGTTTGAACCATTCCTGTGACACTAGTTATAGATTCCGATGCTTCACTCCAGGTTTACTGTATCCCTTGGACCTTCTTATTGACGATGAAACACACAAATTGCTTCGGAATTAAATAGAAAAGGCACAATGCCGGCTTAAGAACAAGAAGACTGACTCTTCCTACTGTCTACGATTTCGACCATTCCTGTGACACTAGTTATACATTCCGATGTTTCACTTCAAGTTTAATGTATCCCTTGGACCTTCTTGTTGACGATGAAACACAGAAATTGCATCGGAAATATATACAAAAGGCACAATGCCGACATAAGTACAAGAAGACTGACTCTTCTTACTGACTATGCTTTGATTCATTCCTGTGACACAAGTTATAGATTCCGATGCTTCACTCCAGGTTTACTGTATCCCTTGGACCATCTTATTGACAATGAAACACAGAAATTGCATCGGAATTAAATACAAAAGGCACAATGCCGACTAAAGTACAAGAAGAGTGACTCTTCTTACTGACTATGTCTAGAATCATTCCTGTGACACTAGTTATAGATTCCGATGCTTCACTTCAGGTTTACTGTATCCCTTGGACCTATTTATTGACGATGAAACACAGAAATTGCATCGGAATTAAATACCAAAGGCACAATGCCGACTTAAGTACAAGAAGACTGACTCTTCTTACTGTCTATGTTTGAACCATTCCTGTGACACTAGTTATAGATTCCGATGCTTCACTTCAGGTTTAATGTATCACTCAGACCTTCGTATTGACGATGAAACACAGAAATTGCATCGTAATTAAATAGAAAAGGCACAAAGCAGACTTAAGTACAAGGAGACTGACTCCTCCTACTGTCTATGTTTTGAACCATTCCTGTGACACTAGTTATAGCTTCCGATGCTTCACTTCAGGTTTAATGGATCCCTTGGACCCTCTTGTTGACGATGAAACACAGAAATTGCATCTAAATTTAATACAAAAGGCACAATGCCGACGTAAGTAAAAGAAGACTGACTCTTCTTACTGACTATGTTTTAAACCATTCCTGTGACACTAGTTATAGGTTCCGGTGCTTCTCTCCAGGTTTACAGTATCCCTTGGACCTTCTTATTGACGATGAAACACAGAAATTGCATCGGAATTAAATACAAAAGGCACAATGCCCACTTAAGTACAAGAACAGTGACTCTTCTTACGGACTATGTTCTGAACCATTCCTCTGACACTAGTTAAAGATTCCGATGCTTCACTCCCGGTTTACTGTATCCCTTTGGCCTTCTTATTGACGATGAAACACAGAAATTGCATCGGAATTAAATACAAATGGCACAATGTCGATTTATGTACAAGAAGACTGACTCTTATCACTGTCTATGTTTAAACCATTCCTGTGAGACCAGTTTTAGATTTTGATCCTTCATTTCGGGTTACTGTATTCCTTGGACCATCTTGTTGACGATGTAACAAAAAAATTGCATCGGAATTAAATACAAAAGGCACAATGCCGACTTAAGAACAAGAAGACTGACTCTTCTTACTGTCTATGATTAGAATGTTTCCTGTGAGACCAGATTTAGATTACGATGCTTCACTTCAGGTTTACTGTATCCATTGGGCCTTCTTATTGACGATGAAACACAGAAATCGCATCGGAAATAAATAGAAAGGGCACAATGCCGACATAAGTACAAGAAGCCTGACTCTTCTTACTGTCTATGTTTTGAACTATACCTGTGACACTAGTTATAGTTTCTGATGCTTCACTTCAGGTTTACTGTATCCCTCTGACCCTCTTATTGTGGATGAGATACAGAAATTGCATCGGAATTAAATACAAAAAGCACAATTCCGAGTTAAGTACAAGATGACTGACTCTTCTTACTGTCTATGTTTTGAACCATTCCTGTGACACTAGTTATAGATTCCGATGCTTCACTCCAGGTTTACTGTATTCCTTGAACCCTCGTTTTGACGATGAAACACAGAAATTGTATCGGAATTAAATAGAAAAGGCACAATGCTGACTTAAGTACAAGAAGACTGACTCCTCCTACTGTCCACGTTTTGAAGCATTCCTGTGACACTAATTATAGTTTCTGATGCTTCACTTCAGGTTTACTGTATCCCTGAGACCTTCGTATTACGATGACAGACAGAAATTGCATCGGAATAAAATACAAAAAGCACAATGCCGACTTAAGTACAAGAAGACTGACTTTTCCTACTGTCTATTTTTTGAACCATTCCTGTGACACTAGTTATAGATTCCGATGCCTCACCTAAGGTTTACTGTATCCCTCTGACCTTCTTATTGACGATGAAACACAGAAATTGCATCGGAATTAAATACAAAAGCCACAATGCCCACTTGAGTACTAGAAGACTGACTCTTCCTGCTGTCCATGTTTTGAACCATTCCTGTGACACTAGTTAAAGATTCCGATGCTTCACTCCAGGTTTACTTTATCCCTTGGACCTTCTTATTGACGATGAAACACAGACATTGCATCGGAATTAAATAGAAAATGCACAAAGCCGACTTAAGTACAAGAAGACTGACTCCTCCTACTGTCTATGTTTTGAACCATTCCTGTGACACTAGTTATAGATTCCGATGCTTCACTTCACGTTTACTGTATCCCTCTGACCCTCTTATTGACGATGAAACACAGAAATTGCATCGGAATGAAATACAAAAGGCACAATGCAGACTTAAGTACAAGAAGACTGACTCTTCTTACTGACTATGTTTTGAACCGTTCCTGTGACACTAGTTATAGATTCCGATACTTCACTTCAGGTTTACTGTACCCCTTGGACCTTCATATTGACGATGAAACACAGAAATTGCATCGGAATTAAATAGAAAAGGCACAATGCCGACTTAAGTACAAGAAGACTGACTCTTCCTACTTTCTATGATTTGACCATTCCTGTGACACTAGTTTTAGATTGCGATGCTTCACTTCAGGTTCTCTGTATCCCTTGGACCTTCGTATTGACGACGAAACACAGAAATTGCATCGGAATTAAATACAAAAGTCACAATGCCGACTTAAGTACAAGAAGAGTGACTCTTCTTACTGACTATGTTTTGAACCATTCCTGTGTCACTAGTTATAGATTCCGATGCTTCACTCCAAGTTTACTGTATCCCTTGGACCTTCTTATTGACGATGAAACACAGAAATTGCATCGGAATTAAATACAAAAGGCACAATGACGACTTAAGTACAAGAAGATTGACTCTTCATAATGACTATGTTTTGAACGGTTCCTGTGACACTAGTTATAGATTCCGATGCTTCACTTCAG
Organism: Schistocerca serialis cubense; assembly: GCF_023864345.2. Lineage (NCBI taxonomy): Eukaryota > Metazoa > Arthropoda > Insecta > Orthoptera > Acrididae > Schistocerca > Schistocerca serialis. The sequence goes on along the minus strand of NC_064646.1, from coordinate 543,369,741 downwards.
GTTTACTGTATTCCTTGGACATTCTTATTGACGATGAATCACAGAAATTGCATCGGAATTAAATACAAAAGGCACAATGCCGACTTAAGTACAAGAAGACTGACTCTTCCTACTGTCTATGATTTGAACCTTTCCTGTGACACTAGTTATAGATTCCGACGCTTCACTCCAGGTTTACTGTATCCCTTGGACCTTCTTATTGACGATGAATCACAGAAATTGCATCGGAATTAAATACAAAAGGCACAATGCCGACCTAAGTAAAAGAAGACTGACTCTTCTTACTGACTATGTTTTGAACCATTCGTGTGACACTAGTTATTGATTCCGATGATTCACTCCAGGTTTACTGTATCCCTTGGACCTTCTTATTAACGGTGAAACACACAAATTGCATCGGAATTAAATACGAAATGCACAATGCTGTCATAAGTACACGAACACTGACTCTTCTTACTGTCTGTTATGAAGCTTCCCTGTGTGACCAGTTTTAGATTCCAATGCTTCACCTCAGGTTTACTGTATCCCTTGGGACTTCTTATTGACGATGAAACACAGAAATTGCATCGGAATTATATACAAATTGCACAATGCCTATTTATGTACAAGAAGACTGACTCTTCTTACTGTCTATGTTTAAACCATTCCTGTGGGTCCAGTTATAGATTTCAATGCTTCATTTCAGGTACACTGTATCCCTTGGACCATCTTGTTGACGATGAAACAAAAAAATTGCATCTGAATTAAATACAAAAGGCACAATGCCGACTTAAGAACAAGAATACTGATTCTTCTTACTGTCTATGATTAGAATGTTTCCTGTGAGACCAGTTTTAGAATACGATGCTTCACCTCAGGTTTACTGTATCCATTGGGCCTTCTTATTGACGATGAAGCACAGAAATTGCATCGGAAATAAATAGAAAGGGCACAATGCCGACATAACTACAAGAAGACTGACACTTCTTACTGTCTATGTTTTGAACCATCCCTGTGACACTAGTTATAGTTTCTGATGCTTCACTTCAGGTTTACTGTATCCCTCTGACCCCCTTATTGACGATGAAACACAGAAATTGCATCGGAATTAAATACAAAAGGCACAATGTAAACTTAAGTAAAAGAAGACTGACTCTTCTTACTGACTATGTTTTGAACCGTTCCTGTGACACTAGTTATAGATTCCGATGCTTCACTTCAGGTTTACTGTAACACTTGGACCTTCTTATTGACGATGAAACACAGAAATTGCATCGGAATAAAATAGAAAATGCACAATGCCGATTTAAGTACAAGAAGACAGATTCTTCCTACTCTCTATGATTTGACCATTCCTGTGACACTAATTTTAGATTGCGATACTTCACTTCAGGTTTACTGTAACCCTTGGACCTTCGTATTGACGACGAAACACAGAAATTGCATCGGAATTAAATACAAAAGGCGCAATGCCGACTAAAGTACAAGAAGAGTGACTCTTCTTACTGACTATGTTTCGAACCATTCCTGTGTCACTAGTTATAGGTTCCGATGCTTCACTCCAGGTTTACTGTATCCCTTGGACCTCCTTATTGACGATGAAACACAGATATTGCATCGGAATTAAATACAAAAGGCACAATGCCGACTTAAGGACAAGAAGACTGAATCTTCTCACTGTCTATGATTTGAAAAATTCCTGGGACACTGGTTATAGATTCCGATGCTTCACTTCAGGTTTACTGTATCCCTTGGACATTCTTATTGACGATGAAACACAGAAATTGCATCGGGAATTAAAAAAAAAAGGCACAATGCCGACTTAAGTACAAGAAGACTGACTCTTCCTACTGTCTATGATTTGAACCTTTCCTGTGACACTAGTTTTAGATTCCGATGCTTCACTTCAGGTTTACTGTATCCCTTGGACCTTCTTATTGACGATGAAACACAGAAGTTGCATCGGAATTAAATAGAATAGGCACAATGCCGACTTAAGTACAAGAAGACTGACTCTTCCTACTGTCTACGATTTGAACCATTCGTGTGACACTAGTTATAGATTGAGATGCTTCACTTCAGGTTTACTGTGTCCCTTGGACATTCTTATTAACGATGAAACACAGAAATTGAATCGGAATTAAATACGAAATGCACTATGCTGTCATAAGTACACGAAGACTGACTCTTTTCACTGTCTGTTATGCAGCTACCCAGTGAGAAGAGTTTTAGATTCCAATGCTTCACTTCAGGTTTACTGTATCCCTTGGACCTTCTTATTGACGATGAAACACAGAAATTGCATCGCAATTAAATACAAATGGCACAATGCGTATTTATGAACAAGAAGACTGACTCTTCTTACTGTCTATGTTTAAACCATTTCTGTGAGACCAGTTTTAGATTTCGATGCTTCACTTCAGGTTTACTGTATCCCTTAGACCTACTTGTTTACGATGAAACAAAAAAATTGCATCGGAATTAAATACAAAAGGTACAATGCCGACTTAAGAACAAGAAGACTGACTCTTCTTACTGTCTATGATTTGAATGTTTCCTGTGAGACCAGTTTTAGATTACGATGCTTCACTTTAGGCTTACTGTATCCATTGGGCCTTCTTATTGACGAGGAAACACAGAAATTGCATCGGAATTAAATACAAAAGGCACAATGCCGACTTAAGTACAAGAAGACTGACTCTTCTTACTGACTATGTTTTGAACTATTCCTGTGACACTCTTTATAGATTCCGATGCTTCACTCCAGGTTTACTGTATCCCTTGGACCTTCTTATTGACGATGAAACACAGAAATTGCATCGGAATTAAATACAAAAGGCACAATTCCGACTTATGTACAAGTTGACTGACTCTTCGTACTGTCTATGTTTTGAACCATTCCTGTGACACTAGTTATAGATTCCGATGCTTCACTCCAGGTTTACTGTATCCCTTGGACCTTCTTATTGACGATGAAACACAGAAATTGCATCGGAATTAAACACAAAAGGCACAATGCCGACATAAGTACAAGAAGACTGCCTCTTCTTACTGACTATGTTTTGAACTATTCCTGTGACACTAGTTATGGATTCCGAAGCTGCACTTCAGGTTTACTGTATCCCTTGCACCTTCTTATTGACGATGAAACACAGAAATACCATCGGAATTAAATAGAAAAGGCACAATGCCGACTTAAGTACAAGAAGACTGACACTTCCTACTGTCTATGATTTGAACCATTCATGTGACACTAGTTTAAGATTCCGATGCTTCACTTCAGGTTTACTGTATCCCCCTGCCCCTCTCATTGACGATGAAACACAGAAATTGCATCGGAAGTAAATACAAAAGGCACAATGCCGACATAAGTACAAGAATACTGACTCTTCTTACTGACTATGTTTTGAACCATTCCTGTGACACTAGTTAGAGATTCCGATGCTTCACTTCAGGTTTACTGTATCCCTTGGACCTTCTTATTGACGATGAAACACAGATATTGCATCGGAATTAAATACAAAAGGCACAATGCCGACTTAAGTACAAGAAGACTGACTCTTCTTACTGTCTATGTTTGAACCATTCCTGTGACACTAGTTATTGATTCCGATGCTTCACTTCAGGTTTACTGTATCCCTCAGACCTTCTTATTGACGATGAAACACAGAAATTGCATCGGAATAAAATACAAAAGTCACAATGCCGACTTAAGTACAAGAAGACTGACTCTTCCTACTCTCAATGATTTGAACCATTCCTGTGACACTAGTTATAGATTCCGATGCTTCACATCAGGTTTACTGTATCCCTCTGACCTTCTTATTGACGATGAAACACATAAATTGCATCGGAATTAAATACAAATGGCACAATGCCGGCTTAAGTACAAGAAGACTGACTCTTCCTACTGTGTAAGTTTGAACCATTCCTGTGACACTAGTTATAGATTCCGATGCTTCACTCCAGGTTTACTGTATCCCTTGGACCTTCTTATTGACGATGAAACACACAAATTGCTTCGGAATTAAATAGAAAAGGCACAATGCCGGCTTAAGAACAAGAAGACTGACTCTTCCTACTGTCTACGATTTCGACCATTCCTGTGACACTAGTTATACATTCCGATGTTTCACTTCAAGTTTAATGTATCCCTTGGACCTTCTTGTTGACGATGAAACACAGAAATTGCATCGGAAATATATACAAAAGGCACAATGCCGACATAAGTACAAGAAGACTGACTCTTCTTACTGACTATGCTTTGATTCATTCCTGTGACACAAGTTATAGATTCCGATGCTTCACTCCAGGTTTACTGTATCCCTTGGACCATCTTATTGACAATGAAACACAGTAATAGCATCGGAATAAAATACAAAAGGCACAATGCCGACTTAAGTACAAGAAGACTGAATCTTCTTACTGTCTATGTTTGAGCCATTCCTGTGACACTAGTTATAGATTCCGATGCTTCACTTCAGGTTTACTGTATCCCCAGACCTACTTATAGACGACGAAACACAGAAATTTCATCGGAATAAAATACAAAAGGCACAATGCCGACTTAAGTACAGGAAGACTGACTCTTCCTACTGTCAATGTTTTGAACCATTCCTGTGACACTAGTTATAGATTCCGATGCCTCACTTCAGGTTTACTGTATCCCTCTGACCTTCTTATTGACGATGAAACACAGAAATTGCATCGGAATTAAATACAAAAGGCACAATGCCAACTTAAGTTCAAGAAGACTGACTCTTCCTACTGTCTACGTTTTGAACCATTCCTGTGACACTAGTTATAGATTCCGATGCTTCACTCCAGGTTTACTGTATCCCTTGGACATTCTTATTGACGATGAAACACAGAAATTGCTTCGGAATTGAATAGAAAAGGCACAATGCCGACTTAAGTACAAGAAGACTGACTCTACCTACTGTCTATGATTTGGACCATTCCTGTGACACTAGTTATAGATTCCGTTGCTTCACTTCAGGTTTAATGTATCCCTTGGACCTTCTTGTTGACGATGAAACACAGAAATTGCATCGGAATTAAATACAAAAGGCACAATGCCGACTTAAGTACAAGAAGACTGACTTTTCTTACTGACTATGTTTGAACCATTCCTGTGACACTAGTTATAGATTCCGATGCTTCACTCCCCGTTTACTGTATCCCTTGGACCATCTTATTGACAATGAAACACAGAAATAGCATCGGAATTAAATACAAAAGGCACAATGCCGACTTAAGTACAAGAAGACTGACTTTTCTTACTGACTATGTTTGAACCATTCCTGTGACACTAGTTATAGATTCCGATGCTTCACTCCCCGTTTACTGTATCCCTTGCACCATCTTACTGACGATGAAACACAGAAATACCATTGGAATTAAATAGAAAAGGCACAATGCCGACCAAAGTACAAGAAGACTGACTCTTCCTACTGTCTATGATTTCAACCATTCCTGTGACACTACTTTTAGATTCCGATGCTTCACTTCAGGTTTACTGTATCGCTCTGTCCCTCTCATTGACGATGAAACACAGAAATTGCATCGGAAGTAAATACAAAAGGCACAATGCCGACTTAAGTACAAGAATACTGACTCTTCTTACTGACTATGTTTTGAACCATTCCTGTGACACTAGTTAGAGATTCCGATGCTTCACTTCAGTTTTTTTGTATCCCTTGGACCTTCTTATTGACAAAGAAACACAGAAATTGCATCGGAAGTAAATACAAAAGGCACAATGCCGACTTAAGTACAAGAAGACTGACTCTTCTTACTGTCTATGTTTGAACCATTCCTGTGACACTAGTTACATATTCCGATGCTTCACTTCAGGTTTACTGTATCCCTCTGACCTTCTTATTGACGATGAAACACAGAAATTGCATCGGAATTAAATACAAATGGAACAATGCCGACTTAAGTACAAGAAGACTGACACTTCTTACTGACTATGTTTTGAACCATTCCTGTGACACTAGTTATAGATAACGATGCTTCACTCCAGGTTTACTGTATCGCTTGGACCTTCTTATTAACGATGAAACACAGAAATTGCATCGGAATTAAATACGAAATGCACAATGCTGTCATAAGTACACGAAGACTGACTCTTCTCACTGTCTGTTATGCAGCTACCCTGTGAGACCAGTTTTAGATTCCAATGCTTCACTTCAGGTTTACAGTATCCCTTGGACCTTCTTATTGACGATGAAACACAGAAACTGCATCGCAATTAAATACAAATGGCACAATGCCTATTTATGAACAAGAAGACTGACTCTTCTTACTGTCTATGTTTAAACCATTTCTGTGAGACCAGTTTTAGATTTCGATGCTTCACTTCAGGTTTACTGTATCCCTTGGATCTTCTTGTTTACGATGAAACAAAAAAATGCATCGGAATTAAATACAAAAGGCAAAATGCCGACTTAAGAACAAGAAGACTGACTCATCTTACTGTCTATGATTTGAATGTTTCCTGTGAGACCAGTTTTAGATTACGATGCTTCACTTCAGGTTTACTGTATCCCGCTGACCCTCTTATTGACGATGAAACACAGAAATTGCATCGGAATTAAATACAAAAGGCACTATTCCGACTTAAGTACAAGATGACTGACTCTTCTTACTGTGTATGTTTTGAACCATTCCTGTGGCACTAGTTATAGATTCCGATGCTTCACTCCAGGTGTACTGTATCCATTGGACCTTCTAATTGACGATGAAACAGAGAAATTGCATCGGAATTAAACACAAAAGGCACAATGCCGACAAAAGTACATGAAGACTGCCTCTTCTTATTGACTATGTTTTGAACCATTCCCGTGACACTAGTTATGGATTCCGAAGCTTCACTTCAGGTTTACTGTATCCCTTGCACCTTCTTATTGACGATGAAACACAGAAATACCATCGGAATTAATTAGAAAACGCACAATACCGACTTAAGTACAAGAAGACTGACTATTCCTACTGTCTATGATTTGAACCATTCATGTGACACTAGTTTTGATTCCGATGCTTCACTTCAGGTTTACTGTATCCCTCTGCCCCTCTCATTGACGATGAAACACAGAAATTGCATCGCAAGTAAATACAAAAGGCACAATGCGACATAAGTACAAGAAGACTGACTCTTCTTACTGACTATGCTTTGATTCATTCCTGTGACACAAGTTATAGATTCCGATGCTTCACTTCAGGTTTACTGTATCCCTTGGACATTCTTATTGACGATGAAACACAGATATTGCATCCGAATTAAATACAAAAGGCACAATGCCGACTTAAGTACAAGAAGACTGACTCTTCTTACTGTCTATGTTTGAACCATTCCTGTGACACTAGTTATTGATTCCGATGCTTCGCTTCAGGTTTACTGTATCCCTCAGACCTTCTTATTGACGATGAAACACAGAAACTGCATCGGAATTAAATACAAAAGGCACAATGCCGACTTAAGTACAAGAAGACTGACTCTTCTTACTGACTATGTTTTGAACCATTCCTGTGACACTAGTTAGAGATTCCTATGCTTCACTTCAGGTTTACTGTATCCCTTGGACCTTCTTATGGACGATGAAACACAGAAATTGTATGGGAATAAAATACAAAAGGCACATTGCCGACTTAAGTACAAGAAGACTGACTCTTCCCACTGTCTATGTTTTGAACCATTCCTGTGACACTAGTTATAGATTCCGATTCTTCACTCGAGGTTTACTGTATCCCTTGGACCTTCTTATTGACGATGAAACACAGAAATTGTTTCGGAATTAAATAGATAAGGCACAATGCCGACTTAAGTAAAAGAAGACTGACTCTTCCTACTGTCTATGTTTTGAACCATTCCTGTGACACTAGTTATAGATTCCGATGCTTTACTCCAGGTTTACTGTATCCCTTGGACATTCTTATTGACGATGATACACAGAAATTGCTTCGGAATTAAATACAAAATGCACAATGCCGACTTAAGTACAAGAAGACTTACTCTTCCTACTGTCTATGATTTGGACCATTCCTGTGACACTAGTTATAGATTCCGTTGCTTCACTTCAGGTTTAATGTATCCCTTGGACCTTCTTGTATACTATGAAACACAGAAATTGCATCGGAACTAAATACAAAAGGCAGAATGCCGACTTAAGAACAAGAAGACTGACTCTTCTTGCTGACTATGCTTTGATTCATTCCTGTGATACTAGTTATAGATTCCGATGCTTCACTCCAGGTTTACTGTATCCCTTGGACCATCTTATTGACAATGAAACACAGAAATTGCATCGGAATTAAATACAAAAGGCACAATGCCGACTTAAGTACAAGAAGACTGACTCCTCCTACTGTCTATATTTTGAACCATTCCTGTGACACTAGTTATAGTTTCCGATGCTTCACTTCAGGTTTAATGTATCCCTTGGACCTTCTTGTTGACGATGAAACACAGAAATTGCCTCGGAATTAAATACAAAAAAGCGCAATGCCGACCTAAGTAAAAGAAGACTGACACTTCTTACTGATTGTGTTTTGAACCATTCCTGTGACACTAGTTACAGATTCCGATGCTTCACTCCAGGTTTACTGTATCCCTTGGACCTTCTTATTAACGATGAAACACTGAAATTGCATCGGAATTTAATACAAAAGGCACAATGCCGACTTAAGGACAAGAAGACTGACTCTTCTTACTGTCTATGATTTGAGTGTTTCCTGTGAGACCAGTTTTGGATTTCGATGCTTCACTTCAGGTTTACTGTATCCATTGGGCCTTCTTATTGACGATGAAACACAGAAATTGCATCGGAATTAAATAGAAAGGGCACAATGCCGTTATAAGTACAAGAAGACTGACTCTTCTTACTGTCTATGTTTTGAACCATCCCTGTGACACTAGTTACTGTTTCTGATGCTTCACTTCAGGTTTACTGTATCCCTCTGACCCTCTTATAGACAATGAAACACTGAAATTGCATCGGAATGAAATAGAAAAGGCACAAAGCCGACTTAAGTACAAGAAGACTGACTCTACTTACTCTCTATATTTTGAACCATTCGTTTGACAATAGTTATAGGTTCCGATGCTTCACTCCAGGTTTCCTGTATCCCTTGGAACTTCTTATGGACGATGAAACACAGAAATTACATCGGAATTAAATATAAATGGCACAATGCCGACTTAAGTACAAGAAGACTGACTCTTCTTACTGACTATGCTTTGAACCATTCGTGTGACACTAGTTATATATTCTGATGCTTCACTTCAGGTTTACTGTATCCCTCTGACCCTCTTATTGATGATTGATTCCGACTTAAGTACAAGATGACTGACTCTTCTTACTGTCTATGTTTTGAACCATTCCTGTGACACTAGTTATCGATTCCGATGCTTCACTTCAGGTTTACTGTATCTCTTGCTCCTTCTTATTGACGATGAAACACAGAAATACCATCGGAAATAAATAGAAAAGGCACAATGCCGACTTAAGTCAAGAGGACTGACTCTTCCTACTGTCTATGATTTGAACCATTCCTGTGACACTAGTTTTAGATACCGATGCTTCACTTCAGGTTTACTGTATCCCTCTGCCCCTCTCATTGACGATGAAACACAGAAATAGCATCGGAATAAAATACAAAAGGCACAATGCCGACTTAAGTACAAGAAGACTGACTCTTCTTACTGTCAATGTTTTGAACCATTCCTGTGACACTAGTTATAGATTCCGATGCTTCACTTCAGGTTTACTGTATCCCTCTGACCTTCTCATTGACGATGAAACATAGAAATTGCATCGGGATTAAATACAAATGGCACAATGCCGACTTAAGTACAAGAAGACTGACTCTTCCTACTGTCTATGTTTGAACCATTCTTGTGACACTAGTTATAGATTCCGATGCTTCACTCCAGGTTTACTGTATCCCTTGGACCTTCTTGTTGACGATGAAACACAGAAATTGCATCGGAATTATATACAAAAGGCACAATGCCGTCATAAGTACAAGAAGACTGACTCTTCTTACTGACTATGCTTTGATTCATTCCTGTGACTCTAGTTATAGATTCCGATGCTTCACTCCAGGTTTACTGTATCCCTTGGACCATGTTATTGACAATGAAACACAGAAATAACATCGTAATTAAATACAAAAGGCACAATGCCGACTTAAGTACAAGAAGACTGACTCTTCTTACTGTCTATGTTTGAACCATTCCTGTGACACTAGTTATAGATTCCGATGCTTCACTTCAGGTTTACTGTATCCCTCAGACCATCTCATTGACGACGAAACACAGAAATTGCATCGGAATAAAATACAAAAGGCACAATGCCGACTAAAGTACAAGAAGACTGACTCTTCCTACTGTCAATGTTTTGAACCATTCCTGTGACACTAGTTATAGATTCCGATGCTTCACTTCAGGTTTACTGTATCCCTCTGACCTTCTTATTGAGGATGAAACAAGAAAATTGCATCGGAATTAAATACAAAAGGCACAATGCCGTCTTAAGTACAAGAAGACTATCTCTTCTTACTGTCTATGTTTTGAACCATTCCTGTGACACTAGTTATAGATTCCGATGCTTCACTCCAGGTTTACTGTATCCCTTGGACCTTCTTATTGACGATGAAACACAGAAATTGCTTCGGAATTAAATACAAAAGGCACAACGCCGACTTAAGTACAAGAAGACTGACTCTTCCTACTGTCTATGATTTGGACCATACCTGTGACACTAGTTATAGATTCCGTTGCTTCACTTCAGGTTTAATGTATCCCTGGGACCTTCTCGTTGACGATGAAACACAGAAATTGCATCGGAATTAAATACAAAACGCACAATGCCGACTTAAGTACAAGAAGACTGACTCTTCTTGCTGACTATGCTATGATTCATTCCTGTGATACTAGTTATAGATTCCGATGCTTCACTCCAGGTTTACTGTATCCCTTGGACCATCTTATTGACAATGAAACACAGAAATTGCATCGGAATTTAATACAAAAAGCACAATGCCGACTTAAGTACAAGAAGACTGACTTTTCTTACTGACTATGTTCGAACCATTCCTGTGACACTAGTTATAGATTCCGATGCTTCACTCCCCGTTTACTGTATCCCTTGGACCTTCTTGTTGACGATGAAACACAGAAATTGCTTCGGAATTAAATAGAAAAGGCACAATGAAGACTTAAGTACAAGAAGACTGACACTTCCTACTGTCTATGTTTTGGACCATTCCTGTGACACTAGTTATAGATTCCGATGCTTCACTTCAGGTTTAATGTATCCCTTGGACCTTCTTTTTGACGATGAAACACAGAAATTGCATCGGAATTAAATACAAAAGGCACAATGCCGACTTAAGTACAAGAAGACTGACTCTTCTTACTGACTATGCTTTGATTCATTCCTTTGACACTAGTTATGGATTCCGATGCTTCAATCCAGGTTTACTGTATCCCTTGGACCATCCTAGTGACAATGAAACACATAAATTGCATCGGAATTAAATTCAAAAGGCACAATGCCGACTTAAGTACAAGAAGACTGACTCTTCTTACTGTCTATGTTTGAACCATTCCTGTGACACTAGTTATAGATTCCGATGCTTCACTGCAGGTTTACTGTATCCTTCAGACCTTCATATTGACGATGAAACACAGAAATTGCATCGGAATAAAATACAAAAGGCACAATGCCGACTTAAGTACAAGAAGACTGACTCTTCCTACTGTCAATGTTTTGAACTATTCCTGTGACACTAGTTATAGATTGCGATGCTTCACTTCAGGTTCACTGTATCCCTCTGACCTTCTTATTGACGATGAAACACAGAAATTGCATCGGAATTAAATACAAAAGGCACAATGCCGACTTAAGTACAAGAAGACTGACTCTTCCTACTGTCTATGTTTTGAAACATTCCTGTGACACTAGTTAGAGATTCCGATGCTTCACTCCAGGTTTACTGTATCCCTCTGACCTTCTTATTGACGATGAAACACAGAAACTGCATCGGAATTAAATACAAAAGGCACAATGCCGACTTAAGTACAAGAAGACTGACTCTTCCCACTGTCTATGTTTTGAACCATTCCTGTGACACTAGTTATAGATACCGATTCTTCACTCGAGGTTTCCTGTATCCCTTGGACCTTCTTATTGACGATGAAACACAGAAATTGTTTCGGAATTAAATAGATAAGGCACAAAGCCGATTTAAGTAAAAGAAGACTGACTCTTCCTACTGTCTATGTTTTGGACCATTCCTGTAATACTAGTTATAGATTCCGATGCTTCACTTCAGGTTTAATGTATCCCTTGGACCTTCTTGTTGGCGATGAAACACAGGAATTGCATCGGAATTAAATACAAAAGGCACAATGCCGACTTAAGTACAAGAAGACTGAATCGTCTTACTGACTATGCTTTGATTCATTCCTGTGACACTAGTTATAGATTCCGATGCTTCACTCCAGGTTAACTGTATCACTTGGACCATCTTATTGACAATGAAACACAGAAACTGCATCGGAATTAAATACAAAAGGCACAATACCGACTAAAGTACAAGAAGACTGACTCTTCTCACTGAATATGTTTGAACCATTCCTGTGACACTAGTTATAGATTCCGATGCTTCACTCCCGGTTTACTGTTTCCCTTGGACCTTCTTATTGACGATGAAACACAGATATTGCAACGGAATTAAATACAAAAGGCACAATGCCGACTTAAGTACAAGAAGACTGACTCTTCTTACTGACTATGATTTGAACCATTCCTGTAACACTAGTTATATATTCCGATGCTTCACTTCAGGTTTACAGTATCCCTCAGACATTCTTATTGACGATGAAACATAGAAATTGCATCAGAATAAAATACAAAAGGCACAATGCCGACTTAGGTACATGAAGACTTACTCTTCCAACTGTCTATGTTTTGAACCATTCCTGTGACACTAGTTATAGATTCCGATGCTTCACTTCGGGTTTACTGTAACCCTCTGACCTTCTTTTTGACGATGAAACACAGAAATTGCATCGGAATTAAATGCAAAAGGCACAATGCCGACTTAAGTACAAGAAAACTAACTCTTCCTACTGTCTATGTTTTAAACCATTCCTGTGACACTAGTTATAGATTCCGATGCTTCACTTCAGGTTTAATGTATCCCTTGGACCTTCTTCTTGAGGATGAAACACAGAAATTGCATCGGAATTAAATACAAAAGGCACAATGCCGACTTAAGTACAAGAAGACCTTCTCTTCTTACTGACTATGTTTTGATTCATTCCTGTGACACTAGTTATAGATTCCGATGCTTCTCTCCAGGTTTACTGTATCCCTTGGACCTTCTTATTGACGATAATACACAGTAATTGCATCGGAATTAAATAGAAAAGACACAATGCCGACATAAGTACAAGAACACTGACTCTTCTTACTGAGTATGTTTTTAACCATTCCTGTGACACTAGTTATAGATTCCGAAGCTTCACTCCCGGTTTACTGTATCCCTTGGACCTTCTTATTGACAATGAAACACAGATATTACATCGGAATTAAATACAAAAGGCACAATGCCGACTTAAGTACAAGAAGACTGACTCTTCTTAATGACTATGTTTATAACCATCCCTGTGACACTAGTTATAGATTACGATGCTTCGCTCCAGGTTTACTGTATCCCTTGGACCTCCTTATTGCATGAAACACAGAAATAGCATCGGAATTAAAAAGAAAAGCCTCAATGCCGACATAAGTACTTGAAGACTGACTCTTACTACTGTCTATGTTTTGAAACATTCCTGTGACACTAGTTATAGTTTCCGATGCTTCACTACAGGTTTACTGTATCCCTCTGACCTTCTTATTGACGATGAAACACAGAAATTTCATCGGAATTAATAAAAAAGGCACAATGCCAACTTAAGAACAAGAAGACGGGCTCTTATTACCGTCTATGTTTTGAACCTTTCCTGTGAGTCCAGTTTTAGATTACGATGCTTCACTTCAGGTTTACTGTATCCCTTGGACCTTCTTTTGACGATGAAGCAAAAAAATTGCATCGTAATTAAATACAAAAGGCACAATGCCGACTTAAGTACAAGAAGACTGACTCTTCCTACTGTCTATGATTTGGACCATTCCTGTGACACTAGTTATAGATTCCGTTGCTTCACTTCAGGTTTAATGTATCCCTGGGACCTTCTCGTTGACGATGAAACACAGAAATTGCATCGGAATTAAATACAAAACGCACAAAGCCGACTTAAGTACAAGAAGACTGACTCTTCTTGCTGACTATGCTATGATTCATTCCTGTGATACTAGTTATAGATTCCGATGCTTCACTCCAGGTTTACTGTATCCCTTGGACCATCTTATTGACAATGAAACACAGAAATTGCATCGGAATTTAATACAAAAAGCACAATGCCGACTTAAGTACAAGAAGACTGACTTTTCTTACTGACTATGTTCGAACCATTCCTGTGACACTAGTTATAGATTCCGATGCTTCACTCCCCGTTTACTGTATCCCTTGGACCTTCTTGTTGACGATGAAACACAGAAATTGCATCGGAATAAAATACAAAAGGCACAATGCCGACTTAAGTACAAGAAGACTGACTCTTCCTACTGTCAATGTTTTGAACTATTCCTGTGACACTAGTTATAGATTGCGATGCTTCACTTCAGGTTCACTGTATCCCTCTGACCTTCTTATTGACGATGAAACACAGAAATTGCATCGGAATTAAATACAAAAGGCACAATGCCGACTTAAGAACAAGAAGACTGACTCTTCCTACTGTCTATGTTTTGAAACATTCCTGTGACACTAGTTAGAGATTCCGATGCTTCACTCCAGGTTTACTGTATCCCTCTGACCTTCTTATTGACGATGAAACACAGAAATTGCATCGGAATTAAATACAAAAGGCACAATGCCGACTTAAGGACAAGAAGACTGACTCTTCCCACTGTCTATGTTTTGAACCATTCCTGTGACACTAGTTATAGATACCGATTCTTCACTCGAGGTTTCCTGTATCCCTTGGACCTTCTTATTGACGATGAAACACAGAAATTGTATCGGAATTAAATAGATAAGGCACAAAGCCGATTTAAGTAAAAGAAGACTGACTCTTCCTACTGTCTATGTTTTGGACCATTCCTGTAATACTAGTTATAGATTCCGATGCTTCACTTCAGGTTTAATGTATCCCTTGGACCTTCTTGTTGACGATGAAACACAGGAATTGCATCGGAATTAAATACAAAAGGCACAATGCCGACTTATGTACAAGAAGACTGAATCGTCTTACTGACTATGCTTTGATTCATTCCTGTGACACTAGTTATAGATTCCGATGCTTCACTCCAGGTTAACTGTATCACTTGGACCATCTTATTGACAATGAAACACAGAAACTGCATCGGAATTAAATACAAAAGGCACAATACCGACTAAAGTACAAGAAGACTGACTCTTCTCACTGAATATGTTTGAACCATTCCTGTGACACTAGTTATAGATTCCGATGCTTCACTTCGGGTTTACTGTAACCCTCTGACCTTCTTTTTGACGATGAAACACAGAAATTGCATCGGAATTAAATGCAAAAGGCACAATGCCGACTTAAGTACAAGAAAACTAACTCTTCCTACTGTCTATGTTTTAAACCATTCCTGTGACACTAGTTATAGATTCCGATGCTTCACTTCAGGTTTAATGTATCCCTTGGACCTTCTTCTTGAGGATGAAACACAGAAATTGCATCGGAATTAAATACAAAAGGCACAATGCCGACTTAAGTACAAGAAGACCTTCTCTTCTTACTGACTATGTTTTGATTCATTCCTGTGACACTAGTTATAGATTCCGATGCTTCACTCCAGGTTTACTGTATCCCTTGGACCTTCTTATTGACGATAATACACAGTAATTGCATCGGAATTAAATAGAAAAGACACAATGCCGACTTAAGTACAAGAACACTGACTCTTCTTACTGAGTATGTTTTTAACCATTCCTGTGACACTAGTTATAGATTCCGAAGCTTCACTCCCGGTTTACTGTATCCCTTGGACCTTCTTATTGACAATGAAACACAGATATTACATCGGAATTAAATACAAAAGGCACAATGCCGACTTAAGTACAAGAAGACTGACTCTTCTTAATGACTATGTTTATAACCATCCCTGTGACACTAGTTATAGATTACGATGCTTCGCTCCAGGTTTACTGTATCCCTTGGACCTCCTTATTGCATGAAACACAGAAATAGCATCGGAATTAAAAAGAAAAGCCTCAATGCCGACATAAGTACTTGAAGACTGACTCTTACTACTGTCTATGTTTTGAAACATTCCTGTGACACTAGTTATAGTTTCCGATGCTTCACTACAGGTTTGCTGTATCCCTCTGACCTTCTTATTGACGATGAAACACAGAAATTTCATCGGAATTAATAAAAAAGGCACAATGCCAACTTAAGAACAAGAAGACGGGCTCTTATTACCGTCTATGTTTTGAACCTTTCCTGTGAGTCCAGTTTTAGATTACGATGCTTCACTTCAGGTTTACTGTATCCCTTGGACCTTCTTGTTGACGATGAAGCAAAAAAATTGCATCGTAATTAAATACAAAAGGCACAATGCCGACTTAAGAACAAGAAGACTGACGCTTCTTACTGTCTATGTTTTGAATGTTTCCTGTGAGACCAGTTATAGATTACGATGCTTCACTTCAGGTTTACTGTATCCATTGGACCTTCTCATTGAGGATGAAACACAGAAATTGATTCAGAATTAAATACAAAAGGCACAATGCCGACTTAAGTACAAGAAGACTGACTCTTCTTACTGACTATGTTTAGAACCATTCCTGTGACACTAGTTATAGATTCCGATGCTCACTCCAGGTTTACTGTATCCCTTGGACCTTCGTATTGACAATGACACACATAAATTGCATCGGAATTAAATAGAAAAGGCACAATGCCGACTTAAGCACAAGAAGATTGACTCTTCTTACTGACTATGTTTTGAACCGTTCCTGTGACACTAGGTATAGATTCCGATGCTTCACTTCAGGTTTACTGTATCCCTTGGACTTTCTTATTGACGATGAAACACAGAAATTGCATCGGAATTAAATAGAAAAGGCACAATGCCGACATAAGTACAAGAAGACTTACTCTTCCTACTGTCTATGTTTTGAACCATTCCTGTGACACTAGTTATAGATTCCGATGCTTCACTTCAGGTTTACTGTATCCCTCTTACCTTCTTATTGACGATGAAACACAGAAATTGCATCGGAATTAAATACAAAATGCACAATGCCGACTTAAGTACAAGAAGACTGACTTTTCCTACTGTCTATGTTTGTAACCATTCCAGTGACACTAGTTATAGATTCCGATGTTTCACTTCAGGTTCACTGTATCCCTTGGACCTTCTTATTGACGTTTAAAGACATAAATTGCATCGGAATTAAATACAAAAGGCAAAATGCCGACTTAAGTACACGAATACTGACTCTTCTTACTGTCTATGTTTTGAACCATCGCTGAGACACTAGTTATAGATTCCGTTGCTTCACTCCAGGTTTACTGTATCCCTTGGACCTTCTTATTAACGATGAGACACAGATATTGCATCGGAATGAAATACAAAAGGCACAATGGCGACTTAAGTACAACAAGACTGACTCTTCTTACTGTCTATGTTTTGAACCATTCCTGTGACACTAGTTATAGATTCCGAAGCTTCACTCCAGGTTTACTGTATCCCTTGGATCTTCTTATTGACGATGAAACACAGAAATTGCATCGGAATTAAATACAAACGGCACAATGGCGACTTAAGTACAAGAAGACTGACTCTTCTTACTATCTATGTTTTGAACCATTCCTGTGACACTAGGTATAGATTACGATGCTTCACTCCAGGTTTACTGTATCCCTTGTACCTTCTTATTGACGATGAAAGACAGACACTGCATCGGAATTAACTACAAAAGGCACAATGCCGACTTAAGTGCAAGATGACTGACTCTTCTTACTGACTATGTTTTTAACCATTCCTGTGACACTAGTTATAGATTCCGTTGCTTCACTCCAGGTTTACTGTATCCCTTGGACCTCCTTATTGACGATGAAACACAGAAATTGCATCGGAATTAAATAGAAAAGGCACAATGTCGACTTAAGTACAAGAAGACTGTCTCTTCTTACTGACTATGTTTTGATTCAATCCTGTGACACTAGTTATAGATTCCTATGCTTCACTCCAGGTTTACTGTATCCCTTGGACCTTCTTATTGACGATGAAACACAGAAATTGCATCGGAAATAAATAGAAAAGGCACAATGCCGACTTAAGTACAAGAAGACTGACTCGTCTTACTGACTATGTTTTGAACCATTCCTGTGACACTAGTTATAGATTCCGAAGCTTCACTCCCGGTTTACTGTATCCCTTGGACCTTCTAATTGACGATGAAACACAGACATTGCGTCGGAATTAAATACAAAAGGCACAATGCCGACTTAAGTACAAGATGACTGAATCTTCTTACTGACTATGCTTTGATTCATTCCTGTGACACTAGTTATAGATTCCGATGCTTCACTCCACTTTAACTGTATCACTTGGACCATCTTATTGACAATGAAACACAGAAACTGCATCGGAATTAAATACAAAAGGCACAATGCCGACTTAAGTACAAGAAGACTGACTCTTCTTACTGACTATGTTTTGAACCATTCCTGTGACACTAGTTAGAGATTCCTATGCTTCACTTCAGGTTTACTGTATCCCTTGGACCTTCTTATGGACGATGAAACACAGAAATTGTATGGGAATAAAATACAAAAGGCACATTGCCGACTTAAGTACAAGAAGACTGACTCTTCCCACTGTCTATGTTTTGAACCATTCCTGTGACACTAGTTATAGATTCCGATTCTTCACTCGAGGTTTACTGTATCCCTTGGACCTTCTTATTGACGATGAAACACAGAAATTGTTTCGGAATTAAATAGATAAGGCACAATGCCGACTTAAGTAAAAGAAGACTGACTCTTCCTACTGTCTATGTTTTGGACCATTCCTGTAACACTAGTTATAGATTCCGATGCTTCACTTCAGGTTTAATGTATCCCTTGGACCTTCTTGTTGACGATGAAACACAGAAATTGCGTCGGAATTAAATACAAAAAGCACAATGCCGACTTAAGTACAAGATGACTGAATCTTCTTACTGACTATGCTTTGATTCATTCCTGTGACACTAGTTATAGATTCCGATGCTTCACTCCACTTTAACTGTATCACTTGGACCATCTTATTGACAATGAAACACAGAAACTGCATCGGAATTAAATACAAAAGGCACAATGCCGACTTAAGTACAAGAAGACTGACTCTTCTCACTGACTATGTTTGAACCATTCCTGTGACACTAGTTAGAGATTCCTATGCTTCACTTCAGGTTTACTGTATCCCTTGGACCTTCTAATTGACGATGAAACATAGAAATTGCATCAGAATAAAATACAAAAGGCACAATGCCGACTTAGGTACAAGAAGACTTACTCTTCCTACTGTCTATGTTTTGAACCATTCCTGTGACACTAGTTATAGATTCCAATGCTTCACTTCAGGTTTACTGTAACCCTCTGACCTTCTTTTTGACGATGAAACACAGAAATTGCATCGGAATTAAATGCAAAAGGCACAATGCCTACTTAAGTACAAGAAAACTAACTCTTCCTACTGTCTATGTTATAAACCATTCCTGTGACACTAGTTATAGATTCCGATGCTTCACTTCAGGTTTAATGTATCCCTTGGACCTTCTTCTTGACGATGAAACACCTAAATTGCATCGGAATTAAATACAAAAGGCACAATGCCGACTTAAGTACAAGAGGACTGACTCTTCTTACTGACTATGTTTATAACCATCCCTGTGACACTAGTTATAGATTACGATGCTTCACTCCAGGTTTACTGTATCCCTTGGACCTCCTTATTGCATGAAACACAGAAATTGCATCGGAATTAAAAAGAAAAGCCTCAATGCCGACATAAGTACTTGAAGACTGACTCTTACTACTGTCTATGTTTTGAACCGTTCCTGTGACACTAGTTATAGTTTCCGATGCTTCACTACAGGTTTACTGTATCCCTCTGACCTTCTTATTGACGATGAAACACAGAAATTTCATCGGAATTAATAAAAAAGGCACAATGCCAACTTAAGAACAAGAAGACGGGCTCTTATTACCGTCTATGTTTTGAACCTTTCCTGTGAGTCCAGTTTTAGATTACGATGCTTCACTTCAGGTTTACTGTATCCCTTGGACCTTCTTATTAACGATGAAACACAGAAATTGCATCGGAAATAAATACTAAATGCACAATGCCGTCATAAGTACACGAAGACTGACTCTTCTTACTGTCTGTTATGAACCTACCCTGTGAGACCAGTTTTAGATTCCAGGGCTTCACCTCAGGTTTACTGTATACCTTGGACCTTCTTATTGACGATGAATCATAGAAATTGCATCGGAATTAAATACAAAAGGCACAATGCCGACATAAGTACAAGAAGACAGACTCTTCTTACTGTCTATGTTTAAACCATTCCTGTGAGACCAGTTTTAGATTTCGATACTTCACGTTAGGTTAACTGTATCCCATGGACCTTCTTGTTGACGATGAAGCAAAAAAATTGCATCGCAATTAAATACAAAAGGCACAATGCCGACTTAAGAACAAGAAGACTGACGCTTCTAACTGTCTATGTTTTGAATGTTTCCTGTGAGACCAGTTATAGATTACGATGCTTCACTTCAGGTTTACTGTATCCATTGGACCTTCTCATTGAGGATGAAACACAGAAATTGATTCAGAATTAAATACAAAAGGCACAATGCCGACTTAAGTACAAGAAGACTGACTCTTCTTACTGACTATGTTTAGAACCATTCCTGTGACACTAGTTATAGATTCCGATGCTCACTCCAGGTTTACTGTATCACTTGGACCTTCGTATTGACAATGAAACACATAAATTGCATCGGAATTAAATAGAAAAGGCACAATGCCGACTTAAGCACAAGAAGACTGACTCTTCTTACTGACTATGTTTTGAACCTTTCCTGTGACACTAGGTATAGATTCCGATGCTTCACTTCAGGTTTACTGTATCCCTTGGAGTTTCTTATTGACGATGAAACACAGAAATTGCATCGGAAATAAATAGAAAAGGCACAATGCCGACATAAGTACAAGAAGACTTACTCTTCCTCCTGTCTATGTTTTGAACCATTCCTGTGACACTAGTTATAGATTCCGATGCTTCACTTCAGGTTTACTGTATCCCTCTTACCTTCTTATTGACGATGAAACACAGAAATTGCATCGGAATTAAATACAAAATGCACAATGCCGACTTAAGTACAAGAAGACTGACTTTTCCTACTGTCTATGTTTGTAACCATTCCAGTGACACTAGTTATAGATTTCGATTTTTCACTTCAGTTTTACTGTATCCCTTGGACCTTCTTATTGACGTTTAAAGACATAAATTTCATCGGAATTAAATACAAAAGGCAAAATGCCGACTTAAGTACACGAATACTGACTCTTCTTACTGTATATGTTTTGAACCATCGCTGAGACACTAGTTATAGATTCCGTTGCTTCACTCCAGGTTTACTGTATCCCTTGGACCTTCTTATTAACGATGAGACACAGAAATTGCATCGGAATGAAATACAAAAGGCACAATGGCGACTTAAGTACAAGAAGACTGACTCTTCTTACTGTCTATGTTTTGAACCATTCCTGTGACACTAGTTATAGATTCCGAAGCTTCACTCCAGGTTTACTGTATCCCTTGGATCTTCTTATTGACGATGAAACACAGAAATTGCATCGGAACTAAATACAAACGGCACAATGGTGACTTAAGTACAAGAAGACTGACTCTTCTTACTATCTATGTTTTGAACCATTCCTGTGTCACTAGGTATAGATTACGATGCTTCACTCCAGGTTTACTGTATCCCTTGGACCTCCTTATTGACGATGAAACACAGAAATTGCATCGGAATTAAATAGAAAAGCCACAATGCCGACATAAGTACAAGAAGACTGACTCTGACTACTGTCTATGATTTGAACCATTCCTGTGACACTAGTTATAGTTTCCGATGTTTCACTACAGGTTTACTGTATCCCTCTGACCTTCTTATTGACGATGAAACACAGAAATTGCATCGGAGTTAAATACAAAAGGTACAATTCCAGCTTAAGTGCAAGAAGACCGACTCTTCTTACTGAGTATGCTTTTAACCATTCCTGTGACACTAGTTATAGATTCCGATACTTCACTTCATGTTTACTGTATCCCTTGGACCTTCTTATTGACGATGAATCACAGAAATTGCATCGCAATGAAATACAAAAGGCACAATGGCGACTTAAGTACAAGAAGACTGACTCTTCTTACTGTCTATGATTTGAACCATTCCTGTGACACTAGTCATAGATTCCGATGCTTCACTCCAGGTTAACTGTATCCCTTGGATCTTCTTATTGACGATGAAACACAGAAATTGCATCGGAATTAAATACAAACGGCACAATGCCGACTTCAGTACAAGAAGACTGACTCTTCTTACTGACTATATTTTGAACCATTCCTGTGACACTAGTTATAGATTCCGATGCTTAACCTCAGGTTTACTGTATCCCTCTGACCTTCTTATTGACGATGAAACACAGAAATTGCATCGGAATTAAATAAAAAAGCACAATGCCGACCTAAGTACAAGAATGCTGACTCTTCTTACGGTCTATGTTTTGAACCATTCCTGTGACACTAGTTATAGATTCCGATGCTTCACTCCAGGTTTACTGAATCCCTTGGAACTTCATATTGACGATGAAACACAGAAATTGCATCGGAATTAAATAGAAAAGGCACAATGCAGACTTAAGTACAAGAAGACTGATTCTTCTTACTGACTATGTTTGATTCATTCCTGTGACACTAGTTATAGATTCCGATGCTTCACTCCAGGTTTACTGTATCCCTTGGACGATCTTATTGACGATGAAACACAGAAATTGCATCGGATTTAAATGGAAATGGCACAATGCCGACATAAGTACAAGAAGACTGACTCTTCCTACTGTCGAAGTTTTTAACCATTCCTGTGACACTAGTTATAGATTCTGATGCTTCACTTTACGTTTACTGTATCCCTCTTACCTTCGTATTGACGACGAAACACAGAAATTGCATCAGAATTAAATACAAAAAGCACAATGCCAACTTAAGTACAAGAAGACTGACTCTTCCTACTGTCTATGTTTTGAACCATTCCTGTGACACTAGTTATAGATTCCGATGCTTCACTTCAGGTTTACTGTATCCCTTGGACCTTCTTATTGACGATTAAAGACATAAATTGCATCGGAATTATATACAAAACGCACAATGTCGACTTGAGTACAAGAAGACTGACTCTTCTTGCTGGCTATGTTTTGAACCATTCCTATGTCAGTAGTTATAGATTCCGATGCTTAACTTCAGGTTTACTGTATCCCTCTGACCTTCTTATTGACGATGAAACACAGAAATTGCATCGGAATTAAATAGATAAGGCACAATGCCGACTTAAGTACAAGAAAACTGTCTCTTCCTACTGTCTATGATTTGAACCATTCTTGTGTCACTAGTTTTAGATTCCGATGCTTCACATCAGGTTTACTGTATCCCTCTGACCCTCTCATTGACGATGAAACACAGAAATTGCATCGGAAGTAAATACAAAAGGCACAATGCTGACTTAAGTACAAGAATACTGACTCTTCTTACTGACTATGTTTTGAACCACTTCTGTGACACTAGTTAGAGATTCCTATGCTTCACTTCAGGTTTACTGTATCCCTTGGACCTTCTTATGGACGATGAAACACAGAAACTGCATGGGAATAAAATACAAAAGGCACAATGCCGACTTAAGTACAAGAAGACTGACTCTTCGTACTGTCAATACTTTGAACCATTCCTGTGACACTAGTTATAGATTCCGATGCATCACTTCAGGTTTTCTGTATCCCTTGGACCTTCTTATTGACGATGAAACACAGAAATTGCATCGGGATTAAATAGATAAGGCACAATGCCGACTTAAGTAAAAGAAGACTGACTCTTCCTACTGTCTATGTTTTGGACCATTCCTGTAACACTA
Organism: Schistocerca serialis cubense; assembly: GCF_023864345.2. Taxonomy (NCBI): domain Eukaryota; kingdom Metazoa; phylum Arthropoda; class Insecta; order Orthoptera; family Acrididae; genus Schistocerca; species Schistocerca serialis. The sequence goes on along the minus strand of NC_064646.1, from coordinate 543,345,428 downwards.
GTTATAGATTCCGATGCTTCACTTCAGGTTTAATGTATCCCTTGGACCTTCTTGTTGACGATGAAACACAGAAATTGCATCGGAATTAAATACAAAAGGCACAATGCCGAATTAAGTACAAGAAGACTGAATCTTCTTACTGACTATGCTTTGATTCATTCCTGTGACACTAGTTATAGATTCCGATGCTTCACTCCACTTTAACTGTATCACGTGGACCATCTTATTGACAATGAAACACAGAAACTGCATCGGAATTAAATACAAAAGGCACAATGCCGACTTAAGTACAAGAATACTGACTCTTCTCACTGACTATGTTTGAACCATTCCTGTGACACTAGTTATAGATTCCGATGCTTCACTCCCGGTTTACTGTTTCCCTTGGACCTTCTTATTGACGATGAAAAACAGATATTGCTTCGGAATTAAATACAATAGGCACAATGCCGACTTAAGTACTAGAAGACTGACTCTTCTTACTGACTATGCTTTGAACCATACCTGTGACACTAGTTATATATTCCGATGCTTCACTTCAGGTTTACAGTATCCCTCAGACATTCTTATTGACGATGAAACATAGAAATTGCATCAGAATAAAATACAAAAGGCACAATGCCGACTTAGGTACAAGAAGACTTACTCTTCCTACTGTCTATGTTTTGAACCATTCCTGTGACACTAGTTATAGATTCCGATGCTTCACTTCAGGTTTACTGTAACCCTCTGACCTTCTTTTTGACGATGAAACACAGAAATTGCATCAGAATTAAATGCAAAAGGCACAATGCCGACTTAAGTACAAGAAAACTAACTCTTCCTACTGTCTATGTTTAAAACCATTCCTGTGACACTAGTTATAGATTCCGATGCTTCACTTCAGGTTTAATGTATCCCTTGGACCTTCTTCTTGACGATGAAACACAGAAATTGCATCGGAATTAAATACAAATGGTACAATGCCGACTTAAGTACAAGAATGTCTCTTCTTACTGACTATGATTTGATTCATTCCTGTGACACTAGTTATAGATTCCGATGCTTCACTCCAGGTTTACTGTATCCCTTGGACCTTCTTATTGACGATAATACACAGTAATTGCATCGGAATTAAATAGAAAAGACACAATGCCGACTTAAGTACAAGAACACTGACTCTTCTTACTGACTATGTTTTTAACCATTCCTGTGACACTAGTTATAGATTCCGAAGCTTCACTCCCGGTTTACTGTATCCCTTGGACCTTCTTATTGACAATGAAACACAGATATTACATCGGAATTAAATACAAAAGGCACAATGCCGACTTAAGTACAAGAAGACTGACTCTTCTTACTGACTATGTTTATAACCATCCCTGTGACACTAGTTATAGATTACGATGCTTCACTCCAGGTTTACTGTATCCCTTGGACCTCCTTATTGCATGAAACACAGAAATTGCATCGGAATTAAAAAGAAAAGCCTCAATGCCGACATAAGTACTTGAAGACTGACTCTTACTACTGTCTATGTTTTGAACCGTTCCTGTGACACTAGTTATAGTTTCCGATGCTTCACTACAGGTTTACTGTATCCCTCTGACCTTCTTATTGACGATGAAACACAGAAATTTCATCGGAATTAATAAAAAAGGCACAATGCCAACTTAAGAACAAGAAGACGGGCTCTTATTACCGTCTATGTTTTGAACCTTTCCTGTGAGTCCAGTTTTAGATTACGATGCTTCACTTCAGGTTTACTGTATCCCATGGACCTTCTTGTTGACGATGAAGCAAAAAAATTGCATCGTAATTAAATACAAAAGGCACAATGCCGACTTAAGAACAAGAAGACTGACGCTTCTTACTGGCTATGTTTTGAATGTTTCCTGTGAGACCAGTTATAGATTACGATGCTTCACTTCAGGTTTACTGTATCCCTCTTACCTTCTTATTGACGATGAAACACAGAAATTGCGTCGGAATTAAATACAAAATGCACAATGCCGACTTAAGTACAAGAAGACTGACTTTTCCTACTGTCTATGTTTTTAACCATTCCAGTGACACTAGTTATAGATTTCGATGTTTCACTTCAGTTTTACTGTATCCCTTGGACCTTCTTATTGACGTTTAAAGACATAAATTGCATCGGAATCAAATACAAAAGGCAAAATGCCGACTTAAGTACACGAATACTGACTCTTCTTACTGTATATGTTTTGAACCATCGCTGAGACACTAGTTATAGATTCCGTTGCTTCACTCCAGGTTTACTGTATCCCTTGGACCTTCTTATTAACGATGAGACACAGAAATTGCATCGGAATGAAATACAAAAGGCACAATAGCGAATTAAGTACAAGAAGACTGACTCTTCTTACTGTCTATGTTTTGAACCATTCCTGTGACACTAGTTATAGATTCCGAAGCTTCACTCCAGGTTTACTGTATCCCTTGGATCTTCTTATTGCCGATGAAACACAGAAATTGCATCGGAATTAAATACAAAACGGCACAATGGTGACTTAAGTACAAGAAGACTGACTCTTCTTACTATCTATGATTTGAACCATTCCTGTGACACTAGGTATAGATTACGATGCTTCACTCCAGGTTTACTGTATCCCTTGGACCTCCTTATTGACGATGAAACACAGAAATTGCATCGGAATTAAATAGAAAAGCCACAATGCCGACATAAGTACAAGAAGACTGACTCTGACTACTGTCTATGATTTGAACCATTCCTGTGGCACTAGTTATAGTTTCCGATGTTTCACTACAGGTTTACTGTATCCCTCTGACCTTCTTATTGACGATGAAACACAGAAATTGCATCGGAATTAAATAAAAAGGCACAATGCCGACTTAAGAACAAGAAGACGGGCTCTTCTTACCGTCTATGATTTGAACCTTTCCTGTGAGACCAGTTATCCATTACGATGCTTCATTTCAGGTGTACTGTATCCCTTGGACCTTCTTATTAACGATGACACACAGAAATTGTATCGGTAGTAAATACTAAATGCACAATGCCGTCATAAGTACACGAAGACTGACTCATCTTACTGTCTGTTATGAACCTAACCTGTGAGACCAGTTTTAGATTCCAGTGCTTCACCTCAGGTATACTGTATACCTTGGACCTTCTTATTGACGATGAAACACAGAAATTGCATCGGACTTAAATACAAAAAGCACAATGCCGACATAAGTACAAGAAGACTGACTGTTCTCACTGTCTATGTTTAAACCATTCCAGTGAGACCAGTTTTAGATTTCGATGCTTCACTTCAGGTTTACTGTATCCCATGGACCTTCTTGTTGACGATAAAGCAATAAAATTGCATCGGAATTAAATACAAAAGGCACAATGCCGACTTAAGAACAAGAAGACTGACTCTTCTTACTGTCTATGATTTGAATGTTTCCTGTGAGACCAGTTTTAGATTTCGATGCTTCACCTCAGGTTAACTGTGTCCCATGGACCTTCTTGTTGACGATAAAGTAAAAAAATTGCATCGGAATTAAATACAAAAGGCACAATGCCGACTTAAGTACAAGATGACTGACTCTTCCTACTGTCTATTTTTTAACCATTCCGGTGACACTAGTTATAGTTTCCGATGTTTCACTTCAGGTTTACTGAATCCCTTGGACCTTCTTATTGACGTTTAAAGACATAAATTGCATCGGAATTAAATACAAAAGGCACAATGCAGACTTGAGTACAAGAAGACTGACTCTTCTTACAGACTATGTTTTGAACCATTCCTGTGACACTAGTTATAGATTCCGACGCAAAACTTCAGGTTTAGTGTATCCCTCTGACCTTCTTATTCACGATGAAACACAGAAATTGCATCGGAATTAAATACAAAAGGCACAATGCCGACTTAAGTACAAGAATACTGACTCTTCTTACTGTCTATGTTTTGAACTATCGCTGAGACACTAGTTATAGATTCCGATGCTTCACTCCAAGTTTACTGTATCCCTTGGACCTTCTTATTGACGATAAAAACACAGAAATTGCATCGGAATTAAATACAAAAGGCACAATGCCAACATATGTTCAAGAATACTGAGTCTTCTTACTGTCTATGTTTTGAACTATCACTGTGACACAAATTATAGATTCCGATGCTTCACTCTAGGTTTACTGGATCCCTTGGACCTTCTTATTGATGATGAATCACAGACATTGCTTCGGAATTAAATACAAAAGCTACAATGCCGACCTAAGTGCAAGAAGATTGACTCTTCTTACTGACTATGTTTTAACCATTCCTGTGACACTAGTTATAGATTCCGATGCTTCACTTCAGGTTTACTGTATCCCTTGGACCTTCTTATTGACGATGAAACACAGAAATTGCATCGGAATGAAATACAAAAGGCACAATGGCGACTTAAGTACAAGAAGACTGACTCTTCTTACTGTCTATGTTTTGAACCATTCCTGTGACACTAGTTATAGATTCTGATGCTTCACTCCAGGTTTACTGTATCCCTTGGATCTTCTTATTGACGATGAAACACAGAAATTGCATCGGAATTAAATACAAAAGGTACAATTCCGGCTTAAGTGCAAGAAGACCGACTCTTCTTACTGAGTATGTTTTTAACCATTCCTGTGACACTAGTTATAGATTCCGATACTTCACTTCAGGTTTACTGTATCCCTAGGACCTTCTTATTGACGATGAATCACAGAAATTGCATCGCAATGCAATACAAAAGGCACAATGGCGACTTAAGTACAAGAAGACTGACTCTTCTTACTGTCTATGTTTTGAACCATTCCTGTGACACTAGTCATAGATTCCGATGCTTCACTCCAGGTTTACTGTATCCCTTGGATCTTCTTATTGACGATGAAACACAGAAATTGCATCGGAATTAAATACAAACGGCACAATGCCGACTTAAGTACAAGAAGACTGACTCTTCTTACTGACTATATTTTGAACCATTCCTGTGACACTAGTTATAGATTCCGATGCTTAACCTCAGGTTTACTGTATCCCTCTGACCTTCTTATTGACGATGAAACACAGAAATTGCATCGGAATTAAATAAAAAAGCACAATGCCGACCTAAGTACAAGAATACTGACTCTTCTTACGGTCTATGTTTTGAACCATTCCTGTGACACTAGTTATAGATTCCGATGCTTCACTCCAGGTTTACTGTATCCCTTGGACTTTCTTATTGACGATGAAACACAGAAATTGCATCGGATTTAAATGAAAATGGCACAATGCCGACATAAGTACAAGAAGACTGACTCTTCCTACTGTCGAAGTTTTTAACCATTCCTGTGACACTAGTTATAGATTCTGATGCTTCACTTTACGTTTACTGTATCCCTCTTACCTTCGTATTGACGACGAAACACAGAAATTGCATCAGAATTAAATACAAATAGCACAATGCCAACTTAAGTACAAGAAGACTGACTCTTCCTACTGTCTATGTTTTGAACCATTCCTGTGACACTAGTTATAGATTCCGATGCTTCACTTCAGGTTTACTGTATCCCTTGGACCTTCTTGTTGACGATTAAAGACATAAATTGCATCGGAATTAAATACAAAACGCACAATGTCGACTTGAGTACAAGAAGACTGACTCTTCTTGCTGGCTATGTTTTGAACCATTCCTATGTCAGTAGTTATAGATTCCGATGCTTAACTTCAGGTTTACTGTATCCCTCTGACCTTCTTGTTGACAATGAAACACAGAAACTGCATCGGAATTAAATACAAAAGGCACAATGCCGACTTAAGTACAAGAATACAGACTCTTCTAACTGTCTATGTTTTGAACCATTCCTGTGACACTACTTATAGATTCCGATGCATGACTTAAGGTTTACTGTGTCCCTTGGACCTTCTTATTGACGATGAAACACAGAAAATGCATCGGAATTAAATAGAAAAGGCACAATGCAGACTTAAGTACAAGAAGACTGACTCTTCCCACTATCTATGGTTTGAACCATTCCTGTGACACTAGTTATAGATTCCGATGCTTTACTTAATGTATAATGTATCCCTTGGACCTTCGTATTGACAATTAAAGACATAAATTGCATCGGAATTAAATACAAAAGGCACAATGCCGACTTGAGTACAAGATTACTGACTCTTCTTACTGTCTATGCTTTGAACCATCACTGTGACACTAGTTATAGATTCCGATGCTTCACTCCAGGTTTACTGAATCCCTTGGACCTTTTTATTGACGATGAAACACAGACATTGCATCGGAATTAAATACAAAAAGTACAATACCGACTTAAGTGCAAGAAGGCTGACTCTCCATACTGACTTTGCTTTTAACCATTATTGTGACACTAGTTATAGATTACGATGCTTCACTTCAGGTTTAATGAATCCCTTGGACCTTCTTGTTGACGATGAAACACAGAAATTGCATCGGAATTAAATACAAAAAGCACAAAACCGACTGAAGTACAAGAATACTGACTCTTCTTACTGTCTATGATTTCAACCATTCCTGTGACACTAGTTATAGATTCCGAAGCTTCACTCCAGGTTTACTGTATCCCTTGGATCTTCTTATTGACGATGAAACACAGAAATTGCATCGGAATTAAATACAAACGGCACAATGGCGACTTAAGTACAAGAAGACTGACTCTTTTTACTATCTATGTTTTGAACCATTCCTGTGACACTAGGTATAGATTACAATGCTTCACTCCAGGTTTACTGTATCCCTTGGACCTCCTTATTGACGATGAAACACAGAAATTGCATCGGAATTAAATAGAAAAGCCACAATGCCGACATAAGTACAAGAAGACTGACTCTGACTACTGTCTATGATTTGAACCATTCCTGTGACACTAGTTATAGTTTCCGATGTTTCACTACAGGTTTACTGTATCCCTCTGACCTTCTTATTGACGATGAAACACAGAAATTGCATCGGAATTAAATAAAAAGGCACAATGCCAACCTAAGAACAAGAAGACGGGCTCTTCTTACCGTCTATGATTTGAACCTTTCCTGTGAGACCAGTTATACATTACGATGCTTCACTTCAGGTTTACTGTATCCCTTGGACCTTCTTCTTAACGATGACACACAGAAATTGTATCGGAAGTAAATACTAAATGCACAATGCCGTCATAAGTACACGAAGACTGACTCTTCTTACTGTCTGTTATGAACCTACCCTGTGAGATCAGTTTTAGATTCCAGTGCTTCACCTCAGGTATACTGTATACCTTGGACCTTCTTATTGTCGATGAAACACAGAAATTGCATCGGACTTAAATACAAAAAGCACAATGCCGACATAAGTACAAGAAGACTGACTCTTCTCACTGTCTATGTTTAAACCATTCCAGTGAGACCAGTTTTAGATTTCGATGCTTAACTTCAGGTTTACTGTATCCCATGGACCTTCTTGTTGACGATAAAGCAATAAAATTGCATCGGAATTAAATACAAAAGGCACAATGCCGACTTAAGAACAAGAAGACTGACTCTTCTTACTGTCTATGATTTGAATGTTTCCTGTGAGACCAGTTTTAGATTTCGATGCCTCACCTCAGGTTTACTGTGTCCCATGGACCTTCTTGTTGACGATAAAGTAAAAAAATTGCTTTGGAATTAAATACAAAAGGCACAATGCCGACTTAAGTACAAGAAGACTGACTCTTCCTACTGTGTATTTTTTTAACCATTCCGGTGACACTAGTTATAGTTTCCGATGTTTCACTTCAGGTTTATTGTATCCCTTGGACCTTCTTATTGACGTTTAAAGACATAAATTGCAGCGGAATAAATACAAAAGGCACAATGCAGACTTGAGTACAAGAAGACTGACTCTTCTTACAGACTATGTTTTGAACCATTCCTGTGACACTAGTTATAGATTCCGACGCAAAACTTCAGGTTTAGTGTATCCCTCTGACCTTCTTATTCACGATGAAACACAGAAATTGCATCGGAATTAAATACAAAAGGCACAATGCCGACTTAAGTACAAGAATACTGACTCTTCTTACTGTCTATGTTTTGAACTATCGCTGAGACACTAGTTATAGATTCCGATGCTTCACTCCAAGTTTACTGTATCCCTTGGACCTTCTTATTGACGATAAAAACACAGAAATTGCATCGGAATAAAATACAAAAGGCACAGTGCCGACATATGTTCAAGAGTACTGAGTCTTCTTACTGTCTATGTTTTGAACTATCACTGTGACACAAATTATAGATTCCGATGCTTCACTCCAGGTTTACAGAATCCCTTGGACCTTCTTATTGACGATAAAACACAGACATTGCTTCGGAATTAAATACAAAAGCTACAATGCCGAATGAAGTGCAAGAAGATTGACTCTTCTTACTGACTATGTTTTAACCATTCCTGTGACACTAGTTATAGATTCCGATGCTTCACTTCAGGTTTACTGTATCCCTTGGACCTTCTTATTGACGATGAAACACAGAAATTGCATCGGAATGAAATACAAAAGGCACAATGGCGACTTAAGTACGAGAAGACTGACTCTTCTTACTGTCTATGTTTTGAACCATTCCTGTGACACTAGTTATAGATTCTGATGCTTCACTCCAGGTTTACTGTATCCCTTGGATCTTCTTATTGACGATGAAACACAGAAATTGCATCGGAATTAAATACAAAAGGTACAATTCCGGCTTAAGTGCAAGATGACCGACTCTTCTTACTGAGTATGTTTTTAACCATTCCTGTGACACTAGTTATAGATTCCGATACTTCACTTCAGGTTTACTGTATCCCTTGGACCTTCTTATTGACGATGAATCACAGAAATTGCATCGCAATGAAATACAAAAGGCACAATGGCGACTTAAGTACAAGAAGACTGACTCTTCTTACTGTCTATGTTTTGAACCATTCCTGTGACACTGGTCATAGATTCCGATGCTTCACTCCAGGTTTACTGTATCCCTTGGATCTTCTTATTGACGATGAAACACAGAAATTGCATCGGAATTAAATACAAACGGCACAATGCCCACTTAAGTACAAGAAGACTGACTCTTCTTACTGACTATATTTTGAACCATTGCTGTGACACTAGTTATAGATTCCGATGCTTAACCTCAGGTTTACTGTATCCCTCTGACCTTCTTACTGACGATGAATCACAGAAATTGCATCGGAATTAAATAAAAAAGCACAATGCCGACCTAAGTATAAGAATACTGACTCTTCTTACGGTCTATGTTTTGAACCATTCCTGTGACACTAGTTATAGATTCCGATGCTTCACTCCAGGTTTACTGAATCCCTTGGACCTTCTTATTGACGATGAAACACAGAAATTGCATCGGAATTAAATAGAAAAGGCACAATGCAGACTTAAGTACAAGAAGACTGATTCTTCTTACTGACTATGTTTGATTCATTCCTGTGACACTAGTTATAGATTCCGATGCTTCACTCCAGGTTTACTGTATCCCTTGGACTTTCTTATTGACGATGAAACACAGAAATTGCATCGGATTTTAATGGAAATGGCACAATGCCGACATAAGTACAAGAAGACTGACTCTTCCTACTGTCGAAGTTTTTAACCATTCCTGTGACACTAGTTATAGATTCTGATGCTTCACTTTACGTTTACTGTATCCCTCTTACCTTCGTATTGACGACGAAACACAGAAATTGCATCAGAATTAAATACAAAAAGCACAATGCCAACTTAAGTACAAGAAGACTGACTCTTCCTACTGTCTATGTTTTGAACCATTCCTGTGACACTAGTTATAGATTCCGATGCTTCACTTCAGGTTTACTGTATCCCTTGGACCTTCGTATTGACAATGAAACACAGAAATTGCATCGGAATTATATACAAAAGGCACAATGCCGACTTAAGTACAAGTATACAGACTCTTCTAACTGTCTATGTTTTGAACCATTCCTGTGACACTAGTTATAGATTCCGATGCATGACTTAAGGTTTACTGTGTCCCTTGGACCTTCTTATTGACGATGAAACACAGAAAATGCATCGGAATTAAATAGAAAAGGCACAATGCAGACTTAAGTACAAGAAGACTGACTCTTCCCACTATCTATGGTTTGAACCATTCCTGTGACACTAGTTATAGATTCCGATGCTTTACTTCAGGTATAATGTATCCCTTGGACCTTCTTGTTGTCGATGAAACACAGAAATTACATCGGAATTCAATACAAAAGGCACAATGCCGACTTAAGTACAAGAAGACTGACTCTTCTTACAGACTATGTTTTGATTCATTCCTGTGACACTAGTTATAGATTCCGATGCTTCACTCCAGGTTTACTGTATCCCTTGGACCTTTTTATTGACGATGGAACACAGAAATTGCATCGGAATTAAATACAAAAAGCACAAAACCGACTGAAGTACAAGAATACTGACTCTTCTTACTGTCTATGTTTTGAACCATTCCTGTGACACTAGTTATAGATTCCGATGCTTCACTTCAGGTTTACTGTATTCTTTGGACATTCTTATTGACGATGAAACACAGAAATTGCGTCGGAATTAAATACAAAAGGCACAATGCCGACATTAGTACAAGAAGACTGACTCTTCCAACTGTCTATGTTTTGAACCATTCCTGTGACACTAGTTATAGATTCCGATGCTTCACTCCATGTTTACTGAATCCCTTGGACCTTCTTATTGACGATGAAACACAGACATTGCATCGGAATTAAATACAAAAGGTACAATTCCGACTTAAGTGCAAGAAGACTGACTCTTCTTACTGACTATGTTTTTAACCATTCCTGTGACACTAGTTATAGATTCCGATGCTTCACTTCAGGTTTACTGTATCCCTTGGACCTTCTTATTGACAATGAAACACAGAAATTGCATCGCAATGAAATACAAATGGCACAAAGGCGACTTAAGTACAAGAAGACTGACTCTCTTTACTGTCTATGTTTTGAACCATTCCTGTGACACTAGTTATAGATTCCGATGTTTCACTTCAGGTTTACTGTATCCCTTGGGCCTTCGTATTGACGATGAAACACAGAAATTGCATCGGAATTAAATAGAAAAGGCACAATGCAGACTTAAGTACAAGAAGACTGACTCTTCCTACTGTCTATGGTTTGAACCATTCCTGTGACACCAGTTATTGATACCGATGCTTCACTTCAGGTTTAATGTATCCCTTGGACCTTCTTGTTGATGATGAAACACAGACATTGCATCGGAATTAAATACAAAAGGCACAATGCCGACTTAAGTACAAGAAGACTGACTCTTCTCACTGACTATGATTTGATTCATTCCTGTGACACTAGTTATGGATTCCGATGCTTCACTCCAGGCTTACTGTATCCCTTGGACCTTCTTATTGACGATGAAACACCGAAATTGCATCGGAATTAAATACAAATGGCACAATGACGACTTAAGTACAAGAATACTGACTCTTCTTACTGTCTATGATTTGAACCATCGCTGAGACACTAGTTATAGACTCCGATGCTTCACTCCAGGTTTACTGTATCCCTTGGACCTTTTTATTGACGATGAAACACAGAAATTGCAGCGGAATTAATTCAAACGGCACAATACCGACTTAAGAACAAGAAGACTGACTCTTCTTACTGACTATATTTTGAACCATTCCTGTGATACTAGTTATAGATTACGATGCTTAACTTCAGGTTTACTGTATACCTCTGACGTTCTTAATGACGATGAAACACAGAAATTGCATCGGAATTAAATACAAAAAGCACAATGCCGACTGAAGTACAAGAATACTGACTCTTCCTACTGCCTGTGTTTTGAACCATTCCTGTGACACTAGTTATAGATTCCGATGCTTCACTTCAGGTTTACTGTATCCCTTGGACCTTCTTATTGATGATTAGAGACCTAAATTGCATCGGAATTAAATACAAAAGACACAATGCCGACTTGAATACAGGAAGACTGACTCTTCTTACTGACTATGTTTTGAAAGATTCCTATGTCAGTAGTTATAGATTCCGATGCTTAACTTCAGGTTTACTGTATCCCTCTGACCTTCTTATTGACGATGAAACACAGAAATTGCATCGGAATTAAATAGAAAAGGCACAATGCCGACATAAGTACAAGAAGACTGACTCTTCCTACTAACTATATTTTGAACCATTCCTGTGACACGAGTTATAGATTCCGTTGCTTCACTTCAGGTTTACTGTATCCCTCTTACCTTCTTATTGACGATGAAACACAGAAATTGCATCGGAATTAAAAACAAAAGGCACAATGCCGACATTAGTACAAGAAGACTGACTCTTCCAACTGTCTATGTTTTGAACCATTCCTGTGACACTAGTTATAGATTCCGATGCTTCACTTCAGGTTTACTGTATCCCTTGGACCTTCGTATTGACGATTAAAGACATACATTGCATCGGAATTAAATACAAAAGGCACAATGCTGACATGAGTACAGGAATACTGACTCTTCTTACTAACTATGTTTTGAAACATTCCTATGTCAGTAGTTATAGATTCCGATGCTTAACTTCAGGTTTACTGTATCCCTGTGACCTTCTTATTGACGATGAAACCCAGAAATGGCATCGGAATTAAATACAAAAGGCACAATGCCGACTTAAGTACAAGAATACTGACTCTTCTTACTGTCTATGCTTTGAACCATCACTGTGACACTAGTTATAGATTCCGATGCTTCACTCCAGGTTTACTGAATCCCTTGGACCTTCTTATTGACGATGAAACACAGACATTGCATCGGAATTAAATACATAAGGTACAATGCCCACTTAAGTGCAAGATGACTGACTCTTCTTACTGACTTTGTTTTTAACCATTCCTGTGACACTAGTTATAGATTCCGATGCTTCACTTCAGGTTTACTGTATCCCTTGGACCTTCTAATTGACGATGAAACACAGACATTGCATCGGAATTAAATACAAAAGGCACAATGCCGACTCAAGTACAAGAAGACTGACTCTACTTACTGTCTATGGTTTGAACCATTCCTGTGACACTAGTTATAGATTCAGATGATTCACTTCAGGTTTACTGTATCCCTTGGACCTCCTTATTGACGATTAAAGACATAAATTGCATCGGAAATAAATACAAAGGGCACAATGCAGACTTGAGTACAAGAAGACTGACTCTTCTTACTGACTATGTTTTGAACAATTCCTGTGACAGTAGTTATAGATTCCGATGCTTAACTTCAGGTTTACTGTATCCCTCTGACCTTCTTATTGACGATGAAACACAGAAATTGCATCAGAATTAAATACAAAAGGCACAATGCCGACTTAAGTACAAGAATACTGACTCTTCTTACTGTCTATGTTTTGAACCATCGCTGAGACACTAGTTACAGATTCCGATGGTTCACTCCAGGCTTACTGTATTCCTTGGACCTACGTATTGACGATCAAACACAGAAATTGCATCGGAATTAAATACAAAAGGCACAATGCCGAATTAAGTACAAGAATACTGACTCTTCTTACTGTCTATGTTTTGAACCATTCATGTGACACTAGTTATAGATTCCGATGCTTCACTCCATGTTTACTGAATCCCTTGGACCTTCTTATTGACGATGAAACACAGACATTGCATCGGAATTAAATAGATAAGGTACAATTCCGACTTAAGTGCAAGAAGACTGACTCTTCTTACTGACTATGTTTTTAACCATTCCTGTGACACTAGTTATAGATTCCGATGCTTCACTTCGGGTTTACTGTATCCCTTGGACCTTCTTATTGACAATGAAACACAGAAATTGCATCGGAATGAAATACAAAAGGCACAATGGCGACTTAAGTACAAGAAGACTGACTCTCTTTACTATCTATGTTTTGAACCATTCCTGTGACACTAGTTATAGATTCCGATGCTTCACTCCAGGTTTACTGTATCCCTTGGATCTTCTTGTCGACGATGAAACGCAGAAATTGCATCGGAATTAAATACAAACGGCACAATGCCGGCTTAAGTACAAGAATACTGACTCTTCTTACTGTCTATGATTTGAACCATCGCTGAGACACTAGTTATAGACTCCGATGCTTCACTCCAGGTTTACTGTATCCCTTGGACCTTTTTAATGACGATGAAACACAGAAATTGCAGCGGAATTAATTTCAAACGGCACAATACCGACTTAAGAACAAGAAGACTGACTCTTCTTACTGACTATACTTTGAACCATTCCTGTGATACTAGTTATAGATTACGATGCTTAACTTCAGGTTTACTGTATACCTCTGACGTTCTTAATGACGATGAAACACAGAAATAGCATCGGAATTAAATACAAAAAGCACAATGCCGACTGAAGTACAAGAATACTGACTCTTCCTACTGCCTATGTTTTGAACCATTCCTGTGACACTAGTTATAGATTCCGATGCTTCACTTCAGGTTTACTGTATCCCTTGGACCCTCTTATTGATGATTAGAGACCTAAATTGCATCGGAATTAAATACAAAAGACACAATGCCGACTTGAATACAGGAAGACTGACTCCTCTTACTGACTATGTTTTGAAAGATTCCTATGTCAGTAGTTATAGATTCCGATGTTTAACTTCAGGTTTACTGTATCCCTCTGACCTTCTTATTGACGATGAAACACAGAAATTGCATCGTTATTAAATACAAAAGGCACAATGCCGACTTAAGTACAAGTGTACTGACTCCTCTGACTGTATATGCTTTGAACCATCACTGTGACACTAGTTATAGATTCCGATGCTTCACTCCAGGTTTACTGAATCCCTTGGACCTTCTTATTAACGATGAAACACAGACATTGCATCGTAATTAAATACAAAAGGTACAATTCCGACTTAAGTGCAAGAAGACTGACTCTTCTTACTGACTATGTTTTTAACCATTCCTGTGACACTAGTTATAGATTCCGATGCTTAACTTCAGGTTTACTGTATCCCTCTGACCTTCTTATTGACGATGCAACACAGAAATGGCATCGGAATTAAATAGAAAAGGCACAATGCAGACTTATATACAAGAAGACTGACTCTTCTTACTGACTATGATTTGATTCATTCCTGTGACACTAGTAATGGATTCCGATGCTTCACTCCAGGCTTACTATATCACTTGGACCTTCTTATTGACGATGAAACACCGAAATTGCATCGGAATTAAATACAAAAGGCACAATGACGACTAAAGTACAAGAATACTGACTGTTCTTACTGTCTATGATTTGAACCATCGCTGAGACACTAGTTATAGACTCCGATGCTTCACTCCAGGTTTACTGTATCCCTTGGACCTTTTTATTGACGATGAAACACAGAAATTGCAGCGGAATTAAATTCAAACGGCACAATACCGACTTAAGAACAAGAAGACTGACTCTTCTTACTGACTATATTTTGAACCATTCCTGTGATACTAGTTATAGATTACGATGCTTAACTTCAGGTTTACTGTATACCTCTGACGTTCTTAATGACGATGAAACACAGAAATTGCTACGGAATTAAATACAAAAAGCACAATGCCGACTGAAGTACAAGAATACTGACTCTTCCTACTGCCTATGATTTGAACAATTCCTGTGACACTAGTTATAGATTCCGATGCTTCACTTCAGGTTTACTGTATCCCTTGGACCTTCTTATTGATGATTAGAGACCTAAATTGCATCGGAATTAAATACAAAAGACACAATGCCGACTTGAATACAGGAAGACTGACTCTTCTTACTGACTATGTTTTGAAACATTCCTATGTCAGTAGTTATAGATTCCGATGCTTAACTTCAGGTTTACTGTATCCCTCTGACCTTCTTATTGACGATGAAACACAGAAATTGCATCGGAATTAAATACAAAAGGCAAAATGCCGACTTAAGTACAAGAGTACTGACGCCTCTTACTGTCTATGCTTTGAACCATCACTGTGACACTGGTTATAGATTCCGATGCTTCACTCCAGGTTTACTAAATCTCTTGGACCTTCTTATTGACGATGAAACACAGACATTGCATCGTAATTAAATACAAAAGGTACAATTTCGACTTAAGTGCAAGAAGACTGACTCCTCTTACTGACTATGTTTTGAAAGATTCCTATGTCAGTAGTTATAGATTCCGATGCTTAACTTCAGGTTTACTGTATCCCTCTGACCTTCTTATTGACCATGAAACACAGAAATTGCATCGGAATTAAATAGAAAAGGCACAATGCCGACATAAGTACAAGAAGGCTGACTCTTCCTACTAACTATATTTTGAACCATTCCTGTGACTCGAGTTATAGATTCCGTTGCTTCACTTCAGGTTTACTGTATCCCTCTTACCTTCTTATTGACGATGAAACACAGAAATTGCATCGGAATTAAATACAAAAGGCACAATGCCGACATTAGTACAAGAAGACTGACTCTTCCAACTGTCTATGTTTTGAACCATTCCTGTGACACTAGTTATAGATTCCGATGCTTCACTTCAGGTTTACTGTATCCCTTGGACCTTCGTATTGACGATTAAAGACATACATTGCATCGGAATTAAATACAAAAGGCACAATGCTGACATGAGTACAGGAATACTGACTCTTCTTACTAACTATGTTTTGAAACATTCCTATGTCAGTAGTTATAGATTCCGATGCTTAACTTCAGGTTTACTGTATCCCTGTGACCTTCTTATTGACGATGAAACACAGAAATGGCATCGGAATTAAATACAAAAGGCACAATGCCGACTTAAGTACAAGAATACTGACTCTTCTTACTGTCTATGATTAGAACCATCACTGTGACACTAGTTATAGATTCCGATGCTTCACTCCAGGTTTACTGAATCCCTTGGACCTTCTTATTGACGATGAAACACAGACATTGCATCGGAATTAAATACATAAGGTACAATGCCGACTTAAGTGCAAGATGACTGACTCTTCTTACTGACTTTGTTTTTAACCATTCCTGTGACACTAGTTATAGATTCCGATGCTTCACTTCAGGTTTACTGTATCCCTTGGACCTTCTAATTGACGATGAAACACAGACATTGCATCGGAATTAAATACAAAAGGCACAATGCCGACTCAAGTACAAGAAGACTGACTCTTCTTACTGTCTATGGTTTGAACCATTCCTGTGACACTAGTTATAGATTCAGATGATTCACTTCAGGTTTACTGTATCCCTTGGACCTCCTTATTGACGATTAAAGACATAAATTGCATCGGAAATAAATACAAAAGGCACAATGCAGACTTGAGTACAAGAAGACTGACTCTTCTTACTGACTATGTTTTGAACAATTCCTGTGACAGTAGTTATAGATTCCGATGCTTAACTTCAGGTTTACTGTATCCCTCTGACCTTCTTATTGACGATGAAACACAGAAATTGCATCAGAATTAAATACAAAAGGCACAATGCCGACTTAAGTAGAAGAATACTGACTCTTCTTACTGTCTATGTTTTGAACCATCGCTGAGACACTAGTTACAGATTCCGATGGTTCACTCCAGGCTTACTGTATTCCTTGGACCTACGTATTGACGATCAAACACAGAAATTGCATCGGAATTAAATACAAAAGGCACAATGCCGACTTAAGTACAAGAATACTGACTCTTCTTACTGTCTATGTTTTGAACCATTCATGTGACACTAGTTATAGATTCCGATGCTTCACTCCATGTTTACTGAATCCCTTGGACCTTCTTATTGACGATGAAACACAGACATTGCATCGGAATTAAATAGAAAAGGTACAATTCCGACTTAAGTGCAAGAAGACTGACTCTTCTTACTGACTATGTTTTTAACCATTCCTGTGACACTAGTTATAGATTCCGATGCTTCACTTCGGGTTTACTGTATCCCTTGGACCTTCTTATTGACAATGAAACACAGAAATTGCATCGGAATGAAATACAAAAGGCACAATGGCGACTTAAGTACAAGAAGACTGACTCTCTTTACTGTCTATGTTTTGAACCATTCCTGTGACACTAGTTATAGATTCCGATGCTTCACTCCAGGTTTACTGTATCCCTTGGATCTTCTTGTCGACGATGAAACGCAGAAATTGCATCGGAATTAAATACAAACGGCACAATGCCGGCTTAAGTACAAGAATACTGACTCTTCTTACTGTCTATGATTTGAACCATCGCTGAGACACTAGTTATAGACTCCGATGCTTCACTCCAGGTTTACTGTATCCCTTGGACCTTTTTAATGACGATGAAACACAGAAATTGCAGCGGAATTAATTTCAAACGGCACAATACCGACTTAAGAACAAGAAGACTGACTCTTCTTACTGACTATACTTTGAACCATTCCTGTGATACTAGTTATAGATTACGATGCTTAACTTCAGGTTTACTGTATACCTCTGACGTTCTTAATGACGATGAAACACAGAAATAGCATCGGAATTAAATACAAAAAGCACAATGCCGACTGAAGTACAAGAATACTGACTCTTCCTACTGCCTATGTTTTGAACCATTCCTGTGACACTAGTTATAGATTCCGATGCTTCACTTCAGGTTTACTGTATCCCTTGGACCTTCTTATTGATGATTAGAGACCTAAATTGCATCGGAATTAAATACAAAAGACACAATGCCGACTTGAATACAGGAAGACTGACTCTTCTTACTGACTATGTTTTGAAAGATTCCTATGTCAGTAGTTATAGATTCCGATGTTTAACTTCAGGTTTACTGTATCCCTCTGACCTTCTTATTGACGATGAAACACAGAAATTGCATCGTTATTAAATACAAAAGGCACAATGCCGACTTAAGTACAAGAGTACTGACTCCTCTGACTGTATATGCTTTGAACCATCACTGTGACACTAGTTATAGATTCCGATGCTTCACTCCAGGTTTACTGAATCCCTTGGACCTTCTTATTAACGATGAAACACAGACATTGCATCGTAATTAAATACAAAAGGTACAATTCCGACTTAAGTGCAAGAAGACTGACTCTTCTTACTGACTATGTTTTTAACCATTCCTGTGACACTAGTTATAGATTCCGATGCTTAACTTCAGGTTTACTGTATCCCTCTGACCTTCTTATTGACGATGCAACACAGAAATTGCATCGGAATTAAATAGAAAAGGCACATTGCAGACTTATATACAAGAAGACTGACTCTTCTTACTGACTATGATTTGATTCATTCCTGTGACACTAGTTATGGATTCCGATGCTTCACTCCAGGTTTACTGTATTCCTTGGATCTTCTTATCGACGATGAAACGCAGAAATAGCATCGGAATTAAATACAAACGGCACAATGCCGACTTAAGTACATGAAGACTGACCCATCTTACTGACTATATTTTGAACCATTCCTGTGACAATAGTTATAGATTCCGATGCTTAACTTCAGGTTTACTGTATCCCTCTGACCTTTTTATTGACGATGAAACACAGAAATTGCATCGGAATTAAATACAAAAGGCACAATGCCGACTTAAGTACAAAAATACTGACTCTTCTTACTGTCTATGTTTTTAACCATTCCTGTGACACTAGTTATAGACTCCGATGCTTCACTCCAGGTTTACTGTATCCCTTGGATCTTTTTATAGACGATGAAACACAGAAATTGCCGCGGAGTTAAATTCAAACGGCACAATACCGACCGTAGAACAAGAAGACTGACTCTTCTTACTGACTAAATTTTGAACCATTCCTGTGATACTAGTTATAGATTACGATGCTTAACTTCAGGTTTACTGTATACCTCTGACGTTCTTAACGACGATGAAACACAGAAATTGCATCGGAATTAAATACAAAAAGCACAATGCCGACTGAAGTACAAGAATACTGACTCTTCCTACTGACTATGATTTGATTCATTCCTGTGACACTAGTTATAGATTCCGATGCTTCACTCCAGGCTTACTGTATCCCTTGGACCTTCTTATTGACGATGAAACCCCCTAATTGCATCGGAAATAAATACAAAAGGCACAATGACGACTTAAGTACAAGAGGACTGACTCTTCCTACTGTCGTTGGATTGAACCATTCCTGTGACACTAGTTATAGATTCCGATGCTTCACTTCAGGTTTAATGTATCCCTTGGACCTTCTTGTTGATGATGAAACACAGACATTGCATCGGAATTAAATACAAAAGGAACAATGCCGACTTAAGTACAAGAAGACTGACTCTTCTTACTGACTATGATTTGATTCATTCCTGTGACACTAGTTATAGATTCCGATGCTTCACTCCAGGCTTACTGTATCCCTTGGACCTTCTTATTGACGATGAAACCCCCTAATTGCATCGGAAATAAATACAAAAGGCACAATGACGACTTAAGTACAAGAATACTGACTATTCTTACTGTCTATGATTTGAAACATCGCTGAGACACTAGTTATAGACTCCGATGCTTCACTCCAGGTTTACTGTATCCCTTGGACCTTTTTATTGACGATGAAACACAGAAATTATAGCAGAATTAAATTCAAACGGCACAATACCGACTTAAGAACAAGAAGACTGACTCTTCTTACTGACTATATTTTGAACCATTCCTGTGATACTAGTTATAGATTACGATGCTTAACTTCAGGTATACAGTATACCTCTGACGTTCTTAATGACGATGAAACACAGAAATTGCATCGGAATTAAATACAAAAAGCACAATGCCGACTGAAGTACAAGAATACTCACTCTTCCTACTGCCTATGTTTTGAACCATTCCTGTGACACTAGTTATAGATTCCGATGCTTCACTTCAGGTTTACTGTATCCCTTGGACCTTCTTATTGATGATTACAGACCTAAATTGCATCGGAATTAAATACGAAAGACACAATGCCGACTTGAATACAGGAAGACTGACTCTTCTTACTGACTATGTTTTGAAACATTCCTATGTCAGTAGTTATAGATTCCGATGCTTAACTTCAGGTTTACTGTATCCCTCTGACCTTCTTATTGACCATGAAACACAGAAATTGCATCGGAATTAAATACAAAAGGCACAATGCCGACTTAAGTACAAGGGTACTGACTCCTCTTACTGCCTATGCTTTGAACCATCACTGTGACACTAGTTATAGATTCCGATGCTTCACTCCAGGTTTACTGAATCCCTTGGACCTTCTTATTGACGATGAAACACAGACATAGCATCGTAATTAAATACAAAAGGTACAATTCCGACTTAAGTGCAAGAAGACTGACTCTTCTTACTGACTATGTTTTTAACCATTCCTGTGACACTAGTTATAGATTCTGATGCTTCACTCCAGGTTTACTGTATTCCTTGGATCTTCTTATTGACGATGAAACGCAGAAATAGCATCGGAATTAAATACAAACGGCACAATGCCGACTTAAGTACAAGAAGACTGACCCATCTTACTGACTATCTTTTGAACCATTCCTGTGCCACTAGTTAGAGATTCCGATGCTTAACTTCAGGTTTACTGTATCCCTCTGACCTTCTTATTGACGATGAAACACAGAAATTGCATCGGAATTAAATAGCAAAGGCACAATGCAGACTTAAGTACAAGAAGACTGACTCTTCCTACTGTCTATGGTGTGAACCATTCCTGTGACACTAGTTATAGATTCCGATGCTTCACTTCAGGTTTAATGTATCCCTTGGACCTTCTTGTTGACGATGGAACAGAGAAATTAAATCGGAATTAAATACAAAAGGCAAAATGCCGACTCAAGTACAAGAAGACAGACTCGTCTTATTTTCTATGCTTTGAACCATTCCTGTGACACTAGTTATAGATTCCGATGTTTCACTCCTGGTTTACTGTATCCCTTGGATCTTCTTGTTGACGAAGAAACACAGAAATTGTATCGGAATTAATTACAAACAGCACAATGCCGACTTAAGTACATGAAGACTGACCCTTCTTACTGACTATATTTTGAACCATTCCTGTGAAACTAGTTATAGATTCCGATGCTTAACTTCAGGTTTACTGTATCCCTCTGACCTTCTTATTGACAAATGAAACACAGAAATTGCATCGGAATTAAATACAAAAGGCACAATGCCGACTTAAGTACAAAAATACTGACTCTTCTTACTGTCTATGTTTTTAACCATTCCTGTGACACTAGTTACAGATTCCGATGTTTCACTTCAGGTTTACTGTATCCCTTGGGCCTTCGTATTGACGATGAAACACAGAAATTGCATCGGAATTAAATAGAAAAGGCACAATGCAGACTTAAGTACAAGAAGACAGACTCTTCCTACTGTCTATGGTTTGAACCATTCCTGTGACACTAGTTATAGATTCCGATGCTTCACTTCAGGTTTAATGTATCCCTTGGACCTTCTTGTTGATGATGAAACACAGACATTGCATCGGAATTAAATACAAGAGGCACAATGCCGACTTACGTACAAGAAGACTGACTCTTCTTACTGACTATGATTTGATACATTCCTGTGACACTAGTTATAGATTCCGATGCTTAACTTCAGGTTTACTGTATCCCTCTGACCTTCTTATTGACGATGAAACACAGAAATTGCATCGGAACAAACTACAAAAAGAACAATACCGACTTAAGTACAAGAATACTGACTCTTGTTACTGTCTTTGTTTAGAACCATTCCTGTGACACTAGTTATAGATTCCGATGCTTCACTTCAGGTTTACTGTACCCCTTGGACCTTCTTATTGACGATGAAACAGAGAAATTGCATCGGAATGAAATAGAAAAGGCACAATGCAGACTTAAGTACAAGAAGACTGACTCTTCCTAATGTCTATGGTTTGAACCATTCCTCTGACACTAGTTATAGATTCCGATGCTTCACTTCAGGTTTAATGTATCCCTTGGACCTTCTTGTTGACGATGAAACACAGACATTGCATCGGAATTAAATACTAAAGGGACAATGCCGACTTAAGTGCAAGAAGACTGACTCTTCTCACTGACTTTGCTTTTAACCATTCCTGTGACACTAGTTATAGCTTCCGATTCTTCACTTCAGGTTTACTGTATCCCTTGGACCTTCTTATTGACGATGGAACACAGAAATTGCGTCGGAATTAAATACAAAAGGCAAAACGCCGACTCAAGTACAAGAAGACTGACTCTTCTTATTTTCTATGTTTTGAACCATTCCTGTGAAACTAGTTATAGATTCCGATGCTTAACTTCAGGTTTACTGTATCCCTCTGACCTTCTTATTGACGATGAAACACAGAAATTGCATCGGAATTAAATACAAAAGGCACAATGCCGACTTAAGTACAAAAATACTGACTCTTCTTAATGTCTATGTTTTTAGCCATTCCTGTGACACTAGTTATAGTTTCCGATGTTTCACTCAGGTTTACTGTATCCCTTGGGCCTTCGTATTAACGATGAAACACAGAAATTGAATCGGAATTAAATAGAAAAGGCACAATGCAGACTGAAGTACAAGAAGACTGTCTCTTCCTACTGTCTATGGTTTGAACCATTCCTGTGACACTGGTTATAGATTACGATGCTTCACTTCAGGTTTAATGTATCCCTTGGACCTTCTTGTTGATGATGAAACACAGACATTGTATCGGAATTAAATACAAAAGGCACAATGCCGACTTAAGTACAAGAAGACTGACTCTTCTTACTGACTATGATCTGATTCATTCCTGTGACACTAGTTATACATTCCGATGCTTCACTCCAGGCTTACTGTGTCCCTTGGACCTTCTTATTGACGATGAAACACAGAAATTGCATGGGAATTAAATACAAAAGGCACAATGGCGACTTAAGTACAAGAATACTGACTCTTCCTACTGTCTATGATTTGAACCATCGCTGAGACACTAGTTATAGACTCCGATGCTTCACTCCAGGTTTACTGTATCCCTTGGACCTTCTTATTGACGATGAAACACAGAAATTGCAGCGGAATTAAATACAAACGGCACAATACCGACATAAGAACAAGAAGACTGACTCTTCTTACTGACTATATTTTGAACCATTACTGTGATACTAGTTATAGATTACGATGCTTAACTTCAGGTTTTCTGTATACCTCTGACGTTCTTAATGACGATGAAACACAGAAATTGCATCGGAATTAAATACAAAAAGCACAATGCCGACTGAAGTACAAGAATACTGACTCTTCCTACTGTCTATGTTTTGAACCATTCCTGTGACACTAGTTATAGATTCCGATGTTTCACTTCAGCTTTACTGTATCCCTTGGACCTTCTTATTGATGATTAGAGACCTAAATTGCATCGGAATTAAATACGAAAGACACAATGCCGACATGAATACAGGGAGACTGACTCTTCTTACTGACTATGTTTTGAAACATTCCTATGTCAGTAGTTATAGATTCCGATGCTTACCTTCAGGTTTACTGTATCCCTCTGACCGTCTTATTGACGATGAAACACAGAAATTGCATTGGATTGAGATACAAAAGGCACAATGGCGACTTAAGTACAAGAAAACTGACTCTTCCTACTGTCTATGGTTTGAACCATTCCTGTGACACTGATTATAGATTCCAATGCTTCACTTCAGGTTTAATGTATCCCTTGGACCTTCTTGTTGACGATGAAACACAGACATTGCATTGGAATTAAATACAAAAGGTACAATGCCGACTTACGTGCAAGAAGACTGACGCTTCTTACTGACTTTGTTTTTAACCATTCCTGTGACACTAGTTATAGATTCCGATTCCTCACTTCAGGTTTACTGTATCCCTTGGACCCTCTTATTGATGATGAAACACAGAAATTGCATCGGAATGAGATACAAAAGGCACAATGGCGACTTAAGTACATGAAGACTGACTCTTCTTACTGTCTATGTTTTGAACCATTTCTGTGACACTAGTTATAGATTCCGATGCCTCACTCCAGGTTTACTGTATCTCTTGGATCTTCTTATTGACGATGAAACGCAGAAATTGCACCGGAATTAAATACAAACGACACAATGCCGACTTAAGTACAAGAAGACTGACTCCTCTTACCGACTATATTTTCAACCATTCCTGTGACAATAATTATAGATTCCGATGCTTAACTTCAGGTTTACTGTATACCTCTGAGCTTCTTATTGACGATGAAACACAGAAATTGCATCGGAATTAAATACAAAAAGCACAATGCCGACTTAAGTACAAGAATACTGACTCTTCTTACTGTCTATGTTTAGAACCATTCCTGTGACACTAGTTATAGATTCCGATGCTTCACTTCGGGTTTACTGTATCCCTTGGACCTTCTTATTGACGATGAAACACAGAAATTGCGTCGGAATTAAATAGAAAAGGCACAATGCAGACTTAAGTACAAGAAGACTGACTCTTCCTACTGTCTATGGTTTGAACCATTCCTGTGACACTAGTTATAGATTCCGATTCTTCACTTCAGGTTTACTGTATACCTTGGACCTTCTTATTGACGATGGAACACAGAAATTGCATCGGAATTAAATACAAAAGGCAAAATGCCGACTCAAGTACAAGAAGACTGACTCTTCTTATTTTCTATGTTTTGAACCATTCCTGTGACTCTAGTTATAGATTCCGATGCTTCACTCCTGGTTTACTGTATCCCTTGGATCTTCTTGTTGACGATGAAACACAGAAATTGCATCGGAATTAAATACAAACAGCACAATGCCGACTTAAGTACATGAAGACTGAATCTTCTTACTGACTATGTTTTGAACCGTTCCTGTGAAACTAGTTATAGATTCCGATGCTTAACTTCAGGGTTACTGTATCCCTCTGACCTTCTTATTGACGATGAAACACAGAAAATGCATCGGAATTAAATACAAAAGGCACAATGCCGACTTAAGTACAAAAATACTGACTATTCTTGCTGTCTATGTTTTAACCATTCCTGTGACACTAGTTATGGATTCCGATGCTTCACTTCAGGTTTACTGTATCCCTTGGACCTTCTTATTGACGAAGAAACACAGAAATTGCATCGGAATGAAATACAAAAGGCACAATGACTACTTAAGTACAAGAATACTGACTCTTCTTACTGTCTATGATTTGAACTATCGCTGAGACACTAGTTATAGACCCCAATGCTTCACTCCAGGTTTACTGTATCCCTTGGACCTTCTTATTGACGATGAAACACAGAAATTGCATCGGAATTAAATACAAAAATCACAATGCCGACTGAAGTACAAGAATACTGACTCTTCCTACTGTCTATGTTTTGAACCATTCCTGTGACACTACTTATAGATTCCGATGCTTCACTTCAGGTTTACTGTATCCCTTGGACCTTCTTATTGACGATTAGAGACCTAAATTGCATCGGAATTAAATACAAAAGGCACAATGCCGACTTGAGTACAGGAAGACTGACTCTTCTTACTGACTCTGTTTTTAACAATTCCTGTGACACTAGTTATAAATTCCGAAGCTTCACTCCAGGTTTACTGTATCCCTTGGATCATCTTATTGACGATGAAACACAGAAATTGCATCGGAATTAAATACGATCGGCACAATGCCGACTTAAGTACAAGAAGACTGACTCTTCTTACTGTCTATGTTTTGAACCATTCCTGTGACACTAGTTATAAATTCTGAAGCTTCACTCCAGGTTTACTGTATCCCTTGGATCATCTTATTGACGATGAAACACAGAAATTGCATCGGAATTAAATACAAAAGGTACAATGCCGACTTAAGTGCAAGAAGACTGACTGTTCTTACTGACTTTGTTTTTAACTATTCCTGTGACACTAGTTATAGATTCCGATGCTTCACTTCTGGTTTCCTGTATCCCTTGGACCTTCTTATTGGCGATGAAACACAGAAATTGCATCGGATTTAAATACAAAAGGCACAATGCCGACTTAAGTACAAGAAGACTGACTCTTCTTACTGTCTATGTTTTGAACCATTCCTGTGACACTAGTTATAAATTCTGAAGTTTCACTCCAGGTTTACTGTATCCCTTGGATCATCTTATTGACGATGAAACACAGACATTGCATCGGAATTAACTACAAAAGGTACAATGCCGACTTAAGTGCAAGAAAACTGACTCTTCTCACTGACTTTGTTTTTAACCATTCCTGTGACACTAGTTATAGATTCCGATTCTTCACTTCAGGTTTACTGTATCCCTTGGACCTTCTTATTGACGATGGAACAGAGAAATTAAATCGGAATTAAATACAAAAGGCAAAATGCCGACTCAAGTACAAGAAGACAGACTCGTCTTATTTTCTATGCTTTGAACCATTCCTGTGACACTAGTTATAGATTCCGATGTTTCACTCCTGGTTTACTGTATCCCTTGGATCTTCTTGTTGACGATGAAACACAGAAATTGCATCGGAATTAATTACAAACAGCACAATGCCGACTTAAGTACATGAAGACTGACTCTTCTTACTGACTATATTTTGAACCATTCCTGTGAAACTAGTTATAGATTCCGATGCTTAACTTCAGGTTTACTGTATCCCTCTGACCTTCTTATTGACAAATGAAACACAGAAATTGCATCGGAATTAAATACAAAAGGCACAATGCCGACTTAAGTACAAAAATACTGACTCTTCTTACTGTCTATGTTTTTAACCATTCCTGTGACACTAGTTATAGATTCCGATGTTTCACTTCAGGTTTACTGTATCCCTTGGGCCTTCGTATTGACGATGAAACACAGAAATTGCATCGGAATTAAATAGAAAGGGCACAATGCAGACTTAAGTACAAGATGACAGACTCTTCCTACTGTCTATGGTTTGAACCATTCCTGTGACACTAGTTATAGATTCCGATGCTTCACTTCAGGTTTAATGTATCCCTTGGACCTTCTTGTTGATGATGAAACACAGACATTGCATCGGAATTAAATACAAGAGGCACAATGCCGACTTACGTACAAGAAGACTGACTCTTCTTACTGACTATGATTTGATACATTCCTGTGACACTAGTTATAGATTCCGATGCTTAACTTCAGGTTTACTGTATCCCTCTGACCTTCTTATTGACGATGAAACACAGAAATTGCATCGGAACAAAATACAAAAAGAACAATGCCGACTTAAGTACAAGAATACTGACTCTTGTTACTGTCTTTGTTTAGAACCATTCCTGTGACACTAGTTATAGATTTCGATGCTTCACTTCAGGTTTACTGTACCCCTTGGACCTTCTTATTGACGATGAAACAGAGAAATTGCATCGGAATGAAATAGAAAAGGCACAATGCAGACTTAAGTAGAAGAAGACTGACTCTTCCTAATGTCTATGGTTTGAACCATTCCTCTGACACTAGTTATACATTCCGATGCTTCACTTCAGGTTTAATGTATCCCTTGGACCTTCTTGTTGACGATGAAACACAGACATTGCATCGGAATTAAATACTAAAGGGACAATGCCGACTTAAGTGCAAGAAGACTGACTCTTCTCACTGACTTTGCTTTTCACCATTCCTGTGACACTAGTTATAGATTCCGATTCTTCACTTCAGGTTTACTGTATCCCTTGGACCTTCTTATTGACGATGGAACACAGAAATTGCGTCGGAATTAAATACAAAAGGCAAAACGCCGACTCAAGTACAAGAACACTGACTCTTCTTATTTTCTATGTTTTGAACCATTCCAGTGACGCTAGTTATAGTTTCCGATGCTTCACTCCTGGTTTACTGTATCCCTTGGATCTTCTTGTTGACGATGAAACACAGAAATTGCATCGGAATTAATTACAAACAGCACAATGCCGACTTAAGTACATGAAGACTGACTCTTCTTACTGACTATGATTTGAACCATTCCTGTGAAACTAGTTATAGATTCCGATGCTTAACTTCAGGTTTACTG
The DNA here is from genome assembly GCF_023864345.2 of Schistocerca serialis cubense. Classification (NCBI taxonomy): domain Eukaryota; kingdom Metazoa; phylum Arthropoda; class Insecta; order Orthoptera; family Acrididae; genus Schistocerca; species Schistocerca serialis. The sequence goes on along the minus strand of NC_064646.1, from coordinate 543,316,517 downwards.
TATCCCTCTGACCTTCTTATTGACGATGAAACACAGAAATTGCATCGGAATTAAATACAAAAGGCACAATGCCGACTTAAGTACAAAGATACTGACTCTTCTTAATGTCTATGTTTTTAGCCATTCCTGTGACACTAGTTATAGTTTCCGATGTTTCACTTCAGGTTTACTGTATCCCTTGGGCCTTCGTATTAACGATGAAACACAGAAATTGAATCGGAATTAAATAGAAAAGGCACAATGCAGACTGAAGTACAAGAAGACTGTCTCTTCCTACTGTCTATGGTTTGAACCATTCCTGTGACACTGGTTATAGATTACGATGCTTCACTTCAGGTTTAATGTATCCCTTGGACCTTCTTGTTGATGATGAAACACAGACATTGTATCGGAATTAAATACAAAAGGCACAATGCCGACTTAAGTACAAGAAGACTGACTCTTCTTACTGACTATGATTTGATTCATTCCTGTGACACTAGTTATACATTCCGATGCTTCACTCCAGGCTTACTGTGTCCCTTGGACCTTCTTATTGACGATGAAACACAGAAATTGCATGGGAATTAAATACAAAAGGCACAATGGCGACTTAAGTACAAGAATACTGACTCTTCCTACTGTCTATGATTTGAACCATCGCTGAGACACTAGTTATAGACTCCGATGCTTCACTCCAGGTTTACTGTATCCCTTGGACCTTCTTATTGATGATGAAACACAGAAATTGCAGCGGAATTAAATACAAACGGCACAATACCGACTTAAGAACAAGAAGACTGACTCTTCTTACTGACTATATTTTGAACCATTACTGTGATACTAGTTATAGATTACGATGCTTAACTTCAGGTTTTCTGTATACCTCTGACGTTCTTAATGACGATGAAACACAGAAATTGCATCGGAATTAAATACAAAAAGCACAATGCCGACTGAAGTACAAGAATACTGACTCATCCTACTGTCTATGTTTTGAACCATTCCTGTGACACTAGTTATAGATTCCGATGTTTCATTTCAGCTTTACTGTATCCCTTGGACCTTCTTATTGATGATTAGAGACCTAAATTGCATCGGAATTAAATACGAAAGACACAATGCCGACTTGAATACAGGAAGACTGACTCTTCTTACTGACTATGTTTTGAAACATTCCTATGTCAGTAGTTATAGATTCCGATGCTTACCTTCAGGTTTACTGTATCCCTCTGACCGTCTTATTGACGATGAAACACAGAAATTGCATTGGATTGAGATACAAAAGGCACAATGTCGACTTAAGTACAAGAAAACTGACTCTTCCTACTGTCTATGGTTTGAACCATTCCTGTGACACTGATTATAGATTCCAATGCTTCACTTCAGGTTTAATGTATCCCTTGGACCTTTTTGTTGACGATGAAACACAGACATTGCATCGGAATTAAATACAAAAGGTACAATGCCGACTTACGTGCAAGAAGACTGACGCTTCTTACTGACTTTGTTTTTAACCATTCCTGTGACACTAGTTATAGATTCCGATTCCTCACTTCAGGTTTACTGTATCCCTTGGACCCTCTTATTGACGTTGAAACACAGAAATTGCATCGGAATGAGATACAAAAGGCACAATGGCGACTTAAGTACATGAAGACTGACTCTTCTTACTGTCTATGTTTTGAACCATTTCTGTGACACTTGTTATAGATTCCGATGCTTCACTCCAGGTTTACTGTATCTCTTGGATCTTCTTATTGACGATGAAACGCAGAAATTGCACCGGAATTAAATACAAACGACACAATGCCGACTTAAGTACAAGAAGACTGACTCCTCTTACCGACTATATTTTCAACCATTCCTGTGACAATAATTATAGATTCCGATGCTTAACTTCAGGTTTACTGTATCCCTCTGAGCTTCTTATTGACGATGAAACACAGAAATTGCATCGGAATTAAATACAAAAAGCACAATGCCGACTTAAGTACAAGAATACTGACTCTTCTTACTGTCTATGTTTAGAACCATTCCTGTGACACTAGTTATAGATTCCGATGCTTCACTTCGGGTTTACTGTATCCCTTGGACCTTCTTATTGACGATGAAACACAGAAATTGCGTCGGAATTAAATAGAAAAGGCACAATGCAGACTTAAGTACAAGAGGACTGACTCTTCCTACTGTCTATGGTTTGAACCATTCCTGTGACACTAGTTATAGATTCCGATTCTTCACTTCAGGTTTACTGTATCCCTTGGACCTTCTTATTGACGATGGAACACAGAAATTGCATCGGAATTAAATACAAAAGGCAAAATGCCGACTCAAGTACAAGAAGACTGACTCTTCTTATTTTCTATGTTTTGAACCGTTCCTGTGAAACTAGTTATAGATTCCGATGCTTAAATTCAGGGTTACTGTATCCCTCTGACCTTCTTATTGACGATGAAACACAGAAAATGCATCGGAATTAAATACAAAAGGCACAATGCCGACTTAAGTACAAAAATACTGACTATTCTTGCTGTCTATGTTTTAACCATTCCTGTGACACTAGTTATTGATTCCGATGCTTCACTTCAGGTTTACTGAATCCCTTGGGCCTTCTTATTGACGATGCAACACAGAAATTGCATCGGAATTAAATAGAAAAGACACAATGCGGACTAAAGTACAAGAAGACTGACTCTTCCTACTGTCTATGGTTTGAACCATTCCTGTGACAATAGTTATAGATTCCGATGCTTCACTTCAGGTATAATGTATCCCTTGGACCTTCTTGTTGATAATGAAACACAGACATTGCATCGGAATTAAATACAAAAGGCACAATGCCGACTTAAGTACAAGAAGACTGACGCTTCTTATTGACTATGATTTGATTCATTCCTGAGACACTAGTTATAGATTCCGATACTTCACTCCAGGCTTACTGTATCCCTTGGACCTTCTTATTGACGAAGAAACACAGAAATTGCATCGGAATGAAATACAAAAGGCACAATGACTACTTAAGTACAAGAATACTGACTCTTCTTACTATCTATGATTTGAACTATCGCTGAGACACTAGTTATAGACCCCAATGCTTCACTCCAGGTTTACTGTATCCCTTGGACCTTCTTATTGACGATGAAACACAGAAATTGCATCGGAATTAAATACAAAAATCACAATGCCGACTGAAGTACAAGAATACTGACTCTTCCTACTGTCTATGTTTTGAACCATTCCTGTGACACTACTTATAGATTCCGATGCTTCACTTCAGGTTTACTGTATCCCTTGGACCTTCTTATTGACGATTAGAGACCTAAATTGCATCGGAATTAAATACAAAAGGCACAATGCCGACTTGAGTACAGGAAGACTGACTCTTCTTACTGACTATGTTTTTAACTATTCCTGTGACACTAGTTATAAATTCCGAAGCTTCACTCCAGGTTTACTGTATCCCTTGGATCATCTTATTGACGAAGAAACACAGAAATTGCATCGGAATTAAATACGATCGGCACAATGCCGACTTAAGTACAAGAAGACTGACTCTTCTTACTGTCTATGCTTTGAACCATTCCTGTGACACTAGTTATAAATTCCGAAGCTTCACTCCAGGTTTACTGTATCCCTTGGATCATCTTATTGACGATGAAACACAGAAATTGCATCGGAATTAAATACAAAAGGTACAATGCCGACTTAAGTGCAAGAAGACTGACTCTTCTTACTGACTTTGTTTTTAACTATTCCTGTGACACTAGTTATAGATTCCGATGCTTCACTTCTGGTTTCCTGTATCCCTTGGACCTTCTTATTGGCGATGAAACACAGAAATTGCATCGGATTTAAATACAAAAGGCACAATGCCGACTTAAGTACAAGAAGACTGACTCTTCTTACTGTCTATGTTTTGAACCATTCCTGTGACACTAGTTATAAATTCTGAAGTTTCACTCCAGGTTTACTGTATCCCTTGGATCATCTTATTGACGATGAAACACAGAAATTGCATCGGAATTAAATACGAACGGCACAAATCCGACTTAAGTACAAGAAGACTGACTCTTCTTACCGACTATGTTTTGAACCATTCCTGTGACAATAGTTATAGATTCCGATGCTTAACTTCAGGTTTACTGTATCCCTCTGACCTACTTATTGACGATGAAACACAGAAATTGCATCGGAATTAAATACAAAAGGCACAATGCCGACTTAAGTACAAGAATACTGTCTCTTATTACTGTCTACATTTTGAACCATTCCTGTGACACTAGTTATAGAGTCCGATGCTTCACTTCAGGTTTACTGTATCCCTTGGACCTTCTTATTGACGATGAAAAGCAGAAATTGCATCGGAATTAAATGGAAAAGGCACAATGCCGACTTAAGTACAAGAAGACTGACTCTTCCTACTGTCTATGGTTTGAAACATTCCTGTGACACTAGTTATAGATTCCGATGCTTCACTTCCGGTTTACTGTATCCCTCTGAGCTTCTTATTGACGATGAAACACAGAAATTGCATCGGAATTAAATACAAAAAGCACAATGCCGACTTAAGTACAAGAATACTGACTCTTCCTACTGTCTATGTTTAGAACCATTCCTGTGACACTAGTTATAGATTCCGATGCTTCACTTCGGGTTTACTGTATCCCTTGGACCTTCTTATTGACGATGAAACACAGAAATTGCGTCGGAATTAAATAGAAAAGGCACAATGCAGACTTAAGTACAAGAAGACTGACTCTTCCTACTGTCTATGGTTTGAACCATTCCTGTGACACTAGTTATAGATTCCGATTCTTCACTTCAGGTTTACTGTATCCCTTGGACCTTCTTATTGACGATGGAACACAGAAATTGCATCGGAATTAAATACAAAAGGCAAAATGCCGACTCAAGTACAAGAAGACTGACTCTTCTTATTTTCTATGTTTTGAACCATTCCTGTGACTCTAGTTATAGATTCCGATGCTTCACTCCTGGTTTACTGTATCCCTTGGATCTTCTTGTTGACGATGAAACACAGAAATTGCATCGGAGTTAAATACAAACAGCACAATGCCGACTTAAGTACATGAAGACTGAATCTTCTTACTGACTATGTTTTGAACCGTTCCTGTGAAACTAGTTATAGATTCCGATGCTTAACTTCAGGGTTACTGTATCCCTCTGACCTTCATATTGACGATGAAACACAGAAAATGCATCGGAATTAAATACAAAAGGCACAATGCTGACTTAAGTACAAAAATACTGACTATTCTTGCTGTCTATGTTTTAACCATTCCTGTGACACTAGTTATTGATTCCGATGCTTCACTTCAGGTTTACTGAATCCCTTGGGCCTTCTTATTGACGATGAAACACAGAAATTGCATCGGAATTAAATAGAAAAGACACAATGCGGGCTAAAGTACAAGAAGACTGACTCTTCCTACTGTCTATGGTTTGAACCATTCCTGTGACAATAGTTATAGATTCCGATGCTTCACTTCAGGTATAATGTATCCCTTGGACCTTCTTGTTGATAATGAAACACAGACATTGCATCGGAATTAAATACAAAAGGCACAATGCCGACTTAAGTACAAGAAGACTGACGCTTCTTATTGACTATGATTTGATTCATTCCTGAGACACTAGTTATAGATTCCGATACTTCACTCCAGGCTTACTGTATCCCTTGGACCTTCTTATTGACGAAGAAACACAGAAATTGCATCGGAATGAAATACATAAGGCACAATGACTACTTAAGTACAAGAATACTGACTCTTCTTACTATCTATGATTTGAACTATCGCTGAGACACTAGTTATAGACCCCAATGCTTCACTCCAGGTTTACTGTATCCCTTGGACCTTCTTATTGACGATGAAACACAGAAATTGCATCGGAATTAAATACAAAAATCACAATGCCGACTGAAGTACAAGAATACTGACTCTTCCTACTGTCTATGTTTTGAACCATTCCTGTGACACTACTTATAGATTCCGATGCTTCACTTCAGGTTTACTGTATCCCTTGGACCTTCTTATTGACGATTAGAGACCTAATTTGCATCGGAATTAAATACAAAAGGCACAATGCCGACTTGAGTACAGGAAGACTGACTCTTCTTACTGACTATGTTTTTAACTATTCCTGTGACACTAGTTATAAATTCCGAAGCTTCACTCCAGGTTTACTGTATCCCTTGGATCATCTTATTGACGATGAAACACAGAAATTGCATCGGAATTAAATACGATCGGCACAATGCCGACTTAAGTACAAGAAGACTGACTCTTCTTACTGTCTATGTTTTGAACCATTCCTGTGACACTAGTTATAAATTCCGAAGCTTCACTCCAGGTTTACTGTATCCCTTGGATCATCTTATTGACGATGAAACACAGAAATTGCATCGGAATTAAATACAAAAGGTACAATGCCGACTTAAGTGCAAGAAGACTGACTCTTCTTACTGACTTTGTTTTTAACTATTCCTGTGACACTAGTTATAGATTCCGATGCTTCACTTCTGGTTTCCTGTATCCCTTGGACCTTCTTATTGGCGATGAAACACAGAAATTGCATCGGATTTAAATACAAAAGGCACAATGCCGACTTAAGTACAAGAAGACTGACTCTTCTTACTGTCTATGTTTTGAACCATTCCTGTGACACTAGTTATAAATTCTGAAGTTTCACTCCAGGTTTACTGTATCCCTTGGATCATCTTATTGACGATGAAACACAGAAATTGCATCGGAATTAAATACGAACGGCACAAATCCGACTTAAGTACAAGAAGACTGACTCTTCTTACCGACTATGTTTTGAACCATTCCTGTGACAATAGTTATAGATTCCGATGCTTAACTTCAGGTTTACTGTATCCCTCTGACCTACTTATTGACGATGAAACACAGAAATTGCATCGGAATTAAATACAAAAGGCACAATGCCGACTTAAGTACGAGAATACTGTCTCTTATTACTGTCTACATTTTGAACCATTCCTGTGACACTAGTTATAGAGTCCGATGCTTCACTTCAGGTTTACTGTATCCCTTGGACCTTCTTATTGACGATGAAAAGCAGAAATTGCATCGGAATTAAATGGAAAAGGCACAATGCCGACTTAAGTACAAGAAGACTGACTCTTCCTACTGTCTATGGTTTGAAACATTCCTGTGACACTAGTTATAGATTCCGATGCTTCACTTCCGGTTTAATATATCCCTTTGACCTTCTTGTTGACGATGACACTCAGAAATTGGATCGGAATTAAATACAAAAGGCACAATGCCGCATTAAGTACTAGAAGACTGACTTTTCTTACCGACTATGTTTTGATTCATTCTTGTGACAGCAGTTATAGATTCCGATGCTTTCCTGCAGATTTACTGTATCCCTTGGACCTTCTTATTAACGATGAAACACAGAAATTGCATCGGAATTAAATACTAAATGCACAATGCCGTCATAAGTACACGAAGACTGTCTCTTCTTACTGTCTGTTATGAACCTACCCTGTGAGACCAGTTTTAGATTCCAGTGGCTCACCTCAGGTTTACTGTATCCCTTGGACCTTATTATTGACGATGATACACAGAAATTGCATCGGAATTAAATACAAATGGCACAATGCCTATTTATGTACAAGAAGACTGACTCTCCTTACTGTCTACGTTTAAACCATTCCTGTGAGACCAGTTTTAGATTTCGACGCTTCACTTCAGGTTAACTGTATCCCATGGACCTTCTTGTTGACGATGAAACAAAAAAATTGCATCGGAATTAAATACAAAAGGCACAATGCCGACTTAAGAACAAGAAGACTGACACTTCTTGCAGTCTATGATTTGAATGGTTCCTGTGAGACCAGTTTTAGATTACGATGCTACACTTCAGGTTTACTGTATCCATTGGGCCTTGTTATTCACGATGAAACACAGAAATTGCATCGGAATGAAATACAATGGACACAATGCCGACATATGATCAAGAAGACTGACTCTTCTTACTGTCTATGTTTTGAACCATTCCTGCGACACTAGTTACAGATTCCGATGCTTCACTTCAGGTTTACTGTATCCCTTGGACTTTTTTATTGACGATGAAACACAGAAATTGCATCGGAATATTTAGAAAAGGCACAATGCCGACATAAGTACAAGAACACTGACTCTTCCGACTGTCTATGTTTTGAACTATTCCTGTGACACTAGTTATAGATTCCGATGCTTCACTCCAGCTTTACTCTAGCCCTTGGATCTTCTTATTGACGATGAAACACAGAAATTGCATCGTAATTAAATACAAACGGTACAATGCCGCCTTAATTATTAGAAGACTCACTCTTCTTACTGATTATGTTTTGAACCTTTCCTGTGACACTAGTTATAGATTCCGATGCTTAACTTCAGGTTTACTGTATCCCTATGACCTTCTTATTGACGATGAAACACAGAAATTGCATCGGAATTAAATATAAAAGGCACAATGCCGTCTTAAGTACAAGAGTACTGACTCTTCTTACGGTCTAAGTTTTGAACCATTCCTGTGACACTCGTTAGAGATTCTGATGCTTCACTTCAGGTTTACTGTATCCCTCTTACCATCTTATTGACGATGAAACACCGAAATTGCATCAGAATTAAATACAAAATGCACAATGCGGACTTAAGTACAAGAAGACTGACTCTTCCTAATGTCTATGTTTTGAACCATTCCTGTGATACTAGTTATAGATTCCGATGCTTCACTTCAGGTTTACTGTATCCCTTGGATCTTCTTATTGAAGAAGAAAGACATAAATTGCATCGGAATTAAATACAAAAGGCACAATGCCGACATGAGTACAAGAAGACTGACTCATCTTACTGACTATGTTTTGAACCATTCCCGTGACAGTAGTTATAGATTCCGATGCTTAACTTCAGATTTACTGTATCCCTCTGACCTTCTTATTGACGATGAAACACAGAAATTGCATCGGAATTAAATACAAAAGGCACAATGCCGCCTTAAGTACAAGATTACTGACACTTCTTACTGTCTATGTTTTGAACCATCGCTCAGACACTAGTTATAGATTCCGATGCTTCACTCCAGGTTTATTGTATCCCTTGGACCTTCTTATTGACCATGAAACACTGAAATTGCATCGGAATTAAATACAAAAGGTACAATGCCGACTTAAATACAAGAATACTGACTCTTCTTACTGTCTATGATTTGAACCATCCCTGTGACACTAGTTATAGATTCCGTTGCTTCACTTCTGGTTTACTGTATCCCTTGAACCTTCTTATTGACGATGAAACACAGACATTGCATCGGAATTAAATACAAAAGATTCAATGCCGACTTAAGTATAAGAAGACTGACTCTTCTTACATACTATGTTTTTAACCATTCCTGTGACACTAGTTATAGATTCCGATGCTTCACTTCAGGTTTACTGTATCCCTCTTACCTTCTTATTGACGATAAAACACAGCAATTGCATCTGAATTAAATACAAAAGGCACAATGCCGACTTAAGTACAAGAATACTGACATTTCTTACTGTCTATGATTTGAACCATCGCTGAGACACTACTTATAGATTCGGATGCTTCACTCCAGGTTTACTGTATCCCTTGGACCTTCTTATTGACCAGGAAACACTGAATTGCATCCGAATTAAATACAAAAGGCACAATGCCGACTTAAGTACAAGAATACTGACTCTTCTTACTGTCTATGTTTTGAACCAACCCTGTGACACTAGTTATAGATTCCGATGCTTCACTCCAGGTTTACAGTATCCCATGGACCTTCTTATTGACGATGAAACACAGAAATTGCATCGGAATTAAATACAAAAGGCACAATGCCGAATTAAGTACAAGAATACTGACTCTTCTTACTGTCTATGTATTGAACCATCCCTGTGACACTAGTTATAGATTCCGATGCTTCACTCCAAGTTTACTGTATCACTTGGACCTTCTTATTGACGATGAATCACAGACATTGCATCGGAATTAAATACAAAAGGTTCAATGCCGACATAAGTACAAGAAGACTGACTCTTCTTACTGACTATGTTTTTAACCATTCCTGTGACACTAGTTATAGATTCCGATGCTTCACTTCAGGTTTACTGTATCCCTTGGACCTTCTTATTGACGATTAAAGACATAAATTGCATCGGAATTAAATACAAAAGGCACAAAGCCGACTTGAGTACAAGAAGACAGACTCTTCTTACTGTCTATGTTTTGAACCATTCCTGTGACACTAGTTATAGATTCCGATGCTTCACTCCAGCTTTACTCTAGCCCTTGGATCTTCTTATTGACGATGAAACACAGAATTTGCATCGTAATTAAATACAAACGGCACAATGCCGACTTACTTACAAGAAGACTGACTCTACTTACTGATTATGTTTGAACCATTCCTGTGACACTAGTTATAGATTCCGATGCTTAACTTCAGGTTTACTGTATCCCTATGACCATCTTATTGACGATGAAACACAGAAATTGCATCGGAATTAAATATAAAAGGAACAATGCCGACTTAAGTACAAGAATACTGACTCTTCTTACTGTCGATGTTTTGAACCATTCCTGTGACACTAGTCAGAGATTCCGATGCTTCACTTCAGGTTTACTGTATACCTCTTACCTTCTTATTGACGATGAAACACCGAAATTGCATCAGAATTAAATACAAAATGCACAATGCAGACTTAAGTACAAGAAGACTGACTCTTCCTAATGTCTATGTTTTGAACCATTCCTGTGATACTAGTTATAGATGCCGATGCTTCACTTCAGGTTTACTGTATCCCTTGGAACTTCTTATTGAAGACGAAAGACATAAATTGCATCGGAATTAAATACAAAAGGCACAATGCCAACTTGAGTACAAGAAGACTGACTCTTCTTACTGACTATATTTTGAACCATTCCTGTGACAGTAGTTATAGATTCCGATGCTTAACTTCAGATTTACTGTATCCCTCTGACCTTCTTATTGACGATGAAACACAGAAATTACATCGGAATTAAATACAAATTGCACAATGCCGAATTAAGTACAAGAAGACTGACTCTTCTTACTGTCTATGTTTTGAACCATTCATGTGATACTAGTAATAGATTCCGATGCTTCACTCCAGGTTTACTGTATCCCTTGGACATTCTTATTGACGATGAAACACAGAAATTGGATCGGAATTATATAAAAAAGGCACAATGCCAACTTAAGTACAAGAAGACTGACTCATCTTACTGTCTATATTTTGAACCAATCCTGTGACACTAGTTACAGATTCCGATGCTTCACTCCAGGTTTACTGTATTCCTTGGACCTTCTTATTGACGATGAAACACAGAAATTGCATCGGAATTAAGTACAAAAGGCACAATGCCGACTTAAGTACAAGAAGATTGACTCTTCTGACTGACTATGCTATGAAACATTCCTGTGACACTAGTTATAGATTCCGATGCTTCACTTCAGGTTTATTGTATCCCTTGGACCTTCTTATTGTCGATGAAACACAGAAATTTCATCGGAATGAAATACAAAAGGCACAATGCCGATTTAAGTACAAGAAGACTGACTCTTCTTACTGTCTATGTTTTGAACCATTCCTGTGACACTAGTTATAGATTCCGATGCTTCACTACAGGTTTACTGTATCCCTAGGACCTTCTTATTGACGATGAAAAACAGTAATTGCATCGGAATTAAATACAAAAGGCACAATGCCGACATAAAAATAAGAAGACTCTACTCTTCTTACTGTCTATGTTTTGAACCATTCCTGTGACACTAGTTATAGATTCTGATGCTTCACTCCAGGTTTACTGTATCCCTTGGACCTTCTTATTGACGATGAAACACATAAATTGCATCGGAATTAAATACAAAAGGCACAATGCCGACTTAAGTGCTAGAAGACTGACTCTTCTTACTGACTACGTTTTGAACCATTCCTGTGACACTAGTTATAGATTCTGATGCTTCACTTCATGTTTACTGAATCCCTTAGACCTTCTTATTGACGATGAAACACAGAAATTGCATCGGAATTAAATACAAAAGGCAGAATGCCGACTTAGGTACAAGAAGAATTACTCCTCTTACTGACTATGTTTTGAACCATTCCTGTGACACTAGTTATAGATTACGATGCTTCACTTCAGATTTACTGTATCCCTCTGACCTTCTTATTGACGATGAAACACAGAAATGGAATCGGAATTAAATACTAAAGTCACAATGCCAGATTAAGTACAAGAAGACTGACTCTTCTTACTGTCGATGTTTTGAACCGTTCCTGTGAAACTAGTTATAGATTCCGATGCTTTACTCCAGGTTTAATGTATCCCTTGGACCTTCTTATTGACGATGAAACATGGAAAATGCATCGGAATGAAATAAAAAAGGCACAATGCTGACTTAAATTCAAGAAGACTGACTCTTCCCACTGTCTATGTTTTGAACCATTCCTGTGACTCTCGTTATAGATTACGATGCTTCACTTCAGATTTACTGTATCCCTCTGACCTTCTTATTGACGATGAAACACAGAAATTGCATCGGAATTAAATACAAAAGGCACAATGCCGACTTAAGTACAACAATACTGACTCTTCTTACTCTCTATGTTTGAACCATTCCTGTGGCACTGGTTATAGATTCCGATGCTTCAGTTCAGGTTTACTGTATCCCTTGGACCTTCTTATTGACGATGAAGCACAGAAATTGCATCGGAATTAAATACAAAATGCACAATGCCGATTTAAGTACAAGAAGACTGACTCTTCTTACTGACTATGTTTTGAACCATTCCTGTGACACTAGTTATAGACTCTGATGCTTCACTTCAGGTTTACTGTATCCCTTGGACCTTCTTATTGATGATGAAACACAGAAATTGCTTCGGAATTAAATACAAAAAGCACAATGCCGAATTTAGTACAAGAAGACTGACTCTTCTTACTGACTATGTTTGAACCATTCCTGTGACACTAGTTACAGATTCCGATGATTCACTTCAGGTTTACTGTATCCATTGGACCTTCTAATTGACGATGAAACACAGATATTGCATCGGAACTAAATACAAAAGGCACAATGCCGACTTAAGTACAATAAGACTGACTCTTCTTACTGACTATGTTTGAACCATTCCTGTGACACTAGTTACAGATTCCGATGATTCACTTCAGGTTTACTGTACCCCTCTGACCTTCTTATTGACGATGAATCACAGAAATTGCATCGGAATGAAATATAAAAGGCACAACGCCGAGTTAAGTACAAGAATACTGACTCTTCTTACTGTCTATGATTTGAACCATCCCTGTGACACTAGATATACATTCCGATGCTTCACTCCAGGTTTGCTGTATTCCTTGGACCTTCTTATTGACGATGAAACACAGAAATTGCATCGGAATTAAATACAAAAGGCACAATGCCGACCTAAGTACAAGAAGACTGACTCTTCTTACGGACTATGGTTTGAACCATTCCTGTGACACTAGTTATAGATTCCGATGCTTCACTTCAGGTTTACTGTATCCCTCTGATCTTCTTATTGACGATTAAACACAGAATTTGCATCGGAATTGAATTCAAAAGGCACAATGCCGAATTAAGTACAAGAGGACTGACTCTTCTCACTGTCTATGTTTTGAACCATTCATGTGACACTAGTTATAGATTCCGATGCTTGACTCCAGGTTTACTGTATCACTTGGACCTTCTTATTGAGGATGAAACACAGAAATTGCATCGGAATCAAATACGAAAAGCACAATGGCGACTTAAATACAAGAAGACTGTCTCTTCTCACTGACTATGTTTTGAACCATTCATGTGACACTAGTTATAGATTCCGGTGCTTCACTTCAGGTTTACTGTATACGTTGGACCTTCTTATTGAAGATGAAACAAAGAAATTGCATCGGAATTAAATACAAAAGGCACAATGCCGACTGAAGTACAAGAAGGCTGACTCTTCTTACTGACTATGTTATGAACCATTCCTGTGACACTAGTTAGAGATTCTGATGCTTCACTTCAGGTTTACTGTATCCCTTGGGCCTTCTTATTGACGATGACTCACAGAAATTGCATCGGAATTAAATACAAAAGGCACAATTCCGAGTTAAGTGCAAGACGACTGACTCTTCTTACTGATTATGTTTTGAACCATTCCTGTGACACTAGTTATAGATTACGATGCTTCACTTCAGATTTACTGTATCTCTCTGACCTTCTTATTGACGATGAAACACAGATATTGCATCGAATTAAGTACTAAAGGCACAATGCCAGATGAAGTACAAGAAGACTGACTCGTCCTACTGTCTATGTTTGAACCATTCCTGTGACACTAGTTATAGATTCCGATGCTTCACTTCAGATTTACTGTATCCCTCTGACGTTCTTATTGACGAGGAACACAGAAATTGCGTCGGAATTAAATACAAAAGGCACAATGCCGAATTAAGTACAAGAAGACTGACTCATCTTACTGTCTATGTTTTGAACCATTCCTGTGACACTAGTAATAGATTCCGATGCTTCACTCCAGGTTTACTGTATCCCTTGGACCTTCTTATTGACGATGAAACACAGAAATTGCATCGGAATTAAATACAAAATGCACAATGCCGACTTAAGTACAAGAAGACTGACTCTTCTTACTGACTATGTTTGAACCGTTCCTGTGACACTAGTTATAGATTCCGATGATTCACTTCAGGTTTACTGTATCCCTCTGTCCTTCTTATTGACGATGAAACACAGAAATTGCATCGGAATTAAATCCTAAAAGCACAGTGCCGAATTAAGTACAAGAAGACTGACCTTTCTTACTGTCTATGTTTTGAACTATTCCTATGACACTAGTTATAGATTCCGATGCTTCACTCCAGGTTTCCTGTACCCCTTGGACCTTATTATTGACGATGAAACACAGAAATTGCATGGGAATTTAATACAAAAGGCACAATGGCGACTTAAGTACAAGAAACTGACTCTTCTTAATGACTATGTTTTGAACCATTCCTGTGAAACTAGTTATAGATTACGGTGCTTTCTTCAGGTTTACTGGATCCCTTGGACCTACTTATTGACGATGATACACAGAAATTGCATCGGAATTAAATTCAAAAGGTACAATGCCGACTTAAGTACAAGAAGACTGACTCTTTTTACTGACTATGATTTGAACCATTCCTGTGACACTAGTTATAGATTACGATGCTTCACTTCAGAGTTACTGTATCCCTCTAGCCTTCTTATTGACGATGAAACACAGAAATTGAATCGGAATTAAATAGTAAAGGCCCAATGCCAGATTAAGTACAAGAAGACTGACTCTTCTTACTGTCGATGTTTTGAACCGTTCCTGTGACACTAGTTATAGATTCCGATGCTTCACTCCAGGTTTAATGTATCCCTTGGACCTGCTTATTGACGATGAAACACAGAAAATGCATCGGAATGAAATACAAAAGGCACAATGCCGACTTAAGTACAAGAAGACTGACTCTGCCCACTGTCTATGTTTTGAATCATTCCTGTGACACTAGTTATAGATTACGATGCTTCACCTCAGATTTACTGTATCCCTCTGACCTTCTTATTGACGATGAAACACAGAAATTGCATCGGAATTATATACAAAAGGCACAATGCCGACTTAAGTACAGGAATACTGACTCTTCTTACTGTCTATGTTTGAACCATTCCTGTGACACTAGTTATAGATTCCGATGCTTCACTTCAGGTTTACTGTATCCCTGGGACATTCTTATTGACGATGAAGCACAGAAATTGCATCGGAATTAAATACAAAATGCACAGTGCCGACTTAAGTACAAGAAGACTAACTCTTCTTACTGACTATGTTTGAACAATTCCTGTGACACTAGTTATAGACTCTGATGCTTCACTTCAGGTTTACTGTATCCCGTGGACCTTCTTATTGAAGATGAATTACATAAATTGCATCGGAATGAAAAACAAAAGCACAATGCCGACTTTAGTACAAGAAGACTGACTCTTCTTACTGACTATGATTTGAACCATACCTGAGACACTAGTTATAGATTCCGATGCTTCACTTCAGATTTACTGTATCCCTCTGACCCTCTTATTGACGATGAAACACAGAAATTGCATCGGAATTAAATACAAAAGGCACAATGCCGACTTAAGTACAATAAGACTGACTCTTCTTACTGACTATGTTTGAACCATTCCTGTGACACTAGTTACAGATTCCGATGATTCACTTCAGGTTTACTGTGTCCCTCTGACCTTCTTATTGACGATGAATCACAGAAATTGCATCGGAATGAAATATAAAAGGCACAACGCCGAGTTAAGTACAAGAATACTGACTCTTCTTACTGCCTATGATTAGAACCATCCCTGTGACACTAGATATACATTCCGATGCTTCACTCCAGGTTTGCTGTATTCCTTGGACCTTCTTATTGACGATGAAACACAGAAATTGCATCGGAATTAAATACAAAAGGCACAATGCCGACCTAAGTACAAGAATACTTACTCTTCTTACGGACTATGTTTTGAACCATTCCTGTGACACTAGTTATAGATTCCGATGCTTCACTTCAGGTTTACTGTATCCCTCTGATCTTCTTATTGACGATTAAACACAGAAATTGCATCGGAATTGAATTCAAAAGGCACAATGCCGAATTAAGTACAATAGGACTGACTCTTCTCACTGTCTATGTTTTGAACCATTCATGTGACACTAGTTATAGATTCCGGTGCTTCACTTCAGGTTTACTGTATGCGTTGGACTTTCTTATTGAAGATGAAACAAAGAAATTGCATCGGAATTAAATACAAAAGGCACAATGCCGACTGAAGTACAAGAAGGCTGACTCTTCTTACTGACTATGTTATGAACCATTCCTGTGACACTAGTTAGAGATTCTGATGCTTCACTTCAGGTTTACTGTATCCCTTGGGCCTTCTTATTGACGATGAAACACAGAAATTGCATCGGAATTAAATTCAAAAGGCACAATTCCGAGTTAAGTGCAAGACGACTGACTCTTCTTGCTGATTATGTTTTGAACCATTCCTGTGACACTAGTTATAGATTACGATGCTTCACTTCAGATTTACTGTATCTCTCTGACCTTCTTATTGACGATGAAACACAGATATTGCATCGAATTAAGTACCAAAGGCACAATGCCAGATGAAGTACAAGAAGACTGACTCTTCCTACTGTCTACGTTTGAACCATTCCTGTGACACTAGTTATAGATTTCGATGCTTCACTTCAGAGTTACTGTATCCCTCTAGCCTTCTTATTGACGATGAAACACAGAAATTGAATCGGTATTAAATAGTAAAGGCACAATGCCAGATTAAGTACAAGGAGACTGACTCTTCTTACTGTCTATGTTTGAACCATTCCTGTGACACTAGTTATAGATTCCGATGCTTCACTTCAGGTTTACTGTATCCCTGGGACCTTCTTATTGACGATGAAGCACAGAAATTGCATCGGAATTAAATACAAAATGCACAATGCCGACTTAAGTACATGAAGACTAACTCTTCTTACTGACTATGTTTGAACCATTCCTGTGACACTATTTATAGACTCTGATGCTTCACTTCAGGTTTACTGTATCCCGTGGACCTTCTTATTGAAGATGAATTACATAAATTGCATCGGAATGAAAAACAAAAGCACAATGCCGACTTTAGTACAGGAAGACTGACTCTTCTTACTGACTATGATTTGAACCATACCTGAGACACTAGTTATAGATTCCGATGCTTCACTTCAGATTTACTGTATCCCTCTGACGTTCTTATTGACGTTGAAACACAAAAATTGCATCGGAATTAAATACAAAAAGCACAATGCCGAATTAAGTACAAGAAGACTGACTCTTCTTACTGTCTATGTTTTGGACCATTCCTGTGACACTAGTAATAGATTCCGATGCTTCACTCCATGTTTACTGTATCCCTTGGACCTTCTTATTGACGATGAAACACAGAAATTGGATCGGAATTAAATAAAAAAGGCACAATGCCGACTTAAGAACAAGAAGACTGACTCATCTTACTGTCTATGATTTGAACCATTCTTGTGACACAAGTTACAGATTCGGATGTTTCACTCCTGGATTACTGTATCCCTTGGACCTTCTTATTGACGACGAAACACAGAAATTGCATCGGAATTAAATACAAAAGGCACAATGTCGTCTTAAGTACAAGAAGACTGACTCTTCTTACTGACTATGCTTTGCACCATTCCTGTGACACTAGTTATAGATTCCGATGCTTCACTTCAGGTTTACTGTATCCCTTGGACCTTCTTATTGACGATGAAACACAGCAATTGCATCGGAATTAAATAGAAAAGGCACAATGCCGACTTAAGTACAAGAAGACTGACTCTTCCTACTGTCTATGTTTTGAACCATTCCTGTGACACTAGTAATAGATTCCGATGCTTCACTCCATGTTTACTGTATCCCTTGGACCTTCTTATTGACGATGAAACACAGAAATTGGATCGGAAATAAATAAAAAGGCACAATGCCGACTTAAGAACAAGAAGACTGACTCATCTTACTGTCTATGATGTGAACCATTCTTGTGACACAAGTTACAGATTCGGATGCTTCACTCCAGGATTACTGTATCCCTTGGACCTTCTTATTGACGATGAAACACAGAAATTGCATCGGAATTAAATACAAAAGGCACAATGTCGTCTTAAGTACAAGAAGACTGACTCTTCTTACTGAGTATGCTTTGAACCATTCCTGTGACACTAGTTATAGATTCCGATGCTTCACTTCAGGTTTACTTTATCCCTTGGACCTTCTTATTGTCGATGAAACACAGCAATTGCATCGGAATTAAATAGAAAAGGCTCAATGCCGACTTAAGTACAAGAAGACTGACACCTTCTACTGTCTATGTTTTGAACCATTCCTGTGACACTAGTTATAGATTCCGGTGCTTTCTTCATGTTTACTGGATCCCTTGGACCTACTTATTGACGATGATACACAGAAATTGCATCGGAATTAAATACAAAAGGCACAATGCCGACTTAAGTACAAGAACACTGACTCCTCCCACTGTCTATGTTTTGAACCATTCCTGTGACACTAGTTATAGATTCTGATGCTTCACTTCAGGTCTACTGTATCCCTTGGACCTTCTTATTGCAGATGTAACACAGAAATTGCATCGGAATTAAATACAAAAGGTACAATGCCCACTTAAGTACAAGAAGACTGACTCATCTTACTGACTATGGTTTGAGCCATTCCTGTGACTCTAGTTATAGATTCTGATGCTTCAAATCAGTTTTACTGTATCCCTTGGACCTTCTTATTGACGATGAAACACTGAAATTGCATCGGAATTACATAAAAAAGTCACAATGCCGACTTACGTACCAGAATACTGACTCTTCTTACTGCCTATGTTTTGAACCATCCCTGTGATACTTGTTATAGATTCCGATGCTTCACTGCAGTTTTACTGTTTCCCTTGGACCTTCTTATTGACGATGAAACACAGAAATTGCATCGGAATTAAATACAAAAGGCACAATGCCGACTTTAATACAAGAAGACTGACTCTTCTTACTGACTATGATTTGAACCATTCCTGTGACACTAGTTATAGATTCCGATGCTTCGCTTCAGATTTACTGTATACCTCTGACGTTCTTATTGACGATGAAACACAAAAATTGCGTCGGAATTAAATACAAAAGGCACAATGCCGAATTAAGTACAAGAAGACTGACTCTTCTTACTGTCTATGTTTTGAACCATTCCTGTGACACTAGTAATAGATTCCGATGCTTCACTCCATGTTTACTGTATCCCTTGGACCTTCTTATTGACGATGAAACACAGAAATTGGATCGGAAATAAATAAAAAGGCACAATGCCGACTTAAGAACAAGAAGACTGACTCATCTTACTGTCTATGATTTGAACCATTCTTGTGACATAAGTTACAGATTCGGATGCTTCACTCCAGGATTACTGTATCCCTTGGACCTTCTTATTGACGATGAAACACAGAAATTGCATCGGAATTACATAAATAAGTCACAATGCCGACTTACGTACCAGAATACTGACTCTTCTTACTGCCTATGTTTTGAACCATCCCTGTGATACTTGTTATAGATTCCGATGCTTCACTGCTGTTTTACTGTATCCCTTGGACCTTCTTATTGACGATGATACACAGAAATTGCATCGGAATTAAATACAAAAGGCACAATGCCGACTTAAGTACAAGAACACTGACTCCTCCCACTGTCTATGTTTTGAACCATTCCTGTGACACTAGTTATAGATTCTGATGCTTCACTTCAGGTCTACTGTATCCCTTGGACCTTCTTATTGCAGATGTAACACAGCAATTGCATCGGAATTAAATAGAAAAGGCTCAATGCCGACTTAAGTACAAGAAGACTGACACCTTCTACTGTCTATGTTTTGAACCATTCCTGTGACACTAGTTATAGATTCCGGTGCTTTCTTCATGTTTACTGGATCCCTTGGACCTACTTATTGACGATGATACACAGAAATTGCATCGGAATTAAATACAAACGTCACAATGCCGATTTAAGTACAAGAGGACTGACTCTTTCCACTGTCTATGTTTTCAACCATTCCTGTGACACTAGTTATAGATTCCGATGCTTCACTTCAGGTTTACTGTATCCCTTGGACCTTCTTATTGACGATGAAGCACAGAAATTGCATCGGAATTAAATACAAAATGCACAATGCCGACTTTAATACAAGAAGACTGACTCTTCTCACTGGCTATGTTTTGAACCATTCCTGTGACACTAGTTATAGACTCTGATGCTCCACTTCAGGTTTACTGTATCCCTTGGTCCTTCTTATTGAAGATGAAACGAAGAAATTGCATCGGAATTACATAAAAAAGTCACAATGCCGACTTACGTACCAGAATACTGACCCTTCTTACTGCCTATGTTTTGAACCATCCCTGTGATACTTGTTATAGATTCCGATGCTTCACTGCAGTTTTACTGTATCCCTTGGACCTTCTTATTGACGATGAAACACAGAAATTGCATCGGAATTAAATACAAAAGACACAATGCCGACTTTAATACAAGAAGACTGACTCTTCTTACTGACTATGATTTGAACCATTCCTGTGACACTAGTTATAGATTCCGATGCTTCACTTCAGATTTACTGTATCCCTCTGACGTTCTTATTGACGATGAAACACAGAAATTGCGTCGGAATTAAATACCAAAGGCACAATGCCGAATGAAGTACAAGAAGACTGACTCTTCTTACTGTCTATGTTTTGATCCTTTCCTGTGACACTAGTAATAGATTCCGATGCTTCACTCCATGTTTACTGTATCCCTTGGACCTTCTTATTGACGATGAAACACAGAAATTGGATAGGAAATAAATAAAAAGGCACAATGCCGACTTAAGAACAAGAAGACTGACTCATCCTACTGTCTATGATTTGAACCATTCTTGTGACACAAGTTACAGATTCGGATGCTTCACTCCAGGATTACTGTATCCCTTGGACCTTCTTATTGACGATGAAACACAGAAATTGCATCGGAATTAAATACAAAAGGCACAATGTCGTCTTAAGTACAAGAAGACTGACTCTTCTTACTGAGTATGCTTTGAACCATTCCTGTGACACTAGTTATAGATTCCGATGCTTCACTTCAGGTTTACTTTATCCCTTGGACCTTCTTATTGACGATGAAACACAGCAATTGCATCGGAATTAAATAGAAAAGGCTCAATGCCGACTTAAGTACAAGAAGACTGACACCTTCTACTGTCTATGTTTTGAACCATTCCTGTGACACTAGTTATAGATTCCGGTGCTTTCTTCATGTTTACTGGATCCCTTGGACCTACTTATTGACGATGATACACAGAAATTGCATCGGAATTAAATACAAAAGGCACAATGCCGACTTAAGTACAAGAACACTGACTCCTCCCACTGTCTATGTTTTGAACCATTCCTGTGACACTAGTTATAGATTCTGATGCTTCACTTCAGGTCTACTGTATCCCTTGGACCATCTTATTGCAGATGTAACACAGAAATTGCATCGGAATTAAATACAAAAGGTACAATGCCCACTTAAGTACAAGAAGACTGACTCATCTTACTGACTATGATTTGAACCATTCCTGTGACACTAGTTATAGATTCCGATGCTTCACTTCAGATTTACTGTATCCCTCTGACGTTCTTATTGACGATGAAACACAAAAATTGCGTCGGAATTAAATACAAAAGGCACAATGCCGAATTAAGTACAAGAAGACTGACTCTTCTTACTGTCTATGTTTTGAACCATTCCTGTGACACTAGTAATAGATTCCGATGCTTCACTCCATGTTTACTGTATCCCTTGGACCTTCTTATTGACGATGAAACACAGAAATTGGATCGGAAATAAATAAAAAGGCACAATGCCGACTTAAGAACAAGAAGACTGACTCATCTTACTGTCTATGATTTGAACCATTCTTGTGACACAAGTTACAGATTCGGATGCTTCACTCCAGGATTACTGTATCCCTTGGACCTTCTTATTGACGATGAAACACAGAAATTGCATCGGAATTACATAAAAAAGTCACAATGCCGACTTACGTACCAGAATACTGACTCTTCTTACTGCCTATGTTTTGAACCATCCCTGTGATACTTGTTATAGATTCCGATGCTTCACTGCTGTTTTACTGTATCCCTTGGACCTTCTTATTGACGATGATACACAGAAATTGCATCGGAATTAAATACAAAAGGCACAATGCCGACTTAAGTACAAGAACACTGACTCCTCCCACTGTCTATGTTTTGAACCATTCCTGTGACACTAGTTATAGATTCTGATGCTTCACTTCAGGTCTACTGTATCCCTTGGACCTTCTTATTGCAGATGTAACACAGCAATTGCATCGGAATTAAATAGAAAAGGCTCAATGCCGACTTAAGTACAAGAAGACTGACACCTTCTACTGTCTATGTTTTGAACCATTCCTGTGACACTAGTTATAGATTCCGGTGCTTTCTTCATGTTTACTGGATCCCTTGGACCTACCTATTGACGATGATACACAGAAATTGCATCGGAATTAAATACAAACGTCACAATGCCGATTTAAGTACAAGAGGACTGACTCTTTCCACTGTCTATGTTTTCAACCATTCCTGTGACACTAGTTATAGATTCCGATGCTTCACTTCAGGTTTACTGTATCTCTTGGACCTTCTTATTGACGATGAAGCACAGAAATTGCATCGGAATTAAATACAAAATGCACAATGCCGACTTTAATACAAGAAGACTGACTCTTCTCACTGACTATGTTTTGAACCATTCCTGTGACACTAGTTATAGACTCTGATGCTTCACTTCAGGTTTACTGTATCCCTTGGTCCTTCTTATTGAAGATGAAACGAAGAAATTGCATCGGAATTACATAAAAAAGTCACAATGCCGACTTACGTACCAAAATACTGACCCTTCTTACTGCCTATGTTTTGAACCATCCCTGTGATACTTGTTATAGATTCCGATGCTTCACTGCAGTTTTACTGTATCCCTTGGACCTTCTTATTGACGATGAAACACAGAAATTGCATCGGAATTAAATACAAAAGGCACAATGCCGACTTTAATACAAGAAGACTGACTCTTCATACTGACTATGATTTGAACCATTCCTGTGACACTAGTTATAGATTCCGATGCTTCACTTCAGATTTACTGTATCCCTCTGACGTTCTTATTGACGATGAAACACAGAAATTGCGTCGGAATTAAATACCAAAGGCACAATGCCGAAAGAAGTACAAGAAGACTGACCCTTCTTACTATCTATGTTTTGAACCATTCCTGTGACACTAGTAATAAATTCCGATGCTTCTCTCCAGGTTTACTGTATCCCTTGGACCTTCTTATTGACGATGAAACACAGAAATTGCATCTGAATTACATACAAAAGGCACAATGCCGACTTAAGTACAAGAAGACTGACTCTTCTTACTGACTATGTTTTGTACCATTCCTGTGACACTAGTTACAGATTACGATGCTTCACTTCAGATTTACTGTATCTCTCTGACCTTCTTATTGACGATGAATCACAGAAATTGTATCGAATTAAATACTAAAGGCACAATGCCAGATTAAGTACAAGAAGACTGACTCTTCTTACTGTTGATGTTTTGAACCGTTCCTGTGACACTAGTTGTAGATTCCGATGCTTCACTCCAGGTTTAATGCATCCCTTGGACCTTCTTATTGACGATGAAACACAGAAAATGCATCGGAATGAAATACAAAAGGCTCAATGCCGACTTATGTACAAAAATACTGACTCTTCTTACTGTCTCTGTTTTGAACCATCCCAGTGACACTTGTTATAGATTCCGATGCTTCACTCCAGATTTACTGTATCCCTTGGACCTTCTTATTGACGATGAAACACAGAAATCGCATCGGAATTAAATACAAAAGGCAAAATGACGACCTAAGTACAAGAAGACTGACTCTTCTTACTGACTATGTTTTGAACCATTCCTGTGACACTAGTTATAGATTCCGATGCTTCACTTCAGGTTTACTGTATCCCTCTGACCTTCTTATTGACGATGAAACACAGATAGTGCATCGGAATTAAATTCGAAAGGCACAATGCCAAATTAAGTACAAGAAGACTGACTCTTCTTACTGTCTATGGTTTGAACCATTCATGTGACACTAGTTATAGATTCCGATGCTTCACTCCAGGTTTACTGTATCCCTTGGACCTACTTATTGACGATGAAACACAGAAATTGCATCGGAATTAAATACAAAATGCACAATGCCGACTTAAGTACAAGAAGACTAACTCTTGTTACTGACTATGTTTGAACCATTCCTGTGACACTAGTTATAGACTCTGATGCTTCACTTCAGGTTTACTGTATCCCGTGGACCTTCTTATTGAAGATGAATTACATAAATTGCATCGGAAAGAAAAACAAAAGCACAATGCCGACTTTAGTACAAGAAGACTGACTCTTCTTACTGACTATGATTTGAACCATACCTGAGACACTAGTTATAGATTCCGATGCTTCACTTCAGATTTACTGTATCCCTCTGACGTTCTTATTGACGATGAAACACAAACATTGCGTCGGAATTAAATACAAAAGGCACAATGCCGAATTAAGTACAAGAAGACTGACTCTTCTTACTGTCTATGTTTTGAACCATTCCTGTGACACTAGTAATAGATTCCGATGCTTCACTCCATGTTTACTGTATCCCTTGGACCTTCTTATTGACGATGAAACACAGAAATTGGATCGGAAATAAATAAAAAGGCACAATGCCGACTTAAGAACAAGAAGACTGACTCATCTTACGGTCTATGATTTGAACCATTCTTGTGACACAAGTTACAGATTCGGATGCTTCACTCCAGAATTACTGTATCCCTTGGACCTTCTTATTGACGATGAAACACAGAAACTGCATCGGAATTAAATACAAAAGGCACAATGTCGTCTTAAGTACAAGAAGACTGACTCTTCTTACTGAGTATGCTTTGAACCATTCCTGTGACACTAGTTATAGATTCCGATGCTTCACTTTAGGTTTACTTTATCCCTTGGACCTTCTTATTGTTGATGAAACACAGCAATTGCATCGGAATTAAATAGAAAAGGCTCAATGCCGACTTAAGTACAAGAAGACTGACACCTCCTACTGTCTATGTTTTGAACCATTCCTGTGACACTAGTTATAGATTCCGGTGCTTTCTTCATGTTTACTGGATCCCTTGGACCTACTTATTGACGATGGTACACAGAAATTGCATCGGAATTAAATACAAAAGCACAATGCCGACTTAAGTACAAGAACACTGACTCCTCCCACTGTCTATGATTTGAACCATTCCTGTGACATTAGTTTTAGATTCCGATGCTTCACTTCAGGTTTACTGTATCCATCTGACCTTCTTATTGACGATGAAACACAGAAATTGCATCGGAATTAAATAGAAAAGGCACAATGCCGACTTAAGTACAAGAATACTGACTCTTCCTATTGTCTAAGTTTTGAACCATTCCTGTGACACTTGTTATAGATTCCGTTGCTTCACTCCAGGTTTACTGTATCCCTCTGACCTTCTTATTGACGATGAAACACAAAGATTGCATCGGAATTAAATATAAAATGCACAACGCCGAGTTAAGTACAAGAATACTGACTCTTCTTACTGTCTATGATTTGAACCATCCCTGTGACACTAGATATACATTCCGATGCTTCACTCCAGGTTTACTGTATCCCTCTGATCTTCTTATTGACGATGAAACACACAAATTGCATCGGAATTAAATTCAAACGGCACAATTCCGAATTAAGTACAAGTTGACTGACTCTTCTTACTGTATATGTTTTGAACCATTCATGTGACACTAGTTATAGATTCCGATGCTTCATTCCAGGTTTACTGTATCCCTTGGACCTTCTTATTGAGGATGAAACACAGAAATTGCATCGGAATCAGACACGAAAGGCAAAATGGCGACTTAAATACAAGAAGACTGTCTCTTCTCACTGACTATGTTTCGACCATTCATGTGACACTAGTTATAGATTCCGGTTCTTCACTTCAGGTTTACAGAATCCGTTGGACCTTCTTATTGAAGATGAAACAAAGTAATTGCATCGGAATTAAATACAAAAGGCACAATGCCGACTTAAGTACAAGAAGACTGGCTCTTCTTACTGATTATGTTATGAACCATTCCTGTGACACTAGTTATAGATTCCGATGCTTCACTTCAGGTTTACTGTATCCCTTGGACCTTCTTATTGACGATGAAACACAGAAATTGCATCGGAATTAAATACAAAAGGCACAATGCCGACTTAAGTACAAGAAGACTGACTCTTCTTACTGACTATGTTTTGAACCATTCCTGTGACACTAGTTATAGATTCCGATGCTTCACTTCAGGTTTACTGTATCCCTTGGACCTTCTTATTGACGATGAAACGCAGCAATTGCATCGGAATTAAATAGAAAATGCACAATACCGACATAAGTACAAGAAGACTGACTCTTCCTACTGTCTATGTTTTGAACCATTCCTGTGACACTAGTAATAGATTCCGATGCGTCACTCCAGGTTTACTGTATCCCTTGGACCTTCTTATTGACGATGAAACACAGATATCGCATCGGAATTAAATACAAAAGGCAAAATGACGACATAAGTACAAGAAGACTGACTCTTCTTACTGTCTATGTTTTAAACCATTCATGTGACACTAGTTATAGATTTCGATGCTTCACTCCAGGTTTACTGTATTCCTTGGACCTTCTTATTGAGGATGAAACACAGAAATTGCATCGGAATTAAATACAATAGGCACAATGGCGACTTTAATACAAGAAGACTGACTCTTCTCACTGACTATGCTTTGAACCATTCATGTGACACTAGTTATAGATTCCGGTGCTTCACTTCAGGTCTACTGTATCCCTTGGACCCTCTTATTGCAGATGTAACACAGAAATTGCATCGGAATTAAATACAAAAGCTACAATGCCGACTTAAGTACAAGAAGACTGACTCATCTTACTGACTATGGTTTGAGCCATTCCTGTGACTCTAGTTATAGATTCTGATGCTTCAAATCAGTTTTACTGTATCCCTTGGACCTTCTTATTGACGATGAAACACAGAAATTGCATCGGAATGAAATACAAAAGGCACAATGCCGTCTTAAGTACAAGAAGACTGATTCTTCTTACTGACTATGTTTTGAACAATTCCTGTGACACAACTTATAGATTACGATGCTTCACTTCAGATTTACTGTATCTCTCTGACCTTCGTATTGACGATGAATCACAGAAATTGCATCGAATTAAATACTAAAGGCACAATGCCAGATTAAGTACAAGAAGACTGACTCTTCTTACTGTCGATGTTTTGAACCGTTCCTCTGACACTTGTTATATATTCCGATGCTTCACTTCAGGTTTACTGTATCCCTCTGACCTTCTTATTGACGATGAAACACAGAAAATGCATCGGAATGAAATACAAAAGTCACAATGCCGATTTAAGTACAAGAGGACTGACTCTTTCCACTGTCTATGTTTTCAACCATTCCTGTGACACTAGTTATAGAATCCGATGCTTCACTTCAGGTTTACTGTATCCCTTTGACCTCCTTATTGACGATGAAGCACAGAAATTGCATCGGAATTAAATACAAAATGCACAATGCCGACTTAAGTATAAGAAGACTGACTCTTCTCACTGACTATGTTTTGAACCATTCCTGTGACACTAGTTATAGACTCTGATGCTTCACTTCAGGTTTACTGTATCCCTTGGACCTTCTTATTGAAGATGAAACGAAGAAATTGCATCGGAATTACATAAAGAAGTCACAATGCCGACTTACGTACAAGAATACTGACTCTTCTTACTGCCTATGTTTTGAACCATCCCCGTGATACTTGTTATAGATTCCGATGCTTCACTGTAGTTTTACTGTATCCCTTGGACCTTCTTATTGACGATGAAACACAGAAATTGCATCGGAATTAAATACAAAAGGCACAATGCCGACTTTAATACAAGAAGACTGACTCTTCTTACTGACTATGATTTGAACCATTCCTGTGACACTAGTTATAGATTCCGATGCTTCACTTCAGATTTACTGTATCCCTCTGTAGTTCTTATTGACGATGAAACACAGAAATTGTATCGAATTAAATACTAAAGGCACAATGCCAGATTAAGTACAATAAGACTGACTCTTCTTACTGTCTATGTTTTGAACCGTTCCTGTGACACTAGTTATAGATTCCGATGCTTCACTCCAGGTTTAATGCATCCCTTGGACCGTCTTATTGACGATGAAACACAGAAAGTGCATCGGAATGAAATACAAAAGGCTCAATGCCGACTTATGTACAAGAATACTGACTCTTCTTACTGTCTCTGTTTTGAACCATCCCAGTGACACTTGTTATAGATTCCGATGCTTCACTCCAGATTTACTGTATCCCTTGGATCTTCTTATTGGCGATGAAACACAGAAATCGCATCGGAATTAAATACAAAAGGCAAAATGAAGACCTAAGTACAAGAAGACTGACTCTTCTTACTGACTATGTTTTGAACCATTCCTGTGACACTAGTTATAGATTCCGATGCTTCACTTCAGGTTTACTGTATCCCTCTGACCTTCTTATAGACGATGAAACACAGATAGTGCATCGGAATTAAATTCGAAAGGCACAATGCCAAATTAAGTACAAGAAGACTGACTCTCCTTACTGTCTATGTTTTGAACCATTTTTGTGACACTAGTTATAGATTCCGATGCTTCACTCCAGGTTTACTGTATCCCTTGGACCTTCTTATTGAGGATGAAACACAGAAATTGCATCGGAATGAAATACAAATGGCACAATGCCGATTTAAGTACAAGAAGACTGACTCTTAACACTGTCTATGTTTTGAACCATTCCTGTGACACTAGTTATAGATTACGATGCTTCACTTCAGATTTACTGTATCCCTATGACCTTCTTTTTGACGGTGAAACACAGAAATTGCATCGGAATTAAATACAAAAGGCACAATGCAGACTTAAGTACAAGATGACTGACTCTTCCTACTGTCTATGTTTGAACCATTCCTGTGACACTAGTTATAGATTCCGATGCTTCACTTCAGGTTTACTGTATCCCTCTGACCTTCTTATTGACGATGAAACACAGAAAATGCATCGGAATGAAATACAAAAGGCACAATGTCGACTTCAGTACAAGAAGACTGATTCTTCCCACTGTCTATGTTTTGAACCATTCCTGTGACACTAGTTATAGATTCCGATGCTTCACTTCAGGTCTACTGTATCCCTTGGACCTTCTTATTGACGATGAAACGCAGCAATTGCATCGGAATTAAATAGAAAATGCACAATACCGACATAAGTACAAGAAGACTGACTCTTCCTACTGTCTATGTTTTGAACCATTCCTGTGACACTAGTAATAGATTCCGATGCTTCACTCCAGGTTTACTGTATCCCTTGGACCTACTTATTGACGATGAAACACAGAAATTGCATCGGAATTAAATACAAAAGGCACAATGCCGACTTTAGTACAAGAAGACTGACTCTTCTTACTGACTATGATTTGAAGCATTCCTGTGACACTAGTTATAGATTCCGATGCTTCACTTCAGATTTACTGTATCCCTCTGACGTTCTTATTGACGATGAAACACATATATTGCGTCGGAATTAAATACCAAAGGCACAATGCCGAATTAAGTACAAGAAGACTGACTCTTCTTACTGTCTATGTTTTGAACCATTCCTGTGACACTAGTAATAGATTCCGATGCTTCACTCCAGGTTTACTGTATCCCTTGGGCCTTCTTATTGACGATGAAACACAGAAATTGCATCGGAATTACATACGAAAGGCACAATGCCGACTTAAGTACAAGAAGACTGACTCTTCTTACTGACTATGTTTTGAACCATTCCTGTGACACTAGTTATAGATTACGATGCTTCACTTCAGATTTACTGTATCTCTCTGACCTTCTTATTGACGATGAAACACAGAAATTGTATCGAATTAAATACTAAAGGCACAATGCCAGATTAAGTACAAGAAGACTTACTCTTCTTACTGCCGATGTTTTGAACCGTTCCTGTGACACTAGTTGTAGATTCCGATGCTTCACTCCATGTTTAATGTATCCCTTGGACCTTCTTATTGACGATGAAACACATAAAATGCATCGGAATGAAATACAAAAGGCAAAATGCCGACTTAATTACAAGAAGACTGACTCTTCCCACTGTCTATGTTTTGAACAATTCCTGTGACACTAGTTATAGATTACGATGCTTCACTTCAGATTTACTGTATCCCTCTGACCTTCTTATTGACGATGAAACACAGAAATTGCATCGGAATTAAATACAAAAGCCACAATGCCGACTTAAGTACAAGAAGACTGACTCTTCCTACTGTCTATGTTTGAACCATTCCTGTGACACTAGTTATAGATTCCGAAGCTTCACTTCAGGTTTGCTGTATCCCTTCGACCTTCTTATTGACGATGAAGCACAGAAATTGCATCGGAATTAAATACAAAATGCACAATGCCGACTTAGGTACAAGAAGACTGACTCATCTTACTGACTATGCTTTGAACCATTCCTTTTACACTAGTTATAGAGTCTGATGCTTCACTTCAGGTTTACTGTATCCCTTGGACCTTCTTATTGAAGATGAAACACAGAAATTGCATCGGAATTAAATACAAAAGGCACAATGCCGACTTACGTACAAGAATACTGACTATTCTTACTGTCTATGTTTTGAAACATCCCTGTGACACTAGTTATAGATTCCGATGCTTCACTCCAGGTTTACTGTATCCCTTGGACCTTCTTATTGACGATGAAACACAGAAATTGGATCGGAATTAAATAAAAAAGGCACAATGCCGACAATAGTACGAGAAGACTGACTCATCTTACTGTCTATGTTTTGAACCATTCCTGTGACACTAGGTACAGATTACGATGCTTCACTCCAAGTTTACTGTATCCCTTGGACCTTCTTATTGACGATGAAACACAGAAATTGCATCGGAATTAAATACAAAATGCACAATGCCGACTTAAGTACAAGAAGACTGACGCTTCTTACTGACTATGCTTTGAACCATTCCTGTGACACTAGTTATAGATTCCGATGCTTCACTCCAGGTTTGCTGTATCCCTTGGACCTTCTTATTGACGATGAAACACAGTAATTGAATCGGAATTAAATAGAAAAGGCACAAAGCCGACTTAAGTACAAGAAGACTGACTCTTCCTACTGTCTATGTTTTGAACCATTCCTGTGACACTAGTTATAGATTCCGATGTTTCACTTCAGGTTTACTGCATCCCTCTGCCCTTCCTATTGACGGTGGAACACAGAAATTGCAGCGGAATTAAATACAAAAGGCACAATGCCGACTTAAGTACAAGAAGACTGACTCTCCTTCTGTCTATGTTTTGAACCATTCCTGTGACACTATTTATAGATTTCGATGCTTCACTTCAGGTTTACTGTATCCCTTGTACCTACTTATTGACGATGAAACACAGAAACTGCATCGGAATTAAATACAAAAGGCACAATGCCGACTTAAGTACATGAAGACTGACTCTTCTTACTGACTATGTTTGAACCATTCCTGTGACACCTGTTATAGATTCCGATGATTCACTTCAGGTTTACTGTATCCCTCTGCCCTTCTTATTGACGATGAAACACAGATATTGAATAGGAATTAAATACTAAAGGCTCAAAGCCAGATAAAGTCCAAGAAGACTGACTCTTCTTACTGTCGATGTTTTGAACCGTTCCTGTGACACTAGTTATAGATTCCGATGCTTCACTCCAGGTTTAATGTATCCCTTGGACCTTCTTATTGATGATGAAACACAGAAAATGCATCGGAATGAAATACAAAAGGCACAAAGCCGACATAAGTACAAGAAAACTGACTCTTCCCATTGTCTATGTTTTGAACCATTCCTGTGACACAAGTTATAGATTCCGTTGCTTCACTCCAGGTTTACTGTATCCCCCGGACCTTCTTATTGAGGATGAGATACAGAAATTGCATCAGAATTAAATATAAAAGGCACAACGACGAGTTAAGTACAAGAATACTGACTCTTCTTACTGTCTATGTTTTGAACCATCCCTGTGACACTAGTTATAGATTCCGATGCTACACTCCAGGTTTACTGTATCCCTTGGACCTTCTTATTGACGATGAAACACAGAAATTGCATCGGAATTAAATACAAATGGCACAATGCCGAATTAAGTACAAGAAGACTGACTCTTCTTACTGTCTATGTTTTGAACCATTCCTGTGATACTAGTAATAGATTCCGGTGCTTCACTCCAGGTTTACTGCATCCCTTGGACCTTCTTATTGACGATGAAACACAGAAATTGGATCGGAATTAAATAAAAAAGGCACAATGCCAACTTAAGTACAAGAAGACTGACTCATCTAACTGTCTATATTTTGAACCAATCCTGTGACACTAGTTACAGACTCCGATGCTTCACTCCAGGTTTACTGTATTCCTTGGACCTTCTCATTGACGATGAAACGCAGCAATTGCATCGGATTTAAATAGAAAATGCACAATACCGACATAAGTACAAGAAGACTGACTCTTCCTACTGTCTATGTTTTGAACCATTCCTGTGACACTAGTAATAGATTCCGATGCTTCACTCCAGGTTTATTGTATCCCTTCGACCATCTTATTGACGATGAAACACAGAAATTGAATCGGAATTTAATACAAAAGGCACAATGGCGACTTAAGTACAAGAAGACTGACTCTTCTTACTGACAATGTTATGAACCATTCCTGTGACACTAGTTATAGATTCCGGTGCTTTCTTCATTTTTACTGGATCCCTTGGACCTACTTATTGACGACAAAACACAGAAACTGCATCGGAATTAAATAAAAAAGGCACAATGACGACTTAGGTACAAGAAAACTGACTCTTCTTACTGACTATGTTTTGAACCATTCCTTTGACACTAGTTATAGTCTCTGATGCTTCACTTCAGGTTTACTGTATCCCTTGGACCTTCTTATTGAAGATGAAACACAGAAATTACATCGGAATTAAATACAAAAGGCACAATGCCGACTTACGTACAAGAATACTGACTATTCTTACTGTCTATGTTTTGAAACATCCCTGTGACACTAGTTATAGATTCCGATGCTTCACTTTAGATTTACTGTATCCCTCTGACGTTCTTATTGACGATGAATCACAGAAATTGCGTCGGAATTAAATATAAAAGGCACAATGCCGAATTAAGTACAAGAAGACTGACTCTTCTTACTGTCTATGTTTTGAACCATTCCTGTGACACTGGTAATAGATTCCGATGCTTCACTCCAGGTTTACTGTATACCTTGGACCTTCTTATTGACGATGAAACACAGAAACTGGATCGGAATTAAATAAAAAAGGCACAATGCCGACATAAGTACGAGAAGACTGACTCATCTTTCTGTCTATGTTTTGAACCATTCCTGTGACACTAGGTACAGATTCCGATGCTTCAATCCAAGTTTACTGTATCCCATGGACCTTCTTATTGACGATGAAACACAGAAATTGCATCAGAATTAAATACAAAATGCACAATGCCGACTTAACTACAAGAAGACTGACTCTTCTTACTGACTATGCTTTGAACCATTCCTGTGACACTAGTTATAGATTCCGATGCTTCACTTCAGGTTTACTGTATCCCTTGGACCTTCTTATTGACGATGAAACACAGCAATTGAATCGGAATTAAATAGAAAAGGCACAAAGCCGACTTAAGTACAAGAAGACTGACTCTTCCTACTGTCTATGTTTTGAACCATTCCTGTGACACTAGTTATAGATTCCGATGCCTCACTTCAGGTTTACTGCATCCCTCTGCCCTTCCTATTGACGATGACGCACAGAAATTGCAGCGGAATTAAATACAAAAGGCACAATGCCGACTTAAGTACAAGAAGACTGACTCTTCTTCTGTCTATGTTTTGAACCATTCCTGTGACACTATTTATAGATTCCGATGCTTCACTTCAGGTTTACTGTATCCCTTGTACCTATTTATTAACGATGAAACACAGAAAATGCATCGGAATTAAATACAAATTGCACAATGCCGAATTAAGTACAAGAAGACTGACTCTTCTTACTGTCTATGTTTTGAACCATTCCTGTGATACTAGTAATAGATTCCGATGCTTCACTCCAGGTTTACTGTATCCCTTGGACCTTCTTATTGACGATGAAACACAGAAATTGGATCGGAATTAAATAAAAAAGGTACAATGCCAACTTAAGTACAAGAAGACTGACTCATCTTACTGTCTATATTTTGAACCAATCCTGTGACACTAGTTACAGATTCCGATGCTTCACTCCAGGTTTACTGTATCCCTTGGACCTTCTTATTGACGATGAGACACAGAAATTGGATCGGAATTAAATAAAAAAGGCACAATGCCGACTTAAGTACAAGAAGACTGACTCATCCTACTGTCTATATTTTGAACCAATCCTGTGACACTAGTTACAGATTCCGATGCTTCACTCCAGGTTTACTGTATCCCTTGGACCTTCTTATTGACGATGAAACACAGAAATTGCATCGGAATTAAATACAAATTGCACAATGCCGAATTAAGTACAAGAAGACTGACTCTTCTTACTGTCTATGTTTTGAACCATTACTTTGATACTAGTAATAGATTCCGATGCTTCACTCCAGGTTTACTGTATCCCTTGGACCTTCTTATTGACGATGAAACACAGAAATTGGATCGGAATTAAATAAAAAAGGTACAATGCCAACTTAAGTACAAGAAGACTGACTCATCTTACTGTCTATATTTTGAACCAATCCTGTGACACTAGTTACAGATTCCGATGCTTCACTCCAGGTTTACTGTATTCCTTGGACCTTCTTATTGACGATGAAACACAGAAATTGCATCGGAATTAAATACAAAAGGCACAATGCCGACTTAAGTACAAGAAGATTGACTCTTCTGACTGACTATGCTATGAAACATTCCTGTGACTCTAGTTATAGATTCCGATGCTTCACTTCAGGTTTACTGTATCCCTTGGACCTTCTTATTGACGATGAAACGAAGCAATTGCATCGGATTTAAATAGAAAATGCACAATACCGACATAAGTACAAGAAGACTGACTCTTCCTACAGTCTATGTTTTGAACCATTCCTGTGACACTAGTAATAGATTCCGATGCTTCACTCCAGGTTTATTGTATCCCTCCGACCTTCTTATTGACGATGAAACACAGAAATTGGATCGGAATTTAATACAAAAGGCACAATGGCGACTTAAGTACAAGAAGACTGACTCTTCTTACTGACAATGTTATGAACCATTCCTGTGACACTAGTTATAGATTCCGGTGCTTTCTTCATTTTTACTGGATCCCTTGGACCTACTTATTGACGACGAAACACAGAAACTGCATCGGAATTAAATAAAAAAGGCACAATGACGACTTAGGTACAAGAAAACTGACTCTTCTTACTGACCATGTTTTGAACCATTCCTTTGACACTAGTTATAGTCTCTGATGCTTCACTTCAGGTTTACTGTATCCCTTGGACCTTCTTATTGAAGATGAAACACAGAAATTGCATCGGAATTAAATACAAAAGGCACAATGCCGACTTACGTACAAGAATACTGACTATTCTTACTGTCTATGTTTTGAAACATCCCTGTGACACTAGTTATTGATTCCGATGCTTCACTTTAGATTTACTGTATCCCTCTGACGTTCTTATTGACGATGAATCACAGAAATTGCGTCGGAATTAAATACAAAAGCCACAATGCCGAATTAAGTACAAGAAGACTGACTCTTCTTACTGTCTATGTTTTGAACCATTCCTGTGACACTAGTAATAGATTCCGATGCTTCACTCCAGGTTCACTGTATACCTTGGACCTTCTTATTGACGATGAAACACAGAAACTGGATCGGAATTAAATAAAAAAGGCACAATGCCGACATAAGTACGAGAAGACTGACTCATCTTTCTGTCTATGTTTTGAACCATTCCTGTGACACTAGGTACAGATTCCGATGCTTCACTCCAAGTTTACTGTATCCCATGGACCTTCTTATTGACGATGAAACACAGAAATTGCATCGGAATTAAATACAAAATGCACAATGCCGACTTAAGTACAAGAAGACTGACTCTTCTTACTGACTATGCTTTGAACCATTCCTGTGACACTAGTTATAGATTCCGATGCTTCACTTCAGGTTTACTGTATCCCTTGGACCTTCTTATTGACGATGAAACACAGCAATTGAATCGGAATTAAATAGAAAAGGCACAAAGCCGACTTAAGTACAAGAAGACTGACTCTTCCTACTGTCTATGTTTTGAACCATTCCTGTGACACTAGTTATAGATTCCGATGCTTCACTTCAGGTTTACTGCATCCCTCTGCCATTCCTATTGACGATGAAACACAGAAATTGCAGCGGAATTAAATACAAAAGGCACAATTCCGACTTAAGTACAAGAAGACTGACTCTTCTTACTGTCTATGTTTTGAACCATCCCTGTGACACTAGTTATAGATTCCGATGCTTCACTCCAGGTTTACTGTATCCCTTGGACCTTCTTATCGACGATGAAACACAGAAATTGCATCGGAATTAAATACAAATGGCACAACGCCGAATTAAGTACAAGAAGACTGACTCTTCTTACTGTCTATGTTTTGAACCATTCCTGTGATACTAGTAATAGATTCCGGTGCTTCACTCCAGGTTTACTGTATCCCTTGGACCTTCTTATTGACGATGAAACACAGAAATTGGATCGGAATTAAATAAAAAAGGCCCAATGCCGACCTAAGTACAAGAAGACTGACTCATCTTACTGTCTATATTTTGAACCAATCCTGTGACACTAGTTACAGATTCCGATGCTTCACTCCAGCTTTACTGTATTCCTTGGACCTTCTTATTGACGATGAAACACAGAAATTGCATCGGAATTAAATACAAAAGGCACAATGCCGACTTAAGTACAAGAAGACTGACTCTTCTTACTGACTATGCTATGAAACATTCCTGTGACACTAGTTATAGATTCCGATGCTTCACTTCAGGTTTACTGTATCCCTTGGACCTTCTTATTGACGATGAAACGCAGCAATTGCATCGGAATCAAATAGAAAATGCACAATACCGACATAAGTACAAGAAGACTGACTCTTCCTACTGTCTATGTTTTGAACCATTCCTGTGCCACTAGTAATAGATTCCGATGCTTCACTCCAGGTTTATTGTATCCCTTCGACCTTCTTATTGACGATGAAACACAGAAATTGAATCGGAATTTAATACAAAAGGCACAATGGCGACTTAAGTACAAGAAGACTGACTCTTCTTACTGACAATGTTATGAACCATTCCTGTGACACTAGTTATAGATTCAGTTGCTTCACTCCAGGTTTACTGTATCCCCCGGACCTTCTTATTGACGATGAAACACAGAAATTGAATAGGAATTAAATACTAAAGGCTCAATGCCAGATAAAGTACAAGAAGTCTGACTCGTCTTACTGTCGATGTTTTGAACCGTTCCTGTGGCACTAGTTATAGATTCCGATGCTTCACTCCAGGTTTAATGTATCCCTTGGACCTTCTTATTGATGATGAAACACAGAAAATGCAACGGAATGAAATACAAAAGGCACAATGCCGACTTAAGTACAAGAAGACTGACTCTTCCCACTGTCTACGTTTTGAACCATTCCTGTGATACTAGTAATAGATTCCGGTGCTTCACTCCAGGTTTACTGTATCCCTTGGACCTTCTTATTGACGATGAAGCACAGAAATTGCATCGGAATTAAATACAAAAGGCACAATGCCGACCTAAGTACAAGAAGACTGACTCTTCTTACTGACTATGCTTTGAACCATTCCTGTGACACTAGTTATAGATTCCGATGCTTCACTTCATGTTTACTGTATCCCTTGGACCTTCTTATTGACGATGAAACGCAGCAATTGCATCGGAATTAAATAGAAAATGCACAATGCCGACATAAGTACAAGAAGGCTGACTCTTCCTACTGTCTATGTTTTGAACCATTCCTGTGACACTAGTTACGGATTCCGATGCTTCACTTCAGGTTCACTGCATCCCTCTGCCGTCTTATTGACGATGAAGCACAGAAATTGCAACGGAATTAAATACAAAAGGCACAATGCCGACTTAAGTACAAGAAGACTGACTCTTCCTATTGTCTATGTTTTGAACCATTCCTGTGACACTAGTTATAGATTCCGTTGCTTCACTCCAGGTTTACTGTATCCCCCTGACCTTCTTATTGACGATGAGATACAGAAATTGCATCAGCATTAAATATAAAAGGCACAACGCCGAGTTAAGTACAATAATACTGACTCTTCTTACTGTCTATGTTTTGAACCATCCCTGTGACACTAGTTATAGATTCCGATGCTTCACTCTAGGTTTACTGTATCCGTTGGACCTTCTTATTGACGATGAAACACAGAAATTGCATCGGAATTAAATACAAATGGCACAATGCCGAATTAAGTACAAGAAGACTGACTCTTCTTACTGTCTATGTTTTGAACCATTACTGTGATACTAGTAATAGATTCCGGTGCTTCACTTCAGGTTTACTGTATCCCTTGGACCTTCTTATTGACGATGAAACACAGAAATTGGATAAGAATTAAATAAAAAAGGCACAATGCCCACTTAAGTACATGAAGACTCACTCATCTTACTGTCTATAATTTGAACCAATCCTGTGACACTTGTTACAGATTCCGATGCTTCACTCCAGGTTTACTGTATTCCTTGGACCTTCTTATTGACGATGAAACACAGAAATTGCATCGGAATTAAATACAAAAGGCACAATGCCGACTTAAGTACAAGTAGACTTACTCTTCTTACTGACTATGCTATGAAACATTCCTGTGACACTAGTTATAGATTCCGATGCTTCACTTCAGGTTTACTGTATCCCTTGGACCTCCTTATTGACGATGAAACGCAGCAATTGCATCGGAATTAAATAGAAAACGTACAATACCGACATAAGTACAAGAAGACTGACTCTTACTACTGTCTATGTTTTGAACCATTCCTGTGACACTAGTAATTGATTCTGATGCTTCACTCCAGGTTTATTGTATCAATTCGACCTTCTTATTGACGATGAAACACAGAAATTGAATCGGAATTTAATACAAAAGGCACAATGGCGACTTAAGTACAAGAAGACTGACTCTTCTTACTGACAATGTTATGAACCATTCCTGTGACACTAGTTATAGATTCCGGTGCTTTCTTCATTTTTACTGGATCCCTTGGACCTACTTATTGACGACGAAACACAGAAACTGCATCGGAATTAAATAAAAAAGGCACAATGACGACTTAGGTACAAGAAAACTGACTCTTCTTACTGACCATGTTTTGAACCATTCCTTTGACACTAGTTATAGTCTCTGATGCTTCACTTCAGGTTTACTGTATCCCTTGGACCTTCTTATTGAAGATGAAACACAGAAATTGCATCGGAATTAAATACAAAAGGCACAATGCCGACTTACGTACAAGAATACTGACTATTCTTACTGTCTATGTTTTGAAACATCCCTGTGACACTAGTTATAGATTCCGATGCTTCACTTTAGATTTACTGTATCCCTCTGACGTTCTTATTGACGATGAATCACAGAAATTGCGTCGGAATTAAATACAAAAGCCACAATGCCGAATTAAGTACAAGAAGACTGACTCTTCTTACTGTCTATGTTTTGAACCATTCCTGTGACACTAGTAATAGATTCCGATGCTTCACTCCAGGTTCACTGTATACCTTGGACCTTCTTATTGACGATGAAACACAGAAACTGGATCGGAATTAAATAAAAAAGGCACAATGCCGACATAAGTACGAGAAGACTGACTCATCTTTCTGTCTATGTTTTGAACCATTCCTGTGACACTAGTAATAGATTCCGATGCTTCACTCCAGGTTCACTGTATACCTTGGACCTTCTTATTGACGATGAAACACAGCAATTGAATCGGAATTAAATAGAAAAGGCACAAAGCCGACTTAAGTACAAGAAGACTGACTCTTCCTACTGTCTATGTTTTGAACCATTCCTGTGACACTAGTTATAGATTCCGATGCTTCACTTCAGGTTTACTGCATCCCTCTGCCATTCCTATTGACGATGAAACACAGAAATTGCAGCGGAATTAAATACAAAAGGCACAATACCGACTTAAGTACAAGAAGACTGACTCTTCTTACTGTCTATGTTTTGAACCATCCCTGTGACACTAGATATAGATTCCGATGCTTCACTCCAGGTTTACTGTATCCCTTGGACCTTCTTATTGACGATGAAACACAGAAATTGCATCGGAATGAAATACAAATGGCACAACGCCGAATTAAGTACAAGAAGACTGACTCTTCTTACTGTCTATGTTTTGAACCATTCCTGTGATACTAGTAATAGATTCCGGTGCTTCACTCCAGGTTTACTGTATCCCTTGGACCTTCTTATTGACGATGAAACACAGAAATTGGATCGGAATTAAATAAAAAAGGCCCAATGCCGACCTAAGTACATGAAGACTGACTCATCTTACTGTCTATATTTTGAACCAATCCTGTGACACTAGTTACAGATTCCGATGCTTCACTCCAGCTTTACTGTATTCCTTGGACCTTCTTATTGACGATGAAACACAGAAATTGCATCGGAATTAAATACAAAAGGCACAATGCCGACTTAAGTACAAGAAGACTGACTCTTCTTACTGACTATGCTATGAAACATTCCTGTGACACTAGTTATAGATTCCGATGCTTCACTTCAGGTTTACTGTATCCCTTGGACCTTCTTATTGACGATGAAACGCAGCAATTGCATCGGAATTAAATAGAAAATGCACAATACCGACATAAGTACAAGAAGACTGACTCTTCCTACTGTCTATGTTTTGAACCATTCCTGTGCCACTAGTAATAGATTCCGATGCTTCACTCCAGGTTTATTGTATCCCTTCGACCTTCTTATTGACGATGAAACACAGAAATTGAATCGGAATTTAATACAAAAGGCACAATGGCGACTTAAGTACAAGAAGACTGACTCTTCTTACTGTCTATGTTTTGAACCATCCCTGTGACACTAGATATAGATTCCGATGCTTCACTCCAGGTTTACTGTATCCCTTGGACCTTCTTATTGACGATGAAACACAGAAATTGCATCGGAATTAAATACAAATGGCACAACGCCGAATTAAGTACAAGAAGACTGACTCTTCTTACTGTCTATGTTTTGAACCATTCCTGTGATACTAGTAATAGATTCCGGTGCTTCACTCCAGGTTTACTGTATCCCTTGGACCTTCTTATTGACGATGAAACGCAGCAATTGCATCGGAATTAAATAGAAAATGCACAATGCCGACATAAGTACAAGAAGGCTGACTCTTCCTACTGTCTATGTTTTGAACCATTCCTGTGACACTAGTTACGGATTCCGATGCTTCACTTCAGGTTCACTGCATCCCTCTGCCGTCTTATTGACGATGAAACACAGAAATTGCAACGGAATTAAATACAAAAGGCACAATGCCGACTTAAGTACAAGAAGACTGACTCTTCCTATTGTCTATGTTTTGAACCATTCCTGTGACACTAGTTATAGATTCCGTTGCTTCACTCCAGGTTTACTGTATCCCCCTGACCTTCTTATTGACGATGAGATACAGAAATTGCATCAGCATTAAATATAAAAGGCACAACGCCGAGTTAAGTACAATAATACTGACTCTTCTTACTGTCTATGTTTTGAACCATCCCTGTGACACTAGTTATAGATTCCGATGCTTCACTCTAGGTTTACTGTATCCGTTGGACCTTCTTATTGACGATGAAACACAGAAATTGCATCGGAATTAAATACAAATGGCACAATGCCGAATTAAGTACAAGAAGACTGACTCTTCTTACTGTCTATGTTTTGAACCATTACTGTGATACTAGTAATAGATTCCGGTGCTTCACTTCAGGTTTACTGTATCCCTTGGACCTTCTTATTGACGATGAAACACAGAAATTGGATAAGAATTAAATAAAAAAGGCACAATGCCCACTTAAGTACATGAAGACTCACTCATCTTACTGTCTATAATTTGAACCAATCCTGTGACACTTGTTACAGATTCCGATGCTTCACTCCAGGTTTACTGTATTCCTTGGACCTTCTTATTGACGATGAAACACAGAAATTGCATCGGAATTAAATACAAAAGGCACAATGCCGACTTAAGTACAAGTAGACTGACTCTTCTTACTGACTATGCTATGAAACATTCCTGTGACACTAGTTATAGATTCCGATGCTTCACTTCAGGTTTACTGTATCCCTTGGACCTCCTTATTGATGATGAAACGCAGCAATTGCATCGGAATTAAATAGAAAACGTACAATACCGACATAAGTACAAGAAGACTGACTCTTCCTACTGTCTATGTTTTGAACCATTCCTGTGACACTAGTAATTGATTCTGATGCTTCACTCCAGGTTTATTGTATCCCTTCGACCTTCTTATTGACGATGAAACACAGAAATTGAATCGGAATTTAATACAAAAGGCACAATGGCGACTTAAGTACAAGAAGACTGACTCTTCTTACTGACAATGTTATGAACCATTCCTGTGACACTAGTTATAGATTCCGGTGCCTTCTTCATTTTTACTGGATCCCTTGGACCTACTTATTGACGACGAAACACAGAAATTGCATCGGAATTAAATAAAAAAGGCACAATGACGAGTTAAGTACAAGAAGACTGACTCTTCTTACTGACTATGTTTTGAACCATTACTGTGAAACTAGTTATAGATTCCGATGCTTCACTCCACGTTTACTG
The DNA here is from genome assembly GCF_023864345.2 of Schistocerca serialis cubense. Classification (NCBI taxonomy): domain Eukaryota; kingdom Metazoa; phylum Arthropoda; class Insecta; order Orthoptera; family Acrididae; genus Schistocerca; species Schistocerca serialis. The sequence goes on along the minus strand of NC_064646.1, from coordinate 543,272,711 downwards.
TATCCCTTGGACCTCCTTATTGACGATGAAACACAGAAATTGCATCGGAATTAAATATAAAAGGCACAACGCCGAGTTAAGTACAAGAATACTGACTCTTCGTACTGTCTATGTTTTGAACCATCCCTGTGACACTAGTTATAGATTCCGATGCTTCACTCCAGGTTCACTGTATCCCTTGGACATTCTTATTGACGATGAAACACAGAAATTGCATCGGAACTAATACAAAAGGGACAATGCCGACCTAAGTACAAGAAGACTGACTCTTCTTACTGACTATGTTTTGAACCATTCCTGTGACACTAGTTATAGATTCCGATGCTTCACTTCAGGTTTACTGCATCCATTGACCTTCTTATTGACGATGAAACGCAGCAATTGCATCGGAATTAAATAGAAAATGCACAATGCCGACATAAGTACAAGAAGACTGACTCTTCCTACTGTCTATGTTTTGAACCATTCCTGTGACACTAGTTACGGATTCCGATGCTTCACTTCAGGTTCACTGCATCCCTCTGCCGTCTTATTGACGATGAAACACAGAAATTGCAACGGAATGAAATACAAAAGGCACTATGCCGACTTAAGTACAAGAAGACTAACTCTTCTTCTATCTATGTTTTGAACCATTCCTGTGACACTATTTATAGATTTCGATGCTTCACTTCAAGTTTACTGTATCCCTTGGACCTTCTTATTGACGATGAAACACAGATATTGCATCGGAATTAAATACAAAAGGCACAATGCCGACTTAAGTACAAGAAGACTGACTCTTCTTACTGACTATGTTTGAAGCATTCCTGTGACACTAATTATAGACTCCGATGAATCACTTCAGGTTTACTGTATCCCTCTGACCTTCTTATTGACGATGATACACAGAAATTGCATCGGAATTAAATACAAAATGCACAATGCCGACTTAAGTACAAGAAGACTGACTCTTCCTATTGTCTATGTTTTGAACCATTCTTGTGACACTAGTTATAGATTCCGTTGCTTCACTCCAGGTTTACTGTATCCCCCTGACCTTCTTATTGACGATGAGATACAGAAATTGCATCAGCACTAAATATAAAAGGCACAACGCCGAGTTAAGTACAATAATACTGACTCTTCTTACTGTCTATGTTTTGAACCATCCCTGTGGCACTACTTATAGATTCCGATGCTTCACTCCAATTTTACTGTATCCCTTGGACCTTCTTATTGACCATGAATCACAGAAATTGCATCGGAATTAAATACAAATGGCACAATGCCGAATTAAGTACGAGAAGACTGACTCTTCTTACTGTCTATGTTTTGAACCATTACTTTGATACTAGTAATAGATTCCGGTGCTTCACTCCAGGTTTACTGTATCACTTGGACCTTCTTATTGACGATGAAACACAGAAATTGGATCGGAATTAAATAAAAAAGGCACAATGCCCACTTAAGTACAAGAAGACTGACTCATTTTACTGTCTATAATTTGAACCAATCCTGTGACACTAGTTACAGATTCCGATGCTTCACTCCAGGTTTACTGTATTCCTTGGACCTTCTTATTGACGATGAAACACAGAAATTGCATCGGAATTAAATACAAAAGGCACAATGCCGACTTAAGTACAAGTAGACTGACTCTTCTTACTGACTATGCTATGAAACATTCCCGTGACACTAGTTATAGATTCCGATGCTTCACTTCAGGTTTACTGTATCCCTTGGACCTCCTTATTGACGATGAAACGCAGCAATTGCATCGGAATTAAATAGAAAATGTACAATACCGACATAAGTACAAGAAGACTGTGTCTTCCTACTGTCTATGTTTTGAACCATTCCTGTGACACTAGTAATAGATTCTGATGCTTCACTCCAGGTTTATTGTATCCCTTCGACCTTCTTATTGACGATGAAACACAGAAATTGAATCGGAATTTAATACAAAAGGCACAATGGCGACTTAAGTACAAGAAGACTGACTCTTCTTACTGACAATGTTATGAACCATTCCTGTGACACTAGTTATAGATTCCGGTGCTTTCATCATTTTTACTGGATCCCTTGGACCTACTTATTGACGATGAAACACAGAAATTGCATCGGAATTAAATAAAAAAGGCACAATGACGAGTTAAGTACAAGAAGACTGACTCTTCTTACTGAATATGTTTTGAACCATTACTGTGAAACTAGTTATAGATTCCGATGCTTCACTCCACGTTTACTGTATCCCTTGGACCTCCTTATTGACGATGAAACACAGAAATTGCATCGGAATTAAATATAAAAGGCACAACGCCGAGTTAAGTACAAGAATACTGACTCTGCGTACTGTCTATGTTTTGAACCATCCCTGTGACACTAGTTATAGATTCCGATGCTTCACTCCAGGTTTACTGTATCCCTTGGACATTCTTATTGACGATGAAACACAGAAATTGCATCGGAACTAATACAAAAGGCACAATGCCGACCTAAGTACAAGAAGACTGACTCTTCTTACTGACTATGTTTTGAACCATTCCTGTGACACTAGTTATAGATTCCGATGCTTCACTTCAGGTGTACTGTATCCATTGACCTTCTTATTGACGTTGACACACAGAAATTGCATCGGAATTAAATATAAAGGGCACAACGCCGAGTTAAGTACAAGAAAACTGACTCTTCTTACTGTCTATGTTTTGAACCATCCCTGTGACACTAGTTATAGATTCCGATGCTTCACTCCAGGTTTACTGTATCCCTTGGACCTTCTTATTCACGATGAAACACAGAAATTGCATCGGAACTAATACAAAAGTCACAATGTTGACCTAAGTACAAGAAGACTGACTCTTCTTACTGACTATGTTTTGAACCATTCCTGTGACACTAGTTATAGATTCCGATGCTTCACTTCAGGTTTACTGTATCCCTTCGACCTTCATATTGACGACGAAACACAGAAATTGCATCCAAATTAAATACAAAAGCCACAATGCCGACTTAAGTACAAGAAGACTGACTCCTCTGACTGACTATGTTTCGAACCGTTCCTGTGACACTAGTATAGATCATGATACTTCACTTCAGATTTACTGTATCTCTCTGACCTTCTTATTGACGATGAAACACAGAAATTGCATCGAATTAAATACTAAAGGCACAATGCCAGATTAAGTACAAGAAGACTGACTCTTCTTACTGTCGATGTTTTGAACCGTTCCTGTGACACTAGTTGTAGATTCCGATGCTTCACTTCAGGTTTACTGCATCCCTCTGCCCTTCTTATTGACGATGAAACACAGAAATTGCAACGGAATTAAATACAAAAGGCACAATGCCGACTTAAGTACAAGAAGACTGACTCTTGTTCTGTCTATGTTTAAAGCATTCCTGTGACACTATTTATAGATTTCGATGATTCACTTCAGGTTTACTGTATCCCTTGGACCTTCTTATTGACGATGAAACACAGATATTGCATCGGAATTAAATACAAAAGGCACAATGCCGACTTAAGTACAAGAAGACTGACTCTTCTTACTGACTATGTTGGAACCATTCCTGTGACACTAGTTATAGATACCGATGATTCACTTCAGGTTTACTGTATCCCTCTGACCTTCTTATTGGCGATGAAACACAGAAATTACATCGGAATTAAATCCTAAAAGCACAGTGCCGAATTAAGTACAAGAAGACTGACCCTTCTTACTGTCTATGTTTGGAACCATTCCTGTGACACTAGTTATAGACTCTGATGCTTCACTTCAGGTTTACTGTATCCCTTGGACCTTCTTATTGAAGATGAAACACAGAAATTGCATCGGAATTAAATACAAAAGGCACAATGCCGACTTTAGTACAAGAAGACTGACTCTTCTTACAGACTATGATGTGAACCATTCCTGTGACACTAGTTATAGATTCCGATGCTTCACTTCAGATTTACTGTATCCCTCTGACGTTCTTATTGACGATGAAACACAGATATTGCGTCGGAATTAAATACAAAACGCACAATGCCGAATTAAGTACAAAAAGACTGACTCATCTTACTGTCTATGATTTGAACCATTCCTGTGACACTAGTAATAGATTCCGATGCGTCACTCCAGGTGTACTGTATCCCTTGGACCATCTTATTGACGATGAAACACAGAAATTGGATCGGAATTAAATAAAAAAGGCACAATGCCGACTTAAGTACAAGAAGACTGACTCATCTTACTGTCTATGTTTTGAACCATTCCTGTGACACTAGTTACAGATTCCGATGCTTCACTCCAGGTTCACTGTATCCCTTGGACCTTCTTATTGACGATGAAACACAGAAATTGCATCGGAATTAAATACAAAAGGCACAATGCCGACTTAAGTACAAGAAGACTGACTCTTCTTACTTACTATGCTTTGTAGCATTCCTGTGACACTAGTTATAGATTCCGATGCTTCACTTCAGGTTTACTGTTTCCCTTGGACCTTCTTATTGACGATGAAACGCAGCAATTGCATCGGAATAGAAAAGGATAATGCCGACTTAAGTACAAGGAGACTGACTCTTCCTACTGTCTATGTTTTGGACCTTTCCTGTGACACTAGTTACAGATTCCGATGCTTCACTTCAGGTTTACTGCATCCCTCTGCCCTTCTTATTGACGGTGAAACACAGATATTGCAACGGAATTAAATACAAAAGGCACAATGCCGACTTAAGTACAAGAAGACTGACTCTTCTTCTGTCTTTGTTTTGCACCATTCCTGTGACACTATTTATAGATTTCGATGCTTCACTTCAGGTTTACTGTATCCCTTGGACCTTCTTATTGACGATGAAACACAGAAATTGCATCGGAATTAAATAGAAAAGGCACAATGCCGACTTAAGTACAAGAAGACTGACTCTTCTTACTGACTATGTTTGAACCATTCCTGTGACACTAGTTATAGATTCCGATGATTCACTTCAGGTTTACTGTATCCCTTGGACCTTCTTATTGACGATGAAACACATAAATTGCATTGGAATTTAATACAAAAGGCACAATGGCGACGTAAGTACAAGAAGACTGACTCTTCTTACTGACTACGTTGTGAACCATTCCTGTGACACTATTTATAGATTCCGGTGCTTTCTATAGGTTTACTGGATTCCTTGGACCTACTTATTGACGATGATACACAGAAATTGCATCGGAATTAAATACAAAAGGCACAACGCCGACTTAAGTACAAGAACACTAACTCTTCCTACTGTCTATGATTTGAAGCATTCCTGTGACACTAGTTTTAGATTCCGATGCTTCACTACAGGTTTACTGTATCCCTCTGACCTTCTTATTGACGACGAAACACAGAAATTGCATCGGAATTAAATACAAAAGGCACAATGCCGACTTAAGTACAAGTAGACTGACTCTTCTTACTGACTATGCTATGAAACATTCCTGTGACACTAGTTAAAGATTCCGATGCTTCACTACAGGTTTACTGCATCCCGCTGCCCATCTTATTGACGATGAAACACAGATATTGCAACGGAATTAAATACAAAAGGCACAATGCCGACTTAAGTACAAGAAGACTGACTCTTCTTCTGTCTTTGTTTGAACCATTCCTGTGACACTATTTATAGATTTCGATGCTTCACTTCAGGTTTACTGTATCCCTTGGACCTTCTTATTGACGATGAAACACAGAAATTGCATCGGAATTAAATAGAAAAGGCACAATGCCGACTTAAGTACAAGAAGACTGACTCTTCTTACTGACTATGTTTGAACCATTCCTGTGACACTAGTTATAGATTCCGATGCTTCACTTCAGGTTTACTGTTTCCCTTGGACCTTCTTATTGACGATGAAACGCAGCAATTGCATCGGAATAGAAAAGGATAATGCCGACTTAAGTACAAGGAGACTGACTCTTCCTACTGTCTATGTTTTGGACCTTTCCTGTGACACTAGTTACAGATTCCGATGCTTCACTTCAGGTTTACTGCATCCCTCTGCCCTTCTTATTGACGGTGAAACACAGATATTGCAACGGAATTAAATACATAAGGCACAATGCCGACTTAAGTACAAGTAGACTGACTCTTCTTACTGACTATGTTTGAACCATTCCTGTGACACTAGTTATAGATTCCGATGCTTCACTTCAGGTTTACTGTTTCCCTTGGACCTTCTTATTGACGATGAAACGCAGCAATTGCATCGGAATAGAAAAGGATAATGCCGACTTAAGTACAAGAAGACTGACTCTTCTTACTGACTATGTTTGAACCATTCCTGTGACACTAGTTATTGATTCCGATGATTCACTTCAGGTTTACTGTATCCCTTGGACCTTCTTATTGACGATGAAACGCAGCAATTGCATCGGAATAGAAAAGGATAATGCCGACTTAAGTACAAGAAGACTGACTCTTCTTACTGACTATGTTTGAACCATTCCTGTGACACTAGTTATTGATTCCGATGATTCACTTCAGGTTTACTGTATCCCTTGGACCTTCTTATTGACGATGAAATACAGAAATTGCATCGGAATTTAATACAAAAGGCACAATGGCGACGTAAGTACAAGAAGACTGACTCTTCTTACTGACTACGTTTCGAACCATTCCTGTGACACTATTTATAGATTCCGGTGCTTTCTATAGGTTTACTGGATTCCTTGGACCTACTTATTGACGATGATACACAGAAATTGCATCGGAATTAAATACAAGAGGCACAACGCCGACTTAAGTACAAGAACACTAACTCTTCCTACTGTCTATGATTTGAAGCATTCCTGTGACACTTGTTTTAGATTCCGATGCTTCACTACAGGTTTACTGTATCCCTCTGACCTTCTTATTGACGACGAAACACAGAAATTGCATCGGAATTAAATACAAAAGGCACAATGCCGACTGAAGTACAATTAGACTGACTCTTCTTTCTGACTATGATATGAAACATTCCTGTGACACTAGTTATAGATTCCGATGCTTCACTTCAGGTTTACTGTATCCCTCTGACCTTCTTATTGACGATGAAACACAGAAATTGTCTCGGAATTAAATTCAAAAGCACAATGCCGACTTAAGTACAAGAAGACTGACTCTTCTTCTGTCTTTGTTTTGAACCATTCCTGTGACACTATTTATAGATTTCTATGCTTCACTTCAGGTTTACTGTATCCCTTGGACCTTCTTATTGACGATGAAACACAGAAATTGCATCGGAATTAAATACAATAGGCACAATGCCGACTTTAGTACAAGAAGACTGACTCTTCTTACTGACTATGATGTGAACCATTCCTGTGACACTAGTTATAGATTCCGATGCTTCACTTCAGATATACTGTATCCCTCTGACGTTCTTATTGACGATGAAACACAGAAATTGCGTCGGAATTAAATACAAAACGCACAATGCCGAATGAAGTACAAAAAGACTGACTCATCTTACTGTCTATGTTTTGAACCATTCCTGTGACACTAGTAATAGATTCCGATGCGTCACTCCAGGTGTACTGTATCCCTTGGACCATCTTATTGACGATGAAACACAGAAATTGGATCGGAATTAAATAAAAAAGGCACAATGCCGACTTAAGTACAAGAAGACTGACTCATCTTACTGTCTATGTTTTGAACTATTCCTGTGACACTAGTTACAGATTCCGATCCTTCACTCCAGGTTCACTGTATCCCTGGACCTTCTTATTGACGATGAAACACAGATATTGCATCGGAATTAAATACAAAAGGCACAATGCCGACTTAAGTACAAGAAGACTGACTCTTCTTACTGACTATGCTTTGTACCATTCCTGTGACACTAGTTATAGATTCCGATGCTTCACTTCAGGTTTACTGTTTCCCTTGGACCTTCTTATTGACGATGAAACGCAGCAATTGCATCGGAATAGAAAAGGATAATGCCGACTTAAGTACAAGGAGACTGACTCTTCCTACTGTCTATGTTTTGGACCTTTCCTGTGACACTAGTTACAGATTCCGATGCCTCACTTCAGGTTTACTGCATCCCTCTGCCCTTCTTATTGACGATGAAACACAGATATTACAACGGACTTAAATACAAAAGGCACAATGCCGACTTAAGTACAAGAAGACTGACTCTTCTTCTGTCTTTGTTTTGAACCATTCCTGTGACACTATTTATAGATTTCGATGCTTCACTTCAGGTTTACTGTATCCCTTGGACCTTCTTATTGACGATGAAACACAGAAATTGCATCGGAATTAAATAGAAAAGGCACAATGCCGACTTAAGTACAAGAAGACTGACTCTTCTTACTGACTATGTTTGAACCATTCCTGTGACACTAGTTATAGATTCCGATGATTCACTTCAGGTTTACTGTATCCCTTGGACCTTCTTATTGACGATGAAACACAGAAATTGCATTGGAATTTAATACAAAAGGCACAATGGCGACGTAAGTACAAGAAGACTGACTCTTCTTACTGACTACGTTGTGAACCATTCCTATGACACTATTTATAGATTCCGGTGCTTTCTATAGGTTTACTGGATTCCTTGGACCTACTTATTGACGATGATACACAGAAATTGCATCGGAATTAAATACAAAAGGCACAACGCCGACTTAAGTACAAGAACACTAACTCTTCCTACTGTCTATGATTTGAAGCATTTCTGTGACACTAGTTTTAGATTCCGATGCTTCACTATAGGTTTACTGTATCCCTCTGACCTTCTTATTGACGACGAAACACAGAAATTGCATCGGAATTAAATGCAAAAGGCACAATGCCGACTTAAGTACAAGTAGACTGACTCTTCTTACTGACTATGCTATGAAACATTCCTGTGACACTAGTTATAGATTCCGATGCTTCACTTCAGGTTTACTGTATCCCTCTGACCTTCTTATTGACGATGAAACACAGAAATTGTCTCGGAATTAAATTCAAAAGCACAATGCCGACTTAAGTACAAGAAGACTGACTCTTCTTCTGTCTTTGTTTTGAACCATTCCTGTGACACTATTTATAGATTTCGATGCTTCACTTCAGGTTTACTGTATCCCTTGGACCTTCTTATTGACGATGAAACACAGAAATTGCATCGGAATTAAATAGAAAAGGCACAATGCCGACTTAAGTACAAGAAGACTGACTCTTCTTACTGACTATGTTTGAACCATTCCTGTGACACTAGTTATAGATTCCGATGATTCACTTCAGGTTTACTGTATCCCTTGGACCTTCTTATTGACGATGAAACACAGAAATTGCATCCAAATTAAATACAAATGGCACAATGCCGACTTAAGTACAAGAAGACTGACTCCTCTGACTGACTATGTTTCGAACCGTTCCTGTGACACTAGTATAGATCACGATGCTTCACTTCAGATTTACTGTATCTCTCTGACCTTCTTATTGACGATGAAACACAGAAATTGCATCGAATTAAATACTAAAGGCACAATGCCAGATTAAGTACAAGAAGACTGACTCTTCTTACTGTCGATGTTTTGAACCGTTCCTGTGACACTAGTAGTAGATTCCGATGCTTCACTTCAGGTTTACTGCATCCCTCTGCCCTGCTTATTGACGATGAAACACAGAAATTGCAACGGAATTAAATACAAAAGGCACAATGCCGACTTTAGTACAAGAAGACTGACTCTTCTTACTGACTATGATGCGAACCATTCCTGTGACACTAGTTATAGATTCCGATGCTTCACTTCAGATTTACTGTATCCCTCTGACGTTCTTATTGACGATGAAACACAGAAATTGCGTCGAAATTAAATACTAAAGGCACAATGCCGACTTTAGAACAAGAAGACTGACTCTTCTTACTGTCTATGTTTTGAACCATCCCTGTGACACTAGTTATAGATTCCGATGCTTCACTCCAGGTTTACTGTATCCCTTGGACCTTCTTATTCAAGATGAAACACAGAAATTGCATCGGAACTAATACAAAAGTCACAATGTTGACCTAAGTACAAGAAGACTGACTCTTCTTACTGACTGTGTTTTGAACCATTCCTGTGACACTAGTAATAGATTCCGATGCGTCACTCCAGGTGTACTGTATCCCTTGGACCTTCTTATTGACGATGAAACACAGAAATGGGATCGGAATTAAATAAAAAAGGCACAATGCCGACTTAAGTACAAGAAGACTGACTCATCTTACTGTCTCTGTTTTGAACTCTTCCTGTGACACTAGTTACAGATTCCGATGCTTCACTCCAGGTTTACTGTATCCCTTGGACCTTCTTATTGACGATGAAACACAGAAATTGCATCGGAATTAAATACAAAAGGCACAATGCCGACTTAAGTACAAGAAGACTGACTCTTCTTACTGACTATGCTTTGTACCATTCCTGTGACACTAGTTATAGATTCCGATGCTTCACTTCAGGTTTACTGTTTCCCTTGGACCTTCTTATTGACGATGAAACGCAGCAATTGCATCGGAATAGAAAAGGATAATGCCGACTTAAGTACAAGGAGACTGACTCTTCCTTCTGTCTATGTTTTGGACCATTCCTGTGACACTAGTTACAGATTCCGATGCTTCACTTCAGGTTTACTGCATCCCTCTGCCCTTCTTATTGACGATGAAACACAGATATTGCAACGGAATTAAATACAAAAGGCACAATGCCGACTTAAGTACAAGAAGACTGACTCTTCTTCTGTCTTTGTTTTGAACCATTCCTGTGACACTATTTATAGATTTCGATGCTTCACTTCAGGTTTACTGTATGCCTAGGACCTTCTTATTGACGATGAAACACAGAAATTGCGTCGGAATTAAATAGAAAAGGCACAATGCCGACTTAAGTACAAGAAGACTGACTCTTCTTACTGACTATGTTTGAAGCATTCCTGTGACACTAGTTATAGATTCCGATGATTCACTTCAGGTTTACTGTATCCCTTGGACCTTCTTATTGACGATGAAACACAGAAATTGCATCGGAATTTAATACAAAAGGCACAATGGCGACGTAAGTACAAGAAGACTGACTCTTCTTACTGACTATGTTTTGAACAATTCCTGTGACACTAGTTATAGATTCCGGTGCTTTCTATAGGTTTACTGGATCCCTTGGACCTACTTATTGACGATGATACACAGAAATTGCATCGGAATTAAATACAAAAGGCACAATGCCGACTTAAGTACAAGAAGACTGACTCTTCTTACTGACTATGCTTTGTACCATTCCTGTGACACTAGTTATAGATTCCGATGCTTCACTTCAGGTTTACTGTTTCCCTTGGACCTTCTTATTGACGATGAAACGCAGCAATTGCATCGGAATAGAAAAGGATAATGCCGACTTAAGTACAAGGAGACTGACTCTTCCTACTGTCTATGTTTTGGACTATTCCTGTGACACTAGTTACAGATTCCGATGCTTCACTTCAGGTTTACTGCATCCCTCTGCCCTTCTTATAGACGATGAAACACAGATATTGCAACGGAATTAAATACAAAAGGCACAATGCCGACTTAAGTACAAGAAAACTGACTCTTCTTCTGTCATTGTTTTGAACCATTCCTGTGACACTATTTATAGATTTCGATGCTTCACTTCAGGTTTACTGTATCCCTTGGACCTTCTTATTGACGATGAAACACAGAAATTGCATCGGAATTTAATACAAAAGGCACAATGGCGACGTAAGTACAAGAAGACTGACTCTTCTTACTGACTACGTTTTGAACCATTCCTGTGACACTATTTATAGATTCCGGTGCTTTCTATAGGTTTACGGGATCCCTTGGACCTACTTATTGACGATGATACACAAAAATTGCATCGGAATTAAATACAAAAGGCACAACGCCGACTTAAGTACAAGAACACTGACTCTTCCTACTTTCTATGATTTGAAGCATTCCTGTGACACTAGTTTTAGATTCCGATGCTTCACTACAGGTTTACTGTAGCCCTCTGACCTTCTTATTGATGACGAAACACAGAAATTGCATCGGAATTAAATACAAAAGGCACAATGCCGACTTAAGTACAAGAAGACTGATTCTTCTTACTGACTATGTTTTGAACCATTCCTGTGACACTAGTTATAGATTCCGATGCTTCACTCCACGTTTACTGTATCCCTTGGACCTTCTTATTGACGATGAAACACAGAAATTGCATCGGAATTTAATACAAAAGGCACAATGGCGACGTAAGTACAAGAAGACTGACTCTTCTTACTGACTACGTTTTGAACCATTCCTGTGACACTATTTATAGATTCCGGTGCTTTCTATAGGTTTACGGGATCCCTTGGACCTACTTATTGACGATGATACACAGAAATTGCATCGGAATTAAATACAAAAGGCACAACGCCGACTTAAGTACAAGAACACTGACTCTTCCTACTGTCTATAATTTGAAGCATTCCTGTGACACTAGTTTTAGATTCCGATGCTTCACTACAGGTTTACTGTATCCCTCTGACCTTCTTATTGACGACGAAACACAGAAATTGCATCGGAATTAAATACAAAAGGCACAATGCCGACTTAAGTACAAGAAGACTGATTCTTCTTACTGACTATGTTTTGAACCATTCCTGTGACACTAGTTATAGATTCCGATGCTTCACTCCACGTTTACTGTATCCCTTGGACCTCCTTATTGACGATGAAACACAGATATTGCAACGGAGTTAAATACAAAAAGCACAATGCCGACTTAAGTACAAGAAGACTGACTCTTCTTCTGTCTTTGTTTTGAACCATTCCTGTGACACTATTTATAGATTTCGATGCTTCACTTCAGGTTTACTGTATCCCTTGGACCTTCTTATTGACGATGAAACACAGAAAGTGCATCGGAATTAAATAGAAAAGGCACAATGCCGACTTAAGTACAAGAAGACTGACTCTTCTTACTGACTATGTTTGAACCATTCCTGTGACACTAGTTATAGATTCCGATGATTCACTTCAGGTTTACTGTATCCCTTGGACCTTATTATTGACGATGAAACACAGAAATTGCATCCAAATTAAATACAAAAGGCACAATGCCGACTTAAGTACAAGAAGACTGACTCCTCTGACTGACTATGTTTCGAACCGTTCCTGTGACACTAGTATAGATCACGATGCTTCACTTCAGATTTACTGTATCTCTCTGACCTTCTTATTGACGATGAAACACAGAAATTGCATCGAATTAAATACTAAAGGCACAATGCCAGATTAAGTACAAGAAGACTGACTCTTCTTACTGTCGACGTTTTGAACCGTTCCTGTGACACTAGTAGTAGATTCCGATGCTTCACTTCAGGTTTACTGCATCCCTCTGCCCTGCTTATTGACGATGAAACACAGAAATTGCAACGGAATTAAATACAAAAGGCACAATGCCGACTTTAGTACAAGAAGACTGACTCTTCTTACTGACTATGATGTGAACCATTCCTGTGACACTAGTTATAGATTCCGATGCTTCACTTCAGATTAACTGTATCCCTCTGACGTTCTTATTGACGATGAAACACAGAAATTGCGTCGAAATTAAATACAAAAGGCACAATGCCGACTTTAGAACAAGAAGACTGACTCTTCTTACTGTCTATGTTTTGAACCATCCCTGTGACACTAGTTATAGATTCCGATGCTTCACTCCAGGTTTACTGTATCCCTTGGACCTTCTTATTCACGATGAAACACAGAAATTGGATCGGAATTAAATAAAAAAGGCACAATGCCGACTTAAGTACAAGAAGACTGACTCATCTTACTGTCTATGTTTTGAACTCTTCCTGTGACACTAGTTACAGATTCCGATGCTTCACTCCAGGTTTACTGTATCCCTTGGACCTTCTTATTGACGATGAAACACAGAAATTGCATCGGAATTAAATACAAAAGGCACAATGCCGACTTAAGTACAAGAAGACTGACTCTTCTTACTGACTATGCTTTGTACCATTCCTGTGACACTAGTTATAGATTCCGATGCTTCACTTCAGGTTTACTGTTTCCCTTGGACCTTCTTATTGACGATGAAACGCAGCAATTGCATCGGAATAGAAAAGGATAATGCCGACTTAAGTACAAGGAGACTGACTCTTCCTTCTGTCTATGTTTTGGACTATTCCTGTGACACTAGTTACAGATTCCGATGCTTCACTTCAGGTTTACTGCATCCCTCTGCCCTTCTTATTGACGATGAAACACAGATATTGCAACGGAATTAAATACAAAAGGCACAATGCCGACTTAAGTACAAGAAGACTGACTCTTCTTCTGTCTTTGTTTTGAACCATTCCTGTGACACTATTTATAGATTTCGATGCTTCACTTCAGGTTTACTGTATGCCTAGGACCTTCTTATTGACGATGAAACACAGAAATTGCGTCGGAATTAAATAGAAAAGGCACAATGCCGACTTAAGTACAAGAAGACTGACTCTTCTTACTGACTATGTTTGAAGCATTCCTGTGACACTAGTTATAGATTCCGATGATTCACTTCAGGTTTACTGTATCCCTTGGACCTTCTTATTGACGATGAAACACAGAAATTGCATCGGAATTTAATACAAAAGGCACAATGGCGACGTAAGTACAAGAAGACTGACTCTTCTTACTGACTATGTTTTGAACAATTCCTGTGACACTAGTTATAGATTCCGGTGCTTTCTATAGGTTTACTGGATCCCTTGGACCTACTAATTGACGAAGATACACAGAAATTGCATCGGAATTAAATACAAAAGGCACAATGCCCACTTAAGTACAAGAAGACTGACTCTTCTTACTGACTATGCTTTGTACCATTCCTGTGACACTAGTTATAGATTCCGATGCTTCACTTCAGGTTTACTGTTTCCCTTGGACCTTCTTATTGACGATGAAACGCAGCAATTGCATCGGAATACAAAAGGATAATGCCGACTTAAGTACAAGGAGACTGACTCTTCCTACTGTCTATGTTTTGGACTATTCCTGTGACACTAGTTACAGATTCCGATGCTTCACTTCAGGTTTACTGCATCCCTTGGACCTTCTTATTGACGATGAAACACAGAAATTGCATCGGAATTTAATACAAAAGGCACAATGGCGACGTAAGTACAAGAAGACTGACTCTTCTTACTGACTACGTTTTGAACCATTCCTGTGACACTATTTATAGATTCCGGTGCTTTCTATAGGTTTACTGGATCCCTTGGACCTACTTATTGACGATGATACACAGAAATTGCATCGGAATTAAATACAAAAGGCACAACGCCGACTTAAGTACAAGAACACTGACTCTTCCTACTTTCTATGATTTGAAGCATTCCTGTGACACTAGTTTTAGATTCCGATGCTTCACTACAGGTTTACTGTATCCCTCTGACCTTCTTATTGACGACGAAACACAGAAATTGCATCGGAATTAAATACAAAAGGCACAATGCCGACTTAAGTACAAGAAGACTGATTCTTCTTACTGACTATGTTTTGAACCATTCCTGTGACACTAGTTATAGATTCCGATGCTTCACTCCACGTTTACTGTATCCCTTGGACCTTCTTATTGACGATGAAACACAGAAATTGCATCGGAATTTAATACAAAAGGCACAATGGCGACGTAAGTACAAGAAGACTGACTCTTCTTACTGACTACGTTTTGAACCATTCCTGTGACACTATTTATAGATTCCGGTGCTTTCTATAGGTTTACAGGATCCCTTGGACCTACTTATTGACGATGATACACAGAAATTGCATCGGAATTAAATACAAAAGGCACAACGCCGACTTAAGTACAAGAACACTGACTCTTCCTACTTCCTATGATTTGAAGCATTCCTGTGACACTAGTTTTAGATTCCGATGCTTCACTACAGGTTTACTGTATCCCTCTGACCTTCTTATTGACGACGAAACACAGAAATTGCATCGGAATTTAATACAAAAGGCACAATGGCGACGTAAGTACAAGAAGACTGACTCTTCTTACTGACTATGCATTGAACCATTCCTGTGACACTAGTTATAGATTCCGATGCTTCACTCCACGTTTACTGTATCCCTTGGACCTCCTTATTGACGATGAAGCACAGATATTGCAACGGAATTAAATACAAAAAGCACAATGCCGACTTAAGTACAAGAAGACTGACTCTTCCTCTGTCTTTGTTTTGAACCATTCCTGTGACACTATTTATAGATTTCGATGCTTCACTTCAGGTTTACTGTATCCCTTGGACCTTCTTATTGACGATGAAACACAGAAATTGCATCGGAATTAAATAGAAAAGGCACAATGTCGACTTAAGTACAAGAAGACTGACTTTTCTTTCTGACTATGTTTGAACCATTCCTGTGACACTAGTTATAGATTCCGATGATTCACTTCAGGTTTACTGTATCCCTTGGACCTTCTTATTTACGATGAAACACAGAAATTGCATCGGAATTTAATACAAAAGGCACAATGGCGACGTAAGTACAAGAAGACTGACTCTTCTTACTGACTACGTTTTGAACCATTCCTGTGACACTATTTATAGATTCCGGTGCTTTCTATAGGTTTACTGGATCCCTTGTACCTACTTATTGACGATGATACTCAGAAATTGCATCGGAATTAAATACAAAAGGCACAACGCCGACTTAAGTACAAGAACACTGACTCTTCCTACTGTCTATGATTTGAAGCATTCCTGTGACACTAGTTTTAGATTCCGATGCTTCACTACAGGTTTACTGTATCCCTCTGACCTTCTTATTGACGACGAAACACAGAAATTGCATCGGAATTAAATACAAAAGGCACAATGCCGACTTAAGTACAAGAAGACTGACTCTTCTTACTGAATATGTTTTGAACCATTCCTGTGACCCTAGTTATAGATTCTGATGCTTCACTTCAGGTTTACTGTATCCCTTGGACCTTCATATTGACGATGAAACACAGAAATTGCATCGGAAATAAATACAAAAGGCACAATGCCGAGTTAAGTACAAGAAGACTGACTCTTCCTATTGTCTATGTTTTGAACCATTTATGTGACACTAGTTATAGATTCCGTTGCTTCACTCCAGGTTTACTGTATCCCTTGGACCTTCTTATTGACGATGAAACACAGAAATTGCATCGGAATTAAATACAAGTGGCACAATGCCGAATTAAGTACAAGAAGACTGACTCTTCTTACTGTCTATGTTTTGAACCATTACTGTGATACTAGTAATAGATTCCGGTGCTTCACTCCAGGTTTACTGTATCCCTTGGACCTTCTTATTGACGATGAAACACAGAAATTGGATCGGAATTAAATAAAAAAGGCACAATGCCCACTTAAGTACAAGAAGACTGACTCATCTTACTGTCTATAATTTGAACCGTTCCTGTGACGCTAGTTACAGATTCCGATGCTTCACTCCAGGTTTACTGTATTCCTTGGACCTTCTTATTGACGATGAAACACAGAAATTGCATCGGAATTAAATACAAAAGGCACAATGCCCACTTAAGTACAAGAAGACTGACTCTTCTTACTGACTATGCTTTGTACCATTCCTGTGACACTAGTTATAGATTCCGATGCTTCACTTCAGGTTTACTGTTTCCCTTGGACCTTCTTATTGACGATGAAACGCAGCAATTGCATCGGAATACAAAAGGATAATGCCGACTTAAGTACAAGGAGACTGACTCTTCCTACTGTCTATGTTTTGGACTATTCCTGTGACACTAGTTACAGATTCCGATGCTTCACTTCAGGTTTACTGCATCCCTTGGACCTTCTTATTGACGATGAAACACAGAAATTGCATCGGAATTTAATACAAAAGGCACAATGGCGACGTAAGTACAAGAAGACTGACTCTTCTTACTGACTA
Organism: Schistocerca serialis cubense; assembly: GCF_023864345.2. NCBI lineage: Eukaryota > Metazoa > Arthropoda > Insecta > Orthoptera > Acrididae > Schistocerca > Schistocerca serialis. The sequence continues at coordinate 543,254,826 of NC_064646.1, read as the reverse complement.
CGTTTTGAACCATTCCTGTGACACTATTTATAGATTCCGGTGCTTTCTATAGGTTTACTGGATCCCTTGGACCTACTTATTGACGATGATACACAGAAATTGCATCGGAATTAAATACAAAAGGCACAACGCCGACTTAAGTACAAGAACACTGACTCTTCCTACTTTCTATGATTTGAAGCATTCCTGTGACACTAGTTTTAGATTCCGATGCTTCACTACAGGTTTACTGTATCCCTCTGACCTTCTTATTGACGACGAAACACAGAAATTACATCGGAATTAAATACAAAAGGCACAATGCCGACTTAAGTACAAGAAGACTGATTCTTCTTACTGACTATGTTTTGAACCATTCCTGTGACACTAGTTATAGATTCCGATGCTTCACTCCACGTTTACTGTATCCCTTGGACCTTCTTATTGACGATGAAACACAGAAATTGCATCGGAATTTAATACAAAAGGCACAATGGCGACGTAAGTACAAGAAGACTGACTCTTCTTACTGACTACGTTTTGAACCATTCCTGTGACACTATTTATAGATTCCGGTGCTTTCTATAGGTTTACTGGATCCCTTGGACCTACTTATTGACGATGATACACAGAAATTGCATCGGAATTAAATACAAAAGGCACAACGCCGACTTAAGTACAAGAACACTGACTCTTCCTACTTCCTATGATTTGAAGCATTCCTGTGACACTAGTTTTAGATTCCGATGCTTCACTACAGGTTTACTGTATCCCTCTGACCTTCTTATTGACGACGAAACACAGAAATTGCATCGGAATTTAATACAAAAGGCACAATGGCGACGTAAGTACAAGAAGACTGACTCTTCTTACTGACTATGCTTTGAACCATTCCTGTGACACTAGTTATAGATTCCGATGCTTCACTCCACGTTTACTGTATCCCTTGGACCTCCTTATTGACGATGAAGCACAGATATTGCAACGGAATTAAATACAAAAAGCACAATGCCGACTTAAGTACAAGAAGACTGACTCTTCTTCTGTCTTTGTTTTGAACCATTCCTGTGACACTATTTATAGATTTCGATGCTTCACTTCAGGTTTACTGTATCCCTTGGACCTTCTTATTGACGATGAAACACAGAAATTGCATCGGAATTAAATAGAAAAGGCACAATGTCGACTTAAGTACAAGAAGACTGACTTTTCTTTCTGACTATGTTTGAACCATTCCTGTGACACTAGTTATAGATTCCGATGATTCACTTCAGGTTTACTGTATCCCTTGGACCTTCTTATTGACGATGAAACACAGAAATTGCATCGGAATTTAATACAAAAGGCACAATGGCGACGTAAGTACAAGAAGACTGACTCTTCTTACTGACTACGTTTTGAACCATTCCTGTGACACTATTTATAGATTCCGGTGCTTTCTATAGGTTTACTGGATCCCTTGGACCTACTTATTGACGATGATACTCAGAAATTGCATCGGAATTAAATACAAAAGGCACAACGCCGACTTAAGTACAAGAACACTGACTCTTCCTACTGTCTATGATTTGAAGCATTCCTGTGACACTAGTTTTAGATTCCGATGCTTCACTACAGGTTTACTGTATCCCTCTGACCTTCTTATTGACGACGAAACACAGAAATTGCATCGGAATTAAATACAAAAGGCACAATGCCGACTTAAGTACAAGAAGCCTGACTCTTCTTACTGAATATGTTTTGAACCATTCCTGTGACCCTAGTTATAGATTCTGATGCTTCACTTCAGGTTTACTGTATCCCTTGGACCTTCATATTGACGATGAAACACAGAAATTGCATCGGAAATAAATACAAAAGGCACAATGCCGAGTTAAGTACAAGAAGACTGACTCTTCCTATTGTCTATGTTTTGAACCATTTATGTGACACTAGTTATAGATTCCGTTGCTTCACTCCAGGTTTACTGTATCCCTTGGACCTTCTTATTGACGATGAAACACAGAAATTGCATCGGAATTAAATACAAGTGGCACAATGCCGAATTAAGTACAAGAAGACTGACTCTTCTTACTGTCTATGTTTTGAACCATTACTGTGATACTAGTAATAGATTCCGGTGCTTCACTCCAGGTTTACTGTATCCCTTGGACCTTCTTATTGACGATGAAACACAGAAATTGGATCGGAATTAAATAAAAAAGGCACAATGCCCACTTAAGTACAAGAAGACTGACTCATCTTACTGTCTATAATTTGAACCGTTCCTGTGACGCTAGTTACAGATTCCGATGCTTCACTCCAGGTTTACTGTATTCCTTGGACCTTCTTATTGACGATGAAACACAGAAATTGCATCGGAATTAAATACAAAAGGCACAATGCCGACTTAAGTACAAGTAGACTGACTCTTCTTACTGACTATGCTATGAAACATTCCTGTGACACTAGTTATAGATTCCGATGCTTCACTTCAGGTTTACGGTATCCCTTGGACCTCCTTATTGACGATGAATCGCAGCAATTGCATCGGAATTAAATAGAAAATGTACAATACCGACATAAGTACAAGAAGACTGACTCTTTCTACTGTCTATGTTTTGAACCATTCCTGTGACACTAGTAATAGATTCTGATGCTTCACTCCAGGTTTATTGTATCCCTTCGACCTTCTTATTGACGATGAAACACAGAAATTGAATCGGAATTTAATACAAAAGGCACAATGGCGACTTAAGTACAAGAAGACTGACTCTTCTTACTGACAATGTTATGAACCATTCCTGTGACACTAGTTATAGATTCCGGTGCTTTCTTCATTTTTACTGGATCCCTTGGACCTACTTATTGACGACGAAACACAGATATTGCATCGGAATTAAATAAAAAAGGCACAATGACGAGTTAAGTACAAGAAGACTGACTCTTCTTACTATGTTTTTAACCATTACTGTGAAACTAGTTATAGATTCCGATGCTTCACTCCACGTTTACTGTATCCCTTGGACCTCCTTATTGACGATGAAACACAGAAATTGCATCGGAATTAAATATAAAAGGCACAACGCCGACCTAAGTACAAGAAGACTGACTCTTCTTACTGACTATTTTTGAACCATTCCTGTGACACTAGTTATAGATTCCGATGCTTCACTTCAGGTTTACTGTATCCATTGACCTTCTTATTGATGATGAAACGCAGCAATTGCATCGGAATTAAATAGAAAATGCACAATGCCGACATAAGTACAAGAAAACTGACTCTTCCTACTGTCTATGTTTTGAACCATTCCTGTGACACTAGTTACGGATTCCGATGCTTCACTTCAGGTTCACTGCATCCCTCTGCCGTCTTATTGACGATGAAACACAGAAATTGCAACGGAATTAAATACAAAAGGCACAATGCCGACTTAAGTACAAGAAGACTAACTCTTCTTCTGTCTATGTTTTGAACCATTCCTGTGACACTATTTATAGATTTCGATGCTTCACTTCAAGTTTACTGTATCTCTTGTACCTTCTTATTGACGATGAAACACAGAAATTGCATCGGAATTAAATACAAAAGGCACAATGCCGACTTAAGTACAAGAAGACTGACTCTTCTTACTGACTATGTTTGAAGCATTCCTGTGACACTAATTATAGACTCCGATGAATCACTTCAGGTTTACTCTATCCCTCTGACCTTCTTATTGACGATGATACACAGAAATTGCATCAGAATTAAATACAAAAGGCACAATGCCGACTTAAGTACAAGAAGACTGACTCTTCCTATTGTCTATGTTTTGAACCATTCTTGTGACACTAGTTATAGATTCCGTTGCTTCACTCCAGGTTTACTGTATCCCCCTGACCTTCTTATTGACGATGAGATACAGAAATTGCATCAGCATTAAATATAAAAGGCACAACGCCGAGTTAAGTACAATAATACTGACTCTTCTTACTGTCTATGTTTTGAACCATCCCTGTGGCACTAGTTATAGATTCCGATGCGTCACTCCAGGTTTGCTGTATCCCTTGGACCTTCTTATTGACCATGAAACACAGAAATTGCATCGGAATTAAATACAAATGGCACAATGCCGAATTAAGTACGAGAAGACTGACTCTTCTTACTGTCTATGTTTTGAACCATTACTGTGATACTAGTAATAGATTCCGGTGCTTCACTCCAGGTTTACTGTATCCCTTGGACCTTCTTATTGACGATGAAACACAGATATTGGATCGGAATTAAATAAAAAAGGCACAATGCCCACTTAAGTACAAGAAGACTGACTCATCTTACTGTCTATAATTTGAACCAATCCTGTGACACTAGTTACAGATTCCGATGCTTCACACCAGGTTTACTGTATTCCTTGGACCTTCTTATTGACGATGAAACACAGAAATTGCATCGGAATTAAATACAAAAGGCACAATGTTGACCTAAGTACAAGAAGACTGACTCTTCTTACTGACTATGTTTCGAACCGTTCCTGTGACACTAGTATAGATCATGATGCTTCACTTCAGATTTACTGTATCTCTCTGACCTTCTTATTGACGATGAAACACAGAAATTGCATCGAATTAAATACTAAAGGCACAATGCCAGATTATGTACAAGAAGACTGACTCTTCTTACTGTCGATGTTTTGAACCGTTCCTGTGACACTAGTTGTAGATTCCGATGCTTCACTTCAGGTTTACTGCATCCCTCTGCCCTTCTTATTGACGATGAAACACAGAAATTGCAACGGAATTAAATACAAAAGGCGCAATGCCGACTTAAGTACAAGAAGACTGACTCTTGTTCTGTCTATGTTTAAAGCATTCCTGTGACACTATTTATAGATTTCGATGATTCACTTCAAGTTTACTGTATCTCTTGTACCTTCTTATTGACGATGAAACACAGAAATTGCATCGGAATTAAATACAAAAGGCACAATGCCGACTTAAGTACAAGAAGACTGACTCTTCTTACTGACTATGTTGGAACCATTCCTGTGACACTAGTTATAGATTCCGATGATTCACTTCAGGTTTACTGTATCCCTCTGACCTTCTTATTGGCGACGAAACACAGAAATTGCATCGGAATTAAATCCTAAAAGCACAGTGCCGAATTAAGTACAAGAAGTCTGACCCTTCTTACTGTCTATGTTTGGAACCATTCCTGTGACACTAGTTATAGACTCTGATGCTTCACTTCAGGTTTACTGTATCCCTTGGACCTTCTTATTGAAGATGAAACACAGAAATTGCATCGGAATTAAATACAAAAGGCACAATGCCGACTTTAGTACAAGAAGACTGACTCTTCTTACTGACTATGATGTGAACCATTCCTGTGACACTGGTTATAGATTCCGATGCTTCACTTCAGATTTACTGTATCCCTCTGACGTTCTTATTGACGATGAAACACAGAAATCGCGTCGGAATTAAATACAAAACGCACAATGCCGAATTAAGTACAAAAAGACTGACTCATCTTACTGTCTATGTTTTGAACCATTCCTGTGACACTAGTAATAGATTCCGATGCGTCACTCCAGGTGTACTGTATCCCTTGGACCTTCTTATTGACGATGAAACACAGAAATTGGATAGGAATTAAATAAAAAAGGCACAATGCCGACTTAAGTACAAGAAGACTGACTCATCTTACTGTCTATGTTTTGAACTATTCCTGTGACACTAGTTACAGATTCCGATGCTTCACTCCAGGTTTACTGTATCCCTTGGACCTTCTTATTGACGATGAAACACAGAAATTGCATCGGAATTAAATACAAAAGGCACAATGCCGACTTAAGTACAAGAAGACTGACTCTTCTTACTGACAATGCTTTGTACCATTCCTGTGACACTAGTTATAGGTTCCGATGCTTCACTTCAGGTTTACTGTTTCCCTTGGACCTTCTTATTGACGATAAAACGCAGCAATTGCATCGGAATACAAAAGGATAATGCCGACTTAAGTACAAGGAGACTGACTCTTCCTACTGCCTATGTTTTGGACCATTCCTGTGACACTAGTTACAGATTCCGATGCTTCACTTCAGGTTTACTGCATCCCTCTGCCCTTCTTATTGACGATGAAACACAGATATTGCAACGGAATTAAATACTAAAGGCACAATGCCGACCTAAGTACAAGAAGACTGACTCTTCTTCTGTCTTTGTTTTGAACCATTCCTGTGACACTATTTATAGATTTCGATGCTTCACTTTAGGTTTACTGTATCCCTTGGACCTTCTTATTGACGATGAAACACAGAAATTGCATCGGAATTAAATAGAAAAGGCACAATGCCGACTTAAGTACAAGAAGACTGACTCTTCTTACTGACTATGTTTGAACCATTCCTGTGACACTAGTTATAGATTCCGATGATTCACTTCAGGTTTACCGTATCCCTTGGACCTTCTTATTGACGATGAAACACAGAAATTGCATCGGAATTTAATAGAAAAGGCAAAATGGCGACGTAAGTACAAGAAGACTGACTCTTCTTACTGACTACGTTTTGAACCATTCCTGTGACACTATTTATAGATTCCGGTGCTTTCTATAGGTTTACTGGATTCCTTGGACCTACTTATTGACGATGATACACAGAAATTGCGTCGGAATTAAATAAAAAAGGCACAACGCCGACTTAAGTACAAGAACACTGACTCTTCCTACTGTCTATGATTTGAAGCATTCCTGTGACACTAGTTTCAGATTCCGATGCTTCACTACAGGTTTACTGTATTCCTCTGACCTTCTTATTGACGACGAAACACAGAAATTGCATCGGAATTAAATACAAAAGGCACAATGCCGACTTAAGTAAAAGTAGACTGACTCTTCTTACTGACTATGCCATGAAACATTCCTGTGACACTAGTTATAGATTCCGATGCTTCAATTCAGGTTTACTGTATCCCTCTGACCTTCTAATAGACGATGAAACACAGAAATTGCCTCGGAATTAAATTCAAAAGCACAATGCCGAATTAAGTACAAGAAGACTGACTCTTCTTACTGTCTATGTTTTGAACCATTCCTGTGACACTAGTTATAGATTCCTATGATTCACTTCAGGTTTACTGTATCCCTTGGACCTTCTTATTGACGATGAAACACAGAAATTGCATCCAAATTAAATACAAAAGGCACAATGCCGACTTAAGTACAAGAAGACTGACTCCTCTGACTGACTATGTTTCGAACCGTTCCTGTGACACTAGTATAGATCACGATGCTTCACTTCAGATTTACTGTATCTCTCTGACCTTCTTATTGACGATGAAACACAGAAATTGCATCGAATTAAATGCTAAAGGCACAATGCCAGATTAAGTACAAGAAGACTGCCTCTTCTTACTGTCGATGTTGTGAACCGTTCCTGTGACACTAGTTGTAGATTCCGATGCTTCACTTCAGGTTTACTGCATGCCTCTGCCCTTCTTATTGACGATGAAACACAGAAATTGCAACGGAATTAAATACAAAAGGCACAATGCCGACTTTAGTACAAGAAGACTGACTCTTCTTACTGACTATGATGTGAACCATTCCTGTGACACTAGTTATAGATTCCGATGCTTCACTTCAGATTTACTGTATCCCTCTGACGTTCTTATTGACGATGAAACACAGAAATTGCGTCGGAATTAAATACAAAGGGCACAATGCCGACTTTAGTACAAGAAGACTGACTCTTCTTACTGTCTATGTTTTGAACCATCCCTGTGACACTAGTTATAGATTCCGATGCTTCACTCCAAGTTTACTGTATCCCTTGGACCTTCTTATTCACGATGAAACACAGAAATTGCATCGGAACTAATACAAAAGTCACAATGTTGACCTAAGTACAAGAAGACTGACTCTTCTTACTGACTGTGTTTTGAACCATTCCTGTGACACTAGTAATAGATTCCGATGCGTCACTCCAGGTGTACTGTATCCTTTGGACCTTCTTATTGACGATGAAACACAGAAATTGGATCGGAATTAAATAAAAAAGGCACAATGCCGACTTAAGTACAAGAAGACTGACTCATCTTACTGTCTATGTTTTGAACTCTTCCTGTGACACTAGTTACAGATTCCGATGCTTCACTCCAGGTTTACTGTATCCCTTGGACCTTCTTATTGACGATGAAACACAGAAATTGCATCGGAATTAAATACAAAAGGCACAATGCCGACTTAAGTACAAGAAGACTGACTCTTCTTACTGACTATGCTTTGTATCATTCCTGTGACACTAGTTAAAGATTCCGATGCATCACTTCAGGTTTACTGTTTCCCTTGGACCTTCTTATTGACGATGAAACGCAGCAATTGCATCGGAATAGAAAAGGATAACGCCGACTTAAGTACAAGGAGACTGACTCTTCCTACTGTATAAGTTTAGGACCATTCCTGTGACACTAGTTACAGATTCCGATGCTTCACTTCAGGTTTACTGCATCCCTCTGCCCTTCTTATTGACGATGAAACACAGATATTGCAACGGAATTAAATACAAAAGGCACAATGCCGACTTCAGTACAAGAAGACTGACTCTTCTTCTGTCTTTGTTTTGAACCATTCCTGTGACACTATTTATAGATTTCGATGCTTCACTTCAGGTTTACTGTATCCCTAGGACCTTCTTATTGACGATGAAACACAGAAATTGCATCGGAATTAAATAGAAAAGGCACAATGCCGACTTAAGTACAAGAAGACTGACACTTCTTACTGACTATGTTTGAACCATTCCTGTGACACTAGTTATAGATTCCGATGATTCACTTCAGGTTTACTGTATCCCTTGGACCTTCTTATTGACGATGAAACACAGAAATTGCATCGGAATTTAATACAAAAGGCACAATGCCGACTTAAGTACAAGAAGACTGACTCTTCTTACTGACTATGTTGGAACCATTCCTGTGACACTAGTTATAGATTCCGATGATTCACTTCAGGTTTACTGTATCCCTCTGACCTTCTTATTGGCGACGAAACACAGAAATTGCATCGGAATTAAATCCTAAAAGCACAGTGCCGAATTAAGTACAAGAAGTCTGACCCTTCTTACTGTCTATGTTTGGAACCATTCCTGTGACACTAGTTATAGACTCTCATGCTTCACTTCAGGTTTACTGTATCCCTTGGACCTTCTTATTGAAGATGAAACACAGAAATTGCATCGGAATTAAATACAAAAGGCACAATGCCGACTTTAGTACAAGAAGACTGACTCTTCTTACTGACTATGATGTGAACCATTCCTGTGACACTGGTTATAGATTCCGATGCTTCACTTCAGATTTACTGTATCCCTCTGACGTTCTTATTGACGATGAAACACAGAAATTGCGTCGGAATTAAATACAAAACGCACAATGCCGAATTAAGTACAAAAAGACTGACTCATCTTACTGTCTATGTTTTGAACCATTCCTGTGACACTAGTAATAGATTCCGATGCGTCACTCCAGGTGTACTGTATCCCTTGGACCTTCTTATTGACGATGAAACACAGAAATTGGATAGGAATTAAATAAAAAAGGCACAATGCCGACTTAAGTACAAGAAGACTGACTCATCTTACTGTCTATGTTTTGAACTATTCCTGTGACACTAGTTACAGATTCCGATGCTTCACTCCAGGTTTACTGTATCCCTTGGACCTTCTTATTGACGATGAAACACAGAAATTGCATCGGAATTAAATACAAAAGGCACAATGCCGACTTAAGTACAAGAAGACTGACTCTTCTTACTGACTATGCTTTGTACCATTCCTGTGACACTAGTTATAGATTCCGATGCTTCACTTCAGGTTTACTGTTTCCCTTGGACCTTCTTATTGACGATAAAACGCAGCAATTGCATCGGAATACAAAAGGATAATGCCGACTTAAGTACAAGGAGACTGACTCTTCCTACTGTCTATGTTTTGGACCATTCCTGTGACACTAGTTACAGATTCCGATGCTTCACTTCAGGTTTACTGCATCCCTCTGCCCTTCTTATTGACGATGAAACACAGATATTGCAACGGAATTAAATACTAAAGGCACAATGCCGACTTAAGTACAAGAAGACTGACTCTTCTTCTGTCTTTGTTTTGAACCATTCCTGTGACACTATTTATAGATTTCAATGCTTCACTTTAGGTTTACTGTATCCCTTGGACCTTCTTATTGACGATGAAACACAGAAATTGCATCGGAATTAAATAGAAAAGGCACAATGCCGACTTAAGTACAAGAAGACTGACTCTTCTTACTGACTATGTTTGAACCATTCCTGTGACACTAGTTATAGATTCCGATGATTCACTTCAGGTTTACTGTATCCCTTGGACCTTCTTATTGACGATGAAACACAGAAATTGCATCGGAATTTAATAGAAAAGGCAAAATGGCGACGTAAGTACAAGAAGACTGACTCTTCTTACTGACTACGTTTTGAACCATTCCTGTGACACTATTTATAGATTCCGGTGCTTTCTATAGGTTTACTGGATTCCTTGGACCTACTTATTGACGATGATACACAGAAATTGCGTCGGAATTAAATAAAAAAGGCACAACGCCGACTTAAGTACAAGAACACTGACTCTTCCTACTGTCTATGATTTGAAGCATTCCTGTGACACTAGTTTCAGATTCCGATGCTTCACTACAGGTTTACTGTATTCCTCTGACCTTCTTATTGACGACGAAACACAGAAATTGCATCGGAATTAAATACAAGAGCACAATGCCGACTTAAGTAAAAGTAGACTGACTCTTCTTACTGACTATGCCATGAAACATTCCTGTGACACTAGTTATAGATTCCGATGCTTCAATTCAGGTTTACTGTATCCCTCTGACCTTCTTATTGACGATGAAACACAGAAATTGCCTCGGAATTAAATTCAAAAGCACAATGCCGAATTAAGTACAAGAAGACTGACTCTTCTTACTGTCTATGTTTTGAACCATTCCTGTGACACTAGTTATAGTTTCCGATGATTCACTTCAGGTTTACTGTATACCTTGGACCTTCTTATTGACGATGAAACACAGAAATTGCATCCAAATTAAATACAAAAGGCACAATGCCGACTTAAGTACAAGAAGACTGACTCCTCTGACTGACTATGTTTCGAACCGTTCCTGTGACACTAGTATAGATCACGATGCTTCACTTCAGATTTACTGTATCTCTCTGACGTTCTTATTGACGATGAAACACAGAAATTGCATCGAATTAAATACTAAAGGCACAATGCCAGATCAAGTACAAGAAGACTGCCTCTTCTTACTGTCGATGTTGTGAACCGTTCCTGTGACACTAGTTGTAGATTCCGATGCTTCACTTCAGGTTTACTGCATGCCTCTGCCCTTCTTATTGACGATGAAACACAGAAATTGCAACGGAATTAAATACAAAAGGCACAATGCCGACTTTAGTACAAGAAGACTGACTCTTCTTACAGACTATGATGTGAACCATTCCTGTGACACTAGTTATAGATTCCGATGCTTCACTTCAGATTTACTGTATCCCTCTGACGTTCTTATTGACGATGAAACACAGAAATTGCGTCGGAATTAAATACAAAGGGCACAATGCCGACTTTAGTACAAGAAGACTGACTCTTCTTACTGTCTATGTTTTGAACCATCCCTGTGACACTAGTTATAGATTCCGATGCTTCACTCCAAGTTTACTGTATCCCTTGGACCTTCTTATTCACGATGAAACACAGAAATTGCATCGGAACTAATACAAAAGTCACAATGTTGACCTAAGTACAAGAAGACTGACTCTTCTTACTGACTGTGTTTTGAACCATTCCTGTGACACTAGTAATAGATTCCGATGCGTCACTCCAGGTGTACTGTATCCTTTGGACCTTCTTATTGACGATGAAACACAGAAATTGGATCGGAATTAAATAAAAAAGGCACAATGCCGACTTAAGTACAAGAAGACTGACTCATCTTACTGTCTATGTTTTGAACTCTTCCTGTGACACTAGTTACAGATTCCGATGCTTCACTCCAGGTTTACTGTATCCCTTGGACCTTCTTATTGACGATGAAACACAGAAATTGCATCGGAATTAAATACAAAAGGCACAATGCCGACTTAAGTACAAGAAGACTGACTCTTCTTACTGACTATGCTTTGTATCATTCCTGTGACACTAGTTAAAGATTCCGATGCTTCACTTCAGGTTTACTGTTTCCCTTGGACCTTCTTATTGACGATGAAACGCAGCAATTGCATCGGAATAGAAAAGGATAACGCCGACTTAAGTACAAGGAGACTGACTCTTCCTACTGTATAAGTTTAGGACCATTCCTGTGACACTAGTTACAGATTCCGATGCTTCACTTCAGGTTTACTGCATCCCTCTGCCCTTCTTATTGACGATGAAACACAGATATTGCAACGGAATTAAATACAAAAGGCACAATGCCGACTTCAGTACAAGAAGACTGACTCTTCTTCTGTCTTTGTTTTGAACCATTCCTGTGACACTATTTATAGATTTCGATGCTTCACTTCAGGTTTACTGTATCCCTAGGACCTTCTTATTGACGATGAAACACAGAAATTGCATCGGAATTAAATAGAAAAGGCACAATGCCGACTTAAGTACAAGAAGACTGACTCTTCTTACTGACTATGTTTGAACCATTCCTGTGACACTACTTATAGATTCCGATGATTCACTTCAGGTTTACTGTATCCCTTGGACCTTCTTAGTGACGATGAAACACAGAAATTGCATCGGAATTTAATACAAAAGGCACAATGCCGACTTAAGTACAAGAAGACTGACTCTTCTTACTGACTATGTTGGAACCATTCCTGTGACACTAGTTATAGATTCCGATGATTCACTTCAGGTTTACTGTATCCCTCTGACCTTCTTATTGGCGACGAAACACAGAAATTGCATCGGAATTAAATCCTAAAAGCACAGTGCCGAATTAAGTACAAGAAGTCTGACCCTTCTTACTGTCTATGTTTGGAACCATTCCTGTGACACTAGTTATAGACTCTGATGCTTCACTTCAGGTTTACTGTATCCCTTGGACCTTCTAATTGAAGATGAAACACAGAAATTGCATCGGAATTAAATACAAAAGGCACAATGCCGACTTTAGTACAAGAAGACTGACTCTTCTTACTGACTATGATGTGAACCATTCCTGTGACACTGGTTATAGATTCCGATGCTTCACTTCAGATTTACTGTATCCCTCTGACGTTCTTATTGACGATGAAACACAGAAATTGCGTCGGAATTAAATACAAAACGCACAATGCCGAATTAAGTACAAAAAGACTGACTCATCTTACTGTCTATGTTTTGAACCATTCCTGTGACACTAGTAATAGATTCCGATGCGTCAGTCCAGGTGTACTGTATCCCTTGGACCTTCTTATTGACGATGAAACACAGAAATTGCATCGGAATTAAATACAAAAGGCACAATGCCGACTTAAGTACAAGAAGACTGACTCTTCTTACTGACTATGCTTTGTATCATTCCTGTGACACTAGTTAAAGATTCTGATGCTTCACTTCAGGTTTACTGTTTCCCTTGGACCTTCTTATTGACGATGAAACGCAGCAATTGCATCGGAATAGAAAAGGATAACGCCGACTTAAGTACTAGGAGACTGACTCTTCCCACTGTATATGTTTAGGACCATTCCTGTGACACTAGTTACAGATTCCGATGCTTCACTTCAGGTTTACTGCATCCCTCTGCCCTTCTTATTGACGATGAAACACAGATATTGCAACGGAATTAAATACAAAAGGCACAATGCCGACTTCAGTACAAGAAGACTGACTCTTCTTCTGTCTTTGTTTTGAACCATTCCTGTGACACTATTTATAGATTTCGATGCTTCACTTCAGGTTTACTGTATCCCTAGGACCTTCTTATTGACGATGAAACACAGAAATTGCATCGGAATTAAATAGAAAAGGCACAATGCCGACTTAAGTACAAGAAGACTGACTCTTCTTACTGACTATGTTTGAACCATTCCTGTGACACTAGTTATAGATTCCGATGATTCACTTCAGGTTTACTGTATCCCTTGGACCTTCTTATTGACGATGAAACACAGAAATTGCATCGGAATTTAATACAAAAGGCACAATGGCGACGTAAGTACAAGAAGACTGACTCTTCTTACTGACTATGTTTTGAACAATTCCTGTGACACTAGTTATAGATTCCGGTGCTTTCTATAGGTTTACTGGATCCCTTGGACCTACTTATTGACGATGATACACATAAATTGCATCGGAATTAAATACAAAAGGCACAATGCCGACTTAAGTACAAGAAGACTGACTCTTCTTACTGACTATGCTTTGTACCATTCCTGTGACACTAGTTATAGATTCCGATGCTTCACTTCAGGTTTACTGTTTCCCTTGGACCTTCTTATTGACGATGAAACGCAGCAATTGCATCGGAATAGAAAAGGATAATGCCGACTTAAGTACAAGGAGACTGACTCTTCCTACTGTCTATGTTTTGGACCATTCCTGTGACACTAGTTACAGATTCCGATGCTTCACTTCAGGTTTACTGCATCCCTCTGCCCTTCTTATTGACGATGAAACACAGATATTGCAACGGAATTAAATACTAAAGGCACAATGCCGACTTAAGTACAAGAAGACTGACTCTTCTTCTGTCATTGTTTTGAACCATTCCTGTGACACTATTTATAGATTTCGATGCTTCACTTCAGGTTTACTGTATCCCTTGGACATTCTTATTGACGATGAAACACAGAAATTGCATCGGAATTAAATAGAAAAGACACAATGCCGACTTAAGTACAAGAAGACTGACTCTTCTTACTGACTATGTTTGAACCATTCCTGTGACACTAGTTATAGATTCCGATGATTCACTTCAGGTTTACTGTATCGCTTGGACCTTCTTATTGACGAAGAAACACAGAAATTGCATCGGAATTTAATACAAAAGGCACAATGGCGACGTAAATACAAGAAGACTGACTCTTCTTACTGACTACGTTTTGAACCATTCCTGTGACACTATTTATAGATTCCGGTGCTGTCTATAGGATTACTGGATCCCTTGGACCTACTTATTGACGATGATACACAGAAATTGCATCGGAATTAAATACAAAAGGCACAACGCCGACTTAAGTTCAAGAACACTGACTCTTCCTACTTTCTATGATTTGAAGCATTCCTGTGACACTAGTTTTAGATTCCGATGCTTCACTACAGGTTTACTGTATCCCTCTGACCTTCTTATTGACGACGAAACACAGAAATTGCATCGGAATTAAATACAAATGGCACAATGCCGACTTAAGTACAAGAAGACTGACTCTTCTTACTGACTATGTTTGAACCATTCCTGTGACACTAGTTATAGATTCCGATGATTCACTTCAGGTTTACTGTATCCCTTGGACCTTCTTATTGACGATGAAACACAGAAATTGCATCGGAATTAAATACAAAAGGCACAATGCCGACTTAAGTACAAGAAGACTGATTCTTCTTACTGACTATGTTTTGAACCATTCCTGTGACACTAGTTATAGATTCCGATGCTTCACTCCACGTTTACTGTATCCCTTGGACCTCCTTATTGACGATGAAACACAGATATTGCAACGGAATTAAATACAAAAAGCACAATGCCGACTTAAGTACAAGAAGACTGACTCTTCTTCTGTCTTTGTTTTGAACCATTCCTGTGACACTATTTATAGATTTCGATGCTTCACTTCAGGTTTACTGTATCCCTTGGACCTTCTTATAGACGATGAAACACAGAAATTGCATCGGAATTAAATAGAAAAGGCACAATGCCGACTTAAGTACAAGAAGACTGACTCTTCTTACTGACTATGTTTGAACCATTCCTGTGACACTAGTTATAGAATCCGATGATTCACTTGAGGTTTACTGTATCCCTTGGACCTTCTTATTGACGATGATACACAGAAATTGCATCGGAATTAAATACAAAAGGCACAACGCCGACTTAAGTACAAGAACACTGACTCTTCCTACTGTCAATGATTTGAAGCATTCCTGTGACACTAGTTTTAGATTCCGATGCTTCACTACAGGTTTACTGTATCCCTCTGACCTTCTTATTGACGACGAAACACAGAAATTGGCTCGGAATTAAATACAAAAGGCACAATGCCGACTTAAGTACAAGAAGACTGACTCTTCTTACTGAATATGTTTTGAACCATTCCTGTGACCCTAGTTATAGATTCTGATGCTTCACTTTAGGTTTACTGTATCCCTTGGACATTCATATTGACGATGAAGCACAGAAATTGCATCGGAAATAAATACAAAAGGCACAATGCCGACATAAGTACAAGAAGACTGACTATTCCTACAGACTATGTTTTGAACCATTCCTGTGACACTAGTTATAGATTACGTTGCTTCACTTCAGATTTACTGTATCTCTCTACCTTCTTATTGACGATGAAACACAGAAATAGCATCGAATTAAATACTAATGGCACAAAGCTAGATTAAGTACAAGAAGACGGACTCTTCTTACTGTCGATGTTTTGAACCGTTCCTGTGACACTAGTTATAGATTCCGATGCTTCACTTCAGGATAAATGTATCCCTTGGACCTTCTTATTGACGATGAAACACAGAAAATGCATCGGAATGAAATACAAAAGGCACAATGCCGACTTAAGTACAAGAAGACTGACTCTTCCCACTGTCTATGTTTTGAACCATTCCTGTGACACTAGTTATAGATTCCGATGCTTCACTTCATGTTTACTGTATCTCTTGGACCTTCTTATTGACGATGAAGCACAGAAATTGCATCGGAATTAAATACAATATGCATAATCCCGACTTAAGTACAAGAAGACTGACTCTTCTTACTGACTATGTTTTGAACCATTCCTGTGACACTAGTTATAGATTCCGATGCTTCTCTTCAGGTTTACTGTATGCCTCTGACCTTCTTATTGACTTTGAAACACAGAAATTGCATTGGAATTAAATTCAAAAGGCACAATGCCGAATTAAGTACAAGAAGACTGACTCTTCTTACTGTCTATGTTTTGAACCATTCAAGTGACACTAGTTATAGTTTCCGATGCTTCACTCCAGGTTTACTGTATCACTTGGACCTTCTTATTGAGTATGAAACACAGAAATTGCATCGGAATTAAATACTTAAGGCACAATGGCGACTTAAGTACAAGAAGGCTGACTCTTCCTAATGTCTATGATTTGAACCATTCCTGTGACACTAGTTATAGATTCCGTTGCTTCACTCCAGGTTTACTGTATCCCTTAGACCTTCATATTGACGACGAAACACAGGAATTGCATCCAAATGAAATACAAAAGGCACAATGCCGACTTAAGTACAAGAAGACTGACTCGTCTGACTGACTATGTTTCGAACCGTTCCTGTGACACTAGTATAGATCACGATGCTTCACTTCAGATTTACTGTATCTCTCTGACCTTCTTATTGACGATGAAACACAGAAATTGCATCGAATTAAATACTAAAGGCACAATGCCAGATTAAGTACAAGAAGACTGACTCTTCTTACTGTCGATGTTTTGAACCGTTCCTGTGACACTAGTTGTAGATTTCGATGCTTCACTTCAGGTTTACTGCATCCCTCTGCCCTTCTTATTGACGATGAAACACAGAAATTGCAACGGAATTAAATACAAAAGGCACAATGCCGGCTTTAGTACAAGAAGACTGACTCTTCTTACTGACTATGATGTGAACCATTCCTGTGACACTAGTTATAGATTCCGATGCTTCACTTCAGATTTACTGTATCCCTCTGACGTTCTTATTGACGATGAAACACAGAAATTGCGTCGGAATTAAATACAAAAGGCACAATGCCGACTTTAGTACAAGAAGACTGACTCTTCTTACTGTCTATGTTTTGAACCATCCCTGTGACACTAGTTATAGATTCCGATGCTTCACTCCAGGTTTACTGTGTCCCTTGGACCTTCTTATTCACGATGAAACACAGAAATTGCATCGGAACTAATACAAAAGTCACAATGTTGACCTAAGTACAAGAAGACTGACTCTTCTTACTGACTGTGTTTTGAACCATTCCTGTGACACTAGTAATAGATTCCGATGCGTCACTCCAGGTGTACTGTATCCCTTGGACCTTCTTATTGGCGATGAAACACAGAAATTGGATCGGAATTAAATAAAAAAGGCACAATGCTGACTTAAGTACAAGAAGACTGACTCATCTTACTGTCTATGTTTTGAACTCTTCCTGTGACACTAGTTACAGATTCCGATGCTTCACTCCAGGTTTACTGTATCCCTTGGACCTTCTTATTGACGATGAAACACAGAAATTGCATCGGAATTAAATACAAAAGGCACAATGCCGACTTAAGTACAAGAAGACTGACTCTTCTTACTGACTATGCTTTGTACCATTCCTGTGACACTAGTTATAGATTCCGATGCTACACTTCAGGTTTACTGTTTCCCTTGGACCTTCTTATTGACGATGAAACGCAGCAATTGCATCGGAATAGAAATGGATAATGCCGACTTAAGTACAAGGAGACTGACTCTTCCTACTGTCTATGTTTTGGACCATTCCTGTGACACTAGTTACAGATTCCGATGCTTCACTTCAGGTTTACTGCATCCCTCTGCCCTTCTTATTGACGATGAAACACAGATATTGCAACGGAATTAAATACAAAAGGAACAATGCCGACTTAAGTACAAGAAGACTGACTCTTCTTCTGTTATTGTTTTGAACCATTCCTGTGACACTATTTATAGATTTCGATGCTTCACTTCAGGTTTACTGTATCCCTTGGACCTTCTTATTGACGATGAAACACAGAAATTGCATCGGAATTAAATAGAAAAGGCACAATGCCGACTTAAGTACAAGAAGACTGACTCTTCTTACTGACTATGTTTGAACCATTCCTGTGACACTAGTTATAGATTCCGATGATTCACTTCAGGTTTACTGTATCCCTTGGACCTTCTTAGTGACGATGAAACACAGAAATTGCATCGGAATTTAATACAAAAGGCACAATGGCGACGTAAGTACAAGAAGACTGTCTCTTCTTACTGACTACGTTTTGAACCATTCCTGTGACACTATTTATAGATTCCGGTGCTTTCTATAGGTTTACTGGATCCCTTGGACCTACTTATTGACGATGATACACAGAAATTGCATCGAAATTAAATACAAAAGGCACAACGCCGACTTAAGTACAAGAACACTGACTCTTCCTACTTTCTATGATTTGAAGCATTCCTGTGACACTAGTTTTAGATTCCGATGCTTCACTACAGGTTTACTGTATCCCTCTGACCTTCTTATTGACGACGAAACACAGAAATTGCATCGGAATTAAATACAAATGGCACAATGCCCACTTAAGTACAACAAGACTGATTCTTCTTACTGACTATGATTTGAACCATTCCTGTGACACTAGTTATAGATTCCGATTTTTCACTCCACGTTTACTGTATCCCTTGGACCTTCTTATTGACGATGAAACACAGAAATTGCATCGGAATTTAATACAAAAGGCACAATGGCGACGTAAGTACAAGAAGACTGACTCCTCTTACTGACTACGTTTTTGAACCATTCCTGTGACACTATTTATTGATTCCGGTGCTTTCTATAGGTTTACTGGATCCCTTGGACCTACTTATTGACGATGATACACAGAAATTGCATCGGAATTAAATACAAAAGCCACAACGCCGACTTAAGTACAAGAACACTGACTCTTCCTACTGTCTATGATTTGAAGCATTCCTGTGACACTAGTTTTAGATTCCGATGCTTCACTACAGGTTTACTGTATCCCTCTGACCTTCTTATTGACGACGAAACACAGAAAATTGCATCGGAATTAAATACAAAAGGCACAATGCCGACTTAAGTACAAGAGGGCTGACTCTTCTTACTGAATATGTTTTGAACCATTCCTGTGACCCTAGTTATAGATTCTGATGCTTCACTTCAGGTTTACTGTATCCCTTGGACCTTCATATTGACGATGAAACACAGAAATTGCATCGGAAATAAATACAAAAGGCGCAATGCCGACTTAAGTACAAGAAGACTGACTCTTCTTCTGTCCTTTGTTTTGAACCATTCCTGTGACACTATTTATAGATTTCGATGCTTCACTTCAGGTTTACTGTATCCCTTGGAACTTCTTATTGACGATGAAACACAGAAATTGCATCGGAATTAAATAGAAAAGGCACAATGCCGACTTAAGTACAAGAAGACTGACTCTTCTTACTGACTATGTTTGAACCATTCCTGTGACACTAGTTATAGATTCTGATGCTTCACTTCAGGTTTACTGTATCCCTTGGACCTTCATATTGACGATGAAACACAGAAATTGCATCGGAAATAAATACAAAAGGCACAATGCCGACTTAAGTACAAGAAGACTGACTCTTCCTACAGACTATGTTTTGAACCATTCCTGTGACACTAGTTATAGATTACGATGCTTCACTTCAGATTTACTGTATCTCTCTACCTTCTTATTGACGATGAAACACAGAAATAGCATCGAATTAAATACTAAAGGCACAAAGCTAGATTAAGTACAAGAAGACGGACTCTTCTTACTGTCGATGTTTTGAACCGTTCCTGTGACAGTAGTTATAGATTCCGATGCTTCACTTCAGGATAAATGTATCCCTTGGACCTTCTTATTGACGATGAAACACAGAAAATGCATCGGAATGAAATACAAAAGGCACAATGCCGACTTAAGTACAAGAAGACTGACTCTTCCCACTGTCTATGTTTTGAACCATTCCTGTGACACTAGTTATAGATTCCGATGCTTCACTTCATGTTTACTGTATCTCTTGGACCTTCTTATTGACGATGAAGCACAGAAATTGCATCGGAATTAAATACAAAATGCTTAATCCCGACTTAAGTACAAGAAGACTGACTCTTCTTACTGGACTATGTTTTGAACCATTCCTGTGACACTAGTTATAGATTCCGATGCTTCACTTCAGGTTTACTGTATGCCTCTGACCTTCTTAGTGACTTTGAAACACAGAAATTGCATTGGAATTAAATTCAAAAGGCACAATGCCGAATTAAGTACAAGAAGACTGACTCTTCTTACTGTCTATGTTTTGAACCATTCAAGTGACACTAGTTATAGTTTCCGATGCTTCACTCCAGGTTTACTGTATCACTTGGACCTTCTTATTGAGTATGAAACACAGAAATTGCATCGGAATTAAATACTTAAGGCACAATGGCGACTTAAATACAAGAAGACTGACTCTTCTCACTGACTATGTTTTGAACCATTCATGTGACACTAGTTATAGATTCCGGTGCTTTCACTTCAGGTTTACTGTATCCCTTGGACCTTCTTATTGAAGATGAAACACATAAATTGCATCGGAATTAAATAAAAAAGGCACAATGCCGACCTAAGTACAAGAAGACTGACTCTTCTTACTGACTATGTTTTGAACCATTCATGTGACACTAGTTATAGATTCCGATGCTTCACTCCTAGTTTACTGTATCCCTTGGACCTTCTTATACAGGATGAAACACAGAAATCGGAATTAAATACAAAAGGCACAATGGCGACTTAAATACAAGAAGACTGACTCTTCTCACTGACTATGTTTTGAACCTTTCATGTGACACTAGTTATACGTTCCGGTGCTTCACTTCAGGTTTACAGTATCCCTTGGACCTTCTTATTAAAGATGAAAGACATAAATTGCATCGGAATTAAATACAAAAGGGCACAATGCCGACTTAAGTACAAGAAGGCTGACTCTTCCTAATGTCTATGATTTAAACCATTCCTGTGACACTAGTTATAGATTCCGTTGCTTCACTCCAGTTTTACTGTATCCCCCGGACCCTCTTATTGACGATGAGACACAGAAATTGCATCGGAATTAAATAGAAAAGGCACAATGCCGACTTAGGTACAAGAAGACTGACTCTTCTTACTGACTATGTTTTGAACCACTCCTGTGACACTAGTTATAGATTCCTACGCTTCACTTCAGGTTTAATGTATCCCTCGACCT